>NC_079155.1:53251167-58051167 GCF_947563725.1 Argiope bruennichi | reverse complement strand
ATTTTTAAAAAAAATATGGTTGTTCTTTTTAGTTTTATAGAGTCTCTTTGAAGTAATTAGGCAATAAAGGCTATTCAAACAATATGCTATGTAAAAGTCTTGCATAAGTATTTTGAACAGAAATTTCGGCAAGAAGACCTGGATAACCACCTACTAATTTACCTTTTTATAAAAGAAAGAAATATAAAGTAAGAAAACTCATCAATACGAATGTATTACTTTGTCTTAAAATTAGAAAAAATAAAATGAGATACCTAAATTTAATAAATATTGATTAGATAATATTTCAGAGAAATATTTATTTTCCTCCACATTGCAGAAAGGCTATAAAAATCAAAGAAATCGAATTTTTAAATATTTTAAATAAACGGTCACGAATGTCATGATTAAATATTGCTACGATTATGAACTCTACAATGTAATTTTTGTGACCTTTTGAACTATGAAATTCTTGTTCCGAACAAAAGAAGAAAGACACAATTTAGAAAATATTTTAATTTTTTATTCCTATACAAGGCGTTATTAATATATTTATATGCATTTCTAATTGTTTGGGAATATTTATAATAAATTTCGCATTCATTTCTTAAAACCTGCAAATACAGTCACTAATACCTGAATATTAAAAAAAAAATTAAAAACTCTCCATTTTTGAAAGATATTATGAGTCCAAAGCAGTGCCTTTATTTCCATCAACTTTAAAACTAAAGAATTCGTGAAAATAGAAGATGCTAAGAGAAAAAGAGAAACGAAAGAAGCATCGTAAAATAAATAAAAATGTGAAGAGCATTTGAGGAAATTCCATTCAATTGCACCTCTCCTTTTTGCTTAGTACACGAGAACTGATGTTTTTAAACGCATGTGAAAGGGAAATATCTGTCTAACCGATTTAGTTACAATTTAAGAGTCAATTATTTTTTTTTTCATCCAATAACATCGAAGTGTTATTATGAAAATTTTAAAAGACGTGTTCAACAGAGAGCATTTAAGTGATGAGCCTAAACAAATAGGTGCAAATATCTATATAAACATATATATATATATATATATATATATATATATATATATATATATATATATATATATATATATATATATATATATATATATATATATCAACTCAAAAAATGTTGAAAAAATAATTAATTTTTCGAGAAATTATAAATAAAACTATTGTTTTTAAAACAAACATTGTGTCATTTCCTTTTCTCTAAATCAGGATATAAATATTGAGCCCGATGAAGAATTATTATTGAGTTCCACACAAATGTCGTACTATTTGATGACATTTGTGTAATTCTAATTAAAAAGTATTTATTTATTAAAGATGAACACATTTTTAAGGTTTAAAAATGGAAATATTAAAAACAACCCCTTCCGAAAAACAAGAATAAAAAATTTTACAGTGAAATTAAAGAATTACTATTATAAAAAATGGCGTTTGATCGTATTGCAAACAATAAAAAAATAAAAATATGAAAAAAATGGAGTAAGTTGAAAAAAAAATGTCAATATCTTGTTTCTATTGATAACAATTAAAATAATAGTGTAACATAATATTCAAACTCATCTAACAGTAGATCTACATTGAGCTATAACAAGTAATATACATGGTAAATACGCAGTAAATATATCAATATTTTACCCTTTACCAAGCATACCATTTGAGTGACCGGAATAAAATTTTGAGCACAAATAATAAAATACATACACTCATGAATGATGGGAAAGGCCATGATGCGACTCTCACAGTTCCATTTAAAGTAGCAAAATTCCAAAATTAAAAAAAAAGATAAGTAAACAGTAGATATTTTGCTTCCAGATACATGATCCTCAAAGTAATGGACTTAAAATAGAGGGAGTATTTTTAGCTCTAAAAATGGAGGAGGTAAATACAAATAAAGTGAAAAGCGAAAATAACTATCCAAAAGCAGCAATAAAGTAGAAATTTATGTTTCACAAAGTCCATCCTCACAGGAAATGAAGTTTCGCATGTGGGAGATAGTTCATAATTCGTCAGCGGACACATGAAAAGAGGAATCTGTTGAATACCACATTGGATGGCATTTTTCAAATGTCACATACTGTAAATACTGTATTTCATGTATTTCTGCAGCCTATTCCAAAAAGACAAAAAATCGTAAGCTTTTAGAAGACCGAGGACATGAATTGGGGGAATGCATCGCTGCCACTAATTCTGTTATGTATAGTAAAATATATGCAAAAGGACCATTTGGAACAATCAGAGAATTTCACTGTTACGTAGCGAGAATAGCGCAATTGGTAAATACTGACTCAGAATGAACTTTCGTTATCTTTTATGTGCGTAGAACTTGGATAATGATATCTTTAAAAATGTTAGAGCCAAAGTTTATAAGAACGTAATATTCTGGAACACACATTTATTTGTAAGGAAAATAATATTAAGTCATCAAGATTTAATTCGGATCAGTGTATGCAGTATTTCAAATCGATGTTTTTTAGACGACATAATGTATTTTACTCCATATAATACTTAAATGTTAGTTGCAATGTTTATTATAACGGTGTATTATCGATTATAAAATCCAACCATATGTGTTGATTATTTTATTGGATTATATAATAGGTTGAGTGCTTCTGGAAATATATGAAGAACAGAACGGAAATCATAAAAATCATAAATTCGATAAATGCAGTCTGTGATTGAATTCACTTGAACTCATAACGCTATTTTTACTTATTGCTTTGAGAATATGAGAAACAACTTCTTCAGGAGCGGAACGCCACCCATGGTGAATCGTTTCTTCATATCTGATTACCAAGTCCCTTATACCTCATATAGACCTGGCGTCTCGTATAGGCAAATACGGAAATGCTCTGATGCATAAAACTTTACCCTGCTGCTTCACTATAGGAGGTATACTGTTCAAGTCAAAGAGCGCGAAGCATAACGTATCAGTCAAATTTCAGTAACCTTTCTTCTTGAAAGTTTAAGATATCAGTCATGGCAGTTTTTTATGTTGAATCTGCATATCTTCTTATCTCGAAAGAAATTCAGTTGATTTAGAGTAGGACATTAAAGACATGGCATTAATGAAAAATCATTTGATTATATAGTAAAAGTTACATTTTTTTTTCTATTTTTTTTTTTTTTACTTTGCTTAGCACTCTCATTTTCAAGCTGAATATACTGTTCTAATTTTATGTTGAGCTTTTTACTATGACTATGGCATTTCCTTGAAAAAAATAAATACTTACATTTGAAAATTTCTAAATGTTGTCAGTGGCACTGTAATGGTGAGAACCGAATTTTTGTTCTACATTATTCTAAACCTATAATATACCTGTGTAAGACATACATTCAAATTATTATTATGTCTTTTCATCTATCTTCTTGCCTCTAAAATTTAATGCATTGGTGTAATTTCTGTACAATAATTCTTTAATTCTAAAACCACCAATTAAAAGTTTTGAAGAAAGAAAGAAGCCAGTTGTCGCGACTTTAACAAATATTCATAAGATTATCGCGAGACGTAATTAAAATATGAATATTTTACCTAAAATAATTTCAAAGTTCTAAGAAGTTTATAATATAAAATGAAAGAAATCAACTTTGTATTGAAACGATTTTTGTAGCGAAAAAGAAGATTTCATTTATCTGAATGGCAACTGTGTAAATAAGCAAACGAATTGGATATCGAGTTTTGTGTGGTTGTTATTTATTTTAACTGACCTGTTTTATTATAATTTGAACAAAACACCAGTGTATATATTCAATTAATTTAAGCAAGAATCCGCATTTTTGTTACACTTTAACTTTTTGCTTTTGGAATATTTAGAAAAGCAATGGGGAATCGTAGATCTTAATAATCTATGTATTATAAAAAATTAGAAAAATGTACGAAAGTTGCAATTTTAAATTATAGAAGCATTGTTATCTGGAAAATAAGGATGTGGAAAGGTGAAAAATAAATAAGTAAACAACTAGAATATTTAAAAATCGCGGAGTTCATTAAAAACAATATTCATGTTAAATCAGTTAAGAAAATTATACCAATTCATTCAAAATATTTGTATCAATCAAATATTCCTAACGAATAAGTAATATATTACAGGATGTATTATGCATAAACAATTTAGCAAACAAATGACAACCAGAGTGCTAAAAATATTTAAAAAACAGAGAATATCTGAACAAATCAGAACATTATCTTTATTAATTTTAAAAAATAACATTATTGTTATAGAAATTTAGAAGTCAAATGTCTGGTAAGAATAACAATCATATAGCAGAATAATGCAAAAATGTCTCCTATTATTTTATAAAAAAAATTCCAAAACTCAGCAACAATGTCTGAAAAGAAGGTCAATGTTTTGTAGGATTTCAAAGGATTACATTTTTAGAACAGTATTATTTTTAAAAAATCCATTAAAATTTAAGAGGATTAAAATTTTTCCAAGCATGGAATTAAAACATTTTCAAGATTTTCTTAGGATTCACTACTTTAAATTCTCAAATATATTGATCTTTAAAAAGAAAAAGGAAAGTTGAATAAATAATATTATTTCCTTTTTTAAATTTATGAATTTGAAATTATATTTATCAGCCATTAACAAATTTTTTATTGTTATTATTTAAATTTTTACAATGATTTTTAATAAATATATCTTGCATTTAAATTACTCAAGATATTAAAAAGCCATATATCTTCCATTAAAGAATTCCTTAATCTCCATTATTTTTTAATTACTTTTGCCTATTTTTGGCTTAGCATCATCCAAATTTTTTGAGAAAGTGTAAAAAAAATATATTTATATGTTTTGTCACCAAACTTGTATAGTTGCGCACTGCGTATTTAAATGATATCCATTCTGGAAGTTTATAATATTTAAGATGTTCAATTATCAGTAAATTTAGGATAAAAAGCAATATAAATCCTAGAACACAACTGTTTTTAATATTCATTGTTATACTTGGTTAACATAAAAATATTTTGTAAAATGCTGTAGACTATCTGCAATTAACAAAAAATGAAACTCAATCGTTACTAATAATAAAGATGAATGTGTGTTTGCATATATGAGTTTTGTCACTCTACAGACCATACCATTTGCTCAACCGCTACCAGGATAAACACAAACATACTTTCAAGTTTGGGTGCATGCCACTCGGAGTGATATTTTGAAATTTTAATTAGAATTTTGATTATATAAAAAGTAAGCAATAAGTTCGGAAAATATTACTGCCCCGAAATAATTTTTACCTCATTATAAATCTCAAAAAATATTTTTCTAAGGATAATAATGTTTTAAACAATAAATTCAGCTTTTATTTTTAATGGAAATAAAAAAAATATATATTAACTACGTTTGTCGACAATTGATTTCCTGCAGAATATAAATAAAATTCAACTTGCATCGGCATGTTAAGAGTTCATGGAAAAAAATAGATTTTATCGACATGTTGCAGTCACGTTAACAAAAGCTCAAATTAAATGAAAAAGTTAACTCTTGCAGCAAACTAAACCTATAAAGATGTGATTTTAAAGACGTATTTTTAAAATACTAATAAATACAAGAAAAAAGTTTCTTAAATCTTTAGATATACCTACATTATTAATTTAATAAATCAATTACATTTAAGGCAAACATAATTTAATATCGATAGAATATCCACTCTAATCAGGTCTCAACTAATAATTTCAAAATATTTAGTGATATATATATCTAATAAAAATTGCTCTAAACGAGGTGAGTAATTACATTTTATATAATTTGAATCAATATATATGTATTGATGAATTAAGCATTTTAAATTTTATACAGATACTTTGTTCTGTGAGTCACACCTAATAAATATTCTTGAGATACAAAATTTTAAATAAAAAAGTTCCACTTTTGGGATTCTAATATCCGTATTCTACATAAAAACACGCTTTTAGACTCCTTCACCGATCGAGTTTAGCCATGTCTGGCTTTTACGCCATTAAAATCCAACAAACTAACCAAACACCGATCGTTTAGAAAACGGATCAATCAGCGCCCGGAGTTTCGGCAAGTTGGATTGGCATAAAAAATTATATTCAAAATTTTATAATTCTATCAGATTTGTTCACCGAAGATTGAAATGGTAGATTGTCAAAATTACTTTGTTGGATATCATTCATATTATAGGAGGTCTGTAAAGAGTTTAGAATTATTCAAAATTGTTTTCGGGAATGCATTTATAGATTAAAATAAAATATTTAACAATTTCATTTCATGATTTAAATTCTTTTAAAAGTAAAACTAATTTTTGCGATGAATCTGTGATGTTCTTTTTAGAATAATTGCTTGAAATCTTGCATAAATAGTAATAAAAAACCTTCTATAGTTCACAAAAGATTTCAATGATGGAAGATTCGATAATCTGTTCTCATATTTTTAATAATCCGTTTGTTCACACCATTTTTTTTTCTTTTTATTTATTGAAGTCTAATATTTTCGCTTCCATCTCAAATTCAAATGTTAAGGAAGCTGAGAGAAAATTTGAGATATATATAATACAATAAACATAAATGCCGTAAGGTTTCTATAATGCTATGAATTATATGAGGATCAAAACCTGAATCATCGAAATATTTTACTGCAGTATACCTATTAAGAGTCAAAGCTACATAAAATAATTTGCGTCATATTTTAGCGAGTATTAATCCTATCCAACCAGCTGGTCTCTAAAGACGACTATTATTTATAAAAAGATAAATTTTCCACCATAAGTATTCATTTAAAAAATATGATAAATATTTTGCTAGAATTCATGAAATAAATTACATTAGCAAATGAACAATAATAAAAGAATTTTGGAAATTTTAAAATAAAGAATATATATTTCTGACATTTGTTTAGACGGTTTTATCCAACAATATTATACTCAGTTATATAAAATTTATAATCAGTTTCTTCTGAATTAAAGAGACAGCGGCTTGCAAATTTTCTCAAGTTATATAGAATGAAATAACTGCTTTCCACTTCATAAATTTCGCTCGTAAGTAAATTCGTCAGAAGTTTTGCAGGAAGTAATTGCTCGGTAAATTTTACTTTTTTATTGAATCTTCATAAATGACAGCTATTTTCTTAAAGATTTATTTCATTATAAAATAGTCACATTACCTTTACCAATCTTATCCATTTACTTTGAAATTCTGCGAACTGAGATTCATTTCTTTTGAGTACGGAACATTTTAACGTCAAAAATTTAATTTATTCTATCGTTGAAATGAATTATCAAATACTATCTTAAAAACTAATTTATTGAAAAATATTTTATTTCCATGAAATAATTATTTTGATATATATCTTTATCAATAACTGTAAAATACAAAATCATGTAAACAAGTTTATCTAAATACTTGACATTTGGTTTTGCTTCTTAATGTTACTTTTAGGCTCAAGAAATATTTTAAAATTTCTTGAATTTCTGGTTTAATTTTCATAACCATATTTACCATCTGGAAATTATGTAATTTTTCCTTTATTTTAAATATTTTGAAAATAAAGGATATATGATATTTTGAAAATAGATAATAAAATAAAGGATAAAATAATTTGAAAATAAAGGATATATAATATTTTGAAAATAGATGATAAAATAAAGGATAAAATATTTTGAAAATAGATGACATGCTTGCTTCAGTTACGAAATATCAATATTTATGAATAATTGTCACTACAATTTTCGAAATGAAATTTTAATTACCTATATATTACATGGGAATGAATATGCAAAGTAATACCAAATCATACAGAAAAACTGTTTTGAAAAAATATTATTAATTATTCAATCAAATATTTATTTGTATTTATTTTGTCTCATTTTGACCTTCTTCGGTGAATTCAAAACCTTATTTCATCAAAGGTCATCTCTGTTATTGAACAAGTTGGATAATAAATATATCAGGGTGGATTAATTTCCAAAATGTATGATTTTGAGTGTCTTAGGTTATTTCTTTCAGTTTTAATGTTTTCATAACACATAAATCAAGAAATTCAATACAAATGTTACCCATTCAATTTCAAAGGTGGGCATAAATGAAATCAAAAATAATGATGTTGGCATGATATTATATTCATTATTAATAATGAAATGTTAAATCAAATAAATCGGAATTAAAAATATATGAAGTATTTCAAATACATTTGAGAGATTCTTCACAAATTGAATTTAGCAAGCAATTTAATTAATAATATTAATGAAAGGGAAAACAGCATTTGCATATAATACTTTTAAAGAATTTTATAGAGAAGTTACTTCGCCCATGTAAGAAATTGTTTCCAGTTAATGTATTTAAATTCTATCCATGTAAAATGTAACTCCTTTTAACACCATTTTTGATATTTTATGTATATCATAAAGAAATTGTACACATTACTTGTGATATGAAATATAAATATAATCAATAAATGAATTTAACAACATGAATTATATTCAATTAAGGCAGTTCCTAAATTTTGATTAACCGTAACTAGGGACGTGTTGTCTGTGATCGAAAATCCACTAGCGATGGATTTTCGGTCACCACTATTCCATTTTTAGCTCAATTGAATGGATAGATCCTGTAGCTTCCTGTTTTGTGCTCTTGAATACATGTGCAGTTTTTCAACTGATTTCAGGGGATACTTTAAAAAATAATTTAGTTATTTCTTTGAGCGCGGTCTCTAAGACCCAACCACTCTGTTAGTGTCCCAGTGATAAACAAGGCTTATTAGATGGCTCTAAAACTTGGGCACCGAAATATTATTCAATTTACTGATCCTATTATGAATCAGTGCTCCAGACACTTTTTAAATGAAGCAGAAAGTGATTTTAGTAAAAGGGATAACTGTACAGAAGAATTTTTCGAGGAAAGTTCGCATTCAACTGATTCTGATATGTATATTGAAACATAATCAATTTTTCTAGTGAAAATGTATTATGAAATACAGAATTTATACAGAATTTTTTATTATATACATAATTTTTAATTTGATTTTTATACTAGTTCTTAACCTGTATGCTTAACCGATAAAAAAAGGGACAGTTCTTTTTTTATTTTTCACATAATTGTTTAATTTTACAATATATTGTCTTCTATTTACATTCATATACTGTAAAAATAAATTTGATTTAAAAAGTAATACGTTTTTTCAAGAACATTGTTTTTGGTAACATGTAACTTGAGAAGAAAATGTATGTTCCCACGCATGCACTTTTTTCAATGATGATATATTTTGAAAAATTTCTAAAACATATCTATATATCAAGAAAAATATCTGCAAAATATATTGACAGTTTTTCATACTAATACATTCATTAGAACATTTAATTTGAGTGTAAATGAAATGCGGTCTCTTAGACCGCACCCCCCCCCCCAGTTAAGTCCTAAAATTTCACTTCCCCAGTAAAGAGTTCACCTTTTAGAATTAGGTCATCATGACGTTATCAATCAGTAAATATATTCCAAAATATATCAAAAATGAAAGAGAATTGTTGATTTGATGAGATATTTAATATTTCAGTAGCAGAGACTCAAGAAGATACGGAATTTGAAAAAATTAATTGAATCTTTACATATCAGGAACATGGTGGGATGAAGTTTAAATTTAATAATATTCAAAGGAAAATGCCAAATAAGCTTACAAATAAAAACGGAAATTGCATTTTCGATTCAATTAGAAGATAAATATATAAAAGCAGATCAGATGCAAATATTTTTTAAATCATCTGCTCTTACACTTTAAGTGAGTTCCCATACCATCCGATAGACACCCCAGATAAAGGGGAAATAAGTATCCAGTTTGTTGGTTCGTTCTCGCCTTTCTAGTATGCATACATAGTAACAGTATCTAAACTATCTAACAGTAAATCTACAGATATACCTACTATGGAAGAGAAAGTGCCAAGATGGATCCTAGGCTTCAACCTTAATTCTTGTCTTGTTAATATCAAGACTTCAAGATCATTCAATCAAATCCGTCCACCCACTCTGGCAGGACAAAGGAAATTGCGAAATGGATATTTTTTATTTCATTTTGGAAAAAAACAAGGTCAGATAAATCTGATTCTGTATTGGCCGCAAATACTAATTTTTACATTAAGTACAGCCATAGTAATTTAGAATTTTTCCAAATTAAATAATACAAATTAATTTTAATTTTTTTTATTATAATCGATGTGCTAAATTTCGCCAGAACATATTAATTATAATGTAAGGAATAATTATATTATACATTAAAAATCAAATATTTCTCCTTGGAATGAAGCATATTTACCATAAAATGAATTGAAGTAATTGAAATACCTAATTAAATTGAAATAGAATTAAAAAATAATTGAATCATTTGGAATTACATAATTTTTTTGAGCTTTTATTCATATTCTCATTTGGAAAAAAATTTCAATAAATGATCAAAATTCGAATTTTCAAGTGATGAGGAAGTTATATATGCTCGTAAATTAAATGGTTAATAATATTAACACTTTCTTCTTATTTGTTTATTTTTCACTGAAATATCTGTTCTTCCATAATCTGTCTTTTAACCAGATCTTTTTTCAGCCTTTTTAAAAATATTTATGTAGATTGAAGATGAAATGGTTATTTTTTTAATCATAACAAATTTTGCTTCAGATTATTTCCGGTGCATGTGAATTCATGACTCTTGCACTAAAAAATTCTTATCTGGTAAGAACTATGAAGTAACTTAGTTTAATAACTTAGTAAATAACATATCTGAGTCTTACATTAATTACAATTCTCAACTCTATATCTTTACAAATCAAAATGAGTATGTAAGAGAGAAAGATACAAGGTGTGTTCAAATACAAAGGCACGAAACGACACTGCGGATATAAATGTCGACTTTATTCAAAGTATACACCATCCCATTGACGATCCGAAGGACTTGTTTCCAGAATTCCTGTGGTCGTGACGAGAACCAGTCCTTCACAGCGTCCTTGAGTACCCCGTCCGATTTGAAGCGCTTCCCTTTCAGGTGTTTTTTCAGGGGACCAAACACATGAAAATCGCAGGCAGACATGTCCAGACTGTAGGGCGGTTGCTCGAGCTGCTTCCACTTGTACTTGGCCAGTTCTGAGTGTGTGACCCTGGATACGTGTGGAAGCAAGTTATCATGGAACAGAACCACACCCTCCGTGAGTAGCCCCTGTCTTTTGTTCTTGATACGCCTGCGTTGTCTTCGGAGTATCTCACAGTACACATCAGAGTTAATGGTTCGTCTGTGCTCGAGGAATTCAACAAGTAGTGCAATTAGACGGCGCTCTTTATAAAAGCCACAACTCTCTCCTGCGCATTCGGGCACAAGCGCATGCTCCAAACTTCGTTGAAGATTCCAATCGCATTCCTAGATGTTTCGCTACATTCCTCCACAGCGGCATTTGCAAATATATTAACGGTTACGTTGTTACAACGTTTCGTATCATTTCATTTGAGCACAACATGTACAATTAAATATTGATTCCTTCATGACAAAACTATTGACCTGCAATCAGTGCATCATTTAACATATTCAAGATAAAAATAATATGTATTGATATGAAATTTTTCTAATATGTATTTGTAAAAATATTTTTCACCAGAATTTTCTCTCCAGCATCTTTAAAAAAAACTATCAAATGTGCATAAAGCATTTCTTTACGGAAAAAGTACTAAAATACTTTCAATGGTATATGTATTATTTTTTTGAATAAAATATGTCAGAACCTTTTATTATAAATTAGATTCTATATTTCATTGACTATTTTTAGTCAGTTACCATCTTTAAATACAATAAATATTTACAGTTTGCAGCTAAATTGTTTACTTATTACTAATACTTTTTGCACAGAAAATAATAATATTATAAATTTATAGTGCTACAAAAATAACATTATTAAATATATTTGTTTTTAGAGCCTTTAAAATCGATCGAAATTGATGAACTTGTCTTACAAATAGAATTAGCCCAAAAAAATAATTTAAGTGCAAAAGTAAACAAATCGTTAAATAAACAGCCTCCCCTTCCCTTTAAAGTACACAAAAAATTTAGTTCACATAAAAAAGTAACGAAAAGATGAAACTTTGCCTAAGCCCAAACCCCAAAATAAAACTATATGATTAATTATAAAGATCATACACCGAGAAAAAAACCCAATCTAGCAAGAAGTTCTTATCCTAACTTCTCGTGCACCAAAATTCTTAGCCCCATTGATTATTTACATCAGATTCGCTCACAACGTCCAACAATTCCCATCATACTTCCCCTTCTTTTACATGTAAGAGCAAACACCACTTTTTTTATTTATCTTGGCGAAAACTTCATCTGCTAACCTTTATTTTTAAATTTTATTATTTGTTGAACAGACTACTACGTGTGTGAGTTAAGAATGAAGCCTAAAAACTCACTTCTACGCTTCATTAATTATTTTAGAACCTAAGGGAAAAAAGCAGAGTCATGCGGATACGAAACAGTATGATTGATTTAGGCCTGAGCAAGACTGTATTTTTTGGAGGGCTATAGTTTTATTTATTTCTTTCAAACTCACTTTTAGCCGTAAAAAAAGGCAATTTGGTTTTGTCTTTAAACTGTAATAAAGTCAACCCTAACTAGAATATATTGCAAATATGTTTGAAATATCACTGCTAAAATTATTTACTATGCTTTAAAGTTTAGTTAAGAAGTCTTCTTACTAAAATAAACGCTAATAAAATGAAAATTATAAAAAAAATACAGTTTTATCTTAATTATCACTAATTTCTGTAGAAATTGCCGCATCTCTTTTCATTTAAAAGGAATAAATTCGTGTTAGAATAGTTATAATGCTTAGCGTAAAGATACATTTAATGTTTTGTATATATTACGATAATCAGTATTACATTTCAAATTATATCGTTATGGGCATTCACTAATTGAAACATTTTTTACTCTTTGCTAAAAATTGCTTGAAATCTCAATTTGAGGGCTTGCTTTATTCTAGTTAAATAACTCTCTGAATTGAAACACTAAGGTTTATAAACTTGAAATATTGAATGCGTATTTCAAAGTCTTGAATAACATTCTGAAGAAACTTTTTTTATTAAATTAAAGGGATAAATGTTTGTAATATAATTTTTCTCTCGATCATTTTAGTATCATAGTTTTAGACAGAATGGGAGAAAAATATAGCTCGGCATCTTTTGTGAATTTTATTCGTGTGTTTGCTCTAAATGAATTTTTCTTTTTTTCTTCCAAACCATTAGTATTAGTGTATTCCAAGTCGTAATAAATCAAACAATCACACTAAGTTATGATAAAAAAAAAAAACTTTAAACGATATTTCTCAAATTACTTTTATAAATATTTTTTTTAATATTTTGTAACATTTGTAGATGTTATATTCTTTCTAAGATATTTATTGGAAATAAATCTAGCCTTGAGATTTGACCATAAACATTTTCATCAAAACATTGATAAAAGAAAGGGCATTATTATTTTTGATATAAAAACATATTAGTGTTCGAAAAAAGAGCAATTCGTAATTTCTATAGCATGCAAAAACTCTATTTATCCAAAAAGAATTAGATTATCAATTAATTATAGTCAAAGGCAATAAAAATGAGATAATTATAGTGAAAATATTTCCAATAAGAGTATTTTGTACCAAAGAATTTAATATTTAACGATGTTAATTTTTTAATTCCTTATTAATAATATATTTCTTTCAGCAACAGTATTATTAAGTGAATATCATCTTATTCGTACACTCCATAACTTTAGTTATATAGATTACTATAAAACAATGTAGGTAATGATTATTTTAAAATTAGAGATAGGAAACGGTTCAACCGATTAATAGAAAAGTATTTGAATAATTGCATATACAATCATGGAAAATGTTTTCAAAATTTTAAATACTTAATTTGTGAATTTTTTTCATTAATGGCGGTTAATTATCTGTCGCAATAACATTTGGTCATCATTCGGCTCAAAAGATTAAAAATATATTGTTTTCAGAAAAGTCAAACTTAAAGAAAAATAATCAAATGTGGTGAGAAATAATTTGAAAAATTCAAAAGGATAGAGGATCAAGTCTACAAGAGAATTGGTTGCTAATATAATATTTGTCAAGAAGCATTCATGGCTTTGATATACTATTATCCATTACAGTCACCTTAACCCTCAACCATAAGTAGCAATTTTTTTTAAATATTATCACAGGCCTGTTGTCATTTGCCCCAAATAATGAGGCAGTTACTTCTTATCTCATTGGCTATCTATATAAAAATAAAATGTGGTCTAAGTATATAAATATTTTTTATGCAAATATTTTCTAATTAAGACACAATTGCGGTTTCGAATAAAAGGAATTAGACACTATTTTTACATTTCATTTTTATATCCATTTCCTTTTTCTTCATTCCATTCATATAGAATTTCTTATTTTTAAAGCAAGTTATTTCTTTTATGCATCAAAATATTGAAATAATAAGAAAATCTATATGTTACATATAGCTTGCATTTGGAATTTTTTGGAAAATATAAGCTTAAACATATAACTTCGAAATTCACATCTTTCGTCTTATATTTTTATAAACATGTCGAAAATAACAATTTTAACATCCACCATTCAAAGTAAAATGAATTTCTAACTTAAATTCCATAATAGTTATTCATGTCATTAGAGAATGATATTACAAAAACATTTGCTATTTTTTTATGAGCTGGAAAATGTTTTCGAACAGATGTTTTAGAATATAAAGATTCTGGGTTTGGCTCTGGTTCAGTGTCACGATCGCTTTTTAAAGACTCATCAATTCTGAGGAATCTGAGATATCATCTTTTTCCCCTATTAGTAGAAACTGTTGCGAGATCTTTGAATCTCGGCTGCACACGTTAATTTGCTATCAAAGCTATAACATTAAATGAATTTGAAATGCTTTCTCACGTAAAGGTTAATTTGCACTCGCTCTCTAATAAAATATATTGTTTCTAGGGATTGCAATACCGGTATACCGGGATACCGAATACCGGTATTTTGAGCCATTTGTACAATTTTGTAATACCGGTATTCACAAGTTTAAATACCGGTTTTTCGGTATTTACTAGAAATTTTTAAAATGGTCTCCACTATGTGTTCAGGGATCGCGAACATAGCAAAATGGTATACATTTTTGTTTTTATGTCCCCTTAACGGGCGAAATTAATTAGCTAATTAATGGCTTCATTAATTGCTTAAAATTAGTGAAACATGGATTAAATTAGTGAAACATGGATAATCTAAATTAGTGAAACATGGATTATCCCTGAAAGAAAATATTGTATCCATAACGACTGATGGAGCAACAATTATGAAAAAAGTTGGAAAGTTGATTGCTGCAAATCAGCAGTTGCGATATGCACATGGAATTCAATTAGGAGTAATAGATGTATTATACCAAAAAAATAAAGAACATAAGAATACAAATACTGTGGATATAGAAACTTCGGATTCCAACTTTGAAGAGAGTAAAAGTGAGAGTGATATTCACAATGAAGATAATGACAATGTAATTGTTGAAGAAGATATTACTAATGACTATGATATATTAACCTATCAAGAATTGCTTCCTATAATTTATAAAATTCGAAAAATTAATAAGATATTTCAACGTTCCCCTATAAAAAAGGATATATTACTAAAATATATACTAACTGAAAATAAAACAGAATATATGTTAATATTAGATTCTAAAACACGTTGGAACAGTTTACTCCTAATGATGGAACGATTTTTGAAACTGAGAAATCCAATCCAAAAAGCAATAATCGACTTAAACCTGTAAATTATTTTTTCAGATAGTGAATTCGACTTAATATCCAGAACTATATCAGCTCTGCTTCCAATAAAACTGACTATTGAGGCATTATGTCGGAGAGATTCTAATAACAGCTAATGCAACAATAAATTTCATGTTGCAGTCACTGAAAGAACAGCACACATTACTATCTAAAGAATTATATATTACATTGAAAAATCGCACAAAAGAAAGCGTAGCGTAGCGTCACCAAGCGTAGATGCCGAAAGAGCGTTTTCGACAACTGGTAATTTTTGCACAAAATAACTTTCCTGTCTTAATGACAGTACAATTGATGCATTATGTTTTTTAAGATCACATTTCAAACATTTGTCATAGTACCACAGACTGAATAGTGATATTAACACTTTTTTGTGATTTAAATAAATAAGATGTTCCTTTACTTTTGATTCTTTTGATTTTTTTTACTTGTGATTCTTTATATACTGTCATAATTTATAGGTTACAAATTAGTTTTACTGATATTTACACTCTCTAATAAAACTGGCAAATAAAACAAAGAAACACCTGTGTTTTCTTTCTTTTTCTAAAATTTCTAATACCGGTATTAAAACCGGTATCCCGGTATTAAGATTTAAAAAATACCGAATACCGGTATTGAAATTTTGGTCCGGTATTGCAATCCCTAATTGTTTCATTTTTTCTGCTGTTCTAATCTTCTTCTAGTTTTCGCATTAAGGTATAGGAAGTAGAGATGTAAATTTTTATAAATTCTTAGAATATCTAAACAAAGGAGAAAGGACGAGGTTGTTGTTTACGTATGCTGATAAGTAAACATATGCACAATTATGTACAATAAACACTATAATTCCATAAATCAATATAAAAATTATATCAATGGAAATCTAAAACTTTCGTTTTATAAAAAAATAATTTCAAAATAACATTATTCCTACTAGATTAACAACGATACAAAGTCATATTTCTATGCCCTGATGTCTATGGAAATTTTGTAAATCTATGCATTTATTCTATAACTGTCTAAATAATACTTTTAGTTTTTAAATCAAAGTCAATTCCCGAAATTTTATAATTTTGTAATAGAAGATATATAAATATCTGATTTCAATATAAATTTGATTAGCGACTTGCTTGAAAATTAGATACAGATTACAAGTAAGAATCGAAATCGATTTTTTTAAATGTATTTTATACTTAGCAGTATAAATTATCAACTTTTTTCAGCTCGAGTTTAAGTCATCTTGATAAATTTTTGTTTCATTTCGGTTAGATGTATTTATTGTAAAGACTGTTCGTCACCATTCTGTGTATCTTCACAGTGTAAAATTCCATGGGAATATTTTAATCAGTTTATATCGGAATATATATTTATGTTTTATATTTCTCAAGCTAAACGAAATGATTTTAAGGATTTAAAACTATCCATAGTGTAACAGCAGATATATGATTGAATAGATAATGATTAAATTAATAATAAATATAGTTAATATATTTTATATAAAATCAAGAAGAAAATACATTCTGGTCATAAATAACGTGCGTATTTGCTTTTTTTTCTGAACTTTCTTGTTTCTATCAAAAAAGAAATTATAATAAAATTCAAAAATTCCTTCTCATATATTTTTATTTTAAAAAAATAGTTATATTTGATTTCTATGCAAGGCCATTTTTAGAATTATTTAAAAATATTTTGTGATCCTTAATAGCATTATTTGCTGATTTATGGACTGTTATATTTGACATAAAATGATCCTTAAAGACATGAAAGCCTGTAAACAATGGAATGGCGCCTAGAATAAAATAAAAGGTTTTATGAATGTATTTATTATAATCATACTTTTCTTTATATGATATCTGAGGGAGAATTTTGTTTATATGTAAGCAGCTAAAAACTAAAAAAAAAGAAAGAAAAGAAAAGAAAAGAAAGATTAAAAGCATTCTATAAAATACCGGTTTTCCAAAAACGAATGGCAAAATGTGGTGCCATAGGGAATTTAATTAAAAAAAAAAACTGTTGGAAAGGCTTTTAAAATTTCTTTTCTTTTAAGATATAAGCCTATATTTAAGGGCAATTTTCTGTTCATATTTGAATAAAAGCTTTTGACTATGCAGTATATAATTTATTCCTCGATACAGCATTTTATAATAGACAGTATTATCTTTTATAAATTCATGATATTTTTATGCAATGGAGGTCCCTATATCTTTAATTGTTTTCAAATTTCACGTCTAATCACTGCATAAATTATTGGAAATTTCTTTTACTTGCTATTCGTATGAAGATAATAATATATTATTTTTTAATTAAAAAATCTTTCCTTGAAGCAATTTAAAAATTTCATAAAGTCATCTCTTGTAAAAACAAAATTATGTGCATTTTGTTTATTAGAGAAGCTTGTGAATAAATAAAATTACCTAATATCAAAATGGATTGTAAGTACACTCACCAGCAAGAACGAATTATGTTTTTTTTTTAAATCTTAGGAGGAATTTCGTGGACATATATCACATACCTCGAAATCATTCCAAGCGTGCTGACTGCAGCATAACATGCAATCCATTGTGATACCGTTTACACACTGAATTATTGCATGCTTTCTCAAATATGAAAGCCAAATGCTTCAATTATTATTAAAGTCCCATCTTCAATGGGAAATATCATTATATTTCTGTCGTCATTCTGATCTCCATATCTAAAAAGGAATCTTCGTGAAACATAGCATAAACATAAGTGTGCTGACTGTAGAAACATAATGCAATCCATTGTGATACCATTTACACACTGAATTATTGCATGCTTTCTCAAATATGAAAGCCAAAGGCTTCAATTATTAATAAAGTCCGATCTTCAATGGGAAATATCATTATATTTCTGTCGTCATTCTGATCTCCATATCTAAAAAGAATCTTCTTGAAACATAACTAAAAGACAGATCTTAAAGATTATTTTTATTTTTAATTATCTTATGCAATAAGTGCCAATAGCTATCAAACAGAATTGTACCATATATATATACAATAGTAAATGTATGCTCATGCTTATAATTGCCTTTAACAGCATTGTAACTACAATAGATATTGTGAAGGAGTTCTCATATAAGTCTATGCTCTCTTATAAATATTACTCAGATTTTAACATTGTAAACAAAACAATTATTTTATAATAATAAATTCTTTGAAACATTCTGGGTTTCTTTGAAGAAACACAATGCAATTTCTTATTGAAGTAGATATTTATAAGATTCCATTTAGTAGATTTATATTCCATTTTTATGCTAATATATTTAATGTAATTTTTCTTATGCTGAATAACACAATATTTAGTTTATAATGTATTTTCATTTTAAACAATTATTAGAATTTCAAAAAAGTTAGTATTATAAAATTGAATTAATTCACTTAATAATAAATAACTGCTAAATAAATTTAATTGTTTTAAATTGATATAACTTTTAGTGATATTGCTTTTTTTCTTCAGTTGAAATTCGCCATGTCAACTGACTTCAGTGTCTATTTTTTCACGGATACATAGACCACAAAGTAAAGCCCTTGAAGTTGCAATATTTTTTTCTACTTTAAAATGGATTACCTAAGCTCAAAGGAATAGTGAAATGAAAACAAAAGACATAGATGCAATAATAAAATAAACATTTCTATGTTCCCAGATTTTCGATAAGTCCACCTTTACACGCAATGAAATTGTGCTAAACGTTTCATAGTTCTTCGTGTGCCCCAGTAGAAAGAATCTATTCAATCTCGTATAGGATTTCCTTCAAGAAATTGCAGATGCGGATTTTAAGTGTCTCCGCTACTATATTAAAATTATTTGGAGGTGACGATAACATGAAATGGCAAATGGATGAACTATCTCAAGCGTTATTAAGTGTATCATAAAAGACCACTTGGGGCAAACTATTTTCTAACCACACCACGTCAGTCAGATGATTTCACTATCACAAATCAAGAATGGTGCAGTTTATAAACACTGATTCATAAAGCACACTCGTTAACTTGCATGCTCGTTGAACTTGGATAATAATAATCTCCCCGAAAAATTAGAAAAAAAAAAAAAAAGATGAAAGATCTTTTTTAAATTCTAGAAGATGAATCATTTGTAAAGAAAACCATATTGGGAAACCAGAATGGAAATTTTATTTGGATCAGTGAATATAGTATTTCAAATTAACATTATCAGTAACGAGAAATGCATCCTGGAGGTTCCTTGAATGCATAAAAGCTAGCTGTTATCAGTAACATAATGAATGAACAATTCATTATAAAAATTTAACCAAAGTTGATTATCATGCACTTAGAATATCAGTTCTAGGTGAATCCATATGGAAACATGCGAAGAACAGAAAGAACATTTTGCAAGTCGTAGAATTCGACACATTCACCAGCGTTGTAGTTCGCGAGCTTTTGCAACGTTATCTTCACCAATCACCAGATGAACTTCTGAAACAACCTCTTAAGAAACGGAAGATCATTTAGTGAGATCGATAGCATATACAGCCAGTTTGTACAAACTTTTAAGTGCCTTTGCAGCTTGCATAAACCCCAGCTGTAGTCGTAAACAGTTGTTTCTAAAGTTGATATACAAACTCGTTGAATCATTTTGTCAAAACAGGTGAAAACGCTTTACCATTTTGCAGCATTGCTCCACTGTTATTGAAGTTATGGTGACAGTATTTTGTTTCAGAGCTCGAAATATGCTTAGATTCTTATCTTGAGAGAGATTCAGTAGGTAAAAGCCAGAGTAGAAGGCACGTTGAGGATCATGACATCAACAAAAATGCAATTTATTATATAGTGAACTTTTCTTTTCTAACATTGCTTACTTTTCTCCCATTTTAATGCTAAATACATTGGTTAAGTTCTATTTTAAGATTTTTACTATGATGATCAGATTTCAGCGAAAAAAAAAAATACGTATTGGCATTTTGAAAATTTTCAAATATTTTCAGTGTACTATAACGATAAGAACTGAATTATTGCTTTCCACTTCAATCGTGACGATATTATAGAGTGGTACATATATTTTAATTATTATTCCAGTTCCATTGATCCACATTATTGAGAATCGGTGATGAATTGGTGACATTTCTTTGCACTGATTCTCAAGTTATGCAGTCATAATATTTTTGAAGAAAGATATAAGAAATTTATATCGATCAATTATTAAGCATTTATTAAGTACATTCTAGCACATTTTAAGTACACTTTTAATAAACCTTTAATTATATTACTATCGTCTTCCCGCTTTTCAAATAATTCAGAAAACAATGAACTATCGAAAACAATGATGTTTTAATGGAAAGTATTTCAGTTGAAGAATTAGGGAAGATTTGAATTTTCAATTTCATAATAAACTTCATTATCTTGGAAGTAATGACATATGTAAGGATAACTGACGAATGAGTAAACAATTAAAATAGTTAAAAAATCGAATTGTTTAATGAACACACAAATTTATCAATAGTAAATATCCAATTTATTAGCCCAGATATCACTCAAGATATGAGTATGAATTTAATATTCGTAATACAAAATTTCTAATATATCGCAAAATATATTACACATAAATACATTTTTTTAAATAGACTATGAGAACATCATTCAAATCATTTAACGAAATATAGTCACTTTGGGGAAAAAATCCTGAAAAGTATCGATATTAATACAACAAAAAATCTTTTCTATAGAAATCGAGAGGTGAAATAATAAGTAAGAACAATAAACAAATAGACAAATGCAAACGTTGCAGGCATATAATTTGTCAAAATAATTCTAAACATCAACAAGCTACGTCTAAAAGAAAAATCATTGTTTGATAGAATTTTCCAAGAATTACTGATTTGTAGAGTTATTCTTTTAGAAACGCACCAAAAGTTAAGAGGATTAAAATTGTTCAAGCATGGAACTAAAATGTTTCAATGATTTTCTAAGAAAAAAACATATTGAAGTTTCAAATATATAGATATTTGATAAGAATAAAAAAATATACAATCTTATTTCATATCTTATATTTATGGTTTTGGAATCAAATCTAACAGCAAGTTGTTGAATTTTTATCTAAAATTATATTTTTAAGTTTTAATTTTTATTAAAAATTATAAAATGTAATGTAGTTGTAGAACTTCAATTAAAAAATCATTTAATCTTTATATATATATATATATATATATATATATATATATATATATATATATATATATATATATATATATATATATATATATATTTGAATCCATGGAAAATTTATATATATATATTAACGCCAAGTTTATGTAGCAGCACATTGGGTATTTAATCTGGTTTCCTTTGAATAAATCTACTAGTTAAAGAAACTGAATATGAGTAAACTTGTGATAAAAAGGCAGCACAAACTTACAACTCATCTATTTTTGATTCCTTGAAATACTTAGAAAAATACAAAAGAAAAAGACAGAAAGAGAGAACTTTTCTCCAGCATTAGTAATAATAAGCAATGAACTTTCTTATTTTTTTAAATGATATGTTTTTCACCGTAAACATAATTTTTAAAAAAATAATAAAACATGATAAATAATTAGCCTCAGTTCTTGAAGTCGAATACACTAAAAAAAGGAATAATAATAAAAGACATTCTGATAATGATGTGAAATAAAAGAAAGATATTTTTGAAATATGCTTAAAAGTATTTTTAAACATTATATTCAGTGATATTAAATTTATAATAAGCGTTTTGAAAATTATAGAATGTAACATTTTCCGAATTTCCTCAAGCTATAAAGTTTGAATTAATAGAAAGTAAAATTCACACTTTTCCCTTCAGATACTATTGAAAGCAAATATTCCTTTATTGAATCCTCCACAATGACAGCTGTCTCCTTGAAAAGTTGTATCATTATATTATAGGGGCATTTTCTATATGAGTCTTATCTATTTACATTGATATTCAGTGAATAGAGTGGGAATTCGAAAAATATTCCTTTGCGCATATAATATTGTGACTGCTAAATTTAATTCATGCTATCGTTGAAAATAATAATAAAAAACTATCTTTGAAATTATTTCATTGCAAAATATCTTATCTCCATGAATGATTCTTTTGATACTTACCTTTGGGAATCCCCATGGTAAAATTCAGTAAAATATTTAATTAAATTTTGAAAATGCTTAACAATTGGTTTTGGCAGTTAATGTTACCTTTAGGAAGTAGGAAAAATGTTAAACTTCCTTGAAATTGTGGTTTAATTTCAATAAATATATTTCCCATCTGAACTGATATTGAGGAGATTATTTTATGTTATTTTTAATTCTTTCTTTAAAATATTTCAAAATTGTGTGACATACTTATTTGAAAAAAACGAAATATCAATCTTCGTTGAAAAATGATTTCAGTGATTTTCTTGATGAATTTGAACTGCTCATAATTAATTTGATTGGTTATGCAAAATTTTTATCGATTCATTTGAAAATAACAATATAAAATATTATTAAATTTTCAATCAAATCTTTAGTAGTATTTTCTGTACTTCATTCCTATTTTACACGGCAAGTTCAAAACGAATTTTCATCGAAGATAAGCCCTGTTATTGAACGTGTTACAAGTTAAATCTGTCTAAGTTGAATGTTTACCGAAATGTGTGACTGAGTTTATTCTCAACTTCTTTCTTTAATTTTATCCTGTTATTGTCATTAAGATCCCAAGTCATGAAATTCTAAACGGAATCTTCCTAACCAGTTTTAAAGGTATCCATAATTTTAATAAAAGTAAACATATGAAAGTGGTATCAAATTTACTTTTAAATACCAAATGGTGAATCAAATTATAGCGAACCAAAATATATAGAACATTTGGGAATATATTTGAAGTCCCTATTAAATAAGATTGATTCCCCAAGAATTGTATTTGAAACAAATATTTCAAGTAATTGTGTAATGAAGCGAAAATAGCATTTCAAATTATTATTTGATGTAATGAATTTTATTGAAAAGTTATTTTATTCAAATAAGAAACTGATTTCAACTCTAGTATGCAAGTTCTATATCAATAAGGTGTAAATCTTTTGCAAGGGGTTTTAATTATATACACTCTATGACCATTTTTTTATCATCAACCATCAAGAAAATATACATATTATTAGTGATTTTAAAAGGAAATTCTGAACAGTTAAGATCACTGATGAATTTATATCCTTTCTTATTTGTATGAATTCACCATATCGATCTGTAGATATTTTATAGGCCACTCAAAAATGCAAAACATTTGGTGATGTGAACCTGTATTCCAAAATTCTACAAACATACATTCAAATAAAAACGAAATATCAAACCCGAAATGGCGGATTTACTGTATGGAAAATTATAGAGTGTGGATCAAATAAAATAATATTTTAAGAAGTAACAGAAAAAACTTACTTTATATATCATACTGAAGTAAAATTCCTTGCTATATTCAGAATATAACAGAATTATAAATTCAATTAGAATGTTATTGTTAATTAAGATTTCTTTATTTTTTATTCCTTAATATTAATTTTTTAATACAATCAGAGAATTTGAAATAACTAAATAAAACTCAGGACAAGGGAACATAATTTTAGAACACGTTCTGCCCATTTCCAATGAATACCCCCACTCTCCTCCTTCTGTTCCAGATGCCACCACACATTTGGAAATGATAAGTTTGGTTCTCATCTTCATGATGTGCATAGTAATAGTGTTATCCCTACACCTTCTCAAATGTTCCTTCTATGAGAGGGATAGTACAGAGGACACAGATGGAGCCCAAGGCTGCACAATAGTTCCAGCATCAATGTTTTTGAGGTGTATAGATAATTCAATGAAATGCATATAAATAATGTGAGGGAAAAGGTAATTCAGAAGTGGCTAGAAGACTTTCAGCTCCTTTTGTTCATCAGATATCCTTAACAATCAGAGTCGTTAAGCAATGAAGCACGCATTAGTTGAGCAAAAAAAAATTTCTAGAAGTGTTTTCATTTTAAAAGAAACGGTTTTAATTAATTGAAACTTTACATTAGAATAAACATATATTTTACTATAAAGAATAGCCTTAAACTTTCAGAATTACTACAATTTATAGAAAAATGATGGATTTTTTCAGCAATTTATAATCTCTGTACTAAATTTTGTTAGAACAGATTATTTATATGCAAGAAACAATACCATAACACTTTAAAACTTTACACTTGGTCATGGAATAAATTATTTACATCATAGATCGTATAAAAATTTGTTAATTAAATTTCCATATAATTAAATCGACGGAAAAAATAATTTAAAAAAAAGAAACGTTTGAGTTTACATTTTTTTTTCTGATTTCTTTCACATTACAATTTAGTAAAAATAAATAAATAATAATAATAATAAATGGCAAACAAAAATCCTAGTCATATTGAAATTTGACTAGAAACATAAACAACTCCTGAGTGAAATGGTTGATAATATTATTTAATAATTCTTCTTTATTAAATTTTTCATTCGAATGCTTGTTTTTGATCAATTTGTCTGGTTTCACACATACATATTTTTCAAAATCTTTTTAAAGCGCGTTACCTGGCTGGAAATAAAAAAGCTTTCTTTTTCATTCTTTAAAATTTTGCATAAATATCTATCAGCACCTTTGAATTCATGCCGCTTACAACAAAGAAATCTGTTGCTGTTGCTTATCCCACTTGGATTGAATATCAATTCAAACCAAGCTCAAAATATCTGGTAGAGAAGGGTGCATTAGCTTCTGAGTGTAAAGACCTCAGAGCACGCGAGGGCAGAAGTCTGACTTTAGCTCGTAAGAAGATGATACTCACAAACTCACTTGCACAACCCATTTTTACAAAAGGGGGGGGGGATCTTTCACACACCTTACAGATATAATATAGGGTAAAGAACAACAATACCCGGACAAGGACTCGAACCAAAGACGCCCAGATCCCGAGGAAGACGCGCTACCCCTAGGCATATGCCGGCTCTTTAGTTCCTACCACTCCATATATACCACTCCATTCTAAACATAGAAAAATGAGAATGTGGAGGAGAAAGATATAATAAAGCACCAGTTTCTTCGAGGAATGACAACGCATCTAAAGCTACAAAGCTGAATGCAATGTTGAATATATTTAAGATAAAGAATGGTATGAAAAATGCTTGTAATCAGATTTAAAATATTTTCTTACACAATTGTGTTTTCAAACGTCTTTAAAATAAACCATCAAATATACAAAAATCTTATTTTAACGGAAAAATGACAAAAAAATATGCATTATTGTCGTATGTATAATTTATATAACAAAACAGCTAACAACATTTATTTTATAAATCATGTTCTAGACTTTTACATTTTGTAATCGGTTATTATCTTTAAATTTAGATAACCAAAACCATATCAGTTACAATAGTCATTTACAATTTATTAATAATTCGTTTTTAATACTAAGGATTATTACAAAAATAACGACAAATTGTATAAAATTTGGCATTTTATAGAAAAAGGCGTCCTTCCAGACATACAACTTTTTAGACATTCAAAAATCAATAAAGTTATCAAACAAAAACTCATCAAATTATATCAGCAAAATACTTGAACTAATTGAAAAAATAAGAAATTTTCAATATAATATCTTCCCTCCTTAAAGTAGATAAAAAAAGTAATGAAAGGCATAACCTTTCCTAAGTTAAGCCCAAATTCAAAAAATAAAACTACGCTATTAATTATGTTGTTAATATGCCGAGTGGAACAACAAGATAAAATGTTCTAATCTTAACTTCACCACTAAAATTCTCAATTCCATCGATTATTTACATCAGATTTACTCACGTCTTTCAATAATTTCCATCATTCTTCTTTTACATGTAAAGGCAAACACCACTTTTTTTATTTATCTTGGCTAAAATTTCATCTGCTTACATTTATTTTTAAATTTTATTATTTGTTGAACAGACTACTACGTGTGTGAGTTAACAATGAAGCCTAAACACTAACTTTTGTGCTTCATTAATTATTTCAGATCCTATGGGGAAAAAGCTATTTCACGCGGATACAATGTTGTATGATTGATTTGTGCCTGACCAAGACAAAATTTTTTGGAGGGCTATATTTTTATTTATTTGTTACAGATTCACTTTTATGAGTAAAAAGTTGGAATTTTGTTTAGTCTTTGAGCTGCAGAATTTTAACACTAAACAAAATATATTTGAAATGTGTCTGAAATACCTTTGCAAAAAATAATTATGATGCTTTACTGTTTTGATAAACATATTCTTAATGAAATAAAGTAACGAAAACGTTAAGAAAAAGATGATTAAGGGGAACAATTTTATTTTAAAAATTATCAATTTTTAAAGAAAGTGGCGCATATCATTTTTTTTATTTGAAATAAAATAGTATTAGAATAATTTTAAGTCCTAGAATAAATATACATTTAACTTTTTGTATACGTTACAATGATGGATATGAAATTTAAAATTATATTTGAATTCACATATACTGATTATAATTTTTTGTTACATTGTTCATTTCGTTTAAAAGAGTTTTTCGCTTGAATTTTTGGATTATTTCATACTGTTTAATTTGTTAATTTAGTTTATAAAATTTCTAAGAAATTCTTGAAGGAATGAAAATGTTTGAATAACATTCTGAAAATATTTTTTTTCAAAATTGACTGAAAAATTACATATAAATCAACAATTTTCTTGAAACTTTCCATATTATCGATGTAGACTAACTGTGAAAAATGTACTTCCAGCTGTTTTGGAATTCATGTATGTATTTGCTCTGAATGCTTATGTGTATTTCCTATATTCTTTCATACTTCCAAACGCTAATAACAATAAACGTTTTTAAACTATTACTCACAACTATACAAGAAGTAATGAATAAAAAGAATAAAAATCAGCATTTTTGACATTTAATTTTTTATGTCTTTAGAAATCTTCAGAATATATTCAATTCCTTTTAAGACTATTTGAAAATAAATTTAGTCTTGAGACTTGATCATAAATCTTTGCATATAACAATTGAAGAAAAGAAGAATTTTGACAGAAGACGTTTTATTATATTTTTGATATATAATTTTAATCTGTATCTGTCACGAGAGTTTCATGCCTCCTTTAGAAAAAAAAATAAACCTAATGATTCAAAAAGATTTATATTATCAATCAGCTTCAGTCAAAGATTATAAAAATTGTAAAACGTATAAATTTATTTTGTTAAAAAGAATGCAATACTAAAGATAATTTTGCAACTACTTTTTATTAATATTTTTGACAACGATTTGACAAGGAAAAAAATCTTTTTGATAAGTTTCCATATTTCTATTATATAAATGAATTTAAATTTACACAAGAAATTATTATTTTGAAACTAGAACGAAAATGGCTTAACAAATTTATAGAAATATATCAGAAGTTCATATTTAACTAGTACAAATATTTTCAAAACTTTATTTTATTCTAGATTTTTGGAATAATTTTATCAAGGAGAGTTGATTATCCATCATATTAATATTTTATCATCATTCGACTCAAAGGGATAAAAATGGATACACTTGAAATAATAATTTGAAAAGTTCAGTAAAGATTATAGAACACCAAATATACATGGGAATTGGTCACTGATATATAATATTGATAAAGGAATATTCGAGAAGTTGGTGCATTAGATACAATTATACTTTAAATCTCTATAAGTTATGTACAAATGAGAATATAATTCAGCTTGTGTAGCGAAAGCAAAAGACAAACATTCAGAATTCGTTCAGGGAACTATAATATCGGATACAAGCATGCATTTAGTTAGCCTTCTTTTCAACAATAATTTGAAAATATTAGGGGAAAATTAGTTCTTGTACAAGTCCTTCTTCTTTTGATTTTTAAAATAGTGAACAAAATTTGTAATTTATTGAAATATTTTTTTTTAAACCTACTATGATTTTTTAGAAAAATAAAAGCAGAATGCTTATGATGTCGATAACACTTATGGATTACTTATAAGATTTATTGATGTCGGTATATCATTTCTTACTAAAAAACGTATCTTCTCTTTTTTTGAATGCAAAAATATCTAATTTTAATGTCTATTTATTTCAAAAAAATTTAGCATTAGAAAGTATTAATGTTTATTAAATTGAATTAATTGTATTTCATTAATATTTTTATATGAAATTTTAAATTGGTATCACTTTCAGTGACATTTTTATGATTGCAAAGTGTCTCAGTCCTGATTCTGATTTTTATTGCTTATTTCATATAATTTTGTCTTTAAATTAATAGTTTCTTCATATCCAGGGGAAATAATAAATATGTCCTTGATGTGTGCACAAAACTACACATTATTTATAAATTTATAAAATTTGAATCAGTTTTGTTTTTATTATACATTTATCAGAATAAATGTTTGTTCTTCTAAAATAATTGTGGTTCTAGAGAATAGCTATACATCCTAAATTTTAACAACGAATATTTCTAATCACTTAAAATACCATTTTTGATGATATTGTTTACTTCAAATATTCAAAATAATATTCTCTTTCTTCGAGAAACTGTTATACTGTAAAGTAACTATTACTTGCCATTGTCATTTTATTTATGAGAAAGAAGAGTAATCTTTACAACAATGGATAAATTTACATTTTACTAAACGCAATTCTTGAAATGAAAACCAAACAATTATTTTAGAGATTCAATACAATATATATATATATATATATATATATATATATATAGATAGATAGATGTTGAAAGACTCTTGGACTTGGAAAGACTCTCTCTCTCTCTCTCTCTCTCTCTCTTTATATATATATATATATATATATATATATATATATATATATATATATATATATATATATATATATATATATATATATATATATATATATATATATATATATATATATATATATATATATATATATGTTGAAAGACTTTTGGGACGGCACATAGATTGAGTTGAATGAGAGACTTAACCGCATAGATATTCATTTGTAAAAAGTTTCATACCATAACAGTATCACATAATCCAAGCCTTAGTTCATGGTTGATGTAAATTATTATTATTATTTTATATTCATGAATTACGCTACTAAATACACAGAAAAATCTTACTTTTATAATTGCTATTAACAGCAGTTTATTAATATTAATATTTATTATAAATTATAAAAATACCTTGGAAATTAATATTTGTTTTTTTTCATTCCCATGTCCTTTAAATTATTGTTATTAAATAAAAAATAATATAAAAAATCTCTGAATTTATTTCTTTGATAGAGTGAAAGTTTATTCTAATAGAACTTTTGAAATAATTATCCAACAGAAAATGTAAGCATTTTCTCATAAATTATTTTTGCTGAAAATATTATTTACTCTTAAGCACGCACTTCCTCATGATTTCCTCATTAATTAAATTTGAAAAATAGCTGAAAAGTTATGACTGTATCGCATGCCGCGATTTACTTTCTCTGATATGAAATAAGGATGATGTTGCAGAGTAAATAAAAGTATCATTTATTTCTGGTAAAAGATTAAAAAGAAAACTTTCTTCCGAAAATAACACCATCTATTTCAACCCGTACAAAAGATACTGAATAAAACTGGTAACTTTCAGTGTAAACCGGAAAAATCACGGAAACTACAGCTCTGCGTCGATAAGAATTCTGCTAAATATTTACGTAGAAGATAAATTGATTTCATTGTTAGAAGATGTATGAAATAAGCTTTGAAGGTTTCCAAACTAATTTTTGCAAGAAATGTTTAAGGAATGCATTTTTATTTCTGCAGGGTGAGATAGGATTTAAAAGATTCACTTATGGTGAAACTTCTATGTAAAATAAACCAAGAAAATAACAAAATAATTTATTTATTCATTTTTGTATTTTCAAGCATAGCAGTGATTTTTTTTATGAAAGTTATTACAATTCATCATATAATAATAATAAAATGTCTATTAAATATCATTAGTTTCCTAATGTGGTTTATTTTATTTTAAAAACATTATATTTCAATAAATTTATCTATTAAAGGCAAGTTGAACATGATATTTAACAAATTTGCCGAAATGCATTTAAGGTATCAGAACACGTTGAAAAGGTAAATTTTAATTAAAAATGAAACTTTTAAAAAATTCTTCATATAATAACATTTTATAGCAATTGCAGATAAGTTGGCGACTTTACCCGCTATATGAGATCTTGTTTTTTTTAATCTTCTCCGTCAATGAAGAATACTCTTATCTTCAGCAAAAAGCATTTGATATAAAATAATTCTAAATAATCATCATTAAGAACACGAAATATAATAGTGATTAAATTCATAATAGATAATGGACAATTTTTCTAAGTTAAATAATTATAAAGGCTTTCTTCGTACAAAAATGTTTATATTCTCCAATTTTAATCGTAATAAATTCTTAATCCATCTGAAATGTCTCATTTTTATGCAATTTGACATTTTAATTCGCCATATAATGCAAAGTTTCTAATTTCACTTTGTAAAATATATTACAAAACAGTCTACTCTATTAATCGTTTCATAGTGTTCATTATCATGATTATACAATTATTATTATTGTAATAAAAATATCATCTAAATTTCATTATCAGTCTTGTTGACATTACAATATATGCATATTTTTTTATCTTTAATGAATTCTACTTTTATTTATATCTAATCGAATTAGAGCCACACGAATTTTAAAAAATAAAATATGGTATGGTATTAAAAGTTATGAAATAAAAAAAAATATTTTGGTAAATTTTGTTATTAATGTTTGAACTTTTTGACATAATTAAATGAGACATCGTTTTAGAAAACTAGACTTAAATGGATAAAAAAGAAATTTACAATAAATTATAATTTTTCTGTATAAAACAACTTGTTTAATAAATCCATGAAGAGTATTTTCCTAATTCGGTGTACATTTTTTTTCTATTTAAATTCAAATAATATTTTCCCCTTTCTTTTTGCAATATCCACAGTAAAATAAAGTATATATATTCTTTTAGGAGAAAACTGCTTACAAATTAAAATTAATATATAATTATTGAATCAAGGAATCGTATTATTTTGATATTGTTAAAAGAAAAAAAGTTTTAGTTCACATTTTTTTTTTCAAAATGATACATCAATTTGAACATCAAATATATTTTTGACAATACATTAATCCATGCTTCTCTTATAAAGGCATACAAATCATGGAAATAATATTTCATAAAATATAAATATGAATATCTTTTTATGTTCTCTCATACTTCCTTTCTTCATTTTGTTTCTGTTGTCAAATATAATTGAAATGATTTTTTATAATACTATTATTTAAGTGTTTAAAATTATTCTTTTATTATATTACTATAGTGATGAAATAAATTTTAAAGAAAATTAACGGGATAGCAAACAAGGAAAAATAATTTTAATATTTTATAATTACATTGATGATTCTGGAAAAATAGTTAATATATTATCTTATATATAAGTTTTTCACAAAGTGGAATTGTATTATTTCCGCCTATCAAATTATATAAAATGCAAGATTCTTTCATACATATTTGGAATTATATGTGTAAATAAAAGTTCATATAATCTTACGCATTTCTAATGTTGAATTTTTAAGATCTTTTTATCAATAAATACGATTTTTAGTTGTTAACAATATTGTTTGAAACTATCAAACTATTCATTTGTATTATATTAACATTTTATTACAGTTGTTGATTTATTGAATAGTTTAGATTGTCTTAAAAACCCTCTTTCTCAATTAGAATTAAAATCAAAATATTTATTTGTTTAATTTATGTAAAAAGATATGTTGTTATTGTTTCTAATGGCGCTTTCTATGGACAAACTCGCTGACGAAGTCAGTGATTTTAAGCCAATAATGCGTCTCTTGTTTTTTAGTAGCGCCAAGTAGGGTCAAGAGTAAGTCTTAGCTACTCACGCATCACATTCGCCAGCGCACCCCCTTTTTACAGGGGGGCACATTCACACATCTTACAGATAGAACATATGAACATAAGAACAACCATGTCCGAACCGGGACTCGAACCCAGGACGCCCTGATCACGGAGGTAAAAAGATATATTACTGACAACCATAATATATATCTTTTTCAAAGGATTAAGAGATTTTTTAAGCTATTTCACATAAGAAGAATAGAATGAGGTCTCTTATATTCCTAGCATGAATTATTCTCTCGCATTAAAGCAAAAATTCATTAATAATAATACGCATCATATATTAATTCGCATAACAAAAAAAGAAGAAAAATAAGAAGCAGAACTAAATTAGAAATATTTATTTTCCATTCAAAAATTCATGAAAGCGCTTAGAAAATTATTTTAATATTTGATAAATTGCCTGAATCATTAATAAATGTTCCAGATACAAAAAGCAATTTCTAGGAATAATCCATTAAATGATGCATGTGTTTCAGTATTAAAGATTTAATGCAGCACTTGAAATTAAATCAAGTTAGTAGAATTTTTCCAATGTTTCATTTCAATTAAAGAAAAAAGATTCAAATGAAATGATTAGCGCAACGTATGTTTATCTGGAGCGAATTCTGGAATCCAAAATGTAAATGGAATTTCTAATCATATGCATCAGAGATGAGATACACATTCGGATCAATTCATAAAGCAATTAACTCTTAAAATGTTCACCACTTCTTTTTTTCGTCCAAATTTCATGAAAGAAAGTAATGTTATTTCATCTATTGGATATTCACGGATAAGAATGTTTCATTTACTGTAAAATGATTTTTTTGAGAAAATGAGATTTATAATGAACGGTTTTTTTTTTTTTTTTTAAAGGAAGAAAACAAAATTGTTTCAATTTCTTACCATCTTCATCGCGAAAATCATTAAATAATATATATCAATCTTCCCTTCGATTACAGAGATCATTAAATTGTCAAAAATAAGTCATAATTGTAATTTTATGTTGCTTCGATTTTCTTAAGGAATTTCTTTTCATTTGGTGTAAAGAGTGACGAATGATAATTAATGAAATATTTCAAAAAGTGAGCAGTTGGATATTGGCTAAGTTTTCTCAATAAAATAAATATTTTGCCCTTTTGTGGGATCCGATTTTTTCAATGCAAGGAAACAAGTCCTTGATATTGATTTTTATCTTTTGAAAACGAGTATAAATAAGCTGTAGTTTACATAAATAATTTTGAATTAGTTTAAAAGAAGCCAAACTGTGTAAAAATTTTCAGTATTACTTAATATCTTTTCAAATATAAAATATCAAGATACCGTTTAATAAGATTTCAGAATTTTGCAAAGAGAAATCATTAATTCCTTTCTAAATATATATGAAGAAAGAGACATTTTAAGCAAACTTCAGTTAATGAATCTTCAAATAATGGGTATAAAAAATATAGAGGCCGGGAGAGCCTGGTTGGTAAGGCGTTGGATTTACATCCCTTCAATTGTGAGCTCAACCACGGCCTGTTGAAGACTCCGCGTGTATGTGGTAGCTGGTGCACGCATAAATCTGTCGTAACCACAATGCCCACCATGTCCAGACAATACCGCTGAGGGTACTGGTTCCAAGATGATCGTTCTCTGATTCAGGTCTAAATTACGATCTGTGGATGAATGAATGAAGTCCGCCCCGTCAAAAGGGTTATGACGCATGCGTATCTCTTGGCCCTAGATGGCGCTACTAAAAAAATTAACAGTGATTTTAAGCTCATGGCTTAAAATCGCTGACTTCTTCAGCGCGCTTGTCCATGGAAAGTGCCATTAGAAACAACAACATATCTTTTTACATAATTTAAACAAATAAATGTTTTGATTTTAATTCTAATTGAAAAAGAAGGTATTTAAGACAATATAAACTCTTTAATAAATCAACAACTGTAATAAAATGTATATATAAGACTAATGAATAGTTTGATGGTTTCAAATAATATTGTTTACAACTAAAAATCGTATTCATTGATAAAAAGTTTTTAAAAATTCCCGTGCCATTAGAAACAACAACAAAAGTAATATAGTTGTTTTTTGTCATTATTGAAAAATGTGTAAAATCTCTTGATAAAAGAATAAACAAGCAAATAATTAATTTTCAACCATAAAAAATCATTCTGTTAATTTTTATAAGCATACATTTTATTTCGTTTAAAGTATAATCATAGCATTTTTATACTTGAAAATTATTTAAAATGTATACATAAAATTCAATATTATTTATTTGACGTTTTCCATCGAAAAATAAACAGTTTTAAATCATTAAAATGCAGGTTTTAAAAACAGTTTTTTTAAAACTCTGTCCACTACTTCAAGGTCGATAAAAATATGTAAGTTCATTTAATATCCCTTGGCGAAAAAAAATACTCTTTGCAAATAATATCAAAGAATTATTACTGAATGAGCGTTGTTGTAAATAAACAAAAATTTGAGATTCGCAAAACATATAAGGATTTTATATACACAGAATATAAATTTCATTTTCTCCATTTAAGAAAATATGAATGAAACTTGAATTCGTCTTTTGCAGCTCTTTCTGTGTTCTCTACGACAATAGCGATCAACATCAGTCAAGTAATATTATGCAAAATATGCAAAGAAAAATGAATAGCAGAAATGGTCAAAAAAACATTTGTGTGTTTTGAACTTTAGAAAAGTAAGTAACATTTCTAAAATTTATTTTTTTATAAAAAAGTATTCCTGATTAAAAAAGCATAAGAAAAATATATTTAATGTAATATTTTAAAATTAAACTATAGATAAAAGATTTTCATCTGAATGGACATTCTAAACTTAAGCATATCGAATGTTGATGATTGTTCAGATCTGTTAAAATTAATATTAGGGAAATATCTGAATTATGCTGAATTGATTTTATGCTTTAAATGTTTATCGTTCAATCAAAATATTCAATTCAATGTTCTGAAATTACGAGCTTGTTGTACTAAATAATACATTAATTTTTTGCATGCATTATAATTAAATAATAAAACACTTTCTGCACATTAAATATTGCCAAATTTTTTTTCAGTTTAGCCTTTAAAGGTTCCGATTCAATTTGATGAAATGTTTTCCTATTTTTATCATCTTACCTTATCACATGTTTTCTTCTTGTAGAATATTCTGCATTTTTTTTTTTTTTTTTTTTTTTTTGAAATCCGAGACAAGCAGAAACATGATTTTTTTTAGCATATCTTGCCTCTCTCTACTGGGTAATCCGAATTACTATTTTCAATAGAAAAACCAACAAATTTGTTATATTTTTATGATATTTTTTATAACTGTAATTCCAAACATTTTTAATGATAGTTCATATAATTACATTATTCAAAGTGTGTTAAATATAAAAATTGATTATAAAAAATTTATGTTAATATATACAATAAACATTCATAATGAATGATCTTAGAATACTCAAAATCCCATAGCATTTCCTGACTAGGAACTTACTTCTGATATAGGAATGTATAAATCAAAATAAAGGAACAAAGAAGGTGAAAATCGTGCTACCGAATTCTAGAAAATAAATGTAATTACAAAGATGAAACACAATTGACATCAAAAGTAATGTTTCCAATTGATGACCATAGATGTGATGTAGAGATCACAAGAACCTGAATATTTGGACAAGACTTCCGAATTGCCCCGAACTTCAAGTGTTTAATTACTACCAAGGATCCAATAAAGACTTAAGCATTATAAACGAATTTTATAATTAAATAATTTGATGTAATTCCAGAAAAAGTAGTGAATGTGCTACAGGTATAAAATGGGGTAAGGAGCTTCATTAAATTACCATCATCAATCCAATTACCCCAAGCTCGTGAAACTGCCATACGAAAATCGTACGATTCACGTTCGAAATGGAGCATCTGACTCTATTGAAAATTTACAAGAACACTTGAAAATTTACAAGTGACTAGTGCGACACTATTTACCGATACAGAAAGTTCGTAAAACTAGGTTTTGTTATTTTATTCCAAATCGGTACATTCCATCAGTATAAAAAATTATAAACTTCAGCTAAAACTCCATGTTTAATATATTCTTTTTTTAAATTTTATATTGCTAAGAATTAATAATTTAAGGTTCATTCTCTTAAAATCTGAAATGGAAAATTGCAAAATTGCATAATTTTTCTTGATTTCTAAAAGATGCACAGGTTCTAAAATTAAAATTTGTGTTTTTTTTTTTTTTTCATTTTTTATACACATACAAGCACGCTTATATATATATATATATATATATATATATATATATATATATATATCGACCATTTATTAAGAGGTAAATAATTATTTACAATTTTATTTCATATAGAAAGTAAAATGAAATTTAATTCATCATTTTTTATCAAAATTCATTAAAATAGCATTTTACTTTGTTTTGCCAAGGAAGTTGAGAAATTGTATAATAAAAGATGTTCCTTTTAGTAACGTTTATATAGAAAGTTATATAGTATAACGTCTATATAGAAAGAATAGAATATAGACGTTATAGTATATAACGTCTATATTCTATATATTCTATTCTATATATAACGTCTATATTCTATATAACGTCTATATAGAAAATTATATAGTTACAAAATGCGTATCATAATTCAATTTACAACTGTATTCAGTTCATAAAAAATGTGATAGAAATTAGAATTCATGCCGAATATAATAACGGATATCAAACTGAAAATAGAAAATATATTTATTATTTCATTTTATTCCTCAGAAATCGGTACGAAAAGAATTTCTTACCAATATTGGAAACGCCTTCTAGAAAATAAAATAATTATGTGTTTCATGCATTTACTTTAACAATATTCTGATACTATGCATATACATATAACCTTTGCATCACTTAAAATTGAGTTATGAGACTTAGAAGCATCTATTCCTATCAGAGTCTGAACTCATTTATTATTCCATATAAGCTTTCCCACGCAGAATTAGATTTATTTTGAGTAAAGTAGACAACCAATTTTTAAACCGGAAGAAAAATTCTTTATAAAAAAGCAAGCCATACACTACCTAATTTATTTTATTTAGATATACTGATCATTTATCTTTGACATGTAATTCATAAAACATATTGAACACGCCCATTTGTTTTGAAATTTAGTATGTTAAATAGCATTTCTGCAATTTAAATTTTTAGGAAAAATCCAAGCTTTTGATAAGATCACGTATTTATTTCAACATAAAAATAATTTAAGTATCCACTTTCATGCATTTAGTCAATATAAAAAAAATTAAGATTTAGTGCATTAACATTTAATTTTAATACTTCATATATCATTAGCTAAATGTTAATATTTCCAACACACGTATTCTGAAAACAATACCATGCTATTAATTACATAAACTTTAATATGAATAAATTGTAAATATCAGACAAGTAAAATCTTTATATTATATAACATTTTCCTAGCCTACATTGCTTTGCATATTTTTATGAAATGACAAAAATTATTTAATACAATACACGTTTCAATGAAAAAATTCTAACTTCTAAAATTTTTTATCCACTATTAATATAATACACTTATATAAAAGTGTGTTTCAAAAACTATATGGATATTCATTAAGTGAATATAAATCATAAGTAACAGCAATTCATTGATCGCTCGAAAAATCTAATATTTAGCATTGCGGAAGGTGAAGAAATAATTTCATATATCAGAACAATATTTTGTAGTGTATAAAATATTTATAATTACAAACTAATGTAGAAAAATTAAATTAATCATCAGCATAATTGATATAGACTGAATCAACATTTAGAATCTTAAAATTTTAAATTTAAAACGCACTTCTTAAAAAATACTTTGTTTTGATTCGTGAACATGCATTAATATAATTATAAATGTATTACAAGAATGAAAATAATTGATTAGATAAGTATTATAATTTAAATTTAATGTTAGAATAAAAAATTAAACATAAATTTAATAAAGTTTATTGAAAAATTGGATACTCGAAATGAACTTAGATTAAAGTATGAATCTCACTTACATGAAACAAAGTCATGCTGAAATTGATTTTTTTCATATTAATGCATTTATTTTCACATTGTTCACATTTGTTTCATACTAACATAAACGCATTGTCTTTCTTACAATATACTTTCGAATGAAATATTTTGGCACATTTTGAAATCTTGCTAAGGTATTTACATAAATAGGGTAAGCTTCACATAAAATCATTTATCTCCGTAAAATGAAATTCTAATTTCTCTAAAAATAATGTATTAATTTCATATATTACATGTCTTAAGCTCGAGTTTCACTCTACAGATATAGTAATATTCATTTTTTTTTTACTTTAGATATTTTAGTAAATTATGTGCTTTCATCTATGGCTTCAATGTTTGAATAACTCCTCAAAAATAATACCTGTCTTGTGAGAATTTGTTTGATTATTTTTGAGAAGACTCTTTTAGAAAACTTTAGATTATATGTTCCATTCATGAAAGGAAACGAATTTAAAACAAGTTTTTGAAACTTTATTTTCGTTTGAGACAAGTATTTATTTTACTAACACATGTAATGGGCAGTTTCTAAAAAAAATTTACCATTGGGTTAAAAAATATACGATTTCCTTTAAAGAAGACTAAATTATTTAGAAACATTTTGATGTATGCAATCAAATCAAACTTATTCACCCTTTTCAAATAAATATGTAGACTGGAAATTTATAGATTTTTTTATTAGTTTCAAAAATGTTGTTACGTCAGAAATGTTGTGTGGAAAGATGTTTATATAGGTGGAACATTTTAAATGTCTTTATATAGGTGGAACATTTTAAATGTCTTTATATAGGTGGAGCATTTTAAATGTCTTTATATAGGTGGAACTTTTAAAATGTGTTTATATAAGTGGAAGGTTTTTATATGTACTTTTCTGGAAAGGTGTTTTCATATTTATGTCTAATGTCTGATTTAGAAGTTAAAAACAAAATCCGAAATATACTTATTTTTGAAATAGGAACTTTAAAAAAATGTCTCCATACCGTTCGGTCTATGAAATATTACATAATTAACAGAATAAATTCTAGTTCAATTTTCAATTTTTAAATTATATAAAATAGGAAAAATGCATCCGAAAATCCTTTGTATTACTATAAAAAACATAGACGTTCTTAGAATATTTTTATTGGAAGACGATTAATAATGTATTGGAGTTGACACATACAAGAAAAGAAAAGCAGTTAAATAATTTAGCTACTTAATTAACTAACACATAATAGCTAAGCATCCAGCATCTGCGGCCCTTTGTTAGATAATATTTATTAAATGAAAACTCAAACGCCAAAATGAGTATTCAGTTTCTTATATGGAAACTTTCATTCGGGTACTCTTCATTTACTCCCGATTTAATAAAAATAATTGAATTCTAGCCATTCATTGGATAATTCAATAATTTGGCACAAGTTTTATTTATTCTCGTGTGAAGATGTTTTTAATCCTAACTCACTACTTTATACTTTCAGATATGTTATAAACCTTTTTGTAACTCGACTATGTAAACTAGTTTGTGAAAATTCATAGCAGCTTATTCATTTTGCAAAATTTACTTTCAGTGCGTAGAATTTATTAAATTATTTGAAATTCATAATTAGCTCTGAATTTCATACATAAATTATAACTAGACAAAAAAAACTGATTAAAATATGTCTTAGGTTGACCATTCAAATCATGTATAGACGTAAAAGTATTTGTTTCAATTTGCTTTATATCGTGTAAAGAACTTCAACAAAGCAATTTTCTCTCATTTTATTTAATCTGAGATATTGAAATTTAGAAATGCTTAAATTATGAGATATATTTTGTATATTGAATTTCATTATTATTACAGAAGAAAGATATTTTGCTATTTCAATGAATATTTAAAAATTTACGAAAAAAAATCACTTAGTCAAACGCTTGTTACAATTTATATCAGACGCTTGAAAAAACATTTCATTACTTTTGAAGAATTACATTTTTACAGTTGCCATGAACGTCTCTTCGATGCCTCAGCTTTGCATTAGAGTTCCAGGTTCAAAGCATGATTATAAAAATGAGTCATCATGAAATTGGATTGTGTCTCCCTAAAACTCATCAAGGAACATTTGCTGGTGAATTTTGAAATGGCAATTTCGGAGAGGAAATGAAGTTTAACCCTCTCACTATTATCTCGGCTCAACCCGAGTTATTAGTCAACACCTCAATTTCTACCGTAAACGAGGATTGCAGGTCATTAAGAGCATTTCTGAAGGGGAGTTGTCATCTTTTCATATTCGACACATATGAATTACTTTTACTCGCAGGCTTTCAAAAGATTACTGGGAAAAAATTAGGTGACATTTTTATGGAGTTCTCGAATATTAGATGAAATTAACTTTCAAACTAAGAAACGATATTATGAAACAAGATATTATTTTGAAAATTTATATTAATTATTAAATAACTTTTCTATTGATTTGAATGAGAAAAAAATAAAAAGAAAGAATAATGTACAAAAATGTATATTTTTGAGAAATTAATTTACTAAAGTTTATTTTGTCGAAAATTTGATTTCATAACAAGTATTATTTATAACAGTAATAAATATGAAATCTTTTTGCAAGCAGTGTTAATTTTTATTCCTGGAAATATAATTTTTATTCCTAGAAATTATTTTTAATTTTGTTTATAATTTTTGGATGATTATGCTTTATTAAAAGTATCAAATTTTAAAAATAAAAAAAAATATCTGATAAGCCTTATTAAATTTAATATTAAAATAGTAGAATCGTGAAATGCATGCATATTTTTTACTCTTAGTGCAATGTAAAACTTAAATAATTTATATAAAATAACAATGTAATTTTTTTAGTGACCTGATTATCAATTAATGAATTAACTGAATTAAATTTTGATATTATGGATGAAGGATTTCATGATTTCGAATTTGATAATAAAAGAGATTTTAAGATTCCATTAGACTACATTTCTAATAAAGACGAAATAATTAGAATTAATTTACATCTTTGTACATTAATAAAATGTCATCATTACTTTATTGAATTCATTTTTTCTTAAAATTCCTATTCCATATAGTTTTAAAAAAATATGTAAAATAAAATATATAAAATTTTAATTTCCAGGGATTAGAGCATACCAGTAATAAAACTTCATTTTTTGAAACAAAGTAATTATTTAAAATTCTGAGAGCAACATTTGAGACACGAATAATTAAAACCCATTAAAGCTAAAATGCTTTTAATATTTTTTTCCGAATTTAAAAATAAATTAAAATTTCCAAAATTTGCGTTAAAATTTGAATGGTTTTTGATTAACAGTTAAGAAAATAAATATAAATTGTTAATAACCTTTCTTATTTTTTACGAAGCAAATAGAATATTTTGAAAACAAGAAGAAAATGTTCTGATTAAAATATTTTACCTAGTAATCTTTAAGTAAATACTTAGAAATATATTATAATTCCGGCATATATATATATATGTGTGTGTGTATGTGTGTGTGTGTGTGTGTGTGTGTGTGTGTGTGTGTGTTAATCAGAAGGTTGAATATTTTCCATTTGGGAATTATAAAAATGTATTTGTTTCGGCTTTAAAATTTATGCACGAGAAATATTATTGCTATCGGAAATGGTTAAGAATTACTTGCTGTGCTTGTAAATATGTGCTTATAAATATACAGGTATATTGTAAAGTACCGTACAAGACAATGTTGTTGTATTTTATAATTAAATAAATAATTTCTATTAATTTAAAAAGAATTACTGTCATCTAAGAAAAGAAAAAAAATCCCTTTAAATTTACTGCCCTTTAAATTTACTTCCCTAAAAATTACTGCCAAAGATAAAATAGCATCTGGAGATTTTTCAGTCACAATTCTATTAGTCAATGAGTGACCTGGAGATATCCTACCACCCCTAGTAAGGGAGAGAAAGGGAGAGCCAATTTCACTCTTCCATAAGTAAACAGTTCCAACATACAACATAACTCAAATTTAAACTGTCTTCAAGAGCCAAAGGTTAAAGTGTTTCTCTCTTATTACCGTTGTAGCAATATTTGATATCTTTATCCAAATAAATCTGATGAACAAACTTTGTTTTCTATTACTCAATATTATTTTATAACATGTAGAATGTTAAATATAAATAAAGAAAATATATATATATTTTTTTTAAAAATATATAATTTTTAAAAACTATTTTGATTTTAAAAATTATTTTCAAATAATTTTCAACAGAGATATATTAATCACACAGGAATTATAGTAAGTCCAATATTCTAAATAATACATAAAATACATAAAGTACACGCCAATTAAGGACAGAGTTTATGCATCTAATTTGTTGTAAGATGTCTCATTTCTCAAACAAGAGAAAAGTTTCAATCATTACATTACCACGATTGTTGAAGTACAAAATACCTTACATTTTGTCAATAGATTATTCCTGTCTAATTGCTTCCAGTTACCAAAAGGACTTGTTGATCATCTATATAGGAGAAACGGAGGATAATTATGTTCACATGCAGATACCAGTTCTCTATCTATATTTACCAAATTCCTAATACTAACAAATATGTATAAATTGTCGGAAATATTGGAGGTCAGCAACTATATTATAACATAGAATTTGAACAATTTTAAAGCTTATAAATAATTTTTCATAAACCTTTGATTGTGCGCAGAATGCAGGAAAGTGTTTTCTCTTACTGTTCCTTTCTATGTAGGAAATTCATTCAGTTTATATATCTTGTATAAATTTCTCCCATTTATATATCGTCTTAGATGTAAAATCATTTCTTTGATGTAGAAAAGAAATGGCATACGAAATTCGTCTTTACTGTATCATCAGGGAAATTAGTTTAGTTTAGTTATATTAGCGTCCCGTTTCAAAGCAATACTGGGAGTACTCTGGGACGGATCTTTTAGTTCTGAACTGTGATACGATGGCAAAGACAACACCTGGCATCCCCACCCTAAACTGCAACACAGCACCAGATGGAGAACATTATCCGACAAAATTATTATGACAGACACGGATTAGCACACACCACAAATGCTGCTGGCGAAATCGAGTTGCAAACCTGAAAAAGTCCTGTTCCTAAGTCAAGACATTACTACTGGGCCATAGCGACCCGCATTAGGCCGATGAATTTTAAAACTATTTCGAAATAAAAACCTGCTACCTTTGATATTTACTAACCACCTTTTTCTGTCAGTTGCTCGTAGGGAAATATTGTGTTTAGTTCTAATTAAATAAATTACGCATACCTCCATGATCGTGATTTCCTCTAAAACGTGTGTCAGATTCAAATTTTGACAGACAATAAAATAGAGCTATTTTAATAATCGAATTATTTTAATGGCGTTATTTTAATAATTTAATTATTTTAATAGCTTTATTTTAACAACTTAAATATTTTAATAGAATTGTATTTTGTGAATATGACCATTCCATATTGAGTTGAGTTCCGTGATATTATTGTGCCAATAAGAACTTCAATGTCTTGATAATTGGCGTATTAGAAACTGCATGTTATCTGTTGAGGTATTTTTATTTCCTTAAATTATTTCTCATTTAAATTACACATATATATATATATTTCTTTCTTGGCTTTCTTTCTCGATAATTGTTTTGATTCCTAAGTTTTCAGTAGTGGCAGAAAATCACAAATGTATGTATAAACAATGTAAACGCGCGACACTTTTTTAGATGAATGAAAATAATTTTTGAAAAATTACATTGAAGAAACTATAAAAAATCTAGGAAAAAATTCTGCACCCATCTTGATATCCTTTAATATTTAATGTTAGAATTGCATAATGGTGTACAAATCATTTTTGCATATACGTATTTCCGAAATATATAGATTAAATTATACACAGTATTATCAACACCTATTGTTTATTTTTAATTAATTAAATCTATAATTAAATTTTCACAAATTTTACTTTCAGTTTCTCTTTTTATATCCTAAAATAATTTAATAAGTATAGGTAGTCCTCATATAAAGTACTAATAAACTCAGATATTTTTTCTTCTTTATTATTAGTAGAGAATGTTGTAGTTCCAAAGTTGTTTATTCAAGCAAGAAAAATAATTATGAATGTTTGAGAGATGAGGAATTTGTAAAGCTATTCTGAAATTATAGTGACTATAATGAGTTCTTTTTCAATATGTAAAAGAAAAATGTAAAAAGTTAATCCAAATAATAATAATAATAATTCTTAAAATAATATTTTGAGTGTCCCTAAATATATAATATAAATTCAGATGATATTTAGGAATGATTGAAAGCTATTACATCAAATATATTCTGCTTATATTTTAAAGCCTTAAATAAACCATCAAATTTCATTAAGGATTTCCTTATAGCTGTATGATTGTTAGTTTTATTCTGTGTCGACATAATAACTAAGTTTTTAGTAAAAGAGTTCTAAAGATAAAATGTAATATAAATATGAAATTTTGTAGTTTTGTAGTATTGCAACTATAGTAACTGTATAACTCACTAAAACATGGAAAAAAGAAATAAGATTAACAAAATCATTTCTTTTGTAAAATAAAATAAAACCTACATTATTTTAATTTATATGCCAAAAAATTAGTAATGCATATCTCGTTTTATTTACTAAGAAAAAAGAAATAAGTTAAATCCTTTAGCTAACTGGAATTTTTCATCTAAATATAGTAAGAAAGTTTTCATTGATATTAGAATTTAAATCTCCAAAAGAGAAAAATAATTTAAATTTGGTTTTTAAAAATTCTTTGCATTTATTTTTACCTACTTAAGCCTTAAATTCTAAAGTCCTTTAAGGGTTTAAGGATCTTGTATTTTAGTTTTAAGATTATTTGCAACCAATAGATGTTTAACTAATTCTATAAAATAGAATTAACAAGGCAGTAAAGTTTTTTTTTTATCGACAAATTATTCAAACTATATTTGTTGTATTTTAGAAGCAAGTAAATCAGAAAAAAAAAATCGAAAGTTTTGATAGGGATAAACAAATAAAATTTCACAAAGCACGTGACCCAAATTCCATAATTAACTTCAGAAGATTAATTAGAAGCTTCAAAGGTGCAGTAAAACACCATGAAAAAAATTCTTATCCTAACTCCACGACCACCAAAACTCTCAACCCCATTGATTATTTACATCAGGTTTGCTCACATCTTTCAGCAATTCCCATCATACTTCTCCTTCTTTTACATGTAAGCGTACCCAATATTTTTATTTATCTAAAAGAAAAGTTCATCTACCAACCTACGATTTTTTTATATTTTTATTTCTTTAACTCAGTGCTACGTGTGTGAGTTAAGAATGAAGTCTAAAAACCCACTTCTACGCTTCATTAATTATTTCTGGCCCTAAGGGAAAAAACAGCGTCATACGGATACGAAGCAATATGATTGATCTGCACCCGATCCAAGACTGAATTTCTTTTGCACTATATTTTTATTTAACCTTTTTCTGACTTCTCCCATAAAAAGAGCATCTTGGTTCAGTCTCGAAGCTGTAATAAAGTCAGCCATATGTGAAATAGAGTTCAAGTGTGCTTGAAATACCCTCGCTAAAATTATTTATCATGTTTTAAAGTCGGGGAAAACAGATTTGTTATCAGAGAGGATAAAATATTACTAATGGGAAAGGGAGTTGGAAAAATTCATGGCTTAAGAATAGTCTATTTTAAATAAAGGTTATTTTTTATTAATATTTAGAGTAGGTAAAATGTTATTCAAATACTGTTGAAAATATTATAATACCAGAATATTAAAGATATATTGTATAGATTTTACCTAAAATAGCAGCCCTATTTGGTAGAATTGATAGATAATTAATAAAAAGAATGAAACGTAATTTCTTATGCAGTATATAAAATATATACTGAGATGAATTCCGTAAAAAGAATAATAGGTAAAATTTCAGTTAGAAAATTTTTTTTGAACGCAAAACGTCACACTGAAAAAGAATCGATTGTGCAAAATTTCATTAATCTTCACGTAATAAAATGCACTTGCAGAGGTGAGTAATACATATTAGGACATTTAAGAAAATTAAATTGTATTGATCAACACACTGTTTCTTCGTTCAAGTACAATATTTAAAATATGATGATCTTCTAAATAGAATTTGCAAACATTCAGTAATATTCATTCAATAAAAATTCATGCCCCACAATAAATGACCTACAAAAGGAAATTAATCTATCATTAATCAAAATCTAGGTTTACGTTTATAATGCGTTAACCCACTAAATATATATATATATATATATATATATATATATATATATATATATATATATATATATATATATATTTAATAGCCACGTATTAAAAATACGCTTGCCAGATTAACTAGTATTAACCGTGCAGAAATATTTTTTCATTAATCAACATATAATATCTTATTCTACGTTTGAATAAATTAACCTTCTAAATAGATTATGCTAACATTCATTAAGAATCCAGAAATAAAATTGTACGTGAAAAAATAAATGACATATGGTAGAAAATTCATATATTTTTTTATCATTTACTTATCAATATTAAGTTTCTTTTTCACTTTCTTACATATTTTATCTCACTTTGCGTTCGATAATAAGATAAGAAATTTGGTTTCCTTCCAGTTGCAAAATGTCTACAAAAAAAGGAAAGTCAATTTGCAGCTACCTTGTATAGTGCTACTTAGTTATACTAACTTGTAATACTACTTATTAAAAGTTTTTAATAGATTTTATATTATTATTTTGAAAAAAAAAAAGGTTTCAAAATACTTTATTCTACACAGGTATTGTGATATATTTTAGAGTGTACTTTCAAAGCTGCAGCCGCAGTTTGAAATACTAATTTCGTTTAGCCTCATAAAAATCATAAACGCTGGTATTTTATATTCAAAGAAAAGCAATTCTTCAAACTCTAAACAATAACACTAAACTTTATACCTCAAATGTAGGAGAAATTCAAAATATATATTTTTAAGATATCCTAAATTCTACATAATTATTTCAGATCTTCAATAGGAATTTAAACTTTTTCTATAAAAACCATCTACATTTTTTTTTCTTTTATAAATCATATTTCACCACAGTTCATGAATTCAAGAAAGTATATTAGCATTACCAAATAATTCAAAAGTAAATCCCTCTGCCATTTTTAAATATACTTTTCATAACTAATAACTAATAAATCTCTGTGTATCACCAAATGAGCAGCATTTTAAAAACTATATTCTATTAATTAATTTAACTATCGTATTCTGTTAAATATAATTTTTAATCATATATCTTTGTAATTAATGCAAGAGTCTTCAATAAACTTTATTTAAAAATAAGATTATTATTCTCATTGTGAGATATTTTAATTGGAAATCAGAGAAAAACCTTAAAAAATAAATATTATTTAGTAAATAAAAAGTACTTTAACCAGCCTGAATATAAAAAAAAAATGATTAAGGAAATAAAAAAATGGTAACAAAAAAAAAACTGCACTTCTTAGCTGTCTTTCTTCTTATGTACAAAGCGTTTTCAAGTAAGATTTGAATTACTTTGAGCTGCAACTAAATAGATTCAAAAAGTTGAAATTCAGTAAAAGAAAGCGAATTTTTTTTTTTTTAAATTCCAATTGCATAGAATTATTTAAATTTCATATCAGAGAAATCAACAAATAGTTTCGTCCAAAAAAGCAGATTAAAAACATTACTGGAGTCACTGGATTTTCAAAATAGTATATATACACCGGTAAACATCATATTTTTAGCACGAATGCGTTATTATTAAAAGTGCAATGATCCCCCAATTATTTAAATTCACCAGTAAAGTTAATTTTATAAAGGATAACGCAATTTTATGTAAAATTAGTAGAATAAAATGTTATTAAATAAAAATAGGTAACAATGATTGACTATGAATCTAAAATTTATGAAAATTAATTAAAAATAATAACTAAAACTAAATTCAGGAATTATAATTACTTTCAAATCCCAACCATAAAATATCTCATTGAAATTATTATTGAATGGGATATTCATTAACAGTGAAATGATATAGCGACTCAGAATAATAAAATATTAATAAATATCAATGAAGTTATGGCTCCTATATTTTCTGACAAATATACATATCTAATTGTATTTAGAGAAAACGTATTTAAAATCATATATTTTCTGTTTAAAATGATGAATATTATAATTCTGCAGCCAAATTTAATATATAGATAGCATTTTACAATTGCTTTTAAAAGTTTATAAATCTGTAACATTCAATTTCATTGAAGCTCGTTTCGCAAATACTTTATTCGAACTTTTACAAGAAACATTTAATGGTAATATAAACAACAACTTGAATATTAAAGGAGAAATCGAAAATCCAAGCATCAATCGGAGAAACGCTTTTAGGAAAAATTATTTTTTTTATTGTACTCGATATTGCGCAGCTGATATTGACACACCGCGTATTTGGTATTATTGATGTTGTTATTCGTGTTCTTAGTGTATAAAAGGTGACAAGGCCCCAAGCGCTTATCCCTTAATAACATGTCCAGAACATGTGTCCTTTTAACCATCGTGTCAATTGAGTCGCTGAAGTTGTTCGCTTCTCTAAAGTACTTCCGTGACTTACATATGGATTTTATTTCTGTCTTTTTTCTTGGCAACACTTCAATTCACTAGCGGTATGTGCTTTTTTTATTTTCTCTAAGTTTCTATCGCCGGATGATCAAAATCAGCAATGACCTGAGTATTAAATATTTATTAATGAAAATAAAAAGTATTTGAATGCTCAGAAAATGTAGACATATATATTAAATTGTTCATTCATTTTTAGCAAAACAATAATTTTTATTAAATTTTATTGAGTTTTGGAATTAATTTTTGGAAATAATCATTTAGCTAAATAATATATGCTGATAAAAATGTATTAATTTTGCTTAGGTTAATATAAAAGCATTAGCATTCTTTGAAATAAAACTCCCTATTAGTGAGACAATCATTGACATATATTAAGCATGGTTTAAAACAATTTTATAATCAAGTAGAAAAGTAGCATATACAGAAAATTGTAGCTTAAAAAATAGAAATTAAATGATCTAAAAATATATAGCAATATATAACAAGCATACTTTTTAATAAAGGAAGCTAAGGTTTTAAAAACGATGTGCTAAACTATACAATTATTTGATCATTATTATTTAAATTTATTTATTTCTTTTTCATGATACACTTTCTGATAATGTGTATGACAGTGTGTCCCTGTTAAGTAATGAATTTTTTGATAAAAATTTTCAACATAATTTCAATAAAGAAATTGCTTTATATTTCTTCTTCGTTACAACAAGGGAAAAATATATGAAATTATTTTTCAATTAATACGGAAATATAATAGAAAATGATAAAAAAGAAAATGCTTAAGTTTAAAACATATTTCAAAATTGATACCGAAATTCATTAAATCTGAGTAGTTTGAAATGAAAGTTTACTACACCATACTGCAAAAATTCTACGTAGCAAGCCAAATTAAAACATTGCTAGAACAATTAAAAATACAAGAAAGTCAGCAATAGTAAATACTTATCAAATATAAAAAAATGAAAACACTCATATGAATTTACGCCAAATTTATTTATCAGAATGAATAAGGTCATTGTTGCTTCAAAAAGTGACCAAGATCTCAAAATTTTTTTCTCTTGAAACGAAAGAGGAAAATATTTGCATTTGCATGCTCAGGGATTAGCTACTGGGAAGGAACATCAAATAAGAGAGAGAAAAACTCCCGGCATGATAGCTATAGTCTTTGTTTCCTCTGTGAATATGTACATAGTGTCGGTTCCAGTTACTCATCACTTATAACAAGTCGTACCTTAGAGAGAGCGGTGGATGCATAGACCTATCTATAGTCGATGCTGTTTCGAACATACAATTCATTACATAACAATATTTAAATTACTGGCGTCTCTATTTTGAAGACAACCATGGGCTCTATGGCATGGCAACTGTAGTCTCTGAAAATGGCAAATATATATATATATCAAAGAATATTTTTGAAAATTGAAATGCCCATGAAATAATAAATAGCAGTGAACAGAAAAACTCCATTCCTGAAACACACAATAAATCAGATATCAAAAGCATTATTTGTTACTGTTAATATATGTTTATGACCATTGCACCACATACACACACACACACACACACACACACACACACACACACACACACACACACACACACACACACACACACACACACACACATATATATATATATATATATATATATATATATATATATATATATATATATATTGAGATTTTGATAGAAATTTCTTCACCGCGTGTCGATTTAGACAAAGAAATCTTAGGTATTTTTGAAAAATATGTGTGAATGCTAGCGATTTTCATTCCTTGTACGAGAATCCGTTTGGGAACACAAAAGTAGCAATTATATTAAGAGTGTGTAACAATTAGTTAAATGAAAAATGTAAATTGGAACAATTAAATAAAAGAGTAAAATATTAATAAAATTAATAATTAATATTAATATATTTAATAATATTAATTTCGAATAATATCAATTGGTTAAATTAAGATAAAAATTAGGAAATTAATTAGGATTTAAATTAGATCACACACACACACACGTATATATATGCAATATTTAGCTATTTCTAAGGTAACGTTTATAAAGATACAGTTTTACCTTATATAGAAAGTTATCGAAATATAGTTACCGAAAATAATGTTCTCAGAAAAATATAGCAGTATTATATCATGTTTTCTTAGCTCTGTGTATACAACTCTTATTTCTATAGTTTCCAATAATGATAAGGCTTTATTAATATAATTGCTTAGAATCGCAAGGCTACCTTCGAGCTGTTTTCTCGATATCCGATACCTTGGTGAACCGAAGTTTATTCGTCTCCCCGTATTTGTTTAGCTACAAATAGGCTTCTTGCCAAATGAAATCATCATTAGTGATATTATCTTTTCTTACACTGGTCTGTTGTTATTTATCCATTGGTATCTATATGTAATTAGAACATAGTTTCTAATGGGATTTGTCGCCGTGCAGAAAAACCGAAGTTTCTGTAATTGTTGGGCTTGGTAATCCTGAAATGTGCATTGGAATAAATTGTAAACATGAAAATATTTTTTTTTTCATTTCAATGCTTTTGGCAAATAAATTGATAGTGCTGGAGCAATCAAAGGCCCATGCTCGAAATAAGATTTTGTATTGTGGTAGAATGCCTTTAGGAGGTCCTTCTTTAAAATATTGAAACACAGTCGCCAGCAAATTTCAAGAAATTGTCCTAAGACGGAACTCGGGTCTCGTGAATGCTACGCCGGTGCCTTACTGACGAAACTGCATAACATGTGATTCCGGAATAATTTCCGGAGTTGTGAGATAATTTTTATCTGATCTTTGATGGAAAGGTTTTGTTGTTGCTTAGTTGGCAGAAAGTTTCTTAATATGATCTGCGATTTTTGATATTTTTTAAAATCCTTATGGGAAAAATTGCTGTTTATAAACCATTGTGCATTTGTGATGGTTCTGAGTGATTTGTTTTGTATAAGTTGAGAAGTCTTGAGATGTGTTATAGCAACAATGTCCCAGTTAGAAAAAACATATGCGAGGAGGGAAAGTAGGATTTGTTTGAGGCGAAGAACTTTGCTGTTTAATGAAAGAAATGAATTTCTTTAATTAATAAATGTAATTATAAGGTATACTTTTGCTCAGATTTTATCGGTGTTTTCTTTGCCGTGATTTTTGAAAGTAATCTTGCTATCAAGAAGAATAAATATATTTCACTTTTTTATTCCCGGAAAGGTAACTTGAATCTAAAAAAAAAAATATTTCGAAATTAATTTTGAATATAATTTATAGTAATGACTCATTTCAAAAGAAATTAGAACCAATTTTATTGTTTCTTAATGTTTTTCACTTCTGAGATTATCAAAAGTCCTAGTGAATAAATAAATTATTACTTTAAAAATTAATTTTAAAGAAATATTTCGCCTTTCGATTTTATTAATATGATAATAGATTTTAGTTCACATTCTTTGTATGAATTATACGGTGTAAAAGTTATTAAACATAAAATATAGTAAGCAGGCGCTGGAAAACACATTCGAGTCAAGCGCAAAACATTTTTACAATACATATTTCAGATTTAAGTTCCAATTTCATTTGAATTTTCTCTCCTTTATTTTGAATTTGTAGACCTCTATGGTCTTGGAAAATCTCTTAAAATCTCCAGATTTAATTTTTGAAGGTTATATAATTCACTTTATGCATGAAAACGAAATGAAAATAGGATGCAATTAAGTTCCGCATAATATAGCTGATATAATAGTATTCATGCACTTTATTTCAACTAAGGCAACCATTATTAACATCTCTCACCTTCTGACAAAAACCAAAAGAATCATAAATAGAAGATAGAAGATGTTCAATTTAATGGGAATTAGATATAGATCGGAAACGTTTGTACCTTCCTCCCCCATATTTGAGACGTCCAATATTTCGCGCGATGTTTAAAAGTATATACAGTCAGTCAAAAAAGTCTACATACACCCGCTAATTTTCTCAGATCTAGCACTTTACTCATATTTTTGTATATACAACTTTATTTTCGTTAACATCTTGGATAATAACTCATATCTAAGAAAAAAAATTATAAACAAATTCGTTAAAATATAACAAAAATTAACAACATATTAAATTATATAGTCACAAAAGTCTACATACAGAGACAGAACAATACAAACTTTCAGAATTAAATGCCAAAAATGTGACATTAATACTTTGTAGGACCTCACTTTGAAGTAACAACTGCCTGAATTTGGTTTGGCATTGACATAACCAGATTTTTTGTGTAACCAGGTGTAATTTGAGACCATGCAAACTCTATTGCCTTCTTTAGGGTTTCCTTGCTTGTTACCGATTGCTCCCGAACTCTCCTATCAACTTCCACCCAAAGGTGCTCGATGGGATTATGGTCTGGGGACTGTGGCGGCGAATGGAGCTGTTTAGGAGTTTTATAGAGTAGCCATTCCTTAACAATCTTAGCTGTATGTTTTGGGTCGTTGTCTTGCTAGAAGACAAAGTTGCTCCCAAGACCGAATTTTCGAACTGATGGAAGTAGATTGTCTTGCAAAATCTTCAGGTATTCAAATCAATTCATTATGCCACCGATAAACACTAAATTGCCCACTCCAGCGGCCGCCATTGCTCCCAAACTATAACACTGCCTCCACCGTGTTTCACAGTTGGAGTCAAATTCTCGGGATTCATTTCTGTGTTTTTTTTCCCCCAGATTTTTCCGCGGCCATCACTCCCGAACACGTTGAACTTACTCTCGTCTGTAAAAACAACTGTTTTCCAAAAATTAAAATCTTGGTCAATATGTGCAGAAGCAAAATCAAGTCTCTTTTGTTTGTTAGTAGATGAAATGAACGGTTTTCGTCTAGAAACTCTACCATTGTAGCCGGCTGATCGAAGGATTCTACTAACAGTTTCTGGGTGCACTTTCTTTCCACTAGCGGTTACAATTTGATTCGCTAATTTTGGAGCACTGATTTTTGGATTTTTTTTTTCATTTTTCTTACTATGGTTCTTGCATCACGATCATTAAGCTTCCTTGGACGACCACATCAATATTTGTTAAGCACATTTCCACGCATAACATAATTTCTGTAGATTGTTTGAACAGTTGACCGACATTTTTTTACAATTTTTGCAATTTCTGCATAAGATTTCTTTTCACATTTCATTCTTACTATCATATTTCGAAGTTCTAAAGATGTTTCCTTTCCCTGACTGATTTTGTTGAAGTTACAATGTCAAAAAATCTCGGGAAATGAAGATTAGAATAGATAATGAAACATGCAACCTCAAACTAAGGCAATCTTCCAAAATAGCTTCGTATGCAAATTTTTTTCCGTCCGCCAATCAGGTGTATGTAGACTTTTGCGACTTGATAATTACTATACAAATCACAAAATTACCTAGAAATTATTATTTTCGAATATTTTTATTATGGAAAACAAATTTTTTAGAGAAAACTGAAGGAGTGATATGTTTTTTAAAATTGAAATTTAATTGCTTTTTGAGAAACCTTTATTTTGATCAGTGTATGTAGATTTTTGTGACTGACTGTATGAGCCGGTTATTTTGAAAGTCGGGCAAGTCCATTTTTGCAAAAAAAAATGAAGATAATGGTAGTTACATATAAAACTTGTTATCATCTTTTTGTGCGTATACTATTTAAAGTAAAAAAAATAAATTAAAAAAAAACAGTTTAATAATTTGGAGATGGAAGTTTTAGCTCTTAACAGTATCGAAAATATGTTTATTTTGAAAGTGGTGCAAGTCCATCTCAGATTTAAATTATTTTTGACCGAAAATATTGCGTCAAAATTTAGCTCCAATTTTTGTGTGGTGAAGAAAATATGGCCTTTGATGTCATGTCTGAAATCTAGTTTGTTTCTATCTATCTATCTTTGATAATGAAAATTGATGTTTGTACAGTGTTTCATAAATAATAAAAAGTATATCTTAATTTTGTTTTTCGATAATAATATGTTTACTTCCAACACCGATTGTTCAGTCCAATGACAATGAAATAAATATCATTGACCAAAAATTTTGGTAGTCAGGACTTTTATGGAACGATCGTGATTTTGGAGTGGTAGAACTGGCAATTCAGAAAACAAGTTAATTGTATGTTCCCCCAGATTACTATAAAGTAATATGAAATTGTCAAAAATATAATAAATGTTTAATACATGAAAAGAAACGCGGATATTTATTTTCAACCCAACCTTTGGAGAAAGCGGTTTTAAAAAGAAATCCAAATATCGATGGAGAAACCGTGATTTGTTTAACTATATGCTGGATCAGATTTACGAGTTATGCACCATACAAAATGTTCTACAAACTTACATAGGACAAGATGCTGAATATAAAATTCTCGATTTGCCACCACAACGAGGAAGACCAAAAATTATCTTTTATGTATGAAAAAAGGAGATCTATTACATCTGAAAGTGAAAGGACATGATGGATTTATTATTGATATATAAGACTCTTACAATCTATTAATATGTTTAAATTGATTAAAATGCAAACCTATAAATGTTAAGCAAGAACAAAAAAATGAAATTGTCCTATTTCCAAACCAAATGGCTCATATATAAATAGATCAGCATCAGGTGTGCATCTCTGAACAGATCTGCATCTAATTAGGTCCGCATCAGATATGCATAAAAAAAAAGAATTGCATCAAATTAGACCCGCATCTAAATAGATCTGCATCTAATTATATCGCAAGCAGGTCTGCATCTGATGCAGGTGTTACGAATCACCTGCATCAAATTACATCTGCATCTATATAGACCTGCAGGTAACTAGATATATTTCAATATGCATCTAATAAGGCCCACATCAGATCTACATCAAATCAGATCCGCTTCTAAATATAACTGCATCTAATTAGGCCTGCTTCAGATCCATATTTGATTAGATCCATATCTAAATAGATCTGTATAAGGTGTGCATTTAATAAGAATTGCATCAAATTTGGACCGCGTATAATTATATCTAAGTCAGGTACCTATATAATTAGGCCCGCATAAACTGCATATAATTATGCCTGTAGCAAGTCTAAATCTTACTAGGCATTTGACAAGTCTGTATCATATTAGGCCTGTAGCTAGTCTGCATCTTTTTAGGTTCGTATGATGTCTGCATCTTTTTAGGTTCGTATGATGTCTGCATCTAATAAGAAGCACATCGAAATGGACATGCATCAGGTGTGCATTTTAATTACGCCTGCATCAGACATGAATCTAATTAAATCTGCATCTAATTTGCACCGCTTCGGTTCTGCATCTAATTACATCCGCATCTAAATAGAACTGCATCTTATAAAGCCTGTAACAAGTCTTCATCTTATTAGGCCTGAAGCAAGTCTGGATCTTATTAGGGATGTTGCAAGTCAGCATCTTTTTAGGGCTATAGCGAGTCTGCATCTTATTAATCCTGTAGCAAGTCTACATCTTATTAGGTTTGTATGATGTCTGCATCTCATGAAAAGCATATTGAAATGGACCTGCAATAGGTGTGCATCTAATTACGCAGGCATCAGGCATACATCTAATTAGGCCTATAACAACTCTGCATCTTATTATGCCTATAACAAGTCTGCATCTTATTAGGCCTGTAGCATGTCTGGATCTTTTTAGGGCTATAGCAAGTCTGCCTCCTATTAGTCCTGTAGCAAGTATGCATCTTATTAGGTTTGTATGATGTCTGCATCTAATGAAAAGCATATTGAAATGGACCTGCAATAGGTGTGCATCTAATTACGCCGGCATCAGGCGTGCATCTAATTAGAACTGCGTCTAATTTGCACCGCATCGGTTCTGCATCTAATTACATCCGCATCTAAATAGAACTGCATCTAATTACATCCGCATCTAAATAGAACTGCATCTAATTAGGCCTGTAACAAGTCTGCATCTTATTAAGCCTGTAACACGTCTTCATCTTATTAGACATGTTGCAAATCTGCATCTTATTAGGCCTGAAGCAAGTCTGCATCTTTATAGGGCTATAGAGAGTCTGCATCTTTTTAGGGCTATAGAGAGTCTGCATCTTATTAGCCCTGTAGCAAGTCTGCATCTTATTAGCCCTGTAGCAAGTCTGCTTCTTATTAGCCCTGTAGCAAGTCTGCTTCTTATTAGCCCTGTAGCAAGTCTGCATCTTATTAGGTTTGTATGATGCCTGCAACTAATGAAAAGCATATTGAAATGGACCTGCAATAGGTGTGCATCTAATTACGCCGGCATCAGGCATACATCTAATTAAATCTGCATCTAATTTGCAACGCATCGGTTCTGCATCTAATTACATCCTCATCTAAATAGAACTGCATCTAATTATACCTGTAACAACTCTGCATCTTATTATGCCTATAACAAGTCTGAATCTTATTAGACATGTTGCAAATCTGCATCTTATTAGGCCTAATAAGATGCAGATTTAATTAGATTAGATGTCTGCATCTTTTTAGGGCTATAGCAAGTCTGCCTCCTATTAGTCCTGTAGCAAGTATGCATCTTATTAGGTTTGTATGATGTCTGCATCTAATGAAAAGCATATTGAAATGGACCTGTAATAGTTGTGCATCTAATTACGCCGGCATCAGGCATGCATCTAATTAGAACTGTGTCTAATTTGAACGGCATATAAATACATCTAATTAGTTCTGCAACTAATTTGCTCCGCATCGGTTCTACATCTAATTGGATGCAGAACCGAATTAGATCCGCATCTAAATAAAACTGCATCTAATTACGCCTGTAACAAGTCTGCATCTTATTAGGTTTGTATGATATCTGCATCTAATGAAAAGCATATTGAAATGGACCAGCAATATGTGTGCATCTAATTACGAAGACATCAGGCATACATCTAAATATGCATCTAATTTGCACCGCATCGGTTATGCATCTAATTACATTCGCATCTAAATAGAACTGCATCTAATTAGGCCTGTAACAAGTCTGCATCTTATTAGGCCTGTAACAAGTCTTCTTCTTATTAGACATGTTGCAAGTCTGCATCTTATTAGGCCTGAAGCAAGTCTGCATCTTATTAGGCCTGAAGCAAGTCTGCATCTTATTAGGCCTGAAGCAAGTCTGCATCTTATTAGGCCTGAAGCAAGTCTGCATCTTATTAGGCCTGAAGCAAGTCTGCATCTTATTAGGGATGTTGCAAGTCTGCATCTTTTTAGGGCTATATCAAGTCTGCATACTATTAGTCCTGTAGCAAGTCTGCATCTTATTAGGTTTGTATGATGTCTGCATTGAATGAAAAGCATATTCAAATGGACCTGCAATAGGTGTGCATCTAATTACGCCGGCATCAGGTATGCATGTAATTACGCCTGCATGAGGCATGCATCTAATTAGAACTGTGTCTAATTTGAACGGCATATAACTACATCTAATTAGTTTTGCATCTAATTTGCTCCTCATCGGTTCTGCATCTAATTAGATCCGCATCTAAATAAAACTGCATCTAATGAGGCCTGTAACAAGTCTGCATCTTATTAGGTTTGTATGATGTCTGCATCTAATGAAAAGCATATTGAAATGGACCTGCAATAGGTGTGCATCTAATTACGCTTTCATCAGGTTTGCATCTAATTACGACGGCATCAGACATGCATCTAATTAAATCTGCATCTAATTTGCACCGCATCGGTTCTGCATTTAATTACAGCCGCATCGAAATATAACTGCATCTTATAAGGCCTGAAGCAAGTCTGCATCTTATTAGTGTTGTTGCAAGTCGGCATCTTATTAGTGTTGTTGCAAGTCGGCATCTTATTAGTGTTGTTGCAAGTCGGCATCTTATTAGGGTTTTTGCAAGTCTGCATCTTTTTAGGGCTGTAGCAAGTCTGCATCTTATTAGGGATGTTACAAGTCTGCATCTTTTTAGGGCTATAGCGAGTCTGCATCTTATTAGTCCTGTAGCAAGTCTGCATCTTATTAGGTTTGTATGATGTCTGAATCTAATGAAAAGCATATTGAAATGGACCTGCAATAGGTGTGCATCTAACTACGCGGGCATCAGGCATACGTCTAATTAAATCTGCATCTAATTTGCACCTCATCGGTTCTGCATCTAAATAGAACTGCATCTAATTAGGCCTGTAACAACTCTACATCTTATTATGCCTATAACAAGTCTGCATCTTATTAGGCCTGTAACAAGTCTGCATCTGATTAGGCCTAAAGAAAATCTGCATCTTATTATACCTGTAGCAAGTCTGCATCTTATTAGGTTTGTATGATGTCTGCATCTAATGAAAAGCATATTGAAATGGACCTGCAATAGGTGTGCATCTAATTACGCAGGCATCAGGCATACATCCATTTAGAACTGTGTCTAATTTGAACGGCATATAACTACATCCAATTAGTTCTGCATATAATTTGCTCCGCATCGGTTCTGCATCTAATTAGATCCGCATCTAAATAGAACTACATCTAATTAGGCCTGTAACAAATATTCATCTTATTAGGCCTGTAGCAAGTCTGCATCTTATTAGGCATGTAGCAAGTCTGCATCTTATTAGGCATGTAGCAAGTCTGCATCTTATTAGGCCTGAAGCAAGTCTGCATCTTATTAGGGATGTTGCAAGTCTGCATCTTTTTAGGGCTATTGCAAGTCTGCATCTTATTAATCCTGTAGCAAGTCTACATCTTATTAGGTTTGTATGATGTCTGCATCTCATGAAAAGCATATTGAAATGGACCTGCAATAGGTGTGCATCTAATTACGCCGGCATCAGGCATACATCTAATTGAATCTGCATCTAATTTGCACAGCATCGGTTCTGCATCTAATTTGAACCGCATCGGTTCTGCATCTAATTACATCCGCATCTAAATAGGACTGCATCTAATTAGGCCTGTAACAACTCTGCATCTTATTATGCCTGTAATAACTCTGCATCTTATTAGACATGTTGCAAATCTGCATCTTATTAGGCCTGTAGCATGTCTGCATCTTTTTAGGGCTATAGCAAGTCTGCCTCCTATTAGTTCTGTAGCAAGTATGCATCTTATTAGGTTTGTATGATGTCTGCATCTAATGAAAAGCATATTGAAATGGACCTGTAATAGTTGTGCATCTAATTACGCCGGCATTAGGTGTGCATCTAATTACGCCGGCATCAGGCATGCATCTAATTAGAACTGTGTCTAATTTGAACGGCATATAAATACATCTAATTAGTTCTGCATCGAATTTGCTCCGCATCGGTTCTACATCTAATTTTATGCAGAACCGAATTAGATCCGCATCTAAATAAAACTGCATCGAATTACGCCTGTAACAAGTCTGCATCTTATTAGGTTTGTATGATATCTGCATCTAATGAAAAGCATATTGAAATGGACCAGCAATATGTGTGCATCTAATTACGAAGACATCAGTCATACATCTAATTAAATATGCATCTAATTTGCACCGCATCGGTTATGCATCTAATTACATTCGCATCTAATTACATTCGCATCTAAATAGAACTGCATCTAATTAGGCCTGTAACAAGTCTGCATCTTATTAGGCATGTAACAAGTCTGCATCTTATTAGGCCTGTAACAAGTCTTCTTCTTATTAGAAATGTTGCAAATCTGCATCTTATTAGGCCTGAAGCAAGTCTGCATCTTATTAGGGATGTTGCAAGTGTGCATCTTTTTAGGGCTATAGCAAGTCTGCATCTTATTAGTCCTGTAGCAAGTGTGCATCTTATTAGGTTTCTATGATGTCTGCATCTAATGAAAAGCATATTGAAATGGACCTGAAATAGGTGTGCATCTAATTACACCGGCATCAGGCATACATCTAATTAAATCTGCATCTAATTTGCACAGCATCGGTTCTGCATCTAATTACATCCGCATCTAATTAGGCCTGTAGCAACTCTGAATCTTATTAGGCCTGTAACAAGTCTGCATCTTATTAGGCCTGCAACAAGTCTGCATCTTATTAGGCCTGTAACTAGTCTGCATCTTATTAGGCCAGTAACTAATCTGCATCTTATTAGGCCTAAAGCAAATCTGCATCTTATGAGGCCTGTAGCAAGTTTGCAGCTTATTAGGCTTGTATGAGTTGTGCATCTAATTACGCCGGCATCAGACTTGCATCTAATTAGAACTGTGTCTAATTTGAACTGCATATAACTACATCTAATTAGTTCTGCATCTAATGTGCTCCGCATCGGTTCTACATCTAATTAGATCCCCATCTAAAAAAAACTGCGTCTAATTAGATCTTATTCAGATCTGCATCTGATTTGGCCCGAATGAGACCTGCATCTAATTAGAACTGAGTATAACTTAAAAATAATATATGCATCTAATTTCAACTGCATTTAATTTACTCCACATCAGTTCTGCATCTAATTAGAGCCGCATCTATATAGAACAGCCTGTTGCAAATTAATATCATATTAGGCCTGTAGCAAGTCTCCATCTTATTGGGTTTGTACGATGTCGGCATCTAATTAGAAGCATATCGAAATGGATATGCCTCAGGTGTGCATCTAATTACGCCGTCATGAGGAATGCATCTAATTAAATCTGCATCTAATTTGCACCGCATTGGTTCTGCATCTAATTAAATCTGCATCTAATTTGCACCGCATTGGTTCTGCATCTAATTTGCACCGCATTGGTTCTGCATCTAATTAGGCCTGCAACAAGTCTTCATCTTATTAGGCCTGTAGCAAGTCTACATCTAATAAGAAGCATATCGAAATGGATCTGTATCAGGTGTGCATCTAATTACGCTGGCATCATCACACCTTCCTCTAAAAAGAATTGCATCAAATTAGTCCCGCATCTAATTATATCTAAATCAGGTCTGCAACTTATTAGGCTCGCATTAGAACTGCATTTAATTAATATGCATCCATTTAGAATTGCAACTCACTAGACATATTCAAATCTACATCTAATAACGCCCGAATGAGATCTCCATCTATTTAGATTCTCATCTAAATAGATCTGCATCTAAATAAAACTTCATCTAATTAGTCCCGAACCTAATCAGATGTGAATCTGGGCTGCATCTAATTAGATTCGCTTCTAAATAGAACTGCATCAGATTAGATCTGAATCAGATCTGCATCTAATTAGAACAGCACGTAACTAGATCTATTTAGATCTGCATATAAATAGAAGTGAATGGTAACTTTATATAATTAGATCTGTATCTTATTGGGCCCGCATCATATCTGCATCTAATTAGTTCCATATGAGCCGTTTATTTTGAAACTATGGCAAGTATATTTTTGAAAATAAAAAGGAGATATTGGTAGTTATATATAAATCTTGTTATGATCTTTTCGTGCGTATACAATTTAAAGTAAAAAAAAAAAAATCAGATTCTAATAGTTTGGAGATGGAAGTTTTAGCTCTGAACAGTATCGAAAATCTGTGTATTTTGAAAGTGGTGCAAGTCCACCTTAGATTAATATTATTTTTGACCGAATATATTACGGCAAAATTTAACTCCGGTTGCTGTATGATGAAACAAATGTGGCCATTTGATATCACGGCTGAAATCTAGAGTTTTTCTATCTATCTCTCTTTGATAATGAAAATCGGTTGGTTGTGTTTCGATAATAAAATGTTTACTTCCAGCACTAATTGTTCAATCCAGTAACAACGAAATAAATATCATTGATTACAAATTTTTGTTGTCAGGGCGTTCAATTTACCGAACGATCTTGATTCCAGAGCTTTAGAACTTGCAATTCGGAAAAAAAAAATTATTTCTATATTTCCCAGGATTTCTATAAAGTAATATGAAATTGTCGAACATATAATAAATGTTTAATACATGAAACGCGGATATTTATTTTCAATCCAACATCTGGAGAAAGCGGTTTTTAAATAGAAATAAAAATACCGATGGAGGAACCGCGAATTGTTTAACTATATGCTGGACCGGATTTACAAGTGATGCACCATACAAAATGTCTACAAAACTTAGATAGGACGAGATGCTGAATTTAAATTTATCGATTTACCACCACAACGAGGTAGACCAAAAATTATTTTTTATGTATGAAAAAAAGGGAGATACATTACATCTGAAAAATGCAAGCACATGATGGATTTATTACGATATATATAAATCCTGTTTATTATGAACATTTTAAAATGTTGCATCCTGAATAAAATTCTATTTAATTATACCTACGTATTAACTGAAAATGTTTAATTTAATTGAAATTCTTAATAAAACTGAATTGATTTTGTTATGTTTTATTTTCTACAAAAATATTCTTTGGTTGTTATTTTTTTCATTTTCTATCAAATGAATAAATAATTATAAATTTTTGAATAGTAACTTATTTTTATTGTTAAAAAAACGACTGATGTAACTGAAATATTTCCCGGTTAAATGAACGCTTACAATATTTCATTAATTTTGAAAGTGAGTCAATTCCATTTAGTTATAATGAAACTATTATTTTTTCTATCAGCACTGTAAACACTATTGGATTATAAACTTACATTACCTGGTACCACAAAGTACAAAAAATATATCTATTAATACTTACCAACATTTTAAAATTTATTGAAATGCAAACCTTTAAATATCTCGCAATAACAAAAGAATGGACTTGCCCCATTTTCAAAATTAACGGCTCATATAATACAATAGTTTCCAATCAATATTCGATACCCTGAGGCATATTTCGTCAAAATCTTTCAACTAGAACCCTGTGCGGTTGTTGAAGTTAAGCAATGGGTATCAACTCTTAATTAATGCATCAAATTGAAGCACGGTATAAAAATGTAAAACGTTTCCATTAATATTAGATAGAATGGAGAGTATGAAGAGATAATAAATTATTTTTCAGAAAGTAACTTTTCTAAAGATGAATATTTTTGAAATGTTCAGGAGCAGATGTTTTTAAATGGTAATAGAGTATTAACAGCATTTTTTAGTGATATTATTCGTGGGATTTTGAAATCTTTATAGAAATGCCGAAATGTATTTTAGCATTTCATAAGAGAATGAAATAGTTTCATTTAATAAATATAAGGATCTGAATGAAATCTTTTTTAATTATTACAAATACGTATTGCTTTGAATATCCTTATTATAAATACTCTCGACTATTTTTTTTCATTACAAATTAAATATTCTCCAAAAAATTACACTGAATAAAAGATATATATATATATATATATATATATATATAAGAAAAGATATAAAAAATGAAATTTTTAAAAATTGTCATGAATATTTGAAGTTTGGATATTCTAGGTTGTAGTCACAAAAAAAAGAAAAAAAAATTCTATTATAAATGCATATTTCTAGTTCCAATAAAAACTTCAAAACAATTTCATGAAGCTTCTTCCTATTACAATTCTAATAGAAGTATATGTAGAAAGTCTAAAAATATTCTCATTTTCTCCTGTCTCTATCAATTATTGACTCAAATACTGAATTTCAAGAAAATATGTATTTTATAATATTTTAGGAGAGACAGCTATATTAGATGCATCTCATAAATTTTATATTACTATAAATAAAAGTGAAGATTTCAATTGAAACATGTCGTACTTTCGATTATTGAGTTTTGAATATCATATATGCAGATGTTCTTCGACACAATGACAGGAAGAAATATGTATTTAAGTACGGACAGACTAAATTATAAATCATTATTATATACAAAATTTTTTGTTCTAAATAGACTGTTTTAGACAAAGGAATAGTGCATCAATGGATTGATATTACTTTGGGGAATTATTCTTCATATCTTGAGTTATAATTAAGAGATCAAGTAATTTATAATAAAGTAGTGTCAAAAGTATCATTTATTAAAATTATCGCCCTAAAATTAATCATCCTCTACGCTTGTTTAATGGAATATTTATGGATATATTTGCATTCTTTAGTATGCAACTTAATTGAAATGCGATGATAAAATAAAATAATGACATAAATATTGAACAATATCGATTTGATTTGAAAAAAAAAATATAAAAAATTAATTTATTTCTTCTCAGCCATTTATAAATTTTAGTAATTATTGGTAATCAATAAAAATTAATTGCAACAAAATAATTTGTCTCTATTCCATGTACCTTTGCTTCCATGCGTCAACAAATTAAATTTGAAAAGTTTGATATATTTATTTATTGAAAATGTTCTACATCTAAATATTTTTCTAAACTGAATGTATAAAAATGCTAATGTTATGATGATGTAAGTCATGTTTTATCTCTTACTCATTTATAAACACAACCAAGAGTAAAGTAATTTATTCCGCAGCAAAAATGTCGTAATACCATCATTTTAATAGAATTACGCAGATTCAGAAGCATCATAAAGATTGAAATTGTGTAGTAAGAGTTTTACTTGTGTGAAACTCTTACTACTAGCCAATGGTTCATTCATTGTTTCATTCATTCATTTATCATGATTGGTTCATTCATTCCTCTTACTACAATTCATTGGTTACCAGTTATCCAGAGTAATTAGTAACCAATGAATTACACCAATGATTCCAGTCTATGTTTAACCACCAAACGTAATATTTTTTTTTTTCTACAATGAGATGGGTTTTTTTTTTTTTATAAATGTTATTATGATTATTTAAAATCAAAGACCAAAAAATATTCTTTCCTAATTCTCTTCAAACTCTGATCGACAATGTTTCCCAATTATTAATGGAGAAAGAGCATTTGATAGTTTTGCGTCACATTCAGGAATCACTAGACAGGAAAGAAAAAAATTCTTGTTTGAATAGTATAATGAGTTTTCTAAGGTTACTCATACCTCCCTCCGATTCTGTAATCTGTCTTTATTTTTTTTCGAGCAACTCATAATCATAAAAGTTATTCAGAGATAATGCTGCTGGCAGCAGATTATGAAAAGAAAATGTCATAACTTCGTTCACTGTCAATTTATTGAATATGTCAAAGATATCCTTTCAAACTTTTAATCAATTAGAACTACAGCCAGTTGTTTCTTTGAACATTTCGCTCAATCGGTATTATTAATCCTTCTCGTATGTATGTTTATAATTATCCTATAAAATCTTTTTAAATACTGTTCCATATTTTTATCCTTTTTTTCATTATTCATTTCAACAAAATACTACACTGAATAAAATATTTTCACATTTGGGCATACAATTATAATTTAATAAATATTTAGATTAATATTCTGAACAAATAATAAAAGCTGAAATCCTCGGAAAGTTGTTTACGCCTTTTCTTTAAATTAACAAATCAACAATTTTTGTATCAAAATTTAAAATTTAATTTCTGTAACAGAAGCTTAAGTGTTGTCATTTGAAAACAAATATCTTGATTGCAAATTTGTCTATTTGATCTTGAGTACTGTTTTACGCTTTTATTTATTTATTTATTTATTTTTTTGTATAAAATCATAAGCAAAAGAGAAGAATAGAAGAATTTACATCTGACGTGGTATCCAACTTACAATACTTTTAACTATTTCTTACACAACGCATACAGAAAGAAAAAAAAATTATCTTCAAAAAAACGTACAGCTAATTTTCTTTTCAAATTTTAATCGCATTCTACGATGCATTCTTTTTATTTTCAAGAATTCAAAAAAAAGCATTGTAGACAAAAAAAGAAATTTTTGGGGGGGATTTTGACATATCACCCAAAAAGTACGAAAAACCCCCGATTCCGAAAAACATATTTTGGAATTATGTCTGCTATTTTGAACACAATAATTTCAAAAACATTTTTATCTAGAAGGGTGAAATTTGGCATGTGTTTTAGCTCCAAATTTGTAGACTTTAATCAAGTATTGAAAGAAATTCATTCATTGGAAGTCTCTCGGTCATGCTGTATAAATGAACAATATAACCACAAAATATAAAGAGCTAGGACAATAAAAATTGATTAACAAGTTTAACACCCCAAATGTGGATTCTTCTGTAATTTTGAAGCAAAACGTTGATCGCCGGTCTACCGGCACTTTCACATGGATGTACGCCCAAAAATAAAATGACTGAAATAAAAAAAAATGATAAGTGATCCTGTAAATGCATTTGTATTTTAAGTAAAATTTTAGTGTCAATTGATCAAAAAATGTCGTTCATAATATAAATTGGATTTACAGGCATTCCATATTAATATCAAAACAGGGATTAATCGCAAAAATTCATCAAACATCACTCGAAAGATTCAGTAACAATGTTTGTTTTATACCAAAGTGAAACATTTCATAGCTTTTAATTGCCAATGACATGCACTATATTTGCAGTTGTACTTTTATTCGAAAGTATGGGGAAAAAAGTTATGTTTAGACTAATTCTGTTCGTCTGTTAAGTAAAATGACTGCTTATGTTATTTCTACTATCATTTTTAGTTGAATGATTTTCTGATTTTACTCTTGTTTTAAATAAACCAATTGATTTAAATAAAACATATTGAGGTGTCAAAAGAAGTAAAAAAAAATGAAGAAAAGTGAAACACGCCAATGTAATTTTAACCGAACATGAATCTATCTCTCAATATCGACTTTTTTCTAAGAAATCTATCAGCATTTAGCCCAGATATTTCTTTTCTTTTCTTTTTTTTTAAAAAATTAAGTAGGGACCCTCTAAATGTTCCTTCCAAAATGAAAAAACAAGGAATTCATAAATGCTATTACAAAAATTAATATCCGTTATAAAAGTTAGTTTCTTACCTTCCTAGGGTTTTAAAACAGAAAATAAGTTTCTTTTCAGTACGAGCAGTATTGTTTCAACTATTCAGATAATTTCTTTTCAGTTCAGTTTATAACAATTTATTTTTCAAACTTTTCATAATCTTTTCTTGGATCATAATTTTCGAAGGAAATCTATGTTGCATTCCTGGTTTGAAATTTTGTTTTAAATTGTTTTCTTAAATGAGCAATACATTTCTAGATTTTAAATATAAATATATATATATATATATATATATATATATATATATATATATATATATATATATATATATATATATATATATATATATAAGTTCTTGATTCTAAAACGTTAAGACTTTTAACAATAACAAATATGACGACTCGTATATTGAAAGGTGCAAGGAATAACTAATGAGGTAATGAGGATAATTTTGAAAATCTTATGATTTTCGAATAAAAAATATAACAATAAAATAATTGGAATAACAAAAAAAAAAAAAAATGTTACATGTAGTTATTCTTACTATACCTAAAAAAATTTAGAAAACTCGAGAAAATCATCTGTAATTATATGTTTCTGGGAAATAGATTAATTCTTTTCAAAGTGTTTAAAAAGTGATGTGACAACCAAATATTTGTTTTTAATTTCATAATGATATCCAAAATAAAATACGTTTATGATTATTTACAACTCACTAAGTTAGTAAGATATGGACTGAAGGAATCATAATCAATTCCTTGCGAACATGAAGCGAAGAAAAACCATGTGCATGCATTTTATTAATACTTTTATGTCTTAAAATTTTAAAAAAAAATTGGATAAATAGAAAACAGAATAGTATGTCAAGAATCCTGAAATCAACTTCATGATTTTTCACTTCGTAACCGTAAGTATTCTCAAGGAATAGCTTCAGAATTCTAGCTCATGTATAACTGAGGTATAAGGAATGCAGGTTTCTACACAGCAATTGGGATGTAGAAGACACATCTAATGCAGTTTTCAATCTCCAATATATTTGCTTGTGTTATTTCCAACTTCAGCAATTCATCAGTAGAATAATTTGGAACCTAATGAAAATTTCCTTTCATGCTAATTTGAAATACATCATTGGATCACTTGCGCCAGTCAATTTAAAAACATAGTACATGACGAATTATCGCCATTAATCTGTTAAAATAATTAAATGAAAATGAAAGAGATTATGGCTCACGGAATGGTTATTTGTGCATGGAATTTAAATAACAACTACTTTGAGTATTAGCATGTCTTCTAGTTAAAAGAAAGAAATTAAATCAATAAAAAGTAAAAAGCTAACAACATGGATATCCAAAAAGAGGAATAATTTATATCTGATTTTTATAATAATAGTAAGAATTTAATTAAAATTATAATAACTAATATATTAAATTCAACACTTATTGATAAAAATGTTTGACTTATTTTCAATAATTACAAATACAAGCAGAGGTAAAAGGCTTTTTATTTGATTAAAACTTGGTATTCTAAACATTGCGGAATTAAATGCAGTTTTCTGAGATATTAAATTGCAGCATATTTAAATAATTAAGGAGAAGTGTTAATTTAAATTACATTCCATAATCCAACTGGCATATATTACATATTTATTTTAAAATGTTGCTTAAATTTTACACACAACATGCCAAAGCTTCATTTCATCATTTTTAATTGAATGTGACATACCCGCAGTCATTTTTATAATTGACTACTTGTTAACGCATTAACAGTTAACGCAAAAAACAGTTTTCCAAGTTTTTTGCATGACTTTTCTTCTCATCCAATGCTTATTCACAAAGAAAAAATATAACTGCAATAAATATTCTTCTTGATATAATATTTTATGAAAGCATATTCAATGTTATCTTGAAATTTAGAATTTTAGATTAAATATTTAATAAATAAGTCTGTTTACACAAACCCATCCGAATGTCATTTTATTTTCTGATTTATTTTCATGACTTTTGAATCCAAGAAAAAACATTTTGATTCTGCGTGGTGATTTAAGGTTCGAATTCCATTCTCTATCAATTAAAATTAAGTATTATCCTAATATATGCCTTTAATGAATTAATTTAGTAGCACGCAGGCGCAAAACATCGTTTTTAATTATATTGCCTATGAATATATTAACTAAATATTTGAAGTAATTAACTTAGTTCGGGAAAATTCAGAAATATATTTTATTTAATTCTTTTCCGGAATTATTTTAAATATAAACACAGTGAGTTAATCACATTTAATATGTTTTCCAAGAAAATGCTTAATGAAGTTTAGTTAACTCAGTTATAATTTTAATTATAATTAAAATCAAATTGTACATATAGTTACGAACATGTTCATATATTTTATTTAATTCTTTTATCAAAATATTTTGAATAAAAGTGCAGTGATTATTTTCAAAACTAATATGTTTTGAGAGACAATGTATAGTAAAGCTTTATTAATTCCAACTTATAATTAAAATTAAATTATACATATAATTACGAACATGTTCTACCACCTTCAAAGTTTCCAAATTTATTCAAATATTTATCTTATCTTTTTTCAATTCCAAAATACTATTTTACCTAGAGAAACAGAAAAAAAAATAGTTAGCTGGGAATAATCTTACGTTATTTCAGTTTTATAGAAACACTATTTATTATAAATAGTTCTAATTATTAAATTCATTGAAACTGTCACAATTATAATAGTATTGGTAACCCATTTAAAAAGAACATATTTATTATGCATTGTGACAAATGCAGAGAACATGTGAAACGATTTAATCTTTTCCGAGCTATTTAGCTGCGAGAAGTTCAGTGACACCAGCACATAAAACAACAAAAACCTGTCATAAATAAATCACGAATAATTATTCAGACTTTCATTTGAATTCCCAGCACGGAATGTAACAAAGTAGCATTCGTGTTAACAGTATTACTGCTGATGTTTCCAGTCATCAGTCTGTGCCAGTAATAGTCATGATCAGAATTACAGAGGACTTAAAAAAATTTCCTGATACGTCAAAAGAAATGACTGATTGAGGCACCATGCTGGATGTGTTAATCGGGTGCCTGCTACTCTTTCGATCCGTTGATCAATTATGATGGATGTGGCGAAAGATTCCTGAAATTTGTTTGTTGTAGGATTAGTGTCAAATGTAAGGATTTACATATCCTGCAGGACATTCCACCTGGTGCTTTTCCACGGATTTTCTTGCAACAATGAAGCTGCCAGGTTTGATATCATCTTTCTTTTCATCACAGCGTATGAATTAGGTAGTAGGACCTAAATGAACTGACAAGTTTTCAGAAAGTATCACATACATATTGAGATCGAAATTCTAACACTTCAAGGAAATAAATCTAATTTATTTTCTAATAATTTTCTTCGCCAATTTCTGGATATACACAAATTTCGAAAAATAAAATGAAGCAATTTTAAGCAAAATATTTTTCTTTTCAATACGTGATTTGAAGTGAGCCATAACGTTGGCCTTCAGTATATAAAATCTTAAAATTATCAATATAAACATTTATGCTTATTTTAAGCTAAAATAATAAATATAATCATAAAAAGAATCTTAATGTTTCATATATTATCGTTTATTGTATTAATGTTCCGCCTTAAAGAAACAAAATGGTTATATTTGGGAAGAATTTCGTAATTGTAAATCATAGTCAGGTGATTAGAATTTTTTTTTTTTTTTTTTTTTTTTTTTTTGAAATACTACGTTTATCCCAAACTTTTGAAAAGCACAAAAATGTAGATGTTCGATTCCTTAAATATAAAACGTAGCATGGGTCAGAATCACTTAAACAAATTATCTATTACGACAATCTTGTTAGTCAAAATCACCTCGAATTTAATGGATTGTTTATTACTAAATATATTCAAATAATCTCGAAATTCATAGAAATTCTTTAAAAAAAATATACTCTGAGTCATCCACAAGTAAGGGAATTTTGGGTAATGTAATATTTTTTACATAAATTCGAAGGTTATGCAAAAAATAATCATGTATACGGCCCCTTATATCAAATAAATTTATTTTTGAAGAAGACATTCTTCTAAATCGAATAAAATTTTTATCTTGAATCTAGCTTTTATAGATTGCAAGCAATAACAAGTTCCTATAGACTTTTTTCACGGGCTGTTTATTAAGTAATTTACGATGCCACAGCCTTTCATATCATTTTGACATCATATATCATTTTATAGATGCATAAGTGTCATAGATGACATAATATAATAAGCACTTCCATACTATGAAAAGTATATTTTTCAGTTTATTATGTATTGGCAAAAAATCAATCATTAAATTATATTTTTACATAAAAGTTTTTCACCTATTTCTAAGAATTAAAACATGAATATACACTCCGTAAAATAATTAGCACATTATACAATTCATCTAGCATTTGCAGCTCCAGTGAATGTCAATGAAAGCATAAGACAACTCACATAAAAGCTATTATTCCAAATAACATAAAACAATTTGCAAACTACGTGCGCATCTTGAAATTGCACTTGAAAACATAAACAACTCACAAAAATATGTTCTCCTCATTCCTAAGAAGTAAATATAAATATGCACACCGTAAAATAATAAGCACATTAAACAATTCATCTAATTGTTGCAAGTCCCGCGAATGTCAGTGAAAGCATAAAACAACTCATAAAAAAACTATCATTCTGAATAACACAAATCAAGTTGCAAACTGAGAGAGCACTCAAAAATTATACTTAAAAGCATAAACAAATCACAAAAATACATTCTCCTCCTTTCTAAGAATGAAATTATGAATACATACACCATAATATATGTGAAGCACATTAAACAATTAATCTAGCAGTTGCAACCCCCTTGAATGTCAGTGAAGGCATAAAACAACTCACAAAAAAGCTATCATCCTGAATAACATAAAACAATTTACAAACTAACTCGGCTTTCTGAAATTTTACTTGAAAGCATAAACAACTCACAAAAAAGCTATCATGGGGAATAACATAAAACAATTTACAAACGCAAGTAACATAAAACAAAACAAACAAAAGTGTTCCAAAATTGCACATGAAAGTAAACCAACTCACAAAAAACTATAAACTCTGCACATCCTTCGATTAAATTGTTGGAGGTAATAATAAATAATGGAAATAAATATTTTTGGCACTTTTTGGGTAGATACTTTATTTAAGAGAATTAAAAGGTAGCGAAGAAATTCTATATGTGATGATTAGGTTTGTTAAAAGTGGAAGCTAAGCCTTTCTTTTCAAAAGGCAAAGATCAACACCAAAGCGTTCCTTTTCCTCCATGCAACTTTCCTTTTAAATATTTTCTTTCATATTCTTCTCAAAGTACATTTCAGTTCAACAAAGTGAAAGTGAAAAATGAATGAGAGAAGATTTCCTTCCTTGTCCTTTCTTCTGTTACGATATTTTTCGCATTTCTTAAAAGGATCAGAAAAGAGAGTTCGTTTTTGTAGAAATGCTGCAGCGGAAAGAAAAACTTTTCCTCTATTTATTTATCGGGACTAATATTTGAGAGGGAAAAAAGGACAGAGCAGCTTATTGTGTGAAATAATGGCCACAATGTGAAAGTTTTCGAAAGTTTGGAGAAACGAATGAAAAAATAATAATAGAAAAAAAAAAAAAAACGAATTCAGAAAAATGGACCTAGAAGTTGATTCAATACCGAAAGAATATTTCTGCTGATGCACGGCATAAAAATTGGTTGTTTTTCTTAAAAAAGAAACCAAATACGTGAGCTCGAAATGTACAAACAAAATGAAATTTTTGAAAAATGGTTTGTTTGAAAAATGAGTTGTTTATGCTTTCCGTGTTCGTAATTAATATGAGTAGGAATGCGTTGTTTTAAAATGTCCAAAATTTCAGAATTTATGCGCTTTTCAACAAAGATTTATTTCATCTTGTTACATGAAATGGGTTTGGAAAGTATTGAAGATATAAGGAAACTTATCCATAGCGCAGATTTCTGTATTAAAATTGTGTATTCGTTTAATTCAAATAACCAGCACTGTGAAATTCCAATGGCATTTTCATGTTTTTGAAATGGGGGATATTTCCAGACATCTGAGAAGTAATAAAAGGAATTCATGTAAACAAATATTTTTTAAAACAACATCATTTTATTAACAATAAATAGGAATATATATTTAGTAAAATATCAAATGCTCAAGATAATAACAATAGTATTTATTTAAGAATACTATAGAGCTTATTTGACTGGTTGGGTTTTAACTATTTTCGTACATGGAAATTGAAAGAAAATATTCAGTTCTAAAACTGCTACTTATATATATATATATATATATATATATATATATATATATATATATATATATATATATATATATATATATATATATATATATATATATATATATGCAACCAATATCCAATCTAAAAGAACAAATTATGGAAGAAAACTAAATACTCGGGTCAATTAACAATAACAATAGAAAGCAAGAAAAATAAAATACTTCCTTGCGTGCTATTTTAAATTCTAGACATTATTATCTTACTTGACATAAACTTTAACACGTATTTTTTTAAAACGATTTATTTTGTCAGCTAGTATTAAATGTTTTAGAAACTACAAAAAAAAGAGATAATATTATGATTAAAAAATATACAAAATAGTTAAGAGCACTTTTCCTTCTGATTTATCTAAGAAAAGTGTTCAATGTTCTGTGATTTTTTCTTTTATTCATAGAAATAATTTTTGTGAAGTAACTTTTACAACTAAGATCGACTAAGAATCATTTTATGTGTTTAAAACTGGAATTATCATTTCCAATGTTTTTCTTTTTTGAAGGAGGCGTTAAATATTCCCTAAATCTATTGATGTTGCACTGTTGACACGCTTCGAAAATAACTTAATTGTTAATTTTCATGGAATAACCCAGTTTCAGTAACAGGTCAAAAATGTTTTTGATATAATAGAGATATTATTAATTCATTATCTAATTATTATTTGATCCACTTTTTTACCAATTCATTATTCCAAATAATAAAATATAATTAATTATGACCTGACCAGTTACAAATTATGCATCATTTGCTGCCCTTGTGGAAATGAATTGTAAAATAGAGTCACTGTACTTCTCTTACATTTTATTCTTATTCATATTTATAAGACTACAAAAGTATTATGAATAAGAATAAAAAGAATGAAAGACGCCAATAACTGTGACGCCAAATTCATACCCATAAGCTGTTAACAAACAATTTTGCACCATTTACCCTCAACATATTACAAACAAACTTTCAGGGATATGTTTTATTTCGCTCAAAGTCGATCTAATCAGTAAATGTGAAAAGGAATAACTTCCAGATTGAATCATTTATACACACTTTTCTATGCATTAATGCAATAAATATTCTCTTAATGGTGTCAATAAATGTATTTTTAACTATATTCGATAAGAGAAATAAATAAGTTTTAAAATATGAATGTATTATAAGTGGCAACACACACACACAAAAAAAAAAAAACAATACTTCTACTGGCGCGAATGAATACCTACCAAATTCCAGCAACTTACCTTTACCAGCACCCTTCAGTCTTCATACGGAGTAATGTGATTGGCTAAAGCTATCAACCTTCCTCGCGGGCTTAATCAGCTTCACAAGAGAAAGAGAAGAAATGGAGGAAGTATGAGTTTATGGTCGTGAGCAATCCGAGAATAGGGGGTAGCAGGAAAAGATTGGGAATGATCAGCCCGAGAGGAATGATAAAACCTCCCGTTACGACTCTTCCTCTATATCTTGGTGGACCATCACTGGAATGAAGCTCGCATTGTATAAGAAAGCTGTGATGATGGTATCAAGAATTGGCTGATAGTTACAGTAATCAGCCGAGGTAGTTTTTCATTACATTAATTTTGAAAATAAAAAATAGTGATATGAATTATTTTGGGAATGTTAATAAATGTATAATATTTCAAATCTGGATCTTCAATTTTTTTGTAAATAATGCTTCTTGGGAATATTAATATTGTATAATAGCTCCTTTTAAAAATCATTACAAAGAGTGTATCGAAAATAGCTAATTTCAATAAAATCTCTTATGTAAAACATGTTCTTTGTTTCTTTAATAAAATGTTTTTAAGCATCAAATTTATGATTAATATTAAAGCCTTTTTATGTATTGTTTACAAAACATGCAAAAACCATAATAATTGTTAAAAAAAATCCAAACTCAAGATTTTGATGATTTTACATGTTTCACACTTCTTTGAGTCATAGAAATTATTTTTGCCACTTTGTCTGTCTGTTTGTGAACGTAGTAACTCAAATACAGTTTGAGCTAAAATTTGGTTCATGGATTTTGCAGATTTCTAACAAATTTTGAATGAAATACATCCAGAGGAATCTATCAGTCTTTCTGGCTGTTTGAGTTTAAGTGAACTCTATAACTACAAAATATGAAAATAACTAGCTACATAAAATTTGATGCATACTTTTCACATCTAAAAAAAGATTCTTTGGATAAAATTTAAAACAAAACTATACAAAGATGGAACGTTGTCAATCTTTACATTTTCATACATATAAACAAAATAGCTCAAAACGGAGAAATTTGGTATATGACCTTTGAGTACAATTGTAGTCCATGTAAAAATTTGCCCTGAATTCGTCTGAAAAAAAGGCTCCCAAACCATATTATCTCTAAAATGCTATATGTTATGTAAGAATTTTACACTAGCACGTTGTTTTATTGTGTTACGCTCTATTTTTACTAAACGTAAATTATCAGCTACAAAATGGTTTCTTTAACATATTTACCAAAACTTTAATGCACGAATGATGGCAAATTCAAATCTTGAGTAAATTTATAACACCCTTTATTACTAAAAAAATTTTGATAAAATTTGTTTGTCTTATATTTTGTTTTATTTATTTGAACATCATTTACTATTGCTTACCTTAAAATTCTATTATCTAAATTTTAATGTATTCCATGGATATTTAAGATTATAATTTCTACAAAATGTTGCATATAATTAACGTTAATCATATATTTATTATTTATGACTTTATATATAAATCTTATCTTAACATTTTATAACAAATCTTTTCACTAATATTAATTTTGATATTTATTTAAATTAACATTAAATTAATCTCAGACAATATTGCATATAACTTTAAATAAACAAATTTCTTATGTTAAACTGCATTACAGAAATAAATTCCGAAGCAGTTTTACATATAAATTTCTCAAAATGCATCTATGTCAAAGAAATGCAAGCATGAATGTTGACAAAGTCTTCTATACGGCTGCATCGCTTTCACATTAATTGTTTTTTAAACATTATTGTCGTTAAAATATTTTATGCATTTATATCATCTGCTAACTATTATTACTTCTAGTAATCATGTATAATTTAATAGCTATTTACGTAGTTATAGTTAATAATATAATGTATCGACATATCCACAGAATACTTACGAAGCAGAGAAATAGACTTAAGCTAATTAAATTGCAAAATAAATGCATTTGCAATATTGCTTTAGAAGTTATAAATTAAAAATGTATTTAATATTTTAGCAAACAAAGATTATTTTAAATAGACATTCTGTTTTCTGTTTTTTTTCTTCCAAAAATGTTTTCTATAATTTAAAGTATTAAAATCTTTATATTCATAATAAATTGTTTTATAAATATTTCCATATACTTAGTTGTAAGAAATTACTTAGACAATCAAATTTGTTAATTTCTGTTTAGTTATATTAACGTCCCATTTTAAAGCAACACTAATGGTTTCTTGAGACAGACCTCGCAAATTTGAACCGCGGTCATATGACGAGGATAACACTTAAACTGGCACCCCATCTCTCCAAACTTCCACACCATACCAGCAGGAGGACATTTGCCCTGACGGATTTAACTTACTCCATACCCACTTATTCGATGGTTCTTCGGTGGAATTGAGTTTCGAACTCGAAATCTTCTGGTTCCGAGCAATACTGTAAACGAAAGAAATCAATATTTTTTTTTTTTTTTTTGCATTATTCTACAATAAAAATGCTTACTTGTGTTCATATTAGGAAAACAAAATAAAAATATTTGATATGAAATATCTTACCAAAAAGTTACAATAAATTGAAATCATTTTAATGTTTTTTAACACGGGTAAACCATATTTTTTTGTACTAATACGCCATTACGATAACTATACGTCTGACTATATTTAAAACGGCAGATTATATACTATTTCTATAGCATTTGTAAGTTCACTTAGTGTGTTAAAATAATAATATAGAAGTGCAAATGTTTGGAAGGAAGAATAACCTTTTATTATAAGTTATTATATTTCTACCAGCTAAAAAAATCTTTTTTCTGGAATATTCTGATTGATTTCGGCAATTTATAAGGTGCTGATTTGAAATATAATAAGATTTATATTTATCAAGTCAACTTTTTGAGATTATTCATAGCTAAAATTTTAAAAAAATATATATTCACATTTTATATTTAAATAAAAAATTATTCAGCGTTCAGAGAAATGATATGAAAAATGAATAAAGAACATTCGTATTTTTTTTTTGTTACTCAGGAAGTTATTTGATACATGGAATGAAAATATGATACTATGTCATTCAGAAGATTAAATTTCTAGAACATTTCTTGAATATGCAATTTGTGTAAATTTCATTTGGTTAGCATTGTCCTCGCCTAACAAGAAGGTTGCATGAAATATCTTTGCTAATTATGCCTATACTACATTGATTTAGTTAAAAGTTTCACAAATCTTCATTGTAGTATAAGCTTAATAGAAATCTTCACTTTAGTATAAGCTTAAAAGAAATCTTCATTGTAGCATAAGCTTAAAAGAAATCTTCATTGTAACATAAGCTTAAAAGAAATCATCATTATCGTATGAACTTAAAAGAAATCTTCACTTTAGTATAAGCTTAAAACAAATCTTCATTGTAGTATAAGCTTAAAAGAAATCTTCATTGTAGCATGAGCTTAAAATAAATCATCATTTCGTATAAACTTAAAAGAAATCTTTATTATAGCATAAGAATTACTTGCAAAAATTATATGACAATCTTGGCATTCAAAATCTTTTATTTCACACTTGAACTTAAAGATAGTGGAGGCAAACACGAGGACAGATAGAATATTCACAGGTAGCATATACTTTCGGAATCTGCAAAGATGCTGTGTAAATATGAATGTCAGAAATAAGAAGATTTCAGAACAGAACAAAATGACTTTTCTTTTAATCTTTATTTGTATTTTATCATTCCTAGTTTTTGATTACGCTTTTATAGATTTGAAAGATTTATACTCGTCTTTTTGAATTAAGGAAAAATATATATTTAAAATAAGGAGTTTTATTTTATTGTTTATTATTCAAGCTTAATATAAATATAGCTAATATCATAAATATAATACGCTTATTATTCAAGCTAATATAATAAATGAAAAGTATTAAGCAAAAACTATTGTTACATTTGTGTTTTTGTACATGAAATATTTGTAAAATTAATTGAAGAAATCACTACAAAAGTAGGTCTTGCACACACCTTTAATGATGTACATATTGGCATGTGTTATTATTGTTTTATGGAATATTTCAAACATAATTTCAAAATCATTTCCTATTGTAATATGAATATATTTTTCAAGCAATTTTTAGATACCTCAGAGTACTAAAACATTCAAATTATTTGTCAAAGATTAAAAAAAAAAAAAAAAGTCCCTCCTAAAAGTCCGAAATGATAACCTGTGTACTTAAAGACTAGACATACAAAAGACGGCTCCACTTAACTGATGGGTATAAAGCAAATGTAGGCACAGACATCCTTTGAGAGTTCACAATCTCCCCCTCCCCACCCCTTATTCCCATAAACCGACTGCATGTCTCAGACGAATAGAGCATGCATCGTGAGTATTCAATCAATCACACTTAACGAGACGGAGAAGACATTTCGCAATTATATCGAGGCGACATCGGCGCTCACTGTACTTTTGTTGAACACTCATCCAAAATATTTTATTAAATTGTTAGGCAATTTTTATATATAGATTAGAATACATTTTTATTTAAGGAAGACTTCTTATAAAATACGAAAAATGGTTTTTATTTTCAAATGATGTCCCACTGATTGCAAGAAACCTATTTAACAATATAAAATATCATAATGGAAGTCAAATTAGTTTTATCTTTTGAATGGAAATATATTATTGGGGAAAACAGACGCTCAAAGGAATAATCGATTTAACTGCGCAAAAACAAGAAAGAACTTCTTAATTTTAAATTATTTCCCTCTCATATAGCAAACCAGTGGAAATTGCCACGCACACATTTATATACTCTATAACAACCTTTATACCTTCTTTACGCATACTCTGTAACAACCTTTTCACCTTCTTTCTTCGCCGGTATGTGGTTAATACACAAGAATCAGCAAAACGAAAGTTTCGTTTAGACGCTTTTTTTACGACTGATTAAAATTAATATTTTACTCGGATATACAATTGTAGTCTCAAAATCATCTATTAGATTTTATTTATTTCAGTCATTCATTTTTTAACTATCGTGTTCAAATGCGTGTGAAATATAGACCGATATGTGATCAACTCTTTGAAAATATGATTGGAAACTTGAAAAGGATATAAGAATTAGATGTTAAAACTGTGTACAAAATTCCACTTACCTCAACTGTCAGTCTTTTCAGCTTTCATACGGAACCAAAAATATACAAATTAACAGACGTTAACATATGACTAATTTCATTTCAAAGTCAATAGATATGGACATTTTAGATGTTTAACTTGTGTACCAGATTTCATCTGTCTAGCTCTTTGTATTTCATGGATAACAGGACAAATAGAGTTCCTCTGAATTGATTTATTTAAAATTTGACATACATTCGAAAATTAATGGTAGGTCCACATGCCAAATTCCCTTCCTGGCACTCAAAGCGTTTTAGAATGATTGTATTCGTAATAATCGTGGGCATATATAATTCAAAAAATGCATTTTTTGAATTTCGGGATATCTAAAATGTAGTGATTTAATAAAATATTGAATTTGAATATTTTGATGTAAGCAATACTTTCTTTTTGTACATTTCTTAAAAGAAAAAGTAAAAAGTTTGGAAAATAACAACACATATAAAGAAAAAAATTATTTTTTTTACTATTGAAATCAATACCATTCAATGTTATAAATATCTTTACGCCAAAGTTATAAATAATAATATCAAAGAAAGAATGCAATTCATTTCGCTTTAAAAATATCTATTACTATCATCCGCGAATGCAAAGATTTACTGCATTGTACTCTTCGCTAGAAATGATCTCCGAATTTATCTTCCCGATGCAACGTGCGCGAGTTGCATCTCCTGGCTGAAGCACCGCTTCTAATATGTATGAGATATTTAATATTTTACGATCGCGTAAAATAGAGATTGACGATCAGGGATCATTATAATAAGTCGTAAAAGGAAAACGATCTCGATCATTGACGTTTAAAGATGAGTTATGGAAGAACATGCTCATCGACACTAATGCCAATAAAAGTTTGAGTTGTATTATGCAGGGAAAGCTCGGAAAATTCTCAATATCCAGAGCTCTAAAGCTCTCGCAGCCTATGCGGGATTTTGAAATAAATCTTCTTTCATTGCTAAGATAAATCGTAATTTATTGCTGGGGATAGTCGATATATTAATTTCACTACTTTGTGTTAAATCCTCTTGTATGGAAATGAGATTAGCGCTTTTATTAACTAAATGCTTAGATATAATATTGCAATGACCCATTGTTGTAGCGTTAAATTGATAAAATTGTTAAACATTGAACTGTGTAATCTGAAATAGTTTTACGATATTTAATTTAGTTATATTAACTTCCCGTTTAAAGCAACACTAGGGCTATTTTGGGACGGAAATCGTAATTTTGAACCGCGGTCAGATGACGAGGACGACACCTGATTTGGCACCGGCCCTCCACACCACACCACACCAACGGGAGAATGTTTGGCTCTGACGGATTTATCGTGCAACAGACCCCCTTACACGGCGATTCTTCGGGGAAATGGGGTCTCAAACCTAAAACCCTACGGCTCACAAGCCGAGACCTTACCACTAGTCCACCACGGCTCCAGTTTTACGATATATGTCCTTTATTAGTACAGGGTAATTCAAAATGAATATAGCGTTTACAAATGACTATAACTATTTCATGAAAAATAATTTATTGATAAAATTAACACGTAGTATAGACGAAACTTCAAAATTTTGTATACATACGTCATAGACGTCATACGTTTTATGTGGCTTCCCTTGATCACACGGACAATATCTAGGCAGTAACGCCATACATTCTGAAGCGTGTCTGCAGTCACCGACGCAAATAAATACGTACTTTGAGTTCTCCAATTATTTGGGGCATGGGAAGCATTTGGGGTGGACATACATGTATATGTGCTCCCACGAATTTGTAATGCGCTTGCATGAGTGTAAGTACAAAATAATATTTTTCTAATCCAATAACTTTTTAGGAAAGTTAATGAATTGTGTTGACTTCGATTTTGCGTGCTAATTCCAAATATAGTCGTGTGCTACAATTGCTCAAATATATTCATGTGTATTATGCGTCAAACGTGCATAAATATTTCTCTTTTAAGTGTTTATAATAAGAAAATAATACACGTTTGATGGAGCTTTATTATGCATGAAAACTATTTCTATCGAATTCACGATACGTTTTAGTAAACAACTTATACTAAGTTATAGATTTATTGATGCGATACCAAAAAAATTGATCCCTATATCAAGTGCAATTTATATACAGAGAATTATTCATAACCCTAACTTTTTAAATTTCTTCTTCTGACTTTTAAAATTTCAAATAGCATATCCATAAAAATATCACCCTGTTTATCTGTGGAACTAGAAGTAAGACAAGCTAAATGATTCAGTATAGCTCGCTGAATAATGCATCCTTAAAACCTGAATGCTGCAACAAGTAGAAGATTTAATATTTATGGCCTATTCTAAAGGCTGCTTGATATTACAGTTCACATTAAAATGAAGGTGTCCCTTCACACACGGCATATCAGAATCCAATTTCTAAGAGAGAGAGAAAAAAAATGGAAACGCGAAAGGACTAATGCTGTTTTAGCCTTAAAGCCAAAATAAATATATTCTCCCCCCTAAAAAAATCTCCAAACAAGACAGGGGTGAAAACAGGAAAGGCAAAGGATTAGAAAGTAGAAATTGATGAATCGGTGTTGGGGGAGTTCCACACCTGTCGCCTGTGTGGTCGGCTAGGTAAACATTTCCCATCTTGGAAGTGATCGTACGTAATATTTATAAGATTTTTTTGTTAGTATTTTGATTTAGTTTATCTTCGGCGTTCTGGATGACACAACATAACTCATCTCATGGATTTTTCCGAGTTGAAGGGGTATCACGCAACATAAGCGTCTGAAAAAATGAATTGAATATGAAGCACAGTTTTTTTTTTCTTGAGTTAGAAGAAAAAGAATATTTGTAGTTCATTTGGCTAGACTATTAGATTGGTTTTCTTGCAAAAACTTGTCTTATCGAAATAATGTCATTAAAGGAGAGTAAATATTCTGAAACAAAAATTATCTAAGTGACAGTGTACGGTTATTATTCATAATCTAATAATTAGCATATTTTTTGATACTAAGTATATTAGATGAAGATAGAATAAACATTTTAGATGGAGCAACATAAATCATCTCTTCCATTATTTTCCAGGTAACAGGAATCACGCAACAAACTGTGAAAAAAAATGAATTTGTCTGTTCTTCTTTTTTTTTTTTTTAATTCAAAAATGACATTTCCGAAATGTATTTTCTTTTTATCTTATAAAAATGCCACAATAGAAACTTTAATTTTAATTTTAAAAAAAACTTTAAAATTGCCAATATTACTGTTTGGTTTCTTATTATAGTATAATATTGAATAAAAATTGTGGAAAGGCTTAAAAAAGATGCCGATTCTACTTCAAGGATTAAAGAAAGATTGAATTTTATTTTATGGAAATAGAAATATAATATTTATATAATTTAATTTTTATATATTTATATTATTTTATTCTTTATATATCCATAATTTTATATATCAGGAAAAGTAAAACGGATTCAAGCTTTTTTTTATATTATTCGAAATTTCCTTTTTTATGCGATGACTTTCAGAATTATTAACATGATACCTTCCTTCTTAATGTAAAGTAAAATTCTCAAACATCATCAAAACAATTGTACATAGTTACTTAATTGTTCATTAAAATATGATTACCCATATTCTAATGAATTTTGAGTAAAAAAAATGTAGTGTAAAAGTATTCTCGTTCATTCCATAAGCAAAGGAATTTAATTTATGTGCAATTAGAATAACTTAAGAAATAATAAGTAGAATGTCAATAAATAATATATTTATATGAATTCATTTTCAATATTCATGTGAATATGCGTAATGTAATTAAGTATATTCTCAAGAATATTGAATGGAAATTTTAATGCGATAGGTAGTTGTGTTCATTCCATAAGTACAGGGAAATGTATGTACAATTATGATAACGTAATTCCTTGTATGTCCCTCTTTATGCGCGATATTTTATTATTCACTGAGAAATCAAAAGGAAAATAGCAATAAAATATATATTTATTATTTGAGTTATTTAAAATGAAATTCTATAGAAGTTTCTAATTCAAGGAAAATCAATATCTTATAACATCAAAATATACCTAACCGCAACAAAATCAAATTAATGATAATTAAAGAAGATATAGAGGCTATTCACTCAACTATAAAATCATTAAAAAACCGATTTCCAATCTCATTCATACACAATTCTAGTAATTTTCAAATAATAGCTCAGTTCCACAACCGCCATCGCGTCGCCGGATCTCAGCATTTTCTAAAGGAAATTTTCTCTACTTTACAAAATCATGAACATTGCTTTAATCTTTGATAACAATACTGGAGACAGAGAGGATCTCTTGTGAAGAACATAATTGGAGGTGGGTGGGTACCATTACTTTAGTCGAACAATGAGTGCAGCAAACTGTGGAAAACTTCAAGTTCCGTCTCATTAACAAAGCAGAACTTGATTATGCAGAGTATAATGAACAGAAATACTCTCCTGAATACAAATACGGAGGATGTACAAAGTGTCAGAAAGTATCAGTGGTGCTTATAGTACAAATGGTGTAAGTGTTTTATTGTTAGTGGCACGCATTTTTGGATCGTCGATTAAAATCACAATAAATGTGTCGGTTCAGAATCTAGAAGAATTGTTTAGATTAAAATGTGGGCAATCTAATTTTAAAGTAATGCGGAATGATCTCTTGAGTTTGAAATCACAATAGTTTATTATGTTTGTTGCTTCAAGCATATTAAGAAAAGCTATTGACTTAGTTACTTCATAAGTGTGCGTATACCTAAAGTTTGGAATATCTGAGAGTATTTAGACTGGAAAAAAATTATTTCAAACTTTCTTGGAAGTTGTATACGCTTTATTGCAGGTAATGTTTAATGATTCTATAGTATATTGTGACAGTTGAGAACGAATTTCTTAATAGCATTCCCATGCTTTAAATATTTAGATTGTTTCAGAATATGTATATTATCATATAGCATCTAACCCTTCTTAGGTTATAGCAGTTGGCAAAAAAATTATTTTTTAATAAATAAAAAATTATTCATTACATTAAGAGTGATTTCAATTTTGATCTCTTTGTTGAAACTATAAATCATGAAGACATTTAAACAAAATGAGGATATTTTCAACACGTTTCTGAAATTTAGTTCAAAATTTCTCCGAAACGCTTATATTTATTCAAACCATTTTGTACAATTACCTTAAAATGAAACCCTTGTGTGAATCTTCTTTACATTTGATTTAACTTTATTAAAACTATAGTTCTTGGCGACAAAAATACATTTTTTTAAAACTTGTATTATTTATTACATTAAGAGTGAATTCAATTTTGATCTCTTTGTTCAACTATAAATCATAAATACATAAAAAAATGAAGATATTTTCGACACGTTTCTGAAACTTAGCTCAAAATTTATCCGAAACGAATATATTTTTTCAAACCATTTTGTGTAATTTTTTTAAATGAAACGCTTGTGTGAGTCTTCTTTACATTTGATTTAACTTTATTAAACCTATAGTTCTTGGAGACAAAAATTAAAAACTGAAGACATTTTCTATATATTTCTAATGTTTAGCTCAAAATCTCTCTGAAAAAGCATATATGCATTCAAATCATTTAGTGTAATTACCTTGCTAAGAAATTCTTATGTGAATCTTCTTTATATCTTTTTATAGAATAGAAATCACTAATATAAACTCATTTTTTGAAGTACAAAAGCAAGTAAACTATAGTAGATACAAGTATCATATGAGGGAAATAGAGATTTTTTTAATCCCTGCTCTTACATATAGGAGATAGAGGGTCTTGTATGTTAGAGTCAATCTACCGGTTTTAGAAATTGCTTTTATCAATTCCTACTATTATAGTTCCCTCTCTCTCTCTCTATCGATCCATATATATAAATATATATCTTGTTCAAATCTTCAATAGTAATTAAAATAGTTTTTATTCATCCACTTAAGTTCAAATACATTTTTTTAAACTTGTAGTGGATGACACTTTATGTTAATGCAGTTTTTTTTTCAAATATTAATTCATTAATAAAATTTAATTAATTCCGTTGACCATTTTCTCTAAATCCGATATTATCGCCAAAAGGTACCTTTGGGCGAATAACCACAAATTACTTTTCATTAAGATGGCGCCAAAGGATTGGCGAGAATGCGCCAATCTTTTGGTACATTTTCGCGACCGTTGACAGGTCGCCTGGATGATCCCAAAGTACTTTTCGAAGTAAATTGTAAGTTTTTCAAAGTATTTTTTTTTCACTTTTCGAAGTTCTGGAAATTTTATGGTTACCATAAATTCTCTTAATAATTTACAAATTATTGCAAAATAATAAGTTTACCAAAGTAGGAATTGAATTAAAAAAATTATTTTTATATCACTTGTTTATTGATAAGTATGTAAATTCACACTTCTGTTATGATTTCTGCTATTAACTCTGCTTAGATTTGCATTCATTATATATTTTAATTCACAATTTTTTTTATTTTAGAATTTTAAATATTTATTTTAAAAACTTAACACGGTGATGAATGTTACAATATGGTACTGTACCTTTTACCTCGATGCTTTATGGAAGCAATCAGAAATGACGGAATGACTTTTTTTTGCGTAAAATGATATGATTTGTAATTTTCGATTGAATCTAATTTTTTATATTGATAAGTATGTAAATTCAAACTTCTGTTACGAATTCTACTCTTAACCCTGCTTAAATTTACATTCATTATTTACTTTTAATTTAATAAAATTTTCAGTATTTGAGTATTTTAATTATTTATTTTAAAAGCCTTACAAGGTAATGAATAGTAAAATAGGATGCTGCACCTTTTGCTGAGGGTGCTGAATTTTTAGCCTGGACTTCTTATGGAAACAAACGGAAATGATGAAATGACATTTTTTTGCATAAAATAATATTAATTTTTTTTTAAAAGATATTAATTTTCAATTAAATTTCAATTAAATTAAATTTCAATTACATTTAATTTTCAATTAAAGTTTTTTTTAATATAAAGAAGTTATTTACAGCAGTTTGTAGTTTCAAAGATTCGTTCCTGTTCCTTATACTACTATTTATTGAACGATGAAACTTCTTACTGAAAAACTATCAAGACATTCAGAATTAATTTTTTTCTTAATTGTTTTATTAAAGCGGTAGAGTTCTTTTTGAGTCTTTTTCTATGGTATTTTTTTGTCGTTGCTTTGTTTTGGTTGCGTCATTTCATTTCAGTACATACCAGGCTAATTTTTCAGGAGTGTCTGTTTATTGAACATTTCCTCTGTCTTCACGTGCTCCAATTTTCAGAAGAGCTACATGAAAAGGATTTCTTTTTCAAGGGACATCCTTGAAAAGGTTGGTGTTATATTTGAACTGGCAGGACTTTGAATTTGATTCTGTATTGATGAACCTGCATGGAGCTGGGATGATTCATATATCAGACAATTACAGATTAAGGTAGGGATTAATATTAAGTAAAAATATTCTTTATGAAACAAAAACTTTAACATTGAGCTTTTTCAGGAAATTATCCGGATTCATCACTTTATTAAGCCAATTTAATCTCATCTTATTTGGTAATATATGTATCACTAATATTTGGTATTAACATGATTGTTAAATTTTGAATGGGCCAAGGATCCAAGATCATAATACTATAATGAATTATTGTCTTGGGAATTAAATATCGCTGTAATCACAGGATTTGTGTGTGTGTGTGTGTGTGTGTGTGTGTGTGTGTGTGTGTGATCACAATAATAGGAAATGTTACTTGATTTGCATGGTTCTTAAGAAATAACAGTGTAGGTGTTTTAGGACAGGGCTGGATATGATCGATAAAGGGCTTAAATAATTAATGAAAATTAATTTAGTAAAATAATCTAAAGATCGAAAAGTAATCTAAAAGCCGAAAACTAATCCCATATGGCAATAGTTATAAACGAAAAGTAACCTAAATGTTCATCATTTAGAATTAAGATACTATAGATGCATAGTATGTTCGAATTATATATGAAATTATACTTAAACTATTTTAATTTAAAAGTAAAAATATTTTTGTTTGTATCTTGTTTATGAGAAATTCTCCAGTGCATAGATAATTGAAAAGAAGAAAAATTACTTCAAGCTCCCAAAACATATTTACCTATCGACAGTTTAGTCTATTTTTAAATTTAAAATTAATTCCTTGCGATAATTCATATAGCCAAGGTTCAAATAGAGATACATAATGCATCATACGAGCAGAAATAAACTTATTCGCCACAGTTTCAGAAAATATGTCTCACTAGTTTCCTTTATACAAGAAATGGTAATCTAAAATGGTCAACGGATCTGAGTTTGCCCAAAATGAGATTATTTGTATGTTTATAGTATGTATACAATTATATAATTTCTTAAATGAATAAAAAATGCAGTGAGGAAAAGGTAATATTTCTAATACTTTACTTTTGTTAATGAAATAAATAAAAAATTTTATTCATCAAAGTAAATATTTCATAAAGAGTGTATTACATTCAATTAAATAATTGATATTTTTTGTAACACACATTAAATATTGCTTCCAACTGTCAACAGATAGATGTGGCCAAAAGTGCAAGTGGTCAAGGGAATAAGATTCTCCCTAACAAATATTTTGTAAAACCTAAGATATTTATTTTTGTTTATTATTATGATGTAAACTTCTCTGATTATTAAATTCTTTATAAAAATTTTAAACAATATTGGTAAAAATAAATAAACAGTATTAATTTGTGTTACTCTGTTTTTCTTCAACGATGAAGATAAAAAAATAGGTAGCAGGTGCAAGAGCCAGGGAGAAAAGTGGACACCACCCAATTCCAGCTGCTGTTTTATCGTTTGACCTAGATGCGTTTGATCATTTAGCAGCACACAAACTAATCCTTTAGGAGGATTCTTCTGGATCCTGGATTTATCTATAACGATAACTTCAAATATCTATCAATAGTTTCCTCGAGTAAAATACTACAGTTTCCTCATATCACCAATACAGAATTTTCTTCAGATATTTCTAAACGTTTATCACTTTATATTAAATTTTAGAATGCGAACTTAATAATATTTTTTTTGATAAAATACTTTATATATAAAGATGTGTTAGCATTAAAAAAAATTTTTTAATGTAATATTTTGGTTTTTATCACTGGTGAAACATAAACTTTATAGATTATTATTATTTGTGTATTATTTTTTGTTTAAAGGTGCAGAGAAGTTGCAATTTTTATTATTTTAGTTAATTTTTTAAAAAAAATATCTCTTAGGGATGAAAAAAGAACTAATATGTTTCAGGTAACGTGATATTTCTGTAATCTTATGGGGCTCGATAACCTCGTATTAAAGTCTCGACATCGCAGATATGTATAAATTCAAAACCTGATTCTACCGTAAAAGGGAAGCGTTGGTGGGTCCAGTACTCATTAAATACGATGGGGCTAAATATACACCGTTGTTATGGTACGAAAGTCTGGAGAGGAGATATCAGGCAGATGTCGTTCTACTTTATATGATCGCTATTCAAAATTAGGTATAAAAAGAGGAGTTTAGTCCGAAAATAAAACCTTTTTGTAGCTTCCAAGCTGGACGTTATTATAAGAAATCTTATTAATAATCTTAAAGAGAAGTGCTATTTTTAAATGGAAATCAACTGAATTCACTAAAAATGCTGAACTGAAAATACAAAACGTTTTCTTATTTTTCTGTATATGAGCATATATTTCACAAATAAAAAAAAAAAAAATTGAATTATCAGTGAGTTTAGAATACCACCGTAAATGTTTGAAGTGTACATATTTAATACTGCTGATAAAGTCTTTGAAATATAATTTTAAAAAATAATGCAAATTTACTTAAATAAAATGTGGTTGTGGGCATTTTCATTTGATTTAGATTAATTTCCTTAGAAAAGATGTATCTGCAAATACTGACATTCTTAATTTGTTTACTATCCACCTTGGGACTAGCTGGTTCTCTGGCTTTATCGATTATCTTTAATTTCAATAAAATCTCTTAAATATTTCCATGCCCAGGATTCTGCTAAACCATATTATTTCATTAAGAAGTTAAGAAAATTTTTTTAAAAAATTGCTTCGTCGTTCACATTCTTACTTTCAGAGTACATATGTGAAACATTTGTAGCTCTCTGCCAAACGGTTTGTCCTATTCAACGCTAACACACACACACACACACACACACACACACACACACACACACACACACACACACACACATGCTTAGTTATTAGTAATAAAGATTAGTACACAGCATAACTTTGCTGCATTTCTGATATATTAATAAATAAGCTTAAAATTTTTCAGTGGCACGATTTAATTCTTCTTAGAATTCAGCTTAATTTCTCTAATAGTAGAACTACTTACAAAAATGAGTATTTATGGTTTCTATAATTATTCTCAAAGCAAATGGCAGACTTATGCATTAAAATATTAATTTAAATATAATATAAAAGCAAATTACATATTTACAAATTCATTTATTTTCAATATGCTGTGATCTTGAAGGTGTCATTTTATTTTTTTCTCATGTCGTTTGTTCACGCTACTTTGTGTTATCTTTCAATAGTAAGTTATTTCGGAGCTATTGTTTGAAATTTTAATTAATTAAAAATTCAGCTGAATTTTGGTATGCAGTTAGAGAATAGTAATACATACACCGTTCCAATTTTTTTAAAAAAATATCCTTTTAATGATTTAAATTTAAAAATCGTGCATATGTTATTTAAATATTAGATTTTTAAAAAATAGTTTTTAGCCTGATTTCCAAATTTGATAATATTGTTAAATTGTAATTCAATTTTTCAATTTTTTTCATTGTTTTATCAACTATACAATTTTCAACCATTATTGAAAACTAAATATTATTAATATCTGTATAGTTTACGAAACGAATAAAAAAACTGATGTTGCAATTGAGTGAAATTTTGACGGCGGTTAAACTAATGTTTACGTTTTTTTTAATTAATATTATGGAAAAGTTCTCCATCATAAAGAGTGAAACATACAGTAAATAGAGCATATATAAGACAATTATAATAACATAATTCCGATGTCTTGCAATTTTACGGTATCATGGACAATAAATTATATCTAAACGATTTACTTTAAATTTAATATAACTAATAAATTCCGAGAAATAGCTGATCACCAAGAGAAGCTACCTAATACCTAAGTGCACCAGTAGTATTTAAAATAATACATTCGAATCTCTTTCCTACTAAACAAAAACTTGACATCATTTCTTCCCATACACATATTGTGCGTGCGTGCGTGCGTGCGCGTGTGTGTGTGTGTGGAATTTGGATATTTCCACCATAGAAAAGAACAAAATAATAATTTTCTTCTCACTATTAAAAATGAGCACGATATCAGTTACAGCCCTAAACACAAGGCACATGGACGTTTATCAGCACAAGTTTCGTCATTTTATATTTTAGAGCAGATTGAACATTTTTTTCTTTTTTTGTAATTTCCAAATACAATCTACTTTGTTTAAATATGTTTATCTCTACTTCTTGATATAAGCTATGCATGCATCCAGTTTTCAAAGATTAAAAATTCGTTATTCGCTTCAGTTATATGCTAAATTTATAAATTCATTACATTACTATTTTCAAGCGAAAAAATAGTTCGTATGTTGATGGTAGCTACACCCCCTAAACCCAAGGCACATGGACGGTTGTCAGCAAAAGTTTCGTCATTTTATATTTTAGAACATGCCGACCTTAACATTACTTTTTTTTTTTTTAAGAAATTTCCAAATACAATATACTTTGTTTAAATCTGTCTCTGTCCATTTCTTGATATAAACTATGCATACATCCAGTTTTATAAGATTAAAAATTCATTTTATGCTTGAGTTAAATGCTAAGTTTATAAACTCATAACAGTACTATTTTCAGGAGAAAAAATAGCTCGAAAGTTTGAAAATAATACTATTGAAAATATATTCCTATTTCTATCTTAAATATATAAAAGGCATTCCTTAAAAATTTTTTCGTTCTTTTTTTTTTCTTTCAAATTTCAAGAATCATTTAAGCTGGAAAGAATTTTGGCATTGGTTAACTTTTATATATCAATAAAATTAATTGGCATGATTAAATTTAACAATTAACAGTTATAATTTGTGGATAGCTTATGAAATTTCGAGAAAAATGATATTTTAATCTCATAAGTAAACACCCTTTTGTAATTCAAAAATAAAGTTATTTCTCCACAAACAAATTTCTACTATCAATTCCTATTTAAAGCATATCACTCAAAATGCCATTTAAAACAAAATTATGAAACCTATCCTAAATTCTTTTAATGGTAAGCTATCAAAAATCAGTTTTAACGCTAAGGAGAACTGAATGGCAATCGCAAAAAATATATCCTTACACCTCAAACTTAAACTTTCATTAAATCGGTAGCTATCTGGATGGAAAACAAAAGAGGAAGAAGAAGAACACGAATGAAAATTATGCAAAGTGGCATCAATCATGCGTATTAAACTGCCGACAGCGTTTTAATGCATTAACGATTGTCTGTAGCCGTGCGTCCCGATGCGCCCTCCCGTGTAATTTCATTGGAAATGGAGGAAAACTAACAATGAGCTAATTTATGTTCCCGAGTTTCCTAAACTCTTCAGGAAAGAAAACTGCGCTCCGCCATTAAGAACACATTTTCGGCCCTTTTCGGAGCGATGAATACATAACTGAATATTAACGTTATTTGCTTAAAAAGAAGGAATAGGCGCCCGCCTCTGCTGCGTATGGTAAAGCAATTGCTGTCAGAGGCAGGGGACCATTTATCAAACGTAATGTTTCCCCTTTCAAATAAATTTGAACTCTTAATGCTTATTCGATCATCAATAAGACAGTGCAAATCGTCTGAGGAGACAGACGAGACAATTTGTTCCTGGTTATATTTATGTGGAAAGAAAGAGAACGCAAAACGGTCAGAACTTGCTGAATGGACTTAGGGTTGAGCAGAAGACATATGGCTCTAAATATATTACCGTTTATTGCGTTTCTGTGGAAGTTATTATGGTCGGTGCACTTAGTTTGCAATTTCCTGGATGTTCGAATGCATAGTGAAGTAAATTTAGAAAGGGTCACAGTCAAACATGCATTAGAGAATTTTATTTAAATATTAAATAATATAGTGTTTAATAACAGTATAGTGTTAAGTAGCAGTGTAGTATCATTTGCTAATAGTATGGACAGAATAGAATAGAATAATTTATTTTCTGAATAACCACTTTTCGCAACCAGCTGGTTCGCCAGGAGCCGTGATCTCTAAACTTTTCAGCTAAATATTTATGCACTTAATATCTCTAATATCTCTTAATATCTCTAATAAGTACGATTAGTCAAGAGAACTGTTTCCAGATTTTTCTTGCGTAGAATCTTCTATTTTTTGCAAATATAAATACAGGGTATGTGTTCACGAACAATGCAGAGATACTTCGTTAGGGAAATGTCCCCTATATTCGACATGATATTTTGATTATTTGAATTCTAGAAAACGTCTAAACATATATTGTTTCTACATATCATTGCCAACGATTTTTTTTTAATTTGAAGAAAAAGATAAATTATTTCTCTTCATATGAAGGATATAATTCCATTCTGTATATGTTTCGATGATTGGCAATAATTCCTTTATTAATAAATTATTTTAACGCATTTTTTTTGCGTAGCACGTAGATCCTCATCATTATATCAAAAATTATCACGTAAATAATCCATCAAACAATTATTAAAATTTTAAATATAGATCTACTGTATCCTACCGTTCTTCTTTAACATTGTTAAATAAGTTTTTTTCTCATATGATGTAGATAATGGAAACTCAATATATTGTTTAAAAATTCTATTGCTTATTTAAATAACAACACATTTCCCAATTCATTTATTACATACATTTATATGACATTCTTTATAACAATTCAAAATGGAACCATCGTGAAAAAAAAAAACTATTCATTAACTTGCAAGTCTCAGAAGTAGTAAAAGGGGCCGAAAGCAGAGATTAAAGAAGTAGAACATTTTCTCCTCTTCCCTCTGACATGGTCGTTAAATTGTGTTCTTCCTCTGGAGATGTGGAAACTGGAATAGCGTAAAAGTTTTCCAAGAAAGTGGAAATCCGAAGGAAATGAAGTCTCAAAGCAAATAGTTCTCGGATGTTATAGATTTTGCCTTGCATTGTCGAGACGGAAAATGAAGATGGAACTGCGTTATATAGAGACGGATATATATATCTCGAAAAGCATCAATTTGAAGATATTTTCTATTCAGATTATATATTTTTCCTTGCTGTTACGAGAGTATGTGTACATTGGTTCAAGATCTAAGAGTGGTTTGGATATGATATATTTTGTAAAACAATGAGCATGTTTTAAACAGTTTCGTCTACATCATGAATTCAAGCTTAGAAAATCTCAATAGGATGAGTTATTTTCAAATTGTACTCTGCAAGAATGAGTCCAATACACTCAGAATATACTTGTAATAATTATTAATAAGTTAGTTTATAAAAATATTTTTTGGAAATAGGGAAAGTAATACAAATTAAATTTGGAATAGTTTCTTAGCAATTACGATCTCCCTTTTCCCAAACTTAAAAAAAATACGAAGTTTATCATTTATAAATTACCAGTCTAAGTATTAAGTATTGTATCTTAGTATGATGATTTGACTCCAATTTTTGTGTCGTTTCATTACCATATGAAGAAAAATATATTCATAATTCAGTATTATATTCATAATTCAGTATTATATTCATAATTCAGTATTATATTCATAATTCAGTATTATATTCATAATTCAGTATTATAGTCAGTAAATCACGAGTTTAATTCATTAATGAAACTAATTTTTTTGCTCAAAGGTTCTCAAACAATTTCCATATCAAGATTATTGCTGATAAATATCAGATATTTTAATTCAGTCAATAAATGATTAATTACTAACACTGATTACATTTCGAATGCGTCATCCTGGCCAAGGATTAGCGCGTCTTCCCCGTCATCTGGGTGTCCAGGACTTGAGTCCTAGTTCCAACATGGGTGTTCTTTACCCTGTATTTTATCTGTGAGATGTGTGAAAGAGCTCCTCTTCAAAAAGGAATTATGCAAGCGAGTGTGTGAATGACATCTTCATATGAACTAGAAGTCAGACTTCTGTCCTCGGGTGCCGGGGGCCTTTACCTTCAGAAGCTACAGCACAAACTCGGCTTAAAATCGCTGACTTCGTCAGCGGGTGTCTCTATGACAAGTGCCATAAGTAACAACAACATTTCGAATGCGGGCTTGTATATGACAAGTGCCATAAGTAACAACATTTCGAATGCTACACATAAGGGAAAACACACGAATGCTACACATGAGGGAAAATACACGAATGCTTTATTGGGCATTCACTTACTTGTTTAAGCTGACCTGACAATTTCATTTTTTAGAGAAAATGAACATGAGAATGAATTTCGTCAAGACTTCAGTACACTTAAAAATGATAAATTTGACCGTACATTTCATTTAATTTATGATAAATTTGAATGTAAATTGACATCAAACTTTTGTACGAGTGGAATGGCTGATCACATTGTTTTATTTCGCGAATTCTTTCGGTTTCTTGGATGAATTCTTATTGATGTGCAACATTTTATAGTTAGATTCCTAAACTTTTGGGTACAGATATTTTCGCTTAAGTAAATAACATCGATATGAAGAAATTAGTGAGTAATAGTATTTTCGGAAGCACCGATGAAAACAAATCAACATATCATCTAAGTTTCATTTAATTAAAATTTCAGAAAAAAATAGCTCCTAGTTTCACATTTACTTGACACATATACATTCTTCAGTGTGCATATGTGGAGACCGTGGAAAGGTCTCGGCTTCGGAACCGGAGGGCTACAGGCTCGAGACAATATTCCACAAATGAACAGTCATGTAAGCGGGCTTGGTGCACGCTAAATCCGTCGAGGCCAAACGTCCTCCCGTTGGTGTTGCGTTTAAGCTGCGATAGGAGGTATCGACTCAGGTGTTGTCCTCGTCATTTGATCGCGATAATTATCAAGTCCGTCCCCAAAATCCCTTAATGTTGCTTTAAAATGAGATGTTAATAAAAGCAAATCAAATCAATATGTATATGTGGTAAGTTTGGTATCTCTAGACTAAACAGTCTAGAGTGCAAAAATACACTTTTTTTATTAGTTGAAGAGAAGAAGTAGAGATGATTACCTGTTCTTATTATTTTAGCAGAACAAAAAATATAAATTCAGGAAATATTATTGTCTAGAAAGTTTTGTCAGATTGTTTGAAATATTATTGAAGCCATCTAAAATATATGACGAATGATTTCTTATCTAATGAATTATATAAATGGCTTAGTTTTCAAAAGAATATTTGCCAGACAAGATGTCATATATGAAATATTACCATATATGAAATATTAGTATATATTCCATTTAGTTTCAAATTATTTTGGGAAAAGTCGATTTCGTTTTCTGTGCAATATGATTTATGGGGAAGATTTGAAATTTATTGAACATTTAGTTTAGTTTAGTTAGAATAAATCCCCGTTCAGAACTTAGGCCATGCAGAGTTTGTGAAAAACATCTGAAATTTGAAACATAGTCATATTAAATGAAATACATAGTTAATGACATTTCGTCTAATCTGAGTAGGTATTAATTTAATAATTTTAATAGAGGTTTCAGAAGAATATTAAGAAATTAGTTAAAGAATAGAAAAGATGTTGATTTAACTTTACTTTTCGTAATTTATTTTTTTATGTTTTTGTTTTTCGTGATTTTTAAATTTTTAAATGAAAATTTTAGTATTCTGTATTTAAAGGCAAATATTTTATAATTGATTTTCCATTAGTGAATCGTTAGCTAATTTTCAATTACTAGTTTGTTCCATGCTCACAATATGTAAACAAATAGTAAATAAGAATATATACGTATATCTAATATTTTTTAATAAAGAGAGAGAGAGAGAGAGAGAGAGAAATTTACGATTAAGGTGATTTGGTTATGACAGCTCTTTTTGCAATCTGACGTTTTTCTTTTCTAATTTTAAAATATATTAAATATATTAAAATATTGATGATTGATGATAATATATTAAAATATAATGATTTCATATATTAAAATATTGATAAAGGAAATGTTAAGAATAGAATATCAATAAGTTAACAATAGAATAACAAAGAGGTAACCATAATATGTATTACGTAATATGTAATGAAATCATTTTATTGATACAATTGCATTAAATCAATCGAAATCTCAGGAAACGCTTTCATTTTTCTCATGTATCCAAAGTTTCAAAAATGTAGTTATTATTTGCACATGAATAGTCTGTTGTGCTACCAATTTCCATCGATGAGATTTGTTTTTCTTTTTAACTTACTCTAGAGATATAAATGTACTGTGATTAATCTTCTGTGAGATTCGAACGGTTTCTCAACAACATAAAGTTTTAGATCATTCCAAGATTCTAGCGAAAAAAGCAGTAACGATTTAAGTTCTGAAACTGAGATGCTTCTCTTGAATCAGTAGTGTGAATGTGAAATCGAGTTACTCTTGAAAGTGCAATATTCTAATTCACATATCTCAAATATTCTGATAATTCAAATCGATATGATTCAATCGATCAATTTAATCGATTGTTCAATCAAATCGAAATGACCCTATCGACCAGTTTAATCTATTGTTCAAACAAATCAATATGGCTGTATTGACCAAAGAAAAAAGAACTGTCTAAATCGATATATATTTAAGTTGCAAGTCAGAGTATTATTTCTTGGAAGTTTTTATCATGTAAATATATGATATGTAATAAAAATTTCAAGTAAAAAGATTTTTAGAATGTATAACTTTAGAACAAGCGGTTTGGCAAGAGTGCTTGCACATATTGGTCTATAGAGCGCCAAAATATACAAGCACAAACCCCACACGCTCATTCATTTTTATTATTTGCAGTGACGCAGATGGCAATTGGAGTATTATAACCATTTCTTTGTGTATATTTAATCACTTTGAAGAGGTCCTTTGGATTGTCAAAAACATATCCAACAATTCCACCGGTTTTTAGCAATATAACTTTCTTCATTTTTTTCGCGGCTTGTCAAATTAATTAAATTTTTCTTTAAATGCTGCATTTCTATCAAAACTTTGCAGTTTAAATATAAACAAAACATTTCAAAATACATGATATATCAATTATTTGTAACTAATTCAACTCTAACTAAACTAATTACTAAAACCTAACTAATTAAATTAATTACTAAACTCTAACGTAACTAATTAATAGAAAAGCATTATAAATGCTTAAGCACATTGCTGCAGAATGTGAAGCATATATATTTTACATATAATTGAAAAACAAGTATTTTCTCCAATCCAATGACAAGTTAAAATTAATAAAAAGATTTTCTAAGCATAAATTTTTAAGAATAGTGATACGAGGTCTGTAATAAATATGCCTGTAATATAATGGCAATATTACTAAATATCTATAAATTTAAATCTCGTTATCAAATTACACGAAATTTGTTTTTCAACTATATAAAAATGAATCCTATTAGTCTATTGCATATATGTTTGATAATATTTCTTTTGATATAATAAGTATACTATTACATTTATTTTAATATAAAATGTATAGATTTTCGAAAAAAATAAGACAGTTGTGTTAATTAAAATCTTGACACATTCTTCTTCTAAACAAAGTGTATGCAACGAATTAGTTTCGTATATATCTTCACATGAAACCTAAGAATTATAGTCAAGTAGATGCTCGAATCTAAGAACCAAAGCTGTCGTGGCACAAATGACCAGCAATTTATCTTTTGCCTTCTAGGTGAGATGTCATAAATGCATCTCAGCAGAAAAATATAAGTGAGATTTACGCCTTTCTGCCCTTACGCGGTTAGTCAGGCTTATAAGAAGAGATTTGTTAGGGAAGATATTGATGTTCAGCTGCTAGGAGCAGAAAATTTTCAATCTATATATTGATTATGATGAAATTAATTTTGAATATCGATTTTTGTGAGAGATAGAATTGAAGTAAATTTCCAAAGAAAACAATAGGGAAAATACTCGGACATTTTAAATTTTTAGTGGCAAAAGGCATCTGAATATCGTAATTTATATTTTTGAAAGAATTTTGAGACCTGTGCTTAATTAAAGCCTGATAAGTTATATAAAAAATGACTAGATTTTTTTTCCATTCATTTATGAAATTAGTAATATAAGGAAGAGCCTTAATTTTTAAAATATTTCTTAACATTGAAATATTATTTGATATGGTTATAAAACATATATGGAATGTTTGATACAGTCATATTTCATTATCACTCATTTCACATTTCAAAGAAATAACATGCTTCGGTTTTTATTTCTTATAGAATAATAGAATGTGCATATTTTATTATTTGTTCTGCATGGATATTCTGATATGCACGTATTTTCGAAAAAATCAATTCTTATTTATTTTTAGAATTAAGAAATCATTATAAAAAAGAAATGTATTCAGTTCAGTTAACCCATTAAAAGGCCAGTTTTTTCTACTTATAGTATAGTAAAACATTTTTAGGAATGAGACTGGCTTAAAGAAAGTGATTAATTTAACTTACCAGATAAATTTTATTTGATTAATTAATTTATTGTGTTAATTAATAACTAAGTAACAAATCAAGACACACCATTTTGTGTGAGACAAGGAACTGTAGCATCTAAGTTTCTGTCTTATTGAAAAATTTGTCAGAACTTAAGCCAATCTACGTAACTTCACCCAAAGATTGATGAATTTGGTGGGAAGCATACTTCCCATTGCCTTACAAAGCGTTAATTGAATCAGTTAATTTTCAGTTAATATTAACTTTCGTCTTCATTGAAAAAGTACAAACATGATATATTAATTTTATGACATAAATCAAATAAATTTTATTCCATGAAAATGACTAGGAATTAATGATATCAAACAATTATATGATATTGAATACATAATTTAGTAAGGAGCATTTGATAAATAAAAAAATATAAACCTGCTTTTTTTATTTACCTATTTCATAGCCTTTACCGTCATTGAAAAAACCAAAGATGGATCATTATTGGTATCAAATAATATTTCATGCATTTCTAAGGATAATGCTCCGAATTCTTTTTAATATTTAATGAAATCAGAAACCTAATCTAACCTTATTATTTTATTTTCCTGAAAATATATCCCAGTTATTTTTACATTTTAAATATTCCATTCTTTATTAATGATAGCCATTTTATTATATTTCGAATATTTAATTTAAATAAAAAGGTTCTTTATTAATAATGGACATTTTATTAAACATCGAACATTTAATTTAAATAAAAACCTTCTTTATTAATAATGGACATTTCACAGTATTTCGAATATTCAATTGAAATAAAAAAAATTATCTTTATTAATAATGTGCATTTTATTACACTTCGAATATTTAATTTAAATAAAAAAAACATTATTTCTTTCTCTTTTTTTTAGTTTAATTTTTTTTCTTCACCGATCAAAGTGCTATAAGGAGTAAGTATTCCGTTTCTAATATTCAATTAAACTCTCGATGCTGATCTTACCCTACGAATACTACACTCTATGCTCTGATGGAAGTCTTTACAGGAACAAGACTTTCTGTCGCCTGAAGCACTTTCGCTTATGTTCCCGCGGGAGAAAAATGCTTAGAAGAGGTGAGCAAACATTCTCGTCCAAGACACTGTTAAACGTAGAAATGGCACATCTGAAAACGAGACTGTTTAAAGACTCCTTCGTTTATGCTTAATTTAGGAGTTTTAGAAACTTATCATTTGATATGAAATGGAGATCTAGACAGCTCTTAAGATGCAGGCGCTGTTCGAAGGATTATTTTAAGTGGCTTGGAATATAAATTATTACTCTTGAACTAGAAATTATCAATACGTCCAAAGTGTCATCTTTTAGAGAAGTGACGAAATATGTCTGGTAGAGAAAGTATAACTGTAATGCAAATACTAACGTTAATGAGTTTTTTTTTTATTTTAATGCTGTCAGTGGCAAAAATAAAACATTTTAAGCTAAATTTTCACTGATTTAATAATACTTGAGAAATTATACCTAAACCTTTGCCAGAACATTAGTATTTGTTTTGTTCATTATTTTGTTAATTTTGCAAAAAATAGGTGAAAAATATACTTATAAACATTATGCAATAAAATGATGCAAAATATTTTGAATTGAATTCATATTTATATTTTTTGATGATAATGTGAATTTAAATAGCAATAGGATTGGTATTAAAGGGATAATTAGGAAAAGAGAAAACCTTTCAATAAAATATGTTTTCCCAAAAATTTTTGAATTTGATTACAATTAGTACGACCAATAATTACAAATTATTGATCGTAATTTATTTCCTCAAATTATACATCTTGAAATACTTTGAAAACTTTTCTCAATGGAAATGATGTTGACTGTCCAATAAAAGAGAAAGAATGTTTCAACTCATTTTATTTTAAGAAAGTTGGCATTTATATAAAATATATTAAAACTAAGTATACGATATATAAAAATTTAAAATATGATGTAAATCGTATAGAGCTCCAACAGTCTCTCTTCATTAGTAAAATATCACTTTTATCACAATCTATTTTGCTCTATTTTTTTAGATTTCTTTATATCTGTACCATTTTTCTCAATTAATGTTTTTTTTTCTATTTCGGAGTTTTTATTTTTATTTTTAAATGTGGCTATAAGAAAGGTTATATTACTTACTTCTGAAAACAAAAGGTAAGGATCTCCGAAAATAAAATAATAAACTAGTTCTTAATAATCGAATTTTAGTTTTTGAAATTCGATGGTTTTGCTTTTTTACTTTAACTAAATTATATGCTTTTTAAATAAATAATATAAAGTTATGACTGTATTAAATGCTTTCTTGATAAACAATTTTAAAATCTATTTCCCATAAGATAAGAAAAAATATATTTTATGGTAAATAAAATATTTTTATATGCTTAACTCTCATTTTTTTAAAGTTAAAAATAAATTCAGATATCTAATTAGAATTATTAATTCAATAAATTGAAAATTATAGTCCAGTTCTGAAGGCTCATGCTATATATTCATTTCAACATCTTTTTAAAAAAAGTATTTTTAAAATTCTTCTAAATAAATTTCTTAGTGAGATTTATTAACTGTTTGGAACTATATTTTTTTTAAAGTGCAGGTAAGGCATGCCCTATTAAGGTATATGTATGCTAAATTTGATCAATGCAACTCAAACCTTTATCATATACAGTACTAACACAGGCCTGGCATTTATATTTAGTAGTAGTAAAGTTTCCAATGTGTCTCAATAAATATTATGATTATAGTAGAAGACACAATTTGCGTTCTCAATATAACTTGAAAGAAAAATTTTCTACATTTACATAATAATATAATTAATTGCATGTACAATCCATTTACATAGATTACATAACCAAACCATTAAAGTAGTAAATCATTTTTTTAAAATTTGTTGGCTAATAATAAGGATTGAAACAGGCCTAAGGTTTTTAGTTCTCTTTTTATTCTAAAGTCGAGCATTTGGTCGATGTAAAAATTAATGATGAAAGAAATTCATGACGATACAGTTTTCAAGGTCTTGAAGAAATATTACTTATGAGAATATTTGGCAACAGATAGATGTCATCCGGTAATTCATACCATAAACACATGTAATTACGATGAAAATACATATTATTGTATAATATGTCGTGCAGGGTAATTAAAGCATATTACTGAGAGATGTAACGTCACAATGTAATAATCTAGTACAAAACGGGCTTCTTTATATCATAAAATAACTCAATGACGTTTACCGTTTTGAGTAATGTGTCACGGAGTTCATGAACTCAAGATTCCTAACCTCCGGACATAACATGTGTAAAAAATAATGGCATGACAAGAAGATTACTGAGCAAGTGGTTGTTTTTATAAAATAAAGGATTTGATTAGACTATTATTACTAATAAATCGGAAAAAAATGAAGAGAAAAAAGGAAATAAGTTTTACATAAGTGTTTTTCGGCAAATTTAGTCTAAATTCAGGTCAATGTGGTAAAGTTATAATGGTAACTTAGACATCACAGAGATGATGTGGAAGTCTCTTGGCATTATCTGATAGTGAAGGCTCAAAATTTTCTATTTCTTTAATTATTATATGATCGCTTTTCTCGATTTTTTCAAAGAATCTTGCTGATAGGGTCTTGTGAAAATCCGACACGGTTGCGTGGTTAAGATTATTTTTCGTATCTTTATTAATAACAATTCGCGCACTTTCCTAACAATCACATTTTATAATCTTTCTAATGTAGTAACTAATATCAGTCATGACGGCAGTCACCGAAATAGGGGCGTAAACATCAAATATAATGGAAAATTACTGATAATCAAAACATATGAGTTAATATGATTCCTGAAACTGCAGCTCTTGCTTAATTTCCATTTAAAAATTGTGGAGGCAATTTTTCGACGAGTTTTAGAACAGTATATAAAGGTACAATAACTGATATGGAAATAATCAATACTTTTAGAATAATATCAGGATATCAGGATTTAGAATCCTTGATCAGCCATTGTAATTGCAACTATATTCAAAATTTCTTGTAAAATGTTCTTATATTTATTCTGATAATTCATCTACATCTCCAACTCTTTCAAATTTAGTAATTGTCTTTTTATAATCATTTCTTTGATATAGACACTCTCTGGGTGTCATTCAGATGCCGAAAATTTTGCGATGCACCTGATGTTGTAAGAAATATCTTAATAAATAAATTCGTTCTCCCTTGGTATAGTCATGATGAAAAGAAGCTTTAGGTATTTTGTCGTTTTAAATGTTTCCTCATTTGAATAACATATTTTCTATATTGTTTAAAATCGTTTGGAAGTTGAAACTGGATTGCACATGTTGCCCATATGATTTACATAAAAACTTCTAACGCAGTACGTTCACCTGAGCAATCTCTATAGCTCTGAATATTATGACACTGATCGCAATCATTTTGTATTTAGTATTAATATAAATAATTTAATTCTATTTTCAGAACAAAAACAGTTTCTCCGCTCTCTGAGAATAAACATTGTGTGTTTTTGTTTTTTTTCGTGAAAAAACAATAAAGCAAAATGTATCGAAAATGCATTTCAATGTTTTAAATCTACTGTATTTGAAACCAATTACTAAGATGCAGGAACAATTAATTCCATGATGTTCTAAGAAAATAAATAGTATTCTAAATAAATATGTACTTCTTTAATAAATGCTAAGAAAAATAAATATCTATTTTATTTTAACAAGAAAAGAAAACACGTCCCTTCACAGAATAAATTAAACATTCCACACAAAAATGACAAGTTGGTGATAATTACTCTAATAATCCTAGTACATCACACCTAACATGTGCCTTTCCCATTTATCTCCAATAAGCCTGAACCTAAGTGGTCATTTTCCCATTCTTCTCTCAAAAAGGTTATTTTCCTCGTGTGATTCACAATAGAGATATGTGTGTTATCGGTGAAATATTTATCATCGGTCATCTAGCTGAGGAGTATCTTAGCAACAGCATAAAAAAGAAATATGGAGGCGATAAATTGATCTGTTTTTTCCCCTTTACTTTCCGTTTCAATGGGGCAGACGTTAACGCCCTGTTACCTGTTGTTTCTCTTGCCGGAAGCAACAGGGGTCCTTAAATATAGATTTAGAAGTTGCCTAATGCATGGCCTTCACACAGACTGACTCGGGGTGGACCTTATTGCAGCCATCACATTAATGCTGCCATTAATTAATGATACAGTGGAGGAGAGAAAGAGATAGAAAGGGCTTTGACAGAACAAATAAATATAATAGTCCAATTATAGGCCTAAATGGAAACACATGTCTTTTGTTGGACAAAATGAACAAGAAAGCGATAAGTACAGAAAATACTCAGAGAATTTATTTGGTAAGGGATTTGTATTATGGATACATGATAACGAGGAATTATAAAAATTATGTTTGTTTAACTTTTTTGGAATAAGGACATCTATCAATTATAATAATTTTATATAAATATTGCCAGTTATTTCTCACTTTTCTTCTCATTCTTTTGTGAATAAATCAGCTTCTAAACTTTAAACAAACACTTCTAGATGAATCAGCTTTTAAACTTTATGATCTTGTCTATTCTTATTCACAATACAATATGAAAACTTTGGAACTTGACTATTAGTCAATTTATTAAATTATTTATAATTTTAAATCTATTCTAATGATACCATTACGTAAGTTTTGATTTTAAAATTTCAAAAAAACTTTCAGAACAATGAATTATAAATTATAGACCAAAGAGTATGAAGCAAGTAAAAAAAAAAAAATGTTCTATGTTTTCTTAGAACATTTTTCTTTTCTTGTGGTAAAACAAGAATTTTGCAAGATACAATGGTTAAAATTAAAGATTTCTTAGCACTATCCTCAGAAATCTGTACATCACGTCTATCATATAAAGGATGTTACAAACCCGAAATATTTTTATACCTTACATAACATTACACACTTTACTACAGACAGTTATGAAAACAAATGAAACTCCTTGAAAGTGGCATTTGTAATTATGTTTGAATAGTTTTGGACTTCAACAGAAATATTTGTTCCACAGAAAAATCAACACATTAAAAAAAGAACACTTGTCACCACTCAAAAAGTTGCAAAAGTTTAATTTTTCTTGAAATGTTGTTTTAATAGTTTGAAACAGAACGAATGTAAATACAATGTTTATGTTGTAAACTTTTGGTAGTTTCTTTCAATTAAGAAAATATTTATTTGTTTGTGTGGAATACATAAAGTAGGTCGGGACAAGTTAACGAGTGGATAAGATGAAGAATAACTTATGTTCGCCTCAGACACTTTACATAGTTCCTTGTAATGACATATGTTGTAAAGTCGCACAGTAAAACCAGTGTAGCTGTCTTGTGGATTGTTAGATGATGTTCGCGATTTTATAAGATATGTATTTTTTTAATTTCCACATATTTATCGTTGAATAAAATTAACTAATTAGAATGTCACATTTGGCAAGCCTTTTCTGTGCTTGATTTTTTACCTGCTCCTATTCCTGATCTGGAAAATTGAATGACAACAATACTTTTCTTCAAGCTGAACTCACCGCACGTCATGAAGCAGTCAAATATGCATCTATATAGAGCCAGCATCATAGCATCATCTGATCGAAAGAGTACAAACCAAATAACAAGAGAAATTTTTAGCGTCCTCCTAACAGAAAAAGTCACATGGGTAAAAGCGCATGCCGTTAACATAGGTAATGAAAAAGTAGAACTACTAGCGACGGACGCAACGCAAAATGGATAATTTTATACACAAGCAAAGCTTTCTAAACCATATATAAAAGCCCTCCACCGGAAAAAGATGCTAGAGGAATGGCAAAGATATTGGAGCTATGGCGATATAGGCAGAAAAGTTTTAAATATCCTGCCCTCAGTTAACTTCATCCCATTAACTGGATCAGATACAATATTGTTTTCTTCTCAGAACACTGCCCCTTCCTTGCCTCCTCAAAAGGTTCAATATATTGGAGAGTGATCATGGCAGTTGTGATGGAATTGGCACGACACTTCATTACGCTAACAAATGCATCCTCACAATATCTTGGGTATATGAAAAAGTATCACCAAGCCATGCACAAGAACGGCTGAAAAGAATTGCCAGCACTTCCTATACAGGCAAAAAAGCCAAGACTGTGGACTTCATTATGCTAACGTAAAGACTGTGGTGGGGGGAGGAAGCACTACAGTTTCTTCACATACATTAGCATTCATAAATATCAATAAAACAGAGTTTTTCTTTAATACCATTAACCAAATTATTCTCCATTTGACTTTTATAACCGCAACCTCATCGACTATGCCATGATAACAAGTGAACACAGAATTCATGTGTTTTTTCATACATTTATATTAGTATTCCAAATCATTTTTCTTTAATTTATCAAAATTGAAAATCCTTGTAAACTGTTTCATTTTATTATTATTTCTTATATTTTTGTAAATTATTACACATAGTTATTTTTGTTTTCTCTATTGTAAATATTTTGGTATTTAATAAAATTCCTCTAATATGCACATCAAACCATTCAATGATCAGAATGGTTACGGATACAGGGGTTTGAGATGTCGTTCTGTTCTGTGCTTGATTATTTTGTACAATACTATTTTCACAATCCCTTTTTATAATAACTTATTATTTTTTATTCTCACCAAATATTAAAAGGCGTTTATATCTTTAGGTGGCCGGGGTGTGTTGGGGATTTCATTATTTAACTAGAAATACATTTTACTGTTTACAGTTTGGTGTGTAAATACATTTCTTTATTATTTTCTTGATTTTCTTAAGCAACATGATCCTTAAACCGCTTCATATCATTTTGTGATGCGAGAAGACCATCAGAAAATATTTTAATCATCTCATATTTGAAAAATATTTTTGTTCAAGAGGAAGCATATAAAGTACAGCAAGGCCATTTAAAATAGCAAAAGTTATTGATTCAAGATATAGAAAAGAAGCTGTTACTAAGATACTAAAATTTGTCTCTAGAAAAGAAAAAAAAAGAAAGGAAAAATAAGCTAAGAGACACAGTATTGATGACATCAGTCAGATAAATACAAATTAAGATTTTTTTTTTATTAGGAAGTTAGGAAACAATGTTGAAAAAGCTGCACTTGGTGGGAAGAGGTATGCTCAAAGTCATAAGGAGGGAAATTTGTGCTTAATTTTAAATAATACAAAATACCAATTATCAGCTATTTTGATTTACTATAACCTAGAGTTTTAAACACAATATATATTATTCAAGAAAAAGTAGTTTGTAGCGTTTTATCTTATCATTGCAATTACAGTTTTATCAGGCTTTTATCTTGAACAGTACTGGAGCAGCATGCTAATTCTCTTCATGATTTTTTTATACATTTTTCCTTCATGAAAAATTCATTCAAATGATGTTTCTATTCATTAAATTAATATTAAAAATTATCCGAACAGCTGCAGAAAGTTCATTCTAATAATATATGCAAAAAATGCCTTTGAAATTGATTACATTAAAAATGGGCAACTGTTAATACCGTCAGGTTGCAAAAGTTTTTTTTTATTATTATTATCTTTGTCATTAGTTTAATTTAGTTTAGTCATTTAGTTTAAATATGTCATTTACCTCTTTTCTGTGAGAATGATTTATGTTTAATGCTTAATAATTTGATGTTTTCAAATATTACCACAAAAATTAAATTTTCTTAATTTACTTGCAACTTCCCAGTCAATACTTTAAAATTTTCTCCATCAAATATTTGATTATGAAACTCTGATATTTCATATGATTTACTAAAGATTTAAACCTTATCAAAATCAGGATATTAATTATTTTAAATTAATTAAAAGTAAACAGATTTATGTAGTAATTTGCACAGATTTGAGCAAGAGTAAATGTTTAAAGAACTATGTATCTTTTGACTTTTTTCTTCAGAAATATCAGTATATGTATCCGATAAATGCTGCATGAAATAGCGTTGCAAAAGTAAAATATCGCATTTCATTATTTTTATGTAAAGGTGCAGGTAAAATATTTTAAAATGAAGATAATAATAACTTTCTTAAAATAATTTAAGAATCATATAAGATCTTATATTTTCTCTCGATTGCAAAATGTTTAAAAATGGATAATTTATCTCCTTATATGACATTATTCTTTTTTTTTACTTTCATACAAGAATTTTATAATAAAACAATTATTAATTATTTTTTATATTACATTTTGTTTGCCTCTCTTTAATGATTGAATATTTTCTAAGTCAGCACATCAGATTTTCTAAGCTCCGCATCTTCCAAAATTTTCATTAATTCAGATTACACTTACTTTTTTTATAATTGAGATTTATTTTCATAGATGAAGAAAACAACTCTTATCAAGGATTTTTAATCTGAACGTTCAATTTTCTTCGATACCTTTTTCTTCCTTTTAATGATTAAAATTAAATATTTTCTTTATTTCTTTACTTGATAACAATTTTTATAATTATATTTCCTTTATTTATTATTTATTTTCAAAAATGTATTATTTATTTGACTTTCAACAATGATTGGATATTTTCTACAACTTGCATGAGAGATTCTTTGTGCTGTACATCCGTAATGAAGATTTTCCTAAAATAGGCCAGATTTCAATATCATCTTTTTGTTTATATCTGAATCGGATTTTCACAAATTGAGAAAGAACATTCTGCCCTGTGTACTTGATATACTTTTTTTTTCTTTAAACGCCTGAACTATTTTTTTAATGATAATAACTAACTATTCAGGTTCGAATCACACTTTTTGCTTTATTTTTTTACTTATGTATTTATATTTAATATTCTTGCTTTTTAACTTTATCCATATAGGTGAATCCTGAAAATATGCGATTTTACACGCATAAAATAACATTTTTTACAACTAACTATTAGAACATTTTTCTATCTGCTCTCATGCTGATAATGTCATATAGCGCCATCTCGAACCCGACTTCACTACGGTAAAACCGATTATAAGTTCAAAAATATAAGTGATCATTAATAAATAGTGAGATGAATACTGTGATATGGCAGATTGCTTCAAATAACTTGTTAAACTAAGTGCATTTACAATTTTTTTTATTTAACCCTATGACTGAGTAATTTTTTAAAATCACTATTTAGATTCGATGTTTGAAAATAAATTCAAATATTTTTCAAACGAAGTGAACTCATACTATATGTTACACGTTAATAATACGGTATAATAAAACTCAGTAATCGTAAAAATAAACACTCTAAACTGCGAAAAACGCGGGATTCAATCGAAAATGGATTTATTAATAGATTATATTAATAGATAATATTTTATTAATAGATGATATTAATAGATAATATTTTATTAATAGATGATATTAATATATAATATTTTATTAATAGATGATATTAATAGATAATATTTTATTAATAGATTATATTAATAGATAATATTTTATTAATAGATTATATTAATAGATTATAAATGGATTTATTAAATAGATTATTTAATGATTGAATATTTTCTAAGTCAGCACATCAGATTTTCTAAGCTCCGCATCTTCTGATCCAATCCGCAGAAATCGTAAATAAGGAGCTGGAGGGTTAAATGACCAGTTCATATGTAGGTAAAATTGAAAAATATTCATATGTAATCAGTATGTAACTCATATCTAAATATATTTTCCAAAAAAACACAATTTTACAAAAAAATTAAAAAGTGCCGAGCTAAGCTCGATCTTCCTGGTACTAATGATAAAAAGAAATTAAAATATATATCACAAATGTGGAGCAATGAGTGCACCCACCCAGTTAACGGTAGCGATTTCATTGAGATTTTATCATGCTCAATGTGCTTCAACATTTCTCTGGTTAACCATTAGACATTAATGTTTTCTGGAGAAATACATTAAAATTAACTCATTAATATGGATCCATTACAAAACATAATTCTTTGAAACAAATGTATTTTTCGGAAAGAAAATTTTGGAATTTTTTGTTGCGTGGATAGAGAATTGGAATTCGTTCCATTAAAACTAGGGGTCAATCTTTCACTGAACTGAAGGTAGAAATGGTCCAAATAATGACAAAAAGAAGTTTCAAATCCGTACCATAAATATGGAGAAATGAGTGTATTCACTTACTAGATGACAACGATTTCTTCGAGATTTTATCATTGTCAACGTACTTCAACATTTCTCTAGTTAACTCTTAAGCAGCGGTCACATGAGGCCAGCTATTGCGCGCATTGGAAGGCCACGCCTACCTCAGAAAGATCACGTGAACGCAATAAGACAATGGGAAATGATTGTTTTATTGGGACAACTATTTGCCATTGTCCCATTGGAATCACGTGATCTTGAAGTAGGCGTGGCCTTCCATTACGCGCAATAATTGATCTCGTGTGGAAGCTGCTTTACTCAACAATGGTTTTAGAGCAAATACATTAAAGTCAACTCATTAAGCTGCAGTTATTTTAATTTGTGAAAACAAGTATTTTTTTGAATTTTAGAAAAATTTGTATTTGGGAATTTGTAATCAACATGTCTTCTTTGATAAGTTGCACAATTTTTATATTGGTAATTATTAACAATTTCCTTCATACATATTGTTTTTAAATATATAATTTATTTATACTTTCTGCATTAATTGGATTCTTTCTGTGGCCCATGTATCATATTTTTTGTGCATCAGTAACAAAATATTCGCAGAAATCGGACAAATTTTGGCACCATTTCTCTGTTTATTTCTGAACTGGATATTTTCGGATGAAGAAAGAAAATTCTTTTCTGCGGAATTGTAGAATAAATATATCTTCACAAATAATGCAGGTTTTTTTCGAATAGTTTTCCAAATCCATAGGACTGAAATATTTTTCCTCGTAAACTGCGTTTTGAAAATGATTTCAAGACGAGGAAAAGCCCAAACACTCTACATCCTAGCAAATACAAATCCCAAAAATACTTTTAGAGGAAAACTTTTTTTTCTAAAACGCACTATATTTTATGAATGAAGACAAAATAAGAGTGCCTGAATGCGATTTTTTTCGTCCATTTGAATTGTGTTCTTGTTGTAAGCTTTTCTGAATTCTCTAAACCACATATCCTTCCCCTTTTTTTTCTTTGAAAAAATCACTTTATTTGGTGCTTGTACCAATATTTTTTTGAATATTCTTATTAGAATCCAGAAAATATTCCCTTTTATACCCATGTTTGAATAGTTTTAAACATATTAAGTGTTCTACAGACAAATTACTAAAATTTTCAAAATTTTATCCGAAGTATTTTATATTTGAATGTGTCTTTCTTGATTTCGTTTATGCCTTTTTAAAAATTCGTGTCAAAGTATATTAGAAATAACACTTATGAGCAAAGAAGCACCGAATAAAAATTTGTATATGTCTCTTTAAAACGTCAAGTATCAGTTTTCTATAAAAAGTAGATGCTTGAATTTCATCAAATACAGAAAGTTGATACGAAAATTGGTAAAGAGTATAAATTCTTAGATAAGGTAAGATGCACTGAGAGCCAAAGTTTTTCTGAATTACAACACCTATATATGAATTACTTTATATCATTTCTTTGAAAATAAAGATCTAAAATCCTATTCATGCGACTTTAATTATTAATTTTCCTTAACGCATAACTTTTATTGATCTTTTAATATATGTTCTTCAATAATCTCAGAAAAAATAATTGAAAAATCGTATTACTGCATACTTTTTATTCCTTAATTTTATGTTTTTAGATGTAAAGCATGGTAAATTCTAAAATATTTTTTAAATAGAGAATTATTTTAACAAAAAAATATTTTTCATATTTTGTGTGTGTCTCTATATATAAAGTATAGAAAGAAAAAAAAATATGCCATCCATATTACTGCACTTTCACTTATCATATTCATTTAGTTAAAGATTGACATTGACCCTTAATGAATACCAATAGAAATGAATCGAAAAACTGAAATACCCTTAAATGTATCATGTCCAAAATTTATCAAAAATACACAATTTATATACTAATATTACCTGCAAATTTTTACTTATCTAGCGTATTGAATTTTTAGTAGTGGTGTATAAGTGTAGGATCATAATTTAAAAAATATATATATAATTGTTATTCTAAATAAATTCTACAATGTTGTTTATTGAAATCTTACCCCAAAGATTTTGACTGTTTAATTTTGGAAACCTTCTCTTTATTCTCTTCGTATGCCAGAAAATAAAAATGGGTTTATTATCAGAAGTAAGTTTAATTATTATTTTTAATAACATCATACCAGGTATGTGATATTACAATATTAACATAAATTGACACTTTTGTATATATTCTATATTCAATGAAACATTGACATGCTAACATTTATTATTGCTGTTAATATGCCTGAAATGAAATATTGTTCTGAAATGAATTTAAACAAGCATACATATAATTAAGAACTATCAATGTTTTAAAAACGAAAAAATATATATATATTAGCTTTCCTGTATTGCAGAAGAAAATTTAGTATTTTTTGAATTGTACTGCAGAAGAATTAGACAACATAAAAAAAAAAAAAAAATACATGCACATATTATACATTGAAAAATCACGGATGAATGCAAATTCAGAACAAGCATAACAAAATGCTAATATAAATAAGGACTTGCATCATATTATAGTATATAAATTGGAAGGTTCCAGACAATTTTGTCGATGGAAATACCAAACATCTTTTAGAATTCAATAGCATGACAACTCACAAGATGTAAAGCATTATCTAAGTAAGGAATAATGATGGTTTTTTTTTTTTTTTTGCTGTTGCGTAAAAGCATGCAAATAGAGGTTTCTTTTTTATATATTTCGGAAGCTGGTATAATTTATTTCCTCTCTTCTCAGACGTGCACACGTTCTATCACATGAGCATATTATCATTCACAATAAGAAATAAACTAGCAATGTTCTCGAAATAATTTAGACTAACGATTCGATGCAAACAAAATCATCAACAACAAGTAATGATAAACAATGGGTTAACTGTCCAATCCAGGTACTACGATAGTTTGCAAAGCCCTTATAATTGCTTATGATGGGGGATTGTTAACTTAAGATATTCCGAGATTCTCTTAATATTTTGATTAATTAATATACCTTCTTTTGTGATTGGATATGGATTCTGGAAGACTGGAGAGGGGGATTACTCAGTAATTTATGAAACCTCTTGTTCAATCAAACTGATGATCAAATTAAGGTATAGTGCAAATTCTTAGGTATCAGTTTGAATCTTTAACTATGTCACTAGGCATTGTTTGAAACGATGATTTTACCGATATCTTGTCAGTTGCATTTATTAGCAAATAGTGAAACTTCTGTTAAGAATTAAATAGAATCCTAGAAGGAAATATTTTTGCCATTTTTCTAGTGGATATTTGATTATGTTTATTAAATATTCAATGATTGCATCACGGTAAATCACTCAAACCATATATCCAGATATATTAAGGTTAGTGGAAACTCATAGTTTCCTAATTTATTAATCATGTTCATAATATAATTTACTATGATTTTCATGGTCTAATTTCAGCACATTGCACAGTAAAATATCTTGGAAGCATTTCTACATTCAATTTCAGAAATTATTTTTTGTAAGAAATATACCAATTAAGGTAATTGTCTTAGAGAAAGACATTCCTTACATCTGTAATAAATCACATATCTGTAAGATTTTTCTACTATTTTTACTACGGTTAAAATATTTAAATATTGATAGTTCTTCAAAATGATGAGGGATATAGACTGTAAATAAAATTCAAGGCATTTTATAAAGTAAAATACTCAAACCTGAAAACTTTATATTTATTAAATATATATCGCATTCAATATGATAAAGAGCTTCCGCATATTCAATTTTTTTTCAATAATGATTTTCTTCAACATAATAATATGGCAGTTATTTAGATAATATTAAATATCTGTGTTTTATATTAGCTTAGTGAAATACAAATACAACACCATAAGCGTTACTTAAACTAAGTAATTGTATTATAATAAGCATTCTAAGCGATATTCAATAACTTTAATTTGTAAGTTTATAGTTTCTCTTTATACTATTTCTTTTGCATTGTATTTTTTTTTCAGAAATAGCATGGCACTCTAGGTTTGAGTCACTGTAATAGTTAGTAAATTATCAAATTTTAATTATTAAATACATTTGAATATCAAAATAATAGGAATATCCATGCCATCATATAATAGAGATATGACTCACTATTTTTGATTTAATTAACATCCAGACTTTAAACAAGACAACAAAATTTTGAATTCGAGGAATTAATCTTGAGAATCAGTTTCCATGCTTCATTAATTACGTTTATTCGGTTTGTTAAAAAAGTTCCTTTCTACGTACATATATAAAGAGTGTGCATAAAAATAAATTTACCGATATATGGACCTCTAGCGACCGGTCGTTCAACTGATAGAGGTGCTATTTCAGGTATAGATATACCTGAAATAGCACCTCTTTACTAGAAATAGCATCTTTTTGAAATAGCACTCAGGATTTTGTGAACAGCAACAAAGAGGCTCTCACAGTTATGGTTATATGTACAAAATTTTCGAATTGCAACGCTCATTCAGAGTATGCGAAAACACTAAAGAGCGTTGGAACAGTACGTGTGCCACAAAAAAAAACAGATATTTTATACATACACAACACACAGCTCTGCGAATTGCTGAAGAGGAAAAGAATTAAAAAAAAATCGTGATTGGGTGCGTGCGGAGGAAATTTACATAGCGCACAAGAGAGACACCAGTCCCTGATGACAACAGATATCTGAGTAAAAAAATAAATCGATTTGGATAACACGTTTTCCTTATGAGTCCATCATCTGCAATTACGCACTCAATATGTGGGACAGTATATAATAAAACAAAACGTAATATAGCAAAGAAAGATAATCTTACGTTTGATAAAGAATTTTCTTTCAAACCCTGTAAAATTTGCAGATTGATCTTGGCCATTCTAGACTCAGACATCTCAAGAGCCAGATCGTGATTTTTTTTTCAGATGGAAAGGGTGAGGGACTTTCGCAGAACTATTATTTGCGGTTGCATAATGCATCCATTTTTTGTGACACGCTTACCGTTCCAACTCTCTTTAAGAATTTCGCATACGTTGGAAATTTTTGCTTCAGAAAAAAATGGACGTTGCCATTAAAAAATCTCGCGTTTTTGTATGTATAACTGTAATCGTGATTGTGAACACCACTTTTTTGTTTTTGCCGCTTGCAGAAACCCGAGCTCATACCTTTAAACAACTATATCTAACATCTGATCTGTTGAACTGCTTCAAGAAGCCCATATATTGATAAAGTTTTCTTTATGACCACCCTGTAAATATATATATATATATATAACTGCGCTCTTTGCCATCTAATTTTTTTCACCTAAATCAAAAATTATTCTCACGCTATTTGATTGATAACGCTATAATTCTACTGAAAAGCAATACTTTTTAGTGTATACGAAATATTTAATTTGAGAATTGCAATAATAAGTCATTGAGAATAAAGCAAGAACAAATGTTTATATATATGTTAAAAAATCTATATTATTTTGTGTCAAGGAACATGAGGGATTATATCGAAACAGATATCTAGTCGATTCAAATTGTTCTTAAAACTTCGAACAGACTGTCTTTAAACAATTTTTGGAGAAATACTAATTATTTCATGCGAAAGTGAATGTTTAATTTTTTTTATTTATTTATAATAATTTATAATACATTATGACTTTAGTTGTTTCTCTAAAGAAATTTAGATCAATGTGATTTCTTTCTTTCCTTTCTAAGATGGTCTTTCAATTTTTTTTTTTTTTTTTTTTTTTTTTGCAACATGTTAAGAATGAATTACGAGAATATGATTTAACCTCAATACAATATGTTAATATAATAAATCTTTTTCAATTTTTACATTGTATATTTATATAGTTTACATATTCTGAGACGTCTTGCAGATTAATAAGAGATTATATATGTTAATGGGATTAAGCTTGACTAAAAAATAAATAAATAATATATGTTATAAAGAATAAAAACGATACAAACGACTACATTAAGATAATATATAGCTTGGCATAAATTATTCTTAAATATACATTGGATAATCCGACCCACCACAGTACAATCCCTCAGATAAGTTATTGGCTGTAACTAAGGTTGAATCCTAAGGATCATCACCCGCAATAGTATAGCTCCTCTCATGGGATTTATTCATTTTAGATGTGGCATTGAAAAGAAGACATCAAGAATCTCTGTAATTGACTGCTAAAAAAATGAAACAGCGCAATAAGTTTCCACACTCATCTAAAATTGCATCCTAGAAAATTCGCCTACATGATTTGATCGTAGCCTTGAAGCTGAATGGAAAGGAAAGAACGAGAGAAAAAAAAAATATCGAAAAGAAGAGATTTCTCCCCTTTAGGGTACGTACATAACTCCGAGTTGCTCTCATAGATCCTGATAGTGTTATGTGCTGACGCCGCGATCCCTTCAGAACCGCTGGATTTTCGCTTTTGCATAATTCAACAAGTTTTGATTTTTTCGGGAATATCTTTTTCTCTCGTCTGGCGGTAAAACTTACTCGAGTTACAAATGCCTTCGGCGTGAGTAAACACTAACCTTATGCACGGAATTTTCGACTACAGTATTTGGAAGCTAAAATGAAAAAGAAGGGGGTGTCTATGCCATTTTACATTCGTCGGGAGAAAGAATTCGGCTATCTTGTGTCTTCGCCTCTTGGAGGGTTTCTACGCTTTTATAATACAAAATAAACATGCCTCGGTTAAGCAAGGTTCCGTGTCTTAGGTGGAAGGACAAAGCGGTAAGAGTTAGCGTAAACATGAGTACCCGATGGTTATTAAAATATTTATGACTGCTTGAGACGAAAAAGAGTTTTAGAGGCAGTATCTCTCCTGTTCCAAAATGCTATTTCTCAGGAAGGACTTGGTTATGTTTAAATATCTAAGTATTGATTTACTACCTAAAAGGAGTGGGACACGATTCATTAAGATGCAGCAGAATATTTGAAAAAATCATATTTAAAGATTTCTTTGGTTTTACTTTATTTCAAATCTTATCAAAATAAATGAGAAATTTATTTAAAACTAACTATAGTGATATGAATAAAACTTACTCGTATATTCTCTGATAAAATTAATTTTCCAACTTCAACTGACCATAAATTTATTGGCCGTGATCAAGATTATGAACACCATAAGAGCCTAGACTTCTATTTTGAGTCACACACATGACAGTCATATACTTTGCAGTATAATAAAGGGAAACTATAAGTGTATATGAATTGCATAGTACTGGCGGATAACAATTACGAAACACATATTTTGGCAATAATCTAGCTTTTTTACTAATTCTATTTTTGACGATTAATCCATGACATGCAAATAATACACACTAATTATTGTGTATTTTTTTAATAAAGTCCACCTACATCTATACCAAACCGGAAAGGGCCCACATGAGTTCTAGAAACGGAGGCGTGGCGTGGTATTAAGTGTTAAGTTAATACACAAGTGTGTCCGAAAATCGAATATGCATTGGTGACGCCTCCTTTCCGAACAATTGAAATAAAAAGTTAATTTAGAACTACAATTATAGACACAAGGCCATATAAAAACTTTCATTTTTATATGCTTTTGCGTTTGCGCTTACATGGATGTGAAAGTTCAGGTGATCAATCCTGTGACATATCTGGTCAAATAAATTTAATTCTTATACAATTTTGTAAGAATATATATCTTAGATACTAAACCAGTGTTTGAAATTTGACCAACCTGTCAATTTATGCTTTAGTTCATTGACACTCTAACATCTGAACTGATAATCACTGTTTGAATGGATTTCGAGCAAACTTTGATAGAAATCTACATATTTTGTAAAAGTGCACATATAAAATTTGATTCTTTTTTTTGTCCAAAGTAGTTGTGAAACATCTTGTTCATAAACAAACCGACATATTTGATATCAAAAATGTAATTTTCGAAGTCAGGGAGACCAGAAACGTGGAGATTCTTCAAAATCCCGAGTTCGAATTTTTCGTCGATTACAATACTTTATCTTCAAGTATGAGAAATTAAATGATATGTGAAATATTTTAACTCTATGTTCGAATCAGGTTTATTGTTGTGTAATTTAAAAACTATTTGTTGTCTAAGCGTCCGATGGGTAGACGTAAATACTTTTCACTCAATGTTATTCATTGTATTTCAAAAAAAAAAAAAAAAAAAAAAACAGACATTGAAACATAAAAAACAAAACAAATGAATTTAATAAGGTTCTTTAAGAATTTACAATGAAAAATGAAATTTGAATTTCTAAGGATTTATGCTTGGGAAAGACTCGAAATACTTTTAAATAAAAGTTTGTAAAATTACACAGTTTATTGAAAAATTGGCTAGTTGGTGTATAATGAATTACGCAGAATCTTCGGAAATATTCTTTCTAAGCAAAATATTTTTAAGACTTCTTTTGGAAAAATAATTTTTTAAAGCTCATTATGATTTTTATTTTAGAATTAGAGGCATAGAAATTATTTGCCCTTAGCAACAATTCCTGCAAAGCTGAGAAGCAGCAAAATATTTGCAAATGAGTTTTTTCCCCGTAGAAAAGGAAAAAGAATATATATTTTTCAGGAAACAACACATTTATGATGAAGTTAATAAGAAAGGAAGTTATGTTAATTTATTGATGAAAACATAATCGGATTTTTTGTTCAATTAGAAGTATTTTTCAATAAATAAATATGAAACATAGTTCTTAAAAATTATACTTTTAAGATAAATTAGCCAGTAAAGGACCTCCTGTAGCAATCATTATAATATGGCAAAAAAATTAAAAACTAATTATTTACAAAAGAAAGTATTTTAAATTTAAAAAATCTAATTTAGCATACAAACATTTATTTAAGTTTAATTTTCATTAATATTTAGCAAGAAAATAATTCATTTACAATTCGAACAGATCATATTTTTTTTTCTTTCTTTGAAAATGCTTCAACAACGAAACAACATTATTAAAAATGCTCTTTTTAGAAATAAATTTAAAAAAAATAACTGTCCATTTTCATAATGTATTTATCTTTATAAAGATAAATAATTATAAGAGGATGAAAGCTGAATCTTTTTAAGGGAGATTATTTTTGCTATTCCGGCAATATTTTCCTTGATTTTTTCGGTTTTTGATCAAACAAAGGAAATAGAATTTCATTAAAACTTTTATAGAAAAATGATTTTTTTTTTAATTAAAACTGAATGCACTTTTTGAGCTGTACAATTAAATTACATAAATGATTATTTAAAGAGAGTAACTTCACATATTAATGTAATAATTTTTATGAAAAACGTAAGTATTGATTATAATTTATTAATATGAAAAATAAGAGATCATTTATTCAAATATTCATGTATTTGTGTTGATTTGTTTTTTATCCAAGAATTGTTAATATTATTATAATTCAATAAAACATTGTCATTTTCTTAGATTAGACAAAAAATTCGAACTTAGAATAATGTGTTAACAACTTAAATTAAAATACTTTTCGTTTTTAAAATAATGGCATAAAAGTGTCAATTAGAGAATTTAAAAAGTAATTTATTTAGAAAACCATATTATATATATATATAATGCATTATGTAGAAAAAAGATATTTTTTAATCCATTTAATAATATGCGTAATACATATGAGATTGATTTTTATATATAAATATTTATAATACTGATCTTTAAATTATGTTTAAAACTAGATTTATAGTGTTATTTATATTGTCATATATAAAAAAAAATACAACATACGCAAAAATAATAAATAAAAAACTTAGATCATTACAGTTCAACTAAATGATTTTTTATGCCATTTTTCATAGTATAATGACAGTTTAAAGATTTTTAATAATATTTATTTATTTTTAAGACCATATTAGTCTTTTAAACAAAATTGGGAATTATTAAATATATAAAACATAAATTAATTAGTAATTTTATATTTTATGTTAAAATATTACAAGGTTAAAATTTGTTTTATTAATAAATACGTTGTTAAAGTCATTTATTAAATTATAATCTAAATATTAACCATGTTTTCATAAGTATAAATTTCCAATTTGTATTTCATTCACAATATTTAAAATGCAATCATCAGAATTAAAAGAATGCAATAAAGTATTTATATGTATTGGTAATGCTTAAGATAATGCAATTAAGTAATTTGTTAATATATATATTTTAGGTATAATGTAATAGTTTTTAGAAGCAATAATATTTTTTAATTCTTTTCATCAAAACATTTGCAGTAGAACATTACAAAATAAAGAAAAATGAAATAAAATTTCATTTTTCCTCATTTTACTGAATCCATTTTGAAATTAATATTCTAATTATAAGTTTTTGTGGGCAAATTATTGCTTGAAAATAACTCAAAAATAAAAGTTATTATGATAAAAAAAAAGTCGTAACATTCACTTTAAAAACATTTTAACAGTTCAAATATTGTGAATTACTGACTTTGAGGGTAACTTGCCACAGAACCTTTTAGAAAGGTAAAAGAAAGCAAATTACTTACAGAAATGACCAAAGGAACTTTAATAGAGAACAAACAATATATGCAATTTTCATCAAATGACATTTATGAAATAGATGAAAATTATAATCTGTTCACATAGTTTTTAGTTCATTTTGATAAATTATGATCATGTATCATTATAAGAATGATAAATTTATTATTTAATAATAATTCCTAATTATATAAAATATTGGCATTAGAAACCATTCTAAAAGGAATTTTGTATAAAAATACAAAATCTACCTACGTTGATGGAAAAAAAAATGAATAATGAACCAAAATATGCAAACGCTTATTAAAATGTATACTTAATTAGTTTGTAGAAAATACATTAACAATAGAAGTAATCAGGTGAAATTACTTCTTAAAACAAGCATCAAAAATGAGAAAATACTGACAAATCATTTTTTTTTTGTTAAGAGGATTGATTTTATTGCCAATTATTTCATTTAAAAGTTGTTATGATATTCCAATAGCATCAAAAAGTCTAAATTATTTCTTAAAAAATATTGAATAATAACAGGAAACTGATGATTCATTTGAGCAACAATTAAATCTTGAGACTAACTTATTAATTGTTTCGAAATGACTCTCATTCATTCGAAATAACAATAATAAACAATTGAATTCATTAATTTATTTACATCAGTTGCTTTTATACAACTAAATCTGAAATAATAATCATTTGTAAACTCCTGTTAAATACATAACAATATGAGTTTTTATTAAATGTCCACAATCTAATAATAAAATGAGCTCCAATCGAGCTTCAGAGTCAATATAAGAAAATTATGGAAATTATCCAAGTACCTATGGTCTGATTCTGAATACCGTTGAATGCAGATACTGAGATTCTAGATATACTCCTTTAAAATCTGATTCTCTGTGATACAATTTTATACCCCTGGATTTTAGAGGCCCGTTGCGCAATTCTGTCGGATAAAAAATTCGTTTTTTATATTCTGATACTTTTTAACTTTTCTCAGTTTCCGTTACATACAGTTCAGTTTAGTCCCTTGCTAAAAGAAAATATTGCTCTAATTACAGCCCTTTAAATTAATATTTTTTGTAAAAAACAATAAAAATAAAAATTTATGAGAATTAAAATTAAAAAACTGAACGTGAATTAGTATGATAAACCGTAAAAATATTTCAACCATCTTACTTTAAAAAAAAATTAAATTGATATAAGAACTATGATTATAGAGTTAACTATAATTTCTGATTTCTCATAAAATGTATATACTACCAAATAATAAAAATACGTTAGCCAAATATCTGTTATTTATTTCTGTATGATAGAAAATACATAAAAAAATTAATCTTCCAATTGCAAAAATAATTTATTCTCCAACAGAATAAAGAAAATTTAGCTTATTCTGGAATGGTAAAAAAATGAATTTCAAAATAAGAAATGATTTCCAAGAAATAAAATGTGAAGTAAAAGATGATTTTTGAAATTATTAACTAGTACAATTGTAAAATGTAAAAATAAAAATGAAGAAAATAAATATTTGTTTTGCATCGGTGTACTATCTATTATTCATTATAGTTTAATATAATCTTCTGGAATCATATACATTTGCATCATATGAAATTTGTTTCTGTTGCTGAATGTATAATTTTGTAGCAAAATACACTTGCTAAAATAAATTTTTAGTTATAGAGAAAAGAAAACTAAGATATCTTTTCATCGTATATGATGAAAATATACATATTTCAAATACTTGTTTTCATCAATATAGTTACAATATTTTCAGAATGTGTGTTAATAATGAAAGGATATTTTTGTAGCAAAAAATATCTAACAGCAGTGAATATACCTGCTAAAAAACTTTTCATCCCTGCAGTCTTGTTAATAAAACAAAATTACAGATCCCTTTCTAAATGTCTATCTATTTGTCTATTTGACAAATAAAATTTGTCAAATAGACAAATTTGAATTACAATACAAGTAACAAGTCAAATAACAAATTTGAATTACAATACAAGTAACAAGTCAAATAACAAATTTGAATTACAATACAAGTAACAAGTCAAATAACAAAATTGAATTACAATACAAGTAACAAGTCAAATAACAAATTTGAATTACAATACAAGTGTTTAAATATATCCTTTATTGTTCTGCTAACAGCGATCAATGACAATCGTTCCCGAATTATTTCCTTACATAATAATATTGTATTAGTGTACATTTTTCCACAACTTGAATGATAATCATATTTTCTTAGTAATTTTTTATTTAATTAAGCTGCGATTAGTGTAATTATTTTGTTTCCGATAAGTAGTAGAAACATCGTAAGGAAGTTGAATCATTTCTTTTGAAAATAAAAAAATCTGCAGAAGTGATCTCCACAAAGCTTCCTCGCATATCCTCTAATAAAATTTTGATTCCAGAAAAAACCTTGCATGACATAGGCGTTCAATAGTTAAGAAATATCAACCTTTGGTGTAAATTTAGACTCTTTGTTTAATATATCGTGAGATCCTTGGTAGCTTTTTTTAAAGAGGACCAGAAGGTTAACAGTAATAGAAAAACAAATTTGTTTTAAACAGATTTTCTTCCAACCGATTGAAAGAAAAATTTGATTCTAAATTAAACTTGGAGTCAAAAAAGGGCATACGAAATTTGAAATATTTAAGCCATTCCGTGTTTGAGTTATCACGCTTAAATTTTTCTGAGAATATAGACAAACAGATTGCCAACACTTTCCTGAATTTGGCTCAATATTTGGTTGGTCTATACTAGAGATTTTAAATCCATGTATCGAATTTTATTTATCTAGCTCCCTTTATTTTGTAGTTATGTTATTAATTTATATTAGAAAAACAGGGCAGACAGGTACTCTTTGATAAGATTTCATCAAAAAAATTATGGAAATTCACAAAATCATTGCTAAGACCATATTCCTAATTTCATTCTTCTAGCTCAGCGTTTTTAAGTTATCCTTTTCACAGATAGACAAACGAACATTTTCCAAAAAACGTGTTTTTCCTACTTATGGAGTCTTAAAACATGGAGATTCGTCAAAATATCTAATTCGATTTTTTTCAATAATTATTATACTTTCTCTATACAATATATATGAGAAAGTAATAAATAAAACTTCCTATCATTTTCATAAAGCTATTGCTCGAGAATACAAAGATGAATCAAGTCCTCTCTACATTTACTGAAGAAAAATATAATGCAATTTTGTATCTTTGAAACATATAATATAAAACCTTCTTCCATATTTTCTTCTTCTTGAATCAAAATTGATGAATCTGAACTTTCTGAATGATGCTTACATTTGCTGGCCTACAAAGAAAACATATTTGCTTCAACTTATTCAATAACCCGAAACAAATTATCTTCTTTCAACCAACTAATTTAAGCATATAATCCTCACCCAATAGCCGAAGAAGCAAAGCTCAATATAAACTTGTAATATCTCCTAAGATTCTTTTCGGAGGAAAAAATTACTTGCGGAAACAATATCCGGAAACGAAAAGGACATCCTCCTTTCACTTTAGGACTCCATTGCAACGGTACTGGTATACAAGTACCGTTTTATGGACTCAAGAAAGTCTTTGGCGGAGGAGCGGCGTTATTAAGCTCTGTGGACCCAGTTGAATGTTTGTTGAGTAGAAGGCGAACAAGCAATCGGGTATGTGATGACGAAACAAAGAGGATGAGGCGGAGTGCCCGGGTAATTGCCGGATAGCCATTCATCACGTTTTCCCCCGGATTAAATGAGCTGACAAAAGGCGTATCACCAAAGCACGAGGTGATAATTAGTGGTACACGGTGAGAGTTACAAGGCTTTTATGAGCAAGAAGGATGGCAAGAACGAAATGTGTTTTCGTGCGGGGAAATTGTGGAGCGACAGTTTGAAGAAATTGGAACCATTTTGTTGTAAGGTGATAAATGTATCGAGCTTTTTTTTTTGTCTTTTTTAAAGAGGTTTTTTTAAACGTTGTTTACTTGGATTTTTTTTAATACATGAGTTGAAGTTACGAAATTTTTTTCGATTACGTGTCAGAGAACTTAAAAGCGATTTTTATCGAATTGTTAAAGCTATATTTAAGCAAGTAAATGTAATATATAAATTTTTCTCATTTATTTTAATTTATCTCATTTTATAATTGTTATTTACTTAAATTAAATTTATTAGGATATGTTGTAAGAGGATATTTTGTCAATTTAGTCTCTTTCTATCTTAATTAAAATTTGAAGTCGAAATGTCATATCTGTTTGGTGAGACTATATTTAAGCAAACACTATCTCAATATTTAAATAATATTTAAATTTTTTTCATCTCCTTGTAGTATTGTTATTTATTTTATTTACATTTATTTGAATATATTGTATGTGGACATTTTGTTAGTTTTGATATCTCTTTAATTATGTTAAGTTAAAAATCACTTTAAATATAATACCATTTTGAAAATAGGATAGATAGGTTCAACATGAAACAATTATGCACAAACATGAGAATGAGCAAAATATGATAGGGTTTATAAAAGTATTAAGTAAACATTTCTCTATAACATTTAATAATCGTGTTTTTCTTGTGAATTATTAATAATGTTTGAAAAAAAAAGAAAAACCCTCATAAAATTGAAAATTTTTATCGATTTTGTGCCAGAAAACTTTAAAGCAATTTTTATTTCATTGTTGAAGCTATTTTTAAGCAAGCAAATGTAATATGTAAATTTTTCTCATCTCCGGGTATTATTTTTATTTATTTGACTTATATTTATTTGGATATGTTGTAATTGGATATTTTATTAATTTTGACTTTTTCTATCTTAAGAAGCAATAGGTGAAGCTGTATTGAAGCAAGCAATTGTAATTTGTAAATTTTTCTTATCTCATTTTATTATTGTTATTTACTTTATTTACATTTAGTTAGACATGTTGCAATTGGATCTTTTGTTAATTTTGTCTCTATTTAACTTAATAATCATTTAGAGATGTAATGTCATATCTAATTGGTGAAGCTATATTTAAGTAAGTAAATATAATACATACATTTTTCATTTATCGTTGTATTATTGTTAGTTATTTTATTTACATTTAGTTGGATATACTGCAATTGGTTATTTTGCTAATTTTGACTCTTTCTATCTTAATAATCATTTAGAGTTGTAACATCATATCTAATTGTGAAACTATATTTAAACAAGCAAACGTAATATGTATTTTTTTTCATTTTGTGATATTATTGTTATTTTTATTTAAATTTAGTTGGGCATGCTGCAATTGTTTTTTTTTTTTTTTGTTAATTTTGACTCTTTCTGTTTTAATAATCATTAAGAGCTGTAATGTCATATCTAATTAGTAAATCTGTATTTAAGCAAGAAAGTGTAATATACAGAATTTTCTCATCTCCTTTTATTATTGTTATTTATTTGTTTTATATATTGCGTGTGGATAACTCTTTCTACCTTAATAATCATTTATAGTCGTAATATCATATCTAATTGATATGATAGTATGCCTATAAATGACTATAAGCAAACACATGTAATATGTAAATTTTTTTCATCTCGCTTTATTATTATTTATTTTATTTTATTTATTTAGATATATTACATGTAGATATTTTGTTTAATTTTAAATTTTTATATCTTAATAATAATTTAAAATTTTAATGTCATATATAATAGGTGAAGTAATATTTAAGCAAACAAATATAATATGTAAATATTTTTCATCTCATTGTATTATAGTTATTTATTTTATTTATATTTAGTAGGTATGCTACATTTGGATATTTTGTTCACTTTGACTGTTTATATCTTAATCATAATTTAGAATTTGAATGGTCATATCTGATTGCTGAAGCTTTATTTAAGCAAGATAATGAAATATGTAACTTTTTCACCTCATTTTATTATTGTTATGCATTTTATTTATATTAACTTGCATATGTTGCATGTGGATATTTTGTTAATTTTTACTCTTTCTATTTTGATAATCATTCATAATTGTAATGCCATTTTGAAAGTAAGATAGATAGTTCCATCATGAAACAATAAAGAGAAAACATAAGAATGAATAAAATATGAAGTGGTTTATAAAAGTAATGAGTAACTTTGTTATATGACACCAAAATGTCTATATTCTTATCCTGTACAAATATAGTACTGTTTTGGGGGGGGGGGAAGAACTCCTTAGAGACTAATAAAAAATAGATCATTGGTGAAGAAATGTGAAATGCAAGTCAAAAATGAATGCAGATATTCAGTTAGAAGATTTCAATTTTATTTCGGTTTCGGATTTTTTAAAATAAATATGCACGGAAATGCAACATATGTATTATCCAAAATCAAGGCAACTATAGCAAATTTCACATTAGATTATTTATAAATTAATTCACAATTTTGAAAAATATGATAAATCTTTTTTATATGTTTTCGAGAAAAAGCTTTTATTTTATCCTTAGTTTGTTGTTGTTTCTTGAAATGGTGTATTATTGCTATACTAAGTCCACACCCTGAATACAGAAAATGCCCTAGCCAATGCTGCATATGTATTCACTGAATAGGGAATTCAAACTTAATAAAATCGAAGAAACTCATATGTCTTCGAGGATCCGAGCTTTAAATAAGCGTGTTCAGTCGAATTTCATTTGTTTTTCATACAAGCTTATTAGAATAGAATGAGATAAAAAAAAGAAGGCAAAAATAAATGCCTTCGGAATGGTATTTTGAATTCAGTAAAAGAAAAGGATCAAAAGACAGGAAATTCTCTAAAACCTAACATTGAGCGAAGATATTTCCTATTCAACTCATTCATTAATATTAATAAAATGATTAATATAATTAATTAATAATTCTTTAATTTTAATATTAATAAAAACGATAATAGTCTAATGTGATCTTTTGTCATATCTGGTAAAGCATAAATCTATAATATATGATCAAGAGAAGATTAGGAATGTATTCAAACAATAAATTTTATATAAAATGAGCTTATCCAATAATATTCTGAATGGCATCTTAATAAATAATACAACAATCTGGTATTTTTGAATAGAAACCAATTTTTTGCGCAAAGAAATTTGAATTTGTAATTACATACTTTTAATATTTTCCTTTGTTTTTAGGTCTACAAGTGACAGTTGTAAACTCTTGTATTTTATTTATATTTTTTTTACTAGATCCCCAAACAATAATAATAACAATAAAATTAACTGAATGATGTATATACATTTTATTACAAAATCTTAGTAATTTTAATGTATAATTTTGAAATTCCTTATAGATGGAAAATGACTGAAAGAAAGAATTTATGTATTAACTAATTTGTTGTAGCCTTTGATGATTCTACGAGGAAATATATTTTTTGAAAGAAAAATATCTTGAGTTCACATATATTTTTAAAAAATTTCTTCTTACATTACAATGCATATAAAAATTTTATATGTATATTATTTCAATTCAATGTTCTTTATTCTTAAGGAAATAACATAAAAAAATCGAGGTTAGAAAATTGTAGAGAATATTTAAATGAGATCCTGCATCTGCCCTTCATTTTACGATACGGTATTTTAAAAATTTTGAATTCTACTTTTCCTACTTGCTGTTTTTGTATCATTAGAATAATATTTTTAAGCTAGCCACATGATGTAGACTCACGAGTCAGTGGCAAATGCAGAACATAATGAACAATAATTTCCCTTTAAAAGGAGAAAAACTATTAATATTCGGATATTAGAAGTTACAATACATATGAAATAAAACAGTGGCATTTTAATTTAAAGGGAAATAGTGTTTCATGTTTTTCTGTAATGTATAACAAGTTATCAAGGCAATCATCTCGATGCTAAATAATCGCTGATAAAGGTATATCATTTATTGTAAGTAGATATCACATATACGATAAATAATTTATCTGTAATTCCAAAAAGACAATCAAAATATTTTGTGCTAAAATTTCACAATTATTTCAATTAGAAATATTTTTTCTTTGTGCATTTGCTCCTTATTCTTTGTCTTAGCGCAATGCTTATCTAATTCATACATACTTCCAAACATTAAATATTAAACAATTGAATTCGTGACTTTGGGGATAATATAAGTAAAATATTTATCATCAAAATTAATTTCATTAATTTACATATTATATAGAAATTATTTAGAATATTACTGTTGGGGAAAACAACTCATGATAAATCAATAATTATTTTAGAATTTAATCTCAATATCCCTTCTAAAGGCATCTAAAATGTGATAGAAATTTGCTTTTCTGTTTATTCAGATAAAATTCGCTAATTTTTTTAGCATGCATGCGTGAGAAAAAGCACATTTTTTAAAAACATATGTGTTTAGTTTCAGTATTTTGATCATTTTTTTTTTCATAATTTTAGTTTGAGTATTTTGATCATAGGTCAATAATGCCCTATGAATATATTGCTAAACTAAGGATTAGCAATATATTCTATGCAGCATAGATAAGAAATTTAATATCTGGTAATCATACCTTCATTTCTACAACTCACGTGGCTCTGATTCTGTTCAATATAGATGTAGGTGAATATTAATTGAATGAAAAAATAAAAAGGAACTATGATTATTTGCGGATACTCAGACAAAGGACAAAAAATATAATTATAGATAAAATTGTCAAAATTGATTAAAAAAAGAAAGATGAATAATCCCTTGATGCAAGAATATTCAGATGCTAATGTTTGTACAATATTATAAAAATCTTGCATGCACAATATTATAAAAAACTTAGATGCGCAGTATTAATAAAAATGTATAGCATTGCACTGCAATTGCAAAGTAAAAATTGACGAGCATAATGTTAAATGGACAATATCCTTTGAGCTGCATATGGAGCTATGGCCATTGTTATGATATGGTGACAAATATGATCTTATATGAACAGAACAAAAGAAATGTATACATGCTTCAAGCATAAAGATAGTTACGGCTATGTAGAAAGAGGTAACCAGAATGAAATGAGAATCACTACACCATGAGAGATAACCGTTTTAAGTTATTTAAGTTGAATTAAGTATTCAGAGATCACTGAAAATCAGGTTATATGTTTACATGGAGAAATTTTGGCAATATAAACATGTTGCCGCAAATGGCATATTAAATATTTGGTGAATGTAGTTAGTATTACACTACATGTATTTTACCAATGATTTAGAATGGTTACCGAATAAATAAAATCTACATGTCTCCTTTTATGCATTCATAATTTGTAATAATGAATGCATTGGCATTGGTAGTAAAATCGTGATTTTGATAATACATTCTTTAAGTAAAGCTATTTAAAAATAAATTTTGGATTACCCATCTTTCGTTGAAAAATAGACCCAAAGATGTAAGAGTTGCAATAATTCATTTTTAAAGGTTAGTTGTCCCTTTGGTGCCATGCAGTATTAAGACAAGTTAAATACGAGTAGAATGCAATGTGATCTTAATATATTTAAAGCAATTGATTTTTGCATTTTATATTAATTAAAATTTCCACTAATTAAATTTACTGTAACTAGATTAACCACGAATTAAACACCCATAATAAGAAATTAATGTTTATTGAGTCCTATAAGTGCTTAGGTGTGAACTGAAATGGAAATCTGACTTAGCTTCTATATAAACATCAAAGGTGGCCTTTCAAAAGATTTTCAGTGGGAGTTATTTCGCATTTGTATTTGGCCAGAAAGAAAATTAGGAAATAATTTATCAACTAATTTTAATGTTGATACGTCCCATAAGTATGCCTATGTGTAAACGGAAGTGAAATTCTGATTTAGTTACTCTGTAAGATTCAAAGATGTATTTCCTGAAGGTCTTTCAGTGGGATTTATTTCGCATTTGATTTGGCGAAATAGCTCCCACTGAAAATGAGAAAATAATTTATTAGTTAATTTCAGTACTGATTTCGTCCCATGAATAACTAGGGGTAAACTGAAATGTAAGTCTGACTTAGCTTCAATATAAAAGTCAAAGATGTCCTTCCCCAAGATTCGTTTTAATAGGAGCTGTTTGGCAATTATTGATTTCTTTTTATTGTTATTTGTTCGTATTTTATTCAATATCTGTACAGTTTTATAAAATTGAAATTACAATACCAAGTAAGACAAAGCGATGTCAAAAGATAGATGAACTGAACAATTATTCTTTATCGTCATATTGATATTATGTTAACTGGCTCCATTACGCTGTTTCGTGTGTATACTAAACAGAAGATTCGTTAAGTTATTAAATTAAGATATTTTTAATGTATTTAGAATTTTAAATTTAAAAATAATATTGTTAGCAGAATTGTGAGTATCAAAATCTAGTGTGAGGAATTTAATTCAAATTAAATATAGTCAAGCATTATACACTAACTTGCTGGTTGCCAAATGTATCTATGTATTTTATTAAAGGAATAAAAAAGTTATAAATCATATGAATCAAGAAACTTGTAAGATAGTATGTTAATTTCAATGCAAAAAATGTTAGCATTTTACTGATTCGTAAATTCTGCACATTTTTAATTCGTTATAGAATTTTTATGCAAAAGGGTAGTGTAAAATTTATCGAAAAAGAACAAAAACAACTTGGATAGTCTCAGAAACTTCTGCATGGACTTCAGATTTTTTTTTATTTTAATCATCAACGTAATTAATGTGTTAAATTATATTCAAATGTAAATAAGTGTTTAGTCCTAAAAACATTTAAATAATACGTTTTTTTGTGTTTTTGAGTAATAAAAGAAAACCTGATATCGATATTTTTTCGAAAAAATTGTTATTTGTGACATTAAATGCAATCTTTTTGAACATTTTCTTTAATTACTGAATTTTATATTTAAAATATAAATATTTTTTTATTATGAGTTGTAATAATAATATGATAGGTTGTAACAATATTAAAAATGAAAAAGTTTTCTTGAGTAGTGGAATCAAAATGTATACATTTTTTAACTCAAAAATAAGATTGCTAAAATACATCTTTTAAATGAAGTTTTCCTAAAATCACATCTACAATTTGAAATGAAACCTGTGGGAACGGTCTTTTCGAAATTTTCTTCATATTCTCCTATAAAATCGTATCCCTCCTTATAATATATATATATATATATATATATATATATATATATATATATATATATATATATATATATATATAAACTATTGATTTTCGCTGAAAAGGCCTTGAGTGTCTTTGGTGGAAGACAGTTGCGAAAATAGAACTTTGCCATGAATCTAGATTTTTTTTTTCTCTAAACATGATATTTGCCTTGAAAAATATTATCTGACTGTTCTTTCATGTTAAAAAATGAAGTCTGAGATCCAGTGCCATTTTTAATACTTTATAATTTTAATCATAGCAATCAATTCCATAGAAGTACTTTTTAATAGAAAAAAAGATATTTCATTTTCCATAACTTTGGTTAATAATTTACTATTACTACAAAAGTAATTTAAATTAATGTAGATCTGTGCATTACAAAAAAGATAATTTTTATCTAATTGTTCCATAATAATAAAAAGAATTTAAAATAAAATTTGTTCATTGCTGAAATCCTTACAGCAAAGCTGGACATCTTGACAGATTTATTATAATTATGTGGTCGTGTTCACATTCATTTGTCATTTTCATAAATCGGAGTAAATATTCGAAAATAAACAGATATTTAAATAAAATTTTTCTTCCATTCCCTAGAAATCAGTAAAGCTCATATAACAATGCGTCCTGGATTTTAAATTTCAAATGTTCTCATGTAAATATAACACAGATTACAAATGAAATTTACAGATGATTTGTGAAGAAAAGAAAATTTCCTTTTTCAAAAATGTAAGTTAATTTACTGAAAACTAATTATTCTTGACATATTTATTATAGTTATGAGGCGTGTTAACGCACTCATATTTTTATAAATCGAAGCAAATATTCGGAAATATACAGATACTTAAATAAAATTTTATTTATTTTTCTTCAGGAATCAGAAAACCTGACATAATAATACGTCTTTCATTTCAAAATTTAAATTCCCATACATAAATTTAACACAGATTGCAAATGAAATTTGCAAATGATGTGAGAAGAGAAGAAAATTACCTTTTTCAAAAATGTCAGGTAATTTACCGAAAAGTAATTATTCTATTCTGTGTTTCAGTTCGACGTTTGGAATTAAACATTTTGCCTCGAGCAAGGGTGACTTGTACGGCTATCAGCCGTTCAAGGGAGAGTTGCTCATTTGAATACCTTATCCCAGGCCACCACAATCGCGTTCCAGTCCAGCCAGCTGTTTGCAGATCCTAACTGGGAAAATTACGTTAATGACGTAAATTCATCAAGACAGCGTGCCTTAGCCAGTGTGCTTTTATGGCCGCTAATTATCTACCCCGGGGGACATTTAGGAAGCCAACTTGAGAGAAACCGACGCGCATCCTTCCAACAACTGTTTGTTCCCGCCTCTTACGAGCTGACAACTTTCCCCGCTTGCCTTTTGTGGCCTCGATTTATGATCGAGTTAAGCTCCTTTGTTAGCTTTGTTAGAGGTCTTGTTAACAGATATATCTCCCGGTCCCCAGAGGAGCCTTTGTTAGGGAGAGAGCCAGACGGCAAAGCAAAATTGAATTAAATTTTATGTGAAATCTAGAGGTACATTTTTCATTGTGATTTGTGTTCCAGAATATAATGGGTTTGACCATGGACATAAATCTATTCTTATGATATCGAAGGAAAGAGAAGCTTTTATATTTTACATAGACGTCTTTGGAATCTAAAGTTATTGAACTTTATTTGATAATAGGATTGTGTAAATAAAAGTTTTGAAAAAACATTGGACTTTATATGTGTTGTCTTTTTAATGATATATTTTATTTTTGGTCATTAGATAAATATTATTATGATTATCAAATTATTTTTCAGTATTAAACGATTTCTGTCAAGCGATGGATTCTGAGTATTTGAGAAAAATTTATTATTATGCAATGCATTTTTACATAAAATTACTTCATAATAAAAATGGCGTGAAAAATTATTTCATGTATACGTCAGATCTTACATTCTTCGATATTTTTCATAAACCATGCTATATTTTCTGAAGAGGAGGAATATGGTTAGCTGTTTATTTATTTATTTCGTTCTTCAAATTTTAATTCGAAAATAGCATAAAACATGAACATTGTAATGAACAATTTCGGAGTCATTTTTTAAATGACACATGGTCTTTTAAAAAATGAGTTGATATATCTCCTGATTACTAAGAGCTCCTCATTTGTGGCGAATAAAATGACGAATTTCGAAAAGAAAAATTGAAATTGTTTATTTTTTGGAATCATGAAATGTAGCTTTAAATTTAATTCTTGAATATAATGGAGTAAAGAGAGGGTGAAATAAGTGCCATCATTGCTAATTGTTTTTCAGTTTACTTTTTAAAACATGAAAATGAGAAAATCCTTGGATATTAAAAATTTCTTTTTTAAATCATAATATGTTTATCATAAAACATTCTTTAATCAATGACAATTTAAAATCGCTTAACACTTTGGATTTTGAAAACATATAAAATTAGGCTTCACAACACAAACAAAGCAAAAGTTTCTGCACCATGATATAACATTGAGAACACAATCCTAATACATTTAAATGTATTTGAAATATTTAGAATTTTTTTAATATTTTACTGCAGCAAATATTTAGATGCAGAATAAAATATATTTTAATCCAAGTTGTTTTTGGAGTGGCATTACGAATTGATGATTTTGTCCTTCATATCCTTTTGTCCATATTAATCTAAGTTTTCATTGATTGTGAGAATACATTCCTAACTCCTTTTTTTTACCATTTTTGATATATATAAGCTGTAAATTGATAATAATATAGGTGACATCACAACTGAATTTCGATTAAAATGTGTGATTGAAAAATTCATCCAAAAACTAATTTTAAACGATGCTCCAAGACTCAAAATTGCAAAAATTTACTTAAAAAGCTTCGAGTTTATATATCATTATTTGTACAAAACAAAATCACTTGAATAAATATTCTGTCAAACTTAAAAGTTTGCATTAGTAAGGCAATTTATTCTTCAAACATATAAAATGGAATAAAAAAAAGCTCTTTTGGAATTTTAAATTGCTTAAGCATTACATTTATAGAATTAGTTATCGTTTGATAAATGTATTACACAGGAGATATGAGAAGATACATTTCTTAAAATAAATAAATGAAGAAAAAAAAACAAGTTATATGGCAAATCTTTGCAAATTTATACATCCAAAAGCTCATCGTCAAGCAGCAATTTCCTTAAAAAGACACAAAAAAAAATCATAATAATTGAGAAAAGAAATGCAATAGGGTGCATCTGGTATAGTGGCGTCATTAAAGCTAAATGCTTTTTCTTGTCGTGTTAAGAGTTTTAAAAGATCCATTGAATTTGTGGTCAAAATAACTTCTTTTCAAACGTCGGATGGTCTCTTTTCACTAGCATGGGTGGGTGGTGTGGGAAGAATGGAGGTGTTTTGTAAACTTTATGCTCCTTTTCTCCTTTAATGGCATCTCCTCATGATGGCGGGTCGTGTTGAAAATATCTCATTGAACAAGACTCGATGAGGGCGATAGAGAAATATTTTCTCGGAGCTTTTCTCAACGATTTTTCTTTCTTTCTTCCCATCTTTCCTTCTTTTCTTATTTTCTTTTCTTTTACAAGTGGAAATGTAGCGGAAATGTTTTCCTCTCAAGTGGTGAAAAGGTATCTGATATCTTTGAAAAGAAGGTCATTTCTTAAATGCTCGAAAGGCCGAGAGATATTGAGCATTTTGACATCGTACTAAATCGTTTAATGTTTTAAATGAAGTTAGTGGAATGGAAATAAAAAGCGTATGCTTGTCAGAAGCTCAAAGATATAAAGGAATAAAAACCGGATACTTTTATGAGACCATAAAATTATTTAAATCACCACCATTATCAGTTTTATATAAAAGTGTGATGTTTGATTTCCTCACGGTTTAAATAGGATTTGCTTTCAAAATTTCAAAGAAATAGAAAAATTAATATTGCATTAAAGCTTGCTTTTATTATTTTAATATAAAAACATATTTCGGACCATTGTTATTTTTTATTAGTGTTTTAAGGGGAGCTTATCAGGATTATTTTTTTAAATGGCTATTTTTCATTGTCTAAAAAAAGACGTAAAGCTTCTCACTTCAACATATCATGCTTCTGAATCACACTTATTGAAATTTGAGATATTATCAATAAGTGTGAGAAAGAACCAGCGAAAAGGATCTAACTTAATTTATCTTATATACTCTTTAATAAATATATTGGCGTATTTTAATAGTGTAGTGATCGTAGCACCATCTTTTTACAAGGTCCTCTTTCAATTGCTTGTAAGGATCGTCTTTGTCAGGACAAGTGATGGCATCGCGAACTATAGCTGCTGCTTCAGGAGAAAGGTTAGCTACACAATAGTTGTACTTGGTTACACTGGCAGTTATCGGTTTCGGAACTGCAAGCTGAAATGTTGCCTCTGTCATTATAAACCAAAGTTGTGGGTCTCCAAAATTAAATGGAGGCATTTTCACGGCAGAATTCTCTTCCATGTTGGAGAACATGAAACAGAAACAGCTCAGAACAGCAATGGCAGACGTTGAAAGTTTTGAAGCTTACTTATACGTCATCTCTTTTCCGGGTCACCATTGTGGTGATGTTCATGTAGAGTGTTGTATAAATCACTTCATCGCTATTAGAAAAATAAACCTTTATTTCACTAACAACTATCGGAACTATCAACTTCACTATCAACTATATTTATTTATTCATTCACCCCATTTATTCATTCGCCCAGGGAATCTCCGTTCTATATATACGTGCTTAGCGCACGTATATATAGAACGGGGATTCCCTGGGCGAAGTATTAACATAGATTGTATTAGGGAAAGTAGATATGTAGCGCTTTAGAATAACATAAATGAAAGATGGCGCTACGATCACTACGATAGCATTCCATTGGTAAATAATAGCTACGAAAAAGATTGTTAGCATGCAATATTTGGTGGATAATCACTGGAACTGCGTTAATATACCTTCCCAGAAAGGTGGAATTAAAAATTTCAAATTTTTAAATAAAATTAAATTGCAGTCACAATATTATATATAAAGTTTCATTTTGAATGTTCAGATTTAAGCTCTCGAATGTTCAGATGAGGCATGATTAACTTTTGACAGATCTATTGCCAGATGTGGCATCTCTATTTTATATATAAAAATCGTACGCCAGATTATATCCATCTAAATTTCGTCTGTTTGTAGATATCGTATCAACTTATATTCGGACAACCGTATTGACCAGTTTCCTTCGAATGTATTTCGGCACCTTTAGTGTAAAGATCATTGATCTAATTTTTTCGTGTAGCTGAAGGTGTTTTTAAATTATCGTGTTCACAGACAGACAATCAGTTGTACAGATAATATGTGCCAAAAATGTGGTAAAAAGCTTGTTTTTAAGACCTCCTAAGCAAGCATTTTAACATTAATTCTTGGTGGAATGTGACTTTTGTTCGTATCAATAATAAAATTAATTTAAAATAACTTTTAAAGATGTTTTGAAAATTTATGGTATATATTAAAAGTCGACTCCGTTGCTCAATTTCGATTCCATGATAATCAGGAATCGAAAAATAAAAGTGAGAATTCTTTAAAATTGAATGGCAATAATGGGTACTTTTTATCTTTACTAAGACTGTGGATGTTATTCACTAAATTATACCATTCTTTCAAACAAACAACATCACAGATTTTTTTTTCGGTTTATTTCACCCAATGCATTAAATACCACTATTTTAAAGAGAATAGCGTCTTTTTCAAATTAGTTTCCACATATTTTCTGGTTTGGTATATGCAAACACAAATTTGAAGAGGATTACCGATATCTACTTACATCACTACAATATGAAAATACGGTTTTGTTCAAGACAGAGTTCTTTTCTATGGCTTAAAAAGAGAAGTTCAAATCCATTTAACCAGATTTATTGGTAAACATCAAATATTCCTTAACTAGTTAAGACTTTTTTTTTCTTTATCTCATATGCTAGATTTCAATACCTTAATCCCCATTCACTTAATTCATGACAAATTATTGGACCAAAAAGTTATATTGAATTTTAGTCTTTTTAATTTATATTGAGTATGAATATTTTACTGCTTCTTTATGCAGCATATAAAAATATGATAATCTAATTTCTTTTTATGAATTTCATAGAAATCTATAACATTACGCCTTAAGAAAGTCCGAAGAAATAGTTTCTTAATTACTTCTACCATTTTGAAGTCAACTTTTCGGAGCAAAGTAAATTAATTTCCTATCGAACCAAGCATTCGTAAGATAAAAAGAGAAATATGACAAGCTAGAAATTCAAATTATTGCTTTTCTAGATCCCTAAATCCATATTAAAAATCCGCGCTTAAGCTGTGGAGATTTTCTTTTTCTTTAATTCACGCATTCATAATTGAGCTCTGCTCCATCCTGAATTTGGCATTAAAAGCCTCGAGTATTATTAAAGAAGAAAATATGGAAAAGAAGAGTTGGCATTATAGAAATCCAATTCTGTTTAACTGAAAATGAGCGAAATGGCAAATCAGGTCTCTAAACGGTTCTTCATTTTTTTTTTTCAAAGTTTAAATTAAATTTTCACGTAGTGTGGGTATTACTGAATTTAAGCTGACAGCTCGTGTGTTATTCATTTTGACAGTTGTCTGGAATGTTTTCTCTTGGATGGATCACCTTTAAGCATATCATGCTCTGACTTTTTAAAAAGAAAATCATTTGTTTATTAGGCATTAATTAAATGCTTCGAATTTTATTCTCACAATGACTTAATAAAATGAAAAATATTTGTTTATACAGGCTTCTTACCAAATTGGACTGAAAGTTTAAAACTAGAAAAAAGAAAAAAAATATCTCTTTCTCCTATTAAAGGAGGAAATTTCTTTGTTTGTTAAGACTGTAAATTGCTCAGTTTTTCGAAAATATGTTTACTAATAAAAAAATGCCAATCAACATTTTTTTTTTTAAATTTGGATTTTAAAAAAATGATCTACATTTCACAATGTGTTTTTTACTTTCAAGTATATAAAAAGAAGATATTGTAATCGTTATATACTTAAATCGTTCTATTTTCTTTGAAATAATTTGGGATTTTTTAAAAAAGAAAATGACTATTGCTTTAAAAAATTATTTGGAATTTAATTTTTTTCAAAAACACTATAGATATTTTACATATGTAAATGTATTGAGTCTTATATTGTATTTTCAAAAATAAAGAATTTTCTTAATGAACTTCATGAATATTGAGATAAAGTCAGAGCTTTGAAATTTGACAACTGCGTCACTATATAATAAAGAAATATGTCTAATATTTTCAATCTAGTGAATGAAAACATATATTTTCACCCATAGAAAAATTTGAAAAATTTCATGAACATAAACGTGTTGATGAGATGAGTTATTGTCCAAATGCATCCAATGTTCGCTTAGCACATTTTAACTTATGTATGAAACGTAAAGACCTAACAGAAATAATTTACATTAATAAAAGATTGCACAGATATATTTTCCATCTTATAGTTTATTGAATTATTCTGTTGAATTATATTTAGTTTTCAAAATGCTGCCCAAATCATTTTTATTAGCTATTGAAATATTTACTGATATGCACAGAATTTTCTTTTCTTATATTTTAAAAAGCACTTGCACGAATTTTGCGTTATATATTATATTCCAACTTGCTCCTATGTAAAAAACAACAACAATAATAATTTTTATTTTTATATAAAATTATTGGCTTTAATAAAATAATCAATAATAATTTAGCCAGCTGGATAACATTTATAATTTTTATTATAGATGTTATATGATTAATATAATTAAAGCATAATAAATGCAAAATTAACGGACAGTATTTATCTGTTTGAATTATGTTAAATATATACAGAATGATCTCTGCTATCTAGGCACAATATCTGTTTTCTAAACATTTATAGAAATTCACATAGTTCTAGTCCTGAAAAGGCTGATGGGAAAAACTATATTTTATGTTGTTTCAATCTATAAATATATTTCCAAAAAAATGAAATCTAACTTTTTATACAGTGAATCCGTCTTATCAATTGTATTTACTATAATATTTTTGATACTGAAACATTTTAAACGCAAGAAATTTGACTTTACTGTGATTAAAACTAATCGACTGATGAGACCTTGAAAATCTCTAATTTCGAAAAAGTTTCCGATAAATTCGAGGCCACAAGATAGATCCTAGGCGATCGTTTGTAAATTGAAATTACGCACCGTTATATTACAGTTTCAAATGCCCCATTAAAATAAATTTGTAGACGATCTCTATTTAGGGGGAGCAATAATTACTCGGTCAGTTTTAGTCATGAAAGTATGATTTTTTTTTAATCGTATGATTTAGAATGATGACAATATTTTACTAAATGTGACTGATAGACACGCGGGACCGTATAAAACGTTCGAATTAGTGTATTTTTCAGACATACATTTATTAATTAAAACAAATAAAGTATAATTCTTCCAATCATTTAATGTATTTTTCCTAATTGGAATTCTATATGTATCAATCCTGCCCTTTGAAATTAACTATAGTGCGACGGCAAGTGAACACGCATTACAATATATATTTATTTTATAAAAGGATAGAAAAAATAATTTTAAAAGTAATTTAAAAAATATTATATACATTGGAATTTCTTTTAGATAACAATTAGAATATCTTTTTGGATAATGTTTTTCAGGATGGAATGGAAAAATATATTTCGATTCGAAAAAAGGATTGGGATATTTTTCTGAAAAAGTAAATTGGTATACATATGAATAACGGCAATGTCTGAATTATTAAGCACACACGTAAATTTCACTGGTCCTTATATTTCTTTTTTTTATTATTATTAAAATTAAAATTGATAATTATGTTAAACTGATACTTAAATTATTTTATTTTAGCCTTCAATTTTTTCTTTAAGTGAAGTAAAAAAAGATTTTACTAATATGTTATACTATTTTTCTCTTGAATAAAAATAAAGTAAATATTTAAACAATTTTGCTTAAATGACCTTTTTCTAAAGTTCGAAGAGTAGAGGCCTAAAGTATTTATATTATTTTAAGTAAATAATGCTTTTTAGATTTTTATTTTAGTGAAATTTCAAATAAATTATCTCTTTGATATTCATATAAAAATCAAATCTATCATAGATGCAACATCATATATACTTTCGTTATCCATTAATTGCAGGACTGATTATGACAAGCCATTGCAGAGGAAATGAAGATAATTCTTTTGGAATTTTTTTCTAAAGGAAACTTAAATGAGAACTAGTTTTCCTAAGAAAGTCCTTCTGAAAGGCAGTTGTTACTCCATATTGAAGTTGATTTCATTTCAAGTGCATCCTAGTTTCTTCATTATCACTTTGGACAACAGACGAAGGCGTAGTCTTTCTAACATGATGGATCAGTACCATGGACTTCGCAGGATATAATGTTCGTAAAACAATTACCACATTTTGCTAAAATTTTAGAATTACATATATTTTTCAAATATTTTTAAGTAAATGTGATTAGAAAGGTCATTTCATTTTAGTAAAACCTAAAACTGAATTTTTAAGAACAAGATTTTTGAAAAATGCCTGAAAACACAAGAGGAAGCTTAAGATAGCAAGCATTAATATCTTTATATTATTATATCTAGTTGAATTTGTCTACGAGGTATTCACCGGGATAATGAATGTATTCAATTCGAGTTTCGATCTATTTTCACTTCCATGATTCATTCAGATTATCAGACATTAAAGCCGTGTTGTTTTAATTGTCTTACACGTGCTCTCTCCATTGTGTACATGAACCGTTCTAAAAGATAGCTTCATGATATCATAGTGATATTCAACCCTTCTTTGCTTGATGAAGTTTTGCATGATTTTGTGAAATAAATCTGGATGATATAATTCATGGTCCAGATTAAAGGAAATATGCTTTTTTAAAAAAATCCTAGTATAAATATATAATATAAAACGATTAAGAAATAGTATGATGGAAAAATCCATCATCATGCAAATTTACATGTTTATCTTAGTACAATATCTTCAATGTCATGCTCTTCTAAATTTCTCCACTCATTATCGCTTTCATTAACAAAATTAGATTAGTTATAAGAAATATTCAAGAAATAGCACGTTTTTTCCAACTACAGCAAACAGCGGAGTTTTACAGCAACGTTCCTTAATACGCAATAGTTGCGAAAAAGTTGCAGGCAGTAACCAATTTACAGTATACCTGTTTTGAGTATAATTTTTTGTTCACTAAATGCTATGATGGAAATTTCCATCATCATGCAAAAAAGGGTTAAAATGCATAAATGTGTCTCATCGATGCTCTAAATTTAGCAATATTGTAACTTCATCTTTTTTATTCATTTTGTAAACTACACAAATACTAGAGAAACTAAATGTAATTCTTCTTTAAACAACGGTAGAGAATCATAGGATTAAATATTTGCCTGAACAATGGAAATGGTTTAAATTTCAGAACAGCAATGTTATATATATATATATATATATATATATATATATATATATATATATATATATATATATATATTATATTTGAAAATAAAGAAAAAAATTAGGAAAAAATGTTAATTATTATAAAATTTATAAAATTATTATAAAAAACACATTTTTTTTTAAATTTTGAAAACATATAAAATAATATTTATTTTTGGAGAATATCTATTTAGAAGTTATCGTTGAAAAATGGCAAAACTGAGCTTAATTTTTAATTAGCTAAAACTAATTAAAATTTCAGAAAAATTGCTCCGTGTCGCAATCACTCCTTTCAAGGTATATATATGTACCAAAATTGGTAGCTGTATAGGTCAACGTGGCTGAAATCTCATTACACATGCATTTTTATTATTAATAGAATCTACCATCTTCTCACTTTCATGTTTCGAATTAAAGAAGAATACCAAAATATGTTCAATATCCTATACAATCTCCGACAAGATAAATAATGTATTTCTTTCCTCAATTTAATAAAGCGGTTTATAGTAGTTCCGCGCAATAGCTTATGATCCAATTTATCATCGTGAATGGTTTTATCAGTAAGAGATATAACTTTTCCCAAAACTGACTTTTAATGAGCTCTGCGAGATAACTAAAGCATAGTAGGAAATATTAATTCGCAAGGTGTTTCATCACAAAGCCGTACGCACGTCAAAGTAACAGCTGTTCTGCCATTCTTGCGTAGAACAGAAGAAATCCATCTGCGTCAGAAAGCAAGTGATATATCTATAATGAATTCTCGCATCACATATTAATTGAAGAAAACTTCTAATTGCTTTATATATATAAGATAGAATAGAAGCAAAAAAAAATGTTTGTTTTTATTTTGTACATTTGAGATAAACAGTATTAGTTTATACCTCGATGGCTATTCGAGAATATATTAATACATAAGTATTCAGTTTGTATGATATATTTACATAAACAAAAATAATCATCAGAAAAATTTTAGCATCGGCATTTAAAAAAATCATCTGGTATATTCTGCGAGTTGCAAGAATTCGGGAATATTGTTACGTATACATCCGAGATTCTTTCAAGATTTGTTGGTCGATGAAATAAACAGTCCTTTAATAACAAATGACGAAGTTTATTGAACACGAAGATACTAATTCAAGGATCGCAAATATACAGCCGAGACGAACACTGGCAAAACACAGCAGCGCACTACAATAACGCCGGTAGTAATAACAACCATAGCATGTAAACCAGCCAGACAGAGTTCAGCAGAAAGAGGAAATCTACACAGCTTCACTCTACGGTCTCTCCAAACGTCTGCAATTCACCACTGTCTTCTCGCTTTAGCTGTATCCAACTGCCGACTCACAACTGCCTCACAACCACAAACAGCTCGATGCTACTTCCACAATAAACACCAGGATTCGCACACAGCTCAATTCAGCAATCGTTTTGAACTCCACATAACACTTGCTCTTCGCCGGACTGTTCCAGCTATTCGTCGTTGACTCTTTCCAAGATTACGACTCGTTTCAAGTCTACGACTGTGTCTGGAGACTGCCGACCTTTTATATCTCTCGGAGGCGGACAGAGAATGTTCTAGAACAATTAGGCAATCTTGGTTCCTAATGGCACAATCGCTAAAATTCTAAAAGTTTCCAGTATTATCTATTTTGTCACCAAAACGCTGGGATCACTGACAAAGAACCCTATCAGCATCCAACAGATCTGATCGTAAAAATCTCTTTCTCAGTGATTAAACTGAACGTGCTCGGAAGCAAACATTACAGATATGTAACAATATATTAATCAAGTATTCTGGTTGCATGATACAATTAAACCGACAAAAGTAAGCATCAGAAAAATTTGAGCAACAGTATTTAAAAAAAATCGTCATATATGTTCGGCTAGTTATATATATACGTGATAAAAGAATGTTTATTAATATACATTTATATCTGCAATTAATTGTTTAGTTCTTATAAAGTGTAACTTTTTATTTTAAATAAATATCTGCTTTCCAAAAATTGTCAATTATTGAATTATTACAATTATGATTTACATTGTTTCAAGCCTCACAGTTGGTCAATATGAGCCCGAATTATATAAGAATTTTAACAAATAGATTGCATACCTGTTTCAAATGATTTTGATAACACTTTTGGATACTATCATAATGTTGCTGTACATCATACCGTATTGACAGAAGTACCAAAATAAACTTTTTTATACTTTTAAAATATTGTTCTGGCAAAAATTGTGACATAATTCATCGAAAAGTACTTTGGTATGTAATGAATCTGTGTATGCATTTACGGAAAAGGCGTAAATCGAACAAATCCATATAATCCGAATTTATAATATAAATAAAAATAAAAAAAAAAATAAAAAAATTATTCCTTATTCGAATTATTTAAATATTTCTCTTGTTAAATTCATTAAATATAGGTGGAGTGTTTTCTGTCTACGATTCGATGATTTTTTTTTTTTTTTTGTATAGTAGCAATGGAAAAAGGCATTTTTTATAAAAGACTACAAGCTGCATTTATCCAAGACTTGAGCAATATTTTGAAAACAAAAGTTATATATATTTATAAGCAAATAATCAAATTATTAGTAACCAATACAACAACTAAACACTGTAACCAATGGAATATATATATATATAGTGTCTATTCTCCACACCTGCCCTTAGATGGCAGTTTGAGACAGAATATTTATATAGTTCCGATGATGACTTTCAGTTAGTAAGTAAGACATCACTACTCTGTGACAGTTCGCTTGAAACTATGTTATATTTTATTCTTCCATGTTAAGTATCTGTGTGTAATTTGATCTTTTGTGTGTCTTGTGATGTGGAATCTAGAAGAAATCTCAATAAACTATTATTGCCAAAAGCCGGTGTTTTCATCTGCACAACACCATGAGTCCCTCTTCACTACAACATTTTATTTCAAATTAATTTCTTTAATGGTAGAAAATTTAGCAAATAAGATATGAACATTATTTAGGAGGGATTTCATCTAATAAAGGAGATAAATCAGTCGAATTCTTTTTAAATATTGTTATTACTTGTTTCGGCTTAAATTGTTATTAATAAAACTGCTAAATTTTGAGTTATATTTGATGTGGAACAAAAACAAAGTTAGTATTAGAATTTCGAGCCTCAATAAAATATTGAATTTGCGTTTTTTTATCGTGAATTTTTATATTTAGATTCTAAAAGGAATTCAAATTTTTATAGATAAATATTTCTTTTTAACTTATTGAGTACTTTAATCATTTTCACATGCTATCGTTTTCAGCATGTCGAATTCGAATATGATCATATTAAAAAAAAAAAAAAAAAAAATATTTTTTTAACAGAAAATTGAATTATAAAAACATTTTGCATGTCAGTTTTAATTTTCTTATATATTCAATACCATTAAATGTTATATTTAATAAACACAAAATATTTGTACCGTTATGAAAGAAGTAAATGGAAAATTATCAGATTAACATTATATTATATAATCTAACGAAATATTATTCTGAAAATAGGTATTAATTTAATTCTTTATTTTACTTTATAATTATAAATTCGAGAAGATTTACCCAAAACATTAGATAATGAAATTACGTATCCACTTTGGTAATCAAATTCCTTCATAAAGTTAATTTCATGCAAAGTTTCAAAAATACTTATTTGCGTCATTCTTTCGCTAATTAAGTTTCATCGTGAATTCATTAATTTGAAAGATAATGAAAATTATTTTCTTTCTCTGGATACAAATTAAAACGAACGACATTTTTAAATTTCTTTCTTTTCCAAACAAAAATCATTAACATGTAGCAAAAAGATATTTATTTTTTATAATGTTATGCTTTGTGCTCAGGGCAAACATTTAAAATAAATGATGAAACATATTCATTTGATGAATATACTTTTGAAGTTATATTTTCAGTAGCAAATAAAGGAAACTGCCGTAAAAATTATATTCTATTGTAAACAAAAATAAAGAAATGCAAACTAAATAATGCAAAATATTTGCAATCTTAAATGTAAAGAAAAGAACATTTAAATCATTAATGAAAATTCATGTTCTTTAGCATTTCATCTAATGAAAATTCATGTTCTCTAGCATTTCACCGATGGATGTACTCGGCTGCAAGAAACTCAAAAGCTATATCAAGAGTGTTTTATACTGAAAGATACACCTATGCTTTGAAAGCATATCGTATCTCTCCTAATACTTATATTGCTTATACTTATAACAGGCTACACCGATCCGCCGAAAGGCACACAAAAAATATGAAAGACCGGACCACCGCAACATCAAAACTGGCGTGAACTATGGGTGAGTCATCAGGGCCCTCACCTACCACGGTACAACCCTTCCCTTGGGAAGTAAGTCCCTTTATTAATGGGAGGCAGCCGACCAAAACCGTTTTTTGTACCCATCAAGGTTGCGAGAACCAACCACAATATTGGGAGATTCTCATCTTCAATTACGAGGGGACTCCACACACAGTGGGAGTTATAATGCGTATAATAAGTATTTAAAATAAACTGTTTAAACTTGGATTATGAAAATAGCTTACAATTAAAAATAATTGTATAACCCCTTCTATAAATGCAGCATTAATTATATTTATATAATATTTAAGATGAATTTATATATAAAAGTTTTACAACCCATTTTATTTTTAAACATTTTACACAATATTTTATATTTATATAATAAATTTTATCATGAAAACTTATTTATTTCTCATTCACAAAAAAAAAAAAAAAATTATGGAAAAAACAAGAAAAACAGTAAAATTAAAAGTTGACAATTTTTTTTTCCATATCTGAAATGAAAAGCCACTTTTCCGGGAAATAAAAGTCCAATAAGTAATTGAACAATCTTTCACACTCAACGATATTTCAATCCTTAAAAGTAAACTAAGTCCTAAAGTGAAGATTATTTTTATATAAGGTTCTAAACAAATTTATATCAAAACCTTATTCAAACGTTTTGATCTTAATCATTTTGCATAATATTTTATATTTATATAGTAAATTGCAGCATTTGAATGTATTTATTTCCCATTCATAAAAGTTTATGGAAAAAAAAAGGAACATGGTAAAATTAAAGGTTGGCAAGTTTTATTACATATCTGAAATGAAAAGTAACTTCTCCGGGAAATAAAAGTCCAATAAGTAACTGAACAATATTTCTCTCTATTCGATGAAATGTGTTCTGACTCAATAATATTTGAATTCTTAAAAGTAAACTAAGCCCTAGAAATAAATATGTGCCTTGGAAACTTTCATAGTAGAAAATTTCAATTTACTACGGAATTTACTATGAAACTTCTATTACTATTCGAATTTACTATGGAATATATTATGAAATTACTATTACTATCCGAATTTACTATGGAATTTACTTTGAAATTACTATTACTGTTCCAATTTACTATGACATTACTATTACTATTCCAATTTACTATGACATTACTATTACTATTCCAATTTGCAAAGGTATTTACTATGAAATTACTACTAATATTCCACTTTATTATGGAATACTTAATTAATTATTTATTTCTCATTCATAAAAATTTAGGAAAGAAAAAAAAACTTCGTAAAATTAAAGGTTGGCAAAATTTATTATATAAATGAAAAGTAACTTTTCCGTTAAATAAAAGTCCAATAAGTAATTTAACAATATTTCATACTATTCGATAAAATGTGTTCTGACTCAACAATATTTGAATTCTTAAAAGTAAACTAAGCCCTAGAATAAAGATTTGTCTTGTGGAAACTTTCATAGTAAATAATTCCAATTCTTTCAGTTTTTCTTACGAGTTGCCTAGGGGTATTAAAAACATTTGCTCTTTTTGTTTACTTTGATAAGACAAAAAAGAACAGATATTGTTTGAAAGGAAAAAAATAATTCATCTCTTATGCTTATGGAATACTTTTTTTTCTTCTAAAACATTTTGTTTCCATTCTACACATTCTAACTTAAAAGTACTAAAAGCATCAGATGATCTTGATGCACGTAATCTTTTGTACTGCATCTACCCATCCTAAATTGAAAGAAAAAGAATACAAAAAAAAATCAGTAATATATAGAGAAAAAAAAATAGAAGCAGCGAATAGTTTTTACTTAACATCCCCCTCTCTAGAGAAAATCGTTGAAAACCTCCCCCTTTTCCTATAAAAACTGCAAGCATGTCGCTTTTTTCCCACACTTACTTATTCGAAGAAGCCCTGGTGAATAAAATAGATTCCACACAAGATGGAAATATTGAATAAGGAGGAGACATGCTGATAATGCGACAGGTTTAAAATGAAAAACCTCAAGAAAAAAAGAAACAAGGGGAAAAAAATAGAAAAAAAGGGAAGGGAACAACTGGAAAACGATTGCCAAGTATCTGGTGGAAGAATGATAAAAACATAAATGCATTCAACTTCTAAGTTAAGCATTTTTTGATAGGCAGTCGTTTTGTGTATTTTTCCCGCGCTTAATGCATTAGATAGATTTTTTCGTTGCTCATTTTCAAATGCGACTCTCCCGTGAAATTAGGAAGTTACGAAAATAAATAAATGAATAGACAGATAGAAAAAGAAGAAGAAAAGGTATGCATACGAAATGGGAATTATGTGTACCATTTAGAAGTGTGAAATTGCTAGGCATAAATTTAAAAGTTTTCTCTTGAGTGAAAACATTCTAAATCTACTTAGATATGGGATATTATTTTTTTTTCTATGAATTTCATTTGCGTATAATAGCTAGAAGAAAAAATAGTATAGCATTTTATTTTTGAATTAAAATTTGAAAATAGCTGTCTGCTAAAATTTATATTACCTCCAAGATGTAAATTTTGAATGAAGAGATTTTTTTTTCATTATTTAATACTACATAAGAAATGTGATGAGAAAGTTTCTATTTTTGATTTCTTAAAGTCTTTCTTTATCCTTATTAAATATAAAGATGTGTTTAATTATATGTCAGTAAGAACTGTCCTCCAATAAAAATGTGATTTTATTAAATTGTTTCTGAACATCATTTATTAAAATTGAATATTTCATTATTAAATTGAACATTACTTATGCTAGTATACAATTTTCTTAGTAATATTAAATAGAAATCATTATTATATTTGTTTTTGTTTGATAACATTAAATTTAGATTCTTGCTATAGGAATAAGAAATATTTCTCATTAAAAACATTAAAAATGATGTAAATAATATATATATATATATATATAATGAAATTAAATATTCATTAAAAATGAAAAGAAATGGTAATAAATATCATTTGAAATTGTTTAACTACTTAATTGTAAATTGTTTTTATAATCTGATTAAAAGAAATTTCCGATTTCTAGGATTTATTTTAAAACCCAATTAATAATAATTTTATAATTTTAATAAAATCCATTATTTAAAAATTCCATAAAATATTTCGGATAAATGTGGATTTTGCTTAATATTTATGCTGAATTTCAGTGTTTCAGAAATATTTAATGTCAGCCTATTGATTTGAGATTAAATAATGCAGTGCTCGTTTTGCGCATGTAGCGGAAAATAAAAGGAAATTAATATTTCAGAGAGTGTTTTGAGACAAATTTTTTGACTAAGATAAAAAATTTTGAAATATTATCATTATTATATAGTACTAGAGGAAGTTTGCTTCGGGAGTAGAGTTCATAATTTGTAGAATGTTACATGATATTATTATATATAATTCATAATATTATCACTTTTATTGAGTAATAAATAAATGACTGCTAAAAGCAGTGAGTAATAATAAGATTTTTTTTTCTTATAATCCACTATACAGCTCAGAAAAACACTTAATTCAAATTTCACAGAAGATAAAGTCACTTATTATGTTCAAAATATCGAGAGAAAATGAAATTACAATTTAAAAATGATATGCTTAAAACTGAAAATTAGTGAGCCATCTACAGAATTTACTGAAAGAATTTGGACAACTATCAAAAGTCGGTTTATAAACTGATAACATTTAGAGATAATACTCTTGGCTATGTGCTTATGTGTTATTATTAAGAATTAGCAGCGTTAACATGTGCAAAATTGTAAAGCATCTTTAAGAAATCAATATTTTTATATTTCCCTTACTGGGCTCTAATAGAGGGAACACAAGATTTCTTATTCCTTGTGTAGGAAATATGGTCAGTTATGTATTATTACCATGACAACGATGAACCCCAAATGCGTAATATTAATTTCATCCAATGATTAATCGCCAAAATCTGTCACCGAAAATGCTATATTAATCATAGTTAAAATCTAACTAAGTCCTCCAATGCTACAACACAATCAACAATTATTGTATTAAAATTATTAGTTTTTCATCCACATTTTATCTTCAAAATTAGAAGTTAAATAAAAAAAATGTTACATATAAAGCTGAAAATCCCTATTAACCCTTAACTGGGGAGGTGACATTTTAGGACTTAACTAGGGAGGTGCGGTCTACGAGACCGCATTCCATTTACACTCAAATTAAATTTTCTAATGAATGTATTACTATGAAAAACTGCCAATATATTTTGCAGATATTTTTCTTGATATATGATATGTTTTAGAAATTTTTCAAAATATATTGTCATTGAAAAAAGTAAATGTGTTGGAAGAGACGTTTTCTTCTCAAATTACATGTTACAATAAATAATATTCTTGAAAAAACATATTACCTTTTACTTTTTATATCATATTTATTTTTACAGTATATGAAGGTATATAGAAGACCATATAATGTAAAATTCAACAATTATATATATAAAAAAAATTGACAATGGGTAAAATTGGCCCTTTTTTTATCAGTTTGTGTGACTTTCATAGCACGGTTTTCTAGGGCCTTTTAAACATACAGGCTAAGAACTAGTATAAAAATCAACCTATAAATTCTGTATGTATATCTCCTGGTATATTAATATATTTTATAAATTTTTCAAAATACATTTTCACTAGAACAATAATTTCGTTTGAACATACATAACAAAATCAGTTGAATGCGAACGTTCATCGAAAAACTCTTTCGTACAATTATCCTTATCACTAAAATCTTTTTTTGTTTCATTTAAAAGTGTCTGGAACACTGCTTCATAATAGGATCAGTAAATTGGATGATATTTCGGGATCCACGTTTTAACGCCATCTGCTAAGCCCTGTTTATTATTGGGACACTAACAGGGAGGTGCGGTCTTAGAGACCTAGCTTCAAAAAATAACTGAATTATTTTAAAAGGCACCCGTTAAAATCGGTTGAAAAAGTGCACGTGTATTGAAGGTCACGAAGCAGGAAGCTATAGGGTCAGTCCATTCAATTGAACTAAAAATAGAATAGGGATGACCGAAAATCCAACGCTAGCGGTCTTACTGACCGCACGTCCCCAGTTAAGCGTTAAAGTTTTTGATATCAAAATACTTTAATTATAAAAAAGTATCAGATGTTAAATGACAAACGAATATTAAAATTTAAATATATATCTCATTATATTGTAATCATCTGTAATCTTAACAATTTAATTTTTGAAGATAAAATATTTTTTTCAAAAATCTTTAAATATTTTTATAAAGAAAATTTTATTAATAATAAAGATGCAAATAAATATTTTATAAGACAGAAAACAAGGATAATTAAAAAAGTAATATAATTTGCAGTCAAATCTATCAATTGCAGTTATAAATTAATTTTATACATAATTAATAGACTAAAATATTTTTCTTTGTATAGAATTAGAACAGGAATTTAGCTTACAAATAAAGGAATTTTCACTTCCTCGATATATTTATTTCATTACTATGATCATCTGTACATCGTTTTATTTTCCCTTTTAACTCTATTGGTAGATTTATGATGTTTATATTCATTGGTAATGGTAAAAAAATATATAAACCATATACGAAAACCAAGAGATAAAAAAAGTGACCATAGATCTTTTATGCTGACATGATTAGGGGAAAAACATTTTTATGTTTATCGTGACAAATATTCTACTTTCAAAAAGGGAAGAAAGATTTCATATCTACAAGAAAGATCTGAAGAATAGTATTATGTCGTGATAATATATCTTAATTGATCATCAATGGAGAAATGTGAGCAACTTGCATGGGGTACTTCACCGTTTATTATCGAAAAAAAAAACTTTCAAATTTGAATCTTTTTGCATTTCCTTATCTAATTAAAATATATTCGTGCTTTTAGTAGTGTTACATTCTCAATCCTTTCTGTTAATTGAATAATAAAAGAACAAATTGATGAAACAAATGAATATGAAGCAGCTACTGAAATTAAATGGAGAACAATTTCCGGAGAATTAATTGAAATAAATATAAAATATTTCTGATAAATTTTTGAACCAAGAAAAATTATTTAAATTGGGTATATTAGATATTATTTATGAATGCCTCAAGTAAAAAAAAAAAAGAAAGAGAGAACGAATATGCAAGCATTTGCATTTATTTCAAAGTTGATAAAATTCAGTAGAAACATGACACAAACGCTTCAAGAAATGTGCTTCAATAAGAAATTAAATAGCTTCTATTTACGGTATTATCAGGAGAACTTTTAGTCATGTAATTTGAACAGACTATATTTCGATTTTTATTTGGGACTATTCATTAATAATTTTAAAAAAATAAAATTCACATGAGGAAAGATGAAAATACTTTTCTAAATCACTATACCCATTGCGGAGACACTTCAGACATTAGGATGAGAAGGTTCCTGTATGGTGATTTGTTCTCATGACCCTGACGGACAGAAAAGGTGGAGGTTGGCTACAATAGCCGGTGATGGTCCTTAGGACTCAACCAAAGTCTATCCAGTGTTACTGCCGCGGCCTTCCAGTATTCAGTTTTTTCGTGTGCCTCAAAGAAGACCGGATAAGTCAATTTATGATTCCCTAAATCACTATAGAAATTAATTTATTAGTCAAAATGCCTTTGAAGAAATTTTTAAGATTACATACAATCCATTACGAACATGTGATTTAATATATTACCTGCTATGCTTCTAATAAGGAACATGATCTATAAGAAAGAGTATGGTTTAAAATGTATTATTGTTTTTACAGAGAAACTATATAGTATCATTTACTTTCATAGGCTCAACGATTTTTTTGTTTTGTTTTGTTAACTGAATTCTTAAAAGTCGAACCAGTATAATCTTTAAAGTAAATGAGAAAAATATTTAGCTCCTTATCAAGTAATATGGATGTTTTTTTTGTTTTTTTTTTTTTACTTTTTGAATCACCCATGTATTTACCAATTAACTGTTTTTGGCACTAGCAATAAAATCAAATATGTTGTTTACATACATAAAAATGCCAAAGGACTAAAACTATTTGTAAGAAGATTAGTCACATCAAAGTTTACCAAAGGGAGGGAAGAGAACACGTAAGGATTTTGTGGTACATTCCTTAACCATTTCCCAAGTAGGTATTAATTGCTTTTTATAACACAGAAAAGACAGCGGTTGTGATGGTCCTTGATCCAAAATATCTAGGAGATAAAAGGGGCATGGTGAAGAATGTTTGTGACATTGACTGGACTTGATGGACATGTGGTAATTTGGGGGTATATCATTTAAGGCAGAAATGGGATTTTTTCATATTAGGATAGTTGCCTTCCTAAAAGCGAAACTAACCTACATGTTTCTTTGATATGCAAATATAGTTTCAACTAACCAAACATACCATTGTTTTTGAACAGAAACCTCAGGCCATTTATGTACTAATGGGTGGTTCACAGAGATACAAATGAGATGTTCACAAATATAAAAATGAACGTTTGACAAATATACAAATGTATATTTGTCATCTATACGAATGAATAGTGTGATTATATCAGTCATACACTGAGAACTAGAATTCGAGAGTGTTAAACAATGGAGTGGACTGCATTCTTCTTCCATTCAGTATGATAAGATCGATTGATATGCAGTAATTGCTTGTCTAACTATCAGAAAGCATTCAGAAAGATTAGTGTTGACACCAAATGCTCAGTCGCTATGTTAAGAAAAATTAAAAACTTCTTTATGGTAGGTAAATATTTTGTCATAGTAATCTAGATTTTTGTATTTTTACAATTTTTTGCATTTAACCCTTCTAACGTCAAGGAGGGCTTTTCCCTCTGATGAAATCAACTTCAAGATTAGCAGCGCCGTCTGATGAAAGTGATTATCCCTTTTTTTCACTTTTGATCTTCCTCTCTTAATTATATGCTTAATACTGATGACTTCATGATTATGACTTGATTCCCTCTGTAAATTATACACTTAATACTGATGACTTCATGATTATGACTTGATTCCCTCTATTAATTATATACTTAATACTGATGAATTCATGATTATGACTTGATTCCTTCTGTTAATTATATACTTGATCCTGATAATTATAAGCTTTTCAGTCAGTGTATTCAAATTTGTTAAGAAAGAAATAATTTACAGGTGACAAATGAGTTTTTTGGTGCGAAAACGATTACAATAATAACGTTTATATATTGTCAAGAAAGAAACTATCTCTCGCATAATCATTAAGGCCTGCAACTGTTTCGATATACTTCTCTTTATAAATAAAATAAACTATTTTGCTTTATTTATTAAGAGATTTATATTATAAAAGCAGTTGTAGCTAAACATTAAAATGTGAATCACAGCTTTGAACACTATTAATTTTTTTAGCTTTACAAATTTTATTTGAATTTTAAATAAAGTTAAGTAATATTCCATGGGTTATGATCTCAAAGAAATTGTCAGGCCATTTCTCTTTGAAAGCGAATTACTGTAAGAACTTAAGGACATATTTTTTTTAGGATACTAAGGTAGAACAAGGCTTAAATAAAATACCATGTCTTATTTTAAAACAAAGTAGTTTATCCAAACATTGTGTATACAGTTTTCTTATACATATTTTTTAAATAATTTCATTTATGAAGTAGATGAGATTAATATAATCTTTAAGATGTAAAAACTAATAATAATAATAATAACAACAACATCTGTGTCTATTAACTAAGATATAAATCTAAAAAATTACTTTTAAAATTTTATTTTATATTTTGTCTTTAAACCTAAGGTGCAATATAATGTTTTAATGCAAATATGAGAGAAAAGATTATTTGATCTTCTTAAATAAGATTTAAATTCATTAGAGATTAATTAACTAAAGTCAAAAGACTTAAATTCATTCGACTAAAAACAATCACTTCTTAAATGAATGACTTTAATAGTATTTGAATCGTACCAATTTCAGTTTTTCTCAATTTAAATAAAATGATTTTTAAAATCTATCCTTCTAAATAACACTATTTTTGAATCTGCTAGCTAGACAAAATTAAAAGATAATTAGAATTCTCGAATAATCTTATTAAAATTAATCGGAAGTAGGATGAAATCGGCAAAAACATATAAAGTACAATAATATAAAAATCGATAAATATTTTAAAATTTACTAATGTGAAAACTGCATAAAACTCATATTGATCATCTTGTATTCAATATTCGTTTAAAATTTTCGTAGCACAGCAGAAATGAATGAAATATTGCCGAATCACTTTTGGCAGCAGAGTCTTACAATCTTAGATAACGGATCTTTAATGGATTTCTGTGCCAAAATAACAGCTTTACCACTTCTTCCTCCACTAAAGGGGCCTGGAGAGCAGCAGCATGTGATTTGTAGAACACCCTACGGTAGTCGGATAAATGCAGTGTTGACAGGAGAAACTCTTAGCAATTCGCACGCCATGCTATTCACTACATACATAAACAAAGAGTCATTATGCTATAAGAGTATTGCGCTGGGAGAGAGAATAGAAAGAAGAAACAACAGTGAAATATGGCTTTTGAACACGCAATACTGCAATACTGTTAACTTTCTAGGAGGCAAGAAAGTATATAAAAAATGCACATCAAGGAAATTATGTTTTTGGACCGAGGAAAGGAAAAAAAAATAATAATGCCATCTTATTCTAAAAGCTCGCTCATTTTTCTGGTTAGAATTCTCGGAAGAATTAACTAATTCAGTTTACTCTGGTGTTTTAATGAAAAATTGCTCAATTTTTCTCATTTGCCGTGAATAGTATTATTTTTTACTTAGTAGAGGGATTTTTTTTCTTAATTTCTTTCTAGCCTTTCTCATTTTCTTTTTTTTTTTTTGTATTTATGAAGATTTCTTTCTGAAAGTTAAGTAATGCTAAAACTACTAATTAGTACATCTAAAACTGAGAAATTCTTCCACTTTGCGTGTCTCAGTGATGTGTATTATGTGTCGAGAAAAAGTAGCCACTTCTTATGCAAACTCACTAAAAGATGTCTCATTTTAGTTTATAACGTAATAAATATTAGAAGCGTTGAGTTTATTTAAGCATAAGGGAATAAAAAAATAAATAAAGTGGCTCAGAGAACAGGCAGAATAAATATCAACTATTTAAATTATGGCTTATTTTATTATTTAAATGATCCTCCACTAGGAAATGCCTTCCGTGATATAAGCAATTTAAAACACTAGAAAACACTCTGATATTTAGGTGCTTCTAAAATTGGATGAGGAAAAGAAATATGGAAGTTCATCGAAAAAGTAATCATAGTTTTTAGATAAGATAACTACAATAGCGTGCTGTTTAATGAACCATTTTTAACTTCTGCTGGATGTTTAAATTTATGTTTTCAACTTTTCTCATTTCGAAGATATCTTTGACATCGGTGATATTTAAATTTTATTTTTCGGTTATTTCATTGTCATTTTAGACTCATGCGGATTCAAAAGAGTACATCTGTTGAGGATAATAAATATTAACGGTTTACATTTTTTTTCGGATCAATAATCGATTATATCTTATAAAAGAAACATGTTTTAAAGCAAACTTTAAAAATGTGTTTTATAGTACGATAGAAACATTTTACAATTTGTGTTATCATAATCTTTTCTGAAATGACGAAAACATCAAACAAAGTCTTTTCAAATGACGAAGCAGAATTTTATTGTTTCATGTCTGGAAGTTTTAATAAAAAAGGCAAACGAAAAAATGTATTAGTCTTTCTTCTCATCAAACTCTTAAATAAAATAAATATATATACATAACCTATTATGCAAATGCATAATAGGTAATATTTTTAATATATAATATCTTTCATATATTTAGTAGGTTGGCGTTTTTTTTTCTCTATCACATTTGCTTATGAATAATTTTATTTTTTAAAGGATACACAAGTATATATATATATATATATATATATATATATATATATATATATATATATATATATATATATATATATATATATATGGGCAGTTGCACTTTCGTTCCGTATTCTACAAATCAGTTTTTAGTATAAACATTGCTAAAATATATTTATTTTAAAAATGAGATTATTTTTGGTAAAAAACCATTCAATGTCTACAATCTTGTAAAATGCTACAGAGTTAGATTAGTAAGTATACACTGCTCGAGTGAGGAATTGCTATACATAAAACAAACAATTGACACTACTAATCCAATATTTCATTTGCATATCTTTTTTTCTGTTTGCTTTTGTATTCTAATCGTATGCCTGAGTCAGCCTTTCATTCTCTCGAAGTATTTTCAAAACGTTCTGATTTTCCCCTGACAATAAAATGCGTTTACAAGATGAAATGATTCAAAAAATATTTATTACATAAAAAAAATAATTTCTCAATTTGCTATTAATAAGCCAACAAACAAAAATATTTAAAATTAAGTATAAATAAATAATTTCCTTTATACACTGGTCGCTTGCATTCGACATTAGATATAATAGTTTTAAAATACTGTGGTTATACAGAATCAGTAAGTTTTCGTTTTTAAAAGATGATTTAAAAATTCCGAATTTCATTTACTCTACACCTGACCTTTACTTTACTTTACAACTGATTTTTTTTTCCGATTAGCTATTACATATTAATATGATGGATAGTAAAATAATGCTGAATACAACAAAAAGAGTTAAGAATTTAGAAGATTTCTACTTTTTTTTTTTTAACTTATTTTATATTTTTAGTTTTTTTATTCATTAACTAATAAATATTAGGGGCGAGAAGACTTTGTAAATTTTTGTGTTTGTAATAATATTATTTTTATATTTTCGAAACTTATTTATAAGATATAGGATTAATTTTAGTTTTAGTTTAAATTTATATTAGAATCATTTGTTCAATGATGAATAACAACTATGTTTTTACTAAAAAACATATTAAATTTTTGTTTAATTATGAATTTCAGAAGAGTTTCGTAAATGAAAAAACACATTGAAAATATGTGTATCAATGAATATTATACATACAAGATTTCAAAGCTTCTCTCTGATATGTAAAAAAATATATTTTGTCCACATCAAGTGTTAATTCTTCTTGGTTAATATGTCTTATATCAAATAAATAAATAAAAATGCTATATTAATGAGCTGATTCCAACTTCAGTTGAAACTGAAATATTGGCGGGAGGACAAAATGTTAACATATGCACTTTAAATAATGAACAATTTTCCCTATGTAATTCTTTTGATTAAAAGATCTAGAAATATATCAAAACCTGAATTTATTTTTCCTTCATTTTCATAAGTGGTTTGAAATTTAGGAAATATAAAAGAAGACACATAGAAAAAAAGATAGTTCAATTTTAACTGGGAAAATTGGGAGGGGAGGGGTATGTTTTTTTCATATGCTCTCGACGAGATGGGTCTCTCAATTTTTTCGCCATGGCAGGAATAAAATCAAAATGTATGTAAAATATTTTTGGAATTCAAATATTCTTATTACTAAAAAGAATTCCTTTTAAATACAATTATTTTTTGCTTCAAAAAAGGAAGAATGTAGAAAATAACATGGATAAAGGAATATATAGTTATCTTTATCCTAGATAAAAACATTTTTTATTTGAAATACATTGTGTATGCATGTAAGAATATTCAAGTAATAAAAACAACATTATTTTTCTTTAGAAGATTCAATAAAATAAGGAAGATTTTCCTAACCATTTGGAATTAAAATGAATCTGTATCTGCATATGCACTGATTCCATAAATAGGCGTATATGCTGAATGATTCATTAAGTTCATCGTCTTTATCATTTTTTAATATATATATATATATATATATATATATATATATATATATATATATATATATATATATATATATATATATATATATATATATATAACACTATATTTGCACGAAGCAGTTGTTTATTTTCAACTATTCGATAAGTATAAAAATAAAACGTTATACATTTTTAAAGGCTACATAATTATGGTTCTCTCTGAATTATCTTAATAGAAGTTCTATGTTTTTTAGTAACTTCTATATTAAATAGATGGATTGAACGCTTATTTTTGAGTATAAAAAATTATTTTGCAAATATAAAATCAATTGTAAATAAATGCAGTATATGTTTCATGGTTATCAGCAAAAATAGAAAACTGATAAACTACATGCAGATATTTTTTTTCAAAACTGTATAACTGTAATTACATAGTTATTCATAACTGTACTTTCATACTTTCATAACTGTAATTCGAAATGTTTTGTTAAAAGAGCTGCATATATTTAAATTAAAACTTTAAAGCTTTAAACCAGTATAGATTCTAAATATTCCAAATGTATTATTCAATAATAATTAAATTATATATACTTTTAAAAAGATAGAAATATCCATTTAAAAAAATCCTAAAAGCTACTAATCATAAAAACCTGATATAAATTTATCATTTCAGAATTTTATGTATAAATCAAACATATAAGCACGCTTAATAAATATTATGAGTCATCTCATTTTGAAAAATATCATTTTCAAACAATTCCATAATTGCAGTTACTCACTATGATTCATAATCAAATTTCAATAAAATTATTAGTATTATTGATAATATAAAAATCACTAGAAGTATCGAAAATATTTTTTAAAATGAGTTGAACAGTCATTAAGGAAGGGAAAAAAAGTTCTTTTTTCGTTACGTCTTATTAAGATGACATTTCTCCATTTATACAGAAAAGAGAAAATTAGATGTTTCAAAATCATTCTAAACATATTTTATTAATTAAAATTTTAGTTATGTTTCGCTAATTAAAATCACGTAAATATTTAAACATATATTTAAAAAGTTTCTCTATAAGTATTAATTATCATTTTCTTACTCGAATTTCGAAATTTATCAATACATAAAGTTCCCCAGAAAATACGCCAGTATATATTTTCGTATATCCTTCCATCAAATATCCTGAAGTTTAACTAGTTTGAGAATATTTGAAGTTAGATAAAGTTTGTGCTCTCCATTGAGCAATCAGCATGATAATAGAAGTAGTTTTGAAAGAGAGCGAGTAGCCGTCACTGGTGTGATGCGATGGAGAAAATAAAGATATCCTTTCGAGAAAGCGACGGTTGAGATAAAGGGTGTGGTTGAGGCACAGGTGATATTGACAGCCCATGGAAATGACACACATAGCGTGCGTCTCGTGACGGAGATTGGATTGATAACTGGAGGAAAGGAACGATCAGAAGCCATTGGATGAAACTTCGTTTTCTCAAACGGTCTCGTCCAAAGAGTTGAAAGACATGGTTCTGAGCATTCGTGTTTCAATCTTGAATGATTTCCAGAATAATTATGAGTATATCAAAATAGGAAAATTGCAGATCAAGTTTAATTCATAGTTCAGTGTATTCTAGAATTCTGTATTCTGAAATTATTTTAATGCAATTTAAAGTTTATATTATTTTTATACATAGTTATGAATATTTCTAAGGAAAGTTCATACTGCATTCATCTTAATTTATTTTGAGATTATCCTGTAACTGGAGACCGGAGTCAAAATGAATCCGCGTTGTTCATTAGCCCTGATTATCACGTGGTATTTTGTTCTTGAATACAATTATTTCCTCAGTACCTTCAAGTTGTTCTTTCAGCAGTATGTTGTAAAAAGTCTAATTATGAACACGTGCGTATAATCGCGTAATTCTTATTCAAAGTGTTTATTGTTATTTATGGAGTCATTGACTCCCTGTCTCTGAAATTGCTTCAATTTGAATGATGCAAAAAGAATTTTTAAAAAAAATATTCTTAAAAAAATATTTTAAAATATAGTATTTTTTATTTCTGTTTGTAAAATTCTAATAGATATTAACATTAGTGTATTTCCGTAATATCTAAACAAAGTAAATACTCATTAAAAGATTGTTCAGGTTTTTCTTACTGAATCTTTCCAAAATTTAATATTATAACATTTGCCCTTTTTAAATTTTGATGGAGTCATTTTGACACCATGTCTCTGTGGGCCAGTAGAAGTTATTGTCTCCAATTACGGGTTATATCAGCTAACTATATGAAATCAATAAAATAAAAATAGAATCGTAGCAGTAAAATGTTTCTAAAATTGAATAGTATAATATATTTCAATTAATATTTTAAAAAGTTATATTTGTGTTCTGAAATTTATGGTTTATTTTTTCTCATATTCATGAAATGTATGAAAAATCAACAGAATAATCAAACTAAATTTTCTGATTATTTTGTATACTGATGAGAACTTAAACTTTGGATGGAATTGGATGAAAATATAAAAATATAATTTCTTAAGTCATGCAGGCATGTTTCAAAGAAACACTCGTCAGTAAATTGAATCATTGCATTAAACAATGGATTCATTGTTTTATAAAACGCTTTTATTTAGATCAGTTATGAAATATATAATATATTTTTTTAATATACAATAACTTTTTTTTATCTTTTCTTTCCAAACAAGTTTTTATTTCTATTTTAAACAACCATGTTACAGTTATGAAATGTATTTTTTTTTTTTTACTATTTAATATTTTTCCTATTTTCTTTCCAATAAAATCTGTATTTTTATTTTCAGTAACCATGTTACAGTTATGTAAATTCTTCTAACAACTATGCTCATCGACATAATGAAATGCATAAGCTTTCATATTCTTTAATGTTCTATCTGATTGCACTTATTTTCATTCACATTATATATTTTGCAAAGAAAAAAATAATATAAAACCAAATTAAGATAGAAGTTAATGAATGGCAAAAAGCACAAGCACTTCTAGATATTTTAAACCAAAAATAATTCAACTTTCATTGAAACAAGTAAAATTATTCAAGAAGCATTAATGTAATTGTAAATTAATTCCTATTCATAGATGAACTCTATAAAATACTGTAAAAACACACATGTGGTGACCAGAAGATTCAATGTACCATGCACAAATAATTAGAAATGCATCAATTTTCATGAAAAAAAAAACTCTGGCTATCAAATATTGATCTCCATTATTAATTATTTAAGTTTAAAAGATAACTTGTTACATAATAAAATATAACAATGAACTCAATTCAATCCCGTGAGAGTTTATAATAAAATCGATTTCCTCTTAGTTTTCGGATATCCATTTTCCTAATCGGTAAATTTATCTTTAAGCTTATAATTGGGAATTACTTCCATTCTAATTTAAGTATCACGATCGAATATCAGATGATGCAAACATAGTGAATTTTGAAATTTAACTCTATTTCCTGAAAATAAAGGGAAATTGATTATTTTAAATTAAATTTTCTTAACTATATAGAAATTTTATAGTAATTACCATCCTAAATATAGCCCAAAAAATTTTCTTGCATTGACATGAGGATATAAATTTCCTCCAGCATTTTAATAAATTAAAAATGTTATAACAATTTTTAAAACTTAACGGAAGTTTAAAAGTTTATATTACAATACATATAAAATTTTATATGCTTTGAAATTTAAAAGTTTATGGTTAGAAGATTTTGTTAACTTTATCTAAGAATTTTAAGTTCACCACATTTATGAGAAAAATATTGAAGGCTGATACAATAGAATCCAGTTCTTAAAATAAATACTTGTTTTAATGTATAAACTAATTAAATTATGTTTAGTTAAAAGTTATTAAATAAGAAGTTTCAATGTTTCTGTTTTCCCTTGAGCTATAAGTATATTTTACAATTAATTAACTGATTTAAGTAAGACATTAAGAACCGTTTAGTTATTTATTATTACAGCTTAAAACTCTAGTTTGATGGAGTTTACTAGAATTTTGCCCGACTGAAAAAAATCTAATTACTTTTGCTCCTTAAAATATAACATGCACAACATATTAGTTATGTACAATGTATAAAATATACAGTATATTAGAAAGAGGCCAAAACTTCATTTGATATTTAACTATCAATTATCAATGCAGCAAACTGTTATATATTTTTCGTACCAAAATGAAAGTAGAATTATCTGAGAATAATTTGAAACCAGAAATAAATAAATTATTTGACAAATATGAAGTATATACATAAAATTATAATTAAATACCATGCACAAATGATAATCAATAGAATATAAAAATAATACTTCATATAGCATGATTGTCGCTTCAAAGATAAAATCTTGCATACACTTATAGTCATTTAAATGCTGCAGGTTTTTTTTTTTTTTTTTTTTTTTTTTTTGAAATTTGCAAGGACTTTTTCTTGTAATTTGCTTTGAGCAAATTCGGACAATAAAGTAGGCCAAGCAAACCGAAAGACTGTATATTCCTGCTATATTTTGAATGAACTTTCTGAAGTTTTATTAATTCTTTTTCTCCAAAAACATTTTAATTCGACAGATTTGTTTAAAATTTCAGGAAACCTGTTTGCTTTTAATTTTAAATACTGTTATTTTGAATCTTCTATTGCTAAACTGCAAAGTTTTTCATATATATCGTATAATATAGTATTTATTATCTAGAATCTCTAATATAAAGGTAAATTCTGAATAAATACTGACTTATATGAAAATTTACAGCTCTTTATTTAATTTCGTGTAGTAAAAGCAAAAGTGAAAGAGCCAATAATTACTTGAAATAAAATATTTTTAACAAAAATAATTTCTTACTCTACGTAGTATTGTCAAGTGACTGTGCTATTTTCCATAATGTATCCCATATAAGACATCAAAGTAAAAAGTCTTTTATCAGTGCGTTCAATACACTCAAAGTAGAAACAAATAAATCCTAAACAAACAAAAATGCAAAATAAAAATTTTGATAAAATTATAAACTAAATTATTTGCTGTGTTATTTTGAAACTCTTCTGCAGCTAGTATTTATGGCTGTAGCCTTCAGTATTGCTCATTAATAAATTATCTCACAAAGTATTGATTCTCACTGTATACGGTACTGTACATACTGTACAACCTGTATAAGTAAATTAAATGTTGAACGGTTAAATGAAATTTAGCTCCAAAATATTTTACAGAATCGTCTTTATTTATATAATTTTTCTGGACATATTTTAACCTTATCTAAAAACCGAAGATAAAAAATGAAAAGATATTCCACAAACCCAAAATAAAATATTCTCATATCCTACGTATATGCTTAAATGAGACATATTTGCATGCAATGTCTGGAACACCGACATGATTTCTAGGCCGGTAACGGGACTCAGTTCAGAAAGCAGTGAACTGTTTTCCTCTTATGATGGTTATACGCAGGTATCTCGCTTTACCAAGATGCGAACTCGTTTACTTATGAGGCGTGGTATACAAGGAGAAGTCGTTAAATGTCCCCTAAACCTGATGTTTTACTGCTGATGGAGGAGTAACCTCGTATTTCCTTTTAAACTCCTCTATCACTGCTTAGAGTGGTGAATTTAAGACGATTTTCAAAAATGATATGGAAGGAAACATTGAAAATGTCCTTCTATTTTAAGCAGGGCTTATATATATATAAATATGTATATAAACTTTTGGAGTTATTTATTTTTACATACAGAGATGGAAATGTATTGTTAAAATTTTCCTAGAAACTGTTTATTATAATGCCCACTAAGAAGCATATGTATTCTATCATTTTAGTTCATTTGTGTACTCTATAATTTAAAAATTTAATTTAAAAAATGATAAGTGATAAGTAAGAATAAAATTATCATAAGTCCTCAGAATGTGTGAAATTAATTCCTCTTTATCTGCTGTCGGTTACTAAACTTTTTGAACAAAACTATTTGCTTGATTAATTGCTTGTTTTTGCATGGATTTTTTTAAAAATTATGCTCAATAAAAGCAAAAATGTATGCCTTGCTTTTATAGACAACATATTTGCTTAGTTCACTTTGTGTATATTGATTCACAAAATTGTTTAGTTGATGATAAGAAAACGAATGTTTGATTTATGAAAATATCTACCAAAGATAAGCTAGAAAATTCCCTTTATATTTATTGCAACTTTTATTTTCAATTGAAATTAAGAAAAATGATTAAAAACATTGGTAAATAATATTAACAATAATTTCAAATATATTGCAAAACATTAGAATTACAAAATATACTTTTTACTACAAGAAAGAGCTAAAATTGAATTGCAATAGTTTGTTATTACAAAAACAAATATTCGTCCTTCCTACCAGTCACTAGTTCAAAAGAAATGAACAATGTAAAATACTATCACAAAATGGAAGCAAGAATTATATATCTGTGAATTCAAATTTATTAATCCTATAATAATAAAAAATAATTATTAGATATACCTTAACTACTTATACCTACTACTTCCAAAGATTTCTGTTAAGAAACTTTCAAATTAATAAAATCAAATTCATGGTTTTTAAAATATTATGTGTTTTAGAATATTTTAATTATATCATCATTCTTTTTTGAAAAATTTTGAAAACTTTAAAATGTAAACTTAAGCTGATAAGGATTTTCTTTTGTTTAATTTGAGAATTTTAATAATAAACTAGCATTTTCAGATATAAATTCCAAGTAAGAGAAAAGAACCATTATAAATCTTTGAATAATTTTGCTTTATTCTTTTTCTTCGAAATTCATTTAAAGCTGATATATACATTTGATATATTCGTAATCACTTAAATATATTATTACAAAGATGTAATGCTTTTTATAAATTATTTATTTGAACTTATTTTAATTATGCAAGAACTTACAAAATCAGCATTAATATAAATAAAAATAGCATATTTATAAATATCAAACTTATTATCATATAGCATACTGCGAATTAAACAACATAAATATAAAATCTTATAGTTAGTGTAGTAAAACATAAACATCGTTGATAATTTAAACCTTAGACATGAAGATTTCAAAAATAAATTGTATCTAACTAAATCGCAAACGATGCAGCTATAAATTTATTTAAAAGAAACGTTATTCGACCAATGAGTTATATCATATTTCATAGCTTTTCAATAAATTCAGTTTGTTCCAAAAACAATGAAACCTATTCAAAAGAGCTGATATCAAGCAGACAGCCCTTGCTGTATAGAATTAAAAACCTTAAAAATTCAATATATTTATAAAAAAATATTATAATTTTTAAAAATCTGAAAGTTGGATGAAAATTGTACGAAAAATATTTATATGAAAGTTTTAGCGGAGTTGAAACCAGAAATATATAAATGGAATTATCTTAATAACATAAGTAGTAACAAAATATATTCCAAATAACTAATCATTTTTGATAAATATTCATTAAATGTTAGCAACATTTATTATGAAATTGTAATTTAACCTTTATTCGTTGAAATTCATGAAAAGAAGATGGCTTAGAATTTTTTTTTCCTTTCTTCCTAATGACATTGATGTTTAATATAAAGAATTATAGTGAATATTAAGACATGAAATTGAACTACATGACCATTAAACCCGTTGAAACATGTCAAGCAATTTTTATAGTCTTTTAAACAAAAGAAATCTGTAGGCTTTATTAATGTATTTATTGGATATATTACATGTTTTTAGAATCCAAATTACAAAATAAAAAATATTTCTTAAAAAAATTATTTTATAAATTGTATTTGTTTTATAATGATTATTTGATGGGTACTGTCGGGATATTCAAGACATCATTGCAAAAAAAGAAAATACTAGGAATTCATCAAATATATAGGAATTAATTTTGGAAAAATATAAATAAAAAAGTAGTAGAAATTATTATTCTATCAAGCTCAATTGTTTGGGGAAATTTTGTTATATGAAAGCACATATTAGAATCAAAAATTTAGTATATCATAAAAATATAAATTACATTAAGAAATGTAAACTTCTGAGAATAAATTTAAATACTTTGTCCTTTAATTCTTCTTTTTCGAAAAATAACAGTTTTGTAGGATTTCTTTTTTCAAGTCTTATGCATGTGCAGGATCCCTAATACTTCTTTGAGTGTCTTGAAATAGATCCATAACTTTATTTTCTAATCGTTTTTCAAATATTTTTTCTTCAAGTTGCAGAGGACCACAGAATGCACTTTTTTACTGATTTGCTTCATTTTAATTATTTGTATGCCATAAAAAAATTGTGATTCTTGGGATTAAGCAACCTTCCTGAAACATTTCTATTTCACTTTTACGCATATATTTCCACAAAAAAATTCACACTTAAATTACGATTCTTTAGCATAAAATATATTACAAAATAAGAAAGAATTTATAATGCATTTCAATTTGGATTTTTCTTTGTTTTTACACCACGTTTTTTAAAAAATTTTTTAAGCAATGGTATTTGCTGAAAATGGTCATCGTAATTAAGGGATTTCAATTGAAGTATATTGTTTTTTGATTATTATTTTATATTCTCACAGATTATATTGAATGATGAAAGATTAATTTATTATTTATTTAAATAGTTTCTTTGTTATAAGAAACTCCATAAAATATTATGTTTCACATTTCTGCAGTGACAACATCATTAACAGTGATTTTAAATGTTGAATTCTTATAATTTAGGTATTTCAGAAGGAAGAAAGTCATTCTTCGTTTTGAAATATCTAAATTATGAGAATGATATTTTTAAATGGATTTAGTCTATTTTTCATTTCTGAATCCAATTAAATAAGGCAAACAATTCAAGAATTTTTTTTTCTATTCTAAGATTTTTAATTTTACACATTTCTTTTTTTTTATTTTATGACATCTCACTATTGTTCAGAGATAAAAGATATCCCATAGCATTTTACATTTTTTTTTTTTTTTACATTTACAAGTTTGTAAATATTTTCACAATTTTTAAATTAAAAGAGAGTATTAAATCATTCACTTTTTTCATATCAGCTGAAACACCTTGAGAGTAAGAAAAAAGACAAAGATTGTTGAAGCATACTTGATTTAAAAACGATTTATTCACTTTCAATGACATAATTCCATGTATACTTTTATAATTTTTTGGAATAAAATGAATACCTAAATTAGTTTTCCTGCCTTTCTTTTTTATTTTTTCAAATAATTGGAAGAAGAGACTAGCTGTCATCTAAATGTGAATTCACTATATGTTTTTTGCATGAAAAAAGATTTTCTTATAATTTATTATGTGATTAAATTTTGCATTATCTTATAATTTTTTAATTATTTTTTAACCTTTCCTATTAATTGTTTTATTTCCTATTATTGTGTTTTCTGTTTCAATCTTATGATACCATACCATATATTTAAATTCCTTTCTTTACAATAGAGACCAAAATACAAACACGTAAATTGTCTAATTTTTAGTCCAGCTTCCATTCTTATTTTATGACTTTTTCTATTTTAATTTTATTCAATCTTTTTATAATAAAATTTTGCTTTTTTAAAAATAAGCAAAATTATTTCCTTATTATTTACAGTTATCACTTCTTCCTACTTTACGATTATTAATTAATTTGGAAGCTCCATTTGTTAGAGTTGCAATCATCATTTCTTCAACTTTAAATGCCGGTGCCCTGGTCAAAAGGTAGCGCGTCTTCTCCGTGATCTGCGTGCCCCGGATTCGAGTCCTGGTTCGGGTATGGTTGTTCTTTAGCCGATGTTCTATCTGTGATGTGTGTGAAACAGCCCTCCCCCCGTAAAAAGAGGTTGTACAAGCGAGTGTGTGAGTGTCATCTTCAAATGAGCTCAGGGGCCTTTATCCTCAGAAGCTAATGCACATACTCGGTGTAAATAACTAACTTCGTCAGCGGGCTTGTCTATGACAAGTGCATAATTAACAACAACAACGTTAAGTAAAATAAAAATGTGAAAAGTATGAATATTATTTGTTATGTAACACCAATTCAAAAATTCTATGAAATAATTTTTACTCTAAACCTTATATAAAAATAAATACGAATTGTTATAGAATTTTGTTGCCTCATTAATTCATATTAATCATATAGCACGATCGATAAACGTATAGTAATTGATTAAAGAAAAACTAACGTATGTTTCCACAAACACAATATTTTAACTTTACAAAGTGATCATAAAATTAACTTCAAGAGCGTGCCATATGGCGCACTTTTACCAATGCCAAGGTGAGTGGTAGCAGTATTAAATGCAAAAAGCAAATTCTATACAAACGTCACTGATTGCAGTAATTAGAGCCAAATGTTTATGAACTACTTTAAGAAACGCTGAAAATTTATTTTATTTTCCCAATACAGATCTTTGATATGTACGATGAGAAAAATGTATTTGGCACTTACTTCATTCAACAGTTCAAGTCTATAATTTTTATTATTTTAAGTGCGATAATTTGCATTATAATGTTTCACTGTGATTCAAAAGCTACCATTAAAAGCTTTATATCAAGCGAAATATTAAATGTCTTCTCAAATGATTCAAGAACTTTCAAACATATAATATTGGAATTTTTATACTTGATATTTGGAAAATAATCATCAGATATGATTGCATTGTTTGATTTTATTAGGGATTTTGGTAAAAATATACAGTACTGTAGCTAAAATTTGTTAATTACCGACCCAATTGATTCCATTTCATAATAATTTGTATGTTTGTATATGTTGTATATTAGAAGAAAAATTATATTTGTATATGTTGCATATTAGAAATAAATTTTTTTCAATAAACTTAAAATTTTTTTTTGAGATTTTGGAAGAACCATCAAACATTTTAATAATATTTTTTTTTATCTTAATAAAATGAACTTATGATACATATTATACTATTAACATCAATACTTTCATCACAAAAATGCCAATTCTCGATGGAAAGAATTTTTCATGAATTTGAAGAAGGGGAACATAAACTTTTTATCAAATAATAATAAAAACAGAGTGCAATATGCAGTATGATTTTTTTAAACCGTATTGGTAATTTAATTTAATCGCAATCATTCATGGAAAAGATTAAAATATAATGCACGAATGGCGTGATAATAAACTTTCAGATTACTTAAAGCATGCGCTATAATGACTTTTAAGTTTAAAAAATATTATACGGTAAAAATGGGGGGGAAAACCAGTTTATAAAAATATAAATGAGAAATCGATTGCAGTATTAAAAAAATAAACGCCTCTCATCTGTTTCAAAAAAAAGTATTTCACTATATAGCTTTACGGATCTATATAAAAATCTAATTTCACTTATTTTTCTACTTTATAGACAATGTAACATAAGAAAAGCTTCTAAATCTCTTCTAACTGGAAATTCTAGCTGAAAGAAATTGTGTGCTTATTCTTGTAGAAAATAATTAAAAAAATATTTTCGCTTGATTTAGTATATATGTAAGAGAATAAAAACAATTTATAGTAAACTGATTTATAAAGGTTGAACAATTTATTGTATGAGAAAAGTGGAAAAGAGATAGATAAAATAAAACATTAAATCTAAGTGAAAAATAATCCTCTGATAACTTGACGAGCTAAAATGAAATTTAAAAAAGTATTTTATACTGTAGTATCATAAGAAATTTTATGTGTATTTATAAGTTTAATATAATTTTATTCGATTATCACTTTTTATTTGTAATTCATGGAAACACAAAAGCACTGTTCAAGAACTCATGCGTGCTGAGCTGCATGATCAACCGTAAACAGCATTTTTTTCAGAAATGAGATGGAAATAAAACCGCCCTCTTCAAAGTACAGATCATGAATTCATTCATTACTTCATTTACTAGAATACATTATTTTTAATTTTTAATATGCTATTAAAATTTTTTTAGTTAAAATATAAGTAATTAAATTAATCAAATGAAAGGCATAAAATAATTAGCTTCCTTTCTTGTTCTGGAAGTTCTAATATATATAATATCTATTTTTTTCCCATTTGTTAATTATAAATATCTACAAAACCATTAAACTAGACTTATAAATTAGTTTAATGAACACAATAGTAGTTCTATTTGGATTTCAGGTTTGTCAGAATAATGAAAATAAACAATTAAATGATATTATTTTTATATTAAATAATTTTTCTGAACAAATTAAACAGAAAATATCTATTTTAACTCCAAACATTTTGGATATTATCAATATATATACATTATTCGGATAAATTTTCCTTTATTTATCTGTTCCCTTTCAATAATAATTTTCTACCAAAAGTGTTTTCGCCGAAAGAAATTAGTGATAATGTGTCTTTTTTCAGTGGTTATAAATAATTAACAATATTCACTATTCAAAAAGAAATCACTATTATTCTCGTTGAATAAATGAACACGTGTTTAATCGTTGATGGCTTTCAAAGCTCTTAGCAGTGGACCGAAATGATTTACTTTACCATTAAGTTTCTTATTTATGAAGTGAGAATATTTTGACATATTAAAAAATGTTTGTAATAACAATACAGATAACGAAAAAATATCACGAGGAAGATTTTTTTCTTTAATTGCCAAAAATTACTTTCTTAATTCATGTATATTGTAAATGAGGGAATTAATTGTTTTGATTGATGGGATCTGGTTTAAATAATTCAAATTAAAAGAGATGATTGATGTTTTTTTAAGATTATGAATATTTAAACGCATACATTTCCATTATATATAGATGCCAAACTAAAATTTTTCTTATGGGAGTATGATTTTCAAATTTTCTTTGCTCGAGTGCAGATTTTATATTCTGAACATGCTTCAAAATTATGAATCATAATTGCTAATCACAAAGGAATAATTTAAACTATCCATTCTAAAAGACTAGAAAGAAAGAAAAAAAACCCTAGAAAAATGCAAAAAAAAAGTTTAAAGAAGAATTTAAAGTTATTTCTTATTAAAGAGCTATTGTAGAATAATTCTGAAATAATTATTGTTATTCAGAATTTTCATGTTAACACTTTTACTATTTAGCCTCCAAAACAGTATCTAAACAAGGCATAGTGTCAACATTTCTAAAAGTTCCAAGAAGTATAATTACTATGATGTGACTTCCTAAACATACATTACCCCCGCTAGCATTGCATGTTAATCAATTTTATACAATACTGTGATGTTATTATAGAATATTGTGATATTATATCATATTATTCAATATTTAACATTATTATTTAATTCTAATTTTATTTAATAGCATGCTATATTACAAAAGTGCACTACTGGACGCATATTTATTAATCAGAAAAAAACAGACTGACAGGCTAAATACGAATGTTGTGTTTATAGAATAGAGGTACATCTAATGTTAACTAAAGTGGTGTTATTTTACTATCATACATACATTTTGCAACTAAAAGAGTATATATATATATATATATATATATATATATATATATATATATATATATATATATATATAATGAAAGTTACTTGAAATATAGAATAAAATAGATTTTATTGAAAAAAATAATGTCTTAGTCAAATAGCAATGGAATACAATACTACAATAGAAAACGTAAATTAATAAAATAAATAAATAATTTAACAGGCGAATATATATATATAGAATAGAGATTTTTTAAATATAAATGTCGAAACACAAGAAAAAGATTATAAACAAATTTCTATGTTCCCGGAAATATTTTGCATGGTACTCTCTGGAATTTTAATTCACAGTTTAAGAAGTTGAGTTATCAAATGCATTAGTTTCAATGCATTAAACCTTTTCATAATAATAATTGAATTGTTATTTTAAACATCACATATGTCTATAGATGAAAGCAGAGGCAACAAAATCAATCATGCTGTTTACAAAGTATTATTCATAACAAAATTAGTGAAAAATAAAATATGATTTAATTACGCTTCATTGTTTAAGAAAATGGAACATTATGGTTATTGCTATTATTACATCACATTAACTTCGGCTAATTCATTTTCTATTTCATTGCCAAGAATAGCTTATTCACTGTAAATTCTAACAATAAGCTTAAAACATTCATCATTTAGTCTCAACCAACTTATGATTATAAGAATAATTTTATTCCATTTTCCAACAGAAGATAATGCCTTTTACGTATCCAGAATTTCAATATTTATTTACGTAAAAACATCAAAAGCTCAGAAATAAGAAAAATTATTGGTAATAGAACTGATAATCACCAGATCAAAGATTATTTTAAAAAGGGGGATTCGATAATAAAAATTTCCTTTCCTTCATTTCCCGAAGAAAGGTTGATTCAACGACAGGAAGTATTTTCGCATCTCGCACAGTGAGCCTTTAAAAAGCATTTTAATAATTCTCCCATTTTATCGCTTTTTCTCCCCACCCGACCACAAAATGCGCTATTCAGTATTTTTTCAACTTCGAAGCCTCGGCATTGTTCAATAATGCGACCTGCGTTCGCAGACCACGAACTATACTTATCCCGTAACGTTGAAAAGGAATAAAAACGTAAGCTGGCACAGAGAACCGTAGGGGAATTCAAAAAACGATTTAAGAAAAAGAATCCGAAAGAGGCTTGAATATTTACCGTTTGTCCTCTACCAGATCGGAATAAAGGGCAAGGGAAAAGATCTTTCCCTCCTCCACCCCTTCCAACATCTAGCCTTGGGAATTTTCAGTTATTTCAACTTTCTTTTTTTATCTTTATTTCTTTTCTTCTACTCTCTTCTTTTTTTCTTTTTTTTCAGTCTTTTGAAGAACCGGGAAAGTTTTTTGGTGTTACAGTCTGCGTCGACTGTCAATGTTGTTATTTTTGAAACTTCAGTCTAATGCGTACTAGTTTCATTTTTTTTTTCTTTTTCTTAATTTATCCTCTTTTTTTCCGAGGCTTTACTTTCCTACCATAAATAAGATTTGAATATTTGACTTGTAAGATTTGAAATGAAATTTTCTACGAATGTATCTTCAAATCATGGATTGGCTTCTCTTTCAACTGTTACAGATGCTTGAGACTATGTTATCTAAGAGAATGATACATATTCTCAAACTGACCTTCTTTGAAGTTTAACGTGGAGTGGAAATTACATAGTTTATTATTAGAAGAAGTTATCATAGAAAAGCAGTATGACTTAAAATAAGTATTCAATTTATTATTGACTTAAAAAGTAAAATTGTCTTTCGTTATTATCTTAACCAGAACGTCTTTTTCCAATAAAGTAAAACTTTCTATTCTTAGAAGCAAGCAGTTGTTTGAAATTATTTTTTAAATTAAAATAAGGAAGATAGATAATCTGACTATTTTGGTTCAAAAAAGGAATTTTGAAACATAAGAAAAGGTCAAGAAACGTGATTTGAATATTTGACGTGTAAGATTTTGAAATGAAATTTTCTAAGAATGTATCCTCAAATCATAGATTGACTGGTCTTTCAACTTTTATAGCTGCTTGAGAATATGTTATTTAAGAGAGATATACTGTTAATATTAATTATAACACTGGATATTACATAGTTTATCCGGCATTACGTAATTACATATGTAAACTTTATATTACATAGTTTAGCATTAGAAGAAATTATCATAGCAAGGCACAATTGATTTAAAAATAAGTATTGAATTTATTATTGATTTAAAAATTTGAAAATTTTAATTTTTACATATGATATTACATAGTTACATACGCGAACTGGATATTAAATAGATTAGCATTAGAAGAATCTATCATAGCAAGGCAGTTTAATTTAAATTTAAGTATTTAATTTATTATTACTTTAACGAAAGACAATTTTACTTTTTATAATCTATACCAGAACAACTTTTCCCAACAAATTAATGCATTCTAACTTTAGAAAAAAAACAGTAATTGGATATGGATTTTATTGAAATAAAAGTGAGAACGATAGATAATCTGATTAATTTGGTTAAAAAAAAAGAATAATGAAATATAACCATCAAGAGACGTATCGAAAGTTTTTTTTTTTTAAATAATGATACAAAATTGGATCAGACATTAAAATGTCATTCTATCAACTCACGCAACCAGGTTCATAATTTCAATTAAAAAAATAAAATAAAATAATTAGTTAAGAGCTTGTCAATTAGTAAAATATTCAACGATTTTTCAGGTGGGTTTTTTTATAAATCAATTATTTTTTATTAGATTTTATTTTACAAAATTAGAGAGAAATGGTAGAGAAAGGTAGAAAGGTAATGAGGTCTTCTATATTATTTTCTTTAGTAAATAATGAGATCGACTGGTTATTACTTCCCTCATGGACAAAAATAAGGTTGTGCTAAGTTCGAAATTCAAGGGTTAATCCAATTTCTATTATTATAACTGAATAGATTCAGAATAATTTTTGATTTTGTTGATTTTATCGAAATGTGGTCATGGTTTAAAACTATTTTCTGTCAACCCACGTTTATGATTGAATATGACATGAAAAATTTATAATTTGGAAAACATTTTATCTTGTAAGCTTATTATTCTTATTCAAGCTTATCATTATTAGATGTTTATAGGGAAAAAAATTAATCTTATTCTCATTATCAGGTTGTGCAAAAGCAGTTATGAGGGTTTTTCTTATTCTTTTCTTACTTGTAACGGATTAAGCGGATGAAATGCTCTATGTAAAATAATAATAATCATAATATTTCAAAATCTATTAAAAGGAATTACTGCGTATGTTCTTAAGTTTAAAAATAGATTTTACAATTTTAAAAATGAATTATATTGCAACTTGCTGCACAAATAATTTTCTCATTCTAATTATGATTCAATAGTTGTGTTCAAAACTATTAAAATTAGAAACGTATTTCCAACACTCCAACAATCGTACGTATTTCCAAACTTTGGAGTAAGTATACTTTGGAAACTTTGGAGTACGTATTTACTCCAAACGTATTTCCAACACTCGAAATGACACAGGTATTGTCTTTCATATTATTTGATTCAATAAAAAACTCCAGATATATTTATAGTATCTAGAATTTTTATAAGTTTCCTGTCTTCTGAAATATTCCTTTAAAATTGTTGCTTGAAAATAAGTCATAAATATGGTTAAACGTCTTCCTACTTATTAGTCATATGGCTCTAAATAAAATCTTAAAACTAAATAATCAAGGAAAAAGAAATAATCAGTAAAAATAATCAAAACTTAATCTGTGAAATTTTGGATTTCAATATTTTACACTATCATCTGAAACAGCTTGAAATATTGGTACCCAAATCATCCTTTTAGTCACTGAATATTTGGATTTTAATATTCTACACAAAAAGTTAAAATAGTATAAAATATTGATATACAAATCCTTCTCATGCGACAGTTGAAATTGTAGGTGACATGAATAATGTTTGATAATTTAATCGAATTAAACATAATTAATTTGAATAGGTGACCCTATATAAAGTTTATATTTTACAATTTTTACATCCGTACATTTATTGACTCAAACAATAAAACGATCCATTATAATTCTAAAACCAAAATACATATCTGTCAAAAAACAACAACACAGTATTTTACGACATCTGAAGAAATTTAATCAAAAACTCAATTCTTTTTTTCATTTGATGCAAATTTCCAACTGGAAGTGTATGCCTAATTTTAATGATTTAGAAATAGGTTTTTGGAATATGATGAGAATGAGGAATGCATATATTATTTGGCACTTAATTTACATTGGTTAATAGTGGAATAATTTTTTAGAAGTAACAATCTGTGCTTAAGTATTGAATAAATTTAATTTATAAGGCTTTTTTTATCAATTCATCACATTATAAATGACCATATACCGGATGCGGCATAAATTCGTGCAAACTTCAGAGAATCATAATAAAAAAAAGTAATGCTCAAAAAAATTGCGGTTTGCGGGAATATGTTCAGAGATCCTTTAGATTTTGTTATTTCAATTGAAAAATGTATTTAAAAATGACCGATAGATGGCACTCACACGTCATACCGAGACGGTTTATGCAAATCAGCATAGCTATAAAACACAAGGCTGGAAATGAATCTGTCATTCGACGCCAGTAGCATGCTATCGCTACCGGATCGAGCATTAGTGGTTAAATTGTTCTATAAAAACGGTGAATCAGCGACTAAAGCGTTGCGACAGTTATGGACGGTGAAAGGAATTAAAATGAAGAAAAACCCAATTTCTTTGAATAGGATATTGAATTCAGTTCGCCGTTTAGAGGAAACGGGAAGATTAGAGGATCGTCCACGAAGCGGTAGACCATCCGTCAGGCGCTGCCCGCGACCCTGTTATCCAAAGGGTCATGAGAAATGTGGCAGCCGAGACTTCAACGAGGAGTTGCAATGCACGTGAAGCAGGTAAAGTAGAAGAAATTCCGTAAAAGACTATCCGACGCATTCTGCTCGAACTCTTGAAACTGCATCCATACAAGATAGAGGCATTTCACAAATTGTTGCCAGCAGATTGCGAGAAAAGACAAACCTTTGCAACATGGGTGCTCGCACAAATGGAACATGACACAGAATGGTTACTGAATTTCATGTGGACAGATGAATCTAACTCTGCATGGTGACGTCAATACGCAAAACAGTCGGGCGACAAACGTGCATTATCTTCCGTCACCTTCATGCAGGATGGTGCCCCACCCCACGTTGCTAGTTCCGTTAAGACGTTCCTCCTAGACGCATTTACTGAGGACAGAGTGATAAGCCGATAATGTAAGGTTGAGTGGCCCTCTCGATCACCAGATCTTGGTCCAACGGACATTTGGTTGTGGGGATACCTAAAGTCTCGTGTCTACCGTAGTTCTCCTGCCATTTTGATGGAACTGAAAGATGCCATTCAATTGGTCCTTGGTGGCATCGATGCCGACATCTTACAAGCCTCACTTGCTTAATACCTTGTGGCGGAGGTCATGTTGAGCATCTTCAGCTTTAAAATAAAATGTACTATAATGCTACTGTGCTCTTTTTTCCTGATTTACATAAACTGTCTTGGTATGATGTGTGAGCGCCATCTATCGGTCATTTTCTAAATACACTTTTTTAAATGGAAATAACAAAATCCAAAGGCTTTCTGAACATATTCCCGCAAACTGTAATTTTTTTCGAGCATTACGTTTTTCATTATGACTTTTTGAAATTTGCACGAATTTATGCCACACCCGGTATATGTAAAAGTTAAAGATATTGATTTTTAAGTAATATTCTTTCTAAAAATGCGCAAATTAAAACCAACCTTCTTAATTCGCATTACCAATCATAACATTATATTTAATTATGAATTTTAAAAAGTTGACATAAGTTATTAATTTTAAATTTTATATGAAATTGTATAATTTCTTCTGAAGTGTAACAAATAATATATATTGCTTTTCGTTTCTGATATTTTTAGAGGCTATCAAAATTATTTATTGCCAAAAAGCATTTATTTATTGCCAAAAGCATTTTCAAAATGCAAACTTCATTTAGTTTTTCGCTTTTATACTATCTAAATATTCAGAAATCTTTTAAACCGTGTAAAGTATGAAATGAAAAGTTTACTTCACTGAGAAATGGTAATAAGTTGAGTCATAAATTGGAATTTGTAACAAAAATTAATCTTTTAAACAGCAGCTCTGAATCGGTCTTATATTATTCATTCAATATTCAACAAAGGAAATTACTTGTTTCCCCGACACTAAGATTATTAGAACATGAAATAATATCAAAATACTTTATATAATAGAACAGATTGAATTGAAATATATTTAGGTAAAAAATTAAACACCTTGCTATTATTTTATTTAAAATTATCTTAATTGGTGGAATTTGCTGCTAACTTTCCCTGAATAATTTTATATTTCAGATCGAAAAAGCTTATTTTCCCGATTATTTATTCAATTTTTTTTTTGTAACAATTAATAATTTGAAATGGGAATTTCAGCTTATACCTAACAGAAACACGCAGTTAGCAGAATTTTAATCTGTTGGTACAGAAAATATCTATATAATTTTTCTGCTTAACAAAATTTTTTTAGAAGAAAAGAAATACTAATAAGCATAAGTAATGTTAATTACATTTTAATTATTTTAATTTTTACCGATAGTACGCGTTTTTTAATTTTTATTTTGTACTGTTAAGAGAAAATGACAAATTCAAAAGAAGAGCAATTAAAATTATTACATTTCAATCCTGTGTTAAAAATAATTCCATCTCATAGGAAAGATAATTTTTGATATTAAAATTAGAATACTAACTATTATATAAATATCAAATTAATAAAATATACTTTATTGAAATTTATTATTTTTTTAACTATTAAAACTTCATTATTCGATGTGTTTAAAATTAATTTGAATGCAGCTGAAGAAATAAAACTATATTGTAAACTGAATAATGTGTATTTCGAGAATTAAGGAGATAGAGGGTTTTTTTTAATTATAGTTTAGTGATTCATTTTGAAATCCAAGATTTTGTAATAACCTTTAAATAAAAGAAAAATGGCGATGCAAAATTTATTCGATACATGAAATATTTGTACTTGTTAAAGTATTTTTCACTTTTTCTTATCCTAAATATTATATATTTATTTCTACATATTATAAATTTCATCTATATTTCAGATATATTTATAGGAATAGAGAATTTTTTCTCTAAAATTTTGATATTCTTTTATATTAAACTTCACTGCTTCAAAACAATACATTAAAGTGTAGATAGAAATGCAATAGTGTTTAAATGGAGAAAATGAAAAAAAAAATATTTCTAAGAAAACAATGATTTAGGTATCGAGTGTGGTTGAAGGGCAAATCATATTGACAACTAAGGAAAGTGACACTTGTAACGTGCTTAATGACAGGAATTGACTTAGATGTCACACGTTACAGTTTCGTCTTCATAGATTGTCTCATCTCTACAGTTGCTAGAAATATAATATTTTTTTGTCTCGACCTCGTATTCTCACGGTAGTATCATAAGAAGGGGGATAAAAAGTGTATCTCTTATAAAGAGCAAATTTATTTGCCTCTGAGAAGAATACAAAAATCAAGAAATTTAATCAACTAAACTGAATGCATGATTTTATATAGTCTGAAAATATTTATATAATTTTTAACTTAAATAATTTCTATTTAAAAATAGAGATAATGTAATGTGTAAAAATGGAGAGAGAAGCTAACTAAGTTAGTACTTTTAATTTAGTTTTAAAAATTTTACAATAGGAAGTTAGTGAGAATGTTTAAGATTCTATTATTGCGATCAGAAAATTATTTATCTATACTTATATAAAGCTCAATGTGTGTGTGTGTGTTGGCACTCTACAGGCCAGATCGTTCGACCTACGGTTACCAAATTTGGCACATGCATACCTTGGAGGTCGGGAATGTGCACCTAGGGTCCCCTTTTTTTAAATTTTTAATCATAATTTCAATTATTAATTAAAAACTAAATTTCCCTACCGCCAAATGAGTAAGGCTTCAGTTTTTTTTCCACGCTAACGAGGAGAGGCTTAATTTATTTTCGGTCGATTATTTCAAACGATTCTGTTTATTTTATTAATGTTTGATGCATTTGAAATTAAACATTGTTAATTAATCGATCTTCCAGATTCATTCTGAAGTACTTTTCAATTAAAATAAAACAGAATGAAGGAAATTAAAAATTTCTAATCTGCGTTGAGTTACCCCAACTGGCGTAGAAAATTCACGCATTTGCGTTATCATAGATGGCGTTGAAAACTCACGCATTTGCGTTACCATAGATGGCGTTGAAAATTCACGCATGCTGTTCTGTTTATTTTCTTAGAGTTTCATGCATTTAAAACTAAACATTGTTAATTAATTGATCTGTTCATGATAAATCTGAGAAATTTTGTAGAAAACTTCTTGAGATATTACATAAATTAAGAAACATATTCTTTAGTGAACATAAGGTTTAAATACTCAGCGACTCTGTTTTCAGTACTCATATTTAAAAAAAATGCTTCGTTTCAGTAAAAAATGTTCTTATATTAATTGCAATTTAACCATTTTCACTTTAATTTAAAGCATAAATTCTACAGGGGCTAACAGAAAATTAGAGAGATACATATTACGTTATGGCCGAAGGCCTTTATAATATTATGAATGAATTATATGATTATCAAAATTTGAAGCTTTAAAATATTTTGATGAAGAAGCTATTAAAATGGGAGTTGCATAAAATATTTAATTATTAAAATTTTAACGAGCATTAAGATTGGAGAGCCGGCTGGTCGCCAAAGGCGGCCTGTCTAAAATAAATGAAAATTTGTAAACAATATAAAATTCAATTATAACATTTAAAATTTCTGGGTTCAATAATAAAATAAACTATGAAAAAACTTTAACCTACCCCATGGAAAACAAAAAAGTTCTGTCGATTAGAAATTTGGCCTCTCAAACCGCAACCTCAAAATAACCTCTGAAAACTATCAAAGATATACTTTAACCTATTATTACCCTTAAAATGTGTCTGTGTATGCAACCCATTGGTGCAAAATCTTCCAGTGATTTAATTCATGAGTCAAAATATGAATTTCTATAACATTCTATTTCAAACCTAATTATCAATGTCGAATTTCCAAAGGCAAACAATGCCTAAAACGTTTGCGATACAATATTTAACAAATTATCATTCCACATATTATGACAGCTTCGGAAGAAATATATTGCTCCAAATTGCTCGAGAAATTGATTTCCATATGTATTAATTTAGAATAGGTAGTTTGTATGGAAATAGTGCTGAATAGGAAACTATTTACCCAAATATGGGATGCCAGCAATGCATGAGTTTTGCTATGATAGCAGAAAGTGATTCATCAAAATATAATGATTTTCTGTGGATGCTGGAAGTGGTATTGCATTTTGTGCTGTATTATTCTTAATGATTGAAAGAATCCATCTACGAGTTTTTATTGCTTTATTTAATTCACTTATATGCTTTTATAGAAATGAATTAATTTAAACTGATTATGAAAAAGACTTATTACTAAATGTATTATTATGAAATTGGTCTTTTAAATAGTTCAATTGATGAGGAGTGTCAAACAAGTTTACGTCTTCTTGTCACTCAACGCGTGCTATAAAGTAAGAGAAAGAAAGAAAACAGTTTATTTACAATATTTATTTGCAAGAAGAAATCTAACAATATATAATTCCGTCTATAAGTATGATCCTTCTGCTCGAGAATGGCAATGATGCCATTTCTTCCTGCAGAATTTAGCAAATTTTATTTCTCCACGATTGCTGTTCATATAGTTACGAACCTGTGATGCGGCTTCCCCGCATAGTCGATTCCATAGGAGGTCCCAGGGCTTGGCGACAAACTTGGTGACCATTTGGCGACTTGGCGACGACTTTGGCGCCAGAATAGATTATACCCGAAACATCGAGAATTTTCCCGATCCGTCCAGTAGGAACGGAGATACGCCTCGAACGTTCCTGATTGGTTGAGAGGCTTCTAGCCCCGCCTCCTGAGACCTATAAAAGGAAGCACCCGCAGCTGCCGAGCAGCGGAGAATTTAGGAGAAGTCGGAAGCGACAGAGCAGAGTAGAGTGAACCGGAGTCGTCGTGGTTAATTGAGTGTGAACCAGTCGTGAATTGGGTCGTCATGAACCAGATCGGAGAGAGTATTCGGAATCGACAACAAGAACTGGCCTTCCAGAGATTAGCGGAGCAGCGACGGAGTCAAGTGAGTGCTGAATTAAGTTGTGCGCTACGGTCTGCATTAGAGTCTGTTGTGTGCTGTTGTCTGCACGTCTCGGCTGAAGATAATTGTGTGCTGTATATAGTTGACGTCTTTGTGTTGTCCTGTGTGTCTTCGTGTAAATAAACGTCGTTGTTTTATTTTCTACTGCCGACTGGTGATTGAGCGTTCTTCACACCATATAACATCCACTATCCAAACGAACCCCCGGAAATTTCGTAGCAATATTTATATCTTCCTTACGCAGTTTCGTAATTAAGTATGCATTATGGAAGCTATAAATGAATGTCACATTCTTACTCAGTATCGGAAATCGAAGCCATGTGTATATAGGCTGTTAAGATAAACTTTCATTATATTGCTTAGAAACTGACCATTGAAAACAACATTTCAACCTTCGACAGCAGGGTTAGTACTCTCTTCAATAGAAATCTTGTTCGTTTCCCTACATGAAACGAGTGTTTAAACTTCTTTAAAGGAAAATAATTGCGTAAGAGGAGTAAATTCCAAATTTGCATCAAAAGTATTTAATAGAATTAAGTATTTGAATAATCAAAAAATAATTTAAAAGCATGGAAATAATAACAAATAGATATGTATATTCTTTTGATAGACATGTTTTTGATAAATATCTATAAAAATTTATGAATTCAAGCTCAATTACAAGACAATACAAGGCATTACAAGACAATATAAACATGCTAGTAAAGACAAAGTATTAATTCGCTACCTAAACTCTAGCATTTCTCAGTTTTACAGTGATATAATAATGAAAACTGATCACAATGCAATATGTGCGAGATATAGGCTCAATTAATTACACAAATCTGAATCTGATAAATAGGTTATTATCTTTAGCACAGGATAAACTTCAAATTTGCTAGATGTGCAATCTGAATCCCGATAACCATTTCGCAACCTCATCGTTACCTTTTTTCACTATGCAAACAATTATGCTTATAAGTTCTTAAATTTGTCTTCTAACCTTGGCATTATATTGATATAGAAAATACTGACAAGTAAAGTTACTTTTCAGCAAATTCAAAATATTCTATTTAATAGCTAAGCACTCCAAGGTATTTTCATAAAATAAATTGATATTCAATGAATATTTAAAATATAAGGTAATTCTTATACTTTATAATTCGGAACCATTCTAAGATGATCTAAAAATTTATAATTACTTATTAAGAAGCAATTTTTAAAATAGTTACCCCGATATTACTACTTTCTACAAAATATTTAATGTGGCAGACTTCTCAAATAAATTATATGGAAACTGTATCGATTTTATAATAATTGCTTTCAAGAATAAATAGTTGAATTTCTTATATAAAATTGGCACAAAATAAATTGTTTTTCAATTTCTAAAACCTTCTAATAGATGAAATATTTATAATCAGTTACTGATGTTAAGTTTCAGTTTGAAATTACGTTTTTAGAAATAATAAAATTATGGTTTGTATAAATTCTGTACAGGAACATTTAAATTTTCTATTATAAATGCAATTAACATTTAAATAATTGATTACAACTAAACTGCAACACATTTAATAAAAGTTAACATTTTTATGAACTGAAGTTCATTTATTAGGTAAAGTAAATATAAGTAAATAAAGTTCAGTTATTTAGATAAATTAAACATTGTGAGGATTATTAAGAATCATATAAGTGGTATAAATTAATATTCAAGAAAGATATATATATATATATATATATATATATATATATATATATATATATAGCAGTAGTATAGCAGTAATGGAAAAAAAAACATATTTCTTGGCAAAATCACCTTATTTCCGAAAAAATATATACAGGTGTTTCAGAACTTCTAAGAGGGGTAGGGTACATCCTGACGAACCAAAATCATATACCCATGGGCATTCAGAAATGCATTCCTGACGCGGTAGATGGCGTTGTGCGAAAAGTCCGAGCTTTCGTGCAGAGAATCTTCATTTCGTACAAGAACGCCAAGTTAGTAGGATGGATGATTACACGATCGCAGAGTTAGCCGATATGCATTTGGCGTACGGGGCTGCAAATTGTATTGGACCAGCCGCACAGCGTTTGTACGCGGAACGATATCTGACGAGGAGTATTCCCAGTCATAATTTTTTTTGCAAGACTACACCAGAGGTTAGCTGAGACAGGTTCATTAGAAAGAGTTCACAGGGACAGGGTAAGGACAATATGGACTGCAGACGCCTAACAGAATTTGTTGCAGCATTTACAGGGGAATCCAAGAACGAATACACGAATTGTAGCAAACGCAGTCAGGGTTTCCCATTGCAGCGTCTGGAGGATTCTCCGAGCAGAAGACATGCATCCGTTTCACGTGCAGCGTGTCCAGACACAGAAACCGGAGGATTATGTACCTCGTTTTGCTTTCTCACAGTGGTACCTGGGAAAATGTGCTACAAATCCCTTTTTCCTGCTGAAGTTTTGTTTTCCGATGAGGCATTCTTTACAAGGGAAGGAATTTTCGACACACATAACGACCATATCTGGGCGGTTGAGAACCCGCATGCAATACGACATCGTGCAGCACAAAAACGATTTTCGGTCAATGTATGGGCCGGTATTGTGGGAGATCGCCTCATCGGACTTAACCTGTTACCGGGTCGTCTAACCGGACCTACGTACTTGCTCTTTCTGCAGCAAGTATTGCCACAACTTTTGAGAGATGAACAGATTTCTGCATCGACGCAACAGACAATGCGGTTCCAAGACGATGGACCCCCTGCCCATTATAGCGGAGATGTTCGTAACTACCTGGATGTCACATTTGGTTAACGGTGGATCGTACGTGGGGGTCCGGTGCGTTGGCCTGCTCGGTCACCCAACTTACCATGTCTTGATTTTTATTTCTGGGGTCATATGAAATCGCTAGTTTATGACACCCCTGTTGACACTGCTGAGGAGCTCGTTGCAAGAATCGCAGTAGCTGCCAGAGAGATTCGAGATATGCCTGGAGTATTCCAGAATGTTCGGATGTCCATGCGTCGGAGATGTGAGGTGTGCATTGTAGCCCGTGGAAGAAACTTTCAACACTTTGATTCATGTACCATTTGCTTCTTTTCATGTATTATTAAAACGATCTCTCATTTACGGTCTCTTTTCTTTATGGTGATTCTATGTACAACACCGCTTCAGGAAAGCATTTCCGACCCCACATTGCTCTATGATTTCGAGTTGCCAGGATGTATCCTACCCCTCTTAGAAGTTCTGAAACGTTTCACTGAAACACCCTGTATATATTTGGCTATAAAATAACAAATAAATTCAAAATTCAAAGCAGTAGAATGAATGATAGATTTGATGTCTTTCACAATGAAATGATTTTATTTTCAAAATTCTTGCAATTTCTGCGGCCAAGACAAACTTTTAAATACTATAAATTTTACTGCAAAATGACTTAATGTATTCTTTTTTCTGTAATCTCATGAATTATAACTATATACGTTTAAGAATTGATTTAAACTAATTATTGTTGCCTCTAAATTGAGAAAAAAATGATTTTCAAAACCGTAACATAATTAGTGCTCCCTACAAGAATTTTCATTTGAAGTAACATAGTAGCATAAAGTTATATCCGCTAGTGTAAAAATAAATTTAAATTGTAGAATTTGATAGCAATCTCCCACTCATCATTGTTTTTTACAGTCTCATCAATGTTATTACAAAAGAAATGATGCTGTGTCCTCAACATTACATGATCACAGGATCATAATTCGAAATATTATCCAATTAACTTTCGCGTAACTGAATTTCAAAGTTTCGACACGTTTTGCAACAGAAAAAAAATGTAAATAACAATTAAGAGTGCTCTAATTTGTTCAACTAATATAGATAACATAATTATTAACCTAATTATGTTAATAATTTGTTAAGGATATGTTATAAATTTTATATACCATTAATTATAATTTTAAATAATGTTACTTTGAATCAATTTATCACAACTTGAGTCCTTCGTTTTTTGAGACTTTACAGAATTCCTTATAAAAGGAAAAATATATAAATTATATTCTTACCTAAATAAAACTATATATAGATTTCTTATAAAAAAACTATTTAAATATTGATTTGTTGGACAAAATTATAGCACAAAAGAAGTAATAAAAATATGATGGAAAGAATAATCAAATGAAATTCATATTATTCAAGGTTTAATTGATAAATAATTGGCGTTTGGACTCGTAAAATTAATTTTAACCAATTAAAGGTTTTATACAAAGTAAAATATTTTGTGCTATAAATGATAAAATATTTTTTGGAACAATAATACTAAAAAGAATGTTTTTAAAATTTTCAACATTCGAAATATTTATAAAAAAAGGGGATATGAATTCCTACATGTTGAAAATAAAAATAATATACATATTTCTGTTATTTTAGGAATTTTTATTTGAAAGCATTTAAAAAGTTTCTACTACGATCGAATGTTAATTTTTTTTAGAATTTTAGGTCATTTACAGCAAAATGAAGATTAAAAAAAAAAGTCATGAGATTGAAAAATGAAATGGTATTTACTATACAATAAATGGTATTTACTATACAATTAAGTTCCGCTATTTTTAAACCGACTTTAAGAAGCCAAAATACAAATAAAAAATCTTCTTAAAATAAAAATAATAAATATTCTGAAAATATTCTTATTTTTTCCGCAGTCATGTTCAAGCGAGACATTTATAAGCAATGCTTGGAAGACTGACGTCATTTTTGGGACCATTACATGACTCCGTTCATAAAAACTTGAATAGTGTCCCAGAATATGAAGGTTATATGTAGATATCTCGCTCCTACCAAGATGCCAAGAGGTTTACTTATGATCCGTGGTACACAAAGAGATGTCATAAAATGCCTTCTAAACAGATAGTTTACTGCTGATGGAGAAGCAACCTCATATTTCCCTTTAAAATGCCCTATTCCTATAAAGAATGGTGAATTTAAGACGTTTTTCGAGACCACCCCAGTGAAAGAAAAAAATATATAAGATTTGTTGTTTTTAGGAATGATGTTTCGTATAAGAAAATAAGAAAATTCGGATTAAAATTATGATGAAGAGTTTTTTTTTTATGAATATATAGTGTGAAGTATGATTTGTCCATGTTTAATTTACATTATTGGAATCAGATGTAAAAAATTCAAAAGTTTACTTTCGGAAATGAATAATTGTAAAACTAAATGTAGAGCTTTGGATTAATGAATCCACTTGTTATTAATATAATGGTATATATACCAGATAGCATATTATCAATAAAATACAAATTGCGTGATAAAAAATACACTTCAAATACACTTTAGTTGATTTATAAACCACAGGAGGTATTGAATCAAGAAATTATTATCTTATTTGGACGAACTTATTTCTTATATAATTGGCATCTTCCGCGGGGAGCACCTAGAAATGAGGATGGGAAGCTTTCGGCCTGGTGGGTGGTTCTCGCCATCCTGGAGATATACGAAAAATTGGGGGGGGGGGGGGAATGGCTCCTCCCATCCATCATGGGAAGTGTTTCCTTACGGAAGTGTTGTACCGTGGCCGGTGATGACCCTTATTACTCAACCACAGTTTTCCATCAGTGTTACTGTCGTAGTGGTTCGGTCATTATTATTATTTTTTATCTGTGTGCCTTCGAGACGAGTCGGATAGTCAGTGATATGACTTAGATAATTGGTGATCAACAAAAAGTATTTTTTCGAAACCAATAATGATTTTAAAAAAAAATTATGAATTTAAAACTAAATAACATTTTGGCGCATGAAGTACTTTATAATTCTATTAATTTATAAAAATTCAAAGAATATTACTGTAAAAAACCCAATTTATACTTTTTGAAGGAAAAAAAAATCATAAGCTTTAAACTAATACTATATTATATTTAAACCACTTTTCTTCAGTTTTAATAAATGTTTAATAATTTTTAATATGCCTTAAGGCAAAGATTTTCATTGTTTTAATAACTGAATATATATCCAAATGCGTTGTGACAATTTAATTATATTTTTATGTGCATTTCCTCATTGAAGTATAATTAAAAGAAAATTTAAAAATAAAATAAAGCCATGCGATGCAAGCCTAAAGCAACATTTTATTGCAATGTTTCTAGACTCGAACTATAGTTTCGAATCTTCTTCAATTTCCTTTTTATAGTCTGGTTTGCCTGAGGCTTTTGAACTAAGTTGCTTTTTAAGAATAATCGTTTTATTGTAATTATGTTTTCAAAAGATTTTATTATTTTATTTGTATTAGAAACATAAATATTTGAAAAGTTTTACGCAAGTACGCCTTATTTAATTTAATCCATTAAAATGATTAAATTAACCATTAAATAAAATAAGATTCAAGTGGAGAATTTAGATTATCTGCTAATTAAAAAAATAAATAAATGTGAACGCTTGAAATCAAATTAATTCTTAAGGTAGATCTTTATTGCTTGTTTGTCACCCTCAATCAAACCAAGAAATACATATATAATTGTTTTCAATAAACGAAATTTATTAAATACATTTAATGGTAAATATATAAATGGGTTTTATAAACATCTGTTAACCATGTTAGAGCCGGAATTACTTTTTTTTCCGGTTTTCTTGCTCTAATAAAAAGAAAATATTTGAAATTAATGCATATGTTTGAATAAAAGTCCATGCATAAAGCATATTTTAAAACTTGAAAGATAGGTTTATGTATAAAAACGTTCGATGCATCAGATTTATCAAATTAAAATATTAGAAACAAAAACATCTGCTAATTTTTTAGTAGGATTTCTTTTCTTCCCCCTTTCTTTTCTTTCTTTATTTTTACTTACGGTTTGTTTAACAACTGCATTTTTTTACTAGTAAACAGAAGTAATCGCACTAAACAGAAAATATTTCATACAGCTTTAAAAAATGAAAAATAATGAAATGTACTTAAAAATAAATATTGTATAACTAATGACCTCTGAAGAGTAGTATAACTGATTTTTAGAGCTCTTATTCATTTTGATGTATTGTTATATTTTAATTTTCTTCACAAAGTATCAAAATATGTTTTAAATTAAATTAATAGACTTTGTTAAAAATTTATCTGAATACTCAATATCAGCGAGTTCTTTGTTCTTTAAAAATCCGGCATTTATTAAATAATTCGTTTTATTTAAAAGACACTTTTATTAAAAATTTGGAAAATAAATAGTAACAATTTTTATTCTAATTTTTTGCAATATTTGCAGAAAATTTAACTCGTAAAAAGGCACACTGCGATTATAATGATGTAGAATTAAAATGAATTACTTTCAGGAAAGGCAAGCAATAAATTCAATCTCCTTAAACTAAATAACCTCGTCATTATTTTTTCTTTATTTTATAAAAAGAAACTGACGACTTTAAAATTCGTAAGAATATGCATTATATTATCCAAAAGATATTATTTGACAATCTCTTAAATATGTTTTTTAAAATTATTTTTTATCTCAATATAAATAGATGTTTCTCCGTCTTGCAGAAGAAAACTGTTTTCTTTTTTTGTTTGCTTGTTCTTTATTATTTATTTTCCATAAGAAAATGCCTAATTTTCTAGAACTGTGATAGCTCTTTAAAATATTTCTATTTCACTTTTAAATGTATCTCCAGAAATATAATTTTAGTTTATGTACTTTTAGAAGAATATATATTAAAAAGATGTTGAAATCTAATCATAAAAAAAATTGATTCATTTTTTTATTGTTTTATATTTTTTTTTTCTTTTTATGCTTACTAGCCTTAAATATTAAAAAAAAATGAAAGTGACAAAAAAGTAGTTTTTAATTTGTTGTTACTTTCTATCAGAATACTTTTCTATATTAGTTTTTAATTATTGATGTTTTTTTAGGTTATTTAAATTTCAATATTCGATTTTAGAAAAAAATGCATGAAATATTATTACATTTCACTTAAAGAGAGATTATAAATTAAAATTCTGGTATCTTTAATTATTAAATGGCAGAGTGAAACTGTTCACATATTCATAGTTGAAAATTAAAAATAAGTTTATTTTTCTTATTTTCATCTAAAAATTGCAAAACAAATAGACAAAGAAATAATTTGTCATTATTCAAAGCTTAAAATTTTCGTATTTATTCTAAACTACATCTACTTGTTTGTGAAAAGAAATTAGCCATAAGTTTCCACATTTAGGAAAATAACTACTAGAATTTTGGTTGACATAGATTTCACTTTTTTGAGGCAATAACTCTAGATTTTCTACATAAATTAAACACGGTTAGTACCCAAAGATTGGCAACTATCTTAACAATTGCTGTAACATTGCTAAGTCTGCAAATGGCATAAAGGTGTTCAAAATTCTAACCGAAAATAACTATTTTCACAATTTACTTTTAGAAATAACAAACAAGAATATATGAGTTGTTGCTTATATTTTAGTTCAAAGTTTGAAACGTAGAAATGTAATCTCTTTGATCTAATGGGTTAGAGTTCTGAATAAATTTAAGTTCTAACAAGCTTATTGCAATTATAAATTTTCCAATCAGGACAAGTAAATGAGGGAAAGCAAAGGATAATATCAAGACTCCTAAAGCTGATATTAGCTACATGTCTATCAGAGAATCTAATTATCCTGAGTTTCAAATTTCTTTATCTACAAACTTTCACAAGACAGTAAAATTAGAATTAGAAAATCTTACCGAGTATATGCAAATGTCATTGAACAAAATTATCGTAATTTCTACTCTATAATTCGTAGAGTGATACCAAATGCATTTCTCTCGTCGATTAATGCATACCCAGGATTATTTACCACAATTCCCCTCAATTATGATCTCAAGGAATTTGAACTTGTAATGAAATTTTGGAAATCAGGATGTTTACTGAGAAATAATTTTCAGAATTTAATTCACTTATAACAAAATTATCGCCATAAAACTACGTATTCTGAAGTAGTACATTTTTTTGGCAAAATTAATATTAGGTATTTTTATTGTAATATATTCTACCATGACACATTTTTCTTAAGTTCAGGTAATGAATTTAATAATAATAAAGAGCGTTAGAGTTTGGAATAAATTAAAATAATTGGTACAGGAGATAGCGTCTTCATCTTGAAAATCTCTTTAATCCCATCAAGTCACCAGTTAAGCATCAACAGTTGCCAGCACAATTTGAAGGAGCAAAAAGAAAGCAAAAAAAAAAAAAAAAAAAATCAGAATTTGCAAGCTTTTTATGAATGTTATTTCCTGATGTATAAATTGCCCTTTGACATTCTTTCCTTTGATAATCTTTTAACTTAGTAGCTGGGAAAAAGAAACAACAAAAAAAGTCCTTAGAAAACATAGACCAATAATAGATTAATTAGTATTTCAAAATTAGTTTCATTTCAATTTCCTGTTTTGCCATTGACAAATATACTAAACAAAAACACAGTCTTGTTCTGTTTTCTTAATGCCTTTTATAGCATGCTATGCATCTCAGATAAAACTCCGATGGAAACAATAGTTTCTTTATAAAATCATAGTAGTTATAAAAAGTAGCAATTTCATAATTCATTCTTATATCATAAAACTAAAATTGGACATTATAATAACACCCTTTTAACCTAAATATAAAAATTAGTATCAATGCTAAAATATTTATTATTTTTATTTTAATTAATATGAAAGTTTTAGAAGCATCAATTTTCTTTTCATTAAAGTTTGAAATGAAAATGAACTGTTTGAAAATTGCCTGAGAAACAAAACTCTGAATCGCGTTTTTTGATAGACTGTTAATGAATATTATTTCCTACGGTATATTAAATGAGTAAAGAAATGTACTACAAAATGTGGCTCTTTACGTCTCTTAGTTTTGAAATACAAATATATATTTACATTTTATGGAATACAACTATTTATTTTTTCCAGAAAAATAAACCCAAATTAATTAATATTTATACAAAAACAAATTTAATTGGATGTGAGTTAAACGTAAATGAAGTCAATGCTATTTTATTTCATGACAATGTGGCTAACTGATAGATTGGAAAATTAATCCGCTTTTTAGCTCTATGCTCACAAACACTTCTAAAGTATAACATAAATTCATATACGTTATCTTTATACGAAGTTCAATTATCTAAACTTAAATACATAAGTAATTTATAGAAATTGCAGTCAGCTTATATTCGGATGCCTCGTTTTCTTCACCTTCGCCTAAAGAAATACTGATGAATAAAATTTTAAAAACATATTTATTATTAATTAAATAAATTCATTCTTTATAAATATGCAATTAAATACAAATCTTTTCATTTCAGTTTAGTTAAATTGATCTACCAAAAATTAAACATTTCTAAGAAAAGTAGGACAGGTACGAACGGTATTTAGATGTATAAATTTCAAAAGTAAATCGTTATAGCAAAAACAATTGCTGTATCAAAAAATAATAAATTAGCCAAATATGAAGATTAAATCATTCAACATTTATCTCAAGGTGGTTTTTTTTTTTTTAATTTTACAAAATATATTTATATATAACTCATTTCAAATTCCAAATGCATGAAATGTATTTTCAAAACATTAAATAAAATTTTATCAGAAAAAAGCAAATATAATAACAATAGAGATTATGAAAAAAATCGGCATTAAATGTTATAATATCCATATAAAAATTCTTTAATTAAAGATATTTTATAATAAAACATCACCTTCCTTTATTTCCCAAAAAAATGGATTATTGAACTATAGTAAGTATTTTCGAATCTCGCATTCTAAACTTTCAAATGCATTTTCATATTATACTTTTTTATCGCTTTTTTCTGTTCCAATATACAAAATACTCTGTTCAATATTTTTTCGAAATTCAAAGACACAACACTCTATAATAATACGACCTGCATTTGCAGGTAGCGAACAATGCTTACCCAGTAATACTGAAAATGAATAAAAACGTGTGCTAGTACTTATACCCAGGCGGAGGGGGGAGGGGATTAGAGAAACGATTTAAGAAATAAGAACCCGGAAGAGGCTTATATATTCACCACTTGTTCTTTATAATATCGGAATAAAGGTCATTTTTTTCCCTTTTCACTCTCACCAATATCTAGCCTTAGGAATTTTCACCTTTTAAAATTTTGAACTTTTAAAATCTTCTTTATTTCTTTTTTCATATATTTCTCATTATTTCCAAATAATTTTGGAAGAAACAAAAAAGCAATTGGTGTTACAGTCCGAGTCGACTGTTAGTATTATTATTTTTTAACCGTCACTCTCAGATGCCCGAATTTCATTTTCAGTTCTTTTCTTTTATTTATCTCCTTGTTGACAGTTTTTTACTTACTAAGAATATGATTTGAATATTTGACTCGTATTGTTTCGAAATGACATTCTCTAGGAAAGCGCTTTCAAGATTTGCATTTTGTTTTACTTTTCTCAAAATAACTTCCTCACAGCATAACCATTTAGCTGAATTATATCGTTGATATTATTTAGAATCTTGCTGACAGTTTCAACGCACTGAGTACAAACATCTCAGCGAGTTATGTTAGGTGAAAAAGTTATAAAATAAAACAAGATAATTTTGAAAGAAATAAGCCATTTCCGTATTTGAAATATATATGCCGTCAGACATGAAAATCTGAGTAAATATTTTTAAACATAAAAGATATCTGAAAATTGTAAATTTATAATTTCATTTATCTGTTTATTTAATTTGGAAATGTTTAGATTTGTTTTTGAGAAGAGCTTACAAATTGGTTTAAAATATATTTTTTTCAAAAACTATTAAAAACTTAAAAATGTAAATTGATATTTGTTCAATAACTGTTAAAATAGGTGATAATGTAAATTGATATTTGTTCAAAAACTGTTAAAATTGGTGCGAATGTAAATTGATATTTGTTCAAAAACTGTTAAAATTGGTGCGAATGTAAATTGATATTTGTTCAAAAACTAATAAACATTTGAGAATGTAAATTGAAATTGGTTAAAAAATTATCAAAAGCAATGAAAAATGTATAGTTGTATTTCATTTATTGATGATAACCGAATAAAGAGTTTAATTATAAAACATGAAGGTTCACATTTGCGAAATTTGATAAAGTATACATTTTCATGCAGGTAAATATTGTTTACACTTATACATAAAACATTATCGTAATGTTAAGATATATAATTTAAATGTCACTTCAAAATTCTGGAAAAGAGGAAATAAATTCAACAAAATTCAATACTTCGTGACAGAAAATTAAAATTTCAAATTTAATTCATAACAAGGAAAGAAAGTTATTTTTCATTATTAAGTATAACTTTCCGATTTGGAGGTAAGTTTATTTTTATAAGTACAATTTTCTTATTTTCAAATTATAGTTTCAAAATTGAATTAGTACTTCATTGTTATCTCATTTTTTAAGAGTAAAGAGCTCTGTAAAATGAAAATTTCTGATTTAGCAACATATGTAAAGACATCAAATTTGCATACGTTAAAATTCTTTAAGACATTTGAGAAAACTAGCAAGATTTAACTGAAAACATTGTAGCGTCGTTAATTCAAGCAATTACCTTATTATGAAAAAATCAATCTTAAAACTATATATCATTTATTCTAAAGCCTTTTACCAATAGCGAGATATGTAAATATAATTAATTTCGATATATCCATACAAAATACCATTTTCTGCTTCCGCAATTAATTTTCAAGAAAACTCAAAACCAGAGAATGTGAAAATTGTTGAAAATAAAAACCGATGATAAATTGAACATTGATTCTTTTATAAATGGGATTTGCTCATTTCATAATTTCCCAAAGAATGGCTGATTCAAAGATACGAAGTACTTTCGCATTTCAAGAAGATAACTTTAAAAATACATTTAAACAATTCACTCATTTTGTCAGATTTCTCCCTGCTCAGTTACAAAATGTGCTATTCACTATTTTTCAACTTAGAAACCTTGCCATTGTTTAATAATGTGACCTTATCACGCTTTATACTTATCTCGTACTGTTGAAACGGAGTAAATATGTAAATTGGCACGTACAAACAGAATGAGGAATTCAAAAATGATTTTAGAAAACGAACCCGAAATTTATTTGAATATTATCCCCTTGTATTTTACCAGATAAAAAATGGCGAGGATAATATTTTAGTATCTGGCAACCCTCTGCAGTTGCAGGAATTTTCTGCTATTTCAACATTTGTGTGTGTGTGTGTGTGTGTGTGTGTGTGTGTGTGTGTTACTTCATTTCATTTATCTTACCATTCTTTTTTCTTTAATTCATTTCGAAGAAATGAAATATCTTTTGAGTTTATAATTTTCATTGACTGCCAATATTGTTATTTTACTATCATGAATCCTATACGTATTATTTTAAATTTCTCCTCTTTCATTTCATTTTTCTCTTTGAAGGATTTTAACTTACAATAAATACGAGTTGTATTTCATTGGTAAGTATACAAAATTGCATTTTCCTGCAATTAATCCCAATGTATTTAATTTCACTTTCTTAAAACACTATGGCTTGAAAAATGTGATTTTGGTATTAAAATTTTGTTGCTGTAATCCACATCTAAAGAGAAGTTGATAATAAAAACCCATCAGGAAGAGAAAAAAAAATATAAAGTTGTATAGTTTCAAAAACATTTTTAGTTTCTTCATAATACTATTTTAAACTGATATGCTAAAATCTATATAACTGCGTCCATATGAGGCTAAAATTTAAAAATCCGATACAAAAATTTTAAAATGCCATTATTTTTTAAGTTATTATTTAAATTTAAATTTTATATAATTCTACAATAACTTCATACTTGAAAGCCCATCACAGAAAATTGGCCTTCTTTAAAGAATCAAAAACATAGCAGTTTTTACTCCATTGAGAATCGGTCTCACTAGATTGATATATAATCATCTTTTATTAAATTATTAATCGACGATGGGTCCACATTGTGACTGTGGAGTAACAGTTTTTCATATATTATTGAATATTCATATTTTAATGCTCTTTGCTTGTTTTACTTTAAAACAACAGCAGTGACTTTGCACCTATTGCTTGACAGAGAGCACACATGAGAAAGTGTTTGTCTTTTTTTAAATATATAAAGTTTTATTCCTCAACTTGAATTTATTATCAAAGTTACCTTGTGACTTTTTCTAATTTATAATCATTTTACCAACGGCTTTTTTTTGTATTATATTAATAGAAACTGTTTTTGCTAAACTTTGAACTAGAAATAAATTTGTTTGTCGCAGTATAACCTTCATATTGGTTCTTGTGCCATAAAACTTCAAACCAAACCAAACCAAACCAAACCAAAAATAAGGGGAATATATATATATTTATAAACTAAAAGTAGCGTCCAATAGTGTATACACTTTTGATTTCGAGATGCAGTTTACCAGGCAATAATCGGTTGATAACTACTGGTAGAACAGTCAATTCCTGATTTTTAAAAACACATGCAAAAGAAATCTTGCGGGTTTCTTGTTTTTTCCGATCTCCTGTCAGGTGTAGTTTTGATCGATTCATCTGAAGAAGAGAAAACATAAGTAATATATTCCGTCATCATTCTTTCAAAACATTTTATGACATCATCCTTCAAGATGATTTAATATTTATTTAAATTCCTTTCTAATTATATTACTTGATTCTTTCAGATTAATAAGATTTTTTTGAAATTATAAGCTATAACTATTTATTTCTATATAGGTATTTCACAATACACTAAAAATTAACAGGGCCTGTATAGTCTGTTTGGTAGGGTGCTGGATTCGTATCACTTGGGTTGTAAGTTCAAACACCGCTGGTCGTAGATTCCCCTTATATGTGGTGACTGGTGCACGTATAAATCTGTCGTGCTCAAAATGTCATCCGTGTCGAGACAATACTACTGGGGGTGCTGGTTCAGAGGCGATCGTTCTCTGGTTCAGATCTAAATTACAATCTGTGAATGAATGAAGTCCGCCCCATAAAATAGGTTGTGACGTGTGAGTATCTAAGACATACTCTTGGCCCAAGATGGCGCTACTGAAACAAGAGACGCTCTCTCGGCTTAAAATTGCTGACTTCGTCAGTGGGTTTGTCTATGACAAGTGATATTAGAAACATCAACATAAAAAATAATTTAAAATAATAGGACCATTGGAATCAGATCTTTTAAATTTTTGAAATTCAAAATGAATACTTTTATCTTCGCCAAGATTGAATTTTCCAAAATCTAGAATTTATTTCTTCTTATTGAATTTCGCGAAGTAATGACACTAGGTTTAATTAATATATATGTACTAAACTAACCTTCCTTGATAAATTTATCTCTTATTAATATTTTCAGAACATGAACTCGTATAACTTAAAAAACACAATTACTGATTTGGATAGCTCAGTTACAATCTAAATTAAAACACGCTATCAACAAAGCCTTCATTATATGTTGTCAAAAATCAAAAAAATAAATCGTTGAAGTTTAATTAGTTTACAAATATTTGTGGATGAAGTTTAAGTTCTCTCTTTATTTCTCAGCATGTTAATAACAGTTATTTCCAAAGATAGCGTGCCGAAGACACAAGTAGGATGCGATGAAGAAAATAAAGATATATCTGAGAAGGCGATGGTTTAGATAAAGGGTGTGGCTGAGGCTCAGGTGATATTGACAGTTCATGGAGATGACACACATATCGTGCGTCTCGTGATGGAGATTGGATTGATAACTCGAGGGAAATAACGCTCAGAAGCCACTGGATGGAAATTCGTTTTCACAAACTGTCTTCTCCAAATAGTTCAAACATATAGAAATAAGTATTGGCGGGTTGAGCGAGAATAAACTTTAGATCGTTGAAGAAGATATCAAAGGTAGAATAGAAACTTGAGATGCAGTAAGGTTCAAGTATAATTCATAACTGAAGACCGTTTGAAACTAAATAAATTTTATTAAAAAGTAACATACAAAATTTTGAATGGTAAGGAATCATCCCCGCATTATATTTAAAATTTTTAGAATGACAGAATCAAATCATTGTTTTAAGCATTCATTTTTACTTTCTTGCACTGTAAGTCAAAATAGTTTCATTTTTTTATAGTCTTTGAATTATTTTATATATTGTTTGTAACATATTATATATTTTATATATAAATTTTCTTTAATTATTCTTGGTTTTTTGGTATATATATATTTTAATTATTATTTATACTTTAGAACATTAAAATGGATTATATCTCAAATTCCTAAAGTTGTCATCCTTTAAGGAAGGGAAGTTAATTTGTAATAAAACAATTGAATCGCAATTAATGCGACGCGGTACCTGAAAAATTTCTTTTAAATTTTAATGTTTAAAATTATGTTTTACTTTTTTATATATAAAAGTAGTATATAACTCTCACCTATTTTTTTTTAATAATTATTCTTTTTAAAAAATTATATTTAAAAAAAAAATGTGAGCTATTTTTTAAAGTCCTGTGTAGTTTTTAATTCGAAGATTTTTCTCCATTTTTTTCTTTAAGGTAGATATTAATATATTACATAAAATTTATTATGGACTTCCTCCTGACAATTTATTTTTATCATTTTTATTGTAAAAAACACAAAAAAAAACTTTAAAAAGCAGAAATTCTGACTTTGGACCTATTTAAAATAAATTCTTATACAACTTAAAGCTAATTCCAAGCTAAATTTTATAAACTTATATTTATGAACAAGCAAATAAAATTCCACACATCTTCCTCCATTTTTAAGAAAGCCTTTGGTTTCAAAATGTAGCATATAAGCAAAAACACATTCTGCTATTCTCATTGCTGTTTCTGCTATTCTCACTGCTATTTCTGCTATTCTCACTGCTATTTCTGCTATTCTAATTGCTATTTCTGCTATTCTAATTGCTGTTTCTGCTATTCTAATTGTTGTTTCTGCTATTCTCATTGCTGTTTCTACTATTCTAATTGATATTACTGCTATTCTGCTTGATAGATGTAGTTGTAACTTGAACATTTACTTCAAATGAAACTGTGGAGAGTGTCATTGGAATTTTGTGTCATGCACCAAATGCATCGCTCTAATAGCTCATTTGATGCAACCTTTGGTAAATACGCAATATTTTTGCCAAATGATCTTCTTTTACAGGTGTTTGAATCTGAAAAGAAGTAACATTATTTACTCTCCCGTCAAGCATAAAATTCTTCAATAACTTTATAAAAAATAAAGCTACAGCTCTAAAATTTTGCAGGAACATTTAGAAAGATTCAAATTATCACATGAGCCAATAAAAAAATTCCATTTGTCTAATAGTTTTTCACCTTAATCTCTAAAAATATAATATTATAATGTTATCAGGCACATTGATTGTAGATAAATATAGAATTGATGAAAGTAGTGGAAAATGTATTTCAAAATTCCCTCTGTATAAACATGAAAGTTTAAAAATAATAATGAAGTGAAATAACTAGTTCATTTTTTTACAATAAAAGAATTGCTCTTTTTAAATATTATTCAATATAATTTTTTAAAGATAAAGAAATTTATTCATTATTTTATTCTTTAAAATTAAAAAAAAAAATTGTAAATGCATGACATAGTAATGCATTATCAACAGGTAATTTAATGGAAGACGTGGAATTTGCATTTAAAGAGATTTTAACTTTAAAAGTTTCATGTTATCAAAAATATAATCCCTAAAATAATCATTACAGAATAAAAACTTTATAAAGTTATAACGTTCTACATTTTAGAAAATCAATATTTTATAGCATACATTGTTGAAATCGATACATTATTCTATGATCTTATAAAATCGACTGTTTTAAAATTGATTCATTTATCAAATGCCTGAAATATTGGATCAATATACACGATCGAATGATCTTTAACTATACATGAGATACTCAAATTTCAAATTAGTTGATTTTGCAGTGTTAACATTTTCCAAGTAGATGATGGGACGTGTATCTAATTTCAAGAAAGTTAAAATGCGGTCTAATTTAAGACAGATATTTCCAAAGGGTCAAAGGTCAAATTTATTTCTAAAAGTCATTATTAAAGTTATCCAATTTCTATTTATCTAAAATTACATTAGTGTTATTAAGAATGTATAATATTTTTCATATTATGTAATAGTTTTAAAAATAATTCGTAGAAAAAATTCAACAATTGTGACCCATTATTTCTATTTTCTATTGAGATAGTAATATACTTTAAGCGGCGTCTCACAATTTCAACAGTTATTTTTTTTTTCATTAATAAAAATGCTATCTTATACAAGCATTCAAAATTGTTGCATTAATATTAACAGGGATGGCTTTTTTATATTTTACCATAAAAGTAGAAAAATTATTCGAATATACGCCAAATAGATTGATTATCACTTGTTTATTTAATGTAAAGTCGCGAAATTTATATATATATTTGAAAAAGACTTTAACTGGATAAGTAAATTCTTTTTATCAAAACTATAGTATTGGAAAATGCTGTACCTTTGATAGGTAGTACCTTTGACTACTGTTACTTGTGGTGACAATAGACAAAATTTGAATGTTTATGCAATGTTCAGTGCAATGAATAACTAAAAGTTATTAATTTAACGTTACTATCTTAAAGAAATGGATATTTTGGCAAATACAAATATTTATTAAATTACACTACTAAAAATATGCTTTAAAACATACTTTTTTGCCCCATAACATTTTTGGATAGAATCAAAAAAATATTTTAGTACATGTCTAATATAGACATATCAATACTACTTTTCTGAGTGAATTTTTATTATCCTATTCTAAACCAAAAGTGAGTTACAGAGGTTTAAAAGTGAAAGTATACCTTGTTGTTCTTTTGGTCACCATGATTTGCTGTTCCCTTTACCAGTTCAAATGAACAATACTGTTTATTTGGCTAAACATAGGATAGTTCATACAAGAGGATTTTTTCAGATGACCAGAAATATTATGATTTGCGGATTCCTGACCTATGGTAGTGTTGCCCATCGTAAGAATTTCCCTCCCAATTAAATAAAAAAAACATAGTAAAGATAGACTTGACCTATGATAGTGTGGCCTACTGAAAGAATTTTCAAGCCCATTTTTTAAAAACCATCATAAAGGTGGAGCTTGATTATTTTTCGAAAGATATCGACTTGAAAGTATTTATTTTGTACCTTTGACACCCATGTGATGTTCCATTGGTGCATCACGTGTACACTATTTCATATTTAGAGGAAACTACGAATTATTTTCTGCCCAAATCATTGTTTCCTACTGTGAGTTAAATGGTAATTTATACTTGCCATCCCTAGTCGACTCTTAATTCTATGATGTGTCGTCTAGGTTTATGATCTATTTTCATTCAAATTTAAACAAACCTTTATAATGACTGACAGGTAAATATGTTTTGGGAGTTCAAAGTAAATTTTCTCACTTCATTTCTCTATCGATTTAAAATGCACTCTTGAAGTAAAATTAATTAAAATATTTCTAAGCATACTTCAAACGATAATTTGATACATGATATTGCTCAAATATCTTGATTCTAAGTAATTAAATATTTAGATTATTTTTCGTGTAATGCTTAAGTGGTTATTTTCTACTTTCAGACTATCTTTCGATCATTATTTTACTTTAAAACACTGCATTTCTTCAGTCATTTAAGAATTTTATCTAGCATATCTGACCAAGTTTTGAAAATATGCTCTATTAGTCTTTAGTATTAATTCTTGAAATTCTTCTTCTTGTTGAAATGATAAAAAGTAGTGAGTTTATTATGACATTCAGGATAAATCATCAAATGCATCCCTTAGTTCAGAATTCAAGGCCCATTCAAAAGTTATTACAACCATGTATTAAAAAAATGGATGTTAACTTTAAGTAATCGAAAGTAAATTTGTTAGCATATATGATATGGCTAAATAGGGTAACCAAATCTGACTCAAAATTTTATGGAAGAGTTCATTGTTATAAGTTTTGTTCCCTTTAATAAAAAGATTTTCGTTGCTGACGAGTTTCTGCCTTGGTCTGCAAACGATAGCCGAATAATTCATTCATATTCCATGCATGATTCAGCCGTTGTAGGTTCTGCAGCACAAATTCTATAACAAACTTTCGTCAATCTAAATATGTTATTGACCTACTTATGGATATCATCTGAAAATATCAGATCTTTCCTCAAGATTCGGCTAAGAATAGGAACAAATAGAGAAACACCAAAAGTTAAATCGACAATTTGTACCGACAATGCTCAGAAACTAGCTTCAAAATTGAAATCAAATGATGGTACCAAAATTAAAAACAAACAGAAAGGTGGTCAGAAGAAAATCTGATGCTTTGACGAAAAAAGAGTTTAAAAAATGAAATCCGTAAGTAACCTCTATTTTTCTTTCAAATTAAAAACATAAGTAGCGATTTAATTTATTCAATAAATGCTAACTAGAAAATCACTAATCAAATACAACTGACATTTTAAAAACTATGAAATCTTTTAAATAAACTTATTTTTGAATAAAAAACTTGATATTTATTAAAAAATAAGAATTTTATCAATTTATATGAATAAATAAATTTTCTTTTCTTATTGATGTTTGTTTTTATATTGAGTGCAGGTCATAGATGCTATCCCAAGTCGGATGCAAAACATTATGCTGTACTTTTGATCAACTTGCAAAAGATTTTTAAAAATTGAAAATTGGAATTTAATATATATTAAAAGAAAACTGCATAGTTAAATCAGCATTTGCAACAAAATTACGATGTTAAATACGAAGCCAATAGAAAATTGACATTGTAAATCGATTAAAGGTCATAACAGTCGCCTCTACCTGTAAGATTTAAGAAACAAACATAAATTATATATAATTTTAACATGCTATAAAATGCAAAATCTTATAGCATAAAATCTAATGATAAAATAGATGGCATGCGTTTTCGGAGAACATGTTTTAAAATTAATTAATTTAGTATAAGCGTCATACTTAAATGACCCTAAATAATTATTTATGCATTAGGAAGTAAAGTTTCGAACAAGTTCATTCTGCTTGCTATCGTCTTTTATCTTAATTGTTGAAGCATTCATTGAAATTCAGGAATGAAAAAAATCTGGTTAATTCATGGTAAATATCTGTGTAGGCGCTGAAATTCTTCCTAAAAGTCATGTTAATTAAATGTTATTGTTAATCCCTTAAATAAAAACAAGTGTAGGTATCAAACTGAAGTCTTAATTAATCTTTTAGATGATTATTAATATGAGGCTGTGTCCTAATGATTTTCCAGTTTTTTAAAATTATTATTTTTGTAATCAAAATATACAATTATATTCCATTTGATTTGTTACAATACAATACAATTATATTCCATTTGAATCAATGCTATTACAATCCGCACATTTTATATAAAAACCAGTCGCCTAAGTCGATCATTTTTTTCAGAAATATTATTGACTTTTTAATCTTTAAATGCTTAATATAGAATGCATTTTTTTTAAATTGATTTAAAAATATTGTTACAGAAAATATATAAAATGAAATAATATATATATATATATATATATATATATATATTATTAAAATCAGAATATGAAATAGAATTGATATTATTCCAAATATAATTTTTGAGTATTAAGATAATAAAAACACCATGTTTAAGATAATTGTTTTGAAAGATATTAACATTAATTTCCGTATGCAAATTATTGTGTTTGCTCTTATAGCGACACTTAAAATTATTTTTGTGCCCGGTTGAAATCTCTGTTTGAAAACTGTTTCTTGATTTGTTTTATATCTTCTTTATATATATCTTCTTTATATATATCTTCTTTATATATTTGTTTTATATCTTCTTCTTCTTCAAAATATTTCTAACAATAAATTACATCTATATGAGATGTGTTTGATTCAATGCAGGACTAAAAGCATTCAGTGATGTTGCCTGAAATCCGTATGAAAGTTTGTTTATATTTGACGTTACTTTGACGTATAATTTTTGTGCAGCGTATGTTAGGGTTTTTTATATAGATATAATGAACAACTAAAAATAAACATAATAATGTTTAATTAATGTTCTTCTGAATGGAAAATTGCATCATGAAAGAAAGAAATGAAAAATCTATTTTTTTAAAAACCAAAAATGAATATATATGTAGTAAAATAATCAGAAAATTATATTAATTAACTTAATTCAGAAAATTAATTTAATTTTTAAAAATAATTCATGGATAAATTAAACAAATATTTTCTCAATATTTCTTATTTCCTCTGAGATAGTATAATTACTGCATTATTTCGAAAAGTTGTTTAAGCACAATAAGTATTAATCAATATCCTTTTTTATTAAATCTAATTGCGATGATATTAATATAGAATTTAAATCCTTGTGCTTTGAAGGACCTATTAAAATGAGATAGATAATAATTAAATAGAAATCAAGTGCATTTCCAGTATCTATTACTTATTCTTAATTATTATTCTAGAGAATCTGTGATTTACCACTATATGAGGATTTCCGAGATATGCAAGATATTTCACCCGTACCTTATATGTAGCTTTAGTTCAGCACATGAACACAACATAAAATAATAAGAATATTTAAAATGGTCCGAAACAAATCTGTAACAATTTCCTTGCTTTATCTAGAGCAATTGATATGTATCTTTATTCTTAATTCTTTTTCATTCTCTTAATTCCTTATAATTATTGATTACGTCTTCTTATTTTAAAAATGGTGATTCCATTTAAGAAAAAAAAACTTCAGTATATTAATTTAATTTGTAATTATGTACAATATCATAAAAACGGAATAATGAGACGTTATGGAATTTATGATTTTCCTGCCAAATTTATCATTTAGAAGGAGTAATAACAGTGACAAATTATTTAAATTTAATAAGATTACCAAAAATAAATACTTTTAATTCTCGAAAATATATGATTGCTTTCTAAATAGTATCTAAATATATTAATAATTTGCAGTTCCATAAATTTTCCTTATGATATAATATCAAAATATGACGTAAAAACAAAAGTGTTAAATCATCGAATACTTTAGAATGATCTCATGAAAGCAAGCTAGTTTAATAAAGAAAAAATGCATTCTTTTATTGTTAAAAAACTTTCAGGCATTACTTTTTACATACCGTCTGCTACATATAAAGGGATTAAAAACGCGATAATAATTTAACTAGTTGAAAATATATTCATGGCAATGGCGGAAATAAAATACACCACTAGAAAAAAAATGATAACATCTTATTATTATTATTATTACTCTCAGGCATAAACATTTTTTTCGTCAGTTTAAGAAGCTAAAATAAATATAAATAAATTTTGCGAAAAAATATTTTTATTTTATATAGATAGAGAGAGATAGATATAGATATAGATATATTCAAGCGGCACATTACATTTCTTGCGAAACTGAGGTCATTTCTGGGGTGATAATATAATTCAGTTCAGCAAACAGTGAACATTGCCCTTTTTATGTTGGTTATATGTAGGCATCTCGCGTTACCAAAATGCCAAGACATTTACTTATGGGACACGGTATACAAGGAGAAGTAGTAAAATGTCTCCAAAAGCTGATGTTTTATAGGTAACGCAGGAGTAACCTCATATTTATCCTTAAACTACCCTATCACTATACAGACTAGGGAATTTAACTTGTTTCTTGAAAATATTATAGAAGAAAGCAAACAAAATAAAAGTAAGTTTTTCGTTCTTAAGAGTATTGTTTGTATAAGTATATAAGAATTTTAAACTAAAATATTTTTAAAGAATTGTTTTAGAGACATATGCTTTTAGGCATTTTCTTCTCTATTTTAAGTGACTTCATCGGGATCAGATCTAATAAGCGCTATTTAGGTAATTTTGGACATAAAATATTTAATCATGGTATTATATATAAATAATATAGTCGTTAACTTTCAACTGAAAAAAATATCTAAATCTGCTTTTAGTTAACTGAAAAATTAGAAAATATTTTAACTTAATGTGATATACATACTTATATCATTTCAGAAAAATTAAAGTCAAAACTAAATTTAATTAAACTAATGAACTAAAACTAATAAAACTTTAAATATCTCAAATTCAGGTATTATTTTCAAGTTAATTTTAATTCTAAAATTTATTTTTCGCATACAAAAAAAATAAATAAAAAAAAAATGTTTTTTTATTACCAAATTTTTATATGCTGCATTTTTCAGATATTTTATGTTTTACAGAAGTTTCTTTATTTAATTACATAATAAAGTATTTTATAAAATTATTATTGGAATTAAGTTATTTTCCTTTTAAATAATCGTTCGTCATTTGTTAGCAAAAAAATTAGAATAAATAAAATTCCAACTTTTGAACAAAATTGAAACATCTCTTTTCATAAATTCAGCAGTTTTTACTCTTAGCGGCATTCTGCAAATTCTTCCTAAGATCAAATTAAAATAATGTAAAATTTCCAAGCTCCAAGAAAGGATTTAAAATTGTATGTTTATTAAAAATTAATTGAAATTAATAGTAACTGAGTTAAATTGTTTGGAGAAAAACTGATATCTAAATGCTAAGGTCGGAATCTTAAGTATACCGAATTAAGATGAATTGCTTAGAGAGGAACTGAACTTCAACTTGAAAAACTTTAATCCCCATAAATTAAATAACTTCCTTCTTATTATTTTTTATTTCAGAAAAAAAGCAATTTGGCAGTCTTTAGAAGTCGTACATATATAAAGCTTTCTTCAAAAAAATCCATTTCGCCGTCTTTGAATTACGTTTTTAAAATACGTTTTTAATCTCTATACAAATAAATCTTTCCGACTACTTGCAGAAAAATACATTCCACAATTTTTCGTTGATTTGTTTTCTTTTCATTATTTGAATTCTGTAGTAAATTTCATAATTCTTTTGGATTAAGTAATCTCTCCAGACCATTTCTACTTCGTTTTCTTATCGTATATATTTTTTCAACAGTTTTCAAATTAAGATTATGTCATTTTAAGAGAAAATGCATTAAAATAGTTCTAAGAACTTGTAATGAGAAAAATATGAATTCATTTTTTTAAAATTTATATTAAATGTTTTTCTCATACGCCAGTAGTTACATACAAGAAACAAAATTAAATTTAAGAATGGTAGCATTTCAGTAATTTGTTCCTGGTTTAATAATTATTTTCTATTTTAAATTCCGAATGCAGATTTTTATCTTTTATTTTATGGATTTAAGATTATTTATTTTAAAAAGATTTAAATGACATGTTTTTAAATTTTTTATTTTAAAAAGAAAATAATTATGTTGAATATTTCATTTGCCCTCATGTACCGATGTCAGTAATATATTCATTAAAATATTTTTTTAAATAAATAGTTATTAAATTATAAAGTTATATTTATAAGCTATATTTATTGGGACAGTCAATTTGATGGCCGTGTCCTCTTTCTCGTTACCCATAATTCCAACATGCGATGGTATCCAACAGAGTAAAAAATTAAATCCATGTGAATAAAAGTTATTAAAAATATCTAAAACTCTCCAAATCAAAGGATAGTTATAAAGATTGGGATAAACTTATAAAGATTCTGAAATTGATTTTAAATTCAATTTAAATTGAATTTTTCAATTTTAATTGTTAACACAAATTAGTCTGCAGATGCATGTATGTTATATGTATTTTTCTGGATACATATATTTAATAATTCATTATTAGTTAAGTTTTTAAATGCATTCTGCGATTTTTGGTAAATCTTGAAAGATTACATTTTATTCAAATGTAATCTGAATTTAGTTTGTCATATCACATTAAATAAAACACATTGCAAATTCATTCAAAAAAAATATTTAGACTGAAATAATAATATTTTAATACAAATATTTCGACTAGACACAACACATACGAATGAAGAAGGGCCATGTTACATTCATACTTTAATATTGTGTATTATATCTGAGATAGTAAATATTGTTATTCATTACTTCATAATTATCGACTAAAAAGACTTCAGGTATCTACTTGTAATTCAGTTTTTTACCAAATATATTTATATACAATTTGCGAATCAGCTATTATTTGAAGAACTTAATATTTTTAATCAAACAAAAAAGCAAAACAAAATTTTCGGGTTTAACTCGAAATAAGTTATTCAACCACAGTATAATTCTAGGAAATACAGAAAAACGGTAAATCACATTAAATAATCTTTGATTTTTGAAATTATTATACAATAATAATTAAAATTGTTTACTGTAACATATGTAACCGAAACTAAAACAAAATATATATTATGGCCTTCCATCATATATTCCAAAGGTTTTTACCATTAATAAATGTGCATTAACGCAATTCCTTTCGAACTTCTTTTATATTTAGTATTATATCTACAAAATAACAAAAATTCGGAAAAAGGGATTGTTAATAAAATGGATATTTTTTATGAATGATTTCTATAAAAGGTTTCGATAATAAAACCTTCCACCTTCAGTTCTCGATGAATGGCTGATACAGCTGTTGGAAATATTTTTACATCCTAGCAGTGGGACTTTATACTGCATTTTAAATTTTCACCAATTTTATCTCTTTTCTCCCCTTTGACCACAAAATGTGCAAATCAATATTTTTTGGCTTCGAAGCCTAGGCATTGTTCGATAATGTGGCTTATACCACGAATTATACTTATGTCGTAGCCCTGAAAAGAAATAAAAACGTAACCTGGCATCCGCACTCACGAAAGAATTCAAAAACCGATTTAAGAAAAAGTTTCTGAAAAATATTTGAATCTTTACCGCTTGTCCTGGACTAGATCGGAATAACGGCTAAGGGAAAAGATCTTTGCTGCTTACAACCCTTCTACTACTTTGTTTTAGGAATTATCAGTTATCTTAACTTTTCTTTATTCTTTTTTTTTCTTCCATTCAACTTTTTGAAGAAATGGAAATGCTTGTTGACATAACAATGTTTGATCGACTGTGAATATTATTACTTCTCGTATGTCAGTCTTATGCGCATTATTTTTTTCTTTTAGTGTGACTTTATTTACCTATCATTAATAGATTTGAATATTTGATTCGTAAAATTTTTTAACTGTAAATTTTAGGAATGCTCAACAAGAGCAGATATTTGAAATTTTTCCCCACTAGACTTCCTAAAATCGTCTTGATTGGTTCAATGATATTGTCGATACTATTTATATTCTTGCTGGCACCTTTCACATTCATCTCATGCATGTAAACAGGCTAGATTGTAATGAACGCTTATAAAAATAAACATGATAATATGAAAATATGTATAATATTTATTAATTTTGTATATTTTTCGAAGTTGCGGGTAGAAAAATTGAACATTTTAGCCATCCGTCTAAAATGATATAAGGATCTACATAAATAATAAATAAATGATTAAATCTATAAGGATATATATAAATAATTCAATCAACTGATTTATCCTTTTAATTTGTGGTGTTAAAAATAAATTTGCCATTTTGTTAATTAAATTACACGGGCTGCACATCTGTCAAAATGCACTATATACTTGTCTTCCTCAAATTTAACAAAACACGAATGTATAAATATATTTTCATGTAGAAATCTGTTAAAATACAAATATTAATAAGATAAAAACTCTGTATTAATGTATATCGTTTAAATATTATTAATGGATTTTTCTGGAAAGAATATTGAGACTATTTTCCTTCATAATAATTTCACAAAAAGGTTTCATATGGCCATAAGTATTTAAAATTTAAATTTAATTGATTCCCATCAATAACAATTTATTTTTCAAATCATAAATTGTTCTCCCATTTGTGGTTGCAAATTATTTTATAAATATTACCTTTGAAATTTTATATTGGGATTGGAAGGCAAAAGTAAAACTTCAGTGTTCTCTATGCTTTCAAAAATGTTCAGAAATCCAGAATGAGGATTTTTGAACTAACAACATATTGTTACGGAACTTCCGCCGGGGTTCTTCCCGATTTGTTGGACCATGAAATAAAAAAGCTCTTTAGTAGAAAACAACGGCGAAGTTTATTAAAGGCGAAACCGACAAATATACACAACCGAGACGAAGATAGGCAACACACAGTAGCACAGTACAAGACATAGTAGCCCACAAATAGTAATAAGTAGCAATAACAACCACTGCACACATTGCGGCCAGACAGAATTCAGCAGAAGGAAATCCACGTGGCTTCACTCTAGGGCCTCTCCAAACGTCTGCAATTCTCCACTGTTTCCTCACTTTAGTTGTATCCAACTGCCGACTCACTACTACACGACTGGCTACTCCACACGCGATGCTACTTCTACAGTAAACGCCAGAATTAGGCACACAGCTCAGTTCAGCAATCGATTCAACTCCACACAAAACTGTTCGCTGGACTATTCCGCCATTGCTTCGCTATCCGCTTGACGACTCAATACAAGACTGACTCAATATACGACTACCTGCCCTCTACAGTTCAAGGGAGGTGGGCAGAGAAGGTTCCGGGCCAAGCAGGAGTATCTCGGTTCCTATTGGCTGAATTGCTAAAATTCTGGAAGTTTCCAGTAATATCTATTTTGTCGCCAAAGTGCCAAATTTATCGCCAAGCTGCCAACTTTGGCGCCAAGCTCTGAGATCACTGACGCGGCAACTCGATCAGCACCAATAAAGATGATCATAAAACGGTCTTTCCATTGATTGAACTGTGTAGAGAAGCAACATTACTTGTTTGTAAAAACATGCAATGATATCATATTTACATGAATTCAAAATGTTTAACCCCCCCCAAATAATGAAATTCAACAAAACAATGATATGACATTAGTACAAGCAAATAATATAATCATTTATTCTAAATTGAGAATTAATTTAAGTATATTAAGTACTAGTCATTTTAAACAAATAAAATAACATTCAAAGACTTCTGATGCTGTTACATTACTGAAATTGCTTCCGCGCTTTTTTTTATTGTTATTACTCGCCATGATTAAAACCCTAACGATGAGTTAACTTCTTTTGACCCACAACAAAAACCTTTCCAAATCATCTCCTCTTAGTTGCGCACCCATTTATTTAACGTGAGTAATGGTGTCCTGTAGTCTTTCTCTCGTTCTTAAATAATGAATTTTGTTAATTATTAATCCCCTCAGCAACCCCAACTACGAAAAAACAATTCCACTAGTTTCTTTGAAGGAAAAAATATTCTTAAGAAACGAATTTCCTTTATCATAAATGAACATGAACGGAAAAAAAGAAATTTGATTTATTCGTGCGAATTTGTTGAAAAGTTTTGCCGTTAAGATAGGAATTTGCTGTTAAATGTCTTGTAGAAAACTCATTAATACGAAAGCAGTTTGCATTTTCCGCTTCCGTCATTATTCCAATAAAATACTTATCTGATGTATATTAATCTTGTCTTCATTAGCAGAATTTTCAGCAACTTATAATTAAACATGGTTTTTTTTTGCCCTGTGTACTGGCAATAGATTATATTTCTGAATCATGGAAAAAAATAATAATACACGCATCTAATGGAATTGCGATCAAAATTAAGTTGAATTAAAAAACTACTCACAAGTTTAAAAAAAATGAATATCGCGATGTATTGAAAATATTTTCTGTTATAATGAGTATTATAATGATTAATGGAAGAATGATTCTTCAGCTACAAGTTACAATCTTCGTATATTTTAGAATAATTTTTTTTTATCTGTGACTTAGAATTTAAACAAAATTTGCATAGCAAATATTTTTATGCGCTTCCCATTCAATATTTACAAATAATCGTTTTTCTTAATGCACTCGAGAAACAAATGTTTCCGTTTTTATAGGAATAATCACATTGGAACTTTTACGCTCCCTCTATAATAAAGGTGTGCTCGTTTTACTCATTGCCTCATATAATTGTAAACTGAAAAACCATAAAATAATAAGGGATCAGAAAGTTATTTTGGAATATCAACAAATGAGAATTGCATAATTTATAATATAGTAAGGAAAATTGGTACTTGTGTCTACCGGTACTGATTATAAACTGCATGCATTGTCTATAATTTGCTTAATGTCTGTAAATAAATACAAAAAAACAAGCAAATAAGTTAATACCAGTAAAAAAATATAAGTATTCTTTAAGCCTTTATTAACTGATTGACTTGAAACCTGAATTTAACACAGAACTATGATTGTAGTCATACTATTCCATTGTTAATTAAGTCACTGCGTTTTTCAGATCATGAGTTTATATTCATGAAAAATACAGATTTACAGATGTTCAATAAAATCTAGATTTGATTCCAAATTTAATACGGGAGTGCATTTTAGGTTTTAAACATATACAGGGTGGTTATAATTAAAGTTCCACTTTGAAATGGCCGTAAAAGGAAAATTACTGGACCAAACGTTATCAAACTTGGCAATAGTTTAAAAAAGATCATGGAAATTTCTTTTCCGCCGAAAAAAAATCACCGCGAGGGGGGAGGGGGGTAAATTGCGCTGTATGCAGTATTATAAAGCACAATAGGTCATGAAAATGTGTTTAATTGTTTCTGAAACGTGTTACAAAGCATGTTCAAAGTGGCTTAAGTTAAATCAAGCAAATTAAATTTTGAACGCTCTGAGCATACCAAGAGAAATTTTACGCATATGTCACTGTATCTCATCTTTCAGTTCTGCCAAATTGTTTAGATTGAACATGATTTTCAACACGTTTCAGAAACGATTAAACACATATGAAACCGATGTCTGCATATCCTATTTTTCTTAACAATATTGCATACAGAGCCCTAGTAGTGAGTTTTTGCCGTTTTTGAGGAAAAGAAATTCCAATGACCCCCTTTAAATTATTACCAAGTTTGATATTATTTGGTCCAGCAGTTTTTTTTATGACCATTTCAAAGTGGAGCTTTAATTATAAACACCCTGTGCATCAAATTATATCTATGTATCCCATTATAGTCTTTGTTGTTGTGTTCACTGACCCGGGAAACAGGACTTCCTTTCTCACAAGTACTTTATTATTTAACATTTACTTTTTTTTCTATATTTTTCTATTTTTATTGTTGTTAACTTGTTAGGCAATTAATAAAACTTTGTTATAGTTATGGGTATCGACATTTGATAAATTTTGATTGATTTTCTAATGGACGTATTAGTTTGCGACGATCCCTCTTTTTCTCTTTGGCACTGAGTTGTGCGAACTGGGATCGTGCATGCCTATTAAGGATAAGATTTAAATATCATACGTAAGTGAGAAATTTCAAAATGAGAATAGAAATACCTTTAGCAGATGTGAATCAATTAAGACACATCTCTATAACATAATTAAATGCAAGGGAATTGCATACTTGTTACTGGAAAGAAAAAAACGCATGTTTCCCAAAGAAATTTTGGATGGATTAATAATATTAATTTTGTATTGTTTTCCTCAAGAAGAATTCAAATCTGCTTTTAAAAATTTGAAATGTAATATTTGATAAAATATAAATTCTGTAATTAATTATAATTGATTCTCATACGTACTAATTGCCTCTCAATTTTTCGTTTTCTTTTATTTTTGCGGAATGAATCAATCAATCAATGGAAATTATCAAATGAATTTATGAGATGAATCTATCAATCAAATGAAAACATTAAATAAATTATTATGAAATTAATTTATAAGAGGAATCCATCATTCAAATGAAATCATTATGAAATTAATTATTTAATTTTTATATAAAAAAAACTATCATTCGAAAGCATGTGGTAATGGAAAAAGAATATGAATTTGAATCAAGATAAATTGCATGTATACCTAATTTGGTGGTTCGATTTTTATGTGAAATTCGGTAGTTGTTGTTGTTTCTTATGGCACTTGCCATGGACAAGCCCGCTGTTCGAAGACAGCCGATTTAAGCCTGAGGGGGGAGCGCCTCTTGTTTCTAAAGTAGCGCCAACTAGGGCCAAGAGAACGACTTAGCTACACATACGTCACAACTCTTTTTACGGGGCGGACTTCATTCACGCATTTCATTCACTCAACCACAGATCGTAATTTAGACCTGAATCAGAGAACGATCACCCCTGACCCAGTACCCCCAGTGGTACTACTCTCGACATGAAGGACTTTGTGATCACGACAGATTTAACGCGCGTCAGCCACCAAGCACGCGGAAATTCTTCGGCCGGCGGTGTTCGAACTCGCAACCTAAGGGACGTGAATCCGACGCTCTACCAACCAGGCTATCCTGGCCCAGATGTTCAGCTCATGTTCTATAAAATCTAGATTTGATTCCAAATTTAATACGGGTGTGCATTTTAGATCTTAAACATATACAGGATGGCTATAATTAAAGTTCCACTTTGAAATTCGGTAAAACTAAGAAGCAAACTATTTTTAGAAATCGTGAATTAATAAAGGAATTTTAAAACATAATAAAATTTTTATCTTTTTGATAAGTCATTAGCTGGTACCAGGAACGTTGCTGCCGCTGAAAAAATAATTTTGGAAATAGTGTATTAGAAGTAATAGAAAGAATGATATTTATTTTCTGTCGACATTGAATATATTCATTGAAATTGAATGTTATACAAAAAAGAAATATAAATATTATTTATTCTATTTTTAACATTAGATAAAATAATTAATTATTTTAATAATTTTACATTCTAATAATATGATATTTTCATATTATTAGAATGTAATTATTAAGTCATTGGTAAATGAGCTAAATCAAATTAAAAGTTGATTTCCGATTAATAGCGACATCTGTTAGTAAATTTTGTAAAATTGAATTCAAAATGTAATAATATTTATAACAATAAATTATAAATTAAAACATAAAAAAAGAACATTAAAAAAAACCATTTCACTTTTCAGTGCACTAATAAAACTACTTTTTGAAAAAAGTTTATTTTTATTAAATAAGTTTGAATAAAAATTTAAAAAATTCGTATAAGTACACCTCATTTATTTGAATTATCAAATTTAATTGTGTACACTCTTAAAGTTGATATTCATGGGTACAATATTAAATGACAACATAAGCATACACAAAAAAATATTCCCAGACAAAAATGTATTTTTTTTTTTTATGGTCAATGAAGTCCTTTCACAGTCTATCAAATTTTATTTTCTTGATAAATCTCAGTGGTAGAATGGGTAAATCATATTTCAGATACAAAAGTCTTAAAAGAAATGTCAGGTTTTAGTGAAATTTTAGACATGTGACAAGCGATCAAATTACGCATGATACTGTAAGCGAAAAATTCAGCTCTTCGAAGGTACACTAGCAAATATTCATTAAAAAGATTACACTAGTCCATTGAGTGCCTAAGATAGATCTACACAGAAAAAGAGATAGACAAGATAAGCCAAAATTCTAGAGCTCTTCCATCTAAATTTAGATGTTCGTGTTTTAGGGGCATCCATTTATGAGGAGAATAATGGTATCTTATCAGTTTTATCTATCTGTGTATTTCTTCTCTAGCTAAATGGATCCTGCAGGAAATCGATTCGATTTGAAGAAAAATAATATTGATATCAGATGAAAAAATTACAGATTTTTTTTATCAAAGTATTACTAGCATTTAATTAAAAATTATTACCAGCAACATTTAGAATAATAGAGTTTAAGCAGATATTTTTAAAAATATTTTTAATTTTAAATTAATGTTTTAAGTAAAATTTGTATAACTGTTGTTGCAGAATAAAATTTATTGGAAAATGCATTTTCATTTGATATAATTTGGTTTTACATTTTTAAATTTTAGATGCTGATTTAGAAATAATTCTTTTTGATGCATATAAAAATGTAAAATAGTTTAGGAAACATGACTAAAACATTATTTAATATTTTATTTCTTAACTTTCTAGAAATGATTAAAATCACTTTTAAATTATTTTTTTGTAAATGCTTAGTATTCTAATTTTGTATCAAGTATATAAGTTGAGAGTTTCACCGTTAAAAAAAAAAAAAAAAAAAAAAAAAAAAAAAAAAAAAAAAAAACACGCTATTACTTTAATGAATATTGCATACTTATCACCATCTTATCTTCTTTCTACAAAAAAAAACTTTGCTTAAATATAAAATATATCATTTTTTTTTTTTTTTTGTAAATGCTAAAAAAAATTGATATCTTTTGCTAAACAGAATGCAAAATCAAGCCGAAAAGCCCGTTTCTTTATCTTCGTTCATTAAATTTTCTTAGAGTTGAAGACCTTTACTGGCCCATACATTATAGTGTAATAGATGCAATTTATGCTTCTATTAACTCTTGTGTTCTGTGACACACATTGCAGGTATTTTTCTTTGCTAATGTTTTTTGGTAATTTCTCATTATTTAAGTTTAATTTTCACACATATAATTTTCATTTTTTTCAATATATTAACCCTTAAACGGGGAGGTGAAAATTTAGGACTAAACTGGGGAGATGCAGTCTACGAGACCGCATTTTCTTCGCACTCGCATTAAACTTTCTAATGAATTAGTATGAAATTCTACCAATATATTCTGTAGATATTTTTCTTTTTATATGTAAAAATATGTTTTAGAATTTTTTCGAAATATATTATCATTGAAAAAAAGTAATAGCGTTGGAACATACATTTTATTCTCAAATTACATGTTACAATAAATAATATTCATGAAAAACATATTACCTTTTATTTTTAAATCATATTTATCTTTCCAGTATACTAAGATATATAGAAAACAATACAGGGGAAAATTTAACAATTATGTGAAAGCTAAAAAAATGATCCTTTTTTTTTCGGCATAATTTCTACGTGATTCTTTCGAACACACATATCAGAATCAGTCGAATGCGAACTTTCATCGAAAAAAAATCTTCTGTACAATTATCCTCATCACTAAAATAACTTTCTCCTTCATTTAAAAGTCTCTGGAGCTCTTCTTCATACCGAGGATCAGTATGCTGGATGATATTTCAAGAATCAAGTTTTAGAGCCATCTACTAAGCCTTGTATAATACTGGAACGCGAAAAAGGGAGAAGCGGTACCTCAGATGTCGCGCAAAGAAATAGCTGAAATATTTTTAAAAGCATCCGCTGAAACTGGTTGAAAAATGTATGTGTAGTGAAGGTCACAAAACAGGAAGCTGCAGGGTTAATCCATTCAATTGAGCTAAAAATAGAATAGGGGTGACCAAAAGTCCTTCCACAGCGATCTGACAATCGCACCTTTCCCGTGAAGGGTTAATTTAGTTGAATCATAATTTTAATATTAGCTTAAATTTTAATTAATGACAATTTTAGCAATCTATTTTATTTATTAAATTATGTATTTTATTGTTTCTTAATTTTAATCAAAATAAAACAATGAATGGATGATGGCCTTACTTCATTGAATTATATTATCTTACCGTTGGAGAAATACATCGTATGTGTGAAAAGAAATTACATAAATTTTATTAATTAGAATCAAATTGTCTTGATACTATTTTTTTTCTCAATTGTTTTACAAAAAGTAAGAAAATAATTTAAGTATAAATAATACATTTTTTAACAATTTTTTCATTACTACGAAATTATAATTCATAAATGCTTTTATGATTCAAAGTAATACGGCGTACTGGACTCTTAAATTTTCTTCAGATAAAATTCTTCCTTTGCATAATTACATTAGTCTCATTCAATTCAAATTCAAATTTCTCATTTTATTCAAATTCAATTATTTATGCGCACAATATCATAAAATATCATTTGTGAAACTTTCTTTAGAAAATATAATATATTATCACCTCGTAGGAGATAAATTTAAAAAAAAAATCTATGTATTGAAGAAATTATTTATTTAAGTACTGTATAGCTGACATTTGTCATTCTAAAATATAAAATAACATTCTATTACCTTGTATCTTATGGATTCTGCTATGGAATTGCTTATTGGTTTTGCAAATATCTGAATCATGACTAAAACATTTTTTTAAAAATTAATTGATCATATAGAAGATCAGATACTCCATATGGAAATTATAAGTTTAGTTATATTAACGTCCCGTTTTAAAGTAACCTCAGGGCTATTTTGGGATGGACCTCGTAATTTTGAACCGCGGTCAGATGACAAGGATGACACCTGAACTGGCAACCCCTCTTCAGACTTCCAGACCACACCCCGGGGAGGGTGTTTAACGTGAACCAGACCCGCTTCCATGACGGTTCTTCGGTGGAATCGGGTCTCGAACCTAAAACTCACTGTTTCCGAAGCCGAGGTCAGACCACCGAGGGCCGTTATGAAAACTATAAGTGATAAACTGTAGCCATGCAAGTGCAATCATTTTAAACTCACAATTTATGAAATACTTTTAAACTTCAGTTTCAGATCTCTAAATTATTATAAATCAAAATTAGGAATTTCAAAAGAAGAATTAATGTAAATTATTTTGAAATTACAGTATTAAATGAAATAAATTTTAAATTAAAACTTTTTTAAAGAAACATTTTTTTAAGTATTTTTTTTTTTTTTTAAATGGAATAGACCATTCATAATTTGTTACATATTACAAGATTTCAATAATGCCGAAATCGTTCCTAGATTGTGTCAAGAATATCTAGCTACCACTACCTCTTCAATGATGATTATATAAATTTATTTTATCGATAATAGATAATTTTATTTTATCCATTCGATCAATGAATCTTCTATATACTACTGAGTTATTTTTAATACGCAGTTGTTTTTTTTTAATTTTGAAATTATATTATCAAATATACAATGGAAAAAGATTGGGCATAACACGATTCAACAAAATTTGTTCAGTCAAATAATATACCTGCAAGAATAATGCAATTTATTGAATAACAAATTAACTATTTGTTTTAAATTTTAAACAATAGAAAGTAAGTAATTTTATTGCTTAGAAAGTTTAAGCCAGTAATACTGAAATGTTCTTATAAATAGTTTATTACGTTTACACAACTCGTTAAATTGTCATTACATATTATGTTAAAGAAGTTAAAATTAATTTAGTTCATATATTAATTTTGTATAAATAAAAATAATGTGCATTTTTGTAAAAATAAAAAAAAATCATCATTAAAGATATTATGCAGTGATTTAAACAGCACATTTCTATTAAAATTTATAACATTTCAGCACTTTTCTTTTGTACCATTTAAATAAATGTATATGAATCTACATTATTGCTTTATTTTGCTCAATTCAGTAATGATAATTTAAACTCTTCTTACATTTTTTTCATCATAAGCAAGAATTTTTTGTACAAAATTTATTTTTACTGTTGATGAGATATTAATAACCAATCTTACTCATTATCTAATTAAAGAAATTCTGACAGAGAACCATTATTTACTAGATAAATATGAATTAACATGCAATCATGAATAATTTGGATAACATTTTGCACTTTTTCAGAAGAAATAAATTCATCATCAGAGTTCTTGATAATGTAGTTTAAATATTGAATTGATGTATTTTTGGTAATTAAATATCATACAACTTGTATTACATTACATTTTATTTCCAAAATAATTATTCATTAAATCATGAGTACGATCAATTAATGAAGATAATTGCTTGAACTTTTTCCGACTTTTGTTATGTTAAATATGTCTGCCTACCTTCTTCATTTTAACGATTTAATATAGGCCGGAACTTAGTACCTTTGAAAATATTGCAATTTACAAAATTCTTTGTTTAATCCTAAATAGCATTTTTTATATAAAATTTATTATAAGATTTAAAAATAGTTAATAAAATGATTTTTCAAGTTGATCATTTACAGTTGCATTAATGATCAAATTAAGATTTCGTAAATAGATTACGTAAGACTTTAGTACATTCTATGAAAATAATCGTAAATTATGACCATAATATTGCTTAAGAAACAATTTTTATCATTTTTCAAACATTTTTGAATAATTAGATATAAGAGTATAATTACGCGGAAAATTATTAGTATCCGCTTTCCGAGCATTATTATTTATTCCTTTCTCATTTTCATGTTCTGCATTTCTTGATTTGATACGTTTTTGATTATAAGATTTGATATATATATATATTAAATAAAATGCTTCTCCAGCGTGGTGGATCATGATTTCGTATGTAGACTCCGAAAGGAATAAGAACATAGATTTGTTTGAGAGATGGTTGGAATAAACCTATTTAGTATCACTCATTAAACATTTATAAAACATTTTCCTTATTTTTTCTCTGTTTGTTTATATTAAATTCTAGACCCATTTTTGTACTTAAAAGCACCAGAAACATCTCTGTCGGCACTTAGTTTTATATCTCCTTTTATTGCCATGTTGTGTATATGAAATTACATTTAATTGATTTCATTATTTTAAATAGGGTTGCTAACAAAATAGGGAAAGTGTTTATGACCTTTTGGCAGTTTTTTTATGAACGTCTTTATTATCTTAGTTGCCTTAGAACTATAATTCTTTTTTTTTTAAATATCTGACATTTCAATTCCATTATATGGCTTGAAAACATGAAGGAAATACAAAAAATGAAAGAAGTGTTGAATACTCTTTGCTAATTTTAGTTATAAATATTTATATGATTGAAGAAAAACTAACATGATTTTTAAAAATAATAATAACTACAAATTTATTAATCTATAACTTTATGAGAAATTTTACTATTGTAAACCATCTTCAAAACATCATAAACATTCCAGTAAAACTTTTGTGGCATCATAATTTATATAATTTCAAGTTACTTTTAAGCAAGATTGCTATCAAATTTACAGTAAATTAGAAAGAGGAATTTCTTTGTTCATGTAATATTATTCAACTAGATGAAAAAGCAAAAAGTAATTGACTCCTATGTTCTTGCACAATGACTGGGAAAGTATTTACTTTATTAAAAGCAAAAATATTAACCATGTAACATTAGATTTACTCGCCAAGTTTTTTATAAAATGAAATAACAATATAATGCAATAAAACTGAAAAACATATTTATGTAAAAATTTCTGTATTAATGAATGAATTATGCAATTTTGAACGAAATAAATTCATTTTTATCAGGAGAAAATAGTTAAAAACAAGTTTTTCATCTCTATATTTTATACAAATAATGTTTTTTGAAAATTTATTTCTATTCCATATCATTTATTTATTATTAATTGAGTTTTATTCACACAAACACAATGATATTTTGCAATATTTCAAAGATTGTATTACATTCAAATTTATTCTCAATTTGATTTGTCATGTCTCATTGAATAAAACATCTTATTAATTTATTGAATGAAAAAAAAAAACTTTCTGACCAAAATTTAGTAATCTGAATGTAAATTTTTTAATTGGTTTGCAGGATATACAGACAGAGTCCTAAGTCATTCATATTTTAATATTATGTTTTTTTAATGAGTCGTTAGTCATTACATCACATTCAAGTAATTATTATGTCTTAGTTAATTGCAATTCAGCTTAGTTTGGAGACTATGTGTCTTTGTTATTAAAAAAAATAAACATTCAATATTTTTTTGTTTTTGACGGATTAATATTGGACTGATCGTATTTGATTCTTTTTAATGTATTCATCAGAAGTTGAGTACTTCTATGAAATATGCGAAATCATAATATGAAAGACAATTTTAGCTACAAATTGCATTATTTAATTTTTATGTTTATAAAATGGTGCTTTAGTAATAACAAAATGTTTGCTGTATCGTATGCATCCGAAATCAAACAAATACTGAGCATTTAGCCATCATTCATTCTAAAGCGACTTAACATAAATGAAGTCATTTCACATACTCTCCGAGCCTCCTGAAGGCACACGGATAAATAATTCTCAATGACAGGACCGCCGCAACAGCAGCACAGGTAACAACTGTGGTTCTGTCCTAAAGGGCATCATCGGCCACAGCACAACCATTCTCTAAGGAAGTACGTCCCGTCTTCCATGAGACGAGTCAAAACCCACATTTTCTTGTACCCTTGAGGGCGGCGAAATCCAACCACTATACCAGAAGCATCTCATCCTCATTTCAAGGGGGACCCCCCCCCCGGGATGGATTAACATAAGGGGATGATTTTAAACGTCAATCATTTTTAATTCTTAATTGAAAAAAAATATTTTCTTTAAACTTATCAGGAAAAGTAATACAAATTTGGCAACAACAAAGATGGACTAATAATAAAATCCTGATGAATAGTAACGTTATCATTTATTCAAAGATTGTTATAAAAGATATTCGATAATAAAACCCCTTTCTTCATCTCTAAAAAAAGGAGGGGGGGAGGGGCTCGTTCAGCGACTGGAAATATTTTTGAAACTCGCCCAGTTAGTCTTTAAAATACATTTTTTTTTTTAATAATTCACGCATTTTATCGTTTTTTACCCCACCGACCTCAAAATATGCAATTCAGTATTTTTCAACTTCAAAGACTCGGCTTTGTTCAATATTGTGAGCTGCATACTTACAGTCAGAACTATCGCGTAACTTTGAAATAGAATAAGAACATAAGCCTTCACACGCACACTCGAGGGGGAATTCGAAAAACGATTTAAGAAAAAGAATCCGAAAGGGGCTTGAATATTTATCGCTTGTCCTTTACCAGATTGAAATAAAGGGCAAGAGAAAAGATCTTTCCCTTTTTTTACTCCCTCCAACAGCTGGCCCTGAAAATTTTCAGTTACTTCAACTTTTCATTTTTCTTTTTTTTTCAATCATTTGAAGAAACAGGAATATTTTTTGGTACAATAGTCAGCTTTGATTGTTAGTATTGATACTTTTGAAACTTCAATTTTATGCTCAATAAATTATTTTTCTATTTATTTCTTTAATGTATCTCTCTGCCGGGTATTCATTTATTTATCATAAATATTATTAAAATACTTGACTCGTAAGGTTTTGAAACAGTTCCGCTAATGTATAATTTTCACATTACTCTTTCCCAGGTGAATTCGTCACAATGTATTTTAAAGTTTTGCAAATAATATTGATATTTTGTATATATTTAATCATTTTGCGCATGTTGTGCTTTAACAAAACGTTTAAGAAATAAGGCAGGATGAATTGAAAAGTCATATATGATTTTCCTATAAAAAACTTAATTGAAAGTTGAGAAACTGAATATGTTAATCATATTTCTTAAAGGTGAGCAAAATTTAAATAATGCAAATGAATATATCACTACTTTTGGAGGGGAGAGAATATTTGAGTGTCAATTGTGCAGCATATTAGTTAAAAAAAAAATTCTTTATAGAAAATTTTATTGAAAGATATGACGACTAGAAATTCTTTTTTTTTTTTTTTTCATTTTGCTTAAAATAACTTAGACACTTTATTAATAAAATTGCAAAATCGGTTCATTTTTATCAGTGTCTTACATGCGAATATATATATATATATATATATATATATATATATATATATATATATATATATATATATTAATCTTCATGCACACACCTTTTGCATATGTAAATATATATGCTACGTTAACATTATTATATTGTATATATATAATTTAATTATTATTATTAAATTTCATCTGAGATTATATAATAAAAATTTTCTTTAGATTTTCCACAAATCAAATTTATTAATGTACAATTATGAAAAATTAAATTACGCCTATCGCCTAACAATAAAAAGCAGTTCTCAATTCATTAAATATAAAACGATTTGGAGAAAAAATGAATAAAGGGTAAAATATTTAACAATTTACTTAAGTACAATCTATGTATTTTCATACTAACAATACAAGATTAAAATACAATTTCAGTATTTTCTCACCCTGTAAATTTGCATGCACAAGGTTTTTATTATTTTTTTTATTTTTTTATATACATACCAGAATAGTGCGATTCGACCGAACAATAATGACATCAATTCAATAAGGTAGTTTCATTATTTATTTTAGCATAAGAATTAATTAATGTTGAATAATTATTAGTTTTTTTAAACAAATACAATAGTATTCAAATACAGCTGATGGATTTATATTACCAAAATTCCGTCAGAAATTCTTTTTATAATAATTCTCAATGATAAGATCTCTATCCACACCCACGCCCCAGAATTGAAATTTTTCCATACCATTTCATTTATTTACATGAATAATAACATACTATATATTTCTTTTTTTTAAATGATGAAATCCATTTATTGTTAGTCCTCCCATCAACTCCAACTATGATCAAATAATTCCACCGGCTTCTTTATAATAAAATAAATTTTAAGAAAACAAACATAAAGAATATCGCATTGTTCCCAATAATTCCAATTCTTAGCGTTATAACGAATAACGGTAGAATTACCTTTCAGCAATAAACAGTAGCCGAACATTTTTGATGACGATATTGTTCTGTTCCACAACATTGAAGTCAATAAATATATACAAGTAAGAATTATAAATTTTATATATGCTTTACTAAATATACTCAAATAATACAATGTTTTCTTAAATGTAAAATTAAAACTAATTTTTCCATATAATCAAAAATTATCAACTTTTTTGATAAATTTTCTTTTTCTGAAGATCCCATTATACTTAAATAGAGAAAATGTACTTCAACTTTTTCTTTTCAATATGATTGTTTCAATGTTTCATTTAGGCGGTTTCGACTTTAACGAATAAAAAGTTAAAGATGCTTTGAAAGTTAAAAGTGCTTGAAGGCTTAATAATCCAAATATCTTTTGCAATTATGGTAAATGTTCATTTGGGAAAGCAGTGAGTATGGTATATTGATATAACTGGTATGTTATATTTTAATTCAGATAAATGTGTGTGCAATGTAATGTCTCTCTCTATTATTTTTTCATTCAAGTAGAATTACACTTTCTAATTTAATTAGATATTTTTCTTTAAATTTTATAATTTGTGAAGTAAATCATTATTTAGTGGTTTGCGAAAATTTTGACAAAGTTGTCAGATACTCCTTTACCACGATATTTATGTTTCTTTTTAAGCAGATATCTGATTATATGATCTAACCCATGTGGCACTTGGGTGAGATACCTGGTTCTCTTGGAAGAAGGCGGCTGCCTTTGAACGCAGACCTTTGACCCCATCGCAACGAGACATTTTTGATTTCTCATGTGAAGTCGACAAATAAAAAAGGAATACCTAAATTCCATCAAAGGGTTAAGCCGAAAACTGGAATAAACTTGAAAAAATGAGGCGAGTAGAAGAAAGAGAATTGATAATTGCGAAAAGTGTGCGGAATTGTAAAAGGGACAGACCCCTGAGTTCGCGACTTAACTAGTGAAGGACTAGACATCCCCCGTCTTGCAACCGATGTGTCCCCCCCCCTTCCCATGTGAGGATCTTGCGAGAATCCTCATCAGTAATTCGTCCGAGGAAAAATGAACCATCGTATTCGTTAAAGGAAGCCGAGCGGTCAAGAAATCTCAGACAGATCCCTCGAAGCGTACAGTGAATAGGAACTTTCAACTCCTTGGAAGGGATTCCTCTGTTGAGACAGAGAAGGGCAGTGACCTTCCAGCGCGTGTGCTTTATACTGTTCTTGAACCGGTGATCAATACGATAAAAAGACGTGAATTGGGGACCAAACTCAAAAATATATAAGATTGTTGAATCGGTAGAAAGTCCATAGAGATCCTGACTCCTTAAGCTATAGTAATAATGTCTTGCAACCCCATTGTTGAAAGGAAAGAGCTACCTGAAAGTAGCATTGAAACACCCAAATACCTGAGAGCCAGCAAGAAACCGACTTGACGACTGGTGCCACCTTGCAAATGAGCATATCCTGTAAAAGACTTTGTTACACCAAATCATGCTCTTTTGTACTCTCCAGTGATGAATTCATAGTATAATACGACCAAAAATGATCATGCGCTCCTTCTTTACATGTCTGTTTTCTTGATGAGAAGGTACAGAACTAAAGCATATTCGAGTTTTTTACTTTAATGTTACATGGAGTTCGAATCATGATGATTTCAATTTATATTATATATATATATATATATATATATATATATATATATATATATGTATGTATGTACATTAATTAATTAATTATATTTAAAGCACGAAAGGAGAATATATCTACATGAAATTTATATTTTATGTTTGTAACTGTTTTTGAGTATGTAATGAACTGAAAATAAAAGATGGATCTACAATTTGTGTTACTAACTGTTTGACATTTTGATCAGTGGCATTTGATTAATTATGTGTAGTCTTATTAAGAGATTATTTTATTAATCCCGTTGGTTAAACTAGTTAATTAAGTATGCTTTGTTTATTTTTTAATATAATCAATCGTTCTAATCTTAAATAAACCTTAGTCTTATTATCAGTTATGTTTGTCATTCATTTCCAATTATTATAGAGTCTCAAAGGAATATCACATACTGGATCTTATGACTGTAAGCCTGCTTATAATTATATGTCTAATTAAATCCATTTTTAGAACAACACAAGGGCATTTGCATTTGTTATAGTATATTGTTTACTTAAGTGAAGTATATTACATATTTTTTAATGAATATCTATTCATTGTGTATATATATATTTTATAATTAAATATTAATGAAGTAAGAAAAAAAAACACTGACTTGAATCATTCAGAAATCCAATAAAAATTGATTTTTAATAATAAGTTGATTGAATAAGTTGATAAGTTGTTTTAATGAAAAGTTGATTGAAGTGGAGACACCTTATGAAAAATTTGAGAACATTCAAATAGATATTCCCTAATATTTATAAAAATGAATCATGAATTAAAAGCTAAAATAATAAAAGCAACGTTTTTACCACTTACTGTGGAAATCAAAAAATTAATATGTCTTTAATTAATTGTTTTCCCTATATACAAGTAGTAATATAATTCGATTTTAATTGGAATATTACAGAAAGGTAAAAACCAGTGCAATTTTTTTTTGGTATTTTTTTCCACATTAATTTGTGGATTTCGAATAATTATATATTATCATGGTGACAAATTGAGAATCATTTTTCCGTTACTTACCTAATCTTGCTCCAAAAATCATATGCAAATAAAAGACTACGTGAATTTAAATCTATGCTTCAAAATCAAAATAAAATATGAGCAAAGAAAAAAAAGAAAAGAAATGAAAGCAGTAATAAAAGAAAAGTAGACCTTTTACTTTCACTGCAATCATACAGTTTAAATGCAGTCTTTTCGAAGTCGATCAATCCATATCTCTCTGAAAAATGTCCGAATAAACAAACATAAATCCTGCTTCACATACAGGAGTTTTAAACTGTTTCGAAATTTTACTCATGCGGCACGATACCGAACTGCATGCGATGCTAGAAACGTAAAAATCAACTTTTAATATGTTCACCAGAACTCATTTGTCAATACACTACTTCATGGAGAGCGTAAGAGAGATTTGCTCAAAAAAAGAGATATACGAGATAAACTAAAAAGCTAGATGTTTCTTTCGTTACATTTAGAAGCTCCCTTTTAAAAGACATATTTGTGTGATAATAATGAGATCTTATCAATGTTCTCTGTTTACTTATTTCTTCTCCGGTTAGAAAGATAATGTAAGGAGAAAAATATCCGATTTGATGTTACATATTGCTTTCATTGCTTATACTTGAGAAAATTGTTTATTTATTTTTTATTGAAATATCATGAAATTTAATTTAAAAAAGATATTAACGACATTTTATATTATATATATATATATATATATATATATATATATATATATATATATATATATATATATATATATATATTGAACAATTTTGTGTAGTTTTAAGCCAATGATTGGAGTTTATTCATTAAATCATTTAAAAGGGATTAAAACCATAAACACATCGCTCAAAAAAGTATTTTCATTTGACATCCTTTTGTGCTTATTCATTTTTTTAAATTTTGCATTCGAAAATGTACAAAAAAAGGAACAACAATAGAAGAAAATCCTTGACACCAATTTTTTTGTTGGCATATATTATAGACAAGGTATAATTTTTTGTCGTGAAATTTTTGTGATTTTTGTTGTTTCGTTATTTAGATCTTGAAAATGAAACGCCATTTAAAAAAGTGGGAAAGTTATCAATATTATATCATTATTTTATCATTCTTACAAAATTATTTTCTAGAAATTTATAGAAAAATATTTGCATTATATGTTTTATAGTATGAACAGCACATCATCCTAAAGTAAAACCAATAAATTTTATGTAGAATTTATTATACTTTCTGTAAGCGTTTAGAGAAGGGACATGAAACATAATTCGCATTATAGACATAATCTTTCGTAGTATCTATAACAATCAATAGACAATCTTTGCATCTATTTTCAGTGTGAAATGGGAAGTATTCATTTGGAAATGCTTGAAAATTGTATCGAAAAAAATCCCATCATTCCTGTATTATATGCACATACACAAAGCGATAAATAAAGATCTGACAGCAAACAAAAGTAAATGCCGAAAGTAAATTAGAATAGTGTCTAAAACATGAGAACAACGGAAGATAAACCCATGCAAAATAGAATGTTCTGAAAATTGCGATTCAAAGAAAACTGGTAAAATAAATCGTAAATAAGCTGTAAAAATAGAAATAAATGTAAAGCACAGTGCTATTAACGCAGTGATTGTTCATCAGGTGATGTAAATAATGTGGGCTACGAAAGAAATTTTAACTTTTATTGGAAACAATGTCAAATAATTTTGTGAAAATTACATATCGAAAATTGTATCTTTGATGTGATATTTTAATGACTAACTTTTGATGAGTCTTTTTGATTCAGAAATAGGGCTACTTAAGTTTTTACTATCTTGAGGTGGTCATTGTTTGACAAATAATTAATTTTAAAGAATCAGTGCAAAATATTCAAAGCACGTTTGATTACTTAATGATTTTTTTTTAAATCTTACCAAGCAAAATGTATTTAGCCAAATATAATTCAAATAAACGGGGAACTATTTCATACTTTGGATTTCCAAATTTTTTTCGAAATCATATAAAATAAAATTATTTTGTCATATAAAACATTCTTCGATTCATAAATATGTACTTTTTCTCCAATTATTTAGAATTCAGCTAGCGAACCTCTAACAAAATGACCGTCTTACATCAAAAATTTATAAAATCAGAAGTAGCAGGTAGTTAGGGAAAAAAGACTGAAAATTACTGCTGAAAATTACTTCCTTGACTGAAAATTACTGCTGAACTACTTTCTTTGAAGAATCAAGTCTTTATAGGATTTATGTGCTTATTTTATGATAAAATACACATATAGATTTGATATATTTTACTATGTGTATTATTTTCAAATAGAGTTGGGGCAATTTTTATTTCATTTTACTTTTGGACTGGAGAATTCGATCGTTTTTAACAAATTTTTACAATATTTATGATTATCATAAAAATGTTACTTCTTAAAATTTTTAAATCGAATGATTTTGCATTGATTCTAAGCAAGTCTCCAATACGCCTTTGCATTCTAAATTAAACAAAATTTGACAAAATGGCAGTCTAAATATGAGACACAATTAGTATTTGAATAAACAGTACTCATTTTAAATTTCTTTATTTTAATTGACTATAACTTTCCAATACGGATTAAATGAATCCATTGTAGCATTAAAGCAACAATGAATTTTGCTATTAATTTAATAAATAATTTAATTAATATTCATGCTTGATTTAACACCAAATATTTGGATTATAAGGTTACATTAGGATATGGATAATTTATTAATTTATGATTATTTACTCATAAATAACCATAAACAAAATCAATTAAAGTACTTTTTTTATGTTTGTTGAAAACATGTGAACCCAGATAATTAGAAGATTAAAAAAAAATACTCAGCTACAAATTAATTTTCTCAGCCTCATTTCCATCAAGATACAAATATTTCCCCATAAATATGTAAAGTCACATCAAAGAACGTATTACTTTTTAGTTGTTCATAAAATACTCTCGGGAAGGAAGATCTTTCCTTTGCCCATACATTGTTCCGTGACGGGAGCAATTTACACCTCTGCTATCACCACAGTGCTGTGACTCACATCAGGGCCATCAATGTTTGTCGGTGCTCTACTACTGCTTTATAAGGAATGGGTTGGAATGACCTACTTGACAATATAATATACACTGACAGTAAAATGGTTCAGTTTCACGCTTAATTTTCATTTTCTTAAACAGATTGGTTTAATTTATCCATGTCATTATGGATGAACCGACCGCCATTAATTAGCTTCTCTCAATGATATTTTTGTCATTTTGTTCCATTTATATATATATATATATATATATATATATATATATATAATATATATATATATATATATATATATATATATATATAATTTTTGAACTATTTCAAGAGAAAAAAAATGAACCGCGCAAGGCTTTATTATTTTATTATTTATACTATCTTTACTTTGTAGAAAAACATTCTTTTATTTCTAAAATGAATTCAATTTATTATACAAATTAAAACTATGTATATTCATATTGTTTTTTTCCATGTTGTACATGAAAGCAAAAACTATTTCAAAAGAATAAATAATATATCATTTTATTATAAAATTTGTAACATAGGTTTTGAGAAGTATATTTTTACTACACATTTATTATTAACTAATTTGGTTGAAGATTCAAATTAATTACCCGAATTTTAATTTTAAACATTTCTACAATTTAAATCCTTAATTCTGTCTTATTATTTTTTCCATCCACGATATCTTAAAAATTGTGTGAACATTAAAAAAAAACATTTATAAATGTGCCCATTATATAAAATAATGTTTTGAAACAAATTTATAATAGCACATTTTTTAAGCATTACACCTGTCATTACTTGCCTTAGTTAAGTTTGAAATATAAAATTTGATGGATCTAGGAGACTGAATTATGAATTGTTTTCAAAAAATAATATAACTATGAATCATTATATTTTTTTTTCATAATTGTATCAACAGATTAAAACAAAAAACAGTCTTCTTACACAAAATCTATTAGTAACTGAAACTGTTCCACAAATATGAAAAAAAATGAAGTGTCGGAGATTTTTTATTTTAATTATTTGTAAAAGACTTTTAAATAATGTTCATCTGCATGAAAATAAGTATCGAGACTTTTAATTATATATAATTCATTGCAATGTTTTATGATAAGTGACCTAGACCATTTTTGAGGTATTTATTTCTTTAATACATGAGATTTGGACATATATTCCCCCTATCCACTTGCATGTAAATTTACAAATGCAAAAATCAAATGAAGAAATTCCTGGTATGGTAATTTCTTTTTCAATTTTTTAAAATTTTCATGGGTGCTAATTTCAAAGTTTTATTCCAATGGTCCAGCTAATCATCAGGTCATATATATTATTTGTCTGACGTACTTAATTAATATGGTTTATACTGTATATTGAGTTACAGCCTCAAAGTAAAATGCAGAAAGTTTAATTGAAGACAACACCATAAAGAGAAGATTAAAATGCATTGACAATGAAAAAAAAAATCTAAAGATAATATTATATATATATATAATATTGTAAATCAATTTGTTTTCACGAATTTGAATTATAATGATAATAAGCATTTTAATTGCCAAAATGTTAAATATCGAGCTTTTAAAGTCTTCGGAGCTTTTCTTTTCTACAATTCTTCTCTTCAAAGTTTTGTTAGAATTATTTCTGCCTATCCGTAGGAGCATCTAGAAATAATTCAGAACCCGAATAATCAAGGCCTTAATGCAATTAATTAACTGAAAAATCAATGCTTTAACATTTAACACGGAAATATGCATAAACGTCGTAAGAATAAACATTCTTAAAAGAAATATTACATGATCTGCTCACTGAATCTTTGTATGATTTGATAATAAATGAAAAAAACAAATAATTTTTTATTAGTTTCCTTTGAATGAAATGAAACAAAAAGAATATATTCAATTTTCAGAAACTTTTATTAGTATCACAGTAAATTATATCAATGAACTATATACTGTGGATACACACATGAAGGCCTCGGTGGTACACTTTCATCGCATGTGTGTATTAGTTTTAATTTAAGACTTCATGGTTTTCTTTAATTTTCAGTCGTACCTCCAAAAGTTTTATAAAGGAGAATTAGGAATTTAGCAAAATAGGTTGAGAAAAACATATGAACTGAGTATGTAGTATAGTATTGAATATTAGAGTCCTCCCCAACGACAAAAAAATCAAATTATTTAATATATAATACAAGTATTACTATTTTATTCACTACATCAATTGATATTTTATATAATATACTCATTGTAAATCATTTTTTTAATATTTTATAACATCAAATATCTATCAGAAACGTTTCATCAAAAATAATTAAACATGATTTGTTCTGAGTCAGCCAATATACCTTTAGAAACAAAGTTATTTATTGAATCATATTTTTAAAGATTAATGTACAGGAAAAAATAGATTAATTAATTAGGAGGCAAAAACCAACAATTCTGAAATATTATTATTAACAGTTTATTACGTTTGCATAAACTGTTAAGATGTCATTGCGTATTATGTTAATTTAAGTTAATTCGGTTAAGACAAGCTTTTGTAGGAATAGGGAATATTAAAAAAATTCTATGTCAAAATTTTTTCTATGTATTCCTCATTAATGAGTTTTCTGCAAAGTAACAATTTATATTTCCTATAGAAAAGTTAAGTCATTTTCGTTTGTACCATTTAAATAAATATATTATTACCATCTTGTGCTCAATTTTAGTAATGATAATTTATTTTCTTCTAAAATGTTTCCATCTCAAAAATGTATAGAAACAGTATTTGTGTTACTATTGCGATTTATAATTAAACATGCATTTTATTTAAGAAAGAAAAAGAGACATTTTCTTTATTTATCTGGAATTTATTTATGCAGCCCGTTCTTCAACACTTTCAATAAATAAAAATATATGCTTGGTGGCTTGTTTGTGAAATTATGTAATTCGCATAATTCGAAATTAAAATGAAATTATTTGAAAATTGAATTTCATGTGATGAAAAATATACGAAGAATATTCTATTTAATAAACACGTAATGCATTTTAAATAGAAGAAATGAGGTTTTATATTTATGTAACTTGCTGATAAATAATTTAAAATTTATTTTTTACAAGCGCACGAATATTATATAATGTATAATTTAAGAGCAAATCCTAATTTTTATTTTACGGGAAGCATTTGATGCATTTTAGCTAATTATGTAATTATAAGCAATTTGAAATTTATTTTTAATACCAGACATCTCGTTAAATGTGCCGACTGTTTTCATCGCAAAAATTTTAATATTATTTCTATATCATTCCTGATAATAGTTCGTGATTTGTATTATTTATGTACTAAATTTGAATTATTTGTATATCATTTGACGTTAATGAATTATTTAAAAACGAATTTGTGCACAGTTAACAAAATTAATATTTTGTTAAGAATAATTATTTTAATTTCGCATATCAAATGAATTATAAAATAATAGAAAAATATGTTTCAATTAAAATAATAATAATAAACAATATTTTTTTTACACGAATGTTTGAATCTGTTAAAATCAAATTGTGGATGAGAAAAGATCACAACAAAATAAAAAGGAAATGATTGAAAGTTGAAGAAATGAGAAATGATTAAAATAAAAAAGTGCATTCAGTATTTACAAATCAACTGGTATCAGAGATTATCTGTACAATAGTTAAGAATCAGTTCTATTTTAAGACATTTATATATTTAAGCAAACAAAAAATGAAAATATTTGTTTAATTTGAGCTAATTTATTCAATCACGATGACAACTTTGGAGACAGTTTCAAAAACATTTTATTCTGAAATATAATTCAAGCTATAAGTAACATTAACAAAATATTTAAACTTTTAAAAATGAGATAATATGTAAGCTAAAAATACTTCCTACTGCATATATCCCAAACAAATATATATCGTATGGGTAGTCCATCATTCATTTTAAATCTTCTTGCAATTAGTGAAAGAATTTCAATATGAATAATTCTTTTCTACTTATTTTTGGTTTTTCAGTGAACAAGAATATATCTTTTTAATCAGCATTTTATCCAAATAATGGTAAAAGAAAATCGGGAATATAATAAGGGACTGATAATAAAAGAGAAAATCGCTTGTTCAATGATTTTTATGAATGAGATTTGATAATCAAACACCCCTCCATCATTTAACGAAGAATAGTTGATTCAACTATAGGAAGTATATCCACGTCGAGCACAGTGAGATTTTAGAAGATGTGTTCAAATGAAAAGGTACGGAACGACACTGTGGGTAAAAATGAAGATTTTATTCAAAGTATACAACATAGGCATGAGCGTAACGAACCCATTGATTAACGAGCCGGAGGATGTTTCCAGAATTCTTGTGGTTGTGACTACACCCAGTTCTCCACAGCTTCCTTGAGTTGAAGCGCTTCCATTCATGTGCTTTTTCAGGAGACCAAACGAATGAAAATCGCAGGGTGACATGTCTGGGCTGTAGAGCGGACGGTCGAACTGTTCCCACTTGAGCTTGGCTAGTTCCGCGTGTGTAACCCTGGAGACGTGCGGGCGTGCTTTATCATGGAGCAAAACCACACCCACCGTGAGTAGCAGCGGTCTTTTGTTCTTGATGGACCTGCGTAGTCTTCGTGGTGTCTCACAGTACACATCGGAGTTAATAGGGAGTCTTCTGTGCTTGAGTAATTCAACAAGTAACTGCCCTTGGACGGCGAACTTAAGGACGCTATGATTGACTGGGTCTCGTCACGGCACAGGAATTTTGGGAACAAAGAATCATCCGGCTCGTTAATCAATGGGATTGTTGCGTTCAAGCCTATGATGTATACTTTGAATAAAGTCTTCATTTATACCCACACTGTCGTTTCGTACCTTTTCATTTGAACACCCCTTGTAAAATGCATTTCAGTAGTTCACCTAGTTTATTGGGTTTTCTCTTCTCCCGGCCTGAAAATTAAATGTTTATTATTTTTCATCTTCGAAGCCATGACATTGTTGATATAATGCGATCTGTATTCGGCAGACCACAAACTATATTTGTCAGGTAACACTAAAAAGGAATAATAACTTAAAGTGGCACATACACTCTTGGGGGAATTCAAAGAGTTTAAGAAAAGGTTTCGAAAGAATGTTGAATATTTAGCTCTTGTCATTTACTAGATCGGAATACAGGCTTAGAGAGAAAATTTTTTCTTCTCCCATGCCTTTCACCACCTTATCTTGGGAATTTTCAGGTATTTCAAATTTTCATTCTTCTAATTCTTCTTTGTTTTGCCTTTTCCTTTTGCAGCCTTTCTCTCTTTCCTGTCTTCAATCTTTTGAAGAAACGGGTTTGCATTTTGAATTTACAGTTGCGGTCGAAGTTCACTGTTACTTCTGAAACGTCATTTTAAGTAACACTGACTTAGACTTCCTTTTTGCTCAGGTTTAACATAATTGCCATAAATCTGATAAAATTAATTGACTCGCAACGTTTTGAAATGCATTTTCTAAGAAATCTCACACGAGATCTCTATTTCATGAGACTTTTTTCAATGGAACTTCCTCACAACCTGTCGTTAAATGAATAATTCATTGAAAACATTTATATTCCTGTTGGAATTGTCATATTCTTCACAACATACGGATATTCTGTAATTTTTTTTTAAAAAAAATACTTAACAGGAATATTTTAAAGCTTCACACAATGTTTCTTTTTGAAACATAGAAGTTAGAAGAAGATTTTAATATGGCTTAAGAGGATTAAAGAAATTTTATTCAAGCAATTCCAATTACATATCTGCGCTCCATTTGGGGTATTTGGATTTCCTTATCTTATAGCTTTTTTTAGTTCTGAATACTTTGAAAAAATCCACTTAAAGAAAATAATAATAATATTATATATTAAATAACATTCAGGACTAACGGCTGTCAGTGAGCAGGTTGCATAATATAGGCTTTCTATATATATGTATATAATTCTTCCCCATACAATACGAGAACTATTTTTCTTCATAATTATTTAATAAAGCAACTTAACCCGGGAAGATATGTGTGGGGTGTTTGGACCCACGAGGCTAAAAATTAAATGTTTTTGCAGTCTTCTCTCATAATTAGAGGTAGTTAGGTTGTTGCCTCTGATAGCAAGTTCTGTATCGTAAATTTGTGAATTTGATTTTTGTGATTTATGAAACAGCTCCCGAGTACTTATTTTTTTAACCCTCGCAATTCCACCCAGGTGGTTCAAGAATTTACCCTATAACTTCCAAGTGGGTCGGTTTCGGGCGCCTGCTAGCCGTTTTAGGGGAGATGGGTATTAAAAGCGGCTACTCTACTAAACACTCCAGGAGACCCTCGTTATCTTCGACAATCGCGGCTTTTTCACAGTAGTTTCCCCTGTGCCTTAGGGATTGAGGAGGGATTCACTAAATAGGCTGTTGGCGTATATTTTATATTTTGAAAGGGTTTTAGTTTCTACTTTCATTTGTTGTTAGCTCAAAATTGGAAAGATTTTATGGCTATTTATAAAAAATTTCCAGTGATGTGCTCTGTTAACGATGAATGATATATAAGGTTACCAACAAGTTGTTTATTTTTCGTTTTAGCATCAGACGCTTTCGTCAGTATTAAAACTATTGGACTAATATAACGACAAACTATTGCATTGTCACTGCGGCTTATTCACATCGCAATTTTCTTATAAAATGTGTAGCGACTCTTGTTACTGTAGATGGAAGTCGTTTTACACTTCAAGCGTCTTATTTTATAATCAAAGAACTGCCGGAATTTCTGAGGCAGAGTACAAACTACTGCTTTCAAAATAGCATTAAAAGACCAAAAAAAGATTGGGAGCATTCTTTATCACCCCCATCGCAGAGTGATATAAGTTATATAGACACTGAGTTCCTTTTTCAAATGCCATTCTGAAAATTTCTCTTCAGTTAGGAATTTCTACCCTTTATTTTACGTACTGGGAATCGGGTCTTTAGATTATCAGAGTAATTTTTGCATTGAAACCGTGAATCAGGTTTTTGGATTATCAGAGTAATTTTTGTATTGAAACGCTTATAATTTCTTCATTATGAGTGAAAGAAATCGAGAACACATTGAAGAAGAAATTAAAGCACTTTTACTTGCTTCTGATGAAAGTGACAGTGATCTATCAGCGAAGATGATGGTTGGCCAAAAAATGATACTTTAGCTGATCTCTCGCTCATTCTAAACAAAGAAGCAGGAGATGAAACTAACGAGGATCAGATGAACGAGAGAGATAGAGACGAGGAGTCAAAGACTGTTATATAATTTACTTATAATTAAAAATTTGCAAATAATTCCCCAATCGTAAATCTGTGGACATTTAATATGAAACGTTCGTTTAAAAATTTATCTTGAATTAATAATACTATAGAAAACTTCACATAACATTTTAAATTCAGAAATGCAGCTTGAAAAGTTTAGCATGACAGTTTATACTACAAAAGTAATATTTATGATGAATGTAATAGTAAATGTGTTAAATCTTCATATTTAGTTTATGAGGAATGTAATAGTGATGAATGTTTTAGTAAAATGTTCAGGCTGAAAACTGAAGGAATATGTTTTCGAAATATATTTTGCTGAATAATTTTTTTTTCCTGAATTTTATTTCATATTTTTTTTTTGTATTTCAGTATTAAATGAAGTTTCAAAAATATGTTATCTCATCTATCGAATTGTTTCGGTAGATGCGATATATAACGTTTGATGTAATATATTCCCTTGGTTAGACAAACATTTTAAAAGTTATATTTTAAAAGATTGGTAAAAATGAGTGGCAAAATAAATATATTTTTGAATGCATATTTACCTCACATTTTTTTCGATTATTTAATATTGTCAAGAATGCGTAAGGTTTTGGGAACAAAATGTGAAAACTTCTTTAGAAATTTAATTAAAGTTCTAAACATTTTCTCTTAGCATCACTATCGGAAATGCAAAATAATATTTTATATTTAAAAATTCAATAAAGATAACCGTTTATACTAAAAAAAAAAAAGAATGCTAAAGACAAAAAAAATCTTAGCTGAGTGTTGAAAGAACATATTATTTTCGAAACGTCTTTCAAAAAGTGCAATTTTTTTTTTTATTCAACGAAAATTTTTATTTTGGTATTAAGTGAAAATTTAAAACATTATCTTGTCTATCGCTGAATTGCATTGACATCACTACTACGTAAAAAGATGTACTAATTGCATTGATTGCACAATGTATGCTCTATATTACTATGTAAAAAAATTTATATGGTAATATATAACATATTATTAAACTTTGATTTAAAAAATTTAAAAGCCTATTGAAAATTAGATGGAACATAAAGATGCTTTTGAAATTGCTAGTAAAGTCAGTTTTTATTTAAATGGTTTGGGAGCCTAACATAAAACTTACAAAAAAACCCACTATTTTCTAAATTATAGAATAAATTTCAATTTTTTTTTGTAAGAAAAATACCCCACAAAGACGATGAGCGAAAGAATTCACACTAAAAAATATAAATAAATTAGAACAAAGCTTTTAAACTGATAAAAAATGAATCTCGTTGTGGAAACCGCATTTATTGAAGGTCGACAAGAGCAAAATGTGTAGCGTCGATAGATTTATTACTTCGGAGTGCGAGAGGTAACTTCCTCTCAGCTTGGAAGAGTCCATGTCTTCCAGAGACAAGCTGAGAAAGTCTGGATGTTAAAGGGAGTGCCGCTTGAAAATTGCTTGGATATTAAAAAATTAAAGTTAACAGTGACTTATTCAATACACTCTCATTCATCTTTTCCATCTGTGACGAATGATCGAGAAAGAGATAGATTTCAAAAACTGCTATAATATATAAAAACTATTTTAATATTAGCTATAAAATACATAACTCATAATTTTAGGAAAGGGATGCACTTTTCGAAGCATTTCACTGTGGCACTTTAGGATCTCTTTTGCTGAATTATACTGGAAATGCCGTATATGCTCAAAAGAAAACGTTAACATATATAATAATATATGCATAAATAAATTTTAAAATAATAAAAAAATGATTTGATAATTATATATAAATATGATAATAAAAAAAGAATGATAAAAAGCATGTGTTAGGAGCATTCTCTTTATAATATAGTTTCATAAACAAATTGCTTTTATACCTGGCAGTTCTATTCCCTGTAATCTAAAAACTTTCAAAGTTAGTTACATAACTCAGTCTTTATATAAAAAAGTCTGCCTAATTCTGATTATACTGGCACTTAAAATTAAAACCAAAATATTTTAAATCAATGATTCCTTGTCTTCTGAAGAAAAGTATATTTTTTTATCAATAATTAATTTGTAATAATTTTAAAATTATTTTTCCTAAAAATTGTTGCAATTATCGCAAATTGTATGCTTCATGGAATTGTACAAATATATTTTATTTGTATTCCATTAAATTGTTTGGAAGGTACAGACACCCTAAGGACGTCCTAATGTTACATTAAACACGCCCTGCTAGGTTATTAAATATCTGAGTTATTAAAATTGATCATAAATTTAATTGGCAAATCGAAAGGACAATTTTTTTTTTATTTTTAAAATAATATCCCGAACCTGAAATACTATTTGTATTATAAGTAATACATTGTTTATAATTTTTATATAATACATTATTTATATTTTGAATTTAATGTAAATTAGTAATGACTTTTTGAAAATATCACTCAATGATATATGATATTTTACATTTGTTGAAATTGTTTTGAAACTTTTTTTAATAATAATTTACAATAGTAAGAGCTCCAACGACTAGTTAACTCATTTTAACCCACGACTAAACCGTTTTCAAAATCATCTGCTATTAATTCTGCGATCATTTATTTTTTGTGAATAATGTTCTATATTTTTTTCTCACATAATGAGTTTCGTTAATTATTAATCCACTCAGCAAACTCGAATAGTAATAAACCTCCACTGGTTTATTTAAAAGAAAAAAAGAATCTCTGAAGAAAATTTTCTTAAAATAAATGAATAAGAATAGAAATAAAAACATTTATTTATATGAATTTGTTGAAATGCTTTGCCGTCGAGATATATATTTGCTATCAAATGCCTTGTAGAAAACTCATTAATACGAAACATTATGCATTTGCTCTTTTCAATATTATTCCTAAAATGCTTATCTAATGTATCTGCTAAAAATGACTCCATTACCGGAATTGATAATAACATACAATTTAGTAGCTTTTTTTGTATGTTTGCATCTAATGAGCTCTGTTTTGAACCGTAGATTCAATATTTGAAACACTCAAATAATGAAAGTGCGATTAAATTCCGTTTAAATTTACAAACAGCTTACAATTTCTAATAAAGAAATCACATTATCTGAATAATTCTATTCGATGTTTGACGCAATTACCATTTATGGTGGAACGAGTTTTCAGCTATAAGCAACATACTTCAAACGTTTTAGAAGATGATTATTTTATCCACAATGTAAAAACTCAAGCAATACGCGCATTGAAAATATTAGTATAAATTCTTATTCAATATATTTAATTAATGTCTTCTTAAATGCACTTGCAGAACAAATGCTTCGATATTTATGATAGAAAAAAATTGGTACTTCATTGAAAATTTGAATTTGACTTAAATTTACTTTATATAAAAGTACTTACTAATATGCGCACATAATTTGAAAGTGGAAAATATTTAATAAGAATATTATTCTTTATAAACTAATAAGTAATATATATTTCGTGGAACATTATTAGATATGAGTTATTACTTAATTTTAATGTTTGAAAACCTTTGGTCATTCAACCTTTTCTACCATATGGGTTGATTTGCATTAGACCATTTTCACCCATTAGATTCGTCTTATACTGGTTATGGTTCATATAAAATTATTAAAGATAAAATATAAACAATATTACTTCATTCAAAAACTTTTAATATATGATTAAAAAATGAATATTACAGAACGAAATAAAATTCGACATGTGCCTATTAGATTATTATGTCCTGCAATAAGCAAATTTCACAAACCTGTTTTTAGAAATAAGATATCCAAATAATCCAAATGAATTATGAACATATGAGTCCCATATGTTAGTTCTAGTTTTTCTCAAACAAGAATTTAAAGAAGCTAATAAAATACTGAAGACTAAAATGAATTTATACTACAAATTATCACGCCTTAGATATTCATTACATTTCCCAAAAATCAATTCAAAGTCGATATTAAACTTTTAATCAAAGGAAACAAGTCATTCAGAAGCATGTTGAAATGGAAAAAGAATAATCTTTTGAGGGGGGGGGGCAAGCTGCACTGCTACTGCGAAATTTATGTAGTGATGAATTTCAAAAGTAGTGAGTTCCTCTTTCTTTGTGAATAATATAAGACACATATTTCTGTATTTATCAAAAGTGCACAAGTAAACGTTTCTTATTAACTGATAATTTAACCGTTGAACTTTGTACAATAAAGCTGTATAGCAGTTGATAATCTCTTAAAACTACTTAAATCGTTCAAGATAACAAATTAGCAAATAGAAATCAATAAAATGTTGCATGTATTGTATAAATCATTACATATTATCAAATATTTGAAATAGATAGTAGTTAATATAAATGTGAGCTACAAATCTAGAAAATAAAAGATATGGCGTACTTACTTTCCGTCTTTAAAAACCATGAATTCTGTCATACCATAAATTTCGTCACGCTATCCAGCTCTGTAAAGTTCTTTTGGTATAGATTATAATATTTCTAGAAAATAGAGGAAAGATGGACATATAACCATTTATGGCATATGCAGAAGTCATGATCATGAAATGCAATTATACAAATTATGAAATATTTACTACTAGGAGATTGATATTTTTTCTCTTAGAGATTGTACAACAATGCAAGGCGTTAGAGATTTCTAAGTGTACATTGTTTTGGAAGAGTGATAATTGATAATATTTCGAGGAATTATAAGCTTTAATATAAAATAGCTATTTATGAAATATGACTTGCGACTGGAGTTTGCAACCTAGTTTTTCGCCAGTTATTTTCAAATATTGAAAAGTATTCTCAAAGTTTAAAATGTATTTCTTTAACAATTTCCTGGAAATAATTTCCAAAAAATAACAGATACACTTTAAAACATATTTGATTTCTGCTTGATCAATGTTCCAATGTTTCCTTTTTCTTTCTAAATGCCATAAAAACTAGTAAAAGCATTACATGCTAAGAAGCTTTATGCGCTTCCCATGTTCGAGTGACATGGAAAATCAGACTGTAAAGCACAATTTATGCAGTTGATTTTATAGCCAAAATTATCATTTTCATTACAAAATTCCTTCATCTATTAGCATGAGAAATAGTACGATACTCCGAGAAGTTAGTTGATATTTTGAATGCTATATATTATCAGGAATTCATTGTAATAGTGTGTTAGGGTACCAGATGCCACTAGGGTTGTGGAACTTTAAAGCTAACTACAATAAATGATATATTGATATAAACACTAGGTAGACACGTATATAAATATCCTCAGGAACTCCAAATTATAGGTTAATGTTTTAATTCAATGGTTAAATTCAGAAAGTCAATAAAAATTGCTTTTAGATATTCTTGCATAATGGATTTCACTTATACTTGTAGTGATATAATTTTATAATATGTATTTCATTTTTTTTCTGATATGCCAAAGCAAACTATCAAATTTTGTGCATTATATTATTATCAAAGATAATATAATATAATATTTTTCATATTATCAGAATATAATTATTAGTTAATTTATAAATGAAATTAAATTCATATTTCTACTAAGTGGTAATACCTGGCAATGAATTTCATTATTTTAAAGTGAAGATTCCATAGTATTTAGTTGATGATTCAAGACTGGAGAAAACCTTTTATTCATTAATACGCTTATCAAAATCTATTTTTAAACATTTTTTTAATTTAATAATATGTAAGAAATAACATTAATATTTTAATTGATAGTAGGTTGGATTTTCAGAAAAGCAAACAACGGTGCAATTTCTTTCCTATTTTTTTTGCCAGAGGCAGTCAGGATCCAACATAAAAAAAAAAACTTCGAATAAATATATCTCATCTTCATGATGAATAGTAAATTGTCTGTGACATTCCCATATGATAAGCAAATAAAAGAAGTTACGATTAAATTTTATCAATCAAAAACCAAAATAAAATTCAGGTAAGGATAAAAAAAAATCCCTATACATAAATGATTCTTTTATCTTCAGTGTACTTATGCAGATTGCTTGCAATCTTTTCTAAGTCTATCAAATTGTATCTACTGGAAAGATTCTCGAACAAATATACATCAAATATGTTTGAAACAGGGGAACTTAAAAGATATTTGAAAAGAAATTTTACTCGTGAGGCAAGAGACTAATTTGAGTGAGATTCTAGAAATGCAAAAATCAGTTCTTAAAATGTATGCAAAACATATTTTTCAAGAAGATTGCACCCCTCCACTGAAAATCCATTCTTACAAAAAAGAAAAAAACATTGGATACACCATCATTTAAGAGTTTCTGCAGTAAGTACAGTAGTATGTGTTTAAATGAATCTATTTATGTGGCGAATAATGGGAACTTATGAATGTTTCCTACGTGTTTATTTCTTTTCTAGCTGGAAATATTTTGTAAGGAAACATATCGATTTGAAGAAGTAAATTACTTTCATATTTCATGATGTATATGATAGAATTGCAAATATTTTTATATCATTGGAATTTAAAACAATATATTTTTCATAACAACATTTAACAACATTACTATTTAAGAATACATACTTTTTCAATTCTTGTGAATTTTTGAGCCAATGTTTTGTGTTTCATTTATTATGCATTTTCTTTAGGAATCATTTTTTTTTTCAATTTTTATATAGCCTTTTCAAAGGGAAAAAAAAAGGAAAACAAATTATTAGAAAAGCATTTCTGAACTTTAATTTTTACTGAATATTTGATTACGAAATTTTCTAGGATGAAGCATAATCACTTTATATTAAGTGCCAATCTTTACCTACAAAAATTTCATTTATTTTATCATGCATTAGTTGGAGCTCAGATACAAAAAAAAGAAATAAATACATCCTTTTTTTATTATAATCTGAAGATCTGTTTATAACTCTTATCCATCATAAGTCTTGAAAATTCTTGCTTTAAATCCTTTTCAATTCTGAACAGATCATCATTTTAAAATTGTCAAATGTATAACACAAATATATTTTAGTGCAATGATTATTATAATTTTTTAAGTCTTAGAGAAAGGACAACATGCCATACATCAAATAAAAAAAATCCCAAGATCTGTAATTATTAGTAAATAATTCTGTTTAGAATGAGTGTTAAAAGACATACGGATCATTTGCAAATACTGAATGCTATTTATTGAAAATCTTATCGCATTATTTTGATATAATATGCTAGGTTTTCTTTCCAATCGTGATTCAAAATTTAATGTTTGTACCATACGATACAAGCATTTTCAACCTGTAAGAAATATGTTTTAAATCACATAAAAATTATATTTGATATTTTTATCAATAAATATAATGCTGGATTATTTAAGAAGTCAAGAGTTGAGCCATTTATCAGTTCTAGAGCTAAGCCGTTTATCATTTCTGATAATTTTTGTAAAATGATAATTATATTCTATTTTTTCAACTATTTTAGATTTCCAACTGTTGCTTTCATTACTATTTCAAATGCTGGGTCGAGGAAGACCTGACCAACCATAAATACATAACTGAAGGCTAACTGAAGGTGATTGTTTTTCCTTTCCCGTATACGCAATATAAGATATTATAAAAGCCAAAACAATTAGAACTGGAGATTCTGAAAAAATCTCCTAGTTTTAGCCCTCTCTGAGTTCGAAAGTGCCTTTTTTCGTTTACTTCATTTTTGTTTCGTTTTCAACAGATAAATCTGTTTGTCTGTTCATCTATCCATATGTGACAGACATAATTCAAAACCATTTCAAGATAGTCTCATGAAATTTGGTATATGTTTTTTGCACTGAATTTGTATATTGAGATCTGTCAAATCGGGAGCAAACTCCCCTTAGAAGAAGCCTGTCTGCTAGACAGCTCGAATAGAATTTAACGCGATAAATTCAAAATGGATACAGCCCGAAAAATAAAATTCAGTACACAGATTTATCATTTATGACTTAGACACATATCACATTTTTAGCCAAATGTATCAAGGGGTTGAACGTCTGATGTTTTGTATTTTCAGAAACATGTAAAGAGGAAAAACTTAAAAACCCAATGGCTTAAATGTATGAAATTTAATATAGAATTTTGTGATTACAAGTGTAGTTTTGTGTCAAAGTTTCATTTCTAATTGTTTAAAAAAACACGCCTAAAACACAAATTTGATTTTCGAATAGTTTTAGCCTCACGTCAGTTATTAATAGCCACAAAACTCGCCAGGAATCTCACGATAGATTCAGTAAAAATCTGAAACTAAGTCAAAAGTTAATATTTCGTAACCATTGCATACCAATTCCATGAAAGACGTTCTATAGGATAACAACAATATTAGAGAGAATGCCAATATGTTTTGGAGTGACTATTCCCGCTGGTTTGGCTTAAAATATTGAATTTTAAAACTTCGTTGCTCGATAACTTTGGGCCAAAAATTAGTTCATATTTTTCATAAAAATATATTATTGAGCGAAATGTATTAAACCAATTATGAGTAAAGATATACGAAAAAATTTTGAAATTCAGAAGAATTTTTTTCCTGCGAATCATTTAATGATTAAAGCTATTTAATTTTTTTTTTTTAATAATTTAGAGCAATCTTCTGTTGGAAATACATGGCTTTCTCTAATGGCTTAGAAATGAGCAACCGTATCACTATTGGAATGGATATTTTGTTTTAAAAATGAAGAATGGTTTGGAATGACTTTTGGAACAGAACACTTACATCTCAAATACAATCATAGAACTTCAACAAAATTTTAATTTTCTAAAATAGATTGATTTAGTTGATCCGTGTCCTGGCCGTTAAATTTTGATTGTAAACTTTTTCAGGTCAAATGCTTTCTTTGTTTCATTAATGTTTGGAAAATATCTGTATTATCTAAATTCTTTAATGAAATATACCTGTCAATGTTTTTTACCTGTATGCTTAAAATATAAAATTATGTCCAATATTGCTGTTTAAAGTTTGAAATTGTCTGAATCATTTTCTAGAATTAATAATTAATAAAAATAAGTTTATCAAGCAGACAGAAATAAGCACGTTTATATGGAAATTGCAAGCTGTATTCTTATTTAGTTAAAATTCTCTGCAAGTATACAAAAAATTAAAACGAACGATATTATACACGGGAATTTCTTTTAATTCCAAACCTCAATGCATTATTTTTAATCTTTAATCGTATTCTCAAAACCATTAGAAATCGGATTTCGGAATGTATCAAAAATGATTGAATTCAATTATCTCAAAGTTAAACTACCAATTAAAATTAACTAAAATTATTTATTACTTAATTAAAATTTCCTTATTAAAACATATTTATAAAGCCGAAAACTCAAGTACTAAATTTGCTAAATAATTGTTAGATAGAAGAATATAAGTTCAAAAGTGTAGAATTTCACTTATGCCGCAATAATTATTAAGTGGAATAATACTGTAAATCAGAGCCTGCCACCCCCTCCAGTGATAATAATACTAAATATTATATCCATAACAGAATTATCACTATTTCATATAATACATCAACGAAATAATATATACAAAACTGATTGGCCTGTCTTTATTTGTGTTTTATATTTGTACCATCGCACGTCTATAAAAATAAAGAACCATTTCATTCAGTGCAATTAAATAAGATTTTTTCAAAGTTATTCTGTACAGTTAAGAAAACATTGTAATACATATAACAATAAATCATCATTTATTAAAACTGAAATGATAGAAAAAATAATGTCATTAATTGCTAGTTCAGAAATGTTCTTATCAATGGTTATCAGTTTATATAAATTTTTAGATATACATTATGTTAATAACGTTGATATTAATTAATTTCTGATTTGTTTTTACTAAGAATAATTATTCTGCTTATCTTTGTAAAAAAACTGCCATAGTAATGAGATTTCTGCAAAGCATCATTAAGCAATTGTTTTCTATCACACATCAAAATTTGTCATCACTATTAAAAAGCCACCCATTTAGAAAAATGCATTGTACAAATTTGTTTTTCCTCCTTAGTTTTAACAATAATAATTTATTTTTCTACGAAATTGTTTCATCGTACGGTACTATATGATGTTTTGTTGCTGATTGGACTAATAATTAAAAGTACATGTTATTTTGCAAAGAGATCTCATTATTTGCTTGAAATAAATGAGTTCGCTTCAAAGTGCAAATGATTTGGACAGATTTCTATTTGGATCACAATCAGTAAATTCGTCTAACTTTCTTGATAATATCTTTTGAATATTAAAATGTTTACAAAATTTGAAGTATTTTTGGTAAATAATCATCAAGTAGGCTTTATTTTTTGCTTTATTTCCTACAGAATAATTAACAAAACTTAAAGGTAGTGTAACTGATAAATAATTACTTTTCGATCGTTGTTATTTTAAATTCCCCTCCCTATCTTCTCTGATTTGAAGATTTATGATATCTATGGATTTAGAGCCCTTGAAAAATATTTAATGTGGATAGGTCTTTTGTTGAATTAAAAGTTGTTTTTTTTTTCGATAAGATTCGAGATATACATAATAGTCTAATATATAAAAATGAATTTTTACTTGTTCGTACCTTATACGCTGCCGTACTGTTCAACCGATTCCTATGAAACTTTGCTAACTTATTGCTTGCACATGCACGAAGAAAACAATTTTAAAAGGAACAGTTGACAAAAGACAAACGGTAAATGGTACATGTCATTCGGAGTTAATTGCGCATATATCAACACAATAAAATTATTATGATTGATGTCTATCAATCTGAGTGAACTGAAATAAAAAATATTTAGTATGCAAATGCTAATTTTTTTCTCCTCATTAATGAATAGTAATCGACAAAGGATGTTGTCAGTCAGCGTGCACTACATTTTGTCTGCAGCAAACCACACATATTATTTAGAGTTTATCTCACAAATACAAATAGAATTATTATTATTGATTCTGAACAAGTTAAGTTATATGTAATGGAAATTTCCGAAAGCAAACAATAATTTTTCTATTTATTCAGTAAATCGACAAACGATATTTCGGTTATACAAGTGCATCTCGTGTAGATTTCTTCGACACAAAAATATGTCCCCAAACGTTCATCACTTAATAGATCTACCAGCGCATCACGTTGAAATTAGCCAGTTAGAGCTTCTTAAACAAATGAGGGACGACAAGCGAACAATAAAGCAGATCGTTTACGAATTGCAAATTCACGTGCTTCAGAATCTCAAGATCAACATACTGAAAGAGTCGAAGAACAATGTTTATATGCTACCTGATCACACATCAGAATCAAAAGACCAATATGCAGCAAGGAGCAATGCAGTTATTCTTAACGGAAAGTCGATTGGAGAAGATGTGCTCGTTCCACGCATTCCCATTATCCCCGGCGACATGCCTTTTGATCTCAAACGACTGCAGTTCCCCATTCGAATTGCGTTCTTGATTGCAATCAACATGAAGCAAGGTCACTTCAAGTATGCAGATTGAACCTAGAAAATCCATGTTTTTCACATGATCAGTTGTATATAGTATGCTGAACAGTCGGTCAGCCAAGAAATTTATTTGTCTTCAGCAGCAATGTGCAGGATACCAATTACTAATAAATAAAATATTTTCCCTGGTTTGCTTTTAACCTAATACTCAGAATAAAGTAAGAGTCTATTTCTCGGTTGTGTGTAGCACAAGAGCATCTATTCTAGAAAAACATATGTGAAAGCAGACCGTAAGTTTGTTTAGGCACTTTGCAAATATCGTTCAAGTGGCTGGAAATTGGAATTGCCGGATTTTCCCGAATGCCGTACGGGCAATTTTTTTTTCTTTTAACCTTATATTTGTCTGTATTTTTCATTTTTAATCCTTCTAATATATGGCTATGGGGTCATATGGGTAATATACATAATATGTATATACCAGATTTGGATCAAATTTCTTTCTTTTTACTATGCAGGTAAGAAACGTCTATATAATATCTATGCCAAATGTCATATATATATATATATATATATATATATATATATATATCTGAATTTTGCTTCTTTAACTCTATTTATCACACGCAACAACTTATATATATATGAATTTGGAAAAATAGAATTAGAATAAGTGACAATGAAAATAAAAAAACAACAAAAGATAATTCTAATATTGAATCAGATAATAAATCTGATTTTTTTTTTTGAAATTTTTTAACATTTCTCTATTTGTTGATTTTTTTGTGAACACCAGTACTTATGAATGTTACTTAAGTATACGTTAAGTGCAATATTTGTAAAAGTCTTGACCCTGATCTCAGTTTATAAGACTAATTTGAATACACAACTCTTTATCAAAAATATGCTTATTTTCTGGCGCATTATTTTTGATAAAATAAACTGCCAAGTAATTAAAAACATTTTGTCACTTCCTCGAATATTAATGGAATTCTGAATTGTCCATTTTCTTAGGGTTCATTGTTATTTAAAAAACCTGTTTGGTCTTAAAACTGCCAAAATCTTTCCTGTTGGCGAAATCAGTTTTCATTTTATTACATCATTCTTCACAGAGTTTCATTATTTCTGCTACTGTTGTCTACAAAGATGGTACTATATTGCATATTGCATGTTCTACCTTTATTATTTTCATTGCTTTTCGATGATTGTTTAATATTGTATAATTTTTCACTTAAATTCCCACAATGAATGGTTTCGATACTGGAATATAATAAAAATATCGCAAGGCGAATTTTATACGTATTTATTATTTAAATAATTTATGTTTAATTTGGACTAATTCATTTAATAACAGTCGGAAACTACTAAGAGAAATTGGAAATTATTTTATTGAAACATAATTCTAGTTACAAGTCAATAACTAATGATTTATACACTGAATAATACTATACTATAATAGCTGAAAGTGTAAAAAACATTCATAAAAAATATCAAGTTCGAGTCCATCATTTATTCTAAAATATCTTACTGTTAGTAAAAGCCGTGAAATATAATTCCTTTTGAAATTTCAATGCGCAAGAATGTACTTTTTCAACAAGTATTTTATCTGAAAAGCGGAACAGATATAGTGGAATATGGAAAATGATTGACGATGAAAGTAATAATCATTTGATCAAAATTTTTTATAAGAGGGGTTCGATAACAGAATCATCATTCTCCATTTCTCGAAGAATGTTTGATACAGCTACAGAAATTATTTTCACAACCCGTACGATCAATCTTTAAAATCTATTTTAATAATTCACCCATTTTATCTCTTTTTGCCTTTCCGACAAAAAAAAAAATGTGCTATTCAGTATTTTCAACTATTTAGTTTCAACATTATTCGAAAATGCGACCTGCATTCCCATACCACCAACTATACATATCCCAGAACTCTGAAAAGTAATAAGAACATAAGCTGCCACATACATTCATGGGGAATTTAAAAAAAATCAAGAAAAAAGAATTTGAAAGAGGCTTGAATATTTACCTCTTGTCCTTTAACAGATCGGAATAAAGGGCAAGAGGGAAAATCTTTAAATCTCCCAACCTTTCCTTTACCATATCATGGGAATTTTAAGTTAGTTCAACGTTTCATTCTTCTTTCCTTTTCTGTTCTTCATCTCTTTCTTTCCTTCATTCTTTTGAGGAAATGTTTTTGTTTGGCGTCGACTGTTAATGTTGTTACTTTTCAGTGTTTGTTAATTTTGAAAAGTCAGTCTTAAGCGCACTAGTTTATTTTCTAGCTATGTTTTTATTATACATATATTTTTGCCGAAATTTCACTTACTTAATTTGAAAATTAACTCATAAGGTCTTGCAATGTATATTTTAGAAAAAAGATTCTGAAATATCTATTTCTTCTTATTTTTATCCACGCCTCTTTTCAGTTCATTTCGTTTAGATGAATAATTAACTGGTAACATTTACATGATCGCCAACATTGTTATATTCATCGCAGACATGTGAATATGCTGTATTTTCAGAAAAAGCTTTTGTTAAGCTATTACACAACTTGTTTTAATTCTGACATGTATGCAGTTGAAATTAAAAGGAAATGAAATGTTATTAATTCGTCTTACATGACACTACAATCTCAAATAGTAAAAGAAATTAGTTCCAATTATAATTAATTATTTGTTTTATTTGAGGTATTTGAGTTTCTCTATCTAATATGTTCTTTAATTCACAATGTTTTGTTTTGAAACAATTCCATTCAATGACAGAAAGAATAAAATCACCTTTGTCAAATATATCAATATATATAATATCATATAGTCATTGTTTGGTAGATGAATATATAAAATATAGACTAAATTATTATCTATCATTTATATGCATTATTTATAATTCTTCCAAATACAGTGTAAGAACAATTTTTCTTCATATTTTTTTCAAAGCTACTTAGTAAGACGCGCAGGGGTTTTTGAACACCTAGAAATAGTAGAGAATACTCAAATTATATACTTGATGAACCAAAAATAAATAAATGAAAACTATATTACAAGGGAAGTAATATGTGTCCAAAAGAAAAGGTTAATGTATCAAAAACTATGTGCATACATTTAAAAAAAGAAACTCGCAGTAAAATGAAGGCTTTATCTTAATAAATAAACTTTTTATTTAATAAACTGCAAAATACCAAATACACCTTATTCATATAAACCCTAATATTTTCAAGATGTGTAATATATTACAGTTTCCATATAATAAATTCTACATAATTTGTATTATAATCATATTTATAAATAAAAAAGTGCATTATAGAAATCAATGATTTCATGTCTTCTGGAGAGAGAAAATGGGTACTTTATTTTTTTTTTTTTTAATTTATGCATATAGGTATGCATTTTTATTAATATTTAATCTTCCATTTTTAAAAACTACTTTGTATAAAGCATGTTGTTATTCTCATAAAATTGCATGCATTGATTGAATTTTAAAAAGTTTTCATTCTTTTTTTCATTAAATTGCTTGAGGTGTTCACCTTATAAATGTTTTTGTGTAATTTTATGTAGCTCACATCTTAACAGAATAGTAAATTTCTGATTTATTAATATATAATTAAAAGTTAAATTAAAATTTGTAAAGGCAATTTTTCATTTTTAAAATAATGTCGAAATTCTAGAATACAATTTGTTTTATAAGAAAACTTCTTGAATTTTTATATTAAAATCGCAAAAAAAAGTATTGGTAATTCAATGTTTTATCAGCCCACAAGATTATTCAAAACTTCATAATCTGAGCTTTTGATATATAAACTGTTGTAACAGCGTCAAATTTATATGCATTCAGACTCTTTAAAAGAAAATAGAAATAATGATAATAAAAAAATAAAAAAGATTTAATCGAAAAATGAAATGACATTAGTTCAAGCAAATAATTTATTTTAACATGAGAATTAATTAAAGTTGATTAGTTACCAGCTTTTTAAACAATTGAAGAAGTAACAAAGTATTCATGCTGTTATGTTTTTGCATTAAGAAATTTCTGCAAACACTTTTTTTTTTTTTAATAAATCCTAATGATTAAGAAAATCCTTAATGACGAGTTGACTCGTATTGACCCACGACTTAAACTTTTCCAAATCACCTCCTCTTAGATATGCCTCATTTGTTTAAAATGAATAATGGTGTCTTCTATCTTCATTCTTTTTCAGACAATGGATTTTGTTAATTATTAATCTTTTCAATAACCTCAATACGAAAATACAATTCCACTTATTTTTTGGAAGAAAAAAATTCTGAAGAATACAAACTTGCATTATCATAAATAAACGTGAATAGGAAAAAAAAAATGATTTATTTGTATGAACTTGCCGAAATGTTTTGCCGCTAAGATAGATATTTGCTGTTAAATGCCTCGTAGAAAACTCATTAATACGGAAACATATTACAATTGCACTTTTTATTATTATTCCAATAAAATTCTTATCTGATTAATATTGTCTCTATTCGCAGACAGCTTATAATTAAGAAAAGATTGAGTTTTTGGATAATAAATTATGGTTTGTATCTTAGACAAAATATTAATACTCTTGTGCTGAAAGTAAGATTTCATTTCATTTTAATTTTAAAATAACCCACAGTTTCTAATAAAGAACATTGCAATGGTGAATTAGAGTGGTTGTTTAAAACAATGAAAAACCCATACAAAAAGAAGTGTTTTGCATTTAATATGGAATTGGAGAATCTTTGGTAGTTGAAACTGCTTGAATATATATGTATAAACCTCTTTGAAATAGACATATACAAAAAATATCAGTAATTAATCAGTAAATCAATCAGTAAATCGGATTTTTTGCTATCCCTCATGCAGAAACTGTTCTAATTCTGGTGAGAAAAAAAGAGGAATATAGCGGGATTTCAGTGTTTCTTTCAAAAGAGACCACATGGGCTCTATGATGTTCAAGAGCAGTGATTCGGCTGACCACAGAAGGTCTGTAACTGAATGCTGATGTTTCTGAAACCTTGACTGAATAGTTGGACTACGATAAATCGGGAAATTATCTTGATAGGTGCACTCTCCAGCTGGAAACAATTATTGCGCCTTAGAATGCAGTTTATCAGAAAAAGAGTGATATAGTCGTTGCAAGTGACCTGTAAGTGTAAAGCCAAGTTCCGACAATCTGTACATGCCTTATGAAGACACATTTTGCCTTCTTTCCCCTCTCTTGTGGTTTTTCCGGGGGGTATGTATGCTCATTTTTCAACAATTTTCGGGAAACTCCGGACCGACGTCCACAGGCTGGAGTAATCTAATAATGGGTCATTTGGCAGATTTACGACCATATCCTTAAAGGCCACAGGTCGTCGTAACGCGACCTAAGCCGTGTTCCAACAACCCGCGAATCCTCAGACGGAGCACGCTTTCTCCCCTTGACCCTCACTTCCGGTTTTCTGCGGTTCTTTGATGCATTTACAGTTTATCGACAAATTGTCGGTAAACTGAACATCAAAGCACCCCTGAAAACTGAAAAAAAAGGGTCAAGGGGGGAAAGCGTGCCCAGTCTGAAGATGGACATGTCATAGGAAAGCGGCTTTAAGGTGACAAAGGAGCTCACTTCGAACCACCAGATGAGGCCCTAAAGCATTATGGAATCACCGACATGCTTCATTATAGGAAAGAGGCAGTCTGGGCTGTGGGCTTCTGCAGGGGGCTCGCCACACGTAAGCCCGTCCCATGGTGGGGAATAGTTAGAAACTGGATTTATCGGAAAACAAGACGTTTCCATTGATCAGCAGTTCAGACTTAATGGTCCTTGCACCACTGTTTCCTATTTACATATGTCACAAAGGGTTTTGAAATTGAAGCTCTACCTGAAATATTTCGTTTATGTAATTTCCTTCGAACTATATAAGTCGATACTGGGTTTAGTAATTGTTCATTCAGCTCATCAGACACTTTTTCTGCCGTGATCTTCCTTCTGGTGGTCACAATCTTCCTTAATGTCCTCCTGTCTCTCGCAGTGAGTCTGGTTTCTCTTCAAAAGTTCGTTCTACCATATGTTGTTTTGCCATGATCGTCGAATGTTTTCATGGCTGGATGCTATTGATACCCATGTCATGGCATCTGTGCCACTGTGGTTATCGACGCACCAACGGGACAAGCTCCCACTATCTGTCCGCTTTGGAATTCTGACAAGTATCCCATTTTAGCTTCACCCGAAATGAAATTAAGCACACAATGATGTATGATATACTCTCAGACACCCTAGAGAATATAATCAACAATGTAGTACAAAAAACCTGATTGTTACTTATTTAATTTAATCCTATACTATCATATGCAGAAATTACTGTTTTCATCGAGGCTTTTCCATTATTTTCAACATCTCCTGTGTGTTACTGAGCATTACAACCATTAATTTTATTGTATTTATTTTTTGCAATGAGCAGCACTTTCCGAAAATTTTGATAAATATTTTTTTTTTCTATTCGCATATCAACATTTTAAACAATATGATCATATGAAACATTTTTTTATTATTTATCTCATTAAGTATAATACTTAATTAACCTCGAAATTAATTCAGAAAAAAATCCCCAGAAATCTTTGAATAAGTATATTTTTTCTAGATGACAAATCGCAAGTGGGTTTTAGAATGTCGACATAATCTTGCTGCAGAAATCAAAGACAAATAAAATTGCATACGCGATTTGTCACAGGAAGTTAAAATAAAATTTAAGCAAATAGAACAAATATACTTAAAGCAATAATAAAAGACATAAACGGTTCTTTTATCTTCACTGCAATCTTCCAGAATGAATGAAATAATTCCGAAGTCGATCAAACTATTCTTTCTGAAAAATATCGAAACAAATAAATGCGAATCGCATTCAACATTCGGGAACCTAAAAAGACACTTCAAAATGGAAGGATGTTTTACTCATGTGATGGGATGCGGAATTGCACGTTATGCTGGAAATGCAAAATCTGCTCTTAAAATAAAATGTGCATCAGAACCGATTTTTCATAAGGATTGCATTCCTTAGAGCACATTAAGATACTTTTATTGAGAAAATGAAATAGACGATACAAGTTAAAATTTTTGAGTTCTTCCATTTAAATTTAGAAATCTGCTTTTAAAAGACGTCTATTTGTGTAGAAAATAATATCTTATCAATGTTCTCTGTATGTTGATTTTTTCTGTAGCTAGAAATGCATTGCTGGAGAAAAAGATCGATTTGGAGAAGCAAATTGTTTTCTGCTAAAACGACAAATGCTGGTTATTTTTTGTATTGAAATCTCATTAAAACTTAATGCAACTAATGCTTAATAACATTATCTAACTTCATTAATGTTTAAACATTAACAAGCGCGCGCACTTATAGACACAGTGTGTGTGTGTGTGCGTGTGCGTGTGTGTTGGAATTTCTTCTCTCATTTTAAGTTAATATTTGTAGTTTATTCATTCATTTGCAGCAGAATAAAATCTCCGAGCTGCTCGATATAGGAATATTCATCCAATCGGAATTATGCTCTACTGTACGTAAAGATATGTAATATTATTTTAGTCGCTATGTGTGCTTCTGAGAAAATCATGGATTTAATATATTTCAATCCGCTCTGTTTTTTAGCATCTAAAACCGTCCGAATAATGAAGTAATAAATATTTTTTATATCAAAATACTTATATGTTCCACCTGTTGAGCCATAAAAAATTCCTAATCAAAATGCAGTGCACTCAATGCAATCATTGTTTCACCTACATATGAAATTTCCTGGTTTAAGCGCTCAATTATCAAACCAGATTTGAGAGTATGGCAAGAAATATTTCATTAAAATTTTATGTATACAATTGTATTTAACTAAATACAAATAAAGTAAACGTATAAAAATGAATTAATGATTTAAAAATATAAAATTTAATTATTAGCATCATATAGAACACTTATTTGGAAATATATGCCTTCATCCAATAACTTAGAAATCAGCTAGTAATCTACTATAAAAATGAAGACCATGTATTAAAAATTTATAAAATTAGAAAGGATTTATATTTGAAATAAGAGACTTGGAAAAATTATTCTTGGACTACGGTTTTTGAGGAATTAATAGGATTAATATATTCTTGATAGGATTAATATACTCTCAAGCGAGCGAGCGCACTCGATTGTGTGTAATTTATGATAGAAATATAGATATACGGTGTTGACATAGTTGATTTACCATTTCATCATTTATCAATAAAGTTGCTGCATTTTTGGTTCGGGTTATTGTAAAATTGAATACTAAGTACAAGACTTAACAATGACTTAAAGAAGCAAAATTCTAAGCAAGTTGCCAATTTTCCTTTGGGTACTGAAAACTCTCTTGATTACAATCCAAATATATGTCATATTCATCTCAATAAAAATCACAACTTTTAAGCTTTCTTAATTTGATTGACTTTGTTAGCAAAAATAGGATGCTCGTTTCATATTGGGTTTTTCTTTCCATCCGAATGCGAGTACACAAACTGTTGAGGATTCGAACCCCGTTCGCAAAGATTTATCACATGAAGTGAAATGATGCTTCCAATTATTTATGCAAGATGTTATTTGACGGTTTTATGCAAATGTTTTTCCATTCTATATAAGAGCGGAAGCACTCGTGCGAGCATACTTAGATGTAGATTCAGATTCTTTTTTTCCCCTTGTGTTCGTAGTCTGTGTCGGTGTAATATCTGATACGTTATAATGCATTAAATGTTTGTTTGTTGCAAGAAATAAAAGTCTGTGTCTTTAAGAAGTCTTCTCGACCTGCAACATTTTATAAGTACCAGTCACATGCATTTTTCACTGCTATTATTTGAACATTTTACTCTGCGGGCCTTACAGACGATTGATCTTGACAATTACAGGGTTTGAACCCAAATATCGTCTGACAGACTTTATGGTGACTTTCTTCAAAGAATTTATTGAATATTCATCACTAAAGCATCAGAGAATTTCGTTTTCCTTTCATCAAATATGTTTCATGATTAAACTACCTACCGATATTTGGAATAAAATATGAAAGATTCTTTATTGAAAATGTGCCTATTAAAAATAAATGTCAACTTTGAAAACATCCAATCTTTTCTTCAAAACATATATTTCAAATCGAGAGTATCGTTGTTTTACACGATTAATTTTTATTATCTTAAATGCATCGGTTTAGTGGATCAGTGTCCTCAACACTTATATATCCATTATTAATTGGCTTAAATAAATGAAATTTTTAACATATTATTTTATTTATTAATTAATTTAAAGCCTTTTTTATTCTTGAACTAAATCTGTTTACACGAAATTGTATAGCTCAAATTTATATATATATTTATATTTATGATATTTTATTTAAATAAACACAGTTATTGATTTTAAAAATGAATTATAATAATCTTAGAAATTAGGTATCTAGATATTTCATATTAATTTTTTTTTCCGTATTCATGAAAGTAGAAAAATAATAAATGTATACATAGTATGTCTTATCTTTAGAATTTATAGAATTTATATTATATTTTTATAGCAAATAAATTTTTACTACATATTTATAAGTAAAAAAATGTTTCCATGTTTCAAATTAATATTTTAAAATTTTCCTAATTATAAATTCCTAAACTGTATGTCATAAGTTTTTGAAACCATTATATCATAAATATACAGTTTGAAAATTTTTTATAAACTATCTTTATTCACGTTGAATAAGATAAAGTTTTGTAAAATCTTCATATTAGTGTAATTCTTTAAAGAGTTATACATGCCCTTATTTTTCTTTTTTCAATTTGTAATATAAAATTATGTTCCATAACGTTGGATCTTTCATTTATAATTGTGAAATTATTTGAATTGTTTTCCAAAACTGATTTAAAAAACAAATTATTTTGTCAGATAGAAAGGCAGTCTTTTTATATGAAAACTGTCGGTTGTGTTCTACAACGGGTGTTGAAATGAAAAAGTACGAAACGTCGTAACAACGAGACCGTTAACAAATTTACCTATGTCTGGCTACGTTCTCCCATAGTGACCACTAAGGATGCGATTGGAGTGTTCGGCGTAGATCGGAGCATGCGCGGGCGCCCACATGCGCAGGAGAGAACAGAGGCTCTTATAAAGAGTGCCGCCCAATTGACGTGGTAGGTCCGTTATTTGTTGAATTCCTCGATCACAGCAGACGCATTAACTCTGATGAGTACTGTGAGACACTCAGAAGACTAAGCAAGTCCATCAAGAACAAAAGACCGTTGCTACTCACTGAGGGGGTGGTTCTGCTTCATGATAACACGCGTCCACATGTCTTCAGAGTCACACACGAGGAACTGACCAAGTTCCAATGGGAGCAGCTCGACCATCCGCCCTACAGGACGGACATGTCGCCCTATGATTTTACTGTGTTTCCTCCCCTGAAAAAATATCTGAAAGGGAAGCGCTTCAACTCGGACGGCGAACTCAAGGACGCTATGAATTACTGGGTCTCGTTACGGCCACAGGAATTCCCGGAACAAGGAATCATTAGGCTCGTTTATCAATGGTATAGTTGTGCTCAGGCCTATGGTATATACTTTGAATAAAGTCTTCATTTATACCCACAATGTCATTTCATACCTTTTCATTTGTACACCCCTTGTATTTAAGCAAAACACTCTTTAAATATTCAAAAATTTAAAAGGAAATAAAAGTCAGACTTCATTTATTTTTTGAAAGTCATTGGAAAGATACTTTTAAACTAGGTTTATATTTATCAGATCAAAATCATATCATCTATCAAAAATCATATATCAAAATTGAAAAATACATATAATATATTGAAATGTTTTATAACGAAAGACCAAGACCATTTTCGACTTATTGTTATTTTTAGTACAAAAATATAGAGCTTACATCCACCTATCCACTTGGTTGCAAATTTAGAATGCAAGAACTAGTATTTAAATTTATTTCTTCTGAAATTAAATTTCCATCTTTCGACAAGGTTAAATTTCAAACTTTAATTTTAATCTCTTAGCTTATCATCAAATTATGCCCATATATAATTTATGTGATTTACCTAATCAGTATCATTGATGTCACATATTGATCTATCCCATCAGAATAAAATATAGGACATTTGAATGAAAACCATGTCATAAATATTGCCAGTAAGTGCATTTACTTTAGAAAAAAAACACCCAAGACAGATATAATACCCAAAATTAATTCAGTTTTTTTCCTAAATTTCGAAATAAATACATATAATTTCGTCTACATCTTTGAGTGATTTGAAATTAAATAAAAATCCAGGAAAACTTTAATGTTATTTTTTAGCATAACATTAATTTTTAAAAACTGTTAGTGATATTAATAACTGATATTACTTTCGATGTACAAAAAAAATAATATTTTAAATTTCAAGGTTTTTTTTTTTAACCTGTAATCTCAATTCTTAATGTTTTTTTTTAATTTTTATAAATCGCAATTAAAGATTAGTAAAAATGACAGAGAATAATTATTTTAAAGTAAAATTGCTAGAGAGAATTCATTAAAAATCTGTATTTTTATTTAAAATATCTACATAAAAATATTTATTAAATCATTTAATGAAATATTACTATTTTTCATTCATAATTAAATTAATCAAAATTAGCTAAAATTGCAAAACTTCAATTAAACAGAAATCGTTATTAAAAAGTGTAATCTTTGCGTTCTATTTTACTATCAATAGGGGGCAGAAAATCACAGCCCATTATTGATAGTAAAATCAAATTATTATATCGATAGCAGAAACATTATTATTTCATTTACTACATCAATTTATATGCTAATACTCATTGAATTTTATATGCTATACTCATTGAATCGATTTCGTGAGTCATATTTATATCATGAGTCAAATATAATTAAACGAGATTTGGGTTGATTCGATCAATATACCTTCAGAAACAAGGTAATTTATTAAACATAAATTCTAAGACATTTTTAAAATAAAATAGGAGAAAATAATTTTTCTATTCAGTAATTACCTTCCTTTAAAAAAATTAACTTGTATTTTAGAAATGTTCTTATCAAAAATTTCTTACGAGTTTGCTATAACTTCTATGTCATTGTTACATATTATGTTAATGAATTTAAAATTAATTATATTCAGGTATGGGTTTTGTAAGAATAATAATGAGGCTAATATATGTAAAAATTTCTATATAAATGAGTTTTCCTCAAAGCAATAAGTAGCAAACTTCTATTAAACGTCAAAACTTTTCATTACTTTTCATGCTCTTCATTTAGATAAGTATATATTTTTTTCATTCTGTAATTCATTTTCTTCTGAAATTATTTCATTTTAAAAAAACTTGAGAAGAGATTGCATTTTTTGTTGCTGATAATGGAATTAATTATTAACCATACATATTACTTAAGAAAGGAAATTTGCGAGATCTTCATCATTTACCGAGAATAAATTAGTTCACTTCGAAGATTGTTTGAATAAGTTTCTGTAATTGATCAAAATGAGTAAATTCGTCATTAATATTCTTGATAATGTAGTTTAGATGTTAAATTGATGTGGGAAATTAATGTAAGTTTTGTAGGAACATTCAAAAGTATTTTTTTTTTTACTTTTTATAAACATAAATTAATTTACTAAATCTTAAGTTATAGTAAATGATGTAAAATAAATTGGCATCCTTTGTTGTTTTAGTTAAACTTGCTTCAATTCTTTATATGAATTTTTACAATATGTGTGGAGTCCTTTAAAAAGTTGCCATTGTTTCCTGATTTTTTGCTTGGTTTGAAACGGATAATGATTATACGATTCGAAATATGCAGTGTATTAGAAAAATGTGTTTCTTGTTTTGGTGAGTAATTATTTAGAATACGTAATAAATTAATCGAAGAAAATATTTCAATCAAAACTAATTAATGTTTCTCCTACATATGTTTTCTTTCAGAGAAGGTATATTTTATACATTGTCATTCTTCCGTTATTACACATTATTAACATTAGAATAATTAACCGGAAATTTAATAATTACGATTCAGTTTACTTGGGGGATTATTTGTATTGCATTTAAGAATCTGTTTTTACTTTAAGATGTATAGTATTTATAATTTTTAACCAAACGAAAAAAAGGGAAAAAATACATTATTGTATAATAATTTGATCTAATTCATTTAGACCACAATAGAAGATTTATAAGAAATTTTCAAAAACATTTTATTCTGAACGGTCATTCCATATATAAGACACATTAACTAAATCTTTCATCTTTTAAAATTGTATTAATAAATAAACTCAAAATGTTTGAAGGAGAATTTATCCTTAAGCCAAGCAAATATCAAGTTTTAGATGTTTGTCATTTATTCTAAATCTTCTTGTCATTAGAAAAAAAAATTAAGAAATGGGAAAAAAAATCAATTTTTCCTTGCATAAGAATATATTTTTTCAACCAGCATTTCATCTGAAAAATAGTAACAGAAACTTGAGAATATGATTAAAGTTTGATACTAAAAAAGTGATAATCATTTGATCAATCATTTTAGGAAGCGGATTCAATAATAAAACCCCCTTTCTTCATTTACCGAAGAATGGCTGATTCAACGACAGGAAGTATTTTCGCATCTCCCAGAGTGAGCCTTTAAAAAGCATTTTAATAATTCACCCATTTTATCGTTTTTCCACCCTCCCGACCACAAAATGTGCTATTCAGAATTTCCCAGCTCCGAAGCTTCGGTATTCTTCAATAATGCAACCCGAATTCGCAAACCACGAACTATACTCATCCCGTAACGCTCAAAAGGAATGAAAACGTAAGCTGACACACACACCCGAGGGGGAATTCAAAAAACGATTTAAGAAAAAGGATATGAAAGAAGTTTGGATATTTACCGCTTGTCCTCTAACAGATCGGAATAAAGGGCAAGGGAAAAGATCTTCCAATCTCCCACCTCTTCCTTTACGTATCTTGGGAATTTTCAGTTATTTCAACTTTTCTTTCTTCTTCATTTTTCCCCCTTTCTTCTCTTTACCCAAAAGTGGCTGTAACACCAAAGAGTGTCAACGTCGACTGTCAATGTTGTTACTTTTGAAACGTCAGTCTCAAACTTTCTGGTTTCATTTTTCTCTTATATTCTTAATTTATATTTTAACGGAGGTTTCACTTATTTATCATAAATATGATTGAAAGATAAATATTTGTATTCTTGTGAATATTGCTACTTCATCACGGAAGTACGAAATATTTTTGTTTTCAAGAAGGCTTAGGAATTTATAAAGGAAAATGTTTTTTCAAAGATTTTTAATTACTTTTTTTTTGTAACAATTGTGCGCTTGAAATTAGATTATCTAAAAGCTATTTATTCTTAAATAATTTTAAAACCTTAAATGACAAAAAAATCATTTCAGTAAATATATTTATCCTATTGAAATACCCATTTCATTCGAGTTATTTCGGTTTTTCTGTCTTATAGCATTATTAGTTTAAATTATTTCATTTAAAAAGTCACACTCAAATTAAAATTATATAATGTTTTTACATTTATTGAAAATAGCTTTTAAATTTTAATAATTGATTGTAATAAAATAATTACATTCATTCCGAAAAGCTTGCATTTGCACATTTATCAATGTATGCCTACATATTATAATTTTTTTATTATTATTTAAATCTACGTTTTTTCTCAATATGATATAAAGCTTACTTTTGTAAGGTCTATTTGAGAAAGCAGCTAAAACAGAAAAGAACGAGTGTGGGATATGTGGGAACCCCAAGCTAAAAATAAGTAAACCTCTTTCCACATTAACTGATATCGTCAAGTCCATCAATAGTTGTCTCTTAAAATATGTTCTATGCGTCTAGGGCGAAACCTTGAATTACGAACATTTTTGAACTTTACAGAATATTCTCTCACTCTTGGTATTGACACCCACATGCACTCTCGTGTATTCGTTTTCATATTGATTCCGGGGGTATTCAAATCTCTCTAGCCAATCCTTTCCTGTTTTGGCTTATTTTCAAGACCTAAAAGAATTCCACAAGCTTTTAGAGGTGTTTCATCGAATGTAGAGACAAATTAGGATATTCAGATAATGGTTATTAATTTTCAATTGTAAATCAATAGAAGAATGTAACTTTTCAAAGCATGGTATTTGACCTCATGTTGTCAAGCTTTCAGGTTTAAATATTGCAGATTTAAATTCAAAGGTCTTGGTATTTTCTTCAAGAAATGATACTGAGAACTTCAGGAATAAGAGCCAAAGGAGTTGATAAATTCACTTTTAGATGCTTAGTTGAAATCGCTTGGCTGAAACAGTACACTATACTCAAAGATTATACTTGATAATTCACATAAAAAAATTTAAACTATGTTACTAGAGATGCCACATGTAACCTTAAGACAAGGTTACAATCACTATATGCATAAACATAGTGATTAATTTTAAAAAAATGTCAAGAACGCTTGCTGTGAAAAAAAAAAGATTTCACTGACAAACTGCAAAATTTTAAATGCATCATATGCTTGTACATATTAAATATTTGCAAAATTAATTACATAAATCGATCTTCATATTAAAAACTCTGCATAATTTGGATTATAAAAGCATTTACAATTAAAATTCAAAATATTTGATAGAAATCATGATTTCAAGACTTCTGAAAGTAATTTTATTTTACTTTTTATTAATATTTAATATGTAATTATTTCAAACTTATTTTGCGAGTAAATTTTGCAATTATCTTAAATTGTAAGACCTGGTAGAATTTTAAAAAAATATTTTAACTACATTTTATTAAATTGTTTGGCGTATGCTGGTAACTCATGATAATCATCACGATACTAATATATATATATATATATATATATATATATATATATATATAAACTCATGCTTTATCAGAAAGCAATGATAAATGAGTTATTAAAATTGGTCACACAGTTAAATGATAAGTAAAGAAAATATTTAAATTTTAATATAATTAGAAACTACAATTTATCCTATAAGTACAGACTTTGTATTTTATATTGTATTATATTATATATTATTCCAAGACTGAAATGGCACTGTAGTGTTATCTAAGCTTACAAGATTAACAAACACTTCATATCTATAAATTATTATCTGTCATCACATGTAAAGGCATCAACTGTGTCAGACAAATTCGATTAGTTGAGACATTCAACTGAATATTGACATGACATCAGTTCAAGCAGCTAGTTTAATCACCCATTACATCTTGAGAATTAATTAACAGATTAATTAGTTTACTGGTTTTCAACAATTAAATTAGCAATGAAAGACAATATTTTTACATTGCCGAAATTGCTAACATATAATTTTATTATTATTCACGATTATAAAATCCTCACGACAAGTTAAATTATTTTGATCCATAAATATATTTTTTTCAAACCATCTGTTTTTAGTTCAATTCACATTTATTCAATTTGAATAATGGAGTACTATATATTTCACTCTTTATTAAATAAGGAGTTTTTTAAAATTATTATTATTCATCCCTTCATCAACTCCAAAATAAAAAGGAAAAAAAAACATTCATAGTGGTTTCTTCGGAAGAAAAAGAAATTAAATCGCATGGACTTCAATTGTTATAATTGAAATAGGGTAGAAAAAAATGAATTTTTCTGATATGTTTTACTTCTAAGGAAACTATTCGCCGCTGAATGCCTTGTAGACAACTCAATGCTTTTCTAATAGATATTTTGTTTTTCCATTAAAATACATAAATACTGTGAAATGCAAACAATTTGCATTTGCCTTTCTGTCTTGCCTTTGCATTTTTTAAAATGCTTGTCAAATGTACATTAAGCTTTTCTCCATTAACAAAACTTGTATCAAAATTTATATCTCAATTTGCACGAATTTATATCTTACTTTACTATCCTCCCCCTCCGAAACATAGGATTTCAAAGAATATCAAGATAGAATTTCAACTTACGCACTGAAAATACTCAGATTCTAAAGGAATCTCAAGTTTAGATGAAATTACATGGATGAAAATAATTAAGTCAATTTCATATTTTGTATTTTAAATTCAAAGGTAAATACAAATCATTCCAAAAATTATACTATGCTAAAGCAGATCTGTGATAGTTTCAAATTACAAAAGAAAAAAAAAATATGCAAATTAGAGTATTAGTCTATTTTGTCTTAGTTCTTTTAGAAATCTCTTATATTTAATCTAATAAAAGTAACAGCAGTTGAAATAGAAATAATATTGAAGAGATATGAAAATAAATACGATGAAAAATATTAAATAAAAATTCATTAAATAACATTACATTCTAAATATTCATTTGATGAGCACGCGAAGAAATGTATGCTAAGCAGTAAAAATTATTTAGCCCAAGCATCAAAAATGGTCTCTAAATGTCCGGCCAATGATCGCATTGTTCGGGAGGAACATATCCATATTTATAAGACATTTGAATAATATAATAATTTTCTAAGCTTCATTATTTTGATACATTTTGGTTTAAGGCAATAAGACACTTTTTAAAAATATTATTGAAAAATTTGCATTTATCTGTCTGCATTGTTTCTGCTTCAACATTTATAAAGTAATAATCATATTAATACTCTAAATTTATTTAAAATTTATATATAAGTTTGCATTTTAAATTCTTACTAGAAATACATTTTTTCGAAAAAAAGAAGCAAAAAAAGGCAAGAAATATCTTTCTTAGAAATATTTTTTTTCTTGTATTCATTTAGCTATCTTTGTTTAATTTTAAAATAAACAACAACAAAAAAAAAATCAAGAAATTTTTCGACTTGGAAAAATTGGCGCAAAATGTATAAGCTAATACACCAGGAATTAATGAATGAACTTGAGGTCCAACCAACAACATAAAATCAAAAATTATTTTCAGAAACCAATTACTTTCATATGAGTGAATAATAACGATTCATATCGCTTTAGCACTAAGAGAAAAAAAATCAATTTAACCATGAATTCATGAAATTGATTTCGGAACCTCTATCAATATTGAAATATCCAAAACACCCACTCAACAAAACTAGTCGTAGGACAGAGGAACTTGGATGTCATTGCGTAATTTTTTCACCTTTCGTTATGAGTGATTGACCGAATATCCAAGGCAAGAACTTTGTTCTTTTTATATGCTCAACCAAATTGGTTTGGGGAAGAGGAAAGTTTCTGGACAACTCTCAAATATCCGACCATATATTTGTTTACTAGATATCTGTTAAATCATGTCCTCTTTTGCATTTCAATCTTTTAAAGCAATGGGCTATCATTACGGATTTTGAAGAGTGGTAAGGGAGTTTTGTTACCTATGAAAGAGATATTCTGTCGTCCCATTATTCTGCCATATTTGAATTCGGGTAATTTTAGAGATGAGAGAATTGCGGCTGAAACAACTGGACTTAGAGAAAGTGAAAAAGGATGCTATATTCCACTGCTTTAAATGTGGTGTCACACTCTAATTAAAAAAAAAATATCTATAGGGGATCAACCTTAGTCTTTAAAGAAGTTTCAGTCTCCAAAAAATACTAAATGCAAAACTTGTACCTGAAGATGACGAAATAAATCATCTACATTTTAAACATCTTTCCACCTTATAATACAAATTGTGAGTGAATGAAAAAATCCACCGTCCCTTCTATTACTTCCGGCATTTTGAGCTAGATTTAGATTTGTAAGTTCCATACAATTATTTCTTATCTCTAGTGAACACGGTGGCCTGGTGGTAAAGTCTCGGCTTAAGGATTTCAAGTTCGAGACCCGAATTTACCGAAGAACCGTCATGTAAGTGGCTCTGGTGCACGCTAAATCTCTCAGGGCCAAACGTCGTCCCGCTGATGGGATGTGGGATCTTGGAGAGGGGGTATCAGCAAAGATGTCTTCCTCGTCATCTGACCGCGACTATGAATTGGTTACAAACTATAGAGATAAAAAAAAACGTAGAAAATACATTTTTATCAATTAGGGAAACAATTGCCTACACTTAGTAGAAAGTAATTATTTTTTATGCAATCAGAGCTTTTATGAAATTGTTTGAAATATTTCCCTTAGAAAATAAAACACATTTTGAATGATTTTCCAACGAATGTTTATGAATAGGATTTAAGTTACAGAAATCTTAAATAATACTTTAAACTGCAGATAAGTTTTATTGAAACGACAAGAGACTAAATTGCGAGCGACAGCGAAGAAAAAAAAAATCAACTTTTAGGGAGTTTATCCGAACCTATTTTTCTGGGAGATCGCATAGCACTGAAGAGAGTTTTGGATGCATTTCAAAAAAGAAGACAAACGAGATAAATCGAAATCTGAGTTTTCTGCAGTATAAATTTAGCAATCTGTGTTTATGTATTTATTTGTGAGGCGAAAAATGCGATCTTATCAGGATGTGTTTATTTTCTTATGGCTGCAAGGAAATGAAAAAATAACAATTCCGGATAATAAGTTTTCTAGGTTTTTTAGATAATAAAAGAAAAGCATTACTTAGTATTTTTCTACACAAATGTAACCGTTGAATATTATCAGTATCAGGAAATATACATTGTGGTTTAAATAAGAATCTTTTTCTTTGGAAGAATGCAGTGCGATTCTTGCTCGCAAGAATGCTGAGAGTTACTTAAAAAATAACAATATTTTAACAGTTTAATACAATTTTTACAAACCATAAATTGGAAAAAGTTTGCTCTTTAATTTTAATATTTATTTTTTACTTCAGTTCCCAAAACATATTCATTCTACAAATTAGCACAAATTCCTTGCTTGATCTTTTTATAGACTTCATTTGTAAATAAATGTAGCTTGAAATATATTTTATATTACTAAACTATACAATAAGTAACAGAAAGTACTATAAAATTGTACAATTTTAAAATATATATTTTTAAATTTTCTAATCATTGTTAAAAATTGTATTGTATGGAAAAAAGAAACGGCGTTGCATGCTTTAAAAAGTACTGTTAATTGCGAAAACCAATAGCTATATGTGAAATTTAATGTCACATTGAATAAAATTAAAATGCATTTTTGAACTTTCAGATAAAACTCTCGTGCTCTACGATTGCCCATCTTTTTTTTTTTTTTAAATAGGGTTCTCCCTAGGCATATCATTTTAAAACTGAAATGTTATTAAAATGGCAAATAAATATATAATCTTTTTCATGTAATCTTTTAAATATAATTAATCTTGGAGATGCTGGCTTATATAATCCCTTTAATTTTTTTTTCTTTTAATTCTGAATGTAAGGCTATAATTCTCTGATTATTACACCGCCTTTCGTTCCAGAAAAAACGTGACCGTAATACTTCTAATTTTACTTGCAAAATATTACCTCTACAAGTAATATACATTTTACGAATGTGTCATAATCAGCAATCAGAAGATTATTAAATCTTAAAAATTCTTTTAACTTTTACATATATCCTATTTATGATTTATTGTTGATGTATCTTTCAAAACTGATATTTTATGTGTAAATAAAAGTCTTAATTTTTATTCAAAAAATAATTTATTAATAATGCAATTTTTTTAATTTCTTGAATTTTATTCTTTAAATTATTTTAACTATTAGCTAATTAATAACTATAAGTGTATTAATTTAATACCATCCTTTTAATTTATTTTCAATAAGATTACAGAATAGTTTAATAGATTGATGTAAAAAAAGAAAAAACAGGGAAAATTGAAGAAAATTTAAAACAGACAATAGGATAATGACTTAACGGTTTCTAAGTGTCATTCCTCTGAAATTGCAATCGAATGTCTGTCCTTTACCCCCAAGGTTATATCTAACTATTCTATAATCTTCAGGAATAAGATTATGGAATGTAAATAATTAAACATTTCTTAAAAGTAGAAATTCAAAAATGTATTTATATAATTATTCTTTTTATTATGCAATAATAAAATCTTTAAGAAAATTTTCTCGTGATAAGATATTGATATACCAAATGTAAAAAAACTTGGAATAAGAATAAACATTAGTTAATTAATGAAGCGTTTTTATCTTTTAGAAATCAATTGTTTGGGAATTTAATTATGTTCAGGAAGCAAATAAATATTTTTTTAACCTTTTGAAGGGAAATGTATTTAAAAAAAAACCGTTTGCTTACAGAAACGCACAGGTAAAGTCGCACATAAAAAAATTCACAGACGAAGAACACAATAAAAACTGTTACACCTGAAAAACTTTTCCTGTCTTTAGTTTTTCAACAAAAGGTCATTACAAATATGTGTCACTGACCTCAAGGGACATGAGTATTCCCCGAAGTCCTTTCGTTCACTCTAAGATCATGAAAGTTTTTCTTGTCCCCTATTTTTAAATGCCTGAAAAGTAATTGCATATCTGTGATAGGGATAGAAAGATTTCCCACATTCAACTCTTAAATCTGAGACTCTATTTTAGTATTTTCATGGATGAAATCTACAGTATACCTTAGAATCCGCATTCCTTCAATAAAATCTAACCATCGTAGTCTTTTTCGTTGTCAATACATTATTGTATTCCAGCAAAAAAACTGGATTCAAAACTCATTGTTAGGCAGACTCATTATTCTCAGAGGAAAGTATCGTTTAAAATAGTTTTCACCACATTATTCTTAAAGTATCTACAAAGAAAAGCAATAAGGACTATTAATTGAATACGTTCTGGAACTTGCATGCCTTACGGAATGTCGAAGACGAAGTGAGGTTTCAAAACAAGCAGGTAATGACGAACTGAAAGGCATTTACGGATATTTGCAAAGCGAGAGAAATTTTATTAAAAAAGAAAGACATGCAAAACTAACATCGTAGTTCTGCAAATGAAAGAAAGTTATAAAAATATGGGCATATCAGTATTTCAGGAATCATGTTTAAATAAAATTAGTTTTGTGTTATTTTTTACAAATATATTTGCACTTTAGAAGAATTAAATTTGTGAAATGCTTTCATTTTATTATTGTCTTATATATATATATATATATATATATATATATATATATATATATATATATATATATATATGCATACACACACATATAATTTTTAATGAATGGAAATTTATAGAATATCTGTATTATTTTGAAATTAAAATACAACATTTTTCTTTTTTATAGAAAACTCATATCGGATAGCAGCTGCCGTTTTCGATTCAATAAGACTGACTCATTTAATCCACTGAAAAATGATGCCCAGGAGAACCTATGGCACTCTATGCGATATGATCTACAAAATCTATGAAAACCGAATGCAGCATTAGACTACAAAATAGTCTTTATATGAAAAATAAATAATTTTGCTGTTTATAAAAGATGTTTAAACATCGATTGAATTTGAAGAATTTTGACTTTGAAATCTTAAAACAGTCACATCACTTCCTCTGTTTGTGTTTAATGAAACAAAACATTTAAAAATAAATGATTAAAGTACTGATAAAATTTTAAACAATAGATTAAATTCTGAAAACAAACAATTTCGTCACAAGTCGTAATTATATAGATATAACTGATGAAAATAACCGTTATTTACATTCAATCAGATGTTAGAAGAGTAATTTCGAATTTTATTAAGTAATGGACGGCGCACCAGCGGTCGTTCGTTGAAGCAGCTATTCAATCGCTATACGGCATTATTAGTGCACCTGAAGTTTCGTGAGCTTTTAATTTGGCTGCAAGGGATATAAGCACAAGACAAGCTTACACGACGCTGTTTCGGCGGAATAGAATTTCGGAACAAGATCTTATCACCAGGTCACTAAGGCTATGGTGATATCACATGTTTTAGAACAACAAATCAAATTTCAGGTTCATAACGTATAATTAAATCGTTACAAAAATTCTGCATTAATACATTTTTAAGAATGAATTCCAATATAAGCGAAATGAAGTTTTAAGAAAAATGGCAATTTCTTACTATTAATGTTATGTTTGTTTTTATTGATGTATTAAGTACCAATAAATATATTGAACCGATTCTTCCAGATTTATACTTAATATGTATGAATTATTTTCACAAAATCCATTATAAAATAAATTCTGATGGACCTATATTTTTATATGAAACATGTATATGACTGGATAGATTGTGGATTCCTATAGTAGAAACAACAAAATAAGGTTTTGCTAATATATTCTGATGTATTTTGATGATTAGGTGTGTACCAAAAATGGCTTTACACCGGTAAAAAGCTTATAATTAAAATAAAAAAAATAGCTGTAATTGCTAATATATAAAACCAACTTTGAATCAACATTAAGTTGGCATTAGAACGTACATAGAACTAGAAAATAACCAAGCTGTTGAAGGTTGTAGTGATATCATTGAAATAATAAAAATAATCGATTTTGAAATCATTTTTATTAACATTTTACCTTAATTAACCGATACGAAATTGAAACATCCAATTTTTCAGATATAATTTTCCATTATGATGATAGATTCACCATCATTGTTAACTATTCTATCATTAATGTAGTTAATGATGAAACCAGAATCTTATTCTGGGCAATGATATATTATTACGAATAATGAATGCGATTTCTTTGAGAATGCCAGTCAATAAGACCGACGTAATTGATATTAATCATGGAAAGCAGTAAAAACATGAAGCAAAAAGGAATCATACATCATAAGTTGTAGATCACCACACATTATTATGCAGCTAATTTACCTAGATAGTTGCAAATAACTAGCCATTGTCGTAGATTGTCAAATGAAAATGTCAGGAATGAAACTGATTGATTATCTATGACTTGAAGCATTACAGAACGTATAATAAATGTAAACATGAAAAAAATGTATATATCTTTTGCTTTGGGATATATTTCTTTAACAGAATCATCCCGTTTCAATGTATTCTTTTCCATGATTGAATAAAGTAATAATAAGGTTATATATTATTATTCTTTCGCATTTTCTATTACTATTTTTATGGAGTAATTAATGCACTGCTTGGAAGTTCACTTGCAGGTTGGAAATCCCAGTTACTCGTACAACAGTTGTACCGACCCGTGGGCAAAAGTAAAAATATTCTTGTTACAGCAGTTTTACCACCAGTAAACAAAAGGCTAATCATAGAAATATTTTTATAGAAATATGCGTAGACATAATAGTTTTCGCAAAAAATTCCATTTCTGTAGAAAACTTAAACTTTTGAAAAAAAATATATAAATTTGAGAAATTTTATTTGCAAAAAGATTAAATTAGCTTTCATATAACATTTGTCAAAAAGCCATATTCGCTAAAATAAGAGGGCGTTTTACACATTTTTTTGGATATTAATAACGATTTACAGGTACTGGAGTTGCTTTTGATAATAACAAATTATACGAGGGGTGATCCAAAAAAAAGTTTACAAGGCAAATGAAAAATTCTTTATTAACAATAGACAAAGTATACAAAAAGTAATTAAGAGACATATGTAGCTGCCACTTCTCTAAATAATCCCCAAACCTGTTGAGGCATTTATCACACCGCTGGGCCAATTTGTTTTACCCGTCTTGGTAATAACAGGTTTCTGACTATTGAGCCAGTTCTCGGCACCTTTTTAAACATCACGTCTTATATGAACCTTGTTTCGGATAAGTTTTTTTTTCTATTCCAGGAAAAGGAAATAGTCACTGGGAGCCAAATCGTGGCTGTATGGGGGGGGGGGACTCCAAAACTCCAACCTAAGCGTTTCCAACACTCTCTGCCTGCTTCAAAAGAATGACACCATTTCGCCACCTGTTGTTACTCATTGTTTCGCCCCCCATACACTTCAACGATTTGTCTGTGAATGTCCGATGGGGTCACACTCTTGGCCCATAGAAATCGTATCACGGCTCGCACCTCTGTTCGTGACCATTTCTCTAGACGTCTTGCCATTACTGTCGCTGTTTCAGGTCTCAGTACTAAAACTATCAGCTCGAACGTCCGTTCTAAGGCGACAAGTGTTATCTGTCTCCACTCTGGATAACAATAATCTCATCCCCGATTTCTACTTTCCAAATACTGCTGCCTGTAAACTTTTTTTTTTGTTTCACTCCTCGTACTTACCGAGAGATGCTATATATTACGTATTGTGATTATGTAAATGTTTTATGAGAAGTTGCTTTTATAAACCATTTTAAAAAAAGTGATTGCTCCATTGCAGAAAAGCAGCAAATGAGCTAATCAGCAAAATGTTATTGTATATATATATATTTGATTTAGATAATTGAAGGGACAAATTACAACTGAATGACACTGAAGTACGCATTACCAAATCCCAACGGAAATTCCAAACTAATTATTACCTGAAAGATGAAAGACAATGAAAGCAGAATAACGATATGACATTAAACTAATTTTGCATTTGCAATAAAACTTCATATTCTTTGCCAAATTATATCAAACAAGTATCCATGTTTTCCATTAAAAGTACAAAATATGGAACCGCAGACCTGCTTGTAATTTTAAATCTAAAATATTTAGCAAAAGAATTAAATCACGAAACAGCTAAATTTCAGTGAAGTTTTCTACTGATATTCTAATTATTGATTAAAAATTTCAATCCTAATTTTTCTAAAGACATAGCTAAGTTGGGTCTAAATTGTTCTAGTATAGGGACATCGAAAAGTAGTCAAAGATAGACATTTGATTAGCAGTTCATTCAAAGAGAAAAGTAGTATCTGAATGTCAAGTAGTATATTAACTTATATTAATTTTTCATATCATAAAATTCATCAACAAAAAATTTCGAAAGATTTTTCATGATTTAAGATAAAGTACTGTAAAAGCTTCTTTTACTACCATTTGTTTCTTCTGAAACTTACATCAGCATGTATATTTAACTAGCAAAAAACAAACGAAGCTTTAAGACTTCTTTTATCTCTTTTACTGTTAGGGGCAACAATTAGAAATTAAATATCACAGAGATTAATGTTTTTGGCATATATCGTTTAATGTTATTTATTGACTATCTAAAAATTTATCAGGTATTCTGTTGGCCGAAGGGTCAAATAATATTGTGGTAAATAAACGAAAATTAATGGATCAAGGATGGTGCAGCGAAACTATATTTCATTAAAATAATTTTAAATTTATATTATATATATATATGTATATTGTTCTGATTAATGTCTGGTTTATATGCTAGCTCTTTAATAAAAAAAAATATGAACTGTATACTCGAGGCTAGACTCTAGATACACTTTTGAAAAACATTAATATTTTATTTTATTAAGTCAAGAATCCTTACAATCAATATTTTGATTTGCTTTTATTTAAAAGACTGATTTTTATTTGTCAAAACTAAATATCCAAATATTATAGATTCTTTTATTTAAAACTAGAGAAAATATTAAATAAAAAAGTTTATTTATTGGTTAAAAATATTTCTATAAAATTATGTTTGCTTTGATTTTGAAATAATGGATGAACACATTTTAAAATTTTGATTTGTATCAAGCGCATTAAGTTTGTAGAGTTATATCCAAATATAAAATGGATAGATTATTTTTATTTCTGTGTATTAAGTTTCAAAATAGTATCAGATTCCAAAAAAATCTATTCCTAAAGCCTATTCAAAATGTTTATCGCAGCTAGAAGGCACTTCAAGCGTTTTTCTCCATTTGGTCATGAATATTCAACATAAGCGTTTGAAAATGACAGAACTAAATTTAATATCGAGGGATAATGTTATTATAAGCCAAAAGCAAAGTTTAGGATAGTCGTTTCATGCATAATTTATTGTGTTTCGGATACGTAACGGCAAGATTTCGGAAGTCCGTGTGGGAAAAAAAAATTTAAATAGGAAATAAAACTTTGGAAAAATATTAAGTTTTGCACAAGAATGTTTTAACTGTTGCATACCATTACGGAATTTACTTCGGGTAAACAATTTCTAAAAATGCATTCGTCAAATTTTTGTTCCAAAATATTTAATCATATTAATGTTAAGATTAAGCGGTTTTATTCTAACTAATGCAAATTACCTTCAGCTGCAGGTGATTTTGTAAAAAATAAATTACAGGTACATTTTTATAGCATTTTAATCATTTTCATTTATTTTTAAGGAAATCATGCATCTTAATTTGAATGCTGGTAAATGGAAATATTTTCAGGTTAGCATTTATGTAATTGAATATAGCATTCTGTATGTACATATTTTAGTGTCACATAGAATATCTATTTTTTTTAATTGTGATTTGTTTCAATAAAATAGTTTGAAATTAAATTATAAATATAAACCAGACATAATTTTTGTCTAAAGTCAAAAATATATCAAGTTTTCATTTTTGTAATATTTATCAAATTATCAAAAATTTATCCGAAAGTGGTGAATAAAACGAATAATTACATTTTTTTACAAATATTTAGGCTCTAATAAAAATATGTCGCTTTTTTAAATCAGAATATCTGCATTAAGGAATTATAGAGAAATTAAGAAAATGCATATTATTTATTTATCCTGAATAACAAGTAGCTTTTTTAAACATGATTGGTTGTTAAATCGAATTTATGAGACAAAATTTAATTATATTAAAATGTTTGTTCCAGAAAAACAAATTTTGTTTTTTTAACTTTTCAACCCCATATTTGTCTGCTTCTGATCCTTAATATTAATTTGATTACATAATTCATTAATGCACACAAAGGGTAAAATGAAGGAAATCAAAGGTATATTTTAATAAGATTAATAATCTTACATGTAAACTATTATATTCCTTCATTGCTTTGAGAATACATTTTATAAAATTACCGAACTGTTCAAAACTATTTAGAGAATCATTATTTAAAAATAATATCAAGAGTTTTCATTGCTTGAATAGATTTTAGCTCTAAAAGGAACAAATACTGCTACAAATATCGTGGATATTCACGCATCGACGTATTATAGAATCCTTTATTGTATATATTGAAAGTGTAGAAGATTTCAATAAAGTTATTAAAAACTGTATACAGTAGTATCTTTTTAAAAGCAATACGGCTAAAATTGCAAAAATAAAGTACTATTTTAATTCAAAGAGTTTTAAAGGATTCCTTCAAAGATTTAAGTGCTGAGTATCTCCAGTAGCATACATATATTGAGAAATACTTTAGGATGCAATACATAATTCACAATACTATTATATTTATATATACTATTATACACATATATTTCACACATATATACTATACACATATACTATTTTTAATCACTGAATAATATATCACATAATATTGGGCAATATTTTCTTTATATATCAAATAATATAATATGAATTTTGTACAATATTCTTAAATATTGAATAATAATTTCGATATCATACAGTATTGTAAAATATTGTGAATCATTCTATGCTACTTGAAATGATGATTATTATTATACAGGATGATTGTAATTAAAGTCCCACTTTCAAACTACTATAAAAAAGAAACACTGTTTAAAATTACTTCAAATTTGAAATGAATATATTTGAAGAATGGAGAAATGGTATATATTAAAATGAAGTTCCAAAATGTATTAATTGATGAAGCTGTAAGTGGAATACTATGTAAATTAAAAGACACTCATTAGCACGACGCATTGCATTGGCTATAAAAAAAGAGGGGCACATGGTGTTCTCCTCATATTGCATCTGAGTAGGCTGTCATGAGTTTTTCCATGTAGAATCGCGCTCTGCTTGTAAAACTTGTTTACAAGTTACGATGTGCGCTAGGAGCTTTAAAGAAATTCCGGTAATTAAAGGGTATGAAAAATAAGTCTGTGGCCGATGCCTGACAAGGATCTGATGAAGATGACTCGGAAATCCGAAGAGACAGATTCTTTTGAAATGAAATCTGGCAGAGAAGAAATTAATTGTTCGAAAAATGAGCAGAAAATGTGGCCACAGCATTACAGGAAGGGACTTGTTGTGGTATGCATACATGCAGCGTACGAGTGATTGTCCTTTTTACAGATATGTTTGTGAGAACGGTCTAAAAGTTTACGTAATATACTAAGTTGTTATACAAAATTACTCATGTTCGGGGGTTACATCTTGCTGACGTGCCAGTAAAACACACTTTTGCTCTAGAGTGTCTTGATCATTTGGAAGAGGACTATGAAGGGCCATGGAACATTCTTTGGACAAACGAAGCTTATTTCTATCACCTAGGCTTTGTCAATACTCAAAAATTCCAAGATATGGACAATTGAAAATACATCCTACATGCACTTCATTCCTCAAAAGTAAATGTGTGGTGGTGGAGGGTAACATTATCTTTTGATGTAGGGCCATTTTTATATAAAAGATGGGTCCTTCTATCTGTACCATCAATGATGAAAGCTATGAAAGGTCTCAACCGGGTTATTCCAACACTTCAACAGCGTACATATCTAGATAGAATCATTTTAATACAAGATGTTAAGATTTAATCATAATAATGTCTTCTTTGCAAGCAACTGCACAAGAGGTATTTAAGTAATGATAGAATCATCAGCCGATCCAGCAGTCTGGCGTTCCAAATCCCCCGACCGTAATGTTTGTGACTTCTGCCTGTGCAATTATCATAAAAATGCTGTGTCCTGATATCCAATGGCAGATTTAGCTGAATTTAAGGCATAAATTACGCAACTCATTTGTAAGACCTCTGAAGCACTTCGGGCTGATGTGGAACATGCTGTTTATCGTTTTTAACATATGGCGGAAAATGGTGGACAGCATATCGAACATGTATTGCGCAAGACTATCGGTAAGAAAGAGGAAGTTTCATTGTTCCTTTTTATGAGGTTTCTTTCATTATTTCTAATATTCTTCCCGCATTTATTTCTATATATTAGCGATATGAAACTCATTGGTTCGAAAATGCTTTATATGATTTCATCATTAAACTTTATTCTGAAAATATTTGAGAATATTATGACGTGTATATGAAATATGAAATTTCATTTCCATGAAATTCTTTACAGAAAATTTTCGGAAAGTATTTGTCATTTTTTAACAGTAGCTAAAACATTTAGTGTTAAATAATCAAATGAACTCATAAAATAAATAAAGGCAGTAAAAAGTTATAAAAATGATCCAATATTGAAAAGAAATATTTTTTTAGATACCCCTCTTAGATACTTTTGATATTTCTCGCTTATCATCATTCTTTTGGCATTAAATTACGTTTAATTTCATATTCCGTTTCTATTCTAATGTCAGAAATTCTTAAATGAAGAGAAGATGATTATTGACTTTACAATATTTTAAACCAATATGAATTGTTGTTTAAATATGAGAACCTGGCGCCAATTACAAATTCTTAATAGAATCTAAATATAATTTTGCTGTACTAAATAACATATTTCGCTAGATTTTATTTTATTAATTTGGCGAGTGTGAAAAGTGCTCAAGTTCGTTCTCGATGAAATTCACAGATGTTTTGCAACATGATATATTATTTAAATTATACAAATGATATATTGTCATGAAAATCATTGGTTGGTTATCTATTCACGTATTAACTTTGGGAACCACTTTGCATATTAAAACTGCCACTAATGAATAATTAAAAAAATTGGGATATCTATTCGTAATCAATAATTAGAAATATTATTTATAAATATTTGAGTAGTTTAATTCGTATTGGTGAAAAATTACTTGGCATTCCTGCTTATTCACCTAAAATAATAATCTCACATTTAAGATTTTTTGAACAAAATGCATTCCAATCTATACAACAATACATATTGGGAAATTTCAGAATATGTTCACAAATTTCATGTTATAAACTTTATCTGAACATCATCCTATTCTCCTTTAGACAGAAATTTTATTAAAAGATATTTCTAAAACTATTTTGAAAAGCCAATTTATACTTCTTATTTACAATGAAATTCTAATACGACATCAATATAAATAATAAAACTTTTTGAAGACGAATATCTTGAGATTTGGTCTATTACCCTCATGCGAAATATTGGAAGGGATAAATAGCAAACATCTGAATTCGTATTAGTTATTTTTCGGGAAGTAATAAATCTCACTAAAATATATAATTAATCTTTCTACAAGAAACAAACAGATAAAATCTAATTTCGCATTGGTTACTTTTGGGGAAATTATGAATGTCTCCAGAAGTTTTGCTGTATTTATAACTTCGACTATGAAGATACAATAAGTTACATACAGTTACTTTGTTACTTTTTGGGAAGTTATGAATCTATGCAGAAAGTATAATGAAATTTTCGGATATTGAATATTTTGAAGTTATGTTTCCATCATACAAATATAATAAGAAATAAATAGCAAAACAATTTCGTATAGGTTACTTTTTGGAAAGTTATGAATGTCTCTAGAAGCTTTGCATCATTATATCTTCGACTGCGAACTACCCCATTTCCCAAAGCCTGGAAGCTAATTACGCAGTTGATGTCAATAACAGGGTTTACTGCTAAGGAACTTAATAGAGGAACGGGGGCAGTTATTGTGCGAGCCGCTAAGCAAACATGCCAGGTTTGACGTTATTATGTGCGCAGGTGCGGCAGTATGTTCTACCCTCAGTAAATATTGAGTACGAGGAAGGGCCTTCTAAAGTATTATTCCCTTGATCTCGTGTCACGCTTTCATTAACGTATGGCGTGTTTTAAATGCATCTCAAACACCTCTGCCGTTCCTAATTAGATTCGAAGTTGAGCTTCCCATCCGTCTAAGGGTTAATATTCTGTATCTAGTATATTTTGTCATTGTATTGTTTCTTATTATATATGTTTTATTAATGCATATTAAATTTTAAGTATATTTATTTATAATTTAAAAAAAAATCAAAAATTAATAAGATTTGTCATAGAGGTTCCATTTATAAATGTCATAAACTATATTTTAACTTTGTAAATAACATTATTTTATTTATATTTAATAAATATTTCATTTTATTAAACACTTTTATTCTATTTGACTAGTTTAATGTATGCAAAAATGGAATTATGTGATGGATTTTTCATTCATTTTCCGATTTACAAGTGTTCCGAAATTCAGAGCAATTGTGTATTATGAAATGATGCTTTGTTTAAAAATTTCAAAATGTAGCTTTTAGTTGGTTATTGATAACATCAATTTTTGAATCCGTACTAGTGAGCCTAATTAACAGAAAGTATAAAAAATAGATCTCTTATTTCACGATTCATTACCATGGAATAAATTTATTCTCAACTCACTCAGAGTCAAGTTTAGTTTAGTTTAGTTACATTAACGTCTGCCGGCGTCCTGGAATAGGGGTAGCGCGTCTTCCCCGTGATCTGGGCGTCCCGGGTTCGAGTCCCGGTTTGGGCATGGTTGTTCTATCTGAGAGATATGTGAATGTGCCCTCCTGTAAAAAGGGGTTGTGCAAGCGAATGAGTGATGCGTGAGTAGCAAAGTCGTACTCTTGGCCCTAGTTGGCGCTGCTATAAAAAATAAGAGACGTCCCCCTCAGGCTTAAATCGCTGTCTTCGTAACAGCGGGCTTGTCAGTGGCAAGTGCCATAAGAAAACAAACAACATTAACGTCTCGTTTTAATGCAACACTAGGGCTATTTTGGGACAGACCTCGTAATTTTGAACCGCGGTCAGATCACGAGGATGACACCTGAGCTGGCACCCCCCCTCCCCTCTCCACGCCACACCGCCCCAGCGGGAGGACCTTTGGCATGACGGATTTAACGTGCAACCGAGCCCCTTACACGTCGGTTCTTCGGTGGAATTGGGTCTCGAACCTGAAACCCTATGGTTCACAAGCCGAGACCTTACCACCAGGACACGGCGGCCTCTCACTCAGAGTCAAATAGATGTCACTACAACAATCTTAAATTGCTAAGCAACGAATTTTTAAACTTTAGAATGGATTTCAGGTGGTATGAAAGTAATTATATCTGTAGTGTGGGAGGAATTTTCTCCCATACTAACTTCCATGTTGTCTGCTTTTGTATTTTCAAATTTTTGACAATGAAGTTAGCATTTTGCATTCTCTTACATAATCATGGTTAAGGCGCACCATCCAATTAATTCCATCAAAAGGAAGCTGTTTTCTTTGTTAAGCGTTTTATAAAAATAGGGATATACAACTGCAAAACACAACATAGTTTTCTTTTTAACACATACATACGCTAGTTGGTTCAGCAACGAGCTAGTTCATCAGCGATAATCGGAATATTTCAATTTAATTGGTTAGCCTATATTTCAGGTCTATGATCCCGTAAAACTGTCATAAATCAAAGATCAGCTCTGTATATAGTTTTATATATATTTTGTTCGATGTGTACTCGAACATTTCAAATGGAGGCGAGTTCCATTTCTTCAAGGAAATATTAAAAACGCATGTGCCTTTTTCACTTATCCTTTAACTTTCATAGAATAGTAACTAATCTTTTTTTTATTTGTCATGTAAACTGCTCTGAAAAAATAATCCGTCTTATTTAGATTTCAAAAATAGAAAAAAAAAAAAAACACAATAAAATATGTGATGAACCAAGACAAACGGTTTGAATTTCAAGGCAATTTAAAAAAACTTATTTTTTTAAATTTTCACAATTTATGAAAATTGGCACGACTATTTAATTGACAAATTGGCTTCACTTAAAAAAAATCTCTCTTTTTTTTTTAAATTCTGAAGCTTTGTAAAAAAATATTTATTGCAATCATATTTATGAAGTTATCGTAGAAAAACCAAAGAATTTAACTTAATATTTAATTAGCTATTTTTTTAAAAAAGCCACTCTTTATTCTGCCTTTGCACTCTCCAAAATATTTATGCATCAAATTTGATAGCGTTTTGACCTGTAGAGAGCTAACACAAGCATACAGATATTCATCTTTATTAGAGATATATCTTAAATCAGAAAGCAACATTGTGTATCATGTATTTAAGTTAGTGTCTTGCATATTTCAACTACAATCCATAGAGAATTATTCTTATCATAATTAACTAAATGAATATTCTGATTATTAAGTTATTATTAGCAGATATTTATTACATACTTAAGCAGATGAAAATTCAAATTTATAATTTTTACTTAATATGTTTTATATAATTGCTACTTATGCCCAAATAATAAAATTTTATTGCAATCTTTTTAATATGCAATATGAAATACATTAAGTGATATCATGTTATGAAGAATTAATTATTTTACTACGTTATTTTCTTCTTAATATCAGTCTTAAAATTTCTGTTTCAAATAAATATATTTCTGCAACTGGTTAATTAATAACACTATTTTAAGCAGTAAAATGCAATATTAAGCAAGAGGTTATTTTGCAAGCATATCGCAATTAAGAAAATTTGCTAAAATATCTGTAACATGCCCTCGAGGTCGTGTTTTTAGTTTAATTCTATTAACATTAAAAAAACAATCAATATATCCCAAAAATGCAACGGATTTAATTTATAGGCAATAAACTGGGAATAATGTCTTCTACATACAAAAATAAAATGCTATAGTCTTATCAACGTTTAAAATTAAATGTGGACTGTAAGTGTTTCAGTAACTAAAACGTTGTCTCAAAAAGAAATAACATTTTGCATTATCTTCTGTATTTCCTCATTAAAAAGATAATTCTCAATAAATATACAGCCCACATTTGTATATTGTCTTTCGCATTAACTACAAGAAAAAAGTAGAAATCTAAATTACAATTTTATGCTAAAATGCCCCAAGAAATTTTATTTCAATAAAATTTATATAAAGCAGGCTTAACTTATAATCAGACCCGAAAAGCATTAACTTTATATTTGTATATAATTTAGTTACTGTATCATCATCTAATTACCTTTTTCAAATGCAATTTTTTGAGTTTGTGTCGATTTTTAAACTGCTAATTTACATATTAAAACAATTATATTTTTTTCTCTGTAAACATAATTGCTACTTTATTCAGAAGAAATATTTAAAAAATAAAATCAAATAGATGTAGGAATTTTGACAGACTTTAACATTTTTCTGTTTATTTCATATATAATGCTATCTAAATATTTAAACCGAAAAGTCTATGCATTTTTATTGCCTAATTGAATTTTTCTACGACGTTTTTTTTAATAAACGTTTTAAAAATTCACCATTATTAATTTTTATAATTAATACCAGGCATCAGTTTTGCAGGTAACTAACTCATTTCATATGTTAAAAAATTTGTAAAATTATTCTACTAATATCTCCGCTTGTTTTGTATTATTCTGATAAATTTAATTAATTTAGTTATGATTGATTTAATTGAAATTTGTTTTTTTATTATTAATATACATTTTTATTATTCATTTTATATCATATAAAAGAGTTTAAGATATATTTTATATATTTGAAAAGAGAAGTAAAAAGAAAAAAAAATCAATTTTGGAAAAAATTTCTAAATACGTTCTAATTTAAATTTTTGTTGTGTCTTTTTGTAAATTAAATATAAACATATTTTTTCTCATTAAAGAAGTTTCAAAATTTAGAACAATGAAAAATCCTTATAAATATCATAAAATGTAGTAATGACATTGAGATCTTAAGAAAAATGTCTAGATATGAAGTGGTTTTGTTATCGGTTGCTTTGCAAAGCAGAAAAAAAAATGCCATATAATTGAGTCAGAAAAATTTAAATGTTAAAAAAAAATGCAATTCAAATTATGATCATTTATCAAACGCAAGTTTGGAATACTTACTGGAATTTTCTTCCCATTTTTGTCATTGTTTCATTATATCATCCTATGCATTGCTCTTTTATTATTCCACTGTATACATCTCTCACAATTCTTATGCATTTGATTGCTTTATATGTCAAAATATCAAATGTAGAAAGATCTAGATAAGTGAAACTATGAAATATTAAGTAATTTAACAATTATTTGTTAAAGAATGTAAACTAAATTTCTCAAAAAATTTTGCAGTAGTATCAGTGGACACATCTTATTATCATTTAATTGAAACCTTATATCCCACCTTTTGATTCCTTATCACTGTCGTTCTGACTACAAAAAGTTTTCAAGCATATTGGTTGTTATTCTGCAACTGTAACTCTGTTGCCATGTTTGAAACCACTGTTACAAAATATGTGCTTTGACGTTAGGTTCGAAACTAGATTCTATTAAAAAGACTTCTGTGGTAATAGACTTAATACATGTTACATCTTACCTATAGGCAAGCGTCTTTCCTTTGGAGTGGTATAGAAGTGAGAGAAAGATTACTAGTTAATCCTTATTTAACCTTAGTTCAAAACCAGAAAGCCCGTTTCAAAGGATTCATGACGTTACTTCAAAACGCAAAGTTAATATATGACTAATTAGTGTCATATTTTTAGAAAAAATGTCTTGATAATCTCTTCCTTATCAATGCCATATTACAATGTTATTTTCCAACTGTTGACTTGTCTGTGTTAAAATTTAAAGGAAAGCATATGAGAAACGTTGTTGCTAGGAGGATATATTATCTACAAATTCATTTCTTTTAAAGGAAATTATTTAGCTTAAATTAATTAAATTAACGAGCTAATTACTGAATTGGGGGTGGTCATGACAATGAAAAAAAAAATGAAAATTTATGTTTTAAATAAAAGATATATCCTTTCGTTATGAAAATTGTATTTGGTGTAAAATTGAGCAAATATAGAAAGAAAGCCAATACTAAAAAGATAAATATTTGTTGCTTAAATTATTTAAATTTAAGAATTTATAGAATATGTTACGATTAATGATCTGCAAGAAATCTAACTAGATATGTGCACACATAAAGTTAAGGAAATGGATATTAGAATCAAAATGCAAAATGTTAATGTATCTCGTTAGTTTTAACAGAAACCAAAAATGTAATACAGTTATGACTTGTTTTGTTGAAAATATTTTTTTTTCGTAAAAAATATTAGGATTAAGAAAAGAGAAAACCAGCTGTAAGTTATTAAGGGTAATTGAGGAAGGATTTAATCACAAAAACTTCAATAACATCAGTAAAATATTTTTACAAAATTATTCTCATCATAAAATTTTTACAAATGTAGAGGATATCTTTTTAAAAAAATTAGTCATTCATTTTTAAAGACAAAATTATTTATTTATATATATATATATATATATATATATTTTTAAATTTACGATGTAGGGTCTTATCATGAAAGTGGGCAAATTTCATTTTTCTCTCATATAGCCTATGAATTCGGAAAGAACATACTTTTATTTATACTCAAAAGGGCAAAACATCATTGATTTTTAAGTAATTTACTTTTCGAGTTCGAGATTATACTGATGACCTTCCGAATAATGTGAAGCAGACGCAGGAACCTCATAATAAAGAATGCGCATCGCAGTCTCAAAAATATATTCATTAAATTTTAAATCGTGATAAAGGGAGTTTGTTTCACTTCCTAAAATGGGAAGTAGACTTTCGCCACATCATTCCTTCCTTCCCTAATGGAAAAAGCTTCCGGGAGAATTGGTGAAATCGTGATATATTGCTGTGGAATTCATGGGTCAATCAGACAAAGCTGGAATATAGTCTGTTTCGTTTCGAGAAGTTGTGCTGGAAATTAGGCTTTTGTATGGAAAAAGGGAATGTGTTCAATGTGAAATTTATATTTAAGGAATTTGTATCGTAGTTTTAGCAAAGGAAATATAAAGTAATTGGCTGTTCCTAAAAAATTGACTCTTAAAAGTTTGGAATTCTGGATGTGATTTGAAATAAATATCACCTTAAAAGAGGCGACCATAGAAACTGCTTTCTGAATTGTAATTTTTAAATAATAAAAATATAGAATTCCAGAAATTTTGTCTTGTTTTAAATGTACAATAATTTTTAATAAAATTTTATATCTTAATATTTTTTTCTCCGTCGCAAGTAATTCTGTTTAGTATTGCTCAGTTTATAAATTCCATTTTATATTTTGTATTAAAGCCCAATGAAACAAATTATTAAAGAAACGAAATTGCATTCATATGCTAGACAAGAAATAATAAGTTTTATATAAAATTTTCTTTATTCAATTCGTTTCATGTTTAGAGAAAATGCTGCAATGATACATTTTTATACATTCTTTTTATTTATTTTTGTTACTGTTTTGCATATTAATGCTATGAATTTATGTATTAGATTATCATATCATATATTGAATTAAAGGAAATATATTAAATTTGATATATTATTAATTTAATAATATATCAAATTAAATTTGATATATTAATAATTATTAATATTATCAAAGGAATATTTCAAAGAATAATTCTAAATAATTACTAAAATAATAAAGAAACAATAAAATTCTATTAATTTCATATGAAATTCAAGCAAACAATTATTCATCAACTATTGAGAGTTAACAGGTCGGTATATTCGAGCATAAAGAGAAAACATTTATTAACGGTTTAAAATGAAATAAGCGCTTTTATTATTTATATGTTAAAATGTAAAACTTGAGACTTCCAATGAATTTAATTTTCCTTTCATGAAAAACTCATACATATGCTTTTTTTCTGCTTTTCATGTACAGCTAAAACCCAGCGCAATGACTCTTTATTTAAGTGATACTCTGTCGATATAGATTTCTCTGATATATAAATTCCACTGATATTTTAGTCACTCAATTTGTCAACTATCTGTGTTTGAGCAAAAAAATCTTTTTTTCTGTGGCTTGGCATTAAAAACAATCATAGGCTAATATCTATGAGAACACAGGTCCTACAGTTGGGTATGGTCAGTACATTCCATCGCTGTCTTCTTTCCCTGATCCCTGTAATGATTACGATATCTTTAAGGATTGAACACCATTTTACATAACCCTCTTCGAAATTCCATTGCTTTAACTGATAATAATCCTATTTTTAAGCATCAAAAACATTTTAAACACTTAGGCGAATTTGCATCCTTGCAATTTCTAACTAGAACTCAAAAAATCATCTTTGTTTCTTTTTAACTGTTAGTATATTTATAAATCACAATTAATGATGATGTCTATGTTAAGAGATTGAAATAAAAATACTTCTTTATGAAATTATCTTCTTTAATCCTGGCAAAATTATGTTTGCTTAGGTAGATATTCTAAATTAACACTTCTTTGTTTCACGAAGTTCTTAATGTAGTATGATATCTGACGTAGAATTGACTGCCATGATGAAATTTGGAGCTAATTTCAAAATAAGATTAAAAGTTATAGCCATTTTTTCAAAGAAATACAGAAAAAAAATAATCATCATTTGTCCGAAAATAGATTATTATATTATAAGTAGTTTTATTAGATTTCCAATAGCATTGTAAGTAGTAAGATTACATAAATTTAGGTGTTTTTCCCCATAACGAATTTGAAGTGCATAAAATTCAATTTCAGTACAGAATACACTAAACATGAAATCATCAAAGAATTATCTAATAAAAAAAAATACAACAGTTACAAGAATTTTGAATCCGATTTACATAACACCCAATCATTCAATTCTAAATTTAAGCTGAAATGTAATGTAGTTCGATAGCATATTTCAAGAATGCACTGATATTTTGAATGCCAAATTGCTGGCAATTTAAGTAGCTCTTTAAAAGGAAAGAGCTCTAAATAAATCGACATTTTAAAGTAGAACAAAAATGCACCAACTGCTATGAATCTTGTCCAATCTTTCAATAACGTACCCGCTTAATGTAAAAAGTCGTAGCAGAAAGTAAAAGTTTTTAGGCTAAAAAAATGCATTTTATATGCCAAACCAAAGAAATTTTCTTGGTATCTCAGTATTTTACTTATGCTAAGGGAACCAAAATTTGAAATCCATCGCTGAAATCTAAGCAGTTAAATGGCTAACTTGTATTCATGCTTGACAACTTACATATTGCTTCAAACATTCACAAAACATTGTCAGGATTAGTAATGACAATTGTTTCAACTGACACATTCTTTCTTTCTGCAAGTTTTTTAACAGTTTCAAATCTTAATAATTGATTGATTTCTCTATAAACTTCGACGAGAATAATTATGCCAAACAGTATTAAATCTTTATCTTATTACCCAACATCAGCATTTTATAGTTTTAAACGCAGTTTTTTTTTTTCGTTCTTTTTTTTAAAAACAATTCTTTGACAAACTAAAAGCTCTTCCATAAGCACGACAAAAAATAAATGTTCCATAATGTAACAAAACGCATTTGTTTACGAAAGAATGCAAACCACAATTGTTTCAGAAAGAGTTGTTCATCCTAACCTAGAATCACGATATGTCACTGTGATTGTATAATATGATGCATAAAAACAAATTGGTGAAGAAAAATCATATTATAGAAAAATGACTCATTCTTTTCGATATATCATCTGCTTTTAACATCCACAGGGTTTTTAAAGAATCTAACTTTTCTTACTATTAATATTTTTTTGCTAGAAAATCTCTTTCTGGTTTGGTTTTGGTTTTTAGAAGTCAGCACATATATGTCAGAATAATTTTGCTTAGTTTCACGTTCTGTTATCACTGTATACTTTTTTCAAGAAAGTGATTTATTTTATATAAAACATATCGTCTTTTTGTTTTGCACTCCATGATCAAATATGCCTTTTGGGTTGTCATAATCTAATATAGCAATTATTGAGTACTTTGAAATATTTTCTTCCTTCTAAAAGGTAATCCTTTCAAGGGCCATTTTTTTCTAGTCATATGTTAAAATATTTTGAGGCTTGAAATTAGAATAAGAAAAGATATTAATTTAGTTTATTAGATAAATTTAATTTGATTAATTAATTTGGTTAATTAATAATTAAGTACAAATCAAGACATCATTTTGTGTGAGATAATGAACTGAAGCATTTAAGTTTCTGTCTTTCTAAAAAAAATTTGTCAGAACTTATGCCAAACTACATAATTTCATACAAAGATTGATAAATGTGGTGGGAAGCATACTTCCAACGGCCCTAGAAAGGGTTAAAATAAGTAGATAAACTTTTATGAGATACTACTGTACCTGCAAACTAAAGAAAAAATGTATATGTATATACATATTTACAAATCAACATCCTTACTTTCATATTGAAAAAAATGTGGCTTTCGTTTTCCAAAAATGAAATCATTTTAAATAGATGTAAAAGTAAAAGGCATCCCCCATGAAATCATTTCTAAATTAAATACATTAAAAACAAACAGTTTTTTATTAGCTTATAGCAGTTGAATGAAATTTGATTAAAAAAATATACCAATTTTTCCATAGTTTAGACATATAAAATGGCAATCCCTGTAGTAGATGCAATCTTTCAAACTCCCAAAAAGTAAAACATAGAATTTCTGAAATGAAAATGTTTCTTCAATTATAATTATCGGATTGTAAGCTATCATGTTTCGTAGAATATTTCAACTTATATGTTTACAAACAAGTAAGAAAAAGCACCGTTTCGGCATTCAAAAAGAAAGTTTCCTAATCGGACTTACTGCAACGCAATGTTAACAGCAGTGTAAATTGTCGGCGCTACGTTACCCTGTATATGCTAAGCAGAAGCCTTCAATCCCGCGAATATTTCATGAGCAGTGATACCGAAATGGGCTCTTAGACGTGGCTATGCATATTTATGGGGCAATATTCGCAGCTCGCTGAGAATGAGACGGAGGGAATTATTTCACCCTGGGCTTTTTCCATTCATTTTCTGGCAGAACTTGTTTTCAAACGAAGACGTGAAGCGTATAAAGTTTTGAGCGCTTAGTTGGAATTCAATTTCGGTGGTCGTTTATAATTAGAGTGGTATATGGTGCCAGTTAGTATTAAAATCAAGTGCATGGTATGAATTACGGTGGAATAAAATTACGTTATCTCCAATGTTATTTTCAAGTAGTGTTTTGATTTATTCCGTTCGTAAGTTGTTGCTGAAAATTATTAGGTGCGAAATTTTTATCCTCATTAGAAATGCATTTTCATGCCTAAATTTTATCTTACTTCTATAGATTCTTTTATTTTATTCTGAATTTAATATTTAGTTATTATATTTGATTTAGTTATTCTAAAGATTGGGAGATTCAATAATAAAATGTCTTTTGAACCATATATCTGCATATGCTTGCGTGAATTTAGAAACAATCATTGTCCTATAAATGAATCAACACATAATTAAACAAAATATGTTTAAAATATAAATGTATGTTATAATTAATACAATTTATCGATGTTTAATTTGTTTTGTTTTTATAAAAGATTTTATTTGCAGAAAGCAAGAAATGGCCTTTTTACTTTTGCCAGAGCACCTCGAAATAAAGTTGTACAAGTGGGTTCAACACCTAATAACATTTTATCGGTGCTTGAATCAGATTTTTGAAGAGCCTTAAAGCTTTGACACTTCTATTCAATTTGAGACAGCTAGTACCGGAGTGTGAAAAATAAAAGTAATGTACCATTGGTGCGTAAGTGGGGTAGAAAAAAGTATTTATTTTCCCTTAAGCTGTAAATTGAAGAAGCTGTTTAGATGCAATTTAAATTTTGGAAGAATCTAAAGCGATTTAAGTGGCGAAGCCCATTTAGTAGTAGAGTAAGGACAATTATATTCTTCATCGTAGAGGTCATAGTTACTTTAATCTTTGATTGTGTGATTTCCGTGAGTTTTTTTTTTGGGGGGGGGTGAAAAAAATTCTTGGAATTTCTTTGATGAAATCATCGGACTTTGGAGTTTTAAGCAGAGTATAATTCCGAACAAATCAAGAAGCATTGGTAAGGATTCGAAATACTTTATTTTGTAAAATTTGAATTTTGTTTTGATTGGTTTTAGCAGCAAATCAAAAAATTTTGAGTTGCGAAAATGATGATAGGTCTTAAATATTGTTTGTACAACAACATTTTATTCTTTAGTGAAATCGGGGAATATCTGCCAGTGAGTGGGATAATGAGGTGAACCCGTAACTTCTTTTTTACTATAGTTGACTACTACCCATTATGCCACATTCTATCAAAGGCCTTTCTTACAGCAAGGAAAGTCCCAGCAGTGCATATTTGGATGTTGAAAGCGTAACATATTTGATGATGACATAAGGGATGATATTAAGCTCTTTACATTGGCCTTTGAGTCTGATAAGTATAAGGATCTCATAGGTTATTTTACAGGCTGCTCTGTAGGCTAATTGGTTTATAATTTCCAAACAATTTTCCCTTTTATCTATAGATTCAATGTCTACACATAATATCTTCTAAACTTTAAATAAAAATTGAAAAACATTTTAAATTATTTCAAATTAAAAATCCAGTCTTGTAGATAAACCTAAGCTAGATGATGCAAGTTTTTAAAAATGGTACTATTTTTCTCAGTTGGACGAAGATCCAATTTTTCCCCAGGAGAATTTTAACCTGCGATTAAGAGAGTATCCTTAATGATTATGCTACATGAAAAAGAAAATAATCAAGCTCAGTAAGTTGGAATGCCTATTTTATCATGATTTTTATTGAAAGAAGGTTTTACTTTATGTATGGTAAGATATGAAAAGTGTAGTCTATTTTGGACTATAAGAAACTAAACAAAAATTAATTACTGTCATGATTTGTTGTCCGTGAAGAAATAAATACGAAAAAGATTTTAATCATCAACCTATCTTTCGAATCAAAAAGACTGTATTTGACCCTTCAATTCGATTTTAAAGTGTTCAGTATTTTCTAAATAACAAATATTTGCTAATAAAAGAAGAGTAGGAATAAATAAATATTTTGATACCAAACCGATTTATTTAATCAAAGCAAATATTTAAAATTAAGATTTTAGATAATTGAGGAGATATATTTGAAATACAAATGATAAATTTCATAAATTAGATATCATTAATTTGTTCTGATTCGGCAAGAAGGGGGTACGAGAAAAATAGGTTGCAATTTCAAAAGAATTTTCCAGACAAAATGGGATTTTAATTTAACAATAATGCTGCTATATGTAGATATTAATTGCTTATCGAATAAAAAAGTTGGATGGCATTACTTTAACACTTTTATCAGCTGGCAATCTAAATAATTTACTTTAAATTGATTTTTTTTCCCACAACTTCTCTTTTGCAGAAACAGAACAAAAACGATTGGTAGCAGCGATAAGATCCCATTATTCGCCTAGCAAATAGATGCCCTAAAACACGGATTGCTAAATTTAGATGCCAGAACACTCAGATTTAGGTTTATCTCGTCTATCTTCTTTTCTGAGGAGATTTTCCCAACGCACTCTACGGAGTTGTGTAATCTTCTTGAAAAATGGGCTGGGGTGTACTTCCTAGGAGCGGATTTTTTTCCCCACCATCGCACGCAATTCAGTCTCTTGTCGCATGAATAAAACTTCTCTACAGTTTGAAGTGTCTTTTAAGGCTCCCGTATCTTAAACGCGATTTATATACGTTTGCTCGGATATCTTTCAAGAAGAAACAGTTTGATTTTCTTCTGGAATCGCAAGCAATCTGCATGATTGCGTTGAATGCATAAGATTTCATTTCTGTCTGGGGAACTTATTTTCGTTTTATTTTGTTTATTGAAGATAAGACTTAATTTCCTGCTTTTCTTTTGTCTGCTGCCATTGTTGGGAGCCTGATTATATACGAAACTCACAAAACCACATGCAATTTGTTTCTTAAAGAGATATAAGTTTGTTGAAATTTTATTGTGTTCTGCTCTGAAATACACTTTGAAAGAATAGAAGAAGTTATTTATACCGCATTTTTTTGATATTTTTATCGCTGATTGAAAAAAAAAAAAGTAACTTCTTTTTATTTCTCTTCATATGGGTATGAAGTGAATAAGCAACTTCTTCATACGCATCCCTTAATCATTTACTTCGATAAATATTAAATTATCTGCGTCCATAAGATAATGCCTTATAACCACTGTCCTCCGTATTAAAGAAAATTAAACCATTCAGTAGAATGATCACAGAAGAATGAACTCGTAATAACATTGGTGGGAATTGAAGTTTATTCCTAAAATCCACCACAAGCCACGGTACAGTCTCTCATGGGTAGAGTGTCCCGTCATAAATAGAGGATAGTCGAACCCGCACCATTTTTCTATTCACCCATTTGGGGAGAAGCAACCCCCTTGTCGAACGCCCCTCATCTTTATATCTGTGGCGTTCTTCGGTGGGAGTAAAGGTCACCATAAAATAATTTTGTGCTTGCCTATAAACTCTCTAGTTAAGCTTCATAGCTTGAGCTACAATTGCCACAATAGTAAAATGTTCACAAAGATCAACAAAAAAAGCATTAATGGTAAACTAATGGATTTCTTTTAAAAAAAGAGAAAAAAATCTGCTTTCGAAAATTACAAAGAGAAAACGAAAGTTCATCTTAAACACACCATGAATTGTCATAGTTTTTTTTTATATGTTCATAATATAAAATCTTCGAAGTTTAATCTGCCATCTCCTGTCTGAAGAGTTCTCTAAAGATCTTCAAGCATAGAAGAAAACGAAAGCTCACTCATGTGGGAATTCAAACATGGAATTATGCTTTTATAATAAAAAAACAAGACAATGGAATGGAACTCAGTCGTCTGGTCAGATCAAAAAATAAACCACTCAAAATCAAGATACCTTAAAATACTAGTGTGCAGCATTAGACAGAAAGAAAAGAAAATATTGAACCAAAACTAATACAAAAAATCTATGATGATTTGGGTTCGCTTTTTTTATGGAAGGTGAGACAATTCTGACTACCTTTATTGAAGCCAAAAAGTTCAAGCTCATCAGTCCATGATGGAGGATGAACTTATATTGAGTATGTAATTAATTTATTATGATTAAAAGAAAGTGCAATTTTTTTGTGCTAATAATCTTCCCAATACTATTCTATAAAGGCGATATGCAAATGTATATCACTACTTTAGAAAACATGCTACAATTATTTCTTGAACTTAATTAGATTAAATTATATGTCTAAAAGTGGATGGTTAAAATAAAGTTTTAATAAAAATTGTACAAATAGGATATGAAAAAAATTAACAAATTAATGTTTTTCTCTTTATTAAACATAATTCTTAAAAACTGTAAATCTGAGTGCAAATCCTTTCGTCTGTTTTTTTTTTCTTTGAATTTGCAATTCTACGTTTATTATGGATTGAAATGCTATGGACTGACAATTTCTAGATATAAACAGTTTAGAAATATTACTTTTACCTTGTAGATGTTAGCTGTAATAAAATAACGGTGTTCTATAAATGCGATATTATTCTTATTTTTAGTGCTCAGATTCCATTATTCTAATTGTTTGACATTTTCTACAATCAGTCCAATGCTTTTCAAACCATACTTCCTAAATTCCAAGTGCGAACATTGTACCGTTTTCTACATATAATTATTTAAATTCGAATTTGATGCGCTATTTTATTTACTTTCCGACAGAACGATAAAAAAAAGTATTTTTCTTCTACAGCCAAAAAGGATCCTTAGGGATATGATATAGATTAGGCCTTCAATTACCAAATATTTTACCTATCAAAGCACTGCATTTTATAAGATTAACTAATGTCTTCTTTTTTGGGGTATTCCTTTCCATTTTTCAGCTAACACTTTTATAGCCATATCTTCTACCCAAAATTCTCAAATGTATCTCATTGGTAGAAAGCCAAGTATTTTTAATAAACAATCATTGATAAAAGAGCTAAGTGATCACTGGACCCAAATTCATCTAAAGGTTCTACATTATTTACTTCATATTCAGTTGAAATAAATTCATTAAAATTCTTTCAAGGTAGGTCACATTGCAATTTTTTCAAATGGTTAACTCAGACATCAATTTGTACTTAAAAATGCTAATAACGTCATTCAAAGGTTTCATTTAATCAAAAGATACATGTCATAATAAATTTTCTTAAAAAAAAGAAATGTGCATCGTCAAATCACGTGCTTAAAACAAAACATACTTACTGTACTTACATAGAAACTTGTATTAAATTATTACCCAAAGATTTTAATTACGCCAGGGACTAAAACGCAGAGAATCAGCTACCTCAAAGTGCACGATCCTGGGTGAAATTTATGGACGCAGTATAATTTTCTAAGATTAATATACTATGTAGATCTCAAATTATGAATCACCTAGTCTGCAGAATCGTTATTGCGTTAATTATATTTATGAAAATAATTCGGCATGCATTTTAAAAGGATTAAAATTGCTTTAATGTGCATTAATGCTACAGATAAAAATATTGTAATTTGATTATTTTTAAATATGTTAATCTAAGATATATTAAAAGAATGGTACCAATAAAGAATATAAATTAACTGCAAAAACAATAATTGTACACTACTTGTAGGATAAAATACTTCATTTCAGATTAATATTAAAACCAATAAAAACATTTTTATGCAATAAATTGGTTTTATATGCTTTTATTATTTAGAAACATTTACTGTTTGAAAATGTTGTATAACAAAAATATATTCTTGGCATAAAGGTTTTATAATATTTTGAGGAAAAAGCTTGCAAGAATGTCTAAATTTGAGTCGATATAATAATAAAAATTTAATGCTACTTAGTTTTAATTTAATGATTATTTGGGAAACTGAAATATTCCAATAATAATGATTATTTTATCATCACAGATTTTTTTCTATTTTAAAATTGATCAAAAATGAAACTACAGAATCTTTCTACATAAAAATGGAAGAAAGGATAAACTAATTAAAAAATGTAGATTGTCTATAAATAAATCCTCGGAAAATATGAAAACACTTTAATTTAAATAAACTAGAAAAAAAATCAATTAATTTACAGAAAAAAATATGGAGAAAACAAACATGAAACTAAAGTAAGAATACTTTTAACGAATAACACAAAATTCCAAACGATTTATTTTTGAATCAGTTGAATTATGAACTGAGACGTTGCCAGCTAGGGAATTGTAACTAATCTTTGAATTACAGAGACAGAAAAAGTTAAAGCTCAATAACAAATAAATGATATTTCCTCAATTCAAACTCAAAACTTTCTTAGTTCGCAAGACAATTCCGACATCTAATGACAGGTCCACATCTCAAATCGCAATTCCATTTTCTCTGATAATGAGGAAGTCAAGAGCTCATTCGGGACATTGATCTATTGCCATCTAGTGATACATGTCACTTGTCTCAGATATCTAGTCAATAAGACTAATGCCATTGGCATTAATCATGTAAGGCAGAATAATTTCTTGGAAACAAAGCTGCATTGTCCATTGTAGATCATCACGCATTTCTGTGCAGCTCATTTGCTATCTGTCACAGTAAATAACTAGCTATTGTCGGAGAAATTGAACAGAAAAACGTCTAGAAAGCAGCTGATTTGTTATTAATGATTAGGAAAATGGATGAGTAAGTAACAGGTGCCGGCGTAGAAAGGGCAAGCTCTTTTTTTATCTAATCAAAATATCAGCCCTTTCTTAGATTATTTTAATAAATAATCTGGATATTTTCTTCATAACTTCTGGAATAAAAAAATAGGAAATATATGTCATTTAAACATCAGTTTTCTGTTGATCTATTTCAACTAAAAGGATTTATATGCCTAGATTGTTAGATAAATTTTTCAATTTAATTCAAATGATTTGACTTCAAATAATATTGTAACTGCTTTTATTTTTATTGTCTGGAAAAAATGTATATTGCACTATCCAATAATAAATAAATGATAATGGTTGTTACACTCAAACACAGGCTAGTATTGATAAATGACCGAATAGTAATCGTTTTATAAAGCATATTTACATGGTAACATTGAATGTTCCGAGTATTACTAATTAATACGAAAGCGCTGGGCATTATTAAATTGGTTCCATGAGAAATTCAATTTGAATTTCATGACGTACGTCAGATCTGTATAATGAATAGAAATATACAAAACAGAACAGAACAATGTCTTTATGATGCCACTTAAATAAGTTAATTATATTACTTTACATATTATATGAAGTACAATTTCAGAATTAAAATCTTAAGCTTTGTATTTTCTTTCAATTTATTTAAAACCACTTTTCTTAGCACCTTGACTACCGTGGGAGTCACTGGTGACTGGCCCATTTAATTACATTTTAAGAAATTCAGCGAAACTTTCAATATGTTAACAATCAAGTGAAACGTTATTTTATGCAATTAATTTATCCTTTTAAAAAAACACATACAGATAAATGATATTCTGATCAGTAGATATCACATTTAGCAAGATTTCAAGAGAGCAGTTGATTACTAACTTCTTTATAAGTGCAAAATTATTTTATATGCAGCGATGCAAGTGGGTTATTTTTTTTTTTTTTCAAATTATAAAATCTTGAATAACCTGTTGCAGAGATATTTGTGTCAATAAATTAATTGGACAGTTTACTTTAAGAATTAAATACTTATTTCATTTATTCTTATGGATTAAGTGTTTAATTACAAGGGAAGGTGAACTTTAATTTTCATAATATCTCAGATATGTGCATTTAAAGCATATATGTAATAAATTTATATAGTGTGTGTGCATATATAATGCATGCATAAACGTAATAAACAGAAGTTAATATATTTTATATAACTTATAATATTCAACAAAACATATAATAATTCATAGAGTAGAAAATGATCCAATTATAACTAAAGTTATGACAATGCTTATTTATTTTGCTCCTTAGCATTTGAGAAAAATTAAGTTAATTTATTATAGTAAATAATCGGAACTGAAATAAATAAATAGGGTTTTTAAACTCAAATTTCATTAGATATCCAATTATAAACTTTTATGACTTTCATGTTGATTGAGATATTTGTTTTTAATTCTTTCAAGCGATTTCTCAAAACAAACAATGCGTGTTATCAGCTTCAAATTCTTCCATAAATATAATAATTATGGATAAAAAATAATTATAAGAAATTACTATATTAGGAATAATTATGGAAATGAAATGAAATACCCATCTTAATAACTATACAGTAACAATATAGTACTTTTCCGTAAAATTAAATAAATATTTATTGTTATTTAAAAATTATAATTAGTAAAAATCATTTTTTTAAATATTTTTATGAGATAACGCAGTGAATATTTTATGATATACATTTTATTAGCTAAATAGGACAGTAATTTATGTATTATGAAAATAAAAAGATTTTGTATATTTTCTTGTTATATTATTTTTTATGAAACATAAAAGCAATGTCCTTAATCTGTTGATTTCCCTTTACTTTATATAACTTTATTTCTTTATTATGTAGCAAAGGGCTAAACAGTATTTACTTCTCCTTTCAACTTTGGATTGAAATATTCTAGGTTTAGATTATCATATTAAACTTCTCTCAATTCTTCTCAGAATTCTATTGTGAATATTGGATTCCCTACCACTAACTATCGAAAACATCAGCCATTTAAAGATCTTCCGGTTATTGGAAACAAATGTATATTAAATCTCATGTTAAAGAAGAGTCATCCTGTTGATGAGTATATGAAGTTCAAGATAATAGCTGAATCGTTTGAATGAAATTCTTTTGCAGTCATACCCATGACTTATAGAAATAAAATAGGTTTTGAAAGTAATTTATATTGTTTCAAAATAAGTCTTGAATATAACTTTGAAAACTATGCAGAAGAAAACGCTAATATCTGAAAGGAAGCTACGATTGAAAAAATGAAGTGTTATTTGAGTATGCCTGTAATATTTTTTGTTTATTAATGCAGAGTGGAATATTTTATTTTAATTTGTTCATATGGACCATATTACATGATATATCTTTTTTCTGTATTATTTGGAGCCATAGATCCGGCTCTAGAGTTTTCTGAATTAGCAAATTTTATTTTTTATCAAAAATAAAAATCGTTTTTCCCTATTTATTTAACAACAAATCTAAACATTTCACTTAAGATAAAAGCGGAGTGGCAGTGATTATTGAAAATAATAACATTTGTTTCTCGATTTCCCCAGAGAGCATCACTTGTGTTTAGGGATTGCAATACCGGTATACCCGAATACCGAATACCGGTATTTTGAGCCATTTGTATAATTTTGTAATACCGGTATTCACAAGTTTAAATACCGGTTTTTCGGTATTTACTAGAAATTTTTTAAATTGTCTCCACTATATGTTTAGGTATCGCGAACACAGCAATATAGTATACGTTTTTGTTTTTATGTCTCCCTAACGGGCGAAATTAGCTAATTAATGGCTTAATTAATTGCTTAAATCTAAATTAGCGAAACATAGATTATCCCTGAAAGAAAATATTGTATCCATAACGACTGATGGAGCAACAATTATAAAAATAGTTGGAAAGTTGATTGGTGCAAATCAGCAGTTGTGCTATGCACATGGAATTCAATTAGTAGTAATAGATGTATTATACCAAAAATATAAAGAAGAATCCAAATACTGTGGATATATAAACTTCGGATTCCAACTATATTAAATTGAAAAATCGCACAGAAGAAAGGCATACCGAAATAGAAAATGTCTTATGGTATTTACATAATTCTAATGATTTTAAAAATGAAAATGAAAAAGAAAATAAAATAATCAATTGAAATCTAATTAAGTTAGAGTAAAGTTTCTAAACATTTTTTTCCCACAAACCTATCCACATTCAGAATTTGGTTCAATTATTAAAGATTATGATGTCACTACTGTCGATAGTGAAAAGGAATCGTATCTTGAACAAAAATTAGAATTAGCAATAAATAAAAAAATTTCAACGAACCAAAATACAATACAGAAATCAGCTATATCCAAAACCATCCGACGTGAAATCGATTTATTTGAAGATAAGGAATTTAGAGGTAAATACTTGGAAAAAGTATATCGCGCATTGCTAACAGTACCACCAACTAGCGTAGATGCCGAAAGAGCGTTTTCGACAGCTGGTAATTTTTACACAAAATTACTTTTCAGGCTTAATGACAGTACAATTGATGCATTACGTTTTTTTAGATCACATTTCAAAAATTTGTAATAGTACCACAAACTGAATAGTGATGTTTACACTATTTTTGCGATTTAAATAAATAAGATGTTTCTTTACTTTTTTGTGATTATATACTGTTATAATTTATAAGTTACAAATAATTTTTTGTGATATTTACACTCTAACAAAACTGGCAAATAAAAAACAAACACCTGTGTTTTCTTTCTTTTTCCAAAATTTCTAATACCGGTATTAAAACCGGTATCCCGGTATTAAGATTTAAAAAATAGCGAATACCGGTATTGAAATTTTGGTCCGGTATTGCAATCCCTACTTGTGTTACATATTTGTGAAATTATGTTTCATCGGAAACTGTAGAATTTGCTTTATACACCTTTGGCTAGAATAATTTAATTATAATAATCCTTTACTATATGTGCTCTCTAAAAATCGGAATTAAGTCAGCCCAAATAAGCCTTAACTTGGTGTCCGATAGGTAAAAATAACTCCGATAGCCATTATAGATTTATAATGAAGTTTGCAAGAAATAAGCAGTTTGCAAGAAATTCAAATGAAAATATGACTAGTATCAAATATTGAATGCAGACGGTTAAACAGAAAATGCCTGAATGCATGTCATTTCTTATCATTATTATACGGCATGAAACGGACAGCATTGTATAAATATGTTAGAAAATCGAAGGAACAAAAGCATATATAGGTTCCTTCCTATTGATATAACAGGTTTAAATATTTATTTTTTTCAAGACTACTGTTAATAGAATAAATGATCTCGTATGCATTATTTTTCTTTCTAAATTACAGAACTGCGAAACTAGTCATATTATATTCCTGAAAATTTAATAAACGGGAGAATCACCAAATTTCCTATATAAAACAGATACTGAAAGATGCAACTTATGCATATTTTTATACAGTTCGCGAAAAACCTTCAGATCGGGACCTCTAATAAAACAATTTATGAAATGGTAATTGTAAATAATATCAGTTTCTCATGAATTGTAAATTACCTACAGTATGATATGCGAGGCGTTTTAATTCATTCTTCATGGAAATGGCAGGGATTGATAACGATCTTTGAAGTATCAATATACCCACCCGATTAACAAATTCAACATGTATTACATCATAGGCAGGATAAAGGAGCACTTTCGTCATTAGCAAATATTTATGTCAACAGTTTCCAAAATGAAGGGAAAATAAAATTAAATGACTTAATTGCTAAATTTATTAATCTCGTTAATAATCCCACCACCTTTATTAGTCGTTATGCTCCTAGTTTTCAACATAGCACATTTACATTCTTTCATTGAATAATATCGGCATTGAAGTAAAGCACACATTTTACAAATCAATGCTTAGTAGTTAGGTAGGCAGACTGAATACTCTCCCACCTCTCATAATGACAGAAACCACACTTTTCTAATAATATATCATTATTATAAGAAATGATTCACCAGCCTTTCCAGTTAGTTATGCTTTTCTGTGTTGTCGAATCTGAAGTTGATTTAAGAGAGGGGGTCGTGGCGCTTCTTGGTATTAAAATTCATTAGAAATTCATCTGCTATGCCGAATTAAATGTTTAAAAACTATGACAAATTAGTTTCAGGATAATATTCTATGATGCTGATATAAAAAAAGATAAATATTAAATTATTTGTGTCTGGATGAGAAATTATTCTTGGTAAATATCTTCATAGAAAAAAGGTAACTTAACTAGTGTAATTTATTCACTACAGAGAATGGAACGTCGTCTCATACCTCCATATCCTTAACCATTCTAGTCACTGAACAGTCTGATGGACAATGCAAGGTAATGTTATTAAACACCAGAATATTTACAGACGATAAAACAGAAATAAGTATGTACGAAATTCCCAAACATATAAAAATTTATAATAAGATGAAACCACTTACAACGGTTTTCTACTTTAAAACAGGATGGAAAAATTATCTGGTATGATAATAAACAGAAGAATATTATAAATTCAAAAACACGAGTTCTATAATTATTGCACTTGTCATCTGAGCTTAGTAAATGAAAAGGCAATTAAAAAAGCTAGTATAAAATAATTTGATTATTGGTTACAGAGAAATTCACTATTAAAAAAATATATATATGGATGCTTATGAATATTAAGAAACTATGATGCTGTTTTCCTCCGTGCTTTTTGAGTATACGCATTTGATGTAGGAGGCTAAAGAGGCATAAAGTGATCCCTATTTTCTGATAATTTTAATTATCCTATGGAGTTTTTTTTTAAAAAAATAATTATTCCATGGATTTTTTTCTTAATGTATAACAATAAAGAACAGAACGCCATCTCATAACCCCGTATCCGTAACCATTCTGGTCACTTAACGGGTTGATGGGAATGTTACGGGAATTTTATTAAACACCAGAATATTTACAGAAGTTAAAACAGAAATAAGTATGCAAATTATCAGTATTGCAAACATATAAAAAATAATATTTTAATAGGATTATTGGCTATCCTACTTTGAAATAGGAAAGAAAAGATATCTGGATCAATAATAAAGAGAAAGATATTATGAATTTAAAAAAAATATGAGTTCCGGAATTATTGCACTTATTATCTTAATACAATACATGAAAAGACAGGTAAAAATCTAATATAACATAATTTGGTTAATGGTTACAGAGGAATTCTCTATTAAAAATATATTTAAGTAAGGATATGAATGTGATAAAACTCTTGTGTTTTTTTTTTCATTTGCACCTTGGTCCTTGAGTGTATGTATTTAATGTTGGAATCTAAAGAGGCAAGAATAAGTTCCTATTTTCTCAGATAAATTTAATTATTCTTTGGAATTTTTTTGTCTAGAGAAGAAGTTGTTGATTACTCTTTTCAGCCATTCTTATTCAAGGCTTGGTGATGGTTTTTTCATATGCAAAATACGGTGAGGATGCATTCCAGGGCATAATAAAGTGCCCTGGCAATCCCATCACAGCTGCACTGGCCTTTGTTCCATTATATTACACATTTGAACTCTCTCAAGTGTCCTCAGTATATTATCAGATTATCATTTTGTTATGAAAGAAAAATTGAATTAATGTAAGTGATAATGTAATTAGTATTAACTTCATTAATTTTAAATGGATCTAATAGATTTTGCATTGAATAGAACACGAAGTTTTGGAGGTATTAAAGAAATATTTCATATATTTGCATATTTTTAAATTTCTAACGCAGATTTTTATTTCTTTTATATCAAACAAACTAATGAGCGAAGGAAAAATATATACTGAAATTTTTAAGCTTAATTTCCTATACAAGAAATCGGGACACATTTGATAGGAATATATGATATAAAAAAACAGCGATATGCCACGCCATATTTTCTTTAAAATACTTTAAGCATTAAACATAAATAAATGGAATAAAATACATTAATAATAGTGGCGAGGAATAAAGATGTATACTGAGTGGTTATGGATCATCGGAATAAAATTCTAGAAAATCTCATATCTCAACATAGGAAATGTAATTACAAAAGATTTAATTAAAAAAAAGAACAGATAATGAATAGTTGTCTTGAAAAAAATCCTTAATATTTATTCATATTTACAGGAAAATACAAATGTTAATATACATTTCGGAAAAAAAGAAATTACGATCATTTTATAAGACTGAAATCTATAGAATATAACAGCTATTATAGAACAATACAAGATTTCTTTAAATATAATAATCTGAAATGTATATTAGTTATGAAAATTTAATCCTCATTGATGAAATAGGAATAATTTTTATAAGCTTTTCAGCTCTTAATTGACTTGTGAAATTATGATTCAAAATGCACAACAGGTCAGATTGCTGATCGCAAGGGGTATTACAAATGTTCCACTTTAATTTTTGAAAAATAAACAGTAGTAAAAAATGGTCTGCAAAAATTGTATTCACATTTTTATTTAATTAAATAGAGATTAGAAATTAAATATTTTCCTAAATAATTTTGCCCATTTTCTCATACAACTTTAGGATTCGAATAATTTTCTTTTCAATAACACTAATTTATTCTTGTGCAATGCATTTCTTTAATATAAAATTAGTTTTGAACATATTTTGTAATAATATCCTTTATTATTGAAATAAATTTCAATCCAAATTTACGGTTTCATCTAATATTTAAATCTCATATTTCTACCATTTTTGAAGTTAAGATAACAACAATTGCTTTCTTTTAACGTTAATGTCAAAATAAAATTGGAATTAATTATCTTTTAATTTTGCTTTTATTAACTCGATAACGTTTCATAAAATGTATTATGGGTTTATTATGAATATGGGAAAGAAATCGCCAAACATGATTTTTGATAAATCTCTATTATTTTCCAAAAAGGCTCCTTTCACATGTATCATACTGTAAATCTAATTGCATAAAATCGAATTCGCTTACTTAAATTATAATGCTTATTCTTAATAAGATTGACGTAACTTAATATTTTATATCATTACAAGTACTTGATTACTTAAAAAATCCGCTGTAATTATGGACATCAAAAATTCTGATTTTTTTTTTTAAACCAAAGTTTAATGGATACTACTTATAAAACTGCTTGCCGCTTTGAAGAAATAGCATTCGCCGTTTTCACATTCACTACTTTCATGAATTTCATATTATCAATTTCAGATTAAGAGAGGAAATATCACAACGACATAGAAATTGAGGTATAAATAGAATTCCAATTGCTATGTCTTTTAGTAGTTATAATTTGTGACAGACTTAATTTCTAATTTAGCATATAATCCCAAATCAGAATAACTAAAAAACACTAAGTAATTTAAAGGAACATCAACAAGTTCTTTAGATTCAAATATAATACCTCCAATACGTTATTTCTTTAAAAATATTTAAAGAGAGAAAATAATAAAACGGAAATTCGATTTGAATAGTTACAACACATAAAATGATAGTTCAAGTTTTATTCAATTTTTCGAGTTCAAACGGATTAAAACAAAATTTCTAGGATTCTCGAAATTGGTATTGTTCGAAATTCAATTTACATTTTTTTTCTTGTGCTTATTTTAAATAATCTATTAAAATCTGATGATTTCCACTTTGCGATTGCAAACCTTCTGCACCAATAGCAGCCAGAGACATTTTTATTGAGAATTTTTTTCATAGAATAAAAATATTTATATTTTCTTTCAATTAATATTGATTTAAAAATTTAGAATTACAATTCTTCACAATTTTATATCTAAATTGTGATAATAAATTCTTTTCTAATTTAGAATATAATGAAAAATATTTTTAAATTTAAAATTTTTTAAATTTAATTTTTTTAAAATAAAGATGAACGATTTGGATTACCTTTAAGTCTTAACGATAAAATATTATACGAATCATTTGAATGCTATTTAAATATAAAATGCATGTTTATAAAATATATTTCTTGAAGTCTATAATTCGTCTTTTAATAAAATATGATTCAATTCACTGCAAGGAATGAGGAAATACTGTTTCTATTACATGTTAAAATATTTGCATGCTCAAAACGAAGCTCTATCTGAAAGCTATATTTTGATAAAATTTCTCATATCATGAAATTAAACTGCATCATGAACAGACGTATTTTGACGAATCTTTCCTTTTTTTAATAAAAATTAAAAAAAAAAAAAAAAAAAAACTTAAATCTTGGCAGATAAAATAGGAATCTCAAAGCGCAAATAACCTGGTAAACAATAAAAGTTCATTAAGAACCATCAACTCAATCACTAACTTAAAAAGTAGAAAATATAAATTTACGATTATTAGTTTCTTGCAAAGAGTGTTCAAAGTTTTATAATGAAATGATTTGAGTTCTTATTGTAGATTTCTGGGCCGCGGTGGCCTAGTGGTAAGGTCTCGGCTTGTGAGCAGTAGGGTTTCAGGTTCGAGACCCGATTCCACCGAAGAACCGTCGTGTAAGGGGTCTGTTGCACGTTAAATCCGTCTTGCCAAACGTCCTCCCGTTGGTGTGGTGTGGCGTGGAGAGGGGGTGCCAGCTCAGGTGTCGTCCTCGTCATCTGACCGCGGTTCAAAATTACGAGGTCCGTCCCAAAATAGCCCTAGTGTTGCTTCACAACGGGACGTTAATATAACTAAACTAAACTAAACTATTGTAGATTTCTAAATGTTTAACAAAAACTATTCCTATGGTAATAATAAAGAAAATTCCAATAACAAGAACATACACAAAATTATGTTAGTTATAAACTTAAACTATTATAGAACATTTATCTTTCAAATACTTTGATAGTAAAAATCTACAATATTTTTATTTTTATTTTATGAATATGCATTAATAAACTATCAAATTCAATAAAAAAAAGGAAAAAGAAAATTTGAACAAATTTATAAAAACACAAATTTCACTTTTTTTTTTTGGCGTTTTAATTCATTACATAAAATTTAATGAAGAGAAAATAAACTAGCCATAAAAATAATCTCATTTTTTGTAAAACCCTTAAAGCATGAATGAGATTATTTTTCAATTGTTTTTTCGTTTATTTTTATATCAATACATTTTATTAATTATAGTATATTATAATGGATTATTGTGACTGTGATTGTAATACTAATAATATATGGTATTTCGCATTAGAAAGTCACGCATGTGAGACCATGTTCGATGTGCGATCGACATTGTTCACCTGCCTCAGTGTTAATCTCCTAAAATATTCACATTGGTAGCATATAATATTAGGAGAAGTAATATATACTCGAATTTTGCTTTCGTCGTTTAAGATTCATTTTAATTTCGAATTTCATTTTTAACATGCTGTATTCTCTTTAAAACTGAATATTAATAAGGATAACATACCCATAATATTATATTCATCTATCTAAGAAATGAATAAAAATTTGTAAATTAAAAAAAAATATGAAAATAAAAAATTTAAGAATTTATGAACTATAATTTTTGCAGTAATAAAAATGTATACTTATCATTAAAACGTATAAACGTATCAACATTAAACATAAAACTGTTACAACTTCAGAGTAAACCACTCAAAAATTCCGGGATAGTTTTCATTGCAAAACTGAAAAAAATCGAAATAAGATTAACAATAAATAATGTTAAGGTGTAATTATATTTAAGTATTATGCATATTGAAATCCCAAAATCTATTCTGATTTAATAATCAAATATCTAGGTTCAAAATGTGTTCCGATTTAATCATTGATATTTCCTTGGGAACTTTTGGTTGCGTCCAAAAGCTTTATAATATTAGCTCTGTGCCTACAACCACCCTATTTCTCAGAGCCTCGAAGCTAATTACACAGCTGATGTCAATAACAGCGTTTCCTGCCAAGGAACTTAATAGAGGAGCGCAGGCAGTTATTGTTCCAGCAATTGGGCAAACATACCAGCTTTGACGTTATTATGTGCGCAGGTGCAATGGCATGCACATTCTTTTACGAATATTAAGTGGAGGCAAGATTCTTATAAAATACTATGCCTCGGTTGCATGACACATTTTCATTAAAGTTTGATTTAATCCAAATGCAACAAGATCAAGTTTATTGATATTTAATTATGTCGAGTAATTGTGTGGTATAATTATTCCCAAGAATGGGTTTTCAAAGATTTTAAACCCTTTGGATGTGAAAAAGGAAAACTTTTCCAAAACATTTTGCATTTGAAAACTTTTGATACTATTTTGTGTAGCACTTTCAGAATAATCACATTAAATAAGGTAGCAAAATTAATCAAACTCCCCTCCCACCCCCCGAAAAAATATAGGATCAAATTAAAATAAATGGAATTAAAAGCAAAAAAAAAAAAAAAAAAAGGTGGATTTTCCTTTTGTTATTTTTTTATCTGAATCAGAATATCAATATGTACTTTTTTTTCTATTTCATAATAATTTAAATATTCTTTCAATGAGACTTTCAATGAGATGTATATGCTTAATTAATATGCGTTTATTGTGTCAAGACGATGAAGTTATTCACAGACAGTTGACAAATAAAATAATCAAGAAGTATTTCTTTTATTTTCACATATTTTACATTGAACACTGATATTTTAAAAATTATCCCTTTTTAAATATTTTAATGATTCTGCAATACGTCAGATTTGTATAGCTGGAAATTTAAAATTGTTTGACATATTTTCAATTGAACTAGACGTTTGAAATTTTATTACTGTATGCCCTTGGTAAATAAATTATTTCTTGAAAATTTTAGAAACATAATTATCAATAAATTTTGCATTTAGCTAAATATTTTATAAATTTTCTAATTACAGAAGGCATTTTTAAAAATTATATATATAAAGTGTTTTTAACCCTTTATTAACTGAATTATTTTATCATCAATTTCACTATTATTATTATGCTTCAGTAGATAAGATTTAATGCAAATTGACACTAGGAAACGGTTAAAACAGTTTTAATTAATTAAAATAGCTTAATTATATCAATAAATAATTAAAGAGTTTTAATATCTATCTTTAGCAAATATCCATTACTTGCTGTAACTTTTAACATTTTTTTCAGTATAAACGAATTACGCAGATACGGCCTTTAAGTCGTATTTTTACAAATATTTAAATCAGCAAATCAGTATAATTTCGGCCGGCGTCCTGGCATAGGGGTAGCGCATCTTCCCCGTGATCTGGACGTCCTGGGTTCGAGTCCCAGTTTGGGCATGGTTGTTCTTCCGTTGTTTTATCTGTGAGATGTGTGAATGTGCCCTCCTGTAAAAAGGGGTTGTGCAAGCGGAGGAGTGATGCGTGAGTAGCAAAGTCGTACTCTTGGCTCTAGTTGGCGCCACTATAAAAAAAACAAGAGGCGCTCCCCCACCGGCTTAAAATCGCTGTCTCCGTAACAGCGGGCTTGTCCAAGGCAAGTGCCATAAGAAACAACAACAACAACAGTATAATTTCAAGGAACCATCCGGTAATGAAGAATTAAACATAATTTTAAAAATTTAATAAAAATATAAAATATATTTTATCTGAAAAAACGCAATTTTGTAAATTAAAACACAATGAATATCATAGCAAAAAAATTGATAGGCGTTCATAAAACGTATAAAAAATATGAATACAACTAATATTCCAATTTAAATAGAGCATTTTCATTACAATATCAAGCATATCAGTTTTGATTTTTCAACCAAATTTATGGTAGAAAATTTATTTGAATGTGCAAATTAAGAATAATACAACAGGATAAAAATGAAAATATTTACTTTTTCAATACAAAATTTCTGATAACTAATGTTTGGTTTTAATAGTATATGAAATATGTAGAATAATCATAAAGGTTATCCCTGATTATAAAAATATTATTATGAAAGAACCGCTGAACTTGTAAACTCACTCGTTTTAATTTTAAATGAACTGTAAAGTTTTTTCTATAATGGGATAGACGTGTTATTAAATTTTTTTCAGTCTAAAATAAAATGCAATGTTCTTCGATTCCATAAACTGAAATAGGTCACTTTTTTTTTTGATATGTGTCAATATTAGGGTTATATATGTAGGATCGTGTCCTCAATCGAAAAAAGACTACACGTTTGTCTTTTCCATATTTTAATAAACGAACACACGACTACACGAACATTAAGCAAAAGAACAAAAATATAGGGTTGGTTGCAGTTCAGGCGAACATAGCATGGCTGTTATCCTTCAACTTCGAAGCTCACACACTCTCGCACCAAGTGTCTTTCTTCTGCCGTTTGCCTCACTTATACTCCTAGTTGGAACACTACTGCCATCTGCCGGCTAGGTAGAGGGAGTAGCATAGGGGCTCATACTACATATAATGTGTAGAGTATTTCTCATATTCAGTTCAAAGCGTTAAAACACTCAAAGTTGGGATTATAGATGCTTTGTCTAGTGTGATAGCCGACATTTTTAACAATAAATAGCAAAAATTCAAATAACGTATTGATATTCTTGGAGCTATCAAGGTTACTTACACTGAAAATTACTGCATTAATTAGTTTTATTTAAAACTTTACAAACGCCTTTACCGTATGTCGAAACAATAATGTGTTCAACATATAATACTTTTTAAAAAAGATTTCTTTATTGCAATAATGTATTGTAATCCAGGGAAGACTTTGTGAGCACTCTCTATAGTAATCTGCTGATCAAGATATTTAAACTTAGAAATATCTAATAAGATGGGAAAGTAATATTTTCCGAAGTAAAATTTTAAATAATTGTTTATCTATACTTATAATAAAGCTCAATGTGTGTGTGTGTGTGTGTGTGTGTGTGTTGGCGCTCTACAGGCCAGGTCATTTGACATACAGCTATCAAATTTGGTACATATATACCTTAGAGGTCGGGAATGTGCACCTGGGGTCCCTTTTTTTGAAATTTTAATTATTAGTTAAAAACTAACTTTCCCGCCAAAAAAATCTTCCATTTTCCCCTCCGCCAACTTTTCCGCCAAAAAAGTCTTCCATTTTCAAAACCGCCAAATCAGTAACGCTTCAGTTATTTTTTTCTCCCAACAGAATTGAGGCTAGGGTTAAAATTTTTCGGCGGATTATTTCAAACGATTTTGTTTATTTTCTTAATGTTTTATGCATTTAAAGTCAAACATTGTTCATTAATCCATGTTTCAGATTCATTCTGAAGTACTTTTGAATTAAAATAACACAGAATAAAGGAAATTTAAAATGTATAATCTGCATAGCGTTACCCCAACTGGCGTAGAAAAATTCACGCATTTGCGTTAACGTAACTGGCGAAGAAAATTCACGCATGCGCATTGTTTTCTGACTGTTGGCATGACAACCAACGGATGATTTAAATTATTTTTAGGTTAGTGCATGCTTTTTTAAGTAAATTGTATTTATGTTAGTTATATACTTTTTTGTATATGCTTATAGTTTTAAGTACATCGTTTTTTAAGTAGTTGTTTTAAACCTGTTTTCGACCGATTATTTTAAACGATTCATTTTATTTTCTTAGTGTTTGATGCATTTAAAATGAAACATTGTTAATGAATCGATCTGTTCATGATGAATCTGATAAATTTTTGTTGACAAATTCTTGAGATATTACATAAATTAAGAAAGATATTCTTTAGTGCCCATAACGTTTAAACGCTCAGTGACTCTATTATCAGTAATCATAGTATTAAAAAAATGCTTTGTTTCAGTAAAAAATATTATATTAATTGCAGATTAATCATTTACACTTTAATTTAAAGCATAATTTCTACGAGGGGTAACAGAAAATTAGAGAGATACATATCAGGTTATGACTGAAGGCCCTTATAATTTTATGAATGAATTATATGACTATCAAAATTTGAAGTTTTAAAATATTTTGCTGAAGAATCTATTAAAGTTGGAATTGCGTAAAATATTTAATGGTACGACCGGAGTTTAAGCTCCTGCTTGGAGCAATTTTTAAAAATCGCCAACAACGACCTTGCGAAATGTTCAAAAGCAAATGAGCAGATGTTCAATTATAGTACATAATAAAGATTGCCATCTTTGACGCGTTATCGAAACTTGGCGAAGAAGGGGGTTAAACTCCGGTTCAACCTATTTAATTATTAAAATTTAAACGAACATTACGATTGGCGAACCGGCTGGTCGCCAAAGGCGGCTAGTAATATATAATTTATTAATGCATAAGCAGGTATTTCAAAAAGACGCTTTCAATAAAGTGTATTATCAATATAATAATACAATAAAAGGCTAAATAATTTATTTTAACAAAAGTCAGAAAAAGGAAAAAAATAAAAACATGAATCATTGAGAACAATATGTAAAGAATACAAACACACAATGGATGTCAGAAGAAAAAAAATTATTAAACTTCTTATCATTTGAACTGAAGCAATTAAGTTTAAAATATACTTTAAACGTTTCAAAAATTCCATTCCAAATTCCAATTACAGCATTTTTATCTGTCTCTCAGACTTTTATTGTAATTTAATGTCAACCTTCCGATTTTCAGACCTTTTAATTAAAAAAGGATTTATCATTTTTAACAGGTGGATAACAACTTTTTATTGTTATATAATATAAGGAATTAATGGGATATATAAGGAATTCCTTATATTTACTTAAATATAAGGAATTCCATTTGTTTTCAATTTATAATTTAAAAATGAAAAAAAAATTATTTACAAATTCTTGTTCAGATTTCTGCGAAATTTAATCAGATTGTTTTTTCTAATATGCTATAAATAGTCATGTTTAATTCCCTACTGAATAAAGTAACGGTGTTTAAATATATAAATATAGTTTCAATATAAAATTGAATTTCAAATAAAAAGATACCCACATATTTTATAATTTTATATTTTATTAACAAATTTCATAATTTTTCAATAATTGGAGGGGAGACATTTTTCTTTAGACACAGAATCTTCTCGCGATACTCATTATAGAATTCTGCGTTTTCATTTGAAAATTCGGGGAAAATGATTATTTAAACAATTATTATTAGAGCAAAGTAAATAAAAATTATGATAAGTATAATTCAACAGTCATTTTTTCTACAATCAACATTGTTTCAATTTTAACATATAGTAGCAGATGTAATATGTTTTTATTGCATAATTTAAAATCATCTTACGAAAAATGTTCTGTTTCTTAACTATAATCAACATTCTTCGAATTAAAATAATGTTGTAATTTGTGATTAAATGTAATGTGCATCTTCAAAATTAAATTCTTGAAGTCGTTTGGAAAATAATTATTTTTCATTTCTTTGACTTGTATATTAATTCATTGCTAATATATTAAAATTTTTAAATATTGTAAAATACAGTTTCAAGATTTCCAATTTTGATATTCATGCAATATTCAATAAAGTATTTTTTGCCCATAAAAATGCCTTATTAATTTGTGTAGCTTTAACTAAAAATATCAAAAATATTTGAAATTTCTAAGAAGTCATTAGAAAAAAATTATTTTCATCATAATAATTACTCGAACTTTTATTATGGCACGAATAGACGTTCCTTAATCCAGGAGATATTTTTATATTAAAAATATTTTGCGGTTCAAAATTCATTAAAGAAAATTTGAGCTAACACTCAATTTTTTCCGGTGAGATTTAAATATTTTATTAAGCTCTAATAAATATTTATGGGTACTTACTTTTTCACAATTTCTGATAACATTTCATATATTTTCGTTATTTAATAGGATTATTATTTCTACCATCTTACATATTCAGAATGGTTACCATTATTTCAACTCTATTGATTATTAAATAATAAAAAAAATATTTTTTCAGAATACAAGAATTCAGCTTATGAAATTGCTCTTGGAAAATTCGAATAAACTCAGACCCAAGAATGTTTTTATACTGCAAGTTTTAATTATAATAAATCCATAAGCAATATTCTGAGTTATTAATAAATGTTTATACTTATTTAAATACTTGAAGTTTCCCTTTGAAATTAAATTATTTCAATTTATTATCTCTTTTTTTCCGTCATTCGAAGATGGAAACAAATATCTTTAGAAATTTTATTTGAAGGTACAATTTTCGAATTAAGTATTTACTATTTAAAAATTTTCCTTCGTCAGATATCAGAACAAATACACTTAAATAATTCGTTAGTGTGAATTAATTGATCTGATATTCAATAATTTACTTTCTGTAAATAATCTGTCCTCAGCGATATTAAGGAGAAATTTATAAGGAACTATTTGTACAAAATCCAATGAAAATCATTTTATTCAACAAACTGCAAAATACATGTTAAAACCTATTCTAATTGCATTTAAAGTAAAAATAAGAATGGTCTCAAGAAAGAGAATCATGACTTTCATAATAATCAGCTTACCAGAAAGTTTCAGTAAAACATGAAATTATCAAATTGAAAAGAACATTGAAAAATTCCGAAAGTTCTAGAAGCATGATTTAAATATACTTTATCATAAAGAAATAACAGCTTGGCAATATAAGCTGATTATATAAACTTCATATACATTTCTTTTTGTAATCAAAAAAGCCAAAAAACCAGAAACCCAATGTATTTCTTAATCCGATACAAAGTACTAATATGCATTTCCTGGAATTTAGTATTATTATTACATTCATACAAAGAAGGAATTTTTTTCTTTATTTTTTAGACAAAGATAAGATGATTAAAATATGGCAAGATGATGCAGATTTAAATTATTTGGATGCAAATACCGAGTTTAAATAAAATATCATTAGTTTTTAAAAATCTAATAAATTTGAATCCAAAGAGCTTCTTATTACTTGAGAAGAAACTTTCTGTGGACGATTAATGTCACAATTATTTTATTTACAATTCATTATTATCTTTCCTTTACCTTGGACCAGTACCACAGCTTTCAAATTTTGCCATTCCCTTTCCTTACTTTAAAAAAAAAAAAAAAAAATTCTGCAAAGCTAAATGTTTGAGAATTATTTTTAAAGGATCAACAATTTCTTAGAGGGCTCAGTAAAAAAGCATCTTATAATATAATCAATGTTTACATGAAAGATATGAATCTCGATAATTTTCTGTCTTCTCTTTTTAAGGCATGAAGACGTCTTGTTTTTATATTGCTTTATTTTTTACCGATTTGTCAGTAAACGCATAATATCTTTCCAGAAAAGGGGTGGCTATTTCCAATGCCCGAAAATACTATGATACAAACTCAGCGATAACAAAGTTTCAAAACCTATGAAACTGTGTCGACATGAAAACAAATTTACGGTATCGAGTAGTACATTTTCAATATCTTCCCTCGGTGAACTAAAAATATATTTAGCTCTTATAAATCTTTGATTACCATATCTCTCACAAGAAACTATCAATGAAAAACATTCTTTAAGAAAATAAATTAAAAGTAACTATTTTCCGAGTCAAAAATAATAAGATACATTTTTGTTAGAACGCATTAATGCCGGTACATCTGAAACACAAATGAACTTAACCAAATTAGAAATAAAGAATTATACCAATAATGAATTAAATTGAATAAAAACGAAAAAAAGGGTGATGATTAATCTGCTTTGAAGACTTTTTCAAGGGCTACCTTTCAGGCAGGTAGTTTTTCTGTGAGGGGTCGGACTTTCGCCGAAGTATTAACCCTCATCACCCAAAAGCCCCAAGAAATTGAATTTTTTTAAGATCAGAATTAATAACAAATAACTCAAAGACGAAAATTGCCCAATTATAATTCAAAACAAAGTAACATATAGTAATACATAATTCAAAACAAAGTAACCAACCTCTTGTGAAATCAAACAAAAATTAGATCATTAAATCTTAAAATCAATAAAATACAAAAAGCAAAGAACATACCCATAAAAAACAAAGATGGCAAAAAAACTCCAAAAACTTTTATGAAGAAAATAAACTTATCAGTGCAGACCACAATATTATAAATAACAAACACTCAATTCAAATTTCCCGCTTTTAAAGCTGAATACGCCTACAAAAGCTGAAAGCGGCTCGTCATCATTCAAAATAAATTCAACGATCTCAGCGCCATCTATTGAGTTTAAAAACCAAAGAGAATAAACTAGATAGCATACCATTAGTTGGAAAAAAAATAAATTAGAAAATAGATAAATATTATCTTATTAAAAATTCTATATTGCAAAAATTTTGGGAAAATCATTACAAGTTAACTTCTTAATGAGATTGTTTGTTGCTTCAGTTTAAGAAACTTTGTTGTTACAATTTTTTTAATTCATATTAAATAGTGAGAGAATCAAAGTTTTAAAAATTTAGAGTTTAAATTGGAATGGCAATTACAAAGTTTAATTACTTTGAAATTATATCTATACCTTTTTCATGAATAAATTTTTCCATTAGAATTTTAATCCAGATAGGTAATTTTGTATTGACTTCCGTCCATTTTAGTTAAACTTAAATCGTTGGATAACAATCAATAACAAATTTAGCTTTACTCATTTTTTCCTTCTTTATATTCCATTTAATTCTTTATTGCTTTTAAACTTAATATGTAGTTATAATTTGGTCTCACGTCTGTCGCAAGTAAATGTGAATCATCTTTTAAATTCAAAATTTTCATATTTAGAATTAAATTCGCTGCGAGGTTGGAAATTCGACTTCCAAATGTATTTGTTCCTTTTTCAAAATTGTTTGTTTGTTTCTTATGGCACTTGCCACTGACAAGCCCGCTGTTACGAAGACAGCGATTTAAGCCTGAGGGGGACGTCTTTTATTTTTTATAGCAGCGCCAACTAGAGCCAAGAGTACGACTTTGCCACTCACGCATCATTCATTCGCTTGTACAACCCCTTTTTACAGGAGGGCACATTCACACATCTCACAGATAGAACAACAGAAGAACAACCATGCCCAAACCGGGACTCGAACCCGGGACGCCCAGATCACGGGGAAGACGCGCTACCCCTATGCCAGGACGCCGGCCCTTTTTCAAAATAGTCCATTTAATGAATATATATATTTTTTATCAATGCCACAAATGGTTTATATAGACATCTTGCTTATTTCATCGGCTTACCTTATTCATGATAACAATCGATGTAAATGTTCCTTGAGTTATATTGCTTTCTTAATTTGGTCAATAATTTTTTTTTGATATACTATTCAAATGTTTTGATTCTGAATATAAGTTTCAAAAAATATTTATAGTTTTCAAAATGAAAATCGTGCCTAAATATATTAACCATTTTCTAAGTTGTATCTTAAATCGTTCTTAAAATAATCGTAAACATATTCATAATCTTGAAAATCTTCTGATTTCTTAAAAATTAATTAAGCTATTTCACTTGGTAAGAAACCAATAAAATAATAAAACCACATTATTTTCGAATATTTTTTCTTTTTCTTAAAAAAAAAGTAATTACTTTCATATAAATGCAAATATAAACTAAGAAATTTCTTGATCTAACTAAGGCAAATTAGTATTAGCATTCAATGAACTAGGTCCATTTACGACGTCACTACCCTGAATCTTTGCTTGTAATCCAAGTTTTTCGAACTCTTCTTTTTTCCCTGCGACAACACCGTATATTTTTTTAGCATTTCTTCTTTTCTTCTTCTACAACGATTCTTTCTTTTTCAGTTGCATCTTTTTCTCTTTCTTTTTGCTCTCAAAACTCTTTTTTTATTTCTTTCTCTTCAACAATCCTTTCATAGTTTCGTTTTTTCCCTAATTATAGTCCCTAGAAGATTTTTGCACCCACCTCGACAGAGCCTTAATTTTTAAAATTCCTTAAATTTTTCAATTCGGTAAATTTAAATTATGTTGAACTCATGTAAATTATTTTTTAAATTACAAAATATGTCATTTTAAAACACATTAAAGATACGATTCAATATATATATATATTTGGATTTACTTCAGGCAATATAACAGAACTGCAAGGGAACGATTTATATGTTCTATTTTTCTGTCAGGATTGACATGCTTTACGTTTCAGCAAAGATTTCATAACCGTACATTCAGTCTGAAAGAATTTATCCTAAAGCATCCTTAAATTTAGTCAAACACTCAAAAGTTCTACGAAGATTTTACTTCTATTGGATGCAGATAATTCTTTGGTTTGATCCAATTTTGCCACGAGCTTAATAAACAAATCTTGTAATGTAAATTTGATAAAAAAAAATCCTTCGAATCTTGTTCCGAGCTTACTGTAGTTCTTATTTGGCTTTTAAAGTAATGATATTTAAGTCAAAAATGTCTGCTTATATCATCTTTGATTTTATAGAATTAATTGAAAGAATCTGTTGGATTCAAATATTTGTAAAACTGAATCGGAACTTCAGGGTGTCTATAAAAGCATGCTGCATCTGGTGAATAATTCATCAGACTTCCGTTCATTCGGTTTTGATGGTTGTTATACTTGAGATAGTTAAATTTCATTTAAATTGATTCAACCCAGCTATTAAAATGCAACTATGGATTTAAGAAGTTTTTAAAAATAAATGTTAAGTGATAAAAATTGAAATTACAGACATCAGTTTTTTTTTCAATATGTTTGATTTGCCTACTTACGCACCCGTTGATTTACAAATTAAATGAATAAAATTTGAAATGTTCACTATAGTAGTAGAAAAGCAAATCTTGCATTTGAGTAGACATTAAAGAAAGTATGTATAGTATTATTATAAAGTAATATTATTAAGTAAATATAAAGTGAAACTACATATTATTTTAATATAAGGTATTAATATACTATAGTAATAAAAATTTTATTAATATAAAAATATTTCTCATTCATTTGAGACAAAAATTATTCTTTATTGTGAAGGCCGACTTGTTTTCTGGATGTTACTAAAATACTTTTGACATTTAAGTAATTTTATTTTGTAAAATGCATTAAATGAATACATTTCTTGAAATCCTTATTTGATTTTTCTATAAATACAATTTATATATATATATATATATACCGCTTTTATATTATGACTTTAAGATATGATGACTTCATAATGATTCTTCAGAATAATTCTTAAACAGAATAAGAATAAATGGAGGTAATCAGTAGTTTAGTCATTGCTTTTTAACATTTAACATTATTAATATTCTAGAAAAGAATTGATACTGATAGAATTTCTTCTGTTGTTTCCAAACTAAATACTTATTCAGACATTTTATAATCACTTTGAATTTCGAAAATAGGCAAGTCTCATTACAATTCAAAAAGTGTAATACCACCTTTCACAATTATATGTCAAAGTTATTAACTTCATATCACATGATATTCAAAATGACTTTGAACAAATTACTGATTGTTGGAAAAGTAAAACTATAATCCGATTAGTATTTGACTTCTGAAGTAAGAACATCTCAGAATTATATGAAGTGCAAAAACAAAATATTTTATTTCTAAATTTAGAATCTGATTTTTTTACGAATATTTCTTATATTATTATATTTGTTTTTTAAATGCATTCTACACATATTTATATTTCCGTATTTCCCATTAAGTTTTTAAGATATTTCATAATCAAACAGTATGCAGTTTCCTCATTTGTTAATATACAAGTTCATTTTAAATGCATTTCAATTTTCATTCCCTTCTTAAGAACTTGATTCTAAAACCAATGCTTTCATTCCTTCTCAAAGAGTAAAAACCATCTGGTTTCAAGTCCTGTGATCGCCATCTTAAGTATTTCCAACTCTTATTGTTTTTGGAATTCGGGCCAAAAGATAAGAGAAACCTCACCAAAAATGATATGGATCAGACTTTTTAGAAATATATTCATTAACTGCGATGGAACTTCTATCACACCAAAATTACAGTGTAAGATTTTTTTAAGTCATCTCTTTCTCTTGAAAATGTCACAGTTGGATTTGGTAATATAGTAAGACATTCTAGACGAATCCGTCGCTTTATCAAGCGCAGTGGATAGTTTGCTTCGAATAGAGATAATTGTCTTGTACGAGTTGATTCTAACTGTATGGATGAATATCGATTGTAAAAGGGTTATATTGATATTTTGTGGTAATTTGGAGGGTGATAAATTTTTGGGATGATATCTTTTCATGTGATTCCTTTTAATCTATGAAATATCAAATTCATCCTTGCATTTTGAAAACTGATGCTATTTACAAAGTTTCATTTTTATTTTCAAATATGTGGAGGCTTTCATATAGTTTTTCAAATAAGCAAAAATTTGATTACACTCACACACACACATACATATTATATATATATATATATATATAAGCTAATTTGGTTGTTAAAATGTTGACGCACATCTATTTTGAAGATGCCTAAGAAACAAAATATCAGTATAAATAAGAAATGTTTAAGTTAAAATAAACATTACTGACTATAAATTCAAATATAGAAAGAAAATAGTAAAATTACCTCTATGAAGAAAATAAAAGATAATAGAAAAGAAAGAAATTAATATTATCCCCTCCCCTCTAATATTCCTTCTATTCCCTATAAATAATTAAAAATAGTTTAGGTAACTGAGTTGGTATAAATACAGAAACATCTATCATTTCTAAATTTATAATATACAAAAATTAAGAGAGAAAATTCAATATATTTTGTAGAATAGCTAGAAAGAAAACGATTATTATTTTTAAAGCTTGATATTATTTCATTTTTAATACCATTTATATAAAATAAAGTAGAACATCTGATTTAAAATCAAAATTGATTAAATAAATACAATTTTCGAAAAAAATAATAACATCTGAATATATATTAAAAAAAGAAAGATTCTTCAAGACTTCCTGCCAGTATAATTTAAAAAATATGTATATGCCAGTATAATTTAAAAAGGCCTCAATTGAAGCAGATTTTGAAAAAGAACTCAGTCTTTTTTCCCCTTTAGAATTTTAGACAAATGATGAAAAATAGCTAGAACACGTGGGAAAGGGTGATTCTCTGAAACAACCAATTTAAGAAGATGAGAATTTCGCGTGAATGGTAACAATTTTCCTGGGTTTGTAAGTTACACTGTCACGTGGGCCATTTCAACCCATTCTTTACCCAGCACCAACACACACTCACTGGGACAGTGTCCCAAATCGGAGTCACCGTAGGGCAGTGTTAACAGCAATGTAAATCATCAGTGTCACGTTATCCCCTGTATGCTAAGCAGCGGCGTTCACTCCAGAGAATATTTCATGAGCAGAGATACGAAAACGTGTTCTAAAGACGTGTCTTTGCATATTTATGGGACAAGGTTCACACTTCGCTGAGAGTGAGGTGGTTGGAATTATTTAACACTGCGTTTTTCCACTCGTTTTTTCAATCAATTTGTTTTCAAATAAGGATGCTAAGTGCTAATGCCTTGTGAGAGTACTAGAATTTCAATGGCTTGCATTTTAGAGTGTTATTCTTATTTATGCTTTAGTAATGTACAGATTTTAAAATGCAGTGCCTAATATGGATGCTATTGGACTGAAATTTACGACAACATCCAGTGTTTGGGATTGTTTTATTTATTTATTTTTGGAGAAGAACATGATATTGCATAACGTATCTGCGGTTTACCTTTTGATAAATATCCATTGTAGGTGAAGAATGAAATAAAAGACTAAATTATGTCCAAATTCTTCTAAAACTTACAGTTGATGGAAATATTATTTTCGAAAAAGTCGCCATTAAAAATTGAGAATATTATTATCTTCCGAACATATTAGCATCCGAAATAAATGAAAGTATAAGACAAGCGTGATGGCATTAAATTATACTAAATACGCAAAGCAAAAAAATCAAAGGTAATTCCATGCATAGAAACTTTAATCGCGTGTACAAAAAAATAAATTAATAGTTAATTTTACAAATAACACAAGGAAATATAAAACGAATTTTAATAATTAAAAAAAAACAATTTTTAGGACGCTCAATATAGACAGTAGTGATAATCTAAAAGTATATTTCTTAATTATCAAAATTAGGCATATAAGGCATTTAAAAGTTGCTTTGAAATATGTAAAAATTATAATTTATACTTTTCAATGAACAAATGTTCTGCAGGAACAAAATGCGAAATCTATTTTTTTTTTAACATAATCCCCAAATTCTGTTAGTTACACTTAGTAAAATATTTGCACTATAAAATTCTTCTTTTCTGCAATTAAAACCGATCAAGTTATGAAGGTGAGAATTTCATTATTTTGAGCTAATCAACATGCCTATGGATATAGATAAATGCACGAACATGTTCTTTAATTTAAGTAATAGGAATAACAGATTATTTATAAGCAAAGTATGAAAAAAACAAGTAAATGAAATAAGAATTTTTAATTAAAAATATTTTACCAAACTTCCAAACGTTATTTTTATATGCAATGAAATTTATTTATTTTTGATTAAAATGTTGCCAGATAAGAAATGCAAATTACTCTTCAGATTATAAAATGAAAAAAAAAAATAATAATAAATACATAAATAAAGCTCGACAATACATAAATTATAAAGTTTCTTATATCCAAAAAAATGGGCCGAGCAAAGACCACTAGTTTGTATAAGGGGATCCTCCTCCAATCAGGTAATAAAAAGGATTAAAATCTTCCAAATTGGTATTATTTAATACTTCATATAAAAATGATGAATGCTTCAAATCTAGAGATATTCATTCTACAGAATCACGTTTCTGGCGAGTGTTCGTTTCTTGATTAAAAAAAATAGTGTATCAATTATTGAACTATCTGATGAATTTGATTCAAATTTTAAAAAAATATATATTTTAGATGCAAACAATTTTATCAGGTTTTCTATATTCAGCTCTTTACATCTTGTAGTTACCAAATTCATTGGTACTTCAATAGCCATTCTGTTCATGTACAGTCATACACATTCATTTCAACATTTGAAAGAAATCTGAAAATTTTGTCCAAGCCTATATATTAAATTGCATCTGTCTAGCTCAAATTGTTTTTGAGTTGTCGTGTTCCCATAAATATCAAAATCGTGATTTTTTATACTCAGGGATATATGAAACATGGATATTCGGAAACACGGAAGTTTCAAATTTTTGGAGGATTACAGCACTTTTTCTATAGTTCATATATGAGAAATTAACAAAGAAGAATGGATATGTATGATCTAGAGTTCAACAGGACAGTGTTCATGTGATAGGGTTAACAAATTTAGAACATACCTTTTTTGGAGAATAAGAATGGGCAACTTGTGGAGAGTTTTTTTTAAAATTTTAATTAGAATTTAAATTACATGAAAAAAAGTGGCATTTAGAGTTTTCCCGAGATTAGTCCTATATATTATTGCTAAAAATTTATATTTATACAGTCATTGAATTCATAAAATTGATCGTAGTTACAAATATCAAATTTAATCCATCTAATTTAAAGAGTGTTTGAATCATCGCGTTCACAGACAGGCAGACATATTGCCAAGAATGTTTTTTAAGGCTACAGAGGATCTCAAACGGGGAAATTTGTCGAAATTTCGAATTCGTATCATTATGGATATTGTAGATACACTTGATCCAATTTGGACCTTGTATTTGCTTCAACCACTGCAACAGTGACTTCTTTCATACTTTCATTTGAAATCTGTCCCCATCCTATTTCTGGCAGAACACCTAAATCTCTTGTTCGCGCAAATTTAGTAATCACCTTTTTCAATCAATTCTACGATATAGGATGTTTATTGAAAGTCAGTGAGCTGAATAATATAAGTAGTTTTTGTATTGCATGAACATTGTCATCTAGTGGTTAGGAATTAAACTATTCTTTTAGTTTTCTTTTCGAATAATCAATACAACGCATGAACTACATTAAATTATGAATAGTACATTAACCAGAATGTGTTGTATATAGATCTGTGTAATGTCAGTTTATTTAACTATAAATTGAGGCAAAAAATGCACATTTGAGGCAAAAGTTGATTAAGTAATTATAATATTATAAAAAGATAATTATTAAGAAGTTCATTCTCAGAATGAGAGCATTATTGTTGTGAAATATAATATTTATTATAAAAGTCGAATATTAAAATATAGATTATGTGTAAACTGAAATATTTATTCGGAGCAATTTAAAATATTAACAGGAGGTAATATGACTGTTTAGAAAGTAAATGTAAAGTTAGAAAATCTTGATGAACTGATACAGTAGTCTGCCATAGTGTTGATAATTTCAGGGAAAAGCTTAAGTGTTCGTCTTGGTTAAGCCCCAATCAAAAGAAATGCATAATAAAAACAAAGAAAAATAATTATATAAACTTTTTAAAAAGGTTCTTTACTAAAATAATCAAAAGGCAAATAATTTTATTAAAAAAAATCAGGAAGTAAAATCTATGATCGTTAGAGCAAGATGCACAAAAAAATAGAAACGGGAAGTCTAGAAAGACATAAGTAAAAACACCAGAGAAAAAAAAATATCGCATAGAAATTATATAAAAAAGAAATAAATTCAAATTATGATTACGATCTCATTTGAAGCTTTTTTACTTGCAATTTCTGCTTTTAGATTTCTTTTCCCAAAACCAATTTTTATATATTATTTTAATTCTCTAATGATGGGCTGCTTAGATTTATTAAAGATCAATAAAAGCATATTTAAGAATTATTTTGCATATTTGTTCGCATTTATATCCATTTTTTCCGATTGCATAATTTATTTAGTATCAGTTGCATATAAAGTTTTTGTTTCACTTGCTAATTGAAGCAAGTGATTACTTTTAGAATTTCGATGGTTTGAAGCAAAACAAGTAATAAATAATGTTGAGTTTTTTCTCTTGAAAATTTCAAACGTAAATGAGATTTAGTGAAATCCATTATTGAAAGCAGTTTGATATTTTTAGCATAGCTAAAAGATGCTTCTAACATGTCTCTACCTTTCCTCATGAATATTCAACAAATGCGTTTGAAAATGACATAATTAAATTTATTATTATAGGCTAATAATATTGTATACCGAGAGCAAGGTTAGAACCAGTCTGTTTATTCATGATATATTGTACTTCGGATACATGCTATATAGTCTTCGAGAACTAAAAAAAAAAAAAAAAAAAAAAGGAATTGATATTTTATATAGAGTGTATCAAAAAAGGAATTTTGAGCAATATTGTTGAATGTTATTCACACACTAATGAGATTTACCTTGAGTAATCATTATGTATATAAGCATAATAAAATCTTTTGAGACTTTAGATACTTAGTAGTACAGAATTAATTATTGTTAAGAGAACAAAAATATTAATTATAAACTGAGTTTCTTTTCATGAACTTTTGTTGATAAAAAATATTATAAAGTATTTTTGTATTTATATGCTTAGTCTTATGAACAACATAGTATATTTATATCAATTGTAACTGATAATTGTAGCAAAAATTTATATGACAACGTCTTTATATTTGTATGTAAATAAGGTTTCTTTCAATACTTTGGCATTTAAAGCAAACTTCATAATAAAAATATGAATTATATAATAATTAATCTTATAATAATTTATTATATTTTGTTTGCTATATAAAAATCATTTAATTTCGTTAACTGTAAAATAAATTGTTTGATTTCAAAATGCAGTGCATTCAGCTTCATACTGTTTTTATTTTATGTATAATTTCTACATTTTTATTTAAATGTATTTATTAAAATGTATGTAAATGTATTTATTTTCTTTAAGAAAATAATTAGTTTTTCTAAGAGTGTTTGGAACATTTTCTTCATTAATGATAATGGAATTAAATATGAAGAAGAAATATGTAAAAGTATACAGGAAACTTAATAAATTTAAAGATGCGTCTAAAAATATATAAGTGTGTTTGAGAAAAAAATCTTTCACTTCAACAAAAAGGAAATTGCATGATAAATATCTATGAAATCATAAAAGGAATTGAATATTATCCGAGTTTTTAAATATTAATAATTTACTATTATCTAGAAAATTATTGATATTATATTTCACAAAATTAATTTGTCACTTTTACTTGAAATTGAATAAAATATATAATAACAAGCTCTGTTATCGCAGGTTTGTATTAATTCAGATTCCGACTGTCAAAATAATTTTATTTCAATTGCTTCTACCTTAAAAATGTTTGATATATCTAATTCTTCAAGATTATAAGGGAATATTTTCCTCTTAGACATTAACTTTATAAAATCGTGCTTGCTAATTATATTTATCTTTTAAGTGTCTGAACAAAAATTAAATAAAAGAGCATAAAATGATCTTCAATAAATTTAAAAAAAAATTAATACGAAAAAAAAAACATTTAGTAGCCGATGTTTGATAAAAATTAAAGTACATGTTTTTACTTATTTTTTCACTTTTATTGTTTATTTTTATTTCATATTATGATGTGTTTATTGTAAAGTAATGTATACTGAAATGCGAAAATGAAGGAGGAAAACATATTCCTGCACCTCTAAGAATACGTGTTTTTTTATACGTGCTTATACGGATTTTGCGAAACGAAATAAATGATGAACTCTCGGTATTCAAAGCGATTTGTTCAATCGTTTTCATGCTTTCTTATCTATGAAACGTTAATATTAAATTTTATAACTATGCGCACAATATATTAAGTTTCGAGTATATTGTTTATATTACTATAGAATTAATAAATTATATGATAGCGCAACACAAGATTTATGAAGATAAAGCAACTATAATTAAAATTATCAATAAAATTGTGAATCCCTCACAAATTGTTAAAATAATAATGGTAGATTAAATAAAAACTAACAACAAACAAAAACTAACAACTAATGCAAATTTTATGAGCAAAATAAGATTATGTAATTTTTATATTTAAATGTAAAGTTTTGTATTTGTTTGCCTATTTCATAAATATAATATTTGAGAGGATCTAGATGAATTTTTGGATCACTGCTATTCAAGGCAAAGGAAAGTGCATTTTCAAAATTTTAGAAGCTAGAAGTAAAATAAAATATTATTTTATAAAAAATTAAGGACTGGTTTTACATTTTTTTAAAATCAATTATTTTTCTAACGATTTCAATTTTTAATACTTTTTTTCTAATAAAAAAATATCGATTTAATTTAATATGAAATGCTCAAAAATTATTTGATTTTTAAGATAAAATTCTAATTGATTTCAGAATTTCATCAAACCTTTCAAATTCATGCTTTTGTCGAATCTAAAATTAAAACACAAATAATTACTTAGAAGAATAACTCCAAAGATCAACACTTATAACTTATTATCAACACTTTTATGTCATAACATATTATATATATATATATATATATATATTTGAATTGCACGCGAAGTAATTTTAATAAACTGATTCTATTAAACTTATATTTTTTAGACTTATCCAACCAAAAGAATGAATTTTCAATAAATGCATTATATATTAATAATTTAATTAAGAGGAAAGTCAATATTCAGTAAAAAAAACTGTCGTCAAAAGCAACTAGTCAAATGTAAAAGGAAAATATATTCAGTTGAATTTAGAAATTTCTACTTGTTTATGTATTTTGCTTTCAAGTGGCCGCAGTTTTACATTTCTTAGGAAGCTAATATCTAGCAGTAAAATAGCAATATGGATCCAACCTTCATAAATTATATAGTATTAGATTTCTATTTTGTTCCCATTCATATCCCATCATGGAATTCAAGGAATTCTCATGGAAAGCTTTTTACTTCGTACATATATCGCCAGATTTCATATCAGAGATTGCATCAACATATAATCTCTTCATGGATTCCGATATTATAGATATACGAAAAATGTGCTCATATTGGTTTCGCAATATATCAGTAAATCAGTGTATCTATTACGCGTCTTGAATATTAGTGGATAATATAGATTTTTTTTGTTATATGTAAGTGGAATATTCTCTTGTTTCGCAAGAACCAATGAAACTCCACTTGTGAGTATCGCTTACAAGCTACACTTTGATTATAAGCTTGCCAATCATGACAAAATAAGAGCCCAACATATATATTATATTTACAGCGTAACAAACATTCGTCTATTACTTAAAGAAAGGAAGCTCTCAAAAAATGGTGTATTTCATGGAACATTTAATCTTGTAGCGTTAGTTTGGTCTCTAAAATTATATTCCCTTTTCGTATTTTCTTATTATTGATAATCAAAGGTTTTATTATCATTTACAATGACCCGAAAATCATGACAAATAGCCATATTTTCTTTCTAAAGCAGAAGAAATGATGAAATTTATGGATCAATGTAACATATCCGAGATTGAAATTCTCTTACGTTAATAAATAATTGGAATATTTTTTTTCACTTTATTCACCGGTTATTGCATTTATGAACTCTGTTATTGCTTTTGGTATACTCTAATGTGCAGATTTTAGTTGATGTAAAGAATAAAGTGTATGCATTAAATTCATTAAATTATATAATTTATCTTATAGCTATTTAACACACACACACACACACACACATATATATATATATATATATATATATATATATAACCAACGCACAATCATGCATATATTTCTGATATCCTGAATTTGCTTAAGGACCTAAGTCAAAATAGTTTTGAAATTCTATTCTGTTGGATTCCTTCCCACGTGGGTATCCAAGGGAATGAAATAGTGGATATTGCAGCAAAATCAGCAACCGAATCCCACAAACAATTAATTCCTTATGGTGATGTACGTTCTTCCGTTCGGAAATGGTTTTTGCAAAATTGGCAGAACCAATGGAACCTTGAGATAGAAAACAAACTACACATAGTGAAACCTTTTATTGAACTTTGGTGTTCCTCCTTAAATCGCAGATGCGATGTTATTCTGACACGATTACGCATAGGGCATTCTCGAATAACGCATAAATATATACTTTTAAAGCAACCACCACCAATTTGTCATCGTTGTGGTGATAGTTTAACTATCAGACATATATTGATCGAATGTCAGTCACTGGACTCATTGCGTCTTAAGTATTTTAATACAGTTGTTCCTTGTCTTCCGCTTTTAATCGGACATAAACCGCATTTTAATATTTTTCTGTATTTAAAAGAGGCGGGTTTTATCAAAGAAATTTGAAATGTTTTTTTTTCCCTTGTCGTTGTTCTTAATTTGTAGTTGTATTTTTTAAAAAACAGATTATAAACATTTTAAACAAAGTTCTCAGACGTAGCACCAAAATTTTCATCTAGTTGCGGCGCAGTTTATCCAGAGAATGGATCTTGCGCTAGTATAATATTCACTCACTCACTCATATATATATATATATATATATATATATATATATATATATATATATATATATAATACTACTAATTATAAACGTTATCGATTGGAGATTTCTATTCTCATGTTGTTTACCATGTTTCATGCCTAATTAATAGTTATACGCCTCTTATAAGAACGCTATTATTTTATAATCAATACCTTCTTGAGAAATTAGGATTGTCTATAGAAGCTTTATAATGCTACCTGTTTGTCTGGGACGTTCCCTAAAATTCCAGAAGCGAATTACAGAAGTAATACCAATAACAATGTTCCCTGAAAATGGAATTGATAGTTGCAAATATTGGGACATTCTGCCAGCTTTTACGTTATTGTGCTCAGATGATGTGACATTCTGATCCTTTATCAAACACTGAGTTCGAATTACCTTGTTCCGAACCCTTATTCCTTTAATGTCAGTCAGCATTTCCTAAATGAATTGTCTGCATTTAAATGCAACCACACAATTTTATAAGATTATATTTATAGGAAGTTCATCCATTAGTCGGAAATGTGGATATTTGGTACATCATCCAATATCTTTGTTTATTTTTGCAAAATAATTCTCTGTTTCAGGAAAATTGTTTAGGATTATGAAAGCAATTTTCCTAATGAACGCTTTAAATTTATAAATGCCATGTTAATTGTTTACGAGTTAATTGATTATTAGAATGTGATTTTATATTGAAAAGATAACAACAATATAATTACAGTTCTTTTAAAATAGAAAAATATGTATCATTTTGCATCTCTAAAGCTATTTTCCTTTCTAATAAACATTTTCATAACGCTTACTTCCTTCATAAACCGATTTCGCTTTCGAAAATTAGAAGTTTACATTCTTATTTTCATTAAAAGGATTTTTTGTAAACATCCATTTGCGATATGAGCGTAATTTTCATCACAAATTAGGCAACTAATGTTTTCTCTTCTGTAAGTTTTGGATATGAAACGTGTGATTCAATGGATATGAAGGGATGGTCGGATTTTGTACAGATTCTTTACATTTTTATAGCTCGATATTGAGATAATCTTTAATTAAAATGAAAAGAAATTAGAAATAGTTTTTTTTTATTTTCCTTAAAAATAGCTTTTATACTTGAAATTCTAATCTTCTTGCATATGATAGAATAAATAATTGTTTATGATGTTTAAAGGCATATTAATGAATGGTTGTTAAAAAACTTACGAAGTTTTAGAAGGTTTTTGGCATTAACATTTCAAAAATTATGTAAAAACATATTTTGAACAATTATTTGCTTTAATTTTACATATACAGATTGTTACTGATATTTTTAGAGGAAAAAAATGGGTATATTTTCTCTAAATTTTGTATAAGAATATCACCATCAATATTTTTAAAGACACCTTGCACACTATAAGTTTATAATAGAATATGTATACATCTCTATTCCTTATAATGAATAAGCAATCACAATATTGATGTTGGAAATTCTTAACACCTATTTTTAGTTTCGAAATAATAAATACATAATACTAATAGTAAGTAAAATTTTAGTAATAAAAATCATATATTACCTCACAGAGAAGAATTGATAGTGACTCTTCTGTGCAGTTGGAAGCGATAAAATTTGCAAGAATTAGTCAATATATGCATAAATCTGCAAAATATGTACAAAATGTAAATTAAGCGAGCATACAATGCAAAAAAATTGTTATTAATAATAAAATTTACTTTGTAAATAATTTGAGATTTTAATGATATTTATTCGCATGTTATTGTAAACAGAATGTCAGTGTTTTTAAACTGTCATTTAATTATAAGATCTCATCGTAAGTTTTCACTTGATAGTTAAATTTCAATTAATATATCCCAAACAATGTATAACAATAAATCTATTGATTACAAAAAGTAATAGAAATAGCTCCGTTGTTTAGTAAAATTATTCATTTAAATTTAATCCATTCAAATTTTTGAACTGCATTTTTGATTATTTTATTCAATTGCTAAGAAAGAAGATTTGTAATAATGATAAACATTCAAATTGATAAATCTATTTAAAAAAAAGGAGGTATTGCATGAACCTTTTTTTTAATGCATAATCTTTTATCTATGATGGGCATCGAAAGATTTTATTATACAAGACCATCTGTAATAATATTTTCGAGTTCCTGATATGTGTGTGTGTGTGTGTGTGCGTGCGTGCGTTGCTCAAGCAATCAAGCAAAAATCCGAAAAGGAAATGCAGTGAATTGAGTACTGAACGATGTATGTGGTTCAGCAGCGTCCGTGTATCGTGATGACTTGTAAATAAGAGTAACGTTTGCTGTGTTGTGGTGATTTTGTGTTCATGTTTTGTGCATGAGTCAAATAAAGCATTTTAATTGACATGTTTCCTAGCCCTGATTCAAAGTGCTAGAGCAGCTGGTAGCTACTAAGAATCTTTACATAACAATATATCTGTACAATAACTAATAAACATAATTTCCAAAAAAAGAACATCTATTCTTATGAAATTCTAAGTGAATTACAGACTAATAATATCAATCATATCTTTTTGAATGCATGATAGTTATTTGAAATTTTAAAAGAATGATCTATAAACTTAAAAAAATGTATTTAATTTAAATAGGAATTGTAATTAAAAATATATATTTTTATAGAAAATCACAGAAATAATCTGAAATTAATGATCTAAATTCAGCTTCAGTTACATTATGTTTTATAAATGTAAACTTTTCAGTCACATTTTATTACTGAAGATCTACAGATGTTCATAAAAATAGTTTAGAATTGAATGAATTAATTGATTAAATATATTTAAGTTCACTTATAATTTATTCAATTCAATAGAGTCTATAAGTTTAAAAGATGTGAATTATCAAATTATATTAATTCTTTTTAACCGTTTAGGGAATTCAGTCTCCTTCAAAATGGGTCAAATTCATTTTTTTGCTTTAAATTTTACATTTTAGTATTCCTAGTAATTTTTATTTTAGAAATTAATATCAATTTGTTTATAAATGAATCTATTTGTATTGCATTTCACTAAAAAGGCATTCTCTTTCTTTAATATAAAAGTTTATTATAAATTAAAACACTTTTAAATTAGCTTTCCTGAGAAATTATTTATATTTCATTAAACGTATGTTTAACTATTTAAAAGTTATTTATTTTCGATTATGCTTCTTGAGTTTCAGAAAATATGATAATCCATTATTGGCAATTAATATTGAAACTTAAGATTTAACTACCAGCCTCATAACTGCGCTCTCCGCATTTCTGCCTACAAGCTTTCCTTCGCCTTCAGCTCTAAGCATATTTTGTCCTCGCATTCACAATGTCTTGATGATTTAGCTATAAAATCGTTTAGAGCCATTAAAGTATGGGTTTGATTTTCAATATTCAAGTGGAGTACATGTCATTCACGGGTAATGAAGTTAAGAGAGAGTCCATCACATGATGAATAACTTTCCAGAAGCTAATTACTCTTTTCAAAATCAAGGCTCATTTAGAGATAAGACTTTTGTGTCTCGATAATGAGTATATGATTGTTTCCCCATTAGTTTGGATGAAATCATCTGGTAACGATTATATTTTGGATTAACTTGCCGATAGCGGAGCTCGGTCTCAGACGTTATTAATGATCCCTCAAGCACCCTAATGTTCGCGTTTCGAGTATTTGGGTTCTTCATAAAGTCCTCTTCCGTGACTATCATCTTTTTGGAAAACTTCATTAGCCGTGTTTAGAATTTATTTAATTATGTAATGGAAATAAAGTTGGCGAAAGGACACGTTTAATAATTGGAAAGGGGAGTTGTGTTTTAGAATCGATTAAAAAGAATCTTTTAGACGAGGGAAGGTATCGTCATGCGTGGGTGTTGAATTACATTTTTGAAATATTGGTAACAAAAGACTTTATTCGATAATTTAGAAGACACTGGAAGGTTTTAAATTTGGGACAATTTTTATTAATATTGCTTTGTTTTAAAAGTGGTGAGTGTTGCTGTATTATTATTAATAAGTATTCTTCAAACATAAATTAAGCGCTAGGAATATTGTTAAATAACTACACGGAGTTTCATTGATTTGTTAAACTTAAAGAAACACACAAATATACGTTCAAATTTTGTAAAAGAGATATTGTGAGATTTTATAACAAGAATTATCGTAATACGACTTAAATTTGAAGTCACTGCATTCATTAACTGTACAAATGTCAAGGTACTTTTTAGCAAATAAATCTCTTTATTTCATATAAAAAAAATACTTCATTTCAATATGGAATTTTAACTTTTGGTTGTTGTTCTTTATTACACATTTTGTGATCTTTTGTTAATTTTGTTACTCAGTATTTTATTTGATGACAAATGAAGGAGCAATCGTTAAAGAAAATACCCATAAAAGGTCAAATTTAAGCGAACTCTAATAATAAAAAAAATATGTGCAATAAACAAAATTCTTATATTTCAAAAATTACGCGTTGACTTAATTATATTTTATAAATAATTACTGATTATAAAACACACCAAAGTTACTCTCCTCCTATCTAAGAATTCGGGTAGACTGAATGTCCCTAGTTGTTGAAAGTTCGGTAATGGGGACTAAGATTGGTTCCGAAAAGCCATTACTAGCTAACACAACATGTAATTCCTAATCAAGTATGGAGGTAATTCCGCCCTACAGCATTAATATACCCGTTATGGAAAAGATGCCTTACCAGAATGCATATATCGCCATATCTGATATGCCTTTCAGCATGATTTACTAATAATTGACTGTGAACGTCTAAATGTATGTATGGATGCTTCATGCCACATCAAATATGAAGGGTTAATTCAAGCATAACGAAGCATGTTTCCTTTACAAGAGAACATGCTGCCACAAATACTAAAAAACTATTGCTACAGGAGGCTGTTTGTCACTGAATTAAGTTAAACAGAAAGATATATTAGATAAAAGAGGTGAAATATCTTCATTCCTTATGATCTTTCACTTTTTGATACTTTATATTACTGGAATGTCTGAGTTTATCTTTCAAAGCCAAGAAAAATAATAAGTTTTCTCAAAAATTGTAATAACAGCCATGTTTGTAGGAGGTTGACATATAAAATAGGGCTCCTATTAATTGATGGCTACTAAACAAATATATTTTCTGATATCCTTTGAGAATTCATAAAAAATCTTCCTATCCTCCAAAGCATCTGGAGGGTATTTCTAACAAAACGAATTTGTAGTGAGGGCATTCAATCCATCATACTTAAAGAAAAGGACTTTGAATGTCACAGTGATATCCAGGCATCTCGGGTGCCCACCGTTGTTTCATTTAACGACGCTTCAGGCCTTTTTGTATTGATAAATTTAATTGAGCTTATTACAATCAATGTAACAAAAGTTGCGTGAGTAACATTATGTGAAACATATATATAAGTCCTTTGAATACTTATTTTAAGTATACAGATTTGAAGACTAGAAATGGAAATCATTTTAGAACTGATTTGGTTCCACTTATGTGGCCCTTACTACATTTTTCCTGCAAGAGCCCACTTTGATCCTGGTGAACCGTATCACGCTCCCCACGATGCACATTGCAGTACTTATATTAATGTTGTCAGATATTGTCTTGTGTTTGATTGTTTGGAGTGTATTTGCTACATTCATGATTTTCTGGATTGCACACCTCGATATTTATTGCATTTTGAAATGGAGAAAAGGTACCAATAATGCTTTAAATTTGCATTTTTAATTATTAATAATATTGTATTATACTCATCATTGCATTTGACGTATTGTGTTCAATTTGTAAAGTTGCTATTCATACTCTTGTATTGCTGCGCCATTGTCTATTTATATTCCGTGAAGGAACCTATGCGCAAAGAAGCGTGGTGTATTCTTTTTTTCTAATATCGTCCGGTAACCCTTTATACTTGCTACTTCATATGGCATCTTAAACGTAACTTGCAGTTGTGTGTTTGACTATTACTTAAGGCTTGTGAAAGGCCTTTTAAGGCCTCATGTATGTTTTTTTTTTATCTTAAGCAATAATGGAATTTTATATGTTAAGCATCGAAATAATTATCAATGTTGCTTTGAGATATTGTATTACAGAATTATAACGAATCACTTCAGTTTTTGACTTGACTTGAAAGCAAAGACTTGACAGCATTACTGTATTTCAGTTTTTTTCGGAAGAAATTAATAAATAATTCAGAATACACTTTACATGCTATGAAAGCTATAAAATCCAAAATCATGTAAAACTACAAATTTGAAAAAAAAAATATTCTAACAATTTAATTTAAGGTTTCAAGTAAATAGCAAATTAATTCTATTAGTTTTAGTGAAAATTTATTTTTGTTTAAATGGTTTCAAACTTAAAACAAATAAGAAAAATATCAGTACTAGAAATTTAATTTCTAGAATTTTCTTTAAGTTTTTAATTTCTAGAAAATTGTTAATGAAAACGAACAAAACATTTTATTCAAAAAATAATTATTAGTAAAACTGTTCTCTGAGTTTTCAAGAAATTCACAACAAAGCTAATTTTTAATTTATATAGAAAATTTATAAAGTCGCTTTATTTATCAATAATATTTTGTTTCTTAAGCTTTTATTTGGCATGACTGTTCTGAAGCGTTGTGTCATTGGTTCTCATAAAGGATTAATAATTCTAAATGCTTTATATGTATATGCAAGGATGCCTTCGAGCATAAATGTCTGTGTAGTAATCTGAATACATTAATCAATATGATTTTCTAAAAATAAATTAATTTAAAAATTCAAAGAATACTCTAAAGCATTAAAAATAAACTGCTTTTCTAGAATAAGCATCCAAAAAAACATTATTAATAACGTATTACTATTTTCCAATTAAAGGATTAAAATGTTTTTTTTTAAAACTAAACCTTTGTTCTGTTTCAGAATAATTAATTGACGTTTTGGTAAAATGAATTCCCTTTTTTTCATCAAGTTAACGATGAAATAATATCATTTGCTTGGTTAGAGTGATAAAGTTTAATTATTAATATATATATTCTAAAATATATACGTCCTCTCAACATTTCATTTTTAATAAACTTTCAAACATTTTTATTGATATAAAAGACGGTTACAAAATAAATAAAGTAAAATAAAAAATCCCAGAATACAGCAAGATTTCCTAGATCTCCCACAATCAGAAGAAAAAGCACCACCAACAATTTTATCACTCTACGTTCCGACTTTCTAAATTACAATATAAATTTCTACATTCTAAATCTCACTTTAAACACTCCCCTTCATCCATACATACAGTCTCATTTCTAACAGCACAACGACCCTGATCCACCGCAGACTATCTACCATGCTTTGTCTGATTGGGCCACGAATTCTACCACGATATTTTACGATATCACCAAATCCTTCCGGAAGCCTTTTCCATTAGAGAGGAATGATCTAGCGAAATCCTACACTGCAGTTTCTGATGTGCGGCAGAGGCTCCCTTCATCGCGGTTTAAATTTAATGAATATATTTCTGGAACTGGGATCCACGTTCTTTCTCGTGAGGTTTCTCTTATCGCTTGACCTCAATCCCAAGGTCAAAGAGTAGAAAGTACTCGAGAACAGAGGTGGGGGTGCTTGAAAACAGATGACTTTTGCCGTTAGAAAAGAGAGGAAACATTCACTTTAGGATCAAGCTGTTTAGAAGGAAGAAAAGATTTCGCTGAGGTGGAATAGAAAAAGTTTTGATAGTATTAAAAAAAAAAAAGTGTGTTATTTTGTAGAATAAAATTGCTCATAAAAGTTTCTATTATTAATGTAATGATTTTATGAGAGTGCATAATTTGTTTGAGTATTTTTGCATTTACTTTTAATGAGTTAAAATACCAAATATTTTTTTATGTTACAATACAATTATTTATAAAATATTGAAAATGATTATGAACTACCATTTATAATTTATTATCATTTGCTTAATGTATGCAACTATTCAGCATGATTAAACGAGCAATACCTTAATAGAATAAAATAATAATAATGATAATAGATTGAACTAATAATAATTTCAATTTTCAATTGGAACAACCGATTACTCAATCATTTTTTGAAAATAAGATGACTGATATTTTTAGATATTTGAAATGTTCAATATGTCTTATATTTTAACTTAAAAAATGTTAATTTTTGGATTACAGAAAATAAGGCAAGCTTTAAAAAGGAAAACAATTAAGAAATATAATTTGTCTTTTATAAAAAGGTTTAATATAAGTAAATGAAGATAATATTTATAGTTAATTAAACATGAAATATATGAAATAATTTCGACTTCTTCTTTAAGCTGTCTAAAATTGCACAAGTATCAGTAATCAATTCATATATATGATAGGCAGAGTTGAGTAGCTTCTTCCTCCTGTTCCTTTCAAGTTCAGTTGTTCCCCTCCTGTTTCTCTCTTTTTAACTATCTCAAGTTAAATTCAGTTTGCTTCCCTCCTTCACTTGAATTAGGTCATTTTGGAATGCATTATATTAATTTCCAGCTTCCAGTTGAGTTGGAATATTTTTCTTTGTCCAATTGAACTGTATTATTTTCCATCTTCTAGTTGAGTTGTATTATGTTGATGTGAATAGAAGTGAAAGGAAAAGTGACGTCATCTAACTGTTCAACTTGGAACAATTCAGTATTTCTTAATTCAGATTCTGTTTGAAATATATCGATTATGATTAATCTTTATTAATCATAGCAGAATTATCTTTTAAAATAATCTGATTAATAAATTTATTTTAATTGAAATCAATGATTGTCTGCATTTCAGAGAACCATGGCTACTACTGTTGTTTGTTACCATGTTGTTTTGTTGGAATTATTAAAAAATCAGAAGGATTTCCATCTTTAACTAACAAATAATTCGCTGCTTTTTTTGTTTTGTTTTTACATATTTAGTCCCTTTATCCGACTTTAGATTCAAATTTCAACTCACACAGATTAGAAGTTAATGGAACTCTCAGTCATCGTTGTATACTGACAAATATTATCTTGGATAAGGGTCTATGACGCAACAATCTATAGGCACAGCATATACTTAATGGTATGGTATATATTTTAATGTAACACATTTAACTAGAAATTGATAAGAATAAAAAATATATTTTTATCTTTCTTAGTGAGTTTTTGAAATATTTACATAGATAGTATAGAATAATTTTGAAAACAGCAGAGCAAAAAAGTACAATTTAATAAATATACTATGTAGCCAAATTTTAAAAGTGGAACGACGTAACAACTATAAATGATTTAAAATGTTGAAATACATTTTGCAAAAATTCTGTCAAAATTTTCAAAAGAAAAAGAAATTATAAGTAATATAAAAATAATATATAAAAGTTAAAAATAGAATTATTAAAATCCTTATAAAAATATTTATTAAATACATTTCGTTAGTTTTGTACATTCGTTAGTACATTTCGTTACGTAGTGCATTTACATTTCGTTATATTTTGTTTATACTTATCTTATTTAAAATTCCAGATTTCGAGATTTGCAGAATGCGTTTGACAGTTAAAAAGAAGGAAATAAGTATATAATGCTTAATTCAATATTATTAGTTTTAAATAAAATTATTTCAAATGTCGAAATAGATAAGGTACTCCAGAATTCTAAAAAAAATTTGTATAATATATTAAAACAAATTACTTTGTCTTTACTAACAGTTAAGGGAAAATATATGCATGCTTGTTTGCGTATGCACACCTCAGATCATGTGCTCCAGAGCTACAACATTATACAGCTCAAAGTGATACTTTTTGAATTTCATTTAATTAAGAAATAAGAAATGTGAAACATTTTCCAATACAATTTTTGAGATCATTTTTCCACCAAAAGTGATTTTAATTCACTTTAAAGTTAAAAAGAAAAACATTTAAAATTAAGCATGTTTAATTTTTTTAGATAATTTTCTAAAAGTTTGACGGGTTTTTTTAATGTAGCATCGTTTCAAATCTTTTAGCATTCATTTCACTGTTGTAATGGAAGTTCTTTCATTCTTAAGAGCTAAAGAAGAGAGATCCTGTTCATTACTCGCATTGATTACGTCATAAATTAGAAAATGAATTTATAGTACTGCACATGGCACTATGAAACAAGAAAATAAATTATTATAGATATGACACTAGGGTATTATGAATTTTGACTCTATTACATAATTTGCTTCTAATAAATACAACATATGTAAGGATATTAAAAAAACGAAGTTTTAATATCTTCCGAAATATGATGATTAAAACAATTGTATCATTTTTGATTAAAAATAATTTTATGCATATCAAGAGCTAAGAAAGGTATTTGAAACTATTCATAGAGGACATTCCTGGGGATCCATCCTAGAAGAACATGGAGAAATTTGATGTGTCGAGCATTGGCAGGGCAGATAAACCTGATAATTAAATATATATATATATATCTTGAATTTTATTTACAAGTACTTACCACAGTACCAATGGTAATTCATAGTTCAATTGAGACATTGGCCAACAAATTTGAAGATGATGATCATTTCTCGATAATGCAGCAGCAATCCGGGAGGACGTTTTCAAAGGAGACTATCCAAAAAAGTACTCCAGTTAATTCAATTCTTCCAAACATATACTTTTGGTGACAACAGCAATTGCAAAACTGTCTTTAACGAAGAACTTATGAAGAGTAATTTGTGTAAATAATTCATCTTTCCTTTTCAGTCTCTTTATTGTGTATCTTAAGCAATACAGCAGTTGCTTCCATCTCTACTAATATTACTAGAGGGGACAGTCTTCTTGAAATTGTCTTGCTTATTCAACAATATAGATCTTTTCTCCATTATACCGCATAAAATTACGGACCTTGGATAAAACTATAAATATTTTGCATGGCATTGGCGGGCAATAGATGCGAAATATATATTCTTTGGTAAGAATTTGGCATGTTTTCTGAATCTACTATTCAAGCATGTATTTTAGATGAGTTTTTATTTTTCAAGAGATTAAAACCAAAACGCAAGATTTTCAGTTACAATCACAAAATCACTTACCGAATTTCAATAATCCTCTGGCTGCGTAATTCTTTAAAATCACTATTTAGATGCGATGTTTTCAAATAAGTTCAAATATTTTTCAAAGAAAATGAACTGATACTATATGTTACACGATAATAATATATTATAATTAAAATATGTAATCGTAAAAATAAACACACTAAACTAATAAAAACGCGGGATGCAGCAGAAAATGGGATGATTACCAATCCTCGAAAATCGCGGGATTCACAGCTGGAGGGTTAAGTCATTAAGTTTATGAGATATCACATTTTCAAACACGTGAACTAACTGCTGTGCACTAAAAGCTGTAAGCTAAAATTGTGTACCGACAATTATCTATATATGTTTTAATGTTTTATAGACATCGGGCTCACATGTATTGGAACAAAAATATATATTAACTTCCTCTTAATGGATTTCGTTCATTATTTCATAGAAATCTACAAATTTGCACTACAAAGCACTAAAACCAATATACAAGCCAGCTAAAAGTGTTTTCGAATTATCGTGGGCACATACAGAGAGACAAAATACTGAAAATGTTTTTTCGGTTTCAGGGAGATCTCAAACATGGAGATTTGTCAAAATCTAGAGTCAAAATTTCACGACAGTGAGAAAATAACGAAGGAAAATGAATATGTATGTGTTGGTTTTCTACAGGACATAGAATTGACAAGAACAGCATATATATTTTTTGAAGAACGAGAAGAAAATATTTAAAAGGCTTAAGTCGAATTTAAACTAATTGAAAAGAGATATTTTTTCGAGATAAATTCCGAAATATTATTGCTCAAGATTCATTTTTGCGGATACTTTGAATTGATCCGCAAATAACCCTACTGAAATGAACAATGTGCAGTTAAAAAAAATATTACCATTCACTTAAATTTTTAAATGCGCTATGTGATCTAGAAATTTTACCATAAAAAAGTTTCGTGTTTTCAATTATACAGAACAAAACTAAAGTTTTTAAAATAACATGTATCAAACGGTTGTCTCAATTTGATGCGTAAAATAATTTTTTAAGATATAAATTATTTTTAAATATCAAATTATATTTGATACAAATAATTGAAATCAACTACTTCAATAAATTATGGTGATTATTTTTTATAGAAAACTTGATCACCACCAACTAAGACAAGAGCATTTCAATATAAAATGTGTTTACTAGATTTCTTTTACCACTTATTAAAGTCTACCCTCGTATTCTGAGGCATTTTTTACACTACTGCCTATAATTAAACTTGTAACATTACTATCTAGATACTAAACAATTTTAATAGCTTGTCAGTAATGTTATGCTTTTACTCTTAAATTAATTGATTCTTAATTTCATTAATCATAAGAATCTTGAATTTTTGTTTCAAAATAAAATTGTACAAATCGATTTTCTTTTAGATATTTAGGATTTATTACAATGTCATGAAGCTGAAATTTTATATAGAAAGCTTAATAACATGACATACTGTTAGTATTAGTTAAATTACTTGCTTTCTCTTATAGAATTTGCAACTATAGTTTAATTTTTTCCTTTTCTCTAAAGAATTATAGGTGTTTTGATAAAAATTCACATTATTATACTGCAAATATCTTTCCTATATTGTGTTTCATTGGAAATTAATGAAGTTTCATTTAATTTTTAATGCCCTTCAATTTGCTTTCATACAACAGAAATTATGTTGCATTACCAAATTAATATAGAAAGACTGCGTTACTTTTGGAAATTAATCTTGATAAATAGTAACAGAATTACTTCTTCTTCAACAGATTCGCCTTCTTAATTTATGGTTGTTCAGTATACTCGAACTCCTAAGAAAAACTTCTAAGAAAGTGCCATATTCAATCACATCCAACCAACTGGAATAGTTAAGAACATAATCCATCAATCTATATCTCTTCTTCACAGCTTCTGTAAAGAAGAAATATTCCGAACATTTGTCTTCAGGCAACATGGTCTTCCATCTCACATTTTCTATTTTCTTGAGAGCTTTTTATGAAATGAAGAGATTGACAGAATAGGGAATGTCTTTAATACAATGTTAAAGCACCGATAAACTGAAAATTTTCACTGATTATGTCATTCAATTAATTAAATAATATTTTCTGTCAGCAATTTTATTAGAAATTATCAAACTGCACTTGTTATGAAATCTGTCACTTGCATTTTATTGTTTCAATCAATTAATTAAATAAATTCCTTGATTTTTCAATTAGTAATTTTACCACAAGTACTTGACATTCACTTGATGAAAAATTTATAATTTTTGTTTAATTGCTTTAAATTGATTATCGTTTGCTTATTGCATTCAATAAAAACTGATTTCGGGAATGGTAGATCGTAAGTTTGCTTTGATAATATTTCACATATTTTTTTTAAAACTTACAAAAGATATTCATGTTATTCAAGGAGGATTGTATTGTTTCAGACATCAAAACATATTTGAATAACGTTTAATTAGTCATATATGACTAGTATTTAAAATACAATATGATTTATATATTCCTACGTCTACAATTAAACACGATGTATCTTTCAAATTTGAAAAATTTATCGTTCCTTGAAATAAGTTATAAAATTTTCGCAAATTATAAATATTATTTAATACATTTAATTGATTATGAAATTACCAATGAGTTATTAGCATTGCAATACTTTTGAATTATAATATTGTAAATATTATTATTATTTTGTAATTAAATAATATGCAATTCTTTATGGAATTGCTGTCATGTATGTTACTTGTCGCATTAGGGGATTTTAGTTGAATTATTTCAATAATCCGCATATTAATAAAAATGAATTTCTAACCGTTAATTACACAACAGAAAATTAAATTCTTGTTCAATTACAAAACAGTTTAAACGGAAGGAATAATCAATATGAAGAAGCAAAATCCTACCAAACAATAAAAAATAATTTTTGTTTAACAAAAATTCAGAATTTCTTAGTAAAATTTTATTTTGCATTGTTTATATGTTCTATATTCTACGCATTTATTTATTTTTATATGAAAATAAAACTGCCCTTATTCAAAAGTTGCACAATTAGTTATGCAAGAATAGAAGAAAGTTATTCTTGCATAATTAATTGTGCTAACTAATTGGAAATTATTTTCAGCTTTATTTCCCAACCATAAATTATCTTTTTTTTTCAGCGTTACTATGGTAATTGCAACCCTATTTACACAAAATAAAAGGCATATTTCAGTCATTAATTAAAAAAAAAATTCAGGAAGTAATATATACTATCTACTAATAAGTAATTAGACACTTGTGATGAAAGGGATAAACATAATTTATTCATATTCAATATTTGGTAAAGCCTCTACCAGAGGCCATAACAATCTTAGCAATCCGTGACATGCTTTCCAAAAGTGTTTGGATGACGGACAGTGGGATTTTCTTCTACTCGGCTTGAAGAAGACAATCAAGTTCTTTCACTCAGTTTGGATTGCTCCACCTGCTAATTCGGCGATCTAATTGGATCCAGAGGTTTTCTATCGGATTGAAATCTGGACTCTGGGCAGACCAGTCCAATCAATTCACTTAATTGTCATCATACCAATCCATGGTGAACCTCGCAACATAACAAGTAACATTGTCATCCTGGAAATAATAATGACCCAACTCGTAATATTGTCACAGCGTAGGAAGCGCATTGTTGTCTAGAATAGATAGGTAATCGCAACCTGGCAGAGAGGGTGGATTTTATAATTAAAGGCTTATGGGTGGCAGTACGACAATAGAAACTAAACAAATGGGCTTCCTTTTGGATGATATTTATCGAAACAAAAGTCCAGGATACTTATTGGAGCTCCCGAAGTATATCGACCATCGGTTTGGTGCGGTTTCTTCTGGTTTCTTTCGACTCGACGGTCTCTATGTCTTAGTTTCGTGGATCTGCTGGGTCGAAGCACATTCCGACAATCGCCACTCACCTTCTTAATCATAAAAGCCTCATTCGGCTTTGGAATGTTAAACTCATATCTAATATGTCCCTTAAGGACCATCCATTTCTATAATATCCAACAATTACGCCTTTTTCGAAGACAGAAAGATCTGAATTTCGTGACAGCTTGCATGTGCATAATGCAAATGCTGTTTCTTCAACAATATTTAAGTTCAGAGAGCGTGACGTAGATCAGGATCGCAGATATCCTCATTTGCAAGGGTTTCTAAATACTTATTGGTAGATAGTGCAGAATTACGTCTCAAACAATGGCACTTCTTTAAATTAAAACTATTCTGAAATGAATTTCGGGGAATACGGTTCTATCATTTTATAAACAATCGTTTCTGATTGAAAATATTTCAAAAATTACTTAATGAGTATGCAAAAGTTGTTCAAGCCGTATTCAACGAAAAATTTAAAAAAACAACAACTTCATAGTATAATAAACATGTTTAAGGCATTGGCATCCTAAAAATAATTTCATATTAGTTTAATCCAACTCATTAATCATTATTCCTATTTTTTTTAAATGTGTTCCAAGAAAAATTTCGGGCAGTATTTTATATTACTTACATATAAAAGATGTCATTATAGTTTGTCACAATAATATAAAATCTATTGTACCAGACTTATAAATCCTTCAAATATTGATTTCTTCTATATTGTTTTTATTCAAATAATGAGTTTCTTGAGAAATAGTGGATTCTTCAAGCATATTTCATTCGTCTTATATAAAATTAGGAAAGATAATTGGTTTTATTTGTATAAAACACCAGATCATTACACAAGGTTGATTATAAAATTTCATATATGCATTTGATAATACTCTCTTTGGAACTTCTCAAATTTAAATACTGTTGAAGTTTCAACACTTTATTTAGATTTAAAAGTAAAACAAAAAGTAATATCGTCGATGTTGTTGATTATTAGCTTCTTTATACAAGTATTATTTTTACATGGCATCCTTTATGGAAAAAAAAGGTAAAGTAGTAAATTGTTCATTTAATTAATTCAAAAAAGTTTCTTTTTATCACTAAATATAATTCTTAATCAATAATTTTTTACAAAATATTATCTACTTTTTTGCATGACATTCTCGTCAATTTAATTTTTTTATCGTTTTTTAAAGTAAAAAGGTATTTTAGGAAACTTCTTCCCAAATGTCAGCCGCTTGTGATGATAGGTAATTATTCGAAACCAATTTCACTTTTTCATTTTTTAAATTCTCACACAGCACAATATTTAGATGATATAAGGGAGGGAAGATAATAGCTTGGCTCAAGATGTATTTGGCTTGGCTTTTAATGTATTTTGGATGATCAAATACGCTTTAGCCAAGATGGCCAAATATTTTAATTCGAAAACTTCAATACTGCATTAAACTTTTGGTCGAAATTTCTCCGACCTTCCTTGAGCAATTTTTCTCATTTCCTCATATTGTTTTCATCCATTGTCTCCATCCATCCACTGTGAACTCTGTATACCTAATGACGAATATTAGTAGTCTTCATATTTTTGTTGTGTTGATTATTTGCAACTTTCGCATCATTTTCTTTTATATTTTTTGCCGGATGATTGACTGTATTTCATCATCACTAGGTTGATTGATATACAACAACTTACTTAACAACTTTATATCACACTACGTAACATGTGCGCCTCCATCTTGAACACAAACGGCGTCATATACTATGAAAAACCATAATAAGACCATATTATCACTTTCATTTTTTTTTCTACGTCATTGATTTGACACGGTATTAATAATTGAGCTTTAATTAAAACTTAACTATCGCTTTCTTATTAAAATATCTTCATCAATTATGTTCTGAATATATCTATTCTATCAGTGTCCAGTTTATTTCAAAGTTGACTTGTTACAGAAGCCAGGAAATTCAAATGCCGGAAAAAGACAATAGGTACACTATTTCTATAACCATATCCATATCGAGTTCTCCACCCTGCCTAAGCAACTGGAGTAATTTAATCTCCACCGCAGTGGCAGTTTGGAGTTTGTGAACCAAGATTAAATTTTAATGACCATAAATGGTCAAAATATAACTCCTTCAGTAAGAAGCGCCTACCATTATTTGACAAGCGATAATTTTACTCTCTATCACTTCTACAATCAACAGGGAAGAACGAACCAATCACGGAAACATAAATTTTTGATTCTGTATCCGATTGCCCTATGACGGGGATAATATATTTGATAAGTCAGCCACCTGACTCTCCAACCCGCCACGAAGGCACACGGATTTAAACCATAAAAACTGGATAAAAACAGCAACATTGGCGGGAACTGTGGTTGAGTCTTAATGGCCATCACCGGCCACGGTACAACCCTCCCCGAAGGAAGTGCGTTCCGTCATCGATGGGAGGAGTCAGATCCCCCACCTATTAGTGTACCCTCCAGGATGGCGAGATTCAACCACCATGCCGGAAGTATCTCATCCTCATTTCGAGGTGACCCCCCAGGGAATTAATATTTTTGATAAAAAATATTGTGATAAAGTAATATAAAAATTATAACCATTTCATTGTTGTACAGTGCTAAGTTCAACATATCTATCGTTGAGCACAAAATCAAAATCGTAATAATATAGAAGCTATATATATCATATAAAAAGTATGCTTTTAATATAATTTGAGCTAATAGTAATTGTTTGAATGCACTTTTTTAAAATTAAGAATATATTGATCAGTATATCTCAGATAAAAAATAAAATTAAAAAAAAACTTATTTCATCTATGAAAACCAAAGCATAAATGACTCTTCAAAAACGAATTATCTTTAAATAAACATATTTTTTTAAGAAAAATAATCCTTTGTTTTACTTTTCTTCAGTGTCATGCAGTTTTCGAAATGTTTCTCTAAGTATCTTAGAAAGTAATAAAAATTGTTTCCTTTTCTAAGTATTATTAAGTCAAAAGAAAAATAAATATGCTTTCTTATAAACTATTTTTTTTTTTTCATTTCTTTTGAATAGCTGCTTAAAATTATGTTTCTAGTAATGAGAAGGTTTCATGACTTAAAAGAGGATATTTAGAAAGATGGTTTTTATTTTGATGAAATGTGCATGTTAATAATGCATTTAGGGAAATATCTTCAAAAACTATGATATGTTTTCTGGCAAAAAAAATACTGCACGCGAAACTAAAATTTCGGCATATATAAATGTTAACAATTAGTATTTTTAAGAGATACTTCTTTTACTGCTTCAGATATAAAATCATTTATTTTCTATTCTATAATTATATTATTTTCTATTTCCAATAAACAGCATAAATTTCTGATATTTGTTTTGCGAATGTCTGCTAATGGTCTATATTTCTTTTTCGCTTCTTCATCAAAACTAATATTTACTCCCTATTTTAATAGAATATTAAAGCATTTTCCTGAGCTGCACATAAGTAATAATTTTCCTTTGAAAATATAATTTACAGATTCATTTTTTTCCAAAAAAAATAATAATAATTTTCATCGAAACTTTTTAACAGAGTTTCAATTAAATTTTCAAAATAGATCATCAAATAAAAAACGGATTATTGCATAATTTAAATTTACTTTATATAAATTAATTTTCTCAATGTTTTTTACAATTTATTATAACTATCAATAAAAACACAATGTTATAAAATTATTTTCGTCTTGATATTTTATAGATACAATCTTCATCATACACTTCTTTGACTCTAATCAGATTTTAATTATTTAATGTTGAAATAAAACATTTCTCTTCCGATTTTCCTTCAGTACTTTAGTTTTTTTTTTTTAATTAAAAAATGGCATTAAAATCAATTTATTTTAAGATGAAAAAAGAACATTTGTTTCGTTATATGAATAGTGAATTAAATAGTACACATTTTTTATTCTGACTAATAGCAGTCGGCACTTGACATTTCCATTCAATTATTGCACATATGATAGTATATATTTTTAAAAACAATTTTGAACTTATACTAAAATTACACAAATTTCATTTTTTTTTCAGACAGATTTTAATAATTTTATGAATAATTCTTAAGCGCAATTAACTTTCTTATATTTTGCATGATTTTATATTTGGCTTTAATACATTTTATAATTATAATATTTATTTTGTTTTATTATAAGATAATTTAATATATAAATAATGTTATCCTTTTATTAATAAATATTTATTATAGATTTTTTATATATTATTACTAAATTTAATAATAATTTAATATTAATAAATTTAATATGTTTTAATATTTTAAATTAAAAGATTAATAAAAAATATTTGAAATAAGAATTTACAATATTTTATTGTAAATTTAAATTTTACTTGTCTTAAAATTTAAATGTCAGAAATCTTTTTTTTAAAGAAATATCATGTTTTTAATACATTTTTCTTGGGTATAGGAATTTCAAATGAAAAAAAGTTAAGAATTGCCTATTTGTCCTCTTTTCTTTTCAAGTAATTTTTAAGTACGTGATTTAGCACAAAAGAAATTCGCCTATAACAATAAAATTATTAAATTTGCATCACATTTCCTTGAAATGAAATAATCAAAATTAAATTTTATATATTTGCAGCTTATTTTGTAACGGTGTCTGCAATAGGCTTTCTTAAAACAATAAAAATAAATGAAATTGTTTTCAAAATTTTGCATTAGTTTTAATATTGTTATTGTGCTTGCTTCAACCAAACAGGACCTCCTTATGTTTTTGATCTAATATGTATCAATCGAAAACAAAAATAAAATAAAGACCGTTAAAATGAGAATTATTTTCTTACAAGGCTTTTATTTTTATGCATGCCAAGTACTAAAAATCTTTCGAGTTTATGAGATCTATCTACAATTCACGAAAGGTCAAACACTCTTCAAACAAAGTCCTCAGTTCTTATTTTAAGCATGACTAATTACACATCGAGAGCAAGCTGATACTTTGATGTGCGGCCATGCCCCGTCCGCTAAATAAGCCGTTTCAAATTAAGACAATCGATTCCTCTACACATAATCGCGTTACGCGCTTCACCAGTGGTACATCGTGTAACTGCAAATACTCGAAAAGAGGGTGAGGTTTCAAATGATTTTCCTTGTTTAGTTTTGCGCGCACTCCAAGTTATTACACATATAATTACTTTAGACGGAGATGCTTACTGGAGTTTTTAATTAAAGTGGAGTGTAAGTGGTGTGTAGGTTCAGCAGTACTTCCAAACAGCAAGAGAGGTTTCAGGAAGGGGCTTTTGAGTTTTGTACGTGGAAAAGTTCTTATCGAGTCCTAGAAAAGGCAATTACATCTGGAAACCCTCCATAACTTTAAAGGTGGGGTGGAGATTAGACGTTAAGAACACATTGTGATTGTAGTATGTTCTTTTTAAGAAGCCTTTCTTAAGAAAAGTTTCCCTTGAGATCGATTATTGAAACTGGAGGGGAATCACTGGAATTGAAGTGTTGTTTTTAGCAAGTAGCTTAAATAGTAAACAGAGTGCATTACTTTTAAGACATTTTTTTAAAAAAAATATTGCTGGATAAACCATTCTATAGCAATGAATGTGAGTAACTATTTTTGATAAATTTTTTTTGTGGATCATTATAATGATCGTTTTTAATGCTTAACTTCCTGTTATTAGATGAACATGCAATTAAAATACCTCCCCCCTTTCTTATACCCAGTTGATTAGAATTCAAGTAATAATATGAACCAATGATAAAGAATTAATGAAAAAAAACCATTTATCAAAAAAATTACGTTTTTTTTTTTCTTCTTTTTTTGAAAAACTTCGCTTGTATAACAAATATAGATTTTTTTCAGTTGTTAGTTATATTTTTCTTTACATAAGGCACACTTAATGCAATTTTTTTGCTTATTTTTCAGAAACGATTTCTTTATATTGGAAGGGGAATAGTTATTAATCATTGTTCAAAGTCATATAATTTGTAAAATATTTTCTAACTAAAAATTATTAATACTTGTTTACTTTAATCACAATAAGAAATATTTTTAATACATTCATTTAGAAACATTAATCACAAAGCTTTTTAATATTAATTAAAAATCATGCTGTGATTTCAGAATAGACGCTAAAAACATGATTACCAAAATTATTAATTAAAACTAATAACATTAATAATTATTTTTGAACAAACAATATATAATTGGTAATATTTGAAATCATTGACCAGAAAACATTTATATAGATAAATGATAATTAATGGTATGACAATGAATTAGATTAGATAATGATATTAAACATTTATTTAAAGCTTTATGAGGAAAGTCGTATAATTTAAAATATAATTTTGAAGTTTATCACAATATCAGTTTTATATTGTATCGATCAAAATCTTACTAAAAATATATTTAATAATTTCCTCCAATTTTGAACGATGCCCTATTTAAAAAATAATTAAACGCTTCTACAGATTTTTTTTGAAATTTATTTAAATTTCATCATTTAATTTAAACACTATAATCAAGAAGAAATTTGAATTTCATAATGTATTATTTAAAGTATACTTATAGAATTACTAAGTATGGTACCTTGTAGCAAATATAAAATCTTAAAATAATTAGTATATCAACTATTTTTTTGCCAATAATTTTCATTCATTTATTCATAATTTATATTTATGAAAAGGAAAAGTTTCAATCACACAAAAGAATACTTAAAATGTGGCAGGGATTACTTTTCTAAAAACAAGAATCAGCATTCATCATAAGCTTATATGCAAATGATATATTTTAATTTATTATTTTAAATTAAGTTAGTTATTTTCTGTTTTCAATTCGATGCAAATATTTATCTTGTGTGGAACCATTTCAGAACAGGTAATTCATTAATGCATTTGAAATTTTGGTGTCCTCAATACTTGTAATTTATGGACTTCAAATATCGTCGTTTCTTTCAGGTAATCGTGTGTTGGCAAACACTTCATTGTATGTTTATTCCTTGTGTGATTTTCTACATATAATTTAGGAAAATTTTGGGTTTTTTTGGTTTTAAAGTAATAAACTTTATTATGAATTAACTTTATCACAACTGCTTAAATATGTGTAATTATTTTAAAAAAATATGTCAACAATTTAAAGTGAAATATATGCAAAATGTTATATTTTGTAACAACATTTCAGAAAAAGTAATTTGGTTATGCTTAGCGATAATAATTTCAATCATGTGTTTTCAAAACGTGTTTCAAAATGAATACAATGCACTTTTATAGTAATTTCTTTTAAATTTATTTTCATAGAATTCATTTATTATACTACAATCCATGAATATCATTTAAATGATATACATTAAACATTATTATAAATAGTATCAAATAATTATATTTAAATTGTGCAAAATTTATACCGAAATTCCTAAAAAAATGCAGGGAAAATTTAAATTACTTTGAAATAGACCAACTAATAATATAAAAGTAATTATAATTTTGCGGCATATTAAATCAGAGGAAGGAAAAAGAAACCTGGAAAACAGAAAAAAAATGTTAGAAAGTTTTCGTATGTTGAAATGAAAAAATCAAAATATATAAATGCTGTTTCCAAGAAGCTTTTAATTAACATAACCATTTAATTTTCACGAACAAGTATCAAATACTGTAATTATCATTACCGCAACTTAAAGTATTTACTTATTATTATCGAACTTTCCTTACCAGTATCTGCAATGAAATAGGGAATGTAACGAAATGCTTATTATTTACCTCTTGAAATGTCAGAACTCTTGGTTACCTTTTTGACCCCATCTTACATAGTATGCAACATATTTCGTTCATTTGCAAATGCACCGAGAATAATTTATTAAACAATATTTCCAACTTATGTGTATTAATTATTTTTCTGTTCTGTTGCCAAAGTATGATGATGTCATATCTATTCATGAAACATTACTTTTTTCTTCCTTTTTAAGTTTGACCCCTTTTTCAAAATTTGCCCATGCCGAGGAAAATCTCTTGCATAGTATCTACAATGAACTTTCTGTTAGTTTAATTAAATTTCTAATGCCAAATAATTTCATTTTTTTATTAAACCAAATATTTTGAAATAAAAATTGTTTAGATACGTTGAAGTTTTTGTTAAAATTGCATTTATATCTGTAAAAAAATTAATATAATTTTATTGTTAATTTTCATTTTGCGTTAAATCAAATAGGAAATCATGTAAAAATATCTGCTAAATTAATGAGAAACAAAGAAGACATGTTAATTTTCCTTACACAAGCATAAGATAGTTTATTTTTATTAAATTAACTCCATAGAAATAAATAAATATCCAATGAACTCAATTTGTAAAGATAAGTCTTTGTTATTATCGTTTTGTAGCTGAGAATTATTATTTATTATTGTTTGGAAGCTATTTTTAGTAGCTGAGAGGTTTTCCATATAACATTGGTACAATATCATTGATTGAAAAATCTTATTAAGTTGAATTTAGTTTTCGCAAAATTTCTGTATCAGTTAAATAAAAAAATTTCGAACAGTTTTCGGTTTAATAGTTCATGAAATAGAATTATATAGAAAACTATTTCAACATCTTAAAAATTAATTTCCCATTAAATTGGTCTTTTCTTTTAAATTTCGTTTCAATTAAAAAAAAGCTTTTAATAATTAATATGAAATGATAAGCAAGTGCATAAGAAAATAAATAACAAAGTACAGTTTTTTCTAAAGGATTAGCTTCCTTATTAGCCTAAGCGTATGTCGACAGTTTTGATACTTTCTCGTCGAAATAAAAATTTCATAAGCATGTCTCAAACTGAGTTTCCAAAACGTTTTTAATTAGTTATCAAACAAGTTGGTATTTAAACAGTTTTCTTTTTCTCAAGTAATCACCTCGACTGGCAAATTGCCATGTAAAATTTTAATTAGCAAAATTCGTAACATAATAACAAAGTGCAAACAATTAACATTAATATACGAGCATATATTTTGCACATCTAATGAACCAATTAACGTAATTGAAAATATAGAGTCGGAATAAGAAAAAAATGTACAGCACATGTTACGCTCATTATCCTATTTAAACATCTTTTACATCTTAATTGCTCTTCATTTAAAACACAGAAAGTGTGTGTGCTCCTTTTTATTTCTCCAAAATTTTTAAAGATGCTCAAATTTCGCTGGAATTTTTTTCTTCCATTTTTTTTTTTTTTTTTCAAATTTGATAAGAGTAATTTTTTAACTGGAGTTATATTCTACTTTTTTCATGGCCAAGATTAAACAAATCTATCCTTTTCAGAAAAACGTAAGAAAACACAGCTAATTGAGCACGTCGGTTTCTTCACATTTTAAAATCTTTCTTCTGTTAATTGTTGTTTTTGCAATTAGGTTAAAATTTTGTAAGAAAAATAAAATAAAATGCTTGACACTTGTGATTATAAAAGTTAATGCGCTAACAGATTCATTTTCTAATATCTTTGGGGGTATTTAAAATTTGACACTATAATTCGAAACATTATAATTTTTGAGAATTATGAATACAAAATCAATTGCCATTCTTTGCATTTTGACTTAATTTACAAATGGAAAAAAATTAATACTAATTTCAGAAGTTATATCTTGAATTTTAATTCAAAATGTTTTATGAAAAAAAAACCCGATAATGCTTCAGATTTAAATTATAATGTCATTATAGTTATTTAAAATGTGACAGCGTAAATAAAAATTGGTCTTAGAACATTACGCATATTAATTGAATGCGACAATTCTTCATATTTTAATGAATTAGGATTGTCATTTTAATTAATACTAATTTCAAAATTATATTTTGGGAATTTATTTTGCAATTTGAAAAGTCTTCATGATTTTTGTATGATTTTGAACTCTTTTTTTTTCTCTAATTTTTTTGCATTTCGAATATGTTTTCTATTAAATAGATAATATTAAAACAAATACTGTATATGGTGAGCTTAAGCGATTAAATTAAATAACATCTATTTTAATCTCAATCTCAAAATGAGATGCATTTAAAAAAAAAAGAGAAAATATAATTATTAATGTATATATATAATCGAATTCTTAACAGAAAATAAAATAATTGGAGAAATCCGAATGTATTTGATTTTATGGTGATTTATACTTAACAATAAGAAGAATATAATTCTTATTAACACTGGTATAATATAATTAAAATGTTTTTAAAATTTCAACTAAAAGATAATTTTTAAAGCAACTAAAATTGTTTTCAATTTTGAAAAAAAAACAGCTGATCGATTGTATTTTTTCCTTGGAAGAAACATCATCAAGATGGAAATATAAATCTAAAAAAACTGAATTTTTATATTGAATTATACATACGGGTTATATATCATATTCCAATAATTTAAAAAGCTTTGAAATTTTAAAACTAAATAGACTATAGAAAATTTAATTTTAAAAAATAATCATTCATTGAAGAAATACACAATTTCATAAAAATTCTAATTTATCTCTCATTTAGAAAAATGGAAACCGTAAACAATTATCTCCTATAATGTAGTGATGTACAATTTTAATGCATTTTTTTTATATTATTTATACTAAATACTAAGCTTATTAAGTATTATACTTCTTTGTTTGAATTAAAAAAATGTGTATATCAGGATTAAAATATCTTCTATAAAGCACCATTCTATTCTGTAAGTACAGAAATTCATAGTATATTTCTTAGGAATTTTAGAATAAAATAAAAAGTAATATGTATCAGAAGCTTTAAAAATATCTTTCAACATCTGATATAACATTTTTTAGATTCATAAATGTGCTAAATAAAAAATAATTATATAATTTATGTAATATATATTACATAAGTTATACATTCTTTGTTCATAATATAGATTATATAATATGTTTGACATATATAATTTTTTAACAAGTGTCTTTTATAATCTATATTATGGTTTTAAAAAATATTAAAAAAAAAAAAAAGAATTCCTACAGAAAAGTCAAATGAATTTTGCATGCCATTTCCTTTTCAATAGTTATTCGAATGTGTCAAATGGATCCATTTGTAATATTAATTATCTCAAAACAGAAAATGGGTTCAATATTTCTTTATTATTTTCATCATTATTTATTTAGAATATTTAATGACACTGGGGAAAAGCACCTAACTTGCTTCATTTTCCCCCACGGAATATCACATTTTTTTTAATGGCAGAAACAAATGACATATACTTCGTGATGACTTTCGAACTCAATAAAGAAACAGAAATATTCTTTTATATAGCAACGAAACTCGATTGGAAAAAGTACAAAAGCAGCATTCGATCCCATACTAATCTAAAATCGATTCCTGTTCCTTATCATGTGTTCCTGTGTGTATGTGTTTAATAGGTCAAGACCCACTTAAAACATCTGTTGTTTGCTACGATAGTCGTCAGGAAAATAGGGAGAATGACTTTTCTGTTATTGCAAGTCATCATCTATATGATCGCTGCAAGGGGTCGCGCAATCACGATTAGTGTGTTAAGGCTCTTCTAGTCAATCGATACTTACCAGTTTCGGACTCATTCCTTTTATGGAGTTGCTGATACTCAAAATAAATATATTTGTGCTGCTTATGAGGGAAATTCTCTTTATGATTTAGTTTTTTTGTAACGAGGGTTTTTAAGGTAAATATTTTCATTTGATTTTCGTCCTCGCTTTTCAACAGCGGAGTGTTAAGGAGGGGTAATGCTTATGCTTTCATTTTATATATTGCTCCGAGAATTGTTTCATTTATTTTACCCTTTTTTTATCAGGAAAGGAAACGATATGTTGTTCTTGAGAAATTCTTATATTTTATTTGAAATGCTCTATTTTATTATTGTTTGTTTTATTTTACGAAGCGTCATAAAAACAAGATGTTCATTTGATTGTACGAAACATAGAAATATATATTGATTCTTAAAATACCAGCATTTTTCGTTAGAAGTATGAAATAGTGTTCTATAAAATAAAAGGGTGTATATATATATTTATGTTTCTGTTTTAAGGATTGTGCATTATTTTTAATAACATTTAAACATCTCTTTCCAGTATGAAATATCAAAGGGCTTTCAACATTGAATTCCGCAGCATTTGTGGAATGGAAGAAATTGTGATTCGATATGTATCGAGCGAAAAAGCAAAATTTGAAAACTTCGCAAGATAAAATCATTAAGTTGTAAACAGCAACCAAGTGTACTAAAGTTTGCATTGAGGCATAAAATTTTAACATTTTCCATTTTAAGTTTTGTAGCAGTTGCATTACTCTTATCTTCTCTTTTGGATACTAGATAGCGAAGCCTGATTAGGCCATCCCATATGTCATCCCATAGTGCATTGCGATTGTAATTAAAATGAGAGGTGATGCTGAACTGTGAAGCAGCGCGCGTGAATGTTTTGTCTTCGTGTTTGTGCTTGTTTAGTGTGTGAATGTGATTGTTAAAAGAAACGTTTAGAAACATTCGTCCTGTTGCTTCCTGCATGGATCATAATAATCTACATACCACCACAGTTTCGATTATTGTTATTATTTTATCTCATGGATGGAATCGAACTGATAAGATTCATGGATAAGGAGAGCTCTCGTAGTGGAAAGGAGAATATTCGTATAAAGAGAAAAAAATCAGAAGCAAGAATTAATACACAGTATGTTCTGAGAAAGTCTGTAATGAATGTCTTATCGGCTGATGGTAAGCATGTAAAGTCATTCTTGGTCAATGATGTCATATATTCTTTCGTGTAAAATCTTTTTATTTGTACTATGAATCTTTAATTTTCAGAATGATTTTGACATTAGGTAGTTAAGATTCCTTTGCCTCAAATTCTGGAAACTTGTAACCAAAATAAAATCATTAATTTGCAAACTGCAAAAAAATGAACTAAAGTTGTTCTTGAGCCTGAGCTGCAGTAAAATTTCAGTATTAGTTTCTATTATTACTACCATTTAACTACATAAAGGAAATCGACCAGATATGATTCACGGTTAAGCAAAGCTCTCGTGGTGAAATGGAGTATCTTGGTATAAAGAGAAAAAAATAAGAAACGTAGCAGTTAACACACAGCGTGTTCTAATAAATAATTAATAATCCTGATAAATAAGGGTATAAAATAATTTTTGGTCAATGATGCCATATTTTCTTCGTTGTATAATAGTCGATATTCGTACTGCAGACCTTTAATTTTGAGCAATATCTTGGCATTAGTTGATAAGATTCCTCTTCTTGGTTATCTGAAAGGAAAGATTTCCGTCAATAAAGCAATGGTATGAATCACCTTTGGTACGAAAGACGCAATGGTCATGAAAACACAAGCTCAACCTGTGAAGATAGATCACCAAAAGTTCATGTCTGTTATGAACTGCACAAATCTTGATTTGAAGGAAGTTTGGTTGATATTGATATGGAGAACAAATAGAAAAGATGCAGTAAACATTTTCAATAAGTTTCATCTGCATATAGAGAGAAAGCGAGAGTTTACAGATACTGATATGGTAGACACGTGCCTTGTATATGGAGAAATTAACAATAAAAAAAAGTCCAAACAATAATATTCGCAGACATTGTGCTGCTTCAATAAATGTTTTCGAATATTCACCGACATTTACCGACAAGTTGCAATAGAAGGAATAAGGTTTGAAGACCATGAGATCACACACAGCTGTCTTGGAAGGGGAGGTAAATGGGTAAATTCTTTTCTTTTGTGCTGTAATATAATATTTTCGAAAGTTTTCTCTGAAAAACGAAAAAAAAAAATCGCTTAATTTTTAATTAATTGGAACTCCGATTAAAGTTTCAAAAATTTTTTTCTCTATTTCCACTTTCCAAAGTCAATATGTGCCAAGTTTATAGAGTCTGTAGAGCAATGACACACACGCACATTCATCTTATTCTTAGTAAGGATTACATTTTCGACGTAAAATAAATATTATGACAAATGAAACAACAATGAAAAGACGGTGAACCGCAATTTAAAAGCCATATTATCAAAATTCAAATATGTTTTATGTTAAAAATTTATAAGCGTAGATTTTCGAATAAGATGAAAAATTATTAAAGTGAAGAAATGAATATTTATATTTCATTTTACTTACAGAATTATTCTGAAAATAATAAATCTCTAACATTTTCCTTTAGTGCTCTAAAATATATTACTTTTATATCCATAGCAATTTTCTTCTGAAAATCTTACTATTGATCCGATATATATTTAAGAAATGATAGGGTTTCATTTTTTCCACTTTTTAAACATAACATTCCACTAAAAAATTTACTATGAAATAGGAGAAGAAATAGTAAGTTGTTCGGAAGATTTATAAAGGTTCATTGATCAATATATATGATAGATCGACACGCAGAAAAATTGTCATCTCCACATCGTCCTGCATAAAAATTTAACAGTGGCATAAAAGTAGTGTTTTCGTCACATTTTGTCATGATGCATTATCTTTCTTAGCTGACGAAGACGAAGTGAAACATCCGACTGAGAACTTAATGCTTAGGTTCACTCAAAAAATCGTGTTATTTCGATAAAGTAAGAAGTCCGCACCAGCCTCCAAGATGAAAATAAATTGATGTATGGAAACTGTGATAACTTATTTAAAAATAAATAATATTTTTGGAAAAAATGTGTTGTATTATTTATTCAAAAGTTTTCAAGCAGGTAATTTAAATTACCTCATTCAACTCTCATTTTTTATGCCTGCCATTTCACCCTAGAGTAAGTAATCTCTGTTAACAGTGAAAGTCTTATTGTGCTGCTGAAATACAAAACCTGAGAAAGGAATATGGGAAAGCAAGTAATAAAATTAATTAATTTCAAATAAATAAAGATTTCATCGCTTTTTTAAATGTTACGCTCTACGTCTTGGGGCATACATTTATTCTTCGGATAGATGAAGGCATCCATATTTAATATAAGTAATAATAATAGAAATTTATTTACAGATAAAGCATAAAATTCATTAAAATGAAAAATAATACAAAATTTCAAATGATTTTTTTAATACGCGTTGCAATTGATTTATTTTTTGACCGAACCATTGTCAAGTAGGGATTAGAAACTTCTTTCAGATTTATATAAATAACGTAAAAAAAGTGTATACTTTACAATAAATAAATGATATAGTTTCATGGGTCAAAACATTCTCTGTGTAAGTATATCTCACAAATTTATAAAAATACACATTAATTAAAAATAAATAATTGTGTAATTTAAGCAATACAATCTTTTTATTGGCCTCTTGTTAAATAAATAATAAGAGAAAACAAAATTAGGATGTGTTTAAGTCAAATTTTTTTAAATTAATAAAATTAATTTACTTTTAAGTTAGTAAATCAAATATATTTTTAACAACTAGTATAGACGCTTATTTCAAATGAAATTAGTTGGTATCTTATTTTATGCTTATACAACGCATAAGTAAACTTTCTTTATTTAACTATCAATTACTGTTAGTGTAAAATACTTACCATGAATCCTAACAAAAATCATTTTCAAATACACATCGAAATTTTGGGAAAATTTCGATTAAATTCGAAATTTGTTATTATATTTTCCCATTTCTAATAAAAAGATGAATTGATAGTTTCATATATACTTCATTTACGAATACGATATATAAATTATAATTATTTTTGTGGATGTAGGATTGGTACTTAGTATAAAAATTGAGTATAGCATTTTAAGAAATTGTCTAAAAATTGTTAAATTAAGAGATATTGAGTAAAATGATTTAATATAAATTCTTTTAATTAAGTTTCTAAATTCTTCTTATATTTGCATCAATCCGTTAATGGAATAAATTATTAACGTATAAACTAATGTTAAATGATAGAAATGCTGCCTGAGGGAGGACATTTCTTCGATGTTTTCTTGAAACATAAAAATGTATATTGCCCTTTAATGCTTTTTTTATATAATGCATCATTTTATTAAAAATCAAATGCACGATTGTAATGAGAGTTTAAAGTATTGTCCTTACCACACCTTACGTCCGCTTGAATAAAATTCTGCCTGTATTACTTGGTAATAATACATATATTTTTTCAATCATTTCATTTAAAAATATGCATTACAATCGCAATATTTTTAATATTCAAATCCCTAAAATTATAATAAATGGTGTAATATTAAGTAGAATGCGATTTAGAAAATAATAAATCATATGAAGAGCTTATCTATGATGTTTTTTAAATCATTATATTGAAATGAAAAAAACAAACAAAATGGTTTGGGAAAGCTATTAGAAGGCCATTACAAGATTCATATTTTACAAGTAGGATTACCATTCGATTAAATGTATCTTAATATCTATTTTAACTACGATGTCTCATTGTTATCAGAAATATTTCAACAAATATAATTAATACATAGGAGACACTCTATCTTTACTAAACTGCTAACTATTATCTGCATTTAGAAACCACAAATAATTATGTTAAAAATAGTATTTGAAGCAAATTGATGGTATAATAAGAGACCCAGAAATGAAATAAAGGTTCATCATTCCGTAGATACAGTCATCAGATATATTTTTGGCAATTATAACTTTATTATATTCTAAATCTTTAGGGAAAAAAATCAACATGATCAACCTCTGCATCAAAAAGTCTTCGATAGTTATTCGAAAGAAACAGTTTGACGCCAATTCAATTAGAGTTCAGTAGCAGAAACTGTTACCCAAGAAACCTTCAAACATTGAGATACAAATAATCATTTTCTGCAGTGGAATACCACCTATAATTATTTAAAGCTGTCTGTGGCAAATTAATGGAAAGTAAAATGTGCAGAATATTTTTAAAGGCGAAAAATTTACCAAGCCTTAAATGCAGATCTTTTTTAAAAAACAGTACATTTTTTTTTTCATTTATATTCTGAATGTTACGAAATCGATTATATCTAAATTAAAATAAAAAAAGACTAATATCTTAGAAAGAGTTGGTTTATTTTTTTATATCTAAAAATCAGAATTTTGTAATTAAGTTGCATTATATTCATCAATAGCCCTTCTTTGCTTAATAAAAGAATAAAATTTATTGAGAATAAAAAATAATTACACTTGAAGAAATTTATCTTGCAAAGAATATAAGATACACAATATTAAGTAATGTAACATTAAAGAATATCGAATATTACAAGGTATAAAATAAATGTTTGTCTAGTTTTGCCCAAACTATTTTAATTTATCTTTCGAGTATTTTACGCCATGTTTTTCTTGACTGAAATTCATAAGACACTTTTACTTAATGAGTGCAGTATACCTTTCCCTAGCACCAGAGTTGAAAGTAAATTTGAATAAATTCACAAAGAAGATAGATTCCGAAGAATGGAAACAAATGACAACTCACATTTTCCTATGTTTCTTGAAGAATATATAGTTTTATTTTTTTAATAGAAAATATCCCTCAAATTGCTCTCTAAAAGAAAGTTTCAAATTGCCAACTAAGAAGACACATAAAACTATTTTCAAAAATTCCCAAAAAATCAGCTTCTTCATTTGAAAATATATGAGATTAGATAGGATTAAATCACTGAACGTTGTAATCTTTAGAAGAAAAGAAGTCTAACAGCAGATAAGATCAAAACTTACTTGAAGAAGAAAACTATTAAATTTTTCTTTGGCTAAATTCTTATCTCCAGTTTGAATTGCTCTCGTTTTATTCGTTATTAATGGTCGGCAGCTTAATTTTAATGACCACTTAAATTATGCATGACTAATTTTAAGCTAATCTATCATTTAAATGAATTGTTACTAATTTAGCGGTCACCATTTATGACTTTGGACACGTAATATATGAAGATATACCTGCTCATTATGAATGTTTTTTTTATTTTTTTGCTTTAAGAAAAAAATATTTGATTAACTTTCAGAGCGATAATTACTATAACAACAAATTGTTATACAAATGGATTATGAATAAAATGCGAATATCAAGATTTATGATACCTGAATTGTGAAAAAAGAAAAGCTTTAATGGATATTTAATTTTTTTTATAGGAAATTGTACAAATCTGCCTCAAAACAGAAGATTCTGCACCTGCATTTAGACGTATTAAATCGGAATATTTTTCATTTTTTAAGCAGCTGCGCTATTTATTTTCACACGGACTTACGGATCAAATTTCATCCAAGTTAATTTGAGCAAGAGATTTTTGCTTTAATTTCTGGCAGCACAACAAAAAATAAGTGGCGAAATTTGATAGATGATAATCAGAAACAATATGATTTAAATATTATGAGATTTATGATAAAGATTATATCATATATATATATATATATATATATATATATATATATATATACGCATGGAACGTAATGCCTTGAGTTATTACAGTGTTGGTTTCAGTATGGTTTGGCTGATACTATATGCATTAACATTTCAATTAGGGCTATATGTATATTATATATGCACTGCGGCAAATGCACAAGCTACAAATAATTAAATATTTTTGATTACGATGTATATATAATCAATAGCATGTAAGCACAATAACAAATAATTAGAAATGAGATCTCTATCACATTCTATATACGTCTCTGAGAAATAATGTTTGTTTGACATTGAAAGCTCACAAATTTCTTTGTTTACAGATTAGTTTTGATGTTACTTTTACAGAATATACAATGCCCTCTTGTCTTCGTAATTGAACCAGTCTTTTCTATTGCAACGCGTCTTTCCTTTTCTCTTCTAATATTACCTTTGAAAACTTTCTTCTCGGCAAATCTTTTGTGGTTATGACATATGGTTTTACAAGGGAAAAGCTTTCTAAAAAGGTTCACTGATTTCGTACTGTGTTATTTTAAGGTGCATTCTGAATTTCAACGAATATGTAAGCATAAAATGTATTAAAATATATCCAATATATTGAAAAAAAGAAATAATTTTTGTTGATCTGTTCGTTTTTCTTTTTACAATGTAAGATTTTTTTTAATGGTCAGCATATGGTGTCATCATGATAAAAGTAGTATGTAATAAAACGTACTTTGTCTTCGTTGTTATATAAGACAAAATAATTATGTTTTACATCAACAAGGAGCATTGCTTGAAAAGATAGTTCATATGTAATTCACAATACAACCAATTTGTGCTTGAAAGAATACCGCATCATTCCTTGAAATCGAAACATATATGAAGCAACATTTTCACCAAGTAGGCGGGAAGTTTCTGGTAGTGCCCCCCCCCTTCCTTTCCATTGCTCACATAAAAGAAAATCGTAAATGATGAAATAACAACTGTGAATGAAGTTGAAAATGTGATATTAACATCTCCCATATAAAAAAACAACAAAAAGAATGCAATGGAAGAAATATTAATTTACATTTAGTAGTAAGTGTACTAATAAAATAATTATATTTTTTTATTTAACAAATTTAATTAATTATAAACTTTAGTATTAATAACTATTTTTCATAATGATATGAGTTTCATATGATTAAACAGTTAAAAAATACACAGTTCATAGTTTTTCAATGTAAATGCATATGATTCATGTTTAACCCTCCAAAAAAGTAAGTGTACCTTGTTTCTTGCCCCAGTAATTACAGACTTTTTTAAAAAATATTTTGCAGCATTATTAAAAGCTACAAAATAAACACCGTCGTATAACCATGTAAGGCTTCATGTAATAGCTATGCAAATATTTTCTGAAAACATTGTGTTTAGTTAAAAATACACAAATGTAGCAAACAAATTAATATTTAGAAATATTTATCTTTATAATGTAATCTTTCTTACCTTTTCCATGCTTTTAACATTCCAATATCATATTCATATGTGGTTCATAAATTCTTTAATACATAATCTCAATACAAATTTATTGTATTTCACATTTTTATTGAAACTAGTAGTAGGTAATAATTTAAATTTTTATACGAATTGTTCAAAATAAATATTTATGGCAAAATCGATATTTGTATAGCATAAGGAAAACAGCTGATTTTTCAATATGAGTTATTGCTCATTTCATTCATCAGGATCAGTGTAGAAATCGGCAGGAGCATTTCCGCTGTGTTTTCTTGGAAAAAGAATAAATAAAACCGTTACTTCACAGCTGTCAGAAGAATTCGGACGCATTTGAAAAAGTATACACAACAGTGAAAATATGAATCATAAATTCTGTTCAACATTCTCCCAGAAAAATCCATACATCAAAAGCACAAGAAACAGAGTTTCGGATATATTTTACGAAGCATTTTGACGCAAAAAATATCATTTGAACCAGTTGTAAACAATAAGAGAAGTTATTTTATAAACAAATTATATAACAAGTTAACTGTTTTCTTCAAAGACAATTAAAGAAATATTCATATAGAAAGAAAAAAAGGTTAAAAATATACATTATCTGAAATATAACATAAAACTTAGTAAATCTTTACAAGAAATATATTTCTTTGATTTAATTATTTTAATTCTGGATACATTGTCAAAATTATGGTATTATTTTAAATTTATTTTATTACCACTATTACTATTTTCAGAATCAAAGGAAAACTCTTACTCTAATTTGACAAAACCTTAAATCAAATTAATGAGTTTAAAATTCATTTTAATCTTCTGTCGAAATTTAATTGATTAATTCAATATGTTTCTTTTCTTCTGTCCTTATATGCAAAAATTAATTTTCAAGCATATAATCACGAACCACAGACTGAAATTAAAAAGTTTGGAATTTATGAAAACTACTCTTATCAGTCACTGAAGTTAATAATTATAATTATAACCCTTATTTAATTGCAAATTCGTTAAAATTTCAATTAATTATCTCTTGGGTTGTGAGAAGTACATTTATCTAATTTCTAAAACATTCATAGCTATTTGCAAAACTCTTTCATTAATATTTCACTCAAAATCGTAATTCAATAATTAATATATTAATAACTTCTATTGCTTTGAAGATTAATTGAAATATGTATTTAGCATAAAATTACCTTTAAGTGCTACTAGAAAATGTATGCGAATTGAGAATTGATTCGATTACGTAAGTTCAACAAGTTAAAATAAAACGAAGACGGAGTTTATAATAATGTTCGTAATATAGAATTTTTCGATAAATTTGATATTTATCTAACATTAAGGTTCCCGATTAAAAAAATAAAATGCAAAATTAAGTGCTATTAAAATTGGTGAAGTTGCATATATAAAAATTAGTGTGTAATTAGTAATACTTCTATCTTAATCGTAATCCAATAGTTAATATATAAGTAATTCCCTTCGCATTTAAGCTTAATCGGTATGACGATTAAACAGTAAGTTGGTCTAATTACTACTTAGGAACCCATGAAAATAATTTAGAGCCTAAATTTATAAACAAAACTATAACGGATATTATAGTAACGTACATAATTGGAAAATTTACGGGAAATTGGAAATACGTAGTTAAAATTATTTTACAATTAGATCATTTCTTGGAAAAATATAATGCAAAATACTATATCGCTGATGCAAATAAAATAAAATTTCAGCAGTTGTATAAATTATGATTCGAAGAATTAATGCAATTCTTATATATTCTCAAAGAAAATGCGGTCTCGTTTTTCATTTCTGTCCATTTCTACGTGTTTAGTATATGTCACAGCAAATTAGCAAATGTCTAGAAAAAAATCCCCAGAAATTTGATGATGTGCTTAAAGAACTTAAAGTATAGTATACAGATGTTTATTATATACAGAAATTTGAGATGGAATTATGTAAAACTGTGCATGAAGAAAAGAGAATGAAGAAAAGAGTCATATGAAAATTCACGAACTTAAAATGTTACATTTACAATAAATAAATGTTATAAATAGTTTATACATTCTGTAAAGTGAATTTTCTATATAAGAATGTGTAATATCTGGTCTAACTATCTAATTAACTCCAGAGGAAATTTAAACTACGATTCTGTTAATATCTTAAAGAGACATTTAAGTTAACAATGCACTTATCGAGTTAGAAAGGTTTAACTGCACTTTAACTATATGCACATTTCCTTTTGTTAATTACGTTTACAGGCTGATTAAAGGACATGTTTCTATAGTGATGTTCGCATATTCATGTATAAAGTGAAATAGTTTCAGTATGCATAGATATATACAAAACGGACTTAGCGAAATGGAATAATTTAGATTCGATTTTACCATATGTAGTTTAATATACAAGAGTCTTACTATGTTTGGCAAATATGAAGAATGTACAATTTTTAATAAAATTATGATAGACGAATGGTATGTGTGTACAGAGGATACACAAAAGGGGAAGACTCAAGGAATGTTAATACGATTAGTAAGGTACAGAATTTTATTGTATATAATTATCGTAATGACAAAAACAAGAGAATGTTGTGAATTATGTTCATGATGGCTTGTTCTTTCCCTTAAATGCGTGATTGCAATTTCAAATTAACTCTTAACTTTTCCATTTCTAATCTTAAAATACTGGAATGCCCAAGTTTCACATTTTTCTCAAAAATAAGAATTCCCTGCCTCCTGAAATCACCCAAAATTATTTGCATTTTTAAGGAGTTGATGCTCAATGGAAGACATCACTTAACTGATGGATAATAAGCACGTCATTTGAAAGCTTTCATCATTGCAATTTTTCAAAAAAAAAAAAAAAAAAAAAAAAAAAAAAAAAAATCCACAGCACTTCACGATTCTATCTGAAAGAGATTCTCTAACATTCGAACATAACATTCGTAAATCATTCGAACTGATAATCAATTAATCACACTATATGGGAAAGTGGAGGGATTTGATAGCAATGATATCCAATGGTTTTAGACACTCAAAATAGTGTTGGCATCTGAGACACTTCAGTTTGGTTAATGTTCAAAGATTTGCAAGGATGTTTACATAATTTTACTACCTATCTGTGTACAATAAAGTATTGTTACGAAACTGTAATGCTGCTTCCCAGCGTAGTTGGTACCACCATCGGAAAGAATGTTTTACAGCCATCCGTATTGGACGGAGGCCGTGTGTCGCGTCGGAGGTCCCGGAGCTTGGCGACCATTTTGCGACTTGGCGACTAATTTGGCGACATTGGCGCCAAAATAGATTATACCCGAAACATCGAGAATTTTCCCTATCCGTCCAGTAGGAACCGAGTTACGCCTCGAACGCTCCTGATTGGTTGAGAGGCTTCTAGACCCGCCTCCTGAGACCTATAAAAGGAAGCAGCTACCAGGTAGTCGTGAACCAGTGGAGTGCGAGAATAGTCGGAAGCGACAGAGAAGAGAGTAGTCGGCACGGACGGTAAAGAACTGGCCTTCCAGAGATAAGCTTAGCAGCGACGGAGTGAAGCTAATGCTGAACTAAGCTGTGTGCTACTGTCTGTAGTAGAATCTGTTGTATGCTGAACGTCTCGGCTGAAGATAATCGTCTTCTGTGCTGTATATAGTTTGCGTCTTTGTGCTGTCCTGTGTGCCTTCGTGTAAATAAACTTCGTTGTTTTATTTTCTACTGCAGCCTGGTGATTGAGCGTTCTTCACACCATATAACCCCCACTATCCAAACGAACCCCGGAAATTTCGTATTATAGAACTGTACAATGTCAATTAGAACACTGGTATAAAAAGTTTAATGGCAGTTTATATTTGTTACGCTGCCTGCATGTGCACAATATTTTTACTTGAATATCAATTATTAATAAATCATGAAAACATCTAGAATAAATTTTTGGAGAAAACAATATTTTCTGTAATGCATGAAGATTAAATTGGGGACAGTGCTTATATATTATGTGAAGTTGAATAGATAGAATGTGACACATATGTATGTTTAGTGATTTCTCTAAGTATAATAAATATAGAAGTTAAGAATGATAATTAAAATTTATTCTATGTTAGAAACGCTGTGGAACGCCCTGAGTGCAATCCAGCTGTCTAATTTCATTCTAAAAAATTACATGGACCAGACAATACGCGCAAAAAAAAAAAAAAAAAAAAAAAAAAAAAAAAAAAGAAAATTAAAACTTTGAATTGGATTCCTGTACCCATTATAATCATGATGTAATTCATATATATATCTTATGCGAAGTATACAATTAGAAAGTGCTCTAATCATCAAAATATAGGCTGTCGTGATTTTTACGAACCTCCACTTTTCAGACCTCCCTAAATCTGAGAAACATATTTTTGGAATTTTGTCTCTTTTGCCATGCATACATTTGCCTGTGAACATCATGCACAAAAATATTTTAAACTAGAATAATGAAATTTGATACATAATGTTTGGATGAAATGAAAGGATTGTAATCAAATTTTGACCGAAATCCGTTCAGAAGAAGCATGTCAAAATCCGCAAGAGTTCCGCCGTTTGTCGGTCTGTCATTTCACAAGCATGTTGTTGTTGTTGTTTCTAATGGCACTTGGCATGTACAAACTCGCTGACGAAGTCAGCGATTTAAGCCAAGGGAGCGTCTCTTGTTTTAGTAGCGCCAACTAGGGCCAAGAGTACGCCTTAGCTCTCACGCATCATATTGATTTGCAGAACTCCTTTTTACAGGAGGTCACAGTCACACATCTCACAGATAGAACAGATGAAGAACAACTATGCCCGAACCGGGATTCAAACGCCAATAAATGTGCAAAAAATTATTAAATTAATAAAAAATGAATGTATGAAAATTATTAAATTAATAAGAAAGCAATAAATCAAAGCAACAATAAAACTTAACACTAAAGTAATAAGGTTAAAATTAATAAATTAGCAGTAAACCTTCAGTCAAAATTAATTTTAAAAAATACCACTTTAAATCAATAAGATAATAAAATAAATATTTTATTTGTCTTTCAATAATGGATTCATAATTGGTTTTTAAAATACAAAGCGTTAATAAGGATTAAAATTATTATATACTCTAAAAAAACATAGCGTCGATATAAGTTTATTTCTACATATACAATATAATTTTTTTCTACATTTCCATAAGAAGTAGAACAGTTTATTAAAGAAGACTGAAATAAAATTGTTTCAATACATTATTTAATTATATTAGTCGGTAAGGGAACAAAAAATATCTACTAAATCCTTCGTGATTTGAAATGCTAATATCTGCAAAGCAATTTTATATTGTAATAAGGTCTATTTTTCTGTCTGGTAACTTGGAATAAGTACTAAAAATGAATTGGATAATATCCATTTTTTATATTAATTTCATTAAAAGTGTAACACATACAAGCAACTTAGTAAGTGGATGAAACCCTGATACGCATTTACAAATTTATATTCATTCCTCGTTTTTTCTCCAAGTCCAATCAAGATCATTTGCAAGATTCTTATTTAAAATTCAAACAAAGAACAAATACAGACAGAAGTTCATTTGAATTTTAATAAGCTATCGGTGTTCTTTCTTCAAATTCTCAGATAGCTGGAACTAAAACTACAGTTGTCTTTTATCCTTGAAAAATACGCTCCGAGATCTGAGAATCTCAAGCACATAAGATTGTCCTTCTTTTCTTGTGAATATACTGTTCTGAGTAAATAGATATATGCAAATTACTAAAAAATAATATTAACTTTGAAGGAGGTTAGGGAGCAATTTATTGCTTTTGCACGCGTTTTGTGTAATATATGCAGATTTAACACGAACCAAGAATTTTGCTGGGATTCAAATTGAAATCGCTGAGAGATGAAGTGGCATCCTTAAGTCTTAAAATGGCACTTTCTTTTATTCATCAGGGGGGTTGCATATCCAAGAAAAATGCAAATTAAATGCAAAACCTCATGATTGTTTAGCAAACAAACAAAAAAAGAAGATGGTTCAGAGTAAATTAAGGAGATAAGAGTTGAATGAATCCGTGATGATTTCTCTTGAGTTTGAAATTAGTTCCATAATATATTACGAAATAATCCAACATTAAAAGATAAAACATGCCGTTGCATGGTCGTTTTTGGTATAGAAATAACACATATTTCCTGGAAAAATGATGAGTAATCTTCTCGCATTTCTCAAAGAAAATAGAATTTAACTCCATTTGCTTTCATTCAGTTTAATTTTTAAATTAGTTGTAGAAACTTTTTAAAACTTTAAATTATCTTAGAATATTTAGTATCCACATTGTATACAAAATGTAATCGAAATCACCCGTTATCCTTACTCTGAATTTATCTTTCGAATCTGACAACGATCTCTGCGAACATCGGTACTGATACTGCAGCGATGTTTTCTGGTTCTCATTTTAGTTTTTCTTAAATATCTTTAAAACTCCCCAATTCTCACACCACACGCTTATATAAAATTATAGAATATAAAATTCTTTACATTTTCAAGCATTTATTTTTCTTCAAATTTTAATATTATTGCAAATATGGGTTCTAAATTACATTTTCGTTTTTTATGACCCCCCTATACAACAAAATTATAGAATATAAAATTCCTTGCATTTTCAAGCATTTATTTTTCTTCAAATGTTAATATTATTGTAAATATGGGCTCTAATTTTTTTCGTTTTCAGTAATTTAAGAATGTGCTTTCACTTAAAAAAAATTCATAGTTAAAACCACAAATGTTACTTTTTTTTATTAATTTTTTTACATTTTCCAACAGTTCTCCGACTCCTTATATTTTTTGCGATTTTCACCTACTAAACTTCGTTTTAGACCCCATGTATGATGATTCTTTACCCACGTGATGCCTACTATGACCCCTCTGAATTTGCCGGTCGAATTCGGCAACACCCTGTATATATAAATACATACAAACAAGTGTGTGTGTGCGCGTGTGCGTGTACGTATAAGTTTACATTTCTTCAGATATATCAGAAACATTTGTTTTCCCATTTTCTTTCTTAAAAAAGTGTTAAGTAGAACCTATTGATAAAATATTGCTATGCTAATTTTAAAAAGTATTATATTTAATGCTTAATATGTTTTAACTATCTCATTGTGCAAAAGATGTACACTAAAATAAGAAAAGTTTGCATCATTTTAGATAGTCACTTTCTAGACAAAGGAAAATAATTAACTCTTGAATTTATATCACATTTAATTCACACATCTCACTTAACAAATCACCATTATTTTTCCTGCATAATATCTCTCTCAAATACCACGTTATCTAGTCTGATTGTAGATTGGACGAAAGGTTAACAATTTGAAGAATAAGATATCCTATAAGAAAAAAGAGAGGCTTGGATTGTATTAGAGATCTGGCCTCCTAAAAGCCAAAGGTATGTAGGTAATGACATGAAGGCTCAAACCTTTAATGACTCTCCGCCAAGGAAAGGGAAATGTTTTTTCTTCTGCCCAAACACCTTAATCCTAAGATCAATGGCTGCTTTTCCGGCATCTTGTCTCGCATCTGTCTCAACTAATCAAAAGATTTACTTCCCGAGAATGCCAGAAACACAAAGCTTTGTATCAAAATCTACCATGGCTGATAAATGAGCATCAGAATGAAAAATTTAATTTGAGTTAAAAAATAATTGTGATATAAAATTGCTTCATAATTATTAATTAATATATATTCTCGAAGACAGTTAACATGCATAAATATATATTGGAATTTCGATAATATCTGTAGGATTTGTAAGCCTGAGCAATTGTTGGTTCAGTTAATTGTGGTTTCTATTCACAACAATTAATTGTGGTTTCTATTAATCTATGAATAGTTGTTTTTGCAATTTTAGAAAAGACCTAAGCAAGACTTAAAACACACGAGATTTTGTAATGTATATGTATAGATATTTTAGGGACAATGTACCACTTTTGAAAAAATCATATATCTCAGTTAATCTGAAGATTGTCAGTATCGGAAAAATAACGTATATCTGAGAACATATCAAAAGCAAAAACGAATAAATAATAAATTTTGACGCAAAATCGTGTCGAAAACATTCAAGTATCTATACATATATTTGCAATTTTGATTTTGTTTAAAATACTTAAATTTCAGTAACGAATTTGGATTTTTTTAAACGATTGATTTCCTGAAATATAAACTGATTTAACTATTACTATCATAGAAATTTTATGGTGATTGAGGTACAATCAATCAAAATCACCAAATTTTTACCTACTATATTTAAAAATATATATACGCATATACATTCACTGAGTATTTCACTGAATATAATTCCTTTGAACAAAGAACTGCATAAAATTACTGCATTAAACTTCATATTTTTCTGAAAAGTACATTTATAGACTGAAGAAAATAAAATATGATTAATTACTTCATTTAAATCTTTTGTAAGTAAAATTACAAGCTGATTTTACAAGTTTCTCGACAGTGATTAGCCTATGATCAGGAAAATGTTGATTGTTCTAAAATTGATATATAAAAACTTCATAAATCAATCAGATTTGATCGCAGAAGATAGAAACAAATTTCATAATCTTTCCATAAGTCATTTATTGATTGAAATAATATAAACTATTTTTATTTACATAATTTAAATATTTTGAAAGTGAAACTAAAAATTGAATTTTACGATGAATCAGAAAAATTTTTGTTGAATAATTCTTTAAGCTATTATATAGATTACAAAAATTATTGTGCAATGCACATAAGCTTCAATGCTGAATGACTCTGCTTTCCATTTTCATATTTAAAAAAAGACAATATACAATTTAATTATAGGTATTATATAATATTATATTAATTTCAGTTTAACATTTCCGCTCTAATTTAAAGTTGAAATTTTATGGGTACTTACAGAAAATTAAGGAGAGAGATAAGTATTACAACGAACAGGATTGTTTAAGGCCTACATAACAGTATGACTGAATTATATAATTATCAAAATATGAGGCTTAAAAATATTTTGCAGAAAAAGCTATTAAGATACCAAGCTACATAAAATATTTAGTTGAAACTTTTAGCGATCATTAATAATGGCAAACCGTCTTGTCGCCAAAGACGGCCATTAATATATGCATTCCAAGCTCGATAGTTCTATATCAGGTCTGTAAAGCTTCAAAATACACACACAATCACGCTTGTACGCACGCACATGCGTATATGTGTGACATGTATATCTGTATGCACACACACATACATACATATATGTAATGATATTTTAAACTCTTAATTTAAACCAAATTAATTTCCAAAGCTTTGTATTAATTTTGCCCATATTATTTTCATTCTCTTATTTCCTGATACAATTCCACTTTCTGTTTAATTAATTCAACTGAAGCTGTGTTAAAATTACTGCGCAATCACTTCTATGTATTGAATGAAAGTGATACGTTGCCCTTGTCAAAGGTCAACACGTGTATTGAATTGGCACGTGGCCGGAAATCCCATGTTATATAAGACTAATGATCATATGTTTCGTCCCTTCCTCTTTTTTACTTCTGCTTTTGTGTCGCGCTGCACCTTCTTGCAATACAGAGTCTCTTCACTGCTTGTCAAACCTGTATTCTGCTTCAAAAAAATTATGTTATATATATATTATATAAGCTGATTTGGATTTTTAAACTATTGATGCACACCTATTCTGAAGATGCCTAAGAATTATATATAGAGAGAGACATACATATCACAAGTTCAACTTTAAGATAAGTGAAGGTAAGTAAAAATATATAAATTCTAAACAAGGTTTTATTGGCACCTCATTTAATCGATAAATATTATCTTTGGTAAACAGAATCCTTCGGAAAAATCGACGTCTCATAGCTTTAGAATAAGTTATTATGTGTGATAAAAAGGCAGGAATTTAGTTTCAAATTGTGTTCCTTAAGAGCCAAGTGTATATTCCTAATGAAATGAAGGCCCAGACTTTTAATGACTCTGTATAGAAGGTGAAGGCAACTATTTTTCCGTCTGGCCAAACACCCTAATCTTCAGATCAATGGTGGTATTTCCGGCATCGTGTCTCGCATCTGTCTCAACTAATCAAAAGATTTATTTTCCCAGAATTTAAGAAACTAAAGGCTTTTGTAGAAAGCTCCTTTAGGTGAACAGTAAAGTATGCATCTAGCAATAGAAACTTTCTACGGATGCAACTTCACAATACAAAAAATTCTCTAAGTAGTGAAAATAAACTAAATATTAAAATCATTTAATTTACGTGAATTGAAAATAGTGTTCATATTTTTCAATTGAATATGCATATTTGCTTGGATATAACTGGGTAATAGAAAGTTATTTAAACATTAAAGGGAATCTATATTTCAATCCATTTAAAATGCACTAATATAAATAATGTTTCTGAAATTCATGTGAACTTAAGGATATGTATGTTTTTCAGAGAATATGGCTTTGTGTTTAAAATCATTTTGTGTCACAAACGAATAATGCTTAAAAGAACATATACTTGAATACAATCATATAAAGATATTATTCTAGAAGAAGATAATAGATAATTTTGATATAATAGATTGATAAATTTCGAATAAAATGAAATAAAACGAATATAAAGTTTTGAAGAAAGTAATTATTATCATTAATAATTATATATCTGTTTTGATTTTATATATAGTTAATTCATTATCTGTCAGTTTTTTATTTTCTCCTTACATAACTCAATAAAAGGGAATTTTAAAATTGCACATATCATGCACAATAAAGTATTTTTATTCTTTTAGGACTATCTGTTCCGTATTTCTAATAAAATTGTCATCAATTCAAATAGAAAAAGCTTCCAAACGAATAAAACCTTATTAATTTATTTATTTTAATAATGTTTAACGTTATTTCCATAAATAATCTTTCAAAGTTTAAAACTGAAAATTCCCATCTTCAGTTGTACTATGCAATACTCTCATTTTTCCTATAAAACATTTATTTCTTTAAATATGTTAAACCTTTGCGAATGAAAAAAGCATAGAAATTAATCAAAAACCTAAGTTTTCAACTGAAATAATATTTATATAAAATTAATTGAAATAATATTTATATAAAATTAATTGACTTTGAATTTAAAATTATAATTAATTATTTATTCCAACTTACCTTTCATCAAAAGAAATTGAATAACATACATGTTACGAATTTATTAACATATAGTTTTAATTTAAATTATAATGATATATTTTGATTCGAATTCGTAACACATGGTAATAAATGTTATGATTCCATTTGTAATAATGGAATTACTAAATATTTGATTCTTTAATGATAGTAATAACATTTGCCTTTGAAGCAATTTGCTCAAAAACTCTAGCAATTTATTAGAGTAAATATTATTTCTGATGTTGATCATGCAACTGGAAAAATTTATTTCAATAGAAATGTGAAAGCATTTCATCGACATAATACATGTTTTCGGTTCTGAGAGGATGCAATTAACATGCAATTATATTTTATTTTTTAACAACATTTGTATTGAAATGTTTTTATACTTTCAAACTCTTGTTAAATAACGATGCACAAATAAGAATATGTCAAATAAAATGATCTTGTGATATTGAAATTGTCATGAATTCTGTGGATTTATATTTTTAATCTGAAATGTTCCGGCTGCACTCCAAATAGTCTTTATTTGATAAAAATTGTCAATGAAATTACTATCAAAATTTGGCTAACCAATAAAAAGGAATAATGAATCTAAAACTCATAAGAGTAGGTACACTAGACAAACAGGCAAATTTGTATAATTTTAAATGAATAACGAAATTTATTTAGTTGTTTTAAACATATTAAAGCCATGTTTAAAAGTACATGAGTAAACTACTTTGAGAGGGATTTCATCATTTCAATCATTGTTCATATCACGAACATGACACTACACTTACATTTTTAACTTCCACCCCATCTTGAAAAAAACTAAGGACATTCGAATTACAATAAAACTATAAAATATCTTACATTTCCATTTAATGATAAGCAATCAATCCCCGAAACCGTCTGTGACGTATCCATAGAAATAAGGTGATCATAGGTTACGTTCACAAACAACTGTCAATCTCTAACGCCTTATCAACAGGTTGCGATAAAATAGGTTTATAACGTAAATATTCTTCGTTTTCTTTTTTATCTCTTAAAACGAAATCTCTTTCAGCGCCCTCTATCACTTTCGGGTTAAAATTACGACTATGATTTCTTTGATGAATGTTGTTTGTTTTGGTGTTTTACTATCACCTATTAAAGTTTGCTTCATCATTTATTATTTTGCTCATTAGATACAAGCATTTAAAATTTAACCCCCTGAACGCGGTTAAATTTGCGCCACTTAACCGCTGCCGATGGTTTCCATTTTGCGCTCAAAATTTAAGTTAAAGTCTAAGCTTTAGTAAACATTTAACAAAATAAAAAAAATAGTGGTAAAAAGTAGTTGTTTGGTACTCCAAAGTCTAGAGCGCCCTCTATCGGCATTTTTTAAACTTTGTCTTTAATTTTTTTTTAAAAGAAAATACTAATTTAAAGAATGATTTTAGCGAAAACCGCAAATGAATCGATCCATTTTTCCGTTTTTTATCATCATTTCAAATTTTGGGCCCTAAACTTTGATGGCGCCTATCTCCTTCGGAAGACGTTTGGGACAATTGGTATCCTATTTACTATTACTCGTCTTGATGTGTACTATCACCCCTTAAAGTTACTCCCATCATTTATGAAACACCCTGTATATTATATATATATATAACCGATAAGATTTATTAACAAACCAAACACTATAATTTCTTAACAATTCCAGTTGATGGTATTTTATTTTACTATCAGTAAATTTGATGTCATTTTTTGCATTATTAATTTGTGAAATATTCCAAAAATTATAAAATCTTCTTAAGATATTCGACTAGGTTTGAGAAGACATTTTTTAAAAAAACAAGCATTTTAATGTTTTTCATGATTTTTTATTAATATAACGATAAAACAATGAATAAAGGCAAAATTATTTAAATATATATGTAACTTTTGAAGAAAAACTGTATTTTGATGCAACTTTTACCATATATTTACAAAATCTAAAAATGTTCTAGAGAAAAATAATTGCTATATTTTTTTTTCTTTGTAAGCTGCATGTGTAACATATCTTAGAGTGTAGCTAACTATTATCTAAAAATTGTACTTAAAAATAAAATTTGGATGTGTAATATATTAAATTATCTATGAAATGTTGAGTTTTGACGTCAATATTTACATTAAACAATCATAAATATACCTCTAGAGCATTCAGCTTCAAATTCATAGTTCATTACATTCTGCCTAATATAATAAGCACTAATTTCATTTAGATATCCTAATTATTTTTTGAGATCTGACGTTACTCGTACAGCAGAATTATGAAAAAACTCTTTCTTTAGAAAATGCCTTTAAAGTATTTAAATTCTTATAAATAAGAATCTTTTACATTCATAAGCATTGCTATAACTTTGCTTCTAATTGACAAAAAAAAAAAAAAAAAAAAAAAAAAAAAAAAAGATATCATTGGAAACAAAAACATACCAATTTTCCAAAACTGAAAAAAATAAAAATGTGAATTTTTGTTGAAATTAATGTTTTTAACCTTGTCAGATACCTTAATAATTCCAATTAGATGGTGTTTTATTTTACTTACAGTAATATTAATTTCATTTTTTTAAATTATTAATTTAATTTGGGAGAAGCATTCAAAAATATTTTCGAAAAGATACAAATATTATAAAAATCTTTAACACATAATGTTAAAAAGCATATTTTTAAAAGTAATTTTTTTCAAATTATTAGAAACTTTCCTATTGAAATCTTACAAAAATATATGATACAGAATAATTGCTTAAAAAAATTGTTTTAAAAATAGATTTTTCTGTAAAGTTATTGATATTTACAAAGATAAAAAATAAGCAACATCTCATAACGAGTGAAAAGTAAGCCGAACATTCCGAGCGCAGTTAGAAATAGGCACATGAAGAACAGTATTCTTAGAAGTTTCGGAGATAAAAGGGCAAATTCTCAGAACAAAAGTTCCGAAGGGTAAAAGTATGGAAATCATATTATGAGAAACAAAATATTTCTAGAGGTGCTGAAACTAAAGTTTTGCTTTGATTGATGAATGTATTGAAAAACGATACACGTACAACTGGCTCTACAGAAAACAAAGTTCCAGGCTTTGACGGTGTTTCTTATCATGAATTATTTATGGTTTTCAGCTGTTAGACCATAGTTTACACGATTTCACAGTAATTCTCAACTCTTGCAATTAAGTTTGATTAATGATGCTGCAGGACTCAAATTCTGTATTTAGATTCCGTGTCCTATTTAGTTCATACTGTAAAAACTTGGTTAAATATTCATTTCAATGACAATAAATTATGACTGACAGTTGTAGAAGTCTCGTCTTTGCACTCATTATATATGGGTTTCTCAAAAATTCATACTATTCAAATATTTAATGCATTTTTCTACTTATAGTCTTCAAACCAAGTTAGGTACATGACCATGCCTTTAGCTTCTTACGAAACCTGATAAAAAAATAGTGTGGTTAAAATTATATAAGTCACGAGTTATATATATATGTAAGGTTTTTGAATCCTGTTGGCTAAATAATATGCAACATATTTTGGTTTAAGTAGATTGAAGGTTCGAAGCAGCGAAGGTACTTTGTAGTTTTAATTTCGTTTTAATATCCATTTCGAGAAAGCATAATTATTAACAAGAAGACGCAGCGCGGATCAAACACAGAAGGCAAAAAGGGACGAACAAATGATCACTAGTCTTATATAACATAGGATTTCTGGCCAGGTGCCAAAGGAATACATGTGTTGACTTTTGACACCTTTTCAAGGGCAAAATTATCACTTTTATTTGATACGAGGTACTGATGGTGCATTATTTTTACAAAGGGATTAATTAAAGAGAAAGTGGAATTGGATCACGAAATAAGAGAATATTTTTAGAATGAAGTTACTCTAGGCTAAATTAAGATAAAGCTTTGGAAATTAATTTGGATTAAATGAAGAGTTTAAAATGTCATTATATATACACACACAACACAGAGCGAAAAGAAGAATTGATGGAAAGCTGATGAACATTTTATACTTGGCTTTATATAACATGAGATTTCTGACACGTGTCGATTTCGACTGGAGTTTCGCACACCTGTCGAACTTGACAAGAGAAACAGAGGGATCCCTTCACTCGGCACGTGAGAACCGCTGACGCAGTCATTTTTGCAAAGCTTCAATTGAATTAATTAAAAAAGAAAAGTGGAATAGGATCAGGAAATAAGAGAATATTTTAGAATGACTTTGACAAGGGCTCATTTTGACTAAAAAATTAGGAAATTAATTAGGATTAAATTAAATTTTAAAATATCATTACACACACAACATATACATATATTGCAAAGGTTTCACGAATAATTTATTGAGTTTTGGTTCAGCAGATATTTTCCTCAATGGACGGAGGAAAATAAAAAACATAGAACATTTTCTTAAATTTTCAATTTTTTTGTAATAATTTCATTGTATTTGAGACCTTATTTTTTTATTATAATTCTGTAGTGTTTTCTCATCAGTTAATGCTAAGCAGTATTATACAGTTTATATAATTTGTAATTTTCAGTTTTTAATTTGAAAACAAAATTATTTCATCAGAAATCCTCAGAAACAATCATTTTTAAAAAAGTATTTTTTATTAATTTCTGCATTTGTTATAACTTGTAACTTAAATATTCTACATCCAGCAATCATATATTTGTCTTTAATAATAATAATACAAAAGGTGTTAATCAAATAATTTTCTTTTTTATTAAAAATATTTTATCTCTTCATTAATTCTCATTCATGAAATTCTTATAAACTTTCGCCAAAATTTTAGACCTTGGAATAGTATTGCTTGCATTCAATATTCAATTCGTATGTATACATCTTAATTTTTTTTTATAATAAAATTAAATGTAATTCAAATATAGATTTTTTTAATTTTAAATAAAAAATATGAAATTTTGGTAAAGAAACCTAAACTTTAAAATCCAAATCCAAAAAGCAAATCAAAATCCAAATTTTTAGTTTGATAATTTTGTTATCTATAACCTTTCAAATCACAGTTTCTTAAAACAGTCCATCACGATTCATTTAATACAGATACTGAATGAAATTAATAAGTGCTGCAATTTGTTCTCGAAATCAAATATATTTCGGTAGTTGATATATGCCTTTATTAATTTTTATTAAATTGTTCTCCTCTTAAAATGTGTTCCAGATTATAAATTCTCTTCAGAGTAAACCATGTATTATTTTTTTTTATTTGCTGAAACATATGATTATTCGTGTTTGCCTTTTAACACAGAGCGTATATGAATAAGGTCTTTTAAATTCTGCTTTTAAATATGACTAGTTTTATGAAAATCCTTTAAATTATGAAAATAATTTAACTAATTTAATACCAGAAAAATCACGATACAACGTTCACGCATATTTAATTCTTAAACAGAAAGAATGTCATACTCTGGAAATTATATTTGGAAACATATTACGCAGATTCATTTGGGGTAACTCATATCGTAATCTCTGAGAAATTTTTCACTTTTGCTTCTATAAGAAATATCAGTAATATTTTATATAAAGCTTATCTCGAGTTCAATGTATAAACTTGTATCTATAAAAGAAACTTTATTGCGAACTATACCCCAAACACTTTTGTCGTAATTATGCTCCAGATATGCAGGCTTATGGTTGATTTATTTTACATAATACTGACATCCTCGAAAGTCTACTTACTCTAGGCAATTTTTATTTTGGAAAGCACTTTGCAAAGTTTTAGTTGTCGAAAAAGTGTACGTAATTTGTTTGATCTCAAGACACTAATATTAATATTTATCATTACAGATGAAAACAAATTTATCCCAAAGCATTGTAACAAAATAGGAATTTGAATAAATTTTTTAATCATTTAGATCTAAATTCTTAGTAAATCGCCTTGCAAAAACATAATTCATAAGCTTAATGTTTTATGCCCATAATTATACATAAAGCTGATTAATTATTAAAAAGAATACATTATTTGTACAATATAGTGCAGTTAAATATGCAGAATTCATCAAACGTTTTTATTTTTACCATAAATCAAAGAATGGATCTCTCAAAATTTCAATGTGACAATGTCTAAAATGTTTCCATTCCATCCAAAATTCGAATACAATATATTCATTCTCATTTAAGATTTAACAAGTGGTTGAAATAAATTAAATACAATTTATCTCCAAAAATACGTCAATTAAATTAATAGCTACTAAAATCCCTACATAATCGCTTAAACCTTAATAATTTAGTTTCAATTCGAAAGGAAAATAAATGATAACCCTATTCATTTTATCATGAAATATATCGAAATCTTTAACAACTGCATCATTAAGTGCTCAAGAGATATCCCACCTGCAACCCATTAATGTCAAAATAATCTAGTTCCATTCGTGGAATCAAACGCATTTTGGGCACGTTCATTTTATTCTTAACACATATGAAACGAATGCAGAATCCTCAAAAATCCATCATTTAGGCTGATTTCCCCCTCAAAAGCTCTGCACAACCATTTAAGTCTAAGTAATTTAGTTCCATTTCAGAAATCAAACACATTAACCCTCTGCTCTCTTCTACCACCACAGATTTGCTAATAACTATCTCGATTTATTGCATGTCACATGGCGCTAACGAACACATCGGCCTTAATAGAAATGTTTATGCGGTCGGGCGGTCTAGCGAAACACACTAGCTTTCCCTTTAGAGCAAAGCTTTTAAAAATGCAGGAGCTCGAGCTGTTCCATTCTTGGAAATAGTCCAGACGCTACTGTCAAAGGAGTCCCTTGACTAAATTATGTCTGAGGTGCAAAAGGTCGAAATAGGAATTTATTAAGTGCTGCCATCGCTCATTTATAGTTGTTATATACCAGCGACATTGGAAGTAAAAATAGTTGGAGAGTGTTTTCTTACCGTTTAATAAAGTAGCTTTTATCTACTTAATCTATATTTTATGGGTATTCTTAGATGCACCTCGAAATTTCTGTTTTTGAATTTTATATTATCTGTAGCATAGTAAATACAGAATGCAACTAGAAAAATCTCTTATTCATAATATTATTTTGAAAAATCTTGCAGGTAATAAGTTTCATAGAGATGCTGAAATCCAAATAGATTCTCTTGTTTTTACGATTTCATATATAGTTTTCTTCTAAGAAGATTTATCTAAAATCTGTTGCTAAAATGTAGAATTTAAAAAAAAAAGAGTTCCTATCGATGCAGTTTTAAATTTAGTTTTCAAAGCTAAAATTTCTTTTTTAAAAAAATGGATTTCTTAGAAAATTCATTTTAAAAAATTTTTTTATTATCAGAAAATTTTTAAAAAGAAAAAAAAATAATGGTTAAGTTATCTTATTCAAAAGCATTTAAATAAATATATAACACAAGATTTAAAATTTTCTTTTATCCCCCTTAATAGAAAATTTAACTTCATCTTCACAGATGTTTGCTTGAAATATCGGAATAATTTCGTATCTCCTTTTCAAAATAATATCAACTGTTTTAAACACATTCCTCCGAGTTTACTATTAGACAAAAAAGTTTATTATTAAATTTAACCTAAAAAGTATAAAATTATCTAAATGGTTCAAAGTATTCTAGAGCTGTAGTTAGTAGTAGCACCTACACTAAAATATATAAATAATCAATTCAAAATATATGTTCGAATATTTTGCTATCAAACTTTAATTTTCAAACTTTAGAGCACATGCCTGCTTGTCTATATTTGATTTTTTTTTAAATTTATAATTATCTTTATTTTTTAAGAAAGCAGTATTAGGCTTGTGGTCGTGTAACTTGTAATTGCCTAAAAATTGCTTAATTAGAAATATGCGTTATTTGATCATGAAGACCGTTGTTGATCACTCATGATATTTCATAAAAAATACCGAAATACCTCCTTTTAATACCGAAGTTAATACAAATTACCCAAATCGCGCGTTGTCTTTTAATTGCTGCCATACTAAATATTGCATAGATTTAGATAAAAAACAATGTTTTATTCAGAAAATGAGGAATATTAAAAAAAATGAATATTTCTCAATTTCTTTAAAATAATTATTACATAGCTCTTGCAACTGTACAGGCTTCAAAAATGCAACATATTTAAAGATGATATTTAACAAATTTAACACAATCAGCATGATACTAACCACTTTTTTTCTGCAATATGAGATTACATATAAAACAAATAGAAATGTTTCAAGTCGCATTATAGTGTTATATTTAGCTTTAATTGCTGTATTGCAATTATAAAGGCATGTTTCTAATTAATATCTTACAATCTTGAGTCATCAAAATCATAGATCCTCCAAATTTGTAAAGAAGTTCTTAACCAATATGATATTTTTGTGCCTTATGCATCTAAGAATGTATCAGTTTGTATCAGTAAAATATTAAATAATCTTAATTTATACATTTTTAAAAAAAGTTTTTAATGTCAAAATATTTTCAGTTAGATTAGTTTTAATTAAAATAATCAGAAAAGAATATGATTCTCATTTATAGGCTTACAGGAATAAATAAATGAAAAAAAAATCACTAAGTTCTGCTTTTGCAATAATATTATTAAATAAAATATGACATAAGAAATAAACATCTTGCACTTTTATTGTGTATAGTAACTAAATATAGTTAAATATTTTCAAAATACTAATATGAGTAGATATTTCTTATGAATAAATATTAATATGAATATATATATATAAGTAAAAGTTTTTCCCTTATTTATATAAATGTATATATAGTAATGACTTATTTTATTGTTCGTGTCATTGGAAGAACATCAGAAACATCAATTAATATCGAGACATCAGCGCTCAGAAATAACAATTTATCATGTTACTATAAAGTTTGAGCCTCTTCACAAAATATAAATAAATATAAAATAAACATATAACAAACAAATATATGTTTCATATTAATCAATATTTAATAATTTCCTAAAAAGCAACTATAAAGCTGTATTTAAAAGCTTTTTTGGGAGTGGGATTTTGCCTAGTATATACTTTAAAAATAGTCGGCAGCCTTTGGTTTCGATCCCATAATTGACTGAAGTGTCAGAAATATTTGAACAACCTAACTTATCTTATGCTCACTGTGTACAATAGATTTGAGACCTTGGATCTTTATTTGTATTTGCATTGTTTTGATAATATAATTGACTTAAATAAAAATTCACAAAAATACTTGCCATGAGTTTAAAATGAAATTAGAAGCGTATTTGAGAATTTAAAAGCATTTGCTAGAATTTCTTAATGTGAAAAGTACCGTTGAAAGAGATATCGAATGCACTTTATTTTAAACTTAGTTATATGATTGCACTTTAACAGCAAAGGAACGAATTGTTGATTATAACTGTAGTACAGAACATAAATCAGTAATTTAAATGGGAATTTAAATTTTACATGTTGAAGTAAGAATGAATTCATTGTAGTAAGTAAGTAGTTATTGCAGCAAATATCGAGCATTTGAATTGTACTTATACTCCGAACAGCTCGTAAAAATAAGGGAAATAAAACCGTGTAATAGAAGAAATCAAGACACTCTTAAAGGAAATAAAAACATTTCTTTTTCTAATTTATAAGTATACTTATGAATAATTATATCATTTGTGTCAGTAGAATAAATTACAAAATGAACTTCATTTTCTTAATGTGAAAGATGAAAATTTTAAGGTACTTGATACTTTTTAGATAACCATTTGTCTTTGATGATCACCAGATTTTTCTGTGGATATTGAAAGACATTTTCAATTAAATCTTTCAAATTTGATCTTAAAAATTATCATAAAAATAATATTAAAATTTAAAAATTTAAGTAGATATTTTGTCATATTTAGAAACAATGTATCTGTACGCTTCATCTGCCATTTATATTTGTTTTTTATTTCAGTTAAAATTGGAATCTAATCTATAACAGGAAATTATTAAATTACATTAATCGTATATTCTATCAGCTAAATTAATTCATACTCATAAGAAAAAATATTCATAGTCTGAATTGTTTTGAGTGTTGTATAACACATTTCATAATATTTTGTAATATCTTAGATATATATATTTTGTATACCTTAGCTTATTAATTCTATAAAAATAGCAGGGAACTATAATAAACAAAGCATAAGTTAATCTTCAAGATTAAAGTGTTTCTATATATTTTTATATCTATTTTATGATGTACTTTAAATAAGTAGTATTTAGGTATGTAAACGGTGTAAACATCATTTTAATTATTTCTCACTTTTGAAACCAAATCTTAACTGTAACTACAAAATATTAAAAATACAAAAATATAAAATCTTAATGATACTTTTTCATTAATAAAAAATATATTCAAAAACCTTCACTATGCCAAAAAAGTTAAATCTTCATATCCTGTTACCACCAATGCAAACGAATGTTTAAAATATTTGTAGTCCGAATGAAAAAATAATTAAATTTTACTACAGTAATAAAATATAATGTTGTAAAATATAGTTTTAAAAATAAATATATGAGTGGTAAAGAAATCTGCACCTGAAAAAACAGGATACATAAATAATAATAAATTCGTTTTTATTAATAAAAAGATGCAGCAGAACGAATAAACAACACAAAAATCAACACTCATTTAAAAAAAAATTGTTTAATCAAGACATCAACGTTTTAACAATGTATGTCTTTTATAAATCAGACATAGGATCTAAAAATAACTATTTCGACACTTGATAACAAAAAGACGAAGAAATGCAAGACGAAAAAAGAAGGTACTGTTAGCTTTCATCACCCACACAGAAATTTCTTGCAGTTTCCAAGTTTTCGAATTTAAAAGACTGAAAGTGAATTAATTGCTTCTGAAAACAGAATTTATAAAGTTCTGGAAGCGAACACCCACTCGCATGAATATTTGAAAAGGAGTATCAAAGCTTTGAGATAAAAATTATGTATCGTCGGACTACAATGGTGCCGAACAGTTTTCTTTATTGTGAGAATAAAAATCCTTACAACAAAAAAGAAATTTTCAAGCATAAGAGTGACAAGTCAGCTTTCATTCAATAATGAGTTGTTATAAAGTGTATTTATTATGACAATTATTACTGTCGTTATATATTATTTACCATTCTCTACTAAGGCTACTCAATTAAGAATACTCATAAATTATTGACACTTATTTTCGTAATTTTGATGATTTTTCTAAAAATAATTTTCATTGCATGTAACGCAATTATTCCACTTACTCTAATTATTATGCTGATTCTAACAATTTTTCCACTTATTCTTTAAACAAATGTTGAAAGATATTTTTGACAGATAATACAAAATAGCCTCATCAAGTATTATTGTTCCGTGTGATAAAGAATAAAGCTTACCCCAAAAGAGATATCTTCAAATTTACGAATAGAAAAATCGCATGGTGCTAAATCAGAACTATCAGGAAGTTAAACAAGATATGTGATATCAGTTTTTAAAAGATAATGATGCCTATTAATGGAACAAACAGCGTAAACATGAGCAATTTGCATTTTTTCTAGGAACAAAGTGTGAGTGGCATCCAGTGAATTATTCAATATTTCTAATAGACATTTTAATATTACTAGATGACTTTTCTTAGCATCACATTAATGATGTTAATGTTTGCATCTAATAAAAAAAACTGGAGTGCCGTATCCACATTCCTTCGAACTAATTTTTTTCAGTTTTTTATTTCTCACATACGTACTATAGAGAAAATTTTGTAATGGTCAAGAAATTCGAACTCAGGATTCTGATCAATCTCCACGTTTTAGACATCCCCGAATTCACAAAACACACTTTGAGAAAATGTCAATTATTCTGAATGTGACAAAGATCACTCAAAATCACTACTAACTAGATGGATGAATTTTGATATACGACCTTTACACCACAATTGTATGCTATCAAGTTTTGAGCCAAAACTGTTAAGTGGAAATGCCTCTGTTCGGCTGTCCAAATATAAGATAGCATAATATTTTAACCAAAGTGAAGATAGAAAGATAAGTAAAATTTGATGTAAATATTTATCATCTATATTGTTTATCGCCAATCAAATTTTGAGCCAAATTCATCAGGGGATTGATTGTCTACCGGTCTGTACATTCAGAGATATGTAATCAAAAACGCAATGACTTACATTTATCAAACTTGGATTTTTGGGTTACAAATGCAGTTTTGTTTCTAATTTTTGTTTCAATCGGTTGGAATAAACATTCAAAAACACAAATTTCGTTTTCGGATTTTATAATCCGCATGTCATAGAACAGTCAACAAAAATTTCGCCAACTATCACATGATAGATTCGTTAAAAATGCTAAATTCATGTGAAAGGTTAATATTTCTAACTATTATACTTCATTACCATGCAAGGCGGTCTCTGGAAAAACACCTTCTTTGGAGAGTATAAAAGAAAGTTTAGGGAATACCACTTCATTTTGTTAAATATCTTCTAACTGTACTATAAGGCACGAAAGACACTTCATTTGCTTCTTCTAACATCCCAATGACTGACTGTGTCCATCCTAACAATTAACGATTTTTAAGAAAAAAAAAATCTTTCATGTGCCTGCCCCATGTTTTTAGTATAGGTGAGAGCGAAACAACAATGTGACTAACTAGCTGCCAAGGCTGTAACAGGGATGCCTTAACCATAAAACAATCGCCATTTATTCTTCATATATCTCACTATATATGTAATATTAATTTAATATTTCTTAATTCTTTAATCATCTTTACAAATTATGACCATTCTTTACTGAGCAGCTCTCATATTTGTATTAACACATGTGATGGTATTTGTTAGATAAGTACCTGACCTTGTTATAAGAAAGTTCTTGCAAAATCAGTTGAATAAAAGTAGTTATTCCATTAATTGAGATACCAATTTTCAATCAAATAAGTAATAAATAACCTAATCAATTTTATCTCAAAAAGATAAATAAATCCAAATGTATCTCAGATATTTTTAATTTTATATCAAAATGTGGGAACAGAGAAATAGAGAAAAAATATATAACGATATTTGCTTTTTTTTCCTGAATTTTATTTTTCTAATTATTTCAACAAAACATCATACTCTTATAGAACTTTTTTTATTACAATATGCATATGTAACCTTAAATTTATGTCAAGATCCTAACATTTCATCATTGTACAAAGCTATGACAGAACAATATTTGAAATTTTTTGGGGGTATAGTATCAATTGATTTGCATTTCTCCGTTTGCAGTTGCTTTATTATTGCTAAAATGTCATTTATACATTTTTCATATAAGGAGATTCAAAGTACAAATCGTCTGTAAAACCAAGTAACGTCTAAAGAATGTATATATGGATGATCGGGTGTTGTAGATGCTGAGTGCTTAACATCTGTCAGTATGCTTCGACGGTAATAAAGATAAAATATTTTCGGATGTGATGTACTCAGTGTCACGTTCTAGACATATTCACTGTAATATTTTATACTGGCAAACTCTAGTGACTTGCATTTTCCTTTATTCCATTACCAAAACAATAACAATCACTACCTACATTCCATTTGTGAGTCATATTCCTCTGTCGTAAGGATTTACCTATGTTAACATGACTTTCCGGCGCACTCTTGGACATTTATTCTGAATCAAAGTTTATATTAGCAGCTATGAATATTTTCTTTTTGTTTCTATTTTAGTGAAATTATCTCTATAGAATTATATAGTATATGGAGAAATATTATATCATTGTTACAAATTAATTGAATGGTTCTAGGCATTCCGGGTTCGACATGGTTGGACATGGTTGTTCGGTTCCTTGTGTTCTCTCTGTGAGGTACGTGAATGAGCCCCCCCTCCCTCTAAAAAGGGGTTGTGCAAGCGAGTGTGTGTGTGCTATCTTCATTTGAGCCAGAAGTCAGACTTCTGCCCTCGGGTGCTCAGGTGTCTTTACCCTCAGAAGCTACTGCACAAAAATTTGCCTTAAAATAGTCACACGATAAAAAAAAAAATGGAATGGTAAAATACAATCTTCCTTTGGAAAATCTATGTAAAATTCAGCTTTTTTCCAATCATTATTAATATATTTTCAGTTTTATAAGTCTGCAGATTCTTACACTGTATCTTTATTATAATAATTTTTAATTTCTTATATTAAACTCAAGTTTTTCTTACCTGATCACACATATAATAATATTGTGAATATTAAAATATTCCCATTAATAATATTGTGAATTGTATTTGTATAAATTGATTCAATCAGTACACTTGAAAAGTCTAATCGCGATACTCATAAAATGAATGACAAATTCCTATTTTCAAAGATATTGAAACATTATATACGTTCAAACTTCACAAACTTATTTCAATTATAAAGGATATAGTCATTTTTATAATACTCTAATATGATCTCAAATGCCCCCCTTCAAGAAAAATAAAATTCCGACACATGGAAACAAGCACGAATTTTTTTACGAAAAAAAAATACTTGCACTTCTAATTAACAATAAACAGAAGTTTGGATACTCTAGAACTTGATGCATTAGAATCACTCAAAGAAAAGAAGAGAGAAAGAGAGCTTCTTTAATTTCCTATATAAAACTCGGGTTTATCTTATCAAAAATCACATATAATAGTATTGCAAAACTTTTATATTTATATAAAATAATCAATCAGTCTAAATAATGAAACGCAAATCGGTTTATTTAAAATGAATAAAAAATTCATGTTTTCGATGACGCTAAAGCATTATACATTCAAACTTCTCAATCGATTGTAAAACTTATAATGATTTTTACAATATTCTAATATGATCTCAAATGTCACCCTTCAAGAAAGAAAAAAATTGCAACGCGTGGAAACAAGTACGAGTTTTCTAAGAAAAATGAAAAATACATATCCTTCTAATTAACAAGAAATAGAAGTTTGGATACTTTATAACTCGATGCATTAGAACTTCTCAAAGAAAAAAAAACGAGAGAGAATCAGAGCTTCTTTATTGAAATATTGATGTCCACGAGGCTTAATATTATCAGGAACGATGTTTTTACAAAACATTTGTTGAGTCTCATAATGAAAATTACCGGAACAAGAGCGGGATTGATTCTCCTAAAAGAATATTTTATTCTCAAGAAAACATCTGAGATTTTTAGAATCAAATAAAAGCTTTTCCTGCTCTCTATCTTCAATGAAATAATCAATACGCGAAGTCATTTCTTTCATTCATTCTCCAGTTCCGTCTCTCAACCCATTTCTTTTTCCTTCGTTGTGACTTCCAAACTTGATGATAAATTTCAAAAGATACGATCCCAGTATGTTTCCCATCGTTATCTGTAGAAGCAATTAGTTACCTTGTCTTATTTAAAGGATGAAGAGAAAATTTAATTTAACCGATGAAGGAGAGCCAATTTGTTTTCTTTACATTAAAGAAAAGATAAAGAAAACACAAACCCTTATTACTACAGGGGGGAGATTCTGCGAACTCTTGATGAAAAGGAAGAAAGACCAAATTTAAAACTCTGTAGCTTATACGAGGAAATAAGGGGAATTGATTTGATCCTGATGCAAATCTCAGCATCTCGTTGAATGCTTAGAGTGTTTTTCTTAAGTAAGCAATCTGAAGATGCTGCATTTTTTCCCACTCTTGTTCGCTGATAATTTAATTACTCATCTACGTTTTCAAGAACGATTTCTCTTTAGTAGTAGAAAACTGATTAAGAACCGATGCTGAGCTTATACTATTACTTGATACTATCGATTTGTCAGTTTAATGTTTATAATACTTACATATAATAACAATTATTTTTTAAAGAAATGCACTAGTAAATTTCGAGAGAGAATGAAGAGAGAGAATTTTCTCTTCAGAATATTTACTCTTCTTTCAGCTAGCTTGTTGTTGTTGTTTTTTTAATTTATCGTATACGAAGTGTGAAGAAACTATTGTAATTGTCGAAATTAAAACTCGAAATCTCGACGAATTCGACGACCTTTCTGGCATCGAAAAACACATTTTGGCATCAAATATCTTAGTCTGTAAATTCGATGACTCAAAATTTGGTATATGTACTCTGCATCAATTTTAAAGGTTACAATAAAATTCTGACCAAATTCCATTCAGAAGATGTTTATCTACTTGACTAGTATTATACAAGTGAGCTCAATATTTAAAAAAAACGTAAGGAATAAATAGATAAAATTGGATACACGAGTTTAGCAGCTAAAATGTAGATTCTGATTTTGAAGCAAATAAGTAAAAAAAAAATCACCATTTGGCTTTCTGTATTTACGTATGTATGCACAAGCAGCAACACATAATAATAATGACTTAAATCAAAGAAATTTGGTACTTGATATTTTGAAAACAAATATTGAGAAACAACGGTCTTTTAGAAGATATACATACAGTTAAAATTTTAATGACACAATGATATTATAGGATTTTATTCAAATATAAAGGTTTATGTGATTTGAGCAGAACAGTTGTAAGGCTTTAAAATCAACTCCGTTGTTTACTTTTTGTATTTCTCTATTTCTATTCGTTGAGAGAACCCATGAAAGAAGAATTAAGCGAAAGTAAACATTGCTAATATTCCCAGCATACCAGCTAGTCACCATTTATAGCTAATAAAAAATAGGTTAATCTGTTATAGCATCATATTTTATTTATTAATAAGCTTTTTTCCAAAATTGATATTATATTACATAAATCCTGCGCTGAATATAATGACATTTCAAAATGATTTACCGTTTGAAATATTATTTAGACCTTACTGGCACACATTGCATTAAAATATCAATATTTGTAATCGAATTATTTAAGCGTATGCTTTAGAAAACGGTTCAGTGCAAAGCAATATTTGTTTTATTCTCGTCCGAGATAACGTAACAAAACATGAATGCTAATTGACGCTTTGATTATTTTTAATAAGAAAAATTCATGAAGCAGTATTAATTTTCGATTTCGCAATGCTTCATGTATTTTATCCGATTTAACAACGATTATCTTTAATGTACTTTTCTCATTCTCTGTCTCATTATTTGTAAAACGTTTTATTATGTTCTATGAAATGGATGATTCTCATACTTCAAGCCGATAATAGAAATGTGTGTGATAATTTTGACGGCGAATGTATATTAATCTAATGTAAATACAAGTTATTATTCATCAGTCTTTTATTAAAAAGCGATTCTTCCCAAAATGAAATTTTTGATTCTATTAAACTATTGAAATCCAATAAAGTTTATCGTTATTATTTATTCATAAGGATGACTTGTATAATTAGTTCTCATGCCATATATTTTCTTTCAAATTGAGTATGTAATATGATCGGTTTTTTTCCTCCATTTATTTTCCAGCATACGAAAAATACGTCGTCTCATAGGAAAAGGTAACAAAAATGTCTTTTAATTGTTGAACATTTTATATCGAAATTTAGACTAGAATCAACGTTAAAACTTCTTTGAGAAGGAAAAAATTAGAAATTGAGATTATATTTATACAATTGTGTGATGACTTGATGTATGATTGCCTTTCTGAATGATTTTATCCAGGATTTGAATATCTATCAAATTTCAGATAAAAATTTTCATACACTTTGTTATTCGTCAGTCTTTATATTCATGTGCATCCAAATGCGAAAGCTTCCAAAGCATCAAAAAATATGGAACAATATTTTACAATATTGTTCGATATTCTATTACATTAATATTCTTCAATCATATATACAGATGTGAATATCTAACTATATAAAATATTGTACAATATACGAGAACTTAGTGATAACAAGCAAAGGATCGTTTTTTTCTGCATAATAATTGCAAAAAAAATTGTAGATATATTTGAAAGTATAAGCTAAATCAATATAATGGAAAATGATTTCCTCCTTCGTATGTGAGAAATAAACCTGATCGGATAAATGGACATTGGAAGAACGTGATTACTAGAACCAAGATTACAAACATGGAGAAAAAATACTTGGATATAAAATATGGGGGACAAAAAATATTTCTAGATGTAAAAGTTCATTAAAGAATTTATATAATAACTAATTCATTAGCATTTAATGACAATTTTAAGGAACATTTCAATAATTTTTGTTAAATATTTCTAAATTACAAATTAATAATTAGCTAAATAATCCGATATTTGATGTTAATGTATTAAATAAACTAATTAGCCAATTTTTAAAACAACAAACATAAATTCCAACAATCGATAATATATGCAATAAAATTTTACTTTTAATGGCATCGTGGATAAATTTTATAAGTCTCTTGACATAACTTTAAATTGCACTAAGTCCTTGTCATGCAATTTTCTTGAAATACGCTCACTAATAGTTTATAAGGTACTGTTAATTTAGGTTTTAAGAGACTAAATTAATTTAATATTTCTCAACATTTTTTGTCTGAATGTAATCAGTAGAAATAAATTAAGACTATGTTTGGACATATGGAATATAAAAGTACTGTTTTTTTATTACTTAATTATTATTTTTTATTTATGCAGAGCGAATTATTTTATAAATTTGTGATTATTTATTAAAAGTAATTCATTAATATATATATATAGTGTATGTTTGACATTCTTAATAATCAACTGAGTAAATTATCTCTTTAGAATAAAGACACATTTTTATTGAAACAATGGCATAAATTAACAAGATATGTTGTGAATTGTCTTTAGTCAAATGAGTTAAAATTGAAATTATTAAGTGAGAGATGGCAAATTTTGACAGCAAATGCATTTCATTCTGGATGTGGAGCTCAAAATTTATTCCGAAAAAAACATGTTTAAACAAACGTCACATGATGCGATATTTTATCCTCTTTTCCTCCAAAACTCTTAAATCCACCACTCGGAAAGAGGGCTTTGAGTTTCATTTTACAAGCATCATTTGGTCTCTTTCGAGCTTTACCATGTGCTGGCTGTAAGCCCATCACCAAGTATTCCTCTAGGTTGCATGAAGGCAAGCCCATAAGTCATGAACGCCTGACGTTGTCCTAACAGTAATGGAATCACAAATCACCCGACTCAATTGAACTGTCGCAGGCAGGATTCAAGGAAAACAGCGTGGTGAATGTGTACCGAGAACCGGTTCCGTAATTGCATGTCTGAACCGTTCTCCGATAAGGAGGCCCTTAAAGTGAGATACCATTCCGAAAAAAGGAGACTAGGAAGTAATGTGTCTCGCTGATCATTGTGAAAGCTGTCAGTTTTTGTATGCGAGATTCAATGGTCTTTTATTAGATTTCTTTGTCATGAATATAGAAAACGGAGAAGAAGTGGGTGATAGTGCTTTCATGTTTTTATTTATAGGAATGCTATCATAATGCTGAGGCTTTAGGATTGATTTCACATTTCAGTCGTTGATTTTTTTTACGGAATGTATATATATAAAATTTAAGCCTAAAGAATTGCTTTCAAACAGATATTATCGGTAAAGAAATGAGTCACTCGGTTTCTTAAAATATTTATTTGAGTTTTCTTTTAGGAAATAAAGGTTTATATAAATGCCCATGTGAATTTCAGTACAGGAAAATCATCTAGAAAATATTTAGTGATATAGTTATAGTTTGAAAAAAAATACTGTTTCAAATTTCCCTGAGGAAAATTAATCGTTATTTTCGTATTGGTCCCTAGACGATAATAAAATGCGATTCCAAATCCTATAAAAAATCTTAAAAGTCAAATATTTTTGGTCCCATTCAAATTTTTTAATAAAGCTGAAAATTCTGAAGAATATTAACTTAAATTTTATATTTATGTTCTTGAATTTCATGTTCATTCATTGTTTTAAACTCAACAACTAAGACTTGCTTTATATTATAATGTATCAATACTCGACATTCTTCTAAAAATGAGAAAAAGAAAATATGTCTGAAAGTCACTTCTCATAACGAAAATTTCCATTTTCCAATGGAAATTTTATCTTTATATTCTCGAATTCCATATTTATTCATTATGAAATCAATGCCCTGCATTGCAATTCATCTTTAATTGACATTCTTCTAAACATGCAAAGAATAATATATGTCTGGATGCCATTTCTCTTATCTTTAATCAACAAAATTGTGCGGACGTATTAATATATTACTGTTAGATTCATTCAGTATGAAATAATTATGAAGAAAGCATCATCAGATGGAAGCCAGAAATTAAAATTTCATTAGCATTTCGGGTAAGAAGGAAAACGAGCTATATATATCTTAATTTTCTATGATCTGAGATTTATAAGTTGCATATTAGTAATAAATAACTAATTCAGTAATCATTAGTATTTATTGAAATCGATTAATGCGATAACTATAGGCATTTAATTAAAATCCATTTTTTGCCAAAGACGAAAAGATTTTATTAAATGTAGAGGTTTTAAGGGATTTGTTTTCATTTTTCATTTTGATGTTTCCTTTTTATTTTTCTTAAATTATGTAATATTTATACACCCTTCGACAATCATCTTTTGAACTCGTGTATGTGACAACTGTATGATAAATAAATTTATAGTTCTATGGTTCAAGATACATTAAAATTTAAACCTCCAAATGAAAGCTAAATTCTTCAAGTAATGAAGGAAATGCTATTGCCTTAAAAATACATTTAATTTATAATGAGCGTGACATAGTATGAACAAGGAAATTACATTTATTATTTGCTATACTAATATTATACTAAGGTATTAGGAGTTTATATTAAAAATAAATTTGTGTTTGGAAGAAAGTTGTCAGAATTGGGATTATTCTTCCACTTAAATTTCCAGACTTAAAACACATTTTTAAATAATTAAATGCGGTACATTGCGTTAAAATATAAGTAATTGAATTCATGGACATACAAAGAGATTACTTAAATTTTTAGTTAACGAAAATAGTATATTTTTAATTTGCACTATTTGTCAAAATAGAAATTATGTCCGCTTTTCGTCTGCTTCTATGGTGAATACAGTAGACATAAGCATACTTTCGCCTTTTCGCATGAATATATCATTGTATATTAGAAGAGAAATCATAATAAAGTGCTGTACATGGTAGAGGCACAATCGCGACTCCAATGCCAATAAATAATTGATTACGGATATATTAATATCGTTTGAATGTTGATCATTGGATTGATAAATAACACCGATCCTTGTAAGTCGATCATATTTTAAAATTTAATTGGGTTAATTTTTAAGAATATACTATAAAATTAAAAAACCTTCACATAAAGAAATTAAGTTCCAGTATCTCATTTATAAGTAAATACACATAAAACTAAAGTTTATTTGGGCACTTCAACCATTAATGACAAGAATTCCTGATTTTAATATGCAGTTAACATAATTTCCATATTTTCTTGTCATACAATGAATATACTTATTTTTTTTTTGTTTTGTCTTTACTGCTGAAATTCTAGATATATTTTTTCTCAAAGTCACTCTCTAAAATATTCAGAAAAAAAGCGTCGATTTACAGAATCATTACAATTTAGTTGAAAACCAAGAACATCTTCATGGTTACTTTTGAATAATAAAATACTAACTCTATTTTCTGAAGCATATTGTCAAAAAACATAAATCCGTGTTAAGTTTATCCTATTCCAACATATACAAGTATAGATGAAGTGAATTTTGGATTGTTTTTATTACTTGGAAAACGCAGTTATAACGTAACGTGAACTTTATTACAAAGAACATTGTAGTCTCCATTTCTCAAATTCAACTGATATAATTTTTTTTAAATGATTATGCAAGTTGTTTTGCATTCTTTCGATTGGCAAAAGTGTGTGTGTGTGTGTGTGTGTGTGTGTGTGTGTATTCCGGTTTACTCATGGCTGTATGATAAACATCCACAATTTAGATATTTGCATCTCTTGGTACTATTTTGTTAAGGAAAGCGTGCATACTGTTATTCACCGTTATAGGTTATACAGACACTTTAGTTAATCCTCTAGTTAACATACAATTAAAGTTTTCAAGCATTTTTATTATGGATGAAAATTATAGTACCATTTTTCATGCTGTTTAATGCATAAGTATAATAGTATTTTTTTTTTTTTAAATCGATAAGTGTTTGATAGAATTTTAAAAATATTCAAAGCGACTCAATGAAAGCCTCCACAATTTCAGAAAATATTTAAAATCAACAGGATGTAAATAATAAAACATTTCAAATTAAACAGCAGCTTAACGATCAAATATTTTATTTATATTATGAATGAAAAAGAAATGTCTAAGAATTATCTGTTTAAAACTTATTTACTTGTTAAATAAAACTCTTAAATTCATTTATTTAAAAAAATTATAAAAATTTGGCATGGAACTATGTATTGCGTTCTGTTGCATGCACAACTCCACGCACGCAATTTAAAAGAAGACAACAATAATAAGTTCCGTACCCGTTTAATAAAAAGCAAATCAGTTATACGATATTTATTGAACGTAATTCTACCCAAATAAAATTTAAAAAATTTTTTATCTTAAGGCAGAATTAATTATGAAAGGAAAAAGTGAATAAGCATTTTAATCCCTTGTTTTGATGCACAGTTTTTAAAAAAGTCGAAAGTTATTCGAAATCGTTAAAAGTGTATAATTGAAAATCCTTACAATAAAGAGAGATATTCAGAAATATTTACTTATATCAGAAGACAAAATAAATATTACATTTTCCCCAACGAAATCAACAAAATTGGCCTTTTTAAACTTATAAGAGGCTACGCTCTTGGATAGCCCATTTTGATTTTTGCTTCATAACTACATTCTAATAGTATACAAGTAGCTTTGATACTTTTATTTATCTACTTTTATAATTAAGAGAAAATAAAGATACCTCTTTAAATTGAAGGGCACTTCGTTATCTTCACCAAATCCTGAACGCTTTGCACGAGGCTGAAAGATCCAAGAAGTGAAAAATGATTCACACACTTGGTTTAGTAGACTTGCATATGAAGGGAGAGATAATTTTTCCTTTTTGATAAGCGCTGCCATTTTTCACCAAAGTTGAGAAAAAACAGCCATGGCACGCATTCCAGTCATAATGCACCAAGTGGTAATTAGGGAATGTAACTGAAAGGATTACCAGAATTTGAGGTAACTTTTCAAAATTTTCTTCGGGAAACATTCAGCTGCTTAATCACCGAATATCTTTCCTTGGTTTTTTTTTTCAAAAAATGCATTGCAGCCCGTTCCTCACGCGTATAGAATAATGATGAGAGAGTTGTTTCCACAATAAAGCTCATTAAGGTAGGACTCAAAGAACTGTAATTAAGGCCACGCAATTCTAATATTTTAGAAGATTTATGGCTTTTCAAAAACTAAATCATTATAATTATTATTAGAAATGTCATCGATATAATTTCGAAAATATAATCGAATAAGAATTGGAAGTGAAGATATTAACAATCACATATGCAAATATACTTATTAAAGCATATTATTACTAAGTAATTAACATTTCTTTATAAATAGTTTAGAGTTGATATCTATTTCGAACTAATAGTGAAATTATTATTCATCATTATCACACTTTTTAATTTGTTTCAGTTGGACATAAAATTTTTAGGATCCAAGTTTTGCGGTGTCCTTGTGTATTTTTCCAATCTCGCTCCGTGATCTCAAATACATTATTTGAACCCGATCGTTGCCAAGTTATGTCTCTCGCGGTTGGAATCTCTAAAGATGCAAATGCTGGATGTATTTAAGGTGGGCCTCGGTAAGGATCAAGGTGTATCAAAAGTGATCATAATAGACTATCAAGTCTTATTTTCGATGGTGCTCGCGGTGGGTACGCTTGAACCCTGTTTTGCTTGATAGAGCTCTGGCTACGATCGGGTTCAGATAGTGAACCGATTTTTGTGAATTGCACTTATTTTTAACAGTTCAATATTATTTTCCTTGCTCGAAGTGGAGAGCTTTATGTTTATGAAGAAATAAACTGTTTTTATGGAAGTTGTTGCTAACATTGAATGCCTGCTGCACAAATATCCATTGCATACCCTGCTTTAGGATTAATGGATACACTTCCTGGCTAACAGTTTCAAAAGTAGGAATAAAAATATCGACGAGAGTTTGTTTTAAGGTGTACGTACACACTTAAAACTTCGAAAATCGTTCAAAAAATCGAATATTTTTTTTATTGCTTCAAAATGTTTTCCGATCCTTTGGCTTTCAAACGAAACCAAGATGTTGTCAATATTCGGAATATTTCTCGAGTTATAATTATTTTTCTTGAGGTACTTTCACTAAAAACTCTAGTTTCGGTTTTTTTTAAACTCATTTTGTGAAGAATCATGTTTTTCAACTATGTTGCTTCATTCAAACAATCATAAATCAACAAGAAATTAACCAAATTCAATTATTTATATATCAAAACAATTTGTATGAAACAGTGGATGTTTTGTGTCTCAATCAAAGTTATATTTATAGAAATAAATTTTTAATAGCTATTTGAAAGTTAAAATTACAGAAAAAATCTCGCTTTTTCTATTTATTGTTAATGAGAAAATTCTTAAAAAACAATATATATTTTTATAACTTGATTGAGATAACCACATGAAGACTAATATTAGGCATCATTTCCAACTAGAATCGTGAATTGTGTGTACAAATTAGAATTTAAGATATCATGTTTCAAAAATTATGCTAATTAGCTCATTAAAATTTTTTTAATTTATTAACAATTAGTGCAATATTGTTTTCCTCCCTGAAATGAGTTTAAACAGATATTAATGACCTACTGTGAAAAAACTCGATTTTTAAAGTTAAAATTTTAAAAAAAATCTTCTAGTATGTATATACACCTTAAGCGAAATGACATCTCCTTCATTCCAAAGTGACATTTTATGTTTTCTGCTCCCGTTTAATCTAAAGGTTTCACTCAAAGATATTTGACTGCTGATTCATGGTTACTAGGAAGTCAAATTACAAATTTAATATTTTAAAAATGTGAAGTACATATCTAAATAATCAGACATGGCAAAATTAGCAGTATAAAAAACAAAATAAATTGTCACGCAATGCACTTGTTTATTGCGTTAGCAGTGCTTTAATAATATCTTGTTTCATTTTGGAAACGCTAGAAAATTAGCAAAAGAAAACGATAAAAAGTGCTTAAATAGTTCTATGTTTCTTCATTCTTTTATGAAATCATTAATAAATGTTTTTAATGTATAAGAAGAGATTTTTCGAAAATAACATGGAATTTACAAAATTAGTTCTCTTCTAACAATAAGAGAGACTGTGTCAAATGCTTTTATATAATTTTCAATTGTTAAATGTAATTTAAAAACTGTTTTATGGTTTCATCCATTCTTTTATTTTAAAAAGAAAAAAAATCATGGAAAATAGCTTGCAATTAAATAAAAATTTCCTAGAAAATTACATTTGTATCGACTTTGTGATGCTTGTGGTCTTGAATCCATTGAAATGAATTTTGTGCACAATAAACAGGAAAATTAAAGACTGTTAGGATGAACTGTATGTCTAATAAAATTTAAAAATAATGCCTATTAAAATAATGTTGCTTTTTCAAATGTGATGCTTAAAACTCTTATGCTAAGGAGTTGTAATTAAATTTAGGCACAGCCGACAATTCCCGGGAATAAAATGATTTCTAAAAGTGGGTAGATGTTATATAATTCTAGTTGATTACTACATTAATAAAAATAACGTTTAGAAATATATCATTTACTTTCTGACATTTCAAACTAATACTTCCATTAATTTTGCGATTTCACTGTAAAATTTTCTCTAGTCATAGCTACTTGGCATTGACAAAATGCGTGATAATGCAAATTCCTATACATTGCAAACATCCACAAGATGAGACCCTTTAATATAGTGGTTTTATAACAAGAAAAATAATTAATAAGCATCAATGGTTCCAGTTGAATTTTTAAATTTAATAAATTTAAAAATCATATTAATAAATTTATATAATTAACTATAAAAACAATAAATAATATTATAATTTACTAAATATAAATTTACTCACTTTTGAATTATTTCCTATTTATATTATATTCTGCATTTGTTTAAAAAATTCCTTGTGGGTACTGAATTATGTTTGTTCTGTCATAATTTAATCTTCCTAATTGCATATGCATATAGCAAATAAAGCAGACTTCAATTCAAGAATTGACCATTCAGAGGAATTCAAGAAACTTATTCAAATTAAGTAAATCATTTCTTAAAGATTTGAGTTCCCTGAAATCAACATAAGGTTCTCATAAAAAACGAAACTGCAATTTTCTAATTCAATTAATTCAAAAAAATTTCTATGAAAAAAATATAATTTTTTTTGGTTATTTTTTAGCTTAGAAAAATATGAAATATTTTCTTGTAAACTCTGTATAAAATAGTCACTTTTGTTATCATAAATAAATATCACAATGTTGATTTAAGTATATTTAAATAAAAGAAATTATGATGAAAGAAATTTAGGAAAAATTAATAAATCTCATTTAATTTTATAGATATTCTCAATTAATTTATAAATATATCATTATATTTAATAGAAGATTTTGAGGTAATATATCGCTTTTAATAGAATTTTAAATTGATAATGTTTTAATAAATATTGATATAATAAAGAACATTTAAATGTGTTTGTAGTAATTCTTCCATGTATTTTTAACAAAATTATTGGAAAATTCTGAATATATTCCAAAAGTTGTTTCAAATAAAATAATTTTCATTTTATTGCATTTCACTTCATTCAAATTGAGCATTTGCTTGAATTGACTGTTTATTAATATCATTACTTTTGTCGTCATTCAAAAACAACAAACTGCCAAATTTTAAAAGCAAATATTTTGGAATAGAAATTCTTATTGAACTGATGTAAAAAGATGATTCTGGAATAAGAAAAGAACGTGCATTTGAAAGGAACTTTTGCTAAAGACAAATATAGTAGTACATTAACAATTGTTCAAACATAGATCAGATATTTATACAAAATGTTTAACTCAATTTTAAAAACATTCAAGGATACAAATTGAAATTTTCTTCCAATTATTCCTTTTGTGTTATATGGAAAAATACTTTGTATAAGATTATAAAATGAATAAATTACGATTTTTCAATTTTGATTTATTATTATTTTGCATTTTCAAAGAGATCTTTATGATGTAAAGAAACCTAATTTTTTTATATGTGCATTCTTGATTTCATTTAGTTCAGAATATTTAGATAAATGTCTTATTTGGAACTATTTTTTGTTGAATCTTGGGATTTTGTAACACATTTGGATTACTAGTATAGCACCTACGTCATTTCTCTTCTTCATGATTACACAGCATCAATGGAAGACATTTGACTTTTGATTTTACGTCCATCTTATCATTATCCAATTTGAATCTTATTGAAGATTAGATTTCGAAAAAGAGAATTTGTCTCGAAGCCATCGCGCTCTCACCATATGAAATATATTTCAATAAAACATATTATAATCTTATCTTTCATACTCATTTTGGAGGAATAATTTTATCCTCTTGAAAACTGATTATTATCAGATCGAAACAATTATTAATTGGTTAACTAAAGTTGTAATGGAAGCAATAAATATTTATTCTGAAATGCAGACAAAGTCTTATGTAAAATATTTTTGATGTGTTGAACGCTCACTAATACATTGTAGTCGAAATTATAGGCCTAATTAAATTTCAAAATTATGAATGAACCCTCTCTAATTAAAATCTAAAACAATTCATATGTCTCTTCTCAATGTATTTATACTAAACCAAAAAATGTGTAGCAATATTGAAATTGAAAAGTTTTAGATCATGCATAATTTTATATTTACATTTTATAATTACGTTATAAAGGATAAAATTATGAAAGGATTTAAAATGTACATGCAGAACAATATAATTTTGACTAGAATAAGAATTATTTAAAAATATAAAATAAAATATCAGTTAGATAAAATAAAATTCATCATATTTTAACCCTTATAAGACTATAATTTTCTATCAACTATAAATAAATGTTTTCAATTAATATCATATACAAATTATACAAATTTATTTTATCTATTTTCCTCTCAGTAGGAAATAAGTTCATTTAAACTAATTTGAATTTTTTCATTCAGTATTCGTGAAAGTTCAAATATAAGTAAGAATATAAATACACGCAACGATGGCATTTAACTAACAAAAGTATTTTGATACTATAACAAAGTATAAAATGTTTTGTCATGTGAAACTCGTGGTGTGAAAGTGGCAAAATATATACAAATAATGTTATGAAATAATTTTACAAAGAAGATGAATAGCACTTAATCACGATAGTCACTTAAAAATTATCGTATAACATTGAGATGCTTCTGCAAAATGTTAATAAATTTATATGAGAATAAAAACGTATGGTATTTTTGAACTTTTTAATCAGAAACTAGATGCCATTTATAAATCCAGGATTAAATTTGTATAAATAAACTGACACAAAGAATTTTTCCATTTTAATTCATGAGAAATAAAGAATTAACATATAGTTGAGAAAAAATAATGGTGTACAACGATATAAACATTTACACAGGAGACATTCAATTTATTTCTCGTGCTTAAACAAATTTTGGATAAAAGGTAAAAAATACTTAATGAAATTTTAATTTAAAATTAAAACAGCATTTTTGCATTTTGATTCAAACGAAAACATTAAGAAAAGCTGAAATTAATTTAATAGAATTTCTCAAAAATAATAACAAGTTTAAAGAAAATAATTTTTAATCACCATTTTATTGGTGTATTTGGGTAGTTCTTTTTTTATTTTCTGCTATTATATTTTCCTTTGGAAAACATTTTTGTAAATATTATAGATTTGTGCATTTGATAGTTTTTCTCAAATAGGATCAAAAATGTAGAGTTAAAAAATCACATTATTTTACAAACTGGAAAGAAAAAAAAAATTACAATAATGCACTGTTGTTGAATTTATACATAGCAAAAAAAAATTGTAAACAAAGAAGTTATGGCAAAATTTCGAATATACAAATCAGAAACTAGTCAAATTATAGAAATTACAATTTATATAAGACATTAAAAGTAATTAAAGTCTGAGAAAAGCGGTTGCCATTTAAATATTAAATTTCGCTTTTTAGATAATTAGGACTTCTTGATAAAATGTGTGATTGTTTAAATCCTAGAGAAAATGTTCCGTTTCGTTTTCTATAGTTTCCACATTGTAGTTAACTTCCGTTAGCGAATGTAACAAATAGAAATCAAAGACTAATGTAATTTTCTTTTTTAATATGTCATCGTTAAATAAGATACTGTGCTGTTGTTAAGAAAATACTTAATTCGCAACAAAATATTTTCCTAAATAAACTTTTCCTCCACAATAATACTTTTTAAAATAATTTATATTTAAACAAATGTTGCTCTTAAGTCATCTTATTGAAATTCAAAAATTAATTATAAGATAAATATATGATTTTATGTCAACATTAATCTTAAAAATAATTTCGAGACTTTCATGAAATTTCACCGTTTATTTCAAATTTAAAAGAAAACTGATGATAAAAATATTCTTTCTTATTCGTTCAGATTTAATTGAGTGATATCCGAAAATGTAATTAGTTACTTAAAGCACTCCAAATAAAAAATTATATTGCCACTTAATGTATTTCAATAACAATTTAGAATTAAAAGTGCAATACTAAAGATATCGTCGACATATTATTCATTAAAACGTGAATAACAATTTGCAATTTTTGAATACTTATTTTTTCAATGGAATACATACAAGAATGTATATTTAAATTTGTAACAAATTATAATAATTTCTAAAAAAATATAATGAAAAATATTTATAAATGACAGCGTTTTTTAAAATAATAGTTTATGATAATACTCAAAACAATAAAATTTGTTCTCAGTTTGCATTTGTCTTCACTTTTATAAGTCAAGAAAATTGCTCGGAAAAAATTAATTCTTAGACAATATTTAATTTATGAACAAATAAAACTTATCAGTGTTACATTTTCAGTGTTTAAAACAAAATACATTAATAACCCCAGTAGCACAAATATATTTTACAATATTATATGATATTAAACAATATCCGAAATATTGTATAATATTGTTGAATATTGAATAATATGTTATCGCACAATATTGTACAATATTTGTGCATCATACTGTGCTACCAGGTAACAACTGATATGTACATGGAGCAAATATCGATAGCAGATATATACAAAGTCTTGCAGCTGTAATTACATGCATACTTAAAAACAATGCTTTATTCGAAACACATTAGACACTGAGTCACACAGATTTAAATGCCATCTAAAAATATTCACTATTGTAACACTCCAAATTACTAAAATCCAATGTGAGGTTCTCCTATGTGATATTGATGATAGACTGTGTGCAGCATCTGAAATATGATAAAGAATAACATCATACATCTCGTTAAATCTAAATATTTAACAGAAAATTCGTAAAAAAATATTTTACTTATTACATAAATGTATGAAAAATTATTATTGAAAAATATTTGATTTCCTTGTGAAGGGGGAAAAATACATCATAACATACGAATAATTCATTCTAGTTACTTGCAAAAATAGCATTTTCACTTTGTTTTACTAAATTTTTTCATTGATATGTTCGCGAGTATGCTATAACAGTATAAAACTTTCCTTCAAATGGTGAATGATGAAATTGACAAAAAGATATGATTGTAATAAAATTTACTTCATTAAGATGCATAGTGATGCATCATTCTTTTTGTATTATAATGCAGAATGATGTGAAATGTAGAATATTTGAAGATGCGTAATCTTGCATTCAAATCTGCGACTATATGCAGTCCAATTTTTTAATTACTTCAAAAAACCTTATGTTACCTTCAAATCTTAAACTTTTAAAACTTTAAACAACTCAAAAACCTGATGTTTATTGGAGAAACAATCAACCAAAATTAAAGGCAATTTCTTTTTTATCAAACTAACTTAAAAGTATTTTTTTTTTCCTTTCAGTTAGTAATCTCATTTCCCTGTTAGTTCAACCCATAGTCACCATTTTTTTCAAGTATTCTTGTCCCTTTCATTTAATTATTACTTGAATTTAACTATTAATTGAATACAGTTGAGTAAGATTTGACGCCGAGGGGATTTTCTCTGGAGATCCCTGGTTAGTTTGTCGTCTCTATCTTTCCTTTAACACTTTGTTTTTCTTCTTTCCATCTTGTGCTCATCCTGTTGGTTAGATAACTTAGTATTGCAAGCACCGGTGCACAGGATGACGTTATGTTATGTTACGTTATTTCCTGAGTCAAATCTATTAAAAGAACGATACATAGTATTTTTGTACATTACTATGAGAAAGTAATAATTAAAGATAATTTAATAAATGGTTGGATATATATTGATGATTTACTTTTTATAAACATAGATAGTGCTGATGTTTTTATTGATTGTTATTGATTGTTAAGTATTAAGTTTATCTGTAAAGAAAATCAATACAAACCTATGTATTTGGATATAAAAATAGAAATTTCTAATGAAAAATTCTAGTGGGTATTTATAATAAAAGGAATGCATTTAACATCAAAGCAATTAGTAATTACAAATGTATCTTAAACTCTAAAATTTTCAAAAATTTCTTTTTCTCACAATTTAATGATTAAAAAAATTGTAATAACAAAATTTCTTATATTGAAGCAACAAACAATATCATTAAAAATTTAAATTTAATGATTTTTTTCCAAAATCTATTGCAGTATGGGAGTTTTAATAATAGAAAGTTTATCTAATTTCTAACCTATATTCCAATATTTTTACAACTGCAGTTATTTTCTTGTTTTTCCTTTTACAGTTCAATAGATGGCGCTGAGATTGTTCAATCTCAGCGCCATCACCTTGATGAATCGTAGGCGTTTTCAGGTTAAGCTTGAGACGTTGAATTTAGTTTGATATTATTTTCTGCAGTGATAAGATTATTTTTCTTTATAAAAATGTTTTCTATTATTTTTATATTCAATTGGTATATTCTTTGATTTTATATTTTTGATGTATATGGTTTTATAGTTTGATAATGGTCTTGTAGTGGTTTTGCTGTGGCCTTGCTTAGATTTGAATTTCAGAATAACATTTTGAAATTCAAATTGTTAATTTGTCGTCATTACTTTATTGATATTAATTCTTGTTTTCGAAAAACTCAATTTCTTGGAATTTTCGGGTCACGAGGGCTCAATACTTGGTCGAAAGTCAGACCCTTCACAGAAAAAAAAAAATCTGGTTTGAAACACAGCCCTTGATAAAGTCTTTAGGCTGGATTCTTCACTTCCTTCGTTTTTATTCCATTTAATTCTTTTTGCTTTTAAATTTAAAATCTATTTCCAATTTTGCTATTGTTTATTTTTTTTGGTGAGTTTTGTCTTTTTCTTTGGTTATTTAAAAGTTTTTAATATAAATAATATTGCCTAAACTAGAATTATAACATTTCCATATAACCTACATTAAGTAAATTTTTTTCAACTCCCTCATAATCATAAAATATTTCCTTCGCGTGTTTTATGCTCTCTTGGCCATACATTGTCTTTAAGATGTCATGACAATATTTTTTGGTGACTTTTGTTTATATAGGTAAAGATATTTATGTCCGTAAACATATTATTTAGAATACTAAAATTCGTAAGCCATCATATTTTTGTTTACCAATACATACAATTTGTTAATAATGTTTGTAATTTTGTTATAAATATATTAATTTTTTTTCATTTCTGAAACGAACCTATAATAATAGTTTGCTATACTTTAAAACTAAATGACTAAGATTAGACAGTATTACTTGCTACATTGGACATTTGAATACCACTTTGACTTTTTATCAGAGATTTTGCAGTTTTAGATGATGTACTAAGAGCGGCAGTTCTAGATATTTTACATGACATGACATGGTTTAACTAGTATCTGGTCTGTATATTATCTATATCCAAAAGTATTAATAAGTCGCTAATCAACTTTTGATGCTCCGCTATTAGACCAAGATCTTATTAGATAATTCCATGATGTTGTTCACTATTCTTAATGCCATTCAATATTGTGGAAATATGGTAATATTGTATAGTATTTTGGCTGAAAAGGATAAAAAATTCTGGAAATATGCTAGTTAGAGTACGGCATTTATAGCCAGCATAGCTTTGTTTGCAATATCTGACAATAAATCTTTCAGAATTATATCGAAATATTTTAACGTATTTTTCATATTTTAATGAATCTTGAATAATATTGCATTATTAATTATAAATTACTGATTATTATTAAATTAGGATTATTTTTTTTTACATTAGGTATTCAAATACCGGTTTTAATTCTTTTATTCATTGCTAAATAGAATTTCAAAATAAATATTGAAAAATTCTCGATATAAAATAAACGTCATAAAAAATCCATGATTGTTGTTTATGTTAAAAACAATTGTAAGATATGCAATACATTAGAACAGTTGAGTAGAAGAAATATTCATTGAAGGAAATTGCTTACAGCGTTAAATATTATTCATTACATTTTTTTCTTCTGCATTTAATTATTTAATTTTATGGAAAACAACTCTTAGATTTAATTTCTGTTTATTTTAGTAGAAACTAGGGTAATAGAATTTGAGAAAATGGATACTTGTAAGCCCAAATGTAATGGTCAAAATTCTCCAGAAGTCAAATAGAAGAGATCTACAGTTTACCAGTGAGCCAAACCAATAACATCTAAAGACTATTTAAAAGACAAAAGGAAGAAGAAAATAGAAAAGAAGAGAGCGAAACCGAAAGTGCAGTTTAAAAGCAAAAGAGGGATCAGAATATAAATGGATACAAGATTAGAGAAGCTATAAGAAAGGGCAAAATGAAACCAAATACAAACTCAAATTTATTCAGATTCTTCTAATTCGAACTCAATTGGGTTGCATACAATTTCAGTATCTCCGATGATTGATATGTTGAAGACACTCAAGTTACTTTAAATCGGGAAACTGTAGTACAAAATAAGTATGTTTTAGTTTTATATAATGTTAGAAGTGTCCAAAAAAAGTACAAGAAATTGTTAAAAATTATGTAAAAATCAGTATCATGGTACAGGGTAAGACATATTACAACTCGAAAGCAAGAGAAAACAATTATTTTTAATGAATCAATAGATATGAAGATAAATCTAACTAATAAATATATTTATGATTGTATTACAAAGACTGTTAGCTGGTTTTCTGAATCGTCAATTTTCCTCAAACTTTTTCATGTTATCTTGTTTCAGAAAAATTAATTAAATAAAACATTGTTCTATTGTGTTCAAATTATGAGTTTATTGTTTATAATCGGCAGTGATTTTTTTTTGGTTCATTTCATGCTACTTACAATTTTTACTAAAATTTTTAAATTCATCAACAAATTTGAAGCACTATTTAGGGGTGTTGATAGTATAAGTAATTTTTATTTAAAAACTAAATAATGCGAGATCAAGTTTATAGCTATAAGTGATTTCTAGAAACAATCTGTTATTCTTATATTAAAAATTCTGAAGATATATTTAATTGCACAAATCATAACGCAATCATATTTCTTTCTTCTATATATTTAAATTTGTACACTAATGAGAATGCAAAGATAATAAGTGGAAAATAGTCATTTAAAATTAAGCAGCAGACTCCTTACGAATTAATGGAGAATATATGAAGGAGTTTTCTATGTTTAGATAGAGGGCAAGGAACTGTTTTTTCTCTTGAAATATTGTTTTTCAATTTTTTAACAATGATTGAAATACTAATATTAAAAAATAAGGAAATGACAAATACACTCATGTCCAAAATTAAGGTCACAAAAATGTTTTTCAAAGTAATTCTAAATGGCTACCAGTAAAATTTAAACAAATTATATTTTAAATATTGTGAAGGACCGGTAGTACGATATTAACCTTTCTTGTGGGAAAAAATGTGATTTAGCATTAGTTTTTGAGGACTACTACTGAATTAGACCGTTTAGGCATCTAGGATTTTTGCCTGCAATTTTATGAATATTGCATTAAAACAAAAAATTGAAACTGTTTCCAGTGAGAATGAGCTCTCATAATCATTTAGACGATTCCTTGAGATGGAGAGCCGTTGGCAGGCTTGAAGCTGGGCAGTCTCAAGCGGAGGTGGCTAGATGGTTACAATTGGCACCGAAAGTGGTATACAGATTGTGGAATCAATTCCAAACAAGAGGTATTGTAACTAGGAAGGCCGGCCAAGGCCGTCACAGAGCAACGACGCCTGCACAGGATCGCTATTGGGCACTACGCGCACGACATCATAGGCTGAAAATAGCTCCCAAACTTGCTCGTGACCTTGCTGCTGCGTTTGGAATAAGAATTCCAGAGAAACAGTATACAGACGTCTAGCAGAGCGATCCCTTTATGTCCGGCGACCAGTTGAGTGCGTCCCTTTGACTGCATCCAACAGAATAGCCCGGTTGTTGTGGTGCCGAACACATCAAACTTTGGCACAGCAAGAATGGGGGCGTGCACTTTTTAGTGATGAGTCGAGATTTACCACACAGAGTGACACTCGTCGAATCTTCATCTGGAGAGAGCGAGGAACTCGCTATCATCCCTCCTAGTAAAAGAAATCGACAGATTTGGTGGCAGAGGAATCCTTGTCTAGGGTGGCATAATGTTGGACAGTCGTAACACCACTGCACGTCCTCGATGCGGGTACTGTCAATGCACATCGTTACAGGAATGAGATCCTTGAAGCCTATGTGAGGTTGTTCCGTGGTGATTTTGGCCCAGACTTCACGTTTATGGACGATAACGCGCGTCCACACAGAGCCCAGATCGTTTATGATTTTCTTGAGGAAGAGGATATTCAACGTATGGACAGACCCTCGAGGTGTCCGTATCTCCATCCTATTGAACATGTTTGGGATGGTCTAAGAAGAGTCATTGCACAGCGTAAACCCCGTCCCTCCTAATACCCTCCAACAGTTAAAGCCGCGCTTTTGGGAGAATGGGCTTTGTTGCCCCAAGCATTTATTGACACCCTCATAAACAGTATGAATGCTCGTTGTGAAGCCTGTATAGCAGTGCACGGTGGTCACACTCCATATTAGACAGGTTTTTCCCGAGATAAATGTCGTATCTCTGATTTATAATGAAACACATTTTGATATACCATGTTTCTTAATTCTCAATAATAATCTTTTCCATGTCGTTATGTGTCTATGTTCTTTCTTCCATTGTAGGGTACCTCTGTGCCAAACTTTGTGGCAACACAGTGAATAGTTTTTCATTTTTCGCAGATTTTATGTTTGTGACCTTAATTTTGGACATGAGTGTAGTTAAGACGACTATTTCCTTAGAAAATTCTAACTTTTAGTGTGGGAGGGAGTTCACCTATACCTATGCAACGAACTGAATATTTATGTTTACATAATTAAAAAATAATTACAATGAATTCTCTTATTTTTTTAAGAAGTTTTGTATATGAATATCACTATTCCAGTCTCCTGTACATTTTGATTTATTGCAACAATTTAATAGATGATCTATGATTTAATATAATTGATAAGTACTTATCCGTTTACCTTATCTAAAATAGCAGAAAAATTCTTCTATAAATGATTATCTAAGGTGGAGCCTAATTAGTCGAATTCAGCTTAAATTCTTTGATTATTTGATTTAAAATAGTAAATTGTTTAAAATTTTAAATTATTACAAATTTTCCGACTATGTATTTTCGATTGTTACCAATGATACTGAAAACTATTTTAAGATAACAGTAAATGTAAAGAAATAGCCTCACAGAATATTAGAGCGAAGTTAATTATTTACACACATTAATATTAATATTTTTACAAATTTCTGAAAAATTATATATCATAATATATCTTTCTCATTTGAAATAATTTATAATTTCAATTTCTCATCTTATGTATTTGCACTAATTCAGAAGACCTATTTCTTTTATGTTTCTGAAGAGAGATTTAGGCTTTATGAATCAATGAAATGAGAAAATCTTATTTCGATTTAATATATTACAATAATTAACCAGCGGTTAATTAAGCAAAAATCTATTACCGCTTTAAAAAATAAACTATGTTTCTAATTCAAAATTTAACAGCCATTAATTCATTTTCTTTCAGAAAGGAGTTAACGAGGTACGCCTACGCTGTTTCTTCAGTTCCGTGACAACTGCAAATAAGACATCTCATGGTAAATTTACCAAGAATGAATGTTTTATGGGCTTTAAATAAGTTGTCTACAGCCATGAATATTTCCTGCCTCTTTTCAGACTACTGCAGCATATTCGTTTCATTTGACAACTATCTCTATCAATGGCAAGTATATGAGTTTACTGAATAAAAGAAGTGATTTGAATCCTTTAAGATGTTTAAATATCCACAATTTTTCAATTTCAATTTTTCAATATCCACAAGGCAAAAAATAATTTTAAATAATCTTTTATTACTGTTTTGTAAACTACAGCTGTAATATCAAGGAAGTAAATTTTTCAATGGAATTATAAAAATCTTATCTTTCATTTTCTTTTCTTTTTAATATATGCTAAATTTTATGCTTTGGTGTTTTTTTAAACTGGAAAATGATAAATATTTAAATTGACTTTGTTTGTATAATTTTATTAAAAATACATAATTTTTTGGATTATATTTGGTCCTTTATCTTAAATATTATCGTTGTTACCTGTATCTGTGTTCTATTAATTCTTAAATGTTTTTATTTTAATTTTATGACATTTTCAATACGTTTACTAGAATATTGTCTTCTGTGTATTGTCACATTTTATATTGTGAGTTTAAATGAATTACGAATTTGGAATTTTATATATCCATCTTTTTTCATTTTTGTGAACGATTACTTGTCAATGCATTCATCAACTATAAAATTGGGAAAATCTAGTTATCAGCTGATACTTTCTGATTGGATTGGCAAATGCAAGTGCAGTTCTTTTCAGTAATTTTCTTAGGCTTTTTTTTTCTATTTCAATGTAATTCTTTCAAGAAATCTTCTGCCTATAAATCATCTGTAATTTTTAATTATTATTGGTAATTAAAAATTATTACAGCTATTAAATAACAGTAATAGTATTTCTTCCTAATAATGCTGAAATCATACAAACATTAACTGACATATTTTTAAAAAATGAACTTAAGAAGCCAAGAAGGCAATAGAAACTTATTTAATGTATTGTTCTTGGTAAAATGAAAAATTTTTAACGAGAAGACTTTAGAAATTATTGAGCATTCCAACATAGGTGTTTCTGAATCATTAAAAAATAATAATACAATGATTTCAATGTATGCATTACTTTCAAAAACAGTATAAAGTAGTTTTTGAACGAAATTTGCAGAAACTCGTACAAACGTGATAGCCTGAATAGACTCACATTCAACAAAATGAATTTATTTGCTTTAGTTCTGTAGCCATTTGCAAATTTTGAGCCAGATATTTTGCAGAAAGAAGCCAGAATACTTATATCTTACAAAAACAAAAGCAAGATCACGCAGCTTCCCGTATGAATGAAATATTTATTAATAATGCGATTGGCATTCAGAGAATTAAGCTCCTGAACCGTTCGATGTAATCGTGGGCCTTCTAATATGAATCACGAATTTTCATTGAATCCTCCAAAATATTTTTTATTTACTAACACGTATGCATTCAGAATGTTCAAAAAAATATTTTAATAATTGTTTGCACAAGCAAAAATGACTGAATAATTAGACTAATTCAAGGAAATGGTCATCCAAATGCTGATTGACGTGAGATTTTTGGAATAGGAATAGATAAATTTTTCTTTTCAGTCTCAGTTATTGAAAAAATTAATGAGATCTAAATATGCTTGGTATATAAACCAAATCATTTCAACATCGATATCCCTGCATCATATTATTTTTAGATAAAAAGAAGTTGCTAAGTGTGGATCATGTAGGTAAATCAATTCACGTTTGTGTTATGGTATTTTGGATATGGTTACATAACTGGTACGAGTTTGTTGATCGTTTACATACAATTTTTATAAATCATTTTTAAAAGAGCACTTATTTCGTTGAAAAACTTTGTATTTTTGTAATAATGGTAGTATAAAGTACTGGAATATTGAAGCAAGGAATACTCATTATTCGAAACTAGGTTACAAAATTTGTACAACAAAATATTAAATACCGAGTAGCACCTGCAAACTTAGAGCTACGAAATTCGGAATGTCAACCAAAGCAATATTCTTTCCTTAATACCTTGAAATATCATTTCAAGGCATGAAACTCATTGGATGAAAATGGGAAATATATAATATCTTATGAAATATTTGTTTTTTCGGGTTTCCGATTTATCCGATATCAAATTTCTTGACTTATTTCGAAATTTTCCTGTTGAATCTATATTGCTTTTCCAAACAAAATGCTTGAAACAGTGCATATCCATCATTTACTGTGCTTTTTTTATTCATTTTTCAAACGAATCATTTATTTTGGAGATACATTTAGAAGCTTGCCAAACGTAGTGCATTATTTTGATTACTACCAACCTTCGCTCCTTGCAATGCCAGAATTCTGAAAAGCTCGTTTTCAAAGGTAAGAAGAAATAGTATCTATATACGGAGTTTTTTTAAAGATAAGAAGATATTCCTTTCCCCCCTTAAAAACAAATCGTATTTTTAAGGGGTTGAAACACAAAAGAAAAGTCTATTTGACTAATTCTTTTAGGAGACTATAAACGCAAACGGGTTAAGCCAAGAGTCGAATATCAAAACTTTCAGACAGAACCATATTAATAAAAGCAATATGTTCCCAGGATACTCAATCAAGTAAGGAGGTGGGAGTTTCGCAGGAATATTTGGGCGATCGCCATACTTTACTTGAACGGAAGGTTTAGACTCTTCAGTTCTGAAAGAGCTTCTCCAGATTGATTTATCTTTGACAACACTATTTGTATTAAAGCAAGAAAATAAACCTTATTCAAAATTACACAGTTTAGATATAAGTTTAAAATTTATATCATATTTACCAGCGCCTTTTACTAGTATCCTGCGTAACTATTCCTTTCATATCCTTTCAATTCTTTTTGTCGTGGTGCTTTAAAAATTGCATGGAAATTCTTCATATTAAAAAGTTATTATTTTTAATACTAAGCCAGTTCTCAGTACTCGTGTAGAATTATTTTTATAAACATTTGCAGCGTTTTTGTTACATCGTGATTATAATTATAAAAATGCAAGAAAGCCACTGAATTTCTTAGAATTATACTATGGTTATAAATAAGCCTATATTGTTAGTAGAACAAAAATCTCTATTTTTCCAATTTACTATTGTAAATTAAATTTTGAACTTTTAAAAACTTATCACGTAATACATACTAGAAAAACAATGATATGCAACTAGTCTAGTAATATTTTTATAAAGATCACACGCATAATGAAAAGAATTAACTAGAAGGGACAAAAGAATAAATTTAAACTGAAATATACTTGGAAAAATTTCTACACCTGCGAGTAAATCATTACACCTTACAATAGTTTGATTTGTTGTAGAATGTATATAATTGCCATTATTGAAAAAAATTAAAATTCAGAGCGATAAACAAAATTTCAAATATAATATCATCAATTTTTATTATTTATTTTTATTCTTTGAAAAAAAAAACATTTTATACTTTCCAGATTTACGCGAATTGTTTGTTCATTACAATATATTATGTTGAGGATAAAGATTTTTCTTGTATTTAGTCTAATTATATATATATATATATATATATATATATATATATATATATATATATATATATATATATATATATATATATATATATATATATATATATATATTCATTTGATATGCAGTACAATACAAAAAAACTTTAAAATGACTTACGAAAAAAGGCAACAACATTTATGTTTCATAAATTTTACAGATTTTGAAGTGATTCAAATATTTTAAATTAAAATAAAGCAAGAATAGAAAGGATTTCCTTTTTTTTTTTAAATAAATACGATAGCGAATTTTTTAAGAGTTGATATTTTATATTTTTCAGAGATGATAAAAGATGAAGACATTTTTACATGATATTCGAAACTATTTACAGAATTTTTAATCAGTTGCTTTCAATATCAGGATTTAAATTATGCTAAATAACTTATTCTCATTTTAAAGAAAAATTCTACAGCAGACAAATTTGGAAACTCTACATTTTGTTATTTCTCTTTAAAACTGTAATCCTTAAGATTTTATTACACATTTTGCTTCTTGAAAAGCAAAATATTTTTTTTCTGTTGAAGTTTAAGATGTGAAATAAATTAATTTCTGATACCTGAAAAAACTACTCTGCGTTAATCTCATTTCTTTTTTTAGAGAATACTGCAATATACAAGTGTCTCAATCTTTCCACTAAGTTATAATAGAAATTTACTTTCATAACTAATTTAAAACTGACATGCATAAGCCTTTTTATAAAAATAAATACTTAAAGCACTAAAATATATTAAGTATAGAGAATAAATACTTCTACAAACGAATCTACATCAAATGCGGAGGAATTAAATAAAAAAAATTGTAATTTTTGAACTAAAATTAAGTATTCTAATAATAAAATTCGTATGATCACATATTAACAGGCTATATTTATATTTTTAAATTGATGTACCGTAGAATTATTAAAATATTGAGAAAAATTAGAAATAGTTTAGAAAAAGGTCTTCATTATTTTCTGTTTAATCAATAAAATTTTGTGATTCGCTTTTATAATATTAAAAGAAATGATTTCATTTTTAGTTACATCACACTTTTATGATAAATATTTATAAACATTTTATGAGACAAATAAAAGTATATATTTTGTATAATATTATATTAAATAATTATATTATTTAAAGGAATTCTTACCAATCCGAAGTCCCTGTATGCCTATAAAGAAAAAAAGAAATTACATTTTAAAATCTAATACTCATTTTATGCATTTAAATACACAATGTGTTTCATATTTGAGAGGAAAACAAATCTAAACAATTTGTAAAAAATTTATAATGGTTTCTCTTTACATGTGTTTCATACTTTATAATTTCTGAATTCATTTTAAGACATTTTATATGTTCAAATAAAATTTTCAAATTGATTTTTTTTTGTAATTCTTCTAGAAAATTGTCTAAAACAATTCGGATTTTATATATATATATATATATATATATATATTCTGCTAAAAAGAATCCTAAAGCAAAAAAAAACAAAAACAAAAACACTAAATTGCAAAGATTGTCAAACTATTTATACACTCTATCAATAAAGGTAAAAAATGTATTAACTAGTTCCTGAACTAAGAATTAATGTGCACTTTCATATAATCTTTAAATATTGGATTTCGATTAATAAATAGCATGGTGTTTTTATTTTTTGTGTGTGTGTGTTGTGAAACATTAAAATAACTGTAAAAGCTTTCTAAATAAACAATTGCCCATTCTGTAGTGCAGAATACACGGGGAAATAATTTACTAAATTTGAATTAAAATGCGCATTAGATTTTAATTTAATATGTCTTCATTAAGAAGATTTTATCAAATTTCAAATTAAAATAACATTTAAAAATTAAAAAAACATGTTTTAATTTATATTTTCAATTATAAAATGAACTTGGAAACAATAAAAAAATGGTTCAAAAATTAATATTAAAACAAATATATTTAATACTCCAGACAAAAAAAAAATGTCGTCTACTACAAATCCTTTAATTTGAGTAAAAATGCGAGTAGACTAAATCGATATGAATTATGATTTTTTTTACAATATCATTCCATACATTGTCTTTCACAAAGAATTATCTCTCTCTTTTCTTTCTTATTCAATTTTTTATTCATTCTTTTACAACAAATTTCATGAAGTATTCCATTACTAATAATTGCAGGTGTGAAGTTATAGCTAAAATAATATCCCTCTTTCCATTCTCATGAAAACTCGAATTAAGTATTCTTAACCGAAATAAAGTTCTTAGATTTTATTTTATCTTCTAAAAGAATAAAGGAACTAAAAAATAGAGTCGGTTCTGTTAAAGTATCCTGGCTTCCATTTTCATCGTCGAATTTTACGATCTCTATTTAATGTTTTTTTTTCCTAGATGAAGCTTCTTGCGAAATGAGGGGGAGTTTAACAGCGAAAGATCGTAACGGGAAAATCAACAGAAGCAAATCTGATAAGTAAGATATTCTTTTTAATTAAAATCTGTGCTTCGTTATGCGCCCCTTAATGCTTTTTATTAAATTTGTATCTTTTATGATTATATCGAATGAAGTTTATTTAAAATAGAAATCTTACTTTTTCATCTGAAAATTATGACTTCATTATAACGATTATAGGATTTTAAAGTGAGTTTGGTAAAGTTAGGATTCAGTGACCTTTGTATTTGTTATAAATCAATAAGTGTGTTTCCAGGAAAATGATAAAGAGCAGGATGGATTTTAATAAGAACCCTTGAATCTAAGATCTTTATCTCCCGTTTCTAAACTGAAATTAATGATTGGTTTTAGTTCTAATTCTACCCAGAGAGTGGTGGGAAAAATTAATTCACTGCATTTAAACAAAATTCAATGATTTAAATAGAATCCTTACTTTTCCAATTGGAAATTATGACTCCCTTATAACGTTTAAAAAATTTTAAAGTGGATTTGGTAAGGTTAGGATTCAGTGACCTTTGCATTTGTTATAAATCAATACATGTGTTTCCAAGAAAATGATAAAGGCCAGGGAGGACTTTATTAAAACCATTTGAATCTAGGATTTTTGTATCGTTACCTAGAGTTTTAAGTATTAACCGCGAGTTTTAACCTAGAGTATTAAGTATTTCTAAACCGAAAATACTTGATCCACTTACTTGCTGTAGATCTAAATCTACGCAGAGACTAGTGTGTAAAATTAATCCACTACAATTAAACAAAATCCAATGATTGAAATAGAATCCTTACTATTTCATCTGAAAATTATTATTTTATTATAAAGATTATAGGATTTTAAAGTGAATTTAGAAAAGTTAGGATTCAGTGACCTTTATATTTGTTAAAAATCAATCAGTGTGTTTCCAGAAAAATGATTAAGGGCAGGACAGACTTTATTAGGAGTACTTGAATCTAGGATTTTTATGTTCTGTTTCTGGGCTTCGTTATACGCCCCTTAATGCTTTTTATTAAATTTGTATCATTTATGATTATATCGAATGAAGTTTATTTAAAATATAATTTTTACTTTTCCATCTGAGAAATATGACTCCATTATAAGAATTTTAGGATTTTAAAGTGAATTTGGTAAAGTTAGGATTCAGTGACTTTTCCATTTGTTATAAATCAATAAGCGAGCTTTCAGAAAAATAATGAAGGCCAAGGCGGACTTTATTAGGAATCCTTGAATCTATGATTTTTATCTCTTGTTTCTAAACCGAAATTACTTAATCCACTTATTGGTTTTAGTTCTAATTCTACCCAGAGACTGATGAATAAAATAAATTGCTACAACTAAACAAAAGTCAATGATTAAAATATAATTCTTGCTCCTCCATCTGACTTTATTATAATGGTTATAGGATTTTAAACTGAATTTGGTAAAGTAAGGATTTAGCGATGTCTGCATTTCTTATAAATCAATACATGTGTTACAAGGAAAATGATGAAGGGCAGGACGGACCTTATTAAGAGCACTTGATTCTAGGACTTTTATCTTTAGTTTATAAACTGAAATTGTTTTTACCCTCAGACTAGTTTTAGTTTTAATTTTATCCAAAAATTGGTGAGCTAAATTTATCTGCTGCAATGAAACAAAATTCATTGACTAAAACAGTATATTTGTTTCGTAATTATATGCGATATCAAAGATTCGGTTAGTTAGTAACTATAATTGTGTTTCTCAGTAAAATCAAATCTGTGCCTTACATTTATCATTTGATGAATTAGAAATTAATCAAAATCTTGGAGTGAGAATCAATCAAACATTGCTTTCCAGGTAAAGCGGTTTAACAGGCGTATTGCGAAAAATTGAATCCCATTTGTGAACAGCAACGTAATCAAAATAATCTATATCTTTTCGATTACTATGTAGATAATGAACAAATTAAATCATTATGAAAACTATATAAGATTTTGGAAATGTTTTTTTAAAAGCTAATGAATAAAATGTTATCATGTTCAAAGCATATAATTTTTTTATTCAATTAAGAAGTTGATATTTGTAAACAAATTAATTCACGATAGCAAGACATCTTTAAAATAATATTTACAGTCAACACGTTAAATTATATACATTATTCATAAAAGCACAAAATTTATAAACAAATTCAAGTTAATCAAAAGCAACATTTTAAAACAATAACGAATAAAATAGTGATGTTATGTGAGCAATATTACATCAATTTAATTCTGGAACGCAGTTTAAATTTGACAGTAAGAAATATAATCCGATGTGCCTCACTGCATAATTAAATATCTATTCAGATATTAAATGACACGAATTATGATATTCTGCAATTCACTGCATATTCACGACATAATTCGTTGCTTATGAATGATTTTAAATTTGTTTTAATCTAATGTTTAACTATAAAAAATTATTTAATATAAAATATTTTAAAAAATAGGCAATACGCAAATTTACTATTTATGCTTTTAATTTATAGTTAAAAATTTGAATATCCTCACATTTAACTGAAAACCAGCAGATAAATAATTCGAGAACACTCCAGCAAATCTTTTAAAAAGGAATGAACAAAAATAGATTGGTACAGAAAGTCAAAAACATGCATTAAACCTACTTTATTATTTATTCACACCTTCCTGAGACAAATTTCCGACCACTTAAAAGCACAGGTTAGCCTTCCTGCCTTCGTTCCACACGAAAAAAGTCAGGCAAGGAGTTAAAAATGCTCTCATACAATGTCAAGAGTAGAATCGTGCGATCCAGTCAGCTTGCATTAACCCACCTAGTTAAGTGTACGGTGACAGTTTCCTGGAGTCCCCAACTCCCCACTTTATTATCTACCACGTGACGTCACAGCGGCCTGGCCAATTATTCGCCTCACGTCGCTTAAAGACTGTTAAAGGATCGCTTTCTGTGCTGTAGAAAGAGACTTTTTCTTTGGCGGAGAGTAGGAAAGATATGTCATGTCCGAATGGCCATTTTACACGCAATCAGTCTTCCAAAAAAAGTTAGAGAAAAGAAAATTTCCACACTTAAGGAAGGAGGGTAAAAATAATTTTTGCCCTTTAAAGGCCTTTTCAGAAATGCAGAAATTAAAAAAGAGCATATTAAGGCAATGATGTGACAAGTAACAAATGATGATTAATGAGTTTAATTATGAAGGTAATATTCATTATTGCAGAGTTGTATAAAATTACTTAAGAAAATAAATTTATCACAGTACAGTATTAATTTTTTCTAAAAATATATGAACATAATTAGGAAGTTAACTCTTGTAACAATTTGTGAGCATTTATAATTAACTGTATTGATATCTATATATTTAAAAATTTAATACTTTCTGTACATTTGAATAGTTATGCGACTTTTAATTGCGGCCTTTTCAAATGATTCATTTTAGTAATCTATTCAATACAGTTTCCCCAAGAATTATATACGTTCATTTTTTTAAAAATAAATAAGCAGCAAATAAATCGAATAAACAACAAAAAAAAATGTAAATTCAAACTCTGATTCTTTGTTCCATTTCTAAAAACAATATTTTTTTAACGCCAATTAAGTATTGTCCAGTGTTGAACTTCGATGAAAATTGATATGCATTTCCATAGTTAATAAATTTTTGTACACTTTGTATTAGTTGTGAAAAACGATTTGGGCAATAGAAATAGTATAACTTAATATAGATTACAAGTATGCAAGTAATTTTATTTAAATTGATTATATTGAGCCAGAAATGAAGCATTCATTCTTTAATAATTAATTCATTTTTACATATTTTATTTTAAGTAAGAAAATTTTTATGAACATAATATATTTTATGATATTGTCAAAGAGCTAATGAATATAGTGCAATATTTTGAAAATGTATCAATAATGTTGAACAAATTACACCGATTGGGTGTTGATGAATTCTCAATTTGTCGCTTTTTCTAAAGAACAGCTGAATCCCTAATATGAACATTCAGTATTGAAGGTTCTGAATTGTTCTACTATTGAAATACCAACCTTCAATAGAAAATTATCAATATGTTCTAAAAAAGATTAAGTCAAGGTTTAAAGTCAATTAGAGAAAGTTTTCGAAAGATTATATCAATATTTTAAATATATTAGGAGGATTTTTTTTAAAAATTAAGTTAATGAGGAGTATCTTTAGAAAAAAATTATTTTTTCAAATCAATACCAATATTAAGTCACCAAATTAAATCTAATTTATTAAGGCTATAATAATATTAAGTACGCATTAGTAATATATAAATGGTGCATTTAAAAATGTAAACTATATTTGGGTCTTGATTTACCAATGCATTGTTCTTTTAAGAATTCGGTATTAAAAAAACGTCGTGTAAAATCATATTTAATTTGCAAATTCCTACATTCTGGATTATTAATTATTATTAATTAAATTATTATCAATTACATATGGAACGATGTAATCCTGTTATTGCTGAGTTACTCCTTTGAGCAAATTCTCAATTTCCTGACAAATATGAAAGTATTTGAACGAATATATATATATATATATATATATATATATATATTCTCTGAGTTGTAACAATTGTATTGCTTAAGGCACAAAAATTTTAAATTACTAATGTACATAAAAAATCAAATAAAGTATTTCATTTGTCACTGAAAGGTGAAAGCAGAAATAAAAAACGAATGAGAGAAAAAAGGAAATAAACACATTCAGTGAGTAGAAATTATCCCGAATAGTTGACTTTCTCTTGGGTAAACAATAAACATTTCAATTATATATCCAAACATAAAAATTGTCACTTTATTATACAAAAATACACATCAAAATAGGAAACATAAACATAGAAAACTTTTTTTATATATATATATAATTGATTTACTGATAGACTTCATCTCAATTCTTGGTCCAAAATAAAACATGGATGTGGAAATTACGTAGGTTTAAATAAACATATACAAAATATATGAAATATATTTTTTAGATGAATGCAAGTATACTATATATCAATATCTGAAGCAATTTCATTGCCTCAATATTGTTTCTAGTATAAAAATATTCTTCAGCCGATTGGAAAAATTTAAATATAGAAAATCCCTTGCAGGGATTTTCTTGAAAATAATCCCTAGTACTTCTATAAAGTTGCTTATATGAGATTCCTTTCCCGGATAAATCCAATTAGTGCTGAAACGCTGCTGCGGAAATCAAACATTTCCTCCAAGCAAACAAGAAAGGAAGCTATCATATTTTGTTGACTAATTTGATCAACGAATCCTTTGGAGTTTATTATTGCTTTTCTAAAATCCACTCCATGAAATGTCAATCTAATAATGGATAGGTTCGATAAAATTATGTTAAGGGTTTGGGTGTCCGTGATAGAAAAAAGAATATTTTTTTTAAAGTTATGAAAGAAAAGAAAGTTTCACTCCTAATTTGAAACTCTGGTTTTTTTTTATATATCTTCTTTTTTTTTCTTTTCAGAAAATAGAGAAAAAGGAATCCCATGAAACTAATAATAACTAATATAAAAGAAGGCAGATTGAGAAAAAGTTGGAAACATTTTTTTTTGTAAGATATTTTTTTCAGGTTCAATTTCTTTAATCTGTATTCTGTAACTTCCCGGATTTCATCAGGATTCATTATTAACAACAACAATATATAATTTGATTTATTTCAGAAGAAAAAATAACCTCAGCTTTCCTATATATTGGAATTTTTTTGTGAAAAAAAATCTGCTGTTACTAGAACTAATAAATCTATTCAACAGAATTGTTTTCAAATTTAAAATTTTATTCCTTTGTTCTTAAATTTATATGTTTGTAATTTGATAGCGTTGTTATTCAAAATACATTTCTTTGTGACGTTATTAAAATGAATTATTTTTTTTATCGAAGGAATCCCTTTAGTTTTATGTGTTCTTAATCTGAATTCTATGCATCAAATATGCTTTTCTACAATAGTTGTAAAAATTAGTACAATTTCTTTTTTATAAATAAAGAAATTTTTTAAATAATTTTAATTGTATATTTTCCGAATGAAATTTTAATTTTTGATAAAAATAATTTAAAAATGTATACTCTTAAATAAATTATTTATTGGAAATGTTCTAGAGAAATAAAAAAATAACATGAATTTTTCATTAATTAATTTAAACAAATTTGTTTTGCCACTGCGATATGAATAATTAAAGTGATTGATAGCTACTTTGTTATAGAAAAAAAATCAAAGGAAAATATGATACAATAAAAACTATTTTTCATGCTTAATAAATATTTAAAAAAAGTAATCCATGTAATACACAGATGCTTTTAATTCAGCCTTTTCATGTTTTTCTCATTATATTTCACTGTATATCTCTGAAATTGAGTGTGCAAAATTAATTTAATTAATTAATAAGTAAGTAAATTAATTAACTGCACTAATCGCGTACAAATGTTTTATTGTATTTGGCAATTCAAGTATTAATGTCGTCATGTATTTTATACTTCTTATTTAGAACTATTGTTTCAAGCCTATTTCAATAGAGACCTATCCGAATTTTTCAGGGATTGTTTTAAAGTATTTTATCTAAGCAAATGTTGCTAATGAAGGTTATTCGAAAAACATTTTTAATATTTTAAGTTAATAAAAAAATAATGCATTAATATTTGTTCAAATATAATAGCATTCAAAAGTAAAATACACATTCACTTTGAGTGCAAGCATTCGATGGAAGCATAATAGAAGTATTATTTATATTTAGTCAATAAAAATAAAATTTGAGAAATCGCATCCTAAAATAAATAATTTCCAATGAAACTATACTAGAACTCATAAACATGATTTCAGAACTCATACTATTTTATAAATATTTATTATTGAATAGTTAACTTTATTGTTTGATAGATCGTTATTATTGGAAAGTTAACTTTTTTACTTGATAAATCCTTATTATTGAATAGTTAATTTCATAGTTTGATAAATCTTTATTATTGAAAAGTTAACTTTATTGCTTGATAAATCTTTATTATTGAATAGTTAACTTTATTGCTTAATAAATCCTTATAATTGAATAGTTAACTTTATTATTTGATAAATTATTATTATTGAATATTTATTTTGAATGTTTCATAAATCCTTGTTATTAAATAGTTAACTTTATTATTTAATAAATCTTTATTATTGAATAGTTAACTTCATTATTTGATAAATTATTATTATTGAATATTTATTTTGAATGTTTCCTAAATCCTTGTTATTGAACAGTTAACTTTATTATTTGATAAATCTTTATTATTGAATATTTAAATTAATTGTAAATAGAGTTAACTATATAGAATTTTATAAACGCAGCATGAATTACTGTATAATGTTAGATCTACTATAGAATATTAGGCAATATCGGGTGTTTCCCTTTTGAAAAATAGTTTTCATTCGATAGAAACTTATCTCATTACAAACTTTATATATGGACAAAAAATAATTCTTGAAATTACAAAGTTTTATGAATTAAAATACCCAATAAGTAGATCTATTTATAAACAAATTTTCAATTCGCAAGCGTCTACCTGCAAAATTGAAACTAACAATACATTCGTCCAATACACATTTCTGTATTGAACTGCCAACATTTATTATACTACGAAAAGAAATCAATATTAATATATTATACATGCAGAACCAACAAAAAGAAATAAAATTGGAAGAGTTTACGCATCTCCACATAAAAATATCGGATTCCGAGGAAATTGAGATCTCTTGGTGAATGGAACAATGTTTCCATTACAGGGGATATGCAAAGAATATCGAACATTCGAACAGAGACAAATCGTGACTGTTTATTTGATCTGGAAGAATCCAATTACTCAGCGTGACTAAAAAAAAAAAAGATCCAAGATCTTTTTCGGAATTGTTCACGGTATTTCGGAAGATATTTATGGTTTGTGTATATGTGTTAACAGGATAATGCCAACGGCAGCAAAAATAACAATGGTTGTTTTCCCCCGCTTTCATGGATATCTTTTTGCTGTATGCCTGTTGAAAGATTAAATACTTTTTGTTAGATTAAGGGATTGGTTCAAATATCGTTAATTCCTTCTGGTTTCGTTTCAATTTCTGATTTGTATGAATTGTTATAGAGGAAATTTGTTTTAGAAAAGAATAGTAATTTTTTTTGTTTTTATCATTGTTTACTGATATTTTTTACATGGTAGAGTGACATATAGTTCTATTTGTATGTTTGTTGAAATATTAAATATTTTTTTCTTAGATTAAAGGATTGATTCAAATATTGTTAATTTCTTGGCGTTTCATTCCGATTTTTGATTTGTATGAATAGTTTTAGAGGAATTTTGTGAAAGAAAGGAATGATAATAAAAAAAATGTTTCATCATTGTTCACAGATGTTTCTTACATAATATGATGATTTATAGCTTTATGATTGGAATACATAACAAAAAAACATTGCAGTACTTTTAAATTTCCCTTTTTTTGCAAAAGTTTTAAAATAAAACTTAAGAAAATGAATTTCGAAATAAAGATTTAAAAAAAATTATTAAATAATCTTAGATTACCAAAACCGCATAGTGTAGAGGGATGGATATATTTAATTATTTTTTCCAAAATTCTACATTTCACAGGACAAAACAAACTTGAACACGAAAATAACCCGATATTCACTAGAATGCAATCTAATAATTACCCAGAGGAGGGTCATGGAAAATATATTTCAATGTTATTACGGTAACACTATTTATTATATCAAAAGAGAAGGTAGTTGAGCTATGTAATTGCTACAATAGGAAAAGTTAGGTTAGAATTTAAAATAAAACATGGCATCTAAAATGTTTCAGATATTTACATCGCTATCAAGTACTAGTTTTCTACCAAGACAGGATATTAGAAATGTGATTAATATCTGTTTATGAAGCATCTAAAGATTTTCGAATCGATTCATATTTTTAAAGGCACACATTACCCGAAAATTAGATAAATTATTTAATTTTTATTTTCTTAGCTTATTTCTTTTCTCTTATATCTCTAATCATTATATAAAAATATCTAATTTGTGACATGAGTATTTCAAAAGCTATTAAAAAAATCATATATAATAAAAAAATACATATGTAACTAAGAATTGTGAATAACCATTTTCTACAGGTTACATTTGCTTCCACTAAAATGATTTTACTTATCAATTTACATATAATGAAAATGTCTATATATTCAACAACTTAGTTATTATTATTTACTTTTCATATGCAAAGCTTACGAAGAGGAGATATTGAATTGGTCCAGAAATTCGAACTGCAGATTTTGATGAATCTTTATGTTTCTAATCCCTGAATCTGAAAAACACAGTTTGGAACTATGTCTATTGATATGTGAACAAGATAACTCAAAAACACTTTGAGCTTGACGAATGTAATGAGAAATGTAGCCTTAACAACAAATTTGTAAATATCCATTTTTGAACGAAATACATTAAGAGGAAATCTGTCTGCTTGTCCGAATATAAACATGGTAATTAAAAGACGACAAAAGCTAAATAAATACAGGTACACATTAAAGATCAGACTCTAAACAGATTTAACATTTAATGATCCGTATCCAAAGTCTTGTTATATTTGAATCTAATCCGAAATTTAGATTCAAATATAACAAGACTTTGATCTTTGCCAATACCACATACTCACATATGGCTAGGATATATAAAATTTGATTTTTTAAAAAAAGAAGGATGTGATTTGTAACAACAACTCTACTTCTGTATTACAGTTCCATTTTAATCGGTCGGAAAAAAGGTGTAAAATTATTTAAATTGATGTTTCTAGCAACACAGTTGGTTCAAACTACCGAATTGACACTATGACATAGATTAATATTTGAAAGCCAACAAAGATTGTACGCTAATAGTCTTTTTCATAAGTATTATTCCCCAATCCCATACGGTTATAATATGGCTATTCTCTAATAAATATAAACGAGTATATTTATTACACAAGCGCCTTTATTACAGAGTAGGCGAGTAAGTTTCGGGATTTCCTAGATTAAAAAATATTTCTCTAGTTACGAAATCATTTTTGTCATTCAATCTGGTGATGTTGTCATTAACATCTGAAATCGTCAACATGATGCACAATGATCTACTTTTTTGTTATTTTTTAACTTATATTTATCATAATTAAAGAAATTTTATTTGTTTGATTTATTCAATTTTAGGAGATATATGATTAAGTATGACAGACTATTGATCTGATTTATCAAAAATTCCTTACATATTCCCAAATATTCAATTTTATTATTCGGGATTGAATATGAATTAACTATACTGCTACGTTTTCCAATATTAATATTTTCCCGTTTTTCAATATATTGAATAAAAATAAATGTTATGCTAACTTCGTTAATGACAGATTATGATAGATGTATCAAAACATAAAACCTACACTTTGGATTTGATTAAATATTATTAAATGAATCTTACTATGAACACTTAAAATGCCATTAAATGCATTCTCAATATATATATATGAGTAACAAATATTTTTCTAAACAAACGCAAACATCGAAATAAAATAATATTTACCTTAAATAAGTGTTTAAGAAACCAAAGAAATAATATTCTTCAGAAACAATACACACTCCGTATTTGAAAAGAAATATGATGAATAATATGTTTTTCTATTTATGAATAGTTATAATCTTAACTCCACTTTTACTTACATTTTTCCAAAGCCTAGAATCTTTGTAGCTGAAAATAAAATCACTGCATTATTAGGGTAAAATTCCACCGCCATATGTCTTCTTGGCTTCGAAATTTCCCTGAAAACTCGCTCTAATACATAAATGATATATAGGAATGATTTCGTTGCTGAATACAAATTCAGAGAACTATTCGTCATTGGGGCATTTTTACTTCCCGCTGCTCAGAAATGACTCAGATGCAGAAAATGTCGCCAGCAGTACTTCCGAGATAACAGCGGAACTTTATTTTTTCCTCTTTTGTGAAAAAAAAGAGCCAGGAAGAGTTGGAAATCAATCATATTTTATTAATGTAGGAAATCTTTCGATTGTTTCTATTTTTATCCAACATATTGCTTCCCATTTTTAAAAGATTTAAAAAGTCACGTTTTACATGGAACTCGCTTTGGTGCTTCAGTTAAAAGGTTCTTTTAAATATATGATGATGCATCGACAAGTTTCTGGACTTTGTTATTTAATGCTTTTTTTTTCTAGAGAGAGTGTGTTGTAACAATAAAGGTTTTTTTGCTTTTGTGAAAAGATCTTAATACTCATAAATCAATAGTTTTTTTCCTTCTAATATCATAAGCATTCATATCGCAGAAAGAAAAAAGAATTTCCCTTAATGTGAAAAAGGATGTCATGAAAAATGAAAAGTTTTACAAAAACGCAAATATTTGAAGAATCAATTTGAAAGTAACTTGGGTTTTTTTTATCATGTAAAATAAGAGACTTTTAGTACTTCTCTTTGATTTATGATACTTTCATTTCATTCCTTTGTTTTATAGAAGACATATTAAAATAAATTTTCAAAAACTAAGAGACAGGTGTAAAATATCATTACTTTAAATCTGCATTATTTAATTCTTTAACATCAAATTTTTATCATATTCGATATCGAATGAGTGTTAAACATTAGAAAATGTATCATATCTTTAACCCTAAAGAATCTCCTATTCCTTCTTCTAAAAAGGATCATAACATGAGGAATTTTCTTCATTAAAAAATTAAATAGTTCTAAATAATAAAAATTTACTACAAAATATTATTAGAAATATTCCTTATAGAACTTATTTTTTCTTGCTAAGATATTAATACTGTTCTTTACATAATATCTTCATATTATTCCTTGGATGACAAATGGTATCAGTCCCACCACAAATGGTATCACGCCCAATAATAAAAATGTCAGTGTTTTTGTCTGAAGGAAAGAAATGGATTTCTTAACGTCAATGATCGAGATGGATTTTGATGATGAATCAATTTGTCGTTGTTAAAAGCAGCCAGTCTTCTTAATAATTTTACTCATGTGTTCAAAATGTTTAACTGTCTATCCAGAATTTGATTTTTGGCTGTAAAATCAAATTAATTATTCAATATATTTTTTGGTATGGAGTATTACACCCCAATACAAATATTATATTATATTATATATATATATATATATATATATATATATATATATATATATATATATATATATATATATATATATATATATATATATATATATATATGGATAACTATAGTATTTACTATATACCCATGAAGCATTTCATGATTGTGAGGCATCATATAACTTGACAGATAATAACGAAAATACAATCATGAAAGAATTTTATTTGTAAAACACGATATTTATAAATTGAAAATAACTTTTTGAGAAAGAACAATTTTTTTTTCTTGTGAAATAAAGATTAGATTTGAAAGCACAGAATGCTGATATAACTTCTCTGAGACAATTTTTACATGAATAACTAAATTGGTAATTGATACAATATATGGCTAGTCTGAATTCACATTTTTATGGTATTAATGATAAATCAAATGTACACTTTTACAATATGCGTTATGAATAATTCAAAGGAATTTACATTTGTAAGAGTAGCATATTTAAACGCCGTACTGAATTTATTAATTAGATAAGATATATGAGTAAGTAAACGATAAGACCATATAAACTGGAAGAAAATTTATTTGGTTTTTTTTCGTTTCTAGAGGGATTAAATAATTGTATGATTGAGGGAACTAAGACTATTTGAAATCATTTTCGGAACCTTTAACTCAAATTATTGAATAATAACATAAAAGTAATAGATAATAACGAATCCATTACATTTCAGGATGAAAATATCTGAAAGTTTGAAAAATTCATCAGAATTTAAGAATATTTGGCATTGACATAAGAATTCAGAAATAAAGATTATTTTTCTAAATTTAAAGATTTAAAAAAAATTAAAACGTTCAAAAGTTTCAGTTATACTATGTTAGAACAAACAAAGTATTAGCTTGAGAATACAGTTTCAATGAAGCAATTTGCTCTCATTTATTAATGTTACAAATATGATTAATTGTTATTTTTATTGTCTTATCAACATTAAAAATTGGATTTATTATGATTATTATTGTATTATTAATATTATAAATTTGATTAATTGTGATTATTATTGTTATTTATGTTATAGATATGAGAGTTTTTGATTCGTGTTGGAAGACAAACAGCATCACTTATTTACTTGTTGAATAAAACAATCTTTTAAATTATACCAAGTATACACTCTTTAATACTTTGTTGTAAATGAAAAAGCGTATCAGCCTATTTTTTTGATATTTTATTAATTTCATTAATTACATTAAATTAAATCCTTTTGCCTTCTATTTACATTGAAATTCTTGGAAGTGACTTTGAAGCTTTATACTGTAAGTTTCAACTTATTTTATAGAAATTTGCATGAAATGGGTGTGTAAATTTTGTTTGAAATTAAAGCATTTAAAATAAAGATAAATTGATGTAAGCAAATTAATTTGAATTCTCATATTTTTCATTCTAAAATTCTGTACCAAGATTTGAACTTCCATCTTGATACAGGTTTCCTATATTTAATAAATAGAAAGTTCCAGCAATTAAGTATTTTAGTAAAACTATGACGATGATGAGATATGATTCTAAAGCATTCCCATTTCAACAATATAAAGATGATTGATGCGTCATATCTCTGACTCTCCGACACACCCGAAGGCACATAGATAGTAAATATTGAGTGACCGGACCGCCGCAAACATCTTTACTGGCGCGAGCTGTGGTTGAGTCCTAAGGACCATCACTGACCACCGTACAACTTTTCTCTAAGGAAGTACGTCCCGTCATCGATGGGAGGAGCCAGACTCCCACCTTTTCGTGTACCCACCAGGATGGCGAGATACAGCCATCATGACCAAAGCATCTCATCCTCCTTTCGAGATGCCCCCCCCCACCGGAAGATGCTTGATGCGACATGATATATGTTTGTAAACACGATGGTCATTTTCAAGGAACATCTTGTTCAACGCTCAACTTAGGTTCTATTGCAATAAACCGTGGTTTATAAATAATACGAATAATTAGACTTGTCGAGGATGAATCTTACTATATAAATTTATAATTTTATTTCGAAATGCATTATCTTTAGAATATGAAGGTAGATATAATATTGAGGGAAAACGCATCAATTAATATAAAAGCTGAAATTATAATCAAACTGATTAACTCGTCAGCTGCTTACTTTTTGTCTCTTATAATTTATGAAACAATATCCATCGTACTGAATATCTATTGTATATTTTATGAACTTTTTTTTAAGCTTACGCTTGTAAATCTAAGCTCATATTGCCACTACCAGAAATAAAGCACCAGAAAGTATATCTTCTGAGCTTCTTATTACCAAGAAAATTGATTCAAGGAAATTAATTAGAAGTGTCAAGACTTCTTTTACTTCTTTAAATCCTTTATAAAAATACACTGACAACCTGGAAACGGTCCCTATCACTTCACAGGTTTTGTTCAAGGAATATCCTTTAAGGATGGATAATTACGTATTTAAGAAAAAGCGATTAGGTGGATCTAAGCAGGCATTTATCAAAACACCTTGGCACATTAAACTTTAGTCTGTTGGCATGTGAGAGAACTAACACCTGGACTGCGATTACTGCTCTCTTCTGAAGTTTGCCAACGCCCATCTCTTTATCTATGTCTTCGACAAATACAAACTTCGAGATTAGATTTTACTTGATATATATTTCCCTTCTAATACACAAGCAATTTAACACTCTAAGCATATCACGCAACAATACTGCAGCTCCAAAACATCGAGGTAATTTATTTTAGCAAGTTTAATTTTCGAATTTTAATTGCTTCTACTAATTACCTTCCGTTTCAGTATGTAGTAGAGTGGTTTATGTTAAATTTACCGGTTAATAGGTTGTACGTGAGAATTTTAGTTTTAAGGCGATAGAACTGAGCATTAACGAGGTGTTTGTTTGAGAATGTATTGCTGGTGAAACATTATGCAATCATTCATCATTGGTATAAAGGTGATTTATGACCAATCTTGCCAGCTTCGCAAGACTTTTATCCATTAGGATACGATTTATTGCTTCGAATTTCCAAAGTCTTTTACATCATCAGCATTCAGAAATGCTCAAATTTATATGCTTAGAACTCATCTCTTGTTGAGAATCATTTTCTTAAAGCTATATATCTCTCCCAGCTTATATCCATGGCAAAGATTAAGAATATTCCATATAATTATATAGCTGACGTAAAAACAGACGCTAAAACAGATGATTAAATTTGATTATATATTAAAAATTATGAAGGTGAATTTTCGAATTATTTGAGCAACATTCTTTTAAATGAAACAAAGTTAATCCTCTATTGGCATTTTTGCGCATGAACAATACCAAAACTGTAATTTTTTTTATATAATTCATAATAAAAGATAAACAAAAGAGTCAAAATTGGAGATAATGTATAAAAATGAATTTGTAGATTGTTTGTTTGTTTCTTATGGCACTTGCCACTGACAAGCCCGCTGTTACGAAGACAGCGATTTAAGCCTGAGGGGGACGTCTCTTATTTTTTATAGCAGCGCCAACTAGGGCCAAGAGTACGACTTTGCTACTCACGCATCACTCATTCGCTTGCACAACCCCTTTTTACAGGAGGGCACATTCACACATCTCACAGATAGAACAACAGAAGAACAACCATGCCCAAACCGGGACTCAAACCCGGGACGCCCAGATCACGGGGAAGACGCGCTACCCTATGCCAGGACGCCGGCATGTAGATTGTGATCACTTAAATAAAGATAAAATTAAAACTGAGTGAAAACTAAATTCTCATTTTGAAATATGAAAGTTATGGATGAAAGAATACATCTAAAATAATAGAAGAAATAGATTTAAAAAAATCTGAGAAACGATTCACAAAGTATGAAACTAATATATGAAGCAAATCAACAAATTAAGATAGATGATGAAAATGGTTATTATTTCAAAGTGAATCAGAGAATGATAGTACTGAACATTCTGTTTTACCGCATGAAGAGAAGAATCATATTGAATGAAGTACAGAAACAGTTGCATGTAGTGATCATACATATAATAATCTATCAGTTGCTAAAAAAAATCCATCCCCAAATTAAATATGGTTGAATGTTTCACAATTCGGTATATTGCATCAGTTTTCCTAATTGATATGGATAATGTTGAGTAGTTATTTTTTTTCTAACATTTCTGCATTTCCACAAAATTGAAGGATTTTAAAGGAATTTATGTTGAACTGATCATTCGAATGTAGTGATCACACCAGATCCAAACTAAAATGATCACTGCAAATGGCATATCTTGTTTCTAGGAAATTAGAGAAAACTTTCATTTTCAAATGCCAGAAAATAGACACATTATTTTATGAATTTCAAACTGAAAATTATAGTTGTGGATGAAATTTAGAACTATCTTTCTGAGAATTATTGCAACGAATATTTATCTAGATTTTTGCAGATTTAGAAGTAAATTCAAACCTAAGAATAATGTAATAGTAACACTCATTTTCTAATAGTTTAGATGGTGATATGATATTTTTTTGATAATTACATCGTTTAACTCATTTTTGTACTTTCCTGATTCGAAATTAGAGACTTACGAAACTATAGAAAATGAATAAAATCGAAAAAAAAGAAACAAATAACAAATGAATTAGGTTAAACCACATCTTTTATCATTTGCAAAGTTATTTTCTCAACTGTTATTTGGATAATGGTAAAGATTCATTGTGTGAAAGAATTTATTATTTTTTAAAGTTCTGTTTCAGAAACTGATTTTAGTTACTTTGACATTATTAGTATAATTTAATTTGAGCTCTGGTCTCCATAAACTGGTATAATACTGACAAATTAATCGTAGTTAATAAAAATAGAATTATTCTAGACTTTTTTTAAAAAATAATTTCTTCTTGAAATAAATAGAAAATAACAAATTTGTCTTTGAAATATGGGTTATCAAATAAAGAATTTAGATCCTCTTATTTTGAAAATTAAAAGCAAGAAGAAAATATCCTATTATGAAATATAATCGTTATAAAAAGAATACATTTATTCATATAGTGGAAATAGATTAATATATATACTATATATAGAAAATGTTGTTCATATATTCATTCTAAAAAAACGAAATGTTTTTCATTTCATAATGTATAAATTAGATATTTGAAATATTAATAAATATAATAGTGACTTACCTGATTTTTAATGATACGATTACGCTTTTAAATAATTTGAGTGCTGAGAAAAATAAGAGTATAATGAAATTATCAATATTTTTGAACCCATACAAAATATTTAATTTAGGTAATTTGTATTTACTTGTATTTCGACAGTGAAGGTTGTGTGACTGTAGCCTTATGACAGAATAGTGATTCAATAATAGTGATTGAATCACTATTATTGAATCACCTTATGACAGAATAGTGATTTTTTTTCAATTATAACAGATAGTTGTGCATATCTGCATCTGTCATACATTTGATATATCATTTCCCGTCAAATATTTGGATTAGAAATATTTCGTGTTTGTTTAACGTTTTGAATTTTGTATTTCTTGGAATTTGAAAAAAAACAAAAACAAAAAAATCAAAGTTGTGATATTTTTGAACATATGATCCTTATGTGGTACCAAAATAGCATATTAGTGAAGAAAAATAGAAATCAAGTTTTCGCTGTTTAATAAAAATGCAAAAGATTTCTAACAATTTTCTTATTTTTTAAAAGCAATTAAAGGAAATTTATGGTTAGAAAAAAAAATGTAAATTTGTAAAACAGAGCTTTTAAGCGAAATATTTTGAGCCATAATTAAAGGGTTATTTTCTCTTGCATAATGTTAATAGTAATTATGTAAAATTAAGTGCTTTTTTATTTGCTAAATTATTATTTTCCTCTAAATAGCTCATTTGTTTAAAGAAAAATAAACAAATTTGATCGTGTAAGAATCTTTTATACTTCGTTTTAATGAGTAAGAAAATTTACATAATTAATATGGAGTATATGTTATAAAGACAAAAGAAATTTTTATTTCCCTTAAACTTCAGCTATATAAACAAAATATGTTTAGGTATTAATAGATTTTTTCTCCTTCTTACAAGCTAGTATCCTTAAAATAATTTATGTTCTTTATTTCTAACTTTTACACTTTCAAGAGCTTTTGTTAATTTATCTAATAATTAATCCAAAAGTAAATCAAGAGCTTTTATTAATATATCTGAAAAATAAGCTAAAAGTAAATTATCTTTTGTTATCATTCAACGCGTTGAGTGCTTTTAAATAAACACTTTCACAATGATGTTTGAACAATGACATTTATTTTTTCTTTCTATCCAACAATTTAGGAAACAGTTTTACTTTCCAATTATATTGAAATGTACTTTGGTATATTGACAGGTCAATCTGAGTAAACATGGAATTATATTAAAATTAATGCAAATTTATAATTATTATTTATTTTATGAATCTCTACATATAATCTCATATGTCCTTTGGACATATAATCTTTATATGCCCATCTCTACATGTAATCTCAGCAAACAAGCAAGACACATTTTTATTTGCAGTCTTGCAGTCTCATGATTGATGTCTCGGATTGCAAAACGACCTCAATGCATTTAAATCTGTTATGCAAAATTGATCTTTCTTAAGTTATCGAAAAAGTACCTACAATATAACATGCTTTATTGAGTTCATATATTAGTTTCGTTTAGACTAGGCACATGAACGTCTCTTTTTCAAGCTACACATGAGCTAGAAATTTAACTAGGGAGTTATCTAATGGATGCATAGAGGTTCAGAATTTGATACTAGTAATATTGGCTCCTGTGTGGTCGCACTATGATTATTTTTGTCTGTTTTAAACATTTCAAAAAATATTCTTATAAGTTAAAATATAGGCATTTCTTTACAGTTTCATTAAAAAGATATAAACATCCAGAAGAACTTAAGCCGGGCCACTTTTAACGAGGATTTCGCATAGTAAAAGATTCTCTCTAAGAACAAGCAAAATAAACCATAAAAAATTACTCCTTTGATGAGCAATGTTTTGCAGAAAAAGAAGTGACGAGAAGAGACGGTGATGTTGCGTATTAGTTGGCCTGTCTCAGTTTGCGTGGAACACTTGTTTGAAGAATGTACTTATATCTACAAGGAAAAAGTTTTTGTCGGATAGCTTTGTCGAATGCGAAGGGTTTAGTAAAAGTTTGTGGTCATTAATTAGCAAACTCCTGTCTCTGACCAAGATTTTGGGGCAAATAGTAGAAAGCAACGATATCAGTGAGTAGATGGAAGAACATAGCCAGAATTACCGAAGAGGATTTTCATTCCGCACCATAGCAAAAAGTTGCGGATGAGACTTGATCAACAGCGGAAGACATAGCAAATGTAAAAGAGCAACAGCCTTCCAGTGAAATAAGGGAGATGCAGAAATCATAAGAAATTATTACATCATATGTTGGAAATTGTCATCTTGATATCTATGCGCACTACAAACTCATCTAACGATAATGCTATGTTTCATTTTCGACAAAATTTATAGCTAACCATATATAAGTGCCTTCAGATAATTTTCTTGTAAAAAGAGCTTTAAAAATAATAAATAGCATTATTATAAATTTCTTGGAGTATTTTTTTTTTTTGGAACTGTGCATATAATCCTATTTTACACGGTTTCTTATGGAAATAATTGTCTTACTTAACAAATGTTTCATATTATGAGAAACATTCGAGAGCGAATTTTTCTCTTTAAGCGAAGTTGCATGGTATTTTAATAAATTGAGAAATTTCATTAGTGCAAATATTACCCTGAATCTGCGGCTAGCTATTCTATCATTATATTAATAACTTGAATTTGTAAAGTTCAAACTAATATTGACACAAAGCGTCTTATCACAACATGTCAGAGTTTTATATTGAATAATACTCATGTTCAATAAACATAGAAGATTTTGACTGTTAATTATGCTTTGCAAACTTCAAAATTAATCAACAAAATTGATCTATTTGTTAAGGCTATATGCTACGCAAAGGTTTTAATTCTTTATATCTTTCAAAAATCAAATGCTGAAGGACCAGTAGCAATCGATGTTACATCTGGAAGTCATTTATCTTCATGTGGAATAAAAATAAAACAATCGTTGAGATTACAAGACACAATCATGTTTTGTATCATACATGGATATATTTTGAAATTCCCCATCTACAACGGAATGGAGAGGCATAAACGAATATATATATATATATATATATATATATATATATATATATATCATGATATTTTATATGGAATAAATATTGAATAAAAGGACCAGTCTGATGAAATTCTTATTATTTTAAATAAATGGATTCGAATTATCACTGGTCACGCGATATCAAAAAGAGATAATTTATACTTTAAATTTTAACTGGTAATATCCCAAACCTTAAACGTTTTTGTGTGATTTCAAAATCTAAAGGAACGGGGTCATAGTTAATCTTGTGGTCAACATTAATTACTTGTTCATATTTATAATTCCTTTACACCTTGAGTGTTTCCCAACATTTTTTTTTGTCTTTTTATTGCAATTTTGACTATAAGTCATTTGCAGTATGGTTTAAAAATTGACTTATAGCCATTGGAGTTCCAGCAAAACTACACTGGCCTTATAATGAAAATTAGTTGATAAGAATATCTGTAAAAATTGAAGGAATTAAAAAAGTTTAATTTTAATTAATAAAAAACTTAATTTTCAAAAATGTCACATACTCCATATATATATTATTTGTCCCTGGTACAATCTAGTAATACGATTGATAAGATAAACTGAAAAGGATTATTCACGAATAAAGGCATTTCATGTAAATTGCTTTACTTGCTTTCTAAGAAAACTATTTCCCTGTAGGGTTATTCTGAAGGTTTAGGTTTAGTTTTATTAACGTACCGTTTGAAGCAACACTTGAGCTATTTTGGGACGGACCTCGTCATTTTGAATCGCGGTCAGATGACGAGGACGACACCTGAGCTGGCACCCCCTCTCCACACCACACCACACCACACCAGCGGGAGGACGTTTGTTCAGGACTGATTTAAAGTGCAACAAACCCCCTTACACGACAGTTCTTCGGTGGAATCGGGTCTCGAACCTGAAACCCTCTGGTTCCGAAGCCGAGATCTTACCACCAGGCCACCACAGCCCAGGGTTATTCTGAAAGAAAAGTACATTAAAACTTGAATTTCGTACAAAACTGACATGTTTTTAACTTATATACTTAAAAATAAGACGGATGGGAAGATAAGTTTAAAAATAGAATTACTTCACTAAAAATTAATCAACCCCAAAAACCTCATGTAGTTTTTTTGTTGCACATACATTAGTGGTTAATAACTATCAGAAATAATCATGATACCACATTTTTTTTAATTATTTTTTTCTAATTTCAGTTACCTAACAAAGAAACAATAGTGAAAATATACTTCATTACCTACATGATTTCAACAACTTTAATATTATTCTTCAGTTTCATCTTTCATCTAAATCATAATGAAAAACTGTAGAACAAATATCTCATCGAAGCAGATGTTAGTGAAAATGAATAATGAAATGATAAAAAAAAGAAAATACCTTCTCCAAAAACCATCCCGTCGTGTTCTGACCTCGCGACATATATAAAGGACAAAAGACGAAGAATGCGCTCTGTTGGTGACAAGTTAGAAAACCCTGAAGAAAAAATGGCTTCGAGAATTTTTACAAGGACCTCTTCGATTTTTAAACAGCTTCTTGTGATGTCTAGCACACTAGGGAGTTATTCTTATAGACGAAGTACTGGATGAACGGAATTCCTCTTTTCTTTAGCATCGTTATTGTTTCGCGAAAAACTTTGCACATTTTTCACACAATATAGCAGTGGATTTGCGTCAGAAAAGTGCATTAACTCTTGGCTGGTTTATGGATTTGATTGAGTTTCGTAAAGTTTCTTAACTTTAGATTTGAAGCAAAGATGTCTGGAGAGATTTAACATATCTTTTCTTCTTCTTTTTTTATGCAGTTTGTAAAGATTGCAATAAAGCATTAGATTTTTTTCTTGAAAAAATCTTTTTTATAAAGGCAAAATATAGTAAAGAGTGCAGTTTTGTTTATTTAATTCGTTAGTACGATTAAATATTGAATGAACGACTTAAAGAAAGAGTAATTTTAAGTATATTTTTCTAAAATTTATGTTCTAAATTCATTTATTTTCTAAATAAAGGGAACTTTATTTAGAAAAATATAGTAAAATATAGTAAAGAGTGCAGTTTTGTTTATTTAATTCGTTAGTACGATTAAATATTGAATGAACGACTTAAAGAAAGAGTAATTTTAAGTATATTTTTCTAAAATTTATGTTCTAAATTCATTTATTTTCTAAATAAAGGGAACTTTATCAAGGACCTCTTCGGTTTTAAACATCTGCTTGTGATTTCTGACATACCAGGGAGTTACTCTCACAGATGAAGTACAATCTGAAGGAATTATTTTTATCTCTTATTATATTATTTTTATCCACATTAGCAATCTAAATTGTGGAAATATTTTGCAAAATCGCCTTTTTTAGTTTTATGACTTTTACGAGTAACATCATAAAGAAAAAAGCTATAATTTTTTAAAAATTTCTTTTAAAGGTAATTTACAAAATATAAAAAGAAAAAAAAACAGTCAATTTAATATAAAACACACAAAAAAACACTTTAAATTCCGTTTTCCATCTAAAAATACAACGTCAATTATTTAATTCTTCTATTAACAAAATGCTATTATTGCTATCTAAACTCTTATTACTTGGCTATATTTAAATGAATACTAGCTGCATCTTATCAAATTACGCAAATTGCCCTTCTTTCATCCGGTTATTTAGCTATAATTTTTTTAAAAAGTCATGATAATTAATACAATTTAAAATATTACATTTTTGGTTAAATTATCTTAAATTGCAGTATTTTTTGATAATACTGCAAATGCTAATACTGTTATGATCCGCTAAATCTTCAAAATGCACATTTTACGAAAGGTTTCCCCTAGTTTGGCTGTTATTGTTTTCACTTGCACTCTATTACCCGGGTGGACAGACATCCTCTGAATGGTTTTTATTTAAAAATTTATATAAATCTACAAATTTGGAAACAGAAACCATACTAAATTCCATTGACTAGATCAAAGTGTTTTTGATTCATCGTGCTTAGGGATAGAGAAGTGATTTTCTAAAAAAGTGAATTTCTGATTCCAGGAGGTCCGAAACATAAATGGTCTTCAAAATCCCGATTTCAAGATTTTTAATGATTACAATACTTTTTCTTTGTATATTTCATAGACGAAAAAGTGAAAAAAAATATGTTAAAATGTGCTTAGGAAAACTGATATACTCTAAGTAAATAGAAAATAACCATTTTCATATATAATTTTTTTATGTAAGTGATTTTCCATTTTCTCATCCTTAGAGTTTTACGCTTAATATCATATTGAAGTCTTAGGAGATTGCATAATTATTTTATTATTTTTGTAATTTATAGATAAAATATATGTTTTTTTGAGTTTTCAACCAGCATAATATTTGCTATACTAAGAAAAATTATCCGAGATGCTTTGTCAATAATGTCACAGTAATCATCTTACTTTTCGTAAAGGTATATTTATGAACTATTACGCTTCTGTGATAAAGATGCGACAAAAATTATTCACAGAATTTAACACTAACATTTGAAAAATTATTAAAATCTTATTATAACACGCAATATGATATCAGTAAAAGACAACATTCAGCGCAATAATTTACTCAGAAATTTTGCTTTACTCTAAAATCTTTCATATAATTAATAAGCTGTATCCCTTCTATAAATGTTACATAGTGTGAAAAAAAATATTTCACATAAAGAACATTTTTAACTTTTAAATTTGGTTTTAGATGCATTTTTTGAGAATAATACACTATTTTTCATAAGTTTTGAACACACTTCATTGTTTTAAATCTATTGTAATTAAAAGTGTCTAACCTTAACATTCCGTAACAAACAAATGATCGTAATTAGCATAATATTCAGCAAAATGTTTCCTAATTTATTCAAATCAAATGAGAACACTTAAACCTCGCATATACATTGCTTGTTTACTGGAAAATAGAGAGTTTTCACATGAGCAACTTTTATTCTATGCTCCCAAATCCCCTTGTTTGAAATGAATAATGTTTCATACCTTAGCAAATTATAGGCTGCGCCGAAATTATGGAAGAACCAAAACTTTCATATCCCATGTTTTGCATTTCGCTTTATTAAAAAGCCCGAGTGCCCAAGAAGGCGTGAAATCTTGCTTTTGTAATTAACTTTACATAATTAATTATGTTTGAATGCTGTTTCGAGCAGAGTGAAGTGTTCAACCTTCCACAGAACAGTTTTAATCCTTTGTTTTGAAACTCATTTCGAGGATTTACTGTTCGTATGAAATTTCATTTAAATGATTTATAGTTCTGGAAATGGAAGAGATATGTTGGTCATTTTATCTATTCCACGATGATAAGCTGCATCTACTTAGCAGTTTTAATGGAATTGCATTAAGTAGTAGGGTGAAAAATATGGATTCATGCCAAGACAGGAGAAACATTTTTTTTTATAATTATGTTGTATTATCTATCTTTAGAAGCAATGTGATATATCTTCCATCATACTTTTTTTACTGTGTTGCTCGAAATGGCTACAAAGAAATAATATTGTAAAAAAAATGTGCGTGAAGATTTCTGATAAATCTTTATTTTTCAGAGATAATTTGCCTTGGAAACATTTTTGGTACTGGGAAACTTTGGAAGAAACCATTTGGTACTTCGAAAAAAAATGCTACTGTGCCTGTGTTCTATGAAAATGGGGGATCAAAAATGAAAATGGTCAAACCAATGAAATTAGGATTGTGGTCTTAATTTCGCATAACCATTCACTATTTGTAGGTCTGTATGTTCTTCTCAATGGAAACAAAAACTTTCAAGTATATACAATTTTGCAGGCATGGAATTTGATTTGGATCATTTTTTTTCAAAACTGTAGAAATTTGTTTCAAATTCGCTGAATGATTTGCTCTCTATTTTCTATATAAGTTCTTTGAATAAGTTTCGAAAAATCTGTATTTTTAGAACCCAATAACAACGAAGAACAAAACAGAAATGAGATTGATTGTATTAACACAAAGCTTTTTAGATTTGTATCAAAATTTGAAATTTTTTTCAAAATTTCTACTATAGCAAATGTATTTAAAACAACATACTCAACTCCTTTCCTGCATGTAAAAGCAGAACTGAAAATACCCGAAATTTTATATGGGTACAAGAAAGCGAAAGCCGAAATTTTTCTCTGGTTCTCTTTTTAATAAAAAATATCGAATTCATTGGGGCAATATTTGTCGATAAATAAATCTTAAAATAAATATTTCAACACTGTTTTATACTATTATCGAGATTTTTCACTAGCTGACAAATTAATTTTTTTAATGTTAAATTAATATGGAAAATAATTTTTCCACATTTTTATTTATCATTGTATCAAATTTGTCCCAATTACTTTGTCTTATATTTATTTACCAATTGTCAATAATTCGTATTCGCATTCCCCTACAACGACGAATAAAGAAGATTTCAATCTTCTTCGAATACAGAAACGACAATGGACTTAATTTTCACATCTTTTGCGTCTTTTAAATAACATACATTGTGATTGTGTGATTATTATAAAACAATTAAGACATGTGAAACATATAAATGTATTAAGTTAATGAATAAAGAACAAGTTAAAGAAAGAAGCATAATCAGCTAAGAATAAAATCTTCTTTCAGCAATATGGTGAAATCTATAAATATTAAGATAAAAATGTATTAATTAAAAAAAATCAAAATAAAATATAATAATCTAATTTACGGGATGTTTAAAACCGTATAACAACATTCAATAAGACGACATGAAATATGCAATCGATGTTAGCAAATAAATACCCCTCCAATTCCTTTAAAAATGAAAACAGTCACTGCAAATTAGAAACATATTATTTTAATTCGTTGAACACTCTGCAGCTTTTATTAAAAATGAAGAAATAAGATCACATACTTATTCTTTGTGACATATTTAAAATAGGAGATAGCAAAAAGTTAATGAAGAAATGAAATATGTTTTCAGTAGCATACCGGAACATTCCCAAAATTCGATGAAAAAAGTTAAACTACAATTTAATTAATAATGAATGGAAGGAGAATGCTGAAAATTTGAAAAATCTTCGATAATAAGTATCAATTAGGAAGCTTCAAAAAGAATCAATCTAACATAATATGACAATAAACAAAAGGAAATTTATTTCGGTGGATTTTGAATCTATGTCAAAATTCATGGTGAAATATGGTAAACGGATCTGCACTCCTAAAAAGAAAACACGGATGAAAATATACTAATAATAATATCCACAATCGCATGAAACTCTCAGAAATAGTAACACTACAACTACCAGATGATCACTCAAAATAATGATAAAATCTGGTAGAAACTTTGCCTAAGTTGATGCTCAGTAGTTCTGATGGTAATGCCAAGAACAGTGGGACAGAATATACTCATTTTTTCACTCCTTTGTTTTAGTTCAAAAATGTCTAAAAAAATAAGGATTAATGAAAATTTTGGGATAAAATCCTATTCTGACAAAAATATCTAATCTTAGATTCTTTGATATAACAGTATAGTGATCCTGAAATAAGTTTAATCTATAATTCAGCTTATAATATTAAATTAATATTACTTTTCTATACATCAATGCACATTTTCTTTTTGTGAGACCATATAGTAATAGATAAAAATATCCATCAGAACAGTAATCATACTCATAATAGGTAATAGATATCTTAGTGAAAACAAGTTATTTTCAGCAACATTTGCCGATGACAAGTAATTACTAAAAGTATGGCGATCATGAAATAATTATAAGTGTAATATGAATTTCAACTTAAAATATAAAATTGATATTAATTTTCTATATATCAAAGCAATTTTTCTCTTTGTCAGCCGATGTACTCACACACAAATGTATGTATAGTAACAATGATCATACTTATAATAGATAATACATATCATAGTAAAATGGAGTTATTTTAAGCAACATTAGCATATGGTATGAAATTATAAACAATATGACGATCATGAAATAATTAAAAATTGATTCTATAATTAAACTTAAAATATTAAAATAATTTTAATTTCTATACACAATGCAAATTTTCTTTCTCAGTACCGATGAACCCACACACAAATATACCTATCATAACAGTAATCATAATAATAATAGATAACATATATCATAGTGAAATGGAGTTATTTTAAGCAACATTTATAGATGATAAGTAATTATTTACCCCAAATATAATTAGATGTAATCTTTGTAAACTATTGGGAAACGAAGAACGAAGTATTAAACAATAGCTTTTGAAACTATTTCAATTTACTTAAGTGGGTAACGCTGCAATTGCCAATTTCGCAAATTGTCGATAAAGATTCGGAATTCAAAATATTCAATAGATAAAACGTCATTGAATCATTGGAAGAGATAAAGCCTTCGATAGAAACTTAGATTCTCATTTGAGTTTACAAAAGACGATACTTTTGGAGGATAAGGCTCACGCTACATGCTATTTGCACTTTCGAAATGCATTATTCGATATATCCCAATGAGATTCATTCCATTGAATTTGTTTCTTTGTATTTCTAAATAATCAGACGCTTTAATTTTAGATGCTCTCCAGACGGAATGCAATTACATTTGTAATTCTAATTGAATATCTAAGTTCGATATTGAAAAATCATTCCATACGTGTGTATTTTCCAAATATTATGTTTACATTCTGATTAGCAAATGCTGCTATAATGGTTCGAAACATTTTTATTAAGTCGTAGTTTAGAATTATGATTATTCGTTTATGGGTTTCTAGTTATGACAATTAAAAATAGAATTTTATAAATATTGATTCCAGATTACTCAATGTAGATAGAATTCAATTTCAATTTGCGAATTAACTTAATACAATAATATTGAGTCGATAAAAGTTTAAACAATTAACTTTGAAATTTATTAAATACATTCATAAAGAGCATTATAGATAATCTCTAAAGAAAAAAATATAAAATCCAGATAGCTAACTCATCATAGAATACTTTCAGATGAAATATCGAAAGAGAAATGAAACTGTCTTATTGAATATAATTCTTTGCATTGTCATATTTCGTAATTAAAATATAAAAATGACTAAAACTTATTCTTCTAGTTCAATATAATTTTAGAATAATTGGATATATAGAACATATTTTATAGAATATATTTTTGAACTAACTTTAATCTATCTTGTTCAAACAAAATACATATTTTAAAATTATTTGAATTTTCCACACGTTTTACTTATGATTATTCAGTATAACGCTTCATTTTTGTACTTTCTATGTATTATGTATTTTTTGCAGAAATAGCGTTTACTTATAATGACAAATAATCTTATTAACATAATTTTAACCTATATTTTCTTATCTTTATATTTAAGAAATATATCTAACGTAATGTCATAATAAATTTCTTTAATATGCAAAAAAAAAAAAAAGTGATTATTTTGATGCTTCTTAATGTCTTTGTTATTTCTTTCGTATTAGCTACAAAATTGCTACCGTGAGGTAAAATTATAGCCAGTCGCTTGACTAAAAGACAAGTCTAATGCTAATTGCTGGAATGCTGAAAATGCTATAAGAGAATAAATTCAATCAAAACTATGAACTATTTCGATAATATGAATTATAAACGTGATATGATGTATGTTTGTCTTATTTTTACAATTTATGAATATATTATCGAATATCTTAGTAATATAATAGTACAGTGAAAGCTACTGAATTTGAATACAATTGATAATGAAAGAGAGAAAATGTAACAGATAATTTCATATTTTAACATAATTTAACAATTCAGACTTACTAGGAAAAGGTGTTTGTTAGACCTCCCTTCAATCAAGTCCAAGTACCTTAAAATATTGAAACATCCGAATACCTCTACTAAAGCCAACCATTACCAGACAACCAGAAACCTTATCGTAGTTTCATGAACGGTCGTTTGGGACTTTCCATTAATAGAATAATAAAGATAAACTTTTAAACTAAGGAATTATATATATATATATATATATATATATATATATATATATATATATATATATATATATAATTGTGTGTGTGTGTGTTGTGAAATAAAATAATGGTTTTGTATCATAAAACTAAAACTGCATTAAATATAATCAACTTAAATTATATTTGTATTTAAATGAACTGAATAATTGAATGAGCATGTTTAAACCTGTTTAAAGTGAAAAAAATATTTCAGCTTTATCATTAGATGAAAAAAAAATTATTTTAATGAAAAACATTTTAAACGTAAAATGTAATAAGCTTGAATTTCCAATACATTACACATCAAAGCATTGAACCAGATTTTGGACTGGTTCAATGCTTTGATGCTTTGCTTTAGACAGATTAGAATAACAAGTTTTTAAATAAATTTTCTATGAACCTACTTTTCAACTTTATAAATTAGATTTTATGGGGCTTTCATAAATAAATAGAGTTATAAGAAATACCAGTTTTTAAAAATAATCTCCATATCATTCTTTTCTAACTGCGAAATAAATCGAATTTAAGATTTATGAGTAATAAACCTTATTTACTTCTTCGTTTAATACTAAAAATATTCGATGAAAAACATTTTTTATGATGATTAAACGGTAAGATTTGAATGGAGATTAAAATAGCTAAAGAAGTCAAATCTAATCCTCGCTTTCATAGAAATATGATCCACTTTCTGACATTTTTAAAAAGATTTAATAAAGCATTCCTTTGGCAGAAAGAAAGGAACAATTCCTCACAAGAACATATTTTTTACTGCGTTTTGTAAACTTGCATCTCATTGATAATCACTAAAAATATTCTATTATAAACACTTTTAAGATGATTAAATCGTAAGATTTCAGTGGAGATTAAGAATTCTAAAGAAATCGAATATAATCCTGTTTTCATAGAAAAATGATTCACTTTCTGACATTTAAAAAAGATTTAATAAAACATTCCTTTGCCAGAAAAAAATGAACAATTTCTCACAAACATATATTTTTTAATGCGTTTTGTAAACTTGTATCTCATTGGTAGCTTTTTCAAATACATCTTGGAATATTAAGACACATAAAGCGATTCCGCATAAAAGAAGAATCTTGTTCGAAAACTTTTTCCTTCCATCATTTTCATCACACGTGAGGTAGAAAGAATGCTATCGTGATTTTTTTTTCTCGTAGAAGTGAAATAGAGTTCTCTTGAATTAAATCTTGTTTCACGAAGAATTTTCCTCCCACTTCGGAATTATTTGCATGTTCTGCTTATGGTCGATGCAGCTTCATTCTTTTGTTTTCTGACAAAGAAAGAAAGAATAAACAACTACTTTATTTATCAAACAAATGCAGGCAGGGACAGGCGGGAAGTATTTGCCACACCTCTTCGCTTTCTTTGTGAGGACAAAGCGTTACAAAGAATAGTAATTTTCGAATTTTCAATGAAATATTTTCTTCTTCGTGTTCCTATTTTCGTTTGTTCACGCTTATTTAAAAATAGCAGCATTATTCTCTTGATATGTCTTGTTTCTTTCATATAGGCTTAGCATCAAGTATTTCTTTCCTGATTTCTTTAATTTCCTTGCAGGAAAAAAATAACTATTATCTTTTTTTGTTGTTTAAATTATTTTTTAGTATTCGAAAGAAATCATATTGGTAAATATTTAAAAAGTAATATTCTTTCTTTTGTATCAAATAATACTAACACAAATGTTGATTTTAACGAAAAAAATGTAAAGTTTTACTAATTATTTTGTCTTCATTAACATATAAAGATTACTACTGAATTCTCATCTCTCTTTGCAGTAAAGTATGGTTTTAAGTAATTTTCGAATTTTCAATGACATATTTTCTTCTCCATGTTTCTATTTTCATTTATACACGCTTATTTAAAATTACCAGTATTATTCTAGTGATATGTCCTGTTTCTTTCATATAGACCAAAAGTCAAATATTTTTTTTTCTTTGATTTCTTTATAGCTTTGGAGAAAAGAAATAACTAATGTTTTTTTCTCTTATAGTAGTTTTTTTTCCAAATTTCAAAGAAATTATGTTATTGAATATTTAAAAAAACGATATTCTTTCAGTTATATTAAATGGTAACAACATGATATTGAATTGTCGTATAAAATTTCTTAATGGCATGTCATTGAATGCAATGATATATTAATGATTTTGCATTAATTGATATATTGAATTCTCATCTGTCTTCTCTGTAAAGAAAGGTCTTTAAGTAAGTGAAGAGTAAAGTAAAGTAAAAGAACCATAAAATATCTAGATGATATAAATATCTTGAAAAATAAAATAAATATACATTTTTTTACAAATTCAACAAAGTTAAGTTACAAAGAATAGTAATTATCAAATTTTCAATGAAGCAGTTTCTTCTTCGTGTTCCTATTTTCTTTTGTTCACGCTTATTTAGAAATACCAGTATTATACTCTAATAAGCCTTATTTCTTTCATATAGCATCAAGTATTTGTTTTCTGATTTCCTTATACCCTTGGGAAAAAGAAATAACTGTTGTTTTTTACTTGCATCAATTTTTATTCCTCAATCGAAAGAAATCATATTACTAAATATTTAAAAAGTAGTATTCTTTAAGTTATATTAAAAAAATAGCATCATAGATATAGAGCTTAACAATAATTTATAAAATGCAATGTTTTATTAATGATTTGGCGTTAATTTACATATGAAAAATATTATCGCATTCTTATCTGCCTTTGTTGTAAAGCAAATTTTTATAGTAATTGTGAAATCACAATAAAATATCCAGATGATATTAATATTTTGAAAAAAAATATATATGTTGTTGTTTTTTACAAATGCTCTTCACGGTTTCGTGTTTATTTGTATTCTTGCTTATTTAAAAATAGAAATCTGAATTTAATTTCATCTTCATCATTATTTTTATGTTTGTAATGAGTATTATTATTGCTTCATTAAATAATAACTTTAGGAAATCAAGAATTTGAAATAAGAGTTATATATTGAAAATGCGGTATAAAAAAGAATAATATAGTTTAGGAATCAACAAATCATATGTATGCAATATATAGGCTTATTATTTGCCATTTATTAAGACATATTATTATTTTCTTCTTTGTTAGTCATAACACATAAATATATATTTTTTCTATACATTTAACTTATTTTCAAGTTCATATTAAATTTATCAAAATTAGAAATAATTGAAACATTCAATATAATATAAAAAGCGATTCTGCTTTACATTAATCCATTAATTATAATTATTTCTTTCTAAAATTTAGTGAATTATTTAATGAACGCTAATGAATATTCAATTGTTCTAAATAATATTTTAAATATAATAGAGTTCATTCTAATAATTAAAAATATTTACATATTTTTTTAAGAAATTACATGGAGCAAATCCTCTAATATAAAATTTATGCTCTTATCATATTGAAAAATTACTTGATATATTTATTGTATTAAAATTAAGGCTTTTTCTGAAATACTATAGTGTAATTGATGACATTTTGTAATTTTCCTCTCACTCTATTCTCTACATAAATAATTAATTGATTCATTTTACTTTTTGATGCCATGCAATACTAAAATTTCAATTTTTTAATTATATGTCAGCAAACATGCATTCAATAAAATAGGTTATGTTTAAAAAAATGATTTAAAGCTAAAACAGGTTTTTAAATTATTTTAAAAAAGATTCGATACCATTTAACTAATTAAAACAAAAATGATGCAATTATTAGGAAAACTTGCTATTTAATTTCTAAACATGGAATTAATTTGTCTCTTTTCCGTTTCTTTCTAAGTTACGCGCTTTTCTAAATATCAAAATCAAAATCTAAAGAAGTATCCAATTTTATTTCAAAAACTACAGAATTGTAACTGCCTGAGATATTAGCATCTTAATGAAAATAAGCAATATGTTTTAATCAAGCTATCTGTCTCAATTAACGTTTAAAAGGACAGGCGGAGGTGGTAACTCAAACAAATGACCTCTTTAAGGCTCAAACATTTTTGTCTAAATTAAAAGGAAAGCTCTTGACTTTTCTTGTCAGAGGATAAAATTAAGACTACCATCTTTTTGTTCCACTGGTGACTTCTCTTCTGTTCACTATACGCATAAAGGAAATATTTTACTTGCAACAAACAGCACATATGAAGTTTTATCTGGAAAAGAAAACTTTCAAAGCCCTGCAAACACTTTATTTTAGTGTGTTGCAAAGCTTCAGAAATAAAAACAGAGAAGCTTAATTTCGAATTATTTTCTTTCAAATGATAAAGATTGTTTTATACAATTTATACATGTGTTTTTATACAATTTATACATGTGTGTGTGTGTGTGTGTGTGTGTGTGTGTGTGTGTGTGTGTGTGTGTGTGTGTGTGTGTGTGTAACTATGCTTAGGAACTTAATAATAACTAATCACTTGTATAAAAATGCATTTATAAACATTATCTATAATTAAATAAAATATTTCAAAAAATTCTAATGCAAATTAAACGTTCTTAATTTCTCTTTAATTAAATTTTACATTAAGTGTATTTAGCTTACAATGAAAGAAATCTTACAGAATAAAAGAAAGAATAACATAAAATAAAACACGAAATTCTAAATTTACTTGTTTTCGTAATCATATCGATTCATAATTTTTTTGAACATTATTCTAACTTACTTTTCTGTTTGGATCTTAGAATTTTCAGTCTGGATTTTTTAAAATTTTCTAAAAAAGACTGACATTTTGCCAATAATATAAATATAGGGCACATGCAGTTAATTAATAAATTTTTTTCAATATGCAATGAATATTTAAATTATTATTATACATTTAATTTGGCTAATTATGCTTTTATAAATGACAGAAAGAGTTTTCACTTAAATTATATTATTTTTCCATAGAAAGTAAAAAAAAGAAAATATTAAAATATGAATAAAATACAAAATATCCAACTTGTTGAAGTTAAAACGTTTAAACACTGTTCTCAGATGGAAGTCTGATTTAAAAAAATGTCAGTTGAAATATTGTCTTCATCTTCTGAAAAGAAAATGATTATTCCTATGATTATTTCCTGATTATTCCTATTTTTTAGTTTATTAGAGATTTGTATTATGGGATTTGTCCATAGATAATTAACCCAGGTGTTGTAGGGAAACGGGATGTTAATGTGATTGAAATTAAAAAATGATTTTCACTGCATCACTCAAAATTAATCAATTTTAATAATTATGGGCATCAATAATTTACACTATCAGGAAATATTCCTTAAAATAAAAGAAAAATGAACTGAATCAACAAAATATCCTTTTCACAAATTTCAATTTTTTTATAGATATTAAGTATTCTCTGGTAACTATTTCGGCATCTGTTTCGAAGTGTAATTGTTATCAACCAAAGTTCTAATTTTTTTTTTTTTTTTGGAGTTGATTTATCTTAGATAAGTTTTGAATTATACATCGTCGGCTATGGATTGAAATTCTGGAGATTTGCCTTATATTTAAAATGTTCTTTCTGCCATTAATAGAGAATCAAAATAACAAGTTTCATTCTGAAACAGAACAATAATTTAATTGATCAACAGAATGGAATAGCATTAATTACTAGAATGCGGTTTTATAACCTATAGATGAAATGTGAATATTGAAATGTTGTATTATGAGAAATTAATTTCATCAATTATTTATAAAATAAAACTTTCTGAACTAATTTAAAAGGCTTACCTTTAAAAAATGTTAGATTGAAACAACCAAAAGTGATGGAATATTTCCATTAAATCATTACCAAATATAATCCGCTTTAGAGCTTAGAGATATAATCCCATTTTCATAAGCCTTTCGAAAAATTTCATATCAATTATTGATATAAATAAAATATTAAAATATTATTATCATTCCGGAATACTTATTACACATTTTATTTGCTAAAGGCATGGTGAATCAGGGAACTCATTATTAATTCTAGCAAAATTTCAATCGCCTGAATTAAACATTCTGTAGTTTATTTATCGACATTTTTTTATGTTTAAAATTGATGGTATTAAATTTTTGAATACATTTAGAGGCTTATAATAATTTACTAAATGAATTTAATGGATTCAGTCCACATTTGTCTCTCAATTTAATTCAGGAGTTAAATGTCTATATAGATTTTGGTAAAAAATTATCAATTTGAGAAATATATAAAAGAAATAAGAATGAAATGGTAATTTTTGCAATGTGTTTGATGCTAATTTTTATTTTTAACGATTCATTAGATATCATTTTTTTTGTTTACTATATACATATATATAATGCATAACTAAAAGTCTTTCTTCAAAGAATTTGAAGTATTAAGAATTGTCTTGTGTTCTGAAATAATTTGGAAACAGGAGAGTGCAGTATGCATATTTGTAATACCTCATGAAAATATTATGAAATAAAATTTTTTATGAACATATTCGTCAAATATTAATATGGAATTTAATATTTGGTGAATCTATTTAGATTATATATTTTGAATTACTAGTAATTGTAAGGTACTTTGGCTACTTTTGGCAGATTATTAGCAATGATTAAAATGCTTTCGGTTATGAAAATACTACATATTGAATAGAAAATGTTTATTAAATATTTGTGAAATGAATTACGTGATGAATTTAGTGAATGAAAATTGTTATATAAAATTTGATTGAATAATTTAAAATGGGAAACGAAATATAAATTATAATCAAAAATAATAGAATTCATAAACCCTTACACAATAAGATTTCATTACAGTAATAATTACAAATTATTTCTCTAATTAAAATTTAAAATGCAGATGTCATCCTATATTTGTGTTTTTTTATAGGTTGGAATTTTTATTTTATTTAAGGTTTTAAAGGTAATTAAAGATTATTTAAATTAAACAATTATTAATTGCTAATAAATGAGAATTTAATTGCAATACAAATTTAAGATAAAGTGCAATAATATATTATTTAATTATTGGATTTACATCCCGGTAACGTTTAAATTTGTGGATTTATTAGTATTTACAAATTTGTACAATTTATTCCATTTAGTAAATTACAATAAATATAAATATATTGAAATATAAATATGATAAATGCATAAAATATTAAATAAAGGTTTTGAAACAACGAAATTTAAGGCACTTAATTGGTGCAAAAATGCTTTATATCCATCTCTACTAAAAAAAACAGATTGATATGTGTGTGCATCAGGCCTGATAGTTTTTCCAAGATCTACCAGATTTGGTGCATATATACTTTGGAAAACAGCGATGTGTACTTGAGAGGGATAGTTTTTTATTTTGAAATTTCATTAAAAAGTCTAGGAAATTCCATATGTTTTTGCGATAAATTTCAAAAACATTATAGAATAAAAAAGATTTTTATATTACCTTAAAATTCAAATACTTATAATTTTGGCAGTAAAAAAATTGTTCTCCCATTATTCTCAGTTTTATTTATTTATTTATTTTTTTTGAAAAATGTATTAAGCATATTTTAAAGCTACAAATTTCATTTTTGAAGAATCGTTTTCATTTGTCGCTGAATATGTTGTATTTCATACCACCTTTTTTCCTTATAATTGTTGTGCCAGGTATAAAGATTCGAATTTTTTACATTAATTATGTTTCAATATTAGGTATTATTTTAATAAGGTTTTCAAAATTCTTTTATAATTTCAATAAAGTTTTAACCCTAAAAGTATCGATGCTAAAAAAAAGAAAGAATTAATTCGCCAATTTTTAGACAGTTCTCCTCTTTTCTTCGATCTAATTTTATGAATAAATATATTGTTAGAAAATTAGAAAAGTGTATAAACCAATGAACAGAATAAAGCCCAGATTTGAAAAAAAAACATATTATAAAATTTGAGTTTCAAAAATATTTTATCACTGGAACCATTAAAATCAAATTATATATATAGTGCTTAATTGTAATTTTTAGCAACAGCAACAGCAATTAATCACAACAAATCAGAGACCACCATAGTCATCTATTCAATAACGAAATAGTTTGCATAAAATGTAACAAACATTTATTGTTGTTTCATTTTTAAACTTAGTCCCTTAACAACATCACCTACTCCACCATTCTAACAGAAATGTTACGAAATGTTTGTGTTATTTCCTTTTTTTCATAATTATCCCAAGAAATCCGTAGAATGATAATTATACTTGAAAAAGCAACTGATAGCGGAAATTACATCAAATTCAAGAAATACAAAATAAAACATTCTCAAATTATAAAATATGTTGTTATTGTGTTGTGACTTATGGCACTTTATAAGCCCTCTGATATTATCTGTCAGCAGTTTAAGCCAAGTGAGCGTTTCGTGTTTTTTCAGTAGCGCCATCTAGGGCCAAGAGTGCGATTCAGCTACTTCAGGCGTCGCATTCGCTTGTACAACCCCTTTTAACAGGAGGAGACATTCACACACCTCACAGATATAAGACAGAAAATGAACAACTATGCCGGAACTGGGACTCAAATCTGGAACGTTCCGACCACGGGGAAGACGCGCTACCCCTATGCCAGGATGCCGGCATAAAATATGATGAATGGTTAATACATTTTTTGCATTTTATGAGAAGAAACTTCATTAAGAAACGTTAAAGACGGAAGATAAATTTTTCTACATAAAGACATAAATATCTTTTGAGCTATTTACTATTGATAAGATAATACAATAGCTGTGGCTCGATAAGAACACTTTAAATACGACATTAAGTCAGAATATAAAAGAAGACGTTCAAAGTTGTTACTTCAGATTTAAATGAAAGTAGTAAAAAATAAAATTAGCGATTTATATTTCACCCAGACATTGTATGTATTGCTTAAATTTTATGTATTGAATCTAAAATCTCTGTAAAATATTGACTATTCTTTTATATACCAAGAACAATTTTTAATCTCCTCAATAAATTTCTCAGTAATTTACTATCCTAGAATAAATTTGTGATTTTGTGATATTTTTTTTTAAATATTTTGTGCAAAATAAGAAAATGAGAATAAATAAAACTCTAAAGACAACTTAAAAGAACATGACGAGTAATATCTATTAAATGACGACCTATATGCATTATTAAAAAGGATTAAAACATTGTAGTTACAGCAAGTTTATAATTTCGTTTAAAAGAACTATAGAAAAGAAAATTCAAGTATTTGATCCACATTTTATCGTGAGATTATTTATTCGAATTCAAATATTTGATTCAATTATCTCATGATAAAAAGTAGGCTACAGGAATATTTAACGAACGAAATATCAGTATTTTCTAGATTTGAATTCTGAAAATTCGTAAATAATTATTATATGACAAAATGACGCATGAAATAGTAGATTACTTACAGAAGCTATTGATAAACATAATTTAGAAAATATAACATAATATAAAGGAAAATAGAAAAATCCGTTTCATTTAAATTAAAGTTCAAAATCATTTTCTTATAGTATTTATTATTGTATTTGTCATAATTATTATAGTATTATATGGAATTTATACCTTTCAGCATTATATATTTAATACTTTTCCAAGATTCCTTTCATGCTTACATGACAAATCTGTTCAATATTTTATAAATAAAATGACATTTGTCGAATTGTCTCAATTTTTAAATATTGATCGGTCGATTAAATAAATCATAACAATAGATAAAACGAAGTTTTCAATAAATTTGTTTTAAATTCATTTTGATATTTTTATATTAGTTTTAACTATTTGAAAAACTATATCAAATGAAATTACGTAAGTAAAATGAATAATTTTTATTTTTATGGAACTGAACTAAATAGATGCCTCTAAAACAATAATATCTTTAGAATTCTCATATATGCTGGATAAAATATTTTTTACCCAACAGCCTTGTGGTTGAAAATTTGTCCATGCCCTTGTATAGCTGAACCAACTCTGCACGCCATCGCAAACAAGTCAAAGTAATTTAGAGATTACGGCTTAAGATTCTTAAAGAAAAGCATGTACGTCTTCACTCCTCTGTCAAGTTTGATGTATAGGCGAGCAGAGGAACCGCCTTGTTTCGCATTTCTGAAGCAAAGAATATTCTGAACTCTATTTAGGTAACGTACGATTTTTACCCTTTCAGTAACGTGAAGAAAAGTTGTGTTGCGAGATAATAAATTCAAATGACTACTGTTGCACTATTTTATAGAAATTCAAGAATAATACAAACAATCTTTTATTACGCAAAGAAATAAAATAATTTTGCTCTTTTTAAAAAAGGTCGAATGTTTCATTATTTACTTATATATCAGAAATAGGCGCAAGTAGAAATTTATGAATTGACATTTTCTTTTAAATATATAAATTAATTCATATAAAGAATTTTATATTTATTCATTTTAAATCATTTAATAATTATATCAAAAAATGTTTCATTGCTAGATAAAATTCTGATATGCATATATTCTCCCATATGTAATTCTTTCTATCACATCTTAAACAATGAAAAAAAACATATTCAAGAGATTTTTTTAAAATTAAAAAATAGTCAAACGTCCTGTGCAAACCTTGGATTTTTTTTTCAATGATTGACATACTAATTATCGTTTAATATGCTTTCATAGAAGATAATCTAAATTCAAACTTCAATATTTATTGACGAGGCACCATTTTTATTCCTTTAAACACTATTTTTCCTTACTCTGATAATATCCACTTATTAATAATCATTTTATGTATTACTATAAAGTAATGTTAATTAAACTCTCTACATTAACTTGCTATAATTCCCATGTTCCAAACACCCGAATAATCTGTTATTGTTCAACAGAGTTTGTAACATACTTTTTCACTTTCTTCATGAGTTTTCATTTGTAAATTCTTATTATCATTTATATGCAATACTTTTAAAAAATTTTAATTTTCATCTAAGTTTACACTTCTTCGGTACAAATGAACAATTATCTATAATTCTGGTTCATAGTTGCCAAAATGTTGATACATGCACTAGCGAATAACGAAATAATCTAAACTCTGTTCGACCCTATGTCTTGGTGTGTTTCGCCAAATAATACTTTACAGTTTTGTGGTAGCCTTTGTCCTTTTATATTCTCTTTTCTAATGATTTCTATAATTTCTGATCATATAAGAAAAATCCTGACGTATTATTTATAAAATTTTATCAGTTATTTTTCAATTCTTGTCCCATGTTATGTTATTTCAAGTTATCTCATTTAATGAATGCCATTAATAATAAAATCCAAATCCGTGATAAATAATACATACTTTGACTCTCTTAAATAAGTTCATCAATTAGCCACAAATCATAAAGACATTGTCCCACCTTCCTAAACATACAGGGCGGACTACTTTACTTGGGCGGTGTAAATTGTAATTTCGGACTGTATAATATAACTATCCTGTTATGAACAAAGCACATATCCACCCCCAGACAAAGGCATAGCGTTTTATCAGTATTAACTAAGCCAATAAAATGTTAACTACTCGTTACCCGTTAACTGCGCTACATGACTTTTTATATAGCTACCAGGGTAAAGAGAGCTTGCTGACATATATATTAATTTCTGATTTTCCTAATTAAAATACGTATTTTGGATACAATGCATTCATCATTTAGTAAAAAAAATTAACAAACATGTTAGTACAAGATATCTTATAATATCTTCACAATGTTTGATATTCCGAAGCCATGCATATTCGTGATGACATTAGAACACTATCGTTGGGTATTTTATAGATTATAGAGTAGTAATGATATAACTTTAAAAATAGTTCTAATTTTTGGTTAGCTATTATATTTTTATAGTTTAGTTCAAGCATATTATATCATTTGTTCTTATTATTAAAAAAATAAAAATAAAAGAAGCAAATCTAAAGAAATAGAAAAATATTTAAAACTATTTTATATATTGCATTTTAATTTTCACTCAAATATATTCAACAAACTGGTAAAAGAATCTAAATTCTTTTCTAAATTAGAAGTTAATTGGAGATAAGATTCGACATAAAAATCATAGTTTTCAAATTGCTCTTAATAAAACTTTATTGCTTTAAATACTATTTTTTTTTCTATTTTTGTATTCACTTCGCTTGGATGACAGTATTTAATTAGATAATTTTTTTCTTTTTCTTATCAGAGAAGGGGTTTACTATTTAAAAAAATATTTTAAAGAATATGATCGAAGGAATGCTTTGAAATAAAATATTATTAACCATTTTCAAATCTAGTATCCAAATTCTAATACAAAGGATAAAATGCTACTTCCAAACGAAGGATAAAAAAATTAGAAAATAAAGGAAATTCATATAAGATAAGTACTAAAAAGAATGATAATCATTTTTGAAATGCACTTGAAACAACCTTTTTATTTCTCCCGTGATGCTTAGAAGTTCAAATTCTGTATGCATTTAATTGCCATCACAACTAACGCTTGGCTTATTTATTTTTCCAATAGCAACAAGTGGCTTTTCGCGAGCCACTTGGAGCTTCGGATTTAATTAATTTAATTGCTCATTCTGGACGCCATCCAGGGACTAATCACTTCGTTCGTGATTTTCCAAGCATCCTTCGACTCCTGTCACGTGTTCATATACGTCATTTTGTGCCGTCCTTAAGTTAAACTCTTGCAGCTACCAATAAATTAATATGTTCTTTCAAGGGCTTCCTTCCTCTAAAGTGCCTTTCTTCGTAGCACTCAATTGAAATAAAACAAATTGGTTTTACTCACTTTTTTAATATAAAATCAGCATTTATTTTTAATTTTTTTGCAACAGAAAATAACCCTTGTTAGTGCCTTAAGGGTTGAAATTACCAAATACGAAAAATGAATTTGTTGATTTGTTGTTTTCATAAATTATCAATCTTTATAAGAAAAAAAAATGAGTATATACCTTAAATTATCGTAAAAATGAAATACTACACTTTTGCAGAAATACATTTGTAGTTATTTAAAATATATGAACAGATAAAAAATTCAATGCCATTTATTTTTTATAATTTTATTAAAATAATGAAATGTATAATTGAAAACAGTGGAAATAGGAATAAATTCAACTTTAATAAATTATTTTCAAAGAGAGAAGATAACTAGTTAACAAAAGTAAAAAGAAAATGTTAAACGATTGATCTTTTCTAATAAAAAAGGGGAATATGTGTTTATAATGCACTATAGGTCAGGTCATTTCTGTTATATATATTAAATTAGCAAAAATATACTTTCGACTGTGAAAAGGTATCTTAAAAAAATGTATCTTGAAATTCCAATTACAGTTTGATAAATTAAAAGTTAAATATTCGTTTTTCTGCGACAATTCCCGAAATTATAATTGAATATATCTGATATTTATTCTCTTTTACAGTTTAAAAGAAATGTCTTTTCATTGATAGAAATTTAATTGCTGTGCAATTAATTTTTTAAAATTTTAGCCAATTTTATACGTTTTTATAAAATTCATTAATTGATTTTATAGCTAAAATAAAGTTAAAACCATTTTCATGAAATTATACCCTCTAAAATGCTAAAATGAAATATGAAATATGAAAATAATATGAATTTTATTATGGAAATAGTAAATATATCTGCCTGAGAATAACAACCGATATTTTTATAATAAAAATATTAACAGAGCATATTCATAAATTCATTATCAATATTCTATGAAATTTTCTATTTCTCAGCTTTATCGAACACACTATTTGGAGCATATGCATTAAAGTCAAAAACAAATATTTATATGGAAGGCGTATGATAAAGTGTATGCAATTTAACGAACAGGTTTAAAAGAGGCGGGCAATGAAAATAACTTTTTAAAAGTTGAGTTTCTTTCCAAACAATTTTGTTTGCTGATAGCGAACTTAATAAAACACAAGAAAAAAGTGAAGCACTTGAAGTTGAAGGACGAAATAAAACTTTCAGCGGAATATATATACACCATGCAATATTTTTTTCATTTATAACTTTCTTGCAATAAACCGAATTTTTCCTTCCTACTGTATGAAAATATGTTATTTTTTCCCTTCCTAATTTTTTTTTGTACATGCCTTTCAAAACTTTCCATTATTGCTCCGTACCTTTGTACGTCATCCATTTATGAGCCTGCCTCAAGGGAGCATTTTATACTATTCTTACTATCGGTCTTATATATATATATTTCAACGTCTCTTTTTTGAGATATTAAACCAAGTCGTCTGCGAAAAGGAAGACCATAGCTCAAAATGAATTTTGATCTTGTGTTAAAAAGAAAAGAGAAGAAAATTCCTCGACGTTTTATTTCATTTCAAAATGTCAGAGAAAAAAATCCACCTTGCTGAAACCTTTGAAAGAACATATTAATTTAAAGAATGTTCCAAAACTTTAACTTCGCAGTAGCGCAAAGAAATTCATATGGAAACATTCGATACCAAATACATATGTTCATATCTGAAGCGAAGTTTCTATAAAACTTATAAAAATAGTAACTTAGTGAAACCCTTGAAAGATCGTATTAATTTAGAGACTGTTCCAAAATTTCTTCTTCAGGAAGTGAGTGAATACATACGATACCAAGTACATATATTCATTTCTGGAGTGAAATGTTATGTCATCTTAGTGAAAACCATCTTAGTGAATCCTTTGAAAGAGCGTATTTATTTTGATATTGTTGAAACATTTTAACGTCAGACAGAGAAATAAATGTGTCTGAACATATTTAATATTTAACCTTTCTATATGATTTGTTATCGATTCAAAATATTCTACGATATTTTTATTAATTTCATTTTTTATAAAAATTCCATGATATTTTTATGAACTTAATTACCACAGTAATTACCACATTATTGGCAAAAAATATCTAAGTAATTATTACACGTAGGAATTTTTGATCGTACATTTTTCATTCATGTGAGGTTGAAAAGTATTTTTATATATGGTAAAAATATCAAATTGTATTCAGTTTTCTAAATTTCTGTATGTTTTGCTTTACAAAATTGAATATTGTTTACAAGCTCATTATATGGGATATTCCGTGGATTCTTAAATTTTTTTTACAGGTGTTTTTAATTTTTTTTTTTCAAATTCTAAATTTTTGATATAAAATCTTCTATTGAAAATCTTATAAAATAAAATCTAATGCAGAAAATTTAGTCAAATGTGATATAATAATTAATCAATATGCTATTTAATTCATTATTGACTGAATAAGCAGACTCATTCGAAAAAAATTACTATTTTTTTAATGTTTCCTAATGTACACGATATTTAAAATTTCATGTTATATACATGTCAAATTTCAGTATTTAATTATTTGGTAAAACATTGCAGCTTATTCATTTCTTCAGGAATCGTATTTTTAAGTTATCTTCAAGATATTTAAGATATCATTTAATAAACTTCTAAATTAGAAATTCTTCTTTATACCTTTTCTTAGCTAAGAAATTACATATTTCTTAAAATTTTCAATTTTTTTCAAGCTTTTAACATATATATTTGTTTAATAGTCTCTTAATGTTTCATAATGTGAAGACAATTAAAAATTCCATGCTATTTATATGCTAAATTCCAATATTTAATGATCAGTTCAAAAAGTACAGTCGATTTATTACTCCAGGAATTAATCACTTAATAAACTTCCAAATTTGTAATTTCTTTTTTATATATTTTTTAACTAAAAAAATGCATATTTAAAAAAAAAAAATTCAAAATGTTTTCATGTTTTTAACTGTTATATATTTGTTTAATAACTATATTTTGCTCTATTTTATAACTATAATTATTTTATAATTATTACATAACTATATTTTGCTTTAACATCATGAATATAATCCTACCTTAATTTTTAAATTACTGCACATAGGTTATTTTTTAATTCAAATGCAACGTGAGTTAAATATATAATGATAATATAATTTTATATAATCATTTAATAAACTTCTAAATTAGAACTTCTTTTTTATACATTTTATTTAAACTAAAAATTACATATTTTTTAAAATTTAAAAATATTTTTTCATGCTTTTAATTTACACATATTTATTTAATAGCGATTTTTCATTCCATTTCATGCAAAGTATCAAAAATATAAATATTTTATAACATTTCTAAAACACGCATCCTACATATACTCACAATTTCTAGAATTACTGCACCCAGGTTTAATTTTTTTTAAATTTTAAATCTAATGTAAGTTAAATATATATTGATGCTATTATTACTTAAAAGAATTTTAAAAATTCACAATATTTCTGATTTATATTCCATGCAAATACCGAAGCAAATATATTTCTCCATATGAAGCTAAAACAGTAAGAAAATATTTTTACACCAATACTCACCAGGATAATAAGCAATTCTTTTGGCTCTCGCGTAGTTGGTGCCGGGTAGTTCTAAGAAGCATTCGAATACTGACGATGCACCATTTTTTGACAGTTCATTGGCACTGAACGTCCTGTATAAAAAAGCATCGTAGGCACCTGAATATTTGGGTTTGAAGACTGAAACAGCGTCTGTCACCGTTTGAAGTGGACTGCCTGTCGAAGAACCCAAGTAGAGCTTCAGCACAGGTGGTGGAAAAAGTCCTTGGGCCTCACACGTCACGTTGACTGATGCATCACTCAGTTCTGTGTAGGACAAGTCAAATTCATTCGCCGGAACTAAAAGAAAATTAAAGAAATGTTCAAAATTTATCATTAATATTGTGCATATTATATCTAACATGTAAGTTTTGAATTCACAAAATATTTTTAAAAGATTAGAGATAGTCACTTACCTATGTTTACTTCATTTATAACGTTTCCTTTCTTTTTCATTTATAAAAAAGAAATATAGAGATTCAAAAATCACAAAAACTTTTCAAACGAATTATAATTCTGGTACTTTACATTAAAAGAAATAAAGATATAAGAATCCAAAATATCTTAACCTGAAATTTTTTTTGAATTGACTAGCTTATTTTTATTTAATTTATGAAACATACGTTTCATTTATAAAATGAAAGCATACACATTCAAAAACTAATAAAAACTTTTTAAATAGATAAGAGCTCTTATATTTTACATTAAGAAATAAATGAGATTAGAATCCAAGACACCTTAAAACGGCAACTTTTTAATTGATTTGCCTATTTTTGTTTAATTTTAAAAATTTAGTCTTCATTACTTAGTTCGAAAAAAGTATTCAACTGTAAACAATTTTTTTTTAATATCGCCTCAATGCATATGAATATAGATTTAAATTCATTAAATGTTTTGTGATAAAATTTATTTCATATTATTTTGTAAAGCTCATTGCAATGAAAAGAGAGAAAAAAAAACATTATGGAAACAAATATATTATTATTAAACAAATGTACAAAAATATTTCTTTGAAAAACCTCATTTATTTAAAATAATGCTTTTTATGCAATAATGTGGTTTGGGAAAAGATTTGAAATTTTCTTTCGATTTTACTTAAAATTTAATAAATTATAATGACGCGTTTAAAACAGATTTATACCTTAAAATCATTTCTTAGTGAGTACATATTACAAACAAATTATATATTTGCTACATTTAGTTATTTTAAATTCGGCTTGTAGATTTGTTTCATCACATTTTTTTTAGTAAACAAACTGTATGTCAATCTATAAATAAATAAGAGCCATATTAAAAAACATATATTCTTTTCATCGTCATTGCTGTTATAAAGGTACAAGTATAATAATAGTATTAGGATTTGTTTTAATAATTGCAATAATTATATCCACCATATTCAAACAAAAATTTTCACTTTTCTCTTCCTATGTGTCCAGAATAATTTATCGTGTTAAAATTCTAAGTTATCTTATTTCCAGTAATATGTTATAAAAACTTCAAATAGACAGAAATGAAATGTCGTATTAATACAAAAAAGAAGAATGACTTATTTAGAGAAGACTTTATTTAACTTCAAGAAAATATGCAATTCCCTTAAAAATTTCAAATTCAGTACACAGATTAAGAAATGTTTTTTTTTTTTTTCTCAGTCTGAAAATTGATATCTTTGAAGCAAGTTTTCTCTAAAATTGTTTTGATTTAATTGTTGCATGTGTTGCAATAGTTTTATGTGTTGCAGTAGTTATGAATTTACCAAAATAAATTAATAATTATATATAATATGTAAGGAAAAAATCAAGTTAGTATATAAGTACAATTTTATTACGGGTATTCGAGATTAAATGGCCAAATAAAGAGTTAGCTCAATCGACTGCAAATGCAATAGAAATTATTTTTATTTAGAATTATTTAAATGATATTAAATGGTTGAATCGGATATTAGTATGCGTATTTTTGCTATTTCATTGCCTATTTTCTTAACAGATAAATTTTGCATCATAGCAATATTTAGAAAATATCTTTATTATTAAATGTAATTTAAGTATTTGTATAAGTTTTAAAATTTTTATTGATTTATTTTGATTTTGCTAAATAAGTTTTCTTCTTTAAATTTCTACAGGACTTTTTCCAACTATTTTTCATGACGAAATTTTATGACATAATGTTTTTTATAGAAAATGGTAAAATATTTGTATACATAATATATTAGTTCCTGTTTTAATTACTATTCATTTTTATATTTCTTGCTCCTTTTTCAACTTTTTACGTTATGAAACATTGTTCATCCAGAATATTTTATGCATATATTTTTAATCAGAATTAATAAATGAATCATATTGGTCTATGTTCAAAATATGCGCAGCAATCTCACTTTTCTTTATTTTTTTATTTAAAATAATGTATCTCTGATTAAAATATATTCACTCTATTGATTTAATACCTGTTTTTTTGAAATTTTACACTATAATAAATGAATACCCTCAAGTATGAAATCCTAATTTGCTATTATATGAGACAAAAATATTTGAATTGAAGTAATATCTTCTTATTTTCACTATAGTTGCAAATCCTGTTTTTAAGCTTCATTCTTATTCTCCGTATCATATTCTTTCAAGAATTCATTTTGGTTTATGTCTTCCTTTTCCTTCATATAGGCAGTTCGGTCTACTCTTTTGAAAATATTTTTAGCACCAAAACCATTTTTTTAAAGAATATTTCTTAAAACTTGTTACTCATGGATGTCTAGTACAATGTGAAAGCCCAGAAAGAACAGTTTCTGCAGCTTTCACTAAGCCCTTCCTTTGCAAGAATTCTCATGATATATTCACCGTTGACATTCTTTGGGAAATGATATAATGCTTCGCAAGATAGTCATATTTCTTTCCCTAGAACATGCAAAAAGTTCACCGTGGTTGGAGTCAAAATGGATATATTGGACAAATCCTTTGTTGTATATCTCAGGTGAGCTAAAATAAAACCTCTATTGTACACAGGTTAAGAATGTGCATATATGTTATTGGAGACGGGGATGGGTACCAATTAAAGGATTATATTTATGATAGAAACTAAAAATTATATTCATTTATAAAATAGACGTTTTACTGCTTACATATTTAATATGTAGTCATTTAACTTTTGCTTAGTAATTATGGATACCATTAATAGTATAGGTAATAACAAGTTTCATGTTTCAATACCTAATAAACTTAGAAAATATTGAATATGAAAACTGCAACAATAAAGACTAGAAACTCATGAAATATTAAAACTCAAACTGAACATTTAATAAAATAAAATAAAAATAATAACAATCTGTAAAAATAATAATTCAGAATACATAGTAATTGATTAAAGAAGTATTAAAAATCAAACAATAAAACAGGAAGAGTTTTTATGAAAATCACTTAATTAAAAACAACATTTTGAGATCATACCAAGAAGTAAACAAGAGACAAAAAAATACAAACAAGCGTAATAAGATGAATAATTAATTTGTTTATAATTAATCATTAAGTAGCAAATTTTAAGTCATTAACATAGGTTTAAATATTAATCGCATGCATATTTTATTAAGTTTTATACATTAGACAGTACATATGGAGTAAGTTTTCCATCATTTTTTTTTTTGTGAAACCAAAATATTTAAAAAATCCCATAAAAAATTATTTATGTGATTCAGTAAGATATCAATAATGTAAATTCGTATGTCTAAAATGTATTAGCAAAATAATTAAAGTCTAAAATAATGCCATTTCCGCATCTAATGCAGCAATATTATATTCATAACTCATATTCAAATGTTCTTGCATAAAATCTGCAATATTAATTTTCATATTTGGTATAAAAGAAGTACACCAATATATAATTTTTTAAAGAATTCAAATGCATTTTTTAAGTAAAAATTGTTATTAATTATAACTAGCTTCAAGATTTTTTTTGTAGATGAAACATTGGATTCATCTAGACAAATGCTGGAAGAATAAGTTGAAATATATCAAAATTACTGATATAATAAATTCTTTTGCGTCTAGAATTAGGGTGAATATGCTATCTTTTTTTTAAATCGTTAGATGATAAGTTGTAATTTCGTCCAATCGCCTAATGAGTTTCTTATTCTTGACTTTACTTAGTAGAAATATATTGATCTCTTATGCATTATGTAGTAACTTTTAAAACAAAAGGATATATGTATTGGCTACAAAAACTGATTAAATTAATTTCATAAGAATGAGATACAAATCATTACACTTTATCTCATGCTCAATAATAATTTTCGTTCTAATATAAAATTAAGTTAAGCTCATAGATGCCATTGTTTAACAGATAAATTACTAGAAAAATCATAAAAATATCAAACGTTCTACACAATTTAAAATGAACGAAAGCACCAACATATCCGTCACCAAAAAAAAATGAAGGTACCATTTACTTCAAATGATGATACCAATCAATTGTCAAATTCTCAAATTTAATGACAGTCCAAAAAACTTCTAACTTTGTGGTATTACATTTTTGATATTTTTGAAATCAGAATGGGCGTTGTTTCTATTTTCTGGAGAAGGAGGATTTTCTTGATATCCTTTGAACTGAAATCAGGTGTGGAATATTACAAACGATCTATTAAAACCAAAAAATGCTACAAAGAATCACTGATTTATAATACCAAGATATAATGTGCATTTTTTAGAAAGAAAAATATATTTCCTTGGATATATATCAAGAAATTTAGTGGCTGTATTTTCCCAGTAATATCTACTTTCTTATCTAAAAACTCATTTAATGATATATTTTGTTGATTCCATCAACATGTCACTGTAGATTGCAGATGATCATCAGAGACACTCATTTCTTGTTAGCTGGTAACCAACCTGATGTCTTATTCCAGTGGGTCCACCATTGAGCGAAATCCTCCCCTCGCATCAATTTATATAATGATGATGGACTTAGGGTCAGGGATAACATCATCGCGAATGGATATTCCCCATTCATAAGATTATCTACTAGATTACTGGCCATTTTATCCCCCCCCTCTCGAAAACTCATCTAAAACTAAGAAACTATTTTTCAAACATAACAAAAAAGTTCCAGGAATTATTAATGCGGTATATTTTCAAACAATGAAAGTATTTCATTTGATCGTCAAAAGAATTTTTATTATTAGCATAGTTTTCATTTTATTATGTAGCATAAGAGCACTCATACATTGTACAATATTGTACGATTTTAAGCAATATTTTCTATATTGTATAATATCACTGAATATTGAATAATATGATATCGTACAATATTATTCAACAAGATGTTCAATATGGGTAGTAGAAAATATTGCCTATGTTGAAAGGAATAAAACTAAGAATGCAAAATATAGCATATAACTAAAATATAATAGCTGTTGTCAATAGTTAATATAATAACTGCTCATTTCAGTGCAATCTCGCCCTTAAATGAATCAGATTATAATTTTAAATATAAATTTTATACATTCAAAATTTACAGAATTAATGAAATTTTCTTTGCAAATTCCACTTAATATCAAACGCCAAAATAATTAAGATTTAGCACCTCATGTGGTGCTATCTATTTATCTTGTTCACTTCCTCGTCCCCCGAAATACTTCAATGACTAGTTTTATATCGTTAGAAATAATTATTTTCTATCTTTGCAGAAAAACATTACATTTAAGTAAAGCAGTTGTAATGTTGTAGTTTCTAAAGTGGAATTTTATAGAAAAAATAGTAGTAGATGTATAGTTACTTGGAGAATTATTTTCAATGTGAGTAAGGAATCTTGCTGTGTCCAATTTATATCAAAATCCCCATTTACTTATTTTGGACTGATAAAACTGGTAGAATGTATTCTGTTATGTTAGGATTCTTGGTTAGATTTTTTCATCTTTTCGAATATTTTCAAAAGGGCTTTTTTCTTGGGGGGAGGGTGGACTTAGCACTTTTTAATTCGAAATGTTTGGGATCTCTTTTGCAAAACCGAGTCTTTAAATAGCTGCGCACACATTTATATACTATTACTTATTTTGGATATATATTTATACTACACATTGTGCAAAGCAGTGTTTAAATATCTTGGTAAGTTATCGCTAAAATAAAAATTATTTTTAAGTTTTCTTTGTTTAACTGTAGTTGTATCAATTCCCCGTTACAGGGACATTGGGATTTTTAACTATATTCGTCAATATGACCAGGTTGTCTAAACAGAGGCTCCTCTCTCGAAATTATCGTCCCGCATCAATGAGAAGAAATTTGAAACACGGTGTCAGATTTAGTAGGTGGAAGGCCCGTATATGTATCTGATTTTTAGTGGAATACAGTTTCGAGCCTATATCCCTCCTGTCTAGAAGCCGTTGCCTTACCACTTGACCTCCATGATCCCATCTCCTCCCCGAACCTTTCTTCCTTCAGATAATAACATTTCTCTTGTATTACTTCGGAATTCAAATAATGATACACATTGTTTCACAGTTTCTTTTTATCCAAGACAAATTTCTAGAGAATAAATTATAATTCCATTTTGTGTCTCGATTTAAGAAAATCATAGTCATTATCTTGTCAGAAAGAAGATATATTATCTATGTGATGGAACGATGATTGATGTTTCAATGTTTTTTCGTCAATTGTATGCTGTTTTTGCAGACTCTCTTATTTGTGTAAAACATTTAAAGTGAATGATTCTGTGCATTTCGTAATGTTATTTATAATAGAAATGCATCAAATATATACATTATGAACTCATCTATGTATGCACTTTTTGTTATATTTCAATTTCCTTATTATTTTAGCCCATTGAGTTAATTATTAATAGAAATTCCTGCAGTAGAAGAATTATAAAATAGCATAAATAACTGATGCAGTGGTGCAATGGATGTTTTTAGTTTTGTATACATCATTTTCTTGATAGATGTAATGGTTTTCATAGATCTTGACAGTAATTCGCTTATTTTAAACGTTATTTAAAATACTGACAAAAATCTATAAATGTGTCATTAAGTTTCCAGAAAAGAACTAATCTGAATTGTATTAAATCCTACACTGGAAATAGTTTCGAAAATTAACTAAGGCTACCCTCAAGGCTAAAATGAAAATAATATCGATCTACTTTATATTACATTTGTAACATAAAAGTGTATTTGGCGCTTTGAAATAATGATATTGAAAAAAACAGATGTTTCAACTTCGAACGTGCTTAGAGAGGAAACCACAGTCATTAATTTGATAATGGTCATGTAAATGATGGTTTGCGATGTCATTCTCGAGGGTTACTTGTAAAGACAGGCGTTGAATGAATAATGTCCTATAAAAAACTAACTAAGCGCTGAAAGAAAAACAGTTATATTTTCTTCTTATTATATTTTTTATTATATTTTTATTATTATATTATATTATATTTTTTATTATTATATTATAATGCTGCACAATAATATGAAAAAAATTCTAATGTTGGTCCAGTAGTAAATAATTAAACCATTAGAAATATAAATAAATTTCGTAATAGAAAAGCTTGAATTGATGCAAAGGTTAATAATGTCTGTTGTTAGAATCAATTAGTACAGAATTTCTGAAACATATTTTTTAAACATTAAAATCCCAAAGAAAATATTTCCTTCCTTATGCGAACAAAAGTGATAAAGATATGTATCGTTAAATTCGGTTTATATAGATAACTTTAAAGCATTTTAACAGTTGCTTTAAAGAAAATCATCCTATTATTAGACTCAACTACCTTGAAGTAGCTATTCTGAAATACAAAAACTAAAGCATCATAATTCAATATATTTCTATTTAAAAAAATAATCATCATTACGCCAAAAACTTTTTTATTAATTATGCCTAATAGTACAGATTCCTAAATATGTTATCCAAATTTTATTATTTCTAAATTCATACCGCTTGGTTTGGTTTGGTTTGGTTATATTAACGTCCCGTTTGAAGCAACAATAGGGCTATTTTGGGACGGACCTCGTAATTTTGAACCACGATCAGATGACGATCATACCGCTTGGAAGTACATCCTTATATTTATTCATATAAGAATTAGTTATTGAACCCATATGCAAACGAAAGCTTTATATATCTCCATTATCGAAATTTTATCTAATATGCACGTCACAATTGGTTTGCACATTACAAATTATTTGTTTCTGCAATCTATATCACAACTAAAGGTACCTAAATAAGATAATTTTACATAGAAATAATTGAATTTAATTTGATCATTCAAACGTAAAACTTGAAGTTAGCAATACGTGTAAAATTATCATATCAAAATGTAAATAAAAGGATTAATTATGCCCAATGTGAAAAACAAATTTTATTAACTCTAAGAAATTACAGTTGGTAAAATGATATATTTTTAAATGCTTAAGCAGCTGTAGATTTCCCAAATGATTTAAAATAATATTACTCTTACCTTTTCAAATAATTATTAGCTATCGAATCAAATCCTACATATACCTTAAAAAGGCCAAACATTAAATTTAATTAATAAGTGCTTATCTTTAACATTAGCTTATATAAAAATTATAATTAAATTTTTGACATGTTTAACTTTTAATTTCCTTAAAATTATGAAAATAATGAAACTCCGAAACCTCATTTAATAATAGCTTTAGTCCTTAGATAAATTTCTATGACTATGCGAGTCGCTGCAGGGGGTTTCATGCTGCGGTGGAATTTAGCACATTTCCTATTAGTTGTGTAAACACTGCAATGATAAACGATATTAATTAACTTAGGAAATTGTGTCTGTTCATCGAAAATTTACTCCAGGGTGAGTTATGGAGGCTGGCATTTCCTAACTTATCAAAATATTCCACATTTCAGTTCAGTAAGGCTGCTTGTTAGACAAGATCATTAATTTGATTATATGGAGATCTGTCATTTGAAGTGTCATTTATTTGAGATGCTAATGACAAATGAGGGTTTCACTTTAATTAGTTACTGCTGAGATCTCTTGTACTATTTTCGTACGGTTTGATTTGATCCATGGTTTGTGGATGCAGGAACAGAGGTTGCGCGTAGGTCAGACCAAACTCGTTCTTAAATTTTATCTGTTTAAAGTATCAGATACAAATCTGATTAGAATGCACATGATCTGACACAGATAAAAATTAAAATATTTGCTGAAATAATTAACTCTGATAGTTTAAGCAATTACTTACTGAAAATACGATATATGGTCTATTTAAATATAAGAGTGAAATCGTGTCTATTTTAATGAATTAAAACACTGAATTTGTGAGATTTCATTAATCAATTAATTGAGAGAATATTTAAATTATATGAAATTGGAGGGAGATTGTCTAAAAGATATGCAAAATTATATTATGTTAGGGTATTAGAAACAATGAGAGAATAAACATGATGCTAATATTCAGGATTTATTCTCCAAATAAGATATTGCCTTAGTGAAAGTATATTATTTTAGATAAAAAGTCATAAAACAGTTTTTAAGACACAAAATCATACATTTTTTTTATTAATATGGTCATTTTTCCAAAATGTACAAATGCATTTTTATTAATATGCAATGCATCTCATTAAGAAATTGCTAATATAGAGAAAGCCCTTAATTAAAGAAAACCCTTAATAGCGTCTTTGCATGGCAAAGTACAATAAGAAGTATGATAAGAACTTCATAGCACTAAATATCGGTAAAGTCCTTATAATATTTTATCTATATTTCCTAATAAGGTGGAATGACTTTCATAATAAGGTGGAGTGACCTTATATTTCATAATAAGGTGGAATGACTAAGGAATGAATGACTTTTTTATCTCTCCATAATGCTTTCAAAATAGTTAAACTTATGGAAGAATGCTTACTGTTTCTGTACTCAGGTGTCGAAGAATTGTACAATCTGTTGATGACAATACACCATTGGATATTCTGATAATGCAAACTTGTGTTTTATGCATCAATTTCAATGCAGAGGATATATTTGAGGATGTCAATGTTACGCATCAATGTTTTAAGCATTAATCGGTGCATAATGTTTTTATAATAAATAGATGAACTATATAATTAGTTTTTCGTTTCGCATGCGACTTCCGACATAAAAATTTTATTATAAAATGCCCTCAATAGATGGAACAGTAATTTGTTTGATTACGCAATCCACGCCTTATTGCACTTATGCGTCCTTATAGCTGTCGTTGTCCAGAAAATAAGGGAGAGTGACTCAGGAATTCAGTTGACACAACATTAAATATCATTTAGATTCATGTTTTATATTCTTTCTGAATTCAACTATCAGATATCGCTCAAAGTATAGCTAGGTCACTCTGGTCCAAAATAATGCATAAAAATCTCAAATACAAAGATATTAATTTTTTATCATGGATAATTCTGCATAATTTATGCTTTTATAAATTACATCATAAATTTCATACTGGATTGCTTCATCTCAGAATAAAGTATACAGAATACGTTATTAAAAATATCTATAAAATATATTCTCTGTATAATTTTATCAAACATTTTTATGATTTCTTTAAACACCCGGTTATAGTCAGAAAATTATTTCATTTTATTATCTAAAAATAATTTTTAATAGGATAGGAATTTTCACTCGGTTAATTTTCAGGAAATATAATAAAATTAAAATCTTGCTTCTATAATTGAGGTTTAGAAACCTAATTAATTTTTTTTTAAAAAAAGTGATACCGTTTTATTTTATTTATAAAGTTAAGAGAGTATTTTGATGCATAATAATTGCATTTTTTTTCTTATTAAAGGTGAATATTTTGACTTTCATATCATAATTTACTAAAAGTGAAAGAAGCATTTTAATTTGATAAAATAATAAAATAGCGTTTCCATTTAATATATTTAAGATTTCCTTAAGAATCCCTAGAATTCAATTAAGAAAATTAGATTTTCAAAATTAGCTTTCTCAACAAATCTAATTATATCTAATTTTGGTGAAATATTTTTCAACTAAAAAATAATGTGACAGAATTATATGCTTCATCTTTTCAGAATTAAAAACTTCACTTTTGTAGTTAAAAGTAAGTTTTATAAAAAAAAAATCGCCTTATCTTTTTTTTAATAAAGTCCTTTAATTTCTAATTTTGCCTTTAATATTTTTCATTGTTAGTTTAATGTTACATCATAGCAACATCATAAAACTGATATTAAAAGACATTTGTGAAGAATTGAAAGAAAAAAAAGTGTGTTTATTCAGTTCAAAGAGAAATAAAAGCATTTCACTCAAAGAAAATAGTTTAATCAGTTTTTTCAGCATTGATTTTGCTATTATTCTGTTGCAAAGCCGTTATAAAACCTACTTGTATTCTAACTATTAAAATGATTTTTAAAACATGACAAAAATATTTTCACAAACCTTAGCTAATAACTACTTAAGTGTTTAATACAATCAATATTTTACTCCACTTATGCAATGGTTAGTTAAATATTCGAAAAAAGTTAATTATGAACTTTTCAGGAAAAAAATTCTTAAACTTAACTTTTTTTTTCCAGAATATATTAAAGTTTCTTGGGCTTTAATTATTAAAAGAGAAAATAAAAACATTAAATCGAAGCGTGTAATCTTCAGGTTACTGAAATATTTAAAGTTTCTTTAAAAGCTAAGTTAATGGAAAGGTAAACAATTATATATTCTATAAAAAATGAATTTTAAATGGTTGGTTTAGAACGGTGCAAAGGTGTAACTCGTTTATAATTTCTTAACCGATTTGAAGATATTTATCTTTCAAACTACTGTATAAAAAAACCAATTATTAAATAAAAATGAAAGGGTAATCAGAATAAATTTAGATTTTTAATCAAAGCATAAAAATTTAGCTAGTTACTTAATTTTTTTTCTTAAGCATATATGAATACGCTTTTGAATGTATTGCAAGTGTGGTGATGCAGCAGTGCATATATTATAAATTTTCTTTTACACCTATTAATTCCAATTAAATGAATGCTACATATAACGCTATATTATATATATATATATATATATATATATATATATATATATATATATATATATAATCAACAATAAAATATTGCGTGAATTTTGAAGTTTTCACCTTCTATGCATTCATTTCCGTTCGAGTACGATAACAGCAATACTGAATTCTGATTTATTTAAAGAGAAGGAACAAAAAATGCTTAACAGCTCCATCTGCAGAATCATTCTAAAATATACTTTTTTTGCAGGGATGTCTCTTTTTTAATCGCGTCTGCTGAAAGAGCTAAAATCTTGTATTCAATGTTCTCTCTGATTGGGCGGAATAGTCGACATTTAAGCCATTGAAATAGACATATACTTCCAAATGAAAAGATGCTTTATAAGAATTAAAGCTTTATTATAAAATATATTCGTTTTTGACTACCTTTGAATGTGGTGAAACTACAAGTTAGACGGTTTTTTGGCACAAATCTTTACATTTAATCTTTATAAGAAAAAATCATTTTATTAACAGATGACAAGAGGAAGATTTTCGTCCTCAAGCATGTGAACTCAAATTTCAAAGACGCTAAGAGCTACGATGATTACTTTTTAACATTTTTGATTTATAATTACAATAGCATGTATGTATCAAGTTTTCGACAGCATCTGTCATCTGGTTGACCGAATATACTCTTGTGTAGGCGCATGTACCAAAATAAGAATGCAGTGACTCATCATAAGTAAATAGTGTGTCATCATTGTCTTTTTTTTCGATTATTGCTTGTATTTAATGGTAAATTACGAATTATAAATTGAAATATACTTTATGCGATTGTTTCATCTGTGCAGTTAACGGGACACGAAATTTCATGTTATTTTGCCCATGATGGCACATTTTTTTTTTTCAAAAATAAATTCTTCTGGAATTTACTTTTTGCATATTGAAATTCCCGCTAACTCTTTATTGGAACAATTTTTCCAACAAATCCAAATGATTATTTCTTAAATAATATTGTTTAGAATGAAAAAAAACCCAACATATTCTTAGACAAACTATCAAAATTGTCAATAATGGTAATATTTACTGTATTTACTTAATAATAAAGTTGTCAAAAGTATTTTCTTCTTTACAAAAAAAAATGTTTATTATCTTTTTGTTCTTAGCGTCAAGTTATAATTTGATGTTGATCGAAAAAATTCAATTTCAAATTTGTTCCAGCACCTATATTTAATGTGATTTTAACAGAAATAAAGTCGTACAGCTTAAATATTATCCAAGTCAATAGCAAAATATTTTTTTTAAAAATTCTCAAGGTGCATTATCATTCCTTATTTCTAACGATTTCTTCAAAAAAAAAAAGTATTTCCAAATTAGTGGCCTAGAAGTGTGTACTTAACTTAGGCTTTATCAAAAGTAGCATAAAAATATTTTCAAAATCTATTGCAAAGATCAATACTTTTGGCTATTTTTGACGATTCGATAAAAGAAATTATTTCCAAATTATTAATCTTGAAATGTATTCTATTGTTCAAAATATTCAAATGAACTGCAGTGGTAGCCAAAATTGTGGTTACTTTTGAAATGTTTTATATTTTCTAACTTTGCTTGCTTTTAGAAAATGAAACGTTTCACAAAATGCAAACTCTTACATATCATTTTAGAGAGAATTTAATGCTAACTTAAATACGAAAAGCAAAATTTAAATACTTGCAATACAAAAAAAAATGAGTGGCAATAATTATCGGGATACATAAGATGCTGATGACTGCAGTGAGTTATCAGTACTTTGTAAGGTAGCCTTTAATTTTTATTGCAGATGTTTGATGTTTCATTGAGCTGCCGAGAATTTTCATCTCTCCTTTCTTTATTGCATGATGCCAAAAACAATTATAGCCTCGATTAATTATCTTTTATTTTATGAACGCTTCATATGTACAAGAATTTTCAAACGGTGCTATTAGTTCTCAATAATTTTGAAGTCAGGAGTATTTACTGGATATGATAACAATTCAATACTATTTGTATTAAATCACTCTTTTGATGTTTTTGTTGTGCGGCAAGGAGCTGAATGCTGCTGAAAAATAAATGATGCGTTGTTGGGAAATAGATCATTGATGGAAGGTGTAAGTTTTGGCTCTAGAAGAGTGTAAATGTATTTTCTTGCAATTAATGTCCCACCGATAACATGAAAGACACCAATACCGTCTCCTGACATGCATGACCAAATCATAACACTAACTGAGTTCTTCGTAGTTGTCTGAATGCTGTCAGGATGTAGCTCTTCGCCTATTCCACGTCTTACCAAATTTCGAAATCACTACCGAATAAGAATATGTTTCTTTCATCACTTTGTATAACTTGTAACCACTGATCATCTGTCCAATTAATGCGTACCTTTGCCTATTAAAATCTTTTTATACGCTGTTGTAAATTTAAATAAGGATTTTTTTCGTTCAATTCTACCTCTTAGTCCGAAATTTAATAAACTTATCCTGATTGTTTTTGAACTGACATACATACCAGCATTATTCAATTGATTTCTGATGGCCGTTGATGACTTCTATCTTGGAAACATAGTCTTTTTATTTTTCTGTCATCAACAGATGTAGTGCACCTTTTTCAGTCATTTCCTGATTTGTTTTTTTATTGAATTTGTCTCCTGATATCATAACAATATTTTCGAACTCCAGATGTAGTCACTAAACCACCCACCTGTTTGTTTGTTTGTTTTTAATTTTAGCATAGGAAGGACCACATTCATGAGACACAATAATCTTAGTTCTCTTTCTAGGTGCCCAATATATTCTTTTGTTTGTTGTCATTGATTTTTGACTAAATATTAGAAATGTTTATAAAAATTTCAAATATTAAAAAGTTTAACAAAAGTTCTAACTTGCAATTTAATTACATAAAAAACAATCTTCCTTCTACAAAGAAAAGCACAATAATTACTTATTCCAACTTTAAACATGATGTCAGCTTCTACTAGCAGTTAGTAACATTTGATTGGTTCCCAGAATAAGTACAGTGTTTTGTCAGGAAAATTAGAAATTAAAATCCACTTCATCACTGTCTTTGTCATTCATATTAAAGTCAGAATAACTTTTTTTTCTATTGCAAATATTTGAATTCTGCTTTTTGTATTGAAATCACCATTAAATTCCCTTTAAAATTATATGCAAGAGTTTGCATTTTGTGAAATTTAACATTTTCTATAAGCATACAAATTTAGAAAACATAACGATTTTCAAAAATGGCCATCATTTTAGCCACCATTGTGAATATTTTATCAAATTGCTTATAAAATGGAAGTTTTCATGCAAATATCTTCAATATCAAATATCTTCAATAAAGATAATGCATCATTTGCAATTTTTTCCCCTCTTTCTAACGTTTTTTTTTTTAATTAATTCCAAATTAGCGGCTTAAAAGTTTACACTGAGCTTAGACTTTACCCAAAGTAACGCGAAAATATTTTCAAAATGCATTGCAACGAACAATACTTTTTTCGTATTTCTAACAATCTCTTTAAAAAGGATTTAAATTATTTCCAAATCAGCATTCTTAAAGTGCATTCTCATGTTCAAAATATTCAAATAAAAAACACTTGTGTTTAATCATTAAAAATAATTAAATCATTAAAACTCATTAAGAAGAGCAATATCTTCCTTTATTTCTAACTATTTCTTTAAGAAAAGTAAAATATTTTGACATTAGCTTTACTTTATTACTTTAGAACTTTATTTTCAGAAATGTTAGGTCTAGAAATTACTTAGCTTAGATTTATCCAAAATAACATAAAAATATTTTTAAAATCTATTTAAAGAACAATACTTTTCCCTATTTCTAACAACTTTTTTTTAAAAAAGAATTTAAATTATTTCCAATTAGCATTCTTCAAGTGTATTATCGTGTTTCTAAAATGGAAGTCTTCATGTTACCTTTACGGCACGAGAAGCATTTCTGTTCACTCATGACAATATATGTACCTTTATTCTGCCCATAAGCAGGAATCGTCTAATGCAAATCCGAACCCCGAATCCCCCGGTGAACATCAGGAAGTTTGATGGTGGTTTAAGCAAGGTTAATAGTCGATTTAGTCCGGCAAATTAAATCTCAGAGTAGAGGAGTTGTTTATGCTAATGAAGCGCGTACCATTGATAAATTGAGAGGCCGCTCTGTTGATTAGCCTCCATGCGTCGCTTTGTATGGAGCCAGAGATTGTCGCAGGCATTACGAATCCGATCGAACCACCCTTCTGGTTGGCCACCCTGTGTAGGCACAGAGTTGATAGCTTCATTACCATTCGAAGCGAGATCTGATTGAGGTTATTCTGCTGATTCTTAACCGAAAGTTACTTTAATTAACTCGGTAAAGGAATCTATAAGCAAAGGTATCAGTGTTTCGAAACTTCAAGAGGTTTATTTATTCCAAGTGGTATTGAGAATAATTATTTGTTTTTATCTGCCGTTGGGTGAATGAAGTGGATTGGGGGGGGGGTGCAGTTTTCTATCGGTGGAAATTCCAATGAACATATTTTCTATTGTAATTAAAAGCATGCCGTCTCCTTTGGAAATTGAAATTCGAGAATCGGGAAGTTACGTAAAAGTTTTAATTTTACCACATAACTGTTTATAATAATTTAGAATATATTGTAAGTCTCATTGAAAACTGTCTATATATGGAGAACTTTAGAATATCTTTCCATTTGTTTCATAATATATAAGCTTAGAACATTCAAACATTGTATTAAAAATTATAAAATATTATAAATATTATAAATTGTATGTATAATAAATATATAAAAATGTATAATAAAATGTATAAAAAATGTATAATATGTATAATAAAATATTATAAATTATATGTATATATAAAGTGATGCAAACTAAAAATGTTAGATACTACTATGAGAAATAAAAATGAAAGATAACATGATGGTTGTTTAAGTGAATTCTATGCCGTTAGGGAAATGAATATATTTTGATTTAATGTCCTTATAAAATAAAATAGAACATTTAAATTTCTACAATAAAGTATAAACTAGATAATTAGAAACATAATTGCACACTAAACTTTTAATTTATCTTGTTGTGCTGGTTTAGATTTATTAAGTTAGATTTATTGTTTTGTAAATTTCATAGAATATTCAAACATTTGCTAGCATCAAAAAGTTATCGCTTAAAATATTCAAACATTACATCAAAAATAATATAAAATATTATATATTTAAAATAAAGTGAATGGGGAATGTTAGATACAGTAATGAGAACATAAAAGTGAAATATAACATGCTGTGTGCTAAAGTGAATTCCATGTGGTTATGGAAACGAATACATTTAATTTACTCTCTGTATAAAATAAAATAGAACGTTTCAATTTCTTTAATAAAGAATAAATTAAATTAGCAGACATATACACGCACACTAAATTTTTAGAATCTCATGATGTGCTCTATTATACGATGTTTAATGAAATTTATTGTTCCACAAATTTTATGAATTTCAGCTTGCTTGCACCAAATTATCTTCATTTCTTTCATAAATAACAGGATTTAAAAAAGTTTGCATACATTTGTGTAATAATAAGTTTTTATTATATAATATCTAACCATCAAGTTCCTGAATAACTAATGATAAAATGTGCTTTAAGAAAAATGACATGAATTACTTTTTCTTTTATTGTTTTAATGTTTTCTTAGGGAACAATTACAAGTAAGAATCAGATGTTGAATGTATTAGTTGTGTTCATTTATTAAAAATTATGTATTTCATATCAGTCATAAGAAATATTTCTAAAGTCCATATGATAGTTTAAATTCAAAGGACTTCTATGAATGAATGCTCAGAAATAAGTCATGATCTCCAATGAATAAAAAAAGCAGGCTAAAACAAAAAAATTATCGTATTGAATCGTATAAGAGAGAATAAATACATTCAGACATGATTTGTAATTTAAACTGAGTATAGGAAAAATAAAATATTAGTGTCGGTTTTAAGTGATTAGGATGAAAACAAGCTCCAAAACTCACAGCATAAAATTACAAATATATACTGTAATTATTATACAGACTGAATGGATATGAAATACCATTTATGGTACAGGCAAATGAAAAAGTTCGAACACAGATTCTATTATGTTTTTATAAAAATCGCTAAATTACATAATAGATAATGCTAAGAGCAGATACTATTTAATCGTACTTCCAATTGCAAACAGATCAAAATTATTTATTTGTATTAGTTTTATTTGTAAAATTTAAATTAATAATACCACTTTCATATAAAAATGTGACGTTTTCGTGGACCTCTATTTTATATCATTTAAGAATAAAATGTCTACTGTATCAACCAGGTTCCTAAAACGGAACCAACCTTCACATAATCTTCGTCTATTATCATTTGTAATTTGATTATTTGTCCGATTTTGAAGTTTTTACATAGTATAACATATTTTACCACCAAACTGGTAGAAGATATTTTTAGATTATTAAGACTTTGGAATAATACATTTTCACTAATTGATATCAAATGCAGTATTAAATTCTCCCCTCCTTTCATTTGTTCCTAAATTCATGCGATATCAATTTTGAAACAAAATAATTATACTGTTACTAGCTTTCCATGGTTCACATTATATTTAATTATTTAACAACGGTTCTTGCTATATTATTATTATAAAAAATATCTATTTATTTCAGCATGCAGAACGTCAGTAAATATAAGCAATTTCAAGAAATTAAGAAATATTTAAAAACCCTATCAATATTTAAGCAGAGTTTACTTCATATATAAAAATGCATAATATTTGTATATCTGAGTTTTATTTAAATATAATTTTATATGAATTAATAAATAATTTGTTTGTTACAATTTTGAGTTTTAAATGCTTTTGTATACCGCTTCATATCACCAAGCATGCCAAAATAGCAGTTATACAGCTCAACAATGCAAAAAAGAATTTGAGCGCAAATCAGCAAAAGGGCTGCCATAAAAACTATTCCCATTGCTTGATAGGCTTTCTTTTCTTGGCTTGCTATTTTGGAAAAAAATTCAAGCAGCACACTAACGTAGATTTAAACAAAAATCTTAACTAAATAGTTATATTTTATAAATAAATGTGAAGATGTAATATAAATGTTATTTTTATTTTTTAATTTATTTATTACATTCATTATATTACAAATAAATTTAAAAAAGCAAAATTTTGTTTGAAGAAAATTCAGGTGTGTTGAGTTAAAAATATATTTAAAATAAAAGAAATATAAAATATAATTTTGATGAGATTTAAAATATATATATATGATGTTGAAACATATATGAAAATATGAAAAATTCCAATAAAAATCAATATTTTTATTTTTTCAAATCTTAAATAACATCCCTTGTACATTGAGAATCACGAGTATTTCACTTAAAGTGTTGGGAGAGAAACCATTTTTCATTTTTGATAATCCCTATTCCATGACCACACCCAAGAGTGTTCGAAACGATACCTCGATGTGACACAACCTCATTAGTTGAAGATAAGAGAATGGAATGAGGTGCAAGAATAGGATTGCATGATAAAGCACAGATTATAGCTCTCAACCGAGAAGAATAAATTCGAGTACTCCTTTTTTTATTTTTTGGCATGTATATAAGAAAAATGTGGAAGTATTGTAGATGAATGGATTTCAATTCTTTGTCTTTGAAATATATTATGGAGCCTGTTTGAATTTGCAAGATCATCATTATTTTATTTTTCACATTAATAATATTTCAGTTTGTAATTTATGTTATCACAAAAGAGATTTTTTTTTTTTTTTGAGAAATGAATCTAAGCATTTAATGTAATCTTTTCATAGATGAAGAATTTCACTTCATTGCTCACTTAACTCCTCCCTCAAGAGTCGTTTTGAAATGGCAATTTCTTTATTGAAATATATACTTTCGTTAAGTTACCTGTGTATAGAAAATAAGTTAAATAGCATTGTTATTAAAAAAATTATAAATACAAATGAAATGCCAGTTTATTTGTAGTCTAAATAAATCTAAACTATTCAACAGATTTTTTTAACATTTTACTCACAGATATTAAGAAATTTAAGGGAATTTTCAGTGAACTTTTATGGACATTTAAGTATTTTTTACATAGTTAATTATTATGCATGTACTGTGCATGCGCAATTCAAACCTTTCTACTGAATTACTTTGAGTAAACGTTAATTTTATAAGAATGCAACTCATAGACAGTAGAATCCGATTGATAAATAGTATTCTAATATCTATTTATAGAAATCCAAATTGATAAATATAATCCTAATTTCTATTTATAGAAATCCAAATTGATAAATAGTATTCTAATATCTATTTATAGAAATCCAAATTGATAAATAGTATTCTAATATCTATTTATCGGATTCCAAATTGATAAATAGTATTCTAATATCTATTTATCGAATTCCAAATCGATAGGAAGGAGTTCTGCATATTTTTATCATAAATAATAAGAACTATAAGGAATTTAGTTTAGTTAGTTAGGCAAACATTTTATTTTTCTAAAGCAATAGTAGTGTCCTATTTTGGGGTGGACATCATAATTTCGTTCCTCTGCCAGACGACGAGGATGTGATTTGAGCTGGCACTATCTCTTGAACTTCCCCATAACACCAGTGAGAGCTCATTTCACTCACTACATATTTGATGTCCACCAAAGTCGCATACACGGAAATTCTTTACTGGATTCGAACCTCGAAAATGGAATTCTCGTATAGCGAAGCCGATTCTTGAAGCCAGTCTATTTCGGCAAACAATTATTACAAAAAATTTTTAGGGTAAGATTCTTATCTATAAATAGCTAATTTTGCGTTAATTTTTGAGTTAATTTTCAGGTTATGATCTGTATTGGTTTTACAATTATTTAACAAGCTTCTGCTTTCAACATGAGAATTTCGCTTCAATTAAGTTTTATTTTCCTTTTTTCCAGTAAACAGCATCTTGTCCATTAATTTTCCACAATAATTTTCAGAATATAAATACAATTTTGAGTTTATATGACATATATAACAACATCCCTTTATTTTAATAATATATTTTTAAGCTTCGGGTTTTCGGAAGGGAGCATTGTTAAACAATTAAAAAATAATTCTCGTTTTATTTACACTACTGTGAGTACGCACTTGTCTCTTGGAAACTGTTAAACTGTATGTTTATTAATTAGTTCTTTGTGGACCTTAAGCTTTTAAAAATTTAGAAAATCAGATGACTTTGTGCATCATAATCTTTTATATAGAAATAATTTTTGTAATAAATATATTATTTATGAAAATATATTATTCCTTTGCAACATCAAGTTTATCAATTAATTTAAAATAATTGTATACCAATTATTTACCTAATATTTCTTCATTGAAATAATGGATATTTTACGATTGAATAAATAATTTGCTAATAAATAAATACATATGAAACATAAAACCCTAAATGTATATGACTTTTTTTGAATGAGTATGTTCTTTAGATGAATTAGTGATCATATTAACCATCGTTGGATTTAACATTATTTCATTTAAATGACACTGAATTTAAAAAATTGAAACTTATTTGGTTATTTTTTACATGTGTTGTTTGTAAACTTATATATTCAAACCATAGAAGAATGCAGTCAGAATATGGCCATTATCTAAATAATTGAACGAAAAAAAATTAAATAAGGAATAATTTTACAGACAAGTATTAAGCATTTGCTTACCGAATACTGTCATAACTTGCTCTCTGGAATCCTGCCCTGCCAGGGATGTCACTAAGCATGTGTATTTGCCACTGAGTTCTGTAGATGGTTTCTGTATTCTTAACGCTCTGAATCTGGAGTATGCATCCGCTGTGTTAACGGCGAAGTCCAAATCCAGACGGTTCTTCAGAATCCCGGATGTGTGTCTATTGTTAAGCTCAGGAATCCACTGGTAAACGGGCTCCAGATTGTCTTCGAAAAACCATTTCACCACAAGTCTTAAGTCATTTTCATTATACACATATTCGCAGTCCAGAACTACGTAGTCTTCAGTCCCATTCTGAATCCACCTCGGAACGGAGAGACGTCGGATTTCTACAGAATTTGAAACTGAAAAAAATATATGGGTTACTTATATGCTTTCTTTAGATTAGTATCATACTAATAACATTAATTATTTAAATAGTAATTATTAATAAGAATTAATAATAATATTGATTAATAATATTAATTAATACGAATTAATAATTTTATTTATGGCGATTCAGGTTTCTGAAGCAGATATTACTTTTACTGATGAGTTATATTGAATACGTTTAAATATATCAATATTGAAAAGCATTAGAATTCCAATGAACGAAATTTTATTAGACGCCCTTCATGTCAGGAACATATAAAAAAATTGTCTCTTTCTACACATATTTATTGAGAACTTGTGGCTCGTACTTTGTCTGCTAGAGATACCCTCCAAATAGGCTTGGAGATCAGGAAGATTTTTCTTAAAAATCCTCAAATGCTGTACGAATTAATAGCCATAAGTAGGATCCTCTTTTCCATATCAACCACTTCAGTAAACTAGTTGTAATTGCCGTTTTTGTTGAAGGTAGGGATTTTTTTTCCATCTTTGAAAGAGAAATTTAGATTTGCAATTTTCTCAGACTCCTGAACTCGAACGACTTTATAAATAAGTTATAATAAGAGAGCTAAATAGAAAATGGGAAAGAACACGTGTGCTTTTTCTTTTATAGAAAAAGAGGTATAGTTACTCAGAGAAATATTATACTTAACATTTGATTCAAAAACAGAGCTTTTTATACGAAATAGACTTTAAATTTAGACAATTATTTAGTAATTTATAGTCTTAAATATGTAACAAGTAGTTTCAACATATATGGTGTATTGTAATTTTTAATTAAGATTGTCAGTCTGTTACAATTATATAAACTTCATGAAAGTACAATTCCATTTATTTAAATTGGAAGTTTCAAATGAATGATTTATAACGCTCTGTCTTTCCGAATGTTAAACACAATTCTAAACTAAAAGCGTTAATCAACACTTCATTTGTAACGAATGCATCACCTCTTTCTAATTCGATTGCACGAGTAAATATTAAATGAGCAAACTCTAGTCTACAATTCAGTTAAAATGAACTGGAAAATACTAAGTATCCTGGCAAAGATAAAACCATCAATTAATGAAATCCGATTAGATCTTTTTCAATACTTGTTTTATGGAATAAATGGCAAGTCTATTGTGAAAGCTGAACTGAATAAGATTTAATGACACATCTGAAGATTTCTTGTGTTAATTAATTTAGTAAACATGCATCACTTAAACACATTAAGATGATGGATTAAGTAATATTTGGAAGGTGGATGTTTAATTTCTGAATTAAATATTCAATAATTTTAATCATACTTTAATAATTTTTGTTATAAATTATTATAAAAATTATTGATTATATAATTATTAATATAATAATATATCTTGTGTATCTAAAGATAAATTATTTCCATATGTATACAAGACAGAATTAAATAGTTTTGCAAAATTTACCATTGAATTTCATTTAATTCATTTATATGCATTTCAAAAAAGCTAAGCTGAATTTTTGTAACTGAACTCTTTTTTATATAAATTAGCATTTATAATTTGATTTCATTATAATTATTATCTATAATTACTTCATTTTTATGTTTATCTTCTAGCAAATTATTTCTCTGGGAAGTGAAATAGAGAATATAGAAGTCATTTCCATCAGAAACATTTCGTGCATTGAATAAATTTATGTAACGCCTATTAATATACAGCTGAATCAGAACTAGAAAGAAATGAAATTTGCACTCTACATGAAACAAGATATTTGAGGTATTTATCATATTTCGAACTTTCGTTTTTAAATAGCATTTTAAAGAGCAAAACACTATACAATTGTCATGGAAAAAACGCTTACCAAAGTAATTTTAAAGACAGAAATGCATATAATTAAATTAAGAATTTCAGCATTACAGATAAAGTTGTCATATAGTGGTAATTTTACAATTAGAATAATATATGCTTGCCGATATCTGTGATATATGCATGAAAATGAAATAAATATGATATTAATATTTAATTTTTTTAAATGTAGTTTGGATATTAAACATATGTTTTTCTCTATAAAAGAGATTATTTAAAAAAATATACATAAAATTAAATAAAGGATTTTAGCATTATGTATATTAATTTCAACTTTATAATTAGAATTATGCAATGTTGTTTCTTTCGAATTATATGTGTAATGTAAAAGAGAAATTTAAAATATTATTATGAAATAAAAAAAAATAAATATTTCAATAGATGAAACTGTAAATATTATAATTGTAATATTTATATTTTATTAAAATTTAATTAAAATATTTTATTTACATTAAAATTTTAAATATTTATAATTTTTTCCCTATAAAAACAATTTTTAAATAATAAGCACTCAAACGTATCTTATGATAAAGTTTTTATAAATGTTTTTCCATATAATAATAAATAAAAAAAATAATGGTTCAATAAAACTTTTATAATTTGTCATACTACAGAAATGGAGTTAATTCCTTTTTTAAATTTCATAATAAAAATTTTTAAATGTTGATACTTTTCTCACTAAGTAAGTTTTTGTACGCTTTCCAAAGAATAAACATTATTGAAGATTTATTTTGAGAAAGATAAAAGGATATATAATAGAATTACTCGACTTGGTAGATAAATAAATTCATAGAAAATGCACAACATACATGTTTACTAACCTATCTCAAACAAAACTGTTTTATTGCACAGATCAAAGTAAAAAATAAATAAACATATAAAGCTTTGAGTTTTTATTTAAGTGTTTTTCAAGGAGACAAAAATCCTTCTTTCCTTTTGAACTCTGCAGCACGGAGAGGACTTATTTTACTTCAAAGTAACCACTACAACATAAAAATGACATTCTGGGTCACGTTCTATGGAAATTCTATTTGAGCAGGGGATGTTTACTGTTATTTAAATGGTCTGAGGGTTACTGGCAAAGCTTTTAAAGGAATGCGAAATCTACACTTCCATATTACTTCATCGTGAACATAATACCCACTATAGATATTTTCGATGAATAAAAGATCAAATACAGAAAAAACTTATTTTACTCTTTTTCCAGATTTTTTTCCTGTTCAATTTTGTTTTTTTCAGAATGGAAGATAAATGCACGGAAAGAATATGTGCTCCAATCTTGTTCTTTTGGATTTTTTTTCTTGTGTATGAATTTTATTACCAATTTTAAACCTAGATTGTAACTACAATTGTAAAAAATTATATTTTGTAATATTAAATGTCAGTCCTTATTTATTCTCTATTTCCGTTACTTTATCAGTCTCAATAATCAATAATAATATATCTAAAATATTTATAAAATATTTCTTACTTTATTGAAATTGTAATTGGCGAAACAAGAACTCAGATACTGAACAAATGGGAAGGTTCTATAAAAGTCTACAACCATGAACTAATATCTGATTAATAATACACAAATACTTTGATTTTTGAAAACCAAAGTAACTGTATATTATTAATCAGATATTGTTAAACAAGAATCTGATAATAAAAAATAATATTTCGCTCTGCATTTCAAAATTGATCATTTCTGTGTATATATATAGCCGAATATTTCAAAATATTTTATTTTTTATATATTGATGAAATATGTGGCATTCAATTTCAATTTATCTCTGCTCCTATTTCCAAATAGTGAAGATTTTCAATAAATTCCCTTACCAATTTTTGATACTTTTGGCAACTACCAACCATTTCAATACTTCATATTAATGCTCCAATGCTTCACATTCACATTTCAATAATGGTCACGTTAGTATTTGTGTTTGTGTGTGTGTGTGTGTGTGTGTGTGTGTGTGTGTGTGTGTGTGTGTGTGTGTGTGTGTGTGTGTGCGTGTGTGTGTGTGTGAAATTTAACAATATAACATGCATTTACACACATTACTTTATTAGGATTTATTTAATGTACAATGCTTGTAAAATGTAAGAATAATATTAACTTTAGTGAAGAATTTACATAGACAATGCTAAATGTTACTCCACTTGTTAGTACATACAAATTGTACTTTGAGTATATTATAGCAGCTAAGCGGTTTAAAAATACTCCCGCATGCCCAATTTTATATTTGTGATTCTGTAAGTGAGAAGCTTCCGTTAAGAGACGAACGCTTCCACGAAAAACAATTTCTGCTTGGAGAGATACTGCCAAAGGAAACACGCTTTGTGAATGAAATTTAGCAAACTACTTGAAGAATGGACATCCATAGATTAAAAAAAATATTGAATAAAGAAATGCAGCATACCCACCTAATTGGAATTATATTTGGAAAATATCCATAGATTAAAAAAATATTGTTTCAAGAAATGCCGTACACCCAACTAATTAGAATTATACTTGGAAAATATCCATAGATTGAAAAAAATATTGTATCAAGAAATGCCGTACACCCAACGAATTAGAATTATACTTGGAAAATATCCATAGATTGAAAAAAATATTGTATCAAGAAATGCTTACACCCAACTAATTGGAATTATACTTGGAAAATATCCATAGATTGAAAAAAATATTGTATCAAGAAATGCCGTACACCCAACGAATTAGAATTATACTTGGAAAATATCCATAGATTGAAAAAAATATTGTATCAAATGCTTACACCCAACTAATTGGAATTATACTTGGAAAATATCCATAGATTGAAAAAAATATTGTATCAAGAAATGCCGTACACCCAACGAATTAGAATTATACTTGGAAAATATCCATAGATTGAAAAAAATATTGTATCAAGAAATGCTTACACCCAACTAATTGGAATTATACTTGGAAAATATCCATAGATTGAAAAAAAATATTGTATCAAGAAATGCCGTACACCCTACTAATATCACGAATTCATTATACTATTGCGTTAAAGTACAGCGCGTATTTCATAATTAGAATGATACATTAAAAATTCGCTTGGTTCACAGTTACCTGTGGTAGCTTACAGACATGCATTTGGTAACCTGATAGTTTATATATGGCTACTTATATGATATCATATGTATGTCTGTAATTTTAATTTAATAATAATTTTATTAATATAATTAATATTAGTTTTAATTTAAAAATAATTTATATGCCTATGAAAATAAACTAATCGTAGTTTCTTTGAATTAAGTTAGTCAAAATAATTAGAAATTACTTTTTTTTTTCCTTTCTTTTTTTTATTTTTTTATTTTTTTGAGACATATTTGAAACTTGTCTATCGACTCAATCATTCTTGAAACAAAGTTATCTATGCTTGGGAGTATTAAGTTAAAATTTATGAGAAGTTCACTTGTAATGTATACGTAGCATAAGATTAAAATAAATTGATATAATCAACATGGAGACGACAGATGCATTTGCAGTAAATACTGATATAACATTTATATGAAATTCTTATCCGAGGTAATCAAGTTTCCGATATACAGAAATCTATAACAATTCTCCACAGTTTGAGAAACACTTGCAGCATCAGTGAATATATTTTGAATCATATGATTTAACAAAAAAAAAAAAAGATATATATGTAGAAGCGCTCCATTTTCGCTGTGTAGATATTTAATAGCAAAACAGTAACATTTTTTTTGTTACCATAACAGAGATTTTTGACATGAATCTCAGCTTCGATTTGTTATTTCATTTCCTTTCTAGAAGCAAATACAATTTCATGTTCGCTTAACTTGGCTAGATTGCATCTCCTTTTGCTATCAGCTTGAGAAGATATTCGAATTCAAGAACAGTATTCCATCGTCCGTGATGGTAGGAAATTTGAAAATAAAGATATTAGTTAATAATTATCTTTCCAATTACGTTTTTTTTATCCGTAATATAGATCTATTTTTTGATGTGTGCCATTGAGACATGAATGTGAGACTGCTTTGAATGTGCAAATGATATAAAATCAGCTGTTATAATAGTAACAGTTTCAAATCCTTTCAAAACTTTTATAGAATATCGTTTTCAGTTGTTTCATAGTGTGTTTTTCTAATTTGATTTACAAAAAATTGTTTTCCTTTGTGGAATAATAGATGATGCTTTAATTGCATTTCTTTCGACGAGTTTGACAAATTTTTTAATAGAGTATCTAGATAGAAGAACAATTATTTTCGCAGAAAAAATAGTTCATTTAATTTTCATATACACAACTTTAAATTCTGAATTTATGCGCAATATGGTAATGCTTGAAATTCATGGAATAATAGATTACGATTTAACTCCATTTCTTTTGGCAAGTTTAACAAATTATGTTAACACAGTATCAAGATAGAAGAACAATTATTTTCACAGAAAAAATAAAGAAAGATAAAAACGTTGTAACTTTCTAAACTATTTCTTCACATCTTAATAAATCAATGTTTTTAGATTTGCAATAATTGACATTTTACAGTTTTAAGTAATGGCACATAAAAATACAAAAACATATATATGCCGCATAACATTTTTATTGATATCATGTTTCACGAAAGTATTGATAAAAGTGTTAAATATATCCTCAGATGAAAGAATCGAAAGATTTACACAAGTGTCACGATTTAGAACTGCGGAAAACTATTGTGAAATTTTATTGCCAGTTGAAATCGCTCGTAAAGACCTCAAATAAAACAGTCCTTCAAAAGTGAAGAATTTTCTTAAGTTACTTTCATACAAACTAGACAATTTAAAAGATTGTCTACGCGACGAAACTTCAAAAACAACCCATTTGAGTTTCTTTGGTGACCGAACTGTCGAGAGAAAAGAAAGTTTCCATTAAATATGAGTTTTTAGTCGATAAACTTTGGCAACAGAAAATAACCGGAACGATTCGGTCTGAAACGAAAAAAAAAGAGAGGAAGAAAGAGAGAGAGAGAGAGAGAATAAAAGGAATAAAATTCTTTTAAGCTATCCAAACTTTAAACAGGATTGTCACGTCAGTGTCAACTGAGCCCTACTACCATGGATAAATACAGAGGGAAAAAAATAAGATAAAAACTCGAAAGGAAACTCAGTGGCATTTATCCTAAGGCGCCCGAGGGTAAAATAGATTTTGTCTTCCAAACAAAATAAAGAATTCTGTAAACGTTTCTTGCTCTAGAGGATGAGTAATACCAACGCATGAAATCCGATCGAGGTAGAAATTTGAAAAGAACTGCTTTCCACTTCCAAGTTAATGCAACAACAAATATAAATTGTTATGGATTATTTTCTTCCTGGATAGTTGACTATTTTAACACTTCACTATCTACTTTCCTTTTCGCGGCCATCGGCAAAAGTGTGTGAAATCCGCCACATGGTGCCACACTGTGGTTGAACACGGTCTCATTGGTAATCAATGTCCATCTAAAAGAGTTCTAAATAATAAAATAAAAAAAAGTAGTGGTTTTGAAAGGAAGTTTTTTTTTTTTTTCTACCACAAAAAAGTTTTGGAGAAATATCGCTTAACATCCTTTGGACCTGGAAACTCCGGGTCTAAATCTTGGCACGAAACGATAATGATGTGCTGGAATTCATATTATCGCCAGTTGCCAAAATACTTATTTTATAAAGCTTTGTGTGAAAAATTTATTGTGTAGTAAGCAGCTAGGTTAAACGCTTTTGATTTTTTTATGAATTATTATGGACGTACAAGGAAAAAAAACGGTATTTACATTACCTTATGCATTCATTCTCAATAAGAGTATAATAGTCTGTTTTAAAAAGTAACAAAATATTAATGTTATTTATTCATTATTAATTAGTGTTATTTAAATCATCTTTGTAGAATTCTTTTCTTCAAACAAACAAACAAAAAGAAAACTTTTTTTTTCAGTGTTATTATTTTGCAATGCCCCGGAAATTTCTGATTTTAGTGTCGCTGGCATTCACTGCCGGGCCGTCATGTAATTACTACCACAGATCTCGTCGCCATTAAAAGTGTTGCCAGAGCTATCGTGCAGGGGTTATCGTGTGCAATTATGGGATTACTCAAGTTGAAGTTACACGCTTACCCAAACATTTATATATGTGTATACGTACGAGAAATTCCACTGAGAGAAGGAATGTGAAAAGTATTTTCTACATCTCCGCGTTATTCCCTTAAGATGGAAAAGTTCCTCCTCAGAGATTGCTTAAAGGGACCAAATTGGATTTTGGATGAAGTAGGAGGAACAAAAATAATCCTTCTACCATCTCATGTTCAAACATAGGCTTGTTAATTAACCCACACACTCCCATGAAAACGTGATTCCGAAGCATTTACTAATTAGGGAATGTTATTATTTTCTAATTCGGTATTGAGAGCGTTTCTGATGTTTTTGCAAATGGCTGGAATGGCATCGGCTGGTAGTAATTTGCAAATCTCGTAATAATGCTCGGCTACCGACTTTAAGCTGCTCATTAAGGTAAGATTTATCCATAATGTTTAATGAGATTGTAATTTAATTAATTTTGCATTGGAGTAGAAATAATCTTTATTCGCTTCTTTTTTAGATAATCATGAAGTATTAAATTAATACTTTGATGATATAATGTATCTATATTAATGGCTGATTCTATGGACATTTTAATTTACTGCATAAATCTCTTTTCTTAGATGAATAATAATTTAGGAAGAACAAAATTAATATAAAATTTCCCATTTAAAACATCTTACATTTATATATGAGAACAATATATCGATATCATCAGGATATTGGCCGGCATTAAGAATATTGAACAACGTCATGTAGATATCGTAAATTATCTTGTTCTTATAATATACTATTTGCAACGTAAAACACAGATACTTACTTTTCAAATGTTATAAAAGAATGGTGCTTTATCATCTCGATATTGGCTGGCACTAACAATATCGAACAACATAATGGAGATATCGAATAATATCTTGTTCTAAAGCATTAGTATATACTATTCGCATGATAAACGCAGCTACATACTTTTCAATTGATATAAAAAATAGCACTTGAAGAAATAATAGCTCGTTGATGATATTATTTAAAATAGTGCTTTTTCCCGACATTCTTTAATATAGCTAATCTACAAAGTATTTTCAGCATATAATATTGATTGGTTATATGCTATTTTAAGAAGTAGTGCAATTATTTGCTTATTTAAATGAAATAGCAAGTTTCACTAGAGAATACCATTACGTATTTGGTCATTTGATAAGATTATTGCTTATTTAAGTACATATGTTTAATAATGACTTATTAATCAGCTTATATCATCATTATTTCCATATCATAATTAGATTAATTAACTCTCAATATGATATATTTACAAGTAGTGCAATTATTTACTTACTTAACGCATTAATTACCACAACTCACACCTGATACTTAAGCCATCTATATATTCAGATTACCACTTCTTTGCTATATCTTAACTAGTGTAGAGAAAGGGGTCATATAATAAGATAGATGGTTTGGTACAATTATATGTAATTGTACCAAATGATCAGTTACATATCATCATTAACGCACAACGCTTAAACGAGAAAGCAAGCCTTATTTGAGAATATCATTACATATTCGGTCATTTGAAGAGATTACTGCTTATTTAACTACATATATTTAGTAATGACTTATTATTCTATTTAAATAATATCATGATTCCTTCAGTATCAAAATTAGATTAATTAATTTTCAGTATGATATTTTTACAAGTAATACAATTATTTATTTACTTAATTGAGACAGCAAGTTTTACTTGAGAGTATCATTACCTATTTGGTCATTTGAAGAGATTACTGCTTATTTAACTACGTATATTTAATAATTAATAATTAATATTATTATATGATACTATGGTTTCCTCCTGATCAAAATTAAATTAATTAATTTTCAGTATGATCTTTTTACAAGTTTTTACATCTTTTTACAAACCATCTATCTAGTTAGATGACCCCTCCTTTGCTGTCTCTTAACAATGTTAGAGAAGAGTCATGTAATAAGATAGATTGTATGGTACAGTTACATATTGATCAGTAACGCGCAGGTGCATAATGCGGCAGCCAACGTGTTTAATGAAATAGCTCAAGTTTTATGTCAGAATATCATTACATATTCGGTCATTTGAAGAAATTACTGCTTATTTAACTACATATATTTAGTAATGACTTATTATTCTATTTAAATAATATCATGATTCCTTCAGTATCAAAATTAGATTAATTAATTTTCAGTATGATATTTTTACAAGTAATACAATTATTTATTTACTTAATTGAGACAGCAAGTTTTACTTGAGAATATCATTGTACATTCTGTCGTTTGGAAAGATTACTGCTTATTTAATTACATATATTTAACAATGACTTATTAATCTAACTTATGTGTTAATATGATTTCTTCCATATAAATATTAGATTAAATAATTTTCAATCTGATATTTTTACAAGTAGTACAATTATTTACTTATTTAATGCATTCGCTATCATGATTCACGCCTAATATTCAAGCCATCTATCTATTTAGATGATCCCTTTTTTGCTATATTTTGACTATAGTAGAGAAAGGGGTCAAGTAATAAGATAGATGGTTTGGTACAATTATATATGATCAGTATCGCATAGGCACGTAATGTGACGGTCAACGTTTTAAATGAGCTAGCAAGTTTTATTTCAAAATATCATTACATATTCGGTCATTTGAAGAGATTACTGCTTATTTAACTACAAATATTTAGTAATGACTTAATCAACTAAAATGATATCATGACTCCTTGAATACCAAAATTAAATTAATTAATTTTCAACTTATAAGGAATTATATAGAGCTAACTTCACAAGTGAAAAGAGATGACTGAAGAAGAATTACGGCTCGAAATAAAGACAATACCTTTTCTTGCTAAGAGCCTTTGTGAAACAGAAATGTCTCAGCCAGCCAAGGTGATGAATAGGAAATCGATAGATTGTCGCGGCAAATTTGCAAAAGTAGGAGAAGAAATTCCGTAGATTTGTCTTGAAGAGAAGAAAGACTGTATTTCAAGCACACTTTAAATAATAACTTCCATTACTAAAATTAAAGAGTACCTGGAGTTTGGAGGGAAGCGTATTTGTTTTATCGCGAGCGGCAGTTCTTTTCTCTTTTAGTCAGCCCTTAAATGGAATTGTAAAAGATGGAAAATGTTGAATTAAACGGAACTTCAACATTTTTTGAGATTTATATTGTTTTAAAAGATGCATAGATTTCTTAAGTAATTCGAAAATATGATTTCAGATTCAAGAAAGAGAACGTGGAAAGATCACTGAATTATATTTGAATGTAAGAATAAACAGGAAATGCTCATCCTTTCGTTGGATGAAAATGCATACAGATGAAAGAAATATGGAATTTTGAAACTTAGAAATCATATATTGAATAAAGCAGTTGCATATTGCGTTGGATACCTTTCAAATCAATATGGAATTCGAATTTTTATATGTATATATATATTATGTTGAGTGTAATAAATCGTTTAGCATTATTGATAGTATGTTAATATATTAATTGATTAATTACTTTGACCACTTAGTAATGAGGATAATAACAGTTTATTATTAAAAATCTTAGTAATATTAATCAATCCCAATGAAAATAATATATAATACTGTATATTATTTTATATAATGGCAACATGAAATTAATTTGAAAATACAAATCGTATTATTTATGACAGATCAATGAATATATTTAAACATTTCTTTTAAACGCATAGAGCAAGAATTAATTTATCATGTGAAGAGAAACAGAACGGATAAATCATTGAAAAGATTTGAACTGTTATAATAATGGAAGAAATATAATTTCAAAATTAGTTAATATAATAGAGAGCAAAACAAGTAAGCATGATATTGAGCAGCTTTAAACTGAATGCATGATTGGTGAAGTATAATACGATTAATATTTTCTACATGAAACTTATGCAAATTATTGAATGGCAAGTCCTATGCAAAATTCTACAAAGAAACACTTTTTTAATATATGTGAAAATAATAATTTATCATTGATTAACTGAAATTAATAAATTATCATTGTTCGTTTGCCTATTAATTAATTTTTTTCTAAATTATTTCTCCAGACTAAAAATAACAACTTAATATATTATTTATAATTTGGCTACAAATTATTATTACGAGGCTACAAATAAATCATTTATTTGAAGATATATATATGTAGATGTTAATGAGAAAAACAGTGAAACAGTGAAAACAGTTTTTTAATCATTTAAGTACTTAAAATAAGAATTGTTAGTATAAAATCATAATTAAAACACTATGGCATGTTGTTCCCAAGGCAATATTGCTAAATAATTTAATTTAATAAGATTTGCAAGATTGGTGTACAATTTCGAAGCAGTGTAATGGCTATTTTGTAAGAGGTAGTCTAACGATATCTTTTATCCAAGACAATAAATATACTGAAAGACTATTACAAGATAATAATGCATTGATATTTTTTTCAGTTTTAAAATTTCAACAATTATTATGCTAAAAGTTTTGGATCTATTATCCTTTAGTTTTAGTAATAAATCACAAAAACCTGTCTAAGCTTATTAAATTTACAACAAATAACCTACCAATTTTTCATTTTCTCAACCATCAAGCTATCCCTTACTTCTTACCACTGGGAAAAGCCATCGCTCCCAGCGTAAGCTTTCAAATTAGGAAAAACTTACTCATTCGAGCTTGTTATTCCAGTTCCGTACAAGTGTACTTGCGAGACCAACACGCGAAAAAGTAATTTAAGCGTATCCGTTAAGCACTCGATTTTAATAAGGCTCAGTGCAGATGTAGTCCCTCAGAGTGCAGTGCATTGCAAGGTATCGATAACTTGCTTTTTATTCCCTTACCAGGGAGTTCATAAACACCACTGCGAACCCAACATGTAATATTTCTATTAAATAAATGAATGAATTTGGGTGCAGAATAGTAAGTAGTTCCCCTAACTTAAGTGTACTTAGCATCTGGCTTCTGCTTTTGAGTCGACGTATTGACCACTTACCTTGTTATGCATTTATCGGTTATGCTAATGCCTTTCCGACGAACGCATTTTGATAGAAAGAAAAATGTTACTGCACGAAGAATTTTGAATTTCTTTTCTCTCGGCTTCAGATTTCGATCGAAGATTTCGGAGATGGGATTCCCTTGCTTCCAGCTAATGGAATTCGTGCCCCAGTGCTCTGTTTGAGAGGCCCTGTGATATATGCATGCAATTCTAACTTTTTAAAGGTAAAATATGACGACTGTAAGGGAATAAATGGGGATAAGACATTTATCGGGTAGACGAAGCTACCAGAATGCTTTCTAGATCCGACTTATAATGCATTTTCTTTTGAAATATTGAATGCAAGGCTTAGAATATTTATGTAAACCAATAATGCATTTTCCTTTTTGCTTATATTTATTGGAGAGTGGCAGCATTCTAATGATAAGTAAAATTACATTATGACAATTGTTCTCCAGTTCCATTTGGATTTCGGAAGCAAAACATCTTATGAATAATATTTAGTTTCGTTAATGTCATCTGTTATTTGGTTGGGCAATCCGTGTAGAAGTAAGAAACAAAGAAAATAAAAATTAACTTGGAAAAATGCATTATGCAGTAAAAATGTTTTAGATAATGGTTTTGGTTTGCAAACATGAGGTAAAGCAAAACGTTAATGAAAAATTGTTTGTATCGATTGTCTATGTTACCACAGAATGAAAGATTTTTGACGCAATAACAGTAGATAATACAAAGTGAATGGGTAAAGTAAAATGCAGTTGAATATTATGTTCAAACTAACTATCGTGAATTTATTTCTTTATTCAAAAAATAATACTAAAATGGAGAATAATTAAATATTGTCAACTATGTAATATTTTCCCCATCTATAATATTTATTAGAACATCTTCAATGTAAATTATGTACATAATTATACCTAATTAACTAAGTTTTTTCCATTTTAACATCGAGTTATTGCATTTTTAAACATATAATCAAAATAAAAGATTAATAGAAATTATAAAACGATACAAGAATAATGTGGAATATATACATTATATCAAATAACAATTGAGTCCTTAGTTGTAAAAAATTCAAAATAAAATCAAAATTAAACATATGAGATTCAAATATTCTTCATTAATTTATTCACCATATCTTTGTAAAGAGCGTAGTGAATAATTTATAATTAAATCTTAAATGCTCAAGTGCACCATTTAAATGCGAATAGAATTTGCTTGGCCAATTCCTGAATAACGATACATTTTAATTCAAAATCGAAGTTTAATATAATGACACCAAAATAAACTTATACTCACTTAATTATCTTTTCATGTATAATATTTTATTATTTTTGGAATGAGATTTTTTTGAAAAAAAGGAACTTATATATTTTTTTAACTTTTGCATAAAATAGATTCAAAAAATACAAAAATACAAATTGATACCAAAATATATCAGTTTAGAAAAAGTGATTTGAGATTTGGAAAATCTGCATCTTTATTTTTCCTGAAAAGAAGTATGATGCGAATGCTTACCAATTTAGAAATATATCAAATATTTTATTCAAAATCTTTCAAATTACTCTCGAATCACTTTTCTAGTTCCTAAAATATAAAATAGAATGCATTTCTATAAAATCTTAAAATACTGTGGCTGTATTGAAAAAATGCCAGGAATTTTTCAATTTTTTTTCCTCATTGTGAATCATTAAAGTTACTCTAAAAGGATTTTAAATGAACATATGGCTTATTCTATACTTTAGGAATTACTCTTGACAAATTTTTATGAAAAATGTCATCGAAAAAGGATTACAGTTTCGTCAATGAGGATTTTTATGTGAAGAATTTATCGAAATTTAGAATTTGAGAAAATGTTATTTAAAAATGTAAATAGCATTAAATCCTTAATTATTCAAAAGTAAAGATCAAGTTTATTCCCTAAGGAATAGAAGCTAAAACGAGATTTAAACGGCTGTATCACGAAATACTTAAGAATTTTGAATGCTTATAAAACTGTACATTTTTGCCAAAAATTGCTTTTTTAAAATCCTCCTTACATATGAAACACATAGAGCATGTTACTATGGAAAACCCGTGGCATCAAGATGGACCCGTGGCAACATAAAACAAGGTGGATTTAGATACCAAGAACAATTACTATTTTCACATGATTGTGGTATCATATGAATTGTTTTCATCATTTTATTCCTTCACATTTCGCTGAATGTACTGCGTAAATACAATTCGTGTGGTTATGAATCATAAAATAAATTTGAAACAAATCGTGTGCAAATTTTAATATCTATATTTGAATATATTAGTCAAATCATATTTTGGAACTTAAATGGTAATCTAGTAGATGAACAGAATGAGTATGCCTTGTACCTGAAAAAGAACATGATAATTTTAAATGAATATTTTAGCCATGATATAAATAATTAAGGATTAAATTATAGGTTTTAAGCATTCAGCATTTGGTACTCAATAAACGTATTTGATTTAATACAAACAATGATTGCTTGCAAATCATTGCTTTTGGAAGTTGTGTGAGTTAATAGCACCTGGTGCTATGGTAAAAATATATTGATAAAATGATAAAAAAAAAATTCTCAATTTAAATACAAGAGATTCATTGGTCCATATTTGATCACATCATATTTGTGATACAAAAGCACATTATTCATTATACCGTATATTATTTCCATTGTTTTGTTTTGTAGTAACCTCTAAGCTAGGATTGTTTGGTACAGATGTTATTTAAACACATTAGAAAATTTTGAAAAAAAAAAGTATCAGATATTAATTCCTACGAATTTTATTAAATTTAAAAGTATTTGCTTCTAAAGATGCATGAATTTAAAATAATTCATATCAAAATGTAATTTGAATGTCTTATAAATGAATTTGCATTTTCAGAAAGTAATTTTAATTAACTCCGGTACTACGTTAATTTCACTTTTAATATTTTTTTCAAATGCCTCTCCTTTTTTTTCAGTTTTCTTAAGATATCCTATGTCTCAGTTAAAAAAAAAAGAATTACTTCACAAACAGTTTTAATGCAACTAAATTTAAGTTCGAATTCTTCTTTGCGTTACAAACAACGTTCTCAGACCCATTTCATGCCCACTGTTTAATGAAATACTTTAACTCTCATATGACTAGTACGTTAGTTATGGTTTCATATAGCATAAAAAAATTAACTTTTGCTGTCACTTTTGTATTACAAAAGTAAATTTCCAAGCGCACTCACTGAAAAATCTTGTTTAAAAATAGAGCCGCATATGCTCATTGGATTTCGCATTTCTTTTATCTCTTACATCTCTGATTCCATAAAGTACTTAGTTCCCCAAACAGTTTCTTTCTCTTTCAATGATGTAACATTGTAGCACTTGAAGACATAAAAGAAGATTGCGTCTAGACATCAGGAAAAGAAGTTACTAGTTCTTATCAGTTGTAATCTAACTTTATATCAATGAAGAAATAATGTGCAAGGAAAGAAAGAATAAAAAAGGCAGGAGAGGTACTTTTATTGACCGAACAAGTTGTGGGAGAGAGGAGAGTTTTCCATACTTGAAAAAAATAAGAAAAGGAATAAAGAAGAAATCAAGCTAAAGAAAAAGAAGTAAGTAATGGGTTTTTAGCATTAGAAGCGCAAAAGCATTTCAGTCAGAATATTTAGAATCTTTAACTTCTTCAAAGATAAAAGCAATGACGTACTTATGTATAAAAGTTTTACGGTTTAAGCATTAGTTATCTTTTATGATGTAAAAATAAGGTCACAATTCAAATGTTAAATCTTAATAGGTAATTCAGCTGTTGATACTTTTGAACAGTAATTCTTTTAATTGCGGGAAAAATTTTAATTCTACGTACACCAAGATTGTTTTAGGGCAAGAATTCATGAGAATGTTTTTTTTATGTTAATAACAAAATATTCTTATTATTAAAATGTTTACTTTTTAAAACGCTTATCTGCTTATTTTTAAAAAGTAATGCATGCATATTTAAAAACTAGAAAACATTTAATATTTTTTCATTCAGAAAATTTCTGGTGGGTTAATGTAGATTCCAGATCTCATTATTAGATTATTCTTTTAAATTTATGTTTTCTATTATCAAGCTTTTCTAAATATGCTATTTCAGGTATAATAAATGTAAATAAATTGCTGCCTTTTATTGAAAACGCGATATTTTCTTGATTTATCTCCTTCCGTAAATGGTAAGAAATACTTTAAACCTTATCAGTTTAAAAGTTAACTAATTATTACGAATTATCACTGACACAAATATCTTTTATTAAAATTAAATCAATGTTTAACATTATATTGAAGAGGCCGGTATACAAAATGTTCCAATGAGTTCTTTGATATATTTTATCATGTATATTGGCATATTTACTATATATTGTTTTGGTCATATTATCATATCTTTATCATAATTTTTTTATGATTATTCATTTCTCAGCCCAACAACCGCATCTGCCTTAAAAAAAACCTCCTCCAAGTTCAATGCCTGTAATTTTACTTGTAAAAAGTATTTTTTCTTATTACCATTTATTATATATATATATATATATATAGTAAATATTTTCTAGTTATTGCCCTTTACATTTACATTCAACATCATATATTTCATAACTATTTTTTTACGATTTTGTCCTTCTAAATACAATTATGGACCCTATATTCCATGCCGATTATTGATCCTCTTGATACAAGTTATGATGTAACAGAATTTTTCGGACAAATTCAGCAAAACCCTGTATAAATACTATAATACATACATATTACATACCTGAAATGCATCCTTTTATGTTAATGCTTGTAGTATAAAAAAGCATGCAAAATATCTTAAAGCTTTTCCAATGTGGAATGTGTTTTCCATATATAAACTATTTATTTACGATTTTAAGAGCTTATGCTTACTTTTGTGAGATGAAAGTTTTTTTTTTTTTTTCTGATTCTTTTCCTTAATTTAAACATAAATTTTCGTTTACATAAAATCATTTTTATATCATATAACTCCATTATAAGAACCAAGATCTAAAATAAAAATATATCTTTTAAATAGATTTCTTTTATGTGTCTAATAACATCATATATTTATTTTTGCACTTAAAGTGAAAAGCAGAATTTGTTTTTCTTATTTTAAAATCCACTTTAACCCGTTCACTGTTGAGAAATGTTGTTATATCAATAATCGGCACCATCGTTTTCACACCTGCATGCAATCAGTAGCAAGTATTTTAAATACAAAAAATTCAATTTAAAATTCAGAACTATTCACTTAATTCAGATATTTAAAAAATATTCAGGGAAATTATATGCTTCATTTAAAAGGGTTTGTTAATAATTCACTAAGTATTCCGTAGGGTTTATGAGTAAAACATATGTACAGAATACGCTGTTCAAACATATGCAAGAAGGAATACGTGTTGCTCAATAAGTATTGTTTGAACTTTGCAAAAATAGAAAACCTTATAAGTTTGTGTGATTTAAATTTCAAAGCATAAGTCTTTAACATTAAATTCGCGTAAAAAATAGCACTAAAACGTTATCGTCTTTATTTTTCTGTAATTTACACAGAATAAAAACGAAACGATTTTGGTACATGTTTATTTTTATGGCTGCAACACTAAATCACCAAAAAATACAAGCGATCGCCAACAACCAAAGTCGCCAACATCTTGATGAAAAATTGACATCTTGTTTAAAATGGAGCTTGACAATTGTGGAGCAATCTGAAAATCGCCAAATAAATAAATTGACATGGCCATTTTGGCAAAATCTTAGCATCTTTTGCAAAATGACGATTTAGCCATAAACTAAAAATTAAAATTTAAACAGTTTATCTTGTCTTAATCTAAAAATCACCTGTAAACATAACTAAAGATAAAAAACATAATTTCAGAAGATTTAGAAATAAAGAAGTATCAAATACAAGTATAAAATTAATACAAATTATCATTTTAAGAACAAAAAAAATCAATCCCTATAACCCTCGAATTTCATCCACTGATGTATTAGACTTTATTATACCATTCACATATTTTTTTAGAGTTTCATTTTTTTCTCGTCTAAAACAATTTCTATTTTATTCTATCAAGTTAAAAGATGCACAAAATTTTCAATCTTTCATATGCAAGGAATTTCTGCAATATTACGAATAGATTTGTGCGCCAGAAAAGCATGCTATAATACGTCATTTGCAGCTGTTACGTTGTAAATGGACGAGTTTCAATAACGATTGTTCTTCGCAGACGAATCTATCGTTGCGATGAGTTTTACATTGAATTGCTTTGGCGAGAGCTAAAGAATACAACAACCTTAAAAAAAACAGAGGTACTGATTTCAATTTAAAAAGCTGAAAAAATCTTTCGTTTCAGAATAAATTATCCGATTTTGTCTTGTTTTCTTAGCATAGATTAAAATAGCCAATTTTTTTTGTTTTGTTTTATTTCACTTTGAACGAGCTTTAGTGCTGATCGATATGATTGAAAATAAATGTAACTTTGATTTAGATGGAGATGTTAAGGATTTTTGCTTTAAAAGCACAGATTTTTTTTGCCATGCTTGGTGATTTTCGCTCTATAATTGGTGTTGGATTTTCCCATTTTTTTTTTTCGTGTTAGAAGTGATTGTTTTCAAATAGCTTTTCTGTAGAAATGATGAGACAATCAAAAGAAAAGTTAATTGGTACTTAAGAATTTTCGCATTCGAAGTTACGTTCTTAAGTTTAGGTAATAATCTTTTTTCCCCCTTTCAGAATAAGGGTATCATCTTTCTTAAGACAAAAAAAATCTTTACTTCCTGAAAAAAATATTTCAATTTAAGCGAAAAAAAAAATGCGTTTAAGCGGAATCGCCAAAGCGTGAAAAATTACAAATGCATTTTTAATGCCTCATGAGATCAATAAATTCAAGCGCTTTAATATAATGAATAATTACATTCTTAATGCAGCATAAAAGTTTTAAAAAAGAAAATTTTAAAATCTGTTAAAAAAGTTTATGAGAGAAAATATGCATATTATATATATATATTTATAGTTTGTGTGTGCATGCCGGTATTGTTCTTTTCTCTGAGAATATCTTTCTCAAATAGTTTAAAAAAAAATTCGACATTTTTGTACAATTGATAAAAAAAAACCGATAATAAGCTATTTTTTAAGAGAAATGTGTTATAAATTAATATTCAAACATTTTATGAGTTAAAAGTTCTGAAAGTTCATTCTGAAGGTAAAGAACGTTTTTACATCAGCTTTATCAACAATCAGTCTGTACCACGCAATTTAATCAACTCATACAAAGTGACCATAATTTGTCTTTGTGCTAAAGGTTTCCAAAATCAAGAACATTACTGATTTCGTATCTAATAATAATGCATTATTTCAATTAAATGATTAAAGTTCCTGTAACAACATTGTATGATGCTTAAAATATACGAATAATCTCTTTTATATTCAATTTTATTATTGAATATGATAGTGATAACTATTGATTTACAAGGACCAATAAACGTTATTTAAGGAATTAGATATTCAGGATGATCTGTAATTTTCTTTTATGCACTTTAAACTCAAAAGGGCGTCTCGTATAAGCAGGAAGTAGCGCGTATGTATAGTAAAATGACTATGCTGAATTTATTGAGGCAGCTTAAATTACCCCTAGTGACGTAATATGGAAGTTAAAAAAAATATTCAACAAATAAAGTAGATCTGTCAAAAAGCTCAGTTATATAAATGTATGCAATATCATAATAAAAACGCAGAAAAAAGTTTTATGGAACTATCCATAAAATTGGTGCGATTAAAATTATAAACTTTAACTGTGATTAAAATTATGAATTGCGATTAAAATTGTGAACTTTCCATGACTTAAGAAAGTTTTCGTCTTCAAATATGAAAATGTATTCCCTGATATCCACCCCTCCCAAGTACGATTTTCACATTATTCATAATTCTTCCTTGTGTAAATTCGTCGTGAGAAAACTCGGAGAAACAGTATTATAAAAGCGTAGAATACATTTTTATGCATATTTTGTGTCCTTTAACTCCACAGTTTCATATTTTTCACATTGAAATTTCGTGGGTGATCAATGGGCCATGATCATTGCTCGGGTACATTTAAGTTTCATCAGCAGCATATAAATCCAAGTTTTTTAATTTTAAAAATAAATAAATTCCGAATTAAAATATACTGATTTCTAGATAATCAAACCTTCTTCTTTTATCAAGGTATCTTCACATGAATTTATGCAATACAATTATGGGTTTATGTAAAGCATTTCCACTATATAGTACATGTAATTATTAATTAAATTACTTCATTAAAGAAATAATATTCAATCTAAAGGTCATATAGATTTTGCCTGATTCCAATAATCTATGTTGTTATTTTAAGTAAATGTTTATAATTTCAAAAAAAAAAATTATATTTTTATGCATGCATGGTTATTGTATTTTATCAGTTATTTCTGTTCATTTTCTACAGATATAGAATGTCCGAGAAATCTTTAAAAAATTGGAAAAATTATGTAAAACAAAAAATATAAGATATAAAAACTAAAAGTTTTCAATTAATTACACAAGAACAACTACACTTAATAAATCTCAATATGAGATCCTTTGACTGCGCATAATTTGTCCAAGAAATATTCATTTTCATTTTATACAGTTACAAGCGCCTGGGGAATTATCGACTGAATAGAAGCTGTGATAAACTGCTTTAAATATCTCAAGTTAATGCGAGCCATCAGATACTATATTTTCATAACGCGACATAAAAAAAAAATAATCTTAGTTTTGAAAATAATATAGTATGAATGCTAATTAAATTTTTCTCATTAAATCATCATCAATTCATGTATAACGCCATGTATTGGATTTTGGGTAATTGCGAGGTGAAATAAAACTTTATGAGCCATGTTAGTAATATGTAACATCCAAGAAATGCCATTATTTCTAATTACTATTTTACACAATTTTGTAACGTGTTCAGTTATTATCGGACACCTTGTACATTAAATAGAAGGGCAGTCTGGTTTTTCAAACAAAATAAGTACATATCGCAGAAAACAAAGAAATGCGTAGGCACTTACAAAATCCCATTTAAATCCAAGAAACTGTGAACTTTGAAGATTTATTAAACGTTTACAAGAATTTATACAATCTTCAATAAATGGGAACTTCCTTTGGGTAAACAACCCTATTAAGATCTTGCAGAGACTCTTTTAAGGATTTCTTTGACCACACCTAAGCTACAGTGCCGGGTAACAAATCAGTCTAATGACCAGCTCTCCGAATAGTCGTATCCCTTATGTCAGTGAATGTCGTTCGTGGGGGAGATAGTGTCAAATAAAATTACAGCCAGAGCCTGACAAATCGTTTAAAAGATCTCTGCATTCGGTTAAAGAAGCGATCCTTGAGCATTACTTTATGACCAGCCGTTTTCCCGTCGAGTTTTAGATTAAAAAAGGCGAGGGAAAAGAACACACTGTTTATCAGAAAGAGGTAATATCCCTTTCCCGATTCTATGTGCCTGCCTTGCTTTCTCTGTTTTGTATAATAGAGTCATAAATTAAAGGGTTCTTCTTTTAGTGCTTGGTGGATTGTGGGAAGAAATTGCCCCGCTGAAAGCTTTTATAAAAGTGGATTTGGAATATTTAAATCACGTCAAGAATTGGTGGAATTTTAAATTGTATTTGTTGGAAGAAAATTGTATTTTAAGTCTGTTTCAGTTTCGCGTGCATTTGGAGGTATTAAATAACCATATTCTGATGAAAAATTATTAAAATAATTTTTAAATATTGTAATTTGAAATGTTTTCTTTGTTAAGATGCTAAAATTAAAATACTAGAAATATATGAAGTTCCAGAATTTCTAAAGCATATGGGACTATAACATTTATTATTTTAAAAAATGGCTTATGGGAAATAATATATGGTTGGATATTAAATGCACCCATTTTGATGAAGATAACTGGATCTAAAGTCAATTTAATGTCACAAAAGAAGTTATTTTCATATTTTACATAGTCTCCAACTAGTGTTTTAGCTTATTATAATAAGATAAATAAAGTTCTCAAATTAGTTCCTACATCTAATGTAACTCTTTATCATGGTTTTAATTGCCATAGAGAAAAATGTTTTCTGCAGAACAATAGAATCATAATCATTCCAATTAATTGGGACCATATCTTACATATATAATGGAATTTCGAAATCATGGAAGAAAAAACAGTATTTTTTAGAGATAAAAAAAGATAATTTACTTAAAAAATTATTATTTTTAAGATTACATTACTGTAATAAAATATCACTGCTTGATTAAGTCAGGAAAATAAAGTTTTTTGCTATTGATTTTGTTGATGAATTTCGTTTTTTATAGAGGTGATCAGGTAACAAGGATTCTTCAGCAAGGTCAATGAAAAAAAAAAAAAAATCCAGAGCAGAAAACTTCATGACTACGCATTTATCTGCAAAACTACAAAAAAACTGCACAATAACAAATTACATTTTAAAAAAAATTAATCTTTAACTAGGATGGTGAAATTTTAGAACTTAACTGGGGAGGTTCGGTTTACGAGACCGCATTTCATTTAGACTCAAATTAAATTTTCTAATGAATGTATTAGTATGAAAAACTACTAATATATTTTGCAGATATTTTTCTTGATATATAGATATGTTTCAGAAATTTTTCAAAATAGATTGTCATTGAAAAAAGTAAATGCGTTGGAACATACATTTTCTTCTCAAATTACATATTACAATAAATAATATTCTTGAAAAAACATGTTGCTTTTTACTTTTTAAATCATATTTATTTTTACAGTATATGAATGTAAATAGAATACAATATACTGTAAAATTCAACAATTATATGAAAAAGTTTTAAAAAAATTGACATTGGGTAAAATTGGCCCTTTTTTTATCGGCTTGTGCGACTTTCATAGCACGGTTTTCTAGGGCATTTTAAACATACAGGTGAAGATGTAGTATAAAAACCAACCAATAAATTATGTATATATATATCTCTTGGTATATTAATATATTTTATAATTTTTTCAACATAAATTACCACTAGAAAAATTAATTAAGTTTGAACATATATAACAGAATCAGTTGAATACGAACTTTCATCGAAAAACTCTTCTGTACAATTATCCTTATCACTAAAATCTCTTTCTGCTTCATTTAAAAATGTGTGGAACACTGCTTCATAATATGATCAGTAAATTGGATGATATTTCGGGTTCATGTTTTAGCGCGATCTGCCAGGCCTTGTTTATCACTGGGCACTAACAGGAAAATGCGGTTTTAGAGACCACGCTCAAAGATATAAATGAAGTATTTTAAAAAGAATCTATTGAAATCGGTTGAAAATTTGAAAGTGTATTGAAGATCACAAACCAGGAAGTTAAAGGGTCAATCCATTCAATTGAGCTAAAAATGGAATAGGGGTGACCGAAAATCCATCGCTAGCGGTCTCACAGACCGCACGTCCCCAGTAAAGGATTAAAATACATTTTTTAACAGTGAGATATATTAAAAGTATGTTTTAAATTAGAATTTAAAATATATTTGAGTGCAATATTTAATAGGAATAGGCAGCTCATTATTTTATAATTTTATTTAGGGGAAAATGTTTATAATGTTTATCTTGAGTAAATGACACTTCTCTCTATTTAATATATTTAATATATTCTCTATTTAATATATTTAATATTACCACGAGCATGAAATGAATATGCAAATTGCCAATGATATGGGAAGTGTTTGGAGAACAGACGGTTTTTCTGTCTTCACATAATCCCTTAGTGCTTCTAACTGATTGGATGGCAGATGATTCTTCTGTGCTCTCATAATTCCTCAGTATTTAAATGTTGATATTCATTTTTTTATTTGCTATTTTATAATTTTCTTTTATTATTATTTTAATTATGTTTTTGAATAAAAAAAATCTTTATATACCATTTTATTTGTTTCCATGTGGTAAAATGGTGAAAGCGACTACTAAACTACAGAATAGATAGCTGACATTTTAATTGTAAGGGAACTCCGACGAAACCGACAAATTTGCGATTTTAAAGTGGATTCGGTTTGTTTCTTGAGCGTTCAAAAAGACAAATCAACATGAATGAGATTGCATGACATCAACCGGTAATGATACACATTTCCTTTTCAATATTCTTAAAATTCCATCCTCATTTTCTGGAGCAGACCATCGGAAGAGGAGTTCACTGACCCTATTAATTGAGTACTCTTTAATAATTGGTGATTTATTGACGATTCACTGGCTATCATTTCGCTCGTTCTAGTTTCTTCCTGTAAGATATGCATGGACAACTTAAACAGATACTTATTCTCTTCGCGTAAGTTAAAAGCGTGCTCATGGGTTGGCACATTTTGTACTACATTTGGAGCTATTTAATTCTTTCACCGTTAATTAATAAGTAAAATTAATTAGACGACAGACTACAAATAAATATCCACTTTTAATCAATGGGATGAATCAGTACCCCTGGCCCGTAAGGTTTTATATTTCTCGAGAAGTACACGGAAATGGTTTGAATTTTCCTAATTGGCCATTATTTAAGCCATTATGAAAACATATTTCGGTTACCTGACAGACATAAAACATGATGCCTAAGAAGTGCTTTGCATCCGAGCCCAATATTTTGACGAAACTGCAGAATCCTATATTCAAAATACCGTCTCTTTAAGCAAAACGTAGGTCCAAATATAATGGCAAAAAATAGGTAATTGATGAAAGGAATAGTTGAAAAATTTTATTAGATTTTATTGAATAAAGAACATACTGCTATAAAGCAGCTTAAGATACACTGCCATTCCATCAGTTTATTTCTTTTTTTAGTGGTTATTTGCATATTTATTTCATACTCCAATCAGTATTATAGAATTGTAACTCCAACCATCAAAGAACTGTTTATTTAGAGTATGGCAGTATTATTATAAGAGTAGAAATAAAATTTGGTACAGAGTTGGAAAAAATTATATGCTAATTTCTAAAAATTTTGTTGCACATTATCCTGGATTTTATAATATTATTTATTATAAAGTAAATTGTTGCTTAACTTCAAGCTAAGTTCTTTATTTTACCTTATAATAAGTCTACTATAAGCAATATAATTTTATTAAAAAAATGTATCCCCATTTTCAATTAGGCCTAATTAATTTACGCTTGATACTTCATTATATTTAGTACTGATAAATTCAAAAACCTTAATATATTATTCATTATAAAATAAGCAATAACACTATCTTTGATGGCCTCTTATTAAAACTATACACATTATAGTACCAATGGGGGATATCCATAAATTCAAAATTTTCGAAAATTCATGGTTATTATTTACATTTTTCAAGTAATTATTTGACCATTTTAATCTGTTAAAAAATATAAGATGTTTATTTTATCGAACCTAAAATTTAAGTTTCTATTTTACCTTGTATAAAAAACTTTCCGAAGTATTACTTAAGAACATGAAAAGAAATGCGTTCCTGTCTAAAAGCACGCCTGATTAAACTTACTCTTTAAAAGTTTATAAAGCCATCGACTAAGCGTAAAAGAGAGAGAAAAAAATCTCATTACGTTAATTCCTCTCATCAACGGTGGAAAAGCTCCAAGCTCTTAAAAATATTTTCCTTGACACTGACACGATGCAAAAATCGATGCATCCGTGTAGACGTTTGGTGCTAGAAAGGTGCTGAAAGGCAATTTACAGCACCTGGGCTGCCTTTAAAATTGGTATACTGCACCGCGACAATATCGAAATCTAGATAGTTTTAGGGAACGAAATAGAAAGGAAAATTTATCGACATGATCACTTTGGGAAAAGAATGCCGGAACATGTGTAGGAAAAATAAAAGATGGTTCTCGACCGTAGAATAATGGAAGGATAGTGTTGCTGTGAAAGTATTTCACCTTTCCGGGTTTTGTTAAGTCAGATCTACGGTTTTTCTCTTTCAGCTTTTCTATTAGCTGATACTGAAAAGAATCACGGTTAGAGACTTTTGGTTTTTATCAAAAGCAGATTGGAGTGAAAGGGGATATTTGTTTCACTTGATCACCTGCTTCCTTATCGAATTATTGGATCAGATTTATTTTTTTTTTTGTAAGTTTATTATTATTTTTTAACTACTCTGGCTTGTGTCATTAGCATTAAAGTCTGATCGATTCAAATTCGATTTTATCGAAACATTTTCCTTACAGTTACTTTTTTCTCCTATAAAAAGATAGCGCACTTTTTTTTCAAAACCTATGATTTTGAGGTAACGTATTGGGTAAATCCAAATGTCATTATAATTTGATTTTTTGTTCCTAATTCTTTGTTTCTAATTGTAAGTAATGTTCATTAGTTCACATTAAAAAAAAAATTATGAACTTGTAAAAGTCCATTTAATTTAAAATTTTTTTAAAAATATTGAAAACTTAGAAAAAAAAATGATAAAGGATATTTTTTAAATTGAAAGTTTTGTGTATTAGTTATTAACAAATTATAGTTTTTAATAATTCGAATTAGAGTAAAACAAAATATTCAATGCACCTTTGAATTACTATACTGAAAATGTTTTCAGGTATATCAAAGATTTTTTTCCTTTCATATTGCTCTTTTGATTGCTTAGTAAGTTTCTGGAAATAGTGGATTTTACTAAGCCTTCTTGCAAATCATTAACTTTCACTTTGGGAATTTTGTATATACATATTGGGGTATTAATACCTTAAATAATTGGAATAAACTTTCACGCAGTTCTCTGTTCAAAACTTATAGAATTATGAAGGTATTAATTTCCCTATTTCAAGTTGAGCAAAGAATGTATCGATAAGTTGTTGTCTTCTGTAGGTGACCATCGACATAGTCACCTTCATAGATCTCACCCGAGATAACATGGAAATGATCTGAAATTGCATAAATCATAATATTCAAAGCTTCATAATTTGGCTAGTAGAATTATGAAGTATTTTTGTTTAGGATATTTGTGTATACATAATAATGTTACATAATATGACTATCTGAATAGGGGAATTATAGAGAAACTTTTACTTTGATTTATAATAAAAATAAAAATAAAAAAAATAAATTTAAAAATACAATTTTTGCATAAACACCATGAAATATAACTTAGAGCATTTTTCCATCAGTAAATATGTATCTCTTTTAATGGTTTAGAAATTAGTGAAAAATTAGTGATTCATAATCATAGTGCATTTCTTGTATATGATGTCTAAAACTCATTTACGAATTTTGCAAGACATATTACAAAATAAATTTTGGCAATTGCCTTCAAAATTGTACATTTAGCATTATATAACTAACTGCATGCAGTTGGCATGAAATTTATCAGTCATCGAGGAAGTTTCTCAAATTATAAAAAAAAAATCTCCATTTATAAAATAAATTCAAAATATAACTTTGGTCAGTTTCTACCACATTCATAGATATTTCAATAAATATTATTTTATGATTATGAAGCCTTTTTTTATGAAGTAGCGCATGTTAATCGTCTCTTTAAATATTTATTATCATTTTCATTATTATGATTACTGTGGACATCTTGAATATAAATAGGTAAGAAAAAAGATTGAATTTTCAGAAATATATTTGGAAATTTTAGAGGTAAGATTTTTTTTCTTTTTTTATTCTTTTTTTGTGCATTTGGTCATAGTTTATTTTTGTATAATTAAAGAAATAAAGAAAACAAATCCCAAATTGAAAACAATTTGAAAATAAATTTAATAGTTGGTATCAATGATATACTCCAAACCATTAAAATATATCAGATCATACGGAATTATACTTAAATTTATTTCCCATTTAACCTTTATTCCTTTCAAATCGGAAAGTAAATTATTAAAATCACGTCTAAATAAAAAAAAAAAAAACCTAGCAATTCATTTGAAAATAAATAGCTACTACCAACATAAACCCACGGCACATTCAGCACATAACAGATCCTTTCGCCCGTTGTCATAGATGTAAGCATGTGTTCCCTCCGTTGTTTAAAATCACGCAATGACCTAATGTATCTCATTCCTAAAGTTTCACGCATGTTAGATACTTTAGTACCGATAACGAGTCGTTGCGTGACGAATAAAAAATGCGCACTTTAGAGTACCACGTAATTTCTTACAAAAGAAACATCTTGTTAAAAGGGAAATCGAGTAAATCAATGGCAAAAATAAAAATGGAAAGAAGACGATGCATTTGACTTGAGCGGATTTCTTCAAGGTAACGGCTATTCTGTTTTTAAAAATTTCTGTCATAATGAAGAATTGAAGTCTTGCAAGTTGTTTTGTTCATCTAAATAGTAATAAAAAACAGGTGAATTTATTTAATTTACGAAATAAGAATTCACATCTGTATTTGTGCTAAAGATTAATGTACTTTTTTCTTCATTCTACAGATACTTTGTACATTAGGGATTATGCTAAAGACAGAAGTCGGGCACAAGAAATACTGTCGATACTGCTTTTTTCAGTGGTGTCGGGGTGGTCGTCTATGCACAAGAAGAAAAAGAACTTTGTACATCAAACAACATTTGTTTAATGAAAGGTGATGACTTGCAAGAGTTGAAGAATTTTCTAATATCGTCTATCTCTAAAATTAAAAAAATCTATATAACTCTTATAAAAAAAAATTGATTATTCCGGTGTGTGTGTGTGTGTGTGTGTGTGTGTGTGTGTGTGTGTGTGTGTGTGTGTGTGTGTGTGTGTGTGTGTGTGTGTGTGTGTGTGTGTGTGTGTGTGTGTGTGTGTGTGTGTGTGTTTGCGCGTGCGTATGTGTGTACAAAGTGTAGACCGTCTGATCTAGAAGTGTCAACTTTGGAACATATATACTTTGGAAGATGGAACTGTGAACCTTAGAGATTTTTTTCTTATTTCAATTAGCATTTTAACTAAAAATTAAGCAAAATTTTCGAGTTTTTACTCCGTAAATTCCGAAAATATTTCAGCACACAAAATAAACCACATCATCTAAAATTTAGAAAAAAATTTACTTTATAATGACACCAATATTTCGCCACATAAATATAAAATCAATTTTTAGACAAATATTTTAAGCATATTTTTCAGCGAGAATTGTAACAATTCTGTACGATTTCAAACGTATCACGGATGATAATACGAAAGAAGAAGTATTTTGAAGAGCACAAAGTTATTGATAAAATACCCTATTAAAGTTACAGATATTTTTTCGTTTTTGTTTTTACAATTTGAATTACTGGCTTGTCCTTTACGCGAATAATATTGGAAAAGAAGTTTTCAGATAAACAAGCGATATATTGACTTAATTCTGGGAGGAATCTGTAAAAGATCTAAATTTATATATAAAACAAAGTTAACATGAAAATGTTAGCAGATTTCATAGTTTTAATTTAAAAATTATGTTGCACCGTTAAAAGAATAGAAACAGCAAATCACATATATGTTTTTTTTTATGAATTTTAAGAAAGGTAACTGAAAAAACGAAAAATTCGTAATAAAGTGAGCATAACGGCATAGCGTTTCTAAAATAGTATGAATTATACATCTATGAAAATTTGAAATTTTGAAAAAGTTTGATGAAGAAGCCATTAAGACTGAGTTACAAAAAATATTTAAAAAAAATCTTAGCGGCTATTAATTCCAAATAAATAGATGTGCGCGAAAGCCATCTAGTATAAAACAAGTGACATCATTTATCGTTAGATTTGAGCAGAATATGTTTTTGTATTGCATACATAAATTATTAAAAAAATCGCAGAATTAAAAAAAAAATGTTGCAAATAAATTTATTTTGACTGCTGTACTCAAAATCATTAAATTAAATAGCATATTATGCAGTAGTGCCGAAAATCATTTAACATTTCAGTATTTAAAAGCCAAATTCTAATAGTTAAATCAGGTGACAAACATTATTAGCAGGCTACTCGAAAACAAATAGCGGCATTAAAAGAAAACCAGAACACATTCAGTACGTAACAGATCCTTTCGTCCGTTGTCATAGATGTAAGCATGTGTTCTCTCCGTCATTGAAATCACGCAATGTCCCAATGTATCTCCTTCTGAGTGTTTCACGCATATTAGATACTTCAGTACTGAGAGTGAGTTATTGCGTGACAGATAAAGAACGCACATTACAGAACACCATGCAATTTCTAACAAAAGAAACATCTTGTTTAAAGGACAATCGAGTAAATGAATGGCAAAAAGCGGAAAAGAAGCAATGCATTCGAGTCGCAAATGAAGTTTGACTCTAATGTATTGCATCAAAGTAGATGCGGTTCTATTTTTTAAAAGTTTCAATTGGAGGAATTGGAGGATTCATGTCTTGGAGAAGTCTAAAAAAAGACACTTTTATACTCTAATTGGAAATTTAATTATAAATAATTTGTTAAAAACTAAAATCCAGTTGTTCACTTGCCTGTTAACCCATTAAAGAGCCATTTTTTTCTAGTCATATTATGTTAAACTATTTTTAGGCTTGAAATTAGAATAAGAAAAGGGATTCATTTAGCTTATTAGATAAATTTAATTGGATTAATTAATTAATTTGGTTCATTAATAATTAAGCAACAAATTAAAACGCATCATTTTGTCTGAGATAAAGAACAGAAGCATCTAAGTTTCTGACTTACTAAAAAAATTTGTCAAAACTTATGCTAACTTACATAATTTCATACAAAGATTGATAAATTTGGTGGGAAGCATACTTCTCACGGCCCTAGAAAAGGTTAAATGAAGCACATGAGGAATTTTTAACTGCCCACATCATTGCGTCAGTTTTATCACAAGTTAAAATACTGATTAAAAAATAATTGGAATTTATTATTAAATTTGATTTCTTTTGGGAAAATATGCCAATTTTTCGATGATAAATAATAAGAAGTTGGATTAAATATTTGACTCAAATCTGTATTTCAAGGAGAAATATTATGATCTCAAGACAAACATATGCTATCATTAATGTCTTACAGTCAGGAAAATGTGTGATTTTAAAGGTTATTCGAAGAGTTAGAATGATGTCGAGTTGCGAAATCCTAATGACCTAAAATAGAAACACATGATCATTATTTCGAAAAAATCAAAAAATATGTTACCATGCATTCACTCTTATAATTTATGTGTCAGATAAATCCTGTGGAATTAATGTAAACAAAAAAAAAATTGAAATAAAAAATATGCGAAATGGGAATTAAATTTTAAATGGAGTACTAACTTAAAAGCTAAATTTATTCTGTTAAATGTAACAATGAAAAATTAAGAATTTCAAAAGCTTTAAAATACATGGTACATGGACCATTTTATTGATTAATTCCAATTAATTTGTATGATATAACTGCAATACAATCATGATTAAAATAATTAAGATTGTATTATGACACCTATCAAAACTATCTTTATATTAATGCATTATTTAAAAAATCACCCTTCATAAAATTATATAAAAATTTATAATTTTCTAAAGCTAAATATTCATTTGTAAAACATATATATCTTAAAATGCAAATAATTAAATACCACATCATCACTTGCATCATTTATGAAATATGAAATGCAGAAAATAGAAGTTGAATAACATAAAAGGAGCATTTATTGCTCCTTTATAGTCAAACATCTTTCTATTTACAGTTAAAAAAAATCCTGGATATAAATGTATATAAATGCTATCGCGATCCTTAAATGCAAGAAATAACAGAGAAATCCATTCTTTATCCATGAAATATAGACAGTTTTACCATTAATAAAGATAAATGCTCCCTGTTTCACGTTTTGAAACATTAAAAAAAAGAGCTGAATAACAAGTTTTGCATGTATGCGGGAATCTCTCGTATATTTAGATAGCATTCAATTATTCAGATAAAGGCAGAGATTATATTTTTAAAGTTTTGAATCCTTTTATGGAAATAATATTACATGCTAAATTGTTCATTTGCTATAGAAGTAGGTTTTGAAAATATGTTGGAAACTATCTGCACAGCAGATTATTTTTGCCCATAAAATAATTACAACGAGAAAAATGTTTAAATGCATTAAAAAAGTAAAATTATATTTCTGAATGAAAAAATATAGTTTTTGGATCTTTCTATAATTTTATAGTGAATACTCTTTATAAGATAATTAGTAACTTTTCTTTTGTGCTAAATTCATTATTTATAAACGATTGATTTCTGTACTTAAATAAGCTTCTTTTCTGTTTTATCCATTTTGCTGATTATAAGTATTAGCAAACATATTTTATAACCTGTGATAAATTTGTCTGTATAGTAAAATTTCAGATGTAGAGAAATCTTTTTTGAATCTGGAACTTGCTTCATGGTTTAAGTGCTGTAAATTGAATAATTATAGATTAAGTAATCAAGTAAAATTTTATATTCATAAAAAAATTATCAATTAAAATAATTTTCTATCATTAAATATTGAAATGAATATGAGTTTTTTGAAGATCTATCTTTATCTGGAGAATATTCAAGCATATCTATAAATTTTTAAATTTAATTTAATTGTTTAATATTGATCAAAATTACAATGTAAGCTTTTCAAGCTTTTTTTTTAAATTTTAGACTCTGGTGCTGCTACAAAATTCACTGTAATTTCCCTGATTCTGAAATTTCTTCTATTTATTGTGTTTCTGAATTCGATAAAACCTATTCTTTGCCAAGCTATGAATATTTGGTATGGTTGGTATGAATGGTATTACTTTTCAAAAGCTCCTAAAATCTCTGACTCTTTTTTGCACAATACAGAAAGATCAATATAAAGGGATACAATATATGCATGGCGAATAAATTTAATTTAGCCTTGCTTTTAAGAATTGTTATTGTTGTTGTTCCCAATCCCAGGTGGTACAGCTGCCCTATACCACCTCCATGAAACCAAAGATCTCTAAAAATTCTAAAAACGAAAGAGGATACTTAAAATCACAAAAATAGTAAAATTTAAACATTTAAGAATATGATTGGTGGAGGCTTGATCTTTCTTCCAAAGACATTCAGCAGATATCCTCCGCCATGTTGGAAGGTGAGGGATTTGGTGTGTCCACTCAAAACACGAGAGAGACGCGTTTGCTGTTTTCTAGAGATACCAGACGGAGAACCAACCAGGACTTTTACCAAAGTACTAAGGGTGAGCAGGTGAAACCCTCCAAAAGGCACCCGACTCAATTTTTTTGGTAGAGGAGATTTCAAAATAGGTTGGTGTTGGGTAACCATAAAATATGTCATCTAAGGCTGTCTTAGCTAAGTTATCGGCTATCTCATCACCATTTAAACCAACATGTGAGGAGACCACTGAAAGTGTGCAGAGTGTTCTGCAGAGAGCCTGTCAATAAGGTGTAAGATATTCATGCTAGTCTTGCCCCCCACTTTCGTCTAATAAGAAAGGTGCTACATAGAGGTACGACTGTCTGTTAAAATCCAAATGTCCCGTAAAACAAGTTCAGTGAACATGTCGATATATTGAAGGCCCATATAGATTGCAATAAATTCGGCTATGAAAGCAGAACAGTTGTCAGTATTTCTAATCAAAATATCAGTAGCTCCTGGAATTATTTTTATTACTATTTAAACACAAAGACGACACTACTTTAACTTTTTTATCAGACAAGCTTTAAGTCGTCTTATGTCTAATTACTTAACTTTAACTGTTTGACATTGAGCTGCCACATCCAGTTAACTTCAGATCGTTGTTCCTAAGCAAATAACGGGTCAGGTTCTCTTCAGAAAAATACCAATGCATATATAAATGAGTAAAATTTAACTTCACCTTTCTAACTTTCTCTTTTTGTCGTATTTGTGGCCTCTCGATGAAGTAAACGCTATTTTATTTAATGATTATGCATCAATCTTAAAACTCCACGCTATAAGGAAAATACCTGATATTGTCTTTTGAAAGTCATACGATGTAGCTGAAATCTTACTGATATTTGCAATGACTTTGACGTTGTGAAAATATCGTTCTGACTGTTATAAAAAAATTAATAAACATACGATATGCCTGAAATCCTACCGATATGTATTATGACAGTTATGTGTATGTATGTGTTTGTGTATAGTATGTGTGAACGATCGCATGTTTCTTTCAGTGGTGAATAGATAATGTACCTCTAAAATACTTTTTTTCTGACGGCAGGTTATTCCAGATGTTGTATCGGTAAACTATCAGGAATTCGCTCCCCTCAAGGAACTAATCTGTTTGTGTTGTCTAATGATCCTGTAAAGCTCCTCTTCCTATTCAGACTGTGCAAATTGCAGTTTCATTGCTAATTGGAAAATTAAGAATAAATTATCGTAACGAAATAGAAAGGAATCGTCCAATAGAATGAAGTAGGGAGAATTTATTTCAATTTAATAGGCAGAACTGTGATTGAATATTTAGAAACTTCTTGTTTTGTCACAATCGAAAAGATGATATTCATGAGTAATTTAAAGTATTTTTTTTTTTCTTCAGCATTGCCTAAATAAAATCACCGTGTCTTATTATATTTAACTATGCAATTACTGATGCTTTAGCTTCAAAAGACGATATCTTCAATTTAAATCACTTATGAAAACTTACCTTTACCTACGAAAACTTCATAATAGTTTCTACTGTACAGCATTTTTTTTACTAAACGCTAGCATTTTGTTAAGTTATCACCTGCAATATATAAAATTTTACAGAGAAGGGAGAATAAATAAATATGTAAATTAAGAAATCAAATTGAAATCTGAGCTACATTTTTCGTTTATCAAAGGTTTTACTTAAAAAATTGATAGATGGATCTTTTGAGTCATAGTTTTGTAAGTTGAATTTGAGAAGGTAAGCAAATTGTCTTCCCCAAAAATGGCTCAAATGACTGAACCAATAGAAATGCAAATGAATTTTTATGTATTGCTCTGTGATTTTGCATATATTATCATAATGTTTGGGGTTGATAATTTATTAATTATTGATATAGATTAAATAATCAATAAAATCGTGAACCGATGATAAACTAATATGATGATATTCTCTGGATAAATGAGAAGTGGTAAGATATAAAAACTGCTATAGGGATGTCTAATACCATTTGTTAGCAATATATTGATATAGTTAGCGAAAACAAAATATAACAAAACTCATTATCCCTGTATGATGTACAGAAAAATAAATCATACGGCGTCTATATGCAATATAGACAAAATATTGTTTGGTAAATCCGATAAAAATGGGAAGGCAAATGGTAATATATTACTCTAATAGAGCAAAATACCCAAAAATATTGTTGCGATATCTCCACGATATTGTTTGACATTCATAATATCCAGCAATATCTTAGGGACATCCTAAAACATTTTAAAAAACATTGGTAAATTTTAAAAGTCTATAAAAGTCAATAAATGAATATAAAGTCAAAAGTTTCGTTTGCTCAACATTTAACACTAAACATACCAACAATTAATACATACTTGTTTCTACCATAGCTGGTCAAATGACCGGACTTTATGTTTCCTGATTAAATGTAGGAAATATGAATGTTAGAAAGGAATTTCTTCCTACAAATTAACTAAACAAACAAATTAACTTCATTATAATTAAACAAAATTATATATTGTCAATTTCTTTATACTACAAACACAAAGAATAAGAATTGTTAGTTCATTGCTTAGTTTACAATTTTTAGTTTTACATATACAGGATGTTTCCACTTTCCGAAAACATATTTTTCACATATAGAACAAATATGGATGGTTTTATAATATCTTATTTGACATGTCTTACGTTGATGAGAATATATAGTAGATTTAGGCATCAATCGTTTTGCATTTGTTCTTTCTTTTGATTGTTCATGGTCTTCACGAAAATCTTATGCCAACTAAATCAATGTGCAACTAACTGAATACAATACGTTGAATACGCATTACATCATAATTTCTGATCCGATAACCTTATAAAGTATAAAGCAATAAATTGTTCTCCCGGTCAAATGACCAGTTGTGGTAGATAACGGCGTGCGACAAGTATTACTAAAAAGGAACAGAATACAAATAAAAAAAACATAATAGAATATTAACTGTATATAATTTTTAGAAAAAGTCATGAAGTCAAATGTGCAAAAGCGATAAGATGATATGCGTATTTTCAATTTAAAAGTGCGTAATTGGTCATTTAACCATTTATGGTACGTTTAGAGATAATTTTCCTCTTTTACGTGGAAAAAAACTTATTAAAATTATTTTATTTATAAAAACGAGTTTATAACCTGAATTCTCATCTATAAATGTTTCAGAAAATAATGGTCGCAATAAGAAAAAAAAAAATGTATATTAAATTGATAATCTGTTTTCATAATGCAGGTTTTGATTCGTTTCTTATCTCATACAAATATGAATATTTGGTTGTTTTAGGAAAGATAGAACAAGGCATTTATAATCTTTCAATAAGTGTATGGAAAGTTTATGCATGTAGCTATGGAGTAACTATTTTGAATCATAACTCAATTTTTCTATATTTTAATTTAATCTAAGTATTCACAAATATATTTAAACTCTTTTAAGTACTACACTGATAAATTTAGAAGTATTGTTATGAATTCTACTCTCCAACTCGTTATAAGAAATAAAGTAGTAAGCAATTTTAAATATTTTACCAAACTAAAGCTAATATTAAAAAAATTAATGTCATTGAAAAGAAAGCATCACTAAAAAGTATTCGAAAGAAGCTGAATCGTAGATTTGCTAATATTTCATAAACAATGAAATCTAAAGATTTGCTTTTAGGTTAAAATTTTTGTTCATAGTTTTCTCTATTTTCTCATAAGCCAAATTACATTGAAAGTATAAAAATAAATTATTATAATTTAAATTTAACTAAAATAATTATTTTGAGAAAGCGATTTCCATATTAAAAAAACTCATTACAATTGAATAATTAGTATCTCAATAAGGGAACAATAAAAAAAAAATCAACAGATATATTACAGTATTCTTTCATTGCTGCTATAACCACAAAAAGTAATTACAAAATCAAATTTATTGAACTAGAAACTTTAAGAGCATTTGCACTTATAGCGCTTATGAAAATTAAGTCATACATCGATGTAATGGCAAAGACAAAAGCATTTAAAAAAAAACCTCTGATCTGCCAGAAAAAAAAGGGTGAAATGAACATTGGCAATTTTTTATCAAATTTAGAAAGATTAAAAAGCACTTTTCTTATGGTGAAAAAAAATAAAGATATTTCTATAGCTTAAAAAGTCGGTCACAGTAAAGGAAAAATAACGGCTTACGAGTTTTTTTTAATTATTTTTTTATTATTTACTTACCTAATTCCATTTTTATTTGAATAAATCGCTCGTAGCACGTAAAATTAAATTTACGTAGCTGAAAAATTGCTATGCGACATAAATGCGAAATAGGATCAAAAGTATTCTGTGAGAAAATGAATTAGTTAACAAACATGTTTCTCTGTAAAAGAAATCTTGAAATGTTACAAAAAACGCCACTTTAAGTATTTAATTGAAAAAGTACTGATGAAAAGATGTAAAAATACCATTTGAAGCATAAAGCACTTGGAAATTCATGAGGATGTTTCTTTCTTTTCTTTCGCTTTCACTTCCAATTTTTTTAATTAAAACCAACTGAGTTTTCATCATTTGTGAATGGGTGTTTTTAAAAACATTCGATTAAATTTGCATCAATATTTAACAAGCCCCTTAATTAAATTAAAAAATTCTAATCGAAAGCACTAATTAGCTTATTGTGCAAGAAAACTGTTTAAGACAAATATAAGAAAATGAATTGTTTAGTTGCTATTTCTGGTATGATTTGGTTACACAAATTGATATGCGATATCTGGTATGATTGCAGTTACACATTTAAATGATATGCGAGTTAGTTAATATAATGGAATTAATATAATAAATTCTTGGAATTGAATACCATCTCCATGATATTTAACGTCTCAAGATTAATAATTTGTGCTCAAAAAATTGTCTCGTGTGGCTACGAAAAAAGTTACGAGTCTAAACTTAATAAGCAGTTGAGTATTAATATCATTCATGAAGTACCATTATAAATTTTAGAAATGCAATAGCTAAAACCTGTTTTCTGTAAAAGGTGTAGTAATATTTTTAAAAACTTTTATAAAGCGCGTTTCAATATCGAAATCTGTTCGCGTAGTTCTATAAATAAAATTAAATTATTTCCTGTCATTTACATTTAATTGTCATATAAACTTTAAATTGATAAACAATCGAATTTAAATTAAAACTTGGGACCTCCAATGTTAAGACATGGACTTTTAAAGTTAACTTGAAAGGATTTAAAACCAACACATAAGTATTTAAAATTGAACTATTGATAAATATAAAGAAAATATACTAGAGTAAGTGAAATAAAATACTATAAATAATAAATATAAAACAAATATTAGAAATTCGCTTATTTTGAATATTTTATATGTAAATATTTTCAAATCATCCATTTATTCTATATTTATTTCGTTTTGTTATGAAATGTGATACACTAAAACTTATATAACATCGGATTATATTATTCATAATACATATATTTATTCAAAAGTTTCATACGCATAAGAGTTTTCCTTACTTGCATCATAGAAGTTTAATTTTAAACTTAGTTGTAAGACATCTTAAAAAGAATTTTCTGTTTTTATTTATGTTACTTCTATAAATATTATAAAGTTACGTGGATTTAAAGAAGCCAGAAAACTACTTGCAAAATTGTTTTTTATATAACTTTTAAATTCTTCAATCGTTTGAATCGAAAAATATGTTCTTTACAGCAGTAAAAGGATGAATAGAATTTAACTTCAATAGCGGAGTTACTGTATGGAGATCTTTGATATTTACTAAAACAATATTAATCTATTTTATACCGACGGCATATTTCAGAATAATGTATATTTTTTTATAAAGGAAAAAAAAAATATTTCAAGAATTATAGAAGGGGATAATAGACATTTCCAATGGTTATCTCAAAAAAATGTGTTGCAATCTTTTGTTTTAACCTTCTTCTTAAGAGAATACATTGATTATTCTTCTGGTCTTTTCATCAATAACAAATATATTAAATATATAATTTATCCTGAGATCGAACAGTAATTTCATTATTGGATATTATTCATCAAGTTATTACAAAAACAACAGAGGAAATCAAAATCTTTGTAAAATGTTTAATATTCTTATTCATACAAAATGCACTAGGAATATTACAAGAAATGTCATTTGAATGAATTAGAATTACCCTCATGTAGGCGTACTATATATGAAATGCAAAAATTTATAGAAATATAATAACCGAAACGGGGTGCCATGTCCTTTAAATAAAAATTTTCAGCTCATATTAACATATTATATTATATATATATATATATATATATATATATATATATATTAGTATAAGAAATTCCTCCACCGCCCAAGCTTGGTTTTATACCGAATATACAGATTTAAAATCAAATTAATACGGTTTTTAATAAAATTAATTGTTTTTGATTTTTGATTTAAGTCATTAATGAATTAACTAGTCCCCTTTTTCCTTTTCATCCCCTTCTTTCTTATTTTTTATTTAAAAAAATTCTTTATGTTGGGTATGCATTTCGTAACAATAAATATTATCAGGTCGGTTCATTTGCGGTAGCTTAATAATAATTATAATAATAATTAATATTCTGTTACCTCAGTTAGTTGAGTACTGTATATAAATTACCGTTGAACTTAAAACAGTTGATAAATTGAAGAGTTATAATTTTTTTCTAATTTAAACCACTGTTGCTTGTGAAAGCATACATTAGTTTCAGAACTTTATGTCCAAGACAAGGTCAAGTAAAATTTGTTGAAAATATGAGCTAATTAACCAAATATAAAACATAAAGCTAAATAGAAGAGTTAAAGAAAAATAGAGGATACAGCACGGGGAAATAACTAAAGAAAATAGCATTTCTGTAGATGTTTTGTATATATTACCTCATGATAAACATCAGGAATTGACGGCAAAATTCATATTTAAAGAGAGGGCAGAATGCCCAAGCTAACTTTAAATAAATATTATCTGAAATGTAGCTAAAGTTTAATAAAACGTACTTCAAATTCTTGAAATATATTTTGCTAAAGTTTATAAATATATTTCGCCAATCAGGTCGAAGAATATAAATGTTTAGAATTTAAACTACTTTTGCTTGCGGAAGCCTATTTTGCTTCAAAATTTAAAAAGAAATACAAAGCAATGAAACGACTTCCTTGAAAATTTGAACCAATTAATCGAACGTAAAGCGCATAAATAGCAATGGGGGAACTTATCCTTGCAGATGCTTTGCATCCGTTGCCTCGTGACAAATCGTCGGAGCAGGAAATCAAAATTCAAATTTAACGAGGGAGCAAAATATTAAAAGCTTTTACAAATATCGCCTTCAACGGAGCAGCACTTTTAATAAAATCGATTTAAAGTATATTTTGAAAAATAAATATGAAAAAGATATAATATAGGGAATTTCGAAAACGATTGGTTGGTCTTCAAATCTGTATTAAAGAAACATATTAAAATGCATTTGATCCTATGACTTTCTTTGCCCCAAACGAAATATAAAACATAATTTGCCATTTCTGAAAACATGCAAACCCCTTTATTTTTATATTACATAAGAAATGAAACAAGAAACATATTAACGAAATAAAGTATTTCAATCATATAATTTGGCATGCATACATAATGCACATATAATGTGATTTATCACGTATAATAGATATATAAAATGATGCATTATTATTTTTTATATAATGTGAATTTATTATAATAAATGCATAAAGGGAGTTAAATTACTTTAAAAACAAAATATATACGTGGCATTTCAATATCACGTGCATATTATGAAATATATATTCAGTTTCAAATTTACATTTTTTTAGTATTTTTTCAAAAATACATTTTTTTTAGTATACTACATATAGCTTAAGCTTAGTTTTTTCTCCTATAGTCTCAAGGATTTGATGATGATAGTAAGAAATTGAGTATTATCTGTGATTATAAAAATAATTTGAAGATGACTTTAAAATACATTGTATCATTTAAGCATGCGAAAATTATTATTAATTTTGAAATCATACATTCTGTAAATTTTACATAGTATGTAAACCCAAGTGCAAAATCATCATCACTCTTTTCAAAGGCCTGCTACTTTGATTCGAAATGAAATTACTGAGTAATTTTTGCTGATGTAAAATATTGATAAAAATTGTAAATAAAACGTAAGCACTGCATATCTTTATTATATGATATATATAAATTTATTTTTGAATAATTACCTATTACTAAATTTAGAATTCTCTATAAATTTACTGAAGGAATTCTGAAAACTCTGATAAAAATTTGAGATCTTTGATTTTGCCAACTAAAAAAAGCAACGTCTATTCTTTTAAATACTTAATGGAAACAAATTAGGTATAAATATTTTTTTTCTTACAAACATAATAAATTGTTTAAAAAGTAAAAAAAATAGTAAAGCTGATTTTTTAAATTCATATTGCGATACAAAATCAACTTACAACAAAAAGTATGAAAATATTTATTTCATAAAAAATATATACACTATTCCTAATTTTTATAATGAATCCTTTAGAATAGCTTTGAAGAATTTGAATTTAAAAAAATTCTCATGGCATAAAATTATTGTAAAAATAAACTGGTCCTATGAAAGCAAATTCCAAAGAATATCATTTTTTTTTCCTATTTATTCCAAGCTTTTCACTTTAAAAAATACAAGCTCTTAAATAGATAACATACACTTTAAATTATTAATTTAAAAGTTTATATGTAATTTAATTTGATAATTATATTTAAATAATTTGAAGTACTTATTATTTAAAACTTTCTTCTAAATACAAGAGCTTAGAAAAAAATAATTTTCCATTGTTTGTTGATATAATTTTGAAAATATTAATTCAATATTGATAGCTAATGTTTTGGTCGTTTACTTTATGAATAATGAATAATTTATTAATTTTTATGCAACTCATAAATATGAGTCTTGAATGAATGAATGAATACAATTTGCACAACGAAGAAAATTTAATTATTCCATTCTAAAATCAAGACAATAAATACATTAGTTTCAAAACTTCAGAAATCATAATAATATTATTTCTTTAAAAAATAATTGCAAAGAAAATAATTTTCTTGCTGCCTGATATTATTAAAAAAAATGCTTTAAAATTCCACATTCTTTTGTAGTTTATGTGTATACATGCATTTTTAAGATAGCAAAAATCGCGAACACTTTAGAAATAGTTTAATTATAATATTTTTTAAACTTTAGTATTGATTCTTAACTATTTATAGTTCTAAAGGATATACCGACGTTTTCAAAACATAACGTGTATTACGAATATTTCTAAAATAATTTATTTAATTATTTATTTATTTCCGTTATTGATTAAAAACTGTTCGTAAATTATATTTTTTGTGAGTATTACAATAGCGAAAAGCTGTAAAATAACTTAAAGTCACTACATATTATGACAGAAAATTTTCCAAATTACTTACCATTTATAGTTCCAATAAAGATCAAGAACCAGCAGAAGGGGAAAGTATTCGTAGTTCTAGTCATCAAAGTAGAAAAAAATTTCTTCATAGTTCAGAATAAAGTTGAGAAAGTAAAAGTCAATACAGTTTCTTACTAATCGGTGAGCTGGAATTTATCTTCCTTTTTCATAATGTCAAATTACTTCTAACAATTGAGACACATGAGTTGAAAACTCAAGCCTCCTTCAGGACCTGCCTTACTTTGTCAATTGAGCAAACTTTTCCCAGTGTCCTAGTAAAACCATCGCGAGAAGGATACATTTCCGTCTGGCATCACTTCATGTGCGCGGCGAATGTATAGGAGATTTCTAGGACAGAGCGCTCTGGTGGTAGTTAGCGGAACTAGATCAGATGAGGTCGAAAAAACTCTGTTCTAGAGATGTACTGATATGCTTAGAATAAATTTTAATCGGGTTCCAGAAAGAATGAAATATTTTAAAGCATTCTAAACATGGTTGAATCGAAACTAAGGGAAGTAGAAAAAATTATAATTGTTCGGGAAAATTTACAAATAATGTTTTCTCATTAAAAAAGGTTTTATGAATATAAAATCATGAACGATTACAAAATTTATATTCCAAATAAAACTGAATATGATGTATAGATAACAAAGGCTGTAATAAATTGAAAAGTATCTAAAGGTAATTGAACAGGTTAAGAAATATCTTTTTGTAAGATATTTCCTTTTAAATAAATTAGTTAACAAATTAATAAATACATTTTTCTTCAAAATTTAATTTGAAATAATACAGTTTACATGAAATTGAAATTTACAATTTAATTGAAGGCTTATCTGCTCTAAAATATATTCTATACAATGCAGCATACATTTTTTTAAAAATTCAATTCAGTTATTTCAAGTATTTAAAAGATCTTCCGTCTTATATAATACAGTCTCGTTTTTTTTAAATTTTGAAACTTTCAATGACATTATATAATTAATTAGCTTTATACTCCATTTCTGAGATGGGCTATTTTTAGATAAAATAAATGAAATCTCTCAAACTTGTTTCATACTGATTCGAAGAGCTATTGAAATTTAGTGTATTTTTAGTAAAATTTATTTTATACGTCTTTAATCTTATTCATAAATTATATCATTTTAATTAAATGTTATTCATACACTTCAAGTTAGTATTCATTGCTAATTTAATTAAAGTTAATTAACGATTGCGATACCAAAAGAGCTATGAAGCTTTTATGCTAAATTTCAACGAATTTAATTACTTTCAAAACTTTAAAGATAGTGAGATTACCTGATTTCATAATTTATTTTTATATTTATATATAAAGTGAAAATATTATGTTTTTCAATAATAATATCATTAAATGCTTTAAAATGCATGCAAAAGTTTATTTCCATTTTAAAAACCTGAATTTTTGATAATTAAGCTTATTTATCAACTTTTAAAGCTTTTATTTTTATAATAAAGATTAAAATAGTTAAATTAAAAGCTGTCTCGTACGATAAAATCGAATCAAATTCCTCCATGTCCTTTCACTTTTAATATCAAATAATTTCTTTTTGTAATTAATTATTAGATCATCTGTTCTTGAAATATACTATTTATGTGATAAATAATAATTCATGACTTTATAAAAAAAAACTTTTCAAATAATTTAATCAAATCAGCTTCTCAGGATTCCAAGAAGCACAAAATATATTCAATATTAAATATAATTTTAAAGTTTATTAAATACTATAAAATATCCCGTAATGTTATTGATCCTATTTATTATTAATTAGAAAGTGTAATTGCTCTACATAGAATGTAATTTAAACTGCAACAACTGAATTTGACGCAAACAAAATTTGAAGAATGGGGCACTTACATCTTGACGATATCGTACTGATTTAAAATATCGTACTGTCCGATGATTATTTTTATTTTAATTTTTAGCCAATTATAAAAAAGTCTAGTAAGTTACAATCATATTAGTTAAGTAAAAATGACATCATTTTTATTTTATGATTAAAATTATTTGAAAACCGACTGCTGGTCAATTGTGAGTCTCGTCATTTGGGCATGAGTAAAATAGCAATATACCTCCCAAAATATTTATATTGTAGTTTAAATCAGAAAGTAAACTAAACAAAGCTGTAATTGTATACCTGAGATGTCTCTAGGATTGCTGGCTCGTTTTTCCAATAACTGATCGAAGATTCTGATTAACATTTTGTTTCCCTGCTAGTTTGAAAGGATATCTTCAAATACTATTTATTACTGTTTATCTTCATGTATACTTGATTTTTGCTTGAAATGTTTGAAAGAAATGTATGAAAACACCAATACATTTCAAAATTTCTTTGGGATGCTTTATTTTGCAGATTTAAATTTTTGAAATTCCTTTGGTTTTCTTATAATTTTTATAAGAATTGTATAGTTTACTTATCAGAACGGGCATTTAAAATAAGTAAAATAAAGTATCAAAGAATATCTTATAAAATTAAAAACCTCGTACTTGAAATATGGATAATGATTTATATAAAGAGAAATTCAAAAAAAAATCAGATTTTTTTTTTCTTTATTCATGGTAATTGTAAATGAACATATCAATACATTGCGTGCTCTAAGCTGCACTTTAAGTAAATATTGCATAAAAAATTAATGGAGTCCCAGAAAAAAAAGAAAGTAAAGATGAAAAAAAACATCTAAAAAGTTTAACTACTTGAGGAGAAAGGCAGTGTATGTAAAGGAACTTAATGTTCTTCAACTCTTTAAATTTATTGTCTTTATTGCTTTGATTTCCACTATCCTTCTCAAACAAGAAGTGTCTGCGTATTTTTCTTTCCATTTCCCATAAAACTCCAGACAGTCAGACTTCTAAATTAAATAAACTATTTCATTGCGTGTGAAATTATTTGCTGTTAATTTACAAAATAGGCAATTAATTCTTATTTAATAGACTCTATTCTACAATAGATTTTTTCAGAATATCGCTTCAAACTTATTTTTTTGTAAATTAAAACTTCTTTAAGGGTCTCACTAAAATACAAGAAAAGCAACCAAAGAAATAACTACCATTCTCTAAGATTTTTTTTTTCTTTTAATTAAGCATTTTTATTATTTTATGTGATTTTTAAAACTACTTAAATTAAACTAGTAAAAACATGACAAACGTTAATAACGCGGTGTTTTTTTTTGCCGTAAATGTATTTTCTTACACCATTGCTATAAAAAGAATTAAAAAATAAAAATTATGATTTTGCACTAATTAAAAGTTATTTTTTCATAACTTATGGGATACTTTAAAATATAAATCACTAATTATTTCACAGTAATTTTGATTGCCTTTGTTTATTTCCCTTAAATGAGATTTGGTAATAAATTACGCACTTTCATACTGATTCCTAAAAAAAGACCTTATATATATTTTGTAGAAGAACATATTTATTACAAATTATATAATTTAATTATTAATATTGTAAAAGGAGTTAATATTTTTATACTTCCTCTGTATTTTTGACCAGTTAATCACATAATTTATTTTTTAAAGCCTATCAAGTCCCCCTTTTTAAAGTTTAGGAATGAAGCAAATATACATCGAAAGCAATACAAATGTTTCCATAGTAAATTCTGTAAAAAAATCATAAAAAATGCGAATTAGATTTCATTTTTATTAGATAAAAAAAGTATCGTCTAAACGAAGAATTGGATTAACATATATATACACATCAAACGCACTTAACTGATTAAAGATGTACTTCATGTTATTTTCCTTTAGATTGCTCTGTTTTCATTATAATATTGCTAATTAATACATTCATTTATATATTTGATAAAAAATGTAACCACTCTGTTCATATTAGAAACTTGAATTTTTTGTTGGAATGCTACAGTGCATAATTTGCAGTTTAGTACTGTGCCAAAATAGTACGAGGTATCATTTTTAATACTGGAATTCCCAAACGGCACACCATCATTTATTTATTTTTATATTAATTTTGAGCCTTATTCTAACGGGTTTTCATCAGTATATTGAAAAATTCGATTTAAAAAAATGTGTAGACTTCTGTAACTTTAGTCTTCTTGTATAAATTCACCCTGGCTAGTAATGAAATCGATTTGCAGAATAATAATCTAACATTCTTATTTTATTAAATACCCTTTACTTTTTACGAAAAATTTGCATGACGAAACTGATTTTAATACTGATTTAATACAAATTGAATCTATTTCATCTCAACATTTAATTGTTACAGGAAATGAAACTATATTTTTAAACAGAGTGATATTGTGTCTTTAACATGAGTTGATATTGTGTCTCTACAACTTCTTTATTTGAACTTAGGTAACATTCAACAAGACCACATGCAGAAACATTTAAAAAAAATGAATCCGCAAAATATTGCCAACAATGCATGATAGTTCAGATTATTTTAATAAGAATTTTCGGTCTCCATTTAATGAAACAAATATATTTTATACAATACTAAGAGCAAAAAATTAAAAGCAATCCAAGACTTCAACTTCGGTCTGAAATATTCCTGATTTCCTCTGTTTAGAGATATGATAATATATTTTATTGAATGCTTCTATACATTTTCAAAATAAAAATATTTGAAACAAATATAAGTAATTAAAATGATTAAATTTTATACTAATTCCAATTCAAAATTTTTTCTTATATAAATGGTTCATTTAAAAGAAAAAAAAATGGTCAACATTTTGATAAAAATGATAATTACAGAAATGTATCCTTTAATAATGAACATTTGATTAAAATTACTTCCCGAAATTACAAAAATGATAGATATTCTAAATCATTTTATATAAAAAAAAATTATGGGTTTAATAACTTTTTTTTTTTCATTTAACTCTAAACTTAAACCAACTTTATAAGAAGCATAAAGAAAATCTCCCTAAAAATTTAAAATGTACCCTCCCCTTATTTCATTTGAAGAAATTTGAAATATATTTACATCAGAAATTTTTCTCCTTATTTATTATAGAACTGTTTTTAATTATATGAATAGCATGGAAATCGAATAATATCTAGATAAAGAAACTTAATTGATAAAAGTAAGCGTTAATGTTTTATGTATTAAACCCTTTTATATGTCTCAGAATTTTAAGGTTCAGATATTGTTTAAATAAGTCTCTAAATATGACAAAAAATAACTTCTTTATAATTTTAAATTAGCTGCTGTTATGCATTTTGCAAGGAGATTGGTTAATAATATTGAATTATTGCAATTAAATATTAAAAAATCGAATTCATCTTCCCAAAAATTTGTTAATGCATATCTTTAATAATATGAATTATTCTTAGGAACGACATTTGAAAAACAATATTTATGATATCTGTTTCAATTCTTGCATTATTTTTAATAAATTTCTATATAGAATAATATAGAAACAATTATTAAAATTGAGGATTATATGATTTAATATTTTAGAAAATTAAAAGTTCTCAATTTTTTGTCTATGTCCATTAGCGTAATAATTTTAAAATTTAGAAGCATATATTTTTAAATAATATTTTAAATCAATTTTTTTTCTTTTTGAAAAAAAAAACCCGGAAGTGTTGAGAATCAATTATCAAATATAAATGTAAAAATTCACTTTAAACATTTCGGAAATATATGGGGAATTTCTCGCATACTATCACTAATGTAAAATAGAAAAACAATTTGACCATTTTTAAAATACTTTATAAATCTTTTAAAATTTTAATTCAAAGAAATGATATGTCATGTTTTAGAAATGCTTAAATGAAATATTCATATTAGATGGATTATTTATTCATTCTATCCGGTCAAAGTAAAGAATATAAGTTACCTATTAACAACTTTTGTGCCCTTTATTGCTTTTATAAGTAAAAGATGTAATTTCATGTGACCGGCGCAAAATGTTTTAAATTATACTAAGCATACAATTACTATACTATATAAATATTAATATTATAATGTATGTATATATTATATACATACATTAGTGCATGCATACATTACTATAGTAATATTATATATGTACTATACTATGTAAAAATAAAATAATGACATACATCATTTAGAAAACAAGCGGCAAAATATTTTTTGATTAGTTAATTAAGAAATTCCAATCAAAACGCTTACTGATTGATTGAAAATTAGTTTTTGAGTAGTTTTCACTTATACTTTCTGATTTTCTATTATATAGTAATATCAAGTGAAACGATTATATCCACGAGGTTTCATTCAGCTGAGCAAGATCTTTTGCCCTCTATGATTTAACGTGAGGCCTACTTTAAGATGGCCATTCTAATTCTGAGAATGTTCAATGACAATCAAAATGCCTTAGCTCACCTTCCTTGTTTCCATGCTTCCAAGCCAGCTCAGCGAAGAACTATTAACGTGATTCAGGCTTAGAATTTTAGAACTGAAATACAATTCTTTACTCTTATTCAAAAACATGCATTTCCTGATATGGCTAGGCCTTCGTAGACAAAGGAATCCACATTAAAAACTCAACTGTATGAACGCCGTGAAATATATATGATACAATAGACATATATCATTGAAGGTCAGTTTTTCTACTAGCTTACCGTGACAGTTTAGAAAGAAGTAGACAGTAGTATCTCCTTATTTATATGATCAAAGTTGAAAATTGCGAAGTTTTTCTCAAAATTATTCATATGTTGGCTTCAACACGGGAATTTAAACTAAATAATATATCTAAACTAATCCAAATCCAAAGATACACGAAGCTAACATTAAATTTTTAGATTCCCATTTAAACAAGCAATAATTTAATAAATAACTTGTTAAATTTAACATGGCATCGTAATATACATGAGACATTAATTTTAAAAGCAATAAAAATGCTCTCTGCAAGTTAAAAATGAAAACAAAGCTGAACATCTAAAATGCAAAACAAAATCAAAAATTCTTTTTGACATTGAGTTTGCAATTGAAATAGTGAGTTACTATATTCTGAGTGTAGAGTAATTTTATTACTTCATCATATTAATTATTCAGAGCAAATGCATTTCGACGTCAAAGTTAGTATAAATGAACTTGGAATTCACTTATTTGACGGGCGCATTATATCATTTCGTAGATTTAACTCCAACCACTTCCTGGAATCATTAATTAAAGTTTGAATGATCTAAAAGCTCAGCCCTTAATACTGACGGTAAATGTTTGTGTGTGCTTTGGAAGAGACGTTTCATTTCATTTGAAAATAATCTCTTTCGGTACTTCGTAATGCTTAATCGATGAAATTGGATTAATTCCATTTACGTGGCTATTCATAATACAAATGGTGTATTTTGAATATACTTTTTAAATGCTGAAATGTCTTTCTGAGGAGTAAATATAATTTCAAGACACTGTAGGTAAGAGAAATGTAAGGTTTTGAAGGTTAAATTTCGAAATCTTTTAATGATTACATAAAATTGTAGAGTTATATTATTCTATTAACTTTCGCCATCAAGGACATTTTTAACTTTGCATACATTTGTATGAAAAGTAATTTTATTCAAACGTGGATTTTTCAATTGAATGCTCTAATAACCATATATATCCTTCGTTCTAATTGTGTAGCGTGATATGATATATATTAGAAGAAAGAAAAACAGATGTAAAAAAATGTTTTCTTTTAATTAAATTATTGGAGATGTATATCAGAATATAAATTTAATTATTTAATAGTTATTTGTATTATTTTGTCTACAAATCTATATTTGAAATACGTACTGCTTACATCACCTGTAATAACTGCTAAAAGTATTTAAATTTATATTATTTTATTTGAAACTTTCAATAATAAGGATTTTGTAAGATGCGGAAAGTATTTTGATAAGATAATAATGTGCAATATACCTAAGATACGTGTTCTTTTTAGGCCGCCCGTGGCATAACATTTCTTGCCTTCAATAATTTTGATGCAATGCATGAAAGGGTAGATTGTAGTAGATGCATTCTACAAATTTATGAAATAGTTCAACTGTTAGCACAACAAACAAAAAATTATTCAATATTTGAAATAAAAAATTATAACAATTTTTATCCATTTAGAGCAATTTACAATCCATAATGGAAATAAAACTACCGAATATGCATTATTGGAGAATTTATTAATAATGGGAGTTATATTTGAACGGGATTTTTGAAAAAACTTTTCCTTATAAATACTTTCAGATGACTTGCCAAAGCATTCGCTTAAGCTAATTGTTTTATTTTAATGAACACACACATTAAAGCACTGTTTTTGAATTTTGTTTACAAATAATGAGAGGTTATGTTTTTATTTCTTTTCTAAGAAGCCTTACAACCATGTTTCTTGCTCTGTAGGAAAATCTCAGAAAATAGATTAATTACTAGTAACCAAATATCATTTAAGAAAAGCCCCAAATATATAATAGTTAAAATGTCTAAAGAATAGATTGCCAGGCAAAATCTGATTCCCGATGTAAATATTATGATTGGCACAGGCTAATAATTGCTCTGGTGGACCTAGTAATAACATTACTTGTAAATAGAAATAAAATAATAATTATCTGGTAAATTTCAACACATGTTAAAGATCATCCCAATAAATCTCTGAATGTGCAATCCACCTAGCAATAGAATTTAATGGGATAGAGAAGAGAAAATCCAATTCTTCACACCCCATTCAACCTACAGCTAACAAGTTGTATTAATTAAATCTAAAATCTTCACAAGAATGGATTGATTGGCAATAAATTATAAAAAAATCATGTGGTCCGGTGAAAGGCATTTTCAGCTACACTCTACAGAAGGATGAATAAGAATGGGAAAGAAGCACGGAAGTCATACCGAATACGGTTATTTGCTACATCCCTTTCAATCAGCGTGCAGGAAGGATATGGACGTTTGAAAAATATTTTTCTTCCTTATAATTCGTGTTTATGAACCTCTTCATAGTACATCATATCTAATTCCGTTGATGATCATATATATCATACAATATTGGGGATTTATATGTATGCAAACGGGATTTTTAAAATATTTATTTCTTACGTAGTTTCGGATTGATCACTATTTGCCAATGCAATTCGATAAGCTTAAAATGTCCTCTTAAGGTGTACGTACACACTAGAAGATTTTTTTTAAAAAAAAATTTCAACTTTAAAAATCCAGTTTTTTCACAGTAGGCCATTAATATATGTTTAAATTCATTTCTGTGAGTAAAAACCATATTACACTAATTATTAATTAATTAAATAATATTTAATGAGCTGATTAGCCTATTTTTTGAAACATGATATTTTAAATTCTAATTTATACAGACACACAATTCTAGTTGGAAATTATGCCTAATATTAGTCTTCATGTTGCCTGCCTCAATCAAGTTATAAAAATATATAGTTTTATTTTAACAATTTTTTCATCAACGTTGAATAGAAAAAGCGAGATTTTTTCTGTAATTTTAATCTTTAAATCGCTATTAAAAATTTATTTCTATAAATATAACTTTGATTGAGAAACAAAACATTTGCTATTTTATACAGATTATTCTGATATATAAATAACTGGATTTGGTTAATTTCTTGTTGAGTTATGATTGTTTGAATGAAGCAACATAGTGGAAAAATATCATTCTTCATAAAATGAGTTTTAAAAAAGCCGTAACTAGAGTTTTTACTGAAAGCACCTCAAGAAAAATATAAGTCGAGAAATATTTTGAATATTGACAACATCGTGGTATCGTTTGAAAGCTAAAAGACCAGAGAACATTATTAAGCAATAAAAAAAATATTCGATATTTTGAACGATTTTCGAAGTTTCAAGTGTGTTTATACACCTTAATGAGCGTACACAAAACTTTTATTGTTGATTTTGTCTACTTATAATGAAACATTATGCTTTTATTTATTTGCTAATAAACATCAAATCTATATTTCTTGATTTTAATGCCAATAATATCATATAATTTTAAATAAGTTCCAAAGCAATTGAGATTATACTGTCTAAAGAGTGAACAGTCTGGCTAAAATTAATTTTCAAAGTAAACTTTATGAATGTAAATAATGGAAGACTGATTTCAAAAGGTTGAGGCCAACACTTTCATTTGCTTAGAAAATCTGTATAATCTTCAGATATCAGTTTCATTGAGCATTTGACGAACGAAGTGGAAGTAGCTTTAAGATATCTAAACCAAAATACATTTCATTTTTCCGTGCTAAAAATTTAATTCACATATAATCCCCGATTTCACATACGATCTATGAACATTTGATAATATCCAAAAAATATCAACGTTTTATTAAAAGTTACTAAAGAAAATTGTTGACAATAATATAGCTGGTTATAGCAGATCGTAAACTGTATCTGAATACCTCCAAATGTTGAGATTATGTTACAAGATTCAAATTGAAGTTTTCGAGAACGTATTAACTGCAATAATTGTATTCAAATGTTGGAGTGCTGAAATACATTGGGTAATCAAAACAGCATATTATATATATATTATCGACTTTGTTATTAGATATTCTATGGGTACACGACAAATAAATAGATAATATTTTAAAAACTTCCTTCAAGTACATAGGAATAACTATTTTTTTTTTTTTTAAAGCATTTGAAAATCTAGAAGAAAAATTCTTCTAAGTCAAACTGTTCCAATCTTTTTAAATTTTAACACTAATAATGTACTTTAACTAAAATTTAACTATTAATACAGATTCTAAAAATAAAATGGTTTTTAATTTTAATCTACATATTAATGTTTATTAATATAATTCTTAAGAAATATCTTTTTTAATTCAGGACATAAATGGGCTTTTCTAATTCATTTAGTCAGTTGTTACATTCCAGCATTTATATCCCTACCCTAAATTTCAAGATGAAAGTCATTATTATGCGAAACTTTTTTTCCCACTTCTAAATCAACGACTTATCCTTTAGCAGATAACGCTATCGGGCACCGAACTTTAATTATGAAAATAATCGTTGTCTTTCCCATTTTATTGCATTTTAACGAGGCAATTTATAAGGCTCCAAATTAGAAAAACCCACATTTGTTTCAAAACCTTTACTTTCACACGAATCAAACCCGTGCTCACCCACCACAATTAAATTTATTCTCGAACACGCTGTCGTAGCGAAAACCATTTATATTTTGGCCGGTGGCGAGGCAAAACGCCTGAACAAATTCTGACTCTCGTGCGAAATGACACCTCGATGTATGTTTGCGTTTAATCTTAAACGACCGTAATTAGTTCTAGTTGAATTAACTACCGTCCTGAGAGCTCCTGAATAGATTAGTGGCCTCGGCTCTTACCCGATGCAGTGCTGCTCCGCTTTTACGATGTATGCAAACAGGGGAGTGTGGGAACGGGAACTTTTGGTGTTTGGAGGCTCTTGTTTTCGCTTTCTTGGCTATGGATATTTCAGTGCAGTGATTGCGATTCACCGTTTTTTTTTTTCTATAAAAATCCTTATAGTAATTCTAGTTGCCTTAAACGATCAGCTGGTAAGCCAGGGATATTGGTTATATTTAATTCCGGTTGAATCGTTTAGATATAGTTTCATGATCATAATTCTTTATATTAAAGCCATGCATGTTCTTATTGGCTACATATGTTATGTTCCTAATGTGCACAGACCTTTCTAATAAAGACCACTCTCATGATATATAAACTGATTGTGATATTTAAAACGTATATGTCTTTTTTTCTATAAACAAAAGTCCTTATAAGAATACTAGTCGACTTTGATGCAAGAGATATTGGTTTCATTTAAACTCTTTAGATATAATTTTATGACCATGAATCTGTCAAATTTTTAAATATTAATATCATGACTGTTTTTGTTGGCCACATATATTCTGTTCTTAATATGCACGTATGTTTCAATAACCACTATCATGATATATAAAGTGATGGTGTTATTTATAGTATATATGTCTGGTTCATCTAACTATTAATACTAGTCGTCTTTGATGCAAGGGATATTGGTTATATTTAATTCCGGTTGAATCGTTTAGACATAGCTTCATGACCATAATTCTTTATATTAAAGTCATGCATGTTCTTATTGGCTAATATGTTATGGTCCTAATGTGCACAGACCTTTCTAATAAAGACCACTCTCATGATATATAAACTGATTGTGATATTTAAAACGTATATGTCTTTTTTTCTATAAACAAAAGTCCTTATACGAATACTAGTCGACTTTGATGCAAGAGATATTGGTTTCATTTCAACTCTTTAGATATAATTTTATGACCATGACTCTGTCAAATTTTTAAATATTAATATCATGACTGTTTTTTTTGGCCACATATATTCTGTTCTGAATGTACACATATGTTTCTAATAAGCACTATCATGATATATAAAGTGATGGTGTTATTTATAGTATATATGTCTGGTTCATCTAACTATTAATACTAGTCGACTTTGATGCAAGAGATATTGGTTTCATTTAAACTCTTTAGATATAATTTTATGACCATGACTCTGTCAAATTTTTAAATATTAATATCATGACTGTTTTTTTTGGCCACATATATTCTGTTCTGAATGTACACATATGTTTCTAATAAGCACTATCATGATATATAAAGTGATGGTGTTATTTATAGTATATATGTCTGGTTCATCTAACTATTAATACTAGTCGACTTTGATGCAAGAGATATTGGTTTCATTTAAACTCTTTAGATATAATTTTATGACCATGACTCTGTCAAATTTTTAAATATTAATATCATGACTATTTTTTTGGCCACATATATTCTGTTCTGAATGTACACATATGTTTCTAATAAGCACTATCATGATATATAAAGTGATGGTGTTATTTATAGTATATATGTCTGGTTCATCTAACTATTAATACTAGTCGACTTTGATGCAAGAGATATTGGTTTCATTTAAACTCTTTAGATATAATTTTATGACCATGACTCTGTCAAATTTTTAAATATTAATATCATGACTGTTTTTTTTGGCCACATATATTCTGTTCTGAATGTACACATATGTTTCTAATAAGCACTATCATGATATATAAAGTGATGGTGTTATTTATAGTATATATGTCTGGTTCATCTAACTATTAATACTAGTCGACTTTGATGCAAGAGATATTGGTTTCATTTAAACTCTTTAGATATAATTTTATGACCATGACTCTGTCAAATTTTTAAATATTAATATCATGACTGTTTTTTTTGGCCACATATATTCTGTTCTGAATGTACACATATGTTTCTAATAAGCACTATCATGATATATAAAGTGATGGTGTTATTTATAGTATATATGTCTGGTTCATCTAACTATTAATACTAGTCGACTTTGATGCAAGAGATATTGGTTTCATTTAAACTCTTTAGATATAATTTTATGACCATGACTCTGTCAAATTTTTAAATATTAATATCATGACTGTTTTTTTTTGGCCACATATATTCTGTTCTGAATGTACACATATGTTTCTAATAAGCACTATCATGATATATAAAGTGATGGTGTTATTTATAGTATATATGTCTGGTTCATCTAACTATTAATACTAGTCGACTTTGATGCAAGAGATATTGGTTTCATTTAAACTCTTTAGATATAATTTTATGACCATGACTCTGTCAAATTTTTAAATATTAATATCATGACTGTTTTATTTGGCCACATATATTCTGTTCTGAATGTACACATATGTTTCTAATAAGCACTATCATGATATATAAAGTGATGGTGTTATTTATAGTATATATGTCTGGTTCATCTAACTATTAATACTAGTCGACTTTGATGCAAGAGATATTGGTTTCATTTAAACTCTTTAGATATAATTTTATGACCATGACTCTGTCAAATTTTTAAATATTAATATCATGACTGTTTTTTTTGGCCACATATATTCTGTTCTGAATGTACACATATGTTTCTAATAAGCACTATCATGATATATAAAGTGATGGTGTTATTTATAGTATATATGTCTGGTTCATCTAACTATTAATACTAGTCGACTTTGATGCAAGAGATATTGGTTTCATTTAAACTCTTTAGATATAATTTTATGACCATGCCTCTGTCAAATTTTTAAATATTAATATCATGACTGTTTTTTTTTGGCCACATATATTCTGTTCTGAATGTACACATATGTTTCTAATAAGCACTATCATGATATATAAAGTGATGGTGTTATTTATAGTATATATGTCTGGTTCATCTAACTATTAATACTAGTCGACTTTGATGCAAGAGATATTGGTTTCATTTAAACTCTTTAGATATAATTTTATGACCATGACTCTGTCAAATTTTTAAATATTAATATCATGACTGTTTTTTTTTGGCCACATATATTCTGTTCTGAATGTACACATATGTTTCTAATAAGCACTATCATGATATATAAAGTGATGGTGTTATTTATAGTATATATGTCTGGTTCATCTAACTATTAATACTAGTCGACTTTGATGCAAGAGATATTGGTTTCATTTAAACTCTTTAGATATAATTTTATGACCATGACTCTGTCAAATTTTTAAATATTAATATCATGACTGTTTTTTTTGGCCACATATATTCTGTTCTGAATGTACACATATGTTTCTAATAAGCACTATCATGATATATAAAGTGATGGTGTTATTTATAGTATATATGTCTGGTTCATCTAACTATTAATACTAGTCGACTTTGATGCAAGAGATATTGGTTTCATTTAAACTCTTTAGATATAATTTTATGACCATGACTCTGTCAAATTTTTAAATATTAATATCATGACTGTTTTTTTTGGCCACATATATTCTGTTCTGAATGTACACATATGTTTCTAATAAGCACTATCATGATATATAAAGTGATGGTGTTATTTATAGTATATATGTCTGGTTCATCTAACTATTAATACTAGTCGACTTTGATGCAAGAGATATTGGTTTCATTTAAACTCTTTAGATATAATTTTATGACCATGACTCTGTCAAATTTTTAAATATTAATATCATGACTGTTCTTTTTGGCCACATATATTCTGTTCTGAATGTACACATATGTTTCTAATAAGCACTATCATGATATATAAAGTGATGGTGTTATTTATAGTATATATGTCTGGTTCATCTAACTATTAATACTAGTCGACTTTGATGCAAGGGATATTGGTTTCATTTAAACTCTTTAGATATAATTTTATGACCATGACTCTGTCAAATTTTTAAATATTAATATCATGACTGTTTTTTTTGGCCACATATATTCTGTTCTGAATGTACACATATGTTTCTAATAAGCACTATCATGATATATAAAGTGATGGTGTTATTTATAGTATATATGTCTGGTTCATCTAACTATTAATACTAGTCGTCTTTGATGCAAGAGATATTGGTTTCATTTAATTTCTTTAGATATAATTTTATGACCATGACTCTGTCAAATTTTTAAATATTAATATCATGACTGTTTTTTTTCGCCACATATATTCTGTTCTGAATGTACACATATGTTTCTAATAAGCACTATCATGATATATAAAGTGATGGTGTTATTTATAGTATATATGTCTGGTTCATCTAACTATTAATACTAGTCGACTTTGATGCAAGAGATATTGGTTTCATTTAAACTCTTTAGATATAAGTTTATGACCATGACTCTGTCAAATTTTTAAATATTAATATCATGACTGTTTTTGTTGGCCACATATGTTCTGTTCTTAATATGCACGTATGTTTCAATAACCACTATCATGATATATAAAGTGATGGTGTTATTTATAGTATATATGTCTGGTTCATCTAACTATTAATACTAGTCGTCTTTGATGCAAGGGATATTGGTTATATTTAATCTCGTTTAAATGGTTTAGACATAGCTTCATGACCATAATTCAGTCACATTTTTAAATATTAAAGTCATGACAGTACTTGTTGGATACATATGTTCTGTTCCTTGTGTGCACAGATATTTCGATTGAATACTATCATAAGTAAAGTGATAATGATATTTAAAATGCTCATGTTCGGTTCATCTAACTTTTATGGTATTGTTGCTTTATTTTTTATTCATCTTACAAATTATATATATATATATATATATATATATATATATATATATATATATATATATATATATATATATATATATATATATATATATATATATATATATATATATATATATATATATATATAAAATATCGTTCCACTATAGCTATCAAAACTGAAGAAAAGCATTGAAACAATGAAAATGGTTTGAATTTCTGGGCGACAATGCAGTCTATAGCAGGAAATTTGAGCAAAAAATACATATTTTAAAAATTGCCGAAATTCAGGAAAAATTTGTACAATTATTAAAATGGGAAAATTGAAAAGACATTTAAAAAAAATGAAAAGGTCTAAAATTATTTTTTGCACAATAACATTTTTGAAAGTAATAGGGGAAAACGTCAAAATTCAATCTAATTTTTAATTAATCAAAAAAAAATTTAAATCTGTCCAAGGTGCACATTTCCACCTTCCATTGTATATATGTAAAAATTTGGTTGTGGTGGGGAAAATAATTTTTGAAGCAAAAAAAAAAAAAACACACACACACACACTTGTATTATTATCAGAGAATTTTTGATATTCTTGTAAGATAATTACGAAAAATATTATAAATGTAGAAGCTAGCTTGATTTCAATTGGGACATATTATCTAAATATATGCCGGGGAAATACTGGTATTTAAATTTTTCATTTGCAAATTAATACCTTTGTGTTTGCCTTTATATTCAAATATATGTTAGCTTTAAACAATATTTCTCCTGTTTTATGATGTGTACAAATAAGAGTATGGGAATGGAAACTTTTGGTCTTTGACGGAACTAGTTTTCACTCTTTCGGTTATGGGTAATGCAATGCAGTGTTTGCGATCTACCTCAATAAACAAAGTATATATATTTTTTTACATTTTTTTTTCGCATGCGAATTGTACTATAAAAAAGTATTGTAAATGTAAAACAAGACGGCATTTAGATTTCAACGCTACTTTTATGTGTTCTTTCTATGTCTAAGGAGTGTATTTATAGGTTTAGATCTATGCGTTTGAACATCTGTTCAAATTCATGCTAATTCAATGCAATGTTGCTCCACTTTTTCGATGTAGGCAAACAGGGATTGGTGCTTGTGGCTTTTGTTTTTGCTTCCTTGCTCATGGGTATTGCAATGGGTATTCCAGTCTATCGCATTCTTGTTTTTGAGATAAACAAACAAAAAAAAAAACTTATAAGAATATACATTTTATGATTTTATGGTATGCGAAAATACAACGAGAAAGTACCTGCTCTAATAGTAAAAAAAGTGTTTACAGATTTTAATGGAAGTATTCTTTACATCTTTCCAAGTTCAAAATCTTAATTTTGAAATTAAGCATATATATATACGAGTCTTAATCCAAATATATTTTGATTTTATTGAGTAAGTAATGATTTACGGCACATTTAATACCATTTATTTTGCCTATGGGTCTTTTTCAAAATTTGCAGATGTGTACAATTTTAGTTTAAATTCATTAAAATAAAACAGTACCTTTCCTATTAATGAATACTTTGTTTCATTGCCTTTTGAAGTTGTATAAAAATATTTTTTTTAAATGCACCGTTTGCATTTGTTTCAAATGAAAATACAATACAAAATTTAAATTTAATTTAATTTAAATAAACAATGTTCACAATCAATTTTAATAAAAGAAATTGCCTCATTAGTTAGTTATTATATTTAATTACATGTTATCTTCTAATCCGTTCCAAGGAAGTTCTGAATAAATATGATTGTATGAATTACTTTTATTTAAATATCAATTTCTTTTCGATGAATGAAAAAAAATATAGTGCGATAATAAATTTAGGATTAACGAATTTTATTAATTTTTTGATAGAAAAAGAAGTCTATTTCAAAAAAAAAATGAAGTTCTCAAAATTAATGTGTAGTTAATAATAAAATAACCTAATGGGGAATGGTAACTTTAAATATTTTCAGATAGAATTTCGTTAATACGTGCATAATCCATTCCCTCATAAACTCATAATTTCATTCGATTCATATTACATATTATTATAAAATCTTATTTTTCAGATAAATATTAATTTATGTGCAAATGTAAAGCTCTTTAAGATGTCATTTATGTTTCATCTGTGTATGTTTTATTTATTTATTTATTTTTGATCATCAAATTCTGACTTAAAGGCTTATAAAGTTGTATTTTATTATTTCGTATACCTACCTGCATACGCCTCATGAAAGTATAGTGTACATTTTTAATTATTCAAACTATATGAATACAATTCACAAACTGATGACCATAAAATGATTATTGATATTGCAAGTAGTAAATCCAAAGTATTTTCTCAGAATAAAAGAAATAATATTTATAGTAAAAGTAAAAGATTAATTTTTAAGCCCATTTATTATGTTTGAAACTAATAAAGTTCTAAAAATATTTTATTTAGCTTACAGAATAATTTACAATAATCAACAATAATTATTGTAAATTATATTATAATTATTGTATAGTTATCATCATTGTATAATTTACAATAATGTTGAACGTCAATCGTCTGATAAGAAATAGTGCAATTGGTCTAAGTTTCAATTTCATGATGCAGTTTTTATATTTAAATATTTAATTAAAAAATCAGTTAAATATTTAAAAGTTATTAAATTTTTGTTAAGTCGTGTTTATTCTATAAGAGAACAATGATGCATTGTTAACATTATTATATTATATTATATAATGACCCTATTATAATTTCAAACTTGTATATATCATAAAAGTATTTCCTTCAGAATATTTCTGATCAGATACAGTTCAAAATATTTTTAAAAATTAGCATGTTTGGAAACTTTATGTGCCAGAAATATATTTCATTCGGGAATAGCAGTTCATTCTTTCGAAAATTTATAAATCATCTTTTGTTAAATTTTTTAAACAAAATCCGAAATATAAAAGTGAAAGAAAAATGATTTCCTTCGTTTAGTATGTAGATTTGTAAAGATTGCATTACAAGATAGAAATAAAAGCAATGCAACGAATTTGAACAAATTTCATAAGATTAATTTTTAATAATATCATAAGGTTACAAAATTTTAAATAATCATCAATTTCTCAGCGAAATAATCTTTGTAATGTTAATTATAAGGTTTAAATTTTTTTCAATAATTAGTTTTTATGCAATTATTTCTCTTGTAAAAATGCTTCTGAAGCTCTACTCAAAAAAAAAAAATTAAAATATGCTTTATTATTCTAAAATATTTCATTTGAAAAATATTTATGACATTTCTTCAAATATAATTAATTTTTTGAATGCTGTTTTGTAATTTATAGTAAATAGATGAACTAAATTAAATATTTAACACACATTTTATCTGCGACAAAAATATTAGCAAATATCTACGTATCTGTTATAAATAACTAGACATGAGAAACAGAACACATAATGTAAAAGTCAGCATTGATAAATTACAGGCTGGATAGTTTTGAAGTAAGCGACACTAAAAAAAACTGATCAATTAATCAAGCTTGCAGCACAATAAATCATACCATTAATACAAAACCTGAATGGTGCAGCTTGCTGCTCAAGTTCAGTTCATCTGAGGCCGCTGAGTATCAACATTTAAATGTTTAAAATTAAAATCTTTCAAAACAAGTTATAAAAAAGTCGAACAGAACAGCAAAATTTTAAACCTTTTGTAAAATTTTCTAGAAAATTTATTTTATTTAATATGATTTAATTTTTATTTCATAGGTGCAAGAAGCAAATATTAGTACAAACAGAATTAACAGATAGGAGATTTCATAACTTTTATAAGAAAATACATTTTTGCAATGTTGTATTAAAAAAAGGTTACAAACGTTTTAATCGGCCATTTAATCCAGTGGTTCTTAACCTTTTTAAGCCGCGACCCAAATTTGAGAAATATGTTCATTTGATAATGGTATCTTTTGTAATTTCTTTGAACTTTCATCTCCGCACATGATACGTGCCATGTCAATGGCAGCAGGTTTTATAAGTTTTTCAGCAATATTATGGGGTTTCTTTTGTCTTGCAATATGCCAAGCCACATGAAAAGAAGCAAGTGTAGCTTGTTTGGCAGAATTTATAAAACCACTACTACTTGGTGCATTCAAACGCTGTCTTTTTAAATGGGCTTCTTTTCTTTCGAAAAAAGTACGATCTTTTCCCTCAAAGGAAAAAAAAATTATGTTTTGCATCAAAATGTCTTTTAAGTTTGTTCGGTTTCATCGATTCATTACTAAATATTGCACTGCACAACAATGCAAGTAAAACCTAATTCTAAAAATGCTTCCTTGTATTCACGTTTTGCCATGATTAGGGTGATTACAATTTTTGCTACGCGCACGCAAAGCAATGGCATGCGTATTACCAACACCTCCTATACTCTGTTTCACCCCAACTTGGCAGTATTGTAAAAGGCAGAAAATGTAACTCTTCGCCCTGGGAAAGAGTTCCCCATCCATTTTGACTTTAAAACAACTAAAATGGGCTGAAATTTATCAAATTATATCATAAATTACAGATATCATTTTTTGTTTATCAGCATGTATTTAAAATTATTCTCAAGTTAGAAGTGCTTACCTGTTAAATATTTTGTAAATAAAGCGAACGAATAAAACCAAAAGATTGACATAATGAATTCCACTTTGTAGAACCGGTCTCCAAGGTCAAATATTTGGCGCGCTTCTCTTGTACGCCCTCGCCAGCTTTGCTCCATTTAGTTCTCACCGTTATTATCATCACACGTACTTTTTTGCTCTCGTTTTTTAATCAGCTGATATTTTTTGATCTTGTTAATCACATTCATTTTCGATTGTTGATATTTATTCAAGTCGTCGTTTCTAAAATGTCTGAAATTTGGTGTATTACTAACTTTTTTAGTTCGACTCAGCGCGACCCAAGAAATATGCTTCGCGACCCATAGGTTAAGAACCGCTGATTTAATCGATCAGATAAATACAATAGTTTTAATAATTTCTCTATTATTATGTTTTTAATGTTTAGAGATATGTACATAGTTCCAGTTGAACATAATTAACATGGAATCTGTTAGTAAATAAGATTATTACAGAACCCAATCTTATTTACTCTCATTTTATTTAGTAAAATTACTATAAATGTAAACCGAAATGCTGTACGAATAGAATTGTATAATTTTTCATTCATCTTATTCATTCATATTTAATAAAAAAATATTTTGATATATATATTATTTCACTCTCCTGCGAGCAAAAATAAGTGAGCTATGAAGCTTCTCGTATCACTGTTATATTCAATTTTTGACCAATTTATTAGTAACTTCACAAAGGATGATCCTTTTGAAAGAACCCAGACTTCATTAGGGCTTTTTATTAATCTAAATAAGTGAAATTCTATGTTTCAAAATGCGGCCATTTGATCTGAGAATGCGGATTTTTATTTAAAATGTAATGCGTCGTTTATATTTTGCTAAAAACGACAAACTGAACAAGAAAATATAAATATTATATATATATTATTTTTTTTCATAATTGATGAATAGTGCACGACACAATACAATATTTGCGTTCTTTAAATAATTTTTTTTTTATTAATAAGCAAACCAATTATTTACCAGTTTTGAGATTAGCTGTAGCACCATGATCAGAAAGGGTGTTGATATTGAAGAATACTATTTCAACAAATAATCAACAGAAAATTTGTATTAACTATACTAATGACCGGTGGGAGTGGTCTCCACAAATCTTTCTCGCTTAGTTTAGTTTAGTTTAGTTATATTAACGCCCCGTTTAAAGCTATACTAGGGCTATTTTTGGAACGGACCTCGTAATTTTGAACCGCTGTCAGATGACGAAGACGGCACTTGAGCTTACACCCCCCTCTCCACACCACACCAACGGGAGGACGTTTGACCCTGACGGATTTATCATGCAACATACCCCCTTACACGGCGGTTCTTCGGTGGAATGGGGTCTCGAACCAGAAACCCTACGGCTCACAAGCCGAGACCTTACCACCAGGCCACCACGGCCCCCAAATCTTTCTCGCACACTCTGTAATAAAGGTGTTGTACATGAGAATGTCTTGCATGGAACTGGCATACAATTGTTACGAAATATTGGCCTATGGAGTGAATTTAGCATTTTCATTGAATCCATCATGTCAACTTTCGCGAATTACTTGTCGATGAATCCTGACATGCTATTTATAAGATTCGGAAATCTAAATTGATATTTGGATGCTTTTTTCCCAAGCAATTGACAAAAAATTGACAAAAAAGATACAATGTATTTACAAAATCCTATACGAAATTTTATATATTTACCTCATTGCGTTTTTCAGTTGCTGCGTTTATATATTTCTGAAGTACAGACCGACAGATGGTTAACCATTCATTGAATTTGATTCAAAATTTGATGGGTGTCTACACTAGAGATGTTAAATATGTATACCGAGTATTATCTACCTAGCTCTCTTCGTGTTGTAGTCATTTTATTAAATTACATTCGAACAGCAGGACAAACATACTACCTCTGAATGGATTTTGCTCTAAATCTCACAGAAATTTACAAATTGGTGTGAAGATCGAATAACAAATTTCATCCTTTTAGCTGAAAGCGTTTTCGAAATATCATAGCCACAGACAGACAGACATTTTCATTTTTTGTGTGTTTTTGGAACTCCGGTAAGGTTTAAAACGGGGAGATTCGTCAAAATCTCGCATTAGAATTTTTTGAGATTAGTACTTTTTCTCTGTACTACGTATACGAGAAAGTAATAAATAAATATATAACATATATGACTGGTAATAATATAATCGAGTGTTTGAGCTATGAGTTCATTTATTGTAAGAATGTATACTTTTATTCATTTATTTTTTTTCAAAATCCAATCTTGAATTAAAATTTACTGTCAACATATCTTAAGTTATCGCTTTGAACTTGAATTTATTGCCATACTCAAATCTCAATTATAGTCTGTCTCATTTCATCGTCTTAAGGGTCCTAGCAGTAGAACCATTAACCTGATATATATATTTATCTAGAGCATGAGGATATCTAGGAGCTGGAAGGACTGCTTAATCAAATTCTACAACAAACCATCTATCATTACTATATCTAGATTGGCATTGGAATCAGATGGGACACCTGCTTCAGTATCAGGACAATCTAAAACACATATTAGTTTACAGTGATCATATATCTTTAGATATAGTATTGAATGACAGGGAAAGGCAGTTCCGTAACCCCGCTTCACAAGACCTTCAAGATGGGGAGTTCCGTTCCGTTCCGTTCCTGACATAAGTAAATGATCTTCTAAATTTAGATAGCCACTATAAATCTAGTTCAAATTTAGTTGGCACCTCATTATTAAAATTGAAAATATTTATTTTCATATCTATCGTCAAGAAATAATAGAATCTTATCGATATTTTAAAATATTTATGAATAAAAAAATATAAAATAATTGTGTGAATTTTATCTGATATATAAGAGACATAATTTTCAAAAGATTGTAACATGAAAACACCTCGGGTATGGAATTTTTTTGAACAAATATCATCGAGATACTAGGATTTTTTTTTCTTTCAAGTTTCTGCTCATTTCACTCTGTTCAACATTTTTCATTAGCACTAATTTTAAGATTCCCTGTTATCGACTGAAATATTATTAAATTACCACTTTATTATTAAACTAATCCAAAATGTTGATAAAATTTTCAATCCATGAATTTCACCTGTACAAAGATAAAAGAAATCGGATTTCTAAAGCGGTTTCTATAAGGATTTTGCAGAGATTGCTTCACACTTCTTCCCACATTCAAAATCCATACAGTTTGATTTATGAAAAACTTATAAGAGAAGGAAAACTCAGCATTGAAAAAAATATTATGCTTGTCAATGACGTTCCACTTTTTCAGTCATTTAAAAAGATTTCATAAATGCCTTCAATAGGTTTTATGCAAAAGTAATGAAGCAATGAGAAATATGTTTTATACAAATTAGAGATTGTTCAAATTACTTTTATTAATTTTACTTTATAAATATAATACAAGGTATATCATTAGATTATCAGTCATTAAACCATTAATCTTTTAATTTAATATTATTCATTTCCTTATTTTAATTCCATTTACTAACTAGGTTTACAATTCAGCATTCAAATTGTTAAAAAACTGATATTTCGATTAGAATTAGTCCTCCCCCCTCTTCATCTTGCCATATTATGAAAAAAAATGAATATGACAATAAGATAAAAAAAAATATTTGGTTGGTTTTTTATATAATCTAATTTTTTTTTCTTAATAATCATCGTAAATAACACGAGCTGATTTTTACAGCAAGGATATATACATTGCTGGCATAATTGAAGATTTGCAAGAATAATTGAATTTAAGTTTTGACTCTCTGCCTTTAGATGCCAAATGTTTGTCCAAAATATTTATGCTTAAATTAATTAACAAAAAAGAATGACTTCCCAGCTAGAGCCGCAGTATCGATTTCGTCAATTTTTATTTCAATATAAATAAAAGAAAAATCATTGTGACTATATGTATGTATGTTCCATATTTCTTCTTAAACGAATTCCTAAAGTGAATTCAGCCAAATTTTGCTCAGTTATTATTTAAGGCAAGATTATATATATATATATATATATATATATATATATATATATATATCAACTTTTCAAAGTATAATAATCAACTGAATATTTATTAAATTAAAAATTAACCAAAATTTAGCTCTCTTCTCAAAGACTCTTACTTTAATCTTCCACCGTAAGGATAGAGAAAATTGCGCGAAAAATAATTTTTCACCACTTTAAAATTCAAAATTTTACCTTTTCAAATATATTAATTTTATTTTTATGTTATCTTCCTTGAATTGGTGTAATTTTAAAAAAAATTGCTCACAAAACCGATTTCAGAATTAGGTGGATAGACAACTGCAATCTTTGAATTATTTTTCCACTATTCTTTTATTTCTCTTTTATTTTATATATACCCTTTAAGAAAATTTGTAACTCTCACTTAGATAGTGATTGGAAGATGCTTGCACGCTCAAATTTAGCTTAAGACAAGTAAAGTAAATCTTTTGCGAGCAAATGAGGTATTTCCGATAGCCAGAGATTTCAGGCTCTGTGAAATTAAGGGCTATTTTTCATTTTTTTCCATAGTAACTTTGAAGGAAATTATTCCAGAAAAAATATTTTTGCACTATCGGAAAATGTATTTCATTGTCTTTTCAGTGGTAACAATTTCTTCAAATATTTTTATTTTTAAAAATATTGATTTAAAAAAAAATTACCATCGACTATTTTTAAATGAGGAAATTTTAGATACTTCTTAACTATTTAATATTATGATTTTGAATTATTTTATCATTATATATTTTACATATCGTTTTCAATGTAATACATATTTATAAACAATACATGTATTTTTTAGAGTAATAAATGAACGATACTTAAAAGATGGTATATGTCTTTTTTCGCACATTCAAGCAAAAGCAATCTTTTTTATTAGGAAAGGAAATATTTTTTTACTGTCGCAGAACATGAATATGAGCAGAAACGCATCAGCAAAATTCTAAATTGCCAAAACGTACTAGAAAAATCCCCAAAGAAAACATTAAATGCATAGAAATAACTATGAATATCAGGATCGATGTTTCATTCGGTTTATTACTATAATTTTATAAACAGAAATTCATTCTTTGATTAATTGCATTAAAAATAATTTTAACCATTCTCAGACTTTAATATTTCTGAACAAAATGTTGAGTGTTTTTCTTTTTTATTTTCCTTATCACATAATGAATTAATATATTTTTCAAAATTATACAGGAAATTTGAAAATTTTGGAAAGAGATAATTTCTTGCTATATTTGGTTTGAAGCTTTTTAACTCCTATGCACTTCAATACAGATCTTATGAAACATTGAATAAATTCAATCACATGTTACCTAAAATTATTTATCAACGAAATAAGAGTATTTATATTCTTTCTTTTGACTACACAGTATCAGTTATTAATACGAAAGATATTACATTGAATTTATATTTAAAGTTACCATTTTACATTCCTATTTGAATTCGTTCTAGTTTAGATTGAATCAGAATTTCAAATGATCATCTTGATATGTTCTAAAAAGTAATTTTTTTCATTCAGCAGCATTTTAAACTTTTAGAAGTATATATATTTATATTCAATAAAAAGTTAAGAATATCAAGCCATAATGAATTGACCAAATTCAAACCATTTGAAAATCTTTCCACTTTCTGAAATCTTTTTCTAGCAAATATTCCTTTCAAACTCAAATAAAATATTCAGCAGTACATCTTTAATTTCATTCATTGATATTTTTATTTTATAAGTATCTAAAGAAATAAAATAAATTGATATGCCTTGGCTTGATGAAGCCTTTTAAATGTAAATAAATTAATAATCATAATCTTTTAAAAAATACAAACATTTGCTAACGTTATTTATCAAATTGATTGTTTAAGTGCAACCGATTTCGCTTTTGGATTTAATAAAATTTTATTTACTAGGCTATTTTTTGCTATATTTTATATTACAATTAATCAATTAAATTCAAAATTTTCAGTTATTTTTTTAAATAGTGATTTTAATTAGCCTTTCGTATTTCTTGACAACTGTATAATACTAAGAATTTTACTTTAAATTTAACTTCTATTAAATATAATTTATAAAGCATCATTAAGAAACTTTATTAAGCAAAGGCAATAATTTTCATATATGGGATAATGTTTTTATCAATAGGCATTCAATTAGCATCTTGAAGAATCTCTATTTGAATTCACATTCTTCCATTCAAATGCAAAATTAAAGACAAAAATAAGTTAATATTCCCTTTGCTTCTGCTTTTTTTAATTTTTAAATCACTTCGTAAAATAGATTATTGGTCCAAATTTCAGCATTAAACATGTTAAATAATTTATGTGTCTGATTTCTAAGACCCATGCTCATTATTTAGAAATATGATTCTTTCTCTATTTCAAGAAATATTTCAATAATTAAAACATGCAAAACGCTTATTTTCTGTTCAAATGGCATTTTGTATAAAAATGAAAGAGGTAACATTATGTGGTATAATTTAATATTAGTATAGTCAATAATAATAGTGGATTTCAGTACTAAAAGAGATATGATCAATAAAATGAAATATATCGTGATGCAAAATTAAAAATAATATTAGGTATTGCAGAGTGCTAATATAATATCCTAAACTATTAAAATATATAGAAAAAATGTCTTTTAAAAGCGTTAAATACAATTTTTAATCTAACTAAATTATTGTATTATGCGAATGAATTGATAAGCAAGAAATTTTACATCTATTGTACGGCCTATGAAAAAGTATTCCACATTAGAGCAAAAACAAATCAAATGATCTGTGGTTAGTTTCATTATTAGTGCTATTAACTAATTTCTACCCATTCCATTTGTTTAATAGTTTTTTTCATATATCATTGTTATTTCTTAATTATTGCCAATATAATATCCAAAACTAAATCGAAAAATTTCGTTTGTTAACATTAAAAATAATTTTTAACCTAACTAAATTAATGGCTTACATTCATGGATTCGTAAATAAAAAAAACTCTTACGTAGAATGTACAAATTATCAAAAACATTCCACATTAGAGCAAAATAAATAAATAATAAATTCATCTATCTTTATTTTCAGTAACAATGCTATTTATACTCATTCCATTTGTTTCATTTGTTTGTCCTATATCACTGTAATTTCTTAAGTGGTGTCAATATAATATCCTAAAGTTACTAAAAAATTTCGTTTATTAATATTAAAAATAATTTTTAAACTAACTAAATTATTGACTTACGTTAATGGATTCAACTTACAACTTATCAAAAATGCACCACATTAGGGCAGGAAAAGAATCAAATGATCCATCTTTATGTTCATTATGAGTGCTATCAACTAATTTATACCCACTCCATTTGCTTAATTGTTTGTCATATATCAAATACTCCAGGAATAAATGCGAGTTCACAAAGTTTTTGTATCTGCTCAACTTAATACTTTGTCAGCTGTCAACCAGGAGACCGGAATGCCGCTTCTTTGGCACCACTGTGACATTAGCCATTGTCACAGAACTCTGGATATCTTCTTCTGCTCTGACACTTGGACTAAATGCAATAATAGATTTGGATCCAACGAAATAAAATATGTGAGTGCTACGAACTTTTAGCTGTAAATGCAATAAGCGTAATAGGATTAAAATCAATTTTCACTTCTATAGTTGCCAGAGATATAATCGATTTAGGGAAACAATTCGATTGAGTTTTCCAAAGATTACTTTTCAAACAGTATAAATAGCACTGAGAATTTATTTCAAATTATAAGAAACGGTTTTTTCCCCTTTCCTTTAATGTTCCTGATGGTCCTATTTAAAATTAAGCATGTAAAATAAAATTACGAATAAAATTTCATATTTAATTGGGAAAATTCTTAATGATTCCCAAAAGACTATTTTTCAAACAATATAAATATCAATGAGAATTTCTTTCAAATTATAGGATTTTTTTTTCATATTCTGTAATGTTTCTGATGCTAATATTTAAACATGTTAAATAAAATTACGAATTTAATTCAAATTTCATATTAAATTCAAATACCATATATCATTCAAAATTCAAACATCATAATAATTTCATATTAAAAATTATGACTGACTCCCGAAGGATTATTTTTCAAATAGTATAAATATAACTGAGAATTTATTTCAAATCATAAGAAACTTTTTTCCTTTCCTGTTATGACTCTGATGCTGCTATTTAAAATAGAACAGGTTAACCCTTTCTAGGGCCGTGGGAAGTAGACTTCCCACCAAATTTATCAATATTTGTATGAAATTATGTAGGTTGGCATAAGTTCTGACAATTTTTTTCGAAATACAGAAGCTTAGATGCTTCACTTTTTTATCTTACACAAAATTATGTGTCTTTATTTGTTACTTAATTATTAATTAGCGAAATTAGTTAATTAATCAAATTAAATTTATCTAATAAGCTAAATGAATCCCTTTTCTTATTCTAATTCTAATCCTAATAATATTTTAACATAATATGACTAGAAAAAAATGGTCCTTTAAAGAGTGAAATAAAATTACGAATTGAATTCAAGTTTTATATTTATTTGGGAACAATTATTATTATTGTCATCATTTTTAAATATTTCTTCAGAAAATTGTAAGTATTTACGGTTATTAATGTTCAATATTTAAGAATTAATTAATTTCTAAGTTTTCTAAAGTTGTTTAAAACTTCACTTATTGGAGGATTGTTTAATTTTTTTAATTTGAATTCTGAAAATCATTTCAGATGTTTCGAAGCGAATTCTCAAAAAAATATATTACATTTTCTTAGAAGCAATTATGCAGTTCGTTTCTCATTTTTCAAGATACGATTTCGTAGAATTATAGAAATAGAAGGAATTGTATTAAATGATTCCAATATGATTTATTTTTATTTGCAATGAAAATGTTAAAAAATTAATTCATGGAAGCAGGTTACATTAAATTAATCATTTTGGTCATTCAATAAGTCTTAAAAATTCCAGGCAACTGATTATTTCCTTAAGCAAATTTATTTATTATCGATTTTGTAAAACTTAAGTTAAAAATAAATATAGTAAATATGTGAAAACAGATATATCGTTATTTTATTTCCACTGTAACGAAAGTTGCAGAAACTTATCAGCAAGTTTGAAAATGCGGCAAATGTAGCAACACATTTAAATTCGACGAAAATGTACTAATTAATACATTTTTGATTTAACTGAAGTTCCATTATTAAAATGAACTGAATAAAGTAATTGATAACAGTAATTTTAATAAAATAGTGGTTATTTCATTTATCACTGTTTTAATGCTCATATATCACTGTTAGATTTATTTATTCAAGATTAATATAAGCCAACATGAGTCTCAGTTAAAGATTGATTTGCAGGATTATCTAGAATTAATATTGTATGATTCTTTTGGTGCTGCTTAATTCTATGTAAAAACGCCAAAGATATATTTTTTTCTGCCGCTTTTCCCGAATCTTATTGCAAAATTAGAAACAGATCTACATTATTGTGGTAATTTTTTCTTTATTATGTCGATTCGTTTTCGAGTATTCTCGTTCACTTACTCAAAAGTATGAAGAACGACATCCACTGAAATTTTGATGGATTTTTTTTCAAAATTTGATGTATATCTACAATTTTAATAATAATAATAAATCTGTATGAAAATTTATACCTGTACAGCTGTTTGCATGTTTCAGCCTTAGTGTGTACATATATATTGTTACGAAATTTCCGGGTTCATTTGGATAGTGGGAGTTATATGGTGTGGAGAACGCTCAATCAGCAGTAGAAAATAAAACAACGAAGTTTATTTACACGAAGATACACAGGACAGCACAAAGACGACAACTATATACAGCATAAAAGACGATTATCTTCAGCCGAGACATGCAGCATACAACCAGACTCTACTGCAGACAGTAGCGCACAGCTTAGTTCAGCACTAGCTTCACTCCTTCGCTGCTCCGCCTATCTCTGGAAGGCCAGTTCTTTTTTATCGTGGATTCCGACTACTCTCTCTGTCGCTTCCGACAACTCTTCAACTACTCTCTGGTTCACCACTACGACTCCTCAATTCACCCCCCCCCCCTCCCCGGCAGCTGCAGCTCCTTTTATAGGTCCCAGGAGGCGGGGCTAGAAACCTCTCAACCAATCAGGAACTTTCGAGGCGTATCTCGGTTCCTAATGGACGGATCGGAAAAATTCTCGATGTTTCGGGCATAATCTATTTTGGCGCCAAAGTCACCAAGACGCCAAATGGTCGCCAAGCTCTGGGACCTACTATGGAACCAACTATGCTGGGAAGCCGCAGCACAGATTCGTAACAATATGGATGGACTATTAGTTAGACTTATCATAGAACGGAGAAGTATTCAAAATTTGAAATAAATTTGCAACTTAGATCGGAAGAATAAATATCAAATTTCGCATCAGTAACTTGCTGTGTTCTTATATACAAGAGACAATCATGATCGAAAAAAAATGTATTTTTCGGACTGAGGAAAATCCGACAACTTATAGAGATTGAGATGGTGATTCATCGATTCAATGTTTATACTTTCTCCTTTGCATGATATGATACCTCTTCCTTTGTATGACATACCTCTTTGTTTGTGTACTTAATAAACAAGAATGCAAAAGAGTATGAAATAAGTTGAGGTTTTGAAAACTTGAACAAACATCTGTGCAATTTAATAGTAATTTTATTAAATATTTTCAAGATCACTCTCACAAACAGGAAATTTAAAATGGCAAAAGAGTAATTAATCCATAATTTAATTTCAATATATTATCCATTTTATTTTTTTTTCTCTTTAAATCTCTAAACATAAAATCAATACCGAATCTTCTTGAACATATATTAAAAAAAGGCCATTTTGTAACTTCTGAGTCTCGAATTCTTACATTGTTATGCAATGCTATCCAATGCTGTTATAAAGATTTTTAATCAAATTATGATTCATTACATTTCCAAACGGCAAGTACAATAAGCTGAATTTTTATTGAGATTTTAGTTATGAAAACTCATTTGGGAAAATTTATAATAATAATTTTATTAGTTAAATAAACACAAATAAAAATTAAGATTTATACTTGGTTTATAACTTTAGGCATAATTTTCAAACTTAAGTAAATAAAGAAAAAACAAATTATTAACTACTAATTTCAAAATTTTATGTTATAGTAGTAGATCTTCTTTGAGGTGTCACCGAATTTGGACTGAAACAGTGACAATTTTTAATGAACACAGCTTATAAAATATTAAGTTAAATCAAAATTATGTAAAAGAAATGTTCAGATTAGTAGCAAAATTTAAGTTGTTAAAATTTTGATGATTTCATCCTAAGCAATCTCAGTCTCTTCCTTTTTACTTGACGTGGCCATACATTTTTCATCATTACTTTGTAGCAACTGCAACAGTTTTTACAACTAATAATTCAGTTTGATAAATAAAAGTAGAAGAGTGTTTACATATGGAAACCATCTATAAATACAAATTATGAGACAGAATGTTCTTCACATTGTAGAGATAAATATAATGCTACATTTTACTAGTATTTTTTACTAAACTTGTCACTTTTGAAAACAAGCTAGTTTTCCAGGATATTTGTTATATATAACAATCGGTTTAAATCGATTATATATTGTTACAAATTTTTTTCTTCTACAACAAATACCGCCACTCAATTGTAATTACTCAGCGCATTTAATTGTAAGTTTAGCAGCTTGCTTGCTGTCTAATCCTCCAGTTTCTTTACCTGTCGGCGACTCCGACCACTCTCACACACACAACTTCCGCCGATACACTCACTTCTTCAAACACACGACTCCCGAGTGCCTGTCTTTTATAGTTCCGGGAGGCGGGGCTAGAGTCTTCCAGACCAATCAGGGCGTACCTGGCTGTACCTCGGGTCTTACTAGATGGATCGTGAAAGTTCTCGAACTTTCCGGTATTTTCCATTTAGTCGCCAAACTCGCCAAATTTATCGCCAAACCGCCAAATGCTTGCCAAGTCTGTCGCCAAGCTCTAAGTTCATTGATCTCAGCACGTACAGGACCGATCGTACAACGGTCTTTCTTACGGTGACTCTATTCGTGCCGGGTAGCAATATTATAGGTTTGTAACAATATATTTTCAGGTCTGTGATTCTGAAAAATCGCCAGAGATTAAAGTAATATTATTTACATATATTTTGTTGCAAGTTTATATGAACCTTTCTACTGCTAGCGTTAGTATAAATGTATATGCGCAGTTCATCTATTCTTTTAATTTCACAGTATTTAAACGTCATTTTTTATAGAATAGTAAACTACACGAATTTCATTAGATTTCATCAATAGAAGAAAACTAGGTGATCGTTTCATGAAACAATGAAAACAGTTTGAATTTTAGAGCAACAACCTAATATAGTGTTAGAAATCAAGCAAAACTACTTTTAAGGAATGCCAAACCTCAAGATAAATTTGCCTTATTATTAAATCAGTATCATTTAAAGACACATTTTAAACAGTATAAAATTCATTTTGGGGCAAAAAAAGTTTTCGAAAATTATCGATGAAAAACGTCAAAATTGAGATGAAAATTCTAATTAAAATCCCAAAACTCTCGTCCTGAGGTGCATACTCCAAAATATGCATGCACCAATTTTGTTTTGATAGTTGTTTGCTAAATAATTTGACTTTAGATAGCCAAAACAATCACTCATGCACAGACACTGACTTTTATTATTAGTAGAGATTATAAGAAATAAGTTACTCAACAGATTGATTGTGATTCAATTTTATATGAAACGTGAATACATAGTATAAAATAGTCATTCTAAAACTTAAAATATGGTGGTTCAACTGATCTTTTATATAAATTAATTATGAGTCACATACTTAAGCAAAAATATTAGCCAATTAGCAATTGTTCTATGCATATCAATATTTATGCTTAATTATTTCTTATATTCATCACAACGCATTCATTTAATTAGCTGCCATACAACTAAATAAAACAGTATAAAACGCTAAAAATTCTAATAATTGAAGAACTTTAATTTCGTATTTTTAAACATTGTAGCAAAGTTTACGAAACCAATTTCTAATCTTAAAAGCCACTTCTAATAGTTTAATGGCTAAACAATGCGAGTGTCCGCTTGTAATTTAAGTACAGTGTAACACTCTTTAACTTGGGATAAGAACAAAGGCTCCAACAATGTTTCACACGTCAAGGTTAATGCCTGCCTGACAAAACTCTGGCTCCCGATTAAAAAGTCTTTCAGCTTCCTTCGTCGCTATCATGTAACTCCTCCGACTGCAGTTTGTCCATAATTCGGCGTAGTAAATTGGATATTCAAACTAATGAAGCGTTCAAAATAGATAATTTGCTTTTCTCCCCGGCTAGGAAGTAAGGGTAATTTATCATAACGCCACTTTAAGCGTCCCCCTTTTTGTGAATGTAAGTTATAATTTTGCATCTTTTTCCTTTCAAAAATTGCAACTCCGTTAGTTTGTCTGCAGCATCTCATTAGGGTTAATGATAATGCTGGGACGTACAGGAACTGCTTTGAAGGGCACAGATGTCATTAGAACGGACAACTAATGGGATATATGAGAGAATAAAGTTATGAATGCTTTTAACAACAGGGCATATCTGCAACTGTATGGATGCGAGCGACTTCTAATGATATACGGAATTTCTAATGCAGTGATTTTGTTTGAAATAAGTTCTGGGTGAAAGTCTTTGATCTGATTATTTCGATAATTCTACCAAATTGGATTTTATTGAATAATTACATTTTGGCACGTTTTTTTTAAATCAAATACAGCAAATTCAAATGAAAATTTAAAAAATCAATATTCGATAATATTAAATTTCGAAATGAAAATTATAATAGCAATTTATTATAAGCTCATATTTGATTTATGTGTGACTATTAAACAAAATATCATTTATTAAATGTAGTTTCTACAAAAAAAAATCGAAAGTTAAAGTTTTCTAAATTCCCATTTTAAATGACAAATTTAATTATTGGCTGAAATTCACTACGTGCTAGCATTTTAGAAGGTATGCGTTTCTTTGATTTCCGATTATTTACAAAATTTTATCATATATAGACATTCGGTAACAGGACAGAATAAGTTTTAAAAGATTGAAATTGAGTTTTTATTACCTGAATTCACTGCTTTTAAACTATGGTAAGATGACAAGACAGGGTCTTTATCATCTCTAATTGTCCACAATTATTGCTTAATAATTATTTTTATACTTATTGCTTACAATTGATTTAATGTTCATGTTTCCACTGCAATTTCTCAGTGAAATCATTTTTGGAGCCAAAAAGTAGTCTACCTTGAAGCAAATAATTCGTCATTATGCCTTTCAAAATACATGATGCTTATAATTAAAGTTTCACTTTCAAATGCTCATAAAAGGAAAACTACTGGACCAAATGTTATCAAACTTGGTAATAGTTTTAAAAAAATCATAGAAATTTCTTTTCCGCAAAAAGAAAAAAAAAGTTCAAAAACTCACCAACAAGGGGGTATGGCGCTGTATGCAATATTGTTAAGCAAAATAGGACATTAAGACATCTGTTTAAAATGTGTTTAATCGTTTCTGAAACGTGTTACAAAGCCTATTCAATGTAGCGTCCCTATTTTCTGAAAGAAAGTTGAATTGCATTACTGCATTCTCAACAGTAGCTCTTAGCCTAACAGGATTAAGCTTTTTTTTGACCAAAAAGAAAATTTTTTATAACATTCTTTAAACTATTACCAAGTTTGATAACCTTTGGTACAGTAGTTTTCCTTTTATGACCATTTGAAATTGGAAATTTAACTATAACCACCTTGTATTTCTTAAAGTAAAGTGTTTTCCCGTCAGTATGGCATCAATGTTAATTAAAATGTGAAATATTAAAGCTATTATTTAAACCAATCTTTGAAATAATTTAAGGCAATATTTTAGATAGATGAGAAATAGGAGGGTACTAATGAAAAATATTCTGTTTGGTTTGGAGATAAGCTGGTTAGGAAATATGAATGATGCAAAACGTAAATATTTTTAAAAATCCGAAAACTTTTTTCTTTCGATATATTATTAATTTTTGTTTCTTCTCAATATCTCTGAATAAATAAATATTCTGTATATATATTCTAAAAGGCTCTTAGATAAAGTGCAGTTTCTTTATTTAAAAGGAACTGATTATTTCAAAGAAATTTTTTGTGCAATATATATTGCAATATTTTAAGAGAGAAACTAATGAGAATGAATTATCATCCCAAAGAAATATTTAATAGAATGTCATTTTTAAAATAATAAAATTAATGGTTTACTCTATAAGGTTCTAAATTTCTAAATGTAACAAAAATATTTAATTCATTAATTTACTGATAAATAAAATTTAAAAAAAATTAATGAATTATGTTATAAAAATTATTTGGAAAAAATTACAGTTTTTTTTTGGTATAATGACATGATTACCTTTTAATATATAAAATAAGAATAAGTCATTTCATCTGTTTTGAGCTAGCGTGAGTATTGCAATTTGGCAATAATAAAGTATAAGAAGATAATAATAAACATTAGAGTTGGCCTAGAATTTGATAATAACACATATTAAAATATAAAGCAGAATTAGTTAATTTATTTGCATACTTTTATGTGTGAAAATCCAATGTTAATTTCATTTTTTATTAGATATGTAGTACTTAAAATATGAATATTACTCCAGAAATGATTTCTCTGAAAGAGAAAAATTCTTTGAATTCTGCTATTAGGATTTTACTCTTTTTCCTTTGAATTCTTTCACTATATTTTAAGTTTTTTTTTCGACTTATATACTTTTAATGGCATAATAGTATAAAAAAAATGGAAATTGTATAATTGCTGCTGAGAAATATAATATGTTTCATCTCTAGTTTTTCTGTTCTGGAATTTTATTGTTTTTTCTACAGTGTCCGAATAAAAACGAACATTTCAAAGCAAATTCAATTTTAATAAATTCGAGAAAATGAGTAAAACTTTTTGTGAATACTAAACTCAGATTTTTTCCAAAGTTTACCTTGATAGGTAAATGGTATTATGTAGCCTTTGTCTCCAAACTTGTTTCTGGATTGTGCATATAATGACATTTTTTAAAATCTATAACTAAGGCAAAATAATTTATAATTTCAAAAGAAAACATCATTTTTAAGCACTTAAGTCCCTTAGTTGTCCTTTATATCCTTATATAGATTGAAAAAATGACCAGCTTGCGTTATTTGATTACAAGATAAATAAATTAGCAGGTCAGAGTATAAAGAGGCATGGTTTAAATGGCGTTGTCCATATTTATAATATTTTCTTCAACTGAAACTTTATTCTATCTAATTAAACCTTATTTATTATAAAAGAAAAAGGAATTCCACTCTTTTGTCAGAAACATATTTACTCTTATTGCCATTTCTATTTAACTTTAATAAATTTTTTTACAAAACAAACACGAAATGAAATTTAGATTTTTCCAACAAATGTAATACATTTTAATCTTACTTCAAAATAATGAAAAATAAGTCATTCCAAAATAAAATATCTTGACAAGAAACAAAGTAATTCAGAGTACATTTAATTAATTCTTTTGGCCTTTTTATGCTTTATAACACGACAGTGATATGAATATATAGGAAAAAAGAAATTATTCTGTTTCAGAAACATTTCATATTTTGAACTAAAAATGTTATGAAAAACTGCAATATCCCATTAGGGAAATGATGAAAAATGCAACTGTAACATAGAGCAAATAGTGCAGAAATGGTAAAGCAACATTTCTCTTATCTCTATCTTCATAATTCAATTTTCTGTGCTAAACAAACACACTCAGGAGAACAATAATTTCTCCAGGGAAATTACCTTAAGCATTCCATATCGTTTTTTAAAACCTGGAACATTTTGCTTTGTTCATTGCATCCATCCGAACTGTGTTCTGTGTCATTATTCTCGTCGGTGCATCTTAAGCATACTTTGCGTGAGGATATGCTAATAAAGCACTCAAACAAACGATATTGATTGCTTCGATAGGAAATGTAAGAAGAAAATTGTTTTGCCTTGATAATGAAATATTATTCAGTTGGGGTTATATTATTGGGGAAAGCATTCAATATCCCTTAAAGAAAGAAAATGTGGGGAACAGTATAGATCAGTTTAGTTTTAGTTTCATCGAGACGTATTTGTTTTTAATTTAATAAAAAGAAATGTTTCCTTATGTTTATTTAAATGAAGTATATTTGCTTATTTTTTGTCTGGGGATGTATTTTTTTTTATTTATATATATCGCTGTTGTTGTTTTTTTCCTTCTAAGTTAAACAGCAGTAATTTAAAACAACAGTTTAAAAAAAATGTTGATATGTATGTATATAGCAGAAATGTTGATTTGTAATCATTGATATAATATAAGATTTAATATTAAAATAACTATTAAACTATTTTATGTTCTTTGTTATTAGCAAAACGGATGCGTAAGCACATAATAGACTTTGAAATAAGTAAAAAGTTTTAGTTAGTTTTTCTAAATAATATTATATTCTGTGTTATTTAGAAAATTGATCCGTAAGCGTATAATAGACTTTGAAATAAACAAAATGTTTTTGTTAGTTTTTCTAAATAATATTATATTCGATGTTATTTGGAAAATTGATCTGTAAGCGCATAATAGACTTTGAAATATGTAAAAAAGACAACTTAAAAATCTATTGTCATATTACATCTTAATGCATAAATAAAATAGAATTAAAATATGAGTTGTAAAATAAAATGAATGGTTATAGGGTTCAGAAGTAAATATATTATAAAATATCATTTCACGGAAAAAAAAATAATAAATTTTTCTTTAGATAGCTTTGAAATAAATACACATTTAATCTTAATTTTTGAAAAAACCATATGCATTTTATGATAAATATTCCTCTTATAAGATTTATCGCCCATACTTATATCTGAGTTAAAATTTTGAACTTATTATCACGTAGGTTTCTTTTAAGCGTTATAAATTATGTTTTACATTTCAACTTGGATGAATATTAATTAGTTTCTTTATTTTATAATGTTATTAAAATATATTCATGTCACAAGTTTTGGCTCAGCATGGCATCTCTGGCTGTTGAGCTATAAAAAAAAATTTCAATCCAATTTAATCCTACACAATACAATTTTATTAAAATAAAAAAAAATTTAAAAAAAAATCTGCTATTCTGTTTCATTATCATTCAAATATTTAAAACCAACCTATTAATTTTGTAGGAAAATTCATAATTCCAGCTTAGTTATATTATACTCGTTATTTCTTCTATTTACTATTGATATTTAAAAACATCTTTAATCCTAAATATTTTTTCTCTGATTTAAGTATCAGGTGTCGCGACTCATATAGAAGCAATATTTAAGCTATTAGTAAATGTCTAAGATCTGCAAATATTATTGAAGTATATTGTCTTCAAAAATTAATAAAGTTATAATATTTAAAGTGTCTAGAATATTAGGGCGGAAAATAAAAACATTAGGTATAAAATGTCATCTTTACGGATATGAAGCAAAATACATTAAAAAAAATATAAATAAAAGTTGTCCCAAAATTAACGTAAGACTTGAATTTGCCATCATTCATGCAATAAAATGTTGGCTATTAAAAAAAAGCATCTGACAACTCATAATTTAGGGTTAGTAAAAATAGAGCTTTACACGATAGAACAACGTGTTTTCATTGCTGAACAATATTTCAAAAATAATGGAAGTCTGGCGACAACTGTTCGAAAATTTGAGAATTTCCCCTCGATCTTTTGATTTAACACAAACAATCCCACAAGCATGCACGCATTCAAGGATAAAATTCTACACTGCATCAACGAAATTCAGTCACATTTATGCAAAATGGTCATAAAATTAAGACTAAAAAAAAGCGTATGTGCCAGCAAAGCCGTGGAGACCATTTGCCGTATGTGTTATTCCATAACCTTATCCTGTCACTTTACAATTCAATAAAAATATAACAATTTAAAGAGAAAACAAAACTGTTTTTTTATTTAATTTAAATTGCATTTTAACACAATATTCTATCGTCTAATGTTCAATTTTTACTAACGCTAAGCTATTAGTTGTCAAATATTTTTTAATAGGGTTACCAACACTTTATTGCCCGAATGGTGCCAAATTCAAATCTTGCGTTAATTTTGGGACATTCTTTCCTTATTTTTTAATGTACTTTATTAGTTATGGCTGAGAAAAGTAATACGTTATAAGTTTTATTGCGTTATTAACTTATAACTGACCTTTTATTTAGCCATTTGCACTGAATTTCCTTAGAAAGGCTTGATGGCAATTTTTCTATGTCTCTTCACACATTCCCCAATCAAAAAACATAATACGGTTTTGAATTAAAATTTTTAAATGATTGAAGTGCCATTTAATTCGATGTTACAACAAACATTAAAAATTAAATAATAAAAAATTATTGCAATTTTCTTTCATGGCATTTATCTTAATAACATAATATTCATTTAAATACTATTTTTATTTTTTATTTTAGTTTAATATATATTTATATTTAGTTTACATGTTACTTTTCCTTTTATGGATGATATTGCTTATTTTTAATAATAGAAAAATACATATTTAAATATTTTGGCAAGAAATTAATAAAAAAATACACAACACTTCGAAATCAGAAATATAAAAGAAAGAAAATTGAAATCAAAAATGCGTTTAGGCTCTTCGTCTAATTCGGTAAGAATTCGAGCCTGATAAATAATAAATAATCTTCCGTCTGGGGACAAAAGCCCACAATTTAATACAGCATAAAGTTGAGTTATATTCTGATTAGTTGATCCCAATTTAAAATAAGGAATGAATTTCCGTCTGAAAATATAAATTTTATAGTTTCAAGAAAAGGCGCTAATTTTACACAATTGAAAGTGTGACGAGAAAAAAAATTAAACTGAATTTAAAAATGAAATTTTATAAATATTTAGTCTCTCCATTCTTTAGAATATCTGCCCCCCAAAAAACGAAGTACTCCAGACAATATAATCCATAAGTCTAGTTTTTAAAGGAAAAAAAAAAGCATAAAAATGAAGAGGCCGATCGAAAAAATTTTGATTGATGTGGACGGATATAAAACCTTGGGTTTACATGCACGAACCAAAATCCCAAACTCACTTAGCCCGAAGGATGGCAGATAAAAGACTATTTGATCGCTTGTGTCGAGGTCTATTAGCGTGTTTGTGAAAGATGAAGTGCGTTGTTTCTTGGATTATTTCCAATGTTGGAGAGGCAGGCCCTTCTTACTATAGTTAAAGGATTGAATGTCCTACTTTGCAGTTTGAACTACTGTTATTAATGCATCCTGAAGAACGGTAATAATGTTGATGGAGTGTGTGAAAAAACACGCAAAAGGGAGTTTCTTTTGAATATCATTTATTTCTTGTTAATAGGTTTCTGGGTGAAATGGGTATTTTGTCCGGCGTGTCGATATATCGCTTAAAATGTAATTTATGGAACTCCATTCTGTTGAGGTAACTCTCCTTTACAAATAGATATCCGCGTCTAAATTTATTCTCGATGCAAATCTGTTCGTTTGGCAAGATGAAAGAATAAGCAGATTTAAGCAGGTAAATGGTGTTTACCGATTTAACAAATGCATTTATCAAGCTATTGACTTTCTTTCAGAAATATATCATTCAGATAAATTCCCATTTGAACATTCTTTATGTTTATGCGAATTGGAACAGTTTGATTCTTCAGTCTAAAATACAAAAGATAGTCTATGACTTTAAAAGTGGACTTGATGGAATATTAATATTTTATATACGCTCTTAGACATCCCATTTTTAATAAAAATAATATAAAACAATCATTTGTCATATCGTCATATAATTTTACAATTCCAACCCACTTGGTTCAATGATTAAATAATGCAATTAGCTATGAAAATGAAAATGTCACCGTTAAAAACTGATCAAGTTTCTTTATACCAATCATATTCTTTGCTACCACTTTCATTAAGATTAAATTATCCAATTGTTTCAAGACATGCACCTACCCTAAAATTCTCGTTTAAGCTGATTTTTTTTTACTTGTTCCTTTTATAGGCCATACATATAATTATCAAGAATTGCCTTATTTTCGTCATTACGATTTCTTGAAGTAAAATTATGATATAAATGATAAACTTGAAGTGAAAGAGCAATCCTTTCAGGATTAAGATTTTTTTTAATTTTAAAATTGGTGATTACCATATTTAATTATAATTCTAGCTGTATCTTTATACAGAATGACAAAGTAGAGCATATACTGACTCAATTATGTCAACGGAAATATTTAGGGGAACAATTATCAAATCAATTTTTGCCAACAATAAAATATGGGAAGGCTGTATTATTATTTCAGTTTATATATAATTTATATATAATTCTGTGCAATAATAATGCATATTTGAAGGTAATAAAGCAAATGCTTGATAATGAGAAATGAGTATGTGAGAAAAATTCCCAGTGTTCCATAAGTGAATTTTTTTATAAATTATTAGTATTTTATTTTTTATCGTAATAATTACTATATTTACTTATATATTTTGGTTTTGTTCACATAAAAGGGAATAAAAGGCACAAATAATTCCACATGAGAGATGGTGAGATGTTGCAGTTACTCATGGAAGACAACAGAAATGATGAAGATGGGTTTCATTTTTATGAAGAAGATCAGCAGTTCATCGCTCAAGGTGTTGAAAATGGGACCGCTATAGTCGAAATTGAAGTTTTTATATAGGAAACCCCTCAAAGCGTTACTCTAGGTACCATTTCGCATGAGACTTTGGTAGATGCTCCTATTTTTCGATGGAGAAAGAACTCTTATGTATCGTATGTATTTTATGAAAGTGAGTATGAATTTGACTGTATAAATGTGATGACTTATTGGTAAATTATGTTAACACAAATGCATATTTTTACGAAAGTGACACAACAAAAATACTAATGATTGGTATAACAGAGAAAGAAAATATTAGACACTTTCAACAAAATAAAAAGCTTTTTATGAATGATCCGTAAGAAGTGAAAGTTTTCTTGGGAATGACCTTTGTAATAAGTTCCCATGTTTTGCCTACGTTTCGAAATTATTGGTCAACTGATGAGGATACGAGTATCCCTTTAGTTGCTAATGTAAGAGTAAATAAGAACTTAAGAGTAAATTAATCAAAATTTACATTTTTGTTATAATGTTGGTCAGTCATAAGCGAGTGACCGTTCACACATAATTAGACCAAAATGTAGCACTTCAATTTACATTTTCAAAAAGCTGTGAACAACTCTGTGAAAAAATAAATGGATGAAAACATGATCAAATTAAAGTCTCATAACATTATGAAGAAATACATCAATTATAAACCTATACAATGGGAATACAAAATGTGGTGCAGGATTGAGTCTTCCACAGACTTCCTATGTTAGTTTGATTTTGTACACAGGCAAGAAAATGAAAACTTGAAATTAGGTTATATGTGCCATTAGAATCTGTTGTACTAAATCTAACAGTACAGTTAAAATTTCTTGGATCGAAGACTATTTTTGATATTTTTTTTTTCAATTTTCCTGATTTATAATGTAAGCTGATGAAGAAAATACTAAAGCTTGTTGTACTGTTTGCACTACGTGCCTACAAAAACGTACTCAAATCCTTGTCGTTGAGCAAAAATATGCAGAAAGGTGGCAATCTTAATGAATGGACAATAAATCAACTATTTTTCTTTTTCCGTTGTAGACTGATAGAATCAAGAGAAGGAAGGCAGGACCTGTTGAAAAAATAAACGTTATTTGCAGCAAGTCATCATAAGCTATAATAAAGATTTGGCCAGTGTCGACTTCATGGATCTTGGCAAATTATGCTATGAGGTTGACCGTAAATAAAATTAAAATGCTACATGACCATATATTTATTTAATGAACATAGAGCTAAAAACGCATATGTAGTAAATGTACATTTGCATGAAGTTCAATGAGTGGAAGGACCATTTCAGAGCATTCTCGAGTAACACCAATATACTTGTACAGAGCGGTCAGGACCCACAATAGTCATTACTGAAAAATAGCGCATTGGTGCAAAACAGAATTTGCTAGGACACAAAATACAAAAGGGGAAAAATTAAATGATGTGCAAATTGTGCACAACGTCACATTGAAAATAGGGCAAATAATATATGTACTAAGCACAAAGTTCGTCTTTACTTCACAAGAAAAAGAAATTGTTTCGCTAAATATTATAATTAGGGAACAATTTTTATTATAATTTTATCTCATAATTTTGTATTATTTTAGATAATATTTTGTTATTATAAACCAATAAATAAAATACATTACATAATAAGTTTAATTGTAATTTGTGTTATCTTTAGATTCCACAAAAAAATATCGCTGATAAAATTTTAAAAAAGCTATACATCTTTATCTATTTTTATCATGATTTGTATTTATTTTATGTCTAGACAAACTAAATAAATATCTGCTAACTAATATTTACTCTTACCAAATTCGTGGTCTTTAATCTTTATGTAAGTATTAATGAGCTATAAAATTACAAACAATTAATTTGAGCAATCATTTTATTTTTCTCAAGCGATATATTGCTTAAAAATAAAAATGTTTTTTTTTCTTGTTTTAATTACTTCTGAATGCATTGTAACATCATCTCTCTATCTCCGTGTGTGTGTGTGTGTGTGTGTGTGTGTGTGTGTGTGTGTGTGTGTGTGTGTGTGTGTGTGTGTTAAGCAAAACATAAAATTTAAAAGTAAAGAAAATGTATTGAACTTTTAATAATGTTATGTTTGTGCAGCCTTTTCTCATAAAGATTCTTCGCAAATTCAAATTTTTAAAAATCATTTCTAATGTTAGTTCCCAACGTTATTTGGCTAATATCTTTATATTTAATAATAATAAAACTTTATTATTTATTTTACCACTTTCTATTAGTTAAAATAGATATTTTAGCAGTTATCGTTTCCATATTCTCATTTTAGAATAATCAAACAATTAAATCATGAGAATTCATATCTCTCATATAATTAACAAGTAAATAATATTACCACCCATTATATATTTAGAGTGTTTGTAAATTTATTCTGAGTCCTTTCGAATTGTATTAATGTTATCTGAAGATCCATTTCTAGTAGTTCAGCATACTATGCATCATTGTACAATATTGCATCTTTTTGTATTCAACTGTGTTATACAACATTGCTAATATTGTTAACATCATGCAATATTGCACAAATGTATGTGCATTGTTACAGTAAGATTCTTTTTTCTGAAGCTTGGTAAAGGAAATATTCTAGCTAGAGTTTGTACTAGTAAATGGTTCTAGGCATCATATTATTTCAAACAATAAAAATGTTATACATAGATTTGGTTAATTTTCTTGGGAATTTTCAATAAATAACAGTCTTTTATGCAAATTAACAGAAGATGAATAATACTGGAAGAAGAAGTAGATGAATAATACTCGAAGAATATAATGGATAATACTGGGTGCTGAAGATAAAGGATAATGGATATCTTTGTGGTAGGCCACAAAGATGATTGTTTCATTTATATATTTATATTCTTTTTAAAATTTTCAAGGCCCCCATTATCATCATTAAGTGAAAAACTAAGATATAGAATCTTTCTTAGCAGTTAGTACAGAATGAATAAGTTAAAACTAAAGTCGGTAATCCTACTGACTGTGGTAAGAAAAGATATCTTTGAATTAATTAAATAACTTGCATAATAAATAACATTATTATTTTTTGTGTGTGTTCCCATCAAAATTACAAAAGCTATTTGAAATGTATCTTCTCTGTATTGTAAATGCGAAATGTCAATACTCTAGACGGAGATAATTATATCAGCTATTAGAAACAAAAAGTCTAGATTCAAGCTTAAAACTATTTCCCCATCATTCCTCTCTGTCTCATTTTATCTCTTTCGTAAATAGCTATACGAATAAATGAAGAAAAATCGAAAACAGATATTTATTAAATGATAATGGAATCGATGATTTAAACATTAATTAACGATTTTCATTGTAACTATCCCATTGTATTTTTAAAACTATCAAAAACAAAATATTCGAAACCTAGTTCAATGTGGAACAGATACTATCTCACAGAATGTTAACCGCCGTTTTCATTTCCTTGATATTATTGGACTTCGTGATAAAGAAAAACGATTGGAATAAAAATGAAAAAGGTATTTTTTTTTTTTTGCCAATTTGATAATAAAGCATCAAAAAGAAACATAGTTTATCGATTGGAATTGAAATATTGCTCGCGGTTTCGTAGAAAAAGTAAATGAACAGACTAGAGAGAAAAAACAGTTGGGAAAAGTCATTATTGCTGTTTGCTTTAAATGCAAAGAAAAAAAATCATCAGCTCCAGCGGCAAAAACTATATAAAAAAATGCAGTGCAGCTTTAAAAAAATAGGGAAAAAAAAAAGATTACTTCACAGTTAAACGGATCAATACTGAAGTTTCTGCCATATTAACATATTTTTCACTTACACGCTTGCTTAAAATAATGAAAAAAAGGAGAATACTCTATTTGAAAGAAATATTACAGCTATGCTGATTACGCTACTGAAAGTTTTTAGCTTTTTTTTTACATTTTATTTTAGATATACCATGATTTAAATATATAAACTTAATGCAAAATCGTAAATGTTTTACAATTTTATTGATTCTGATAATTTTGGAGTTAAATCTCAAATTTAAAAAATAAAAATATTTAAGATTGCTATTTGAATTATTAATTTTCATCAAAAATATAATTTATATCACTATAATAGGATATATACAACGAGTGTTTTTTTTAATTGACGGTACTCAGAGACCTCTGTAGCATGAGCTATTTGCCGCAAAGCCACCAAATTTTGTACGGGGACAATTAACGACATGGTCAAAAAGAATCTGCGAAAAAAATTAGTTCCAAAAGTTGCCGATAGGGGGAAATGCGGCACTTTACACTTTAAGACAGCTAAAATTTTGCATAAAACACGGAAAAATTTACAAAATGCAATATCCCGATTACGTAGTCAACACCATCACCAGTATTTTGAGTTATAAAAAAGAGGCGGGACATTGAAAATCATTTCAAGTATCAGTTGATTTGTAAAATGCGTCTCACTTTAGCACAGCGTGCATTACTTGTGAAGCTCTATTATTTTAATCAATCTAATGCAGCGGCAAATTTTATCAATCTTAGAAGTCGAAACAATTTACGTAAATTACCTCTATCAATTAATGAACAGAAAGCAATGATTAAAAAAATTGAGAAAACAGGTTCTCTCGCAAGTCGGCCTGGTAGATTTCGGGAACTGGTATCGGAGGATACGATCATAGATGTTGCGATTGCAATCGTTGGAAGAAATCAGACGAGCACTACTGGTAATAACAGCACACGTGGAGCTACCCGTCAACTGGATGTTAGTGCTTCAACAGTATGGAAAGTTTTAAGAAAAATTCTTTAATTTTATCCATATAAAATTAGTCTTTTGCGCGAATTAAAACCCACAGATTATGATCTTCGATTAACCTTTGCTTTCACATTTCTTGCCAGGATGGAGATTGACGAGGTTTGGCCTTGGACAATTCTCTAGAATGATAAGCCCCATTTTTATTTGAATGGGACTGTTAACACTCGAAATGCTAGAATTTGAGCAACTGAACAACTCCATGCATTTCACAAAATCTTACTCCATTCTCAAATTCTTCTTTCTGTTTGATGTAGTTTTACAGCAAATTTTATCATTGGACCATACTTTTTTGAGACTATTGCCCATGCAGGACCGCAGACCTTTTCCGTAAACGCTCAAAGATATCATGATATGCTGAGTAGGTGTGTTACCCCACTACTTCAGCAAAGGCAATACTTAGATAAAATGCAGTCTTTAAGCAGGATAGACACCACCACATATTAGTACATCCGAACAGCAACTGTCGCGCCATCTTTTCAGAAGAAAGAGTCATTAGTCTTTGCTTTCGAGTTGCATGGCCACCTCTCTCCCCGGATCTAATCCCATGTGTCATTTTTTCTGTGGGCTTCTTAAAAGCGAATGCTTATCTTGGTGGAGTCTCGAATTTATCAGTTTTAAAGGAAAACACAACACGGATTGTTAAGAACATGCCTCCTGAAATGTTGCATTCAACTGTAGAGAGTACGGTGTACAGAATGCAACGCTTAATCGAAGAAAATGAAATTCATTTTTTTTTGCACTTTAATGATTTTCATTTAATTAAGTTAATCTGTAAATAATTCTGATATTAAACTTCTGATAATAAATAAAAAAGTATGCTGAGATATATCGGAATAATTATTTTGAATTTAAGTGAATGTAAACAAAAGAAGGAGGGGGGGGGGGTAATTACTGGAATGTCTCTTTCCAACTTTTGTACTAAGAGAATCTGTTACCTTCTTTTTTGTTCTCTGTCTATCGCTAGCCACACCCCCTCATCATATAGCTGGTTGGAAATATACATATGTTTAATTTAATCCTAATTAATTTCCAAAGTTTTATCTTAATTCAGCCCATATTAAATTCATTCTAAAATGTTCTCTTATTTTCTAAACCAATTCCACCTTTTTAATTTAATTAATGCAACATAGGCTCTGATAAAATTGCTGAAACTGACAAGCTGCCACACTCCGAGTGAAGGGATAAAAATTTGTCGATGTAACACATTCTTTTAAAATATCCCTATAATTCCCTTACCTAAATAGACACGTGTGAAGAAATCCCTATAAAAATCTCACACTATATAATCATGGGGAAAAATATTTCGTATATTTTCCTCTTTTTACTCTTGTGTCGTTCTGTACTGATGTGCCTCGTTGCTTCCACTTTGGACATAAATTATGCCTCTCAGGATGCAATAAAAGCGAAGTTTAAAATTCGAAAGTATCTTCCCTTTCTTCGTCCTCTGATTAAAAAATTATATTGACACACAGACACACTATATAAAACTCTTGACAAATTCGGACTCAAAATGAATGAAATCTACAATTCCTATGAATATTCTTTATATTTAACTATGTGCTAAGAGCACTTACGATTTTTGTTTTTGAATTATCGTGTTTATTTACCTGCGGTGAGACAGACTTTTTGACTGCATTTTTTAGAGTAATTTTAAGCGTAGACAGAATAGCAAAAATATATAATTCTTAAGATTTTCTCATTCAGATAAAAGTAAATTAATGAAAATCTCAGGTAAAAATTTGTTTGGATTTCCGTATTTTCCCTTTTTATATTTTGCATTTGAGAAGAAAAAAAAGTTAGGTAGAGTATCAAATAAATGGCTATTAATAATTATTAAATTATTAATAATTTTCGTCTGAAAAATTATTTTTTTAGTAGATTGTTTGATCGTTTAATTTTGGTTTCTACAGTATCTGATGTTTTCACTATATATTTAAAGATACAGTCATCATTTTTTAAACAATTCTTATCTTCTCCCCGAAAAGTGTTATTCATACACAGAATACTACAAAATATCACCAAACTTTCCTATTGCGGACTGGTAAAAAAGGCATTACGTTGATATACGTACATAAATATGTATAAGACCAACTATATATTTATATATTTAACTCTTTATATATTTATATAAACTCTTCATACCAACTCTTTATATATTTAACAACCACTTCACCCGAATTTAATTTGTAACTATTAGTTATGCTTGATGTATGATAATTGAAAGCCCGTATATTACAACAATGTAAATACCATTATAATTATTTTAAATTTAATTAATCTATTATCAAATGTTTAACGAGTTGCAATTTAGAAAATTTTATCCCCGCATTACTATATAAACTCAAAAGTAATTTACAAAATTCGCAGACATACTTGAAAGTAAGAACCTATCTTAATCTCTAATGAATTAAGTAATATTCTAATATCAAATATCTCGTAATGCATTTAATTAATTAAACATCATTTATTTGCCTCAAACTTTTCGTTTAATCGCAATTTAATTATAGTTTATTAGTAATTTCTTCTTCAGAGTCATTAAAATAAGCTCAGGTTTCCTTTTAATCCTAACTGTACAAGAATATAAATACATAATCTGTAAATTCTAGACTGCAAACAAGCTGAATGTGCACATTATTATGAAACTGAATATAAATGTTTAAAAGAAATTTTATACCTCGGAATACTGATGCGCTGCGTAGTACTGAGAAACATGTCTGCTCTTCTAATTCACGCTCTCAATTTCCAATAGCTGCTTTAAAGTTAGCAGAAGTTCATATTATTTTTTCTGTTCATTAATTGAACCCATTCAGTGGCTTTTGATGAAGTTAGGAGGCTGAATAACGTAATTGCTCATCCGAACTGAAATGATTTGCATATTTAATTGTAAACATATACTTTACAAAAGTTGTACAAATGAACCACTCATTTCTAAGACTGTACAAGCTCAAAAAACTTAGAACATTTCAACACCCGAGTTTCTCTTTCAGCGAAAAGAAAAATTAAAATTCCCTATCAACTCAAACACCAGAATGAGAGCCCATGCTCTAAAGTTGCTGATATATAAAAGAGTATTATATATGTGCATGTAACATTTTGTTTGCAGCAGAAAGCAGGTGTGAAGACATAGACGAGACGTTGTATTTTTAATTTCTTTTTATTCTCTTCCGGGTGGTAGATATGATTATTTATAAGAAGACGCAGCGCGGCACAAAAGCAGAAGTAAAGAAGGGACGAAACAAATGATCACTTGTCTTATATAATATGTAATTTCCGGTCATGCGCCAATTCAATTTACGTGTTGACCTTTGAGAAGAACAATGGAAGTATCACTTTCACTCGAGACGTAGATATGATTGCGCATTAATTTTTACACAGCTTCATATGTGGAATGAGATCAAGACATAAAAGAATATTTTACTATGGGCTAAATTAAGATAGTTTTGGAAATTAATTTGGTTTAAGTTAAGAGTTTAAAATATCATTACATGCATATATATAGGAAGTGATATTGACTCCATATATATATATATATATATATATAGGATAGCATATTTAGTCAGTTCCGATTGTAAGAAATGGTGACGCCAATCATGTCTGATCTGACTGGGTTTCGGTGAGGTTTCAATCTCATCTAATGGGAGAGGCTCGCGCGCGTATAACGTCATAGCTCCTGGTAGGAATGGCCCTTGATTCTTCCGGCGGCGATGGAAGAGTGGGACATGACGTGCTATGTTTACGTACTTTTTTTTTTAGGTTTGGCGTTCTCATATCAGGTGAACATTGCTCCTAATTAAATTTTATCCCATTTCTGTAAGTAGTGTAAATATTAAAATGTTTTAATTATAAGTAGTCTGAATAAATTCATTATTTGTTAATTCGGATATTATGATTCCCCTTTTTCAAAAAATTAACTTTATTAACTTTACCCCTAGACACTGTCGTGTGTGTGTGTGTGTGTGTGTGTGTGTGTGTGTGTGTGTGTGTGTGTGTGTGTGTGTGTGTGTGTGTGTGTTAACTGATGTTTACGATGTCATCATGCTCCTTTTGCTGTATTTTCTCTGTCGAAGCATTTGGGACTTTTCAGTTTTTTCAAAAAGTTAATAATGGATTAAATAAATTGGTAAGATTTAAATTTATATTATCATAAATATGTTATAATTTAATAATAATACTGGATAACATTTACACAAGCTATCCACGAAAAATGTCAAAATATTGTTTAAATGTAATTGATTAAAATTTTAATTTTAATTCTAAAACTCTGGTTTCTAGGTGCACATTTCCATCCCCTATTATATTTATGTGCAAAGAAAGATTTGTCTAGGAAATGTCAACACACACACACACACACACACACACACACACACACACACACACACACACACACACACACACACACACACACACATTCACATATTATACAGAGGAATATCCGTTATTATTGTTAAAGAAGTGGAAAAACAATATATGCATCATTGGTGTTAAAAATGTAAGATACATTTATCTTGAAAGAGAAATTTAAAATTTAGAATATCATGTACTTTTGTAAATTCCATACTTTAAGGGAGTATTTTAATTCATGTATACATTCAACTTTTATAAGCTAACGCACTCCATATCAGGGTTGTTTACATTGCTTTTGGTTACAAAGTTTCTCTTTCCCAGTAAAAGTTCTTTCTTGGAATCATCACTTGCTTCAGTTTGCTTTACTTCATCAATTAACCCTCCAAGGGGTACCTCGAAATTAGGATGAAAAGCTTCCAGAATGGTGGCTGGTTCTCGCCACCGTACACGAAAAGGCTGAGCTCCCTCAATCAATGACCGGACGTATCTCCTTAGGGAAGGGTTGTACCGTAGCTGGTAGTGGCCCTTAGGACTAAACCACAGTCCCCGCCAGTGTTGCCGAACCGGCGGTCTGATCATTCAGTTATTTTATCCGTGTGCCTTCGGGCGGGTCGGAGAGTCAGTGATATGACTTACCTCGTCAATAAACATATTCATTTTAATTATAAATTGACTCTAGTTTTCTTTAAATTTAATAGAATCTTCAATTATATGCAATTTTGTAATAAAATAAATATCTCGTTTCAATAGAACGTGTCTCTATTAAATGTCAGAATTTTCAGAATGAGGATCCACTATATTAACACCAGGAAGATCCATAGTGTTTCTCTTCCATATCATCTGAATTAAAAGATCTTATTGGTCTTTGTGACAACATCCTAAAACAAAGATAGATTTTTGTTTTTCAAAATTTAAAAGCTATCATGATTCAATAATATTTTTCCAGTTTACTTAACCAGCTAAATTTGACATACTATGCTGTTGCTTTCCAGCCAATCCACTATATACCAACCTAGTTTAATAATTTGAATTCTCACAGTTATGACAGTGAAAGTCAGTGCTAGAAAGCAAATAGATATCAATGTCTGGAAATAAGTTTGTCTCTCTTCAGCCAAACCAATATATATCAAACAAGTTTAATAATTTGAATTATCCCAATCATGTTAGTGATAGTAGGTGCTAGAATGGAAGTGGTTCATGCATATTTGTGGAAACGTAAGACAATTTATTTTTCAGCTTATATGATGTACCGATGAAAACCGAAATTATAAAAGAAACGAAAATTCACAAAAAAAAAGTTCAATATATTTCTCTCTATTTATTAACAACATATCCTTTATTTTAAGGTAAAAAGAGATATTTCTTATTTTACGATTAATTTATATTCACGTAAACATTATTAAGACAAATTATATTTGTCGATGTTTACACATCTAATCAAATAAATGTTTTTCCTTTTAGATTCCAAAACATGTGCGTTGCTTTATTTTTTTAAAAATAAAATGCTTTTTCATCTGAAATAAACAGCTCATCTTTCGTCTTTTATGAAGAATAGAAAATCTAATTTTGATTGAATAGATGTTTTTAAAATGTTTTATTAAAATTTCGGCTTCATTGCGAGATTTTCAAAAGCACTTTTATCACGATTTCAAACATTATTTATCTATACGCCATAAAAATGGATGAAAAAACATAATTTCATTTATGAAACACGAAACACTATCTAACGCTTGTTGCCATCACACTTTAAGTAATTTGAAATATTGAAACAAAGTGTGAAAGAAGAATTTTATTTTAGAAACTATTCATTATCCAATTAAACATGAAAGAAATATTTCTGAAGAATTATTTTCAATCTCAGGAACTGAAAATAAATTATCAATCCTTACTAACTTAAAAAACCACGCGTGATGATTTAAAAAAAAAAATAGAATTTGTAAAATGAAAGCATTTTTAAAGAAATAAAATCTCTGTAAATAACAATTTTAATAAATCAATTTTGAAAAGCTTTATAAAATTTTTATTTATTTATAAATAACACGTTCTTTTTGTGTCTGCATGAAAACACGCAACAGAGTAATTTTTATTTATAATAGGAATCAAACAGCATTTTAAAGGATATGCATTTTTTTTTCAATTTATGCTAATATAGACACATTTTTCTTAGTCTGTTTTACACATTTTCTAGCTTTTAAAAATAATTTACAAAATACTTTTAAGTCAATATTTAAGCTTAAATATCTCGAGAATGTGTTTACGTTTTGAAAATGAACATAAAATATTATATTATCACTAAATGAACTGTAAATGCTTTTTTGAATTTATATCAAAAATGAACGAAAAATGCATTCAAAAGCATTATGTCTTAAACATCATTATTTTACTTTTATATATCGTGAATAAAAGTTATAAAATAATGTTGAAAATGATTTCAAAATTTGTAAATAAAATGTAAGAGACGATTGTAGTGATTTTTTTTTCTTTAGAATATAAGAGCTTAAGTTTAAAGGAAACTAACTCATTAGAAGTGGGTAAGCGGGTGACTTAAAGAAGGGAAAATCGTTCGCTAATGTACAAATATCAGCTGATTATATCACTAGAAAAATGAAATTAATTATGAATGCTTTATTTTACCAAATGCGCTGAAGACACAAGTGGTGAAAAAATAGGTTAGTGCTCACATTGACTATAACAGTAACAAAAATTCGAAAATTCACACATGAACAATTTTTTTTTCTTTAAATGCAATCTTCACTATAAAAAATTATAAATTTTATTGAAATGGTACTTTTGCATAAAAAATGCTTACCCTAAACGGAGATCCAGAAAAAGATGAAAATAACCAATTTAAAAATAAGCAACAGAAAAGCAAAACATTTGTATATCACAAATTCTCCACCCTTGTTCAAAATGTCATCACGTATGAAGTATCATATCACATTTATATCACAGATTCACCACCTGTGTTCATGTATATCAAAGTGTTATCAAGTATGAAGTATCATGTAACATATGTAACACAGATTCTCCAGCTGTGCTAAAAATGTTATCATGTATGACGTATCATGTCACATGTATATCACATATCCTCAAATGTTATATGTATGTGAACATATGAAAATTTGCATTTTTTGTGATTTCTGAAACTCTGTGAAAAAGACTAATGTTATTACTGAATGTTTACTTAATCTCTGTTGACCTTGTAACTTTTTTTTTGAATCTAAGCCGAATATTTTAGGCAATATTATTCGAGAACTTACAAGTTCATTTATATTTTCAGAAATATATCAATGAAATGAAATAATTCATTTTAACAATAAATATAACAGTTGTCAGTACACATAATCGAAATAAGAAAAATAAAAACTTTGATAAACAAAAGAAGCAAAATATAAAAAATATAAATTTTAACACTTCAAGCCTCCAAATTTGGATCTCGTTGTGTTTAGATTAGAAAAATCGGCTTTTAAAATGAATTTTCTTGTATTTAATCATATATCTTAAAATGTATTTTATGTTTGCATGTCAAAAATAATGCTTAAATTATCTAGTTTTGAATTGAACTTTTAGACAGAAGCTGCTTGTTTTAAGGCTAAGAGGATTAAAAAATTACTAAATCACCATATAAAATAAGTAAAATAATGAATAGGCAACATGTACAACAAGATGGTTCCAATGAAATTGCATTTTAAAAATAGGAAACTTTAGTAAAGTAGATCCATAAAATATGCTGTACCGAAAAAAAAATTAATTCAAGTTGACAAATATCTGATGAAAAATGAATTTTTAGTCATTTATTCTCAAAATTAAATTATTTGTTAATAAATTATGTTCACATTTCTAAGTAATCATTGTGAACCGGAAGGAAATATAAATGTTAACACTTTCAAGCGTTCGATTATTTTGATTATTTCGTATTTAGGTTAGAAAAAAAAAGGCTTTTAAAATGAATGAAAATGAATAAATTTTCTTGTATTCACCATATCTCTAAAATCTTAAAATATATTGTATGCTTGGATACTAAAAACAATGGATATACGAATAATACTTAAATTATCAAGCTTTGAACTGAATATATAGACAGAGGTAGCTAATTTCAACATAAAGATGATTAAAAAAGAACTGAATCAGCATATTAAATAAGTAAAATAATGAATAAGTAATATGTACAATTAGATGATTCCTAAAAAACTGAAAAAGGAAGCTTTCGATAAATGTGTCCATAAAAATATTGTACCGAATAAATAAGTTTTAAAGTTTTACGTTTACAAACATTTGAAAGAAAAATGAATTTTTAGTCACTTATTCTCAAACATTATATTATATGTTAATAAATGATGCTCATCGTTATAACCAATCTATGTGAACCGGACATCCTTTACGATATGACATCTTCACATTGCAAAATAATAGGTTTGATATTCACAAATGAAGATGTTATGCCCGATAACGGAACGCATTACAAGTAAGTAAAAAAAACAACAAATAAAGTAACAAATACAGATAGATGGTTCCTATAAAATTGAATTTTAGAAAGAAGAAAGGAAGAAGAAAGCTTTCGATAAATATATATATAAAATGCTATTTTTTAAAAAAAAAATAAATTAAAGAATCAACTTGATAAACATTTGAAAGAAAAATGAATTTTTAGTCATTTATTCCCAAACATTAAATTATGAGCTAATAAATGATATTCGCCGTTATAAACAATCATTGTGAACCAGACATCCTTTACGATATGACATTTTCACATTGCAAAATAATAGGTTCAATATTCACAAATGAAGATGTTATCCACGATAACGGAACGCATTGCAATCCGAGTGAACCAAAAAGAGTTTCTTTAGGATAATCATCGACGGCATAGGAGAAAACCCATGATCCAGTGTCCGGTCCCTTAATCTGAAATCGATGTCAAAATGAGTTTGTTTCCCAGCGGGGGAGAGGTCACAATAATTGTTGCAGCTCAGATAGGCTCACATAGGCAGCTGCGGAAATAGGATTTTGATTACATGGAAGCTCTATGAAAGACGCTCGCAAAGAGACTCCATTAAGGGTGTATAAAGTGAAACTTGGCACGTTTTCTCTCAAGTTTACTACAACAACAGATACGGGAACATTCTACAGGGATGGAATCATTAATGCTGTAAAATGCGGTGATAACTTTCTGCTGCTTGTAATAATCGAGCTAGGAGAATAATGATACGCTGTGCTGTGCATTGTGTACTTTAAATTGTTGAGCTAGACTGACTATTCAGGGCGTCAAGTCATGGTACACAAAACTGTAATAAGAGCAGAATGTTTATTAACGTGAGAATTAAATGGCACATTATATGAGGAACTTAAGTAACGTGAGACTTAATGTGCTTATACATGAATGCTATTCAAGTCCTTTAATGTAACGACTTAGAACTATTAATAATAATGATAAGAAAATGGAGGCATGGTTTCTGACGACAACAATGCATAACTTACAAAGACAGATAAGATTAACAAAAATATTACTTTATACATGAACAAACTTTTAAATTTGTGTATGATGCTAAGTTAATTAACAGTTAAAATGAATATAATCTTCGAAGTATAGATAGAATCTCTATTATAATTCATTCTAATGAATATTTAACGATACAACTTCTAAAATGGAGAGATGATTCTTCTTAATGAAAATTTAAGGAAATATTTTCAATCGATATTTCATTATTTAATCAACAAAATTGCGCAAATTCATTCTTAAAAATATTTTTACAAACAGAGGTAATAAATGTGTAGTAAATGTTTATTGGTATCATAATGAGATACATTCACCAGAAAAATGTTTTGCAGCTTTCAGTAAAATTAACAAAGCTAATTTTGCACTGTAAAAATGACTCGCAAACTCATTAAACTGAAGAATCCATTAACATCTTTATACTGAGCAACCGGATTTTGCATTTGTTTCTTTGTCAATATTCATGTTATGCAACTTCAATATTTTGAAATCCTTCAGATGAATTTTTGAAGCATTTAAATAAATTAAAATGCTAAACATATTATGACTGCCAATATATAATTAATTAATTTCTTTAAATTCTATAGTTCTATTACAAAATATTAGCCAAATTAATTATATTAATGAAGCAATAAATTTAAAACATCCTCTTGTAGAAATAAAAAATATGTATAAATTCATTAACAATTTAATTGTTTTAAAAGTTAAGAATTGCAAGCATTTGAAAGAATTCATTTAACCAGCTAGAATTAATTCACACGAATTCTGTTAACTAATTCAGAATCCATTTAATCAGTTACATTCATTATTTAAAATTTCTCAGTAAATCATACTAATTATATAAAGTTTTTACTTTTTATTTGTCATTGGTAGAAAATAAATACATTAGTTTCCATAAATATCGAATTTATTCAATTTGAAATTCTTTAAACATCAATTTATTTGATAGTGAATTCTTATACTCTGAGATCACATTGAAGTTTCTTCTCGAAGAAAGTTTGATAAACAGGAATAACAAATCAAGAATGTAATTAAATTTACTCATATTTTAAATTTTTGCTACTTATTTTCGTTTGTTTTTTAAGTAAATTAATTTTGAAGTAATTATCGCTTTCAATCTGAAATAATTTATTATTATTGATTAATTTCCGTTTCCATTTGAAAGCAGCTCTACCCGCAATATTTAGGATTATTAACTAATTACTTGTCTTATTTTCTCTACTGCTTAATTAGATGAGACTTTCGGTTTTGAAATGTGTTGTCGCATTATTTCAATTATGTATCCATAAAGCTCTTTATATTTTCATAGATTACTGATAATATTACCTTTAAATTATATCGCCAGTGAATAAATTTATCTATCAATAAAGTTTAAAATTATGATAATTCTTGGCACGAATCACACAAGGGATTGGAAGCAAGGGATTAAAATATACTTCGTAGTTAAATTTATCATGTTATTCATTGTCAATAAAGATCCTATGTCAAAAGAATTTCCCAATTAATTAATTAACAAACGTCTACAGTAATAAATCACGAATATTTATTGAATTTCGTGGGTGTTTTCTGGGATCTTTTAAATATCCCATTTATAGCTTTATCCTTTTTTCGTTTGTATCGCCCTTCATGTGATGGCTAAATTTATTATTAGTAAAAGAAGTTAAGAAATTGAAACTTCAACAATTGACAAAACAGAATTAAGGCGGGGACATTTCAATTACATAAATTGCCAAAAATTACATTTTTATTTATCAGCCAAAATTACAGTTAATTTTTTTTCATTGTCTGTTAGTTAGAATTCATGCTTTTATTGATTACCACAAAACATTTTGCCTTAATATCTATAATTTACTTAATAATATCGCTATCCGAAACGAATGGCGCAGCTAAACGAAAGATGAATTTAAGCCAATAAAACAAAAACCAAGATAAGCGTATCCAAAATGAGCCTTGGAAATCAAAAGGAAAATATATTATCTTGCATTTAGGACAATTTTGATCAAACTGGTCTTTAAAATTTCCTTTAAAGAATTCATTTATATTCAATTTTATTCTGATAATTTGTGAATAAACATTATTTAAAATACATTTCATCATTCGGATTTGAAGTAAAATATTAATTTTTATCTATAATTATTTGAATATATTTTTATTTCTTTCTTAGCTTAAAATTATTTTAATTTTAATTATGTTTTAGAATTATTAGTAATATTTTAAATTTCATTTAAATGTTTCGAATAATGTCCACCTTAAATTTGTTGTACCTATTTTCCATATAAAAGTTTAGCATGATTTTTTTTTATGTTAGCGATAGTTTTTCCTCATTTTATTTCATATAGATTTATTTTTTCCTTTTAATTATATTTTTTCCAGTGTAATCACTTTCATAAACAATCTTTTCAATATTTTCATTTTATATGCAATTCCTAGATGGTGTAACAGTAAATTTGCATTTTTTAAAATCCTAAATGTGGGCTATATTTCCATCAATAACTTTAATGGACTCAAGCCCAATGTTTCATATGGTATTTTATACTATGGTGAGTAAAAAAATATCTATAGAAATATAAATTGAAGCTAACTCTTGTATCTGGCAAGTTGACTTCAAATTTCTCACCAAAAAGTCTCATTAATAAAGAATAAATAAGAATTCAGCAACTAAATTCGAATTTCTGAATTAAAATTCTTATTAATGAAAAATAAATAAGAATTCAGCAACTAAATTCGAAAAGTATACTCAACATAAAAAAAAGATAAACTTCTCTCATTGCCATTTTTAACTACACTTCTGTGTTGAGATTCATAGTAGTGAAAGCACAGTTCCTGAATGCCAAAGCAACTTCTGGAAAATGCTGATTTTTCTCGCTGTAGAACTACATTCTTCGCAAAGCCCAGGAGCGGAACAGAAAACAGCCAATCCCAAACAATTCTATCAGCAAATGCACGCATCAATGGTTCTGTCACCTTAATCGCATTTCTTATCTGCTTTTCTCAATCCAATCGCCTCGTTTTATTTGTGAGCCGCATTAAAACTCAACCATGCGGCATCCTTTCTTCTACGGATTTATTTTTCACTCCGCTGGAACTGTCAGTTCTGATGTTTAAATTTGTTTGCATGGAAGGGTAGGAGTTGTTTGCGGCAGACTCTGTTGAAAGAAACCGTTACCTTTGTAAAACAGTGCGTTGTGTGCATGAGAGTGGCTTTGATTTTATCTTCCTCCGTTTCTATCTTCTTCAGCACGCTATTTTTAACACTGACTAAGCAATATTTTTTTGAAAAATTAAATTTTAGAAGTAAAAGGTAACTTCGAACTTTTATTTTTATTTTGAAATTCTGAGAGTATTGTAATTTTTGAGAGTATTATAATTTTGACATAAAATTAATTTTAATAGAAAAAAATTACTTCTATCTACCTTTTAAATATATCTACATATGCTTTTTAAAATGAGGTACTATTTTTTCAGATGCACATATTTTTGCTCCAATATCATATGGTTTTATAAGACTTTGTTGAAAGAAATCGACACTTTTGTAAAACAGTGTGCTGTGTGTATAAAAGTGGTTTCAGTATGCTATTTTTAATACTGGCCAGTCAATATTTCTGAAAAATTAAATTTTAGAAGTAAAGACAACTTTGGACGTTTATTTTTATTTTAAAATTATTGAAAGCGTTTTGAGAGTATTGCAATTTAACATTCACCTGAAATTTATTTTAATATAAAAAATGTTTCTACATACTTTTTAAGATGAAATTAAATATCATTTTTGAAAATCCCCTTTTTAAAACGTACTACTATTTTTCAAACATATATTTTTCTCAGTATTATATGATTTTATAGCAAATTTGAATGTGCGTGTATATGCGTTGGTATTATACAGGTCAAACTGTCTGATTAAGAGCTACTGAATTTTGAACCTATATACTTCGGAAGGTGAGAATGTGTGACTTGGAAAGATTGCTTTGAAATTTGATTACAATTGTAATTAAATGAAATTTTAGCCTTTTCCTGTGATAGCTTCCGAAGATATTACTGTATGGAAATAAGTTTCACGCCACGCCATATAAAGTTGAAAAAACTAAGTGTTTCAATGACATTAATGTTTTTGTTAAGTTTTTTTCCATTTTAAATATCTTATAAAATATTTTAAGTGCATTTTGCAACAATATATATCATTGTTCAAGTAAAACTAAGGTCGTTTTCATTGTTGGTGTTAATGTTTCATATTTATCTAAGATGATAAGATTTATTTTTCCAAGTTTAAAGAGTTTATAAAGCATTCTTTTAATAACACTTTTGAAATACTGCTGTATCTACGATTAAAGTTAAACTTCAGATTCAGGCATTAGTGAAGAATTCACAAAGTTAGCCATTGTTAAGTAGTGTTGCTCTTTCCTGTGATATAATTGGAGGTATAAAGATAGAGATAAAATGAAGAAAATGAACAACACAATGTAACAAATGGTTTCATGCTTCTAAAATGCAATAACATTTATATGCCAATCAAAATATTTTGATGAAGAAGCCACATGGAAAATATTTAATTGGGGGTTTTAGCAACCACTGAAAATTAAATGGGAGCCAATGGTGGCTGAGAAATAAGAAAGAGAAGTTACCCTGAAGATGTTACCTTGAAACCTACTTTTCTCATAGTATTTTAAGTACTATGTAGTATTGCCTTAAATATCATAAGTAAGCAGTGTAGAATTGCCTTAAATATCACGGCTCTAATATCTTTTGCAAGTTGAGTCTTAAAACTGTTTTCTTTAGAGTATCACGAACATAATGTTATACATAAGTAATTTACGTAAGAATAGCAGAAATAGTAAGCAACTAATATCCAAAGGCAACTATTATTAGACATATATACTTCAAATTAAAATATATCACAGAAAAACTAGGCTTGCATTAAAGAGTATGAAATATTAAATTTATTTAAAAATGAGAAAATGGTACTTAATTTTAGGGTTTACACATAAAAACCAACTGTTATTATCTCCTCGCAACTGTTCTCTCTAATAAAGGTTTTATCATCCTTCCGCAGCATAAAATCGTGGACCTTGTGTAAAAAAATTAATACCTTGCATGACATTAATGAAAGGTATTTGTGAAATATAGATCTTTTGTATGAATCTAGAATCTCTACTGAATTTATAGCGAAATAGGCATTTTGGTCACCTTTTCGATGGTGTCCAAAACCTACAATTGTGGTCATAAAAAGGCATAACGTATTTCATCGATTTAAGTCATTTTTTTGTGAGTTATTACGTTTATATGCATGTAGGGAGAAATTATGGACCCGGCAGATGGTCAACGGCTTTGACAAATTTGGTTCAAAAATTTTGCGAATCTATATTGGAGATGCTAATTTGCAATTTTGTAAATTTTATTTGCATAGATCTTTACATTTTTTAGTTATTCAGTTAAATTACACTCAAACATCTACACAGCCTGACTTTCTTTGAGTGGATATCGTTCAATATATGATAGAAATCTACAAACTAATCGTAATTCCACGTAGTAAATATCAGCCGTCTATCTCAAAGCCTTTGATGTTATGTTGTTCACATGTACAATACCTTTTATCTTTTTTTTGGATTCAGGGGGGAAGGGCAAAAACGTAGAGATTCTTCAAAAATTTCAAGTACTCATTTTTGTCGATTACAATATTTCCTATATAATTCATATATTAGAGAATAAAAAATATGAATTGCTAAATATATGCATATAAAATATACGAAATTTTTTATTATGTACATAAAAATAACTTATATGGAAAAAAAATTAAATTTTACTTTAAATTGAGAAAAGGTCTTAAAATTTTTAAAATTCGAATAAGCATGAATTTTTTTTACGATAATAAGCATGAAATTTTTGAATTTTGAAAAAAGAAACAAACATTCAATTTTCCAATTTTCCGAAATTTTGCTTTTATCGTAATAAAAATTTGCTTTTATCGTAAAAAAAATTAAATTTTACTTTAAATTGAGAAAAGGTCTTAAAATTTTTAAAATACGAATAAGCATGAATTTTTTTACGATAATAAGCATGAAATTTTTGAATTTTGAAAAAAGAAACAAACATTCAATTTTCTAATTTTCCGAAATTTTGCTTTTATCGTAATAGATGAAAATACGTATTGCATCTGAAATATTAAATTTTGAGCACAAGTTCTACCAAAACAAGTAAAAGTGTGAAAATGTCGAAATCTGCCTAAGAAATAAAAATATAGATCATTTGGCTTTTATTTAAATATCGTGCTACCTTCAATAAAAAAAAAATAATAATTGGTTGCTGGTATACAGTAGCTTGTATATTCAAAATAAGTTTGTAAAGTAGTTTGTATAAGTTTTAAAATAATATTTTGTTTCATAACTGAACTATTATTGAAAATAATTTCATTAATTTTACAGTTGAAAATAGCCTTAGAATAAATTAACAGGAAATAAAGGAATACTTTAAATTTCAATTCTAGGATAAAATCCAAAATCAATTACAAAATTTGAAGGAATTACTTCAACATTGTTGAGAATAATTTTGTTTGGTATATTTTGACAAATTAAAAAAAATTAAAATATTTACTGATAAAAGACTTAAAAATTCAATATTCATTTCCTCAAATTTTCTTTATTACAGGTATAAATAATATATCGTATTCTTTCATTATCTCTTGCCTTAAGAAATTTGACACTGTGCTTTGTCAGTTATTTTTAAATATTGAATGTATTGAAGATGTATCATAAAATTGCTTATGTGAACAACTATGTCATGATAAACTCTCTTATGATATACATGGCATTCGCTATGTGGACAGCTCTCTTATTTTACACAACGGCATTTCTATGTGAGAAAATCACTTATTATATACAATGGCATTCTATGTGAGCAACTCTTATTATATACAATGGCATTCTCTGCGAGCAGCTCTATTATGATATACATAGCATTCTCCATATCCACAACTTTCTTATGATATGCATGATATTCTCCATATCCACAACTTTCTTATGATATGTATGATATTCTCCACATACACAACTTTCTTATGATATGTATGATATTCTCTATAGTAATAGTTCTCTTATGATATACATGGCATTCTCTATGTGGACAGCTCTCTCATGATATGCATGACATTCTCCATATACACAACTTTCCTATGATATGCATGATATTCTCTATAGTAATAGTTCTCTTATGATATACATGGCATTCTCTATGTGGACATCTCTCTCATGATATGCATAGAATTTTCTATGTGGACAGCTCTCTCATGATATGCATAGAATTTTCTATTTGGATAGCTCTCTCATGATACGTATAGAATTTTCTATGTGGGCAGCTATCTCATGATATGCATAGACTTTTCTATGTGGACAGCTATCTTATGATATGCATAGACTTTTATATGTGGACAACTATCTCATGATATGCATATAATTTTATATGTGGGAAGTTATCTTATGATATACTTGACATTCTCTATGTGGGCAACTATATTATCCACCACTACAACACTCTTTATGACGATTCATTTTATAAAATTATATATAATTTTGTTCAGACTTCCAATTTGATGGTTTATATAATTTAATTTAATTAAAATAACTTCATTTGACATCGTATGAAATATTCATCACTACATCAAAATTAAGGTATTATGTAGAGAGAGCGAATTTAAGTTCTAATTCAGTGCATAAATACTTATTAAATTTTATGATCTCAAAAACAGGCTATATAGGTAACCAATAATAAATTATGAATTCATGATAAGAGATTTTTATATTTCGCAATGAAGTAACAGTGAGTACTGCAACTCTTTAAACGCTTAAATAAAAACTTATTTCATTGAACAGAAATAATTAAAAGGATTTTTTTTCAAATAAAAAAAGATTTTATTCTTCTTTATAAGAAAAATAGTATAGAAAAATATCAATCATAATTTTTAAGAATTCTCATTTACATTGCAGATGTCAAAATAATGCTTTATAAAGGGTGTCCCAAAATTAATGCAAGATTTCAATTTGCCGCCATTCGTGTAGTAAAGTATTGGCAACCCTATTAAAAAACCCATCTGACTTCTGATAGTTTAATGTTAATAAAAATGGAGCGTAATAAGATAGAATGATATTCTTTCTTTGTCAAACAATATTTCAAAAATAATGAATGTCTAGCAGACACATTTCAAAAATTAGAGAATTTGTCCCCTAGATAGTGTGATTTAACATCATTGGATTACTATTTAAGGGGTTATTTCAGATCAAAGATCTACGCCAACAAGCATGCATGCATTGAAGGAGCTGATTCAACGCTGCATCAAAGAAATTCAGCCACAGTTATATAAAATTGCCATGAAAAATTTCAACAGAGTGCGTATGAGCCAGAAAAGCCGTAAAGGCGATTTGCTTTATGAGTTATTCCATACATAACCCTATCCTATGTACTTTATGATTTAATAAAAATATAACAATTTGAAGGGAAAAACTGTTTTTTTATTTAATTATAATCTTGCATTTACCCATTGCTCCATTTTTACTAGCCCTGAACTATAAGCTGCCATTTTTTTTAATAAGGTTGTCAACACTTCACTGCACGAATTGTTGCAAATTCAAATCTTGCATTAATTTTAGGGTACACTTTAAATACTTAAATCCATACTTACATTGAAGTAAATTTTATTCCATCATATATTACAATTAAGACAATTTTTAGAATACTATTCAAATGTAAAAAAAATCTGTTAAAAGTCAGATTTTTAGATACCAGCAAGATACCAGCAAGAGCTCTTTGGAATTTTCTGAAGTTTACATGTAAACCGATAACATATGTTATAACAGGAAAATTAATTTAATTCAGTTTCAGAATTGATATTTCATTTCTAGAGAAATCATATCGTAATTTTAAATAGAATGAAAATAGACAATACAGAAACTCGTCTCAGTAAAAGAAAAATATGTAAAATTTCCTAAGATTTCGGAAGTAAAATTTCGAGTTTCCTTTTCAATGCACTATATGGCATACGAAGAAAGTTTTGTTTGAATTTTTGAAAAAAGAGCAGATGTCTATGCCTGATATAGAGAATTTCATTAGACAGGGTTGCGAAAAATCAAGATCTTGTATGAAATTCAAATCACACTTTGCATGAAGAAAAATCAACTATCGAATAATTTATAAATACCATTAGCACTTAAAAAATAGAGTTAGAGGAAAACTCAGGAAAAACCTAGAGAAAAGTTCTCAAAATAATGGTTAGAACTTGCTTTACGCAAAAGTAATATTAATAAATTTTATCTTATATATTCAGCTTAGGTCACAACGAAAATGTATAATTCATATAGCTTCCCTTGAAGCCAAAATAATTTAAAACGAGAAAAAAATAAGACAAAGCCAAAAAAAAATCTTTAAAAATATACAAAGGGGGTCTCTAAACTCGTATTTTTACTTCTTTCCTCATATTGTTATTCAAGTAGATTCTCACACGATTCTTGCGAAAAGAATGCATAAAAAAAAAGATCTCAGAGTGAAAACAGAATCAGCAACCCTGCGTTAATGGGGAATCAAATGGAAAAGTCATGTTACTTTTCCACTTTTTGCCGCATTTCACTTCTTTTATGACTTTTTTCTCTCAATTGAATCGCAGATGTTTTAGGAAACATTTTGAAGTATATGATCACCCTTTCTTTTCTTGTGCATGCCATCCATTGAAAAATGTGCTTTCAAACCAGAATTTTTGGTCATAAAATATAATTAATGAATGATTTGTACACATCAAAAATGATAGCTTACATTGATAGGTATATTGAAAAGTTCCTTAAAGTTTAATGAATGTGTTTGGTTACAAAAAGAATATAATACTACTGTTTATTTATTTAAATAAATTACTAAGTCACAAAGGTAAAAGTCAACTTTGTATCAATCTTTGAAAACATTGTTAAATGTAGAAAACTATTAAAAGATAAATAGATTTGGCGCCATTAAAAATCATATTTTAATAATATTGAGCGAATTTGCATGATACTATAATAATTTTCAAATAGGGATTTTAGTGCATATATACAGATTTGTATATCACAATTTAACTGTCAACTGTTTTCAGGCATAATTTCTGAACATAATAAAACATTTCAGACATAATAAAACATAATTTAGTAATATTAAAATAAATTGTTACAAAAATTCAGTAAGGGTTTTAGATTTCACTAAAAGAAGTGCAAATTACTGAGTTACATTTTTAATTTTATCTATAATTTTCAAATCGACAAATAATGAAAATTAATCGCAGTGCATTATATAGAGAAAATACAATCAGAATTAACATAATTTTGATGAAAGTACCATGATGTCGGCAACAGAAACAACATTTGAACAAATCACTGAATGTTTAGATAAAAAATTATTTAATTAGAAACAGACTCAGTTACAGAATAAATCACTGCAATCCGTTTGATTTAGTATTATTAATGATTGTATGCATTAATGTACATTATCATATCTTTCTAATATTTATTATGAGAGTGTATAATACACATATTATTTATGATGTTATACATCAATATATATATTTCCAATTATGATCAGTATATATTAATTATGCGAATATATAATGCATATATTATTTATTATTATGCATGCATTAGTTACATATGCAATTATGATATATATTAATTATGAATATATATTATGCTTTCATTATTTATGATGTTATGCTTGTATTATTTATATACTAGAAATTTTTGAAGACAGGGTGGTTCTCCGGGGATATCGGGTGCCTTAATTCCAATTCAACTCAATCAGTTATACCTAAATTCATATACATGATTCAGTCATCAAACTATTGTTAAACATGAAGTTATCATAGACATTAATATTTATTTTTTATAGTCTTGCATTTGTTTTATTCCTTGCATATACGATGCGTTTTAATGAATTCCAGTCCCATGATTTCATAGCGCTATTATAAACCTAATACACGTTTCATTTGTATTTTAAACTGCTTCATTTTTTATTGTTCGTGTTGAATATACATAGAATCCTTTTTTTATTACGTTAAAATAAAGTAAGATAATTAGGTTATTGAATATTATGAAACAAAGAATGTGGTTTGAATTTCAAGACAACAATAGAATATATTCTTAAAATTAAGCCAAAATTATTTTTTAAAGCTTCAACACTTCGAAAAATTCTTCATAAATATTAAATTAATGTTAAAAAAATAGTTTAAAAAATTTTCAAGATAATGCAAAAATAGAATTTATGATACGATGTTTTGAAAAATTATGGCATAATTAAAATTCCGTTTGATATTTAATTAAAATTTTGAAAAATTCACACAAAATCAATTGATAGATACTTGTTGACTTTTTACTATTACCAATATTTTTGTACTATTACCAAAAATTCAAATGGAGCATTTCAACATCTGATTTCAATTTTTTTTTTTTTTTTTGAATTACGAAAAATGTATGATATATAATATAATAAAGTTCTGAATTAATCAAGAAAATTTTTTGTGATTATATATATATATATGTATATATATATATTGTGTATTAATTTCTAATTATCTAATTCTAAAAACAATTTTCTAATCACTCTAATTTTGGTTTCAAATTGAATTCTGAATTCCGCGAATTTTTGTTTTCCGACAGTTATCAATATGCGATCAACAAATTCCTTTCTAAATATGTATGAGTTCAAAATATAGTCTCACAGTCTTTTCTTCATGCTTTCTTCCTTTCTAGTTGTTAGGTCACGCTGCACTCATTTGAGTTTTAGCAAATAAATATTGGTAAAATAGATAAAACATGAGCTTTTTCCTTAAAATCATGAAAAATAAAAATTGTTGAAGGACTCCATTCCTTTTTTTTTCAAAGAATGTTATATCCATATAAATCCGAATAGAACTTCCTTTCGCAACTTTTAATCATGAGTCATTCCTCTCTAAATTAAATTAAAAAAGAAACTAAAAAGGAAACTTTAATGGCATGGTTCTTTAATTTTAAGCGCTCTCTCAGAATCGTTCTCTGAAAATACTTTTATATAATATCGTTTATTGTCCCTAATTTAAAAAAAATAACATTTTATATTTGCTTATAAAAATTATACTTTAAATAATATTCCATCGCTTTTTCAAAGATTGCAGATACTCTTATCTGCACGCATAAAATATCTCAAAGTATGAGAATTTTTATACAATATTCATTACTAGTTACCTTAGGAGTCTGTAAATGAAGTAAATTGAGCTGAAAATAGAGTAGATACTAATTGACTTTTCATATATAACCGCGCACTTGATAAAAAACATTTAATTTCATTTAGCCACCCCATCTAATGGTATAACATATTAATTTCAAAGATTGAGCACTCATGATGAATGAATTTTTAGATTAATAATTGATACAGCCTCTAATGCGTTTTCATAATTATTCAACGTTTGCAAAGAAATGTAAACAACATCTCTTCATCTGATGACATATTAACTGTATATAAGCAAATGATTTAAAAATGTATGTCTGCTATTTAAAAAGAAACTGCTAAAAGGTGCAATAATTTTTACTTCTACCTAAAATGCTCAACTCGAAGAAATAAATGTAGAATATCTAATAAATCAGGAATAACATCCTCACTAATAAAAAATCGAAATATTGGAAAAAATCATAATTTTTCTGCCTTTAGAAAGTAATTCTTTTTTCATAAAATTAATTTTAAAGAAGATCAGTCTAAACAGTATTTATCTGTCTAATAATCTTTTATCAATTGTCTTTATTTGTTTTCCTAATTCACAGAAAATGCAATCCTTGTCTACAAAACTGCATGTTAATTAATGTATCTTGAAGTTAAGGAAAGAATGTGGAGTGTGACGTCATTATAAGATCAGACATATATGCTAAGGATTATATCACTTTGATCTAATCTTTTACCTGATGATAAGAAAAGCTACATTGTTCTTCCCTTGTACAGTTGAATAAATGTAACTTATGGTCATCGAATTCAAAAACTGATTGATGACGAATCTAACTGATAATGTCAACAATAGATTGCAGTTCACTACGAATAGCAATTTAGTTTCTTGAAACGAGCGGGAAAAGCAAATATGTTTTAACTATAACTATTTTTAAATAATAATTTTTTGTGAACAATTTTCAATGCCATTTGAAGCTATTCCTAAAATCAGCATTAAGGTACATTGTTTGAAGCCATCCACTTTCATTATCATGTCTTAGACATTTAAAAAGGAAGAGTTATATTGAGAATATTGCAATCTATACAACTTGTTCTTATACAATTTCTTAGAATAAAATTTGAACTCACCCTGTACTTTTTGTGATGACAAATGCTTGAACGATGACTGTTAAATTTTTCTGTGGTTAATTATGTCTTGAAATCATTACATAATGAATCAGATTCATTGGGTCATCCTGAAAAAGGAAATTAAAATTACGAATACAGAATTTTTGAAGCATCCTTGCACTCATGTCCTTACCAATCATTTCAGTTGTAAACTTAAAGGAACTTTTTTTTTAACTTGACAGACTCCTTCCCATTTATGGAAAGAAATAGCGAAGTTCTGCTTTTATTTTGCGTTTGCAAAAGGGCCAAAACTCAAGCAAACAGATTATATTTTCCATTCCACTATCAGCTGGAATTTAATTTTGTAATAACAATAGTTTCTAATAATTTTAGGACAATTTCATCTATTGTCCAGATGAGGTAATCCCACTCTTATTGTGGCCCAGTAGCTAATTTCTAAATTGTTAGAGACAGTCATATTTCCAATTGAAAAAAATGTTTTATATGAAGTAGAGAACTATATTTTATGTTGCTTCGACAATAAAGATATTTCTGAAATATTTTAAATTCTCAGAATAAAACGGTTCTTCGATTCTATAAATCCTATTTAAAACAATATATTGGGCACTATAGAGTTTGAAATAATATTTTCCATTGCTCTATAACTAAATCCGGCCAACTTATGAGAAATTAAAAATCCATGTTTAAATAAATTTTATAAATAATTTTGGAGCATCAAGAGAGATAGTCTGCAAATTGAAATTACGCACAGTTATTTGTTCGAATTGTTAATTAAAGATAAATTTGTAAATCACCCCAATTTACGTCAAACAGCTGTAATAACAATAATAGAATGTTAGGATTCAATATCAATAAAAGAGTATAAGGATTATTTTTTGTTGCATATTTTATAATTTCAATCATATTTTACTAATAAGACCGAAAAAACAAATAATAAGTTATATATCATAATTCTTTGAGAAATATATTTATTGATTCAAACAGCATTAAAGCCACAGCATATAGTTCTTTCCAGCCTTTAAAGCATTTTTTTCTAATTAAAACTATATCTCCTTCAATAAAGGATTAAAAATAATCTATTGAACGTGCTGAAAGTAGATCAGAAATTACAACGTTTTTTCACGAATTATAAGTAGATGCTATGAATTTTCGGGCAACCCAATAATTTCAATTACGTTTATGAAGTAAAGGAAGTCATACATAAAAATAACATCACACATAATGCCTTTAATCGCAAATTGAAATTTATTTTTCTTAATAGAAAAATTCTGAAATGTGTCCATCTACATTACAATGTAATAGTTTCATAAAACTACAGAATAAATAAAATTTAAAATTTCTGACGTCATCCTAAAAATTGCTACAGTTTACAAGTTGAAAGACTAAAATTATTTTCTTTCGCATTTACGTTCCAAGCATTCATATTCTTTTTTTAAATTTTTGTATATATTTAGGTTTTAATCATAATGTTTCTTTTAATTTTAAAATGAATTCACTTTATGATAATTTAATTAGTTATGATTCATTTATTTCTAGTCAGTTATTTTTTTTTTCAAATCCATAAGATAAGTCATATTATTGTATTGTGAGCAAAGCAACACTAAATTATTTCTTTAAATAATATATTTTAAAAATTTAATTAAAACTATGTTTTTTCTCTTTTGCCATTGACAAAAAAATATTCAAATATTTGATAAAATGTCCCATGTTTTTTTTGTATATTTATCAGTGGAGTAAGTGGAAATTAGGAAGGCTTTAATCAAAATAATGAATAATTTTTGCACAAGGATTAGCAAAGTCGCGCCTTACAAGCAGATGGGAATCACTTAAGTATCAGGATTTTCTCCCAAGAGAAAAGAAATGATTAATTTTTGAGAAAAGAAGCGAATAAAAGAGGAAAAAAGCGTGTGCACGTGGCGTACTTTAACAAGATTAAACTCGCTGAATTGAGCAATAATACAGATAAGTCAACGTTTAAACTAAAAGACAAAGAAGAACTACTTTTAATTATCTCCAAAGTTGTAAAAAATAAAGAAGTTGGAAAATATATTTGACTAATTGTTTTAAGCGAATTAAGAGCTGGCGAGGAACATTTTTCTCTCGCGAAGTTGTTTTCTTTTCTTTTTCCTCCTAAATTTATCCAATAAAGTTCTTTTAACTAAACTTATACCACTTTTCTTAAATTCTGCAAGAATAAATTCAGCTTTTGTGATATTGTCCATCCATTTTCATTTTCTTTAAAGTTCATTAAATCGCTTTTATTATAATACTCAAAAATGAGATTGTATTATTCATTAATAGTATTATACTATTATTATCTCCAATTTACCAGAATGACTGCAGGTTACTTTGTATATTTATTAACACATAATGATTATAAATATTTTTAATTATTCATATCAAAGTGGTCACATCAATCAATGATTAAGTCTGTCTTTAAGATTGAATTAGAAGTAAGCACTTTTCCATAAATGAAATAACTTGGATAAATGAATCGATATTGTAATTAAAATTACAGTATATTTCTTGATATTTTGATTATTATTTTTAGAGTGCTATTCTGCATATTCAATCTGCATATATATATAGGATATCTGCATATTCAATCTGCATATATATATAGGATATCTGCATATTCAATCTGCATATATATATAGGATATCTGCATATTCAATCTGCATATATATATAGGATATCTGCATATTCAATCTGCATATATATATAGGATATCTGCATATTCAATCTGCATATATATATAGGATATCTGCATATTCAATCTGCATATATATATAGGATATCTGCATATTCAATCTGCATATATATATAGGATATCTGCATATTCAATATCTTCATATTCTGTCTTCATACATGCATATGATGTCAACTCTATACTCGACTCACTAGTCAATTTCCAATTCGTTAGACTGAAGTATATTCTTTTATAAATAGTCTTAATTTCTATCTTGAATGAGTGAATTAATATACCACGGAAATAATTTCGAGACGTGAATTTTTATCCATTACTCCTGTCTAGGGATTGCAATACCGGGATACCGAATACCGGTATTTTAAGCCATTTGTACAATTTTGTAATACCGGTATTCACAAGTTTAAATACCGGTTTTTCGGTATTTACTAGAAATTTTTTAAATTGTCTCTATTATATGTTCAGGTATCGCGAACATAGCAAAATAGTATACGTTTTTGTTTTTATGTCTCCCTAATGGGCGAAATTAATTAGCTAATTAATGGCTTAATTAATTGCTTAAATCTAAATGAGCGAAACAAGGATTAAGGATAAACAAGGATCCATAATGACTGATAGAGAACAATTATGAAAAAAAGTTGGAAAGTGGATTGGTGCAAATCAGCAATGGTGCTATGCTCATGGAATTCAATTAGAGTAATAGATGTATTATACCAAAAAAAATAAAGAACAGAAGAATCCAAATACTGTGGATATAGAAACTTCGGATTCCAATTTGAAGAGACTAAGAGTGAGAGCGATATTGACAATGAAGATGATGACAATGTAATTGTTGAAGAAGATATTGCTAATGAGTATGAAATATGAACCTATCAAGAATTGCTTCCTATAATTTATAAAGTTCGAAAAATTATTTTTAAATTTTCCCCTATAAAAAAGATATTACTTAAATATATACTCACTGAAAATAAAACAGAATATATGTTAATATTAGATTCTAAAACACGTTGGAACAGTTTACTCCTAATGATGGAACGATTTTTGAAACTGAGAAATCCAATCCGAAAAGCAATAATCGACTTAAACCTGAAAATTAATTTTTCAGATAGTGAATTCGACTTAATATCCAGAACTATATCAGCTCTACTTCCAATAAAACTGACTATTGAGGCATTATGTCGGAGAGATTCTAATAACAGCTAATGCAACAATACATTTCATGTTGCAGTCACTGAAAGAACAGCACACATCACTATCTGAAGAATTATATATTACATTGAAAAACCGCACAGAAGAAAGGCATACCGAAATAGAAAATTCTTATGGTATTTACATAATTATAGTGATTTTAAAAATAAAAATGAAAAAAGAAGAAAAGAAAATAACCAATTCAAATCTGATTAAGTTTAGAGTAAACTTTCTTAAAAGATTTTACCCACAAATTATCGAAGATTATGATGTCACTACTGTCGATAGTGAAAAGGAATTGTCTCTTAAACAAAAATTAGAATTAGCGATAAATAAAAAAATTTCAACGAACCAAAATACAATACAGAAATCAGCTATATCCAAAACCATCCGACGAGAAATCGGTATATTTGAAGATGAGGGATTTAGAGGTAAATACTTGGAAAAAGTATATCGCGCATTGCTAACAGTACCACCAACTAGCGTAGATGCCGAAAGAGCTTTTTCGACAGCTGGTCATTTTTACACAAAATTATTTTTCAGGCTTAATGATAGTATAATTGATGCCTTATGTTTTTTAAGATCACATTTCAAAAATTTGTCATAGTACCACAGACTGAATAGTGATATTTACACTTTTTTTGTGATTTAAATAAATAAGATGTTCTTTTACTTTTTTTTGTGATTATATACTGCTATAATTTATAAGTTACAAATTATTTTTTGTGATATTTACACTCTCTAACAAAACTGGCAAATAAAACAAAGAAACACCTGTGTTTTCTTTCTTTTTTTAAAATTTATAATACCGGTATTAAAACCGGTATCCCGGTATTAAGATTTAAAAAATACCGAATACCGGTATTGAAATTTTGGTCCGGTATTGCAATCCCTACTCCTGTCCTAATTTTATATTTCTGTTCTCAAACGGCAAATGTTTGTTATTTTTTCGAAACATTAAGTTTTTCGGATTCTCGCGTGTTAATTTTTATAAGACGAAACGTCTCAATTCATTCACTTTAAAATTAAACAAAGAAAGGATTTCTCAAAATAAACTAAGAAAATCGCACTCTAAATAAAATAAAAATATTTTTCATATAAATGTATTTACGGGAACTGCCAATGCAAGCCTTAATCAAGAAAATATTTTAATATAAAAGTCTCTCAAAATTACAAGTTGAAACATTTAAGAGGAATATATAAAATGAAAAAGAAATAATCTTTTTGAAATCATTATTGGAAAACCTAATAGAAAGCGAAAGATACCATTAAAGTACCATTTATCACTTTATAAAAGCAAAAACTGTATGTCTGCTCATTCAATGTATAGTGCTTTTACAAATTTAGAAATTTATTTTAACGTGGTAAGAACAATCCGCTATTATTCACAAATTTATGCTTTGGTCAATTCAAATCTGACAAAGTATTTAATACTTTAAATTGGAATTCACAACATTTTATATCTAATCAATTAATTAAGTAATAAAAGTAAGTGATGAGTTCTCCTTCTCATTAAGATTAATGGCCCTTTCCAACACTTAACACTTTTCAACACTTTAAAATTTAGAAACAAAAAGTATTTTTAGCATATTAGATGCTCATTTGATAATAAACAATTTTTGAAAGTTGTTCCAAACTTGTATCTAAAATTTAATAACCGTGTTATATTGTTATGAAGAATCTATCTTTTACCTAAGATGTGGGTTCAATTTCCCACTTCAATATTCTCAGTTGGATTGTAATAAATAAAAAAAAAATCCTTTTCCGGTTATTGTATTTCTTATTATTTGACAGCTAAAGTTGCATAAGTAAAATTTATAAGTAAGTAAATTTATAAAGAAGATTTTAAGAATATTTTATAACTAGCCGCCTTCGGCGACCAGCCGGTTCCCCAATCTTAATGTTCGTTTAAATTTTAATAATTAAATAGTTTGAACCGGAGTTTAACCCCCTTCTTCGCCAAGTTGCGATAACGCACCCAAGCTGGCAATCTTTATTATGCACTATAATTGAACATCTGCTTCTTTGCTTTTGAACATTTCGCAAGGCCGTTGTTAGCGATTTTTAAAAATTTCGCCAAGCAGGGGATAAAACTCCGGTCGTACCATTAAATATTTTAAGCAATTCCAACTTTAATAGATTCTTCAGCAAAATATTTTAAAACTTCAAATTTTGATAGTCATATAATTCACTCATAATATTATAAAGGCCTTCAGTCATAACGTGATATGTATCTATCTAATTTTCTGTTAGTTCTCTTAGAATTTATGCTTTAAATTAAAGTGTAAATGATTAATCTGCAATTAATATAATAATATTTTTTACTGAAACAAAGCATTTTTTTAATAATATGATTACTGATAATAGAGCCACTGAGCTTTAAACTTTATGGTCACTAAAGAATATCTTTCTTAATTTATGTAATATCTCAAGAATTTGTCAACAAAAATTTCTCAGATTCATCATGAACAGATCGATTCATTAACAATGTTTAATTTTAAATGCATCAAACACTAAGAAAATAAAATGAATCGTTTAAAATAATCGGTCGAAAACAGGTTTAAAAAAAACTACTTAAAAAACGATGTACTTAAAACTATAAGCATATATAAAAAATATATAACTAACATAAATACATTTTATTTACAAAAGCATGCAACTAACCTAAAAATAATTTAAATCGTCAGTTGGTTGTCATGCCAACAATCAGAACAATGCGCATGCGTGGATTTTCTTCGCCAGTTACGTTAACGCAAATGCGTAAATTTTTCTACGCCAGTTGGGGTAACGCTATGCAGATTAGACATTTTTAATTTCCTTTATTCTGTGTTATTTTAATTCAAAAGTACTTCAGAATGAATCTGAAACATGGATTAATTAAAAATGTTTAATTTTAAATGCATAAAACATTAAGAAAATAAACAGAATCGTTTGAAATAATCCTTCGAAAAATGTTAACCCTAGCTTCATTACTGTTGGGAGAAAAAAACAACTGATGCCTTACTTATTTGGCGGTGGGGAAAATGGAAGATTTTTTTGGCGGGAAAGTTAGTTTTTAATTAATAATTAAAATTCTAATTAAAATTTCAAAAAAAAGGACCCCAGGTGCACATTCCCGACCTCTAAGGTATACATGTACCAAATTTGATAGCTATATGTCAAATGACCTGGCCTGTAGAGCGCCAACACACACACACACACGCACATTGAGCTTTATTATAAGTATAGATTAAATTAACCAGGCGGAACTAAATATTTATCCAAATTGAACAGGAAGAAAATTAAAAAAAATTATTAATAAAAAAATTTTTTTATATGAAAAAAATTATTTTATTTCTACATCCGAAATTAACATACTACATTTGGAGAAAAATACTTAATACTGTGCTGAGATAATTTTGCAAGAAGAAAATAAAGAAAAGAATCCAAAGAATGTCTTCGCTTGCTGTTTACTTAAATATTTTATGTGTAGCAATAGGATTGACTTCATCGGTCAAGTTTTATTCATTCTTTCCAAGGACATTCCTGATCTTTATGCAAAATCAGTACTTAGTTGTTTGGCCTTTCTGAGCATATTCGACATACTAAACATTGTTTTCATTGTGAAAGAAATGTTAAGCTGAACTTATTCTTAAAGCAATTCTAAACAGAATAATTTCTCATGCCGTCCTCATGTTCTTTCACATACTTTTCATAAGAACACACATGGGTAATTATTAAATAGCTACATAAAATTCTTAATTTTTAGTTGCTTGTGTACGCTTGTAATTATTTGACATCAAGGAATAAAGTAACTTAATACAATTAGAAAATATACAATACAAATTAATAAATTCAAATTAGAAAATATTCCAAATCAGTATAAAGAATTACCTGGTTATGTGCGCTTGTAATTATTTGAACTCAAATAATCAAGTAACTTGATACAATTAAAAAAATATACAATACAAATTTGAAAATATATTCCAAATCAGTGCAAAGAATAACCTGGTTTTAAAATAGTATCCGTACTACTAATAAAGAAAAGATATATTGAACATCAATAGAAGAAAACTCTTTTTAATCTTTATCATCAAACGATATTTTATTTGTTTGTCAGGGATAATAAATTGCAAAAAAAAGCAAACAGAAATCAATATGTTTTACTAAACATATGATTCATGTCTATATTGCTATATATGTATATTTTTGAAACAAAAATTGAATTTCTGAGTTCAAAAAAGTTAATTCAGAAACACTTCATTTTATAGCATGTCCTTAAAATTCTTTATATTCTGTCATATGATATACAACGATAGTTTCATTATATTCAATTTTGAAGGGGAATTTATCAAGCTTTTTTCTCAAGTATAAGAATGACTAAAAATTTATTAAAATTTTTAAGAAGTAAATATATCTGGAAATAAAATATTCTGTTTGAAGTCTCAAAAAACTATTCCTGTTTCTATTATACAAATTTTTATTCAGTAAAGCCTTTTCTTCAAATAACTAAGTTCAGATTTTTTAACGTCCCTCATGCATGATTACAATTCCTTAAGCTGCTTTCCAAAATCTTTCTCTCTGCTTTTTTCTGATGCAGGAGGCTAAGAATTAAATCCGTTATTGTCGTAGGAATTTTTTTTTCGTAATTCCTAGACAAATTCTTAAATTTGCATGTCGAAAAAGGAGAAAATGCACTGAAGTAGATATTTGACTTTTATACTCGTGAAGAACAAAGAAAAGAATGTAATCAAAAGAAACATTTACGTTCCAATCTTTAATCGCCTTTTTCCATTTTTGTACATTGCAAGAAAAATATTTTCCATGATTTTTTTTATATGTACTCTTAAAAATTAATTATTTCTTTAAAAAATAAGATTCAGTACTTGTGATGTTGCGAAAAATGTATTAATAATATTTTTTTTTTCTCTTTTGAATTTTATTCTAATAAATATCGTTAGCAACAAGATGGATCATAGGAAATATTTTTTGCGTTTAATAACTATACATCATTTGCCTAATCTATTTTTATGATGATTTTATCAAAGAAGCATCATAGCTTGACGTACATTTTATCAGTAAAATATTTGAAAAAGAAAAGTCGTTGTTACATTGAACAAGATAGTTAAAAAATAGTAAAGCCCAATGAATTAACACATTGGAAATAGTCTTAAACACGGAATATATTTCCTCCTACACCAGACGAAAATTCAGCTACAGACATGCACCATTTCATGAAATTGCATGATATAGTTGCAGATATTTTTAAATAAGTGTGCCGTGTGTATATACGTCACCAATCCGCCACATTGGTGATCTCGGACGATGATCCTTCAACCTTTGTACAGCAGTTGTGGCACCATCTACCCACAGCAAATCAAAGTCGTCAGACTTACTTGACGCAGCAACAGCATCAACTACCACTCACCCACACACGTTCGCCATAACGTTTGGCACTACTCAAATGGGTACAGGAGCATTAGAATCAACATCCAATACATTACCACTCAACAGTTATATCGTTCGTCTCACCTCGACTCACTGGAGAGAGAGTCTGTAGTGAATAGCTTATAAGCCAGTTAACAGCTTCAATACCCGAGCAATTGCTTTTGTATTGTGGTCATATTACTGGGCTGCGAACCACAAGGTTCCAAGTTCTATCCTCGCTCATCACAATCTGCCACATTGGAAGCTTTCACGACATATCCAATATTTTCAACACTTTTTTCCATTCTATTTACTATGACTAAAATTATTAAGTAGGCCTTTCAAAATTTAATCTATTATAAATTAGTACCAAATTCTTCATCTAAATCATTTTAAGTATCATTATTCAAGGTCTTTTTTACTGCTACAGTGTATCAGGCAATGGCAATGACGAATTTTTAAATTTGTTCACCTTTTAGTGATTCATATCAAATCAATTATCACGTCTCTGAATTGATGATTTTGCTCTAGAATATAGTTCGATTTCCAGAATTTTCCAATGTTTAGTTTCATACTGAAAAATCTTAATTCAGAATATAATAACATAATTTCACTTTATAATGACATAATTTCTTTAGTATTTATGAATAATTAATCTTATCTTTTAATTTTAAACTATCAAATATTCAAAATAATTTAAAACAAATTTAAACAACATTGATTTTAAAGTATCAGCAACGGCATCTAAAATGTGTGAAATTAGGTTCTAGGGTTTCATTGAAGGAAGTAATAAAAATTTGGTGGAAGACAAAAAAAAAATAACCTTCATGGAGATAAACATTGATACTAAAAAATAATAAAAATATATATTATCAATAAATAGGTATATTTTCTTGTATTGTCAAGAAAATAATTCTAAGAAAAAAATTCAAAAGTTCAAATCTCAAAATGATGGTACTTTTCAAATCTAGCTAACGAGTGTATGCCATTTCGAAACTTCTTAGGTATATATATATATATATATATATATATATATATATATATATATATATATATATATATATATACGTGAACTGTTAGGCAAAGTTAGAGATAAAAATATTGAATTCAGCTTAGTCATGGTGGTGAGATTGTGGGTTGTGATAGCAAAAACATTACTGAGTTGAATTCCCTTTGTTTTGTGTCAGATAAATTGATATTTTCTTAACATTTCATTCACTATACTTAAATACCTCTAAATTTTATCAATATGAAATTAATTTAAATTTGTTATTTATGATAGCGTATGTTTCTGATCCTATTAGAACCATAGATGATACTAACTTCCTCGAATCTGAAGTAAATGTAAAGATTTTATCGACGTTTTCTAATATGATGAATTTAGTACGATTTGCGTAATACGTTATTAAAAGTTTGCGTGTTGTTTTGTAAGGTAGATAAGTTGTATAATTGTTGTAAAGGCCAGACCATTATTATTTTAAAAACCATTATTATTTTAAATATTAAAACTAGCCTTTTCCGTATTAATTCTATTTGGCTCCTGATGTTTCATGGCATCTAAAGCAAAAATCAGATTTGTAAGCAATATCATTATGTTTTACTGATGTTTAAGTATTATCATATAAATTATCGGACCCCTCTTATTTTTATTCTTTGGGGAAAGAAACACCACTTTAAACGCTCGAACTCTAAATGTGATTTTTTTTTCTTCGAAAGTATTGTATATAAAGCAAATAAAGCAGTATTTTAAAACCGAACAAGTATCTACAAACAAAAAAATTTATGCATTGTACAACTAAAGATTTCCTCCCATTCCCATGATGACTGGTATGAGTGGAGTAGTTGCCCATACGATTTATGAAATTAATAACTGTCATGGTTTGGACAATATCTATAAATTTTATTAATAATGGAATGCATGGAATGACTCGCATTTAGGGAATGCCTTAAATGCCTTTGGCCGCGTTCGCATTTAGTTATTCTTCCTCTTCTAAGAGTTTACAGTGGGCTGATTGGTCAGCCATTTTCAGTAATGGTCCATGGCATCGGTTCATTGGTAGGTGAAACTGACATGGGTATCAAATTTCCAAACCATTATTAATTTTTAGTTATCGCTTAAATGTTTCTCATTTAATGCGAAAATTAATTCGAGAAATTAAAGAAAAATAAAACAGTTCAGCAGCAAAGATGCACGGTGCAAAGACGAACGCAAAGTAGCATAAAACATTTAGAAATATTGGGATTTATTCTTACAAATAAATCAGTGACATAACCTAAACTTTAATTTTACAAAAAAAATTCTTCTTTAATTCTTCGTTAATATATGTTTTATATTTCCAATCATAAAATTTGTTAATACTGACTATATTTCTATGATATATATAAAAGATTTAGGTGAAAATTAAGTTTGATTTTTAAAAGAGAATGAGTATATTGCCGTATTGAAGAAAGACAGTCGAATCTCCAAGGCCGAATGGTCATGGCACTGGTCTCATGATCAAGAGACCTGGGTTCGAATCCCGCTAGAGACAATGCGATTAATAGTATATGTAAATATTTAATTCCTCAATTTTATGTTTTCCTTTATTTCATGTTCCAGAAGATACTGGACATTTCTTTAGTTTACCAGACAAGTGTTCTGGACTTTTCTTGCTGTCTCCAGAAGAGTATTCTGGAACTTTCTCTGCTTATATAAAAACAGAAGATTTGTCAGTTACTGTATTCTCAGTTCTGAATTCAGTTAATAAATTGATTTAGCTCTACTTCTTCTGTGTGTGTCATTGAGATCTATACTAAAGCATCTACGCGACAATATTATAGGGAAGATCTTCCAGACATACTCCTTAATTTATTCTATTACATCTTTAAAGACAAAAACTGCAAGTATGGGGAAAATCTTATTATTGAAAGAACAATTTAAAATATTAAACATAATTTTAATTATGTACATGATTAATCTTTATACATAATTATGTACATAATTATTTTTTACATAATTTTTACCTAATGCAAATTCATACAAACGTATTAAGCTACAACAGAAAAATAATTATAATAAATATGTATTACTGAGCATTCGAAGCTGTTTTTGATTATTTTTTATAGAAATTGCTTTACGAATTGAAAGTGACTCTAAAACATGATTAATTGAAGCAAACTGAATCCGCCATCTATAACAACTTCAAAGATTTTTAATACCAGTATTCAAAATTATATTAAATCATTTTATGGCATTACAATTGTGCGAATGAATCCTATTAAAATATATATTCTTCAGAAAATACTAAAATATTAAAAATATTTTTTTTCCTAAAAATGTATTAAAATAAATGCTATATCTAATAATTCCTAACATAATTATCCGTTAATAACAAAACTATGATTGGGTAGATACAGAGTTAATATAAACTTCTATGCAAATCTGAGCTGTTTTTCGTAAGTTTCTCTGGATTTTTTCACTTTTGAAGGTTCCAGAATAATTAAGACTTAAGTAGAAATGCACATGCTCTGGCACTCAAGAAATATACTTAAAGCAGGTAGCTTTTTCAATATTATTTCCAGTTTAAAGTATCACCATTTCCGGTTTCGTATTTATCTGTTGTGTATTCTTAAATTTGCTGTATTTGTAGTTTGATCTTACTTACTGTAAAATACTGTTAGAATCGAATTTCTTTTCTGTAAATTAAAAAATTAAATTTGAATATTTCATTCAAAAATCCATTTTCAACCTAGTCATAAACCATAATATTAACTAAAAAAATGTACTATAAAAATTATAATTAAAAAAAAGCTTTGCGTTGCATGAAGGATTACAGTTTTCGAAACACTGAAACATATCCAATAGAAATATGAATGGGATATAAATTATATGCGATTCGGTCTGGCGAAATCAATACCATAACGTGAGTACCTTTTGCATTAACTTCTCTCTTGTGAAATCTGAAAGTGGGTCATTGTATTTTAGGTATTCCTCCTGGGAATCATTCGTCTTGCCTTTATTAAGATCTATGTTATAAAGGCGCTCTTATGACTCATTAAGGACATATAAAAATCTGATGATTCTTTATGACTAGGAGAGCTTCTCCCATTTAAAGAGATTTATTTTATGTACTTTCATTCTTTGATCTTTCTCGTTGGTACGTTGTTTTGAAATAAAGGCTATTTTAAAACATTATTTGCCGTTTATGCTGTTAGTTATGTCGTAAAAGAAGAATCTTTAAGTACCAATTCATTAATTATTTTTATAATTGAGAGTATTTTGGGCATAGGAATTTTAAAAGTTCACCTTGGAAAATATTTTGCTGTGATTTATAAATTCAAGAAATAAATGAGAAAACATAAAATTCTAATGACCCAAAAGTTAGACTCCATGAAATAAGTAGCAGAAAATGCAACTTTTATATCTATATTTTATTTTCTACTTTAATATCTAAATATTAAATAGAAGTGGAAAGTATGATAAATATAAGAAACTTCAAAAAAATATTGCAACATCATGCAAGAAATGAAAATAATCCATGATTGACTGCTACAGCCCTGACAAAGGAATAAGTTCTTGAGTATCACTTCCTCCCCGTTCTCCTTCCTGTTATTCAACATTTCTACAGGTAAGATAGATGACGTTATTACACCAAGTCATTACAGATTAATAAGTAGAATCAACAACTGATTTTGTGGTTATGTACAGTCATGATATTTTTTGATGAACAATATATCAATATCAATATGACAATAAATTATGAATTCCCCATTATAATATTTCACTTATATTTTAAAAACCAAACAAATTCACGATGCATGCATAAAAATATTCAAATAAGTCTCAAATTGTTAAAATGTCCTCATTTTAGCATTTATTTTTATTAATAATATTATTTCAATAATACAATTATATTTATTAATAGTAATAAGTATTAAATTTTTAAAATGAGAGGCAAAGAGAGAGTTAAATGAGATGGCCGTAACTACATATATACAGCTGTTGATTTTCAATACAACCCGTGTAACCAAAATTCTATAATATTGTTAGAGGAAAACAATCAGTTGGTATGCGGTAAATTTCAAAATAATCGGAAGTTAAATCTGTCATCCACTTCATAATATTCCGTATAAAAAGGAGCACTAACATGAGATTAAAATGATCATTTTATTAAAAAGTAAAGGTTAAAGAATTGAAATAATAAAATTTAGATTAAGGAAAAATAGAATCGTCAACAAATTGCATATGCTTTGCAAAAAACTAATGTATTTTTATATCCTGATACATTTCTAATTCCTTCTTTTAATAAAATTGACCATGACAGCTCAGGCGATCATTATTTGTTAAACGGAAAACAATTTATTCCACATAAAACATGAAACCCAAATCAATAAAGGTTCTTTAAAATACAATTATGGCATGCCTGTAAGGAATATTTTTGTTCTAGATCTTTATATTCATCTCAACCCTTATATACAAATCGGCATACTCTGTCGAAAAACTCATAAATCACGAAAAGCTAAAGAGAACCAATTCTTATCAAAACATAGTCAAGCATACTCAAGCAATATCACTTTTAGAAATAAACAATATAAACATATAGTAACTCACTAATTTGAAAGCATTAATATCACTCAAAAATGCATATCTAGAACTCGCTCTACAAATAAAACTCCATCAAAAAAAATTCATTCGCATTACTCCTTGCAATTTTATAAATTTTCTGAAAAAATATGAAATTCGATACAAAAACACAATTTTGGTTTCTTAATAGAGATATCACCACAATTCTTGTATTTTACAGAATCTTCATCTTTCGCCAGGTTTTCCAAATAGTCGCAAAGTATTCCTGGGATTAAGAGTCATTGGTCTACCAACTATTCAGCATTTATTAAGAATATCTATAAATCCTTAATTTCAATGATTATATAAACAAAACATAAATTACATTATATATTCGTAACGATATGGACAACACTTTAAAAAGTAAACTTTTATTACTTTAAAAAGCTGGAGGAAAAATATCCACTTAACATGAAAGCATATATAAACCTTTATACAGCCAGGGTTATTTTAGTTCTTGTGTTGTGACCCTAAAGAGCGACTACATTATTTTTAAAGTACTTAATAATATTAATGCTAACAGTTAACTGAATCTCCATCTAGCAGTGAACCACGCCCAATAAATGTAAGTAAATAAACCTGGGTGGCTAATAGCTAACTAGGAATGCAGATGTTTCATTTTAATAATTGGTAGTGTTGGCCCGCGTTGATACTCATTACGAGAATTGGCACCCACCGAAGCGGAAGCAGAGACTAATGGCATTAGAAAAACCCCGAGGTTACGGCTCTTTCAGTAATGATGGAGGCATAATGAAATTTACACTTCCAATGCAGCACTGAAGAGTTGAAAGATATTTTTTGTTGCTCTCCAGGAAGGGATTGCAGTGTGCAGAATCAGTAATTTCAAGAAAGTGTTAGAAGAATCCCTTTATTATAAACCTGTTTCCCTCAAATTCTTCATTAGAATTGTTTTCGAAGAATTAAAAGTGTTGAGAGAAAATTACTTGGAACAAGATCATTATCATTTTGTAATATTGTAAATTATTATTTTCTGCTGAAACTTAATAAAAAACTTTTTATTAAAAATATTATATTCATTTTTATGTCAGCAATATTTTTTAAAAGTAGAGTCCAGTTTTTTAAGGCAATTATGGGCCTACGTATGCTCGCTTCATAGGAAGACATTTCCTTTCTCTTTAAAATTGGAAAGCCCATGTAACCGATATAATTTCAAGCATTCGATCAAAAACAAATCTACTTAAAATCTTAATCTAAAATAAGATATTGGATGAATACATACATGCATATACATTTAAACCAAAAGATCAAAAAATGCGATCAGTTCTTGTGTACTTTGATCTAGGATAACCACAGTTAATCGACAATATTTTCATACTATTTAGAGTATCTTTAAAAAATTGTGGAATAATGATTAAAGGAATTTTGAAAGTTTCAGTTGTAATTTTATAATTTGAAATTTTGATATATATATATTTGTTATTGTACTTTTGCATTCATAATCAAATTAGAGAGATAATGGAATTTTTTTTTCCAAGTGTATATTTCTAAACTAATCCAAATTATAAATAAGCATTCAATTTAAAAGCAAAAATGAATTAAATGAAATAAAATGGACGGAAATAAAGAATCGGCTCTAAAGACATTATCAAGGATCGCATTTGGAAAGGGATTCAAGACGGGCATTTTTTCTATGAGGTGTCTGATTTTGCCCAAGTATTGACCCCTAGCGACCCAAAAATCCTAAGAAATTGAGATTCTGAAGATAAGAATTATTATCAATAAAACATTCACAATAAATTACACAATAACAATAAGCAAAATATTATTTCAAAATTCAAGTCCAAGCAAGTCCACAACAAATTCGAATTTAAGCAAACCACTACAAGACCATTATCAAACTTTAAAACCAATACACATCAATAAAATATAAAAGCAAAGAACATACCATTTGAATGCAAAAGTAATCCTAAAGATTTTATGAAGAAACTAAAATTTGTTACTGCAGACAAACTAAATTCAACTTTCCCGCGCTTAAAGCTGAAAACGCCTACAACGATTCGTCATCAAATGACATAAATGGAGCAATTTCAGCGCCATCTATTGTTCAGGAAATATTTACTTTTTTTTCATAAAAATTGTTTTAATTTTTGGTTGGTAATTTCTAAACTAATTAATAATTTTAAAACTACTTTAGGGACAAATTGTCCAAATGTTCCTTGTCCTAATATTCTTTTTAAAAAACAGAGTTTCTAATCAGAAGAATTAGAAATCTAATGAATACTGTTGAAGTTTTGATAAATAATTTAATTAGTACAATAATAAATATATTCTTGTTGTTTATTTTTTTTAAAAATAATTAAGACACTGTGTATGTAAGAAAGGCTTTTGATCTGAAAAATTGCAGGGCTTAATAGTAGGGATATAATAAAATAAAAGTAAAATTATTAAATAACTTCAAATATTTAAAATTCAACACTATCATACGACCTAAGAAGCAGTAGGAGAGCATAGCAGCTGTTTCGAAGAAAATGTATGTTATAAGGAATTTAATTAATCTATTATTATTAATCATAACCTCAGTTAAGTCTATTAACCTATTAATAATGGCAGATTAATCACATTAAGCATAACATTTATACTGTGATGGAAGGCCATAGTAATAGATTATAATTTGTTATATCATTTTACATGTAAATGTCAGAATACATTTGGGAAAGCCTTCCTATATATGGGAAAAATATTAAATTTAACCACCTTGGACGATATCACAGTACTTTTCAACAAGATTGCAATCTTAAATTTTTGATTAAAAAAATTTAATTTTTAAAAGAAATTTGGATTAGAAAAAAATAAACAGTAATTTTTCAAACCACTTATTAAGGAAATATTTATAATGATTTTTGAAAACAAAGATGTTTTGGCGAAGTGAATTTTAAACCATTAAGGATTAGCAGTATCTACAAATTTGAACTGTCGAGTTTCTTATTGAAAATTCAGCGCCATTCTCAAAATATCTTGAACATTATACTTTTCTTAATTTTTATTTCTGATTAGCACAACAACCTATATCTTCTTCTTGCTATATTTCGCAAATAAAACTATACGCACTAGAAATTTTAATAATTTTTTTTCGTATTGTTAAAAATATTTATGTGAAAATGTTATTTTAAAGTAAAAATGAACGAGAATTGTCGCAGCAAAATGATTTAAAAGGAGCAGATAATAATAATTAAAAAAAAATCTAAAATTAAGGGAAGGAAAACAATACTCATTCTTATGCTATATTATTCTTGGAAATCAGAGAAAAGTTTAAAAAAGTAATATAAAAAAATTAACTCAATTCCTACTTTCGCAAGAACTGAATTCTCGCGTTCTTCACATTTATGGGAAAAATACTGAAATCCTTGCATTTTACTGATTGATTTATCTACTGCCTGTTGATTCCAATTTTCATTACAAACAGCTAAAACTCCATTTCAAGTATTAAAAATTAATTAAATTAAATAATTAATGAATTAATATTTGAAAAAAAAACTGTATTAACGTCAAGTGTCATCCACTACAAGTTTAAAAAAATGCATTTGAACTGGAGTGGATGAATGAAAGGCATTTTATTAACGATTGAAAATTTTAACAACGTATATAAATATATATTGGGAGAGTGTGAACTAATAGTAGTAATTGAAAAAAAACACCTTAACCTCGTAAAAGATTAAAAACTGCAAGAAAATTAAGATATAGTTATTGTATTTTTCAAAACATTTTAAATGCATGATATATAATTACTTACGTCAATTGTTTATTTGAAATATTACTTTGAAATCCAAATTTACACGAGCTATGTAAATATGATATGGAAATATGCCTAAGAATATATTGCAAATGCAATGTAAATACAATATTTTCATTTTCAATTCAGAAAAATGGAACGCAAGTAAACATAAACAGAAGTGAAACAATGCTAAATAATCGTATCTATCTATTGAAATCTATCAAGATGAAAAGCTATTTAAACTCTAGTATTTTTAGTTTTCAATGCCAATTGAAAAGAGTTATATCACTCAGAAAAAAAATCAATAACAAAGTATAAAAGCCAGATGCAAAGCTGGACTTCATTAATTATACATTCATGTCCATTTCAAAAGATGACAAGAACATGCATATTGAATTCTACAATACATCTCTCTACGTTTTTCGGTGATCATTAAATTTTGCTGAATAAACAGAAGCTCAGGACAAAATAAATTTTTTGAAATCTTCATTCTGCTTTGTTTATATGTATCTCCAATTGAAAAAGTATCAGCAACTTTAACGCCAGATCCAGATATCCGGATCATCCATATTTTAAATAGTCACTTATAAGAGTCTTCATTGCTCGTTTTTTTTTAACTTTTAACTTCAATATTCCTACATATATAATTTCTTTATTCTTGCTCTCTATTCAGAGATTTCATGAAGATTGAAAATCCTCGCCATTAAAAATGATGTTCACATTCAACATATCGGTAGAAATAATAATTAGATGCATCATGTCATCTATTAATATTTCTAAACATACTTTTAACTTAGATTTTGATTGCACCTGGGAAAAAAGGTACAATATTTTGATAGAAAACATGGATATTAATGGCAATTTTATTCTAGAAATCATGAAGTTGTATTACCAGTAAAGTTTAAGGTTGAAGTGAATATTAGTGTCCCCCCCCCGAGTTTGTCGCCAGTATGGCAACCCAACGGAACACTCTTCTAGCGACCCTAACGCTGTTTTGTTTACTACATTTTACAATGGTTGAGTTGTACATGAACTACATCTATTTTTAAAAATAATAAAAAAATATTGATGAAAGATTTTAATTTTGTTCTTTATTATAATTAAAGTTATTTACAACTGATAAGACCCTGCAATTTTATTTTTAATGTGAATACAAACAGAAAATATTTATTCTTTTGCAATTTTTAATTGTCAGTATGCGTTTTAAAAAATCGTCTGAGTTCTTACTTTACGAAATGTCTGCCTTCTTACTTTAAAAGTCAGCTGCAATGGAAATCTTCGCAGTTCTCATTATTCTTTTGGTGTTATAACGTTTGATTCACTTGAAAATTCGTTACTTCGGCAATTGTGCAAGAATGGATGTCGTGTAAATGGGATGAAAGACAGTATTTCGAACCTGCAGAATGGATGAAGAGCGAGTGGAATATACATTTTTTTTACGAGTTGATGAAAGGAAAGGATGCTTGTTTGCAATTTTGTATGGGTAATGGTTTGATGGCTTCTAAGTGTGCATTAAATAAATCAAGTAAGTGTATTAATTCTTTAGAATTCCCTCTGAAGTCCTTTCCTCTAACGTCCTTCATTCTTTCTTTTCTACTGATTATGTACTGTTCCTGTTATCCAAACAGTCCTTACGTTCAATGTGCGAGCGAAGCTGTAGGATGTTTTTTAAAGTTAAAAAAATTTGCCTTGTACCTTCTACAGATGCCGAAGGCATCGGATGCTCTAACATTTGCTCTACACACAACAGACCAGCACAGCCAGTCTGAAGAAAACAATACTTATTAGTAAAATAAATCATTATATTGCGGAAACTGGTAACCGTAACTGTTCCACAGAAGTGTTTGTTTACTTTCTCCGCCATCTTCATTGGCGACTTGGCATCCTTAGCGCAGCAAGAGGCACAATAAAGTTCACTTTTACCAAGTTTTAAATTAGTATTCTGCTTTCCTTACAGTAACGACAAAAAGGTGTTATATTCAAGGTACTAAATTTAAATAATAAATGTACAATTTAATTATGAATATAAAAAATATTGTAGGTAATTTATTTATTTTTTTGTAATTTGGCAATAAGTAGTAAAGATAAAATGATGTTAAATAGAAGTATCTATGAAAGATGTAATTGTAACAAATTGAGGTATTCACTTGTGTATTCAAAAAATTTCTTATTTTGTTAGTCATCCAGTGATTTCTGTATATATGCACGGATTTTATGTGATAATCAAGAAACAGCAATAATATTTTATTACAACGTTATATAGTTTTAATAGATACATACATCTGTGCCCATTTGAAATCTTTACATTTACATTACTCTTAGCCTTTACATTAAAACCTTTATAATTTTATTTCCTAGCTCTGATTCTATTTTATTTCTACTCATCCTAGTTGAGTTCTTCTGGAAAGAAAAGATTCTGAAATTTACACTAATGTTAGAATACCTCGGATATTTTTATAAATATGTAGTATTTCACAAACACATTCTATATTCAATAATATTTATCATTCCACTATCATTAAGAGAGGATACTCAATTATCAGAATATATTTACATATTAGAATCACACAATGATCTAAACGATTTTACTACATATATTTTGTTAAATTTTTGTTATATGTTTTCTTATACTGATTTTTTATGTGATTTGATATATTATTTTATTATATGTTTTTGTTACATTTTTATAAATTTTTTTGTTTTATTAATATGATTGCTTTATTGATTCGGAATTTTTTTAATAAAAAATTTAAAAAAAAAATATTGCAGACCTTTAATCACACAAAATAAGAGTTAACACAAGAAAAAAAAAACGTTTAGTGATCCTTTATTTAAAACCCTTATAAAATCAGTACAAATTTCATCTGTTTGTTTACAATTTACATTTTATAGTGTACTGAAGCGTACGATGCAATAGCAATGACTATTTTACGAGGAAACTATGGTTAAGAGAATTATATCGTCACAACTAAGATTCTGACAAAATATAAGAATTTGACACAAAATATAACACAAGTTAATATGTATCTAACTTTACAATGAAAGTAGGGTTATCAGAATTTCGATTTTAAGTCGTTTAGTATATCTCAGTTATTTGACTCCAGGAAAAAAAATACCAAATTAAGTGCTAAACAATTGATATTTTAACATCTGTTAATTCATAACTTTCTAAAAGATCTACGTTTCTCTCTCTGTCTATGTATATATATGTGTGCGTTTGTGTATGTGTTACAGATTTACTATTATAAGTTGTAGTAGATTCTCTCATGCACACTGGCAGAATGGCTGAGAAATAAAAAAATAATTAATTGTAGTACATTTTAGATGCAAATATATAATAACATTATAGGTTTAATTTCCTAATTATGATTTTCTCTACACATAACGTTCAGAAACACTTAAATAAAAAAAATTCTAAAATCAGTTTCAAACAAATAAGGCTCCCCTAATAGAAAGAAATCAGACATGACCCAGATTTGAATTTAAAAAAAAACCCGAATAATGAATTTTACCAAGCGTAAGTAATGAGAAATAAAACAAATATGATTAAAATGAACTATAAAATAAATATATTTATTTAAACACATTTTTGTGACATTAAAATATTGTAGAATTATTACAAAAAAAAGAAAATTAACCCATCTCTATAATGAACTTCTATTACCGATATACTGAAATTCATTTTTCCAGGAACATGAACATCAAATACGAAATAAAATGAATGGTGAGAGAAAAATTAGTAATAATTTTCAAATAAAATCTTGAAACTATGAGTTAGTTCACCTCAGCTCATTATTCAATGCTGCAATTTAGCATAAGCAATTCAAATAAAATGTGAATTTTTTTCGAAAAACAGAGTAAGGCTCACAACACTTGAACTCAAAATCTGCTGTGAAAACAAATAATGTAAATTTTGATCTAATTAGGAAATCCTTGAATTAGTTAAATTAATTTAAGTTTGATGCAGAAATTAGAAAATATATAAAATGCTTCTATTCTATGGAAGAAAAAATGTTGCCAATATGTTGCAAATTAGTAAGAGTTGCTAGCAAGTGTAGATTATTTCATGCATCATGTTGCCGATTATTAAGAGTTCTGCAGTACTTTCTTATCTTAACTGCAGAAATATTTAGCTTTAAGAATATCGAATTAATACCCCACGTTATATCACTTTTTAATGGGTATTAGTAAGGTTTCGATATACCCTTTTCTATATGGGGTATAACAAAGAATAAAGCCATGAAATATAATTACTAATTTGAAATCATCGAGTATTTGTTGTTCTATCTGGAAAAGAATACAATCGTATTCCAAATGAAACAAATGGGAGATATCATCTCCAAATTCCATCTTAATATTCTTAGACCTATTGAAAGATATTAAGTTATTTTTACTTTTTTTTTTTTGATTTTCAATATAAATCTTTTACTCTCGATAACTAATTAATATCTAAAAGAGATACAAATGGTACAAAAACTTGGATTTCAAGACCACCATCATGGCATTAATTTTGGCTAACGGTTTTGGTGTAGAATAATTATCGGTGGCATATGGCCTTGAATAATTTTGGGATCGTACGATGTGCATTTTTCTTTTGACAAAGCTCAGTGCAGCCGAGTAAAGGATACTAAAATGCAGAGTAGTGCAAATAGAACTCTGTTTTTTACTTACGTGACTGTAGATTGTACATTTACTGATGACTTGATCCTTGCACTCTGTGCCATTTAGATGGCCATTACTTTGACTTCGAAAAGGCATTCTAATTGTGTTTGATACTGCAAATTTATAGAAATAGCTCTTTTTTCTTTTCTATAAAGAGAAGTACAATTTTCGTTGAAGCTCGAAACTGATGGTGAAATACCTATATACTTGGCTGGCAAGAGATGAAAATAGCCCCTATTTACTTCAAAGATGGCTAAACTATTTGGAGATATCTTCCATACACTTCCCCTTGGAAGGAATGTCTTTGACTTGTGGCTATGGCGATTTCTTAAACATCGCGTCTTTGCAGGATGATTAAAGGATTTGTGCGAATTGAAAGTAAAGATAATACACGAAGTTGCTGCGATTCTTCAAGATACTATTGATGCCAGTGATAAATATTATTGAACCTGTGATGCTGATTTTCTTCATTATTGATCTCATCGCTAAAAACAAACATTTACAGATATTCTTAATGGATGCTAAATAGTTGCCAGGTAAATGGCTCTCTACATTAGAGACAAATTTGGCAAACGTTTGAAGACTTTTGCGGCAAAAGGCAAATGAAAGTTATGAAAAATACAACAATTTTGATTTTAGTTTTGTTAGAAATTGAGATCTGGAATGTCCTCTGAATACGCCAGTGTCACAATCGAGTACATATAAATGCAAAACGATTCAGTATTTTCTCTCTTTGTAGTGTTCTATTATAGAATGACACCTTTAGGCACACTTTGAAGAAGTATTGTAAATTCCCGTTTACTTAAGTTGCATGTTTCTACACATTGTGTTCTTTTCATGCACCAATGGGATATTTCCTACATGCTATTCTTGTTTTTTTAAGGATTAAAGCGTCATTTTCCAGCATCAAATGAATCGAGCTTCTTTTACATTACAACCATCAGACGATTTCCATATCAATATATTATACTGAGTTTTGCATATCTGATTGATGCAAATGAGTAACATATTGAAAATATTTAAACAAACAATTTATATAATCATTTATCATTTTCATTTTTTTTTCTTACTGTTCATATGCAAATTCCTAACACTGACTGATTATTAAATTTTAAATTTCAGATTGTTTCTTTGTCCTTGGTTCTAAAGAAACGAAAAACACATTCTACAGAAATCTATCAACCACAATAGATTCTATACAAATATAATTTAAATTAGTTATGACCGTACATAGTATTATTGAGAAACCAGCTGATGATTAATATACACTTTATTTTCACTTTACTTGCAATCGTGGGAATAATTATGAAATTTATGGTACAAAAAGAGTTATTCTATAATTATCTGAACTCTCAAGATTTGAAAGTAATTATCATAATATAAAATATTATCTGAATTTTAAATATTATTTGAGAAAAGAAAATAGAAAAACAATAACTTAAAATCTTTTTCTTAGTCCTTAGCAAAAACAAATAATAACACGATATTTCGTTTCACTTTTTATCAACTACTATTCCTCTACTCTTTTTTATATTTTATGTATAATATTTTTAGTACACAAAGAAGAAAAAAGAAAGGCTATAAAAAACACTAAGTTAATCAGTTCTCGTTTTCTTTTTGAGTAATCCGCCTATGTTGTTCTTTTTTATATACAAGATTATTAAAAGATGAAAAGCGTCCACTGTTTCGGATATCTCCCATTAGATAATTCAGTAGTGAAGAGGTTCCGGATACTTCAGAGGACCTTGTCAGAAAAGATTATTGTGAAAAGAGGAAAAAGAGAAAGAAATAAACTATATATTTTCTTAACTTTACTGAAGCTTTACTAAATGGGTTTTATCTTTTTCACATTTATTTTCCGCAGTAAATTCTTGGGACATGAAGATCATCGGATATGAAATCGGAGAAAATAGTGATAACAGAAAACTTCGGTATGTTGGTAGAGTTTGGATTGGAAGATGTTTCTTTCTATTTCTTTCTTTAAACACAAATTAGTTAATGTTTTCATATCATATAAAATACTGTTTTTTGTAAATTTAATTTAATTATTAAAACAATTTGTTGTCACAGAGATAATGGAAATATTTGATTTCATCATTTAAAAACTTGATTGTATTTAGTATTCTACAAATCTTATTTACATTTATATTACTGAACGGAATATAAAATGTGCTTACATGAACATAAATGTACGTAATAATTATTTGAGGAAACAAGACTGAATTTTTAACAATATTAACAATGTCCTTATTAAAACCTTATGTGTACAATTTAAAAAAAATAAGCTTGTTTTTCTAATGTGTTACCCAAATTCAACCCATATTCCATAGAAAGATAGATATTAAATTATTTATTTGAAATAAAACGCCTATTAATATATCAATCGAAAGAAAACAAAAATAAAAAGTATTCAATGCAAATTATCAATTTTTATGCCTACATCATCAACATATAAAATGGGAGAAACAAAATCGCTCTGTTTTAATTAACCTCATCTTGTAACGTATTCACCTCAACAATCCTTCCTTTTCGCAAGATATTATTAAATAATTCATTTCTTACATTCCTACACCGCAAGCTAATATCCCCTCGAACAATTCGTCATAAATTCTCATGAATATCGAGGCCCTAATTCGGCGAACTCGCGAGAGACGAGTTACGTGATTTCCAACGAGGGACCATTCGTCTAATTCTAATAGCAGGAAACGTCAAAGTCCCCCTCTCCAGAACGAGCTTTAGATTCGGCAACTCGGGAACGGGTAACTAATTGGAAAACCCGATTAATCCTTGCCATAGCAAATGAAATGCTGCTGGGTTCTTGGGGCTGTTGTCAGCATTAGGAGCGGCAGCCTATTCAACTTGCCTACCTTATCGTCAAGAATCGATTTGTAAAATGACCGCTTGATTTCAATTTCAGCGTTTTCCAGTAGACGAATGCAGATGTGGGGTGTGTGGGTAGAGTATTCATCTATTCTTGGTGCACACCATCTAACGCAGTTTGGACGGAAGCCAGATCGTTGGGAGTGATTAATAAGTCCCGGCAATGAAATTCCGAAATCGTATTTCCGCTTCAATTTGGAGACATGAAAGGGGCTGAAATGTATATTTTCTAGAGCCCAAAGTGTTCCCTTTGCGTTCGAAACTGAGAGCTTATTTCCATTCCAAAACGCACTCGGGGATCTCATCGGTTTAGGTAGATAAATGGAGGAAAAGTCGCAGATTTTAGTAAAATTGCTGTTCATCTTTCTTCTTTATATATTGGCTTTCCCCGTTTAATCAATGTACGTATTTTCCGTGTTTATTTCAGAATGGGGTTCTCTGAAGTAGTTTAGAAACGTAAACGACGTACGAATTATACAATTTAGAACTGATAAAAGATAATAAATTGGAAAAAAATATCCGTACAAATCTAATTTCTATGAAATAATTTTAATATTTTTATAATTTGAGTGATAGAAATTATTGGAAAATCAGAAATATTCATAACAGATATGGAAATTATAGCTTTTAACAGTGCATAGCAAATAAATCTTTTCAAATATTTCACTTAATTTAATTGCATAATCTTGTATATTAATTTAATTATATTAATCTTAAAATTTTCGTTTTAATTTATTTATAACTACTTATTTATCGATAAATATTTATCGAAATGTAGCGTGCATTTGTACTTAAAGTATTAATAATTTAAATCTACAAATTTTATTCTATAATTTAAATTTGTTTTGATTTTTTTCCATAAATATTTATAAGAAAAACTAAAATAGGCTTCCAAAATGATTATACATATTGAATATAAAATAATGAGTATATTCTACTATATTATCTGTGAAGGCACATTTTAAAAATAAAACTAGCTCCCTTTCTTCTTATAGAACTACTGATGTGAGTGGATTTATTTTGTCGTTGTTTTGAAGGAAATTTCAAAAAGATGTGTTATCATCCTTTTAAGAATATTAAAGGAACATCTTTAAAGAGACATCTTTAAAAATATCTTTGAAGAGACATCTTTTTGTGTAGGCGCATCTATTATCCATTTAAGATGTTGTGTTTCCACGTCTGAGTTAACTTGATTTATTTATACTACAATGTTTTAATCCTTAATTTTTAAAATTAAATAAAAAAAAACATATTTAAGTATATCGTAAGTTATTTTCGAAATTTTGCAACTTTGTAACTTCAACCCTGAAATGAGACTTCTGATAACAAACTTTACGAATCAGAAAGACTGTGATTTATAAAGATAATTGAAAAATTATAGGTTGTGTTCATGTTAAGACACTGTTTGCAGTTGCAGAAGAAAATGCACGCCGATTCAATTTTACTCACTCAAATATTGTATTAAAATTTGAAAACCTATGAAATTTAAACATGCAACTTTAACACATTTAAAATGTTTGGTAAAATTAAGAGTTCAACCACAATAATCATTTCCTCTTTTTTTTATTACAGAGTTCATGTCTTCTAGATATGTCATCAATAGTGTTTTTCTCTTCACCAACTTCTACTTTCAAGATAAATTTAAAAATATCCGCTTTACTTTACATGCTCTTAAGTTTAAAAACAGCAGAAAATTCCAAACTTCAACCACAATACTGATTTCACCAACTTTTACTTCATATGAATGATCTATAAATATGCCATCAATGTTTACCAGTCCCATTTCACCCGCTATTTTTGAGATATAATTCAAAGTAAATCATTGACAGAACTTATTAAATTAATCTATTACACATAATCATTTATTTACTTTTTAATTTGGAAAGTTGAGTAATTATTCAGAATTCTTTATGTTTATTTGTGCAAATCGGAATTTTAACGTTCTGATTTTGTTGCTATATGTACATGAAATCTGTTTAACATGGCTATTAAGTAATACTATTAATATGGACGGCGAATAACTTATTATCAAAATCAAGAATTTTTTTAAAAATTATAATTATTTGTAAAATAATTACGACTTTGAATGCATTATTTTGAGAGACTATAAACGTCATTTTTAGCAGTCTGGAAAAAACCCCATTAATTTAACACACTGTTAATTCTGATTAAGTATTACTTATTAAGGATATTATAAAACAAAAAAAGCTAATATCATTTTTTTCTTATAATTCATGTAATCTTGTACGAAAACATTTATTTTTATTGATGTAATAAAAATGTTTCTTGTTTATTCTTATATTGTTTTAAGCTAGAATATATTGTCTTTAATCTGAATCCAGACATTTTGTAATTTTACCTACTCAAGATTTTATAATCTCAGATGATGATATTTTTATCTTAATTTATAAATAGATTCTTACAATCACATGAAATCTTAGGAAGAGCGACGATCCTCTTTCAAAAATCGAATCAAAATTTTTAAAAAATAGTAAGAATAATAACACTATAAAACATTAATACTGAACTTATAAAACATGTACTTAAGGTATTCATCCTTTTTGATTTTTAATTTATAAAATATGTTATTACTGTTATATTAAGTAATATCATTAAAATATTTATAATAATACGTCATGTTTTTTTTAGTATGATCAAAGCTGAAAGTTTCATTTTGCAAAAGGGATTATAAGAATTATGTTGTTTTATGAAGATTTTCCAATAATAGCAGGGAATATTTGCTTGTTTTGGTGTTGATTGACGATAACTTTGCGTCTTGGGTACCTTTTATTATGATCCTAGATGACAAGAAATATTTTAATGTTTCCAGTTATAATGTTACCTTTTATATTCCTGGTTCTGCCTTTCTACCACGTTGTTGAAAAAGAGATTTTATTACAGTTTTTCTTCTATTGCAAGTCAATTATGAATTATTTTGTGTTATATCATTATTTGAAGTATTCTTTGTACTTAGAACATAACGGAGGCACCTCGAAAAAAGGATGAGATGCTTCCGGCATGGTGGTTGGATCTCGCCAGCCTGGAGGGTATAGAGCTAGGTGGGATATCTGACTCCTCCCATCGATGACAGGACGTACTTCCTTCGGGGACAGTTGTACCGTGGCTGGTGATGGCCCTTATAATTCACCACAGTTCCCGCTAGTGTTGCTGTTGCGGCGGTCGGGTCATTCAGTTTTATGGTTTAAATCTGTGTGTCTTCATGGCGGGTTGGAGAGTCAGAAAGATAACTTAGAACATTGTATTGCATTAAATTCAACGTTCATATTTTTGTCGTATACATTTTAATATTTTTAAAATTCAAGCTAAAATACTAACATCTTAAAAGTTCGCATTATAACGTTAAATTGGATGGATAATAATTTATGCAGCTTCAAGACGCAAATATATTTAGCATAATTTTCAGTATTCGGTTTAGTTCTAAAATTAATCACTGTGTTATTTTTTAAAATAATTCCTATATTTAAAAAAACTTGTTTTATTTAATATATAAATGAATTATAATCGTGGCAAAACGATTTGTAAAATATATCTTACAAGTTTTATCCCATACCAAAAATATTATTTTATATTTTTCATGGATATATTTTGGTATACCATCAATTAATTAAACTAATATACGCATAAATTCGATTTTTATTTTCAAATATGTAATTATTTTAAAATAAATATTTATTATTTGAAATATTTCTTATATGTTTCTTTTATATTTAAATTAATATCCTACTGAATTGTTTGTTTATAATGTTTATTACACAGTAAACATAATACTATGTTGAGAATTTTGTACTTTCTTGTTCGTTTTTATATAGAATTTAATATTCTAAGAGCAATCCTGTTTGTTGTTGGCTGCTGATAACAAAATCCATAAACTAGTTAATGAAAGAATAAATTGAAAGTGAAAATCCTGTCAAAGCTTTTAAAATTGAATCATGTTGAATCATGTTTTTCTAGAAAATATAGGTATATTTTTTGTTAATATCTAGATGATATACGAGTCCTTAACAAAATATAAAAATATATATTTTATGAGAATAAATTGTAGAAAAATTTTTTTCGAAAAAGAAAAAAAAAATTGAGATACATGTTAAATTTTTTTTCAGAAAATGATACATGCTGAAAAAGATTGACGCTAAAAATACTGTACTGCAAACAGTTAAAAATTTAGAAAATTGTCGCAGCTTAGTAAAGCGCATTTTTCTCGGATTTATTGGAAATCTTATAGCAACTATAATCCCGAAGCAAAGAAAAATTTTACTTTTTGGAAGAAGCAGAAAAAAAAAAAGTATTGAGTGTCTGAAAAAAAAAGGAAAAAAAAAAAAAAGAAACAATTTTTGTAATCAAGATTTCTATTAGATATTTATTATTTTTTATTTTGAACAAGAATATTCTTACACTTTTAAAATTTGTTGAGTCAAGAATTTTTGCTTGATTTCTGAATTAAAAGTTGTATATTACTCTCTATATACAGAAAACAAGGACAAAGAAATACTGCATTTTAATATATCGATGAGAAAATTTTAAATATGCATGAATACATTATTTTGTATGTCTTTTTTTATTTTATTAAATATTTTTTCCTATAAAACATCACATGAAGTACAAAATCCTAATTACAAAACCAGAATATGATGAAAGCATATAATTAGTAAATTAAACTTGCATATTTGGTTTATAGAAATTTCATACGTCGTAGAAAATTGTCAGTAGAAATAGACATTCTCCAACAGAATAAAATTGAGAGAAATTCATTTTGAATATCTGACAGAAGATCAACGACAATTTTTACTCAATGATTGCATCTCAAATGTTAAATGCAAAAATACTAGCAAAATTATTTGGATATGTGGATTGAAATTGCTCAAAATTTACAAATCAAGTCATATATGACGAATACGTAAACATGTTAACAACATTTTATATAATTTTCTCTTACAGTAATGGATAATGGATTAACGCGTCATACTACGAATAAATTGTGAAAAAATGTTTCAATAAAAAGTATAAAAAATTCTGATTTATCGTAATATTATTTGTTATTAATCTTATTGGTAGTATCACTGAAAAATGTATTGTGAGCATGGGTATCTGATATATCTCTGCTCTAGTGAGAAGTCACAAATGCCACATGATATAATATGAATTCTATGATATTAACTAAGCTAAAATTGCGACTTCAATCGCTTTGAAAATCATTGGATTTACTAAAAAGCAACTTATTTTTAGGTAATTGTTTATTAAAGCATTCTTCTTTTAAAACGGGCCAGTAAGTCTAAATGGTTTAGTATGAGAACGTTTTTTTTTTTTTTTTTTTTTTTTTGCCGCCGTCCTGGCATAGGGGTAGCGCGTCTTCCCCGTGATCTGGGCGTCCTGGGTTCGAGTCCCGTTTCTGGCATGGTTGTTCTTCATCTGTTCTATCTGTGAGATGTGTGAATGTGCCCCCCTGTAAAAAGGGGCTGTGCAAGCGAATGTGATGAGTGAGTAGCTAAGACGTACTCTTGGCCCTAGTTGGCGCTACTTAAAAAACAAGAGACGCACCCTCGGCTTAAAATCGCTGACTTCGTCAGCGAGCTTGTCCATGGCAAGTGCTATTAGAAACAACAACACGTTTTAACTACATTATAAATGGTTCTTTATTTGTAAATAATGATATTATTTAATGTTTTTTTATTAATATGGACTTTTTAAGTCATGTTCCATTGACCAATGCTTTCAAAATAATAAATTTACTAATAAAATAATTTACAAATTGTCCCCCAGCCAAGGCTAATAATTTTCAAAAGCTGTTATTTTAAGTGGTAAATTTTATTTTAGGGAAACCTCATGACTTCCAGATATGTCTTCATTGTTATCTGCTGCATATCATCGATCGTTTCCAAATTAAATTTAACTAATATTACTTTATTCTACATTCTTTATGAAGGAAAAACCTGAAATAATTGCAGCCAAAACCATTCTACCGATTTCAAAAGTTTTCATTTCCTATGAAAGTTTATAATTCAGTATTATCAATGACCATCATCAAATTTCACCAGTTTCAGGTGAAGTTTCTAAAACCCCTGACAGAGTTCCTCAACCACAATCACTGTATCGATTTTATGAATTTTTTATTTTACACGAAATCTCATGAGTTCTAAGTATGCTACTAAACTGCTTTCTTCATTTTCAGAAAATATTTCACAAATATTACTTCACTGAAGATTGTCTATGGAGAAAAACTTAGACAAAATTTCCTCGCCACAATCTATTTACAATAATTTATTATATTCTCTAATTTATTTGCAATTTTGAAGCGCAACCAACCATTTAAATATCTGAATATTTATTTTGCAAATACAGTTTTAAATTATATTTGCTTAAGTAATTATTTCCAATAAATTGATAGACCTGTAGTTATTAGTATATGACAAACATGGGTGCTGTAATCCTACGTTGAAACAAGTGAAATTCACATTCAGGAAAGCGATGGGAATGCAATTGGGCTATAATTTCCATCCGCCAATTTATGAGAAATAGTGAATTAGAATATTTATCGTGAGAAACTGTAAGTATGCAAGGAATTAGAAACGCTCTGATATAGTAAATATTCATCTATTATGGACATTTAAGAGTAATTGAATTGTTATTACAAATTATCAATTTGTTTCTCGTGTTTCTTCTCAAAGGTATGCGCAATTTTTAATCACTTTTTAGATAAAACTCCGATAACATGAATTTTAATAGCTTTGAGAAAGAAGATTCTGAGCTCTAATGAATCGGAAAAGTATTAATTTGAATGGCCATCGGAATTTAAAAATTGTTTAAGTGTTCTTTTTCGTTTAAGAAAGTATTGTCGAAACTACATCATAATAATGAGCAATGGAATGCATTGATGGTATAGGTGATACAAACAATTATAACATCTAGTTGCTTATCTATAATCAAATTAAATCCATATACTATATCAGTTTAGCATTTTCTGGCATATTTATATTCTGTTTGCAGGCTATACTACTTGTTGTGGAGGAGTTAGTTCAACTATAAGGTTCAGTTGCGCTATCTGAGAGAGATGAACATATATGAAAACATATATCTCAACCTGTGATTGCTAATATCATTCCTTAATTTTGAATTTTTATGTTAATGGAATTAAATTTCGAAAGTAAATTCAAAAACAATTTTAGATTTTTTTCTTATATATGATTATGAATTTAAGATAAAAAAGAATCGAAATAGTTATACTAACTAAATATATAGCTATTAATGTTTATCACAACAAGTCATGGATTTCTATTACGTATATTTTAACATTTATTGTATTATATTTGATATGAGACTTTTATGAAATAAATGTTCAAGAATTCAATGAACTCACAAGAAATTTCACTTTTTTTTTATATTTGCCCCCATAGGCATAAATGTGAGAATTCTCATCTCTGTAACATTATTTATTATATCAGAAAACCGAGAAACAATAGAATTTTAATGAAAAAATAAAATACAAATGTTATAATCAAAATCATTTCTTGTACCGTGGTAACATGTAATTCTTATCAAAATATTTTTTTCTGCATCACTGTACTTATTTCGATATTATTTCATTTTCTTAATCTGGATTCCTGTAGCCTTCTTGCTCAGTATTACTCCTTGTATTAAAATAGAAAATGAAAAAGAAAGTCCTTTAAAAAAAGATCAGGCTTCAGCACTAATTTTTTCTAATCCCCTGTGTTTATTTTTTTTCCCAAAAGAAAAAGGTTAGGATAATACGAAACTTGATGAATGCGTTGGATATTTTTGATAAGTAATACTCTAACCAATTATCTCCGTGAGCCTTGTCAAAAGAGGTTACTTGTTAAAGTAGGAAAAAACGTTAAGTCATTTGTCTCCTTCATTTAATTTTGTTTGGTACCGCAACTTTACTGCTTAGAATTGTATTTCTGCTAAATATTCTCTGAGTGGATTTCTTTGAATTCTTCTCTTCAATTAAGAAGAAAAATGACATTTTTAGAATATTTTAACGCATTCCAAAAATTTTTGCTTAGTTTTATTCCTTTTTTTGATATGAAATTGAATAAAGAATTTTAGTATTTCCTATATAGAAGAATTAAATAACAAATTAAACTGCAGATGTTTAAGCATCTCTTACGCAAGATCCACAGGTAATACGACAATTTAATTTTGTACACATACATTCCGGAGCATGTGGTTTTTATCCCCCCCGCCCTCCTCCCCATAAACTAAAGTTGTTTCCGATATTTTTAATATACTTGTTCCTGTTCTATACTTGTTTCTTATTTGCAAACTAACTAGCTTGTCCAATACGAATCAGAAAAAAATTGTTTTTTCGGTGAAGTTGACATAGAAAGTTTTTAAGCTACAAATAATATAACTTTACGTTGCCATGTATGATATTTCTTAATTCTATATTTAATTTTTATAGAATCGGATTTGATTTCAACTTCAATCTGGAAGATAAAAGAGGCAGAAATATCAATTGTGAAAAACAATTATCTCTTGAGCAATTTGTTGTATAGAATTATATACTAACATCTTTTAAATTATTTCTACCTCTGCTTGAAAATATTTTGCAATTTTTTAAAAATAGTAAAATTTACAGGATATATTATTTTGTATCTGACAGAAACCGTTAAATAAACACCTTGATTCAATATTGTCAAGACTTTTAAATAATGAAAAATATTTTTATAAAATAAAAAAATACCACCGATGTATTAAAAATGGTAAATATTGTTGTAGTAATTTAAATATTTAGCATTTTTATAAAATCTAAATAATTTCCGAAGTAATTGTTTGAATATTATTTATATAATTACATACGAAAGCTAATGTATTTGTATTTGTCATTCAAATGTCATTTTTATATAATTACATATGAAAACTGATGTCTTTTTGTATTTGTCAGATAAAGATAAAACGGCTATGAGCGTTACTATCACGAATTTTCTTTTATATATATATATATATATATATATATATATAAATTTGATTTCCAAAACTATAAATATTTATTTGCGTATATTTGTTTTTGATTTCAAAATGTAAATTAAACTATTCAAAATATCCAGTTATTTCAAAGGTAATTTATCTTCCACTTATTTTGTTCCATTTGATGGATATCGAAAAGATATAAATACACTTGATATCCAAATATTGCAAGAGTAAATAATATTTTCTTCGTTAGCTATTTATTTAAATTGTCCAAAGAAGCATTCTCAAATGGTATATTTTCTATGATGTAGGCAACTTTATTATTTCTTCATAATTCTGTAATTTTAATAAAAAAGCGATGATTAAAAGAATAAGAAAAAAATTATTATATTTTCCAAATGATCTGGAATTTACTGAAAGTTATTTATGAATGAATAATAAATCTTTACACAATAGCACTATCAAAAATATTAGTCTGTTTCTTTTACGTATAATAAAGGTGAAAGTATATATGCTTCAGTGTATGTGTTAGTGCATTACAGAGCATTCCGTGTGACCTAGAGCAATCAAGCTATATATATATATATATATATATATATATATATATATATATACATATATACAAAGAATTTGGCGTTTTTCTACTTCCAAAAATATTACAGTTTAAAACTGATTATTACGTAATTTTAATATTAAAAGAAATTAAATTTTATATATATATGATTTTTTTCCATTTTTAATTAATTTTAAAAAATAATCTGATTATATTTCAATTGAAGTATATCTCATATGAAATAAAATTTAAATTAAAGCATTCGAGCACGTTGCTCAAGCATGGGAAAAATTAGCTTTTCTCAATACTTTGCCATAGCGTTGAATTTTATTTTGAAATATATCTCGGAACTGAATATTAGTGGGTTACTCATGAACATTGATGACAAATTTAAGACTCCTGGACTTTAATTTAAAATGAAAATTGGTGGCATCAACACAATTATGAAATGACATGAAAATTGTTCCTCAAAAGATAATATACAGTGAACTAATATTTTTGAAATTTCTCACAAAAGTGTAGGGTTGTAAGTAGGAAGGAAATATTGCATATGAAAAGAAATTGGTAAAAACATAACAACGTTTGTAGCTGGAGGGACACTTTGAGAATTTTTTTCAATAGTGAAAGTATAGTGAAATAATATTTCTGATATTTGCCTCAAAAATTTGATCGATGGAGCGTCGCTAGTCATTGATCAAACGGTCGGAAGTCTTGGCCCAACGTTTGGAAGTCGGTTCATGTATGATAAAAATGGACGAAGTCTGTAGTGTGGTTCAAGCTGCGAGTCTCTGTCTTGCTTATTCCGGTTAATTATGTAAAATGGAAAATCCAGCTATGTTCAATTTATTATGTGAAATGCAAAGTGAAGAGTGATATCAGATAAGATATTTGATGATTTACTAGTAATCAGACTTTTTATAGAAAATAGAAATTGGCAAAATATTGCCAATGGTTGGATCTGTTCAATGACCATTTTTCCCAATCTTTAATCGGTGTTTGAACCACCCTTTAATTTTCAGAGAGACTATAAATATTATGGAAATTATCAAAAATTCAAAATTAGGAGTAGAAATAGAAAAAAGCTAATAGCACATTTATTAGCTTTCCTTAAAAATGGTTATATAAATATGTCAATCGTTGTATAAATATCGGTTATATAAATATGCCGCCGTTGCATTTGCGGTCGAGTTTATCACCTGTGAATAACGCTTTTTGAATTCGTTGGTAAAGATCTACAGATCGTGCACTGTTAAGGCAATCTCATAATTCAGATGTAATTCCAAATAAAACTAACAAAATATATGGTCATCATTCAGCATTCTGTAATATAAAATGGAATGAACCAAAGAGTTTCTAAAAATGTCACATAACACATTTATTGAAAACTGCCAATAACAATGAATCCCTAAAACCAAGAAGGAATTTTGACATTTCTAAATATTACAGTTTTGAAAATTAAATTTTTTCCCTTGAGAAAGTAACATCCAGCAGCCCATCAACACCCCAGCTGCAAACTTCTAGAGGTCGATCATGATGTTGTCCAGGAATACCATAAATACTGTATGGATGCCAGTTATTACATTGAAATATTCCCGACATTGTCGGTTTTAGAATGCTGAGCAATGGACTTATTGCTCATACAAACAGGATTATAGCTCGAGAAATGAGCCAATATCTGAATTTCTAAATTGCATGTATAATGCTTTATAGTTTTTGTCTATTTTCGGGAAAGTAAAGATACTATAGTACATTCTTTCTGTAAATAAATTTCCAAGAAGAATTGTAAGATGTCGGTAAGAAGTTTGCAGTTTTCCGTTATTAAGCCGACATTGCATTTGCTTACAACATAAAATGCTAGAATATTCCATCTTTTCTTGTTACTGAAATAAGTTATTCTTTTAAATAGCGCTTGTAGGAACAAAGAATTTTATGTTTTACTCCACATTCCAGTACTTTTCTGAGATATCTGAAATGATCAGTTTCTCAAGTTTTTCTTCCCTTCTGCTCTGTCCCTCAGGGGGAGGGGGACACCTCGAAATGAGTATAAGATGCTTCCGGCATGGTGGTTGGATCTTGCCACCTGGAGGGTACACAAATAGGTGGGGGATCTGACTCCTCCCATCGATGACGGGACGCACTTCATTCGGGGAGGGTTATACAGTCGCCCTTAGGACTCAACCACCGTTCCCGCCAGTGTTGCTGTTTCGGCGGTCCGGTCATTCAGCCTTATGGTCTAAATCCGTGTGCCTTCGTGGCGGGTCGGAGAGTCAGTTGGTTGACTTCCCTTCTGTTCTTCTCTAAGTTGCAATTATAATTAAAATGAACAAAATTATACGTAATTAACACATTTTTTTAAAGTCATTGACGATTAGATCAGGTATAACTTGGAACATTTGTACATATGATACTTTTCCTCTAATGAATAATTTTGCATTTTTAAAATAGATATCTTTTTTAAATTTGATATTAGTCTCTCTGAGCTAAAAAAAAAATCGTATTACTGAAAATGTTATAGATCGAAATGTGAAACTAAATTGAGCATTTGATCTACTTCGAATTAACATTTGTTTAAATGCAGGGGAGGGTAACTGAAGATCTTAACACGTGGCTACTGCGAAATTGAAATTGGAGATTCGACTCCCCTTCCAGACTTCTTAGAAAATCTTCAGCTGATTTCAAGAGAAACTTAAGCAGCATCTGACGTGGATCGAAAACTCGATATTCGACTGTTACTGAATTTCTCAGTAACTTTAATCTGATTTCTTGTCCATACGCTGACTTGCAATCTGATTTTAACTAATGGGGGCTGATTCATGCTGATATAGAGGTTGATTAGCCATTTTCAGTTTTTGAAAAAATAAATGGCAAAAAATTTGTTGGCTTTTTTTTTTTTTTTTTTTTTTTTTAAGAATTTAATGAAAATAGAATAGGTGCAAACTATGAGTTAAACATTTTTTTACCTAGATGGATTATTTAGAATAATCTATTGTATAAGAAAATTTTTCTTTTATTCAGAATACTTTGATCAAGGTTGTATGTAATTGACAGTTCAAGACCATATGTATCAGATGAAACTAGTTTTGACTATCATTCTTTTCATTGGATTTGCACGGATAGACAGTTCCATCAGTTTTACTTTTTTCGAGAAAAGTTAGATAGATAATCGTAAGAATATACGTATATATGGGATGATATAAACTTGATTATAATATAATAACATTATGTATTTGCATATTTATATTTCATATTTATGTCATAATCTGCATAAAAATATAATCAACAATTATTTACTATCACATATTTTTGTAAGATGAAATAACACAATGAATGACATAAACAATATTATATCATTACATGAAAAACAAATGTCATAAATTATTTATAAATCATAATAACAAAAAAACTCCTTTAAAATTTATAATGTTTTAAATTTTCCTGAATTTATGGCTCTTATATTTCAAAAAGGAAACCAAAATAAACATCAGTTACCAAGAATCTTCGCCAAATGGTGATATTTTAAATAATTTTTTTCTTAATAATTTCTCGAGTGTTTTATTTGATTTTAAAAATTAAATTAACCATAAACCTCAATGAGTTTTTTTTCTATTATATCGAAATCGTTCATAAAACAGCTATTGGTAAGGAATATAACAATAATTTAAATGAATAGCGTTTAAACATAATTTATTTGAATTTATTTAAATTGAAATTCGATTCTATTCCATAATGAAGGAATGACTAAAGATGAATTTACAGTTTCATTTATAAATTTTGAACTAAGAAATTTAGTTTAACTAATTTTAATTCAGCTGTTCACCTAATATATTTGAACAAAACATATTTCACACCATGCGTTGAGAAAATTTTGGGTCTCATCGAAATGGTATATTTTTTAACATCAACTTGTTCCATTAGTCCACAGTAATTTTAAATCCCACCTTACATAATATTAGTCCAATTTTCCTAAACATTGAAATGAATATTTTTAGGGAAACAGAGCTCTAAAGTAAATGATATAATAATAATTACAAAAAAATTTATGAAGTAAAGTAGAAATATCCATGTCTTTATAAATTGGAAGAAATGTATTTGGTAAAATAAAAAAATAAAAAATCTATAACAATTTTTAACAAATTGAATTTTGTAAAATTTGAATTCAGGAAGTGAGTTTTCAACTTCAGAACAATTCTTTTAAAAAATTCAATCATAATATGATTCATCGAAATTAGAAGAAAGGAGCCATTAATAAAACAATCAAATTTAGACGGAAAGACAGAGAACATGATAAAATATCGATATTAAATCCAATTTTCCATTTCTACAGACAACATTATAGAAAAAATGAGTTGTATAAAACGACAAAAATTATATTTAGGTTCCAAAGAATTACAAAAAAATCTCTTTAGTTACACCAGAAACTCCGTAAAATATTACGTACTCACTGTTTATAATAACTGTTTATAAGCAATAATGCTGCATTAGAAGATCACAGGAAAATTAGTTCGATTTCTATTATTTAACATAATTTTGAGCATAATGAGAAAAAACCCTTTAAGATTAATTGTGTTTCTGCGAGTAGAAACAATGTGAAGAAATTTCGACATAATCATATTTAAGATATGAATACTCGAAATCAGAAATTTGAAAAAATGCGATGATATACAATTATATGAAGTGAAGAGAGGCAGAGCCAATCCTTTGTGGCAATTCATATGCTTTTAGTTTCCTTTCTAAGTGTAGAATCTGCTTTTATTAGTCCCATACAACAGAGAGCTTACACAACCAATGTGTTCAATAAAATTCTTAGTCCTACATTAGCATAACCTCCCTCAGTTTTCTCTTCTTACAGACAGTAAAAAAGTTATTATCAAAATCAGGTAGGAGACTTTTTAAAAGAGTATTGTCTACAAGATATCTAAGAATCTATATAGATTTAACACTAAATGATAATTGTAATTTTACACAATTGAATGTCAGTTTTGTGGGAAACCAGTGTAGATTTCTACTTTTCATTTTGGATTCTACATTTAGTTTGCAAAATGCCTGAAGGAGGTTATTAGTTTAGTGGTTTAACACATCGCACGCATTAAAGCGTTATGTGTGCGTCAAGTCGTTCTGGAGACCATACTGATTTGTTTATTGTCATGGGAGATAGCAATTTTGCATATTACAACACGTAAAAGATCTAAAATCGAAGATCGAAAATAAACTTTTTCTACTTCGACATTTTGAAGCACATTGTGTGTATGTATTTTTTTTCCAAGTTTCTTTAAAATCCAACAAACAGAAATGCGCAAATAGGATTTTTTCTGATTCTTCCTTAATTTTTGAAAATGGATGTAAACATTTAAATTAGATTAGAGTGGCTTGGATTTATTTTTTGTTATTATTGAATATAGTCTACGAAGTTTATAAAAGAAACTAAGAAATTCTTTCTTGCTTTTATTTTCTTAAAAGTATAGGTATTTCTTTAGGAATATAAACTGACAATTTTAACAAAACTACACTAATATGAGCTACAACACCTCTCTCAGTTATGTTTCTATGAAGTTCTTAGACATAGCCCAGTGACTTAAATTCAATATAGTGCTTACATTTGTTCACAAATTCCTAATTTTATTTTCCCTATTACTATCCAATAAATAAATATGCAACAGATATAGTCGCATTGTTGATTACAGCTCATAGTATAACTCTCATTAAGGAATAAACAGTCTCTGAACTTGGAAATTAATTTCATTGGCAAGACTATCAAAGTATATTCCCGCAGCGGCAGATCTGACGTTACATACGCCATATGGAATGTTTCCGCCTACCTGTTATATCCTCGAGTCTCCGGCATTTCATTCAACTCTCTGAACGGAATGTAATGGAATTTGCTTGTGTCAAGTTTGGTACTCATGTCCGATGCGAAACAGATTCAAATAAGTGAGGGAGGTACATTTGGACTTTAATTTCTGCCAACTTAGTTATGAGAAGTGTCGCCCATTAGTGTTGGCTTAGAACATTCATTTTAGAGAATTCGATGTATGGACGTCATTTACATTCAAATTCAAAATACGCAGATTTGTCAAATGCTCTTTAAGGGGAAAAACCGACTAAAACCGGGACATGTATTGAAATGATGAATGGATTTCTGTTATATTACTAGAAGCAGAAGGACACGCATGTTGAGAGTTTATAATTGATTTAAAACACAAGCATGTCTTAAATTATTGCATGACTTCAATAATTTACTTTATACGCTTGAATATTTAAAGTAAAACAAACGATACAAGATATATCGGATATTAAAATAGTGATAATTTTCATCAACACTAGTAGAAAATTTGATGATTGCATAGAAAAAAAGGATGAAATTCGTAAGTATTAGTCTAGAACAGAAATCATATTTCATCGTTTTAGTAATGATTGATAGTACCACCCAAAATCAATGCTTACTTTTATCGTGCACTTTAATTTATTTTTCAAGATTTTTAGAATCTTATTGAATTCTTTTATCCTTTCTTTCTAAGAAGATTGATTATTTTTACGTCCATCCTGAACAAGATCCGTATATATGCATTTATTTTGAATAAGTTTAATAATTATAAGAAATCATCACATCTCGTAATAGTTTTCAATAGTAACTAATCCATAATAACTTCAAAGCAAATTATTCATTGATTAAGGATTTAAAAACTGACGGTCAAGCAGTAGTTTAGTCAGTTATTTATTTCAATAATGCAATATATTTGATATTAAATTCATCAGAATTTCAAAAAAAAAAAAAAAAATCAAGCATCAATTCATTTTAAAGAAAGGAACAATTACAGAAGTCTGAGTTCATTAAAAATACTTCGGTATTTGTATTGATGCACTAAAATTTGTTATCTGATTTAAACATTTTCTGAAGAACTGTCATTTTCTTTAAAAAAAATACTCATTACTTAAATCTAGAAACCAATGAAGGACTGTTAATCTATTTCTTGAATATTACTATGACAATACGATAACAGAGTTTTCTGGAAAATGCAATATTAAGTCTTATGAAAATAAAGCTAAACCAAATGCATCATTTTAAAGTTGAACAAAGGCAGATTATGTGCTCAAATTTTAATATATAGTGAGTCAGCAAATATCAAGGATACTGACAATGATGTAACAGAAATTCAATTTTATCATGGACAAAAATACAATTCGAAACAACACCATTTCTTGAGAAAGGAAATAGAATGTATAAATACAACTTATTATGAACTGGATATTGAAGGAAGATATAATATGTCAAAATATAATACAATATTGTAATACTCTTGAGAAAAGTATAATATTTTATTTATATGTATATTTACACAACATGTGAAATTGAAGGCAGAGAAACATAAAGCAGGTGAAGAAATGATGTTTTCATATATTTCAAATATATTCAAATTTATTCCATCTTGCATATATATTATATCAGATATATAAAATTTAGAAAGCTATTTTCCTTCACAATAAAAGTATCAGCGGTTTCGGTTAATTGTACTAAAAATAAACTACCATCGAAAAAGAACAATGCTATTCTAAATTCATTAACCCCTTTCTTATGTCATTCTTGTGAAAAAAAAATGAATGCATAATTCATAAAGTTCAGTTTGTCATTATTTTTTTATATTTTCTCGGTGCTCCTATTTTTCATGTAATAACTATTTCGATCTGGCTATGAATACAAAGTAAACGACAGGTTAAGAAGAATTTTGATCTAGTTTTTTCATATTCTAGAAAAGTTTTAATAGTGGTATAAAATAGTGATTTCGCATAATTTCTGTTGCAATTGTATCCTCATTACATTGTATTTACTTATATATTCTTTCTTAATATTTTACAACGAAATTTAATTTTTTTGCTATACTTTTATGTTAGATTTAAAGTAATTGTCTAAAATTCTATTATGTATATATTATTTCTATTGATAAAATTCCAAAAATATAAACATGATTTAATAAAGATTATTGCAATTACATTTTAAGGGGTTCATAATCTTCTTAAAATTATAGCTTAAAATATTGGCAAATTTAAGTTTATTCACTAAATTAAATTTAAAAATTAAATTCTTAGATTATAATCATTTGACATGAGTTGTGTATGAGAATAGGAAATGAGTTTTACTCGACACTTATCACTGAATTGATAAAAGATATTTGTTAATTTAGAGGAGAGTTATGTAGGTTCCTATTTCTGTCCCTGATGGGATTATAAACAAATATTATGGAACAATTATCTCATATTGAAGAACAGTAACGCTTTCGATATAGTTAGTTGCGCGAGATATATCAGAATTAACTTTTCAATATAATTTTATATCAATTGATAATTTTAATAAATATATGATATACAATATTAAAATTCATAATACTATATATCATACATTTTTATTAAAAATCATTATAATTAATTTTCATTTACAGTAAAATTTATTCTAAGTTGTTCGCCAATTCTTAATTAATTTATTTTCATTATGTCATTCGTCTTGAAGTAAATGTATTTTCTATTATTATCTAATATTTAAATGAAAAAATTATTTTTTTCAATATGTTTAATGCATTAAAGTTAAGTATTGTTTTTTTTGTTCGCTATTTTTTCAAAAAGAAATTTATCGCATGTGGTGATCGTTTTAGAAAGATATGAATTATTCATAGAGAGTTTTAATAAGCTTTTTTTTTGTTTTTTGCAAAAATTCTAAAGGTGTTATTGTATGGACAAATATCGTTTGATTTCTTTTAAAATTTAGACATGGAAATTTTCCTATATAATAGTAATCATGTTATTATGCAGTTTTCTAACTTGTGTGTTAAATATAAAATATATATGTATTTTTTTAAAAAAATATGAAATATAAAATACTTTTAAACAACAAATAGTATAAGCAAATAATTTCTTTTAGCAAAACAATTTTGAGGCTTTCATAAAAAAGTCACAAAATGGCGAAATGCAATCAGGAAAATAAATAAATTAGAATTCTAATCTTATAAAAATAATTTTAATTTCTTATATAATGAATGCTTTGAAATTTCCTTACGTTAATCATAATACCCATCGTGGATTTATACCCTTCTTTTATTCATTTATTTCTACAAGATTTTACGATTTTTGTTTAAACAAGAAAAATAAATCTTATTCATAAAAATTATAAAAATGTTTTTGCAAAGTTTTTCAGTCCGTTGTTTCCACGTTTATAATATTTCTATTAAATATTCTGATGACACAAAATGAGTATTCATATAACTTCTCAATCTTTCTTAGGGACTAAATTTCAACTATATAAAACTGTTTCACCTATAATAAAAACTGTATATTTCTTATCAGAACATTAGACCGGAACCTGGTTGTTAGGGCTTTGGATTCGCACCCATTGGGTTGTGAGTTCAAACCCGACAGCCGAAGGCTCTCCGTGTATAGTGGTGGCTGGAGCAAGCATAAATCTGTCATAGACAAAAATGCCGAGAGTAATACAAGTGGGGGAACTGGATCGTGAGTGATCATTCTCTGGTTCAGGTCTAAATTACGATCTGTAGTTGAATGAATGAATGAATTGCATGAATCAAATCCCCCCGGTAAAAAGGATTGTTATGTATGAGTAACTAAGTGGTGCTCTTGGCCCTAGATGGCACTACTAAAAAACAAGAGACGCAAAATTTCGGCTTAAATTCTCTAACTTAGTCACTTTCGCTGGCGAAAACTCTGTCTTTTATGACTGAAATACATACATTAGAATATTTTATTTATTATGTTGAAACTTAATTATTTCTAAACAATAACTCGTTATATAAAACTATTAATTATACTGGTAATATCGGTTCAAATACTAATAAATAGAAAGGGTTTACCTCATTATCGCTGCAGTTAATTTCTCATAATTGCACACTATTTGCATAAGTGACTAGAATATATTACTAACTGAGCAACTAATCCTGAATTCTCTCCCATTTCATTTCCCAATATATTATTTAGGCTTTGAATGTATAACACATCTGCTTACATTGTTAATTACAGACCATTGAATACGTGCTTATTAATAAAGTGACTGTCTATGAAATAGGGTGCCATTTAATGGACTAACAATTCCATTTCACGGAATGGCAGACTAGAATTTCATATGCTTTTGCCAACGTGATAGGTGGTACAAAAGTATTTTGGTTCCAATTAGAATCCTGTGATAGAAGATAATGGAATTTACTTATGCCAAGCATGTTTCAAAAACAGACATGTATCTTCAACTAAACAGTCAGCTACATAAAATAATTTATCCAATTTATCAAAAACTTTATCGTTGGAATAAAATTATCATTTAGGTTATTTAAATGCGTAGTTTTCTTTTAAGGATTGGATATATTTGTCAAATGCTGGTTCGTGATGTAAAATTAATTAGGACTAAACCAAGTATTAAAAGTCTTATTAATTTACAATTTATAGTCAGTCTTCTAGGTCGTGTGGGCATGATTTAGTTGCATAAAATAAAAAAGTCACGAATCTGAAAAAAAAAATACTATAAAACAATTTTTGATGTTTTTTCGTAGATTTTCAAATGCAGAAGAAATATTATAAAAATTCTAATAAATCGGTATTTTGTATTGCAATTGCTGTCAAATATTTTTCCTATTTTTTTATCATTTAAAATTTATTTTCATAGTATAGACGTAAAGAGATGGCATTTAATCTATACTTCTATTTCAAGACTGCATTATTTTTAATCCAGACTTTATTTATTGTACGGTCATGCGTCGTTTCGTTATATAACAAAAAAAAGGGCAATAAGGGGTTCTTATTTTTAGATTTATCAAAGATTAGACAACAGGCGACCTTCCTGAACAAGGGTAATATGCTGTCTTTAGCACCTGTTGACGGTTCAGTATAGCTTTAGGAAAATTAAAATTATTTAGTTCCATTTCTACCTAAAATTCTATGTTTGGAGATCATCATTGCATGATTAGGGAAACATTCTTCAAAACTATATACTTCAGTTCGGATCAACAATGAGACAGCATGGAATAGTTTTCCTTTCTTGAATGTGGAATAGTTGGACGAAGGAAACTTTGATGGACATATGTTACTTGAAGAATGCTAACTGGAAATTTTGTGATTTTCTCTAAAATTTGATGAAAAGAATAATAATCTTAACAATAGCTACCTTCCTTGATTTGAGATTATTTACCTCCAATATATTTCAAATATTTGTTCATAAATTGATGGCTTTCTTTTTACAAAATGATGGCATTCGCTTCAAATTCCATTGCTTCAAGTATAAAAGAATATTTAAGTTCAAATCCTTTGGAAGAATATTTTTTCACCTGATGAAAAAGATATTTTGCTTGATGCTTTATTCACATATGTTAATAGATAAAACTGAGAAATGAGAACATTGAAGAATGCGGCATACAAGATTTGTAAAATATTATCAAAGATTTTGACTGTTAAAATATTATACACTAGTCGCCTTTGGCGACCAGCCGGTTCGCCAATCTTAATGTTCGTTAAAATTTTAATAATTAAATATTTTATGCAATTCCTACTTTAATAGCTGCTTCATCAAAATATTTTAAAACTTCAAATTTTGATAGTCATATCATTCACTCACAATATTATAAAGACCTTCAGTCATAACGTAATATGTATCTCTCTCATTTTCTGTTAGCACCCGTTGAATTTATGCTTTAAATTAAAGTGGAAAGAATTAATCTTCAATTAATATAATGTTATTTTTTACAGAAACAAAGCATTTTTTTTTTATAATCTGATTACTGAAAATAGATTTACTCAGCGTTTAAACTTTATGGGCACTAAAGAATATCTTTTTTAATTTATGTAATATCTCAAGAATTTGTCAACAAAATTTTCTCAGATTCATCATGGACAGATCGATTCATTAACAATGTTTCATTTTAAATGCATCAAACATTAAGAAAATAAAACGAATCGTTTAAATTAAACGGTTGAAAACAGGTTTTAAAAAAACTACTTAAAAAACGATGTACTTAAAACTATAAGCATATATAACTAACATAAATACATTTTAATTACAAAAGCATACAACGAACCTAAAAATGATTTAAATCCAGTCCGCATCTGTTGATAATAATTGTCAACACAATGCGGAATTCAGAACGCAATGCGCATGCGTGATTTTTCAACGCCAGTTACGTAACGCAAATACGTGATTTTTTCTACGCCAGTTGGGGTAAAGCTATGCGGATTAGAAATTTTTAATTTCCTTTATTCTGTTTTATTTTAATTCAAAAGTACTTCAGAATGAATCTGAAAGATCGATTCATTAACAATGTTTAATTTTAAATGCATCAAACATTAAGAAAATAAACAGAATCGTTTGAAATAATCCTCCGAAAAATATTAACCCTAGCCTCATTACTGTTGGGAGAAAAAAAAACTGAAGCCTTACTCTTTTGGCGGTAGGGAAAGTGGAAGATTTTTTTGGCGAAAAAGTTGGCGCTGGAGAAAATTGAAGATTTTTTTGGCGGGAAAGTTAGTTTTTAATTAATAATTAAAATTCTAATTAAAAATTCGAAAAAAGGAACCCCAGGTGCACATTCCCAACCTCCAAGGTATACATGTACCAAATTTGATAGCTGTATGTCAAACGGTCTGGCCTGTAGAGCGCCAACACACACACACACACACACATTGAGCTTTATTATAAGTATACATTAATGGGAGCTGTATCAGAATCTGAAAAAGTGTCTTGAAAGTTCAATTTCTTCATTCATATATTGACTGTTTGCTTGAGAAAGTGAAGTGTAGAGTCAAGGGTAATTTCCATCATGCAAAATATATAAAGAATGATATAACCAATTAAAACACGAAACACAGATGCTGATAACTGCTGGGAGAATGGAACATGGAGTGAAGATGTTTTAATTTTAATAAAAGCCATATTTACGTAATAATCAGAAAAACCATGATTTGGAGAATACTTGAAGATATACATAAATGGAGGCATTCTAGAAGAAAAAAAAAAGGCAAAAGAATGATTTCCCAGTAAAGATAATAGATAAAGTTCAAAACTCAGTAATTTAACTTTTGATTTAAAATGTAATATTAAAGTTTTCGTTTACTCCTTTTATTATTCCCTTGTATTTTTAAAATAAAAATTCACTCATAAATTATCAAAAACTAAATCTTTGTATGATGGCGGAAAATGGCTGGTATTTTCAATTTCAGATATTAAAGAATACAAAGATTCCATTTATCTGATTCTTGACTTTGCAGACCTATGTATATAAATGTCCAAAAAGATTGCTTCTTGGAAAGCAAACGTGTGGCGTTGATTTAAAAAAAAAATGTGTAATTACACAAGACATCTGTGATTTTAAAGAACTTTCATAACGTATGGTAAATATTTTGTGAAATGTTGGATGGTTTACAGGTTTGGATTAAGTGGAAGCATAATGAAAAGATCTAGATAATTTTAAATATCAATTTAATGTCCAATCAGCAAAGTTTCAATGAATTAAGTAGGGAAAAGACATGAAAAAACTCGACAGTATTATTAAATGGAATGATAATGTCATATTTTATTTATTTTTTATTCAATGTTTTTCAGACAGTAATTTTTAATGTGATAATGATTAGGATTACGTTTTGGAGTATACTTCATTCTTTCTTCCAAAAGGGCTGTGACACCGTGTCGAAGTGTACACAGTAGATAGATTTAAAAATTTACTATAAGGCTTAATTTTTTTCATATTACCGGTAAATTAATAATTACGAGTTGTAACATTTTCCTTTCATAGTCTCATTGCAACTCAAATTCACTATGCTGCATAATTTATTCGGAGAGTTTAAAAATTTGTTAATTTTATCTAATCCAATTAATCGAAATTATATTCTAATAAAAGAAGTTGATAAAAGCGCACTACAAAAGTTTAGAAAGCAGAGTGAGATTCAAATATAATTAAATGTATTATTTTTGTTGTATATACCATGAACACTATGGAACGCAATATACAATTATCAAAATAACATCAAAAACAGAAAAAAAATATTTTCTTTCTAGGTTCCGAAGTGAAAGAAAAGCTAAGCGATTCTAATGTTAATACTAAATTCTTTTGCATAATCATTATCCAAGCTAAAGAAAGCTGACTAAATAAGGCAAGGGGCCTATTAGCTAATTGTGAGTGCAGGTAATTTATTTTAATAACTGGTGAAGTTAGCTTACGTCCACGTTAAATAAGTGCAATGGCCTCCGCAGTCGCGATGGCAGTAAACTAATGGAATTAGCAAGAGCTTCGAGATTTTTAGAGAAAAAAAGTTAGCAAACAAACATAAAGAAATAAAAGCGAGAAAATCCACGATTATTTTGCATTATAAAGCCAAAAACAACGTTTTATGCAATTAATATTGAATACGAACGCTGAATAGATAACTGAACCTACATACAACTGTTAGCCGCTCTAAGGCAGCTAGGTAAATAAAATGCAGTACATTTTCATTAATTGAAAATGTATATGGGCGAACATAAGAAACTACATTATTTATTTATTATCGTTCTTTAACTTTTTTACCTATTATAATTCGAAGAGGAGTTTCAATTTCCTAGCTAGATACGTTTCAATTTCTGATTCTGTTCCTCCAATAAATAAAAAGGAATCATTCGATAGTTAAAAATATTCTGACTACAGCTTCCTTTTTTTCACCATATTTTGTATGTAAATGAATTGCAAATATTATTCTATTTCATTCAAATTAAAGTGATTTCGTGCTTCTTGAAAACTTTTTTTTCACAGATAGTATACGATGCATTTTTGTAATCAATAAACGTAGACGATGCTTTTTAATAGTTTAGTATATGATAAATGCTTGTTCCTTAAGAGTACTGGCATGCATTGGGATAGAAACAGAGAATTAATTGAATTAGCAGAAGCTTGTGCTTACTGATCTTTCAGTAATAATTCGAACGTAAAGAACATAAATTTTAATGCGTAGTAAAAGGTAGCAGTTATTTTTCCTATCTGTCCCAAAATTTGTCGCAAGTTACCATATTTATTAATTTAAAAGAATATCAGAATTTTATATTAATTTTATGTTAAATTGTTAACTAAGTTTCCTTGCAGCCGATATATTCAGAAATAGAATATATATATATATATATAATTATTATTTAATGCTTGTCCTTAAAGAGCATTGGCATGCATTGAGACAGAGGCAGAGAATTAATTCAATTAGCAAAAGCTTGTGTTTACTGATCTTTCAGTAATAATTCGAACGTAAAGAACATAAATTTTAATGCATAGTGAAAGGTAGCAGTTATTTTTCCTATCTGTCCCAAAATGTGTCGAAAGTTACCATATTATTAATTTAAAAGAAATTTGAAATAATATCAGAATTTTATATTAATTTTTATGTTAAATTGTTAAATAAATTTCCTTGAAGCAGATATATTCAGAAATAAAAAAAATAAAATTATTATTTAAACTCTTTGTATTTGGCATATGCATTTGATAGGGAAAATGATCTAATTAAAGCAAATAATAATATTTTATGCAATAAATATGCTGATGAATTACAAATTTAAATTTTTTATAAAGATCATCTTTAGTAAAATATTCTTATGAAGGTAACATATTCTGAAGAAGATTACAATGTCCTGATGAATGACAAATTTACATTTTTATGAAGATCATCAGAAATTCTTATAAAGATCATATTCAATAAAATATTCTTAAGAATGTAACGTCATAAATTTAAAAAAATGTCCATTCTTTATCGACTTAAACTGAGTGAATTATGATAATTTGAATATTACTATTTCATGAAAATCTGCGGATTCAGACAACTCCATTGACCATCTAGTAAAAGATCACCAATCAGCACCCAGAGTTTTTTCGCAAAAAGCCGAGCAGCCTAAAATACAGAAATTGCTTATTGTACTAAAATAGTGATATTGTAAATTTCACAACCCGGTCATATTTGGTCGGTGAAGATCGAAACATTTTTTTTTTTTTTAATTTAAAAGTTAGAATGCCAAAAGCATTTTATTGAGTATGATTCTTTAGAATCTAATAACAGTTAAGTAAGTGTTAAACTATTATATTTTCAGTGTTAAACTATTCTATTTTCTGCACACTTTTTTTTAAAATTCAATTAATTGAAATTAAATTAAAATATCTTAATATTATTCAGATCCCGATTTCAAGAAGATCTTAAATATTTATAGAATGAAATAATAATTGAAGGAAATATAAAATATTACAGTGAAGTACACTGAAATTTAAAGGGAGGCAAAATAAAATAAAAAGAATTATTGAGATATAAGCAATGCATAATGCTGTCGAAAATTCCTTGGAAATAAAATAAAAAATTCCAATACTTACAGTTATTTAAATAATCTGTTGTTTTCTTTTCAACGTTAATTCAAAAACAAAAAAAAAGTATTGCCATAAAAATTGAAAGCAATAAGACAAAATACAAAGATGAACTTCATGAATTATACATTTTTGTTATTCAAAGTCTGTCAAAGAATATGCCTAATAAATTTTACAATAACTCATCTTTGGCTTTTTTCGTTTGCAACTTATTTTTTGGAGGGGGGGAGGGGGTAATGTACAGACCCGTTTTGACTTCAGTTCATATGAAAATAGATTTTTGAATTTTTTATTTCTGTCTCGTAATATTGGTTTCGGTTGAATAAATCATAATAACCAAAGAATCAATACATTCTTCTTTAGCCTATTTATACTGTCTTCGTCGTCATTTTTTGTGCATCTTTTTCCATCATTACTTTTTCGTTTCTTTATTCGTCTTGACAATTCCGCATTCAGATCTTTTTTTTTTTTTTTTTTTTTTTTTTTTTTTTTGCATGCATATTGAAAATAGAGTATCATTATTTATTTTCTATGCTTTAAGGATAGGACAAAAAATTTTGCTTAAAGTGAATCAGTTATTGACCATTCAAAATATTACTTTTAAATAGAATTCCGATTTAAGCACTGAAAAAAGATGTAGTCATTAAATAGAATTTTGTTGAATGAGCTACATATTTTATTATTGATGTTGAAGAGCTAACAATGAATGGAAGTTTATGAATGGATTTTATTCGTTCTGCTTTTCTGGATCTGATCTATGAGAATTAGATTTAAAACAGCGTTATATTATGCGTCTTACTGTACAAATAAAATATATATACACAAATCATTTACTGAATGTTTGATCAAACATTTGTATTGCCAAAGTAAGTAATTAAATATCGTGCTAGTCACTCTAAGAAATTTTTAAATTTCATTGGGATAGAAAATTTTACAATGTATGTTAGCACTTTAACAAAAACACTGAAGAAAATTATCAAACTTAAGAATATATTATTTCATAATGCATTGCATATTCATATGATATGTATTCTTCATTTATTAGCTATTTCTCACAGACATGTAATGAAAATATATATGAATTATGTAAATATGTTGATTTTAATTTTGAGAAATTATTCATTTCAAAAATTTATGAGTTCTTATAAAACGTCTCGGTTTTCATCTATAAATTTACATGATTAAATAATTACCATTATTTTAATATAATGCAAACAGAACAATTCTTCATAAATTATAAATAAGTTTGATTACGGGTTCGTCCACCAGCTTTTTTCATTGCAGATCTCTGAATATGTGCTTATTAATAAATAGATCTTCTAAAATTATGAGTTGCATTTGATAAAGAAGGTAAACAATGTTTTTACCGGTTACTGACTGAATACAAGGACTGTCTAAAAGGTGTACAACTTTTCGCCAGGAAAAATATATTACTTACGTGAAGAAAGTGGGAGCCTAATCACCTTCAAAGTAGAACCATAGCGCCTTCACGCATTTAGCCCGCTGATCCTTCCACTGCCAGAAACACTTCTGAAAGGTTTCTTTTAGAATGGTGTACATTTCCGTTGTAGCGTTCTGCATTATCTCTTCTCTATTCTCAAAAAGAGATTTCAACAACATCAATTTCAGAAACAAGTAGAAATCGCGAAGAGCCAAATCTGGATATTAAAGTAGTTGGGAGACTACTAGAATTCCGGGTTTCGCCAAGAAAGTCTGTATAAGGTGTGACGAATGAGCCAAATGACGAATTTTTATGGTGCAAATGACAATATTGTCATCCAGAGGTCTGGTCTTTTGCACCGAATTGCATCTCTGATTTTGCTTAGAGCTTGTTAATAGAACTCTTTTGCACTATTTGTCCTTTCGTTGCATTTGTGATCGTCTCCATGGATGTGTGGTCATTTATGAATCGGTTAAACCACTCCTTCACATGTGTCACCTCCATAGCATCTTCTCCAAATACTTGCTGAATCTTACGAATTGTTTCAATGTGTGAATTACCAAACGTTTAACAAAATTTGACGAAGTATCTTTGCTCAACTCTTTCAGACATGTTGTGTGAAATCATAAATTCGACGAACACTTCTGAAAATACCCTATTCAGCGGACAGCAGACAGCAACTTACACACTCGAATAAGGAGAAAAAATTCAAGCATGCGCATTAAGTTGTTTTCTTCCACAGTGCACAATAATGCCGCTTTAGTATCATTACCATTCGCTGGAAAATGTAATTTCGTATATTTTTTTAGAAAGCCCTCGTAGAGGTTTATAACTTATTGTAAATGTAATAGATAAAAAAAAATACTGATAATGAAAAAAGTTTATTTTCATTTAAAAAAAGTCATACTCCCTATCAGCCACTTATTCATATTACTGTAATACCTATCTGTTATTATAAATTTCCAAGTCACACTCATTATAATATCAAGGTTATCTTTCTCGTATACGTAGTATAGAAAAAGTATAGATTTGGTCAGAAAATCTGAACTCTTGATTTTGAAGAATGTCCATGTCTTAGATCTCCCCGAGTTCAAAAAACGCATTTTTGGAAAAATCCGTCTGTATGTCTGTGACAAAGATAACTAAAAAATGCTTTTAGCTGGACGGTTGAAATTTGGTATACGGTATTTACACCAAATTTGCAGATTTCTATCGAATTGTAAATAAAATATGTTCAGAGAAAGTCCGTTTGTCCGGTTGTTCGAATATATGTTATCACGATATACTATATTACACAAATTTAACATTTATAATGTAGACACTTGTCAAAGTTTTATCCAAATCCAAATATGGGTTGACTGTCGGTCTGTACTTTCAGAAACATGCAAACGTGATAATACAAAACTGAAATGATTTAAATATATCAAATTAGGTATAGGATTTTCTGACTATAATTTCAATATTGTGTCAAATCGTAATTTCAATCGATTGAGAAAAACGAGACTAAAACCCAAATTCAATTTTCGGATACTATTAATCACATGCCGTTGATTAATCGCCAAAAAACTCGCCAATGATGACACGTTAGATTTCTTAAAAATGTTAAATCGCGCCAAAAGGTAATATTTCGTAAATATTGTATGCCAGTGCCCTGTAAAGCGTTCTTTGAAATGACAAGTTTATTAGAGAGTATGCGAGTACGTTTTGATGAGACGAGCCCCGCTGGTTTCCATATTAATATAATTAACAACGATATGTTCATTTCTAAACTTTTTTTTAGTCCCCAGTCATTTCATCTTTCGCATTGGTGCCAGCATCAAAGTATGGGTTTACGATATATCTCCTTACATTGTTAATTACATTAATTAAATAAATATTTATTAATAAACAATACTTTATATAAACATAGTGAGCTGAATGCAATTTCGTCTAAAAGTAGATTGGCATTCAAAGGTCTCAGCTTCCTTTTGGACGTTATGATAGGAAGTTATGGGATTACCGTACCCAGATATAGATGCTTCGATCTCGTACCAAAACTCTAGTATTTCAAGTTCAGCTAAGCGGCCATGGAGCATTTGAGTCTTGATTTCGGGCTGACTGGATTATGAGAAATGTCTGCTCATTAGTGCTAGGTCAGAATTTAAGCAAAGTAGAGGCACAGATGTCATTTACATATAAATTAGAATTGCTCAGATTTGTTAAATATTCGTTTGAGTTGGAGAATCTATTAGAATTTCACCGTGCATTCAAATGGCGAATTAATTTATCATACATCATCCTCTGGGTGACACTGGATGTACGAATTAAAAATTGAGTAATATAAAATGACATTCGAATGGATTAATTTGCCTTAATTATTTGGTATTTGTGCTTCAATTATTTAGATAATATTTTGTAACCATTGCATGGCATAGCAAGTGGGCAATAATTTTACAACAAAAATTTACTATTTCAGGGTTTCAAAATGTTTGACAAATATATTTCAAATCTTTGGGATTATTGAAACATATAAAACTTTTTAGCCGTTTTCTCCTTTTAATTAATTCTTATATGTTTAAAATTACAATTTTTTTAAATATTAACATTAATTTATCAGTGCATAGTTCAAACGATTTTCTGTACCCTTTTTCCAAATTCATTGGGGTTACCGGATACTTCCTTTATAAATTAGAAATAAAACCTAGAAATGATTATAATTCCGGTTATTTTCTTTGTTATTTAATATTCATGGTTATTTTAAAAATAGATATGACAATAAATTTACAACATTGATATTTAATTTAGTATGAATCTCTCAAACACTGATGGACATACTGAATAAATATTACTTAAAGATTATATCATATTACTCATCAACTACTGAAATTTATTTTAATTCATTCCGATGGTCCAAGACACAAACACCGTCTTTCAAACACCTAATTAATTTATCTGATATGATTGTATTTAAATTATTACACCTGAATGATTATAAGATTTTACATGAACTTGCAAGATCAAGAAATTAGAATATGTTTAAATTTCCGAAAGACTCGGTTGGATAATTTTGCATCATTAATATTAATTCCACTTATTTATCAATGCAATTTGAAATTGGTACTGGATCAAAGGTTCAATTTACCATTTCCACAAAATTATCTTTTGATATTTTTTCTCGAAATTCGAGTCTTGATTTCCGATTATGAGCTTTAGTTTAGTTTAGTTATTTTAAAGCAACGTTAGGGTTATTGTGGGACGGACCTCGTAATTTTGAACCATAGTCAGATGACAAGGACGACACCTGAGCTGGATCCCCCCCCCTCTTCATACCACGTCATTCAGATTATGAGAGATATTTGCACATGAGTGCTGTACTAAACTTTAGGAAATCTAACGGCATAAAATCCATTTACATAGAAATTATAACTGCTGAGATTTCTCAAATAATATCTCGGGATGGAGAATTTATTAGAGCTGAAACATTCACTCAGTGAATGGATTTATACTCAATGAAATGCTCATTACTCTAGCTCAATATGATTTTAAGTTATCATGTTCACAGATAGACAGATTTATTTCTAAAAAAGAGGTTTGAGGACTCAAGATATCTAAAACAAAAAGTTTCATCAAAATTTTCAGATACAATTTTTCAACGATAATGAACAGTTCCGTTTATATGCTTCATATACGAGAATGGGATACTAAATTTCATTATTCAATAGGCCTTCGAAGAAAAAATATTTTCTCAAGATCTTGAATCGAAGTTCGAGTAGATATATAATACGTGTTAAATGTTTTCTAACGATATTTTCTGTATGTTTAAATCCCTATATTCAAAATTAATCAGTTACTTTTCAGACTATCCATCCCCAGGGATTCTAAATTACGAATCCTTTATAATTAATCATATAGCCGTTTTAGTAAAAATTGCTCCTAAAATTAGCTAAATTAAATTAAGAAATGCGAAATAAAAATAAAAGTAATCAGATGCTACTTAGAATGCAAAAAAGCATTTGCAACATTTAACGAAATTTATTGGAACTTTAAATCACTAGACAAAATTATCAAACCAATAGTAAACAAACAAAAACTCTTAAGGTACTTTTCTATTGTATGAAGAGAAAGAATATAGAAAGCTTTTTAAGCTCTTAACAATATTTAATACAAACCATTAACTGAACTTTCATGTAACAGTTAGCATTGCTTAAGGTAAGGTAAATAAATAATACATGCTGAGTAACAGTTGACTAGGAATGCACATGATTCCTTTTACTTACTGGTGGAGTTGGTCCACATCTTTGTTCATTAAGAGCATTGGTGTCCACTGAAGCGGAGATAGAGATATAATGTAATTAGCTAAAGTTCGGAGTTGCAACTCTTTCATTGATGATCAACATGTAAAGAAATTTACACTTTTTAAGCCGCATTGAAGAAAAACTAAGTTTTTTCTTGAACTAAGCGAGGTAAATGCATGATGAGGACGGAAAAATTCGAAGAAAGATTAAATGAAACCACAGGTAGTATTTATTTTTTTCGTGTGTGTGTCATATTTCTCAAAAAATTTTCTTGAAACAAATAGGCAGAGAATCAGAAAGTATTAATGTTTGAGAATCGAAATTAAAAAGAAATATTTAATGCAATATATTTTATAGATATAATTCTTACTAAAATGTTTCGAATAGGACTGAAAAATATTATTTCATATATCGCCGTTCTATTCTTTGGGACAAATCGTTTCTTGATGGCATTGTACATAGTATGTTAATCAAAATAATACACATGAACTTTAAATATTTGATATTTTTCTAATTACAGACATAATATAAATTTTAATTAATTTAAATAAAAAAACAGAATAATCCATAATTCTTTTTAATAAATGGTCGAGAACTATATCGTTGATTTATATAGATAGTAGATATTTAAGAAGTGAAATCAATAAGAACTGTCGAAAACTCTCACGATATGAAAAAGGCAAACGTCTGCTAATTATTTAAATTACTAGTTATTACATTTCATTGTCAGTTTGAAAGAATTTTTACAGAGAAAACAGAAAATTTTAAAGAAAAATCATTATTTTTTTTGAATCTTACTATTACATTATTCACTTTTAGATGCCTTTAGAGAATGGTTTATTTTTCACATAATGAGTGGGATTTGCTTTCACTTCGATTACAAAGCGAAAGTATTTTAGAATTTTTCTTTTCTGTATTGCTACATGAATCTCTTTTCGAATAAATTACAAAGTTTCCAAATACAGCGTTTTTAATCTTAGACTACTTCTTTGGTTTCTATCTTCGTTTTTTCAGGATTTCTTCCATCATTATTTTTCTGTTTCATTCTTCGTTCTTATAATCTGCTTCCAATTCTTTTTTTGAGGATGATGTAACATCATTTATTTTAATTCTCTATAGTAGGTAGTATATTTTAGTTAAAAATCGCCCAATTATTTATCTTTCCGAATATTATTTTAATCTGAACGATTGGCTTTGATCGAACTGCCTTTGAATAAATAAATTAATTAATGAACGTATGAGAAATTCTATAAAGCATCCCACTGATAAGTAGCAATGAGGTCCATTTTTCGGTAATTTTTATAATTCATACTGTTGAAATTGGCTATTCTTTATAGAATTATAATTTGCAGAATTTAACAAAATAACCACAGAGTTAGTCCTCATTTTATTGAAATTCAATATCTACTTTTTTTCTTTTTCTATCTTGATTATTTCATAATTTGAATCAAATTTGGCATATTATATGCCAATTTATTATATTGGCATATAATAAATTTTAAAATGTCTCAGTTTTTACCCATTTCGTATTTAGAATTCTAAACCATAAAAAGCTTTAAAAAAAGGATTTCATTATTTTTTTTGGTTTAAAATTTTATTTTTTAAAGCCGCTATCATATAACAAAAATATATTTTAAAAGCTCAAATATCCCCTATAACTTTTAGGAAATAATGGTTTAAAATAAACATTCTAAATATCCCATTATGAAGGACATTATAATTTAATCATTTTTTCCGTTCCATTATTTTTTGTACACAATGTATGAAAATGGACTCGGATTACAATTATGCTCTACAAATACAACTGAATGTACAATTTTGTAATCTGCGAAGTACTTTATTGTGTTTGTGTGTGTGTGTGTGTGTGCGTGTTTGTGTGTGTGTGTGTGTGTGTGTATGTGTGTGTGTGTGTATGTGTGTGTGTGTGTGTGTTTATTCTCATTTACTGTCATCGAACCATACTCATCATACCGTGAAATGATGGAACTTGAAATAATAACTTTATTTCATTATTGATTTGTAAAAAAAAATAATATCATTTGTTTTATTCTTGTAGAGTTTTCAACTTTTTTGCATATAGATATTATGTTATAAAATTATGGATTTAAAATAATAAATTACAAATAAATCTCAATAACATATTAGACATGGCAACCACAAGTTTAGTTATATTAACGTCCTATTATCTAGCAACACTACGGATATTTTGGGAAGAACTTCGCAATTTTGAATCACGGTCAGATGACGAGGATGACACTTGAGATCGCACCTTCCCTCCAACTTCCATGCACACCAGCGAGAGGGCGCTTCACTCCGACGGAGTTATCACGCACCATACTCGCTTGTGCGATGGTTCTTTTGTGGGATCGGGTCTCGAACCTGAAACCTTCCGGTTCCCAAGCCAAGACCTTATCCCCAGGCCACTGCCAACCAATCCAATCTCAAATAATCAAGTTTATCAATAAAAGTTATAATTCTTTTGCATTGCAAGAAGAATGGAAATATGTTCAATTGGCTGTTGAATTTTTCTAAAGTTGACATTTCTGCGACTCTAACAAGCATCAAACGACTTAAAATGATATATTTAATAACATACAACTAAATAATAGAGTACAAACGTTGAAACTCTTTACTAAACAGAAAATTGAAACGATAGAAGCACTTAAAATTTACTGTATTCACAACCAGATATCGACCTTTCACGATCCGCTGGCGATCAATGTGGACATTCACTCAGTTGAAACCACAGACATGATCATTTCGAATAAAAGTTTATTTAAATGAAGGGAGGGGAAAGCCGGAATCGTTAACGCGCGACTGCTGCCCAAACGGAATCGGAGATTCCACCTCTCTTCGCTGTCGCTACTGCTTGGAAGATTTCTGTCGATTTCCACAGAATTTTCAATGTTGCGTGACGTGAACCGAATGCACTGTACCGAATTTCTCTAAAGCTTAAATCCAATTCCTTTTGGAAAAGTTGTTGCGTTAACTCATGTTCCGTTTTTAGTAAAGTGATAGAAATCCATAGTCCAATGACTTTGTAATTTTTTTTTCATTCTTAAATACTCTTATATTTGAAATAAGTGCATATCAACTATCCTTTATCTATATGAAGATGCGTTGATAAATTCAGAGAAATATATACTTTATTTGGTTGCATAATTTATATATTGAGGCATTTCAGTGTTATCGAAATAATTATTTCACTTCATATACAGGAATTGGTCGAAAGTTGTTCATTAGAAAAAAGTTGATGACCGGCAAGCGTAGCATATTTATTAATTTCATGAAAAAGCATCCATTCTTATTTATTTTATATCCATTTATGTTTAGAATAGCATTCAACCAGTATAGTTACAGTAAGTTTAGTTTTTCAATTTATTGTGCGAAATCATAATAATAAACATTATATTACTTAATCGCATTTTTAACGAAACAATATTAATTTTGTGTTTGAATTATTGCGACTGTATTTTAATCTTAAATTATTATTTAATTTATTTATTTTCAAAACTTACTGATGCAATTTTCAGAATCTGTTAATTATTGCATCGTGTATCACATTAATGACATATATCAATGCATTTTACTATGCGCTCTGTTTAAATACGATTAAAGTTTTAAAAACTTAACTAATAATCTTTACAAATTTTAAAAAATTATAATAAATATTTTCAGAATTTATGATTTCATTTCAATATTTGTTATTTATTCGTTTACTTTAACTTTCTTTTCTCCGTGTTTTCCAACAAATATGTTTTATTTTATATTTCTGATTTATTTTCTCTTTTTAAAAGCGCACAATATAATTATTATGAAAGAATTTTGTTACATTGGGATTATAATAAAGGTTATTAAATACTGAGTTGATCTGGCATTTTTTCCCACTTCATGCTTGAAGAATTTGAATTTTAAATTTATTGAACACATTTTTTTTTGAAATTAGAAATTTGCTATTTTGAAATTTTCAAATATAATTCTATTATTATTCTTTTCCACACCTTTGCAATTATATTATTGTCATTTGAATGTAAATTTTAGAATGATTTATTAGAGATTATTTAGAAATATTTAGTGTAATGTATTCATAACCATGGATTATATTCATAGCAAAAGCTACCAAAATATATATGTATTTGCTCTTGGATTTAAATAATAAAATTAGAATTTTAAAATATGCTTTCTACAAAGTGTATAAATTTTTAACACTTTTCATAATTGTTTCCATGGCTGTTTTCAAATTATAGGTATTTGCAGGTATTTAGAAGCTATAGGCATTTGTTAATTTTTTACATATATAATAATATATATGTGTTATAAAGTTAAATTATCCGCGTTCTTTGAATGAATTATTTTCCATTCACTTCAGTTTAAAAAAATAATTGCAACTTCTTAATTTCTGAAACGTTTGGGTTTTTCCTGCTTTTTTGAACCTTTATTTATTATTATTTATATATTTTTTTTAATTTTAGCTCACAACACGAAGCAGTAATATCAATTACAAATCCTGGAGCTAAAACTAAATGCTTCGTAAAGTCTCTTTTATAAGATTTATAGGCTTGAAATGTTTTTAAAAATATATCCTTTTTTTTATTTCTGTTCAGCTTTGGGAATTCTGTCGCTTTCCAATGAAGGATTTAACAGAAACTGCGGCATTTAAATAATCATTTTAGAACTAGGGCATTTAAAAAAATTGTTGATTTCTAATCCGATCAAATAATCAAAACTAAACTATCCACAAAAAGTGTTTGAGTTGCCAAGCCATTTCAGGTAAGCATGCATAAAAATAATAGCCTGTTATATCAAGTTGTTAAATGCAGAATTTACAATTTTGCTATTACAGAATCGATAACTTTGTTAAATGCGGAATTTGCAATATAATTTTCTCAATATTGTCCAGCAGTTTTCATCGCAGAAGTTTCAGTGCTGCTTCATTAACATTGTATAACATTCTAAATTATTCATTTTTTAATAAATAATTCTTCTGGTAAATTCATTGGATCGAAACATCAAATTAAATTAATTTTTAAGTCAAGACAAATTAATTTTTGGCAGTATTTTACTATATGTATGTACTTAAAAAATTATGGGCTTATGAATATTTTTAACATCTTTTAGCAAAATATCGTTTATACAGTATTCAATATTTCTTGGTACTCAGCTCCAATTTGCATTTTTATAAACTCTAATTTGCACTTTAATAGTGCTCCAATTTGCATTTTTATAAGCTCCAATTTGCACTTTAATAGTGCTCCAATTTGCATTTTTATAAGCTCCAATTTGCATTTTATAAGCTCAAATTTGCATTTTTTAAAGATGTCAATACATTATAAAAAATGTAAATGCAAGAGATCGGTTTCATAATTTGATATTGAAGAATTTTAAAATAATATAATATTTTACTTATTAATAATAACTTTTAAATTAAGAATAATTTTATTTTAATTTAAATTTGATATCATCATGAAAAAAATCTCCATCCGATTCTCAATGATTTAGAATATTAAGGAGAAACAAAGATTTTATAAAAGCATTTCTTTTTACCGATAAACACGCTGAAAATTGTAATATACACTTCAGTTCTTAAATGTGTTTCAGAATAAAGTATTTTTTCCTAAATAAAACGAAGCAAAGACCAAAAAAATAAGCCACTAGCATTCAGTGTGAAGACAAGATTCCTATGAAATTCACAAACAAACCAGAAGCGTAACTCTATGTGGTACTTTGGCAATAAATGATCCCATTCAATGCGATGAAACCACACACATCGTAAGATTTGAATAAAAGTTTCCTTAAATAGAAGAAGGGAAACCCGAGACGTTAACTCGGACTGCTGCCCAATTGGAATGGAAGATTCCCCTTGACTTCTCTGGTGCCTGTTTGGCTTTCTGTCCGTTTTCTCAGAATTTTCAATGGTGCGTGACGTGGAACGAAAACTCAATATCCGAAAGGTACCGAATTTCTCTGAAATATAATTCCAATTCCTTCTGCATAAGTTCACATCCGTTCCAGCGCCAGTAAAACGAAAGATATCAATATCGCGACGCATTTGCCATCTTCTGTTTTGTTCAAGCTGACTCTTCCATTTGTGGAATAAATTGTTTATCTTCTCTCTTCATTCTACGGTTTTAGAATAGTTGAATTGAAATTTTGACAGTATAAGTTATGCAGCAAGAACGTTTTATTTATCATTGTAGGTCAGCACATAAAGCGCATGGTATTTATAAATTCATTTTATAATGAATTGAATAAATACTTTAAACGATATTGTATCATAACATAAAATTAAAGCATTACGAATTTAAACATGATATTCATAACAATTATTGAAATCAATGTAAAAATTGAATAAAAGAATATTAAAATAATACCCTTTTTAAATTATATGATATAATTTAAATTAAAAAAATAAGATAAAGCAAATATTGATTAGAAATATTTATGACAGTCAGCGCATTTTTAATGAAAACTAAAGGAAAATATTATATTTTTTTCTTAATTATATATTCTTAAAATTATCTACTTATTGACATTTGCCAAGGGTGGCAATCAAGAACTATTCATTGTTTTTTTTTTATGTTTAAGCTTTAATATTGTTTAACCATTTATTATTATTTATTAAAAGTAATCGTAAAGAAAAATTACATAAAATACCATCATTCTTAACTAATTCTTTAAAATTGCATGTCTTCAAACAGAACATTTTTATTATTATTTATATTAATATAAAATATTTTCTTCAGAAATTATGTGCATAATTAATAAAAATGTATATATCCTTTCATTTCAGCCATTCTTTTGAATATTCTTAAAAATTATTTATTTTAACCATTTTTAATAATTGATGCTTAGTTAAAATTTCATTAATTTGGATTTTATTTTCTTTTATATGCCAATTTCATTTCCTTCTGTTAAAAAAAAAATAAGAATTTTATGAAATCTGAAAGCGTGTATTATTTATCACATGTAAATATATATTATATTTTCTTGTACACCATCTGTTTAAAAATTAAATACTTATAATGTAGATTTATTTATCTTTTTTTTATAATTATTTATGGGTTTTCGACTAAGACAAAGGCATTTTTTCAAAGACGAATCTCATAAGGCAAACTATATTTTTATAGAATATATGAGTATTTTGACTCAAAAGAAGAAATCGATGTCTCAATTGTAATATTGCGTGTAAATAGTTTTTTATGTATTTCGAAATTAGTTAGCTTCACGAATCTGATGTCGATGGATAATTTTATTGGACAAAATTTGGTGGGATATGTTTTAGAGAAAGGTGACAGTTTTTATAAAGAAGAATACCCATACAAATAAATGAAATAATCAAACTAAATAAAAAAAAATTATTATCTTGCAAAGAATTTTCTACATAAAGAGCATCGAAGTTATTAGGATATTTAAAAAGATTCATTTAATTCTTATAGGACAAAATAAAGCCAATAAAAATTGACATTAATCAAATTATCAATACAGAATATCTTTAATAAGTTAAAAATTATTTTAAAGAAAATAATGCTGGATGAATTATATTGGAAATAACGCATGAAAGAAACACATAAGCATCTTAAAGAAGTCATTAAAAAAACCCAAAGATGATATAATTATTACTGATATTTAAATCTCTGTTTCACTTTTCAGATATAGTATCATAGGGATAATAAAGCCAACGAAAAATACTTTTACATTTCAAATTAAAATGTCTAAATTGATGTGTCTATTGGGCGTTATTTATAAAAATTGAAGACTTTATATACTATAGATAGAAGATATGGTCAGAGCATTTGATCATATCAACATAAAATTCAATATTAATATTCACTCCATAACAATTTCTACTAAGTTCATTTTACACCATAATTCATAGATTCGAATTTAGAACGCAATTATTTATGAATTCCCTGGCCAATGTATTTCACCCATTACTATTCAAACTATGAATATACGAAATATATATATCCATTGTAAATTACCATTCTTTGGATGAATACTTACTTTGGCTGTCCATCTAATAAACATGATTAGCAAGAAATATTCCTGTAATGGTAAACTTCGAAGTTGCATCTACCGCATGGATTGTTTTTCCACCTTGATAAGTGATAGATCCTTCAGATTCCCATTTGATTTCCATAAACGATTGAAAGGATATTGGCTTCCGTCACACGTACTATATGCTTGGGTCGGGTACGAAACACATTCGCTTATGGGATGTAGGTTCATTTGAAATTCTATTTCTGCCTGTTATGAGATATATTGTCAAGTGATGTCAGCATGGAATATTCACATTGTCGAGTTTAAAATATGAACGGCATTTACGTTTAAACAGAACTCCTCAGAATTGTCGAATGCCCATTTACGGTGAAATGTCGATTAAAATGGCCTGCTTGTATTGAGATGATGAATTAGCATCTCGTATATCAATCACCATAGACAGAGTGACTGGTATCTCTACTCGAATGATTTTGGAGTTTACAATTAGTTTAATGTAATCCGTTATCTAAAATGATTGTTCTACCTAAATAATGTAGCAAGATGTGATTCAATAATTTAAATATAACTTTACTGTTAATACACAGCTGGTAGTTGCACATTCTAAAAACACTAAAAATAGCTTGAGCCATTGGTTAACTTATTGAAATTGATTATTTAGGTTCAATCGAATAATTAAGTTATTTAAATGCAATATTTTTCAGATTGAACGGTTTCAAAATTTATATAAAGAATTAAAAATAAATAATACACATTCATTAATTATCTCTAAATTTTATCAATTTTTATACATTTATTTCTTAATAGATTTGGCTTTATTTTTTTTCTTGCTGCCTATTATTATAATCCTCAATAAATGGTTTTTCCCGATTAAAGAAATTAAATATCGAGTTTCGAGACAGCTTTTAATAATTGTTAGGTTAAATACACAAATAAATGCATTAGCCATTAAGAATATTGTATAATGATATATTCATCATATTTTCTCTTTGTCATCATAATGATAATTTAAGTAAACACCACAGCCTGTGAGGAAAAAGCATAATATTTAGCACTGTAATGGAAAAAGACAAAATATATAATTATCAGAAACTATTACGATTCATTATACATATTTTTTTTAATGTTTGTAATTTTACTTCTGTTACAAATCCATTTGTAAGAACAATTACTTTGACACGATTGTTCAGTAATCGTTGTTATTAACGGCAAGGGTTATTAACCCTGCTGTTCTGTTTGCACTTACTATACGCATGTAACGTTCGGGTCAAGCCTCTGTGAAGCAGGTTTTCAGTAAAATAGTTTTTTTTTAAAGATGTATAAAGTTTCTTTTAATATATATATATATATATATATAATAACCCTTAAATAAATTGTAAAATAATTTCAATTTTACCTCATTTTTATTAGCACTCTGGACAATAATATAATACATGAAACTTACATAGGTGTTTTTCACAATTCTTGCACAACATATTTGTTTTATTGTCGTTGTTTGATGGGCAGAACATGCATCTCGCACGTTTATTACCCTGTTTATTACCCTTTTACCCTGTATCTTTTTTACTATATTGCAGGACTCTTCAGTTCTAGGGAGATGCTGTCTTGTCTGAATATATGGGTCAACCAAAGACTTGCCCAGTTCGTTTAAAAATAACAGTCTTTTTGTCAATTTGTTTTCATTCCATTTCTTATCTATAGATGTCCACAGAATAAATGCGTTGTAAGCAGAGGTATCCAACATATTATAAAATATAATTAGCGGCCATCGATTTGTTTTTCTTTTACAAGTATATGTATTTATCAGCTGATCAAGAGTATCAACATCTCCTTTAGTGGCATTGTAATCTAATATGATTTTTAGCATTTTGTCTAGTCTGTCACTAATCAATTTATCATGATGCATTGTGCTCATAAGAATAACATTCTTATTCTTTTTTGGAATGTAGTTCATAACAGTTGTTTCATCTGTGAAGTAAAAACTTGAACTGTGTACCTCATTATTTGTCATTTGATCAGGTAAGTCAGGTTTATTTTTTCTTATAGCTCCAAGCATAGTAATGTTACGTCTAAGAAGAAGATGTCCCAACATATATGAAGTAAAAAAATTGTCGCATGTTACATTGTGTCCTCGAAGTTCATATGTGAGATCACTCACAACTCGCATGCCTCGATTTTTTCCGCTTTTGATCCGGGTTCTTTTCCAATATAAATCTGTGCCTTTAGAACATATGAAGTTTTACTATCAAATAGAGTCCATATTTTAATGCCATATTTCGATGGTTTACTTGGCATATACTGCTTGAATGGACAACGACCACGAAAAGCAACTAATTGTTCGTCTACTGTGACATTATCCCATGGATTATATAGTTTAGGAAGAATTTAAAGCCATTTTTTCCAAATGTCCCGAATAGGAGCAAGTTTATCCGTACGCCTTCTTTCTTGACGAGTGTTGACTAAAAACTGTTTTTAGAAGTTATTCTTTTCGTTTCCCGCTTAATTAATAATGTATCGTGCATTTTTTAAACAGAATTAAAAGAAAATGGGAATCGGGTCATATTGACCCGAACGTTATATTGATACAATTTATAAAAACATCCATGAAATATTTAAATAAAAGAAAATCCGTTCCAGAGGAATAATATAGCACCATTACATACAACGTCATAAAGTATCATTTAAATATTTACTTAATATTCTTTTTTGTTAGCCGTTAAAAATCATTTCGGGTCAAATAGACCCGAACAGAACAGCAGAGTTAAAATTTTTCAATTTAATAGTCCTAGTAATGTATGATTGGATATCCCAAAATTAAGCCATGCCATACATTAATCGATGGATAGTTGAAAGATCAAAGAGGATGCCATCTTTAGATATATCGTGTTACCAAAGGCAATATTATTTAATTCCTTAACTTCTTTCACACAATTATGGAACAGATAAGGAATATGAAACCAAAAGACGTTGTAAAATAATGTCAAAATGATAGTCATTAAAACTTGTAAACTGATAATCTTATTTAATTAAGCTTTTTTTAAAAAAAGATAATATTAGTTCTTTTTTTTATTATTTAGTTTATGAATCCAAAATTAATATCGATGTTTCAAATAAATTCGGTGAACTATTTGAAAGAAATTAAAAAAAAACTATTTATATTACATATGTGAATTAATTTTAGAGAAAATATTATTTCTTGAAGTTTATTAAAAAGTAAATCGGATTATTAAAACTTTTGTTTCTTAAATTTCCAGTCCCTCTTTGGAATGAGAATCTTTTTTCACCTAATGAAGAGAAAAACATTTTAATAACATCTTGCATGAGATTAAGCTTTTAAATATTTTAACCCATTATATCCTGAATAAATTTACCAGTAGTTTTTATTTTTACTTTTTTCATGGTTTAAAAAGATCTTGATGCACCAGGAAACACGAGGAAAGAGGGCAAAATTTTAATTAATAAATAATTAAAAACATTTTATTTATCCCTTCAGATCGTCTGCACTACTTATAGTTAGAGCTACATTCTTCGTGTTCTGAAAAACTGTCGTCAATCATGAAAAACTGTCTCATTTCAAAGATACAAGTGATATACGATTCATGAGTCTAAAATGTACTTTACAATATCAATATGAACGATTAATCATATATTTGTAACACATGGCTAAATTGTCTTGATGTTTGTTATCACTAACAAATTTCTCTTCTCATATATCTCAACTATTGATAAATATCTAGAAGTAACGTTATTGTGTTAATTTTATTTTAACAGTGAAATTCATTTAGTAATTTACCAATAAAATTACCATTACCAATAAAAACACAAAGAATTTTTTAATTAAAATGGTGGTAATTTATTGTTGCTTTTCACTGAAAACAGTGCAGAAGCGAATATAAAAAACACTAATATTTATAGCTTGTGATTATTAATGACCTCATCTGAAATTCTCTAATCATTACTAAAAGGTAATTGAAAATGTTAAACCAGAGCAAAAAGTTTTTAAGAATTTCTACCAATCATATTTTGAATATCATTTCCTATATTTCCTATATTACCGGGAAATTCTTGTAAGCATATGGTACAGTACTAAAATAATTTATACTACACAGTATTACTAATTCATGAAGTTATATACTTTATATGCCAATACATATAATAAAAAATAGTAAAAATCATAGAATATTAATCAGAGTTGTTCAACAATAATTTTTACATTAATTAAACGTATAATTACTCTATAACTAATTTCAGTTGCAGTAATCAAGCAATGGAAATAATAAATTGATAATCCATATGGTACTTGATGATCTACGTCTCTGATGGATTTGTTGGATTCATGACGGGTATTGAAATTTCAAGTTGATTAGTATGATAAATAATATAATTTATGCAGCAAATATATTGATTATGATTATTGATTATTGATTATCCTTATTTATTATATGCATTGGTGATTCATCAAAAATATCTTTATTAAATATCACATTATAAATTATCATACTCATGAAAAGGCAAACCACGTCAAGTTATAATCAACTTCCTACAAATAAATTTTAATATTATCAGAAAATAATAAAAAAAAAAAAATCAGCTTAAGCGAGTGAATTTATTTATAAAAATTTAAATGTAAAATGCTGACAGGGACTTCTCAACTCTCTCATTCCGTCTAAGAAAGCTGGATTCACTTTGCAACAGAAGAACAATTCGCTCCATCTCAAAAGTTATGATGGCAGTCCTTGCTCTTAAGGGGTTGATTAACGACTGCTACTAAGTAAAAATAGGCTCGAACACCCTTTGAGAATTATCAGTAAACTTTCCTGTCAACCACACCTATATGTGCAAGTATCTTTAAGGAATAAAACATGCGCCAATCAGTGATTATTAGTGAAAGCAGAAAAAAATAATTCTTAGTCACTTCCAGGCGTCTCGGAAGCCCACCGCAGTTCCAATGAACGGGCATTTGTACCTTTTTGGATTTTATATAATTTACCAACATAGAAAAGTATCCTACAAAAGGAGGAATTGGCATTTATAACATTGGAATCTATGGCTCAAAATGCTAAATGTTCTAAATGAGTCCAATCATGTAAAAAAAAAAAAAAATCTACTGTAATTTTATAATCCATAGCCTCTATGAAATTTTCTGACAAAACTATTGTAAATGGTGAATTACATCATCTATCAATACCTTTGATTTGACTTTAAAGGAATTTAAGGCTAGAATAATAAATGCCTTATTTACCTTATCTTAATAATAATTGTAGGATGACATCAGACGGAAACACGAGTAAGATTATTAGTAAGATATATCTTAGCATTCACGAGTTAAAAAAATAGGCGTATACTATTGACATTTATATAATATTATACCCATTCATTTAGGGTATTTATAACTTGCAAAAAAATATTCATGGTAAAGTGAAATGATTTTTTATAAGCTACATTTTTTTAATCTGTAGCAGAATTTATTTTCATCCAATAATTGTATCCACATATAAGACAAATCAGAGTATTTCAACATGGAAGGTTAAAAAAAATATAAAACGAAATTCAACAAAATAAAGCCTGAGTAAATTTCAGAAAAGTTTTTTATCACGAGACTTTTCTAATTTAATAAACGCTGAAACAATTTTTGAATTCTTTAATTCTGCAAGGCATTAATACTTCTGGAGATATTACAGCAATTAAATCAAATTTCCGTAACATTTTCTTCCAAAAATTGAAAGCAAACAAGCAAAAATGCAATATTTTAGAAAATATTATAGATAACGTTTAAAAAAAAAGACTAAATATGCAATAAAGTCTAAAATTTTTAAGATTTTGCTTTTTCAAAACTATCAAACGCAGATGTCAATGAAGCAGATGTGTTTAATTCCCCTTAAAATATAGGTCAGCAGAAATTGCAAAATGCCTTCTGAATATATTGATTAGTATTGAAAAAAAGATAATTTTTTAAATGACAACCAAGCCAATTTCAGTCTGCAAGTAAGAAAAATTTTTAAAAAGAATGCACAATCGTATGAAAGTATTCATTTCTATAAAGTATTTTAATTCCTTTATTCAGACATGAAAAGTTACAAATTTGTTTCGCAATTCAAGTTAATATAAACATTTCTTAGACATTAAATAAATGATAATCGGATAAGTGGAAAAATAATAATTTGTTGCATAATTCATTAAATATTTTTTTCGCGATATCTTTTAAGAATATCACGGATGCCTAATTCATACATATAAACTTATTCCTCTGTTAATATTGATTTATATAACTTTTTCGAATTAAAATGGAAAAATAAAGAAGAAATGTTGGCTTAGAAAAATTTAAAAGAACTTGGACTTTTCAGGTCTCGTGAATTTTTGATAATGTCATACAATGGCGATTAATTTAGTCTGTTTGTGTATAACTTTCCACCTCGATTTTTCGTATTTCATATCAAAATTTCATCTTTCAAAATGTCAAAAATTATTCATTATAATGTAGATTTGGATTGGTATGTATTTAAGAAATCCTAAATTTTCCGTTTGAGATAAAATTTCCCAAATTTGTTTTCTATGAGGTAGATAATTAGTGGTATGAATTTGCTGTCATATCAAAAGTATGTTGAAAAACACTTCGCAGTTTTTATCATGTAAACACATGATGTTTTTTTGGGTTGATGTTTTTGAAAACTCAAAATGCATGGGCAGAAAATTGGTGATTAATCGCTTTTGAGACATTGATTTTCGCTTTTATATTTAATAAAAATGATAAAGAAGGTTGCCAATTTTCAATTTTTAAAGCTGGCAATGCACTTTTGAGCTAGCGTTTGAGATGGGGGGAAAAAATCGATTTCCTAAATATCGACGCATGCGTACTTTGATAGTCACGTGATTGTTTCAAACCGGTTTAAACTGCTTAATGACATAACTTAAGTAAGATAAACATTGACATAAAATTAATAATGTTCTCACATGATAACTTGAAATTTGAGATAGCAGATTTCAATTTTATATTTTTTTAGTGATTAATTTCAAACTTGAAATTAAAATTGAACAAACGTCTTCATCTTCTATGTTTATCTGCCAACTATTTTATAAAATTTTCTTTAAATCTATTAACAGTATTTTATCAAAACGGTAATGACCACAATTTTCATAAAATTTGACCATATTTTCAATGCTGAACTATGATTTAAGATATATTGTTCCGCTCTATAAATATTGCTGATCAACGGAGATAATGAGTTCTGGTTTCTTTTCATATAGTAAAATGTAAGATCTTAAGATAACAATTAAAATTCCTATTTAGGAGAATTCTAATCCAATAAGAATCCTTATTCAATTCTATTTATATGCATTTGAAAGTTGTATGCTGTCTCAGCTAATTTCTTATAAATCTAACCATATATCAAAACATTTTTTTCTACTTCCAAATTCGATAACAATATGCAGGTATCTGCTTATAGAAGAACAGAATTACTAGTAACAAGGGAGAAAAAATTTGTGAAATATGTCTACTAGCATATTTATCTTATTAGCATATATATTAACTCTATTTTATATGTCAAAATTTCATCGTAATGCGCTTTGTTTAAAAATATTGTCACATTTGAAACATAATATTTGATATTCACAGAAATGTACGAATCATATGAAATGTATGAAAATGTATGAATAATAAAGATTTATATTACTCCCAATATAATTAATTTCTTAAAATTACTCTCTATAAGGGACACGAATATATACGGGGAAAGCAATTATCCCCCATTCTTACCATTTAATATGCACTATAATAATTACTTTAATATATATGATATATAATATATATATTATAATATCCTTTGACTGCATTATTCGTCTGCTTACATTATTAATTGCTGCCCATTTTGTAGGTTCTTAATAATAAAGTGATTATTTCATAAACTTGGGCTGTATTTAATAGACATTGAATACAATGGAATTTCGAGCAGCAGCCGTCAAGAATTTCATACACTTTCGCCAACGTGATATACGCCCGAGGCACCAGCTTCTCATTTGATACCTATGTTATAAGGTGTGAGATTTGCTTATATCAAGGCTAAGTGCTTCGGTCTGATACCAAAACTCCAGTATTTCATATTTAGCTAACGGGGGGAGTACATTTGAGTCTCGATTTCGGCTGGCCGGGTTATGAGAAATGTGTTCCCATTAGTGCTAGCTTAGAATATTCATTTAAGCAATCTGGGTGCATGGATGCCATTTACATCTAAATTAGAATTGCTCAGATTTGTCAAATGCCCGTTCGAAATGGAAAATCGATTAGAACTGGACCATGTATTGAAATGGCGAATTAATTTCTCATATATCACCGTCTAGGCAGCATTGTGCATAAGATTTCGGAGTTAGCAATAAAGTAAATATAATCTGACATTGACTAAATAGATTGCACTGCCAGGATAATTTAACAGAGAAGTGTCAATCCTTCACTTGTAATTTACAGAGACGAAAAAGAATGACTAACCTTTGTGCAATGGATAAGTTTCCCCCTCCCATCCCCACATTTTTTTTAAAATGTGAATATTCCCATAATTTTTTTATTGATTGCAGGTTATTTAATATTTATTAGATCGTTGTTTAAGTTTCATTTAATTTTTTGAATTTCATTGCTTTGTTTTATTGCAACAGATCTTTACATTTGGCTGACTTTTGAAAGAACATCGTAGCTCTTTCGAGTTCAGTTATAAGTATGCTTACTAGTCATTTTTTTTCATTAAAATTGATTATTAATTCATTAAAATGTAATGAAGTTCTTTAAAAATTCTATTTTAGAATCATTTCAATTTGAATCGACAATGTCCGCAGTGCCGCCGTCCTGGCCTAGGGGTAGAGTGTCTTCCCTGTGATCTGGAAGTACTTAGTTTGAGTCCTGGTTCGGGCAAGGTAGTACTTCATTCTGTGTTCTGTCTGTGAGGTGAATGAAAGAGCCCCCTTGTAAAAGGGGTTGTGTAAGCGAGTGTGTGAGTGAATCTTCATATGAGCTAGAAGTCAGACTTCTGCCCTCGGGTGCTCAGGGATCTTTGCCCTCAGAAGCTATTGCACCCATTTCCGTAGTAACGCAGACACATTAAATTCCACTGCATATATGCAACACAAATTTCCTTACATGCTTGGATTTGAAGTAAAGAAAGAAGAACCAAATTCAAACATTTAACAATGCTTCGTAATGTTTATGTTTCTAACTGACTTGGATTATATGCCTTCTATTGAAAAAAATAGACGCCTTTAATAGGATAATATATTATTGGAATTTCTTTTTGTAATAAGAAACGCACGTTGAATATTATTATTGGAAAAACCCGCCTTGTTTCGATGAATATCCATTCTATGAAAAGCATGTATAAAAGATTCAAACACCACCCAAGTCGAAGCCAAATAGAGGTAACTGGGCCATCATTAAAATTTTTCTTGATTAAACAAGATTTAAACTACAAATAAAACAGAATATCTATGAATGATTACATTACAGCATCTATATTAATATACATTTAAAATTCCTCTCGTATTGTTACAAAATTTTTCTTCTACAACAAATACCGCTAATCAATTGAAATAGCGCACCACATTTAATTGCTATAGTTCATTAGTTCAGCAACTTGCTTGCTTGCTAATCCTCTAGTCTTTTACTCGTCGGCGACTCCGACTACTTTCACACACACATCTTTTGACGATACATACCACTTCTTCTTAGCACACGACACGACTTCTGATATCCACACAACAACCACCACCTCGTAGCTTCTGAGTGCCCGTCTTTTATAGTTCCGGGAGGCGGGGCTAGAATCTTCTGACCAATCAGGGCGTACCTGGCTGCATCTCGGTTGTTAGAGGATGGATCTTGAAAGTTCTCGAACTTTCCGGTACTATCCATTTAGTCGCCAAACTCGCCAAATTTATCGCCAAGCCGCCAAATGCTCGCCAAGTCTGTCGCCAAGCTCTAAGTTCATTGATCTCAGCACGTACAGGACCGATCGTACAACGGTCTTTCTTACGATGACTCTATTCGTGCCGAGTAGCAATATTATAGGTTCGTAACAGTATAATCAAAAAAATCTCTCATTTCTCTTTATGCGATTTCGACTTTGAGATAGTTTAACAAAATTTAGTTTTCTTTACATCAAAAGTATGCTAATATTTAAATCTAATTTATGTAATTTGAGAGTTGCTTAGGTTGACGAATGTCTATAGTGGAAGAAATGTCAAAGAAGGATATATATATATATATTAAGCTGGGAGAAAAAGGAAATTTTGGTAAACGTACCACTGCCATCATCAGAAAAGCTAAAATAAATTTTAAATTACAATATATTTTTTTCTAAATAAATACATTGTTTAAAATATGATAGACTTAAATAATAATCAAAGAGATTCAATCAACTTAAGGCATATAAACTGTATTTTAAAAATGAAGATAAATTTGCTTTGAATGACATTACATTCATATCTGGCGTAAATCAGAATATAAATCATTCAATGTAGTAATCTATCGTACAACAATAAACGAAAGTTTTTGTATGTATGCAAATTTATTTCATTTTAGTTTAGTTTAGTTATATTAACGCTCTATTTTAAAGAAATACTAGGGCTATTTTGGGACGGGCCTCGTAATTTTGAACCACGGTCAGATGACGAGAACGACACTTGAACTGGCACCCCCCTCTTCCCACCATGCCACACCAGCGGGAGAACGTTTGGCCCGGATGGTTTTAATGTGTACCAGACCCGCTTACACGACGGTTCCTCAGAGGAATCGGATCACGAACCAGGAACCATCCCCTTCTGAAGCTGAGACCTAACCACCAGGCCACCATGGCCCTAAACTTATTTCGGAAACGACTCGAATGGTATGAATCAAATTTTCTATTTAGTTAAAATTTTGATTTTGAAGTTTATCGCTATATGTGTCTTGCCTGAAACAATGCAATTTCACATACACATATAACTATTAGAGAGCTTTTTTTTATCTGTTCTTATGCAGATTATGCCATATAGCGCCATCTCGTGAGTTTTTGTAGTACTTGCATTGCTGTCATGGAATGATAACCTACTGGTACCTCAAAATTTTGTGAGATGGCGCTACATGACATTATCCAAATACGAATACAGTAGGCTCACATAAAATAGCGACAATGTAATTATTGTATTAACCAATTCAAATAACATTTCAACAAAGTGGATTAATGATTTTTTTTTATTTAAATGACCAGCTGATATGTAGGTGAATTTGAAAAATGTTTATATGTAATCAGTATGTAATTCGTATCTAAATATTTTCATCCAAAAAAACATAATTTTACAAAATAAAAATACGGTATGAAGCTTTGTCTTTCAGTTACTAAAAGTATCTATACAAATTTTACACTTAACTCGCAACTGAAGACGGGAGTCAAAATGAATCCGCGTTGTTCATTAGCCCTGATTATCACGTGGTATTTTGTCCTTGAATACAATAATCTCCTCAGTATCTTCAAGTTGATCTTTCAGCAGTCTGTTGCCAAAAGTGTAAGTGTGAACACGTGCATATAACCGAGTTATTCTTTTTCAAAGTTTTTTGTTGTTATTTATGGAGTCATTGACTCCATGTCTCCATAAATGCTTTTAATTTGAATAATGTAAAAAGAGTAAAGAAATATTCTTAAAATATTATTTTAAAATATTGTATTATTTATTCTTGTTTGTTAAATTCTAACATTTATTAAATTAAGGTGATTCCGTAATATCTAAAGGAAGTATTTACTCATTAAAAGATTGTTTAGGCTTTTCTTATAACATCTTTCCAACATTTAATAGTATAACATTTGATATTTTTGGTAACTTCATGATCTTTGAAATGTATTGTGTCCCCCCCCCAAAAAAAAAATTCCAATGCTGTTTACAAAACACAGAAAAAGAAAAATAACAATGGAGTTATTTTGACTCCATGTCTCCGGCCGCTTTAGAAAATCTATGTCTGCAGTTACGGTTAAGGATGTTTCCAAATCCAGAGAAGAATGAAAATGTAAAGTGAAATAAAATGAAATGGAAAATGAATAAGGATAAAAAAGAATAAAGTAGATGCTACAAAACAATCATCGCATTCAGCTTCAGAAAATATTGACGATAGGAAAAAGGTCACACATTTTCTAGTTATTTAAATTATCATATGTTTTCTTTATAACGCCATTTCAGAACGTTTATTACACACAAAGGAAAAGTAATAAGGAGACTCGAACTTAAAAAATAGCAAAACCGACATTCATGAATTATACTTTCATGTCCGTTTCAAAGAATGTGACAGCAACAGGCCTAATAAATTTTACAATACCTCATCTATCGGTATTTTTTGGCAGCAATTTATTCTTATGCATAATGAACGGAGACTGTTTTGACTTTGGTTTGAAAGAAAATAGATTTTTGAATTTTTCATTTCTGTCTTACGATATTGGCCTCGGTTGAATAAATTGCAATATTCTTGGAATTGATGCATTCTTCTTTCTTCCATTTTTGTTCCCTTCATTTTCACAAGTTTTTTTTTTCCATTATGTGCTCCTTCCGGCTTCATTGTTTGTTCCTCATAGTTCACTTCCAATTCTTTTTTTTTTTTTTGCATGGTGCTCAAAAATGATGAATCATCAGTTATTTTGTGTATTTTATGAATTGGGCAATAAATTATTGTATGAAATAGATCAATTATTAACTTTCCAAATGATACTTTTACATCGAATTTCGATTGAGTTCATACGAAAAGTATGCGACTGCAAAATAAAATTTAAGAAATGTAACTTTTTTTTTTGAACTTAAGAAAATTTAGATGGAATAATGGCAACTGCTTTTTATTCGTTCGCTATTTTTTTCTGATATTTGAAGTTTAATAAAGCAACAAAGAACATCAAATTTCGTATTTTCGATTCTTTTATTTTGATCAAGGTGCATAAATTTGTGCATCCTGGTGAAGGCCGTGAATACCATGAGTACTCAGAGTTTTATTTTTATTATCCCACACATTAGTATTGTCTGTGTATCATAGTAAAGAAAATATAGTGTAGTATAATATAATATAGTATAATACAATAATAAATAATCTAGTAGTATAATATAATATAGTATAATACAATAATAAATAATCTAGTAGTATAATATAATATAGTATAATACAATAATAAATAATCTAGTAGTATAATATAATATAGTATAATACAATAATAAATAATCTAGTAGTATAGTATAATAAAGAAAACCTTTCATGTGTACTAATTGCATGGCATTGGGGATCAATAGTTACCAAATATCGATATTTGTTCAGGAACTAGAGTTTCAGCTAAATCTAACGTGCCGAATGAAATTAATCACAGGTGTAAGATAAAAACAGTAACATCGAAAAATCAAATATTTATTTTGAACTCCCTTTTTTCGATCAGTTGAAACTAAAATTTAACACTAATCTTCAATTGTAGCCAAAGAATCACATACCAAATTTTATTTAATTAAGTCATTATGATTTTGAAATACGATGTTTACACGCATCCGAATATGTAGACAGAAAGTCGGTCTATTTCTTGACGGATAAGGTTCAAAATTTGATATTTATTTATACTTTAGATGCTAAAACAATACACTGAATTTGATCCATCTAGTTCTTCCCATTTAGTAACTATCGTGTTACTTTGTTTTGTATTCATAAAATTCGACAGACAGATTTCTCTTCATTCAAAATTTGATAAATAATTTGCAAATTTGGTGTAAAAATGATATAACAAATTTCATTCATCAAGAATAAAGCTTGTTGAATTATTGATTTGCAAACAGATATGATCCCATTCGCGCTTCAAGGTGGAGAAAGCGAATATCTTGAGATCCAATTTTTTTAATGATTACAATAGATTCTCTTCACTTACGAGAATATAATATTGTAACAAATTACTAACCTTTTTCATTTTTATAAAGTCAATCTTTAAAGAAACAAGTGCCATGAAAGCATTTTCCTAAAAACAGCTATTTTTTCTAACGAAAGAATTTTCTCATTGCGTACAATGTTTTTCTTTTTAATACTAAAATAAACCAATTTCTAAAAAAAATCCATCACTAAAAGGTTTTAATTTAAAATGAAATAATTATCTTAATAAAAGACTGCATTGCAAGAACATTTAATTTACTAATTTAAAGCTATGAAGTACGCGATCTATTTCTTAGTAGACTCCTTAATTTCACACATAACCGCTCATTACATATATTTTCTGTTAAAATTTTATTTAAAAAATTCTTCATTAGGTAAAAATCATTCATGTATAAATTATTTTCCTTTAATCGAAAATCGAATACATAACACTTTGCAAATATTGATCAGTAATATTAAGGAAATCATTTGCTTTGAAAAAAAATATTATAAAGCATATTTTTTTTGACCAAGAATTTAGCAATGTCATATAGATATGTACCTAATAAACAATTCTTCCTTACGTAATATGCACAATGCCTTTTAAATAAACTAGAATTACTGACGACATATTATTCAATAACTGCCTATGTCGATCAAGCTAATTCGCCGAAAATGATGATAAACTCAGTTATTATTACTATTAAATACTTATCCATAATTTGAACAAATCAGATGAGGAAAAAATATTGAGAAATAAAGTGTAGGTACTCTGCAAGAATGAATACATTAGATTTATAATAAAATTCAATATCTATAATTGTGCATAAATCGGCCAACATATATTGTCAAATTTCTATTTCATTTTCCATTGTTAATTTTAATAGAAAAAGAGTTCGCAAATGTTTAAATTATTTTTAAAGGATAAAAAAAACATCCACCACAGTACTTCCGCATGCTTTTATAAGCGACAACTTCAGACACAATATTAAAACACATGGACAAATAACACCTTCATGATGATAAAACGACAAATGTTTATCCAAGAAATGCTTAAATATATAAGGATATAAATACCATTTCCAAAACTAAATTTCTCACAAACTTGAAGAAAACTTTCTTGACACTTGGAAGCAAATCTTTCAAACATTAAAAATCGCTAAATATAATTTATCAAAACTTATAAATACCTATTTCAGAAACATAAATTTAAGACTTATTTAAAATCTCCTGTATTCGAGGCCAATCATCGACCATTTTGCGGTATGTTGACGATCAATGTGGGTATCCATTGAGATAAAACCACCTACATGATCTGTTTTGAATAATAGTTCGTTTAAGTGAAGGGGGGTGGGTGGCAAGACGTTAACGCGCGACTGCTACCCTATCGGAATTTGAAATTTCCACTCCCCTTTTATGCTCCCTGGAAGGGTTTCTGTCGATTTCCGCAGAATCTTGATGCTGCGTGACACGAACCGAATAATATATATCCGATTGTTACCGAATTCCTCCGAAGCTTAAATCCGATCCTGTCCGAACAAGTATAACCCTTTAACTTTCAAGCCGATTCCCGTAAAGCGATAGATGCCAATACTGCGGTGCCTTTGCCTTCGACTTCAAAAGCACATCGCCAACTTCTTATTCATTTTACTGATATTTCTGGTATATTTTGGAGTTCTAAGAATAGAATTTAAATTTGAGAGCGTAAACCAATGACTCCGATTCTTTAGTATTGGTTTTGATGTAATTATAGAATAATCTATAAGAGTTGTTTAAATGCTGCTCTAAATACGTAGATAGGATGGTATTGCATAACGATGATGTAGTGCCAAAATGCTATTTATCAGAAACTGCAAACAATAAAACAATGATGTAATACCTGAAAACTATTAACAACTTACAGTATTTTAAGATAATATAGATAATATAGATTTAAGATAAGATAATATAATTGTTAAACGTCACATATAAAAATTTCAGAGCTGGTATGGCTAACTCATACAGCAATTTTACTTCATTAACATGTTTTGGCAAATTTGACATATGATATTTTGATATAATAATATGCGATATTAAAAATAACTCGAAAAATTTTCCTGCATCCTTTATATTGTTAGTGAAATAATCAATGATTCAAATAAAATTTAGTTTAATATATTGACAATATGAGATAGTATATCGTTGCTGTAACATTAAAAATTGCGCATCTCAAAAATGCCATAGAGGTTAAAATTGAAAAATTTGGCTTATGAAATTCTAAGCTTCATAAGTTAGTTCAAGTTACAAAAAAAAAGAAGAAAAAAAGGTTTGGAATATTTACAGCTGTTCCTTTTCTGTCAAAAACATTTTACAAAATATGATTAATAGGATGAAGAGGCGCTGTAAAAAATACAATTATAGTAATTTCCTTAACCGTATATTTATTGAATCAAATATCATAAAATCTAATTATTTGCTTCATTTATGATATTATTCTAATTGGAGTTATATGTCTATCACTAAATGTTTGCATATTAACTTTTTGGAATGTATTTGTATTGATTGACAATACTGTAAGCCATATCCGAATTAACCGTCACACTCGAAGACATATTAAATGATTAGGGGATCACAACTTCATAGGGGGAATTATACTTCGCGCTATGGGTTAATACCAGTCACGGCACAGACCTTACCGTAAGAGTCATTTACCATCAGAAGGTAACAGAAGCTAACACTAATTGGCACCATTATTATATCCACTAGAATATCGAGAACCAAGCAATACTGAAAATTTTCGGATACATTTTTGAATATTCTGTCATGATATTGGCCATGCTATAATGAAATCGAAAAATAATATTAGAAATATCTATTTTTTTTTCACGTTGAAAGCAAAATCAAATACTACTTCATGTTCCGTTAATTATTTACCTAATGCTCCTTTCCTAATGCTCCTAATGCTCCATGTACCTAATGCTCCTTTCTTTGAAGTCTCATTTCAAAAAGATTTTTCATTACAATATGTAATGATGATTTTTAATATTGCAAAAACGAAACCGCATTTGTTTTGAAAATTATTTTTTCATTACAATGAAAGATTGAAAAAGTTGTCGAATGCCTTGTATGATTATAATCCAACAAATATAAAGCCATGGATGCTTAGAATAACTTGTTAAGCCTTGTCAAAGCAGATTGCTGGTAAAAAGACAGAACTAAACATTTTCTTGTTTCAATTTTTCAATATTTATGAAACTTTACCAAATTACTTTATTTGGGCTTAAAATTTGGTAACAAATAAGGAAGTAAAATTGTAACCTCAAAAAACATTCAATACATTTCTTAGTTTTAAGATTTGGGCAATTATTTTATTTGTCTTTTTTTAATCATTAAAAAACATGAAATAATATAAGTATCTACTATCACATCATGTTATAACGCTAAGTAGATAGACAGATATCACATCACATACACATAGATAGATACATCACATGTAGTATTTCAAAACAATTAATTCTTTTGAATGTTTTTTTATATATATTTTGTAAATTAAATGGACAAACATCTTGAATTCGAATTTGAAAACAATTTTCGATTTCTTTTCGTCATCCAAATATGACTTAATATAATATACAAAAATAAAGTAAGGAATAATAAGGTTAATCAATGATAAAATCATTTCTTAACAAGTACAACGTATTTTATAAAAAAAAACTTTCCGTATATTACATCTTAATAATGGCATAATTTTGGTAATGATCATACTGTATAATATTAGTATTATTGATTAATATAAATCATAGAATTTCTCAAATAATATTTTATATAAAAGAAGACTGAAACATCAGGTTTTTCTCAGAATAGTAATTGTAATTCATTATTTAATTTTTACATTCATTAGTTTAATGAAAGAAAACTGAGACATTTTAAATCATAAGTAATAAATAAATATTCCGAAACAGATATTTTTTATTTCTTAACTTTTAAGATATGAATTATATAATTGATTAATAACTTTATTTTTACAAATCTCATTATGTTTTCAAACACTGGATAAATATGAATTCAGAAGAAAAAAAATATTATGATAACTCATAAAACAAACATTCCATATTCTTTTCTTTCATTTTGATACACCCTCCATGTAGTATCAAAGTAATTTCTACAAACCCAAGCGATTGATGGAATATAATTTAAACACGCAATCTTGTTTCTTTTTTATTCCTATTAGAGTTTCATGCTAATAGATCATGATGCGGGGATTATGATCTGAATGAAACACGCAGATCATAATAAATAAACTATATGAAACTGGCTAAGCTATTAAATAAAGATTTTTTATTATGATTTAGTGTTTCTAAATAATTTTAATTGAGAAGAAGCTGCCAAGTACCATTTCATTATACATCTTGTAACATACATTAACTCTCTTCCACATTTATGTTACGTGATTATAACATCATGTTACAAGAAATTATGATACTAATAAAAATTCTTATAGCTTAATGCAAATTTTTCAGTTAAAATGTTAATTTGTATCAGAATTTTAGTAGCAGGGTAAAGTAATTATGAAACATAATTGGGGGTGGTCATTAAAGCAGGCTATAGTGTACATAATTAAATAGTGCTTGGAAGCATACGTTAGATACAGACTCCATTTATGTTTCATGGGTATTTCACCAAGCTATTAGAAATTCTGATACAAATAAATGTTTTGTATTAAATGCACAAATATTTCAATTAAAATGTCAATGTTCTAAATTTTTATCCTCGCATTCGTTTAATAGAATTTAAAATTTCTATTAAACGAAATATATATGGAATGAAAGGTGATTCAAAGCATTTACGAGTTATACTTTGCGTCTTTTCTTTATAATCATAATTTAGTGATATATTATTTGTAAAATGTTAATGGCATGGTTCTTATAAATTACCATAAATATTTCAGTGTTGCTTCATATAAAACGGAAAGAAAAAATATTATTTTTTCATCATTAGCACATAATATAATAGCAAAGAAAGCATCCTAGTTTTATTAATAATATTCTGGAATAAATTTACATCCACAAGTATGTCATCATAAGCAGTATAATGGTAAAATTTTTCTATTATCTTCCATCATAAACAAATATCCCTTCAAACTATAGATTATAAATTCACATAAATTCTGAAATAGGTCACTCCGGATAATACGCCAAACTCCGAAGAAACAATTTATACACGATTTTAGACGAATAACTTTTCTTCTAATTTTAATTACAAGAAAAATCACAATGATTTTCTAAAGAACGAATTATATATTCAACAATTCAGAAATGGGTAACTGGTAAATCCGATTAATCCTGACAAAAGAAAATAAAATGCAACCAGTTTCTTCATTTTATTTTCTTTATTAAAGATGATATCCCACTCAGACGACCAGCCTCCAGAAAGAATTGATTCGAAAAACGACCTCTTGATTTCATTTTCAACATCATTTTGTAGGCAGTAAGTAGCGGAATGCAAAGGTAAAGGTGATGTGAGTAAAGTATTCATCTATTCCTGCAGCACACCGTCTAATACAGTTTGGACAGAAGCCAGATCGCTGGGAGTGATTAATAATCCCCGTCAATGAAATCCTGAAATCGTATTTCCACTTCAATTTGAATACATGAAAAGGGCTGAAATATATAATTTTTAGAGCTTAAAGCACTTCTCTTGAGATTGAAGCTTGGAATTTATTTTCATTGCAAAACGCACTGGAAACTTTGAAATGTCATCAGATATTAGATGAATGAAATAGTCCCCGCTTTCAGCACAATTGACATTCAGCTCCTCACTTCATATTAAAATATCGACTTTTCTAGTTAGTTCAATGTATATGATTTTTCAGAATCAATTTAGAATGTGAATTATTTAATTCTTTTTTATATAACAATAAAAAACATTGAGCTTTTCGAATGGGAGTTGGTTTATCGCTATTAAACGTTTAATAATAAAGTAATAATCTTTATGCTTATTGCAAAGTAATATTATTTACGCTGTTTTATTAATTGTGACTATACTTCTAATTAAAAATTCAGAATACAATTATAAGGTTTGAAATGCAATAAGTAGTTAATTGGTGTTTAGAAATAAGCATGATTTAACTCATTATTTTTGAGAGATAAATTACTTCATAAAGTAACAGTATCAGATATTCAGCATTCTGTTTTTATCTTAATAACAGCAATTATAAATGCTTTACTGTCTTCTTTTGAATAAAAATCTCAAACATTTAAAAAAATAAGACGCTAATAAATTCATATTATTTTTTTTATGAATATTTTATAAATAATTTTATACAATGTTTGGAGTAACAATTATTTTCTTTGCAAGGCTTTACAAAAAAAATATTATTAGATTAAATGTTTTAAGGGTAAAAATTATGAAATAGCAATATTTAAGAATTAGAAGATTTAAAATTATTATATATTTTCAAATTGATTGGAATAAACATCTAAACATTATATTCATATTTAAAGAAGATACAAATTAATTTTATAGAACGCGTTACGATATGTTTTTCTATGTAATCTACCTTTGTTGTTCTAAATAATCACAGACTATATTCTATAATTTTAATTCAACATTTGCTATGAGAATAATATTTATATTATGTATTATAGTGTTTTAAATTGTATTCATAAAGTATAAAACGAAGGGCTATGCACTTCCTAATAAGTTAAATAATTTAAACATAAAAAACCCTTAATAAACATATGACACTTCATTCAAATCTCATATTCACATTATTTTTCCTAATTCCCTTTATTTTAAATACAAATCAAGGCATTTATGCAATAGAAACATAGAATAGGAAAAATGCTTTTTTTAATATCAGGATAATGAATACTATATTTTTAAAAGATATACAGATATTCTACGTTCTGTAATCAATTTCTTTTTTAGTCATATCTGCCAGCTGGATATAGTTGCTCAATATGTAAGACATCATAAATCCTCTCATTACAATTATTATTCGAGTTCAATTACGTTAAAATAGTTCAACTGCATTCAATAATTCAGTTACAATTAATGATTGAAAATCCAAATTTTCCATTTCAGATATAAGTAAAATTGACTGCATCCCTCAAAAACTGCAATGGCAGACCGTGTCCTAAAGGGGTGGGTATAAAAGAAGATCCACCTTAACTGATATATTATGTATTATATTATTATGTATATATACAAGCAAATATACTCTGAAAACAACAAAGTTCTCAGAAAAACTTCATGTCCCAACTTATTTGGGCGAGAGTTTCGAACAAACAAAACACGCGCCTCGGATATTCAATCAATCACTCTTAGCGAAAGGGAGGCGAATTTAGTAATAATATCCAGAAGTATGCATTTATGAGACTTTCAGTTTTCTTGCTAAAACAGCTATTTGGATTTCATCAAATGTGTATTAAGAAAATTGTCAGCCTTTTGTAAGAAAAATGAATTTAAATGAATAAATAAAATTAAAAAAAATTAAGTAATTAATATATATTAAAACATATATATTCTTTTGATGCCCAATTATATTTAGATGCCACATCACAAATCACTTTGTTCAATCAATGTAATTCAAATATCCTCGCTTACAAGTAAACCTAAAACAAAATGTTCATAAACTTATTATTTTAATATAAAGCTATCATAAACGATTAAATATGAAATACCCCACTTTATTTTTTTAATTTAGTTACATTAATGCCTTATATTAATGTTTTTAATGCAAAATTAGGACTATTTTGAGATGGATCTCATAATTTTGAACTATGGTCAGACGACGAGGATGACACCTCAGCTCCCAACGTTTGACCCCGATGAATTCAAAGGACACTCAACCCGCTTATACGATGGTTATTCGAGGGAACAGGCCTCGAGCCACAGACCCTCCAGTTCTGAAGCCGAAACTTTACCACCAGGCCACAACGGCCTTGCTAATATCCTGCATAACTTCAGTTAAAGTGAATTATTCATGCTATACGAGATTCATCGACTTGAATGGCTTATGCATAAATTGCGCATGCTATAATAGCAATAGCAATAATATATTTCATAACACAAACTGTGATTTAAATGCAAGTTACAACTGTTGTCGAGTTTTAACATTTGTAATTTCGATATAAATGATGCTTATTTCTCTCGAATGGTAAAATTGTAGCACTATTGGGAGGATAATTCTCATCATTGCGAAATTCAGGGTTCAAATGCATGTCCACTGTCAGGTTGAGTGGGAATTTCACCAATTTTAATGTCGGATCCATTCATCAATATTTGGCACAAACAAATCTTATTTACCTTATAAGATAGGAGTCGAATGACATTTTGAGGACCAAAGGGATCTATCAAGTTGGTCAAACTATGAGGAACTTCAGAGTCTGCCTTTTAGGAATCATTCCTTGTTAGTACGATCTATGAAATGCGAAGCCTACATTCAGACAGGCTTTTCATTAATAAATACATATTCAATGAGTTAGAGTTGACACTACAGACAAATGTTTAGTCTATAGCTTGTATAGAGCTTCATAGCTTGCATATAAATATGTAAAATGCCTTAGTTAGTAATTTGTAAGCAATTACATGGTTAATATTATATTCGAGTGAATTAAACAAATATGTTTGTTATAAGGTATTTATAGCTGCAATAATGAAGTAAATATTGGAATTTGGATAATTTGCAGAATGTGTTAATATGTCTCAGACGAAAAATTGCATATTAATACGAAAGATACATTAGTGTATATTTCATTTTTATATTTTATGTAATTTTTTAATAAATTTACATTTTTATATATTTTATTTATTATTAAAATGCTTTTGAAGCACAATATTTGTTTACACAATTAGTGTATATTTTTAGCATTTTAAATCTTTTTTTTTATTTTGTCACTTTATGTTGCTTCAATATTCCAGTACTAAGAGCAACATGTTTGCTAATAGCTTGTGTAAGCATTATATTCTAAAATGTTGAATTTCTTCAAAATTAACTATATTTTACATTCGTATTCCTTAAAAGAAACCAATAGAAATTCCATTTTAATTTTCCTCATACTTTCATCCAGGACGAAATACTTTTCATCATTCAATAACGAAATATATGTACAGATTTTTATATGGGATATAAAATTTGAGATGCTTTCTTTTCGTTATTTAATTAAATTCTTTGAATATTTGCTTGATATGTAATATTTCGTGCACACAATGTGTTATCAAAAAGTGACTTATCTTTATTTATAAAATGATTAACGATTCTAATTTTAAATATCTTATTCTATTTTCGCTAAAATTAATCACTTGGGTTGCTACACATTTATACCAATAGGTTTGCAACAATCAAAAACAACGTTGGAATGCATCTTTAACCAGCAACTGATTTGCCTCGATTTGTATACTTTTCTTGGAATGACATCTTCCACATTTCAGAGGTAGCTATAATTTTGGAAAAGCGAAGAAGCCACATGAAACCATGAAAAATGTTATTGAAATCTGATAATTCATAGCTAGGCTATAGATGCATCAAATATAAAAATTGTGTGTATGTTATCATAATGAAACTGCAAGCAGCCCTTTATCCACATATTTGCATATCACATATTTTGAAATCGGGAAAGTAATTTAAAAATCTCAGTGTTTTTCTAGGTATATTTAGGAATAAAGCAACACATTTGAAGTATAATAACTAGTTTAGTTATTTAGCAACTAGTTAGTATAGTAGCTTCAGTTCATACATTACTTTATATTTATGCTATTTTCATCAAAGAAAAATAAAGTTTTTTTCTATATTTTTTTCTTTTTGTTATTAGAATTTGAAATGAAAAATATTTTGTCATTATAATCCTCACATTACCAAGAATTGAATTTTAAATCACTTAACCAAAAATTGAATATTAAATTTTTGGGAAACACATTAAAATCTATTGCTTTCGGTTGTTTCTTTAACTTGAATGGTCTTTTTTTATTCTATTCTGTCTAGACCTAATGATTTTTATGCTACAGGTACCATTACATATATGTTCATTAATTTTTGCTATGAATAATATAAACAGTGGTGTTCAAACATAAAACATGGTGTTTCCATTTGAAAATTTTCAAATTTTGTAACTATTGATGTTTAGCTACTATATTTATTACGATTCTTGAGCACACCAAAATATCTTGAACGAAAATTTATTCCATTTCATTAAATGGTATGACAGTTACGATCAATATATCGGAGTAGTTTATATATATATATATATATATATATATATATATATATATATATATATATATATATATATATATATATATATATATATATATATATATATATTTCAGTAGAAAAAAGCATTATAAACTTTTTTAACTTGATTTTCAAAAATTGATTAAAATTTGAAAAATATTTGTGCAGAAAGGAAACTTGTATCATAAGAAAGCTCTTACATTTGTAAGATTGTATAAAAGCAATGTTTTTTCAATAAAGTTTTCCGAACCTATGGTGAAAAATTGTGAAATAATTTCACCCCCATCTCACCCGCTTTATAGGTGTAATAGTTTTTCAATGGCTCTGTTAATTCTCCTTCGTTTCAGGGTACAGATTTATCAAATTTCGCTCCATTCTGTCAAAGGATATTGATTTTATAGGTTTCAAACAAAAAAGAAATAAATAGCCATTCAATTTTATATAAAGAGAGAAATTTGAAAGGTAACGTTTGCAGATAATCGTAATATGGTTGCGTAAAAGTAAAAACAAACGATACATTCCATCCATGTGTTTTATGTCCAAGAAATACTCTGAATTCATATTTCTGATGACGTATCTTGTTAAATCCCATTAGATTCTACAAAAACGAATTTAATTCAAATGTACCACGGAGCTTAAATCTCCAAAGGTTTCAAGATAAATATCTTATACTATTTTTATCTGGCATTAAGTATTTGAATTATTCTGTGAGAAACTTCAATCTGATTCCCGGAAGTAAACGCAAATAGTATTTTCCCAAGTACCCGATTCAATTCTTTACTCAATATATAAGATTAAAAAATTTAAACTTTCAGCCGTCGGAACTCATCAAATTATTCAAGAAATCCGCAGAAAGATTAGGAATAGCTATCGAAAGCCCCTCTAATCAAAAAGCCGTCTGTGCTGACTTAAGGCCACGGTAATCCCTCGAAAGGAAAATCCCAGTCCGCTTCTTCCTTTTCCGATGGGGAATCCAGTCCGTATCAATTCCCCATCCATGACGGAGTGAGTATGGAATCAGTAAAAGGCCGATTTAAAAAGGATCAAAATGGATCTGAAATTATTACACTTATGTGTTTAATGTTTTTATATGATCTGTTCGTGTCGTCCTGGGTTTGCAAAATATTTAGTATTTTAAAAATAAAATAATTCGACAAAAAGAAGAGGTCTTATTATTAGGAAAAAATATTGATTATTTGGGAAACGCAGTAATTGAAATGTGTGTTTGACACATCGTCTTATATACAAAATAACCAAGTCACTTCGATACCAATACTTGTAGATTCCGAAAGATCCAATGGGTAGTATTCATAAAATTATGCAAAAAAAAATAGATATTTCATACAATTTTGGTTACTTTTATTTTATATATTGATTTTCCTTATTATGTCAGCCTGGATCAATCATGCAGCTGCTGAAACGCAACGGTCTGTAATAATCTATCTTGTAATTCCAAGACTTCTTTGTAACTTTATTTCTTATCCCTTGGGAAAATTACGCAAACAATAGAAATAAACTTTCGCAAACTTTCAAAAATAAAAGAAAAAGCATAATCAAATATTTTATGAAAAAAATTGAAACATCTGTTTTATTGATAAAAGAATCATGTAGTCAAAAATTATAATTTTTTGCAACTTATAAAATAATTATACAAGTAAATTGATATCATTAAAAGGAATTTTTAATTATGAAAGAATTAATAGTGAAAGAAAATAAGGACTATTCTTTTTTTTTCTTCGTTACAACAGTGCAAAAATACACAAAATGTTTTTTATTGGAAATTCTTAGCCATCAAATGTTCGTAACTATATACGATGATTTGCTTTTTTAATGAAACACTTGGTGAATTTAAAAATGCTCTATTTGTTTGTCTGTAAAATTATCTTAAAAATTATCCATGATAATTAGATTTTATATAAAGATATTTTCTGAAACTACAGAAACTACTGTTAACAATGTTTAGTATGTTATATATTAATGTCCCATTCTATTTTCGTTTTAAAACAATCATGCTCTTAAAATGCAATATATATATATATATATATATATATATGTCCCATTATATTTGATATATACCTTATATACCTTATTAAGTACTAGAATCGTGTTATCCAAGCCATGATAATATGACCGGTGAAATATGAAATATCAGGTCAAGGTGAAATATGAATAATCATGATCTGATGGGAATGCAAAATGGTTCCCATGCATTCCCACCCAAGAGAAGATAAGAATTAGCATCGATGTTGAAGTATCTTAGGTCCACACCATTTCATGCTCATCGAGAATATGAGAGTTTGTTTACACGTACAACAACTTATCATTGGCATATCCGATTGGCATGCTTTCCACATAAAGTAGTATCTAGGTGGGATGTCTCTTGAAGCATGCAAGATAATATGTTTATATATTATACATATTTTTCCCTAATGCAATAATTTTATATGAATTTTTAACTATGGAATTGATTAATTCCGAGCTTTATTTCAAAATAGTTAGCTCTGTTTCAACTTCAGAGCTTTGTAGCTGTATCTAAGCCTTTTAATCTCTTATCAGTGTATCAGATGCGTGTTAGAACCATTTTAAAAAAACAATAAAATATAATCATTAATTTAATAAAAAAGTAGAGATTTAAAAAAATATATGGAATTCACAAATATTCAGAAGTTTGAAATGCTTTTAAGCTAATCAATACTATATTATATTCGGCGAAAAGAAATTATCATCAAATTCGATAAATAAACAATTAAGGCGATAAATAACAAGTTATTAAGCTAATTACAGGGCAGGAAATATGGTTTAATGGATAATGGCTAAATACAAATCACCAGGACATATATTTTGATTTTCACGATTCCAAAATTCTATTTTTGTACAGATTTTTTTTATATATATCTTCTCAAACACATGTGCAAATAATTAAAATAGCTATTTTGAGTATTATGCTTCTTGAAATAGCAAAATGCTGCTTATAACTATGATGTAATTTTTTTTTTGTTCAAAAATCCTTTAAATTAGTTTTTTATATCCGAAGCTAAAATAATGTAGAATTAAAACAGCTCTCAAATCAATTTGGAAAAAAATATCATTTTACCCAAAATTTTTTAAATAACATTCTTACTATAAACACATTTTATTTTTGTAAAATACATGTTATACATATAAATATATAGCACACAAATGAATAAAAAAAATCCAAATATGATTTTCTTAGCTTAAACTATCAAGCAAAGGAACATGCATTACCTTTCAATTACAGTACAATATTAACGCTGGAGTTTCGCAGTATCTTCACACAGCAATGAACCGCGCCCAAGAAAGTTAGATAAATAAACCCCGGATGGCTCATAACTAACTAGAGATATAGATACTTCATTTAAATAATTGGTGAAGTTGACTCATGTTAGTATTCATTAAAAGAATTGGCGCCGTCGCTGAAACAGCGGCGTATTGCTCAGAACTAATGGAATTAGTAAAAGCCCGAGGTTACACCTCATTTAGTAATGATCAAGGATAATGAAATTAACGCTTTTAATGCGGGATAGTATACCTGTGGGATTTTTTCTTCCAAACCAAAGAGCATCGTGAGGTAAAGGGTTGTAGCATGAAGGAGGCGTTAAATGAATTTCGTTATTATTTCTAGGCATATTTTGACTTAAATTATTATTTGGAATTGTATGGAAACATTTATTTTCACTTTCTGCTCCAGTATAATTAGTGTAAAGAAAGTATAGTAAGAGCGAAAAACCTTCAACTCAAAATGTTCACGAATCTCCACGTTTTAAACTTTCCTATGTTCGAACAGAAATATTTTTGGAAAATGACCGTCTGTCTGTCTGTGCCAAAGATAATTATTATTTGGAATTATATTGAAACATTTATTTTCACTTTCTGCTTTAGTATAATTAGTGTAAAGAAAGTATAGTAAAAGCGAAAAACCTTCAACTCAAAATTTTCACGAATCTCCACGTTTTAAACTTCCCTATGTTCGAACAGAAATATTTTTGGAAAATGTCCGTCTATCTGTCTGTGACAAAGATAATTATTACTTGGAATTGTATTGAAAGATTTATTTTCACTTTCTGCTCCAGTATAATTAGTATAAAGAAAGTATAGTAAGAGTGAAAAACTTTCCACTCAAAATTTTCACGAATCTCCACGTTTTAAACTTCCCTATGTTCGTACAAAAATATATTTGGAAAATGTCCTTCTGTCTGTCCGTGACAAAGATTACTCAAAAACGCTTTGAGCTAGAGGTTTGAAATTCTGTATTTGGTCTTGACACCAAATTTGCAGATTTCTATCAAATTTTAAGTTAAGTCTGTTTCTGAGGAAATGCGTCTGTCCAGCTATTCGAATATAAGTTAATACGATCATTACAAAACGAAGAGAGGTAAATAGATGAAATTCCGATCTATAGTGTAGACAAATTGTGCGCCAAATCCCACAACGGGTTGACTGTCGGTTGATCTATACTTTCCGAAATATGTAAAAGCGATAATTCAAAAATTCAGAGACTTAAATATGTTAAATTTAATATGAGACTACTTGTGCAGTTTTATGTGAAATCTTTGTCTCAATCGGTTTAGAAAAACGTATTTAAACGTAAAACAAAAATTCGATTTTCGGATACTATTAACGCATGTCAGTTTCGCCAAAAATCTCGCCAAGAATGACACGGTAGATTCAGTAAAAATGATAAATTAATGCAAAAATTAGTATTTCGTTTCTACTGTAAACAAATGGTTATGTAAGGCGTTCTCTGGTATTAGAAAGTATACGAGAAAGTTTAAAAGAGTCCGCGCCTGCTGGTCCTAACAAGAAAATTATTTTTCATAAAATATAACAAGAAGGAGAATCATTGAATTCATTTCAAAATATAACATTTTATGAAAAACAGCACATTTTCATCTCTGGTATCTATATTGGATCTTCTTTGCAGTTTCCTTTCGTTATAGAAAGCCATTGTTTCTTAGCATTCAGGACGAAATAAATAATTTTCCTTCACACTATTTTCGTCGTCAGTCTTATTGGACACATCAATGTCATCAATATATAAACTTATGTATATATTTAGGATGATTTGCAATTTTCATCGGTATATTACGCCATATATTCAAAATATTTTTAAGAATATATTTACAAGTTTGCCTCTTAACCATCAATATTTTTTACAAAGTAAAAATGTGTCTTGTCCCTCCAAATTAACCCATATGTGAGCACCTCAGATATAGGGAATAGAATTTCCAGGTTAAGTAGTTGGTTCTTACCAATTTGGAGGATAGAAAAACGATGTGGGTTTCGCTACTCCTAACCGATGATAGGGCGGGATTCTTACTAGAGGTATTGTGCCGCGACCGGTGATAACCCTTAAGATTCAATTATAATTCTTGCGTAGGTTATTGCGGTGTTGCGATCATTCAGTTTTTATTTTTAAATTTAATTTTATTTAATGTCTTCAAACTGGAATTTTTGGCCACATTTGTGTGTGTGTGTGTGTGTGTCTCCGAGCAGTTCGTACGAAGTCCGGGTATCTTGATTGAATTATCGCTGTCTGTATTGTCCAGTTTAATGTATGCAAGTTAATATATTTGTAATAAAAATAATAATTATTAGCATAATGTACATAAGTCTGTGCGTACAGTAAATTAACGCAATAATATTCTTGTGTTATATAATATTTAAATATTTTTCCAAATTGGAAAACTGTATTGAAAACTGTGTACTGTTTGGCATAAACATTTTCTGTTCAATTGATAACTTTTTAAGTAATTATGTAGTTCTAGATGAAAGTTATACTGTAAGAAAGTTATTATGAATTTCTATACTGAAACAAAATTCATAAGAAGAGGTTCGGAAATATTTCTCAAAAATATTTGTCTCAAAAAGTATTCAAGATATTCTATTTAAAATTCATCTATAAAAGATATCGTCTGCAAACAATCGTCTATCGTTTGTAGTTAATATAAATATCTGGTAGCAGTCAAGATTTCTTTTCATCGTCTTAAAATAAATTTATTTTCAATGAAACTCTGTTGAATTATCAAAATACGAATACTATTTAGCAAAAACGCATACATTAAATGTTTCATTCACAATAAAATTGCCTGCTACAAAAGCATTTGAAATGTAGCGAACTTTTTAAACACAATATTTTATCAAAGTAGAAATATATGATTGGTACAAGATGTTTCAAGATGGTAAAGAATCCGTCATAAATAATCTAAGACCCGGCAGATCATCTAATCGGTTGATGATCAAGATATTGTGAGGTCAGAGAATTGGTTCTTGGTGATCGCCAGTTTGAAAATAAGAGATGTTATTGGACAAATTCTTTTATCATTTGTTTCCTGTCAAAGAATTTTAAACTATCATTTCAGATTCCAAAGCATCTGTTTCGGGGATGTCCCAAGAACTTTGAATTCGTTCCAAGAACAACAATGTTGTCAAATTTCCCCAAAATTCTTTTTCAAGAAGGCATTTTTCTGAAACGCATTATAAGAAGTAGCTTTAGTTGGATACATACTTTTGATACAAAAAGAACTCAAAAACCAAGTGGTGAATAGCACTTGAAAGACGAATCATGACAAAAAAAAATTATGCCTAAGTCACTCAAAAATCAAAGTGTTTTTATAGTTACGCGTTATGTATTATAAATTACTATTAACTGGCTGAACAGTCAATACATTTTGATAGGTTTTACTGTTTTGGCTATTCAATAAATGAAAATCAACACATATAAGAAACCATTTATTAAAGCAATTTTGCAATTTCTTAAAGGAATATATATATATATATATATATATATATATATATATATATATATATATATATATATAGTAAAAGTTTACGCATTAAAAAATGGAACTGAAACTTACTTGCTTGAATAGTAATAGCCAAACGTGCTTTTATAGTAATTAATAACAATTCATGAATTTTTATTCCTTCTTATTAGTAAATGCATTAGAAAGCTAGCTAGCTTTTATTATTTCTTGCTAAGCAAACTCCGAATAAAATTTTTAATATATGAATGAAAACATATATATATATATATATATATATATATATATATATATATATATATATATATATATATATATATATATATATATATATATATATATATATATATATATATATGTAAACGTTCATATCATTCTTATATATATATATATATATATATATATATGAATGATGATGAACGTTTTGAAGGAATGAATCTATGAATGAAATTACGACGAATGTTACCCATATTCATATAATATGTCATATATCTAAATCATTATCTCCTTTATTGGTCCGTTGTTGACCAAAGTAGTCCTTCCTTTTGATAAAATCACACACATGATCTGTTTTGAATAAGCTAATTTAAATGCTTGAGTGGGAGACGTGGGTCATTAACATGTAACTGATACCCAATAGTTATTCAAGATCCTATTGCCTTTCCTACACTTGAGAGTCCATGTCGATTTCCATTACATTTTAAAAGTTCATTAGCAACTGTGGTACACTATGTAACCGGAATTCCCTGAAACTATAATCCAATATATTTCCCAAGTTTTTAATCGTCTGTCAGATACTATAAAACTGATTAGGCATAGCCGCTATGCTATTGCTATTTTCTGTTTTCTTGAAGTTGAAAAATGCCCTCAAAAGGAAATCTGCTGTTTCTACGAATATTGCTCATGAGTAGATGAAGTCGGATATGAAAAGCCTTATTTCATCGATTTACTAATTGAATTAAATTTTTAATCATTTCATCGATATTGAAGAAAAATATATTTGCATACATTTACAAATATCGGCTCAAATTTGTAATATGTCCGAACTATTTATTATTATCGTTATTGTTTTTTTTTGTTTTTTTGCAGTATACTTACTTTCTAACATTTTGTGTTGGACTGCATTTGAAATAAAAGGAAAGGTAAAATTTTAATATAACACCTCGGAATCGGAACATTAATACTAAATATTAAGTGTTTTTTTTTTATATATTCTTACATTTATAACCAAACTCTATAGCAGTTAGTTTGCCATTTTTTCATATAATTATTTAATTAATTTTACTAATTTACAATAAGCGCAAATAAAAGTGATTTCACACTATTTTCCTTAAAAAGTACTTTTTCCGTTAAATTAAAGATAATTCTTCTAATTCTACTGAAAAAATCACCGGTTTTCAAATAATAAGTAGCTCTAGGAAAATTATTTGGGGAAAAATAACACATAATAACGAAACGCCCATCACGACAATTGCATTCACGGAAAAAACGAGGAAAATGAGTCAAGGTTTTGTACACACTCATATGAATTAAAAACATGATGATGATGTATTGATGAATATATTGTACAAGTGCTTCTTTATTCATGGAATCAGCGTCTGTGTCACGGATGTTGCTGTAAACATTGAAATAGTAAAAGTATAAAAGAAACATGCGGGCGTTATCTGCATGGAATATGAGAGATAATAGTAGGATTTCAATGAATTTAGTGACGATCAGAAATATGCCATGATAAAAAGATCAGCCGTTCCGTAATTTCCATCCTTTTAGATAACCGACTTAAAAATTGAATTTTGAAATACTTTTAATATTTTTATATATATTATCAATCATAAATAAGAAAGTGACGATTTTTTTAAAAAATATAATAGGTTATGAGAAGCAAGAGAATTATAAGTAAATTTAAATGAAATTTGACTAGAATTGTTAACACACTAAGCCAAATTGTAATGCTGCAGCAATCTTATTTCCTCTGCACACAAATTATTGATGATAATAATATATGAAATAACTCAAATTTTTAAAAAAATATGTTTGAAATGCATTTAAATTACGGTACAAAATGTTTGTAAATACTCAATTTTTCATTAACTTTCAACTGGATTTTGACATAAACGCCAATAATTGAGAAAAGTAATGCGTCAACTGCAAAAGTTTTGCCTCATTTCATTTTCCATTTTATTAAAACTAAAATTCTAACTTTGAGATAATTATCTCTAAAGGGATTCAGCTATCGTGTTGGCGGTGAGAATTTTTTATGGAAAATAATGTTTTGAGAAAATTACAGTTGCTGATTTTCTTTAATTGAAGAGCATTTTTCTGATGATCACAGGAATTTGAAATATCTGACCTTCCTTTTTTTTTTTTATTTAATTGCGAAAGCGTATTTTATTTTGTTGAAAAAAAATGTTTTTTTTTTCTTTTTCGTTTGGTTTTTGCTTTTCCCAGATAATGCCTTTTGAGTCATTTATTAGCTCATTTTAATTAATGTCAATCCACTTAACATGTTGCTTCATTTCTCAATTTTAACTTATTTAAAACCATTAATATAGCTTTATAATCCTAATTACATTAAGAAACAGGTATAAATAATCCAATATGCGTTGAGTTTAATAAAATACTGTTTCGGAATTCTGTAACATGTCATTAAATGATTCATTTATTGCACATAACTGTTGATCATGCAATTTCTTAAAAATAGATCTTTCTTATAATACCTATTTATTGATATTGGGTTCTGTCAACTTAATCGTGAATATATTGAAGACATTATTTACTTGTTGATTCTTGTACCGACCTTCAATACATTTCAGGCATTGAAAATGCGACAGTAAAGAAACCCTGGCATAACAGCAATTTCTATATCTTGTAGTTTATCTTTCTTGCTATGAAATTATAAATAAGCAGTAATTTTCAAATTTATCATTGTAACGATATTTTTTTTTTTTTTTTTGCAACTTAGTCCTTCTATAGATTTTTTAATTTTTGAAGAACAGCTCTTTGCTATATGACCAAAACATTTTAATTTTTTTCTCAAAATTCTCCCTACAAATGTCTGTTATTGTTATTATATGTACAAATGATTATAATTACAATTACAATTATAAATATGATTACAATTTTATAGCCAATTTTTCTGTTTCGGAATGCTATTTCTTGTTCGCGTTTTGTTTTAAACAAAGTATTTCATAATCGATTTTTTTCTCTAATACAATTAGGAAAATAATGGTACCAGTTTTTGGAAATTGACCTATAATAAAATTTCACAAAAGGATTTTCGTCGGAAATCGATATTTTCAATGTAGTCGGATACCTTAAGATAGCATCAAAGGGAAAAAAATAGTGTCACAAATCTAAATAAGCAAATTGTCCAAGAGGCATTTGGCATTTTTTTTTCTTTTTGTACTTGCAAACAAAATGTCATATGCCAAAGACAAACAATTCTAAAAAAATCTTCGGGCATAGCACAGTCTTCAAGTAAAATTAGAGCTATATTCGATATAATCTGAAATTGCATGGTATAATAGATTTCGAGTTCTATACGAATGAGTTCCGGTTCAATCTATATATTTTCCTGAATGACTGATTTAATGTGTTCATTGAACTCTATATACCATGAAAAACATATGCCTATTGCCCCTATTTTTGAAGTTTCGGCCAAAACTTTTGTCGGCAACTTTATTGATCGTCTATTGCCTCTGGAAAATACCATTCCTAGATGTTTTAGATGAATAAATACTTTTCTTGTTCTCCTCTTTTTTTGTTTTGTAACTTATGTATTTTGCCGTAAGTGTAATATCAAATAAAATATGTTGTTTAAATATAATCTACATTGCAAATTGTTATTTACTCCATTAAAATTGCAAAATAAATGCTAATCTCATTATTATAAATAATAATAAATAGCATATAATTGCCTTTCTATTTTCTTGACAAAATAACTAATTTCTTCTTCCTATATTTTTCGATAGTTGTCAGCTTCTTTTGGTTAGGTTTTATTTTACTTCGCTGAAGAAAATTTAGAAGAAAAAAAATTCTTCCTTCAAAAATGCATGCATTAGCTTAGATCTAAATAAAAAAAAAATATTTCCTGTTTTAGTTTTTATTTTGAAAATATAACTTTTAAATTATTTGAATTTAATATTAACTAGGAAATTACACATGAAAATCTATCGATTACATTCCAGGCAATTCTATTCAAGCTATAAATATATACGATACATCTGCATGCAGTGCTAATTAAAACCACTCATACATGATGCTGTATAAATGAGAGATAATTTGAATTTGAACTTCCCTTTAATAGCCATGGAAATCAAGGCACAAGTATGCAATGGCAGATCCTGGAGTTTCAATTTATATCTGACCACGCGACAGATGCTCGTGTACTCAGCTTCTCGTTTGACACCCATGATGAAAGGCAGTGCGATTTGCTTATGAATGTAGGTACTTCAGTCCAATACCAAATGCAATAATTCTGATTCAACAGACAGTTGAAGGTGCATTCAAGTCTAGATTTCTCGCAATTAGATTAAGTGAAATATTTGCTTATTAGTGCAAGGACGCTCATTTATAGGAACTGGAGATTTCGTATTCCTAGTTGCAGTTAGTTCCATTATTCTCTACTGTTATAATTTTCATTAGATATGTTACTCGTTTTACAGTTAACTCCTTTGGTAACCAAAACAGGCCTAACGAAAAGGATGTACCTCAATTCTAACTAAAAGTCTTAAAACCAGTTATGCTCTAAAATAGTTTTTAAATGTATTATCCACACATATAATCAAATATAAACTTTTAGTTCTTTTATAGTGTTTCGTATAACATGAATTTAAGAGTGGGGGTGCTAGTATATTTAAATGACAATCGAGTGATCATTTCCAATTCAAACCTTAAGTGTTTTATATATCGTGTTTAGTCTTAAAAATTTAGATAAATTTATAAATCGACCATTTTATCAATGATTGAATGTTCATGAAATTAATTTCATTCATAAGTAATAATCAAGCATTCCATATGAATCATTGGTTAGAGGCTCATAATGATTCAGAATACCATGCACACTATGTGTAGTGAAGCAAGTATACTATTTCAGTTTTTTTCCCCATTGAAAACATTTACCAAATCTATCTATCTATTCAAAGACAAATAATTAAAAAAAATTGCATAACAGCACCACAAATGTTATTGCGAAATCAATTGTCGTAAATTTTAATATTACGACAATTGATTAACATCTTAAACATCTATTTCACCTTAGTAGACGAATTTTGGGATTTCCTAAATTGATCCTAAGAAGGATCATTTGTTTAATTCTAACACCAGAAACGTCAATGTCGCCTTCTCCCAACTCAATTCTAAATTCAACAACTCGGGAAATTTAAGCAATTGAAAAAGCTGATTAATCCTTTCTTGTGTTAATGAAATGCCATTAGACATTTCTGGCTGCTATCAATATGAGAGGCGCCTATCCATTCAACCTATCTGCATAACTGCTAAACATTGGTTTTGTAAAATGACTGCTCCTCTCCAATACTGATGTAGTCAGTAGAAGAATATAAATGTGCTATGCTGAGGACTAGGAGAGTGACGACTAATAAAGTTGGTCGTATTATTAACGAGGCGTTTAATAAATTTTGCAATTAGATCGTTTAATTCTATTCTTCAATCATTTTGGAAAGGATTGATATAAATATTTTCTAATGACGAAAGTGCTTCTTTATCCTACCTATGATATAACATCTGGTGAGACTTTTAAGGGGGGGAGGGAGGGCATGAACTACAAAAACGCTTTCATATCTTCCTTCTACTTGGGCTGTTCTCATCTTTCTACTAAATCAAGATGAAAACTACTTTGCATATTTATCATTTTTGAATTTTAATTAGCTTTTCTGACTGAAATTATATGAAAAATGATATAATGAAATACTAATTCACACAGACCAGAATAGTAGTTTAGATTATGATATTATAATATGTAAAAATATGCAAGCTTAGGAAAGGAATCAATTTCCTTTCTGTTCTAATTTTTTAAAACTTTATTATTGAATATCTGTTTATTTTTAGGAGAGCACATATTTAAATTTAAACCTGATTGTGAAATGCGATTATTTATTTATAAGTAAAGAGATAATTTAATTTCTTTGAAAACTTCATTTTGTTATTCATATTTATCATTTACTCAATCAATTCTTTTATTGTTTGCCTGTTGAAAGGTATGTTTCTGTTCTGCAAAGTTTTCCATAGTTTATCAAATTCATTTTACTTTCCAATATTTTTAGATGATAGAAGTGATTCTTAGAAATAATTTCAAAATGCCCAAATTATTTCAGATAAAGTTTCTTATGTTCGGCACCACCATTATTAATAGTATAGAAGAAATATAATCTAATGGTATAGAGAACAATTGCACTGGAAAAATGAGGTTTAATTTTAGAAATTAAATTTAAGTAATAAATTATCTTTTCCATTTGCGGCATTTTAAATATATTTTAATTTAGTATATTTATTAAGGAGATATTTCCCTTTTCAAACTTGTAACGACATTCAATTTAATTTGCAATTTAAATTTATCTTAATTGAGCATGCAGAGTAAGGATGGAAAATCTAGATTTATCTTTATTCATTATTATATTCAAGGCCATTCAATATAAAAGAGACAAAACATTAATAAACCATTAGACAATTTTAAATGATTTTTGAATGAAGCATTATAAAATTTAAAATAATTTCATTCGATGATCAAACTTTAAATAATTACAAACAGAAATTTATTAGTATATTTTGTAATGCAGTATTTAGTTACTTTTGAAATGTAGTCTCAAATAAAACATCTTAAAATTAAGAAATCATCACCATTATAATAAATTGATTTAAATCTCTTGAAATAAATAAATTGTTGATAAACAAAAACTTCAAGAGAAATTAATATAATAATATAATACCAAAAAGCCAGAATTTTCTTTGTGTATACTAAATCAATATACATCAGAATTCACAGCGCTTTAATTTTTTTTCCAAATAAATTAGCTATGTGCTTATGCTTAAAATCTAGTAATCTAAGCAGAAACAAAGCATTCCTATAAAACTTCAAAATTTAACTAATCGTAATTGCATTTGACTCCTTGAAATATCTCCCCATTTATATAACTGACTCCAATTCATTACTGAGTAAGCAATTGTTCGCGCATTCCCACCCATTTCATTTCCCGCTTTGCCATCCAAGGCATGCATATATGACACGTCTGCTTCGATTGTTAATTACATCCCTTCGGATATCTGCTTATTAATGAAGAGACTGTCTCCAAATTTGCATTTGCAATTGATATACATGACTAACAAGCCACTGTCCGCTGTGCTCGATTCTAGTATTCCAAACGTTTTCACCAAAGTTATAGGCGCTCTGGACCTTAGCTTTCCATTCGATGACCATGGGAGAAGGAATTGGGATTTGCTCACGGCTAAACGTTTATGTTTCTGACCGATACCAAACTGCAGTAATTCAGATTAGTTTAAAATGCTGGAAGTGCATTTATGCTTTGATTTCTGATTTCCAGGTTATGAAATGTCCACCCATTAGCTCTACCCATTTTAGATATTTAAGAGCATGAATGGAATTTACATCTAAATTAGAATTGCCAGTGTTTGTCAAATACTCAGTTAAATTGGAAAATCTATCAGAAGTGGCCCATGTATAGAAATGAGGAATTAATTTCTCATATTTCATTCCCCAAACTGTATGAGAGACGTTAGCAATGTAATTTACAATTAAGTAAATGTCATATTACGTCAAAACTTATTGCTACGCTTCGAGGTTTCTATGTTTGATGTGATTAATTAGTAATAAGGCAAGACGGGTGATGGTAAAAGTGATTTAAATTTTATTAAATTTTGGCAAAATGTCTGTTGCACATTCGCTCTTACATATCAGTAATTTAAATGCATTGATGAATTAATTTCATTAATATGCTTCTGTTTTCAAACTTTTCACTGATAACTATAGAAATATAATTCAGTTCTTCAAATTTCAATGCCTTTTTTCCGTGTTGTTTACTTCTGAAAACTGTTTATGTGTCCGATACATTTCTCCACATTATAAGTGAATAAATTTAGTGTAATTTAACTTATTCTGGTGAAAATTATTTATTATTTACAACATAAAAGAAATATGGATGCCAATCTCAGAATTTCAGGCACAATTCACCTTTCCATAAAATAAATATATCAATTAATACTATTCAGCAAATTGAATTAGTTAGAAAACTCTTTTTCTTTTACATACTTAGAATTTTTATGGATTTAAAAATATGATATTAAATTATATATTTCCTTATTTGAAAACATTTTATGACTCTTCGTTCTTTTCTCTCTCTTAATAATCTTAAAAAGCATTTTATCCCTAATATGTATGTGATATGTTTCATCATATTTGTGATTTAGTTTAAATCAATAAATGTGTTGATTATTCGGATAGACGTCACATGGATGTTCCGAGAAGATGAATTTTCTCAAATGTCATCAGACTATTTATTAGAATGAATAGGATTTTCTTTCTAATGGCTGGGAATATCATTATAATTAAGAAATTAATATGTTAATTAACTATTATCAGAGATTCGGATATGCTAATGATTAATTATATAGGTATCATAATTATTTAATAGTAAGATGTTATCAAAAATTTAAAAAAATAGTCATCTTGGAAATTTTGGCAATACAATAATCTTCTACTTAGTTTCGTTTGTTTGCAGAAATAACTTGTATATCATACTGAATCAATGCATTGATACTGTAAAATAAAGTGAGGCGAAATTAACTTCATAAAATTCCAACATTCATAGGAGAATGTAGCGTATCGTAAATAAAAACTAATTAAGCTATTGAGTGTTTGGAAAATTTGATTTTAAGATATTTACAATATCAATATCATGAATCAGAAAATGTTTTGTATTAATATACATTTTAAAAACCCAATATCAATGATTGACATCAGGAATTGTATCTATTTTTATGATGCTTTACTTGCATAATGATAATAAAATTATTTTCATGCAATGAATTTTATAGTGCAATATAATTAGGTTTAATATTAACATACAAAGAAGAATTTCAAAGATAAGTCCTCTTCGGACGACTTAAAATTAGATCACAGATCTAAAATTTTACGAAACAGTTACAATTGAGTTGAATAATGTTCTTTGTCCTAATATTAAGTTTGTAATTAATTTTTTTCTTTTTCCTTTTTTTTTATGTGATGTGGTTTGGTTCTTAGGACTAGCCACAGAAAATATGCCCATTTTTTCCGAAATCTGTAAAACTGTTCAATTATATCATTAATAATGGCTATTTTCCCAATATAAGGATTTATAAAAGAATATTTTAGCTATAATCTATAACCTAGCAAATAAACTATTAATATATTTTTTTTCAAAAACAATTGTTTTAAATGATATCAGTTTAATTGCCACAGATTTAATTCCACATTATTTTCACAATCTGGAAGCTTTTATTAGAAATGTGAACACAATATACACCATACAGTAAGAAATGGATAACCAAGACATTAAATAAATTTTTAATAGCGGTATGATAGCATAAAGACTCGAACATAAAAGAAAATATCATTGTGTGCAATAACAGAAGTGACATAAAGTAAGATAATATGGCTTTATATTCTGTTATAATTGAAGCTTTAATATACCATGATGAGTAAATCATTAACTGTAAATTATGGATAAGAAATTTGATAGAAATTAAATGCATTAAATATTTTTGGCGATTTAACAGCTCGCCAAATAGAAAATACTTATTTCTAATGGTTGTCTAAATTCGATCAAGATATAATATATAGAGATTTAAAAAAATACAATCACCATTACTTCAATGTATTGGCTGAATTAAAAAATGATTCAATTTCCATCAACTATGATAATGGAACAATCATCTATATTTGACAGAAGCAAATCTTGTTACTTTAAACCGTAGAAACAGAATGAAATCTGTCTCGTCAATGAAATTTAAATATATATTATCCTGCCTTCATGTACAAGCATCTTGTCAGACTATTATGCATCTATTAAATGCAAGGTCAAGTTCAGAAACTATCTCTTCATTATTAAATATATATTCGATGGATTAGAGTTGACAATGCAAGCAAACGTTTAGTTATTCATATAGCTTGAATACAAATCATGAAATTTAATGGGTGAGAATTCGTGAACAATTACTTAGTAATGATTCGAGTCATTTAGATTAATTGGGTGTTTGTTATAAGATACTTATTGCTTCTATTATGAAGTAAAATTTGAATTTCGGATTATTCTCGTTAAGTGTTATTGGTACAATAAGGTCTGAGGGAAGAAAATTTAATTTCAGGTGCACATCTTTTGACACAATTTATTTATTTGAACATGTGATAATATGAACATGTGATTGCGTTTTTGATTTGTGGTATTTTTTTTTTCACTACAGAATGCTAGTCACAATGGTGATGAAGCTGTGAAATATGCTAATAATACATTTTACAATTCTCCAGCTACTTTGATTTCAATTATTAATTATTTGTTAATTGTTAAAATGAAATAGATGCTCAGACTTCTATAAGGAAATTCAAAATATGTGCCTTTTATTTTCGAAATTTATTTGCGATTTTGAGTATTTATTGGATATATGGTAATTTTAATATGTTAAGCATAGAAAGCTTATTTAAGAAAATATCTCACATAAATTATCATATTAAGATAAAACCATGACTGCATTTCTACCATGAAGTGGTAAGACCACAATTGTTTAGTTAAAATTTGTCGATTCAGCTGATGCACGTTTTCCTCTTTTGATTACGGTGTGCAAATGGCTTACCTCTTTCGGCAGGTCACAAGTAGAAATATCGAGATTGGAGAGTCTGACGTTGCAAGTCCATTTTGCTTACCTAAGAATATATAAGATATGAAGAATGTGCAAATGTGCCATCTTCTTGGATTTGCCAATTGTTGATCTGGACATTTGATTTTCACAGTTTTATGAATGCCAAAGAGGATCTCTTAGTAATATATTGATGATTGCTGTGCTCTAGAGTACGTATTCTAGGTGAGTCATGCGATGGGGTAAAAGAGGCCAATCGGCATGAATTTGAAATTGCTGATGACCCGTTTCGATTTCTTTAATTCTTCTGGGTGCGTTTATTACTGCAGTTAAATCATTAAACCAATATATACTATTGCTACTGATAACGCAAATTAATAAATACAATTAGATTGGATACAAATTTTATTCAAGAATACAATATAATTCGAAACTTAAAAGAATTCAAACTAAATAGTAATACGGTTCTCTGATGACATTAAGTATTCGGTTGTTAATAAGGAAATTAACCGCATTTTGAAAAATAAATATAAAGTGAAAAGTAATTTTTTAGGTGCTTGATAAATAATTTTTAATAGCATCAGTAGAAACATTTCAAACAGGGCATTAAAGGCAAGCAAAAAAACATTTCTATCTTATTCAAAAATTACCAAATTAATAATAAAAAACAATATTTAAGTTGTGGCACGATATTAACGATTTTAATTCCACAACGATTAACGATTTTAATTTCCACAGAATAATAAATCGACGCCAAGAATGCCAGGTAAATAAAACCCGGATGGTTCATAACTACCATGAAATAAATATGCTTCATTAAAATAATTGGAGAAGTTGACCCCGTTATTCATTAATTGGAAGTGGAGCGCTTCACAAAGCTAATGGGATTAGTTAGTCATTTAATAATGACCAAGGATAATGAAATTAACTTTTTTTTTTAATATTGAAATGTATATATGTGGGATTTGGTTTCTTCCATTCTTCAAAAGTGCTTCAATATGAGAAATAGTGTTCAAAGAAGTTGATAAATTAATTTTGTTATTATACTAAGCATATTTTATCTTTAAATAATCGTCACAACTGGTTGGCGATTGAATTTTAAACCATTCTACATTGAATAATGTGCATACAAAATATTGAATCAGTTTTCTATATAATTGCATGAGTAAAAGTCAGTATTTCAATGTTAGGTTATTTACTTTCCAATTTTATTTTGAGATAGGACTTACCAAAGCTTCTAAGCTTTTATGACCAAATCAATGATTTTTTTTTTAAATTTAGGTATAATTTTATCATGCAAATTAAGAAACCATCAATTTATTACAAAAGAAAGATAAGGAAAGAATATATTCAAGAGAGTTTTAGGAGAAATAGGAGAATCTGAAAATTATTACCTTAAAACCTTTACATGCTGACCATCACCAAATTATAAAATAAACTATTTCCCATAAAAACCTTTCCGATACTAATGTGATAAAAGCTTTAAAATCATAAAGCTTCAGTAATTGAAAAAGGAAGTATTTCGATATTAATAGTATATATATTTCCTTTCCGTATTATTGTCATAGAGCTAATTTTATTCAGCTAAAACGTACAAAACTTGAAACATTCTTTAAAGTTTTAAGTTATAAAAATGTTACTTTATATATAAGATTGAATTATATTATTAATGTTTTATTTCATTTAAGCGGTGCTAAATTAATAATTCATTAATTAGAGAAGTTATATAAAGTTAGTTGATTCAAAAAGATGCGATCAAAAATATAATTCCTATCTAGAAAATTATGAAATCATTGTCCGAATTGATATAAAAAGATATGAGATTAAAAATAAAGAAATGAATTTCTACAAAACAATAATCTTATATTACTATCAGAAAAATGTCAAAATAAGAAAACAAATCCAAAACTTTGGTAGTTATTTAAACTTCCATGTGCTTTTTTTCAGCATCAGATTGGAAAATATGTTACGAAAATTATGAAAAATAATTTGAGAGTCTACAAACAAATGTGAAATTGAACTCATTGAACATTCATACTCATTCCAATGGATGTCAAACGAATATGCTCAATAAATTTTGAAATAACTCAACATTAGACGTTTTTCAATGTCAGATTTATTTCTGGTTATAAACGAATGCTTTCTTGAATTAGGTTAGAAAGTAAATGTGTAATTGAAACTTTTATTGCAATTTTGGTAATTTGGGCCCCCGGTTGAATTATTACAATACATTTGAGACAAAGTAAAAAAATAATGGGATCTTTATTTTTTTTTATATTTGGTCTCTATTTTACATTATTCAGTCTGACAATCAGTATTTTTTTTTTCCCTTTTTTTTTCTCTTGAGGCCAGAAGTTAGATGATATCTTGAAGAAAATTTTGCTTCATCATTTTTTATCTATATATTAGATAATAAAATTTAAATATGTCATAAATATTGATTTTAAACTAAAATTTATCAAATAAATAGTAGCTAGATAAAATATATTGCTTGAGAAAAAAACAAATGATGAAAATCAAAAATAATACGCAACATTTTTTTATTGCTATTTAGCAATTTTTTTAAGGATTTCAGCGAAATTTATTCAAGAAGATTTTGAAATGTGAATGAGGAAAATTTAATGAGAGTTTAATTATTTTATAAGAATTCAATTCGAGGTAGAGGTATTTGAAAGCTTAAAATTAGAAGTTGAAGAAAGAAAAAAAAAAGGACTGACTTTATTTTTAAAACATTTTTGAGATCTGATGAATTTAAGCTCACATAGAAATTTAAAAATATGTAAGTAATCAATATGTTAGAACCACAGCTTTTGTTTATTTAAACTCGTGCGTTTTGAATTTTCTGAGTGCAGAAATGACTACAATATCTTTTAATAAGTGGTTAAAAATTGAAAAATTTAGTGATTAATAACAGAGCGCTTGAAATAATTCCAAGGTAATAAAAACACCAAGACAATCAGTTTTATAAATGTAACTATTTAATTTCCACATATTTAAAGATATTAGATTCGAAAGATATTTTGAAACCGTTGATTTATGTACCTTTATTGGTAGAGTCTATATCAATTTTTATATTCCTAATGCTAAAAATATCCTAGTACATTTCACAGTCATTTCTCCTCATTAATAGATATCGCATACTATCTTTTAATGAGGAGAAAATATTACACTTACAATATTAAAGCAAAATAGTCTCTATTATGAGAAATTCGAATTAAAATATCAATAATCTAAAAGAAAATATGATCTTAATAAGAAGCAGAAAATAAATTACCTTGATATCCTAGAAATTGACAGAAATTCATACACATTTCAGTGCGCATTTCCATATTTACTCTAGTTAGGCCGAATCACGTATAATTCAAAAGTCTTATCTTAACTTTTCCTATGAACATGGCTCTATTATTATATCTGATTATTCTGTTGCATGATTTGAACACTTATCAAAAATTATATGTTAAACTAATTTAATAATTATTTATATATGATATGCAAAATTGGGAATCTCTCCTTTCATTGAAACGTCACTTCTATAGTGTGTTCCTGAAAGGCGTTGGTTGTGGGGTAATGGCAACACCGTTAATGTAGAACCAAGATATTCTCACAATAACGCTTGGAGCAATAAAATCATAAAAAATGAAATGAGAACACGCTTTAAAATATATTTGCGAAAGAAAAGAGCTTTAAGATCTAATAAAGATATTGGAACGCTATACAATTATTTTAAATTAATAGGGTTATGGTCACAATAAGCTGATGCATAGATGACGTCAGACTGGCAGCAAGCTTCTGCGTTCCAATGTTACTAAATGAAATAAATGAACTATTTCATAGCCCTTTGGAGACAGAAAAAACATTAAATACGCTGGATTTTCTTTGTAAAAGTAATATTGAAGAACCACACATTATGAAATAATAAAAATTCGAAATATGTAATAGATAGTACTAAAAAATGAACCATATTTCTGTAATATGGTCTCTATACACGACTTAAAATAAAATATTATTATAAACTTTAAGATAAAAGATTATTAAGGAGCAGAACGATTGGAAATAAATTTGTTTGACCTTTTAAGATATGCAATATTTTAAATCGTAGTGTTTGCTTATTTCTGAAAAATAGAAATGTAATCTATGAAAGCCATCTTAGAACTAATTTATAATTATGAATAAAATGAACCAAAATAGCTAATTCTTTAAATAACTGCTTTCATTGAACATTATTTAGTTGAATTATATCCATATATATTACATAATTCATTATATTCTATGCACAAACACACACACACACACACACACACACACACACACACACACACACACACACACACACACACACACACACACACACACACACACACACACACACACACACACATATATATATATATAATTTGTAAACTTGCGAGCAATATGATTATTAGTATTTACATTATACGAAATTGATTTCAAAATTGTTTATTTTTTTATGTTTTAAATAGAAAAACTTACATTATATAGCTTTGATTAGAAAAAATTAAAATCACATAATAGAATACTGAGAGTGGGAATCGCTCTAATTAAAATGGCGAGAATAAATGTTAGTGTTTGTATCTCTTTCATATCTCTTTCTTTTTTTAAAATGCAAATTTTCCTTATATCAGTATCTTTCGAAAATCAATGCAGAGAAACGCTTTCGTCTTTTTAATTTACCGGATGCACTGAACATCTGAACAAAAGAATAAGCATGTATTCTATTAGTTTAAAATTTTCCAACAAAGCTGCAGAGCTCTGAAAAGAACCATTTTTAAATTTTAATATGCGAGTAAGAAGGTAACTCAGAAACATCTCCTAAACAATAAAATAAATTTAAAAAAAAAACTTACCCGAATAATTCAGTTTTGAATGAAACGAGAAATATTCTTGATAAAACTAAATCTCCCACCTTTTAATTTGGAATGTGGGGTGAAGAAAGAAAGAAAGGAACAAACAAACAATAACGGAACAAATTTCGACTCTTGAATAGGTATAAAAGAAATCCAAAAGATAATATTACTTATTTTTATTTATTGAAAATCCCTATTACGCAGCAAAAAAAAGTAAATGGTATTCTTAAGAAGAGAATCGATTTATTTTTGGATTGTTTTTAAATAAAAAATAATAAAAAGGAGAACCAGGAATCATTTTCATTCAAAATGAAAAAAGCATAATGCGGAATTTATAAGTAATAAATGTTGGCACTGTGACGAGGATACAATTCTGAACTATAAATAGGTATTTTTAACAATTTTACAGATAAATAAATTTATCTATTTTAATGGAAATTGCATGGAATAGCGGAATGCTTCTGAATATAAAATGTAAAGCAGAAATAGATTCCTTCGTTTCGCATTGTGGATCCTTTCTAGGAACACTGCCTGCAAAAAAAAAAAAAAAAAAGCATGATCTTTTAGACACAGAAGAAAAAGAATACAAATAGCCATTAAAAACTGGGACTGGCGGCGAAAATAAAATAATTAAATACTTGTTCCATAATTGTTTTACAAATCTGCAATGAAGCATGATGGCGCTTGAAAAGATGAAGCTCGATGGTAGACAGTATAGACAAATATTCAAGGATATGCAATTTCGGATGAGTGATTGAATATATTCTACATGCAATTGCTAATACTTCCTACCATCACTTACATAGAATGATCCATCATGTATGATAGTAATCAGGTGGAAAATTAGTATTGTTTATTGTTTTTCATTGGATTTTTTTTTCACTTCTAAAATCGTATCAGTAATCACTAAATTCTAGGAAACTTTTTTTGATAAAATTATATTTGTCTTTTGATTTAAATTGTTATTTTTTAGATATAGAAACAAATTTTATCAGGCATTTTTAGACTAATTAATTCAATTATTATTATCAGTCGATTTGAGATTATTAGATAAATTTATAAGTTAAGTACAAAATCTATGTATTTTCTTTCTTCAGTTTAAGATCTATTTCTCTAAAATTTAAGCTTGGTTATTTTGATGGTGAATTACGTTATGAACATTTATCATAAATAAAGTTGCCCATGTAGAATCAAACTATTATTCAGAATAAATCCAATTAAAAATGAAGAATTTTTTTAACTATAGATTTTTATACTTTTCCCTCTTTTTTATTAATAAAAGTATAAGGAAACGAACAGAGTAAAAAAGCATTTATTAAGCTAATTTGTCATCTTTTTTTTAGATGATGAAACAAATAGGCACACATTTAATTTATCAAGAAATCAAAACGAACCGCCATAGAAAGGAGAAACTAACATGGCAATTGCTGGATCTTACCACATCTAAAACTTTCGCTACATTCTACGGAACTGAAATATAAAACGTCTTTATTGATAAATGTATCAGAAAGTTAACTCGCTTTATATCCTGTGGGAGCATGATGTTGTTTTGGTTTGAGATTTTTGAAGCCTCAAAATGCGTAGGCAGCAAATTGTTGAAGCCTCAAAATGCATAAGCAACAAATTGGGAATTTATCGCTTTTGAGGCATCAGTTTTTCGCTTTTATGGTTATTAGAAAATAATGCAGAAGGTTGCCTACAAGGCATTTTGAGTCAATGATGGAAGGCAAATGCAGATTTTGTCCATAATGCAACGCATAGTTAAGTGGTATTAACTAAGCGTTGATATTTAAGTAGAATTAACTACGCGTTGCATTGCATCAAATCACTCTTTTTAGAGATCCTATGACAATTAATAAAGACAATAAGTTTCATAGAACCCTAGTACAAATTATAGAAAATAAAATTGCTTCAATTAGATAGAAAATCGGTTCAAACATTTGAGAGGAAAACCTGGGACATTAAAAAGCAACTTCTGCCCAATAGCAATTCAAGATTCCACTCCTTTTCAATGCTCTAGAAATGTTTAGTCGATTTCCTCTAACTTTTAAGTGTTTATTGGACCAAACGCTATGTATCCAATTGTAACCGAAGTTCAACGAAGCTATAATCCAATATCTTCAAAACCAAAGATAAAGCTCCGTTTTCGAGCTCAAACTTGAAAAGCAATAGTTGGTGCTATTTTAGTAATGTCGTGGTGCCATTGCTATTTTCTCTTTGCTTGAGATATCATTTCCATTTGAAAAATACACCTAAATCGAATATCGTCTTTCTGAAAATATTCTCAAAAACTTCTTGAATTTGGTTGAGAAAAGTTTTATTTGATTGGTTTTCTTATGTTGCATTAAATTATTTTTTAAATGCTACTATCGACTAATTAGGAAAGTCGTTTTAGCATGCATATATATGGATTGAAAGGTTGTAATTAGGGATTGCAATACCGGTATTTCGGGATACCGAATACCGGTATTTTGAGCCATTTTACAATTTTGTAATACCGGTATTCACAAGTTTAAATACCGGTTTTTCGGTATTTACTAGAAATTTTTAAAATTGTCTCCACTATATGTTCAGGGATCACCAACATAGCAAAATAGTATACGTTTTTGTTTTTATGCCTTCCTAACGGGCGAAGTTAATTAGCTAATTAATGGCTTAATTAATTGCTTAAATTTAAATTAGAGAAACATGGATTGTCCCTGAAAGAAGATATTGTATCCATAACGACTAAAGGAGCAACAGTTATGAAAAAAGTAGGAAAGTTGATTAGTGCAAATCAGCAGTTGTGCTATGCTCAAGGAATTCAATTAGGAGTAATAGATAAATTATACAAAAAAAATAAAGAACAGAAGAATCCAAATACTGTGGATATAGAAACTTGGGATTCCGACATTGAAGAGAGTAAGAGTGAGAGTGATATTGACAAAGAAGATAATGACAATGTAATTGTGGAAGAAGATATTGCTAATGAGGATGAAATATTAACCTATCAAGAATTGCTTCCTATAATTTATAAAGTTCGAAAAATTGTTAATATATTTAAACGTTCCCCTATCAAAAATGCCACATACTAACATACATACTAATACATACTAACTGAATATAAACTGAATACATACTAACTGAATACATACTAACTGAAAATAAAACCGAATATATGTTAATAATATATTCTAAGACACGTTGGAACAGTTTACTTCTAATGATGGAAGGGTTTTTGAAATTTAAACATCTAATCCAAAAAGCAAAATTCGACTTAAACCTGCAAATCAATTTTTCAGATAATGAATTCGACTTAATATCCAGAACTATATCAGCTCTATTTCCAATAAAACTGAATATAGAGGCATTGTGTCGGAGAGATTTTAATTTATTAACAGCTAATGAAAAAATAAATTTCATGTTGCAGTCATGAAAGAACAACACACATCACTATCTGAAGAATTATATATTACATTGAAAAATCGCACAGAAGAAAGGCATACCGAAATAGAATATGTCTTATGATATTTACATAGTTATAATGATTTTAAAAATGAAAATGAAAAAGAAAAGAAAATAATCAATTCAAATCTGATTAAGTTTATAGTAAATTTTCTTACAATTTTTTACTCACAAACCTATCTACATTCAGAAGAATCCGGTTCAGATATCGAAGATTATGATGGCACTAATGTCGATAGTGAAAAGGAATTGTCTCTTGAACAAAAATTAGAATTAGCGATAAATAAAAAAAATTCAACGAACCAAAATACAATACAGAAATCAGATATATCCAAAACCACCCGACGAGAAATTGATTTATTTGAAGATGAGGGATTTAGAGGTAAATACTTGGAAAAAGTATATCGCGTATTGCTAATAGTATCACCAACTAGCGTAGATGACGAAAGAGCGTTTTCGACAGCTGGTCATTTTTACACAAAATTACTTTTCAGGCTTAATGTACCAATTGTACTGTCATTATGTTTTTTAAGATCACATTTCAAAAATTTGTAATAGTACCACAGACTGAATAGTGATATTTACAATTTTTTGGGATTTAAATAAAAAAGTTGTTCCTTTATTTTTTTGTGATTCTTTATATACTGTTATAATTTATAAGTTACATATTATTTTTGTGATATTTACACTCTTATAAAACTGGCAAATAAAACAAAGAAACGCCTTGTTTTCTTTCTTTTTCTAAAATTTCTAATATCGGTATTGAAACCGGTATCCCGGTCTTAAGATCTAAAAAATACCGAATACCGGTATTGAAATTTTGGTCCGGTATTGCAATCCCTAGTTGTAATATCCGATAGTAATAAATATTTGAATTAATTTTCATAGTATTAATATTTTACAGCCGCCCTAATTAAAAGGTAATTATAATTCCTAGTACAAAGTTTTGGAATGAATATTAATAATATTGAGGATTTATTTTATATAAATTCACATTTTTTATTGAAATGCTTTCACATTTAATTAGATTAATTATTTTCAAATATTTACCAACGGATTTAATTAACCATATATATTTTGAAATAGAAATGTTAAAGAACTTATTTTAAAAATGTATTTTTATATTAATATTATAATAGATTAGTTTCTTTCTTAAGGAATTTTAAAAATTCAGAAGTATTCGAATAATTAAAACGAAATGTAAAATTTATTTTTTAAAAAACAGATTACAAATACAAAATTTGCGTTATTGACAGATGCATAAATGTGATAGTAAACCCTCAGCAAAACTTTTACTTTTCAATGAGTTTTAGAGAATAATTTTGTATATTTAAAAATGCTTTGTTGTCGGCGAATTCAGCGTTCTTGTTTCGTTTGTGAGAGAAAAAGTCTAAACATGTAAGAGTAAATCATCGGAAGTAGTCTCTCCCAGTGACTGTCTCTCATGATCTTTAATAAAGGTGTTATCCAGTTTCCCCATTCCAGGCTTTCGGTAAGACCAAGAATAATTTACTTGGCGTTGGTGAACAACAGTTACGAATCATTGACCTCTCGTGTAAATTTAGCATATTTACTGAATATATCATTGGTCCTTGGGAGTTTTTTCGCTATTAATCCCTGATATGCGGTTAATTGTACCCAGAAATGGAGTTTGTGTTTTAGACGCGCTTTTCTAAAACGTACTGAAACTAATATTTCAAATAGAACAGTAAATGTAGTTATAAAACCAAATACAGGATTTAATATATTTAAGTAAGTTCATTTTTGAGCTACCTCGTTTATATGCTAGTTAGATATAAAGATCTAAAATGTCAATACGTACTAAATTATTCCCAAATTAAATATGTATTTACATTTTAGATGTTGCATGTTTGCCAAATTTTATCCATCTTATTCTCTTCATTTTGTAATTATCATGTTAACTTATATTTAGGCAGAGGATAGGAAGAATACCTGGATTTAGATCAAACTTTGATTAAAATCAGCAAATGTGGTATAAAGAAAATGTATAACATTTCATCATTTCAAATTTTGTCAAGTTCAAAGCATTTTTGAACCATCTTTGTCACAGATATAACATAGATATATATGGGTCGACAGATAGATAGACATAATGGCAAAAATATATTTTTCTAACTCAGGATGGTTTAATGCAGGGAGATTCGTAAAACTTGAGTTGAAATGTTTTGACGTTTACAATATTTAAGATTAACGATCTGATGATTTCCATACTTCACATATGAGAAATTAACAATGATCAAAATATAGTATGTAACTGTGGACAGATGTTAAGAGTTTAGAGAAAAACTTGAAAATTTTCAACGACAGTCTGAAATCGCTCGCACCCTTAAAGACAAATTTTCAGTCTCTCACTGCCTTTAAAATAAGATCAAAACCGAAAATCAGGAATCTCAATAAGTGGACTTCCAATTGACACTGCTTCACAAGATGACAGTTTTGTCTAATCTAGACACCACATATCAAAACTAAACACAGTTTTGCTTCCAATAAGACGCCTTATGCAGAAAAAGCTATGTCACAAAAACTAATGACAGATTGCTACAGGCATGTAGCAATCTGTCAATACATGCATATATATTCGCTGAAAGTTTGTTCGATGCGTACAGCTCGAGCATTTTCATGCAGCTACGTTTAAAAGTTTGTAACTTCGTTGAGAATTGCATTTTTTAGAGATGAAATCTGGATTAGTCGATAAATCTTTCATAGTAAACATTATGGAAGCAACATTTGGTCTACTCTTTGTATTTTATCAGTTTAAAAATATAAACAAATTGTGCCTGTGTTAAGACAGAAATTTTGCAGGGTTCCTTGGTTAAGAGTTATAAAGATTGGAGATGATATCTTTGAATATTTTATCGGCTTATTCAATGAGTGTTCATTCTGTTCATACAGATACTAGCACCCATGTACTACGATTATCAAACTGCCATCATTATCATTTGATTTGAATTTAATGAACTTATAAAAATAGGGAAGGGAGAAATTTCCGTTCACCCTTGAAACAAGCCGAACTGAATATATGACTTCTCGGTGAGCTGATGTAAATATCCCAAATTATTACAGAGTCTCTTTTTTTCTAATGGAATAGACGTTATTGGGTGTGTTTTGGAAGCAGAAATAATCATATTCCGTGTAAGTAACGGTCACTGGTGATTTTTTTTTCTGATGTAAATTATACAAACCATCATTTCACTAATTTAATGATAGTTTTTTGCATATTTCTATATAAGTATCATTTCATCTACTTCATCTTCAATGAAAGTCTCTTTAATTTCAAATAAATATTTATCTAGTTTTCCACTTTTTTCCTTTTTTTTTTTTTTTTTTTTTTGCTCATAAATTTGGATATAAGTTCATATATGAAAAATGCATTGTTAAAATGCGATGAATGTAATAAATCTCATAGTAGTAAATATAACATATAAATGTAAATATTTTGTCTCGTTAATATTAAAAATCACATTACTTTTATTCATTAGTTGTATTCAGTGTAGGTATTGTAATAAATGTGTTTTTAATTTTCCAGACAACATCATTCCCGCGTATCAGAATTTATTTTGTTTCACTGTTTATTTCAGATTACTTCCTTGTTGTTTTACGGAATAAGAATTCGCCTTTGAAAATATATTCACTTGAATTTAAAGATCTATTTCATTTGTATTTCGTATTTTTTTTCAAAGAATATTTCCATATTTTCAATTCCGCCCTAATTAGAAAACAGCCCCGAACAACAATACATTCCATTTCGAGTATTACTATTCATGTTATGAATATTTGATACGTCTACTTGCATTACTAATTATAATCAGTCATAATTAATACAATATAATTTAGATACATCTGAACTTCCATCTAATGGGCATGGTATACAAGGTACAAGTTGAGATGGCAGATTCTGTAGCTACATATATATTTGACCTCTTGGTAGTTACCCGGGAAGTTAGCTTCTCGTTTCATATTTAGATGAAACATAATAAGAATTGCTTATAGCTAGGCTTTTTCTTCTAATCGCTAAAACTCTAACATGTTTTTTTTTTAATGAACACTGAAACTATATTTTGATTTAAATCTTCCCGATTAGATTATAAATTGTTCCTCCAATAGTATCTGTAAGAAAGATCATAAATGGAAATCAAAGATTTACTTTGCTATAATTACAATAGTTCTGACCAATTCTACAATAATTTAATATTTATGTATTTTTTAGTATATTACTCATTTTATAGTCAGTTACATTGATAGTTTGAACATTATCTTTAAAAAAACAAAATACAAATAAAGTTGAACTGAAAAATCATAAAAATATTAACGGTATAGTTCGTAAATAAATATTAACAGTAAAATAGTTCGTTTTATGCCTCTATAACTTTTAACATCAACGTTGAATTTTAAGTACCGGATTCTAACATTATTATAAGAAAATTATTCGGTCGTATTCAGGTCTAGGTTAATATGTCTTACTTTTTAACCAAATCATCAAAATTTAGATTTATTTTTAAACCAACTAATCGAATATTCATGCAATATATTTCATTCATAAGAAATAAAATTACACTTTATTTACTTTCGCGTCTAGGCAATGAGATTGGTTCTAGCACATGATAGATCATAATAAACTATACTATTTTAATTGATTTTATCCTTTAAGATATTTGCAAAAATAAACCTCTCTCCAAAGATTAATTAATAACTATCTCACTTCTTGGATTCCATCACCACAAAATAATATCCTCAAAACAACGGTTGTAAATGTTTATTGACATCAGAACCGTAGTTCAGTGAATTCACGACTGATAAATTTCTTGATTTCCAATCAGGACCATTTGTTTGTCTCTAATATCAGGAAAAACAAAAATTAACATTTCTTGAATCAGATTTTGGATCTGACAGGCCAGAAACGTATAACTAATGATAAAAGTGATTAATTATTTCCATTCAAAATAAATTCAACATGTCATTTGAAGCTGATTTCAGTACGAGAAGCGTGGGCCATTCAGGGTGTCTACGTTTTAGTGTTATCAATTTGTAAAACGACAGCTTGATTTTAATGTCGGTGTTGGACTGCGGACGAATACAGATAATTGATGTCAGGAATACAATTTTGATATATTATTAATGCATATCATTTAGTACAATATAGGATAAAGTCATGTTGATGAAAAGAGATTAATTGATCTCAGCAATTAAATTCTTAAATTGCATTTTGACTTTAGTTCTATATGAAAAGGGTCAAAATAAACATTTTCTATTGCAGAAATTTTTCTATGACATTCATGTATTTAAGCGTGTTTCCATTGCAATATCTACTTAGAACTCCCATTTATACTTGGAGTTTAAATTAAAAATTTCTGATTTCAACAAAATGCTAATAAGTTTCTCACCATTTTATTTTGATGGAGCGCAACACCTAATTCATTAATTGTATCATTTTCAAAATTTTGAAGACTTTGTCCAACCAAAGATAGATTGCGTCAATTTTTTGAAGAAAAAATCGTTAAATTGTTCTTTATGGCGGGATGTATTTATGAAAGTATAATCTTTATAGAAGTATGCAATTTCAATTGAAAAAAAACGATTTTTCAATTTTCACTACAAAATTATTGTAACGATTTTGAACCGACGCTTAGAATTGGATATGCATATATGAACCGAGAATGTACGGTACTATTTCTCTATGCCCCGCGTGAGTGTATGAATGTCCACTCTACAGGTCGGCTGACTGAATCACAATTTCGAAATTTGTTACAAAATATACTCTGGATGCTGGAATGTGTATCTCAGAATGCTTTGTTTTCCAATTTTATCAAAATTTTAAATTATTATGAAAAATGTTTTGTTTATTTGTTATTTACAAAAACATTTTTTTAAACAATTTTTTGCAGCATTTTGAATCATACTTTTTGTTATTTGAAGAGAATTTTTGGCAAGTTTATTTTATACATAGGAATTTCACAGGCAAAGCATATATATTTGCTTATGTTCCAGTTTGAAAACCAAAAGCATCTGCTTAGTCTGCTTTAATTAGGAAATGGAATTTATAGTAATGTGAAAGGAATTAGAATGTTGAAGATATATTGGTCAAATAGTTTTCATTTTATTGACAGACTGAGATCATTAGGTTTAATTAAAATAAACAGCACAATTGCATGCAATAAACATAGTTTTAATCCTTATCACACTGATTGTATGAAAATATTTTGTTCGTGCATCAGCAATATTAAATTAAGCACAAGAGAATTAATAGAAGTTGCATGCATCCATATTCTGACGAATCAGCTGGTAACCAAAAGCGTGTAGTGTATTCATAAAAGCTTAGTGAATGTATACAGGTTTTCCATAAAAGAAAACAAATTTATCTTCTTTACTAAAGTTATTCTTTTTTTTACTGTATTAATGCCCGTCAATTCATTTTTAAGTAATCATTTATGTAACTTTAAATTTGACTGAGAGATATGGACATTTAAAATAGTGTAAATAGTCGGTCATTTTTATCATGTGATATTTTAAGTATTATAATCGAATTTTTCGGTTTGTGCATTAAATTTATTTTTAAACTTTCCCTTTTTCAAATTCTGAATCCCGAATATATCCACACATTTTTGTGAATATCTTGTGAAAAACACAGCGTTATAAATTATATAGGGAATTTAATAATTTGCTGTAATTTTTCTCCTGAAGTTATAGGCACTTTGGTCCTTAGCATTCCATTTCATACCCAAAGTAGAATGGAATGAAATTGCTTATGGCTAATATATATATTTCTATTCAGTACCCAGACAACTGTAATTGAGATTCAATCAAACTGTGGGAGTATATTTAGACTTTCATTTCTGCCTGTCAAGATATAAGAAATGTCCATCCATTAGTTCTAGCTTAGAAAACTCATTTTAGTAATTTAAAAGCTTGGATGGAATTTTCATTTAATTTAGAATCACTCGTATTTGTCAAACGAGTCTGAAAATCAATTTAAAGTCTTTATTAAATATATTTATTTAAGTCTGAAAATCAATTTAAAGTGTTCCATTGATAAATATGATAAATTAATTTTGTATTAGTAATTCTCCAAGCTGTATAAGAGGATTTTTCAATTTATTTTACAATAGAAAATTATATATAATATTGAAATTTCTATACAATTTCGTTACAATTCCTGTATTACTAATTACTAATGATCTAAGGTGTGTGCAGCAAAATAAATATAAATTTGGTTAACTTTAGTAAAAGTCTATTTGACATGTTTTGCTCTTATATAACATTGCGGAAATGCTCTTCTCAGTAATATCAATTTAAAAATATTCCTATCAATCGAATTTCATTTTCATTTGCAAGTTCATCGTTTATTTTTAAAAGCTATTTTTTCCCTTTGATTTTTTTTATATATATTAAAATTATTTTTTTAATATTCAAATATTCACTCGAAATCAAAATTTATTAAAAATGAGGAAACGGAGGTATAATTACTGTAATAACTTTTTTCTGATAAGATAATATTCCTCATTAATTCAGCTGAATAACAGCAATCAATTGTTCCATAATATTAAAAAAAAAGTAATAATATTCATACAAGTAATAGTAAAAAATGATATTAATTCACATGTTTAGATTTTCTTACTGTTTAAAAAGGATCGTATTATCACATAAGAGCCGTAATAACTAATTATTTCACAGGCAGAATAATTATTACCTAAAGTATTACTTGTCTGATTCATAATCTTGAAATATTTAGAAGTTCTAATGGCTCTTTAAGCTATTTAGGAAGGAAAACATCATATTTTGTTTATAAAAAAATGTTGATTTTAGATTTGTGTTCAAAGATGTCACCTAGAATAAATGAAAAGTGATTCATTCACCGATATTCACAGAAAGTGCGTACATTTTTCAATGGCATAGATTTTTTTGTCGATTTCATGAAATAATCACAGTTATTTCCGTGAAATAATTTTATAAGTACTGAATTGCAAATTTATTAGTTTGTATTAAATTGTTATTCCTATTCCTTGGAAAAATTCAAGTAGTTAAATATCATCGTAAAGTCAAGATATATCTACAGCTAAAAATAATAATTAAATAAATTAATATTTTGATTTAGGGATATCTATCCAATATTGACTTTATTTATGTTTTTCAGACATGAAATTGCTTATTTATAAAATTATGAGGATAAATTTTCCATACTTTTAGATATTCCTAAAATAAATTCAAAAAAAAAATATTTTACAATATAATCACCAAAGAAAAAGTTAATATGTGAAAGCAGAAAACTTTGGATCACTGTTTCTTTTTGTAATTCTGTTTTAATTTTTTTTTCTATAATAATATAAGATAATCTAAAGATAATGTGCATTATCAAAAGAGGTAACTGATGAACAAAAACAAAAGAAAGAACTCTGATTTTTTCTCTCTTGAATGTTTCTGTCGCTTTACCAAATGAATTGTATTTTTACGGACATTTTGTTGTAATAACCTTTCAAAATGTGACGTTCAGTAAGGAAGAAAAACTATGTCAGAGAATCTGGTTCACGTGTTTTGGGAATTTTGCTCTAGCTCTAAAATTTCCGTATGCATTTAAAATAGAAAGATCTGGATGAAGTTATGAATAGAGAAGCGACTGTAATACTGTGCATATTTTTAGTTCAACTTATTTATCTTGCAGAAAAGGAAGGAATAAGATGTCAATTTTACAATGTATATTACATTTTATTCCATAAAAAAGCATATGCGAAATGCATGCATAATAAATGTTATGTTCTTATTAGAAAATAGATTTTCTTATTCTATGATGCATCATGATTGAATTTTATTTAATTAAAAGAGTTAAAAATTTTATTAATTAAAAAATGCAACATTAGTTATATATAAAATAATCCAATGGACTTTGAAACTTGAATTCGATACAGTATTTTGCAATTTGTCAAGTATGTGCCATGACTATTTACTGCTCACTTTATTATCTTCTATTCAGTTTCTTGAACTGTATTGTCATTGATGAGATTAATCACAATATTTTTGAAGCTTAAAATTCATTTTCATTTAATTCCTATAATAATAATAATAATAATAGAAGGCTTATAATTTTTTTTTAAATCTGAAATATACTAATTGAGGTTCAGTTTTGACATAAAATTTAAAAGAAAAAAAAACAATATGCGAAGTGAAATTATAGACCATAGAGATGACTTTGGATTTAGATATATGTGCCATACTACGTGGTTAATTCTTGTTTTCTGATTGTTCTACTGCATATATATTGTTTTTTGTGTGGGTAATTATGTAATCACACTTTAATTCCATTTTCCTATCATTCTTTGGAAATTGAAGAAAGAATGACACATAATAAACAACTAAAAATCTGTCTTTTGTCCGTGTGCTTTAACTTTTTTTTATAACGATAGAATAGTTTTTTAAGATAACTAGACAGCTATGCATATGTTATATATGCTTGTCAAAATGAACGATTAGAAAAGCAATCCATTCACTCAAAAATGGCATTTCATTCATTGCATTCAATGGTACGGTATTTAAAACTGTACTTTTGAATATAATATTCGCAACAAGTTTTTATTGCTTTTTTTTCAGAAAAGGTCAATAAAATTAAAAAATCCTTCATATGAAAATCTTACTTCTCTCTCTCCTCCTAAAAGGGGGGCACCTCAGGTATGAGGGAAAAAAGCTTCCTGCATGATGGTTGGATCTTGTCACCCGAGTGGGTACAGAAATGGTGCGGGTCAACTACTTCCTATCGATGATGGAACTTGCTTCTCATGGGAAATGGTTGTACCGTGGCCGGTGATGGACTCAACCTTAACTCCTCTAAAGCTGCCGTGGTGGTCCGGGCAATGAAATTTTTTCCGAAAGCCTTTATTTAGGTTGGGTAAAGTAGCCTTGTGTGGTTATTTCTCTCCTCTGGTGATTCATCTGAACGCCAACAGATGGCGCAATGAAAAATCCAGAACTTTGAACTCTTGTTTATGTTCAGGGACTAGGCATTCGTAGGGGATGCTTGGAGGAAACGGGTGCTTCCTGTAAACGCGCTACAAAATGTGTAGTTTAAACCTGTATACAAAAAATCTATTCGCTGTAATAAATATCGAGACGTGGATGAGGTGAGTCATTCCTTTATTTGTTATTATAATCCTTAATTAAATCAACATTTTTTGGTCCGTCGAGCCGGAGAGCCCTATGGACAACGACTTCCAAATCGAAAAACTTAAAAGCAATTCAAAATTTCAGTAATGTCTGTAAAGAAATTGAGAGAATTGAGGAGAGAATTAAAAATGCAGTTGAAAACGCGGATAGTTCAGATGCATTATTAAATGTGCTAAATACAAAAGTGAATACTTATGAGCAAAAACTAGAAAATTCGTTTTCGAATTTAGATGTTAATGATAGTGAAGAGAAACTTGAAAAATATTTGGAATTTCAGGATGTGTTATTTGAGTGTGCCGTGCTTTTGGAAAACACTAAACCTAAAAATAAAACGGAAAGTCAAGCTGTTAGCTCTAATGCCAAAATTCAGGCGTCTAAAAAATTGCCTAAACTTGAATTACCGCATTTTTTTGCAGATATGGAAAATTGGATATCATTCAAAGAATTATTTCAAGCAACGGTAATTAATAATTCAGAATTATCCAAAATAGACAAATTGCAATATTTATTCGCATCTACCAAAGGTAATGCCGCAAAATTAATTCGTGGATTCGAAATTCGGGAAGAAAATCTTAAAAATTGCTGGGAATTGTTATGCGAAAGATTTGAAAACAAAAGTCAGTTAGCTAATTGCCAAATTAATAAGTTATTTAATCTAAAAATACAAAACGCAAATTCATCTAAACTGCTATTCGAGATTCTAGATAACTGTAATGAATGTATTAGAAATTTAAGTGTTTTGGGTTTGGAAGTAAATGAATTAACTGAGCTGATTATAATCAATCACTGCGTTTCAAGACTGGACGACGAGATAATTCACCGCTGGGATTTGACCTTGAACCCTGATGCGTTTCCAACGCTGAATTATTTTAAAGCCTTTATCGAGAGGGAGGCGAGATCTCTAGACAGTCGTAGCTCAGCTAAAAATAAACAAATGCGGGGGAACCTAACCCCTGAAAAGAAATTATTTCCAGAGGGTCGTAAATGTAGTCAGACTGAAAGGGGGAACTGGCTTAGCCGAAGGGTGGCAAACCGGACAAGAAAAGTGATAGTTCATAACGTAACTCAGGTTAACAGCGACTCTTTTTCATGTTTTTTGTGCCAGGGAAATTCATATCACCCGCTTTATAAATGTCCTGTTTTTAATCGAATGAAAATCGAAGAACGATTGAAAGCAATAGAAGGAATTTGTTGTAGGAATTTTCTTCGCAAAAACCATAAGACGGATAATTGCAAAATAAATATCGGATATAAGATTTGCAAAAATCGACATCATACTTTACTTCATAAATATAACGTAAATCTTCCAACTGAGACGGGCAGTAATCCGGATGTCGTAGCTGTTTCTAATGGAGTTTCTAATAGTTCTGTTCTTCTCTCAATGGCCGTAATTAAAGTGAAAGATCACTCGGGAAAATTTGTTAATTGCAGAGCTTTAATTGACAATGCATCACAGCTCTCATTAATTTCAAAAAAATTAGCGCATCAATTAAATTTACCATTAAAAAATACAAACCATAAATTAACCGGTATTAATGGGATTAATGCAGAAACTTCATTGCATAGTTGTCAGGTAGAATTCACTCCTCACTTCTCATCTAAAACATTCAATCTTAATGCTCTTGTGGTAAATAAAGTGACTTCACCTCGCCCAAATTTCGATATTCAAATCCTACACTGGCCGCATTTGGATAATCTTATACTCGCAGATCCAAATTTTTATATTTCGTAACAAATTGACATTTTGCTCGGTGCAGATATTTATGCACTCCTCCTGGATGGACTTCCCATTTTTGGACCTTCAGGAACTCCAGCTGCAATTTCAACTAAATTGGGATACATTTTAACTGGATACTTCACAAAGGCCTGACTCGATTGTGCATTCAACTTTGTGTGACCAGTCAATTGAAAAGATCCCTCCGAATGTAGACGATTTTTTGGCAAGAGCTGACACTGAAGAAAAAGCTAAAGCCACTATTACCAAAATTCAAAACCTAATGAAATCAGAGGGATTTAGTCTTCGAAAATGGTCTAGTAGCCATAAAATTATTTTGAAAGATTTGGATAAATCCTTGTTAGCTACAGAATCTATACATTCGTTGTGCGATGAAGAAGTAAAACAGCGGGTATTAGGTATTTTTTGGAATCTTTTAACCGATTCGATTCAAGTTAGAATTGCTGATGGAGAAATCGTAAATACAAAAAGGCAACTTCTATCAGTTATTGCTAAAACATTCGATCCGCTGGGACTGTTTTCGCCTTCTGTAATCATATTAAAAATTATGTTGCAAGAACTATGGAAATCGAAAGCCGCTTGGGATGATCCTGTTCCTCTTACCATTCTAGAAACCTGGACAAAATTTAAAGAACAAAGCTATAATCTAAACTTGATTTCAGTTCCTCGCTTCTTGGGAGTCGACAATAATTCTGACATCCAATTACACGGTTTCTGCGATGCATCTACAAAAGCATTCGCTGCCGTTGTCTATTTGAAATCTAGACAGAATCAAGTATCTCTTGTAAGTGCTAAAACTCGTGTTGCTCCTATAAAACAGCTTACTATCCCAAGGTTGGAACTTTGCGGAGCACTTCTACTTGCCGAATAACTGCCATCGAAAAAGCACTATCTTTTCCCATAAAAGAGCGATATTTATGAACAGATTCAACAATCGTATTAAGTTGGGTAAATAGACCCCCAAGTAAAGGGAATATTTTCATTCAAAATCGAGTTAATAATATCTTAAATTTAACTTCAGTGTCTGATTGGTATCACATTCCTGGTAAACTCAATCCAGCCGATTGTGCTACTCGAGGACTTTTTCCGGAGCAGCTCAAAAATGCATCTTATTGGTGGAATGGTCCTGATTGGATCAAACAAGATTTTCATCCTCTTGTACCGTTCTTAAAAGTGCTAACTACCAACTTAGATGAGCCAGACTCCGTGCAGGAACCTACGTAAGTAAATGCGGACAGAAATCCTTTGAATGACATGCTACTCAAATTTTCATCTTACACCATACTTATAAGAGTATTTGCATGGGTTAAACGTTTTATTCAAAATTGTAAAGCTACATGTTTAACCTCTAAATCAGTAGGGCTCCGTAAAGCAGAAGTAGAGGCTTCACTTAAAAATCTAGTTAAACTGAGTCAGCAAACTGAATTTTACCAGGAAATTAAATGTTTCAAGATGAACAAACTCATACCGAAATCTAATAAATTACTCCCTTTAAATATATTTTTGGATAAAGATGGGATTCTCAGAGTGGGAGGTCGGCTTTCTAAACATCCGACTCTTCCCTACGATCAAAAATTTCCAATAGTCATCCCCAAAAGACATCATATAACTCCCCTTATAATTCGACATTTTCACCAACTCAGTCTCCATGCTGGACCAGAATTGGTTTTATCACTCATTCGTCAAAAATTCTGGATTCCTGATGGTCGTTCCACGGTTCGTCGAGAAATCAAACGTTGTATCGTTTGCTGTCGATTAAATTCTAAACCTTCGAATCCTAAGATGGGAGATTTGCCAAGTAGTCGAATAACAAAATCTCGTCCTTTTGAAAAAGTTGGGGTAGATTTCGCAGGACCGTTAGTCACAAAATGTCAGCATCTCAGAGAAGCTACCCAATTCAAGTGTTACCTTTGTTTATTCATATGCACAGCGACTAGAGCATTTCATCTCGAACTCGTGTCCAGTATGTCTACGGAAGCATTATTAGCCGCACTTCGTCGATTTATAGCACGACGAGGTCATCCCACTGATATCCTGTCAGACAATGGATCGAATTTCATAGGTTCAGATAATTATCTAAAGCAATTATTCACGTTAGTCCAAGACCAGTCTGTCCAAAATTTCCTGACCGTGAGAAACATCAGTTGGAAATTCATTCCACCATATGCTCCCAATTTCGGTGGTGTTTGGGAGTCATCCATCAAACTCGCCAAAAGACATCTCTTTAAAACTTGTCAAGGACATTTGCTTAATTTTGAAGAACTGTCCACTCTCTTATGTCAGATAGAGGCCTGTATTAATTCAAGACCTCTAGTACCACTTTCCAATGATCCAGCTGATCTCAGAGCTCTCACCCCTGGGCATTTCCTAATCGGGGAACCTCTTCTTGAGCTTCCTGAAGGAACTAGTCTCACTAATCAAAATCTTAGTCTTTCTTGCAGATGGAAAAGTCTCTTACAGTTAAAACCTCAATTTTGGAGTAGATGGACTAGAGACGTCCTTCACCATTTGCAAGCCCGACGGAAGTGGCATCAACATCGTCCTCTTTTGAGTGTCGGAGATCTCGTCCTTATTCAAGCTGACAAAATGCCTCCATTATCCTGGCCACTAGCGCATATCCTGGAGATTATTCCGGGAACAGATGGTATCCCTAGAGTTGCCCTGCTTCGTACTCCATCAGGACCTGCCAAAAGAGCCATTAACCGACTCATTGCACTCCCGGTGCCGACATGCCGCACCCCGGAGGATGGTGATTCATCTGAACGCCAACAGATGGCGCAATGAAAAATCCAGAACTTTGAACTCTTGTTTATGTTCAGGGACTAGGCATTCGTAGGGGATGCTTGGAGGAAACGGGTGCTTCCTGTAAACGCGCTACAAAATGTGTAGTTTAAACCTGTATACAAAAAATCTATTCGCTGTAATAAATATCGAGACGTGGATGAGGTGAGTCATTCCTTTATTTGTTATTATAATCCTTAATTAAATCAGCACCTCCCTTTCTCTTTTTATAAAACTCTTATCTGAGAGTTAACTAACTTTGATTTTTCCAGTATAAGTAAAATGAGATTCCAAGTTCGGGGATATTCTGTGGCGAAAGAAGAAGAAGTATAAGTAAAATGCTGAATGATATCTTGAATCAATGATGAAAAAAAAAATTCCTTTCCAGAAATACAGCATTCTTCTCAGATAATATTTTTAGCATCCACTTAACATCATTATTTGTGATGCTTTTAAGGAGGATCGATGAAAACATTCCTACAGGAAGGGTTGTACTGTGGCCGTTGATAACCCTTAGAAGTTAATTTTAGTTCCCGTCACTGCTATTGTCGCAATCCGGTCATTAAAATTCAATCCAAATGCCTTTAATTTGCCGAGGCGGAGTAGCCTTGTCTGATTTTCCCCTTCTCTCTCTCTTTTTATATTTATCTTGTTAGATAATTAACTGACTTTGATTTTTTTTAGAACTAAGTAAAATGTTGAATGGTATTTTGAATTATTGAAGAGAAACAAAGAAATAAAGACTTTTCCTCTCCAGAAATGCAGCACACTTCCCAGGTAATATTTCTCGTATTCCCTTAAAGTTACCACTTTATTTGTGATTCATGAGAATCGATATGGACGTACCAGCTACGTTTATCCAATAGCGATTAGAGATTCCACTCCCTTTCCCTGCTCTCGGTTGGTCTCTGTCGATTTCCACTACATTTTAAGTGTCCATTTAAAGGTAAAATTCTATATATTCGAATGTAACCAACATTCATCCAAACTGTGACCCAATACTTCTTGGCCTAGTTACGGTTCTAACTTCCCAACCGATATTTGAAAAAGAATAGTTGCCAAACTTTCAGTGTCATTACTATTATTATTATTATTTTCGAAAATGACTCTTAGATTTGAAAAAAAATATCTGCGTCAAATTTCCTTTAATCATGTCTGTTGCTGATGCATGGTAGAATTCATATGGGAAAAATATTAATTCATAGAATTACTTATCAATTTTTTTTTTTATTATTACTTAGTTGTCAATTAGTTAGGACAGCAATATATTTAAATTCGAATACATGTTTCGGTAAAAGTCCGAAATTATGACGTATACATGTAACATTCATATTTTTTTACATATTTATCTTGTTATTATTTTGAGCTTTGTGTTTGTCAACATCTTTCTTTGAAAGGAAACGACAAGTTTATAGTATATTTTTAATCAAAATATTATTAATAAAAGTTAAGGGATTTTTACTCGCATTTGTAATGAAATGCATTGTATTTATTTTGTTATTATTTTCATACATATGGTAAATAATTTCTTTCCATTATATTTAAAAATACATTTTTTTTTAAATTATGGACAATATATTTAATAAATTATTTGCATTATATTATATCAATCAATCAATTCTCATTCTAAAGAAATTGGAACTGGAGATTTTGTTTGTTACAATTACGGACAGTTTCTATAACCTTTTTATGTAACAGTTTGGATGTACTAAAATAACAGAATCGTTACCAATTTACAGTTATCTTCCCGTAGAAACTTGAGTATAATTTCACCAAAAGATAAAACTAGAAATGAAAATTGGTCTTAAATATTTAAATACCTCATAAAATAGTTTTAAATATTCTAATTATAAATATTAAACACTATACATTAGTGCCTTATATTTTTTTTAATCAGGTTCATATCACAGCCGAAAGTTTGAAGGAAAGTTTTTGATCTCTATGGGATTTTGCATGTTGAATTCGACTTTTAGATAAACAAATAAGCACACCATAGAATCAATGATAGAATATATTAGTGGAAGATGTTTTATTCTATAAAGAAGAATACGTTTGAATTTGCTCTTAGACAATCATAATATTTAACGACATCGGGAACATCAGTTTCCATAAAGATAAATCGAAAATAAACTATATTACCTTAATTAAGCTTATGTTTGAAAATATTTACAAAACTAAACCTCAATTCCATGAAACAATTAATAAATATTTCTCTTTCCACTACGGAAATAGAAAGTTGGTACACCATCTTTAAATAAATGTACATAAATATCGTGGTTCTACAATGTTAAATTCGTGATTTCCAAAGAGGTGATGACGTTCGTCTAAATGTATTACCAGGAAACGTCAAAGCCCCCTTCTCTGAAATCAGCTTTAGATTAGAATACTCCGGAAAGGGTATCTAATTGCAAAAGCTGATTAATCCTTTCCATTGAAAATGCAATTTTGCTAGACATTTGGGGCTGCTGTCAGTATGAGAAAGCGGATCATTCAGCTCATCTACATTTGACTGCTAAGCAATGATTTGTAAAATGACCACTTGGTTTCAAAGTCAGTTTTAGCCTGTAGAATGTAGGCTGGACTTTACATCTATTTCTCAGGCTCGCATTAAAAATAATTTCAGCTGATGTCAAATATTTGAAACAGATTAATAATTCTAGAGAATTAAATTCGAAAATGCCATATTTCTATCAATTTAGATACATGAAACGAAGAAACCATAATATTGCTTATATCGATTGTATTCTTTTGATGTTCATAAAATATCGAGTGTATTTCTATTGCAAAACCTGCCTATAAAAAATACTTATAAAACAGTTTAACTTCAAACGATTTTATGAAATTTATGTTTTTATGTTACATAAAATATTTATTGCCTTAATTGTTTGAATAGCATAATAGTTAAAATAATAGTCATGATATTCAGATTCCGCTCTTGTGCAATAGAAAAAAAGTAATATTGTTTGTTTGGTACTGTACAGAGAATTTTTTCGAATATTTAGCAGTAAGAAATAAATTTAATTATGAGAATTATTTATATGTTGCATTTGCCCTTATTGTAATAATTGAAAGAGTTAAAAATAAAATTTAACAATTTTTAGTTTCTATTTAATTCTTAGGATAGTTTCAGTTCTACTTCGAATCATTACATAAAGAGAGTTTACAAAATTAGAACTAATTTTGCCCTTCGAGTAAACGATATCTGATAATTCAAGTATTTGAAGAAAATTGTAAACATTCTCTACCGAACTGTTTGAACTACAAGCTGCTTCGGAAATAATATTTGACTATATGAGTCCTTAGAACGTTGAAGATTCACATTTCGGGAATATTACGTAAATATATTTTTCAACATTATTACATTCATGATGTATTCAATAAGATACTCATTAACTGTACGTTGACGTTGATACTTATGGCACTTGTCATAGGAAAATTCGCAGACTAAGTCAACGATTTAAGCCGAATTTGTGCAGTAACTTCTGAGGATAAAGGCATCGAAACTTTGAAACTGAAATTACGTGATCAATTATGTTTTACCATACCAGTTCAAAATGAAAGACAAAAATATCTCAAAACCTTTGTCAAATTTAACTACTTTTAATGAAATTTTGGATAGTTTAAATTATATTTATATAATATCAAATACTTTAATAATTATATGCAAAAATTTACTGATAAACTTTATAAGGAAAATTATGTCTATTTTTGACTTGCCATTTACAAATGAAAGAAACAAAAATTAAGAAAAACTCGATATTAAGATCAAGGATTTAAGATTCATAAAATAAAAATATCATTGATGAGCCATGTCTTCAAATAAATACGTAAAAATATCACTTTAAAAATTGTCTAAAACTTACAGCAGTTCAGATTCAGCTTACTAAGAGGTGGAAGTATATTTAGATTTTGACTTTAACTGGTTTAGTTGTGAGAAATGCTTGTCCATTAGTTCTAGCTTTGAATACTAATTTTACCAATTTAGGAACATGAACGCCAATTACATCTAAATTAAAATTACTTTTGCCTGTCAAATGTTCGAAAAATTAATTAAAATTACGCCGTATATTCAAATGATAAATTAATTTCTCATAAATATGTCTCCGAGACACATAAATATTTCTCCGAGGCAATGTATTTTACAATTGAATAAATGTCATATACCGTCGAAACGCTTTGCTTAGAGTGAATTGTTTCACCAGGGAGATATCTAATATCTTAGTTAACGATTCACTTACTACTTAAAAAGCATAATATTAAAATTGGTTTACATTTTGGTAAATTTTAATAAAGGTATCAACGACATATTTCCTCTTATAGTAATATCTTGGATTCACTGAATTATTAAAGCAATTTAAATTAGTAAGCAGACTATGTTTCTGTTTTTAAATTTTTCGCTATTTAAAAAAGTGTATCACTCCTTTATTGTCTTCTGCTAAATATTTGCTTATTTTTAAGATAATATTTTTCAAGTAGATTTGTCTATAGTTTCATATCTGTTATGACTAAGTGGTTTATTATAAATTGATTTATTCCAGCGGAAAATTAATTTTAATTTATAAAATATAGGTATAACTTCTTCAAAACATTTGTCTGACAAGATAGGTAAAATTTCTTATTAGTGAATCTGCAAATAATTGTTTCTTAAAATAAAGCATATTAGGTAATACAGTTTGTAAAACTAAAACAGTTATAGATTTCATATTATGTCTTAAATTAAAAATGTCTATGAACTTAAAAAGATTAAACAAATTAATTTTTGTCCTAATATAAAATCAAATCGTAATTTGTCAGGGTTTCATTTTTGCCAATACAATGTTCTAAAAAAGGATATTTAATTTTCTAGTTTACTTAGAAGTAAGAAGTGTTTTCCTACTTTTTAAAATTCTCTGATAAAACATTGTACAACTATATCTAGAAAATGAAATATCATTTATCTATAATCATTTACAAATAAGCTTTGAGATTTAAAAAAAATATATAACAAAATGAAAAATGCAAATCTGTGTTTCAAAGATTTATTCAGCTTTTTAAAGGGAATGCTGCTTTTTTCAGGTTCGATTTGGCGAAGGATAGCTCTGAACGACATGAACTTTATATCAATCTAAATCCTAATTACTCCTTTAAATGTCTTGCATTACTTTGGGGGAGGGTTAAACACAAATGGCATTGCCATTATCTAAATACAAGTTAGAATAAAGAGATTTTTTAACTTTTGGTGTATGTGTGCGTGTTATTCATTAAATAATGCTAATAATAAAATTCCCTCGTTATTTCCGGTTATATTTTAGAAACTTTTTTTTTATTATTTTATGGACAAGAATTGTATGATATGTGCTGTTTTCTACCAAAATAAGTGAGACATGCTGTTATAAATCTGAATTTATGCTTAAGTATATAATTAAGATTAAACGGACGATTTTTGCCATATATTCTTATTCATCAGTTCTGCTAGAGGCTTTGGTTCGGAATGAAATGAGTTTTGACGAACTGAATACTTTACTTATAATCTAACTGGTACTGGCTTTGCATATCGTAGCCATTGCAATATCTCGTAATTTTTAGGTCAGATTATTGAATGCTTATTTAAAACTTTTAACGAATTAATTGTTTTCCTTTGAAATTGCCAAGAAAATTATATTAATAGATAAATATTGCCAGCCATACGTGAAAAGACTAAAGCTTTTATATGAACGTATCTGTTCAAATAGTCAATTATTTTTACCTATACATTTTTCAGAGAAAAAGAAATGCGAGCTTAACTAAAGAAAGAAATAGAATATATGACGAAGAAGAAGGTTTAACTTATTATGGAGAAAATTTTAATCTTATTTATAAGAAGGAAATACTTTGCTGAAACTACAAATTTTAAACTTATTTTTTCCCAAAACTACTTATTTAAATAAATTATCAACCATTAACATAATATTTTAACATAATAAATATCAACTATTAACATAACAACCATATACTAAAAGTTTTTTCATGAAGTTTTCAGAAAATGTTTTGTATACTATTTTTCAATAAATTTATTAAAAAAATTAGATGTGTGTTAAATATTTTTTATTCATTACCTTTATTAGAAAGTAATTGGAAAATTTAGAATAACGTCTCTATTGTAATATATAAATCCTCATAATATTTTTACATTTTAAGAAATCGTAGCTTTTATTTAATTTTGAAAATAGCTAAGTGCATAATGTGTAAAGAAAATTATGATTATTCCATTGGAATTTTGTGTAGATTTTTAGTCATTTTATTTAAATATTAATTCCATATTTTAATTGTATATATTTGTTGGAATTTGAATCAATGTTGGCAATTAAAAAAATGGGAAGTTTATATCAATTTATTTTCAGATTTTTCATAATTTTTCAGCACTATTTTATTACAAAACACTAAAGAAAGCTTTAAAGAAACTTTTTTTCAAAATAATCGTCTCGAATGTAGGCAGTCAACTTCAAATATTTTAGCCTTTTGCAAATAATGTGTATGACAAATAAATATCAAGCTGAGTTAAATTTTACATTGTTTTGAAATTAAAATTATTTAATAATTATGTCTTTCTTTATAAATAGATTTTTAGAGTAAAAATTACTGAATAAATATGGTAATTCATCGAATAATCATTTTAACGAAAAATGCTTTCTTATTTCTATTCTGTTTCTTCGAAATATTTTAATAATTATATTAAACTTTAGTTGACAGCTAAACTATTATCCATTTTGAAAATGAAAATCACTTATTTCTAATTAAAAAGACGGAAATTAATATTTTTTAAAGTGAAAATTATATGGAATTCAAAAAGATTTACTATGTAAACAAAAGGTACCATCCACGAAATTTAATTAAGTTGTGTCATTTCCTATTTTATAAGATAAAAAGACAGAGGAGAAAAAATGATGTCTTGATGTTCTACAACTGCAAGTGTATATTTTAACTTATTTTCTTTTCTATTACAATTTTATTAAAAATACTTTTTCTATTGAATAAAATTTCTAATTTAGATCGCAGTTTGAGCAATTTCCTGCTACACGGATGAAATTATTTTCGAAAAATTAAGTTTTAATTACTTTAATTCGCGATATTTTAATATGACAGAAAATGAAGAGGGCTACTGTTTCTTTCGCTGTTCAATAACTTCACTCTTTTTCAAACATGTTAAATTTCATGTTAATTATGTTAACTTTCAAGTCAATCACAATGATATTACACACATTATTGGCAAAAAAAAAAAACACCGAGAGTTTCAATTTATAATGAAACATATTTTTTGAATTTATAACGAGATAAATCTCTTAACTTGTTTCTTGTCAATATGTCTATGGAAAAATAAAATTGATTGGAAATTGATGCTTAGTTTAGTACATAATTTTATGTTACATCGCTGATAATAAGAAAGAAGTGTGAATTTGATTTCTTCGGCCCAAAAGCAATATTAAAAGAAAATATGTCTATATGTATATTCACGCTTTACAAGATAGACCGATTGACTGCATTTTCAATATATTTTCTTTGAAAGATGAGAATGCTCATCTTAGAGGAAGGTTGTTTTTTTTGTTGTTGTTATTTTAATTAATGAAAAATGATACAATTGGATGTAAGAAATTGATAATTATACATTTTGAATTCTTATTTGCTTATCGACAATACATGTTTTAGTATAACTTTTAATAATAGATTGTGCTGTACTAATGGAACTATAGCCATTTTTTTATATTTATTTGCATTATTTTCTTTAAATATTTAAAGTTAAGAAAGAAAGCTTTTGTCTTTTTTTTTTTTTTTGCAATGATTAAATGAGAATTTTAAAAGTGAAAATTACATCTCCACAAAAAACAACATGCAATGTGAAACAGATTACACATATACTTCAGTTATCAGTTATATTATGATGTCATAAGGTTCGACTTCAATAGGGAGATCCCCATACCAATAAGCAGAAAAAAATGTTATTAAATTAGCGACTTTGATACTTTTAAGAATTTTATGCTCAAACACACTTTTTCGCAGAAATCATGAAAAGCAAACTATCTGCATCATTAAATAGCATTAACATTTCCCATGAACATACTACTCGATAAGTCCGATAATATAAAATATGAGTTACATATAAGTCATTAATTTTCAAGTGTTATATCCAGAAATTTAGACAATTATACTTACCAGAATAAAAAAGTGAAAACAAATATGGTTTGCAAATCAATAATGCAATGCATTTGAACAAAGAAATACGAAATAAAGTACATTTCCAATCTTATTTTCCTAAATATTAGAACACATGAATTTATAAAAATTTTAAGTTTCATTAATCTGCTTTGGTTGAATTAGCCGTCGCACGCCGTTAGTAATATTTTGGCATCACGCAATTTACTGAAAAAAAATAAAGATTAAAAACATCATAAATAAGTTTTTTTAAAAAGTAAATAATTTAAAATATCTAAAAGTATCAGTAAATATAATTATCCACCTCTGTCTGTAACAGTAAAGGGAAAATACTCCCGGTCCATTTAGCCAGCATCATTATCTAAAGCATAAAACTCGATTTCTGTTTCGGCATTAAGAGAATCGATTACTCTTTCGTTAATGAGTAAAATGACTGATTTATCTATGTACGAATAAAGTTAAACATGAATAAATATCAGTCATGGGTTTATTTCCTTTCTATTGCAACGAAACTCGTCCTAACTTGGTGCGGACTGAATGGCTCAGTGGTAGAATGCTATGAACTGAAAGCGGCAGTTCGCAAGTTCCCATATGACTATAGGCAAGTTGCCTAAAATTTGTTCTGCTATTGGTTTATTTTCTGTTATTTCTCGTTTGCTCTACAATCTTTTTATAATTTATGTATCTTTATAAATCTAGTCATTTCGTCTTGTGGATAAAAACAGATGTAAGCTTTCGTTTCAGAATAAAGTCTGAAGTTGAGTTTAAAGAGTGTTATCGTTGACTTTAGTTAACACACGGTTTATCTACGCGACACTATTTACGTTTTATTTATTCTGAAACTTAAACACAGGTCAATAAAACATCATCTGCAATTTTATGCTTATTCTTTAAAATCGAAATTCAAATCCAGTTAGAAGTCATTGTTAATATTGGCTTTCAGGTTTTTTTTTTTATTTTTTATTTCGTACTTCGAAATATATATTTTTTTTTCTGTTATTTGATCACGATTTCTTTCAATTCGATTTTAGGGCTTAGTTTTATTATTATTATTATTATTATTTATTTAAGTATTAATGAACAAAGTTTATAGAGTAGACACCACTGCGAGGAAACAAAAGTTAGCAAAAAATAGAGACGCAAAAGAAAAGAAAAGGCAAAGCTAGATGGCATTCATCAGTTTTAAATTATTGTTTATAAGATAATAGTTCTTCTAGATGTACACATCTTAAAGTTAATTAATAAAATAAAAATATCGAATATTGGGTAAAAAGTTTTAAAATATTCACATAGATTCCTGCTACTTTGTTGCAAGATTGAAAAAGTGCAAAGCTAATTTTCAAATATGTATATATGTAAAAATAAAATAAAAATTCACTTAAATAAATTTAAAAGGAATAATTTTTCTTTAATTTTAAAGCAGCCTAAAAAAGATTTTACGGGTAATATATCCCGGAGTTATTAGCGAAGAAACTAACAACTTATTTATAAAAATTTAATCAATCAAAAATATTTAAGATTTTTCTAAACTCTTTCTTATTGAGAGCCTGCGATCGAACAAGACACTTTATAACAAGACGATTTTATTAGCCAAATTTGGTAATTTTAGATCTAATTGTCTTGGCATGTATAGTATTTTGAGAGCTTTTTTGATTACTTATGATGTAAGGTACTATTTATGCACAATATGTGACTTTAAAACATGATAAAATATTTATTGGTATGCATTTGTAAAGAGTATGCATTTTATAGTGATAAGAGGATTCGCGTCTCCTCTTTAACATAACAATGATGGAGTTGAAAGTGACGTTTCCTTGAAGTTATCAAACGCAATGAAGCCTTTATTCATATATATATATATATATATATATATATATATATATTGAATGATATAATATAAATATGTTAGCGATAAAATGTAGATATGTTATATCTGAGTTAAAATATAACATATTTATTTTTTGAGCAAATAAATTGCCTTTTCTACCCATCTTATAGAATGCAATGTTTCTTTAGCTCTAAAACGTATACATTTTTGGTAAACCTTCCAGAAAATGAGACGGTTAGCTTTAAAAACTCTTTTATATTATCTCAAAATGGATTTTTTTTATTGTATTCGTGGCCACTATTGATGTCTATTCATGAATTGGAACATAAGAAAAGCGTATTAAAATCACTTTGATCGAGTGAGCTCCAAGAAATCTTATATCATTTAAATGTCAGTTTGTCAGGTCCTTTAAGAACCTCAATTTTCATTACAGTAACTACTTTAAGCATTATTTTGAGCTTTAATAAAAGCAAAGTATCTAGAGCATTTCTTTGTATATCTTTTTCTAGATAAAGACATGTATTACTTTTCGTAATCTTTCTTGACTGAAGTTGCATAAGAACTTTGGCATCTCATCAGGCCAAACATTCTCCAGGATTCTACTGTTTTGTGAATAGCAGCAATTATTATTTTACCTTTTTGTCATGGAAAATTTAGTATTGAAAATAATTTGTCAATACAATTTCCTGAATTAATGATAGATATATGACTAATATTTTCACTACCTACAATGCTTTCTAAAAAAGTTTCCATCTACTTTGCTACCAATGTGCCAAGCTGGGAAGCTCCCGCTCTTGGGTTGTCCTTTTGTAAGTGCACGCCCCCCCCCCCCCGAATACTAGAATTGAAAACCGAGTGTGATGATATACTGTTGATATTGGGGTTACTCCATGCCCTTTCTCATAGATCAGTAACCTTTATTCTATAGAAACATTGCACTTGTATTCATACTTTATTTAGCTTTACCGCAATCCCTGGATTATCTACATTAGTATTTTAAGAGACAGCATCGGCCTTCACACCATCCAATAAAAAGCAAAGAAAAATCAGTTAAAAATTCTCTTATGTACCTCCATTTTCTTTTTCTTTGATTCTCAAATACAGAATAGACAATCGGCAATATACTATTATTTTAAGTGTTGTTGAAAGAATAACTGTTTTTCTATTATTTATCCTTGCTGAATGAGAGCTTACAATAGTATTATTATCCAGAACATCCTGTCTATCATTGTTTTTGGTTGATTGATTAAGAAATGAACTTCCCTGTTCTTTATTTGAACAAGAAATGTCACTTTCAGTCGAGTGTCTCTTCATATTCATACGAAGGATTGGTGTCTATTAAAATAGGAATCGCTTATTTCATTCTTCTCATTCCTCCATTTTTCAGAAACGAACTACTTCTTCAATAAATAGTGTTCCTTTATTTTTAAAAATTTATCTGCATTTGCCATTTTACTAGGCAGTCCTTTTTGTCAGTGAAAGGGTAGAAAATATTTATTTCCTTGTATGTTTATCACATTGAGATTATTAGCGTGAAAAATATCAAACATGTCTTATAGAGCTAATCTCCAATTTTCTCCTTATTTTTGTCAAGATTCTGAACGATTGGCTTTATTTTACATGTTCTTTTTTAAGTTTTTATCATTTTCTAACAAATTCTACAATTTTTTCAGTAACTTAATTTTTAACTACTAGAAATCATAGACTTTTCTCAAACTAGAAACATATTTAAATGTAATTAGTTTTAAACTGAAAAGAATCTGAAACTTTCTTTTTGCAATGACAACTTTTCTTAACACAGTAATGTAAACATTTTACCTATTAACCAAATATCTCTAGATTTTCTTTTTCAAATAGGCATTTGACCATTTGATGCCATTAATAAAACAATGTTATAAACAAAAATACTGATGGAAATTTTATAAGACTATTTTAAACCATTTCACTATAACTATTACTTAAAACTTTTGACTAAGCCTTTTGCAGCTTAAGTCTAAAATAAGAGTAAAAGTAACTAAAAATATGCTTCAACCAATAAAATAAATAATTTTGAAATGATCGACTGGAATTTGATTCAAATGGTTGGTGAGACATTGGCTTGCATCAGAATATCTAGGAGACATTGGGTACTCCTATATCTATATGAAATTCTCTGTAAATGCAGCTCACAGCTGAAAGGGATGAGAAGTACGATATATTTTCCTATATTCAGCACTTTTTATTGATTATTATTCATTTATTTATCAATAAAATGCCGGCGACTTGGCCTTGGGGTAGCGCGTATTCCCACGTGATCTGGGCATCCTAGTTCGACCATGGTTGTTCGCTACCCTATGTTTTATCGTGAGGTGTGTGAAAGAGCCCCTCTGTAAAAAGGGGTTGTGCAAGTGAATGTGTGTGTCACCTTCATTTGAGCTAAAAGTCAGACTTCTGCCCTCGGGTGCTCAGGGGCCTTGACCCTCAGAATCTACTGCACACTCGGCTTAAATCGCTGACTGCTTGTAAGTGAGCTTGTAAAGTGCTATAAGTAACAACAACAACAACCAATAAAATACGAAAGTAAATAAATTCCTGTCAAATTTCTTCTGTTTTTAAAACTTTAATCCGAGATCAAATTAACTAAAATCTTCTTAAAACCTGAATTCATTTTTACAAAAATATTTTTTAGGGCAAAGAGCACAATGTAAGATTGTTGAAATGAGAAAAAAAATGTGAAAAAGAATATTCAAAATACATAATATGCGTTAATTCCAATGCACCCAGTTTAAATTGTTGTGCATTAAAGTTTTACGTTTTAAAGAAATTTAATTTTGTTACCAAAAAGTAAATACCAATTCCAAAGTTTCGCAGTTACACTACATTTGAGTTTTTAAAAGAATCAACCTAAGCAATATTTTACTGAACTAATTTCAGCAAATCACTGTCATGGCGTTAATGAGAAGAAGCGATTATCAAAATGGAGTACAGGCAGATGAATACTGATTAAGAAATGGCTTGAAAATAGTTACATCTCTACTAAAACAGCAGATTATCTTAAATCCCAATGTGTATTGTATAAAAAGAATCACATATTCAGACACAAATGGATTGTTTTTTTGTTCATGGAATGTACATACGCACGTTTCGAACTTTTTTCATAAGTCCACGTTGAAGAGAAAATATGATTTCAGAATTTCATTTTTGGGTTTATTAATCACTCTCAGCGTTATGGCTTTCGTCCAAACTGCATATATAGGCTATACACCATAAATAGATTAAAACTTTCCTCACTTCTCCAGATCTGCATTCGTCGAGTGCAACATTGCTGTATTACAAATCGATTCTGCGTAATAAGTAAGTCAGTCTGAATCGGTTACTGTTGTTCATAACAGCCCTATAAGTCTAGTAGCATTTCATTTTCTAGTACAAGGATTAATCCGCTTTTCCATTCAGTTACTCATTCAGAATTTTCGAATCTAAGGATGATTAAAAAAAAGAGCGCATTGAAGGTTTATGCTGCTACGATGAGGCAAAAAGTCCGTTAAAAATCACCTGGCTCACTGAGAGAATTCAGTTTGAGCCTGGAATTAAGATCTCAAACTTCATTAGCCTTTATTTTGAATGGTATATTAAAAAATAATGTATCAAAATCAGTTTCTTACTAATTACAATAGTGTTAAAAATGTTTGATAGTTATCTTGCTAGCAATATGTGTTCAAATTCATTAATGCATATAAAAATAATTCACATTAATTTTAGAGCAAAATTTCAATGTTCTCATTTCTTGAATTGAATGAAATAAAATGGAAATTTATTATTGCATTGGGAATATAAATACACTCTTCTTTATATTACCTTAAAATTTTTTAACGGAATTTGAAGTCATGTTTAGATATGTGCTTCATAATTTATCATTCTTCAAATATCCAATGTGTATCTTTATAGATTATTAATTCTAGAAGAGTATTGTAATTAAAAATTCGATAAAATGCTGCTGCTCAAAGCATAAAGACAAATGTAACTGTTCGTTATGTTCTATGTTATGTATAGTAAGATCAAAATTGGGAAAAATGGTTTTAAAATCATTAAGATTCGGTGCCACTTTTTATTTTATTAATTCAATTTTAAGCTATTTATTGAAATTTCTTTTTTTTAACACAAGGTAATTCAAATTTATTGCTTTTTTTAAATATTATATTAAATCTTGAATCTCCAATAGCTTTACTTCTAATTCCGTTCTGAAATTTCAGAAAAAAGATTGTCGAACGAATACTAATAATACTCATAAATCATAATTTATACTCCTCTTAAAATTCAAAAACAAAGTTCTTCAATCATTAAGAAAATTATGTCTATGGAACCATTTTCCATTGGTCAGTTGTCATATATTTCAAAAGCAATATTTTGCAATACAAATAATGTATGTTTTCAAGAAAAATTTATTATTGTTTACCGACGGATTCTAACACTCTCCGTACTTTTGCGCATGCGTTAGGATGGTTATATTGCGCCAAAATAGGGGTGAGAGATAAGATGAAGATGTCTAAATTTGAAAAAAAAAAAAAAAAGGAATACTCGCTAAAATAAAATAAATAAATAAAATTTTGAATTGAAATAAACTTATACAATCAGAAACGACACGAGATTCATATATAGGTGGTGAAAAAATTGAATGAAAAATTTTTTAATAAATCTGAAATAAAGGTCAAAGCATGTCGAAGAGTTCAGGTCTCACCCCTTAGTAAAAAAAAAATCGTCGTAAAGAGGTATTCTCATGACACTGAAACGCACATTACGTACTTGATGTTAGTGTATACAAACTATTCGTTAAAATTACTAAAAATAACACGACGAAGTAAGAAGAAAAATGAGAAGGAATTATAACATAAAAAAATTGTAAAAAAAAAGTTTATTTCTATTGTCCAATTGGATTTATTTTAAAGATAATATTTTAACAGATAGATTTTGAATAAAAAGATAGTATTTGATATGTAATGTACAGAAAACAAAGACTGATGCAGTGCTTCTAAACAATATACAAATATATAATTAGAAACAATACCTCTCCAAAAAAGTTGATGCAATACTTGCTAGATGTATGCTTACAAACTAGCCATTGAAAACAAAAATAAACGGAAACTAAAATTAGATATAGAATAACGAAAAAGAAGTGTAATGGCGAGGAAAGAAGATTACAAAACCATTTCCATTAATCAAATCATATCCATTTTAGAAGTAACATTTCGAAATACAGTAACAAATATACTTTGTGAAAGAATATATTACCTGATCTGTAAATATAAAAAATAAATGCTGATGCATAGTTTGCAAGCAGTGTATAAACTAAACACTATAAGTAAAAGTAAAATAGAAATTGGAATTAGAGGAAGAATAATGAAGCAGAATGATAATGGTAGAAAAATAAAAGAGTGAAACTACTTGCATTGGTTCAATCGTATTCATTTTAAAATATTACTTGGGAAATGTTTATAGCATATGCATTTTGAAAAAGGATTTATTACCTGTTATGAAGAATATACAAATTAAACTTGATACAATGTTCGCAAGCTACTTGCATAGAAACTTAGAAATGGAAACAAAAATAAAATTGGAATTGGAATTTGAGGAAGAATAATGAAACAGAAATGTAATGACGGGAAAAGAAAATAACATCGAACCTGAAAAAAAAATGAAAAGACAGTAAACAAAAAGACGAAGAGAAGAAAAATCTTGCATTCGTTGGTTTTATTTCAAAGTTATTTTAATTTATTCAACCGGAGACCCATATTACAAGTCAAAAATGAAAAACTCAAAAATCTATTTTCTCCCCGTTGAAGTCAAAGCAGTTTCCGTTCATTACTCAAAAAAATAAACATCCACGGTAGAACGCCGAAAGATGAGTTATTGTAGAATTCATTAAGCATGTTTCTGTGACATCCCCTGAAAGGAACATGAATGTATAATTCATGAAGTTCGGTTTTGCATTTTGTCTTTATACTTTCTTATTGCTTTCACTTTTTTTTGCATAATAACTCTTTCGATTTGACGTCGAAAACAAAACACATGACAGTTTGAATAACTGTGAGGCTTTCGTGCTTTTTTTTATTTTTTGATATTATTTGATGGTGGTATCCGGTGATGATTTCATGATAATTCATTTTCGTTCTTCTTTGCTTACGTTCCGTTTCATTGCATTTTCTCAGAAAAATTTTATATTTGCAGTGTATTTTAAATATACTCAATAAGATTACATATAAAGATATTTCAAAAATCATAGAGTAAATTTAAATATAATGGTAGTCTAAATTTAGGAGAGGGCTATGATTCAGTTGATGATTTACTATAATAATATAAAATAGAAATAAATGGAATGCGAGAAACATTTAAGCACATTTTGAAAAAAATATTTATTTATTGATAACTTAAAACCAATTATTTGATTTGCTTTCAAATAAGCAAAAAATATATGATATATGTTTATATTTCATTGAATCTGACGTTGTTTGATATACTTTATTTTCGAATTTTGAAATATATATCATTTAAAATTTACAGATATTGGATGCACAAGTCTTGCAATCCTAAAAAGATTTCAACTAATTTATAACTAATCATTTTATATTACCACACTTTTGATTAAATATAAGGAAGTGTAAGCATCCAATAAATGATTCAAAATTATCACAATAATTAAAGAACTATCAAATTCTACAGAATATTATCCTTGTGTAAAAAGATAACTAGTACCGAGATTTGCAGATTAGCTAGTACCAAGCTGAAATTTGCAGTTTTCTAAATAATAAGGAATGAAAATGGAATAGTATTTGAGATTAAGAAATTGTAACGTAAATTTTTGAATACAATAATAATAAAGCTACGATATGTTGATACGTAATTATGAACTCAATTTTGTTATATTAAAATTTATGGGTAAGAAAATAAAAAAATTAGAAATGTCTCTCCTTTATGCTGATAATAAATTATTATTATTTGCAATATTTATGTTTTCTATCCATTAGTGATAAGAAAAATCAAATTAAGTCGGATTGTATGCAACAAAAGCATTACAATAAAAAAAAACGTGTTTTGCGTTTTGAAATACATTTAAACACTCCTAATTTTTTAAAACATATTTAAAGTAATTCTGATTATAAATGAATGCATTGATTGAAACATCTTATTTTGAATTTAATTTTTCTTCAGAGATTAAACAGAACATTTTATACATTTTACGGACCAGGATAACCTGGTAGGTAGGGCGTTGGATTCCTTGGTTTCGAGTTCGGACACCGCCGAGTGGTCGCAAAGTCCTCCATGTCGAGAGTAATACCACTGAGGGTACTGGATCAGGGGTGATCGTTCTCTGTTTCAGGTGTAAATTACGATCTATGGATAAGTGAATGAAATGCAGGAATGAAGTCCGTTCCGTAAAAAGGTTTGTGACGTGTGTGCAGCTAAGTCATAGTTTTGGCCCTAGATGGTGCTGCTGAGAAACAAAATACGTACCCTTGGCTTAAAAATCACTGACTTCTAAAGCCAGTGGGCTTGTCTATGACATGTGTCATTAGAATTAGAAACAACGACAACAGCGCATTTTACTAGCAGTTTTCACTTTCCTTTCCCTATTTTTTGAAAGTTTATTTACATGAGAAGAACGTTAAGTTAAAAAACGAAAGAAATATGTTATCTTCTCATAAATACATCATGCATTTTCATTCGACTTAAAGAAGGGAATAATAAATTAAATTTAGAATAAATGGTATTTTATACATTAAATAACTTACTCATTAATCTAGTTTCCAACTCAAAATAAAATATTTTTTGATAAATGAAGTATAATATCAGGTCATTTCAAAAGTTCATGGCCGAATTCATTAAGGGTGTCAAAATGTTCTTTAAAGGGAAATGATAATGCTTCGGCCGTTTCCGTAGCAATTGAAAGATAAAAGTATCTTTTGTACCAACAGTGTTGGGTACTGATAAATTAGTTGATTTTTAAGTGTTAGAAATTTTTGAAAAGGGAATATGAAAAGGTTATTTTTTGAATATTAGTGTATTTCGGAAAGGTATGAAGCTTGGAACTGCGTAAAAAATAACACATTTTGTCTGCTTTTGTAGAATTTACTTATGTTCTGCGGATTGTATGGTATACTTTGGAATGATGATTTTACACTAGAAGTTCCTTCCGATGTTGATGACGGTTTGTGAAGCTTCATTTGGACAAAACCCTAAAATACAACATAAAGGAATTGTGAAGAAGCTGAATATTGATAATCCTATCCCGGAACAAATGGCTTCAATGTCATTCAGCAGTTGAGGCACTATGAGAGGAACGCCCATCCAACAAAAACACGCCGTATCACATTACATGGTAAAAATTGGATTTTAATTATACTTAGGTCAAAAAACACATAACAAACTCATAATGATTTGATTTTTATTCACTTTAGGCCAAGAAATAAATACAACGCAACAATGAAAACACCAATTAACTGTCTCTGGATTTGCGCAAGACATATTCAGCATGTATTTCCTGCCACAAGATGAAGCAGAAAAACAACATGTTCCACTACAGACTGGATTGTCTCAGATTTCAAGTTGTGAATATGTTACGTAATTCGTTCCTTCAATTCAGCTAAATTTATAATAAGGACATGGATTTTCCGTATCCATTTGCAAAATCCATGTTGGAATGGATTTTCCGTTGCTCATATCCTGCGATTCTGTATATTAACAAAGCTTTCGAAATAGAAAGGGACTTCGTCTGCCCAGAAAAAAATTTCCTTAAGCATTCATTGTCCACTTCTATGCGAGAAAGAAATTCTTGAACAAAATTGTATCGTAAATGTCAACTCCTGAATATTATTAATTATGTATGGATAAGAAAACAGGATATTGCATAAAATTTTATGGACTGTGCTAATAGGCATGTCTAAAGATCAGAAAATTACTCGTGCACTGCATATTTGCACACCACTACTCATCCCATCATGTAATGGTGTGGCCAGAATTTTAACTGAGAAAGCAATTCATTTCATCTCTCTGCCAGATTTCAATCCAAAGAAACCTCTTCCTTGAATTTCTTTTTTCATTTTCATCACACCCTTGACCACACCTTTTTTTCATCCCTTTAATAACAGTAATTCATTTAAACCTGTTAGCGCATAGTCGCCGTTCTTGTAAAAGAGCTTCACAAACAGAGAGCGTTTCTTCAATGAGAGAAATGGTAATCTACTCACATGAAATATGTGGAAAACGCCATGTACCTCACGTTTTATAACAAAGTAACGACATATATTGATACTTTGTGGAACTTTGTTCATATGCCATCATTGTGTGTCAATGATCATATGTGTTAAGGATCTGGGCATTTATATATTTATTTATTTACAATTTCGTCTCTTTTTTTTCGAAAATAATTTCTTAGTAACAGAATACAACCTTCTGACAAAACTTCAGAATACAAGTCATAATCCTCAATGTATCATAAATGAATTGATGAGAATGTATAACTATATTTCTGCATTAAATAATTTTCGGCATAGAAATGTATTTTTCAAATAATTTATAGATTTACTTCTCTTTGTTATCTTTTTTTAACGAAATGTTTAGTTAAAATCAAATTTTTTCAACTAACGTAGTAGTTTTTAAACTACCATTTATTTATTAAGTTCATATTTTAACAAAAACACTATGATTCTAATTCATTTTTGAGAATTAGGATATACCTTATTAATACAAATGACAAAAAAAGGCATTGTTATTATATTTCTATGATATTGTACGACAATCAAAATATCGAACAGCTTTATGGAAATAATATATAATCCACTGACATGATTTTGTCATAATCTCAATCAAATAAAGTAAGAAAAAATCAAGTAAGGATTGAACAATAATGAGCAAATTTTTAAAAGAAAACAATCGCAAAATGTTTAGTTTCACCTGTGAAAAAAGTTAGTATACTTTTTTTAATGTAGAAATACAAAATATTGTATATGAAAACCTCAAGAAACTTCTAATTCTACACAGAAGTTAATTACAGTGACAGTGTTGAAATCTTTAAGTTTCGCATTATTTGTAATGAATATTTTATTTAAACATAAGCAATATAATCTTTAAATAAATTACCTTTAATTAAATCAAATTTAAATAAAATTACATTTAATTGTATTAAATTAAATTAAATTAAATTAAAATAATCTTTAATTTAATTTAATTACATATATACGTTTTATTAAAGGAAATTTTTTAAAAAGATTTTATTGCTTATGTTTAAATAAAATATTCATTGCAAATAATACGAAACTAAAAGATTTCAAAACTGTCACTGTAATTAACTTCTGTGTAGAATTATCCTATTTATCAAATTTGGTGCTGATTCACGAATTCCCATTCATTTCATTTAACTCATCTCTGTTCAAATTATGAATATGTGATATGTCTGTCTACATTATTTATTACATCCAGTTTGTCGGTATTTGCTTATCAATGAACAGTCAATTTCTGAACTTGACCTTGCATTTAATAGACTTGACTAACAAGGCCCAATGCCTGTAATGGCAAACTCTGGATTTCCGTGGATTCTCATCAACATGAATAGTGTCTGTACTTCGACTCCCATGATAGAACGTAATGGGATTTGCCCATGTCAAGTTTAGGTGCTTTCGTCCGAACTCCAAACAGCAGTAATTCAGATTCAGCTTAACTATAGATGTTCATTTGGGCTCTGATTTCTATCTGCCATGTTATGAGAAACGCATGTCCATTAGTGCTAGCTTAGAATATTCTGTTGGGCAGGTTGGAGGCGTAGGCTTAATTTATATCTAAATTAGAATTGCTCGGATTTGTCAAATGTTCGTATAAGGTGGAAAATGGATTAAAACTGTTGCATGTATTGAAATTATGAATTAATTCCTCATATATTTTCTTCTGTATTGCATTGTAGGAGCTTGAGGGAATGATTTAGGAGTTTATAATTAGATCAGTGATGTTAGGCCTTGTTTAGTGCTTTTAAATAATTATATATTTAGTAATAATTTTGTACATAAGCATTATAATATTTGATTTAACAAGATAATTGATTGTTTGATTTAATAAAATCATTATAACTGTTTCAAAAATCCCAAATAAATATAAAATTAGAATTTTTTAATTTTATTTTCTCTAAATGCAAAAGTATTTTTGAGGATATTTCCTTATTTTTATTGCATGAAATGAGTTATTTCAAATGAAATCATAATGAATGTTCATGGATTTATTCTAAATAATGAAAAACACTCAGATTAATACAGTGATTCTCAACCTGTGGGGCGCGCCCCCCTAGGGAGGCGCGAGCACACTAGAAGGCGGGGGGGGCGAGAATATCCAAGAGAAAATTATTTTTAAAACAGTTGACTGAAAGAAAAGCACACATACACATAGAAAATAAAATACATTTCGACATATTTAATAACTTATTAAAGTAAAACAACTTTCTTAATCAAAACATACTAAATTAAAACAAATTTAATAATTATGAGTGACTTCCTGGAGCCTGTCTTGCAGAGCAAAGTTTTTCGAAGGAAGGCTTAATATTAGAAATAGCCACTCTCAGTTTTGCCGAGATCTATAATTTGTCTTCAAAGAAACCACAGTACAAAATCCAGTTTCACATAGGTATGATGTTGAAAACGGTAATAGAATTGGAAATGCCTTTGTTTTTAGTGCAATTAAAATCATCCTCTACTCCTTCCCTCCAAAGTCCAAATAGTAATTTATTACTAAATTGTTTCGCCACTTGTCGTGAAGTCTATGATTTTTTCTTCCTCATCAATTGAGAGTCCTTCAGGAGTCTTATGAAATGGATCCCTAACTCACTCGTAAGAGTTTTCGTTAACAACAGTTTGTCGTTAGCAAGAAAATACTTTTTAAAATTCTTTGCCAGCATGGCTAAATGATTTTCAGTGGTTATAAAAACAACTTTTACATGTTCATCTTCAGCCTTATAAGTTTTCGTACAATCATTCACATTTGCAAACATTGTTAGATTTCTTTGCTTTAAATTTCCAAAAAAAAGCCTTAACTTTATCACTCGTATCCAACATATGTGTATTTGCTCCTTGGAGTTGAAGATTCTATTTAATTTCTCGAATATGTCGGCCAAGTAGCTCAATTTCATCATAAATAAACCATCGCGAAAATTCTCGGCCTCTGATCTTCTAGGAAAATGGCGATTTCTTCTCTTAATTCATAAACACGTTGTAAAAATTTCCCACTTGATAACCATCTTGCCTCGCAATAAAATAGTAAAGCTGAATGTACTGAACCCATGTCTTTACAAAGTGTGGAAAAGATTCTCAATTTCAGGGGGTCTCATTTTTATATTATTTACTACGGTTACAACCGTAGTTAACACAATATTCAGACCAGGACTCATTTCTTTCGAAGCCAAAGCTTCTCTGTGGATCATGCAATGTGTGCACTGAGGTGATTTTTGTTTTACAAGTGCTTGTATACCTTGGAATTTGCCGGAAATTGAACGAGCACCATCGTTGCGTATTTTGACGCAATTTTTCCATTCTATGTTTGCCTCGTTCACAAAATCATTTAAAATAGCAAATAATGCGAGCGCTGTTCTTTTGAGTTCTATTGGTTTGCAGAAAAGTAGTTCTACTACTGACATATTATCACAAATTCGAACATAGGCAATTAAATGAGCATCTTTATTACTATTTGTTGCTTCATCAAGCTGTACTGAAAAAAATTTGTCACGCAACTTCGAGAAACGCTGACACTGTACATCTTCAGCTATTTCACCAATTCGACGAGCAACAGTATCATTTGAAACAGGTACGGACTGCAATTGCTTTGAAAAATTATCTCCAAACATAGTTTCTACAATCTCAATTGCTGCTGGCAAAATAAGATCTTCACCAATGGTTTGAGGTTTTTTACATCTGGCTATTTTATATGAACTTTGTAAGATACAATAAAGCTTTTTTATTCACAGACAAAGTTTCTTTAAAAAATGATTTTAATTTTAATTCGAAGAATTCTCTGGGTTTTTTTACGTACTCACTATGAAGCGTTCCCAAATGTCGTTTAAGTTTATTGGGTTTCATGCTGCCTGCGGTCAACATTTTTGACCAAATAATACACAGAGGCCTTTCTTCTTCATTTACTTCAGTACTGGTGAACCCAAAATTTAAGCATTCTTGAGAATATTTTCTTGATTTTATTTTCGGAACCACGCTCGTCATGTACTTGTTCATGCTTGACTGTCGTCTAATGCTCGCTTACTCCCGCTTAAAAATTCATCCATGAGTTTGCATAAATCTGCTGCTGTAAATATTTAATATATGGTGAATTGCAATTAACACGAAAACATATATAGCATACATATTCACGATATATTCGATAGCGATAGAAGGATCGACTCGAATGAGACTGGCTGAAATTGAAACTTGAGTTATCAAACATCTCCCTTCTTCCTATCAGAAAATATCTGCGTTAGCTCGAGGCGGCATCTGTCATGTGAATTCTCTTCCACAAACATTACTTATTTTTTTCTCTTTTGTTTAGTCATGCTTCTGTTTTATTTCTTTTATTATTCGAAAAAATGTATTCCCAGTTTCTAAATTTAGCTTACCCCGTCTAGGTTAACATTCATTGAAGAATTTTCTACTTTCATATTATTTTAACGTTATCTCCCTGTTTGGTTTTCATTTCAAATATAATAATTAAAATTTCCCCCTTTCAATCGCTTCATCTGTTCACTGCCCGCTTTTCGCCAATGTTGGCTTGCTTTTACTCTTTATTTGGCAGTTAGTTAAAAATAATTTAAAAACAGAATACTCAATATACATTATTGTTGTATACTTTTTATTGTAAGCCCGGGGGGGAGGGCGAGATGAAAATTATGATTGAAAACTGGGCCACGAATACTGAAAGGTTGAGAAACGCTGGATTAATATCATTAAAGATTAGCTGAAAAAATTATTAAATTGATAAATAAATGTTTGTAGAAATTTATATCTGATATATTAAACCATACCATTTAAAAGTACAAGGTAGAAGAAATGAACAATTATGATGATGTGGCTTGGCATAAATTTTGGCGATGTTGAATAAGATTAAGATAAAAGTTTCGAAAATCAGGGTGCAATTACCAAAAGTTTGAAGGGCAGTCTTTCGTAACCTTACAAAAATATGATAATTTTCACTTTTATGAAACATCATTAAAATTATACTAAAAACCCCTTAAATCAATTGTGTACGATTATTTCTAAATAACAGTATTTCTACTACACAAATGAGTGAATTATCATCGTTGTGAATATTTAAAATATGAATGATAAAAAAATGCAAATATTAAGAATAGTGAGACTTTTTTTTTAATTTAAAGGAGTTGTGTTATATATATATATATATATATATATATATATATTGTATTCTAAATTAATTCTAATATTGGTGAGTGTTTTTTCACATGGATTGCAAACATTCATGGTAACGTTCAATATAACTAATGAGACATAGTTCTTTAATAGTTGCATATTTCTGAAAAATAGCAAATGATTTCACCAATAAGCATAAATGAGAATAGGAAATATTTTTCGATTTGAAAATATATCTCGATATTTTTGAGTAAAAATTCGAATTATTGGAAATCTACGCAGTGCATTTAATAATTCTTCCGTTTGATTAATATGATATGAAATATTTATGAATGAAAGCTTAAAAGATAAGAAATCATTCCCAGTAGGAGAGGAAGTTAAAGTTATTACAACTTCTTCAAATGGCACGCATTCTGAAATGGGCATTGCATCTTAAATAATAATCGAGAGATATTATCATTCACTGAATTATTACCCCTTGAGACTTGAATTTTTGTTACCACCATATAAGTAAGCTACAGAATTTTGAACAAATCACTTTCGTCTTTTTAAAATATTTACAGTTTATTATAAAGGTTTAAAAGAAAAATACCCGCATCGAAGACACGCAGTGGTGTATGACTGCCCAACATTATGCCACCCCAGACAAGGAGTCCTCTGCCATCAAATCTGTCGATTTCTTTTACGTAGGAGGGATGATAGCGAGCTCTTCGCTCTCTCCAGATGAAGATTCGACGAGTGTCACTCTGTGTGGTAAATCTCGACTCATAATTGAAAAGAAGACGCCCCCATTCTTGCTGTGCCCGAGACTGCTGTGTTCAGCACCACAAGAACCGGGCTTTTCTGTTGGATGCAGTCAAAGGGACGCACTCAACTGGTCGCCGGGCATAAAGGGTCCTCTCTGCTAGACGTCTGTATACTGTTTGTCTGGAAATTCTTATTCCAGACGCAGCAGCAAGGTCGAAAGCAATTTGAGGAACCGGTGTCAGCCTATGTCATCGTGCGTTTAATGGGGATCCTGTGCAGGCGTCTTTGTTCTGTGACGGCCTTGACCGGCCTTTCTGGTTACAGTACCACTTGTTTGGAATTGATTCCACAACCTGGATACCACTTTCGGTAGCACTTGTAATCATCGAGCCACCTCCGCTTGAGACAGCCCAGCTTCAAGCCTGCTAACGGCTCTCCATCTCAATTAATCGTCTAAACGATTATAAGAACTCATTCTCATTGGAAACATGTTAAATTTTTTATTTTAATTCAATATTCACAAAATTGCAGACACAAATCCCAGATGCCTTAATGGTCTAATTTCAGTAATTCCTCAAACACTAATGCTAAACAAGATTTTTTTCCCACAACAAAGGTTAATATCATGTTGTCTGTCCTTCACAATGTATAAAATATAATTTGTTTAAATTTTACTGGTAGCTATTTAGAATTACTTTGAAAAACACTTTTGTGACCTTAATTTTGGACATGAGTGTATATTGTAATTGACACTGCACGTACTCCTTGATGACTTTCTGATAGAATTAATAAAAAATACATTTTTGATGCTGAATCAAAGTTATGAATCGGTATTTCTTTTGGAATTTCTAAATTCGGAAAAGAAGTTCGGATTATATCTCATGCCATATAATAATTGTAAGGTAACCATAAATTAGAAATACCTCTTCATTCGTGGCATGAAAAAAATGGCAAATATGTCTTAATTTATAACAGTACCGATGAAAAATGATACAAAATATGCTTCTTTATGAGCATACATGAATCAATTCACCATAATGAGTCAGGTTCCTCATCAGCAACATGACTATTAACTGTTAAAGTCATCAACTCTGACTCCCTACTTCAATGGGAAACTGGTTACATATGAAATAAATTATCATCTTTCTACAAGAGATAACCTGCCAGAATTTTTATTTGAAGCGCAATCGCGTCCTTGCCTCATATATGCAAGATTCCCTCTAAATGATTGTCTACTTATAGTTAGTAGAGGGAAGTAGTGTGTATTAACAAGTCTAAATCACAGGACAAGGTAGATCAGAAATGTTTATTAATCTTAGCAAATGATATTGCAAAGGAGCAAGAGTTCCAGTTGTTTGTGGAATGGCTTTTTGTGTTTTTGCAGAATTTTGTATCTGCAAAAACACGCTTCAGATGTCTTTTACCAGCTTTTTTATTATTCAAAGATGAGTCTTTATTCAAAAGAGAGGTAATCTCGAATCCTCCTAAAAGACGTGCAGGCGATGAAGTATACTTATGCAAAATGAAACAGTATAGCAGAGATTTTCTATGGCAAATATATGGAGCTTCATTATGTGACTTATCTCATCGGATTGTACTACCATTTTCCTTGTCTAACACATACAAAACATATTGATCTTCTTAGACTAAATGTTAATTAATCTGCTGGATAAAGAACAAATCTGGATAGAAATGTTTTCAGTGTGATACTAGTTCGAAAAAAACCTCTGAAACTTGATTAAAATAACTTTTGTTATTATTAAATATGCCTTCCGTTGCTTTAATAATCCGCATGCTCACTTTAATGATGACTTTTAGTTAGTTTCTTCTATTGCATAGACTTGTGATTTCTGATTTGACTAAGTATACTCTAGTTAACTTAAAATGTTTTAAACTTTTAGACACCTGTAAAGCCACGTTATCGCCTTAAACTATTTTTAAAACTTTATCAAAAACTGGCAAATGCATGCATGATTTGTTACAAGATCGAGCTCATTTGAAACTTTATCTAATGGTCCCACCTAATCAAAGAAATTCAGAAATATGTCTTCATATTAAGTCACAATTACACAATAATGATAATATGAAATTTTTTTCAGGATAAATCATATAACGCAACGCATATTCAATTTTAATCAAATAATGAGAGGCTACTATCTCTACAGGTAGAGAGATATTTCTGAATAAATGAAATGCGACAGTTAAAAAAATAATATTCACTTTTTTTACTTTTTTGGAAAAATAAAAATACTTTTTTTAATTAAACTAAAATAACTTTCTCATTTACTTTTTTTTTCTATATTTAAATATGGATGTACTCTTAGCCCCTCAACATAAAATTAAACAATAGAAAAGATGCAAAAATTTCAGCAATATTTTGCTCCCGAATGTTTTTATTTTAAAATCCTTGGATCCGAATACAAGAATGAAACAGGAAATGCGCTGACTAATTCGAGTATTCCATTAGGTCATTAGGTAATATAAAAACAGTGGATATTCTAAAAACTTTTATGTGACTTGTCAAGACAGCTTACTAGTATGAGGAGAAGGTATTTTACATTATTTTAAATCAAATTTATTTTGAATCGTTTTAAATAAATAGTAAATCGTTAAATGAATATAAAAATTAAATCAGGTTGATATCTTCGTAATATGGATATTTTCTCTGCCTATATTCAAAAAACACGATGTGAGAAGTTCCAATAGCATGAAGTGAATATCAACTAAAGACAAAAAAATATATAAAACTAATTATTAATTACATTAATTAAATTATTTTATTTCACTTTCCACGTATTAATTTCCACTAAACCTTATTTAACGCTGAGAAAATGAAATTGAAAAATTGATGGCAAAATTATCCGGTAAATGTTGAATTAATATATAAAAAAATCTTTATTTTAAATAACCATTTTCGATGCATTTTAGATCCGACAATTACTTTCCATGCATTCCATTTATAATAACTTATCACCATTTATCAAAAATGAATTTTATCTTGTTTTGGCACATGATTTTAAATTTGCTAATGTTTGTAGTCTTATTAAATGTCCTAAGATAATCAATCGATAGATTCAATAATTTTGGAAAATCCTGCTCATTCATGAACGACTAAAACAAATGCATAAAACTATAGTAGAACAAGAGGTAAACTGAGTTTCGTTAAATCTTTGACTTCTCTGGTTATTTTCTAAAATCACAGAGATTCCGAAATTCCCAGAGTGCTTAGTAAAAAAGATTTTGGCCTCAAACGATAGAGAGACTCTTTATATGGCAAAGAATATACATTTCAATTTCTTAAATATATCCATAGTAATCCAAATAGATGGAGAAATATGGGTTTCGGGCTATCATTGCACAGTCTATTAGTCTTGTTAATTTTCAACAACTTGGCCTTTCCAAGCAATGATTGTGTGCACCTAGAATTGAGGAATGCTCTTATCCCACTCCATTACTGCTTTTGCATTTGCTTATTAACTTTATCAATAGAAAATTCAACAATGGAAATCAAGTGGTCATTTTACAAATTGATTTTTAGTGATAGTGTATATTTACTTTGAATGAGTTTGCTTCGCTCGTCTTCCCGAAAGCTCTAAGAATCTAGTTCCTTTTCATTTGCTTTGGAAAGAATTAGCCAAATTTTCCAATTATTTACTATTTCCTGAGTTATCAAACCGGAACTTCGTTCGCTGAAGTCAGGCTTTGATGTTTTCTGATATTAGGTCCATGTTTATTTATTGGGAACTGCGTCATTTCTCTCTCATAAATTCGAAGACTAAGAGTTTTAATATTCATGAGAATTTATGACAGTTTACTTGAAAATATAGTAGTTTGAGATATTAAAAAAAGAAATAGATAATTTATTACTGCGTTTTTATGGGGGGAGAGATTTGCTGTAGTAAATGGTTCAAACATTAGTTGAGTATAAAAAATTGACCATATTGTTTGAAGAGAAAGTAATTTGCGATGTCAAATTGAAATAAACGCTTTATTAATAAATCTTTATGGAGAAAAGGGTTGCTGCTACACATAAATTAAACACTAAGGAAGGAAAAAAAATTAACGTTTTTGTATATATGAGACATAAGGAGTTGAATAAATAATTGATTTAAATATTATTTATTTGTTGAAAAATGCTGAAGGCGAGACCCAATAAGGAATCTAACTTATTATGTCAAGATATTTACAATCTAAGTTTTTAAATCTCAACATTTTAAAATAAAAAGAAATTTCTTAAATGGAAAAAAAAAAACTTATCCTTTGAATATAGTGTCGCTCTATATATAGAATCATAAATTCAGTATAATAAAGTGTATTTCATATCAGGTGTTTCAAGGTGTTATAAGAATGCCTTACATAACTCTGGCGTTCAATAACCCTGAAATATTAAATGAATTTAGCATTTTTACTGAATCTATTGTGTCATCTTTGGCGTGGATTTTGACAATTAATCCTTGGTTCATAGTATCATAAAATCCATCCGTATTCACTCGTTTCTTTCAACTGATTGAAGCAAAAATGCTGCACACAACTACTCTTGCAGTCGCAAAATCCCGTACTCATTTTGATATATTTAAGTAGCAGCATTTTTAAGTTATCGCTATTACCATTTTCTGAAAGAACAGACCGACAAACGGTCAACCCCTATTTGGATTTGGCTCAAACTTTTATAGACATCTATGCTATAAATGTCAAATATGTGTACCGAATTTTAACCATCTAGGTGTAATCCCCATTTTATAGTTATGGTGTTAACTTATATTCAAACTGCCGGACAGACAGACTTCCACGAAACGGATTTAACTCAATATTTCATTGAAATCTACAAATTCCATGTCAAGATCGTATAACAAATTTTCTCCGTCTATCTCAAAGGGTTTTTATGTTATCTTTGTCAAAGACAGACGGACAATTTTTAAAAATATGTCTTTCGGACTTCGGAGCATCTAAAACGTGGAGATTCATAAATATATCGAATTCGATTCTTTTAATATTATTATAATTTCTCCATACTAAATATACGAGAAAGTAAAAAAAAGTAGTAAAATTTATGGAATTTAACTTTCATGATACTTGTTAAATTTTTATAAAAGGAAGAATGATGCAAAACAATTTCAATTTTTTTTTCTCTGACGGATGTCGAAAGGATAATCAAAATAATTTCAATTCATTTTTTTTTCTGATTGATAAGGAAAGGATGATCAAAATAATTTCAAATTAAGTTCCAATGATGCAAAGACTGCATTAATTAAGATGGTTTCAGTAACATTTGCTTAAATTTATACATGAAATTCCTCAAATAAAATTAAACAATTACAAAATTCTGAACATATTATTTAAATTTAAAAAATGGTTTCTAACCTTCAACACGAATTATTAAGGAAAATTTGTACAGTTTCATTCACAGTCGCCTAAAATAAATTCAACCAAAGTCTCAGAATTCATTTAAACTTGATTTAAATAGCTAATACGGCACCTTATGGCATTACTGCGAAATAATAAAAACGTTTCTCGAAACCTAATGGCGGCATTTAAGTCTAAATTTCATTAAGCCTTGATTATTACTGAATGCTGTAACCTCGGGAGTTTGCTAATTCTATTAGTTTTCTCCTTTGAGCTTCTGCTTCAGTAGACACCGATTCTCGTAATGACTAACAAGGCTAGCTAACTCTACCAATTATCAAAATGAAACATCTGCAGTCCCAGTTAGCTAATAGTCACCAAGCTTTATTTACTAATCTTTCTTAGAAGCGGCTCGCACAATCAGGTAAACATTCACTAAAATTGTATCACTGATAATAACTGTTGCTCGATATATTCGATTTTCTTTAGGTTTGAAAATAAGAAAGTGTATATTTAGGTATATCAAAAAAAAAATGTCATTCTTCATAATAAATTGTTTAATTTATCATAGAAAGTAAATCTATTTTAAAGACATTTATGTCCTTCAAAATATTTCCCTCCCTTGAGTTTTTTTCAGTTTGACTGACATTATGTATTTGATTTACTCTTCGCTCATTTCTAAATTTACGGAACTAATTTTAGAACAATGATTTTTTTTTTTAAGTTTTTACATTTTTTTTTTTGTTTAATACTCTGTATAGCCTAGGGCACAAAATTACTAAGTTGGTAAAAATATAGTTTTTCTAAATATTTTTTCCTTGAAAATTTGAAAGAAAACTAAACTTTTGTAAACGCGATTACTTAACATTTTAGTAGTTGCTTTTATATGATAATTCATTAATAATACAAGAAAATTAAATATGCTGTTTAAAATATAACCAAATTTTCCTAGTAGGCGTTTGTATTTATTGATATCTTCTGATGAAAATTTAGTCCCATTTTATACAACATTTTTTTTACTTTTTAATAATAATATCAGCATTCAACTCAGGTGAAATTCGATAGATATATTCTTTAGATATCACTGAATCTCTCTGTACACTATTTCATGTTTCAGTGAAAATAATACTTAAAAACATAACAAGTGAAATGCATAAGTTTTGATTCCCGTTCCATTGTATAAATTATAAATCATTCCAAATGTTTTCCTAAGTCATTTAAAAGATATATTTTCCTCATATATATTATATATTTAGAAATACATACTTCAAGAAAATATGTAAACGCTTGCCGAAATATATAAATCACAAATGTTGGCATTCAGGTTTAACTAAGACATTATTTATATTTTGATTATTCAACTTATTTACTAAAGCACACTATCACTCTTTAACAGCGATCAAGTCAATTGAGTCATTATCAAAAGTATTCATAAGGTTCTCATGATTCACTGCAAATTGATCAAAGAGTGTGCTGTTTTGGGGTTCAGCAGGACAGTATTACTATAGAATAAATTTGATTTATAAAGTTTGTATCTATAGATCTGTAGGGTATGTATTCTAGAATAGCAACTATAATAACCTTGTCTCTCTTAATGCTTATAATCCTTCCAAAATCAGCACTATACAGATTGTTTCTAGGGTGGTTTAATGAACAGAATACCTGAATCTGTCTCAGTTCTGTTGATGTTTCGCATGCACTGGTTTATCCTTCTGAGAATCTCTAGAGCAGTAAAATAGGCAATACAAAGAAGTGGTTCCCATTCTTTTGAATCAAATTAAAGCAGTAAAATTTCCTATTAATGAGCTGGAAATTCTCTTCGGACTGGTGTCCGAATTATCACAAAAATTCTTAAATCAATAGATGCTTCCACCACGAAATATTAATAGAACTGGTAATGATTCTGGTAATCCATACAGCGTAGCTTTAAACAAGTCATATAGAACGCTGAAGAATACAGAGAATGACTACAAAAATCATATGCAGTACTTCTATTGTATCCTATATAATTTAATGCTGACACTATCAAATTCCTAACTGTTGCATAGTTTGGACAAACAGAACGGATTATGCGCGGAATAATGTTTCCTGGAACTGAAATATTAGATTATTCAACAATTCCAATTTTCTGTCAGTAATGCAGTATTCAGTATCTACCAGTATACAATATCAAAAAATAAAATTTCCTAATAGAAGCTAAAACGATGGTATTTCTTTAAATTTCAATATCATTCTTTTATTATTAGTTTGCCACTTTTTTCAGTGTCTGAATTCCCATTATTCCAATACGTGAGAATCCGAATAGAAGAAATGTACATAAATCAGTAGTTAAATCTATGGCATTAATAAAAATATAGTAATAAACAACATTTCTATTTTTAATTAATTAATCTTATTTTGCTTTAATTAAATATAACTTTCACTAAATATTATCAAATATTAATGTCGTTTATTGTTGTTTATAAACTATGCATTAACTAAAACTGAAATGCATTATGACAAATCGAAACCATGGCTAGAAATTTAATGATTAATTGAATTTAAACAAAAGCAAAAATAAATTGTATGTATAAATTCAAATGACATATTTATATTTTACATACTTTATTTTTTGAGCAATACAGCCAAAATATTCATATCGGGTTTTTAACATAGTTTTTATGAATTAGTTTTTAAACTACAATTAGTAATATATTACAGTACACTCCGGAGTATCCGGCCTAATGTGGAGGAAGGCCAGGCCGGATAACAAAAAAGCTGGATAAACCGGAATTCATTTCTTCGCCCATCAATACCAAAATACTAAGTTTTTATATTTAAACTCACTGTCATAATATGTATTTTCTCACTTCTTATTGAGTACTAATTCTCCATTAACTCAAACCACATTGAATATGATAAAATCGATAAACTGATTTAATTTTTCACTGATAAATGATTACACAGATAGTCTTACTTTTATTCCACTTCCACAAGCTTGTGCATTACACAGCTTTTTAATTTCTGCTCAATTTTTATTTCTGTCATCTACTCTACTTTTGCCGATTTCTAACTCCGAAGCTATGTTTTATGTTGTTACACCAGAGTATAGTTGCTGTATAAAGCGGAATTTCTCCTCCATAATCATTGCAATTTTTTTTTCGTGTATCACCCATTTTAAAATCTTTACTGTGGTACACTTAATAACATTAACATAAAGCATAAGAACAATTTACGAATACTGTATGTACTGTGCAGTTATAATCAGGAACATGGGTAACAATTGAAATCCGTTACACACTGATGAAACAATGAACAACGAGCAGAAAGATGCTCTTTTCCTGTCATATTTTGTATTTTACACACAACACGTCGGAGGATCGTAGCAGGTACCCGTTTCCGATGCCTTGGTAATGTTGCCAATGCAACGAAATGCCTTCTCCATTTAATTGCGATAAAAGAAAATTAGTCCTAATAGAAAGGGAGTCGGATAGTAGCGAACTAGAAACTCGGGAGTGTACTGTGTTATAATACTAAAAGTATATTTATTTAAGATGAATTGAGTTTCATGATTCAGATGTTGTTATGTCAACGATGTCAGGATTTTCGCACTACGGGGGTTTCCTTAATGAGAATTATTTCCGGATAGCCAATTTCCAAACTTGCTGTAACTTCTCGGTTACAGTTAATTATATAAGTGCAATTAACCTTTGACAATACTTTCCTATTGACAGCCACTCTCCAAGAAGTGTTTCTCTAACATAATTTAATTTTCACGATTTCTTGGAACATAAACATTTAAGAAAAAGTTAAAAATTTACATTTGAGAAAACGTTGATGCCTTAGAATTTAATGCTTATTGTTTTTCAACAAATAACTTGCATTCTTAATGAAGTAGGGCCGAAGGTAGTTTTAATAACTTTTAGTAATGAATTACTTCGAAAATTTGCATTTTAATAAATGGAGAGATATCAATAATCTAATCAATATTTAATCGAACTCTTTAAATCCTCTTCCGACCAAAAAATAAATAAATAGAAATATCAAAAGCCAGTTTATAGTCTAGTCGAATAGTCTAGCCTGCTGATTAAAAAAAAAGAATATACTGCTCACTTAAAATTAGCTGTATTTGCATCCAACAATCGATGCCTCAACATCCTATGAGATGAAACTATGTGTATGATCTATTTTAAATAAAAGTGCTTTAAAATGTGGGAAGAAATCTTGGAGACGTTAACGCGTCACTGCTGCCCAATCAGAATTGGAGATTTTCATCTCCCTTTTCTTCTGCTTGGAAGGTTTTCTGTCTATTTGCACAAAATTTTGCATGTTGCGTGACACGTATCGAATAGAATGTTACCGAACTTGTTCAAAACTTAAATTCGGTAACTTCTGCAGAAGTTTATGTCTTATATCTTCATGTGGTGGTAAATATCATTGTCATTTTTTTAAGATATCTGATTTGGCAGCTGCATCAGTAATTCTGTCTTTTCCATTTATTGATATTTCGCGTAAGTTGTTGGCTTATATAGATTATGAAATTCTTAAAAATGTTTTAATCAATTCAAAAATATCTGCTAAAATTTCTTTGTAGCAGATCTTATGATATTGTTTATGATATATGTAAATAACTTTGTATGTTTATATTGCATCTTGCGATAAAGAATGCTGCTTTCCTTACCAGAATGAGATATTATTAGAAAACTGATAATTGTGCAAATTTATTCCGTTAAAATCAATAGTGTACGTGGCAGCAATGCGAGAGATTTCACTTTTTTTTTTTTTTTTTTTTTTTTTAATAAAGTTTTATACGAGTTTCTAAATTTTCCAGCAATTATATATTTAGATACCATGCAGTAGTTCCGGTATATTTAAATTTATCGTACGTGAGAAATTACTATTAACCTTGCATTTTTTGGCGCCGAAATTGTTAGGAAATTTCGGTATTAAGGTTCTAAATTCCAAATTCTTTTGTCTCCCGTACTTTATTGAAAAATGATGCATGATGATGAGAAAAATGATGCAATTTTTAAAATGTTATTGTGCGTCATTAGTTTGGGAAAATCACTTCACTTGACATTAAACACATAACTGTTTAATCGGTATCGTATCTCACATTTATTTGACCAATAACAGTAGCTAATATGCGAATATAAGAATTAAGACATGATATTAATACGTGTCAAGTTTTTTTCCCATCATATCTATAAACAGTTCATCATGTGTTTAATTTTATTTCCTCTTACTAAGTTGTGTTTAAATTAAACATTTCCTTTTGTCGGACCCAATCTTTGGAGACTTTTTATTTGTCTCCACTTCCACCGCAGTACTCTAATATCAAGACGGCTGAATCCCCAGCCGTTATATAAGATATCACTATAACAGAAATTATATGAAAATTCGAAATATTTAGCTTAGTTTTATCTGATGTATTATGCTGAAGCATTGCAAATGTTATTCTGTAAAGAACTTCTGTGATTGTAAAGTTCTGTATTTTGTAAAGAAGAATTTTTAGTTTGTTATAATATCAAGTATATCATAAGAATTAACATGACATTGTCTTAATTTTTATTAACACTAACATGAGGACATGCTTGGATTTCGAAATACTTAACATACACTAACAATTCTTACATGACATATCACTAGTATAATCTAACTAGCAAGTTGAGATTTAAAAGAGAAATTCACAGACTACTGAGGTTAAAAATTTATTAATAATAACTTAATAATTTTTAGTAATTTTAAATGCTAAATTTTTGTAATTGTGCCAAGAAATAGATAAATTATTTAGAAAAATAAATGATATATTTAGTTTGCTTTTTATTCAAAAATATTATTACGCTCCATTCGTTTCAATATATATTCTAGATTATACGAGAATAAGTATAAGAATAGTATACGTTTATTTCTGGTTAAGTTTAGAAATGTTAGAGAGCTATCTTTTTCATTAGATGTTTAGATCTTTTCTTCAAAAGAAACCATCACGTGCATAAAAAAGTGTAGATAAGTATTCTATTATAGAAATTAGTTTTAGTAAAAGCAAAAATGGACTAAAAACTCAAAATTATGTTTTAGTCTCTTGAAACTGGACCTCAGATTTAATAAATAAAGTAGAAAATTTGCTAAATATTCATTAAGATAATAAAACAAATTACTATTAACAATTTAGAGCTTATTTCCTGTTAAATTAATTGTATAACCATTTCTTTTGAGAACTAATAAAATAGTATTTTCTAAAGTCTTGATTACAATTATTCAAAATTCACATTAGTAACAGTTAATGGGCTATATTAGTACTCAATTAGACTAATTCAATAAAATTTATTATTACTAAAGCAATAATTCGCTAATCATTTACTGAATTATTTATTTACTTATTTCATTTACTGAACTATTGCTAAAGCTGTAAATATACTACAAGTGTTCATGCTTTGTTAATTGGAATCCTCCTATATGCACTAATTAATGAAAAGGTTATCTGTCAATTTTGAATTATATTTAGTATAGAATACTAATAAGAACGTTACCTTAAACTCAGGATGTCGAGGTTTCAGAGTTTTAATCGATGTTTGTGTTCCCTGCTTTCCACTCCACTAGCATAATGAAAGGCAATGGGAATTGTCAAGCATAGGTGTTTCATCCCAATCCCGGAACTGCAGTAATTCATATTCAGCTAAGCGGTGGAACTGCATTTGGACTTCAATTTCTGTCGACCAGGTATTGAGAATGTCCGCCTATTGGCGGACATTAGATGTAGCTTAGAATAATCATTCTGGCGGGCAGGAGGCATTGACTTAATTTACATCTAAAGCAGAATTGCTCGTATTTGTCAAATGTTTATTGAAGGTGGGAAATCGATTTGAGCTGGTCCGTGCTTTGAAAGGATGAATTAATTTCTCATATGTCATGACATAGTAAAATGCATGACAACTGTTAGCTATTATTTAAGAATTTACGATTAAATTAACATAATTATTCTGAAATTTTACCTCTTGTATGTCAGTAATTTAGGTAAGAATGAACTATACTTGTCCGAAATATGAGATGTTACGATTTTTCTAAATTTAATAAAGGTCTTGTAAGGGGAATTTTTTTTATTATTTTATGATGATAGGTCTAATTATCTTAAATTTTGAATGCAATCCATTATTTTATGTTAATTCTAACTTTTACAAAACTTTGATTTAAGTGAAAGATATAAACATTTAAAAAAAATAATAACATTCTCCACTATAATGTTTCTGCTGTCTTCATTTTTTTAATGTCTGAGTATATCTTTTAACTGATTTTATTTTATTTTGTATTTATATTAATTTAAACTTTTATTTTATAAATGTTCCTGAATATTTTCAAAAACACAAAAGAACATAGTGCCCAAGCATCCGTCCAAACAGAGTAAGATCGTTCCTTCTTAAATCGATGCCCTGATCTACAAGGATAATTCGATTATTCTTTGCGAAGGTCATACTTCCAAATTTTCTACATTCTATGAAAGCTGCAAAACGCATTGCTACATGCTTTAATAATAATTTCAAATCAATAATTTCTTAACATGTAAAATTCAGAATTTGTTCACTTAACCATAGATTACATCTTAAAGGAAGTTGGACGAACATATTACTTCTAATACGAACCTCAAACCAAAAATCAAAAACTTTTTTTAAAAATACGCCGCTTATGAAAGGGAATATACTTCTTGAAACTTCACTAGTTTTTTTTTCTTATGGTTTTACACTTTTTTTCACTTTGCAATATTGTATACCTTCTTCCGGAGCGTCTGAATGCTTTCTTACTATGCACTTCTATAGGCGTTATTTCTCGTCATATCTGTTTAATGCAAGACTAATAGAGAGATAAATTCACAATTCTTAATAACCTAGTATATGAATTTGAATTTACAAATGTGATTCTAATCTTCTGGTTCTCCTTAAGGATTGTTCCTTGTTAAAAGATGTGTTTATTTATGAGGTTATTTATCGCTTATCCTGATACATTATTCATATAGTATTATTAATACCAAGAAAAATGTCCTTAAATTTTGCTTTAAGAGTAATCTTCAAATACTCTCTTTAAATTTTGCCGGATACGCACAAACATTATAAAATAAAATGTGTTATTTTTTACCCAATTATCATCAACCGAAGTGCAAAAAAAATATTCAGTTCATCGCGGAGTATGAGCTTATTGTTAGTTATCTTTTCCACTTTGATGAACTTGACCATCTTTGATCGTTGAATCTGCGGATACAAAGATGTCCTATTGCAGTATGAAAATGACTGCCATGTGACAAAACTTTTCATTTTGCCATATTCAGGCAGAAATGCCATGGTGTTGTCGATCATGGTGATCAAAACGATGATCAAATATTCAGCATGCACTCACGCACACACACTCACACACAAGCACACACATAAATACACACACACAGAGAGAGAGGGTGGGGGAATTCTCTTTGTACTACAAATACTATTTGGAACAATAGAACTATTTCTAGAGAACTCTTAAGTGGACAAATCATTTCTTTTATATCCTGTTTATATATGTGAATATTTATATAATATCTATGATGAATTCAATACTTTGCATATCGCCGAGTTGGTCATATCGGTAGTTACTGCAATAGTCCCATAAAGCTTTTTTTCTTCTAAATTCAAATAAAGAAAATTGAAAGAATATCTATTTTTATATACTTCTAAATTGCTTTTACCTCACAAATGATTACTCAATTTTTTTCTAAAATGAAAAAAATTATTCTTTAGTCAAAAAGCTGATCCTTTGTTATTTTGTATTGGTTGACTAATTATACCAATATGTAATTATTAAATAATGCATAAATATGCTTCATGATCAGTTTTCTTTTATAATTGAATTAATATTGAATATCACGTAAGTTCTCATTAATTACATGAAAACCTGAAAAGAATTAGAGATAAATAAGATAAATAATTACAATATTATCTACACCATTTCTTCTGTTTAGGCTAAATAATACTTTTATAAACAATAGCAAGAAATATTTCTTATCTTCAATCCTGTTTTTCGTTTTAAAAGTATTTTTTTCAGTAATACCCGTCAGCAAAATAAAACAGTACTGAAAAAAATCTGATGTTACAGTTTTTTCCTGTTTCCTTCCGTTACAAAACATTTTTTTTCTTTCTTTTACAATGCAAGATTATTAAAAGATGAAATTCGTCGACTGTTTCGGATATCACCCATTAGGTAATTCATTGTCCACGGATGCTCTGGATACCTCGGCGAGCCTTGTCAAAAGAGATTACTGGTGAAAGCAGAAAAAAGAAAGAGCTAAACTATATGTTTTCTTCAACCATTATTATCGTTTTCTTTTTAGAAATATATATTTCTAGAGCTTTACTAAAAAGAGTATATTTCGGTGGATTTTTTTCTTGATAACTTCTTCGAACGTGGGGATCAGGAAGGAAGAAAAATGAATTTTTCTTTAGTAAGTTTAGTACATTGTTTAGATTTCAGCTTGATAATTTTTTTATTCGTTTATGCTATAATATGCTTAGAAAATGAACAAATCCATTAAAATGGAAAGTAACTTGCTATAGATTGTTTTAATATCTTACGTGTATTCTTTTCCACTTTTAATATCCCGTTATAAGTCAAATAGCTAATTTCTGAATAATTAGATAGGCACACATTTCCGAATTGAAAGATTCTTTAAATGACAAAGAATTTTTTTTACACCGTTTAGGTAAATAAATGGATGGAATAATATGTGTTTTGATTTAATAATAGTTTGTTAAATATTTTATATCATTATTTAGTCCTATTTAAGTGTAGAACAGAAAATATTTCAGTTTTCTGCAACTAACAGCGCAGACATATGAAGTCTTTAATTTTTTAAGGTTATAAACTTTATTCCATTGTCTGATCTGTCTTCTTCTAAGCATTAATTAAAATGATGTGAAATTGTCTAAAATAAGTAAATTATTTTTAGTAAGTAATAGTAAATAAGTAGGGAAAAATTTTGCTTAAAATGTCAATTACATTTTATTAAGATTAATGTGATCAAAGGATTACAGAAAAGTTTAGACCTCGTAATTTATTTTAAGCTACATATTTAGGGATTCAGGCAGCATAATAAAAATTTCTTCATATTTTAAAGTGCATAAATCAATTTGAGTGCCATTCAACAAAACAATATGTCATAGCAGGCAGAGAAGACGACAAATTTATAGCGCAAAATACATAATTGAATTCCTCCGACTTACCTACGAGGAAATTACGCTCGCTCTTGGGAATATATTTTCATTAATAAGAATATACCGCAAGGGTAAATTATAACATATTCGTATACACTATGAGCTACGTTTGGCTATAATGTATTTTCTGCAAGCTCTTCAGTCACTGTAATTTGTTAAATGATCGTTTCTTTTTGATTTTTCATTGTTTTGTGACCATAATTTGGAAGCTGATTCTTTCGAAGAATAAAAGACAATTAACTCATTTTTCACAATATCATTCAACGCAATATCTCTGTACCCTTAAAGAATACATATACTTTATTGTGCAATACCTTTCCGCACCAAAAAAAATTACATTCTTTATGGTGCTTTAGGATCCAAAAAACCTTGTATACTTAAAGCACTTTTTATGAAATTACCTGAGAAACATTTTCATGATGTCTATAATGGTATGGCAATAAAGCAAACAAAAACAATATCAGACAAATCAATTGCAATTACAGGCAGTTAATCAATTAACCACCTCACATTGTCTATAAAAGTATGAATAATAATTTCGCATATAACAAAATTAATAATTTACTACCTTCCTATAAGATTATTAAGAGTTCAGTAATTCTATTTTTAAATAAAATTCTGATTTTTATGAAAAATAATTTATTTGATAAACACATACTATTTCCTAGCCTTCTTTTCGTATGATAACATAACATTTCAAAATGTCTGATACATCAAACTGATTAAATTTAATCATTTAATGTAAAAATACCACAATAAGTGGTTAAATTTGAGTAATGATTATGAATTAAATATATTATCAAAGAGAGCTCAGTTAAAACATTGAGAATCAAAAAGAAGGATTAAAAGCATTCCGACGAACATTAGCAATGCATCTTCACCCCATTCCTTTGACTTGGCGCTTTTTTCTCCGTGCATTCAACCAGTATATTGGCTGTGCTTACTTCATTACCAAGCTTCCTGATACAGCTGAATGAACAATTTTTAACTTAAGTCATAGCTGTAACGCATTTTGTCACGAAAGCTTTACATGCAAAAATTTACAGCAGGGCTTTAACTGTAGTTTTTTCGGCTCATTAATTATTCTGCACTCGAGGGAAATTACTTTCTAATGTATTGCTCTGACCCAGAATCAGCGCTCTGCAAAGGAACTTCATTTTATTAAGTGAGCTTTTAATGTAGAAGTTAAAAGCTAAAAGCTTCAGCTCGTAAGAACGTACTTTCCCTGTATGAGGCTATCATACTCTTTGAATCAGTTATGAATATGTGGAATTTCATGTTTAGTTCGTCAGTACATTTTTTTAAATAAATTATTCTTCACTGAATAAATTATAATATACATACGAGATAGGAAAATAAATTGAGAAAAATACACCGGCACCTAGGCACGCAATAATGGATTTTTAAACAAAGCAAACTCTGAAATTGAGAATTTTTCTGAAGTTTCATTTTCTATAAAACTGGACTTTTTGGGGTAAAAATGTTTAGAGCAGGTTACCATTTATACTTAAAACACAGTAAACAGAATATAAATTTAAATCTTTAATGTGCTGTTGTTTTGGTAAGATATATCTTTTTTAAGAAGCCCATTTGTTTAACATACTTTTACGAAATATAGTATACGATACGATCTTTATAAATCATAAAGTTCTCAAGAGAGGTGTTTAAAAATTGAAAAAAAAATTATTTTCAAAGTGTTCTCGATGAATGTAGCATATTTATAGCAGTATAAAAGAATATGCTTGTCCAGTTTTCTGTCTCTTTTGTGCTTAAAGAAGTTTCACACCTCTGTATAATACTTTATAAATTATTTAACTAAGTGTCGCTTTTTTCCCTATATATTTTCTACTTCCTTTAAAACAGTGTCTGCACTGCCAATTATTTGTACAAAGTTTCAAGTTTATACGTAGTTCAATTAACTATTTATTTCCTTTTATTTTCTCTTCTGATAAGATTCTTTTTACACAGAACTTTTATTAAAATTCAAAAACTGTGGCGTTAAATCTTTGTTTCTAAGAAATGAAACTTTGTTGTTATAATTCAGAATTTTTACTGTTAAATCCATTCCATTTGGTTTAAAACTTTGTTTCAATGTAAATGTTTTGTTTGCTTCTGAAAATTTATTTTCTTCCTTTACGTTATGGAATGCATTCAATTTTGAAATGAAAAGAAATAATTCTTGACTCAGCAAATATACATTTTAAAATATATATACATTCTACATGCCAGAGCTTCTAATAAATTTATGAGAGCAAATCTTTCTGGACATACACTTATAACAACCATGTGGATACAAGTGTTAGATAATTCCACAAAAAGTGATTTCTTTTAACATGGATAATCAATTTGTAAGAATTTTTAAGTAATTATATTTTAGGTAAATTATATGAAAACATTTTGAGCAGAATTCATATTTTTTTATGATTCGTTTCTATTCTATTTATAAAATTAAAATTCTTCTTTATCAAATCATTTTTTAACTAAAAAATTCTAGAAATTTAATTGAAGAAACAATTAATCTTTGCCACAAAAATAAAATACTGATAGTTTTTTTTTGTCTATTGTCATTACAAGAGATGGCTATCCCTTAAGCAATCCGAAATTGCTGCCAAAATTTAAATTTTTGCAGCAATAGACTTGTGGAATAGCCACATGATTTTAGTACCAGATTTCCCCAATAGGACGTTTTTGCATAGGTCAAGCAGTCGTCGAAAATTGATTAGTATTATCCAATGAGATTTACTATATGTTAAATTGTCAAACATGAGAAATGTCAACGCATTCAAAATATTCTAATCTCTCAGTTTCATAGATTATTTTAAATTTAACTAATTACGCTCATCAAATTAAAATTGAGTCGACAATCTGGAGTATGATTCTTAGTGAAGTCACAATCTAATATAGCTTTCATGAAACCCAGATTTTAATAATACTAATTAATAATCCATGACAATGAGATTCGAAACTTTCAATTCTATTCCAATGCCTTAAAAGCTCCAGACCACACAAACATTTCTGCTCTGGGCAGAGAGCTTATTTCCATTTCAAAATGCACAGGGGACTTTGAAATCTCATTGGTTTTAGCAGAGATAAAGAGAAGAATTCAGAGATTTTAGTATAATTGGTAATCATCTCTCTACACTTTGATCTATTGCTTTTCACGCGAATTCAGTGTACGTGATTTAGTGGAATTATCTTAATATAGAAATGATTGCGTCAATTCTTTCAGCAGAATATTGCTAATGTCAAATGCGAAATGGGTATTTTAAATGGATGAGCTGGCTAGAAGTAAAACTATGATTTATAAAGGTTTCATAGATTAATAATAAGTATTTTGAAAGAATTAATAATATAAATAAAATTTTGGCAGAATATGAAATAAACATTATTTTTACAAAATGCGTAAAATTTGTAATTCTTTACATTGTAACTCATTATAAGGTTTAGGCATATTAAAATTTAAATAATGACTATATTTACTTATTTGATGTTTGAATAAATTTTGACAGTAAAATATTTATATATGCCTAGTTTATTCATGATATAATTTTGTTATGCATATTTTATATAATAAATCAACGTCATTTATCTATTGAAGGATCAATTTTCATTTCTCACAGATGTACAAGAAATCATTAAATAATGCTTCATGTTTGAGAAATTTTAACAAAATATTGTTTTCCAAGTGAAACTTTCAAATTAAGATTACTCCTATTAATTATGCAAAAATGAAACAATGAAAAAGACAATATGAGGAACACAATAATAACAAAGAGAAATTGTGTGTAATGCCTTGATATTGAAAGAAAAGCGATTAGCTTCTATCCATATAGTAGGAAATTTGAAAGATATTTGAAAATAAAATAAATAAACTAAATTTAATTTAAATGTGATTAAGACTTTTTGAAAAAAAACTAATTTATTAGAAAAGAATCCTATACATCTACGAAAAATTGTTTATGATTGCACTCTAAATCATTGACAATAAGTATTTTACATTTCTATTATGTTTAAATTGTTGGAAATAAATGTATTTCACTTTCAATAAATGTTGTGATAAATTGAATTTTCCGTGAATATTCTTTCAAAAGAGAGAAATACATAAATTAGAAATATATTTCTTGATTTGCAAAATGCTATGATGATGCATACCCTTTTTAAAAATAAGGAATAATACATTTAAATTCTATTGAAAATATTCATTCAAAGAATAAATAGCAGCTTGGATAATCATTGGATCGAAACATTTGTTTATTATATTATTCTCTTAATGAGTTTATAATATGAAAATGAAGAAATATTCCATATGCATGTGATATATTCGAGCCATATTACTTTCGTAACGGAAGTTTCATTTCAGAAAAGATTTTTCAGTGTTTTCAATACATCCTCTCATTCATTTTCAGATTTCATCCTTTCATTATTAGAAGATTTACCAACAGAATTTTCTCCTCCTTTTTTGCATATAAAAATTCTGGGCCTATGAATTATTAGTTTTCTGATACCCCCTTTAACTCTATTAATGCGAAAATGCAGCAAAGCCCCGTTCAGCGTAGCAAAGAACCTCGACCGAGTCACCTAGATGACATGCCAACCCCGCCTTCTATAAGTATAATTAATCGAATAACCGTGGGGGGTGCTTTGTTGATTAGAGATGCTCTCCTCAATGCCTTTAGGAATGAAGGAGGTTTTTCAAGTTCGTTCAAATGTTCATGTATATTTAATTAGTAGCTATCAGTTAAGCTGAAACCTCTTTTGTATATCAACCTCTTCAGGACCCTGGCTGTCTTTACTGGATTATTTTTGGTGGGAATGAAGTGTTTTCTTACCTTCAAACGAGAAACTCGTGTGTTCCACTATTCTGAGGTACTCGAATTTAGATGACATTCGGATCAAGAGGGCTTAACTAATTTATGTAATATATAGTCATACAGGATAAATATTTGTCTATTCAGTTACTGTGCGATGGAGGGATTAATTTCAAATTTGAAAAATTCTCTAATTAATAACTCCAAGGTCTGTCATTGAAGATCACAGATATTTTTCGCTTCTTCGTCAAACTGAATTCGGAATATTTTTTTCAAGACTTCTTTTTTCTACTAATATATGGTATAGAAATTATAATGTCGCTGAAAATCGTTCGGCTGACGTACCGTAAAAGAAATCCTGGATATTAATTAATACAAAACAGAGCCTTATTCTACAAAGAAGTATGAACCGCACTTAGCAAAAACACAGCTGAGGTGTCAAAGCACAGTGCTTGTACAAACTCAAAACACAAGCAGGCAGCATATTGGAAATTTGAAAATAGTAAAAGGATTCAGATATCACCTCCACAGATCGCTTCGCGAAAACTACGCAGAGAAAGAATTCACTTGTATGAATCATCAACTCCTCCCATTTATATAAGGGAGTAGTTGATGCAGAATGGGATTTATCAGAAGAATTTCCTGATCTCGGCTCCTAACGAAAGAATTTTACTTTACATAAATTCCATTTGCATGTAATTATATAGGGATTTTTCATATCAAATATTTTGTGAAAAGATCGCTTTTCTATTTTTCCGTCATTTCTCTATTGGCAAATATTTATAATGATAATTAACATTATTTATGACCAATATCATTAAAGACTTCCCATAATTATTTTAGTGGCATGAAAGTAATAGATAATATAGTGTAGGCATACAATGCATCACTGTATAATTATTAAAATTAGTCTACAAAATAAATATTCAAAATAGCTGAATCATACAAAAAAGCGTTTCTTCTATTTTCAATACAGAGCAAAATAATTTTTGCATGTTTTATTCCTAGATATTTTTTTATTTGTTATATAAAGCCCAATTTACTGTTTTGTAAAATATCTAAAGCATGCGAGTGACACTATTTTACTCTAAGAAGTCTATAAATCTTAAAATAAATTTCGTGATTGATCGAATAAACATGTTTATTTATATTTTAAAAGTGCTTCTCCACCTCAACTCTAAGCTAAATATCTTTTCTTCAAGCAAATAAAAATATCAGAGCATGAAAGCGCGTTTTTGTTGTCAAATAAATTTCAATGTTTAAGACTTTTTTTGAGATACGCGTTTCGACCATTTTGTGATTGAAATCTTCTACGGATTTCAATTCCGTCATTCAACTAAACTCTTTGCGTTCAGCTTTTCAATGTAGAAAATCCAAGCACACATTTAAAAGAATGACAGGTTTATTTGAGTAAACTTACGGATAGTCTGAAAGTTCCGAATTTCTGAGCGGAAGATTATGGAAAAGAAACAAATTTAAAGCATGTAAATATTATTAAGAAAACCTTGTAATAGATGGGATTTGTTTATGAAGGTACAGATAAAATTTCCTATTTCAACTTTTTTTGCTTCGACTGAGGTAGATAACTCCTAGAAGTTTTAAAAAATTCTGCATGCAAATAGTTGTTTGTTGTTCTTGACAACAAGGAATAAGGGACATATTGTTCCCTCAATCCTTGTTGTCAGTCTTGTTTTATTTTCGTTTTAAGTATAATGGCAGGGAAAACCGCCCTGTTGCTGAGGGGATGTTCGAACTTATTCTGCATTTTGCTAAATGCTATTTCACATAAATTTAATTTTGTCTTTTTTAATTATTTAAAGACAAGAAAAAATGTATCATAATATAATAACTGATTTGAGGTACAAGATGATGGTGTACCTTAGGTCAAACTGTTCTTTTATTACTCTTTGTTCTTGAATGACAAAACGCCCTAAGCTCATCTTAATTTCTACGAGATAATTAAAGACAGTTTCAACACAATTTAATGAAAGTATTTGTCTTTGAAAAACTTACACTATCTAATTTTGGTTTAGCGAGCCTTCTCATAATAAGCCTCACTTTTCTTTTCTCTCTCTTTGTTCCACTTGCTAATTCAACTTTAATTATTGGCAAATGTAATTCATTTTAAAAAATCTAAAACCCTTTCTTTAATAATGATTAACTCACTTTTGCCCTTTTCCTTATTTAGTTTTTCACATAAAGCTATCAGCTTTCAGAAAATACTTTTCTAGACTCGAACATCATTCTTAAGCTTCTTCCTCAGATTTCTCACAAAATTTGAAATTCCGAATTAATGTTGTAATTTTAGTATTAAATATTTTATAAATATATAATTGATTTTTTTGTTAATATCTCATTTTACCTAATTCAGATGCTTTTTTTAGTAAATTTGAGATAAATATTTTCCCTTTATCTCACGTATGGAAAAGTGCAAATTGGCAAACACCATGATATCTTACATCATACATCTAAGATTAATGATCTTATTATAAGGCAAAATGTATATAAGATTCAGTATGAAAGAGGTGGAAGTTTACAGTTTTAAAATGTAGGATTTTTTGTGTTTTCAATTTTGTGTTTTTAATTTTTCAATAACGAAACTACTGTAAAGTCTCACTTATAAATAAGACATGAATGTCAAATAGCAAGAGGTTTCTGATAAATACTAGAGGATATTTCTTGAGATAATTGAATTGTTTGCTAGTTGACTGCAATCGATACAGATATAAGAGTCAGTGATTTGTAGAACATTATGCACATGTTCTGATAATCTTTTTTCTCAATATGTATTGTTTAATAATTGTTGAAACAAAATAGTAAAAGGCAAGGCATTTTATACTTAATATAAATTAGTTACGTTATATTTCACCAAATTTGAATAATCCCTACTTAGAAAAAAACGAAGTTGTTCTTTCAAATAAATGGGGATTTTTAATCATCGACACATTCATAGTGAAATGATAAATTTATCCATTTTATTTTAGTTTCGTGTTACTTTATTCCGTATATTTTTACATTATTTTCCATAAATTTGAATAAGTTTTAGTATTTATAAAGTTTTCCTGCTTTATTGTTATATCTTACTTAATAAAATACAACACTTTTTGTTTTTCATGCATTTCATACTTTTAATGATATTTCAGTTGATGTTGAAAATAAGGATATATTTTCAAAGTTTCTAAGATTTTTTTAAAAAAAATATTTCTATTCCTGTTCAAGTTGATCCACATTGCATTAAAACACATTTAAATGTGTTTCAAGGATCATTGAAGTATAATATCGTCACGTAGATACTTTAGTGTGGAACGCAATGACTCACACAAGAAGTAGAGCTAAATCAATTTATTAACTCAACTCAGAACAGAGAACACAGTGACTGACAAATCTTCTGCTTTTATACTAGCAGGGAAAGTTCCAGAATATTTTTCTGGAGACAGAAAGAAAAGTGTAGAACACTTGTCTGGTAAACTAAAGAAATGTCCAGAATCTTCCAGAACATGAAATAAAGGGAAACATAAAATCAGGGAATTAAGTATTTACACAAACTGTGAATAAACGTCTACTTAGATTAAAATGATAACCAGAATCATCAAATATTTTTATGTAAAACAAAAAAGGAAAATAACAGTAAAAAGCAATGTAAATCTTAAATCACAAAACATTTGAAAGTCTAATTACTTATATGATTGTTAAATATATTTGATAAATTTACTTTGATGAATACAAAATTTCATAGATACCAAATTTTATTTAATTTATAATATAATTTATTATTTTACAGCCGATTTAAAATTCTAATAATTCCTAATATGGATCTGGAATCATTTGAAGGAAGTATATTTCTCACAAAATAAACAAAAAATCGTTTTTTTAAAGATTAATTTATTTATTGTTAATTATTTTATTTATACTAAATTTATTTTTATATTTATAAAACTTATCCCTTAATATATTAGATAAGAAATAATATTATGAAATTACTGAAGTATTTTCATTTGCTGATATAGAAACAATTATAAATTCTTGTCTAAAATATCTGAAAGAATCCAAAATTTCCTTCGATCTAAAAAAAAAAATACTCGCAAAAATTAAATAATTAAATACATTTTTTTAAAAAATAAGTGATTAATTATATTCCATCTCATTATTTTTCATGCTAATATTACTTTATATTTACATAGTTATCATCTTAATTATATGTTCATTAACTTTTTTATTTATGTTATTGTTAAAAAAAATTATACTCATTTGAAGCATCTTTCACTACACAAATAAGTAATAATTAAAATATTATCAAAAATCCAATATTGATTTAAACTTTTTGGGACATATGAATGCATACAGAAGATATATATCTCGAATATTCTAGAGCAAACCTAAAAAGAAATGAAAATAAACAGCCTATACAAAAACAACTCTATGATCTTCAAACAAAAAAAAAAACCTCCTCAAACCATTTTCATACATTGTGAATTATTTGCACCGTAGCAAAATCGTCAAAACCCTCACTTCCCTTGTTAGAGAAATAGTTCCTGGAAATTTTTATGGCGGATAATATGGCTACGATGACTCCATTAATTAACTGTCCTCAGTGCCTGCTTTTGTGCAACCATTAAGCTCCAGAAAGGATGACTGCATTTATCTTTGTTTGAGGGTGAGTCACACAGTTCTTTTTATTCAAAGCCCAATGCTGCAGGCTTTGAATCATTTTCCTTTCTTTTTTTCCCTTTTGATCTTCCTCTTTCCTTTTCTGGCTTTCACAATATCGACAGTGATTCCCCCTTTCAAATGTCATCCGTTATTCAACTGTCACTTTTGTCGCTGTAGTGAAGAATTTTTGGATTTCTGGAGTTTGTGTTCAAGTGGAAAAAACATTATTTGAAGTATTATGTTAGACAAGAAATCAAGGTATGATGCCCTTAGCTTTAGGGGAATGATTTCAAATATTGGAAAATAAATTCCTAAAATCATTAGATGCTATCTATCTGTAAAAGGAAATGAACAATATATTACCTGATTTTAAAGAGGGAAGAAAAAAACCCAAATAAAGAAATAAACAAAGAGAATAGAAATATAGCCTAAAACATGAATTGACATTTTAAAATTTCACGATGTATTTGTCCAAAATATTTATCGGGAATAGAAGACATAACGAAAAATAGTAAAACATAGTATTTATAGATTTGTCTTTCATTAGAATATTGAAATAAAAGGTAGAGTCCAGTATAGAAATAAACCATATAAGGGAGTGTAGAAACGAAGTCTGTATTCTCTCTATATATATTTTTCTATATAATATATTTCTCTCTATATATAAAACGTTGACAGAATTATTTTTTTTTTTAATACGAAGAAACAATAAGGAGTTAGAAATGCGACAAACATTTAACATAATCAGGGCTGAAATGTGAAATATAAATATATACCATTTCAGAAATACAACATCAATGGTTAAGAAGAAATGCTGTCTCAAATTTAGTGCAACTTGTCAATTTCGCATGATAATTTTCCAAACTGTTTATAAGATGTTTTTTTTAATAGCACATATAATTCATTCTTCAATTCTGCCATTATCTTATACTTGATCTTATTTCTATCTGTTTATTGTTTCTTTTATAATAATATTCATATATATTATTTCTTTATAATAATCTCTTGGGCAGATGTTTTAGGTAATAATAAAATAAAATTTTTGTTTGATATATATCGTTTCTGCTTTATGTTTTTTCTTTAATTTCATTTATATATTTTGCATTTAAAATTACCTAGTAGGGAATAATATAAATTAATGAATTATAACTGAAAAAAAATAATTTGAAATGCTCGCAGAAAAATATAATTAATCTTGGAATTTTTTCCCAATTATTTTTAAGCTTAATATCTACAATGCCCCTCCTTCTTTCTGAAACAAACCTTTAAAAAATGCGAGAAAATTTTACATGTTTCTATTTCTTTTGCAGATTTTATTCCGCTTAAAAATTAATTTAAAATTATAAAAATATTTAAATAAATTAATCTTTATTCAAATATATAAATTCTGAAACAGTTTGATTATTTTATTTATTCATTATTTTTTGGGGATAAATTTGCAGTTTAGCTGTGTAAGAGGAAATATACAGAGGAAGATTAAGAGTGAACATTTTACATAAATAATCTTTTTTAATTGCCATGTTTGGTAAAAAAATCAGTAATTTTAACAAAATATGATTTTTTTTAGATAAATAATCTTTTTTTTTTTTGCCATGTTTGCCATATGAATTTTTAATTGCCATTAAAATTAATTTTAATTTGGTGGAAGAATCATTTTTTTAACAAAATATTAATTTTTTTTGGAGAAATAATCTTTTTGTATTTTTTAGTTTATTTTTCCTTTATTAATTTCACAAAACTCTTGAGACATGCTACACTCTAAGCTACATGAAGCACAATGACTTTCTGTAAAGTTTCAACAGTCACTCTTCGTATTATTTATTCATATTCTATCTATTATAGTCAGAATTAAATCAACTTAAAGATAAGATAACGAAAAAAAAATAATATTTCATGTGTCCTGTTTTGGATAAGCACGTCCAGCATTGTTGATTCCAGGAAAGATATGTGGATCAGACACCAACCCCCAACGGTGCAATCAGAACACTGTAGTAGATCTAATAAAATCTCGAAAAGAAAAGGGCAGGGAGGAATTTATCGCCCAGCACAAGGTGACACAGGGGAGTACATGAAATCCACTCAGTGGCTCAACTTTTTCTTCTAAATCTCTGTGCTGCGGATCGAGTGCACCAGTGGCGAGTATACCAAACAATCCCATGATTAATAGGCGTCTTTAGGCTTCAAAGATGAACGGCTTCCGTTGGAGAGTATCCCTGAGGCTCGCTGTGATGCCCTAATACGATAAGTATCCCGGAGAAGAAATTATCCACGTTCTTACCCGTAGGTTAAAGCCTCGCGTTTGTTTTAGGTCATGGATAAGATAACAGAAAAGAAGTATTTTGCCTTGGTTAACTTCATATTTTTTTTCATGTTTTATCGCCTTTTTTTAAACTTTGGCTTTATAAAGGTTATTTTAAGAAGACTTTTTATGTTATGCAGTTGGAATATAACATTACACTTTATCATGAGTCTAAATATTTCTGATAGGACCGTTACATAATTATTTTGATTTTATAATCGCGATTGTTACTGGTTTTCAGGAGTCAATAAAACATCCCAAACCTACGTTAAATATTCTTAACACAAATATAATGCTGAAAATGTATTGTTTTACATAATAACCAGAATATTTTTATCAGCAGAGAAAAATAATTGAAAATATTTATAATGTAGAAAATTTATTGTATGCTTTATATTGTATTATTATTGCAAATTTATTGTATTGTTTTATAACACACATGAGCGAAATAATCTAAATTTTATCAGAAGTCAGCGCACTCAATGGCGTAAAATAATCTTCTGGATATCATGACCGGAGCATCTTACAATTAAGCTATCATTTCATTATATTCCTCAGTTAAACATTCAAAATGAAATGTGGTATTGATGAAAAAGTGCTTCAATTTGGATTAAAGTATAAACGTATATGTTTTTTTTTTTTTTTCATAATGCTTGAAACTAGGATCAATTTCCAAATAGCCCAACACTGAAATGAAAGTTTCCGCTAATTAATTAACCATAAATTTTAGCATCTGTAAATGAAAATACATGTAAGTATCTAGATTTGTAATACGTTGATACAAATCAAATTAGATATTGTTCAAGAAGAAATGAGATTTATGCGCTGTGTATCCATTAAGTATTTTGTTAACCAATGTTTTCAAAACATATTGTTGGAAAATTCAAGAATTTCTATTATTCTTGTATTAATATATGACTGATGAATAAATATACGATTGGCAACGTTAAAGTTTGGAGAGAGAGGTGATTTTTTAAATAAAAAAGTCAGATAAAATGTCGAAGATATAAAACTAGCTATTCATACTTAGCAACCCGTATGAATTTGAAAATCTTTCATCCTACTTAAATAGCGTGTTAGTAATTCCAACTGTCACATATTTAATAGTATAAGATTTCTTCAGTTTTATTTATAATATTTTTAAATTTAATCTTTGAATTTTAATTTAAATTAAATTTGAATTTTTAGATTTAATTTTTTAATCTTATTCTATATTTTTATATACTACTGATAATTGGATAAAGATGAGATTAACAACGCTTCTTCTCAAATTCATAAATAAATCATAGATTTCTCTTAAACTTTATTACAAAGTTTGGTGAACCACAACCCCAAACTCTCTACTCCGACCCTCTGGAAGACAGAAGGAAAACTTGAATGACCTGACCGTCGCAGCAGAAACATTGGCGGGAGCTGTGGATGAGTTCTAAAGACCATCACCGGTCACGGTACAATCCTTCCATATGGAAGCACGGCTCGACATCGATGGGAGAAGCCAGATTCCCACCTGTTCGTGTGCCCACAAGGGTGGCGAGAACCAACCATCATGGCGGAAGATTCTCATCCTCAATTACGAGTGCCTCCCCCTCTCCGTGGGATACAAGTTTGGAGAAAGAAGAAAGTTACTTAACACAAAATTCAAACTCAAAATGTAAAAAGCTGAATTATCTTATTAGCTAAAAAGCTGAATTATCTTATAAAAAGTATTCTCAAACAAAAAAATTAAAGGATGCTCTTAAAATTTAAAGGATGCTTTATAAACTATAGAAAAAATATTTTAATAACTATCACTAAGATATATATTTGCATTAACTTTCCCAAATTTGTTTATATCAAAACAGCAATGTCAGTATTTTAATTCACATGATTTACTATCCCATTCTTCGTAAGCTAAAGACAATACACAATTACTCAATTGAAAGCATTTTTGTCTAACAATCCAAATGAAGCAACTACTTTTATGGTACACTTAACGAATCTACGAAACAGCATCAAAATGAAATATCTTCAGACGTAACACCAAATGGGAAAAAAGAGGATGAGAAGACTACGAAACATGATTTTACGTGGAATATACTCACTTCATTCCCTGTGTGTTGTCATTCCCAGTAAAAGTAAATGGAAAACGTTTTCCCTCCTGAAAAAGGCCATTGGGAAATAGCGGCTCTGTGCCTGCTGCATCTGGACGAGTTAGAGATACAATTTGTCTTCTCGCTTAGAGCACCTGCCTGTTGGAGACTAGACAATTTTTCTGGACGGAGAGACAAGTCCCTCAGGCCTGGGTCTCGTCTCACGTTTAAAAAAGAGAATGGGGAAAGCTATTGGCTTGAGACTCATATGTTTTAAGCTGATGCTTAAAAATAGGATCTGTAAATGTTGGTGAAGTAGAAAAATTTGGGTAATAATAGAGGATTTTGATTTTAAGAAAGGCCTGGAAGGATATATTTTTAACAATATTTCGTATTCAGTATAAGATGATGATGTAGGAATATTTTTCTCTTCAGTGAGCTGAATGAATAATATTTTAAGGTTTTGTGGTTTAAAGATATGGTTGAAGATTAAATGAGATTATGGAATAAAGTGAAATACTTGGGATTTGGAATTTTATTATTTAGTTTTATAAACAAAAGTTAGAATATAAATAATTTCAAATTTACTAACTGATTTCAAATAATTTATCTATGAGATTTGTTTGAAAAGAAAAAATTATTTCATTTCATACTTTAGAATTTTTTCAAAATATATTATCACTGAAAAAAGTAATTGAGTTGGAACGTACATTTCCTTCTCAAATTGCATGTTATAACAAATAATATTCTTGAAAAAACACATTACATTTTACTTTTTAAATCACATTTATTGTTTCAGTGTGCAAAGGTATATGGAAAAAAATATAATGCAAGATTTAACAATTATATGAAAAATAAAAAATAAAAATAAAAAAATGAAAATGGGTGAAATTTACCCTACTTAGAAACTTGTGAACATTCGTAGCACGGTTTTTGAAGGCCTTTTAAGCATACAGGTTAAGTATTAGTATAAAACTCAGCTTGTAAATTCTGTAGAATATTTCTCTTGGTATATTAATATGTTTAAAAAATTTTCCAAAATGCATTACTGCTAAGAAAATTAATTATATTTCAACATACATATCAGAATCAGACGAAAGCGAACTTTCACCAATAAAATCATCTGTTCAATTATCCTCAACTCTAAACTAATTTTCTGCTTCATTTAAAAGTTTCTGGAGTTCATAAGGAGATCAGTAGGTCGGTTGATATTTCGAGGAACAAAGTTTAGAGACATCTGCTATGTCTAATATAATGCTAAAACACTGAAAGGGAGGTGCGGTCTCACAGACGCAATGTTAAATTTTAATTTCTAATAAGGTAGAAATTAAAATTTATCCCATCTGTGATGTCAATTTTTCGATGTGGAAATGAATAGATAAAACCGACTGAAGTATGTATTATAACGTAGAATTTAATATTACATTCTCGATAATCTGTATTTCTTATGTAATGTGTTATAAATATAGGAAATAAAAAAAATGGCTGAAATACATCTATTATTTCACAGAATAAAAGCTTTATTTTCTCATTAAACTGCATCATCACATACAAAGTACTTCCCAGTTATCATATCAAGCACTGAAAAAAAATCATATGTTTTTTATAAGTGCATCAGTACAATAGATTGTACAATCATCCTGTTTTTAGGACAGCCCAAAAGATAAGGAAAAATCGATCTCCTAGCTGGTTTCCAGGACAAAAATTTTTAGATACAAGAATAGATTATTATTTCAATGAATGTATTATTATTGTATTTTTCTTTGGGGCCCATTACTTAAAAAAAACCCGCGTATTCAAAGTATCAAAATAAATCTACAAATTCGTCATTTAAAAAATTAATTAAAAGATCTAATATTAATTTATATTTGCGATAAAGGCTAATATATATTTCATTAGCTGTTGAATAACAAATTGTCTCTTGTTTGAATGAAAACATTTAAAAGTATTACATAAAAACCATTATTATAAACTGACCTATATTTTTGTGACGATGTGAAAATATTGGTTAAATGTCGTTGTTAAATGAGGGAAGGAAAGTGAAGAAAAAACCTATTTGCATACATGATCAAATACTGTTATTCTAAAAGATATGTCTCCTTAAATATTCAGTTATTGAATCTCATATGTCATAGCTGAATTGGTTTTAATGGAAATAGAAAAGTTTCAAATTCATAAATAATGAAATGGGTCTATATAACTTATTTTCAAGTAGATTGAAAAAGCTTTTTTCAATTTCGCCACTAATATACCATTCAAACAAAATATTTTGAAAATTCATTCCTATAAAATCCCCATATATACTCATATAAATAAGGGCATATTCTGAAGCTTTTAATAATTTGTAAGCCATAAAATTTTCACAAACGAAATTAATCTTCCATTTTATCTAAGAAAATTTCTCATCAGTAATGTAAAATAAGAAAACACATTTGATATGTAGGTTAAATTTATTAATTCATGGACAGGGTTTTAAAAAAGCATTTTCCCTTCATCCAATATGCTGATCAAGCGTCCTTCGCTTTAATGATATTAATTGCAAAGTTCCAAGTGAAGAGCATGTCACCGGTAGCACTCAGGTTTTATTTTTTAACAAAAGGTTGTACCCCCGTTACGATGCGTGCAGGCAAAGAAAAAAGAAATCATCTTCTACTGAAGGTTAATAACTTTTAGACTCGGAATCACCACTAACACAAATTCAAACAAGAGCCAAGAAAGTTTTTATCAGTTTGACAGGCCTTTCGTTAGCCACAATAACCCGACAACCTGCCAATGGTGTCATCGATCAAGTAGATTGATCGATCTCGGTGGATTGAACGAATATATTTTGGTCCCAGGAAACCTTTAAATTGGGCGTCAAATGTGGCGACAGAAAGGAACTCTATGACAGGAAGTTATGAGGAGATAAAAGAAAGGATATCCTAAATCTTTAAGGTGAATGGAGATCTCAATGTTATATCAAATGCGGAGTTTGAGTTTCATGCGAAATTAAACTCACGCGAAACTTTTTTCCAGCTAAAATGGAGTCAGTTTTAACTTAAGATTTAAGATATGAAGAAGAGAAATGGAGCTGGAATTTCTACATACTTTACTATTTCAATTAAAAAAGTTTTAATAAAGTATTAAAAAGACTTATTTAGCATAAATTATCTAAAAGAATTTGGCTAAATTTTTTCCATTTTTTTCTGCTTGGCGATTTAATAGATACATAAATACAATTAGAAACTTTAAAGATTGGGTATAGTTAAAAATGGATGAATTATTTTAATTCAAACTTTTATCAAATATATGAAATGTTATTGAATGAAGTATGTGTGTGTGTGTGTGTGTGTGTGTGTGTGTGTGTGTGTGTGTGTGTGTGTGTGTGTGTGTGTGTGTGTGTGTGTGTGTGTGTGTGTGTGTGTTAAGATGTGTACAGCGGAATGAACACTGAAGCTGATTAGGAGTCAAAATCGTTTGATTCCTAACTTAAATTGGCGATACATGAATTAACTCGATGCTTTTGCTCCTTGGATATTAGTCGAAACTATTCCAATTTTATAGTTTAGTTAGTTTCAACTTACTAAGTAATTAGTTAGTTTCGACTCTCTGAATTTAAATGCGCCATTTTCGATAGTATAAACAGTCGAATTTTTCTTATAAAAGAGAGGTTTTCAAAATAAAAATTATAAATACAAACAATTTGTATAAAAGAAATACAATTTATATAAAAGAAGGTGATTCATTATAAAATTATATAATAATATGAAATTATTTATTATATAATATTTTTCTTTGAAAATAGCATGAAAGTAATTCTTTTTAATAATGTATTCGAAATCAATTCAATTATTTGATGAGATAATCTTGCAAATTCAAACGCACGGCCAGTTTGACCAGTTAATACAATTATTAACGAAAATACTTTAAAATTTGGATAAAATTTCAACACTTCTCAGTAATAACATTAAACTTAGGTTTTAATTATACTCATATCGAAAATTGAAATATATATATATATATGTCACTTGAACTGGAAATCTGGATAATATAACTTTTACATCGAAAATCGAGGTTTAAAATAAATAAAATATCTTTATTAGATATATAATATCGGTCAAAATCAAAAATAAAATTTCTTATTTGCATGAATATTCATTCCTTTTATTTCATATATCTATAACTAAATTTAAAAACAAATGTTTTGACTTAAATCTTTGCCTGTTATTAGCGTTATTATCCTGGCTTTTTCATATTTTTGTAAACATATTTACGAACATTTTATATCATATTACGCACTTCCTCCTTTTCAAACTTATGATACATTGTTGAAATTGCTATATTTTGCAGAGCAGTTTTGATAAAAAAAAATTTTTGATAATACTAAACAATCTCAGTTCTTTGGTAAATAATACTTTATCAGTGGTAAATAGTTCGCTAACGATATTACTTAGAACATTCGTATAGAATGTTATTACGTGCCTGCCGTGGTTTTTAATAGCACAGATAGAATCTATCAGAACAATTTATGAGCATTTCTTTATCTGCAAATTTTAATCTTCTTCTTTGAATTTATATTTTTGAAGTAATCATGCAAATGATTAAATTTTCTTTCTCCTTTCTTCTAAGAATTTGTTTTTCAATTTCATTTCTATTTTTCGATAAAAGATTACCAGACCGTAATAAATTCTTGTAACATAATTGAAATTTTCCTCTTTAAAGTTGTAAGACTTGGCAGTAGTATAGAGATGATGGCTCTCATATAAAAAGTACCTTTCACTAGATGATGGCTCTCATATAAAAAGTACCTTTCACTAGATGATGGCTCTCATATAAAAAGTACCTTTCACTAGATGATGGCTCTCATATAAAAAGTACCTTTCACTAGATGATGGCTCTCATATAAAAAGTACCTTTCACTAGATGATGGCTCTCATATAAAAAGTACCTTTCACTAGATGATGGCTCTCATATAAAAAGTACCTTTCACTAGATGATGGCTCTCATATAAAAAGTACCTTTCACTAGATGATGGCTCTCATATAAAAAGTACCTTTCACTAGATGATGGCTCTCATATAAAAAGTACCTTTCACTAGATGATGGCTCTCATATAAAAAGTACCTTTCACTAGATGATGGCTCTCATATAAAAAGTACCTTTCACTAAATGATGGCTCTCATATAAAAACGTTTTATATGAAAACCATCATCTCTATACTACTAAAAGAGCGAGCAATGTTTTCTGCAAGGTTATAAATTTTATTCCCACTCAAAAAAAAGAGGCACAGACTGATAATTGTTGAACGATTTTTATTGTATATATAAGAAAGAAATATATGTATAAAGAAAGGATATGAATACAAATTATTTTCATTTCATTCGAAAAAGCAGTGCAAACAATTAATACAATATTAAGTAAGACAAAACAACAACTTGAATCATATATATATATGTACATGCAAAAATAGTATAAAAATTGATTACATTAAAAAATAAAATGTTCTTGGTATTTATTAATAATATCTCGTGGAAGATCTTCTTATATTGGTTCGCATTTGCGTTATAGACTGAGAAAACCATGAAAAAACTCAGTCCAACCAGTCGATCTGAGTAAACACTTGATTCACTTACAAAGCATGTGAAATAAAATTGAACTAAGAGACAATTTTCCCCTTAACAGAAGGTAGCTATTGAATGCTTAATAGTTTTTCAAAAAAAATTTTTTTTTGAAGAACATAAAAATAAACGAAAATTATACTACCATTATTCTTCAAGCAAGGAATAGTGACCAAAGCATTTTCCGGTCACACCATCCTCATTCAAAAATATTTTATCGTAAAACGGAGATAAAGAAATTTTGTTTGATATGGTTGTAGAAAGAATATGTGATTTTGACTGTATAGAATATTGCTCGTGACGATGAATCGTTTCATTAAGTAAAGAGGTTTTAAAATGTTCATGTGTTATGTTTCTTAAACAACTCTGTTTTACACCTTTTGCCTTTTTCGTTTCAGTATTTTCACATTTGTAGCTGTACATTTTGCATCGTAAACCGATAAATTCTGAAATAGGTTTAGATTTCGTTTCGTCTTTTAAAAACCCTAACTTATTTTGGTTCTCCGAATTAAAAAATTCACTTGAAGATGGATAGTTGCTTAGATCCATGATATCAAAAAATTCGTTTTTAAAATCTTTGTAAACATTATTTGTAAATATTTGCATGAATAGAGAATCAGTATCTGTTTATAAGAGTTTGCAATTTTCTTTATAATATTTTTTGAACTTAGAGTAATATAAAGTATACATGTGTAATTTAGCTAGCTCAAGCACGCAAAATCCTACATAAATTGGTTTGTCGAGAACTAGATTAATTTTTTTCATCTTAAAGACAGCGAAGTCTTCGTTTATGCTCTCAAAGTATTCAAGTAAAGGACTTGCTAAATGCTTTCTACATTCAGCGGGTGTAAGAGCAGCCTTTAAGTTAATTCTTTTTCTGACGTTTTGGCATGTTTTGCCGAAAAAAGCATTATTCATTTTTTTAAAGAAAGATTTTTCAAACTCGCTTTTGGCTTGTTGGCGTTTTTCATTATTAAAATTTATATAGCTTCGCAACCAGTCTGATTGTGAAAAAGCCAAGATCCGATAAATTTTTTTTAAAGACATCCCATGCTTTAAATAGTATTTTAAGTTCCTGTAGTGTAAAATGTAGCGTTTCTTTGGATAAAAATTTGGTGTTAACTTTTTACACTCGGTAAATGGAATATTTTTTTCAGACAATATTTTTTTTTGATAATCTGATAACATTTGTTTATTTATATTTAAGTGTTCTGCTGCTAAGGGAAAATCATGGAAATCATGAGCTGATTTATCATATAGTAAATCTACCTCTAATAAATATCCCGTTTCTGAGTATCGAGATACATTTGCTAAATCAAAAACAGCTATTTCTTCAGGTGAAAGCCAACGGAAATCCCCCACAGGTAGATATTCAGACATGCAATGTCCGTAAAGATTGTTAACATCTAAATTCACAATATAATTTGTAGGTTCATCGGGGTTATAACAAGAAAGATATGGATTATTTGCCTGGGCATATCTTTGACCGAGAAAGCAAATTCCACCTCTCATTTGAGTCTCAAGTAAGACATAGTCTTCTACAATCGATAACAATTTTAATTCCTGACCTGTGAATTTTAAACCAGAATGCCACGTTAAATCAGCAATAGTTAGGAAATGAGCAGGGTCCAAATAATAGTGCATCATGCTTGTTTGTCGAAACGATTGAAATACTTCAGCTAAAAGAATTGTATCTGTATTTTGATACAATTCAAGGTAATCTTGAAAATTTTTACAATGAAATTCTTGGTAAACCCTCAGTGCGTGTTTGTATTCTTTTTTTGTTATGTTCGAATTCGTCAAAATGTTAAAAAAGGCTTCGTGAGGTGGAAATGTCTTTTGTTTTAAAATATCTTTTGATGAAAAATAGCTATAAGGAAAAAATCCTTTTTGTTTGAGTAAGTTTCTATTTGTTTTATTTTGGAAAAAAGAATCAAAAATGTCAAACCGATGTTCAGAAATTTTCAAAATTTCAACAAGAGAAGATAAGGAAGAATCAAGAAATGCGTACGAATCAATAAATTTAATGTAATTATCGAGGGTGAAACTAGTAAATTTTTGACTATTCGTCGGAATTATATCAATCTGATGCGCGAATTCTGGAGACATATGTTTTAACAATAAGTGGGAATCGTACCCCTTAAGGTTGTGAATGACTACAGGAATGAAATTACTTCTTTTTAAATTTAAATTGCATGAATTGTGACAGAAACCTCTAAATATGCCTAAAACATGGCAATGATCTCTGACAATGCGATCACTCGGTTCAAATTTTAACTTGCATATGTAACATGTGCTAGGCTTTCCCGTTGGTATATTTTCCTCGATCATTGGTTTATTGCATGATAGTCTTTTAAATAAAGATTTTGCTAATTTTTTTATTGTTTTTAAAAATATTTGTACTGGATTTTCTCCGCAATAGAATTTGTGATATATTATTTCATTTTTTATATTAATTGCTATTAATGCGAAACTGATTGGTTCGTGATGCTCTAGGTTGGCTGAAAAACTCTGAGATGTATTTGGTAAAACAGTAGATATATTTTTCGTTATGCATTCAAAATCCGCATACAAAATAAAAGGATGGAACAACATTTTGTAAATGCTAGTAAATTTTACAGTGTTTATTTTAGGCGGTGATAGTTTTTGGGGGGCATTTTGGCAACACACTCGCTTATGATCTACAAGACTATTTCGCCTCTGAAATCCAATCAGGCATCGCGAGCAATAATGATGAATCCCTTTTTTGGAGTTTAATAAACGATTTAGATTTTTAATTAAGAAGTAATGCTCTTTATACAGAAGTAAATTTATTTCCGAACCCAACTTTTTATTACTGATATATATGGGGAAAACTTCTTTGTCATAAGTAAAAATATTTATCTTTAAGCTGTTGATACTTTCAAAATGCTTTATGTTAGAGAGTTTCATGGGGAAGGTTACATTTTTCAATTTTAAGTATTTTAGTTTATTTTGGTAACTGCTTGGAGCATTAGAATTTTTTTCAGGAGGAAAGAGATGAGCTAAGCAACTATATATGAAGCATTTGTGATCATCGTAACGTATATTTAGAAGAGTTCTTTTTTTTTTTTTAAACAGTCAGGTAATTTTATATTACCGCAACCTCCCCGCGGTTCTCTGTACTGTCCGATATTAACATCTAAAAAGTTAATTTTATTAATAACCCAACCACTACCGTTTTGGATATATGTTTCAATGGAATTGAATATTTTCTGAAAACAGCTTTTAACTTTACTTTTTACTTGGTTATATGATATTATGCGTTCAGCAAATGAACAGAAGTAAGCGTTTTGCAGTAAATTGTCAGGATGAGTATCTTTAATAAATTCAATGCTTATGCATATTAAAAGACGGAAAGGTAGGTTTTGCTCTAATAAGAGTAAGAAAATGTTTTCTCGAATTTCGTTATATAAGTTGTAGGGATCAGAGTGTATCGGAGAGTGTCGGTAAGCTGAAATATAACCTCTAAAACTTGATTCTAGTCTATTAAACGACATTCTAAGAAGATGAATATAGGGAAAATTGTCAAGTTAGTTCAATTTTTTTACAAAATTTTCATTTAACTCGTGAATGTCAATTTTTCTTTATATGTTCTGCAAACACATTTATAGCTTTTTTTAAAGCTCCCAATTGGTCAAGATTCATGTTGAATCTGTTCTTTGTTTCATCTCCAACATTCTTTTGGAAAGCAAGATAATAGGACTTTCTGTATTCCTTGATGCTGATGTTAATCCCTTTTCCTAGGTAAGCGCTTATTGGGGGTATGAGTTTTTTCTCTTCTGTCGGATCAGAAAAATTATACTCGAAATTCTTTGCTCTTTTGGTGGACTCCTCTTTTTTCTCATCGTTTGATTTTCTTTTAGCTATCAGAAAAGGGATAATATTTTGAAATTAAATCTAAAGATACAAAATGTAAAATGATTTTACATTTTACCGTCATGTTTTTTCTTTGGGAATTTAAAAATCTAAAGTCTAAATTGACTTATAAAATCAAATCTAATTTACCGCTTGCATGCTTTTCCTTGGAAGGAAAGGGAAATAACTGCTCGCCGTCTGAATCGCTATCAGTTAAGCCTATTAGGAAGTGTGAGAACTTAACTTTATTTTTTAAAAATTATGTTACACATGCTTAGCAATCTAAAAAGAATATGAAAATGCAATCACTTACTGACGCTCGCTTTGTGACTGTCCATGATAGCTGAGTAGTACTTAGATACACGCACTCTGAGGAAGACGGAGACAGAGATGAAGTCTTCAACAAGATCGGTAGTATATGTACAAAGGCTGATGTAGCTTATATTTATACCCCTATTTATGTAAGTGGCAATGGAATAATTGTTTATTATCTGTAGAATTTCCCAGGAACGCCTTGTTCTCCCTGAACTGGTGACCTTAAAGTAATTTTAAAATAACTTTATGTGCATTTTCCTACCTTAACCCACTTTCACCACCTTGAGAATAAAACAACGTAATTTTACGGTGATATAGGATATTACAAAAAACATATTGATGTAGCGAAGCAAAATAAGACAGACGCAATTATACAGTTAAATTATATTTTTATTCAGGGATTGTTAAAATATTACATCGAGTGGTACAATCAGTTTCTTCGTGTTGCTTATGCATGTAGAACATCGATTCATTGATGATGTTACATTAAATGACAGTTAGTGCTGCTTAGTATTACAATTTTATATAGAGTTTACAATGCTGAGCTATTCTCAGTATCTTAGCTGTATAGTTTAGTATTTACATTTATTTTCTTTGAAGTTGTCAACAATTCCATTGCAGATCTTTGAATCATGAGTAATTGATTCGCCGAAGTTCGCTTTGTATTACGTTTTACAATCAAATGTCTGTCGATAATTCATAGCAGAACCGTTATGGAGTTCTCTGACAATATCATTATTATTGAGAACCTTGAAATAGGCAATCTTCAATCTGCAGTCTGAATCGACTGTATCCATTTGATAGGAGTTCGCAGCTTGAACACAGGATATCATATTTTCGTAAAGGGAATCGGTGAAGCAATGAATCATATAAGCTGATCCAGTACGCTTCAAGTACATAAAGCCATATCTCAGTTCGGAAGTCATCGTTTCTGCTGAATCAGTTGAAGCACAATGAGAATTCCACAGTTAGTGTATCTCTTTTATATGCTCTGTATGAAAAGTGACCTCCAAAAAAATATGTTAAATTTATATAGAGAGCTTATAGAGAGAGCATATATAATTATATTCTGTTGAAACATGTCTAAAGACGTCTATTTCTGAAATCACGAGCTTCACAAATTTGATTTGAATATGGAGAAAAGCAGCAATTTTGTAAACGAAATTTGCTAGCTACAAATTTTTTAATAAACTTTTCGTTATTTTCAATTTTATTAGAATCTAGAGGTGACAAAGTTTGCTTTCTCACAAAATTGTACAAGAAATGAAGGCAAAAATGACCACAAGTATACGACACTAAGCTTTGATATCTACATTTGTTCCAAGCAAATTTTGCAGCGTTATTTTCTATGAACTTTAAAATATATTTGTTATTCGGCACAGAAGCGTAACTACAAAAATAGTAACATTTATTATTCCGAAATGCTATTGCAACCCAATGACTTCCCGGTTTTGTTTTAGGATCTAAATTTACAATAAAACATGAATAACTATCTATTGTCTTAGGCAATTCATCTGAAGCGTATACGCCTCCAAATTTAGAACGTAGACGGAAGTCGCTGCATGCAAGTCTGCACAAAGTTGTGCTATCCATTTTCAAAAATCTGAAAAAATACTGCGACTTTTGTCGATTTCTATAGTATTTCGATACTCTGAAAAAACTATTAAATTTACAGTTTCAGATAATGCTTTGCTGAATTTTATATCAATAGTTAAATTACCATTGCGTGAAATACTTTCATGCATTCCGTCCGCGTTGAGATCGGGCGTCAAATCTACAGCGAACAGCGTATACCCATCTTTATATTCAGTGTAACTTATATTAATGTCTTGATCTTTATGATATCTACCCAAATCAGTAAATAGACTCATATAACATCTGCTGTAACTGTTAGAATTATCAAATTTTGTTTGAAAGGGCTTTGACGGAATCATACGATTGCCATCTAATATACAAAGATATGATAAATCATAATGCTTGAAATTGAATGGATTTTTGGAAAAATCCCCATTAAATGCAGCATTAGATACCATACCCATTATAAGTCGTGTCGGTAATTGTCCAATGAACGCATTAGGGATAGTTATTGATTGCATTCCTGAAGAAAGTGCGAATGATTTCACTTCTGTTCTGCGAATAGGCATTTTTATAACTCCCTTGCTTAAAGCTAATTCATGGGCAATCACGACTGAGGGAGCGACTTTAATTTTCCTAACAAATAATGATGCATGATATATAACTACTTTAAAATCTTGCGTGGCTGACATCAGAGCAAAAGAATCCTTATTTCTTTCTAATTTGATCCGAAGATTCACCGAATTTATAAGACATTTGCTCTGATTGCCTAGATCGAAATGTAATGGACCTATCATATCTATAAGTTTACTATCTTTGCAGATGTTATATCTAGTTTGGTAACCGGAATTTGCATTATCACCAACATTAGCTAGTTCTACTGATTCATGCTTAGAAGCAGCGTCTTTGTAGAAAAGACCCGATGTTAGCATTGATTCTTGAACAGCTCGAGGTGAAAGCAAAGCATCGAAAATACATCTATATGCGTAGTTAGCTTGCGAAGAAACCTGCTTGTCATTTAATGTAACTGAACATTCAGAAAATAGCGTATTAAGGAGATAATTGATAGGAGCCACTTGATCAGGCGTTCCAATTACTGCTCCATTTCTCTTTTTAATTTTCACTTGTAGATGCAGAAGTGTATGGGATAAGTCCAGATAATGTTCACCACTTCCGCTTACGTAAAATTCAATTGGCGTCTTTTCATTCAGAGATGCAACAGGAAAAAACTCAGTGAATGAGCTGTCTTCTGTTGATAATTGTACAGGATTCACGTTAAAAAGGTCTAATTCACTCTGCAAGCAAGCACACGCTCGGGAATCCATTATGAAAATATGTCTGCTTTCTTTAATTTCTTTCGGCTCCGCTTGACACGTTGCGAATGATTTTTCTTCTGAAATTTCTTTCTTTTTATACCCGAACCGCTCTGAATTTTATGAATAATGTCGTCTTTTATTTGTTTTGATGTTTCGCGAAATCGCGATCTTGCCGAGTCTTTAAGAGATGAACCTGAAGCAACATCTGACATTACTTTTGAACCTGCGCTTAGAAGGTGTTTTCCTAAATACTTTCCAGCTTTCAGTGCTATGGGAGAAATAAATCGAAATAAATTTGAAAACATTCCATATCCTCTTTGGTGGCCAACACCCTGAAAATATGGTCCACCGCCAGCCTGCACTTGCGAGCAGTAATAATCTTCACAAGCTTTTTGATCCAAATGCATTCTCTTTCACGATCGGATTTAAAATGATTCATCACAAAATAAGTAATAGTTTTATAGTGTTCTGCGACGGAAGGAGAGAACCAAGAGTGATTTCCCACTGGTAAAAATTATACCATCTCCAGAGCTACTTCTCAATTCGATTTCTATGCAATCGATATAATTTTTGCGCAAAGGAAAATACAGCGGTCTTTGATAATTTATTACTATTTGGTCTTCTTTTTTCGACATAACAGGAATAATACGGAGTAAAGGAGCAATTGTATCCCCTACAAAGTGCGATTCTATGATATCACTATAGACATAAATTTCGGTGATTCCTCCATCTAACTCCAATTGATAGTCAGATATATGAGTTCCGCCATTTAATGTGGATTCTTTGAAACCTAAAAGATCTCTTAATCCTTCTTGTAAAGTCAGAGTTGAATTTTCTGGTATATGAATTTTGATCTTATTGTTCGCTAAATGATTAAAAGCAAGGTGTTTAAAAGATCCAAACAACTGCTCTGAGTTTTTATAAAATCCGACTTGTAGTTCCATATCCTCTGTTTTTTTAATTTTCACAGGAATTGTTGGTTTATCCGTAATGCTCACGCGGAAGTATTCGTTCATAGGAGGCCTTTCAATTTTTTGCAAAACATGTAACGTTCTACCCGTTAAAACAATATCTTTCGTCATGCCCAACATTCTCATAAACAACGGGGCATATAATAACCTAAACTCGAGTTCAACATTCTTTTGAACCGTTATTTCTACTTTATCTTCTTTAAAGTCGAATATAAAATCCGCTGCACCTCCTATACCGGTCTGCATTAGATTATGATTTATATGCTGAAAGAGTTCGTGATGTATGTTGTCCATATCAGTATACTTATGATTAAACCTGGTGACGCGAATTATAAAATGCCTTTTCATATTTCGAGCGATAATTTTGAAAATATTGTCTTTGTTTGTCTTTGATAGTTTTCTGTACATAAAACTTTCCGATGTTTTTATAACTCTATCCTCTCTAGGTAAGTTTAACATAGTTAACAATCTTGGTGAATCAGCAGCTGTCAAGTGTAGTTCATAATTCGGAGCAATAAGTATATTCATATTCTTGTGATCCAATTCGAAAGAGACGAAATGTCCACATATTGCTTCAATACTTTGGTTAATGTTATCGATTATATCCTCATCAGAAGTTCCCTGTTCAATTTTTATTCTGATTGAGTACTCCAGAAAATCCTTTTCCACCAATTTTGTTTCCTCATAAGTTATCGAATATTTATTATTATGATTTCCGATGTTGAACCAGGTTCGAGGAACGAATATTTCTGATAAACCAACTTCCCATTCACCAGTTAGTATTATTGGACGAGATAATTTCGTTCTGAATGATGCTTGCGTATTTTTTGGAAAGTAATCCATGCTAGAGTTGCTGGGAAGCGTAATGTAAAAATCGTTCACTTCATCCATGTTGCTTTTACCCACGAGTTGAACCGATTATCAAAGCCTTTCCACTTCACGTAATATTCTTTCTTCGTACCTTTGCCCTTTGTTTTAAGCACCTTTTCTATATGCCAATAATCCTCAGGGCGTTTCAATATTTTCTGGAGTTCTTCTGCGTAAAATCGTCCTTTTATAGCTTCTGATTTAAGGTCTTGAAGCTCGAATGTAGTTGGATAAGAGGGATATACTTTTGACACCATAAACACCTCATCGCTCCACCCTGGTAAATATCCTCGTCTGAACGATTTATTCGCTTTCGATATTCTTACTAAATCTCCCTTATTCAAAATCACTCGCGAGTTCTTCAATGTGTAACCATATAATTTTTTGAAGATATGTGGTTCAAAATCACGAGTGACTTTTGAAGGTGCCATGCCAATGCTACGATGTTCACTGTCATTATACGACTTCACTAGTGACTGTAGCACATCATCATACCTATAAGATTTTCTATATGTGAATACCCTGAACATTTTGTTTTTTAAAGTTCTGTTGAACCTCTCAATAACACTAGCTTTATGATCACCTTCAGCTGAATAGTGGTTAATGCTGTACCTCTTAAACAATGACTGAAGTTGCGTATTGTAAAATTCCTTGCCCTTATCGCTTTGAATGTGTTTAGGCTTAACCTGCTGTAACAATTTTTCAAAGGCATTTTTTACAGCCACAGAAGTTTTGCTTTTAAGAGGTATAACATAGGCATACTTCGAAAATACATCAATTACGGTGAGTAAATACTTAAACCCATTATTATGTGCTGCTAAATGCTGTAAATCCACAAGATCGCATTGCCATAAATCATTTATACCATATGAAAGCGTCGACATCCGAGAAAATTTATACCGAACTGGTTTATGTAACGAATAAGTATCTTGGGTCATTAACCAGCGTTTAGCTTTCTCATATGGAACTTTAGAGATTGCTGATAGTTTCTCTATTCCGCCAAATGATGCAGGATTTGCGAAATCGTAATATGCTGCTTCTAATATTCTTTCCATTTTCTTTTCGAGTTTTGCTTCTTCTTCTTTGCTTTTGAATCTGGAGATTTCAGATTAATTTCGTTTTGGATCTCGCCTGCGTCTGTGTCAAACCCGAAATTTTCTACTAGCTTCTGGTTGCCAATCCAACGTGTTGGTATTTTTATCTCTTTAATACCCCTCCAAAACACTGAAAAACCATGTGGTTCATAACCTTTCTTTACATTTCTCATTAAATATGAAAATAAGTCAATAACGTTTGTGTTTTTAACGATTTCGTTATCTTTCATCAATTCACCATATTCATTCCAAGCATAGCTGCGTGTATTCAATTTTTCAGCAATAGGCGAAATAAATTTTTGGAAGTTCGCAGGAACTGAAAGTATGATATCACGTAATATAGGATCTTCCACTGAGTTACTTTTAGGCGATTCTTGAACTTGTTCCTTAGAGTCTTCAATAGTTACACGTATCGGTGGTTTAGGCACATTTATAGCATGCTGATATTTTAAAAGCAGTTGGCTCAACAGTTTTGCTTTTGCATCATCCGAATAGTTTGACTCATGAAGAAGGTTTAATATTTGGTTTTCAATACCATGTACTCCGGTATCTGATGTTTTCGAAAAGTAAGTTGCTGCTAAATCTTCAGGAACGAGAGCCATTCTCCGAGACATTGCTGCGAATATTAAATTCAGCTTCCTATTGCTTTTCCGGCAAGGCCTACTAACGCAGATAGAACTGCGGGAAGAATGAGGGGTAGGAAGCCTCCCGTTTGGTTAATTAATTCTTTTCTCTTTTTTTCTAAAGATAATTTTTTATTAACAATTTTTCTTATGGCCGTTTTATATTTACGTAATTTCTTTACGCTCACCGATAAATTACCACCTAAGACGTTTACACAAATTTCGCATAAGCAATGTAACTGACTTTTGTTAGCAGTCCGTATTATTGCTCTTTTTTGTGCTGGAGATGCGCTGAGTAGTAGTTTCAGTAAGTGATAATGCTTCTTTATATTCTTCATTTTATCGGTAAATATATCCAATAAAATCCATTGGAATCAGGGAACACGCTCTCTCTGAGCCTAAATTTTTCATCCGTTCTCGGGTGTAGGTCCATCAACAAATAGTTAAAATTGCCTTGCGTGCTCTTTTTGTAAGCATCCATAAAATATGCTGCCTTATTTCCGTATACTTGTCTTGCGAAACACTGGATTTGTCCCACGTCACGATTGTTTTTAAATAATATTACATATTGTGCATTCAGACTTATGTCTCGCATCACTTTATTTCGGGGAAATAGATTCTGCAAAATCAGAATCACACTGATTCTAGAATGGTGTGCTGTAATAGTGAACAATTCCGCATAATCTTGGCAAAGTTGATCCATCTGATCATCAAATACATATAGATTTCCGCTTTCGACTTTTTCTGGAAAACCTTGAACAAATTTCATTTCTTTTTCTTTAGCAAACCATGGCTGAAAAACTTTATAGCACCAGATAATATTTTTAAATTAAAAATCATATGCTTTATGTGCAATCATTTGTCGCACCAATGAGGTTTTACCCGACTGCGATGCTCCTACACATAGTAAACACGAAGGATGTTTCAATTTGAATATTGTTCACATACTTTCTGAAATTCCTTCTCAGTCATTTGAACTCCTAAAAAGCTTGCTGATAAATATGTTGAATTTACGTTAAAAAAATATCGTATGTCATGAATATTTGCACCCTGTTTTAAACATTCATGATAAAATAATTTCCTTCCTATATGTATCGAACGAAAGCACGTTTTATTATTAATTTTAATTTCGTTGTCAGTCGTCTCAAGGTGGTTTGATATTATAAAAATTAATTCTGCTGTAGCTAGAATTATTAAAACAAGCAAGCTCAACTTTTTTCCATCCATTTCCCGTGTATACTGAGTGACTAAATGACGATTTCGATCGATAAATTTCTTTATATTCTTTTTTTCTTCAGATGTCCCCCATTATAAACAAATGCTTTTTTTTCACCTTGGAAAAAAAAATGGAACGCGCATTTCCTCTTCTTCGCAAACTTGTACTTAACCTTTCCTCCCGACCTGAATACACCCGCTTTAACGGATCATTTTCTACCGTGATTTCAATGGTACCAAGGTTCGTATCTGCATACTCTCTTCTCAGCAAACTTCATTTGCAGCGTGCATCATTTCAGATCTGTAATTTATCTGAAGGTTCTTTTAGTTGTTGTGCCTCTTTTTTTTTGAGTGGGAATAGAACTTATAACCTTGCAAAAACATTGCTCGCTCATTTTAATCGCCGCGGTTCAATCGAATGAGCCAGCAATGCTTCTCTCACTCATTGTTTTTCATGATTTTATTCTTGATCGTAACGTTTTTTCCCTTCTATCAATTTCCTTTCGGTGAAAAATGAACTTGTAAAGTTATAAAAACAATTCTAGATCAATTTAATCGCTTCGGTTTAAATATATGAGTTAACAATGTTCCTCCGTATACAGATAAAATTTTACTTATTTCTTATTATAATCTAGAGACATTTGTTGTAATTATAATGTTATTCTAAATTTTTAATTCTGAAATGAGATAAAAAAAATTCATTTAGTTGAATATTTCAACTATTTTGAAAGGCACTTTTTATATGAGAGCCATCATCTAGTGAAAGGTACTTTTTATATGAGAGCCATCATCTAGTGAAAGGTACTTTTTATATGAGAGCCATCATCTAGTGAAAGGTACTTTTTATATGAGAGCCATCATCTAGTGAAAGGTACTTTTTATATGAGAGCCATCATCTAGTGAAAGGTACTTTTTATATGAGAGCCATCATCTAGTGAAAGGCACTTTTTATATGAGAGCCATCATCTAGTGAAAGGTACTTTTTATATGAGAGCCATCATCTCTATACTACTCTTGGCCCTTAGGTGTTAATAGTTGATGGATATATTTATTTATTATGAGAATCTATGTTCCATGGGAATAAAATCCAAAATAACACATCAAATAATCAGATTTATAAAATGCATTAGTGTACAGTTTCTCAGAAGTTTTATAATGAAATATCATTGTTTTAAAAATATTATACTTTAATAAATTGGATGAAAGATATTTTAATAATTAGCTCCGATATAACTTCAATAGTGATAAGAAAGAGAAATATTACGACTTTTGTGTAGTTATATATTTGACGTGATTTAATGTCAGTATTTTTATAAATGGCTATGAGGTCTTCTTATCATCGAGTAACATCACATAATTATAAACACGCTAGCTGATTTCAATTTGTTCTGAACTTATTTATTAATTGCAGAATCGTATTTCATATACAAATATTGCACAATTTTTCTTTTTTCTAACTTTATAGTGTACAATGAAAAAATAATAATTTACGATTTCTCAGAAATCTAAACTTGTATGCGAAAATGTATTGTTTTAATTAAAAAAATATATACTATATAAATTTTCTGTTCTAACTTGACTGCAATTCTATCAGTTGGAAAGAGAAATATTTAGTTTCTTATGTAGATTTTTACATTAAATATAGAATAATGTCAGTATTTGCATAAAGGATTATGAATGTTTTCTTAACTTCTAGTAATAGTACTTAATAATATAGCATTAATTTCAACTTTTTGTCAGCTTTTTTTATTAACTGAAAAATTATGTTCTATAAAAAACTGTTAGAAATATTACATCATTTTTTCTTCCTTTTTTTCAATTTTATGTGTAAAAATTTGAAATCGGATATCAATTCTAGAATACATCAATTTCAAAGTAGCAGATTCAGTTGATAAATTAATCAAAATCTCCTAATTTTGATACTAAATTGCTTAAATATATTTTCATATAAATATATTAGTAAATCTGTAGTAGGAATAAAAAAGAGAAAATCTTTCACACTGTAATTTTTTATACAATTTATGTGTGTGTGATTACGTAAAAAATATCCTTAAGCAAAAAAAAAATTAAAAAAAACCCCTCGGAAAATCATGTAACTCAATTACCTTTACTTTATAGATAAAGTCCAATACTAAGATTATAAAGGTTTTACGCTATGTTCCCTACAATAACAAATTTTAAATGCATAACATATGTCACTTTTTCATTTATCAACCGTAAGACATCTTCAACTATAATCATGTTTCTTGAAATAGAATTGCATTCCCTGTTTGATGTCATTCAACCTTCTTCACGAAAGATATTTTGGATGTAAAAGATTTATAAAGATGAGCTATAAGCTATTTCTCCTTGATAATTGTTTTTGAAAATTATTTTATTGCAAAAATACAACTTACTCATCATTTAACATTTCTTTTTGGAATTTGCAGTTAAAACTAATGAATCGAAGGAAATCTTATTCCATATATAGACTGTTAATGACTTGGAGACAGGTTTTCCAAAATATTATATGTACTGATAATAAAAGCGAATGCCCAGGCCCACGTGTATGTATCTGTGAGTGCTAGCGTATTGGACTCTGCAGACCAGGCCGTGTGACCTAGAGATGTCAAACTTATCACATATATTTGAAGGGCAAAAATGTTAACTTCGGAAGGGATTATTTAATTTTTTAGTTAAAGTTTTAAATAATTTTAATTTGAGGTTAATTTTGATATTTTTAAGCTATAATTTCTGAAAATGTTACAGCACAAAACCGTTTTTCCAGTCAGTGCAAAATTATCTTTCTTTTGAATGAAACAATTTTAATAATCTTTTAGTCTCTACCTGATTCTTGGAAATTCTTTAAATATATTTTTTATCTAATTTTAAATATTTTTTTTTTGCCTTGTAATGGTTTTATTGTTTTGTCAAATATTCAATATTTGAAATTTCTTCCATTGCTGAATATTAAAAAAGAAAGATGTTCTGTTTAATGTTAATTAATTTAAGTTATTGAAGTTCTACTTAAGTTAAGTTGATTAATTAATGTTAATTAATTAAGAAAGTTCTCTTTAATGCCTAATTAATTTAAAAAGCGAGTAAAAAAGTGAAGTTACAGCTCTGAGAAAGCTGGAAGATAGTGAATGGACGAACGCGATCTTATTAGCCGTATACTGTCATCAGACTGGTCTTTATTATGAAAGTCTAGGTACACAATGGACAAAAAATATGAAAGGCTGTTAAAATATTGTTTTAAAGTCTGACAATTTAATGGAAGGATTGACATAAAGCTATGTTTAAGAGATTGAATTGAAATTAAATCCAAGGAATATTTTCAGCGAACCAGTTGCAAAAATACAAGTTGCTCATCATTTAAGGCTTCTTGTTTGGAGGAATTTCATTTAAAACTAATGAATAGAAGAAACTCGTATTTCATATATAGATTGTGTATGGCTTGGAGACATGTTTTCCAAAATATTATATCTACTGATGATAAAAGCGAATGCCCAGGCCTACGTCTGTGTGTGTCTGTGAGCTCTAGTGTATTGGATTCTGCAGACCAGGCCGTGTGACCTAGAGATGCCAAAATAAACACATAAAAGCGTTTAGTAAAATAAAAAAAATGCTTTAAAAAAAGCGTTTAGTAAATGAATAAAAATTAAAACTAAAGCCATTAAGAGCAGCGTAATTGACGCCATCAGAACAGAAAACGGATCAATGATTTCAATAATTCTGCAGAAAAATTGACTATGCAAAATTTCACAAAAGTTGGAACGATAAAAACTGCGTACACAAGAATGTACAAAACTCCTTGAAAATAATCGTTTATTAAAGCGTATCATTAACATCACCTGTCCCACTTGCAGCATTTTCATTGTGCAAACTTTTAATGTGTACGTCATAACATATTGCATTGGTAACTTGTCATTTTTTTTCAAAATTTATCTCCTCTTGCCTTTTTTAATCTTCATCTAAGATTTTGTTTCGTTCTATTTATTATTTTTATCTTCAGAATCCACCAAAGGAGGAAAGATCTTTATAGGTATGCTGTAGTTCGAACAGTGACGAACAAAATTATGAATTTCCCCTATTCCCTGAAAATGGCATTTTTAATAAATAAATAAAATGGAAAGCATCTTCCTGATTAGGTGTCGACATTTCAAAATCACTATCATTACTTTTGGAACAAGAGATAAAAAAAATCCCCAGACCTTAAGCACATTTACAAATATATAAATAAAAAATATTTTAAGATGAATCTTTAAGCCTTAATTATATTTGTTCATACAATGTACATCTAGGATTAATCAGTTCGGAAACAAAATTTTTATCTTACCACTAGAACTAACAAAAATTGACATAGATATAGATTCTACCAGATGGCGTTTAGTTCTGGTAGTTTTAAAATAGATAGAACGAAGAAAAAGGAATTTAAAAACTGTGAAATAACAGAAAATTTACGAAATATTTCTGAAACAGAATCAACTTCAAAATGCTTTGTGAAGTACTTATTTGCTCAAATGGAAATCTTATGCTTCGAAAATAATTTTAAATCAATACACCTCTTCAAAAATCGTCTTTTCACAACCTTACAACACAGTTATTACAGACATTCTATAATAAAAGCTCTTTTATATCTGAAGTTTCAAAACGCCGAACAACTTCTAGAAAATATTAGCCTCGAGGCAATTGATTCAAATGGCCCAAACACAAAAACCTCCCTACACTCATTCATGAACAAAACGACGAGGTTTACATTTTCCCAGAATGCGTTCTTTTAATTAAACTCCAACCCCATACAGACATTTTAACGTCACTGTCTCTAAAATAATAGAGACCCAGTCGTATCTCCCAGCGAACTCTAACACCAGTGGTTTATGTTTAAAAGCAGCTTTACGGAAGTTGTCCTAAAACACGAGATGGAGCAAGTTAAGAGAGTGCTGCTTTTAATAAAATGTTTAAAGCACACGCTCGGGGGCTTTAGGGCGGCCTTTTAAAGTATGGCCTGCGTGATCAAGACGTTGCAAACGGAATAGGGAGAAAGAGAGATAGAGAGAGAGAGGTAGTTAAATTAAGACCATTTTAAAATGAAAAGGATTCGCAAGAAAATATTTTCTTTGACTACAAGATGTATGGTTGTTGGTCTAACGGAGGAAATGTATAATCAGCCATGTGCGAAGGTAAACAGGTGTGGTAAAGACATTAATTGAATAATAAGATAAGGAACGAAAATGCCTTATTTCCCGATATGTAAGGAGTTTAAGCAAAGATATTGAATTTTCTGAAATTTTCAACTAGTTAAGTAAATGCGCATATAGCTTTATAAATATGTGGATGTTTTACATTACATTACTGAAAAGATAGAGGTATGGATTTTAATCACAAACAATTCGATGCAGTTACCTATTTGAGAACAAGCTCCAAATTGTACATTTAAATGAGTAATTGCTTTTATAAAGTATTACGGAAGAAAAATAAAATGCAGCAATGCAAATTTATAGTAATAATTGTAATTTATAACGCCTTTTTTGCAACAGATTTTTAAAAAAAATTTATTATTTATCAAACTTAACGTAAAATTGCTTTTGCAGTTTAAAATTGTGAACATAAAATACATTAAATGGTAATGATTAATGATAGCAAAACTACATACATTCATATCAATTGAAATGTTGTCTATAACTTTTAATATTCTTACATAAACTATAATACAAGCTTTAAAATTCATATACGAAGAAAACTAGAGTTATGATTATTTTACAGATATTTTTAGAATAATTGTTTTTAACGTTTGACTGTAGGACACTTTGGAGAATAACTTCTTGTTTTTTTTCATGAATTTTAATTGTTTTTGAAAACCTTCAAATGTTACTAACAATAAATAATTATTTTAAAGATAAAAATTTCATTTATTATTTATTTGAAGAAAATTACAAAAACTGCAATCTCTGAAATTAAGCGATAACTATGAATTTAAAAGTTTCAAAATGCTATCCTGTAAAAAACCATTATGAGAGTGTTTACACATTTTAGAAAAAATTCTAAAATCTAAAGTTTTGCACATTTAATTAAAGTTTAAAATATAAAGGCTATTTCTTTAAATATTAAGTGTGACAGCACAATTTCTTGATTATACGAATGTCTGCGTCATGATTTTCAGGATAAAAGTACTTTTCTTTTAATTACAAGACCTATTAATTTTCTCTCCTTTTACTTCCAGGGTCTATCATTCATTATGGGTTTCCGCTCAGAATGGGCTCTTTCCAACAAACAAATGGCACAGTAGTCCATCCACAAGTAAAATATCAGGAGATTTCGTTGGAATGTGTTGAATAATACCTGTAACAATTTTCATTTTTTAAAGGATGGATTGATAATTTTTGAAGTATGTAGTACTTGTAACTTTACTGTAATGAAGTTTCAGTTTTTGAAAGTCATTGGGATAAAGCAATAAAATTTATTTTGCAAATATCGAACGTAAAACATTCTCTTGAGAGTATGTTGAGTTAATTTTGATTTTTTTCCCACTATTCTTATTTTCAATTTCTCATTGTAGGATATTTCATTCATAAATTCCTTTTGAATTTGAATTTTTCTTACCATTGAGGGAGACAAGTTAGTAAATTTTACGCAGCGTATTCCATAGTAAATAGGCCTATTACAGTCGCGGTTATTCAGGGAATCCCAAGGTTCAACAAAAGTCCCTATGCATATTTCTTTATTTATCTTCTTTAATTAGTCTGCACTCATGTCTCTTCAAACTGTTTTGTTTGGGGCCACCTGGCTCGTCAATAATTGGTAAATTATGGTTTTTTTCAGATTTTTTGAGTGGTTCAATTTAGTTTATAATTTTTTTATTATTGCAAGAACTTATTTAAAGACATGGAAATTTCTACATAATTCTGGTAATGAAAGAACTGTCACTGTATGATAAGCTAAAATTTCCTGACCTTTGTGTGGAGAATTGTTTATGAAAGGAATGATAACGCTGCCCAATTACATCAGGGATGACATAAAATAGGTTAAATCACAAATTATTAGGACAGATGCACTTTCAGAACTTATTTAGATTTATAAAACATGTTCACCTTATAATTTAGAGTCTCTTCCTAGGACACCTACAGTAACATCCACAGACACACTATTATACACAGCATAAGAACACATAGTAAAGACAAGAATACATAAATATTCTACTAACATTCAATGTCTACATATCAATCGCAGATATCATATAGACTAATTAATGCGAATCCAATTAATGCTATTAATGTAGATATAAAGTGAAGTGAAAACCTTGAAGAAAGATAGTTTCAATTTTTAAGGTAAGTCATATCACTGACTCTCCGACATGCCTGAAGATCATGCATAAATCATACTGAATGACCAGATCAACGAAACAGCAACACTGGCGGGAACTGTGGTTGAATCCTAAGGGCCAGCGCCGGCCACAGTACAACCCTTCTCTAAGGAAGTACGTCCCTTCATCGATGGAAGGAACCCCAACTTTTCCAACTTTTCGTGTACCCTCCAGGGTGACGAGATCCAACCACCATGCTGGAAACATATCATCCTCAGTTCAAGGTGCCTCCCCGGGAGCACTATTTTTAAGGCAGAAATTATGAAAGACAATGAAATGAATACTATTCATTCATTATTCATTTCATTACTTAAACGCAGAATTTTTTTAACAATCTTTACAGCAAGCAACATACCATACCATGCCTGCCATTTCCATTTAGGTATTTTTTAACAATGAAACAGCGGGACTTAATGAAAGCTCAAGCGGAACAGGATTCAATCGAGAACGACGGCCTGAAGAAGCTCCATTGTATTAAAAATTCATTTAAAACTGTGTAAAGACTGTTCATAATAGTAAATGTTCTCAATTACAAAAGGTAACAGAGTCAACAACTCCATCAGGAGGAAAACTGCGGGGAAGTTGAACGAATTAAGTTATGCTAATGATCGAAGTTTCTAGCTGATCACAAAGCGAGTGGGAGTTACAAGAGTAAATGGCAGGAAAGCCAAGTAACTGGAAAGCGCTTTAAACGCTAATTAGTGTTGACACGTAATGCGTTAATTAAGGCAAGGAAAATGTACAAAGGAAGTCGGAGAAGCAAGAAAGCATGTTAGACACAGTGGTTTCAGCAGAGAAATGAACTTTATAAAAGAATATTTTACGGATGCATATGGTCAGTGGACATAGGAAATACCGTTAATGACTTTTCCACTATATTATTATATATATTATATAATTATTATTATTATATATATATATATATATATATATATATATATATATATATATATATATATATAATAATTGAGATATAGCGCATTAGTAATAATTAGAAATATAACACTTGGTAAAGAAACATCTTATTTTAATTTTAGACGGATTTTCTTTCAATGTTCGAATTATTATTTTAACCTGCGTGTCGAATATAGGAGAAGTTTCCCTAATGAAGTATTCTGTACTGTGAGCACATACCCTGTTCTCCTGTTTGCAAAAAATAAAAGATTCTACTCAAGAAAAATCAGGAAATAGTTGTTTTCTTGACTAGTCATCCATTTATTCACATCGAGCCACACCATATTTTTATGCAATTTCCGATTAAAAAATTCTATATCACAGTTACGAATATTTCTTAAATAACAATAAAAATTATTTTCTTCATAAACTACTAATTTCACAAGAAACTAGCTGAGTTTCTGTGTGATCGATAAAATTAATTTACTCTGTGTTTCCTCGCGAGCTATTGATCTCTCACACACCACATAAACGTCTACTTTTTTTCACTGCGAAGCGAACAAGAAATCTATTCTGTATAATTTTTAAGACAACGGGAATGCGCTTCCATCTGGAATTAGGAAGGGAAACTAATCCCAACACTGTACATGAATTATTCAATACTTCATTTCTGCTCTTTTATTGAGTGTCAATGTGGTCAGAAAAAATTATTTATGATTGTGAAGTTGTTTACTGCATTTGCGGCAATTTAGATGTTTGCATACTGAAAGATGACAGATTAATAAAAATAGATTAAAATACTTTCAAAAACGGTCTTTATATCTGATGCCAGCTACGGTGAAATCTTCATAAACCGTATTTTATAGCTTCCATAATGTTCGAAAAGTATTGAAAGAAAAAAAAGAAAAGAATAATATTTTGTTAAAATATTTATCTATATTTCTATAAAAAGATGTATAATCTTAATACTGCCATTCTGTAATGTGTCATCACTAAGAAGGGGAATTTACAGATATGCTTAATGCATGTTTAATGAATGCAAGGTCAAAGAACAACAACTTTGGTCCCAGATCCACCAAGAATTTCCAAATACTTATATCAAACCAATATAAATCCAAAAAATCTAAAGCTAGCCGGTCAGGTAAATTAGAGTGTTGATCATAGAGCAATCTCTCTAGCTACTCTCTGAGCGCATTTGTGCTATTATTTAGCAACAATTAGCGCAAATGTGTGCATTGACTACTTCACTGTATGCTGGTTTTGTATGTCCTATCTGTGTTTCCTAAGGAATTAAATTTAATCATTATTCAGCTTTTTATACTTCTCACCATACACCCATCGGATGATGTCTTTAAAAATACTTATAAGTAAAATGCTTACGATATAGATACATTAGGACAATTCGTTCAAAAAAATTAAATGAGAAATGAATAAAGAGGTGAAAGTAACAAAGGAATTATATTGGCGATAAAAACTTATTTGCAAACTTTTTTTTTTTTGTTTCCAGAAAAACAATTGAAAAAATGCTTACCAGAACGAAATTAAAAGTCTTAAACAATGCGAAAACGTGCTCACTTCTGCAGTCCTTAACTCAAGAATCAATTCATAAAGAATGTCACACCCTTTTTAATGATATCAATTGAAACGTGCTACAATATCCACGTACTTTTGATGTCTTATAAGAAGGCAATGAAACTTCGGCGCTCCTCTTAACTGTTCATCATTCGAAGACCAACAAGAAAAACTATTCCAAATCATATTCCCTAGGGCAAGCTATTACCAAAGTGCTGCCTTGCAGCACAAACTGACAAACGTCAAAGACAAAGAGAAGAAAAGAGAAAGCAAAAACTTTTTACATCAGCAAGAATGACACCAGAACCGCAAAACAGTAACTCCTCACCTTTTTTCTTTCTCCCCCTTTTACCCCCTCCCCCCAACTCTTCATCTTACCCTTTTCTCTGTTCTTTCCGGCTGAAACCTCAATATAAAAGAGGTGAAAGTTGCAGAACGCTTTATCGGCTATCCATCTTAATTGATCAACCGTTGGCGGTCTCTCTTATGTAATAGATGGCGACTAGTTAATTGGCTTGGCGATATTTTTTATGCGATCGGGGAAGATGAATTTCGTGAGTGTTTTCGTGGTATCTGATTTACTCGTAAAGAAAAGAATGTGTGCAAAATAATTGCTTTCCAAGTCATTTTATCTCTTCTTCCAATATTTGATTCTTATTCGGTTCCCCATCATTACAGGATAAAAAGAAAATTAAAGAAGAGATTTTAGATATTTGGCCTCTGGTTAGAAATAAGAATTTATATTAAACCAAGTTTTCACAGGGATAAAAAATTAAACAAACCTACGAGTGTTATGATTCTGAGTTGAGTTCCCCGAGATTCTGATTTTCTTCCCTTAATTACTGTTTTATTATTTTACAATTGTTTTTAAATTAAAATACTTCCTCTAAAAGAAATTTTTCTTGAAATTGTAAGAGGGTATTGTAGTTGAAATCTTCTTCTATTAAAAATGTTTGTATTTCCTTTTTAAAAATTATTCCTGTTGACAAACCTCAAAATGAGATTATATTATAACAATTGGTGTTGGAGTTGGATAAAAAATATCAATTTTTAATTACTCAACTTTAAAATTAAGTAGAATCGATTAAATTTCTGTTTGGTTTAAGAAACTTTTTTGTTTTATTTTGAAAGACATTTAAAATTATATTCTCAAATGTTTCTTTAAACATGTTATTTTTTTCTTTTAAAAGGAAGAAGTTAAGTTAATAAGATTTTTATTGTTTTTTTCTATTTTTCTATTAATATTACATCAGAATGAACTTAAACCAAAAGTAAACATTGTATAACTTAAATTACTTTGGAATAAGAGCGCAGTTCTACTTGTAATATTTCATTAAATGCTTGAATAAAAAAAATGATTTTTTTTCCTACTCGCAAATTTAAAATTTCATAATGATTTATAAGATTGGGCATCTACAGCATTTAATCGTCATTTTTTTAAAAGATGTCTTAATATCAAATCTATTTCAACTCAAAAGAGCTTCAAACCTTAATTCAAAAGATGCGCCTTAAGGTAATATCTGTAAAAAGAATTGTGTAATTTTATTTCTTTTTATTCACGTTTCTTCATTTAATTTCTTTTTATTCACGTTATTTAACATTTTTCTTTGGCAGCTGAAAAAGAAATGTGATTCTGCTCTATTGTTCTAAGAATTAATTCGTTTTCTATGAACAAATTGAGTAGTAATATTTTCATTTGTAATTTCTTTCTTTAGAAAGAAAAGTTGCAGATGCAGCATATTTTGGAATTTTAAAAATTTTATTAAGGCTTTGTTCATTTAAATTTTATTATGTAAAGAAAAATAGCAAAATAACAAATTTTGAAACTGCTTATTTTTTATTGTGCAAAATTACTGAAGCCGCAATTTGCTCCTTTTAATTTTATTATTATTCTTTTTTTGAAACAAGAAGCTTCTAATTGATCATCAGTGAAATGCCCAAATATTTAATTTTATAATAATTAAGTCATCTTCATCTTGGAGATAAGTGTAGCACATTAATATAACGGTAAGTATCACTGAACCCATGAAAATAAAAATTAATTGCATACATGAATTTTCTAGATCATTAATGAATTTAAATATCGTTTCAGTCATTTAACATATATATTCAATTTAAATTAAATAGTTGTGCATATAAAAGAGATAGTTGTGTACATAAAAGAGTTTATAATTTTATGAATTATGGAATTCAATAAATGAATGGTTTGAAATTTGAAACAAAAATTCAAATATTACGAAACTTTTCTCATGTAACAGTGATTCTACTTAAAGAGGGGAAACCGTTAACATTTTGATAGTTTTAAATAATTTTATTATGAGAGATTATGAATATAACTGAATGATAAAGAACATAATGTCTAAGATTCCCACATCTTTTCACGTGTTTTTTAAATCATATCGAAGCATAATGTAAAAAAAAAAAAAATCTAGAAAAATATCAACAATTTATAGTTTTAACAAGTACACAAGTATATATATATATATATATATATATATATATATATATAGAGAGAGAGAGAGAGAGAGAAAGGGTTTGAAGGACTGTAAAAGAAACATTACTTGGAGTATGTTGAAGGAATTTGGTTTATGTTATATTTACAACATGGGGAAATGAAATGCACAATTAAAAAAAAAATTAGTTCATTTTTTTGCAATAGATGGCGTTGTAGATTATTGGCGTAGTAGTCAAAATGTAAACTACTTTAATTTTAAAATCATTATAATGATAAAAGTAATGTATGTTTAAGCTATAGCCATGACTTGTTAAAAGTAGAAAGCCCTCTGTTAGTAAAATGCTATTACCAAAAGAATAGCAATTATATTGCTACTTTGAAAGAATATCGCCGTCTTAAAGATTTCAGAAAAGGATCCTTGTCTGTGAATCGCTTAAAGAAACGGATTAACAAATTTGAAACTACAGGAGAACTTGGAGTGATCCCTGGAACTAGTAGAAGAAGGTCTCTGAATCAGGAAGTTTTTGAAGAGATTAGAGAAGAATTGATTCAGGTTTAGTGGATCAGCGTCCTGTAAGCATTAGAATTTTAGCAAAGACTTTATCAAAATCATGGGTGACCGTATTCAACGTTTGTTGCAGTTTGGTGTGATATGACTTCTGACTTTATTATTGGCCCATTTTTTTTCGAAAATCTTACACCAACTGACTAGTTGCTTCTAGTTTGCTGCACCGTAAACGGCACTAGTTACACTCAAATTTTAGAAAGTAATGTGATCCCTGTTTGCAAGACAGAAACTGCCACGATTCAACAATCTTCAAACAACAATTTTCCTGCATTACTATGAGAGAAAAATAATTAAATATAATTTAATAAACGGGTGGAGGTATATTGATGACTTACTTTTGATGAACTTAGATAATACTAATATTGTCACGAATTGCTATCCAAAACATCTAATTCTAACAGAAACAAATAAAAAACTTGAGGCTACCTATTTTTATCTTATAAAAATTCAAATTTAGACAAATTTTATAAATAATTCCAAATTTTTTAAATAAATTTTTTACACTGTTTTTTTTAGGTGGTATAGTGTCGCCTGAAAAACAGCAAATGATTCTGATTTCAACTTATAGCATAAGTGTAAACTCATTGAGATCATGTTAATCACATCTTTTTCTGGTTCCTGCTTATCATATGACTTCTCAATTTGGATATAAACTTATGTATTTCCACATAAAGAAGGAGAAAAATATCATCGAAGAAGGAGATAACGGAATTTCATAGATTTTATTATTCATTTAAGAGAAGCCTAGCGCGTTTTTCAAAGAAAGTGATAATTGAATTTATACGATGTTTTAATTCATGTTAATATTTATTTATACGATGTTTAAATTCAGTGCCCTTTCATGTTTTGATTCTTGTGTTTAGCTTTTTTTAATGGGGTGATTTATTATTATATGTTTAGGATGCTTTTATGTATAATATTGAATTTATCTTTGGTGCTAAAAGCACTTATGCATACAATAAAGCAATGTAAATTCTAAGTTTTCAGCTTTTGAAAAACATGTATGAATGTTTAGCAAATAACAGTTATAGTTTATTATTAAATGCTCATTGTTATTAATGATAATTGATATTATTTAATTTATTTAAATTTATTATTCAACATGTTAATGGAACAAATAAAAATCTTTTATAACTTTTTTTAGTTTATGAATTATTAATCTGATATGTCTAAAATGATTTTATCACAACATCCTCATACAATACAAAAATAACTAAATCAATAAAACTATCAGTACCATTTTTCATATTTGTTGACATGAACTAAGTTATTTGTTTAAATATTAATTAAAATAGAAATTTAAGATATATTTATGCACATTAAAATAATATGAAGTTTTTTATAGTATTTTTAAAAATGCTATTGGAATTTGGTAGAATGAGTTTATCAATAATGAAATCGCAATTTTAATTTCAATTATAGTGTTATTTTTTTAATTAGAAAAAGAAAACACTGTAATTATATTACCAACAGATCTGATTATGAATATTAATGTACATAAGTTATTAATAATTGTAAAATTCTAACTATACATTCTTATGGAATATATAGAAAATTTTTTTAAAGATTTTAAGAATAGTATTTACATTATAAATTTATGAAGCAATACATAATTTATTATTTTAATTAAAATTATAAACACGAAGTAGCAATGCAAAATTGAAAAAAAAATAATGCTTATATTAAGCAAACAAAAAAAATCTAGTCTGAAGAAATCATACTTTCAAAAGATAGTTATTAATTCCTTAAAAAAATATTAAAACTAAATCAATTCGAAGTTTTGATTTATTGTTTTTAAAACCTCAATTTCTATTGTAACCCTAAAAACATAAATAAATAATTTTTTTTTAAATAAAAGTACTTTTATAATACTAATAAAAATTGAGAAAAAATTTCTTCACTTCAATTTAATGAAATAAAAAATAATTTGTTTGGAGAAATTCTGAAAACTGAGGGTTTTATATTTATGTATTTGAAATATATATTTTGTGCCCTATTCAAAAGCTTTTATAGTGCTAAAAATTATCTGGCCCTTATTGGCTGAATTAGTCATAGTATGTCTTTTGGCTTTTCGTATTAACAATTTTGGTTGTGTGTCTTCAAGCCAACAAAAAGAAATAACAATTTGTCGACCACAGGATAAGTCACTCTAACACATAAGCGTAGGAGTAAGCTATTAAATAATTGCCATTTAACCTATTTTGATCACTCACAATGTCACATCCTTCATGAGGTTTGTGCGATCCAGAATATCAAGATCTGCCTACTTGAGGTCACGTTAATGCAGCGAGAATTAATATTAATCTAATTGATTTAATACTTAAGGTTAAATACTTAATTTGACCTAAAACTGGATGCCTCATAGTTAATTGAATGAATTACGCTTTTAAGACATTTGTTTACAAGGGTCCACGAGGAAAATTAATTTTAACAGTGTTATGAGATCCATTAGGTTATAAAGTAAGCAAGTTATCCTTTTTATTTTTCAGAATGTGTTAATGAATTCTGAAAAATAAAAGGGATTATTCAAGTGACTGATAAAAAAAAATGGAAAAGAATTGTTATTTTATAATTTTAATGAAATTATTATTGTCATCTTTAATTTTGTTTAAAGGAATTAATAAATATTTTATTGCTGGTATTGGCGACATATAGTAATTTTCTTTTTTTTTTTTTTTTTTTTTTTTGTAATATTCGTAATATAATTTGCATAATAATTGCCTTTCATACTAGCCCATTTATTTTTGGCTTAAACGGAATTCTTAATATTAACTTTTTTGTTATTAATATTTATTTGACTTTTATGTCATTAATATTTTACATTTCACTTTATAATGCTGTTTTATTTAGAACTCATAGGAATCACCAGGATCAGTTTCAAAAACATTATTCAGGTCATTTATTTTGTTATGAAATATCAATATTATTTTTCACTGGATGTAATACTCACTGTAAGCTTTTAAATCAAAAGTAACTCAATGAGTTATTTCGAATCTTTATTTATATCGCTAATTTTCTTTAAGATATATGAATATGTTCAGGATGAAATATTAGAAAATGTTTAAAAACAATTTTTTTGAATAAAATAAATTTTAAAAATATGAAACATTTACGAATTAAAAGCCAAAGAATTCAGTTTTTTTCAATTCTCAGAAATATATTTTAGCAATATTCAGCAAAGCTCTACTAGTTTAAAAGTTTAGCTAATGATCTGTTTAGACTTGTGCAAATAAGAAATATATTACCTAGTTTATAAACCACGAAGCTGCATTTCTATTTAGATATATTTTCAATTGTTTTCACATTGTGAAGCATTGAATTAAAAGTGAAATCTTTTTTAATGAACTTTTCGGTAATTCAGAAACTACGTAACAAAATTAAAAATTACCACACCAAATTTTAATAGAAGATATCCATTAGATATTAATTTATGACGGTTTCCTAAAAAAGATATCGGTGAAATTTAAAATTTGTGAAAATACTACTTAAAGATACAAAATATTATTAAAACTTCATAGACATGAAGTAGAGTAAAGTGATTTATCTGAAACTAAACATATTTTCAGGGAATACCTAGTCTCATAAGACGGCTGGAAATTAATGTATTCTAAATTGTTATGTTATTCTTCATGATGAATTTTATTTCATACATCATTATTTCTTCGTAAAATATGACATAGAAATGAATTAAATATTTATCTTTTGAATTCTGCATCTGACATGCAGATGCTTTTGAAGGGAAAATATTTCATATTTGGGTAACATCGTAGTGAAAATATAGAGAAATACACCTAAAGGAAAAGAGGCAATAAAAAACTGATAAGACAGCAGAAAAAGAATCCTAGCAATACGCAAGGAAAACATGAACACATGGATGTAGAGCAAAAAGTCTGACGAAAGACAAAGCATGTAAAAGAAAAATTCTCGAGTGATGTCGAGAAATTTTTGAAAAAATATAACACATCCTTGAACTTCTAAAAATAATCCTGAAGAAGAATTCGATTGATAGGACCCTGTTCATATTGTTGAACTCAATTATAGTAAATGTCTGGCCTAGCGATACTAATTGCAATGAAAGAGTAAAACTATATAACTACATAGTTTTAAACTGGGTTTATTATATAATGTACGATTATATATAATATATAAATCTATAGTGTTAATAGCTTATATAAATTATGTTATTTACCATGATATATAATTATATAACATACCATTCAATACTTTCAAGACAAAGTCTTAAATAACAATTATAAAACATTCTGCGTGTTTTTTTTATTTAAAATTTTTAATTTAAAATTCTACATTTATATATATATATATATATATATATATATATATATATATATATGTGTGTGTGTGTGTGACTCTTTGTATTTTATCTAAGCTTTCAAAGCAAATAGCAGATGATATAATTAGCGATAAATTCCAATTATTAGATATTATGGCTAGTATAATTAGCCATAAATTAGCTAATCTTTTTTTTCCTTTCAAGATAGCTGAATTCAGTATGAATACCAATTGTTTTTTTGTTCGTTTGTTTATTTATTTTTTAGCCCTTATCGTGGCAAGATTGCTTTTTTGAAGAAAAGCAAAAAAAAATGTATGTAGGTAGCTTCTTTACGCTATAACTATATATTAATATACGCTTAATATAATATATATAAAACTAAGTTAAAAATTATTTTATAGTGGTAGTATATTTTTATGAAGTTGTATGTATGGTATATTATTATGTAATTGATTTTTAAGTTTGAAATTTCAGATAATATTTAATTAAATGTGGTAGAGGAAAATTGTTTCTATTTACTGAAGCATCAATAATTTTCTGGAATACAATCAATTCTGCACAGAAAAAGTTTGATGGCGTTACCCGATGATCAGGTAAGCTAAGCAGTTGCGTGCAGTTGTTGAACTCAGTATGAAAATACTAAATAAAATTACGTGCGGATGAACGATCTTAGTAGATAACTTGAAGGCCTTAGTAGAATGTGAAACTAGTAGACAATGTAAAACTTTCATAATTTATCATACGAATCTTCGTCAAGATATAAAATTTTTTATACCAATAATGTATTAATTTTTATTATATTTCTTAAATGAAATCTATCAATTTTCTTCCGTTAAATCTTATTTTATATCTTTGACTACTATTAATATTTTTCTACTTATTATTCGCTTATTACTATTATTGTTAATGATCTTACATTTGATATTTTAATATAATTATGCAATAAGAAATTCCCACGATTTACAATATTTTTCATAAAACGCTAATAGTTATTTATGAGTCTTTTTATTTATATTTTACCTAATAATGCACTCAAACTGATGTGAATTTGCTAGAAGCTTGATAACCTATATGTAGTTTTCTGTTGTGGAGTTGCTGCATGCATATTTTTTCTCGATTTTTACCGTTAAAGAAATTTATACTCTAAAATTTATGAAATAATAACATTTTATTCTTGAATTTATAATAAATTAACATTCAAATTTACGAAATTATATTTATAACGAAAAATTATTATTATTATTTTTGCTTAAAATTTATTCGTTTATGTAATTATATTTTAATCAATAGCAAATGTGTTTCTTATACTTTAATTTATTTTTTTAATGTGATATTTAGAAAAAAAAATAATTTTTCTTTGAATGTCGTCATTTTTTATATTAAATAAAGAAATCTGTTTAAAAAATGACATTCTATAGAATTGAACAAATATTATTTCCTCTACCTAATTTTAATAAATTTTTGAAATAAAAAATTGGAATAATTTTTTTTTTTTTTTGAAATGCATTCTACGACTTCATTCAGCCAATTCAGGCATTTCATCACATAGTGTTCATTTATATTTTAAGAAATAATAATATTGAAAAGAAAATTTTAATCAAAATATCAGTAAACATTCAAAAATAAAAATGACATTCAAACATTTTATTATAATGCATCTTCCTTTCTAATAATTTATGTTGCTTGATGAAAAAATTTTTCCTTTATCGCTAGATTTCCCATTGCTTTTAAACAAACAACAATTTTCATTAGCTCTTTTTTTTAATATCATAAACATATTTAAGATTCCATTTTTCTAAAGAATAACAAATTTCAATGTGCCTTACTTTCTTCAAACCCATTGATTACTTTCAAACATATTATACTTTTTAGGTTACCTTTTACCTTCAAGCCTATTACACTTCATAATTCATCATCGTGCTACAAAGCAGAAAGTAATTCCTAAAAAAATTACTGCTTTGATTTCAATAACATATGGGGTATTAAATTATCCTTTTCTTTCAAATTTCTTTTTAACTATTTGATTGATGAAGTTATTAAAACTTAGTATTTTACTTTTCAAAAATATATTTTTAAAAAGTCAATAAAGGTAGACATTTCGGTATAAATGAAAAATCAATAATTTCCAATGTAACGTTGCAGAAGAAATTAATTTTAAGTTGTTACATGGTTAAGACAATTAATTCATGTTTTTAATTTTCTTCTTTTTTTATATTTTTAAATTATTAAAAATTGCAGAATGTTGCACAAAAAAATAATTATCGCCCAAATTCGTTTATGAAATTTTTATGTTGATTTTCTTCAAATTGTAAATATCCACTAACTTCTGTATATTTAACGGGGATTTTTATGAACAGCATATAAAATGATAGGAACTTTTAATATAATTTTAAATGTGATTATATTAAATTTATATTTATGAATGATATGCTGTTCTGCTATACAAGTGTTCCAGTGCCTTTTATTTTCATTTCTAAAATGTATTTAAAACTAATGTTTATACAATCATATATATATGTGTATATAAACATCATTTTTATAATTTACGTCTACTAACGTATATTACATTTTATATCAAACAAAAGAATCATTGTCTATGTTTCAAAACGAATTATTGCAAAATATTAAATATTAATATAATTAAATTTATATTTCTTTATTTATTAAGTAAATGTAAAACCTTTTTTAATCAATTTTTAATGAAGGAATATGCATTCTATTTAAATGTCAACGTTGTAAAAAAAAACTGATATTATTAAAATGTCTTAAATATAAGTAAAAAAATTAATCTTACAGGTGATATTTTATTGTTGGAATTGCATGCATTTTTAGTCTCGTTAAAAGATTAATTAACATATTAGTTATTTTAGCACAAATATATTCAGAACTTTCAGAAAGTATTTGAACAAAAAATTTATTTAAAAAAATGCTTTAAAAACCGAGTAATTCATGAAAAAAATATTATTATCAAAAGAATGTATCTCCATCTTTAAGAATGAATTTTAGCTGTTAAGAATTGGTTTTACATGTAACAGAGCTAAGTTCTATTAAATTTCTCCCATAATTTAAATTTTACTTAACGCAGTTCTTAAAATTTAATTTTAAAAAAAATTATTTAAAAAATAAATTATTTCTTTATTTGATGTTCTTAAAATAAAAAAAAGGAATTTATTGTAGCCAAACAAAAACAATTACTAAATCATTTACAACGGTATATTCTCAGATATCATGGAAAAAATAAAATATAGAATCCGCTGGCAATTCAACTTTCTCGTGTACCTAGACAACATAGCATCATGTTTTAAGTTGTTCCTTGTCATGTATTTCATGACTTTTTTTTGGAGTTTGAAGATTGGAATCGAGTGTAAAGCCACAAACTCCTGAAGTCCAAGGGAAAATTCTAAAGCACGAGTCTCCCCATTTCTATCCAAAAGAATACTGCGAGTAGCGACTGAATATATCGTGTTTTGCATCAACAAAGATAGCAGATTATGGATTTGGGACATATTTCTTTCTGCCAAATGGTACCAAAATTTTATCACAAAATGGTATACGAAGTTTCAATCCCTTTTTGAGCATTTTTCAGATATCGAGTTCACAATCTCATGAAAAACCGATCATTACCGAAATGTATATTTTGAATTTAATACACATTTACATTTTTTTCGAAAATAAAACTATGTATGAAATTTTAATGTTCTAGCTCTTTCAATATTTAAGTTATATTCTCATCCAAAAATAGATATAATTAAGCGTATTTTCATAACACTTCAAATAAATCTAGAAATTTCTTGTTAATGCTACATATTGATTTCATTCTGTTAATAATTTATATGTTCATGTTAATACCACATATTGATTTCATTTCTCAATGAAGTTTTGAATTATTGTGAAAAAAAGACAAAAAAAAGATTGGCAGATATATTAAATTATAAAAATCTATTTCTCTTGTTTAAAACATGGAAATACATCGAGATGTCATTTTTTATTGATTACAATGCTTTCTCTTTCCGAGAAAGTAAAATATTGAAAAGAAAATATTTAGATAAATATTTCTTATATTCAAATTGTACATTTATACTGGAATAAGCTAAAAAAGTTCAACTCTTACTTTAATTAAGAAAAGAAATACCACATTTAGATTGTACGGTTGTATTTCAACCGTATATTCCAATTGAACTAATCTGTTTTGAAGTCAGCCTGAATTGTTAACTTAAAGCCCTGTTACAAATGGTTAATTTCTTTATTTTAAACCACTCAATAGTCGACAAGAGGGACGTTATATGCTCATTGGGAAGATCTTCCTAGAAGGGGTGTTGAAATGTTATAAAATATCCAAAAAGAGAGCTATTTTAAACTTCATAAATTTTTAAGAAAGTTACAAAAGTCCAATTTCTTTATAAGTTTGAAGGATCATTTTTTATAAATATAACTAATAAGCAAAAGGAATAAAAAAATAAAAATGTAGACTTTCTTATTTCATTATAAACGCATTATTAGCCTCATTTAAACCAGACCTTTAAGTTTGAAAATTTCTAAATCGAAGTATATATATATATATATATTTTAGGAATTAGTTATTGAATCTGAATACTATATAGAATTCTTTGATCATTAAATAAGAATATACTCTTTGATCTTTATAGTTGTCAGAAAATGCAAAAATAAAGGTTTTTTAATTATCTCCAAAATTTCTTTGAACTCAGTAATTTTCAATCTTTAAGTTTATCGCAAATAATAATAAATACTTTTTTGAATAATAGTGATTCGAATTTGACTGATTGCCAGATGAAAGTTCAAAGAAGAATTCTAATTAATCCAGCTGGTAAGTTAGAACAAGCCACAAATATTGCAAAGCAAGAAATCATGTGATTAAAATTTAACAATTTCTGTCACGATTATCATCAGTTTACCCAAAGGAAACTAAGTTCTTTTTAAATCAACCTCATTGAAACAGTCTAGATTAATATAACTTACGGAGAAACTTCTTTAAATAAATACCGACCGAGATGCTGCTTACAAGTAAATCTCGCGATTAATTTATAAGCAGCAACCGAGTTCGAGAATGTTGCAGATAATGGAAAACTAAATTAGAGTGAACCACGCAAGAAAAGAAAAGGATTACACATTTTTATTTAATTTGTTCTAGGAAATGATGAAAAGTGTGATTTTTTTTTAGTAATGAGTTTTTGCTTGAAGAGAGTTATTGCTCTAATATTTTTTTCTCTCTTAATCAAAATATCAAAAAGTCTTAAATTGGTTTTTCTTGGAATAAGAAATCTTTTAAATAAAGTATCTTATAAAATATTCAGTTTTCAATTAATATGAATTTACATCTTTTTTTCGTAAAATGCATATCGATTTGAATAATTTAAGATGAAACTGCGAAATGTATTTGAAATGAAAAAATGTCGGAATCATCAAGCATTTTGTCAATTTTCTTATAAAAAATGCGAGCATGTTTTAGTTTCACTTTATGCAAAATTGTGTGGAAAAAAATCGTGAAAAATATTTAAACAAGATGTCTAGAACACTTAGAAATGTTATATTTAACATAGTTAAATAATCATAAAATAATTAAATCATAAATTATCAATTTATTTCTAAAAGTCTAGAACTTCTTCTATTTAAAAAAAAAATTATTCTTTTTCAAACAACTAATTTTTTTTTAACAAAACCCTATTCTCAATTTTTTTGTCTTTATATATTCAAATTATTATTGTCAAATATATTAAAGAATATGTTGAATCTAAAAAAATTAATTGAATACAAATCAATGCCATTTTCTTAATCTGTAATGTTTTAAGCGATTAATAATTTACAAAACATTTTTGTATCAAAGGTTTAATAAATGAATAATTGTCTAATCCGAAAAAGAAATCAGAGTAGGCCAAACATTTAAGGATTTTTTTTAAAGCTACGTTTTCCTTGATCTTAAATTCCTCTTTCTTATTACCAGCGAAACAATTATTGAAAATAATAATTTTTAAAATATATGAATATGAAAAATATAATGTTTATAGAAATTTTAATACATAATTGATTAAAAAAACACTCCATTCAAGGATAAAAACAGATTTCGTCAAAGTGAAATCAAGTAATGTAATATAAATCAAGAATAAAGTAAATCAAGAGAGGCGCATGATCTGCACACAAAACAAATTGAAATATGAGGAAGAAATTAAGAAATTAAAAAAAAAAATTAAGAAAAATTAAGAAATCATAAAAAAATACAAAAAATAATTCAATGTGAAATATTAGAGGAGTGTAATTTACTAATGGAAAATCTTGGAATCAAGAACCAGCAGTACCAAATATTAGGTGTATGTTCTTTCATTGAGTGCGGTGAGAGTTTAAAAACTGGAACAACTAATTCCAGTATTTCAATGATCATATCAACTCAAATGAAAATTATAAAGGCTATTCTAAAATAGTTTTCGTATAACTTTAAGACAGGAAGCTTATTAAACTTTATTATCCGAGCTAGTGAAGGAAATGAAATAATTAATATCTGAACAAACAGTAATCGATTTGACTAGTAATACGAGATCCCCACACATGTCATCAGCTTGTCCGAGACACCCAGTTCCTTCTGTTCCAAACTTCAAATAAAATATTCGCTATCATAGCAATGAAGAAGATGGCATTCTCGCAAAAGCGGCCACCATCGAAGGCGTTTCAGTTGAACATCAAAACCCCGCTGCCTACTTAAACAGTGTTTCCAAGAAATATTTTTAAGGAAATGGCAGAATCTCTGGAACAGCGAAAACATTGGTAATCTTGTTTATAAAGTCATCAAAACTATAAAATTGCCTCCACTCTCCTGGACTCATGAAGAAATTCTGTTTGTCAGGACATGGTGTATTTCCTTCTTTTCTTAACCTATTTCACTTATTAGAGGTTGACTTTTTCTCTTGTAGAGAAATCAGCGAACCCATCTGTAGTGGTAATATTATAAGCCAGATAACAACTTCCGGAGAGGAGAGTACTTTTTTGTCTAGTGGTTATGCTACTCGGCTATGAACCCTAACGTTGCGAGTTCGAACCTCAACCCGCACATTGGTAACCCTGGTTCTGAATAACCGCATCCTTCATTCAGCTGTCGTGGCTCCATCTACCGGCATCAACCACTCACACACGCTAGCCGTCACCCGCCATAACACTTGGCGCGATAACAACGTCCGTCGCTCGCCATAACTGGCGCGATAAACTCTACCGACTTACTGGTGGGGGACTATTGTAGTGGTAATATTATAAGCCAGATAACAACTTCCGGAGAGGAGAGTACTTTTTTGTCTAGTGGTTATGTTACTCGGCTATGAACCCTAACGTTGCAAGTTCGAACCTCAACCCGCACACCATCCATTTTATGATATCCTGTCCTTTAACTCTATCATGATGCATCATAAAACCTTCATCTTTGCTAGAAAATTTTTGATCCTTAAAAGAATCCTTAACAAAGCAGCATAAAACAGAATCATAAATATGATACATTCTTAATTGATCATGGGGTGTTATTCCAATTTGCCTAATCCTATTAATTTTTCGTGCATTCTGGCTGCATTTATTCGTTGTATATACTTAATTCGCCTGCAATACCTCATTTTTTATAATTGCTGTATTTTTTACTCATTCTGAGCATTATCTTGTTATCTCATACAGGTTTGATTGTATCCAGATATTTTTCATTCTAACTCTTAACATTTCTTGTTAATGTTATATATTTATTCATATTTCATCATTTATATGTTTCTTTGTATGTCGTATGCAGTGCAATTTTCTTTCTTTTGTTTAAAGTGTACTTATATCTGTACTAAACAACATAAGCTCTAGAAATGGAGGTATGTTGTTAAATGGTAATTTTTAAGCAAATTATAACGTGTAAAATACCAGTTATTGAGAATAATCAAATAATGCTGTTAATAACAACACAGCATGACAATGATTAACGCAATTATTAATATAAATACCAATAGAAACTATGCTTAATAAATATGGAATTATTGGGAATAAATTGAGGGGGAGACATTTCCCTTAATATTTTTCGTATATTCTTTTAAAAAAGGTAAAATAAAAAAGGTGTACATAAAATTTTGGCAAAGAAGTGAACACTGCAGCTTTTTTTATTTCCCATATATGAGAGTTTTGAGTTTTGTAATTCAGTTTTTTCATCAAGATAGCATATGAAAATTATTTTTACGATTGCGCCTTTAAATTATTCCGTTTACATTAACCAAAAGTATAAATCTACAAACGGTCAATCCTTTGACGGATTTGGTTCACATTTTGGTAAATATCTAAATTTTGGATACTAAATTTTAATCCATCTAGATCATTTCTTTTTTACAGTTAATGGAGTCCACTATTATTCGAAACGCCTGACCATCACTTCCTAGGAATAAATTTTTCTCAAAATTTGAAAGAAATCAACAAATGTAAAGTACAGACCCGTATTTCTCGCCTTAAACCTGTAAAATGTCACCCATATTACTCAAAACACTTTTTCAGCTATTGTGTTCACAGAAGGAAAGACAAAGAAAATTGTTTTTTCTGACTTCAGATATCTGGAATCAGCAGAGTTGTTGTTCAGATTTTTAAGTCACAAAGTTCAGTTTTTAGTTTTTTTTAAAGTCAAGTTCATTTTTTTTAATTATTGCAATACTTTTTCTTTAAATACTTTGGAATAAAGGCATTTATTTGAATGAAGGTATTGAAATGTTGAGTTGGTGAGTTTTGATAAAAATTTTTAAACAATCTGAATAATAATCTACTTATAGACCCAAATTGTTATTTTGCTTTTTTGTTACCCCTTCTACTTAATGTAAATGTCTACATATTATATGCACCACAAGTTTAGTGTCTTCATGAAAGAAAATACTGTAGTTAAATGTAAGGAAATATGTTTCAAACAAAAATGTAATAGTGTTTTTATGTGCTACCATATCCTATCTTTCAGCAAAGAAAATAATACTCTAATGGTAGCATCGCTAATGTGTGACATTTTCTCATCTTCAATAAAGAAAAAGAAAAAGAAAATTCCAAGAAGTGCTTGTTTTAATTCTGTTTGAATCAATTTTTACTATCTAACTTAATTAATCTATACGTATAAAATATTTCTTAAATGAGACAATTTTGAATAAAATATTTTTTTATTGTTTTTGTTTGTAAAATATATTTTGTCAGGCATTTAAGGTTATAAATATATACCATAGAATATTTTTTTTCTGTTATAAATAAATGAATGAAAGAACAATATGACATTTTAATACGTTAACTATCACAAGACTTAATATATCAACCTTAAATAAACATCTTAATACTCCTACTTGTTATATTTATTGCAGTTTCATTGAAATATAACCACTAGTTTAGGTGATAAGTTTTCTCAAAAGGAAAACCAACGAATCATTTTTTACGAAACAACTTCTGATATAGGTTGTGGGAATAGCAAGGATTTGTTACCCTGCTTCAAGACACTTATGATTGCTCCTATTCCCCTAAGGTCAAGCGGCCAAGAATAATACCATCGACGTCCTTAAGGGAACGATCAGATGAAGGTAAGAAACGCCGGGAAAATGGATAGGCAACGTCGCTAAGCAAAAATTGCATTTCTTTGCCGGAATTGTTACGTCACCTTTGAGCCTCATTAGCTTGTATGGATAGCGTCAATATAATCCTAAGTAACATGACTGCTAAGCTAAGCCTTAAAAAAAAATAAGGTTCGTAAACTGTACGGTAAAAGATGTGAGAGAAATATGTATGTTATAAGATGCATATTTACCCATTGTGTACCAAGATGTCTTTATAAGAGCAGTTAAAATTTAATGATTCATTAATAGCTTTTATTTTGTAGGTTTCTATAAAAAATCATAATATAGGAACATATGACTATGTATTCTTATATGAGTATGATAATTACTTGATATATTAATATTTATGCGATAAAAATGCTTGAATTAACTCATATTCGCTGATGAAATTTCGGATGAAGTGATTGAATGCGATAAAAATGATTGAATAAATTAATAAACTCAGTTGTAAATGTGAAATCATATTCAAGATGCTCACTTTAATTGTAGTTAATTTCAAAGCAATAAACATTGTTTATGCCTCAAATGAATGAATATTTTAAAGGTTGTTGCTGTTGTTTCTATTGCCATGGACAAGCCCGCTGACGAAATCAGTGCTTTTAAGCCAAGGGTGCGTCTCTTGTTTTTTTTAGTAGCGCCAACTAGGGCCGAGAGTACGTCTTAGCTACTCACTCATCACATTCGCTTGCACAGCCCCTTTTTACAGGCGGGCACATTCATACATCTCACAGATAGAACAGATGAAGAACAGCCATGCCCAAACCGGACTAGAACTCAGGACGCCCAGATCAAGGGGAAGACGCGTTACCCCTATGCCAAGACGTCGCCAATGTTTTAAACGAAGTGAAGAACTATATTTCTTTTTTTATATAATAAATATTCTTCGAAACTGTTTGTTTGTTTGTTTCTTATGGCACTTGCCACTGACAAGCCCGCTGTTACGAAGACAGCGATTTAAGCCTGAGGGGGAACGTCTCTTATTTTTTATAGCAGCGCCAACTAGGGCCAAGAGTACGACTTTGCCACTCACGCATCATTCATTCGCTTGCACAACCCCTTTTTACAGGAGGGCACATTCACACATCTCACAGATAGAACAACAGAAGAACAACCATGCCCAAACCGGGACTCGAACCCGGGACTCCCAGATCACGGGGAAGACGCGCTACCCCTATGCCAGGACGCCGGCTCTTCGAAACTATTATGAAATTTAAATTTTAATGCAATTCCCAGTTCTATTATTCCTATTCAATAAATATTCTTAATATGCTAACATTTTTAATGAGAAAAAAAATTCAGCTTATGTGCTTAAAATAGATCAAGTTATGAAACATTTCATCGTTATTTAGCAAAATTCTGATTGCTGTTTCAAGTAAAATCTCTCATCTCACAGTAGTTCCAAGATGCAAAGAATGGCAGGTAAAATAATAAAATTCGGAGTTTTGGTCATAAAAGTGCTGTATTTTTTTTGTTTGAAAGAAATTGTTTGTTTGTTGATCAAAAATATAAAAAAAAGAACTCATAAGGCACCTAAAAACATATAAAAATTATAGTTCTTAATTTTTTTCAGTAGATCATAAAATATAATTATCTGCGTCATTTAAACAATTTTTTCATCTAAAAGCATGTGTTAATATCTCGCAATTAAGAAATTAAACTTTTGTAATGATTACAGCCCTGTATGTTTTAAAATACAATACATCTTAAGAACATAAATAATTTATTCAGAAAAAAAAAGTGAAAACTTCAATTTCATCTTATGACGCATCTTGATACATAATTAGTATCAAAATACTTCAAATATTTAGTTGATATCCACGCTTTTTGTACATACATTCTCTCTATATCAACTATGATATAAAGACTAATAAAGTAACATATAAGAATTCTTTTAAAAACTATTGCAGGATTTACAAAATTTCCGAAAATTTATCGGATGAAAATATATGAAAAAATATTAATAAATACCTTAAATCTCAAAGCAAAAAATGCTCTCAGGATTAAAGTTTTCCTTTCTTCTCATGCACTCCATTTTTAAAATAATATATATCTTTGAAACACGATAATATTTAATGTTTAAAATTACTCTTACACTGCCAAATTACGCTTGGCTAATAGGCAATTTAAAAGCTAAAATTAGCCACGGAAAGAAAATAAACAAATCCTGCTTCTTCTTTTGTTTTGTATTATTTTATTCGAGCATTATTTTCGAACCTGTAATGATGTCTGACTTTCCTGATTTTGAAGTAATGGACAACTAAATCCGATCATGCCGTCTAGATTATTCCTATGTCTGTGCGCCATCTATTAGCATAGTAATACATTATTAGTTTCAAAATACTGATATCCGTATTTATTTGATATCCGCTTATTTTTGTACAGTATTATGATTATTTCAAAATACTGTTCGTATTTATTTGATATCCGCAATTTTTTATTGCCTTCTGCCTATGGGAACTCTAAATTTTAAATATTAACGATGTAGTATTTAAGACAACTAATAAAAAGAAATTTACATGATTTTCGAAAAAGTTACCGAATGGACATACATGAAAAAATATTGATAAATACTTTAAATCTCAGAAATCACTCTCAGGATACAAGTTTTCATTTTCTACCAATGCACACAACTTTTGCAACAATATATATCTGTAAAACACGATAATTTTTTATATTTTAAATTACTCTTACACTGCCAATTTACGCTTGGCTAATAGGCAATTTAAAAGCTAAAATTAGCCAGAAAGGAAAATAATCAAACCCTTCACATTTCTTCTTTTATTTCGTATTATTTTATTCAGGCATTATTTTCGAACCTGTAATGATGTCCGAACTTTCCCGATTCCCAAGTACTGCACATCCGAATCCGATCATGTTGTCTAGACTATTCCTATTAGCGCAGTAATTTGCATGCATGCGGTAATTATTGTACAGATTTCACCGTCTTAATCACTAGTTATTTTTTTTTCTCTTTCCCTTTTTCTCCGAAATGAGCGCTGGGAACGAAAAGAGAATGCATAAAAAAATAAAAGACAAAAACGGGAATGATCCGGAAAATAATGAGGCGAAAGCTACCTCAGAGTATAAGGACATCATTACCTCTACACTACGGTCCAAGATAAAGAATCAACTGCTAGTGCCTGGAGCTTTCATTATAAAACTTCTACTTTTTCTATTGTCATTAGCTCGATAATGGTTCGTGTGAACACGCAAGTACCTTTCCTAGAAGAAGGAGTCTTTTCATTTCTATTTTTACCTTTTCTTTTGTTTTTCATCTCCTTTCTTGAGCTTTTTTTTTATCTTCGCGAAAAATGACGCTGCTGAATACGTAAAATTGTAGAATTATCTTCACTCCGTGTTCTGGCAAGTGTGAAGGAGTAGCCTTTGAAGTGGCGGCAAGTGTGCAAGAAAAAAGAGAGACAGAGAGAGAGAGAGAGCAGTGTGGAATTCACAAAGACATTTCTTTTCTCTTTGGAGATCTGCTATTGTGTCATATTTTTTGAAGTAGATGCCTTTTCAACAGAGCGTGGCATGTTAGCTAGTTAATTAATCAACTGGAGCGCGTTAGAGTTATTCACTTCTCGTTACACTACTCAATCATGTATTTCACTCTTTGGACTTTTTAGTAATGTGATTTTATTTTAGAGCTGTTCTTGATTAGATAAAAAATTCTTAAAATAAAACGGCAAAAATAAAAGTATTTTGAATCTCTTTTTACTTCGTTTCAGATATATGAAATATTTTTTTTATTGAAGGGGGGGGGGTGGATAAACAATAAGAAACTGAAAAAAAATTTTGCACAAACGACATTTTTCAATTTTTTTGTTACTTCCATAATTTTTTTTTACGTTTTTTCCAATGCTCTGATGCAAGCAGTAGCGAATTCTGGCAATTAAAGCAATTCTGGATTAAAGTATCGCATATTTTTAATGATCAATTCAGTCTTTATGGATAATGGAAGGATTTTTTTATATTAATTCATAGCCATATGATTAAAGACAAAATAATTATCCACCGATTTTTTTCTCGGTTTCATTAAATAAATTAGATTTTTTAACTCTTTAACTCTTTTAATATCACTATCAACTTTTTGATGCATACAATAGTGTGTTCTGGGAAAAAGAGTTTTTTTTTTTTTTTTTTTTTTTTTTGCCCAAATGAAATGTTTAGTCCAACTTATAATGTTTCTAAAGACGTCTCAAGTCCATTCATCATCTCAACATTCATTTACCAGATGATTAAACACAATAACATTTTCTCACAGCTTCTCTTGCTTTATCAAAAAAAAATAGCTTTGTTATCTCTAAAAGCGCTTTTAATGCCACGGTTTTTTGATGAAAACTGTAATATGCCTTGGGAATTAAGATTTTTATGCGTAAATACAATGTTTCTTCGATACGGATTTTACAAAGAATATCAAAATTTATATCTAGGTGAATTAAAAAAAAGAAATTTCTCTGAGGTTTTCTGTTATATATAACAAATTAGTTTTAAAATTTCAACGGACATTTAACATTGTTATCATCTTTAATGTTAGTTCTATTTTGGAAAAAAGAATTACGTTTAGCCTTTCTTATACAATTTTAAATAAAAGCAGTTAGAAAAAATATATATGAAATTTTGACAATATAGTTATAATAATTCTTGTTTACTTGAAGAAAATACTTTTGGGAATACTTTATCTTCCCTGTTATATTCAGGAAAATGAAATTTCATCATAGTATCTTTGTTGATGTTTCATGAGAAATATAATGCTATATGTCATGATGTACTTACTTTATGAATTTTTCATTCCCAACGATGCTATGCATACTAGCTGCAAATAGCCAACATGCTGTATAGCATAATTCATATTTCTGCATTTTTTTTTTAATTTCTCACCATATACAGTCTTGAAACATACATCTGTTTCTAGTCACGTTTCTTAACTTTTAGAAATTTAGGTTTAACTAAGGAAAGTGGAAAAATACAAGACTATGAGTGGTTCCTTTTAAAAATGGATAGCTATATAATCAAAAGTCATTATTTATTCGATGAAGACAAGCAAGGTAATAATCTTTTATTTTTAACCATTTTTTTTTCTTTTCGGTAAATATCTGAAATATCTTGATGATGCATCTTAAAAGTTATCAGAGGAAACTTTCAAACTATGTTATAAATATTTTTAATTCTTTTGCTTGCTAATTTAACTGAATATAAATATCGGCAAATGTTTTTACATAACTTTTATTTTTTTTCTTAATCCGGATTTATTTTATAAATTTAAATAACATCATATATATTATGCATGAAATAAATTCATTATATCACATCGATATTTTTAGAGGCATCGAACACTTTAATATTACAATACCAAGAGAAATTAAAAAACTTAGCTTATAAAATAATCATTCGTTTAAAAAAATAACTAAAATATAAAATTTTATTGTGAATTTCAATTCATTTTTTTGTTCTGAACTGAGTTCTATAAAAGGCGGATCCAAATATTCCTCTTGACATTCTCGATGGTTGATCTTCACTGATGAATATTCTTTTGTAAATTAGCCAATATAATTTGCAATGTAGACTGGGCCAGATCTCTAGTAAGCTTTAATTTGCAACGTGTTTTATATTACTGAACCTTATGCTTTGCACATCCTTTAAAGCGATTCCATATATTCCTTTTGACATTCTCGATGGTTGATCTTCACTGATGAATATTCTTTTGTAAATTGGCCAATGTAATTTGCAATGTAGACTGGGCCAGATGTCTAGTAAGCTTTAATTTGCAACGTGTTTTATATTACTGAACCTTATGCTTTGCACATCTTTTAAAGCGATTCCAGATATTCCTTTTGACATTCTCGATGGTTGATCTACACTGATGAATATTCTTTTGTAAATTAAAAAATGTAATTTGCAATGTAGACTGGGCCAGATCTCTTGTAAGCTTTAATTTGCAACGTGTTTTATATTACTGAACCTTATGCTTTGCACATCCTTTAAAGCGATTTCAGATATTCCTTTTGACATTCTCGATGGTTGATCTTCACTGATGAATATTCTTTTGTAAATTAGCCAATGTAATTTGCAATGTAGACTGGGCCAGATCTCTAGTAAGCTTTAATTTGCAACGTGTTTTATATTACTGAACCTTATGCTTTGCACATCCTTTAAAGCGATTCCATATATTCCTTTTGACATTCTCGATGGTTGATCTTCACTGATGAATATTCTTTTGTAAATTGGCCAATGTAATTTGCAATGTAGACTGGGCCAGATCTCTAGTAAGCTTTAATTTGCAACATGTTTTATATTACTGAACCTTATGCTTTGCACATCCTTTAAAGCGATTCCAGATATTCCTTTTGACATTCTCGATGGTTGATCTTCACTGATGAATATTCTTTTGTAAATTAGCCAATGTAATTTTCAATGTAGACTTGGCCAGATTAAAGCTTACTATTAGTAAGCTTTAATTTGCAACGTGTTTTATATTACTGAACCTTATGCTTTGCACATCCTTTAAAGCGATTCCAGATATTCCTTTTGACATTCTCGATGGTTAATCTTCACTGATGAATATTCTTTTGTAAATTAGCCAATGTAATTTGCAATGTAGACTGGGCCAGATCTCTAGTAAGCTTTAATTTGCAACGTGTTTTATATTACTGAACCTTATGCTTTGCAATTCCTTTAAAGCGATTCCAGATATTCCTTTTGACATTCTCGATGGTTGATCTTCACTGATGAATATTCTTTTGTAAATTAGCCAATGTAATTTGCAATGTAGACTGGGCCAGATCTCTAGTAAGCTTTAATTTACAACGTGTTTTATATTAATGAACCTTATGCTTTGCACATCCTTTAAAGCGATTCCAGATATTCCTTTTGACATTCTCGATGGTTGATCTTCACTGATGAATATTCTTTTGTAAATTAGCCAATGTAATTTGCAATGTAGACTGGGCCAGATCTCTAGTAAGCTTTAATTTGCAACGTGTTTTATATTACTGAACCTTATGCTTTGCACGTCCTTTAAAGCGATTCCAGATATTCCTTTTGACATTCTCGATGGTTGATCTTCACTGATGAATATTCTTTTGTAAATTAGCCAATGTAATTTGCAATGTAGACTGGGCCAGATCTCTAGTAAGCTTTAATTTGCAACGTGTTTTATATTACTGAACCTTATGCTTTGCACATCCTTTAAAGCGATTCCAGATATTCCTTTTGACATTCTCGATGGTTGATCTTCACTGATGAATATTCTTTTGTAAATTAGCCAATGTAATTTGCAATGTAGACTGGGCCAGATCTCTAGTAAGCTTTAATTTGCAACGTGTTTTATATTACTGAACCTTATGCTTTGCACATCCTTTAAAGCGATTCCAGATATTCCTTTTGACATTCTCGATGGTTGATCTTCACTGATGAATATTCTTTTGTAAATTAGCCAATGTAATTTGCAATGTAGACTGGGCCAGATCTCTAGTAAGCTTTAATTTGCAACGTGTTTTATATTACTGAACCTTATGCTTTGCACATCCTTTAAAGCGATTCCAGATATTCCTTTTGACATTCTCGATGGTTGATCTTCACTGATGAATATTCTTTTGTAAATTAGCCAATGTAATTTGCAATGCAGACTGGGCCAGATCTCTAGTAAGCTATCATGTTATGCTATGTGTTTTATGTGTTTACCGCTATGTGTTTTATATTACTGAACCATTTAGTTTACTCATCCTTTAAAGATTTACGATACTGTGCGCAGATTTTAATTCTATGCACTGACTACTGACTCTGCAAATTAGCATTTAGTATATTACAACACTTCGCGCTAACAAGTGAAGTAGATCAGAAAATTCAGGGTTCAGCTTTTTTTCTTCTTTTTTTTTACTTTCTCATATAGAAGGTACTTTGCAGAAAGTATTGTAATCTTCAAAAAAATTGGAAAATCAAGATTTTGGCGTATCTCCACCTTTCAGACTTCCCCAAGACCAAAAAAATGACTTTTTTGCATTAAAACACAGCATTAAAACATCTATTTTGGAACACAGTAACTGAAACATTCTTTGATCTAGATGGGTGAAATATGGTATATTCAATTGTGATGGAGCTTTTAGATCTGTATCAAATTTTGAATGAAATCCATTATCAATAAGACTCATTTGCTGGTTGTTCGAGTGCAAGTGAACTCAATAACTACAAAATGCAAACAGCTAGGTAGATAAAATTTGGTACACATGTATAGCATCTGAAATATTGATACATATGGCATTTTGAACCAAACTCCCTAAAGACGTTTAGCTTGCATGTAAACTTGCAGTGACTTTAATAAATGAAATTCGATAAGTTATGTTTTAACTGCAATTATAGTTTTTTTTGGGAAATTTTGGTGTCAATCGCCCTACAAAAAGCCATAAAAAATATATATTCTCGCTATAAATTCAGCAAAAATGCTGGATTCCCGCCAAATATCTATATTTCGTAACTGTCATTCAATAATGATATACAAGTTATTTGCTGCCTTACCCAATGCCCGCAATGTTATGTGGAGGAAGACGGAAAATACCTTTAATTCAAAGTATGCGAGAAAGTTTTGCGGAGAACATCTCGATAGTTTCTTAAATGAAAATCTTGTAGCTTCCATCATTATAGTTAAAAATAATTGTCAAAAGCTCTGAGAAAGTGGGAAAAAAGTGGATGTAAATGAAATTAATTATCACGACATACCGAACACACAACATACTTTCTATATCATTGGAGCATTATATCTAGATTGGGTAAATATTTTCCTAATTTAATTTCATATAGAATCACTATGTTTTTATAAAGGACTTACGAAATCCTTATTAAAATTATGAATGAATTTATGCATAGGAACACTAAATTTATTTTCGGATTCTTTCATATATAATCACAGTTTCTTCTCTAAAAAATCGCACCAATGAATAATTTAATGTTGAATATTTTGGTTATGAATTATAAATTTATTTTCAGTTAGTAATCATCTAAATTACATTATCTTCAAAAAGAACTACACCAAATGCAATATGAGATGATTAATTCATGGATATGGGGGATAAATTTATTTTCAGATAATTTTGCATAGTATTACCCAATCTTCTCAAAGAGCTATACGAGTGTATTATGAACTATATGAATGTATTTTTTATCTGAACGATGAATTTACATCAAGATGACACCTTAAATGCACTCTGAATTGTATAGTCTTAACAAAACTCACAAATAAATTATTTGATGCATCCATTATACATTTCTATTTAAACATTGACACACACACATATATATACACACACTCAAATCTCTTCATTGAAATCCTAATGAGTTTCCTAATTCTTATCTTAAATTAGTCCATGTTAAATTCATTCTAAAATATTCTCTTATTTCCTAATCCAATTTCTAATTTTTAATTACTTCTATATCGTGCTTAAGAAAATTGCCAATTGTGTACCCACGCCAAAAAAAAAAGGAATAAACCTTCTTAATATATGCTTCTTTTTAAAAAGATATCTAAGATTCCCTTGGCTAAGAAATCCTTATCAGAATCTCAAGCAAAATCCCTGAAGGGAAATATTTCTATCCCTTTGCTCTCCAATCAAAATGTAAACTGTCGTTTGTTTATCACCGCATGTAAAATAAATTGAAATTAATTTCAAGTGTCTTCTCTTTTACTTCTATATCTATCCATCTATCTATATAACAATAATACAAAATTATGGTAAATATAATTCTTTTGTTAATTTATAAAAAATTAAAATAATTTGTGGAAATACTTTTACTGTCGATTTATTTTATATTTTACTTTACAGTTATTAGTTTTATTTCTAATTTATTTTCTTCATATCGATTGGCATTTTTAAAAGAAGAATAAATTTCTTTGGTGCAAAATTAAATGCATGTTTAAACAAATTTTGTGTAATGACACTATTTGCGGTGTGTTTATAATTAAGAAAATATTTTCTGTTTTTCTTGTTTCGCAATATTTGTTTGCATTTAAATATGAAACTATACACATAATTCTTCAGGCATTCAATAAATTTGAAATTATTTTATTTAAAGAATTTTTAACAAGAAACACGTTTAAAAATTTTACTAAACCATCAATGGGAGTATACATAATTTTCATTAAATTTTGTGAGCCACCACTAAATCAACAAAATGCAATAAAAATAACTGACCACCCCATAATTTTATACCTTCTAAAATCCTCTCCAATCCCAAATCTTTCAGAGCAATTTATATCGCAGAAAATCCCTCCAAATGCCCAATGGTAAAAAATGCCCTTTCTTTACATATAGACCGAAATTATTCCTCCCCTTATACTTTTATCCCTGATTTATTGTAGCTTAGGAAAAACGTCGGAAACATGCAGTAAATTATTTTCATGTACTGCCTGCTCGAAAAGGGAGCGAAAATCGAGGAAGAAAACGACGTCCCAGCTGTTACCGTCAGAGAAGATCTGGACTACAAATCACGAGAGAGAAAGTAGCTCTGGAAATTACATTCCCTCACTGGCACAAGACAAACGTCGATGGGAAGCGCTTATACAAACCAATTGTCCGGACACAACTGTAGACTCCTGGTTCCAACTAAAGGAATAGAGTGGGTGGGGTGTTTCCAAGGATTATTTGGTTTATTTTGTAGCCTTTTTTCCATTCGCGTTTGTTTGCCGTTCTAGAAAATTGACGTTTGTTTGTTAGCATGCAGGAATTCAACGGAGCCTTTCTGAAGTCAATACAGTTTGTTATATGGAATTTCTTTTTTTAACAAACGTTTTAGTAGCTATTTGTCTAAAGAGTTAAATAAATGCGCTTTAGTTGCTGGTGGTATTTTAGTTTACAAATTAAACATTTATTATGGTTAACGAATGATGATTCCGCTTGCGTCATCGAAATTATTTAACTATTGCGCTGCAACGAAATTGTTGCTCTTAAAAACTCATCTTATTTGATATTCAAACAGATTGACAGATAAATTTACGCTTCTTTTTCCTTTTATTTTATTTAAAATTGAAGAAGTTTCATTACAGACAAGAAGCTTCTGACAGCGCAGAAGAAGTATCGGGGTATGGAAATCCCACATTCAAATTGAGGTGGTGAAATTGAGAGTGAAATTTATGACAATGACTTTGATACCGCTATTCAACAAACGAACTATAAAGGGAGCATTCAGCCCAAAAATCGTGAAATAAAGTGGAAATTCGATCTGATGCCACTTTCTTCTCCATCAACCACTACTAATTTTATAAAAACTACTCCAGGTTCCCAGGATATTCAAGCCAAGGATATCACACATAAAAAGTGCATTTGAGGTAGTATTCAATTCTACAATTGAAAACGAAATCATAAATATGACAAATATTGAAGAAACGATTCATGGAAAAAAGTGGAAAAATATTGAAAGTAAAATTTTTCTAGCATATATTGGATTATTATTGTTAGATGGTGTTTATAAATCATATGGATAATCAACAAAAAGTTTACGGGATAAAGAAACTGGCAGAAATATATTTCGTGTGACAAAGTCCCTCGAAACATTTTGCACCATATCGGGAGTTATTCGTTTTTATAATAAATAAAGTCGTCAAGAAAAAAGAAATTTGGATAAATTAGCTGCAGTGCAAGATATCTGGGGAAAGTGGATAGAAATTGTACCAAAATTATACAATCCGAATGAAAATATTACAGTAGATGAACAATTAGTAGAATTGCGTGGCCGATGTCCTTTCAAACAGTAAAAAGTAAGCCTCTAAATATGGGATCAAAATATGGACTTTATATCACAGTAAAACTTCGTATGTACTGAAAACACAAATTTACAATGGAAAAGAACAAGAGTCAAAGCCAGAGAAAAATCAGGGAATGCGAGGAGTGTGTGATCTTCGGGGCACAATATTACAAGTAATAATTTTTTCACATCTTACAACTTAGGAAAAATTCTTCTAAAACGGAAAATGACTATGCTTGGCACCATTAGAAAAAATAAATCAAAACTTCCAGAACAAATGCCGAACAAAGAAGTTCATAGCTTCTTATTTAATTTTACAGTAGACACAACAGTTGTAAACTACATCCCCAAAAAGAACAAGAATGTTATTCTTATGAGACTTTGCATCATGACCAAAAAGATAGCAGACCTGACAAAAAACCATTAATGATCTTAGAATATAATTCAACAAAAGAGACTGTGGATACTCTTGATCAACTTTTAAACACATACACTTGTAAAAGAAAAGCAAATCGCTGGCCCATGATAGCATTCTATAACATGCTTGAAATTTCTGCATAGAATGCATTTGTTCTATGGACTTCAATACGTAGTGAATGGAACGAAAACAAATTGACTTAACGAAGGCTATTTTTCGAAGAACTGGACAAATCACTCATTTTTCCATAAATTGAAGCAAGAAAAACTAAATTACTATACTCTTTTTAGTTAACACAATACTATTTTAGGAACATTAACATACGCATACGCAGACTCAGAATGAATACTATGCGATAAATGTAGATTTGCATTTAATTTACAAAGCAAACAAGATTCATTCAAATCTTTCACATCAATATGCAATATTGGAGTGAAAATATAAAACCAAATAAAAATATGTAAAAAAATATAATTATATTGCTTTAAATAAAATAAAACTTAGTGTCAGCTATTTTCATAAATGTTTTATCTATAAAATAATTCAATGTCAATTATAATTCTGTCTATATAGGCATCATTGGAAGTAGTTCCTATTGCCAAAAATATGTATGCCAAACAAGGCAAATACTGTAATGAACTAAAGCATGTTTCTGACCTCTATATTGGACCGCTTGCAAAATAAAAATGTATATTTCAATCAATTGTAATACAAAATAAATATAAAAAGACAATACGTATTTCATGATAATTTTTAGATCAGTTTTTCATTCAGAAATTATTTTTAAGATTTGAAATTATCAGGCTTCGTAACTAAAAAAATAAATTTATATTGCTGATAATTTCAAGAAGAGACAATGAATGCTATAGATAATAATTATTTAATTAAATACTCTTGCGTTGGCAAGATTTCCTATACTTTTTATATAAATGTTTTCAATTGAAAATTTTAATTATTCTAAATCAAATTAAAATTATAAATAATTTGCAATTTTTCTGAAATTTCAGACATATTCCGAATGGATTTTTTATGGTGTAATGTTACTTTTCATGAGATTAATTATCTGAAAAGTCGAGATTTCAGTAACGTCATTCGCATTAGTTACATTTATTCATAAAGTAATTTTTCCGCTTGAAAAAAAGCCCATATGCTTAAAAGTTATAATCGCTTTACGAACTCTTTTCGCATCAGCATGAACTTTAGAATCATGAATAAAGAAATATGGAAATCGTGCAGAAGACTGCCACAGTAAACATCACATTCAGTAATAAGTTAATAAAGCATTATCAGTTTTTGGTGAGTGTTCTAACTTAGTCTAGACGTCAGAATTTTTATCTTCTTAAAAGCCATAAAACTCGAAGTGTCAATGCCAGAAAAAAAAGTTTTTATTGATGATCTAAGGAAAGTTTATAAAACTAGGTGAAAAGTTACACAACTTCGAAAATTAATGGTAGTTTTTCGTTGTTTTATCTTTCAAACACAGTATTGATACCAAAAGTTTTCAGATGACAAATTAGAGACGATAAATGTGTTTGGAAGAAGTAAATTTTCTATGTAATAGCTGATTATGTGAATTTTATTTTGGATAACAAGGCCCTTACGGATGCATCTGGTAGCAAACATCGAAGTAGATTGACGCAGGATCTTTGAAAACAAAAAGATACAATTCCATTAATAATCTGAAAAATATTATGTGTATGACAGCGTTTTCAAATGTTTTGTATTTTTTTAGATGAAACACATACTTTTCAAAGAAAATATTAAGTTTTCTTAAAAACTTTTTGAACAAAAAAAAACTAAGAAAGCGTTTTTAATAAATTTTATATTTTATTACCTGAAAAATAGGGATTTAGTAATATTTATTTTACTATTTTCCTTTTATATGACAATTTTAAATTTTGTATATTTATGTATAATCTACGTCAACACACTATTTCAATATTTTCAGTATTCGATCTCAACCACTTTATTTAAATTTTAATTGAGTTAATGAGGCGCCAACTAGTATTAAATATTTGAAAAAATCATGCTTTCAATAGTTTATATTTACAGAAGAGATCATTTCAGAATTAAAAAAAAATCAAAGAAAAAATAACGTTTCCCCTTTTTAATATTTATAAAATTGTAATTTAAAATAATGGTTTTATTAAATTTACTATAAATAACATTTTTTACTTATTGGTATTGAAAAATTCGATTTCAGTGAAATATTATTATATTTTAAAATTAACTGAAATAAGTACTCAATTGTAAGAGATAAAAAAGTTTTTAAAACAAAAAATATTTTTAAAATAATTGAAACAAATATTTAACTGTAAGCAGATTAAAAAAATTTATAAAACAAAAAAAATGAAAATAATGCTGAAATAAATTTTATGTTGTTATCCTTCGATAAAAGTTTTGAACCATTAACTTATATGCAGTTGAACCAAGTTATATGTTTTTATGAATGCAATCGAATCATCTCCTAAAATAATATATAGTATTAGATAATACATATTGGCAACATTTTTGTGATTTTATCGAGGTAAATTTTGACGGTACTATAAAATCTTATAAGCATTCTTTTTTTCAAATTTATAAAGGTTACAAATAATTTAAATGGTTATAAGATTTAATTCATAAAAACATAAAACTTCGTCAGAATTTGGCTTATGATTCACGATTAATATAGCTATTATCTTAAAATATATCTTTTAAATATTCGCATTTTTCAAAAAAATAAATTAATAATTCTTGTCTTCAATCCAGTCAAAATGCTATCCACCACCCAAACTTTTAAACCAAACATTTTATACCAGATACAGAACAAAAAATGCTTTTATTTCTTCCACACAAATTGTTTTGCTAAATTTATAAGCAGACATCTCATGACAACACGGAATAATCTTTAGACTGAATAATTTATTATTAGCAAATGATTTGAGATGTATAAATATGTAAAGAATTTTTAAAAGTATATTTCAATTGGAAGATTTAATAATATAGCATGAAATACACGAAAAAAATAGTAGGAAATGTAATAGCAATGTTTTGGAGTATTAATAGAAGATCTGTAATGATATAATGGTGCAAGAACATTCATTGCTAGAAATATTTAGCATACTGAATTAGTGATTGCAAAATTTTATTTGCATGCTTTAAATAGATATTGCTTATTAATATTCACGTGTCATTTTATGAAGAAAAATAAATAAAAAACATCTTAGTTTCTAGTTTGAAACTTTAAAGCGTAATAAAATTTCAGGATTGATTCCCTTATTTTATATATTATTGTTTAAAATTTACTTTATTTGTAACAATAAAAAAATTCAACAAATAAATTATTTAAATTACCATAACACAAGGTTTTTCTTTAATCAGTTATATAAAGAATACAAAACATTATAGTAATATTTGCTTAAAAATATTTTTTTGAAAAATTTAGCAAAATTAGTGGAAGCTATACTGAAATAAAGTTGGTATCACGGTATTTTTTTTTAATTTTAAATTGGTGAGGAATGTTATTTGTATCATATTACTGTCTGAAATTATTGAGGAAAATCTTTAATTTTCAATTAAAAATCTATTTTTTTGCGAAATTTATATATTATTTAAAAAAATTATCTATCAAATTCTCGAAGTCCAAAAACCTATTTTCAACATTTCTTCATGATTTTTTTAAAAAACCGTGGAGCATGTGGTGCAATTTTACAGATATTATAATAATTTATAAATAATAAACTGGAATACAATTTAAGAAAAAAAAACATACAGAAGTGCGATAGATAGTTTTTCTCCCAACAGTCTCCATCCGTTAACCACAAAAATCATATTTTAATCATACCTGTAGATTATCCAAAATGTATAATTTAGAAATTTTTTTATTTAAAAATAAAACAAATAAGACAAAAAAGTTGATAAAAAATCGTCTTTCATAAGTAATTAAAAAAAGGCGAATATTTAATTAATTGCCGAAGAGGTCTGTACTTTGAATTAAAATTGTTTGCACATTAAACTTTCAATATTAAAAAATAAAATTTAATTTTAAGATTTTTTGTCCCTTAATTCGTTTTATTAAATTCCATTTTCGCTTTATTTTTCCATTAAAATTGCAAGTTTCAGTAAAGTGCGAATAAAGCTCTTACATTATGTTTCTTCTAAAAAAATGAGAAAGCAACAAAAAGAAATAATAAGGCTCATTTCAACGTTCGTTTAAACTTAAGGTATGACAAGAATGTCATTAACTTTTTTATAGGCAACATCTAAAGAAAGCGCTCTTTCGGAAAACTTCTTGAATTCTGACAGAAAGTATCCAATTAAACACGGAGTTAATTAAAAGTGTTTTTTGCTATTTGTTTGGTCCGAAACTATTTCTTTTCCATCGATTTTTTCTCGGAAAACTCGGAACATGAAACAAAGTATCTCACATTTCTTATTAAAATTGTTAAAATTTTTCAGTATAAAAAACAATATTATATTAAATATAAGTGATATTTAATTTCCATAAATTATGATATTATAAAAACCTTTTTTCTTCATATTATTGTAAAGGGATGTAATGAATTTATATATCATAGCAAATTGAATTGCAATACTGAAAATTGTAAAGCATCAACATTTTAGAAACATTCCCCGAAGTACAAAATGACACATTCAAATAAATTAACTATGGACATTTTAGCGGAAAGTTTGTAATAATAAATCATTCAACTTTTACTTGAAAAATATTACTACTACAAAAATATTCTACAAAATATTACTACAAAAATATTCAGTGATTCATAAAAAATGAATGAAAATAAGGAATTAATAAGCTGTTTAAATGCAAGGGGATATAATAAAGAACTGAAATATCTTATGATTTAGTAACTGGAAGACGTTATTTATTAAATTGATCTATCACACATCATAATATCACAATGAGTATTGCGATATTTATTTTTTGTAAATTAATATGTAAAAGAATTATGCATTTTAATTTATTTTTATGGTTACGCTTTGCAATAGAAATTTATTTTTATTTTTAAATTATTAGATTAAATAGCGTTATGTTATGATTCAAATCTTTGTTGCCATGATTAAAAATGAAGTATTTTTAAAAGAAAAAATATCAAATTCACCTAAAACATTTATTTTGGGCACATAAATTATATTTATAAAATTTTATGTTTAAACCTGAAGTTTTTGGGGATAATTTGTTCGCAAATATTATATATAGTAATACATTGTAATATTACGTCTATTCAAAATGTAAATTCCGACAAAATTTATATAAATATTAGAAAAATATTTTTCTATGAAAGACGATTAAGCTTACGATGATGGAATATACAAATGGTTTTAATAATTTTAAATCTTGTCATTTGGCTATGTAGATATAAAAATAAATATCCTATAAGCAAATAATATTTTTATGAAATAACAGACTTTGAACAACTGACCACGTGACCAACTGATTCGCTGGCAGTATTGGTTGTAGTAATTTTAAATATTCTACTTGCTTGATGCTCATGATTCTACAGACAACTTTTTTAAACTACACATTGTGATAGACATTTATATAGACCCTTAACTGTTCATATTATTTTGCTACAAGAAACTTAAGGTGTACGTACACACTTGAAACTTCGAAAATCGTTCAAAATATCGAATGTTTTTTTAATGCTTCAAAATGTTCTATAATGCTTTAGCTTTCAAGCGATACCAATATGTTGTTAATATTCGGAATATTTCTCGATTTATAATTATTTTCCTTGAGGTACTTTCACTTAAAAATTCTAGTTTCGATTTTTTTTAAAGTCATTTTATGAAGAATGATATTTTCCCACTACGTTGCTTCATTCAAACAATCATAACTCAGCAAGAAATTAACCAAATGCAATTATTTATATATCAAAATAATCTGTATGAAACAAAGAATGTTTTGTGTCTCAATCAAAGTTATATTTATAGAAATAAGTTTTTAATAGCAATTTAAAAGTTAAAATTACATAAATAATCTCGCTTTTTCCATTCATCGTTGAGGAAAAAATTGTTAAACAGAAACTATATATTTTTGAGATATATAGAATTTGAGATATCATGTTTCAGTAAATATGCTAATTAGCCATTAAATATTATTTAATTAATTAATAATTAGTATAATATGGTATTTTTCTCAATGATATGAGTTTAAACATATATTAATTAGCTACTGTGAAGAAACTGGATTTTTAAACTTAAAATTTTAAAAAAATTTCTAGTGTGTATGTACATCTTAAAGGTCTCAAATCCCGTAATATTATCATTCCGCTAAACATATATTTATTCGGTTTATATGTTCCCAAAATGTACTTTGTCTTAATTAGTTTCGTATTTCTTAATTTTTAATTGTTCATAACAATTTGCCAAATAAAAAAGCGAATATATGGCTCTTAGTTTTCTAACATTGAAATAATATCACGTTAAAATATATTACGAAACAATGAAATCAGTTAGAATTCCGTTTAAAAGTTAAATTGTGCAATAGTGAAAATTGCAAAAATTATATATATATATATGAAAATTAAACAAATATTAATGGATGGAATTGTTTTATTTTCATAAATAGTGAAAAAATAATATTTGTTTAATAATATTTTCGGAAATTATGTTGAGTACTTTTCCGGAGTCCGCTTAAAATTTAAGAAATTAGAATTCAATATTTCCAAAAAATTACTCCAAATGCACATCCCCTCATTTTTTTTTTTTTTTTTAAATTTGGTATAGCTAATGATGCGCTCGGAGCAAAAACACATATACGCAAGCACGCATGTTCACCTTAATTAGTGTAGATTATTGAAAGATATTTGAATTTTCTTCAAAGAAAAACCTTCTAAATATAAATACTTTGATTTTTTTAATTCGTAATTTAGAAACTGCAATTTAATCAACGATCCATAAGCATGTTTATAAATGAAGTGTTTTGCTATACAGTTTCCTAATACAAAGATATGAGTTTTTATTTTTAATATCTAAGCATTGAAATGAGCAATTATAACTTCTCATAAGAAAAATTGAATTTGTGATGCATATAAAAAATAAATGCAGCTACTTTTAATTTCATAATTATAATAATAACTAATAATTATAATAATAACTAATAATTATAATAATAACTAATAATTATAATAATAACTAATTCATTTCATAATTTATAATTTTTTCTAATTTTAAATGAATTTAGCAGTATAAATATATTCTATATTCAGAAATAACTGAATTGATATAAATTTATCTAATAATCTATTGATAAGTAATTTGTTTAATGATATTTGAAAATATATTGCACCTTAAAATGTTTGGAAATAATTACAAATTTTTCTTTTTATTATGAAAGTAATTCTACTTAATATTTCGCTCAGCGTTCATATCAAAGTATAAAGAAAAGCTGTAAACGAATTCATAATAATGAACTTAGAATATTTTCTCTTAAAATCAGTATATTATCTGAAATTTCAAGTTTTGGAAAAAGCTTTTAAAAAGATTGAGCAGCTGCAATTTTTCGAAACTGCAGTTAAAGTAAATCAGTAAAAACTTTATCAGAATCTGAAGACACCGAAAACAAAAAGAATACTCAAATCTATTCTTACAGTCAACAGTTACATTGATAGATTTCATAAAAAATATTAGCAGATGCGGATGACAACATGTTACTCCACAAGTCACATCAGTCACTAACTCTTGTATTTACTGATTTATCCTTTCGTAGCCTTCTCTGTGGGAAACAATTTTATCCCCACAAGAATCCAGCGATCACTAGTTACTGTGCCGAACCGTGAGTTGGCGATGTTTCATGAAGAAGTTTTTGTAGCGAAGTGTTTTTATTGAAATACATTTGTAAAAATATTTTTATTAAACGTAATATAGCAATAAACATCGAACTTTGATACAGAATTTGTTATTGTTACATTATTCTATTACTTTTTTTATAAAATGAAAACTTCTGTGATACATAATATCAAAAATGGTAGTGTTGTAAACAATAAAAAAAATTATTATTCGAAAATTGTAAGTAAGTAATAAAATTCATACATTTGAAAAGATCCTTCGATATGTTTCTAAATAAAATAAATAAATACAACTGAAACTGGTTGATTTATATGACAAATAAATACATAACAAACAGAGTTTAAAAATTTAACCATGTTAGGATGTTACATTTTTTATATCTTTTTACATGAAAAAAATCTAATAGTGAACAAAATGCAGCTTGAAAAATATAACAATTTTTGAAAAACATATTTCTGCGGTTATATTCTCAATCGCTTCGTTTTTATTACTTTTACAACTAGTAGTAGAAATGAAAAATTGGCAACACATTAGTAAAAAGCGTATTTTTTTATTATTTAATTATTTATTTGCAATTCCTGAAATATTGTATTACATATTTTTCGTTTTTTTATTCAAATATTTTTCAAAATATATATATCCTTCTTTGTATCCTTCAATATTTAACTTACAATTTGAAGATTTTATTTTAAACGCATTTACTCTTCAAATATTTTTATTGTGTTTGAATGAATTACTTACTCTTTATAATAAAAGGCTTGACGGTTTCAAATTTTTATTGACATTTTTTTTCACAACTAATCTTTTTCATTGCATTTTGAGAAATGGAAAACAATATGTGAACAGAAATCACATAAACCAATGGAAAATCCTGATTATCAGTATGGAGAAAACCTCTGCAGTCTGCTTTCAGATTTTAAAATTCTTTACTATATTAGCTGTTTTCCATTTTTTTTCTTTGAGGATTTTGTTATTGTGACTGTTTCCTGTAAAATAAATTGATCACATGAATAATTGCATCGATTGTATTATAACATTATGCATTCCATTTTTAATGAATTACAGAATGGCGACAGTTATAGTTATAAAAATTGTATCAAAATAATGTCTCAAAATATCACGCTAGACGGTGAGAAAATTTGTATTACCTAATGTCAAAAATTTGATTTGTTATTTTTATCCCGAAAATGTTGCAAAAAAATGAAAAAAAAAGTTAAATACAATGTTATTGATAATCAAATTAATAAGAAAAAATAAATCACTATAAATAATAGTTTGTGTAAAACTCGTATTGATTTTCCATGAATTTCAAAATTTTGGCAACATAAATTCATAAAATGGAGTACTTTTTTTTAACACTGATCGCATTTATTTGTAATGCCACCGGCATGAATATACGGACTTCGGATCGTAATCCTCGTTGCATAGTCACATGCTGGGGCATAATTGCTTGTTGTTGAAAATTGCTTGCTGAAGATTATACGTAGCATTTTACAGAATATTAGAAACATCCATTACTTTGTAATCAGTATTTATCCAATATTGCAAGCTATTATTTTCAGAAATATTTACTAGATCTCTACATATGGAAAAATAAACAGTACCAGAATCTCACGCTACAACATCCGATATGAGAAATGCCTGAATAGATATCTATTTCGCCCGAAATCATTCAATTGAATCTTTTGAAAGGCGTGCAGTCTAACTGTGGTTCAAAGTTTTGAATAGTGCCACAAAAGAAACGCCCATTATATATGTTCCACACCCGGCGTTTCATAAAACCCTTTTCTGTACTAGAATATTGATGCTATAATTGACTTAAAAAAATTCGAAATTTATATAAGGTTTTAATTAAATTCTTAACTTCTAATTTTGTCACCAGATAGCTTTGTCAGTGTACTGAACTCAAAATACATAGTCTCATATTTATAATTAAATAGCACTTTTAATACTATATCATGTATTAGTTCAAAAGTTAGGGAGTTGTAGACTTAAAGACCAATCTGTTATCAGCAATATAAATAACATTATTTATCAATTTGATTGCGCTAACATTTATGATGGATTCTTTACAATTTATTCCACGTTTCATACTTATCGCTTCCTAAGATATTTAAAGCTATATTCATTACCATGACTCTGATATAGCAGCTAGCGAAGAGAAGAACTATATAGAGTGTAGTGATTGGATTTTGAAGCGTTAGGAAATAAACGTTCATAGATGGCGCTAGACCACTAGCGCGAGTGTAATTAAAAGAGTGATGTCATTCGAGTGTTTGCTCTTGGAGGAGAAGGAGTTACTGAGCAGAGTAACTCGAACGAATCTGCAATAAATTTGTTAAGTTTTCTATTTGCCTAATTTTTTCAAAGCACTCACGAACCAGCCACGACAAAGAGGTTGAAAACTTACTATTTTAATTCTTTAAAAGTTTTATTCATTTTAAAACAATTATTCACTTCACTATTTTAATTTATTATTTTCGAGCAGTTATTGATATAAAAACTAAATTTTACCACTTTTCAATGTAAACGAAATTTACCAAAATCTTTAATAAAATATACGAAAAAAAGTAATTAAATTGAATTGCTTATAAAGGGCGTCCCAAAATTAACGAAAGATTTGAATTCGAGACCATTCATGCAGTGAAGTATTAGCGACACTATTAAAAAAACGATTTGACAGCTGATAGTTTAAGACTAGTAAAAATGGAACATTTTCACGATAGAGCCGCATGTTAATGCAGGATTGGAATTAAATAAAAAAAATCAGATTTTTTTTTAAATTATTATATTTTTATTGAAACATAAAGTAAACAGGATAGGGTTACGTATGAAATAACACATAGGACAAATAGCCCTATGTATATTTTGCCGTATGTGTTATTCTATTCTATTAAACGGCTTTGCTGGCAAATACGCACTTTTTTGCCAAAATTTCCCCAAGACCATTTTGCATATATGTGGCTGAATTTCATTGATATAATGTTGAATTGCCTCCTTCAATATACGCGTGCTTGTGGTCCTTTGACTTCAAATAACTCCATAAAAAAATCTAATGTTGATCTAAAATCTAACACGATCAAGGTGACAAATTCTCAAATTTTTGAACTCTGGCTGTCAGATTTTCATTATTTTTGAAATATTGTTCAGCAATGAAAACACTTTGCTCTATCACGTAACATTCCATTTTAACTAACCCGAAACTATCAGCTGCCAAGTGGTTTTTTTAACCCTTTCTAGGACCGTGGGAAGTATGCTTCTTACCAAATTTATCAATCTTTGTATGAATTTTTGAAGGTTGGCATAAGTTCTGACAAATTATTTTAGAAAGACAGAAACTTAGATGCTTTAGTTCTTTATTTTGCACAAAACGATGTGTCTTGATTTGATACTTAGTTATTAATTAACCAAATTAATTAATTAATCAAATTAAATTTATCTAATAAGCTAAATGAATCCCTTTTCTTATTCTAATTTGAAGCTTAAAAACATTTTAACATAATATGACTAGAAAAAAATGTCTGTTTAAAGTGTTAATAAGGCTGCCAATACTAATACTGTTAATAAGGCTGCACTAATGGTGGCAAATTCAAATCTGGCGTTAATTTTGGGATATCCTTTATATTTGTGTTTTGAATTGAATCTGCCATTTATATCTCAAAATTTAAAACTTTTCTCTGTACGGAAGAAATTCAAAAGATCTGTCAATCTTTACTGAAATCTTTTTATAGATGTGTGAATATTTATTAATTACAATAATAACTCCTAGTCTAAGTTTATAAAAAACATAATAAATACAAAAACTATAAAATAAACAATCTCAGAAATCAGCTGAAGATTTATCAGTTTTCTTTATTATAATTAAATAGATTTGACGTTTAAATAACAATTATTACATACATATAACAAACATTACTAAGCACTGAGGGGAGTACCGTAAACCACAAAACTAATTTAATTTACAACGATTCCAAAGAATTCATTCCCCCGTTTGCTTTAAACAAATGTTTCAACTCATTGTTCTCTCGCACTGGCATTTGAATAAAAGTTTAAACTCATCAATTCCAAACTTATCGAAATCTTTACCGAACCAATCCGCAATAATTATTTGAATCGAATTACTTAAATATTTATAATTCGAATTCGAACGCGCATTTAAATCTCATAAGGGATCCTCAGACGGTTTGAAAGTTTTCTTCAAGGGGAGAATTTATAAGCTTTCTCCCATTTCTCCCCAAATCCGGGCTTAGATTTGTCAATATTCATCGCTGGGGCAGGAATTCATTCTCCAAGTAATTCGGCATTCTCAGGCAAGGAACGTGTTTGCTCTAACGGAAGATTATTTATCCGTAATCGATATTTTTCATTTGGGGTGGGTCCTTTTATCATTAGCTTACTGCACAACGTTTCCCCAGCAGAGAATTCTTTTTCGTTCCTTCCGCTTAGCTGGCCGCTGCCAAGCTAAGTCACTGGACCTCGTAATTGCCGGGATAAAGGTAAATGAATTTGATGCAGGTTAAATACGCTCGTTCGCTGCTGAGTTGGCGTGATTTTGCCTTTTGCCAGGGATGGGAATTGCGTCCTGTCGCCAGTAAAGGCGCCGGCGAATGTTGAGTCGGCTGTTCTCTAAATCAAAGGCTGGTATTGTTTTTGGTGGTAAATGAGTTTATGTAGAATTTGTTCGGAGCTACTAGTGATTTTTATTGTATTTTGGAGGAACCAAGTATTTCCTCATTATTTTCCGTAGGAAATCAAATTTATGGGAAATTCATTGATTAATGATGACTGCGAAATATATAGCGTTTCCTTATATTTGCTTGGGGTATTAAATTTTTGTGAGCAGTGGCAAAGTTTTTCATCAAATCGGATTAATATGTTAAACATTATTTATGACAACGGGGGATTTTAATTTTTAATTTTTTTCTTCTTTTCAGTATAAGTAAAATACCAATCATTTTAGCGCTACTAGAGAAAAGGGCAGCTACAATTATGGAATGCCTTGAAACAAATTGTCTTCATTGTACTATGATATGAAAATTTAGGAATTGATATACAGCATGAAGCACAGTTCTAGCATTTAAATGTATTTGAAACGTGGCATCTAACAGGTTTCTAGTTTCAAAAATACAAAAGAAGATATTCGTCGTTGAATATTTCGTAATTCCTTCATCTCTGTGACGCTGAAAAGCAAGGGATTTTTGAAGTAGAAATATAAATCTATACCAATAACGTGTGTGTTTTGGAACTCTATAGACGATACCGTTTGACCTAAAGCTGCCAAATTGTTATATTATTAAATTTTTATCTTTAATATATTATTAAGAATTTTAGAATTAGAATTTTATTACTTAAAATTAATCTAAATTTTGGCGTTTACCCGCTATAAATTACAAAAATATTACTACACAAATATGAACTTTACAACATTTAAAAATTTTTATATATATATATATATATATATATATATATATATATATATGTGGGAAGCGCTGACAGATCCCGTATCCTGTATGGCGCCATGCTGGCCATGTTGCGTCACGTCATTAATCACGTGATGCTTTCCCGCCATTATTGGCAGACGAGAGTTAGGCAGTGAGACTGCAAGACGTGTAGCTCACGCTCATGTATCTTTTATGTTCTATGTAGTAATGTTTTGTCCTTTGTACTTTAATCTTAATAAATATATTTCAAATATTAATGCTGGTCGTTGCCTTTTCCCACATTTTTGGGGGCTCGGCCTTTCTCGTGAATACCCCTAGCAAATCCCGCCAAATTGTTGAAAAGCTGTGGACGTTAGTACAATTTAAGACGTTAAATTGATGCTAAGAATTTTGATAAGAGTGGATTTTTGCCGTGGATATTTTAATGGACGTTAGTGCACGTTTTGGATGGATATGATTCAAGTGGAAACGTTGAAGGTTCAATTACTTCGTGTTCTTGTGCAACTGTGCTGACATATACTGGCTGCTTTTAAAAAAAAAAAGGAACATTTAAGAGTGAATAATTCGACTGCTCCCAACCAGGTAGGCGCAATTTTTTCCCAAGTGTGTAATTTATAGTACATTTTTCATTCTCCCTTTATTCCATTCTCCCTTTAAATTTTAATCCCGAGTGAATGTGCATTAGTTCTGTTTTAATTCATTACAATGTCTTTAAAACTAGGCGATATTGAATTAATCGCTAACTCCCTTAAATATACAAAAACTAATTCCGTAAAATTGCTTAACTCTGTGTTAGGTTACAGTAATTTTGACCATTCTTCTCGAAAAAGAATGAGAAATTTTGAAAGATTTGAAAATTTAGATGTAGAAAAACATAAACAAGAGTTGTTGAATAATTTTTCTTTATCTGATTTTATCTCCGTTTCTGATTTATTACATTTAGAAGTAAACGAAAGTAACAAAGATGATTTGTGTGAAAATATTTTTAAAGCCCTAACAAATTTAAATGAATTTCAGAACTCGCTAGATACTAGTTTTTTATCGGAAACAGAAGAAAAACCTTTGTCTCCTCAAAAGGTTTCTCAAACCGAAAGTTCATCTATGAGTAATACGGGTAATAATTCTTTCTTCCCCATCCCCGTAACTTCAGACGAAACATTAATAAATAACAGTCAGGCATTAATTACTGGCGCCAAAAGGGAATCACTCGAAAATGATCCCTCGAATAAACAAACGATGAATGAAATAAACCTTCAGTTTTGTTTTTTATTACGCGATCTCTGTGGTAGTAGCAGAAACTTCACAGGAAATGATTCCTATTCGATTAAAAGTTTTTTTTATGATGTTGAAGAGAATTTTTCTCTTTTTCCTTCTTTAAGCGAACAACAAAAATTAATCTTTGTAAAGAGATTAGTTTCCGGCGCAGCTAAATCTTTTTTATTCTCTCAAAGAAATCTAAATTCCTATCATGCTTTTAAAAGTGCATTCATTAATGAATTTTCCGATAAAGTAACTTCGATTGAAATACATAAACAACTAGAAAGACGTAAAATGCGCTCGAATGAAACTTTTATGCAATATTTTATTGCCATGCGTGAAATTGCGAATCAGTCTGAAACTCTTATTGATGAATGTTCTGTTATTCAATACACAATAAATGGGATACAGGGTTCCCCTTCTGATAAAATTATTCTTTACGGTGCAAAATGTTATTCTGAGTTTAAAAAAAAATTACGAATTTTCGAAACTATCGTAAGTGCAATGAACGCAAATAATTCAAAGATGTCGTATTCTAGATATGCTAATGACGGCCAAAGACGTGATACAATACATAAAATCCCTGTCCAACAAAGAGAATCAAAATTGAATCTTAGTAATCCGACTAACAGTAAGACGCGTTGTTTTAACTGTAACGATTTTGGACATATCGCAAAGTCTTGCCCTAATCGTAATCGTGGTCCTAAATGTCTTTCTTGTAATTTTTTCGGACATAAATCTTCCGATTGTCATCGTACTACTCGGAATGACAGTTCTACCCCACGGGATAATGTCAACACTTTACATTTATTGCATTCTCCGTCGAATATGCATAAAGAGGTTGTTATTCTTAATAATACACTTTCCGGATTAGTCGATACTGGTAGTTTTTCGACACTTCTCAAACATTCTGCATGGATTAAACTAGGATCGCCGCCGTTGACGAATAACAAGATGACACTAACTGGATTCGGTTTTTCCCAAACTAAAATAATAGGTTCCTTTGAATCTGAAATTATTATTGACAAACAAAGTTTTCCTGTTTTTATTTCTGTGGTACCTAATAATTGTACTACTTATGACCTAATAATAGGTTGCGACGTAATAAATCAGGCAAATTTGACAATTAAACCTGACGGTGTTGTATTTTCCAAAATTTCTAAATCTGATGATCCTGTTGAAACTGACAGTTTTATAATGGCTATTTCTGCCGAAACTCCTACGTTTGATATAGGTCCGAATATTTCTAAACAAACTCGCAATGAGGTTGAACAGATTTTGTTAGCCTATAAACCTAACAAAACTAAAACCACGAACATCGCACTTGATATAACGCTTACTGACGATGAGCCAATTTTCCACTCTCCTCGACGTTTACCCTTTGCCGAACGTGATATAGTAAATGCGCAGATAGACGAGTGGTTAAAAAATGGAATTATAGAACCATGTTCTTCACCCTATGCTAGTCAAGTTGTCGTAGTTCGTAAGAAAGATGGAAAACATAGAGTCTGTATAGATTATAGAAAATTAAATCGTAAATTAGTTAAAGACCATTATCCACTACCATTAATTGATGACATTTTAGATCGTCTTCAAAATGCTAAAATTTTCAGTACTCTCGATTTGCGTAACGGATTTTTTCATGTGCCGGTAAAAGAAAAAAGTCGTTGTTACACCAGTTTCGTCACAAATACAGGTCAATTTCAATTCCGTTATATGCCATTCGGTTTAAGTTCATGTCCTCCTGTCTTTATGCGATACATAAATGCCGTTTTTCGTGATCTTATTGCAAAAGGCATTGTCCTCCTGTATATGGATGACATCGTCATTCCCGCAAATAATGAATCTGAGGCTCTCGAACGCCTTAACACTGTTCTAAAAGTAGCTCGCAATTATGGACTAGATATAAACTTTAAAAAATGTCAATTTTTGCATAGTCAGATTGAATTTTTGGGTCACGTAGTAGAACACGGCAAATTGCTCCCTTCACCCTCCAAAACTAAAGCCGTTCTTAATTATCCTGAGTTAAAAAATGCAAAAGACGTACAACGTTTTCTAGGTCTTACGGGATACTTTAGAAAATTTATTCCCTCATACTCTACTATAGCAAAACCACTTAGTGATCTTCTTCGTAAGGACAGCCCCTTTCTATTTCAAGCTCAGCAAAAAACTGCGTTTTTACGCTTAAAACAGTTACTTTCTGATAAACCCGTTTTAACTATTTTTAATCAAGGCAGTCCCATTGAAATTCATACAGACGCGTCAATTGATGGCTTGGGGGCAGTCCTACTACAAAAATCCAAAGATGATAACAAATTCCATCCAGTGTATTATATGTCCAAGAAAACGTCTGACAGCGAAAGAAAATACACCAGCTATGAACTGGAGGTACTCGCCATTGTAGAAGCTCTTAAAAAATTCAGAATTTACATCCTCGGATCACACTTTAAAATTATCACTGACTGTAATGCATTCGTCAAAACGTTAAATAAAAAAGAAATGAATTCCCGCATTTCGCGATGGGCATTATACCTTCAGGATTTTGACTACGAAATAGAGCATCGAACCGGTTCAAAGATGACTCATGTCGACGCTCTTAGCCGAAGCCCATGCTGCATGATCATTCAAGACTGTGTCAATCTTCAAATTTTCAAAGCTCAACAGACAGATGAGCATATTACAGCTATAAAAGCATTACTTCAAAATGCACCTTACGAGAACTACAAAGTCAAAAACAACATTTTATATAAGAACTTAGACGGAATCGATTTATTTGTCGTACCTGATGATATGCAGGCCAACATTATTAAATCCTGTCATGAACGAGGCCATTTTGCAGTAAAATGCACGCAGGAAATGTTAAACAAAGAATTCTTTATTCCGAACTTGAAAGAGAAAATTGAACGATGCATACGCAACTGTGTAACATGCATTCTAAATAACAGAAAACGTGGCAAATTAGATGGCACTTTGCATCCACTTGACAAAGACGATACTCCCTTTCATACATATCATATTGATCATTTGGGTCCTCTTCCCAGCACTTCTAAGAAATATAAGCATATTCTGGCGATCATCGATTCCTTTACGAAGTTTGTGTGGCTTTACCCGACCATGTCCACCGACACCGCTGAAGTTCTCAATAAGCTCGAATGCCAAAGATCAGTTTTCGGTAATCCTTCAAGGATTATTACGGACAGAGGTACCGCTTTCACATCTACGTCATTCAAAGAATATTGTGAACATCAGCATATCACCCACATTGCTATTACAACTGGACTTACTAGATCAAACGGTCAGGTAGAAAGACTTAATTCTACTATCATATCTGTACTCTCCAAGCTATCCATAGAAAACCCTGAGAAATGGTATAGCCATGTTGCTTCCGTTCAGCAAATTATTAATTCTACATTTCAACGAAGTATCAATTCTACTCCATTCGAAATTCTGTTTGGAACTAAAATGAAATCTGAGCATGATATAAAAATCCTCGAAATCATCAACGAAGAGATCCAGTCTGCATTTCTCCAACAGCGTGATGAGCTCCGTAAAGATGCAAAACAACAAATCCTCAAAATCCAAGAAGAAAATCGCCGTACCTACAATCTGCGTAGGAAACATGCTCAAAAATTTCAATTGAATGATCTCGTCGCAATCAAGCGCACTCAATTTGGCCCTGGTCTGAAATTGAAACAAAAATTTCTCGGACCATATAAAGTGATCAAAATTAAAGCAAACGACACATACGATGTTGAAAAGTATGATTTCTTCGATGGACCATCAAAAACTTCAACTTGTGCAGAATATATGAAACCATGGTCCAGCAATATAGAACATATCACTTGAATTGTGTTTCAAAAGAAAACACTGAACACTACTTAAAGAGAAAGAGAACTATTTTCCTTCTTTTTGTGTGTGTATATTTGGACGATATAGACTTTGATTTTTTTTCTCTGTTTATTTTGTGTTTTTATATTTTTATATGTTCAACACTAATATTATTTTTATTTTTAGTTAGTTATTCGATATTTCCAGTGCATGCTATTGTATTGCTATATACTTATGCTGTCACGGATGGTATGACTATTTTATTTGTTTTATCTTGTGAATATTTCAATTTTACAAATTATTTTCCTGTATTTGCTGTTTGTTTTATATATTTACTTCATTGTACTGTATACCATAAGGCGAGGTCGCCTATCCTGTCATGATGGCCGATGTGGGAAGCGCTGACAGATCCCGTATCCTGTATGGCGCCATGCTGGCCATGTTGCGTCACGTCATTAATCACGTGATGCTTTCCCGCCATTATTGGCAGACGAGAGTTAGGCAGTGAGACTGCAAGACGTGTAGCTCACGCTCATGTATCTTTTATGTTCTATGTAGTAATGTTTTGTCCTTTGTACTTTAATCTTAATAAATATATTTCAAATATTAATGCTGGTCGTTGCCTTTTCCCACATATATATATGTATATATATAATAATTCCAACTTTCTAGTCATTGGAATTTTATCGATTATTTTGTTTTGTAATTTCTAGCAATAAGTTCCACTGTTGCTCTAAAATTCAAACCATTTCCACTGTTTCATCAAATACTTAATTACTATTTTCTACAATTGTTGAAAGCTTGGAACGAAGGATTCAGTTTAATATCTGAGTCAGTGTAGTTTACAAAATAAATAAAAAGTGATTTTTGTGAAATTTAGAAAATAGATGAACAATTTTTGCAGACCTATTTTAGAACTTTACTTTTTTAATATCCCTATGATGTTATGAGACTATCTTCATTTGAAAGGGTCATGTACACAATACATAAAATTAAAGTAAAACAATTAAAATAATACAATTTTAACACAATCAAATTGGTGAAATCATGGGCTTGAGGTTAAATCTAAACGATTTACCTGAAAACAAATATAACCAATATTCCTAGAGAAACAAATAATTCCCTGAGGCTACCAATATAACAAAAAGTGACAAATGATGAATGTAAACTTGATGAGGTATTACTTAAAGCCAAAATTCTATCTCAAATCTTATGCATCATCAAAAAAAAAAATGAATACTGTCTCAAATACCAAAGTTCATGAATCATCAAACCCTAAGAAATAACATAGGCATAATAAATTTATGATAATAAAATTTGACTAATAATTCAGTGCAGTAGACACATTTTGGCAAATGAACTAAAAAGGCAAATTAACCGTCAACTCTTCTTAATTTCCTCATCTATTTTCTTAATTAAATTTTCATTCATATATTGATAGAGGGAAGTAGTTAACTATTCCTATATCGATATGTTTTAAGGAATTAATAATTATTACACACATACACACACACACACACATATATATAGCTGTACCATTGTAGTTTCTTACTCTTTTTAAATCTAAATTATTGTACAAATTTTGCAACGAGGGAATATTTTTATCAACTTTTTATTCACTTTTTGAATATACTGCTTATCTAAAAGGCACAAACTGGTATCTCTGATTACCAAAAAGTATTCAAATATTTTAAATACTACCTTATTACTAATATTATTAAAACTGCATTAAACATTCAATTAGAATTTGTAATGATTTTCATTGAAAAACGCCATCTACTGAGAATTTATTCTATGATTTCATAATAATTTGTATACTGAATTGTAAAATATACGAAAAAGTCTAAAAAGGAGCAATGCATTAAAAATTATCTTTCAAAATTTATAAGAATTACAAACTAATTTTTAACAAACATTTCGAAATATGGCAAAATTCGAAAAGAAAAAAAACCCTGAACAGTCGGAATACATTTAATAAATAACTTAAGTCGAACTTAATAAAATAAGGAACAAAATACCTAACATTTAACATTAATAATTAAATTTATTATGAATTTTATCAAAACTCCAATTACTTAGAGAATATTATATGATTTTTTTTCTTTATTTTTCTTCTCCCTAATATTGATAATAAACAGTCTATTTTTACCTCATTTCCATAGATAAAAAAAAAATATTTCTTTTATTATTTCTATTTTATATATTCCTAATTACTGTATTTTACACTAATTATTAGTTAAAGAAATTAAAATATTCATTAAGAATCACATTTTTTAAATTTATTTTTAAAATCATATTCAACTATACGACGAAATGAAAATATTGATATTAACCTAATCAATCAACCTTTTTGCAGTATTCACGTGATTAAACATTCAAATTATCGTTTAGAATGCTCACCATAATTATAAAAATCATTGCTAAATTTCCAATATTCATTTTTCTCCGCTTTATGATTAGTTATTTATCTGCTATCGGTTTTCTATTTGTTCCTAGTTAATGAAAAAGTCCCTTAAAAATCCAGAGATATATGGCATGCTTTGTTAGAGTAAATTTATCTTTCCACTAGAATAATTAATCACGTGTTATCTGAAGTTTTGAAGCATATCACATCTATTAGGTTAAATGAAACAACGCTGGTTTTTTTTTCAACATTTTCTGACAGCTTTCGTATGAATAATATTTATGGACACATTAAAGGACGGAAAAAAATTATGTCTTTACACGAAGAGCTTTTAATGTTGGTTGTCAATGTGGAACGAATGACAGGATTTCAGAGTAAAATTCTGATAAGATATTTGAACAAAGAATACTTTTTAAAAAAATGCTTTTAATATTGTCTGAAATGACAAGTTTTCCGGAAAATTGATATTTTTCTGAAACGGTTACGGTGATATCAATTTGACACTAGATTAAATATTATTTATGAAATAATTCAAGAGCTTATTTTTAAACCAAAGTTTTCTGTCATTCAGATTTGGAAGTTTATAAAAATTCGAGGATAAAATTTTTCATTACACTATTTTCCATAAAATCTATATTATATAAAATGTGTAGTAATATTTCATATTTTGAAATTATTCAAAACGTGCAAATATTAATTACATACATTAAGATAGATATTTTCTCAGATTAATTATACTAAACTCATTATAATGAATTATAAATAACATTCTTCAAGTATCAGTAATTATTTTTATTTATTTACTTAGTTATGAAAGCAGTAATACAATTCAATAATATATAATTTCAACTATCCGAACTTCAACATCCGGATAAGTAAGTACCTATCCCAAGTAAGACCATGATTGCCTAGCAAGTTATTGGCGAAGCGTAGTTACAAAATTGACTTTTGGCTCGAATTTAGCGTTTTTTTCTAAATCTATCATGCCGATTTCTTTTCTGATTAATTCCTAGTATGCGGTTAAAAGTAATAGAAAATCTGCCTTGTGTTTTAGACACATTTTTTCAACCAATGAAAACCACATTTTGCGCAGAACTACAACATTGGTCAGGCAATAATATACAACATTTGATGTATTTAAGTTGTTGCGTTTGTATGTTATAGTGAGTTTACATGATTTCAAATTTGACAAGTATCTACAATTTAGATGTTAAATCTGAATATCAAATTTAATTCTTCTAGCTCATTTCATTCCATACCATTTTATCTCGTATCTAACTTTCGATGTACTATAACTTCATTTTTCTTGTCGTCAAATAAATTATTTTATACTGTTTCTTAACAAATATTTTTAAAATAATATTTTAGTTCATAATTTAATTTTAAATTTAAAAAATATTAAAAAAATTTTTTTTAAAAGAATTGCCTACTTTTCAATAATAGATTATATTGTTACGCTGAAATTAAACAGTTCCCATTGTTTCATCAAATATTTAATCGCATAGTTTTCTTCCTTTGTGTTCACTATCTCTGTAGTTTATATTACGAATAAAAAAGTGAAGTTACAATGCACAGAAGCTCAAAGACATATGAATAGAACAATTATATTTCTAATAGCGCTTTGATATTCTTGAAACAGGCTTTCATCAGAAAAATTCATGCACACAGTAAGTAGAAAAATATGTAAAGCTGATAAAAAGAAAATGGTTATAATGTATGTGGTAACCGAAATGATTAAAAATAGTTTGTTGACGGAATGTTCCATAGTTTTTTTTTACTAAAGATGAATGTGTGTGCCTCTATGTGTGCGTGAGTTTAATTATGACTGGAAAGATCATCGTTAAAACAAAGGCCTTCAAATCTGGCACAGATATAGGTTTGAAATAGGTATTGTGTACTTAGGAGCGATTATTTTGAAATTTTAATTAGTTAAAAATTCAACAAAATTTTATTAGTGTATTGTTTGAAAATATTATTTCAGCTTTCAAAATATATTATTAGAGAAAACTGAAATTTGCATCATTTTAAAATTTTAGTTTCATACTAATTTTGTAATATCAACTTAGTTGTGCAAATTTTACCGAAATTTTGACAACTTTTTAAAAGTATAGTTATAACGTTAACGTATTTTTATAACGTTACACTTTCGTATATATAACGTTATTCCAATTAATAATGAATGTGTGTATTTGTGCATGCGTATTCGCGCTGCATAAGTTAGATGATTTGATCTAGAACTCTCATACTTGCTAGTCAGGGAATAGGCAATTCTGACCTATTTGTTTAAACTTTTAATTAATAAAAAATAATTATTTTTAATTAATTATTATTTTAATAAAAATAATTAAAAAACATAATTATTACTCGAAAATTTTGTGTATTAAAACTTAAGCAAAATTCTGAAAATAATATAATGCAAACAGTTGTTTTGCACTATCTTAGAATTTAAAATGTTATTTTTTTTTCAATTAAACCCACTTAATTGCTTTGTCAATATTTTATTTTTTAAAAGTAATTTTCAATTTATTGTTTCAACAATGTGTTTCACTGCTGAAAGAAACTCGTGTTGTTTTCATTTATATTCATATATATTTCGTCCTGGAATCTTTCTTACTGATTATCGTCTATGAGTTTCACACCGGAGCTTATAGACGATAGTTACATACTTCTTGTAGAATTACCCTAAAGACAACAGTAATTAAGGAAATGAGAGCTTCCAATAAAGGAAAACGCACCTGAGCATACAAATAATATGCTCAGTGACATTTTTTTTTCTATTTTATTGGATATTGCTATCGTCGGTTTCTGAACGATAATGGCAAGCATCATTAATTATTTTCGTTTATTTATCATAAAACATATTTATATTATTCATGAAGCATTTGTGCAAGACAATAATTTTTTACGAAAAAATATTAAAATTTCCTACAATTTTCAAACACTTTATAGATTCAGATGTTAAAAAACCCAGCTATCTGGGATTCTGTTTTGATATACAGGGTAGTTATAATGAAAGAAAACTTTGAAATGGTCATCAAATGGAAACTACAGGACCAGATGACATCAAATTTGTTAACAGTCTAAAGAAAGGACATGATAATTTCTTTTACGCACAAAAAAAAATGTTCAAAAACTCACTACCAGGTGGTGGTGGCGCTGTATGGAATAATGTTAAACAGAATAGGGCATGAAGACATTGTTTTAAAATGTGTTTAATCGTTTCTGAAATGTTTTACAAAGCATGTTCAATGTGGCCTCCATCCTTTTCTGAAAGCAAGTTAAATCGCATTACTGCATTCTCAACAATAGTTCTTAGCATATCCCTCGGCGCATTCCTCTTAATAAACGATACCTATGAAAAGCATACCATTCAATACTATAACATTCATAATAACATTTAACGAGAAAAGCATGGTTAGAGACATTGCCAATTCGTAACAATGAAAACTCTGACAAATAGGCTCACTGTTATCTGGAAAACCAAATGACGTGTAAAACGCATCTGCATAAATCATTACAAAACATTACATAACCCGACAAAAAGTTTCGTTTCAGAAACGATTAAACACATTTTAAACCGATGTCTGCATGTTTTATTTTATTTAGCAATGTTGCATACAGTGCCATTTTGCCCTCTGGTGGTCAGTTTTTGAACTTTTTTTTTAGTGGAAAAGAAATTCCCATGACATTTTTTTAAACTATTACCAAGTTTGATAACATTTGATCCTGTAGTCTTCTTTTATAGCCATTTCAAAGTGGGACTTTAATTAAAATCACCCTATATATTGCATAAATTATTCACAAAATATTATTGTATTTTATGAGTTAATAACTCTTGAATTAACGATAAAACTGAATCTCCAACATATGACTAATTCAGAATGAATGTTTTGAAAAACGTTCGAAAATATTTATATAAAAAAGATGGAAAATGTATATATGAAATCAAAATATACTAATAAAGAGACAAAATTGTGTTAAAATTTGGAAAAAGAAGCCTTTTTTTTGGGTAAAAAGAAAAGTAGAGAAAAATCAAATGATTTGTTTAAAATGTTGCAGACAGCTTAAGAAATATATCGTCTAGTTCCTGAATTAAAAAAATAAATTGTATTTATATCCATTCTTTAAATGTTGGGAATTAAATTGATAAGTTTTCAAAAAATGTCACATTCTGAAGCACTAAAACAATAAAATTTTTCTAAATGAATATATTTCTTCATTATATTGTTACTTACATTGTTCAGGAACTGTAGAATGTATTAAAAAATTATTGTACCACATTTGCAGAAAAAAATGAGCATTAAATTTTAATTTATGAAATTGTTTGTAAGGAAATTCTATCAATAATTAGAATTTGATAAAATATCATTTGAACATTAAACGTATCTAAAGCATTAAAACATATGCAAATGCAGATAAAAAATGCATTATAACTTCCCCCAAAATCAACTATGAAAGGAAATTCTAGCTTTTTTACAAAGAAACCCGTAAAAACATTAAGAATAATAAATAGAAATTGACAACTTTGCAAAAAAAAATCGGCTTTGTAGCCTAGTCACTTACCTAAATTCAAATATTATAAATGATTTCTGAAAAAAAGAGAGAGAGAGAGAGAGAGATTTAATTTATTAACAGAATATAACAAAACATTTATATAGGAAAATCATTGGTCAAAATATAATATAGAGGCTATAAAGGAAAAAAAATGTATAATTTCTCGAATTTTATGTTTTTAACAGATTTTAATATAATATCAGTGAATATAAAAATGGTTAAAAAAAACTACTTTTTTTTTAAGTTAAAAGTCAAAGATTATAACAATTTTTGGTGCCAAAACACTAAAACAAACATCTAAAATAAGTCAAGCGAATCCTCAATATGAAAGTACAAAAATAACCCATTTCCCTTTAGTGATTTGACCTTTTCTCTCTCTGAGCTTTCTTTATGACTCAACGTCTTACTTCAACGACGGTAAATATTTTTCTTTGTCATCAAACCCAGGCTCAACAAAGAACTGTTAGAATATCGATACAAATAACGCTAACTCTTAGTTTGAAGTCTGTATTTTTCTCCTTCACAAATTTCACTCTCCCTTAGAAGGAGAGATGAGAGTCAAATCCTTAACGAAAACACCATTACAATGGTTGACAGTCGCATTTTAGCTGCTAAATGAAGTTACTCACTTTAATGCAAGCAAATCAAAGCTAAGAACAGCGCAGTCGAATACCTTGCTTGCGTCATTTTCCCCGACAATGACGACTGCGCGAATCTAAGCCGCTGTAAAATAGGGAGATGGGAGGGAAAATTCAATCTACGGCTTCTCCCAGTAAATTGTCATAGGCTTATAAGATTAGTGTCAATCATTGTCGTTGTGTGCATTTCTCCTTAGAGGACGACGGAGGGTTGAAGCTATAGATAGGAAATGTGGTAGTTCCTGCCGCCATCCCATTAGATTAGATCCTTATGCATTGAAAAGTTTAATATTCTATTTGAAATAGCTTTTATGGTATTAATAATTAAGATCAAGTCAATATTTTGCGTTTGAGGAGACAGAGAGAAAGAGAAATCTTTCACTGGAGGATGGTAATTCTATTAAGTAGAGGTGCTTCATTCTAATTTGTAATTTCAGATCGGCTTCCATTGGATAAGGGGAAAGTCTTTTATGTTATCTGCTGGATGCGGAAAGAAGATGGATTAGGGTGTTTTCTATTTATTAGTCTGCTTCGGAGATTTAGAGGCAGATGTGAACATCAAACATGTTTTAAAATTTTTATTCAAAATAAAAGATATTTTATTAAAGAAGGTTTCAAAGTAAATTTGGTATGTCATCATTAGGAATAATCTTATTGCAAACTGAAAATTTTAATTATTATGGATACTGGAAAGAGAATATTCCACAGTTATTAAAATGTTGCCAATGTAACACTTTAAGTAGAATATAGTTATAAAATATTTGTGGTAGATTTGGCCATTTTGATACAATTTATACATATTATATTTTATACAAGTATTGGTGACCAGCTCTTTCCCTCCATATATTAGCTATATTTCATTTAAGTTAAATCGTTTAAACATAAGAAAATAAATGCCTTCGCACTTGCACACATATTCTTTATTTTCCTCATTAGATGAATTGTGAACTTAATACCTTGATGACTTGTTTTAGTTCATATTTTATTTTGAATATCAAAATATATGTCTCAGAAATCCTGAAAATTTCAAATCTTATAAATATTCAATGAGTCGTCCTGTTTGAGATGCTCAGATTTAAGATAAAAAATCATAATTATTTTTATCGAAATAAGCAAGAAATGTATCAGTGATTAATAGTAAATATTGGTAATTGTAACGGAAATTAATGCTTACTATAATCTGCTTACTAAATAATTTACAAGTTATTTCATTCCTCTGAGAAATGAAATGGAATATATATATATATATATATATATATATATATATATATATATATATATATATATATATATATATATATATATATATATATATATATATATATATTATGTGTAGTTTTTTAAAAGTCTTATACAAATGAGTTCCTCGTCATAATCTTGTCCTAATAGTTTTGATTGTGCAATTTTTTTTTTTGTTCAATAAAAGATTTTTGCAAACTAAATTAAGAAAGCAGATATTTATTTAAAGGAACAAACATAAAAAAGTTTTAAAAAATCAAAAAAAGAAAATCAGAATTTTTTTTTATTGTTTATTTCGAAAATTAAACACAAGAAATTATTACGTCAAGTTCAACAATTTTATTCAAGGCATGCATTAAGCAAAATTTATTAAATATAAAAAAATAAATTGAATTTTCATATCACGATAATGAACAGTGAAGGAAACTTTGGATGGCTTATTAGTATCAACAACAACAACAAAAGAAATTTGGGTTCCATATACAAAAATGAAAATATTATGAAATATACATAAAACATTAATTAAAATTATATATATATATATATATATATAACCGCAAAAATTACACATCTTAAACCTCCAAGTACATATGTACCAAATTTAGTATCACCATGTCAAATGTTGTTACGACAGCACACACATGTGACCTGTGAACGACAGCACACACACACACAATGAGGTTTATTATTAGTCGAATTTCTTATAAAGAATTTCCTATATATTTAAAATTATTGAAAGTACGAAGGAAATACACCCGTAGCTACGATTTTGTTATTCAGGATTTAAAAAAAAACATGCACATAAAATGTCATGATGTTTAAGTATATGCAAGCAATACCCCGACCAAGCCAGAACAAATAGGGAAATGATGAATTTTTTTTGAACAAAATTTACAATGGCTGTTGCACAAAATTAGAAAGTTCCGAAACCTGTATTAAAAGGTAAAGGAAATTTAAAAAAAATTGCAGCCTGAGAAACTCACCACTGACACCAGTGATTCTGTTGAAGATGGCATCATGGTTGTGACTGACTTCGAGAAATTCTTGCATGATGGTATTGAAGTAAATGGAAAAACCAACACTTTGGAGAATGTTGTCACCATTGAAAGAAATAAGTCAAAAATCACTGTGACTGCAGGTTTTGTAAAAGGTGCCTGAAATATCTCAAAAAAAATTCTTGAAAAAGCATAATGTGAGGGATTCGCTGCGAGCTGACAATGGTAAGGATTCTTAAGATTTTTAGGTAAGTCACCAGTAATTGCCTGATGCTCCCCCATCCTTCAGTTTCAAGAGACTTCGCAAATAAAACTTTTGTCAGGTCCTCATCCTCAACAATCTGTACTATTTTGCAAATTGGTGTTTTCAGGAAGTTCTAAGGTATTGAGCAAGAATTATTTAAACCTGCTTTTGCTATAATAAGATAAAATTCATCAAAATTTCTTCACATAGCAAAATCAATATTATTAATATAAGTTCGTAATATTATTATTAATAATATTATAAAGATGATTAGTATTTATGAAGTGCTAAAACAGTATCTGATGGAACGGTCTTATCATTTTAGACTTGTAGAACAATTTCATGATTTTGAAGACTTGTATTTTATACTTTTTAGTGATTGTCTTGATAATATATATATATATAATTATTTGAAGGTATAAAGAATACTGATTTTTAATATTAGCATTAAACATTAATGATTTATATGTGGCATCATTCTGCATTAGAAACAAATTCTTTTCATGTTAAAATATCAATTTGCACATTTATAAAAGATGAATATGTAAAAAGAAAATATATATATATACATTTGCATTTTCGATATGAATATTTCAAAAAATATTCAAATATTTTATTCTAAATAATACGATATTTTTATATTCTTATATTAAAATAAAATATATATTTTATTCTAATATTTTATTTTTTATTATTCTAAAAATATTCTAATAATTTGTTTCATTTCTTTGAATGATTCTGCCTGAAAATAATTTCAGTTATAGCACAATTTTCAGAATTAACATCGCAAAAAGATGATAGAAAAACGAATTCATGTTTAAAAGAAAATTTTTCAGGCAACTCTATTAAATGGAAGTTGTTGTAAAGCGAACATATGGAGGAAAATGTTATATTCTCATTTTTCTGTTCAACTATCTTCACTCTAGAAAATAAAACTTTTCCCTTCAATTGATGTTTTCTCCTCTTTTCATTCCTCTGGTAAAATAATATTTACTCAGAACCTTTCAAAAAAGTGATGAATCACCTGCCCTATGAAAGGAAATAAAATCTTAATATTTGGAAAAAGGGGTTGCGTTCTAAAGGCTCTGGGAATTGTTACAACTCTTCCTAGGATTTTGAATAAATAATGCAGATAAAAATCTGTCTATATGAAAATGATTTTTTTATATTGTGGAATTTATTGACGACACTTATATTAATTTTCAATTCCCGGAATAAAGAGATTTTTCAAAAGAAAATGGAGGTAAACAGTTTTTTTTTAAAGTTTAAAATTGAAATACGTATTTGCAAACCGCTGTAAACCATAAAAGCATTATTTTATATTCCAACATCTAAGAGTTAACCATCTATTATTAAACAAGTTTTTATGAATTAAACTTCTTTTATAACTATCATTTTTTTTATTCCACAAGGAAACTAAGCATTATTAAATATAAATTATAAATGGCTGAAACCAGCCCAGCATAATGGTTTTAAAAGAAATTCACATAAGTTTGTAAATGTAGAAAAAATATTCATAATGTGGTAATCTGAAATTCTTTGGATTCGAAATGGAAGAATGCAATAGTCAAACCAGAGTAGCATTCTGCATAGGAAAGATGATTATTAAAAATTTATAAAATATTTAGTGAAAGAAAATTATTCTTTTTTAAATGTCAAAAGATAGGCAAGAGAAATATAATTGTTTAAATACCACGGTTAATGAAATGTTAGGTGAGAAGTAATATTGCATCATTTTACATCTTTCTTCAATATGCAAATTGCTTATTAAAATTCTACTAAACTTCAGAACTAGAGCAGCAACAATTATGAGAGAAGAATCTAGGTATGATTAAACGCCTACTTTCAGCTCCATGAAATCATTTACTGCGCCATCTGGCGAAGTGTACACAGTTAATGATCCTATAAAAACGATACAAGACTGAAACGCGAAATCTCAATTACATAGTTGTAAGACATTTTCAATTTAGTACAAAAATTCACTTTGTGCACACTAATAATAAGAACATTATTTTAAACACACACGCTTAAAATGTATCTTTGTTTTCACATTGCAAATTTTATTTGCATATGTACGTCACAATATATATTTTTTATTCCACATGAAAACTGCGTATTATTAACAAAGAAATTAATTGTATTAATAGCTGAAGATATATCAGTATAATGTTTTCAAAAAGAATATTTAAATGAATTATATTTAATATATATATATGAATAATTTTAAATAAATATATAAAAGAAGAGAAAACTGCTTACAATGTAAATACAATACGACAATAGTTTCAATATAAAATATGGATTTTTTTAACATTCTACTTCAAAATAATATTGGCTCTGTTATAAAATACTTCACAATTTTTAAATTGCGAATTATATTTTATCACTCTTTCAGAGATATTGTAACAATTATAGCATCTTGTTATCTTCTCATGTTCATTTTTGCGGATATCATATTTTTAAGTGAAAAGATTAATTTCTTCATTATTATTATCAAAATATCATTTTTTTTTACAATTAACAAAATAATCTATAATATATTCTCATTCCGGGAATGCGAATTATGTTCTATTTCCTTTTTGACAGTATAACAATTATGGTTTCATATTAATCTTCATTTAAGTTGGTATCAAATTTTTAGGTAAAAAATTAATTTCCTCATTAAAATTATCAGAATACCAATTTTTCTTACAATTAACAAAATTATCTTTAATGAATTCAGATTCTGGGAATTACATGTAACAATACATTAAAAAAAACTATAAATCTCTATTATTTAAAAACTATTAAAAACTTTCAATCTCTAAAATATAAAATGTATCTCAGAGTTATCTTTTCAAAATTTCTTGCCTTTATTCCGATAAAACTGCGATCACCTCTTTCTTTCCCGTGTGGAATTTTAGACCTATGGCAAGGCCGTGTTCGCCACGATTTTCAAAACCCTGAACATGAGAGTGTTGGTCTTCGTAATATAGTAAAGACAATCGGAAATGCAATTTGGACACCTTTTTATGACTGAATGAAAACAAAATTACAAATATCTATAGTTTTAGTATCAAGGTTTCTTAGAAAATTCCGTTTTTTAAATTATAGCATACAAGTAAAAGTGTAGATAAACAGACTGTCAAAATTTTGATAGATTTTATTCCAATTTTGTAATGTCCAATATTATGGTAGATGATAAAAATATGTGCTAAATATCACTAACTTAAGCCGTTGATTTTTTTAAATTATCAGGTTTAGATGTAGGTAAAAATACTTGATTCAAGCTAAATTCCAGTCGTATTTAATAAAAAAAATTATATGGATCTATATTTTAGGTGTTATGTCTGTACACTAAATTTTATTTATTACTTTAGTTACATATTAGTTAATTACGTTTTGTACTTTGGTATCCATAGAGAAAACCATTCATTCCCCTTGAAGGAATATTGCTAAAATGTGTAAGAAATATACAATTTTAGGGTAAAGTCCGTATTTCAAATTTTGTTCTCTAGATCAAAGGGTTTTTAAACTGTCGTGTTCATTGACACACAGATTTAATTCCAAAAATATGTTTTTCTGAGTCAGAAAGAATTGAAACAGGGATTCATCAAAACCTCGACGAGGAATCTTTTGAAGATCACACTTTCTACATAATTAGTTTACGAAAAAGTAAAAACTGGAAAAATTAAATTTTAAATGTAAAAATAGATAGTTTAAGAAATAACTTTTCAGGACGACATTAATTATCATATTTAATTCAATAATTCCTTGATTTAAATCAAGTACTTAGATTTATTGTAAGTAAAAAGAGAGAAAGAAAGATTAAAATTTTGAAAAAAGCTTTTCTTTGTAATTAATTACAATTTAAAGGTTAACATTTTTCTTTTCACCTGGAAGCTTAATATCTTTAATTCATTTAAGAATTAGCTTTGACATTTCTTTTTGCAGAAAGAATTATAAAAATTAATTCTTATAAAAATTAGTTACAAATTAAAGTTTAACATTTTTATTTTTACCACGAAGCCGAATATCTTTAATGCATTTAAGAATTAGTTTTGCCATTTCTTTATGCAGAAGGAATTGACAAATTAATATTTAATTTTTATAAGAAAATGATATATGATCCACGTGCCTTCTATATTTATTGATCCTCAATAAATAGAAAAATAGAATAAATAGAAAAAAAAGCAAAATAAAAAGTGTCCCACGCATATTATTGAATATACTCTGAATTATGCTGAAATAACGTTACATTAATTAAAAAAAAGAACTCTAAAGCTAAAGCATTTTATAAATTGTGGTACGTACAATATATATATATATATATATATATATATATATATATATATATATATATATATATATATATATATATATATATATATATATATATATATATATATACAATATATATATATATATATATATATATATATATATATATATATATATATATATATATATATATATATATATATATACATATATATATATATATATATATATACAATATATATATATATATATATATATATATATATATATATATATATATATATATATATATATATATATATATATATATATATATATATATATATATATATATATATATATGTGTGTGTGTGTGTGTGTGTGTTTGTTTGTGTGTGTGTTCGAAATATTTTGGTAAAGTATGCAAAATTGTAAAATGAATAAGATGACTAAGACATAATAGAATGAAATGAGATTCTATTTTCAGACGAGAAATAAAATCGAAGTTAATGATGAAAGAAAATTTTAAATGCTGGAACTCTACAAACTAGAACAATTGGATTAGAATTTTAAAGTTAACACTTGCTGTTTGGATAATGGGAATGTTAATTGCAACTTTTTTTAGAAATTTTAATTAGGCGATATTTCGGCAAGTATCTGAAATAAGTCACAAAACTAATATTGATAAAAAATATTCCTTACATTGATTTAATATTCAAAATATTGTTTTTTCTGTAATACTAATTTATTTCCTGATCAATTGCTGTCAGAATTTTGATAATTTTTTATATAGATCTATTTCCATTACTTTTTACAGTTTATTTCATTATTACCATTACTTTTTACAGTTTATTTCATTATTACCATTACTTTTTACAGTTTATTTCATTATTACAATGAAATTCAAAAAAATTCCATTATTTCATGAACAATTTAATTGCTGTTTTATTATTTGCTAAAAGTTAAGAAAAATATTCAGCTAGATTTATTTCAATTTGAAGTTTGTATGAGTAACCAGAAAATAAAATTACATTGATGTAAAAGACAACGAGCATTTGGATAGAGTTACTTGGACAGAATGGCGGATTCCCAACTAGGAAGCTTACCAGGACCGCTAAATATAGGCAATTTTTTAAATTGTTAAATAAATAAACTTCTCAAAAATACTAATTTTATGATTCATAAAAAATTAGGTCTCGGATGCCTACTGTAATCTCGTTGATTGGGCATTTGAAGAGTTTCAGTATAGATAGAGATAAAAATACTCTAAAAAAAGAAATTGTAAGATCTGGATACTTAGGATCCTCTTAAAACAATCCTTTTTCATTTTACTGCTTAGCACCATAATACGTTTCCAACGGATTTAGAAGTCAACGCAAAAAAGTGAAAACTTGAAAATCAAAATCTGTCAACTGATTCTCACGCTATTAAGGAACTATAGAATGCAATCAATACTCGTGTTATATCATTTTTAATCTTGATTTTGAATATAATCAAATTTCTGACTTGATTTTATTTTTAAAAATCGTTTCACATTATATTTAAATAAATAATCATTATTTGGCATATCTCAAATTCTTTCGAATATTTCACCAATAATTGATCTTAAATTAACCGTTATATTTTTATTATATTTGCCATGTACTGAGCTCATTAAAATTAAATCCTCTACCTTAAATTTAGGATTCTCTAACATCATGATAATGCATTATATCTAAATACGCCAATGAAGAAGGATTATCTTATTCTTAAAGAGTTTTATTTTTAATCATTATATCATTCCTAATAAGTTAAAAAAAAGGGATTTCCGAACATTTTCGATTTGAAGAAATTTCTTGTATTTTGCTGCACATGTAATGAGTTCATTAGTGTTAAATCCTGTATTTTTTAATGTCGATTTTATGAATTCGATTTCTTTCATTTCTGAAGGCAAATGAATTGAACTTTCATGTTTTTATAATTCTGGATTAATTCTATGTATACAAATATTTCATTTAAAAAAAAACATTTTAAACAAAACTCATTTAATATTTTTTTTAATTCAGACATTACTAAAAGAATAATATTTTATATGATATTTTGCTTATTTATTATTATGAAATTGAAGAACTGGTTTTAGTCTTTTGTGATATTAAAAACAATATTATTTGCAACTATATTTTTCGATTTGTAATTTTCAGTAGTTTATTGACTGGGCAAATTTGAGGATTGAATGAATTTTTTTTAAGATGGCATAACCATTATTTACAGTAGTTATTTCAAATATTTTTAATTAATCGAACAAAAACAATCGAGACGACAATAGACTCCAACAGCAATGCACCATTTCACAGAAAGTGTGTTATAAAATCTGCGAAGACTACGCATCCATTCAGCTTAGAATCTGAAAATTGTTCAGCTGTCTCCTCATGCTCAGAAACAAGTTAGAGCAGTTTGAAATTTTGATTACACAAATAATTTTACATGCTGTCAGTAGATTCCCAATTTTTCCATACAATAATGGAAAAGGGTAAAAAGAACAGGCTACCAAATTTGGCAAAAGAACTTTGCCAAGAACGCAAAACGCTTCAATTTTATAGATTTCACAATTATTTGCAATTATAATTTGTGAATTGCATTCTTCGTTATATAATATTTTTCTGATTAGTTCTTAATTGTTTTCATTAATGAATGTGTTATTATTTCTAAAATATTTAATATATTTTAACATAAACTATTTAAAGACAATTTAAGCTTGATATTTTGAAGAAATTTCACGTTTTTGATCTCTCTGAATTTGAAAACATATTTTTGGAAAATATCCATCTGTCTGTCGGTCTGAAACAAAGATATCTTAAACGTACTTTGAGTTAGCCAGTTGAAATTTGTTATACTGTCTTTACACCAAATTTGCAGCTTTCTATCAAATTTTAACAAGAAATCTGTTCAGAGGAAGCCCATCTGTATGGCCGTTCGAATATATCTGAACACGATAATTACCGAAACGAAGAGAGCTAGCTAAATAAAATTCAGTATACATATATTAACATCCATAGTGTAGACATCTGTCAAATTTTGAGCCAAATCCAACTGCGGGTTGACTGTCTGTCGATCTGTAATTGCAGAAAAAAATAAGCCCGATAGTCCAAAAACACAATGATTTAAATGTATTAAATTTGATATGGAATTTTTTGACTACAAGTGCTATTTTATGCCAAACTTTTGTTTCAATTGGTTGAAAAAAACATGTATAAAGCATCAATTCGATTTTCAGATACTATTAACGACATACCAGAGATTGATCTCCAAATAACTCGCCAAGAATGTCACAATAAATTCTATAAAAATGCTGAATGCACGCCAATATTAATATTTCGTAACGATTGTAAACCATTGCCATGTAAGGAGTCCTTCTATTTGATAATATTAGAAGATAGTATCTAAAAAGTTTATAGGAGGACACTTCCGCTGGTTTCAATTACAACAGAAAGTCGTTTGATAAAATTTCCAAGCATTTCATAACGAATTAAGATTTCTTAAATAAAAGTAAATTGTAGAATCTAATAAATAATGTGAAAATTCATGTCATTATAAGCTGCACATCTAAGTATTATTTTGATAATTAAAATCAAATCTTAAAAATATCTGAAACATTAATTTGATATAGAAAGATTTTTTTTAAATCCACACTTTATCTCTATCACCATATTTATCATTCTGCTTTAAAATAGGTCTTTTTATTTTTAAAAAGCCACAACAAATAATTCAACTTCAATATCAATACATGATTCACTTTTTTTCCGAAAGAATTCCAATTCTCCAATTTTAAAAGAATAATACTTAAAGAAAAGAAAGGAAAGGGGGAAAAAAAACTCTTCTTCTCACTTAACCAAATAAACGAAATAAATTCTTTGTTGTGAGATCAGAGATTGAGTCCCTTTTAATCTCAACTTTCACACAGATTTCTCCTCCTTCTTTCATGAAAGGAGAGAAAACATCAAAACGGAAGATGGACAAAGACGTTTGATCTTGCAATATTTCCCGAGTTTCTGACGTTGGGGCGTCTATAAATCAAAGATATTTCGAAGTTTATCGCCCAATAACTGAAGAAATAACTCCGAAAACGCAATGTAAGGGAATTCAAAAGTATTGGCGCTGGCTTCTCTACTTTTTCTTTCTTTTTTTCTTTTTTCTCGTCTTTGCAACTCGTCTTCACACCTGATCCTGCCTCGTAAACTTGGGAGGTTGTTCTCGAAGATATATTTTTTCCGAGGTGGGAAAATTTCGAACATTCGATTTTTCTTCTGCTTTTTTTTGTGTATATATTTTTTCGCTTTCCTGTGCTGTACTACTGAACTGTCAAAGGGGGGAAAAAAGGGATTTTTTTTTTACTACGTTGAAGTCTTCCGTAGGAGAAGGTTCAGTTTTTTTTCTCCCTGACTGTTGTGTTATACAAGCGTAAAACAGAAGCAGTAGTTAATTTTTTTTCCCTTCACTTTTCTTTTTTTTCTTCTCATCAGTGAATAATGTAACATATAAAGGTCTCAAGTAACAATGTAAAGCAAAAATTACTTTCCTTATTGAATTCAATTTGTAAATGCCACAATTTAGGTTTTTTTTTATTACTGTAGTGCCCAAATAAAAAATAGTAAATGTTTAAAGTATTTATAGTACAATAAAGAGATACATATGAATAAAATATATTCAGTGGCATTTCACACACACGCACACATGCATATACACGCTTATATGTATATGTATAACATTAAAAATTTGTATTCTCTATTATGATTTAGATAAAAGTAGAAAATCTAACATTCTTAAAATTTCATTTTCAAATACCTTTATTTTAATTATTCTTTCACGAAATCTAGACTCTTATTAATGTTTAGAGAAAAGTAGCAAATCTGACATCCTTAATCTTTCATTTTCAAATACTTTTAGTTTAACTATCCTTTCTCGAAATTTGGAAAACACAAAATGCGAAAATTCTTATAGTATTTCGAAAATGTATACATTATATTGTAAATATATCTATACTTTTAGGAACACTGGATAGTTTATTTATAATTACGTTAATAATAAATATCGAATTTATGTGGACATAATTCGAATCTCGCATAATAATTCAAAAATTTATCCAACAGTGTATATATTTAAAATATATGTAAAATTTTTCATTATTTAAATTAAGTATTGAATGTAGTTTTATTGAAAATCGCTTAACTGAGTCCAAATTAGATGGTACACCTAAATATTATTTAGTCTTTTTACGCATTTAATGTTTGGTCTTCTTCATATTTATTCTGTCAGATGAAACTAAATTTACATTTTATATAAAAGTTTTAGAATTAGAAATAGTTTATACTTGCATATTTCTCTAACATTATATGTTACATTTATTTTTGGATTAATATTTTGAAGCTATCGTGTTTTATATTAAAAAGATCTTTTTAACTTTAGATATAAGAGGGTAATCATAAACTGACCATTCCGACCCACTGCAAGGCACGCGGAAAAACTTGAGTCCTATGGGACTGTACTTGAGTCCTATGGGAAATAACCGTTCACGGTACAACACTTCCCTAAGGAATTTCGTCCCGTCATCGATGGGAGGAGCCAGACCCCCACATTTTCGTGTAAAAACAGGGGTGGCGAGAACCAATTACCATGCCAGAAGCTTCTCATCCTCATTTACGAGGTCCCCCATCCCAATAAGATGGTAAGACTGAATATAATGTCTTTTATAGCAGCATTAAACACAGAATTAATCTCAGAAGGAAATTAAATACTTAGATTAGCAAAAATAGTTGACAAAATACATTAAATTTAAGCACACATAAAATATATACATATTGATATTTTAAAATGATGAAATCAATTGCTTTTAACTTAATCTTCTGTAAAAGAGAATTAAAGATTGTAATGGAATAATATTTTAATAAGCGATTATGCTTCAACCTATGCTTTATATGTATGGAATAATCAAATACTCGTAATTAATGCTTAGATTCAACAATATAATAAAAATTTTCATACATTTTTTCAATTCCTTATTTTCTCAAGGTTAAGCCTTAAAATATTAAACAGACAAACATTTTTAGAATATTCAAATTAATAGCCAACGATTTCATATTCGACAATAATAAGTTCCCTTCTAATTCCTAAGTCCTTTATCTATTGAGAAAAGGACATTAAGATTTCTAGTTCCACATTTAGGAGAATTAATTTGAGCCTTTGATACAAGGTAATGGATTTTGTTTCTAAAGGGTATTATGCCCGTGTTTCAGAAATCCTTAATGACAAACATTTCCAATAACGGCAAATACATGAGCAGAATTTCGCGACATGCAATGACATATGATCTGCATCGATGTACTGTTGGAGATTAAAATTTGAATTCCACGTAAGATGCACTTAATTAAAGCATTCCGTATGGTTTATCGTATACATTGTGCATCGATATTTATTTCTTGGAAACAACAAAATTTCAGGATAATTACACATATTATTACAAGATGTAATAATATGTATAATTTTAGCGTGTATATGTAGTAGTTATAGTTGTAGATCTAAATGTTCAAAATAATTTGAGAAACCTAAGAACGGCTCCAAAGCATCTATTCAAAGAATAATTATTATATCCAGACATATTCCGGCTAATATTATTATTTTCCCAAGCAATTTTTTATTTAGAATTAATATTTTTCATTCATGGTCATTCTAACCGTTTTTTAATTCACATGTTTTAACACTTTTCATATAGAATTTATTTTTAAACCATTATCTTCATCCCACCCGGTAGTTTTTAATTCTCAATTGGTAATATTCACAAACGAGTAAGAAAATGGCATTATATAATGCATTTTAACGCCATAGGAATTTTAGCTAAAAGGAGAGCAAGTTATTTCCTTCTTCTTTCTTCTTTACTTATCTTTATTTTCATTTTTTCAAACTTGTTGTATTCAGTTCTTATTTTTGGGTTTATTTATTTATTATGTCAGGTTTACATAACTTTTCTATCTCTAGTACGTCTGTTTACAATAGCATTTGTGGTGAAGACACTATCATTTCAATTATTTGCTCGATATTGCCTGTAGAATATTTCATAATTCCTTTTGTAATCCGCACTGATTTCATCTCTGATGATCAAATGAATGCGTTGTTTTATGTAATTATTAATGAGATAATTAGTTCTTAACATAAATAAGTAAATTAATGTGTTCCATTTTCTTTTTCCACGGTTTTGATTTAGAATATATATATATATATATATATGTGTGTGTGTGTGTGTGTGTGAGAGAGAGAGAGAGAGAGAGAGACCTATAAGTTGACTTAAATTTATTTTTCAGTAGAAAATATAATTTGCACATGGGGGCAAAATTAGAACAGGCTTGTTAGCACCAGAGCACAAGAGCAAAAATGAGAGATGTTTTTCCCTCAGTGATTTTACTAAGAGAAATTCACAGAGATTTCCTTGATTCACGCCAATTTAGGAATTGGAATAGATACTTCGGAAGGATTACCGTGGCAGCAGGAATTTTTATTTCTTCGCCTGCAACGTAAGAATTACACTGTGAGCATTTTTTTTTTTTTACAGCGGATTAGAAATAAATAAAATTAAAAAAACATGGAATTCGGATAACTAAATAAGAAAAAATTATGCTTAAATATATATATATATATATATATATATATATATATATATATATATATATATATATATATATATATATATATATATATATATATATATATATATATATATATATATATATATATATATATATATATATATATATATATATATATATATATGTATGACTATATAATATATATAGTCATACATAGTCAAATAAGTCATACATGAAAACTGAACACAATAAAATCGTATTAAATGATTATTTATGTTGATTGAAAATAATATTGAAATACACATTCATATATGATGGGAAACAAAGTAATTGTAAATACAGCTTTAATTATGCATTCATTTAAATTGAAACCATTATCATTTAAAATAAAAGTTATATCACCTTCACTATAGAAAGAGAAAGCTCTCTGTAGTCTAATTGGGAAATATATCATCAATATATTACCAAAAGATCCAAAAAAGGTCAAGACAAAAAAAAAGACAAAACGAGTTAATGTGTTCTTTATTAGCATAAAATACCCGGCAACATTGGCACGATTCAGATTATTACGGAACACTATGGAAAAAACGTAGAATATGCTATGCTAATTGAGCTCTTGTTATTTTCGAAATACACATCTGAAACATGAAAAAATACTTGCATTAATATATATTCAGTATAATATATAGTTTGAGAAAAGGATTGATATGTGTAATTTTTATCTCCAACATATATAACATTTTAATACAACAAGATTACAATGACACATTTTTCTTTTATTTTCGATTCCTATAACAGCAAACAAACGATTTTTCAAACTGAAATTCTTTAGATTGAAAATGAAAGAATACAAATCAATGAACTAGAAAAATAGTTTGTACAGTAAATATAAATAATAAAAGTTTATAAAATACTTAAGTCTGTCAATCTTTAAAAGCATAAAAGGTGGGAATAAAAGTGCAATCAATTAAACTTCACAGCTGAGGAAACGTTATGTGGGTAATAATATTGTATCAGTTTACGATCTTTCTTCGATATGTAATGTATCGCTTAAATCCCTTAATTTCACTTAATTCCTTTAATTTCAGAACCACAACAGCTATAATAAAATGGCAGTGGGATGCCTGATAAAACAATTTACAGCGCCATCTATCGCGAAGTTTCAAAATCACTTTTTCCTATCACGCTATCATTACAAGATATAGAGGAAATAACAAAATTGTAGAAAAATTTCTATAAGTACAAAAAGAGATCTTATACACTTTATCGCCCTTTCAACAGGGGTTTAACTCAGACGCTTTGGACCAATTAAATGAGTTTAAGAAATGAAAGGTGTTTCTCGACGAGCGCTCATTTAGACACCTTTAAACTCATTTAACCGCCCCAATGCGCCTGAGTCAGGCCCCTGTCGAACGTTTGCGGTAGCGGATGATCAGGGCCCATAAGGTAAAACAATGGATATAAATATATCTTATGATAATTAGTTATTTCCACTTTTAACCACATTCACTTTTTGAAAAATCGTATACAAAAAAAAAGTGCATTTTGATTCATTCTTAGCATTAAAGTACACAATATACCTTTTGGTTCTAAATCGAAAACATTCTAAAACTCTGCAATAAACATCCACCCCCTTCCATCTTCGAATGTTGGGTAGCTCATTTTGCTAGTAGCGATATTCCGTATCACTAATTTCAGAATTTGTAAACATGTGGCGATATAAGTGGTGCCCTGGCATTGCACATATGTATTTTACTGTACTTAAACATTACTTTAATGTAGGTATTTTATTGTGTTTAAACATTACTGTCATGACTATAATTTGTATCATCCTGATGTTTAGGGCCCATGGATTTAAGTATATACTCAGCATATTTTCATAAATAGATAAAGAGCATAATGTATTTCACTGAATGGATATATGTGTTTTAAATTTTCAATGATTAGATAGTAGATAGCTATGAAATTAGTTCTTTTAAACACAACACAGTTATTTTTCAAGCTTTATGTTTCCAAGAAGTGTTTGTTAAATTTGTGAAGTAAAAATGAAATATAACTAGAAAGAGCATGAAATAATATTGATTAAGAAATGAAGAAACTACTAATTGTTTTTATACATATTTCCCAATGTTGAAATATTTCCTTCAACTCTTACGTTTTCACTTGAAATTAAAATGCTATGCAAGTAATGTGATTCAATTAGTTACCATTTACTATAAAAATAGAGAAGAGAAGCAATATGTATATATATATATATATATATATATATATATATATATATTGGTGCATATTTTAATGGCCAATTCATCTATTAGGCGAATGTAAATTTTGAAAATTTTTGAATGTTTTGTTTGAAAACATTATTATTATATAATAAATGAAAAAACGGAATAAGTATATATTCTATTTTTTTTTTTTAAATATATACGTATCCAGTATATTCTATCTCATACATATATGTTCTATTTTATGTATATATCAATTTAACAGAGCAAGTTTTTTTCTTTTATCTTCAAGAACCCTTGCAAATTAAGAATAAGCTAAACTCTTCAAACTCTAAAATGTTTTTAGAAGCGCTATTACACTAAGCGTAGCACGAAAAGAGTACCGTTGTCATTCTGTCGCACGAAAGCACTGCACCCGGGAACAAAGCGGAAAACATCTTCAAAAACGCTCTAACATCTCTTATTCTTACATCTCTGTCCAGGAAAACGTTTCCTCTCCCGAATTACTCCGTTTTCCAGGATTATCCTTTCCAGCAGAAAAGTAGGAAACGAATTTAAACTTTGCGCTTCGGGACGAATCGTGACGTCCATACCTCTGCCCCAAAACGCTCTTCCTTAAAACGTGGGAGCCGGAGGCCATTTTGGAAGATAACTTTTCTCCATCCTCGGCAAAGAAAGGAACCAATGGTGCAGTCATCATAATGATTACATTTACAGTTAAGAAATTCTCCCGGTGAGATTTCGGTTCTGAAAGTGGTTCTGACGCTGATGGTCGAGGCTTATGGAAATCACGGTCATTTGTATGCACGTCTTTCATTCGGGGGGATACACCCTGGTGTAGTCGGGATTCCCCTTTCCCATACGCAAATTTTATGTCTTCTTTTTATCAAGCTTTTATTCGAAATGGGCCAAAGATAGTGGAAGATCGACGAAAGGAATATTTAGCAGGAAGGGCTGTAGTGATATGTTTGGGGATGGGTTTTAAGTGAAGCGGATCTCGACGAGTTTTCTGAATTAATTGGAGTTTGGAATACAGAGAGGGAATTCACAGGGGAATGCTTAAAAGGCTTCAATTGATTTCGGCCATCTAGGCTGATTAGAAGGAAAGAAGAAAACGTTGGGGAATAGTAAGTATTTTTTTAACTGTTTAAATAGCTGCTTAAATTAAACAAAAAGATGGTAAACTTTTGTCCATAATAAGGAAAAAAGAAGCCACAAAGGGAAAAGAATCATCTTTTCCTTGGAGATCAAACATGTATAATTTGTTGAAACAAAAGATTGGGTCTCCACGTTTTATATAAATGGTTTAACCTCCCTTTTTATTTTACCATCAGTACAGATAATGCAAACGTTGATTTTCAAACAGTCTGGTACACATAAATATAGCAATACTGAGTTCTTCGATTTTCATGTCACACCACGATGCTGATTTGTTGATTACCTAATCACATTAGTATTCTGTTGCTACGTGGAATGTAAAATGGGAAGGGTGCACATTAATAGAAATTAACGTAGAATACGTAAGGAGATAACATATTTTATATTTGAATGGTTTTTCAGGAATAGTGAAGGGGAGGGATGGGGTATTTTTATGTTTCTCCGATAAAATTCCTATTTTATAAGAGCTTGAATTTAAATCTTGGCTGTTTAAAAGTCCATGAGATCGAAATTTAAAAGCTAATTAATTGATGATCCGTATTTACAATACATGTGTATGCCGAATATCGTCTCATATTTTTCTTGTATTAGAGAAAAATAAAAAAAAAAATCGGTTTTAGAGAAAAATTTTAATTTTTTTCTTATACAACTTTTTATTATATAAATAATCTAATATTGCCCATATAAAAAATATCTAATTTTTTTATTCATAGGGAATAAAAGGGAAATCTCTACTAAACACGTCACCGGGATAAATATATATTTTAAATTCACTTAACTGAGATGCTCTTAAAATTTTAATACAAATAATTCGTGAGTTTCTGTATTTGTTTTCTGTTCTGTTTTCTTCAACTATCAACCAAATCCCTCAAGAGATCAACTAATCGTATGTACATTCCTATACCTTTAAATATGATAAAACTCTAATAACTCCAATAATTCAACTCTGGTACATAGTTTCAGCATCCAAGCTGCAGAGTTTGATCAAATTCTATAAACTAAATCTTCAAAGGATTGAAAATCCATATTTTATTAAGTATTTAATTCTATTTCTATAGTATTCTTATCCAAGTATTTTAATTCTATAATAATTATTTCAAAAATCCAACAATTTGAAGAAATGATATTTGACATACAGCTTTAGCTGGAATCGTAAGTACTTATTAAATTTTGAATTAAATTCGCCAATGAATGTGTTGAGTGTCTGTGGATTTGTGAAGTCTCATGCAAGAAAACGAGATAATTAAAAAATGCAATCTTAAATTAACGGAATTTGGGAAGTGATTTTATTACTGTAATTCTAGTGGAATGCAAAATTCTAATTTAGTTCAGTTGGAAAAAAAATTCAAAATGCATATTCCATTTTCTTTTATATACTACAAAACAATCATGTGTGGAAACCTGAAAATAAAAATATGTGTGTTTTTTGCTCTTATTGCTTTGCCCGAGAATCAAAATTTCATGAGGAAGGATTATACTTTTATTAGAAATATGGAAGAAAATTTAGTGAAGGCTACTTCTAGTGGTTGAACTTAAATTTATTGAAATAAACCAACAAAAGTTTTTTTTTTTTTTAACTAAAGAAAATAAAATTATTAGAAAGCTATATTAGCAGAATTAATATAATTATGCACACTATATATATATAGAATTATTATATTACGCATAGGAAAATGCTTATTTACTAACATACAATCGAAAACTCGTGTGATGCTGCCTACATGATTAACTAATAATTCAAAACACTTTTAAGGATGACCATTGGATAAATTTGTACCTAATTTAACACTTTATTATTTCTTAGGTTATAGGTCTTAATAAGGAAAAGTCTTTATAAAATAATAAAATTTTAATTAAAAATTATCAAAAGTTTGCTCTCTTTTTCAGAAGAATTTCGATGCCCAATATTGATATTCATTAACCACTTTAAAAATCAAAAAATAAGTTTTTCAGTTATCTTATTTCTGCACAGTTCTTTTCTAATATTTGAATAATTATTTATTTTATTTTAGAACATTTTCGTAATTCCTTTCATTGATTTAATCAGTGGACTTAACTGGAACATATTTTTAAGGATATTAATTGTAATTATTGTGCGCAGGTAATCGCTGCTATATAAATAACAATACATTTTTTTAAATAAAAATAAAGATCAAGTAATCATACTTAAACTTTATTGTAGCTGCTAAATGAAATCTAAACAGTGTTATAAACGATTTTTGTGTATTTTAAATTATAAGCCTAGTATTATATTTACAGTAGTAAAGCATAGTATTTTATTTGCATTAATGATTAATAAAACATTATTCTCGCCCTACTGAAAATATTGGAAATATTCTTGTTCTGCAATAAGTCATTAAAATACTTATTTCCTTTTCTTTTCGAGTATTTTTGTATGATTTTACTCCATTTCTAACAAGATGAATTATAGTCATTTCTGAAAATAATGAAATAGTTAGAAATTTCCAAACTTTTTTGAATAAAAACCATATTGGATTCATGAATGACAACGATGAAGGTGTTTTAAAAAGGCAGCTCAAATTACTGAGAAAAATTATTTTTACATTGAAAATACAAGTCTTAGTCTATGATAGTTCATAATATATCTATCCTAAAATATTCTATCTGTCGAATATTTTAACATCCTAATTTTCAGTAACCAGTAAAAAAATGAAATCAAGTAATTCTTTAAATATTTTCATCATGCTCGATTTAATTAAAGAAAAACAGCTCACAGAGAATATGATTTAAATATGGTTAGTATAGTACGTATGTCTCATTTCCATATTATAGAATATTTGGAATTAAAATTTATTTTAAAACGATAGAAGTTGAATCAGAGAAAGAGTCAGATTACTTCTAATAACCATTTTTTACATTTATGAAAACATGTTACATGAAAGATCAATGCTAATCAACTTCTTATCAGCTGACTTCAGCCTCATTTAGACTTGAAGTAATTAATCATGTATATTTATTTATATGTCTCCAATATTCAAGTCATATAACTAGAAATGTGCAAATGATATGACGAGATTGAATGAATGATATTGATAAGCAGAGCTGATCATAAGTATGAAATTTTTATACTAGTAATTCTTAACAGTAACAGTGGAGCTTACGTCTAAACGAATTGAGATTAGATTCTTCTTTAAAATCTTCAATTAAGATTAATTCTTTATTACAATCTTTAAAGGTTTATACAATGTTTATTCATTTATTTTATTGCGAATTATTTAAAGAAACCCTTTCTTTTATCACTCGTTACAAAATTACAATTAAATGTCTACTTTTATTAATTTACGACAGAATTACGATTAAATACCTGCTTTTATCATTATTCAAAAAATTACAATTTATTATCAAATTGTTAATATTATTTAACAATATTATATATGTATATATAATATTATATATATATTTGTATGCATATATTTATATATTATATGCATGTATATACAAGGTGTCGGAAATAGACTGACGAATTTCAAAAATGCGTAACAGGGCAGTGCCATCTCTCGATAATTTTTTGAACTAAAACCAGAAACAGTGAGAGGGAAAATTTATGCCTTGTGACACAAAAATTTGCAGCAAGATTTTTTTTTCTTTGCAATTAACTGTTTTCATGTTATGACGTTTTGAAAATCGGCAGTCTATCTCTTGGGACCCTGTATATATTATAATCTCTATATATGTAAAATGCTAACGACCTTTGTGGCACAGAAATCATTGTTATGATTTATAAAAGAATGGTAATAGTTAAATGTAAACAAATCCCTATACAAAAGTTTCAGATTAAACAATTTTACACTGTTTAATTCAAAATTTCAAATTAAGGCTCCTATAACTTTTTATTAGATAAATTCTGAATCTCCAAAATTTCCATTCAGTCAATAGGAACAAGATATAAATTAACTCAAGAAATAAATGCCAAAAAGAAGGTTTAACTGAATGAAAAAATACGTTGAACCATCGCCAGATAAGGAATCACAATGATTTATCTATGGAATTAATGACCATGTTTTCCAAAACTTTTAAATCACAAAAGTAATGATTGCATTATCTTAAAATAGAAAAAAAATTATCTTTTTTGATAATATCAATTTCATTTCTTTACAATTTGTGTTATTTTTAATATTTAATTTAATACACAATTTAACAATGGTTTTAATGTTGTGATTAAATTTAAACACTATCAATGCATTCAGTCGCGTGCTTTTATAAGTATTAAATTAGATTAAAGCATTCTGTCTTTAATGTAATTTAATATTGGTAAAAAAAAATTAAACATTAATTCTAAAATTGTATTTACCTTTTGTTTTTATTTCGTATTACATACATTTTTAATTTGCTTTAACAGAAATTTGCAACATATTGATTGAATTAATATTTTTTAACGCATCAAATAACAAGGTAAAATTTTTAAAAAATGCTTCCATATTAATCACTTAATAGCAAATCTGAAGAAATCGAACCATACCCTTTATCGCTATTGAGTAGCAATTAAATTTACACACAAACAGGCAAAATGCTGAACGGGTGAGATGAAATTGAATTCCACAAATTTGGTCTTTCACATGGATGCAAAAACATCTTTAAAAATCTACTAAACAGAAATTTTCTATTTTGAAAGCATTTCCTAAAAAATGACTTTCGATAGTAAGTTCATAATGAGGACAGTTAAATTATCAGATCCTTAATTAAATTAAAATATTTCGATATTCTCGTATGAAAATATTTCTACATATAAAATATAATTTACTTTGCTCATTTATTTCGTAGCAATGTTTCCAACATAAAACTCAGCTGTTAAGTAATCAGTCCAGGAACCGATTGCACTGAACCTGCATTACTTCTAGTAATAATATTTTAAAGTTATTAATAAGCGAAATAAACTGAAACTAACTTTTCTTTCTAAGTTCCAGTCATCGTGGTATTATTAACTGATTAGCTAATATTTTGATACCATTAAAACTTTGAAATATATTTGATTCATGTATTCATAAATTGAATTGGATAATTGGATTCATAACACATACTCATAATTTTCACAACGCTGTAATACTTTATTAAAGTGAATCAAAACAATTTAAAAAGATTATTAGTGCTTTATATACCTTTTGAATTATCAGAGCAACATATATTAGTATTTTTTAAGAAGACAAGCTTTATTTGTAACACATGATATATAAATGTATTTTATTATAAATAATTATTCTAAAAGCATGTTTAAAAGACGATGGATTTTAGTTACTTATTTACAAGTACATCATTATGATGAACGATTTCCGAGTAGCATGCCCCATTAAATCCAGCTCCCTTCAGAAACGTGCTAACTCAAACCTAATACTACGCTCACCCATTAAATAAGTTCTTTAACAAAATTTACGCCGAAGTTCACCGAAACCGCATCAAAGCTTCGTCCGCAAATACCGAAGCAGATAAACCTGGCTCACGATCGAACGGTTGCGAGATTCAAACCGACTCCTAGATCAAACCCCAATCTTCGAGTAAATTCGGCCTTTCCATGATATCCACCCAGAGTATTTCATAGTAATCCTGCTCTATTAAACTTTAACCAACCATGATCATTCTGCTTTAAAATGATACTTCCAATGTCGTGACTCGAGAGGACGACATCAATTTGATGATTCCGACCAGAGATATTGGAATGGCTATCCTTAAATCCAATGCCTTTTCGGAGCGGCACTGAAGCAAGTCTGGGCAAAATTCAGAAATGATTGCTTCGGGCGACAGTGGTGTAAGTTGCGTCCAGATTGCCTACAGGCAAAAGGATTTCGCGCTCTCATAAATTCCTCATTTAGATACAGGCTCGAATGACCATAAGCGCCTTATCAAGTGAGAAGCTAGTTTGTATATTTTATGGAAAAGCTTTTACTTTCCATTTAGGGCTTTCGGTGTTGCGAGATGTTCGATAAAGAACCCGTTTTCATTCAAGATTCCTCGAATTTTTCTTTATGTCTGCTGCTTTTAATTTCTCATTTGGATGGCGATGCATTTTGGAAATTTCTCAGAAAAAAAATCAGTTTATTTAAATGTGTAAGTTTTGTTTTAAAAATGGTTTATGTGATAGTTGATTTAACTGTAATATAATAAGGGCCATGATTGCGTTAATATTTTAAAACTGAAAAAAGTGGTAAATATTTAATTTAAAAGTATTTATAAAACGGCATTTGAAAACTATTTTTGCTATGCATGACTTTTTTTTATTTCTTTTAATTAGTTTTATATAATTTTCTAAAATAAATTCATATAAGCACATTCGATTAAGCATTTCCTAAAGGTCTTAAAATTGTGAATTTTAAACTGTTTCTTTTATATATTTTAAATTGGGATGTGTTTTTTTATATATCTAAGTTATTTTAATGTGTATATTAAATTAAATATTACCATTGCATTAAATACTTGATAATATATAAAAATCCATAAAAATATATATTCGGAAAGAAAGTAACTTTCAGCAGACAAAAAAAAAAAAAAAATGTTTTGTGACAACTTATGAATTTTTTTAATCGCAATTAAAAGTATGTTTGACATTTATATGTAAAATACAAAGATTGCGCTCGATTCTCTATTTAATTTTTTCACATACTAATAACTTATTTATTATGCTTTCAATATTTATATACTTATAAATATGAATACTTTACTGTAATAATAATTAAATTGAAAAGATTAATTTAAATGAAATCTAAAACAGACATTCTGATTCTTAATATAATCACATAAAAATGTTGTTGATTAAATTTCGTTATTTCCGTTTTATTATTAAGTTAACATTTATTTGCATTATGTGTAACATTTTAAGACAATCGAATAACTTTGGAACGCTAATTTTCATATACTTCTATTTTCTGTACATCATGTAAGCAGACTATAATCTTATTAAATACGAATTTCAATTAACAACTAAAAACAATAATCAGTAAAATTCATCAATAACGTTTAATATTTTAATCTAAAAATAAATCTCATCAGAAGTTAAAATTGGCTGCAAATTTCCAAAAGTTTGACTGTAAATTCAAAATGTTTTAGAAATAGATTGACTAAACCATTAATAGTAATTTCTGAAATATCATAAAATATAAATACATTTTTTTCTAAAATATCATTAAAACCTTGATTTTCGCTATAAAATGCATTATTAATCCAATATTTTAGATTATTGTATATTTTTAAAATATTATGATCATTCAAACTCATAAACAATAAAATACATTCACCAGATGATTTTCTCCATCATTAAAATAATCTGACAACTAAAAAAAGTCTTTGAAAAATTAAATCAGTTCTATAAATAAATCTACTTTTTATGGAATTAAGCCTTTTCATTAAAAATTGAAATATTTTAAGCAGTTTTTAATATTAAAAAAAATCTCGATTGAAAGTAAACAAATGACTTCATGTCTGGAATTTAATTCATATATTAGGAAAATTAAACCGATTAATGCAAATTATTTTTTAAATTATTCTTCAAGTAAATTAATGTTATTATAACTTTTATAAAGCTTATTTCTTAACTATGTATCGTCCAATTTTTACAAAAGATTGAAATAATGACTTACAATATAATAGATAATAAGAAAAAAGTAAAATAATTTGTCTAAAATGATACCGAGAATATTATAAAAACAGTAATACTTTGCAGAAAAATATTAAATATCGCATTAAAAGTAAAATAATCTAAAAGATATATACAAGAGGTGTTCAAATGAAAAGATACTAAACGACACTGTGGGTATAAATGAAGACTTTATTCTATGTATACACCATAGGAATGAGCATAACGATCCCATTGACGAACGACCTTGTTCCCAGAATTCCTGTGGCCGTGACGAGAACTGTGGAGTGGTTCTGCTCCATGATAACATGCGTCCACATGTCTCCAGGTCCACTCACGCCGAAATAGGAAAACGGTAGGGCGGAGCAGCTCGATCATTCGCCCTACAGTCCGGACATGTCGCCCTGCGATTTTCATGTGTTTGGTCCTCTGAAAAAAACATCTGAAAGGAAAGTGCTTAAACTCGGACGGTTAACTCAAGGACGCTGTGAAGGACTGGGTCTCGTCACGACCGCAGGGATTCTGGGAACAAGGAATCCTTCGGCTCGTTAATCAGTGGGATCATTGTGCTCAGGTATGCGGTGTATAGTTCGGATAAGTTCTACATTTATACGCAAAGTTTAGTTTCGAAGCTTTTCATCTGAACACCCCTTGTAAATAAATTTATTAATTAAGCAACCGATTCTCGATAGATATTTTAATAAATGCTGTAAAACTTTTAAACAATATTCATAGAAGTTTGAATCAACGATATTTGTGTTTTATTACAAATACGTTGACAAAATATGTCGACATTTTTTTCCGAAAAATATGTTTGACGGTATTTTACCCATATCTTCATGTTCTGATGCACGATTGCGGCAATACATAAATACTAATTTCATATATGAAAAGTAACAAAATGTTTTTTATATTATGTTTACAGTTTTATTTTCGCCACTTTATTCCAAAATTTCAGGCTGTATTCTCTTTAAATGAGAGTATTTATTTAAGATTCAAAATACTATCCGTCGCCAGCTACTACATTTTCATAACTTACAGGCACTCTCCGTATATCATCTCGAATAAACAATACAAATAAAAATTCTGAGCAACGAAGCCGTGTACCATCGATTGGAACAAATGGAAGTTGGAAGGTGAAATGTCTGGATAATCAGGCGGATGAGTTAATGCCTCTCATTCAGGGCTTCTAAATATGTCATGACCGGTCGTGAGACTCAAGGCCGAGTATTGTCTTGCTGGAAAATAGCTTTGTCTCATCTGTCTTGATATAGTCACTGGTTTTTCCATCAGTGCTCTGCTCACACGCATCAATTGCGTTCGATACCGTTCCGTTAGGATGGTTTCTGTGAACAATGGCCTGAAGTGATGAAGTCGCTCACGAAATCTTCTTTCGCTAAGAGCAGACTCACCGTAAAAATTTAAGGGCATTCGATGCTACTCAGTCGCAGCTTTTTCAAATGGAAGCAGAAAATCAAAACTTACCGCAAATAACGAAAATTTGACTGAAAAACTTGCATCTTCGAACAAAGCTAAATTTTTGATGCAAATACAAATTATCTAATGTGGTGTTTTCGTTATGCTGAGAGATGTCCAAGCTTATTGTATGATATTTTTAATCTACTTATATGAATCAGCAATTACCATTATAACCATCTACAAAAAAAATAGTAATTTATTGCATGTCTCAGGAACCCGAGACTTTTCCTTTTCGAAGAATGTATTTCACTAAGTGGTGGTAAGCAGTAACGTAGGCAGTTATTGCGCCACCTAATTCGGCGAACAATCTGAATTCACCGTACTGTTAAATGTAAACATATATTCCATTAAGATGCGGAAAGTTTCCGAATTCGAGAATGAACAGCTATGTAACATTTTGTATGATTATATCCATGGGCCAAATTTTTTAAAAAAAGGGAATACATTTTTTAATTCATTTCCTCAAACAGCACTAACATCCATGATTCAACATAAACTGAACAAAACCAGCAACACCAATTATATAATTTCATTTTGTATAAGGGCCATTGAAGCTGTTGAATGAGACAGATTCTGTTGATTATTTTTTTAAAGTGCCACTGTTCCAAAATTTTAAATTTAATTTTCAATGAATAACAATTATTACAGGTTATATAAAACAATTCTTCGAAGTACTATACAGTTAAGTAGGAAAAAAAAAATGTTTTGCAAAATTAGATATTTTATCTTACATATTTTTAGCATTAAAAATTTTAAAAAATTATTTTTAAATATTAAATTTTGCTAAATTAAAAAAAATCTAACTTTTAAAAAAATGGTTTTATTTGTCTTTATAGTAACAAAGTCAAAAAATGAGACAGAGGTAGAAACTTAAATTTTGGAGATCTGTTAAACAGATTCTTTAATTTAGGATAAATATTTATAAATATTCATTTCCAAGAGTATATAGCAATTCAAATCCTCAAAATTATCATATTGTCTTGTGAAACTTTAATTTATTAAATTTCGTATTTTGTTACTTAAATTTTCAAATTCGAAAACCCTATAAAAAGTTTTCTGATGTAGAACTGTGATTAAAATATAATTCATCCTGGACTTACTAAGTTTCTTTAATATCGAATTAACATATTTTTGCTTGTAAAATATTTAAAATTTTAGCTTTCCATCAATTATTTTAATCAAGATTAAAATTTTCTTGAAATTTATTACTAATGAAATATTGTCTATTAATTTTTTCTTTTATTATTGCGCATTTCATTATCTTGTTTACAGAGTTGTTCCTTATTAATATAATAAAGTAATAACACAGACGTCTATCTGAAATATTATTTCACTGTTGGTGTATTTATGAAAAGAATTTTTTAATTTAAACATATATATTTGGAATTTTTAGACTAAATACAGACTGTTGGAATTTTAAGACATCATATTGGATTTATTTGAATAAAAATTTAATTAAAAATATACTTTCAAAAATACACTTTTCTCAATGCACTAAAAGCAGAGTATTTTCCATGTTATAATGTTGAAATATTTGACTTTCAGACTTAACATCAGATGGGGATACTAAATCAGAATTTAATTTAATTAATAATTAAATTGTAATTAAGTTTTGAAAATATCAAAATGTATTTTATCAAGAATATACAAGTGTAGAATTTTTCAAGGTATTGAATAAAATTTCAATTACAGAATATATTTTTATAAACATAAAATACATTTAATAGAAGTTTTTTTAATAAAACAAGAAGCTTAAAACGGAATTGGCTTTATTTTTTTAAATCTATTTTAATGTTTCGCCTCTAAAAATTATCCACACAGTAAGCTTAAATTTCATTATACGGTAATAAAAGAAAGAAGAAGATGGGACAGATGATTTTGCTTGCTTTAAACGTTGTATCCAAAAAGAGAGGATAATTGCAGATATAATGTTAATAGATGCAGATATAATGTTAATAGATGCATATATAACGTTGTCAAGAAATTTCAATATATGGGTTTTATTGTATACTAGCCGCCTTTGGCGACCAGCCGGTTCGCCAATCTTAATGTTCGTTAAAATTTTAATAATTAAATATTTTATGCAATTTCTACTTTAATAGCTTCTTCATCAAAATATTTTAAAACTTCAAATGTTGATTATCATATAATTCATTCATAATATTATAAAGGCCTTCAGTCATAACGTAATATGTATCTCTCTCATTTTCTGTTAGCACCCGTAGAATTTATGCTTTAAATTAAAGTGGAAAGAATTTATCTTCAATTAATATAATAATATTTTTTACTGAAACAAAGCATTTTTTTATAATCTGATTACTGAAAATAGAGTCACTCAGCGTTTAAACGTTATGGGCACTAAAGAATATCTTTTTAAATTTATGTAATATCTCAAGAGTTGGTCAACAAAATTTTCTTAGATTCATTATGAGCAGATCGATTCATTAACAATGTTTAAATTTAAATGCATTAAACACTAAGAAAATAAAACGAATCGTTTAAAATAAACGGTTGAAAACAGGTTTTAAAAAAACTACTTAAAAAACGATGTACTTAAAACTATAAGCATATACAAAAAATATATAACTAACATAAATACAGTTTACTTACAAAAGCATGCAACTAACCCAAAAATAATTTAAATCATCCATTAATAACGTTGTCATGGCAACAATCAGAACAGAATGCGCATGCGTGAATTTTCTTCGCCGGTTACGTAACGCAAATACGTGATTTTTTCTACGCCAGTTGGGGTAACGCTATGCGGATTAGAAATTTTTAATTTCCTTTATTCTGTTTTATTTTAATTCAAAAGTACTTCAGAATGAATCTGAAAGATTGATTCATTAACAATGTTTAATTTTAAATGCATCAAACATTAAGAAAATAACCAGAACCGATTGAAATAATCCGCCGAAAAATTTTAACCCTAGCCTCATTACTGTTGGGAGAAAAAAAAAAACTGAAGCCTTTCTCGTTTGGCGCTGGGGATAATGGCAGATTTTTTTGGCGGAAAAGTTGGCGGTGGGGAAAATGGAAGATTTTTTGGCGGGAAAGTTAGTTTTTAATTAATAATTAAAATTCTAATTAAAAATTCGAAAAAAGAAACCCCAGGTGCACATTCCCAACCTCCAAGGTATACATGTACCAAATTTGGTAGCTGTATGTCAAACGGTCTGGCCTGTAGAGCGCCAACACACACACACACACACATTGAGCTTTATTATAAGTATAGATAGAAGATTATAAACTCGAATATTATAATCTAATAATAAGACAATTAAAAATATAAAATCAACAGTGAAATTCGAATTAAAATAGGATCTTTATTGCATTGGAATAGAATATGCTACTTACTTATTCCAAAAAAAATTTAATAAATTACTTGCTTATTCTTACATTAAAATGCACATAAAAATAAATAGTTGCATCTGGTGTATTAATACGCTTAATGTAATGTATAAAAATATATACATTTGGAATGCATGTTATATATGCAAAGATATTCATTCTTAATAGACTAATCAATTAAAAAATAAATATTATAAACTATGGATTTTTATAACAAATTATATTCGAAAAATATTATGTAAATGAATTCTAACAAGTTATATTCAAAAAAATATATGTAAATGGATTCTAACAAGTTATATTCAAAAAATATATGTAAATGGATTCTAGCAAATTATATTCAAAATTATTATGTAAATAAATGAGAAATAAAACAATATTTTTTATAAAGACCGTTGTTGAAAATATCTACACAAAATTTAAATCTATTCTGAAATTCACTTGTATAACAAATTCTAATTTATTGCCATACATTTTTGAGAGGATTGCATGTTAAAGAGATTAATATCTTTTAATTACTGCTAACATTTATACTCAAAATAAATTGTATAAACCTAGAAATGTTGAAAGCATGAAAGAAATCAACACCGCCCATGAAAAACAAGATATCGAAAACCATTAAAGGAGGGCGAACTGATTTAACCTCTCACACCACTAGTGACCTCACTGCCAGATCCCAAAACTAAAACCTCCGTAAATTTCATACATTGAAGTGGTTTCTGTGCAGGAAGAGGAATCTCTATCCGAGATTGTTCTACCGAGTCACGTAGTGGGCTCATCATAAGAAATAGCTTTCCGGAAAAATCATGCGATATCTTTTTCTCTTTGACCCTTTACCCATGTATCTTTATCGTTGAAATCTTAGAAGTATTGAGATTCGGTGAGGACGAATGAAAAAGGGTACTCAAGGGGGCAGTTGAGTGAAAATTCCTCTACGAGCTCATTGCTGCTATCCAGATTTTGACTTGTTTATTAGTGTTCAGGGCTCTTCGATGTTTTGTCCAAGAGACAGATTTAGACTTTGATTCTAAGAATGGTTGTTCGAACTGGCAGTTATTGTGTTGAAGGAAATGGTGGAAATTTTGAAGCGGTTAATACACAGTGTAGTTAGCGATTATTCTGTTTTATGTAGTTGTTAGGCTTTCATCTGAAATAAAAAATATGATTTATTCTATCTTAAAGGAATATTTTTACTACTATTTTTTGAGATAACTACAGCGGAGATTTCAAATCAAAGTATCCAAAAAATAAATTTAAAAGTTGAACTTTGGGAAACGTTTCAAGATTTAAATAATAATCTAAAAATTTCAGTTCCAAACTTCTTTCTTTATCTAAAAAGCTGCTGCTTATAGAGAAGCAATATGTTTTCAGAACAGAGAAAATGAGAAAAGGCATTACATATTATCGTTTGTGTATTTATTTCAGTATTTCAAAGATTTTTTTTTCATTTTTTTTTCATCAAGCCGTCGTTTTGTATGTAAATATAAATATTATAATGTCAATTTATCAGCAGTATGCCATGGCATTTATTAATTTGTGCATCTGATTCAAAATGTTATGTATAATATTCTTCATAGTTACATTCTTTTCTCAGAATTATACTTAATTCTATTTTGTGTCTTTCTTATATGAAATATATTTTTATTAAATAATTTAAGAAAACTTCAACGAATATTTTGAGAGAAAAATATAGAATGTTGATTTCAGATAAAAAATAACAATTGTTGTATTTAAAACAAGAAAAAATTTTAGTTATTGTTTCGAGGTATATACAAAGTTTTAATAAGCGGAATGTTTATAGAAAACAAATAGATTAATTCTGAGGTTCGAAAGGGAAGCAGCAAGAAAAATTTTAGTTTTGCTGATATTCTTTAAACCATTTTCAATTTTATAGCAATTAAGAATACTTTTTTGAAAGATAAATTAAGATGATGAATAGTTTTTTGATCTGCAAACGCTGGAAAAGGTTTCATTATCTGACCAGCTCTTGATAGTAACATTTTTTATTTTAAAAAATGATAAAAAAATATCTGACAGATTATAGGCTAATCATTATTGTTATTTTTAAAATTTTGATATTTTCTTATTCAGAAGCTTCCTTTTTTTTTTTGTATGAAAAGACTATTTATATTGGTATTTTTATTACTATGTATTGGTATTACTATGTGGCTTTTAATGGTAATTTCAAACATTTGGAGAAATGAATACAAAGTAAAAAAGAATTACATGTAACATGGAATTTTAATGAAGATTTATTTGTGCACTTACAGTCTCAAAAAAGTTAAAAGGAACATTTTTCTATGCATAGAATATAAATTAGAACAATGTCAATGTAACAACAATCAGATTTTTATGTTTTTTGAGATATGATATGGTAATGAAGTAACATAAAATAATAATGAATATTTATTAGTACGTTTACAGGCTCAGAAAAGTTAAGAAATATATTTTTCCATGCATAGAATATAAATTCGAACATTCTCAATAGAGCCACAGTTAGAATTTAAGGATTTCTAAATCATGAAATGATAATGAAGTAATATGAAATAATCATGATGATTTATTTGTACGTTTCTAGCTTCAGAAAAGTTAAAGGGAAAGTTTTCTATACATAGAATATAAATATGAACATTGTCAATAAAACAACAACCAAATTTTCACGATTTATGTAACATGACATATAAATGAAGTAACATGAAATAATAATACAAATTTATTTTTACCTTTACAGACTCAGGAAATGAAAGAAGTACATTTTTCTACACATAGAATATAAATTCGAACATTCTCAATAGAACCACAGTTAGAATTTCATGATATATGTAGCATGTCATGATAATGAAATAACATGAAATAATAAAGAAGATTTATTTGCACGTTTCTAGCTTCAGAAAAGTTAAAGGCAACATTTTTCTATGCATAGAATATAAATTTGAACTTTGTCAATAGAACAACATACTGATATTTATGTTTAATGTAACATGACATGTTAATGAAATAACATTAAATTATAATAAAATTGTATTTATACATTTATAGGCTCAAAAAAGTTAAGAAGTACATTTTTCTATGCATATAATGCAAATTTGAACAATGTCAATAGAACAATAACCAGATTTTCATGATTTTATATATCCTGTTTCTTAATATAGCTGAAAATGATGCATGCCATACAAATTTGCAGCTATAATTCCTATTTCACAGAAATTTTAAGTTTGTCTTAAAAGTTTTATAGTTTTATATCAAAGGAATATTTCTAACCAATTTCGAAAGCGAAACAAAAAGAGAAAATAAAATAAACCATATCGTACTACGCCAACAGAGGATATTTTGCTTTTAGATACCAGGCAGAATTTACGAATTTATAATTTCTATTTTTCTGAGATTAATCTCTGTAAATACCCGATTATTTTCAGTCTTTGAAATAATGTGAAGACAAACCATTGGTACTCATTCCATCTATTTTACTAATCTCTTCCACAAATGATTGCTAAAAGAAAATGTACCCTGCATATTATCAAAAGTTCACCGCAGGATTTCTTAAGAGACCAATATTTCAAACACAAAAGTCTCCGTAATTACTGATCTCATTTCAAGATATTATTCCTTTTGGTGAAATTAAGAAAACTGATAATATTTCAAAAGTTGAAATTCTTGGAGCAGAAATGGAAATAATAGGCCGAGCGTAGAAAAAAAAATCTTAAAGAAAACCAGAAACAAAATGAAAAACCTTGAGCTTTCATTTGTAAAATGTCTTTCCAATGTCAACGTCTTCCAGGATTTTCTGGAAAAGGCAAGATAACGAGTCCTCAGATGTAACGGAGTGGTCCCCAAAGTGCCATTATTATTAGAAAGAACGTGGAACTGGCATTGCAGTTTTAAAACTGATAGTTGGAAGATAAACGATACGAAAAATCATAGAAAATATATTCTGTGTAACAAGGAAAGAATTCTATTTCATCGTTCATTTCGTTTGTCAAACGATCTCTTTTAAGTTAAATATTCTCAGAAAGTGAATTAAAAGAAGGATCAGGGGAAATTTGAGAAAGGATACTTTCTATTTCTAAAAGGGACATTGTTACATATTTTTTTTTCTATTAAATTGGTAACTCCTTATTTGCATGTACATATTAAGGGCATACAACCTATTATTATTTTGAATGCTGGTTTATCTTCTAATGAATATCCATCGAATCTCTTAGGAAAATTTATTTTTCCTCACAATTTTGGATCTTTAGTATTGTTTGTACTGTTATTCTTTCATTTTCTTTAATATTTTCCAATTGCATTATTAATATCCAATTATAAGTTTAATAATTTTTATATTTTTTTATATAACTTCATCTATTTCATATACCAAATGATTAAAATGTGCACTCAATTTTTCTCTCATTTACAAATGTTCTGAAGTTTTCAAAACCTGTGCACTTTCATTTATATGATATATTATGTTAGCATTTTAAAAATTAATTATTGATTATTTGATAGATAAAACTAAATTTTGATTGTCTACTGGAGGTGCCATCTTGATGTGATTTTAATATAAGATTTATTTTAAGATAACATATTACTTATAAATGGATTACAAACATAAACTTAAAAGGCAAAAAGTAATTTTTAAAGATTTTAGTACTACATTTTAATACATTGATGCATTTGTGATTCGCTTAAACATGCGTAATTCTTATTTACTGAAGTTAATATATTGTAATGACTTGATCCTGTCCGATCAAATGAAGGGTAGCGTTTATATACAATTTTCTTCATTTATAGCCTTATTTACAGAAGAAAAAAAACTCTTTCTGATCTAGGTTAAATGAATGATGCAATTTACAACACGAAAATTAAACAAGAATAGATCCTCGAACAATTTCGGAGAAAACAACTTCACAAGAACAGCTAACAGGCTGTTGGCGTCTCTTGCTACAACAGGGATAGTTCTCGGAATCCACCGAATTTCCTTAGGGTAGAATTTTAATCAGAAGTCCGATTCACAAGAAGCTTCTCTGACCTTTCCTCCTCTCTTCTCCTTTCAGAAAAATCTCACATTTTATTTTTCTCTCAGACTCCACCTCTCATGTCCACATTGGTACATTTGAGCTCCCTGATACCCAATCACCGTTCAGAACAAACCTGAATGGTCCCCGGTCGACCATGGGAATGTCCGTTGATAACCCACCCTCCACAATGGGAAAAATTAAAATTGACATCTGGAGGGTTTGACACTGTCCTCTTTCGAAGACACGATTTATTTCCCTGGGAAATGCACGTGTAATTCCTTATCTGGACTCACCCTAATTGGCCAGATGACCGTACTTAAAAGTAGGTACCCCATCTGGCAATCTGGAGGCACTTAACACTGTAGGAGTTGCACACCTAATGATACAGCTGGCCAGAAATGCTAATTATCCAGTGTGGGAAAAAGGGACGTCACAGTGGTCACCAGGGATTCAGGGCGATTGAGATGAGTCTTTACAATGTATTACTTATTATTAATATATAGTAAGGAATTATGTATAAATACTTTTTAGATACTGTCAGTTCTACAGGAAATATATTATTATAATTATAAATTTCTTAAAAATTATCAATCATTTGTCATAATTGTACATAATTCGATTGTATTGACAAGAGGAAATTCTTTTCTACCTTTATAAATTCCACTGGCAAAAATAATCATCAAGAAATTATATGTTAGTATCTACTTAACTGAGAAAAAATATGTATTATTATATATTCATTTTTAAAGTAGGGGCAAAAGCATTCCTGGAACAATTTTAATAAGATTTTATATTTAATACATTATTTTTTGTGAAAAAAGTCACTTTGTTTTATTTGGAAAAATGTATTAACCACACTCTAATGCTTTGCTAATCCTAGGTTGCATTTCTTTTAAAGATATTTTTTTTTAAAAAAATATTTTATTCAATTTCAAAAAGAGTTCGCTATGAAATTGTGTTAGAATATATTTTGACAAAATGTAAAAAAGAAAAATATAAATTTGACATTAAGACGGAAATTAAACTTCCCTAAAACGACAATTATAATCACTTTTTAATATTTTTTTTTTCATTTTATGTAATATTTACAAGCCAGAAGCGTTATATTGCATTAAATTGGATATATTGTACAAAGCATGTGAACATTTTTTTTGGGGGGAGGGGACAGAAAAAGAACAGATTTTCCAATGATAAAAATCGGAAATTCTTCAGAGTTTCAAAGTATGTGCATGTAAAATAAATACACAATTGCATGTAAAACTATAATATTTCTAAAAATAAAGGAAAATGTGTGTTTGCGTACTTCTATTGTCATTCTAAAATGCAGATTGCTTGGCCTAAGTGGTTTACAAAATAACCACTTAGAAAAGTGGTTGTCATAATAATCACTTAAGTCATCATAAATTGGTGAAATTGCTACCAGGTTTGGCCTATTGCAGCCAATTTCGATAAGCGCATAAATTAAAGAAAATATTATTCGGAGAAATAATTTTGAAATGTTAACTATATTTTTACTTTAAAAATGCTAGATTTTGTTATTATTAAATTATATAATTAAATTATATAATAATATTATATATATTAAATTATATTATATTATTAAATTATATAATAATATTATATATATTAAATTATATTATATTATTAAATTATATTATATTATTAAATTATATAATCCAATAAGCAGATTAGTTAACATTATAATTTAGAAAAAAATAACCTTAAGATTCGTGTACATTTCACTAATGGAACTGTAAATACATACTATATATTAATGCAAAATATTTTGTTGTTGCGCTTATAGTTGAAATTTTAAGTAGTTTAACATATTTTTTTTCGTATCAGCAAAAAAAATAAAGATTCACTTTTTTCTTCTAAATCAATACTCTACAGATCCCTAACCAAACCTATAAGAACAAACATGATACAACTAATTTTTTCTAAAATTTCGGTCTAGAGAACAATGCGCTAAAAGAATGACTGCACGTCTCTCAGCCTATAAAAACATTCGCAAAATCCAATATTTGTTTCAAAGTCTTACTTTTCTCTGGGGAGTGCAATTCCATCAATGTTCTACACGAGAGATTTCATGGAGGGAAAAAAGCTATCTCTTTTCTTGAAGAAACCTTAGCGTATAGCTAAGCTTTCTCATGGAATGGCATCCGAAAAGTCAATATTAGAATTTTCTTTGTTTAACCCTTTTTTAAGGAAAGTTAATAGAAAAATTGTGATATATATATTTTTTTCATATAAAAACAAAAGAAAATGGAAAAAGCTGTATGCGAATGTATTCAAAAAATGCGCTTTTGTAAACAGAATATATTTAAAAGCGAGTCCTGCGTAGTCAACATTTTGTGTATTTCACTTTTTTTGTTCAGTATCTATTATGTATTTGTTTATTCTTTTGGGAAAGTTGAAACTGCGTGAACAAAAAGTAAATTCAAATATTTTTTTTTTCCGATTTTGTAATATTTGCTAACATTTAAATAATATAATGTTGACAAATTAAGTCTTTCGATAAATAATTTTATCCACCGGTTTATTACAGGAATTATTAGACATAATAAAGCAACAATAAATTACTTTAAATAAATAAAAAAAAATTAGCTTATATTCATTTTCAAGTTCTCGTTTACATAGTATAGAGAAAGTATAGGAATCTCCAAACACCTCGAACTCGAGGTTTTTACGAATCTCCACGTTTTAGATCTACCTGTGAACGCATAAAAATATTTTTGTAAAATATCCGTCTCTCTTACTGTGACAAAGAAAACTCAAAAAGCTTTGAGCTCGAGGGTTGATATGTGATACATGGTAAACGTGGGATACACCAAATTCGCTGATTTTGAGCAAAATATCAACTTTTGAGTAAAATATGAGCAGATGTATTCTATCGTTCCGGCAGTTCGAATATAAGTGAACACAATAATTACAAAACGAGGAAAACTAGATGGATAAAGTTCGGTAAAAGGAGTTATTATCTGTGGTGTAAACTCTTGTTAAAATGTGTGCCAAATCGAATTATGGGTTGACTGTTTGTCAGTATGTACTTTCAGAAACATGTAAATCAATAATTCAAAAATTTAGTGACATAAATATAACAGATTCGGCAAGTGATTTTGTAACTACAAGTGCATTTTTGTGTCAAACTTTTGTTTTAAACTATTGTTTGAGTATCATCCAACCTATACACAATATATTCTGATAAAGCGTCCTTTCATTTATCCCACAGTTGGAGGGGTTTGACAGTCCGCAAGTGTTCACTAAAATTGCAAACAGGTCTTCTAGCTACTTTCATAGCCCGAGCTTTATTTTTCCGCTTCCAAAGATTATATTTGCGTTTTCTGGACATTTCGAAAAACTATCAAATGATAACAAATAAAAAAAATAAAACTAACCTAAAAAACGATGCATTTAAAACTATAAGCATATACGAAAAATATATAACTAACATAAATACAATTTAATTACAAAAACACCGAACTAACCTAAAAACAATTTATTTACATAGTATACCTGAAATAAAATAAAACAATAAATCAAGTCCATGTTTCTTTAAAATCAAGTCAAGTCTATTTTATTTATCGATCGAGATTGAGATAGCTACAACAGTATAATACACATAATTTTTAAACTTTCAATTAAAAGGAAAACACAGTTGTCAACAATCCGAACACACTTCGCATGCGTGAGTTTTCAGCTTCAACTGGGGCAACACAAATGTGTGAATTTTCTTCGCCAGTTGGGGTAACGCAATGCTGATTAGAAATTTTCAATTTCCTTTATTCATGTTTTATTTTAATTTAAAAGTATTTCAGAATGAATCCAAAAGATCGATTAATTAACTTTGCATAATTTTAAATGCATCTAACACTAAGAAAATAAATAGAATCGTTTGAAATATTCGGTCGAAAACATGTTAAGTCTAATCTCGTTAGCATGGGGAAAAAACTGAAACCTTATTCCTTTTTGGCGGGATTTGGCCTCAGATTTTTGGCAAGAAAGTTAGGTTTTAATTAATAAAAAAATTAACCACCCAATTAATCGGAATAAATAGTAGCCTATGTCCTGTTCAAGACTATAATATACATCTGTGCTAAATTTCATCCAATTCTGTTGAGCCGTTCTGACGTGATTGACTAACAAACATCCATCCATCCATCCAAACTTTCACATTTATAATTGCTGTATAGATTATAAGAAACGTTTTATCCACAAATTGTTTAAACAAACAAACTGAATAACATGCAGCATTTCTGCTTATATATACATTATATGAGTTTGTTTTTTGTCCCCAAATAGTCTAAAAAACCCATCAAATTCATTGATGCCTTTCCCATAACTTAAATTTCCACAGAAAACTCACTTTTAAAGTAGTCGCACAAAGTGTCAGAAATTATCCACATCGCTCTCTTCAACTACTTTAGATCACTGGCATAAAAAAGTAGTCTCGAAATTCGTTTGAGCAGCATCAACGACCACAAAAGCCCGGTGCATCATTTGGTGGTTTAGACGGTGCCCAAAACTATTCACCGGGAACATAACATGCTTTCACTTCTCCATCATTTTAAGTGATATGCAAGGAACAGGAAAATGCAGCCATTCGCTTAAATTTATCGCCGAAAGAATGCCTTCCGACAGAATCTGCTTTGCATAGACATAGCTTTCAAATAAAAGTGAATGTATGTATATAGATGTGTAGCCAAACCGAACACAAAACCAATTTGAATAGTAGGCAGCTTTATTCTATTCCACAACCTTCTTATTTTTCGGATAAGAATAGTACTTTCTTTGGGACACGTAAGATATGGAAATTTTCGACGGTTCCCTCAAGAAGGGATTTTTTTCCCTTTCGACTCCTGAATCATTTGCATGGGGAAAACATCCAGCCATATGCATGTCAATTGCAAATCCAATGACTTTTGAAGTTGGAGATCTCTATTTCGTTGGAAAATGTAATCTGTGGGTCTGTTTTCTGTTACTTTTTTTCCTATCATTTCATCTTTATTAAGAGTACTTTGATGGAAATTTTGCGGTGGCGGAATTGTTTAGTTTTTCTGTGCATTTTTTTTTCAGCGATGCTTCGAGGTCGTTTCATTGGTATGATTTATTTATGAGGCAAGTTAAATCTTGGATAATATAAAAAGGAATGATTACTTTAAAGAATCATGAATGCATTAGTTTCTTTAAAATCCCACAAAAATCGGGTTGGTAATAAGTGGAATGTAAGGATATCGAATTTGTTAAATAAATAAATTCAGTACGTCGTGGCTATTGAGATTTCTTGAAGTATTATTATATTTTTTTCTGATGAAGAACTATTGCTATCATACTAAAGTGTGTGATGAAAATTAGAAAATATATCCAGACCCTATATTTTATTTCCTTGAATCAAGTAAGTGTGAGAATTCTAGTACTTTAAAATATTTCGTAATCGGAAACAGAATAAAACTGTCCTTTCCATATGAGAATTACTTTTCATTCCTTAATTTCAGCTATGCGCCTAAGAACATTTATGTCAGGGGCTTATCGATCGAAGTAATTTGGGGTGAATACAGCGTTATAGGGTTAATTCATTAAATATTGAAATTTTTAGTACAATCTGCTAAATTTCTAATATTTTTAACTGACTCACTTTCCAAATATGTTATAATTAATAAAAACCCAATGTACAACTTTTTCCTATGCCATCTGCCATTTTTATAAGTGGTAAGTAATAACAAATAATTACTAGTAACAAACAGTGTCTTTATTGATAAAGATATGAAAGATAAATTTCGAAATGTTGATAACAAAGTAGCACATTTGAAAATTTTCACCGAAAATTTTCTTCTCAACGGCCAAAGTAGTTTCAGTAAAATGTATAGTAACAGACCATATATGATTTATATTTACAAATTACAAAATAATGAAGAAATTTATAAATTCACTTTGACTATCCAATCATTTACAAAATTCAAAATACATTTGCCAAGTATATTAAAGATTATAACAAGCTTAACTCTCGACTATAAACTTATATTAACGTTTTATTTTATTTTTTAATTTAGCGGAATTAACATTTTTTTTAAAATTTAGAATCTAAAAGCCAAACATTTAATTTCAGAACAAAATTATTTAATAGCTAGATTTTTACATGACATTTTAAAATGAATGAAAACACTGCGATTTCACCGTGATTTAAATGTTTCATGAGAAGTTGCGGATTAACATGATACAGTAGATTCCCGATTATCCGCGGGCGGGTTATCCGCGCCTGCCGCACAAAGGTTTTTTTTTTTTTGACTGATTTTTTCAAAAAGGTGCAGTTTTACAGTTATGCTTTTGTAATTACATAATACATTACAGTATTAAAACAGTACATATGTATTAATTTTTCTGTGTATCCTTGACGCCTCTCGTAAATACTAAGCACTTTTCTGTTTTCATTAACAAAATGCATTTTAGGTTAGTTTTGAGTGATATACTAAAATATGAAGCGTTAGTTAAACATTTCCTGCTGTTTATTTTACGTTTTATTGTACATAAAACGATTTTTCAAAGTTGGAATGACTGTTTTCTCTTTTGCTATACCCGTTTTTAGCTTTTTTCAGATTATCCGCGATTTTTGTTATCCGCGGCGGCCGCGCCACCCAATTCCGCGGATAATCGGGAGTGTACTGTATAACACAATTTCGAAACACGCACACTTATTTTCAACAAAAATAACAAATATAGCAATAATTTTAAGATTAATTCCGGAACTAATATAATTAATTTTATTTTAAATAACCATTCAAATATAGAGGGGAAACCATTCAACAAAGAGGGGAAAAGGAATTTTTTTCTTATTAAAATTTGTTTTAATTAGGAATTTCAATTGGAAGAAAATGTAATATACTAAGCAATAAAATCTTACAGCTAGATTTTTCGGAAAACCTGAAATTTTAGTTAAAAAAATTCATAATTCGTAATTCAGTTTCAAGACATTATTCCTTTTGATAAGAGTTTGGTAAATTGTTGATATTACTAAAACAAAATGAATATAATATAACATTAAAAACATAAAATGAAGATACGGAAAGATAAAATTCGCAGCTTTTGATTTTAAAATATGTTATCTCTAGAAAGATTTGTAGAAAATCAACATAACGAATCATAAAATGTAACTAATGATCTCCTGAATGTATTAATTATCGATATAAACTGATTTTAAATAGACAATAGGACGATAAAATATATAAAAATGCTAAATAAATAAGCACAGGAAATAAAAAAGAATTTTATTTTACTGTTAAATTATATTTGATTTCTTGAAGATGAATAAGCTTGTGAAATTGCGAAGAAATAATAAAACGTCTTTCTTTTTTTCACAGAAAATGACAAAGTAACAGTTTCCTATGATTTGAGTATCAAGTATATATTCCACAGAAATTGCCCAAACATTATATGCATTGCTATATTCGATACATATAACTATATCTATTCTAATAACACTGTAACTAATCTAACATATAACTAATCTATATAACAATGTATCTAATAAATACATATTACAATGTACATGATATACAATAGATACGTTGTAATATGTAAGGTGATGGATAAAGCCATTTTAAGCATTGAAATTTAAAGCGGAATCTCGTATAGCCAGAGAAATAACGTATAGTTATAGCAAATTGATTATGCTGAATTTGTTGAGATAGGTTATTGCAAAGGTTACTTCTGTTGGTGAAATAAGGAATTTATTATACGTTATTATCATATAGTTCTGCAAGTTAAGCAAGAGCGAAATGGAATTTAGGCAACGAAGAAAGGAAACAAAAATAATAAACTAATCTGAAAATGCACTAAGGGGGAAATTTGAAGGTACATCTTCTTCAATTTTACAGATATCGGCTATTTTTTTTTTTTTAAAGATATAATGTACAATTTTTTAATGGGTTTCTTGTATATTTTTATTTTTTGTTATTTTTTTGTAAATTACATATTTTGACACTAGGAGTGCTGTAACATGTCTCAATCAATATATTTAACATAGCAACTTTAAAATGGATGCATGCAATTTTCTAGATTATTAGAAACGCTGCTTTAAATTTAAATGTCTTAAACATAATTTATCAATCACCTCGTACAATTATTAGATATAGTGTGACACATAGGTATATTTGTAGTGAATGCATGAAGTATTTTCCGAGCAAAATGGAAAATAACATATGGACTAGCTATTGGGCAGCTCATATTCCACGAAATTTCCATCACTGTACAACAATTCCAAGTTAGATATTGTAATTCCCTTTGGTGTTTGGCCAATGTAGTACAATCACCATAAACCCTGTATCATATAAATTAGAAATTAAATTTACCATTGTAAAATACATGAGAAAAAAAATACAGATTCCTTAATATATATCTATAAACATGAATAAGTCTTCGTGTAACACAAAAATGTCAGCATATTATTGCTATTACTATATAGTTTTGAGGTGAGGGACGCGCTAGGATAGATTTTGGTTACCAGTCCAGTAACGAACCGATTATACCAAAACGATCGTCCGTGTGGAAGCGCTGCTACTGGCTTATATGCAATTCACCACAATAGCAATTTATTTACACAAGAAGACATAAAAATGACATACAAAATTGTTAATTTAAAGGATTTTTTAATAGATAAAAATATTTCCATAGATTTTTTTGATATGCTAGTGAGCTGCATCGGGAACTGAATCATTGCTAGTTAGAGAATAAAAACTGCTCTTCAGATTGCAGATAGAAAAAAAAATGAAGGACGACAATAAAAAATGATGCAGTTGCTTGTGTCCAAACATTTTAGTTCAATGACCTAACATGACAGGTAAAGATTGTGGATCATGCTTGCCAAACATGTTTATGTGTTTCCAATTAGATTTGATTCGAAAAATGCATTTTTAAATTTAAATCTTTTATATCTTTTAAACTAAAGACAATTTGTTGAAAAATACTTCTTCTAGGAAGCAAATTATAATTCATTAATTATCATTTTGAGTGTACATTTACATTTGCATTTTTATTTATTGTATTTAAATTCATTGCTACTTTAATTATTTTATATGTGTATGAAACAAAATACCTGCAAAAGCAGAAAAACAGTCACTAACCATTGGTCGAATTCTCCTTTAATTAATAAGAAAAGTAAATGTTAGAATTCAGGTTATTGGCAATTCATCGATAAATTCCTAAAGGGTCTTTAAATACCAAAATATGTTTAATTGCTATTATGTTAACGTTATAATCTTTTTTTATGAAAGTGAGAAACTTATAAACTAATACGGAAGATTAACTTCTAACAACAGAAAAAAAATACAGAAATAAATTTGTAAAAAAAATATAAAAGAAAGACTGATTTTTGAGCTTTTATTTGTAACGTGAACGTCTTCTAATATTTCAAGAAGATATTAAATAATGAACAATCTATATAAAGGAATAATTCCATGAAAGATATTCTTATAAGAACAAGCGCGAAACTGATATTTCAGTTTAACAATTGATATATTAAAGACAATGATAATGCGTATATTTGCAAGGCAGGAATTATTTCTTTGTACAATTTAAATTCTCAAACAACCTTTGGTGATAAACATGCATGAAAGATGAATTTTGAAAAAAAAAATAGTTAATGGAATGAGCAACTAAGCTTCTTTTATATTTAAAAATGTTTTTTTTTTATTTGAAAGAGAAATCCAAACTTTTAATTATTACTGAACATTTCTGATGAACAGGTAATTCTCTGGTAACTATTCACTTAAATCGCTTATATATAACTTTAGATTGTTCTCTGAACAAAGTATTTTTAAACTTGAAAATGAGATGGAAGTTAAATCCGTGTTATTTCATCGGCCATACAGCTGCTCCATTTATTGCACAACTTTTAATGAAGTCGGACCGTGAAATCATAACGCCAAGGTAATTGTTCGGATAATCTATATTTTATCTTTTTTTTTTTTTGCATTAATGTAATTTCAATTTCTAATCCTTCATTTAAGATACACACATAATAGAGTCTTTTTTCTTTAGCTTTTAGAAATGGAAGCAAATCAAGCTTTTGAATATTTCATGAAACTGCGAAAACAGTTTAAATTTAAACACAAAAATGAAAATTTTGTCAGCATTTAAGAAAGAAATTTGTACAATGGCTAAATTTGTATAATTAAAAAGACAATTTTTAGAATTTTAAAAGGATTTTTTATTAATATTTTCAGTTATTATCGTAGGAAAGCGCCTGTACATTTTTGAGTTTTCAACTATCGAAAAGTTTGTTGAAATTGTTCCATGGTGAACATTCCAAATATTCCAAATATATTTGTATCGAATTTAGTAGTTTTAGATGAAAATTTTTTCCTATAGAGTGGCAACACAAATACGTGCATATGCAAGCAGGTACTTACACATAAACACATTCCTCTATTGTTAGTAGACTCCTGTTAAATTAAAAAAAATATATATCCTTTTCTTTTCATGATTTTTTTATGATGTACTGAATATTTGCTTCATCCTTTTAACAAATACAAACTTCTGAAATAATTATAAAATTGCATCTATTTAAAAATTAAGAGGGAAGAATTTAGGTGCAACAAATTTGATCATGGTTAGAATCTATTGTTTTTTGTAGCACAAATAGCAAGTTTGTAGCACAATAGCAAGAAAATTTCTGTAAATTTATTGTTGACATATGTAATCCTTCATAACTGTTAAATTTTCTTATTTTTCTTTTTGTAATGTGTTACATACTTACTTCTGTAAGTCCCGTGTGATACTTTGTGGTGCACGGGGGATTCATAAATGTTCAATAAAAAAAATAATAAAATAGCAAGTTTTAACTATGGTATTACAGACATTGATTTTGATATTTTTTCTAGAGGTTTAACAAATGCCTTATATTGGTGGAAACGGGTACATAAATTTATATTAAATAAGCTATTACATTCCGCAATTCAAGTGACTAAAATTAGCTTAAATGTTCAGGTTTAAATAACTTAGACAAAAGCAAATGAAGTGCGTCATATAATGCGTAAATCTTCTCATATCTTTATCTTGCCACGGCGTATTTCAAGTATCAAATGTAGTATGAATACAGAATTTAAAAGTTCAACATCTTTGGCGAGAAAAATTCCCAGCAAATAAGCATATATTGATCACAATGATGTGCAATTTAAACAAAATAATTCGAGGCAAAAAGACATATCAAGTAATTATAAATTTATAACAATGATAACTGGTGTAGCATTACTAAGTCAATTTAATTTAATATTTAATTTGATTTTACAACAATCGGAAGAAACTCCATCGCATATTCCCTAATAAACTTATACCACAGAATGCAATGCATGGAATTGGAATACAATACTAAAGGAATATTAACTTTTGAAGTGAAGCATTTTTACTGAATCTCTCGCGTAAACCTAGCATTCACTATTTATAATTATCAATTGGGAAACTCTTTACTCTCTTCTTTTTCTTTCGCTATACAGTAAAAGAATTAATTGTTTGAATTTTAATTGTAAGCCTTTTTTTTCTACATATAAATCGTACAAATAATGAATAATATTTTTATATTCTACCAAGGTTTGACCAAGCATCATTAGTATTACATATAATCATAATTTTACTTTTCTAAGCTGAAATGAAAGTAGCCCTAGCATTTTCTATGATATTTACTTGAAGTTAACATTCTTTTCAAATGTTCAAGTAATTCTGTTCGAATAAAAGAGGTAACATTTTTTTGATACAAAATATAGCATCTAACAGTAAAGTGCAAAGATTTGAACTGCCGTTCTAAACGTGAATTAAGATAGTTTCCGAATTACCGATTTTACCTGTGCTATAGAAATAATGTTAAATTTAATTTTATTTTGAGTTAAATCTAAACTTATTAAATGAGATGTTTCAGATCCATTATCTTCAAAATGTTATTACTGTTGATAAGACGTTTCATGAAAAGCTTTTAAGAACTCGGAATCTCAGGAATTGAAATTTTCTTACATTTTTCACACTTAAAATAGCAAATAACATTGTTTTCTTCTCTATATTTTAATGAATAAAGTTTTGAAAAGTCTTTCAGAAAAATCAGAGCTCAAAAGATGGCTGAAATTAAATAATTTTTAAAGATCACAAACTGCAAAAATGTAAAAGGATTCTCCTGTAATCACTAAAAGTCCCCATTTTTAGTCTTCGCATTTTCAATTCTTCATTCTTGAAGAAAGAAGAATTGAAAGAAGAAAAAATATTAATCTGCCGTCTGATTAAGAAAAGAAAAATAAAACATTTCATTTTAAAGCTTGGAAAAATATTATCGGTTCTAATTCCTTGGAATAACTAATTATCTTCGCTTCCTCTTTTCGTGAAAAATATTATTCCCAATGCCGTCGGCGAGTTTTATCTGCTTTTCAAACCGATATCCATTCAACTGTAAAACTTTAATTACAAAGAGTCGTTTTTGACGGAAGATTCAAACGACCACCGCACCAGACAAACTTAATTATAAGATTTCAGTATTGCCTCCAGGTAGCTGTAATTGTATTCTGAAGATATTAAACGAAGTGCAGCGCTTGGTCTTGAATGCATCCGTTTCAAAAATGATTTTGTTTTGGGAATTATTATATTCCACGAGAAAAGGAGGAAGAACTGTTTTGAAACTTGAAGCTCTTAAATGCATTTCGAAGATATTTGGCTTTCACTGATTAGCATTTAATTGAAAAATATTTCACATTAAAACCGGATTTCGCGCAGGATCATTTGTATCAAAACTTGACATTATACACCTTCAGGGAGAGAGGCAAGAATTTGATTCATCATGAAACATTCATCATCATTATTTTGAATAACATATTTTCAAGCACTGGGATATCTTTGAATGCGATTATTTATTAAAATTCAGACAAAATGGATCATTCTATTCTTTAAAACTTTGAATGAAGTATTTTCTTTTGTATTATTTTTATGATTTCAATAAAATTGGGCGTAATCTTTCTCATCGCTTTCCTGAATTATCTGTGTTTTGCAAGATTGAAAGCCAAATTATGTTTCATTAATTAGAAATAAAATTTATTAAAAATCTAGAACATTGGCTGTGAGTTCCATATACCAAATTTCAACGGTCCACCTCAAAGCTTTTTTTAAGTTATCGTGTTTATAAACAGACAGACAACAGACAAAAATTAGTTTTTCAAGGAGGTCCTGTGGCGAATTGAATTAAGCGAGTATAGAATCTGGGAGGTTTGCAGCCCAGTAACATGACCATGATACAAAAGCAATTGCTCTGATGGCGTAGCTGTTAACTGGCTTATAAGATATTCACCACAGTCCAAAACAAGAAGATTCGTCAAAATTTCGAAATTTCCAAAAAAATTAATTTTTATAAAATTAAGTGTAATTTTTTTTTTATCAATTTCATCAATTTAAATTTAGATTTTCTGTGGTTTTGCAAGCATAAAAATCCAAAATATCTCTCATTATTTAAGAGTAAAATTTAATAGAAATCTTGAACATCGATCGTGAGTCCCACAGACCAAATTTCAGCCATCTAGCTGAAAGACTTTTTGAGACAGACAGAAGATATAATTCCAAAATTGACTTTTTAGAACTCAAAGAAGTTTAAAATAAAAAGATTCGTCAAAATACAAAGCTCGAATTTTTTTACGAGTACAATATTTCCTTTGTTCTTCTTATACGAGAAACTAAAAAACAATCATATAAATTGCTTTTAATGTGAAATATCTATTATTCTTTAATAAATGGAAAAATCTAAGACTAAAAATTTCAAATTTCATAGATTTCTGAACAATATAGAACAAGAATTCTAAAATCAAAACTGTCATAATTAATCACTGGCGTTTTATAATTTTAAGGGAAGAATCTACGTTTTCTTTCATCAAACAAATTAAAATGAATATCTTCAGTTTTTTAAATTAAGTTGGATTTGGAAAGAGAATTAGTTGCTACCTAAGTATTTCACTTTCACGTATAAAAATTATACAGATAGAAAATATCGTAAATGTCAAATAATTCAAACTCTAGAATATGACGAATTTCTGCGTTTCAAACCATCCTAAGTCAGAAAAGCATATTTTTGGAATTATATCTGTGAATGCGACAAATAATTCAAAAGTGCTTCTAACTAGAAGGGTACAATTTCTTATATAGATGTTACATTATATTTGTGGATTTCTATCAAATTTTGAATGAAATCAATTCAGAGGAAGCGCGTCTGTCCGGTTATCTGAATATAAATTAACATGGCAACTACAAAATAAAGGGAGTTAAATAGATAAAACCTACGACAACAGATTTAACATCTGAAGATTAGATATGTACCAGATTTCGAACTAAATCCATTACAGGTGGACCATTTAATGGTTTCTACTTTTGTATGTTTGTAAATTAAAAAATGAAAAAAGACTTAAATGAATTTCATATCTATGTGATTTTGTGACAAAACTTTTCAGTTTTATGTCGAATTTTGCTTTCAATCACGTGATAAAAAAAATGTCTAAAATGCATATTTCCTATTCTGGTACATTTTTAATCAATCGCATGATAGCGATTAATCGCCAAAAATTGACATTTCGTCACTATTGCACGCCATTGCCATGGAATTAATAAGCACAAACCGATTTTCTTTACAATTCTTCAGTTCCATGAGGAGGGGGCACCTCGTAATTGAGGATGAGAAACATCCGACATGGTGGTTGGTTCTCGTCATCCTTGTGGGTACACGAAAAGATGAGTGTCTGGCTCCTCCCATCAATAACGGGACATACTTCCTTAAGGAAGGGTTGTACCATGTCCGGTGTTGACCCTTAGGACTCAACCATGGTTCCTGTCCGTGTAGCGGTCCGGTCATTCAAATTTTTCCGTGTGCTATCCGGCGGGTCGGAGTAACAAGTTTGTGGTTGTTGTTTCTTATGGCACTTGCCACGGACAAGCCCGCTGATACGAAGACAGCGATTTAAGTCGGAGGGGGGGGGCGTCTCTTGTTTTTATAGTAGCGCCAACTAGTGCCAAAAGTACGACTTTTCTACTCACGCATCACTCATTCGCTTGCACAACCCCTTTCTACAGGAGGGCGCATTCACACATCTCACAGATAGAACAACGGAAGATCAACCATTCTAGGGACTCGAACCCGGTACGCATAGATCAGGGGGGAGACGCGCTACCCCTAAGTCAGAACGCCAGCACACGTTTGTGGTATTTTGGTTTACTGTGCTTCAAAACACGCAATGTTCATGCACGGAGCTCTGAAAATTAAAGACTTCATGTCCTGCCCAAAGTACCTAATTTTATACATTGGGAGGGATTTAATAAATCTACAAGTTAATATACAAAAAGATTTGAGTGAGACCACTCCTATCTTTTTATTTTTATTTTTTTAATTATCTATTTTAAAAATTAAATCTAACGTCATTTGTAATACCAAATATCAATTTTAAATACATTACAATCTAACCAAGGCATTCATTCATTTAACATAATGGGGGACACTGGTGCCTTTAAAATTCTGAAGAAAAGAAACAAATCACGATTAATCTATCTAGTCGGGGACATCTGACCACTTATGTATTGCTTACACAAGTACATCACGAGTCAAACGAGAGACAAATGAAACGTGGTTCCTTTTGTTCGGAAGAATCTCATAAATTATTTTTGTTACTTTCATACAGCATATTAAATACATTACAATCCAACCAAAGGATTCATTTATTTAACATTATGGGGGACACTGGTACCTTTTAAATTCTGGAGAAAAGAAACAAATCACGATTAATATGTCTAGTCGGAGACATCTGACCAATTATGTATTGCTTATACAAGTATATCACTAGTCAAACGAGAGACAAATGAAACGTGGTTCCTTTTGTTCGGAAGAACCACATAAATCATTTTTGTTACTTTCATACAGAATATTAAAAATTTACGAGATATTTTCCCTGGCCAGTTTCCGTTGCCTCCAAAAGTTGCTTACACCAGCAGAAAGTTGAATGACACTTCCTTTATGCTCGTATTTAACAGCTACTGCAACTGTCATTTGAAAGAGTGGCTAGGAGCTTACTATCGGATCCAATGTGGCAAATTAAATTAAGTTGCTGTGAATGAAATTGACCTTTTGTCACAGGCTGGCATTAACAGGGATCGCTGCAGTGTTAGTGAAATGGTTTAGTCAAATGGATGCAAGATTATAATGCAGGGAAATAGGCAATTAGTTTAAAGGGGGCATTAACATAAATGACCTTTTCCGTTATTCCTCGAACAGGTTGTTTAATGCCGTGTCAGCTGTAATTTATGCAAAATTACTCATGTGTTAGAAAGGAATTATTCAGTTTCGGAACATGGCTTAAAGTTTATTTTCAGTTTCTTGATAAGATTTAGTTAATTGCTGTTGTTCTTCTAACGACTTGTAATTAAAATCATGCTTACCTAATTAGATTAAAGTGAAAAGGCTTATGTTGTAAACTTTATGACCAGCGAAAGTTTGTAATATTGGCTATTAGATAATTATTTTAACTAGTAAATCTAATGCAGCTGCTATTAATATTTATATCCGCCTTGTTCCCGATTATGTTCAATAAAATTTTAAAAGAATTTTAATAATTGGATTGAACATAGTTAATAACAATAACCACTATTTCCTATCTTAAAGTACAGAGAACTTAAGGAATTTCTGGTTAATTGGAATGTAGACAAAGATTTTAGATTTATTTGGCCTAAGAGAAAAAACAAATTTTATGAGACAAGCTTAGCTCATTTAAAATCACCCAAGTAATTTATTACACTTTCAAAACACTGATATGTGCAAACAAAGGATAAATATTTACGTTAATTCCTAACAACTGACAACGATTTCTTTTTGGTTAAGGGCGTGGCCATATCTTCATATCCTTCCGCCAGATTTATGATTAAGTTCTCTGCAGTACGTGCCTTTCCATGTTACGAGTAAGAGTGATCTCTTTTGTACTTTCTCGTACATCAATAAATAAAGATAACATCCCCCTCCGTTCCCGCATAACATTTTGGATCTTCAACAAGGAAGTAAATGCCTAGAAGATACAAACTTATTTATTTTCAGAGCCCAGTCAATGAAAGTTGTATGTTTCAGAGTATAGTAAAGAAAGTTTGTACTTGTGCACTAACTGCATCCTATTGGTGAAAAATAATTCTAAAAAAGTTTGGTGGATTTTTTTTTGATTAATTGATAATACACATGTATGATTTGTGGGCATTTCTTATCAGCCGATGGACATCAAAATTGGACATAGAACTGAAATCGATGACATATCAAACTGAATTTATTTAGCTCAATATATAGTTGAGTAATCGCGTTTGCATGCGAGTAAAAGAACAGATTGACAGACTTTGAACTCTATGAATGATTTAGCTAAAATTTCCATGAAGTTCTATAATTCGAATGTTAAAACTGCGAATGCAATTTCATTTAACTAAATCACTGCATTTTAATTTCTGCAAAAGTACAGACAGACAGATGGTCTGAGGAAAAGCGATGAATTTGTTTTCAAATTTGATATGGATTTATATTTTTGATACTAAACTTGTGTACCAAATTTTATCTATCTAGCAGTTCATAGTTAGCATTTATCGAATTTTCGTATCCCTTACCAAATTTTATATGAGATTTGAAAAACGAGTCTAAAACACAAATACGATTTTTCGATAATTAGAGCATGCCAGAGATTAATTACCAAGTAACTCGCCAATAATGACACAATAGAGTCAGTAAACAGAGTAAATTGGCGCCAAAAGTTAATATTTCGTGGCTATTGTACACCAATACCATGCAAGGCGTTCTCTGGCATTACAAGTTTATTAGTGCGGCGGTTTATATGGCGGCTTTTTATGTTAATTGCTTTGTCAATATGTTTTATAGAAATCGACTATGCATTTAAATTATTTTTATATGGAAACACTGCAAACTATGATGCACACCTACAATATTTATCAATTTTGTCACATTTCTAATATGTAATAATAGTATATCATCCAATATATAAGACAGCAAGCAGTCAATCCTCACATATTTCACACAAAATCTGAATGATACGCATCTGCAAATCAACATATAAAATTATATGCCAAACTTTTTCAAACTCCCTCAGTGTGTTTTTAACATGTATTGCTCATCTGCATCCGGTCAGACTGATAGTGTGACTTCATTTAACGGATTTCATTGAAAGTTTAGAAAAATTGCTAAAAAATCGGTATAGTATGTCACATTTCATTGATATAGCTATATCTGTTTTTGATAAACCACATTCGTGCAGACATGTATAATTCCCAAAAAAGTTTTATTTCAAACTCAAGACCTTTTAAAAATTGGAGATTGATTTTCTTTTAATCAGAAAAGGCAAAACTGATTTTTTTTAAATATTAAAAATATTACTCTTTGAATATTTCTCAAATTTCTTGCTTAATCGCGATAACTATTCAATTTTTCTCTTTCATTTTTGTTACTAGTTATCTTCTAAACTACAAAAAACAGTCATTTCAGAAATTACCAAGAAAAACAAATGCAAAAAAAGCTTACTAAAGCGTATCAGCAAATTACCCGAGCTCTTTCTTCGGCAAACAAAAAGCGAACAATAACCTAAAAAGCCAAACAAATCAAACAACCGAAAATTTATTTCCTTTAGCAACATTCAAACTTTGAGCGAACGCAAGAACAAGATTTACTACTTAATCACCGACTTTTAAAGAAAAAAGAAGAAGAAAACTTACTGAAGTATTCATAAATATAATAAATTGTTCTTATCTCAGCATTATTAACGAAAAACTGCTATAAATAACCCTTACAGCTTATTTGCGTTTAGTCTCATTACATTATACTAGTTCCGAGACTCGCTTTCTGAAAAAAATTTCTAATCTCGTTAAAGCCTAAAGACTCTTATCCACAAATCATGTTAGTTGGGTAGACATAAATTTCAATAATAACTCAGTGAGTTGCGAAATAATTACATAATGAAAGAATGAATTACACGCTTGCTGAGAAGCTAATGGATATTAATTTTGGCGAACTCGTCTTTGTTCTGTTAATGGCATATGATCCGAGGTTCAATTCGATTTGACCTCTGTCTGAAACAAGAACGAATATTTTTGCATCCAAGATGATTAATTCATTTTTCAAAAAATTTTATTCAATACTTGTCAAGTTTCAGAGATAACATTTCCAGTTTTCCTACAGTCATACAGGACAATTAAACACAGAATATGTTTAGCTATAATAAATTGTTGATTATTTTAATATGAAAGCGTTTACATGCTTACATATTATCTGTAAACTGTGATATAATTAAAAATTGCATAAGATGTTCTATAGAAACCTGCACAATTTCTTTACCTGCTTATGCCATTTCTTCTATTGCTTTTCAGACATTAATTTATGTTAATTTCCGATGGGGAATTTTGTATTAAACTACAATGGTGTTTTTGATACTAAATTTCATCTGTAATATAATAACCCAGCAAAAGTTGTAAAGATAAGAGGATTTAAAAATACTTTCACTCCGAATGAATACTTTCACCCGATCTGTTGTCCAATTGTATTTGATCTCTATCTAAAACAAGAACGGATATTTTTGCATCCAAGATGATTAATTCATTTTAATATATACTTCAACAAAGTTTATCCAATACTTGAATCTTGTACGTTTTTTGCAGTCATACAAGGTAATGTGATACAGATTATGTTTAGTTATAACAAATTAAGTATTTTAATATGAAAGTTTTTACATGCTGACATATTATCAGTAAACTGCGATATAATTAAAATTTGCGCAAGATATTCTATAGAAAGCGGCACAATTTCTTTATCTGCTTATGCCATTTATTTTATTCTTTTCAAACATTAATTTATGTTAATTGAAGATGGTGAATTTTGTATTAAACTACTATGATGCTTTTGATACTAAATTTCATCTGTAATACAGCAAAAGATGTAAAGATAAGAGGATTTAAAAATACTTTCACCCCGACGGTCTCGTCAATATGCAATGCGCAAACCACTCATATTTTGGTATTAACCAATTCAGATCTTTGGCGACAATTTGATATAAATTTATTCTTTTCTCTGTTAATAGCATATGATACGCTGTTCGATACGATTTCTTCTGAAACAAGAACAAATATTTTTGTATCCAAGATGATAATTCATTTTAATACATATTTCAAGAAAGTTTACTCAATATTCGTCAAATTTTAGAAATAGGTTTTTTCAGTTTTTCTGCAGAATTAAAGGGTAATGTGACAAAAAATATGTTTAGCTATAACAAATTGATTATTTTAACATGAAAGCGTTTGCATGCTGACATTATCTTTAAACTGTGACATAATTAAAAATCGTGCTAGATGTTCTGTAGTGTTTTTGCCTGTTAATTATGTTTCTTCCATTGATTTGTAAAAAATTAATTTACGCCAATTTCCAATGGAGAATTGTATGTAAACTATTATGAAATTTCATCAGCAATATAATAGCTCAGCAAAAGTTGTAAAGAAAAAAAGGTTTTAAAAATAAAACCACCCTGCAGGTTATATATATAACCTATATATTACTGATAATAATCAAATCCACAAATACCAACTTATATTTTTCTATTAAGCAATATAGTCCATTGGCGATAGCATTAATTTAGTTAGTTTCAAAAATGAGCATCAATAACTTTCATTGACATATTATGCATTACATTACAAATAAAATTGTAAAGAGATATATTGCACGTTTAAAATGAAACAGATAAAGAACAATTTACCTATATGTTATTAAAATACTTTTATATTCCAGAATTTCATTTTACACTAAAGCTACATAATTTTATAAACTTTTTAACAGATTTAAACATTTAGTAAGCTCTCGATAATCCATATCAGTTATTTGCTATATATTTTTCAGGGAATCAACTGGTTCTTAATAATATTTGGAACTCCATTAATTAACTAAGTAGAGTATTGAATTAGATGTAGTTTGTGAAAACATTGAATTTAAATAATGAGATGCTTGTTCGGAGGTTTGCTTACAATTAGATGTTGCTCATTAATAAGCAGCAAAACGAATTCTCTACCAATTACATTTGCTTTTATAAATATAGATGCTTGAATTCACTGATTTATCCGTGTTTAATAAATTTTACAATCCTCTAAGAAATGTTTGTTCATGAAAAAAAATTATTTTAAAGTATTCTTCTCGTTTTATTTAACTTTCTTCTGTTGGGTTATAGCAAAAGTCAATCGGCTGAGATATGCATTTATTATTATTATTATTTATGCCAATTTATTACATTTATACTTCATGGAGATAGACAAACAGAACCGAGAGACAGTAAATATTGTCTGAAATACTATTAATACAATAAACACCTGTCAAAATGGGCGCATCATTTTGGGCAATTAATAATTACTTTCTAAAACATACTATTCTTCTTTTTGATTACCCTCCGCTGTTTCATTGAAAGTATTTTTAATTTCGTTTTTCTTACACTCAGAACTCATCTTTGCTGATTTTTCTTTAAAGGTTCTTAAAACCTCTTTCCTTAATAAGCTGAAAGTGTAAAAATTTGAATAAAAAGTCTTTCAAAAAATGTGGCGGATGGAAACTGAAATTGAATACATATTTAAAAATCTTCATATCCCTTTAAAGTGTTTTTTTTTTTTTTTCATTTTCTATCATTTTTTGCAGACTTCCCTCGCTAGATGGTTCAACTATTTTTGCTAAGCGATTGAATTCGAAAAGCTTTCGTAAAATTAAAGCAGTTCTGATAGGAGATAAAAGTAAATAAATAAAATAATACGAAAAAGGAGGAAAAAAGAAGAAAAAAAATCTGCTCTTATTCTAATTATCCAAAATATTTTCTCTGGAAACTATATACAAAAAAAAAGTACATATAAAAACTTATTTCTGTAAGTGGCATTGTTAAAGTGATGAAAAACAAGTCATTAAAGCAAACTATTGATTAATCGATATATTTTTTATCATTTTGAAACTGAAAGAAATAAGCCAAATAAAAACATTCAAGTGAGCATAAGCTGAAAATCTGATGGATAAAGTATGACGATTAAAGAATTGGTCGTGAAAATTGTTAAAAAGTCGAATCAGTTTATATTTAAAAAAACATTAAAGGGTTTTAACGATTTTTTTTTCTCTTCTTTAAATAAAGAATTTGTCTTGGGGATTTTAGTTTCTAACTATATTCACAATTTTTTTCTTCTTCCTTGGATAAATATTGATGCTAATAACCAAGGTGTTTTTGTTAGCTTTTGGAACAATGATTGGATGTTTTTTTTTTCTAAAGCTGAAAAAGATTATATTAAAACAAAGGATACACTCCGATTTCTTAAATTTAAGTTTGCTTGAAATGTATTGTATTAGAGTTCTGCAAATTTAATCTTATCTTATTTGAATTAATGAACAATTACTCAGCATGGCTTTCTTTAAGATATCTGGATTGAATTATCCATATGTACAATATTTTTTACACTTCTGTTTGTTATACAAAATCAAATAAAGTCATTAAACGCTCAGCTGAACCTGAAAAGTTCCAATTATTTGCAATGCTTCACTAATAAGTTAAAATTTCTATTTCTAATTAAGTAGTTTCTAATATATATTAACCAACGTGAATACCCTTCCTAATTTTTCTCTGTACTTGAACTGTACAACGTAGAAATTTCTATTTCTAATTAAGTAGTTTCTAATAGATATTAACCAACGTGAATGCCCTTCCTAATTTTTCTCTGTACTTGAACTGTACAACGTAGAAATTTCTATTTCTAATTAAATAGTTTCTAATAGATAGTAACCAACGTGAATAACATTTCTAATTTTTCTCTGTACTTGAACTGTACAACGTAGAAATTTCTATTTCTAATTAAGTAGTTTCTAATAGATATTAACCAACGTGAATGCCCTTCCTAATTTTTCTCTGTACTTGAACTGTACAACGTAGAAATTTCTATTTCTAATTAAGTTGTTTCTAATAGATAGTAACCAACGTGAATAACATTTCTAATTTTTCTCTGTACTTGAACTGTACAACGTAGAAATTTCTATTTCTAATTAAGTAGTTTCTAATAGATATTAACCAACGTGAATGCCCTTCCTAATTTTTCTCTGTACTTGAACTGTACAACGTAGAAATTTCTATTTCTAATTAAATAGTTTCTAATAGATAGTAACCAACGTGAATAACATTTCTAATTTTTCTCTGTACTTGAACTGTACAACGTAGAAATTTCTATTTCTAATTAAGTAGTTTCTAATAGATATTAACCAACGTGAATGCCCTTCCTAATTTTTTTCTGTACTTGAACTGTACAACGTAGAAATTTCTATTTCTAATTAAGTAGTTTCTAATAGATAGTAACCAACGTGAATAACATTTCTAATTTTTCTCTGTACTTGAACTGTACAACGTAGAAATTTCTATTTCTAATTAAGTAGTTTCTAATAGATATTAACCAACGTGAATGCCCTTCCTAATTTTTCTCTGTACTTGAACTGTACAATGTAGAAATTTCTATTTCTAATTAAATAGTTTCTAATAGATAGTAACCAACGTGAATAACATTTCTAATTTTTCTCTGTACTTGAACTATACAACGCATTTTGGTTTTAGCTTTGTCATATTGCATTTAATCAATCAATTAACTTAATTGATCAAAATTTAATAATTTGGTAACAAAATTTTTCACAAAATTAAATTTATGTGTTTCTGCTTGCCCGCACATGAAGTATAAAAAAATATTGTAATCGCCATAAAAATTTAATTAATTGATTCAATTTAATTGATGCAAATTTAGAATTTAATAGCAAGACTACTCACAAAATAAAATTTAAATTTATTTACTTTCATATACTTGAAGTATAAAGGGAATATTCTATTCGTCGAAAAATTGAATAAATTCATTTATTTTAATTGATGCAAATTAATAATATGATATCAAGACGACTCATAAAATTAAATTTATAAGTGTTTCTGCTTAGTCGTATATGAAGTATAAAGGAAGTATTGTAATCGTCGAAAAAATTAAATCTAGATTTTGACGAATCTCTGCATTTTAGTACTCCTTTATTTTGAAAAACATAATTTTGTCAATATGTATGTACAACTGGCTGTAATTCTGACAATAAAAAATGCTTTGAATTAGACAAAATTATGGGTACATGAAATTACAAACAAATATGTAGATTTCTATCAAATTTTGAAAGGAATCTCGCGGAAAAATGAGTGTTTTAATTGAGTTTGCTATATAAGAGTTTATAATAATTCTCACAAAATATTCAGGAGGGAATGTTGTGATCATAAAGCAATACCTGAAATGATTCAAAAGAACTCAATTGCAAACTAATCGTAAACATTGATCAGTTAGAGAAAGTTTAGAATTCCTACAATGAACATATATATATAGTGAAATATGCAATTATATATATATATATATAGAAAGTTTAGATACTTATAATTATGGTTAGATATTCATAATGATATTATTTATTTACATTCGTTGTTCTAGACATGTATAAAAATATACAAAAGGTTATATATAAATGGATGATGCTGAACTTCATATCTATTATTTTCCATTAGTATTATATATTGCCTTACAATAAAAAATTATAACATGTACAATATATATCATGCAAAATAGACGCCAAGTGTTTTTAGAGATGTACATTTAAATTATTATGATAAATTAAAACATTTTAAACACAGAGAAACCACCAATTGAAGAATTCAATTTTTTAAAATTCTTCAGTTGAATGTATAGTCAGTTAGTCAATGCATTCAGTTGAATGTATAGTCAGTTAGTCAATGCATTCAGTTGAATGTATAGTCAGTTAGTCCATTCATTCAGTTGAATGTATAGTCAGTTAGTCAATTCATTCAGCTGAATATATAGTCAGGTGAGATGGAATTTATAGACGAATTGACGATTCAGGTGTCCCTACTATTTGGCTATTCTTAAAGATTAAGATATTTATTTAAATGTACCTTTCATATAGTTTGAAGATAGAATTAAAATCTAATGAATGAATTTAAAAAAATTAATCCTGTAGCCGCTGAGTATCAAAAAAATGCCATGAAATTAAAACTGTAGAAATTTATGAAAAATATAGATGCTAAAAAGTCTTAAAAATAACATTTTCTTAAAATATTGATAAAACATAAAAAAAAATAGCTATAGTTTTGAAAAAAATTTAATACTATCTCAACTTATTTTTTTTAATCATCTCACATCAATATGTATAATTTAATTCTATTATGGTCTTTGATCGCGGAAACGTAAGCTTGTTGGGCATATTTCAAGAAACCGAGGGGTCCGCATATTGCTTGGGTCATGATATTCCATTAAATCCATCAATGGCTTTCTTCCATGATACTTGTTAGTAGTCTGAAAAAAAAAATATTATTACACATTTTATTTTTTGCTTTATAGAATTTACAGTTATACATGAAAAATAATTTGCTGTTGTTTCTGATGGCTTTGTCAAAGACAAGCCCACTGACTAAGTTAGCGAATTTAGCCGAACATTTTACGTCTCGTCAGAGCGTAATTTAGACCTGAACCAGAAAAGAATCACCTCTGATCCACTATACCCAGTGATATTACTCTCGCCATGGAGGATTTTGTGACCAGCTTTGTAAGTGCGCCAGCTACCAACACACACGGAGAGTCTTCGGCTGGCGGGTTCGAACTCACAACCCAAAGGATACGAATCCAACTCCATACCAACCAGGCTATCCTGGCATGTTGAAAAACAATTTAAAAGCATTTAATTGCGATTTGGAATTATTAATATAAAAATAAAAAGCTGCAATAACATTATCAAATGATTAACATTAGCTTCATGTTTTATTCACCTTCTCGTATGCTAAGTATGGAAACAATATTGTAATCGTCAAAAATTTGAATTCGAGATTTCGACGAGTCTACATGCTTCAAATCTCTCCGAGTTAGAAAAAACACATTTTTGTCATTACGTCTGTTTGGCTGGGAACGCGACAACTCATAAACGCTTTGATCTAGACGTATAAAATTTCGTAACTGAACTTATGACCAAAGTTATGGAATGAACAAATTCATATTATATTCCTAATACTAAATTAAATTGATTAGAGTACTGCTTATACATCCTATGCGAGAGTTGGATATTAAGTTGACTCGTCTCTGCATGGGGAAATCACACGTTTCACATATAAGCATCTCATATATGGAAAGAAAACACCCACTTCTTGAACATGACGTAGCGATTTTACTGTTACTACATTCTGGTCGAACCACTTCAGCCGTGAACACTTTTTTGCACTTATTGCCACTAAGCGTGCTAGAATTTGTAGGGAGAAAACGCAACCCAAATAACTTACTTTTTTCAGAATTATTCGTTTTTTAATCTATTTTTGATGTCAATAACTTTTCCACTTTTTTCGGTTCTTTGTTATGTTACTCCAATTATGTTTCTTCTGTTTTTGTTCTTCTTCCAGTTTTACTAGTTTTCTATGTATTTGTGTGTCATCGAAAATATGTTTTCAACTTTTAAATATTCGTTCTGATGCTGTTGGATTTCCTTTATTTTTAACCGTATTTATGGCGCAGTTTAGCCAAGGGTTGCTCTTACGCCAATAAAACCCAAACTAATTCATTGTATATATATTAGATAAATAAGTAAAAGCTTATATATTCCAAGTGTTACTGAATTAAATCATTAATATTTAATCAAGTTAAAAATTCGTTGACATATGAAATTATATGCACTAATTATAAAACTTTGAGTAATCACGATTCATTCTATTACGCAATATGTTGATGATTACTTCAATTAAATAATTTTGGCAACAAATTTTAATTTAGATTGTTATTGATATAAACTTGTACCTGTTCTGATTTTGTATCTATGAACAATCGAGTCCCGGGACATCAAAGTGTCATTAAGAGAGTAACTATCTAGATAATCTACCTTCCCAATGCATGTCGCCGATGTCAATTCACTTAATTACATATTCTTCGCCTATAGATCGACACAACCATTACATCCAGCAATCATGTGATTGATATTCATGTCATGACAACAAAATTTGCTTGAATTTCAATGAAAATATAAAATATATATTTTTTTAAATTCCAAAAAGATATTTTAAAATTATAAAAATGAAGGTTAATTTATATCGCCGTTATAATAATTCATTTGGTATATCAAAAAAATTTGCCCATTTTTAAAGAAAATTTAGTCCTTCCTGAGAAACCCCAAAATAGCAATTAATCTTTAGTTATTTGTTTTTAAATTAACTTTGATGTAACATATCGACCATCCCAGAGTTCTTTGTTTTAGAATTTGTAGCCTTCAGAGAAGGTCAAACGTACAAGCTAACACTCGATTATTATTTATTATTATTATAATTAGTAGTAGAAATGCATTAATATTATTAGTAGCATACATTCTAGTGAAAGACATAAATTCATGCAAAATATTTTATATTTTCACACACATAATAAAATATTGCAAATACAGAATTTGCAAATTTAAGTTGTTCATAAATAGTATTATTTTCAACATCTTTACAAACTTAGAAAAATATCAAAAACAACAGCGAAACGGAATTAGTAAATTATTTTTGAAGTAATTTATGAAACAAATTAAATTATTTTCAACTGGAAAGTGGAAACTAATGAAAATTGTGACAAGATCTTCAGCATTTAATTAAGTCACATCCTGCTTAGAAAAATATTTTGATTGTAAAACTACTAAAGGTTTAATTATTTTCCAAATATTTCAATTTTTTAACAAGAGCTATTAAGTGCATTATAAAATTATTAGAACTGTCCTTCTGCAAAGCATTCTTTAAATACAAAACTGGAATGACTGGAATTCAGTCTGAAAATAATAAATTTCCAAAACAAAGTAAATATTAAAAAAACAAACGCGTAATTGACAAAATAAAACAGTATTAATTTGTAATTGCTACTACAGTAGGAAAAATTATCTGGTTAAAGATGACTTTCTTTTACAATTTGTTGTTTTATTTTAAAAATAATAAGCCTATATCAAATCAGGCTGTTAAAAAGATTTCATACAGAAAACAGTATTAACCAAATTAGATTTTTCTAAGAAGGTCTCAGGCAAATGTGCTAGAATCTGAAAACTGCATACATTTTCAAAAATCTTCGTCAAATCTCCTCTGCTGCTTCTCTCTGAAATAGCACTAATATTTCGTTTTTGGATATTCGTTTTGGTTAATACGGAAAGAAATTTGAAGCTGTCATTTTTAATACAAGGAAAAAAGAACTTTTAAAATTTTTTTCCTGGTTTGCTGGAAATGAAATGAGGAAACATGGTGAATTTGTCTATAGGGAGAGATAGAATTCCAGATGAACAAGTCAGGCATTTCAAGATCATTTCGCATATTCGCTATGACGTTTAAATAAGATATATTTGGAAAAATCGGTATTAGGAACAGTGGCCTAAATACATAAAAAGAGGCGTCCAGGGCAAATACCAAAATTGCGTCATTCCATATACATACGTACCGATATCCTAATTTTTTTTCCAGAACCATTCTTACCGAGGAATGCAAAGACTGAAAGTGCATTTAAACCTGAGTCATAACACAAAAAAAAAATATTTTTGGATTCATGTGATTTAAATAATATAAATAACTTCACAATGATCGTTCTATATGGACAAGTCTTGAATATAAAATTTATCATCAAAATATTCAAAAGAATGTTTCGAAAACAAATTTCATAAAATAAATTAGGAAATTTTATACTAAATTTGCAAAAATAATTTTCTCCGTTCTGATTTTAATAATTTAAACAAAGTCCAAATAAAAAAGTTAATAAAACTTAAAGATATTATGGAGCATTTAATACATTTAAAAAATATAAATAAAAAAAATAACATTCTATTTTTATCATACGTGAAAAAAATAAAATTTGTACAAATATTTTAATCTATTGAAAATGAATACATATTCAAATAATAAAGAAAAAGTTATATGTATTACTTAGATATTACATAGACACTATTAATATTGAAATAAATTCTTTATATATAAAATTATTAATACATATAAAATCATTCAAAAGCTTAGCAATTAATTTAATATCTATAATATGCACAATTATTTCACGTGTATCATTAAATTTATCTATCAAAATTTATAATTAATAACTTTTAATAATATATCAAACCATTTGTGACAAAGTAAAAACGTATTTCATGAACTAAGAAATATGGAATTACACAAAAATTCAGATTCAATGAGGAAATAAAATTAACACATTAATTTATTTGCAACCTGTAAAATTGCACTTTGTTAAAAGTTTAATAAAAATTATTTATATACATATAAAAAGGACATGCAATACATACTAAACTTCTTGAAGACTTAAGATATCAGAAATATAAGTTTGTTTTCTTAATTTTTATCGACACGAAAGTGTTTTTAATTTCTTTGAAGTAAATTTATACACAAGAGAATTAAATCAAATTGTTCTTTTTTGTAGCTATGAGATATGAATATCAATTGAAGCTCTCAGATATGAATATATAAGCTTTTGTTAGTTAAAAGATCTTTTGATGCTTGCACTTGATCTTGATGTCGTCAAAAGTATCATCAGTGCTTTTAAAATAAGGAAATAAATTTATATATGTGATAAAAGTATCCAACGGATGTCTAGCTTTTTTTTTTTCTTTATTTCTTAAATCATAGCGTAAATTTTTGTCACTTGTAATATCCAAGTTAGGTACTTTTATTTATAATGAAAGTTATTTCCGGTTTTTTGCTATCAAAAGCATTAATCCAAATTCCAGAAGATCCATTTTTCAGATTACTAATGAAGTTATTTTTCTGATCCATTTTTCAATGAGTGGAATTAAAAATGATCTTTGGGCACCATGGCGCCAGAGTAGATGTAAATAAAAAGAATCTAATCTGGCGCCATGGTTTTTCTTGCCTTCTATTGAGCCTCCGAATATGAAAAGAGGAGAAATTTAGTTTTATTATGAGTACTTTCCATTCATTATTTTATCTTGGAAATATATGTGTCGGATATATCAATCATGAATATACTTTCAAAGATTTATGATTCGATTTTCAGGAATGTAGTTTCCGATAATCCGTTTTATTGCCCAGGATTTGAAAAACGACTCTTTGCTGAAACACATATGATACTCTTATCGAAATATTTTGAAATTTATATTTTCTCTACTTATACTATTGACGAGTCGCATTGCTATCGTGAGAATCGAAAAGCAAGGCTATTTCTTTTCGCATAAATTTGAAAGACTTAAAAACGTTACTGCTTGCTTTTCATGCAAAAAAAAAAAAAAAAAATGGTTAGATAATATGAGTTTTGTTATAGTATACTCTGTTTACCTTTTAAAATAACCATAGGCTTTTAATAAGTCCTTATTTCCAATTAAATAATTTATTGCCTTTGAAAGTTTTTAATTTTCTAAGATTTTGCTAAACAGTTTTACATTTTAGAAACCTTGGAAAATAAGAATTTACTATTATTTTTCCTCGCCAGAAGAATTAATTCACTCTGAATTTGTTGCCTAATAGCATAAGATGAAGACGCTTGATGCATTTACAACATTTTTTTATATGAAATCACTTAATGTACTTTTGTCAAACATTTGAAACATATATTTAAATTTATCGATTTCTGCAACAATGTACATTTCAAATAAGACTTACAGTTTCATATATTGCCAGATTAGACTTCGGATCGTGTTCGCCATCTCGTGTGGAATAATTAAAGCGAAGTTGAGGAGGAGGCACATGATCACAATTGAAGCACATCCGATCTTCATTACTTTTGGCCACATTGGTATTTCTATCTGAGAGGAAAAAAATCTTTTTATTAGAAAATCATGTGATTATTTAAAAATAATTATATGTGGGCAAACAAACAAAAAACAATTAATTGAGTTTTCAAATTATTAAAGAAAAACAGCATAATTTTCATTTGCAACAAAGATATGAAGAAGCAGGGTATTTTTTTTTTCCTTTTGGAGAAAACTTATTAAATTCTAGTTCCATTCCTGGGCACTTCAGAATCTTTTACGTAGAATAATTTATGGTTCGTGACTAAGTTTGAGATGTTTGTTGTTGTTGTTGTTGTTGTTTTTTTCGAAAAATGTTCGAAATGTGCATAATATGAATATGTTTTTATTGCATATAGTATTGAATATATTTTATTTTTATATGCATATATTATTGAATATATTTTATTTTTATATGCATATATTATTGAATATATTTTATTTTTATATGCATATATTTTTTTAATATGTGCATAAAAAAGATTTAAAGAAAGCGTACATGTATCAATTAAATAGCAAAGGTTTTTTTAAAAAAGATGGGGGGAAATTGGCCGTTGTCTGAATAGAAAGAGGTATAAAGCAAAAATGTTCTAGTTCAGAGGTATATCAAATAATTTGCTTAAAATTTTGCAAATTACTTAAGAAGTATTTTGTCTAGTTTCTGAACTAAAATATAAACTGTATTTTCATCCATTCTTGAAATAGTGGGGTTCGACTGATAAATAACAAGAAATTTTCATTTTTTTTTCGTATTATGAAGTACTATAATAACTATAAAATATTTTTAAATGAATACTTTACTTATTATTCTTTAATTTAGAAACTGCAAAACATATGGAGAAATTATTATACCACATCTGAACAAAAAATATGAATTTATAATGGTAATATGTGAATTTATAAGGTTTTCTTGTAAAATAATTGTATCAAAGATTAGAATTTTAGAAAACAGTATCTAAAAATGTAAAATAGCACTAAAACGTAGGTAAAGATTGACTTAGAAATAAAATTTTAATTGTTTCATAAAAAAAAACTGGTTAAAACATTAAGATAAATAAATAAAAGTCAAAATGTTGCGAAAAAATCGACTTTTTAAAGTAATTACCTATCTTAACATTTCAATTGTCGATAAACGTAAATTATTGAAAAGAAATAATATTTCATAGAAAACAGTCTTACATATTTTAGATAAATGAGAATGATTGACTCACATCATCAAATTTAAAGACACTACAAACGTATGCACACAAAATTTTTAGTTTATTCAAATTTCGATTACCCTGTAATCTGATTTGAAAAACAGATCTCTGTCATGAAGTCTTTCAATTTGCTCCCAAAATACAGGACCACTAAAGGTGGTGATTGCTATTGAAAAGTTATATCAAGAGAATGTATAATTTCTTTTTAAACAACAGATTCAATTCGGTTTTAACGGTGACCAAAAAGCGCCAAGAAAAAAGTTCAGCAAATTATAAAACTATACTCAAATAAATTATTACTTATTATGAAAAATTTTGAACGTGCGATTCACATGCTACATAGTTTGGCGAAACTTTTTCTTAATGCCTTTTGGTTGCCATTGCAACTGACAAGCACCGAATAACATTCATAAATTAGACAAATAAAATTATTATTCAAACATTGTTTGAAAGCGAAAGAAGAATTTCTTCTCCGTAAGGCAATGAAATGATTTTTTTTAATTTGTATTTTGAAGAGAAATATTTTAGTAATTAACATTCGAAAATTCGGGATTAAATCATGTATAGGAAAATATACTGTGCTCACGATATTAGAAATAATGCTGCAATGAAATACAAACCATTTTATATTATTTCAGATTTCAAAATTTATGACACTTTTCGGTTGTAACAGTAACTAAAAAGCACCACTATTTTTTTTTTTTTTGCCAATTTGTAGACTTTAGTTGTAAAACTATATAACCTGTGACTCTCAAGTTCAAAATTTTTCATAATAAATAATAATGCTTTTGAGCATATTTTTATAATTTGGTGAATTTTTTTCTTGGCGCTTTTGGGTTGCCGTTTAATCCGAACTGTACCGAACTTTTTTGTTAGCATTTTCTTTTTTTTAAAATTCTTTTTCCTATTTCTACAAAATTGAAAGAAAAGCAATAGAAATAGACAAGGCATAAACAGAACACGCAATCAGAATTTTCTTTTACTTGAAGACCAAGGAAAATTAAATGGCATGTTTGGAAAATCTCTTGTCAATACCTGCTGAAATGCAAAGATTGTTTTCGTGAAGTCTTTGTTTACATAACTGGAATTTAGTTTATCGATCAATCATCGATTCATTATATTACAGGTATTTTTCTGCCAGACATGTCATCGGTTCGAAAGAAAAATCTCCGGATTGCGTGACTGAGAAAAAGTTGGGAATGTTTACTCGAACAACAAACGTCCTCGCATTTCCCGGGAGGAGTGCATTCCACTGGGAGATTCGCTCTTGGAGGGGGAATGTTTGACCACAATCTGCAGCATTCGTTTGTTTGCGTTTTATTGCATTGAGGACAATGTCGGCGACATCCATAACTAAATTAAAATAAAAAATAAAAAAACATTTCAGTATTTAGTTTAAAATTGCATTTCAATAGATTTCGGATAACAGAATGTGTACATATGTAGTTTCCAAGACTTAATGAGAGCTATAATCAAGGAACATTATGCAAACACAGAAGATGGATCTTTTCATATATCAATTTATCTGATTCTTTTGAAGCTTAGTAATTATACGATGTTAGAAATTTCCTTTTGTATCGCTTATGATTACATATTTTTCTATTTTTTTTTCTGATCTTTTACGAAGCAATGCTGCATCATAATAACGGCAATGACTAAAAGCAAAATGGCTAATGTGTAACTATCTATAGTAATGTGTAATAATACTTTGGATTGAGAAATCAGCAACGAATTCCCTTGGCTTCGACATTGCCGATTTAGCAATATTAGTAGGTGTTTGTTTGTCTTTTTTTATAGAGATTGTGTAAATTTTAAAAAAATAAATTATTGGTTGAAGTGTAGTTTAGTGTGCCCCCATGTTTGTCGCCAATATGATAACTTACCCAACGAAACAATCTTCTAGCAACTCTAATGATGTTTTGTATACTATTTTTTACTGTGATTGAGTTCTACATGAACTACAACTATTTTATGAAAAATATTAAATTAAAAATAATAAAAAATATCAATTAAAAATTTTAATTTAAGTTTGTATTATAATTTTAAAAAATAAATTGCTAATAAGACACTTAATGTTATTTTTTAATGTGTATACGAAAAGAAAATATTTATTCTTTTGCAATACTAAATTGTCGGTATGTGTTTTAGAAATCGTCTGAATTATTAAATTAAGAAATCGTCTGCAATGGAATTCCTTGTAATTTTCTTTTCTGATCAGACGGTTTCCATCATAATTCGTTATGTCGCTAATTGTTCAAGAACGGATGTCTGGTGAATGGGATGGCGGGGAAAATTATGAACCTACAAAATGGATGAAGGTTGAGTGGAATATATATATTTTTTACGAGGTGATTAATTTGGGAAAAGGATACTTGTTTGAAATTTTGCATAAAGAATGGTTTATTTGCTTCTTTCTTCGTGCTTTCATTTCTTTAATTTTAAAATTTTTAATCTCTAAATTTCACTCTCAATTAAGCTCTAAATTTTACTCTCTACACAACATATCTGCGCAGCCGGTTTGAAAAACTTCTTTATTTCAAAATTGTTAATATAAACGGCAATAGTGATTCCAAAGGTTAAAAAAAATAAAAAAAAAATCTAAAAATCTAAAATAAAACAATATTTATCTGTAAAAATCATAACTTTAATGCAGAAAGTGATAAGCGTAAGAAGCAGCTTTTGCGGAAGTGTTTATTTTGTCCGCCATCATTATTGGCAACTTTGGCGCAGCAAAGGGCACACTAAACTACACTTTTACCAAATTATTATTTTACCAAATATTTTAACGTCGATCAAAAAGTACCAAGAAAAATTTCGCCAAATTCTAAGAATACACTCAAGTCGTGAATTACGTGCTATATAGTTTGACGATTGAAATCGTTAAATTGGCGAAATTTTTTCTTGGCGCATTTTGATCGCTTTTAAACATATAGGTACCTATTTGCGAATAGAAATAAACATTAATTCTTATATCCACGTAAAAATGACGCTGATAACAATCAGTGATATATTTCCAATAAAAAAAGATGTATCCCTCATATACCTGGTATTCAGGGATATTCTTGGTCTATCTAGAAGCCAAAAATTTAAACTGCAAGAAACACTCAAATATAATAATGTTATTTCCTTGACTAGCATACGCTATCATTTCTGAATTAGAAATTTTGGTACTGCTATGTTACCCAAATGCCATACTTAGCAATAAATATCTTCAAACATGCCATATTTTTTTCAAAAATTGATTAATTGCCAAGATGATATATTAAGACAAAAGGATTATTTAAGGTTATCTATTATCTGTAACCTGCGGCTAAGACAAAAGTTTGCCAATGACATGCGGTTACTACCGAAATTCAAAATGTGTGAACGAAATATACTTTAATGTTGCCTTTCATGTCCTCGCCAATATGGTAACCCATACAACTGAATAGTTTTTCCTGCAACTTTTTACTCATTTTTTTTTCTAAATGTATGCATTGTTGAGTTGTATAATTGCTGATTTGGCACCATAATACCTATTTGCATCCTTGGCGAAAAGAAGGATCAAATTAGAGTTGATTTTAATCGAATTTTTTATGAAGATAACATACCAAATTTGGTAGCTGAGTATTAAATTGATAAATGTTGATTTTTTTCAAACCCTTATATCCCCGTCGAGTATTTTATGCTTGAACAGATTTAGCCAATACTATTCTTAAGTTTTCCCAAACTGTGTTCTAAAAAAGCATTTTTTTATGATGTTAAAAGACACATGAAAGAAAATAGACAGTCATTTATCGGAATATTGAAAAATCTTAGAGTTAATTTGTTCTTCCTGATAGGAAATAAAAATTCCAAATGAACTGAAATAAGAGGAAACAGAGGAAAGTATATGCTATGCATTTGGCTGGAAATTAATTCTAAGCTTCACAAAAAGTTTATGTTAAATTGTAGAGTACGGTGCTATTCCGAGAACATATTCACTAGATTTTCATGTGTCATTTAAGTCTTACCAATGTTAAATCTAACACCAAATTTGGTTGATTGTAGATTACAACGTTTCATGTATAATGAGAGCACAATGTTCTTCGTGTAATCTACTTAAAGTAATTTAAGGGAAAATTGTTCCTAATCGATGCCGCTAATTGAAAACTAATGAAAATTAATATATTATTTAATGTAGTTGTATATTCTGAAAGATTTGATATTAATTTTGATTTTCTGACAAAGTAGGATAAAATTGTGCCAACAATTGAAAAACACGCCAAAATCTACCATTTAAATGGCTACATGAAATGGCAGTAAATCCAGGTTAGGAATGCAATAAAATATTATCAGTAATTCATTGGCAAATTATCTTCTTAAAAATTCAGCAAGGGCAAACAGACATTAATTTTAAATCGGAATATTGTTTATAAATAAAATTAATAGAGATTAACTTATTTAACATTACAGATGGAAATATGGAAATGGTAGCTTTTATAAACAACTTACCACATAGGGATATAGCAATCGTAAATGGGTGAGGTTCGCTTTGTTATTGTTAACATTTTAACATTTCAGTTTTAGAATAATATTTATTATTTTCTCTTATTTAAATTTCATCCTAGTTATTATATCTGAAAAATACAGAAGAATAAATGGTTTTTTCTTATGTCATAATAAGTCGGCTTCGCCCCTTATGATTAAAATCAATGCTGAATTCAAACAGAGGAAAGCAGAAAATATTACGTTGCTTTCTCAGAATAGGACTGAAATACTATTGCAGACTAAGATAAATATTTTTTTAAATATTTAGCATGAATTAGAATATATCGTTATGTTTCAGTACAAAATTTTATTCGGAAATTTATAAGAGAAGTTGAAAATAAGAAATGGAGCTCACTGTCCCCTCGAATTTACAAAAAAAAATTATAAATTATCATGGAAATGAGATTTCTTTTTGCTTCAGTATAACAATGTAAAATATAAACTTAATTTTATGGGTTTTTTTTGTGTTTTTGAAAGTGTGTATGTATGGTATTTGTGAAGGAGGGTTTGCTATAAAGCGTATATAGCACTGAAATATATTTTAATATGAAGTATATAACATATTAATCATTTAAAATACATTTATACTTAAAATTTAATTCATCTCATTTAGTGCTCTTTATATTCATACAATTCGTTAAATGTTCGTACAATCTCTTACAGCTTATTGAAATTTTAAATTAACATCTAAATATGGTTTCCCAAATGTTCGGAGTTTTAACAAAGAAGAAAGAAAAAATTAAAAGCAAAAAAATTATATGTATACAAGAAGCTGTGTATTTTTATCGCAGAAAACAGTGTGCCTGCTGCGAGTTTGATAAAAATGCAAATTACCGAGATGCATATTTTGTTGTTGAAGATGCAGAAAAGTAATAGATTTAGAGTATGCAGTGTTTGTCAGATTTTTGATGAAGAATGCTAATTTTTTTGCACAACTACTCAGTCGGAATAAAGTGTGTTGGATTTTTCTCATCTTTTCAAAAACAAATTTATTTAGGGTTTTCACAATTTTGAAAGCAACAAGCAATGGTAAATAAGGTAAGCAACACAATGGAAAATCTTCCACTTATTTAGACTTCTGGCCAAATAGAAAATGCATGAATAAATTCAGAGCTAAACTTAATTTTCCAAGAATATCATGTTTCGCACCATGTATTCCAAGAACAACCAAAGAGAACTGAATTTCTTGATCCAGCTGCTTCAGAATTGTGCGGTTTCAATTTTCTCTCTTCAGAATTCTTTGAATATAGAGTGTATTAATGAAGCTCCCGTCATATCTTTACATGTGGCTTATGGATTATGGCAACTGGAAGTTAGTTAATTGTAAACATAAGAGAAGTTAATCATGAATTATGAATTTTGCACGGGATAGATTCTTACAAATAAAAAGAGCAGCAAACATAACTTCTGCTGTGCACGTACTGTAAAGATATGAGTAAAATATTTTGAAGTTCGTTAGTTATTCACATGAACCCACTTATCAATTATTCTACTTACTATTTTGCATTAACTATATTTCATAAAGAAGTCATTAATATTTAACAATTGGAAAAAGGCTAATATGGAGCTTCTCAATATTAGAAGTTATGCTGATGAGAAAATGTAAGATCAAACTCATAATCAAAGTTGTAAATGATGCATAATTTTTTTTTATCGGGAACAAAGTTATGAAATAATGTATCTGTTAAATTTTAACAAAAAAAAAAATAAATAGACTCTATTATATTTAGATATTGATATCTATTATCAAATGATATAGATATCCATTATTAATTATAAATATTTAGGAAATTTACAATCACATATATTTACATAATTCAAAATAATAAGATGTTAAATTATAACCAGTTAAAGTAATTTTTGTAATTAATATTTAGCTAACCAAACTGCTCTTCTCAACTATTATATTAATTGTTAAATATGTTGCCTTAAATTTACTTTCTATATGATTATTTTCCAATCTGAATTTGAGTGAATAATTAGGTTTGTCAGCGTCGGCTGTAAAAAAAGAAGAAATATGGTGCCAAGTTTTTAATTTTTGCTTTTGGATGTGTATCTTTCTTTGAAAACAATAATTTACAAAGGGAAAACCCTAGATTGTATAGATTTTCGAATATTCATGATGTTTTATTTGTTTTGATAAATAAAAAAAATATTATTTTTATCTTTAAATGAAACTGCTTAGCATACTGGTACACTGACATTGAAGCTTTTTCGACTCAAAATTTCATATATGTTAACAATTTTTTATTACAATCAAAAATGGCCATAAAATACATTTGAATGCTTAGAAGAGTGTAGTTAAAACAAAAAAAAAACGGATTTCAAAAGTTTTAAAAGTATAATGTACGCAAAAGTAAAAAATACTCTAGTAGTAAAAGTCACTGATACTATATCTTTTACACAGAGAAGGTCAACTTATTGAAATTGCTGTATGCGAACCGAGGGCCCAATATATTTTATTCAATTCCGTGATTTGTATTTTTTATCAATTGAGCATTAAAAAAAATTTGCACAACAAATTCTACGTTCTCACACAATTCACCAGTTCCAAGATCTGTCCAATTTGGGAATTTTATAACTAATGATTTTTATTTATCTATTTATATTTTCTGAGTTCATATCCCCATGCCTATATAATATACGATGATTCTTCGTATATGGAATTTGGCTTTATTCCAATTATTAGTTCTAGTTGCAGATGATTCCACGGAAAATTCGCTGTACATTTGATACTAATAAAAAAAATTGCTTCTTATATAAATCTATTATGAATAATCTCATCGGAACATAGCTTATTATATTAACACTACATACTATGTTTCAGAAAATGAGGGTAAAACATTTTTCTATATAAGGAGGAAGCGATTAAATTTTTAAATAAAAAAGTAATTATATCAAGTTCTATTCCATATAGATTTTTTCAACAATATGGCTACGAATCTGTTGTATTGCTTCCAGTACAATTAGTTCTATGGTAAGGGAGACAATATTACAGGTAGCTCTGATGGTTGTTGAATGGATGCCATGTCAATGATTTCCGCCATGGCGCCAAACTTTGCAACCATATAGAGACATGGCGAAGAATTTAGCAATTTTGGCAAAAACATCAGATTTTAGAAAAACCAAGAATCTAAGAAGTGGTAATATTAGGATACGGTTTATGACGATCTATCAAGAAATTCTTTGCTCTGTTATAGCAATTATAAAAAGTTGAGAGACTGAACTATAGTCAGCAGTAGGTCAGTACTGAGTGGAGAATTGTGTCATTAGAGAACCAAGATTCGAGTTTAATTCAAGTGAATGGTCAGTGGAGAGCAACAGATATTTTAGAGGTATGTATAGTTTTAATAAAGTCTCTTTTGGGCGAGTTCTCTTTGAGTACTTGTTCTGCTACTGTTGTTTATTACCTATTTACTGCTTTTATGATGCCATTCATTGCAAGTGAATTTCTTGTGAATACTTCGGCTGTGTTATGTAGACTGTGTGATCGATCATATTTTCGTGTTGAATAAATCATCGTTATACGTAATTGACCCTATTGGACACATTTATGCTATAACGAGAGAAAAATTTACAATAAGGTAAAACTGTGAAAGCCAAAAATTTATCAATTTTCATAAAGCATATAATTTAAGGCATAAATAGAAAAGAATTTATTCAATACAATTTAAGAAAGAAAGTTGAAATCATAAAAGTTATGAGCAGCCCTGTGATAATGTATTTCACAGCAAATTTCAAATATAAATGAACCCTCTGATTCCATAAGGGAACCGAAACCTGGGTACAGTTAGATACTGAGGTTAGTTAGCAAATGGTTAGGTGAAATAGATTTGTCAGCTTTCAGCACATTTATATTCAGAATAGGAGGAGGAAAGTCACTATAGACACTAATTGACTGATACTGTCTCCAATTAAGCTTCAAGAGTTGTCAGGCTATTCTGGGCCATGAAGGGAAATCACATGAATGGAGAACACAAAGGCCATATTTTTTAGGAAATAAGCTCTTGTTATGGTGCATTTCTTCAACTTTTATTGTAACAAAATCAGTTTGATACCTTTTCATATAATATTTCCCCTCCTTATGATACAAGTTATTCTGAAATATAGTTATCAACTATTCTAGCGTTTCTATTCTTTATAGATGTGGCTATATATCATGAACACAGCTTGATCATCTTTTAAAACTAAATGTACATAAACTTTGATGATTAATCTCTTATTAACAATGCAAAAATATTAAGATTCCTATACAAATAGTGACATATTTCTGCAAAGGGAACGGAAGTGTCTTTCGTAGACGCTGCAAAAATAGTAATAGTAATAATAAGATAATGTGTTTTTTGAGGTATGTATAAGAAAATCAAAATTGTTAATGTCTCTATTCTTTCGTATGGACATAAATTATCTGGAAAAATTGAGAGAGATATAAGCAAATGGAGCTGATGAAATGTCTAGAATATATTAGACGTTTTAAATTTACAATAATTGAATGATAATTATTTAAATCGTATTATAGAATCTTTGATTTTAGAATAAACTTTTGTAATTAAATAAATTTTAACAAATGATTTTTTTTAAATATATGATTATCTAAAAAAGGTGTTTTTTTTATAAAACAATTGTAATTGAAGGAAAAAAAAAGTAGAAAATCTATTTTGTCAGGTAAATAAGGAATTACAGCATATTTCTAAGTATAAATTCTAAATATATTTATGAAAAAATATTTTAATCAAAGCATTTATGATTTTCTTACAAAAATTTTATATTTATTTAGTAAGAATTAATAATGCTATTGGTCCTTTCTCTAATATTAACTTTTGTAATCGCTTATCATTTAAATACTGAAAGTTCGATCATTGAAATTTTAGCAAAAAATTTCAAGAAGATTTGATCAAATTTCAAATCTTGAAACTTTTTACAAAGTGTTTTAACGTAAACTTATTTTAATTATTAGTGTCTTAAAGACTGCTATCCATGAACATCAATTATAACATTGTTTTCTTTTTAAATAGAATGATATTACTGATTATTAAAATGATATACTTAATTAATATGATTCCTTAGCTCTTATAATTAAACTGTAATGCTTTATATTTTACATTTACTTACCAAACTGTGAGCAGCATTAATTTTGGGAAAAAATAAATTTAATAAAAATCGTCTTTAAGAGGACACTGGATTCTATCAGACACCTTTGGGAATTATTTAGTCAGGATTATGAAACTTTTTATGCATATGTATTAAAATATAAAAGCGTCAAATTTCTTAAAAAAGCATTTTAAAACAAAATCTATCATTTTAAAAAAAATTAAAAGATATAAAATTCTTAAAAATTTTAAAGATATAAAATTCTTAAAAATTTTAAAATATTCCAAGCAACTTAATTTTTATTATTTTCAATTATTTTTTCATATCACCCAATGTAAATTTATTTGGAATAAAACTACATATGGTTTTGTAATTCCAATTAAATCCTAATTTTTTAGAAATATTTTTATGCACTTATTGAATTTTCATAGGAATTTTATGTTTTCATGAACAAAAATTGACTTTTAACTAGCTAAAAAAAAAAAAAAAAAAAAAAAAAAAAAACTCGGAAAATAAAATGAATATACCAATTTCGTTTAATGTTTGACCGAAATCTTTATTATAAATTCCATTGAATTTCTTCAAAAATTAAAATACCTTTAATATTTCAAAGATATTTTAATCTAATTACAATATTTTGAGGAAAGTCATTAAGATGTACTTTTTTTTCCTCTTAATCCTTCAGATACTTATTTTATTGAATAATACATTTTATAACACTATTTCAGTTGAATACAAACATATATTTTGGTGATAAAACGCTAAAAATAAAATTCCACGTTTTCGTGCATTGTTGCTTACTTCAGAGTCCACTGCCCCCTTAAAGGCTCACTTTTATTGATATACTAACAAAGAGCCTTTTATTTTAATCATTTCTTATTGATTTTGAAACTCATTATTATAGAATCTTGAAATATTTTTTCCCCAAATTTGAAAGTATGGAGAATTTAGTGTAGGAAAATAATATTTATTTATTTATTAAGTTGATAATTAGTAATTACAGACTTACAAAAATATTAAAATTGTGTATCGTCATGTAGAATTCAGAATTCAAAACCTAATTCAATCACATTTCATTGTTTCATTATAATAAATCCTACAACAGCCTAGTTTTTTTTTTAAATCTTGAACTTTCAATCAAATCCAAACTGTAATATATTCATATGTCAAAAATTTTTAACGCCTAATTCTTGAGTAAAAATAAGTTACAATTAACAATGAGAGTTACAATTTAATTAGTTTAAGAAATTGGGATTGGAAGACAGTGAAAATTTATGGAAACAATTAAAGTCATCATACATTAGATAAATGATGTTTAATGTAAATTAGGATGGATGATGCCTGAGAAGAAAAAAAAATGGAATAATTATATTCCTTTTTTCCCGTTTTAAAGCAGAACCAGAGCTTTTTAACTTTGAGCCACAATTCGATGATAATGACAAGACCTGAGCTAAAGAGCTTTTTCCAAGTTTCCCATCACACTAGCGGGAGGACATTTGGCCCTAGAAGATGTAACGCTGATCAGGCATTCTTAAATGGCGGCTCTACAATGGAATCCAGCTTCGAATCTAGAGGCTTTCGAACACGATGGCGAGATTTTACAACCATAGTATCGTATTCCTAGAAATATGTTAGAAAAATGAATGTAGAAACGGATGATATGCAATCGATGAAAATAGATGTAAATAAACTGTAGGGAATTTTTAGAATAAGGGCTAATTTAACGAAAAAATTAATGAACCTTTACATCAGGAATGATAAATAATAAAAACCGATGAAATTTTTAATCTTTAGAGCATTGTAAAATTTCAATATTTTCCCCATCTATTATAATTTAATAAACTTTTCGTGTTTTATTCTCAACCTACATGTAAATATACTGATAAAAGCAAAAACAAAGCGACAGAATTAAATGTCTGTACACACTGAAAGAAGGACACTGATGTGAAAGAGCCTTTTTTTTTAGCTGAAAATCTTCATACTTCCAACAGAAAAGTAATCCAGCGAAGACAACCTTCTTTTTAACAATTTCTACATAAAAGGTGAGCTCAATAATGACTATACCAAAAAAAGATCACCTGCTTTTCTGGCCTTAATCTGGGCTACACCAACTTAAGTGATTGATTAAATAAAGGACAATGATAAGGTTTCCAATAATAAAATAAATTCCCATTCTTTCCCTTGTCCGAACTCTTCTTTCAGCTTCTCCATCTTCTTATTCAAGACAGCTCGTCTACGTTCCGCGAAACCCGCCACGTTGAACACCACATGCCATTTTTTTCGGCCCAACTTTTGTCTTTTATTTTAGGCAGGTTGGTTGACAGTGTTCTAACTGCGAGTTACGCCTCTTAGTAACCAAGAGTCCTGATTAACGACTCTGGAGGGTAAATGGAAGTAACGAACCGAAGTGAAGAGACAGTTGTGATCTTCATCATCGAATGAGCAGCTTTTGGAATGAGGGCGAACATGCAGAAGGGGAAGGAGGAATTTTTCTTTTCGTTAGTACTTTACCATTTATTATCTTTAACTGCCTCATTCTGAGCTGACTACATTAGATGAATTTTGCTCATGCAGAAAAAGTTTTTTTTTCCTTAATTAAATAGTAAAGATTATTCTAACCCCTTAGATTAGGGTAAAGTGTCTAGCTCAATTCATTTTTTATATAAAGTTTCTTTTTTATTGCTTTCTTTGAATAATTAATTGTACTTTGCACCTTAATAGATCAAAAAGAATTCTGACTGAATGTCAAGAAAATGAATAAATATGAAATAACGTTTAAAAATATCCCCTTATAAATATGTCAACTTTGGCCAATGGATCAACATTATAAAATCAACTATTTCTAAGCTCTCTTTAAATTTTTCTATGAATTCCTATTTCTGAATTTCAGCCTTATGTCTCACTCTGCTAGGTAGTTTCTGTTTCGCAGGATTCATAAAATTACAAAAGTGCAGAAAAAATTAATTAATTAAAAAGTCAATGAATAATTAGTATGGTAAAGACAAAAGTAAAGTGAATTCAAATTTTTAACATTTTTCATCCTAATCTGCCTTAATGAAGGATATAAACTCTTCTTAAATTAAACTTTCAATAAATGAAAAGATATTCTTAACGTTATTGAAACTTCTCTTCGTTTACTCTAAACGCTTACTTTTCGATAAAAATATAAAGTAGATGTTACAGCAGCTCATAAATCCAATGTAACTTAGAAGAGCTGAATTCTAATAGATTTGATGAGATATTTCAAAACAGAATTCTAATTTCCTTGAAATGAAGATAAAAATAGCACAGGATTCTGAAAAATTACTATCATGATTTCAAGAAATCTCATTTGAACAAAGATTACATAATTCCATATTTTCACATCATCAAATATAAGGTTACTCAAGTTAAATTTCATCAAGTTGAAGGCACTCTTTGAAACCAAAGAACGTGAAAAATAAACAATAAGTACATCAGATGACGCTCTCGTAACGCATCAAATAAAAATTGTTTCAAAGTTTCAAAGATAAATGGTGTTGTACCAATAAAAATTAGGAAAAATGCAATTTTTTTTTATCACGAAACAATTGAGAAAACAATTTATTTGGTATACTTAATATTACCGCAAAGAGTACCTTATAAAAAATTTGAAGTCTGTGGATGAAAAATTAAAAAAAAAAAAAAATACATATCCTTTTTATCGGACATTACGTCACAACAGCTGTAAAAGGCATAATATTACAAGATTGTTATTATGTTGGCCATAGGTTTGGTGCTGTTTTCTTTGGGCAGACCTCGTCGGTTTCTATCTCTTACTTTTGGGGGGGGGGGGAATGGGGTTGAAGTACATTTCGACAATCGCCACTCACCTTCCATTTCTTAATCACAAAAGCTGCCGTCAATTTTGGAATGTTTAACTCACTAGATATGTCCTTTAAGAGCTCTGAATTTCGCGGCATCTTGCATGCGACTAATGCCAATGCTGTTTCCTACACGATATATATGAAGGAGTGACGTAGATCAGGACAATAGATATCTTCACTTGCGTGGGTATTCAAATACTTATTGGAAGATAGTATATATATATATATATATATATATATATATATATATATATATATATATATATATATATATATATATATATATATATATATATATATATATATATATATATACTTATAAGTAAATGCTATAAAATGTTTGTTAGATTGTCATTAAACACTGGTAAATTTAGACATTATATCTAAGTTTAGCCATTACAATCTAATAAGTTTAATAAATACTCACAGTTGGGTTACTATTATTTCAAATAAATCTGGACTTATGTATAAGTGCCGCTTTTAATTACAGGTAAAAGTCTAATATTTTCCCCAGGGGTTATCAATATATTTAAATAAGTCTAGTCATTATCATTACATGTTTATGGCCACTTATAGTCTCCTATTTCTAGTAAAATAACACTTTCAGTCCGAAGGATTTCTGCAATTCGCATTGCAAAAAACTGATCAATTTAGTTTTTCATTTCAAAGCATTTTTCAACCTAGTAAACATGCTAATGATTCATATTATGTATATTTTTTTGTATTTTTAATTCTGCGAGATTATATATTATTACGAATTTGAAATACTACTTTAAAGCGCAGTGATTCAGCTGATAAGGAAGATAATTTTACAGATAGTTATGGTGGACTCTGAATCAATAAACACGGATTTTGAGAAAAGGCTTGGGGGTTTTGGCCAAAAAAAAATCGAAAATTCTCAAAATAAATAAAAGAATCTTGGCGAGAGCTTCATTAAGAATCGTGCTATGTCGTTTATTCTAGAAGTGTCATCGAAACTATATAAAGCTAAAAATCAGACAAGTATTGAATCAGTAGGGAGGTGGCCTTTGAGTCCAGCTGAGCCATTATTCAGTTGAGAATAGTAGACGATTCCAAAGATGAGACTCTCTTCTAAGTGTGTGCTATTACTTTTATTTCTGATTTACTAATCGCTTGCTGTTGTTTACAGCAAGTATGCTCTTGTGTGCATTTCGGATGTATTTTATTGTTCGAATGTTCGTGTTGTCGTGTAAAATATAGTGGCATTATTTGTTATTTAGAATGTTGGACTATATTAACTGTACCCAGTATATCAAACTTTAAAATTCCGAGCATTTCGTTAACAATACATTTTTATTTATGTATTATGATTTATAACATAGAGTTTATAAGAATCATTATTTAAGACATCATACATTAAATACAATAATAAGAAAGCGAATTTAATGAGACACATCCAATCAAATATGTTTCGCAAAATCTTAACTGTAGCCGAATGATATGCATAATTCATATATTTTTATTTTATTTATTTATTTATCTTGCAATTGCTAAAATTTTTGAACTAGCTACTTCCCCTCCCCCCTCCCCAGTCAGTTAGCCATCGTTTAATTAAAAAAATATTCATTCTGAATATGTAGGACGAGTTTATGTCCAATAAAAAGAACAGAAAACGAGTGATGCAAGAAAACTCTTTTTATTCATTGAAATTATGACTTTAATAGAAGGTTCTTGATTAATTTTGGTATAACAATTTGTAATTTTATATTTCTGGCCAGCTTGGTTTGTTCCTGACAAGAGTCCTTTAATCCCTTTTACTTTTTAATTGATGTTTGCAAAAAGTATTTGAAGCAGGCACTAGTATCTTCTTTACTAAACTCAAAATGTATTTCAATTGAAAAAAAAAAATATTCCCAGTTTATTTCGAAAAGAAGAAGATGCTGTTCTGAATCTTGCTATTTTTATTATAGAATGTAATGGTAAGGGAAGAGAGGAAGGAAAAAAAAGAGAGAGAGACGGAATAAAATGTCTTCCACTGCTGCATTTCTTCCCGGACATGATGCTAAAATAAGTTTAAACCACTTTAAAAAATATGCAGATCGGTCAGAATGTATTTATGTATCGGGTTACTTTGATGGAATTTCAAAGAAGGCTTTTGACTGAAAAAGTACTTGAATATCTACCGAGGGAATTCATTGAAAATTTTACATAAGTCACGAATTATAACGACTTTTCAGAACCATTCTAAGGAATAATTTTTCTCAGAAGTAGAAAAGAAATAATTTTTAGTTTCTGATAGAAATGTACATTTTTAAACTTTTGACAGAATGGTACATTTTTAACTAAATATTTAATTGTGTTCATTTTTCAGAAAAAAAGGATATAAAGAGAATTCTACAATCATTATTATGATGAATGAAATAATACAAAGCGATTAGAAGGAATTTGAATTACCTTTTTAAGGACCATTGGCTTTTAAGAATATATTTTTGACATTTTTGTCCATAACATTTTTTTAACTTTTTACTTAGTGGAATTCAGTTTTTCAGTGTAATTATTTTTAAATACCCTTTGGTACAATCATTTTTAACGTGATTTCTAATTCACTATTTCTAGTATTTTAACCATATGGCTGGCGCAGTTTAGCGAAGGTTGACTCTTGCGCTACTATATCCACCAAATTTGCTGATAACTCATGCCTTCTGCGATTGGTTATTTAACGTTGACGTCAAAAGTAAGCGGTGGTGACATTAATATGACTGGACTGTGTAGTTTGTTTGAAATTATGAAATTAGAACCTTAGTAAAAATTTAGGAAAATCAAAGAATGTTTTGATGACTTTCAATGTTAATAACATGTTACCAATTCATCTGACTGTTTATGATGTATGATCAATTGGGTCAGTTAATAAAAAGAAGTCACTTGAAATTTTAAAAATCTACTATAGCTCGCAACTGCTAATGCACAGATGCATTTATTCAAATGAGACACCAAAGAAATTCTAGGGAAAATCCTGAGAGATTTCTGGATATCATATCTTATCAATTTTCTTTTTTATCGACATCCGAATCGAATCGCTCAGCTCTTGAATTATTAAAACTTATGAACCTGCAAGTTAGAAGATTTACGTCTATGCAAATATTACACAAGGACATCGCGATTCATTTGATTATCTATCACGAGCAAAGACAACGTAACATTTCTCAGATCCTTTTGACTTGATTACCTACTTCACTGGAGGCCAAATTTTCTCTCCCCTCACCTGTTTTTTCATTTCTCTGCATTTACCTGGATCTATCTCCTAATTTACAACATCACTAGAAATGTAATGAATAATTTGGACCAAATAATTATTTTCTACTTATAAGAGACTGATAAAGCAAAACATATTACGTGTGTCTCATTTCTGTTTGAGTTTATATATGAGGTCATAAGCTGATATTTTCTTTAATTTGATAACAATGTTTTGATTATGTTGGTTCTTATTCAAATATTAAACTCATTATTTATTTCCAAGAAATTAGAATCTCGTCTTCTAAATAATTATTAAAGTAGGGTATTTATTTGCTGTGAAAGGGTTATTACTGAGATAGATGTTATTAAATCATGTTTATCATCTTCAGCACTAAAATTCATTTAATCATTTCATCATTCATTGTAATTCCAAAAAGATAAAACATTGTTTTAAGTTTAGCCAGAAGAAATACAATATGGATGTATTCCTGATATTTCAACGCAGATTTTGATCCAAGATTCTTGAAATGATGGCGATTATACATAATTTAGTTTATCAACATGCATATGCTATAATTCTTAATTTACAAATCGCTTCTTCATTGATAAAGCTAAATTATTTTAAAATCAATGATGCGGGAAAAATAGACTTTAATATGATGAGTGTTTTAATGACATTATGAAAATCAAATACATTCAACAGTTCATTCAATTGCTTGCTTTTGCACATAACATCGAAATTGGATTTTCACTGAAACTTTTATTTCATAATATATACTATTTATAATTTACGTCTACAGTAAATAGTAGCATAATAGATCATATAAATTCATGTTTTACATTTCTATAAAATAAAAAATAAAAATCATTTTTTCAGAAAAATTTATTCCATATTAATCGGTTTAATCAGCCTAAAAGTCAATAATAAGCGAACAAGCTGGTCATCCAAGATGATTATTATATTTTATTTCATCTATTTCAAATTTCCGTTTTTGAATGCTCTTATTCGTATGCCCATAGATGAAAAAGCAGATTTCTCATTAACTGACTTGATCAAAGATTTTAATAGACATCAATAACTTTGGAGCAAACACAGCATACCAAAATTTATTTGTCCATGATGTTCAGTTTTTGGTTTATTGTGTTCTGAGAGAATCGAAATACCAAAAATTATCATTTCGTGCATGGAACTCTTAAATGTGCAGATTCAAGAATCGATTTTTTTAATGTTTATAATAATTTCTCTTGGTATACTGCGCATAAAAGAAAATAAGAAAGTTAAGGATAAATTCCAATAGCAATAAGAATTTATTTTTCTTTTGGGTATATCCATACATTTTCACCAATGTGTCCAGCAATGTGTCTCTATTTCAGACACCCAGCAAATCCTATGGACGAAATTCTAGCCCTGGGAATGGGGCGACCGCAATTCTTCTACCCAATTAACTAGAATGCTAACAGCATCACAGCCCTATATACCAGTCCATACATCTCGACAGATTTGAATTGAGGTCCCAAAGCTCTCTGAGCTCCATCCGAACGACGCGCAACTGGGACATTAGAGCTTTACGACTCGGAAATGGATAACTGCGAGTCCGGGCTTTCTAGAATCCGTTCTGCAGTCCTAAGTCAGCCGTTTATGACCCCTTCCTGACAGGCCGGATAGCGCGTTGTCATCCCCTATGGAGGTATAAACACGCCGGCACATGCGACAGAATATGCTAACAGAATGGCTTTCCGTGCGGATCGTTTCCTTGCCTTCACGAGACGCAGATGGGGCCCTAACTCACTTAAAAAATGTTCTTTCCGATCCCTTTCGAAAAATTTTAGGAAACTGGGAAAGGCTAGTCTTTATTTAAAATTCAGGAACTTCGGATTTTTAGGAGGGACGGAACTTTGAAGCACTATGAAATCTATGAAATATGGTGGAATGGGAAATTCGGGAAGGAAGATTTCACGGATCTATGGCGATATTTGTTTTTCTTTACAAAGAGAAGGTTTAAGGTCAAGTGTCTGTTGAATCTTTTATTTCGAAGCAAATATTTTCACAGAGTTCAGAAAGAAAAATTCTAAAGAGTATGCATAGCGATTTGTAAGTTATATTTTGTCAATTGTTATTGAAACGTCAGTTAAACAGCAAATATTTTTAAAAGAAAATGTTTATAATTTTGAAAAATAAATATTCTTTACTTTTATAAGACCTAGTTTTCTTAATATATTTTAACGAATCTAATTTACACAAAATAAAGGCGTTAAATATATATTTCACCTTATAAGTTTTAACCTTTTATGTTTTTATTGTGTGGTAATGAAATTACTGAATTTTTGTTAATATTTTGTTTGTTTCTTTGAGTTAACTAACTGAAGTTTCCATTACCCTATTAAACTAGTTTCAATAATTCAATAATGCAAAGCTTCCATGGGATGCAATTTGACTTATTTTGTCTGGATTAGAGAGATTTAAATTGCTTTAAAAGTAAAGCTATGCTACCAAGTCTGGTCTGAAATATGTTAAATAGTTATCACTTTTGTCTGTTATTGAATAATGAAAATAAAATAAGTTGTAAAAAGTACTGATTTGAGTTGTAAAAGACAAAATTAAGTATCATATTATGAGTAGAAATTTATATAAAATGAGTCACGTAAAGTGGTCACGCTGATGGAAATTGCACAGCTTTTTCTTTAAAAAAAATTTTCTTTAAAATTTTCAGATATAATGTATTTTTCAGCAGCAAAACCCAGCAATAAACACTGATGATTCCGATACAAAGAATGCTCTGAAGAAACCCCTCCAAATACGCATTAATATATCATGCATGATATTTTGAAACGCAGCATACAGTATCATTCAAGTATATTTTTAAACAAAGCAATAACAAACAATATCAGTATGTTATTTTTGAAATAAATTATATACAGATTTGAGAAGATTTATTTGTTCTTTTTTATTTCATAAAAACGCTGTGATTTCACCCTGTTCAGTTATTGTTATCAAGTATAAAATATATTTTAATTATTATGCAGATATCTATGTTCACATTCATGGTTACAATATCCATATAAAGCATTTGGAGATATATAGCTCTATTATATCACATGAAAACGCTTTGCTTCTAAGTAACAGTACAAAAAAAAATAATGAATTAAAATTCATATTTGAAAACTTTAGCTACCACTTTAAAACTTCTTTTCAGAAATACTTTTAAACCCAGAGAAAGATAAAATTTTTAATTAATTAATATACTTTCAAAATTAACAGAAATAAACACAGAAATCACAGTGTTTTACTTTAAACATTTTAAACAGTGGAGAGTTTTATTGAAGAAAAAAATAGTAATTTATTCAATTTCATATAGAATACTTGCCTTCTATTTCTAAAGGAATAATTTTTTTTCAATGAGCTCGGACATAGAGATAAACTTGTATTTGGGTGGACTTTTTTTTTTTTCAAAATTTGACAGCAATTTACAATTTTTGTTTAAAAATTATGATTTTCAACCATCTGAATGTTTTTCAGTAACTAAACGTAATTCCAAAACTGCGTTCTTTAAACTCAGGGATGATTGAAACAAAAAGAACAGTCAAAATTCCGAGGCCAAATTATTTTATTACAATCTTTATTTAAAACTTGTTTAGTATTTTTCAACCATCTCAATGTTTTTGAGTAAATATACATAATTCCAAAAATGCGTTGTTTAAATTCAGGAATGATTCCGAGTGCCTAATTTTGATGATTCCTTTCTTCTTGTACGAGAAGAAAAAGCCCAGAGAGAGATAAAAATGCATTGAAAATTTTCTGTTTTGAATTATATTTAGAAAAGTGTGCTTTAAAAAGGTCCTTCTTTCTTATTAAAAAAAAGATTTTGTTAAAGACGAACATCTGTTTTATTTACTGACATGACAGAAGTCAAAACAATGCTAATTAAAACTTCCATCTTTTTTCAATGGATTTCACTTGATTAAAATAATAATACGAATACAAATTAGAAATAATACGGAGTTTTCCTCGTTTCCTTCTTGTATTTGAGAAAGAATTCCTCAAATTTCAAGTAATAATGATTGCTTCTATGGATTTAATTAAGCGATATCGAAATACAACTATTCCATTACCAGTGCTGAAATCTTAGATAACGACGGAAAAGTTTTAATTGCGTAACATCTCCTTCTAATTATTTTCAAAATTCGAACAAAGAGATCTTTCTCATTAATTTGTCCTCCAAAGACGAATCTGTAGCAGATTGATATTTGATACAGTCCTGGGTTTTTATTTTCTTTGTCAGTTACATCTTTATTATTTAGACAAATGACAAAATCTCGGAACTAATATTTGCTTTCTATTATTTAATGAATAGAAGTTTGCTTGTTTCGAATACAAATGTGCACGATATTTTCCCTGACAAAAGTATAAGGCAAAAATACCATGAAAATATCATTAGTTAAAAATTTTAGAATTTTTTTTTATCTAATGATATTTACTATCTGGTTTCTATCCGATACAGGTTATTGGCACAGAAAATTCAAATGAAATCACTTAAATGTTAGTAAAGTATATAATTTTTCATAAATTCTATAAATATTAAAATAAATAATAAAAACAAATAGATTGAATGCTCCAAGATATATTTCCAATTTTACTTTTATTGTCCAGTTAATTAAATTAAATTTATTATTTTATCGATTAAGATTTCGTTTATAACTTACTGCAGTTATAGAAATTTTATTTTCTCCATTTATTTATGAAAAAAAGTCAAAATAAATCATTATAAACAATTTTAATTAGTATATTATAAAATAAATGAAGCTTTTAAATGAAGAAAGTATCAATCAAATTTCTACTCCTGAAATCGTTTTCAAAAATCGGAAGTTACTTACAAACTTTAAGCAATTATATTTTATATGAATATTGAAAAAAAGATTACCAAGCATAAATAAGTATTAATTCTATTATTTAATGAATAGAAGTATGTTTCAAATACAGATTTGTATGATATTTTTCGTGACAAATGTATACGACAAAATAAGCTGAACATTAGTTAGAAATTTTAGAATTTTTTAAACTAATGATACTCGGTATCGTTTTCTATCTGGTACAGGTTATTGGCGCAGAAAACTCAAATGAAATCACATGAATTTTGGAAAATATATTATTTTTCATAAATATTAAAATAATCAATAAAAACAAAGATAATGAATACTCCATGATATATTTCCAATTTACATTTATTATCTTATTTGTTAAATTAAATTTATTATTTTATCAATTAGGATTTCGTTTATAACTTACTGCAGTTAGAGATATTTTATTTCCTTCATTTCTTTAAGGAAAAAGTAAAAAAAAATATTGTAAATAATTAAATAATTTTATTTGGCTCATTTTAAAGTAAATGAAGCTGTAAATGAAGAACAAAGAAACAGTTAATTGGATTCCTAATCCTAATATCTTTGCTCAAAAATCAAAATTTCCTTATGAATTTTAAACAACTATACTTCATAAGTCTAACGACAAAAAATGACAAGTAGAAATAAGCAAATAATAAATAATCAGATAAAAAGGAATAACATATCAAAATCAATTATTATTTACATATATCTTCCTCGGTTAAATGCATAACTTATCCTGTATTCTTAATCACAAATAGGCTAAATAATACCTATGCAAACCTCATTATTTTTTGAAAAAACTATATTCATCTAATATTACTATAGAGAACATAATCAGGCGTACAGTGAAGTGAAAAACCATCTATATTGGGTTCAAAAACAAATTAATAAAAAAAACATAAAAAGAAAACCTAATTGCAAATGAGCAAGTAATTAAATGCAGAGCAAATCTAAATAATATGTATCATTACATATAATATATCAGAATTAATACTGCATTCTTTATGCAATAAAATATGTATAAAATGTATTTCAGCTGCAATCACATTTTTTAAAAGACTTATTTTCATTTAATTATATAGAGAAAAAATTAAAAAATAAAGGATACGAAAAACATCAAAACATTAGAAACTTAATATAATATAAGTATAAAGTAAAACTGAAGAGATAAATAAATAAAAATCTGAAAGATTATTCACACAACTAAAACAGAAAAAAAATTATATGTTCTTTTTTAGAATAACACTGCATGAAATCGTTGGCTTCTTCACTTTGCATTTTCATTTGAAAAATTATTTCATCACATCTCCTTCTCATATATTTAAAAAAAAAAAAAACTGTGCTATTTTTAGTAAACACAAAAAAATCACAAAAAAGGCGAAAAAATATAGATTTTGTCAAAAGAAGCTACAGATATCTATTCATTGCGTTAGAAGAGAAAGAAAAAAAAATAATAATCCGCCGACTGAAAAAAAAAAAAAAGAATAAAACGAATGAAATTCTAGGAAACACAAATAACGCAGTTAGGGTTAATGATGTCAATAAAGTGTGACTTTTCTCGCCGAGAAAGACAAAAGACTTCTCCATTCTTCTTTTAGTTCTTATTACGTCTTAAGAAGTTAATCGAAAAAAGTGGAGAAAGAACACGATCCTTGACAGAGGATTTCTGGAACGGAGCAAATGGAACTGTTTTGTGTATTTTAAGACTTTCGAAAATAAATTTTTTGACCTTTGTCTTTTCTAAATAAAAAAATGCTTTATTTTCTTACTTATTTGTTAGGATTCAATACGAATATGTTTAGGTACATGTGTTGTAGACAAACATTCTACATCTGTAAAACATTATATATGGATAAATTACATATTTTTGATTTAATATTCTTTTGTAAACATCAGGTTAAATGTATACAAAATTCTTAAATAAATAATAATATGTTCTGTTGATATGTCGATTTTTATTTCCATTGAATGAGTTTCTTTTTGTACATACACGTTTGGTATTTAGGAAAAAATGCAGTTTTAGTTTGTTCATATAATAATAGTGAGAAAATTTCATGTATCATCCTTTCATCAAATTTAAAACACATTACACCAAATTACCACTAAAACAATATATTAACTTGAACGACTTATTATACATGCCTCAAATTCAAATCGTACTTCACTGCATCTTGGTATCGAGTCTAAAATCCTTTAGCTGTGGTGCCAACATTATACCACCAAGTTGCTCCTTTCAAATGTTTGGTATTTCCAATTAGAAAAAACACGATTACTTTGATTTGCTGCATAACTGGCAAAAGCAGATAATTTATTTGAATTTTCTTAGAGATATTAATCACATTGATCATAATATAAATATGAAAAATATTTGCTGTTTCTTATTCGTTCTAGCTTAATCATTTTTTTTAGTTATACTTTAGTTTATATCTTATCTTATACTTTAGTTTTTTTATTATTAATATCCTTTTTATGTTTTTAATGTTTAAAATTATATTCTCAATCTGATTTGTAAATTTACCACTCTATTTTCCGTGATAATATTACACTGAGTTTCATATTGTTTCATTATAGCGCTATCAATTCATGTTGTACTTTGTTTGAATTGGATGCTATTGTGCATTTCTAAAAGATCTGAGACAAAGCTGCTACATAAGTAAGTTATAAAAGTAAAACAAAAATTCCTAATAATTCTTGTCATATATATATAACAATATTATATGTTATATATAATTCTTGTTTATATATATCCTGTAGGATTTTTTTTTATTTCGCTCTGTTGTTAGGCACTTGAATGCGTCTAAAACGAGAAGATGCTGCATAATTTTAAATGCTAAATATATGATAATAAATGAGTCTTAATATATAAAGGAAATGTGTAGCATTCTTTATGATCAAGCGAAATGATATTTTAATACTGATTTTTTTATTTGCCTTGAAAAAATTCTCCATCTATACTGCGTTATTGAATATATTCGGATTATTTTGTTATTATTTGCCCGAAATCACAAAATGTGCCTTATTTGATTCGCTTTTTACAGTGATTTTTATTTATATTTTCCTCCTGCGGCGGAAACGATCAGATAGAATGTTTTCTACAGATGTTGCGCTGCATAATACTGCGGGAATATATTGAATGGGCCATCAAAGAAAAGCGTACATTTGAATAATGCATAAAATGACATACTCTTGCTATTGCAGAAAATACTTTTTTACAGAATCTTAACATCAGTCTGGATATATCGCATTTCATTTTTTTTTCTTCTCTTCATATAAGTCGGAACAATTCAATTCCATTATCAGCCAATTATTTTTCTCGAACTGATTTAAGGTCGGATAAATTATTTTTTTAAAGTAAATAGATCGAAGTTTCATGAATTTAATGAAGTATATGGAATTTCAAGACTCTCTTATGGAACTTTCAGAATGTACAGATGTAAACTTGATTGGTAAAAATGATTGACTTTTGAAATAAAGATGGAAATCAAGAGAATCCAATAGCGCTTGTTAGTGACATTGGGGACTTTCAATGTGGTCTGATAAATTATTTTTTTAAAGTAAATAGATCGAAGTTTCATGAATTTAATGAAGTATATAGAATTTCAAGACTCTTTTATGGAACTTTCAGAATGTACAGATGTAAACTTGATTGGTAAAAATGATTGACTTTTGAAATAAAGATGGAAATCAAGAGAATCCAATAGCGCTTGTTAGTGACATTGGGGACTTTCAATGTGTCCTGATGTATCAGTATATTGGAATTTAAATAAATAATAATTTTACTTTATACATGAAAAAATTGCATATCGAATGCTATTCCTAAGAACTATTTATTTATTTCAGGCAAAATCTCTTATAAATTACAATCCACATTTAACATGTCAAATAAATTTATTTTTAATATACCCAAGCACAACTAGCGCAATCGTATCTTTATTTTACCGTATACGAAGTATAAAAGAAGTATTATAATCGCCAAATAATTCAAATTCCAGATTTTGAAGTATTTCCACGTTTTATCCCATTCTGAGTAAGAACACATTTTCACCGTTATGTTTTTATGTCTGTCTATCAGCACGTTAACTCAAAAATGATTTGAACAAGACAGATGAAATTTCGTATATAAATTTATGGCCTAAAGTAGATTTTTATCAAATTTTGCAAGAAATCAATTCACAGAAAGTCTACGTGGCTGTTTCAATGCAAAATGCTAAGAAGTAAAAATTTGGTATACAGGTTTACCATAATGATTTGTTTAGGTAACACCTATTTGTTGTGACTTTAAAGTCAAATTGCAGACTGGTTATATTGAAAGTATTTTCATTTAGAGCAATTTGGAAATGAAAATAACTGCTTTAAAAATATTGACGTTTGCATTTAGGAACATGAAAATAACATAAAGAAAAAGAAGTGAATGAAGTAAAGAAAAAAATGAAATGAAATTTTTATTGTGGAGATCATTCTTTACATTACAACTCTTTAATGTGTTGAACTTTAATTTAGTTGTTTCAAAGGAGATGTTCTTTTAGTGAACATATTCGTATCCGTTTCCTCTCTTTATTTCTATACATTTGAGATTAATATGATTTACGAATATATGTATGTACATTTTTTTTTCATTTTCCATCTAACGACAATAAATTAATGTAAGTCATTTGGGCCATGTAAATTCTTTCTTAATAAAAGGAAATAATTGTGGCTATCAGAAGGTTGTTATGCCGGCGACCTGGCTAGCGGTAGCGCGTCTTCTCCTAGATCTGGGTTCCCCGGTTTCGAGTCCTATTTCGGGCGTAGTTGTTCTCTACTCTGTTTTCTGTCGTTGAGGTGTGTGAAAAAGCTCCCCCCCCCCGCCTGTAATAAGGGGCTGTGCAAGCGAATGTGTGTGTCAACGTCTTATGAGCTAGAAGTCAGACTTCTGCCCTCGGTCGCTCAGGAGCTTTGCCCTCAAAAGCTATTGCACACTCGGCTTAAATCGCTGACAGTTCGTCAGCGGGATTGTAAAGTGCCGTAAGTAACAACAGATTGTTGTGGCGGATTGGATTGTGGATTGTAAGAAACAGAAGATTGTTTTACTATCGTTCGGATAGCTGCAAGAAGTTCACCTTCAGATTTTAAAACTAGAAGATACATTCCGAGTTTAATCAATAATTTTATTGGCAACTCTCATTTTCACAGCTGAATCTTTCCGGCATGAAAATGGAACGATTTATTTCCCACTCTATCCTCATGGTTGAATTGTTGACATAAGCTCAAAGGTAAGAGAGCACATGGAGAGAGAGATAGGCTTCACAACATTAGAAAAGTATTTCAATAAAATAACATTTTCATACCGAATTTTTAATAAAAAATTACCGTTTTATAATTAATTCGGAAAATCGGGATAGTATTAAAGTTTATTACAGAATATTCTTAGTATTTTTCTGATTTTAAGATAATACTTCTCTACAATACTTTTTTTTTTCAACTTCATTTTCATGCAATTTTTCAACTTTTTCAACTTCAATAACATTCAATGTATAATTCATTATATTTAAGAATTGTTTGTTTTACTGTAATTCTGAAATGAGAAATCAACAATTAACAAAATTAAATTGACAAAGAGCAAAACAATGGAACCAAAATAATCAGCAAATAACATTTTTTTTAAATCTCAATAATAGCTTGCTATGATCACACTAATTATTGGGGTATTTTTCATTGAAAAAGACAAATGTGAATCATTTATTATTATTTTCAAAATTATTTTTCATTGCTATTTATTTATGATGAAGCAAAAAATAAAATAAAAATGAAATTGACGAAGAACAAAGCAATGGAACCAAAATAATCACCAAATACCTTTTTTTTTAATCTCAATAATAGCTTATTATCATCACACAAATTATTGCGGTATTTTTCATTGAAAAAGAAAAAATTGAAACATTTATTATTATTTTTCAAAATTATTTTTTATTGCTATTCATTTATAATGAATAGCAATGGCAACATGAAAATACAAGCCATTTTTTTTTCAAAACATTTTTTCATCATTTTTTTTTTTTTTTTTTTTACTTAACAAAGTAAAAATGAAAATTTTTTTTAAAAAAATTGCACACATTATAACGCATTTGAATGTGATTTTCTGACTAAATTATTTTCCATATAATATTGAATTTGATGGTCACAGAGTCAAAAAAAAGGTCTATTTTGCACTAAATGTATATTTCATATTTCAAACAAAGAATAAATAAAAAATATATATTTATGAAATAGACGAGAATATCATGAAAAAAGCATCAACGTGTTTATTCAACAAATACAAATAAAAAGATACAATATATCGAAAATAAACTGGAGTAAAGTAAATTTTATAAATCCAAAATAAGGAGAAAAAAAACCACGTGAATAACAAGAAAAAAATACATAAACATATGGTGATTAATGTATAAGATATGAATTAAAAATACTAATATAAGTTTTTAAAATGAGATTTTCCTTCCCTATTTTAGAAGAGTGGTAAAAATGAAATTTTTTAGAAAAAAGTACCAAGTTCTAAAGTTTAAATAAAATGTATTTATGTTTTAATTTTTTTTAAATTAACTTTCAACAACGTTTTATAAGGATGAATGATGTATTGCCAACTTTTTCAAGCGTCAATTAATTTTTGAATATGCGATATTCTCTTTAAAAAATTGCTTTTAAAAAGCTTTTAGTGCAAAGCGCATTAATTATAATTATGTAAAAAAATTCGAAAACCTTTTTAACGTTAAATTATTTTATGTTTTCTTAACATATTGTTTAATTTTATGTAAAAAAATCCATGAACAGACTGGATATCCCATCTTTACTATTATTGAATGAAACGTACGTAGCATTAAATAATGATAATATTCAATACCTAAGATGCATACACTTTTTATCGATTTTTAAAACTGGAACTTCAGAAAATAACTCTTAATATTTATAGATTACGCATTTCAAGAGAAAAAAAATCTCGCAATTCACTGCAGAGGAAAAAGATTTTAAATCTGATGTTATAAATATTCACGGTATAAAAAAGAGTTATCCATGTACCCAATAAAGAAAATCCTGCGTTGAAAACCATTATATACGAGGAAATAATGAAACTTCTCTGCACCATGCCAATAAATCAAACCACAAGAAGCTTCTTTTTATGTTTAAATAAATGTTAGAAATGTTAAAGCAAACCATTAAAATAAAACAGACACTGAGAATTTACCGTGACAGGGAGACATTAATGCATTAATATTTTAAACATGTTTTTGCCTCGAATTCTATTACTTTTTTCCCGTTTCTGCCTGTAAGTAATGCTTTAATCTAGTTTGAAAGTTTCACCTTTGAGCAGGAGAGAGTCTTTAGTGGCGTCTGTCATCCTAAAAATACTCGTAAATTCAGCCACGGGTTGTCGCAGAAACGGATGGCGGCAAAAAAATTCTAATAGGATTAAAATGAAAGATTTGAAATATGCGGGCAGTAAAAGAGTGTGCTGAAAATTAGTTCCGCGCGTTACCTGGAAAAGTTTCTGACAGAAAATTGTGCTCCGCTTTTAACATAATTACATTCTAGTCATAATCCTTTTAAGGATAGTATTTTATCTCGCAAAAACTGGAGAGATGTGGAGAATCAAACTTAATAATGTTTTACTCTCGACCATTTTTGAGATAGACGGTTTTGTCACTTTTTTATAACTCTCGGTGTTTAGATGTTTCAATACGGTTCGGAAAAAGTTTTTATATGCAAATTTTTTTCGTAAATATTAATAAATTAGTAAATGAACAATTTTTTTCATAAATGCAAATTATTTTCAACTTGGCATTTCGCATCAGCACATTGGCTTAAAAAATTTTCTCGTTTTTTCTTAATATCTTTACTCTATTTATCCTTAAATAAAATAATAATATGGGAAGTTAAAAAAAAATTAATAACTGACTATGATATAGTATATATGATATTAATACTTAATATGATATTAATACTGACTATGATAAGTAAATATTTTTAACTTATATCTTATTATTTACTTTAAATGAGCTTGCATTTGGTTTGGAATTTTTTTGACATAGGAATTAAATGCATTTGGTATAGCATGAGCTAATCTCTATTTACTAGTAAATTCTGTCAAATAATAAATTTTAATATAAATTAAACGAAAAATACCAAATATATTGATTACTTGGCTGAAAATTGTGAAGGTTACTTAATCCAATCACTTGAACATCCATCAAATTTCAGTGACTGGGCCACAGAAAATAAGGATGCAGGTATTGTGTACCACACAAACAGACTTCATTAAGAGAAATTCTTGTGTGGAACTCTCACAAGGAGATGTTTTTGTCAGTGACAATGAGACTATAAACAGAATTTTTCATCATTTTGGTATCGCCATGACGCAAAGAAGCTGTCCACTCACTCTGTTCTTCATTACTAATAAAAATGAGTATTTGTCTGTCGAATTTCTTAATTATAAAAGGATAAGACAGTCGCATTGGTAATACAATTACTTGGTAATTTCAGCGTTAGTTTAAACCTCTACTGAATGAGGCTCAAATGCAACGAAATAATTTTAAAAAGTTGTTACATCAGCGCTCTGGGCTGATGTATTGCAATAGTATTTCCTGTGGTTGAGAAAATCTGCTTTTAATTGTTTTCAGAGCAGTCGTCTTCATTTTGATCTGTTAAGTTTATGGATTTCTATTTTGTATGTATGTATGTGTGTGTGTGTGTGTGTGTGTGTGTGTGTGTGTGTGTGTGTGTCTGAAAAATTATGGAACTGTAATGCACTAATGAACCTTAGAAGATTTCTTAAGTCCTTCAACAAAATGTGTTTGAATTTACTCAAAATAGTTCTAGTTCTGGATTAACTGCATGGAATTTCTCAAAGCAACTGTAGAGGAAAAACGATAACTATTTTCAATAATATATGAATTATTTTTTCCAAAAAGAAAAATTTATTATTATTATTATTATTATTGCATTTGCATTTGCTGTGGTCTATCTCATTATGTTTCTAAATTTTCCTGTCAGCATGTTAAAAAAAAAAAGAAAATAATTGTGGGTATAAAATCTATTGAATCGTTTATTTATGAAAAAAAATTAACCTTAAGTAATACGCGAAATTTTGCATAAGAAACTTTTTTTCATTCATTGCAAATGCATTCTTTACCCTTGCCTGTGCAATACATTATCCAGAGAAGTTAAGAAACATGGGATAGTTGAAACTGCAAAATATGTAGTAAGTAAATCCTAGTTACTTTACAAATGAAACGCTAGCATCAGTTTCATTTATTTTAAGCAAGAGACATTTTTAATTTTTTTAGTAGATATTCATTTTCAAAATAATTCTGAATCTATATGTCCTTCGGAAATAAATTATATTGCTGATATTACGATAGAATATAAAAATCTTAGATTTAGTTTAGTTTAGTTTAATTATATTAAAGTCCCTCTTTAAAGAACTATTTTGGGAAGGACCTCGCAATTTTGAACCGCTGTCAGATGACTAGGACGACTACTAAGCTGGCACACCCCTATCCACACTACACCGTACCAGCGGGAGTGCATTTGTTCCGGACGGGTTTAACGTTACCAGGCGCGCTTACACACCGGGTCTTTGGTGGAATCGGGTCTCGAACCTGAAACCCTTCGGTTCTGAAGTCGAGACCTTACCACCAGGCCAGCGAGGCCCTAAAAATCTTAGAGAAAGGAATAATTCTATTCAATTTTTTTTAATTAAGAAGTTAATGAATTAGAAACCGTATTAGTAAATAACTTAAGGTTGATTTTTGAAATGATTTATCCGTTTATAATCCTCTGCCCGAGAATCTTTTTGCTAATAGTTCAAAATAATAAGGAATTAGTTCAATAAATAACAATTTAAGCCAAACATTGTTTACATCTAAATAATTTAGTAATCATATTGACGAATAACTAACAATTAAAAATCGTACATTCTATCAAGATTTAATCTCTTTCGTTCATCAAGTACTTAAAGCGGAAATATTATTGTTTATCAATATTTCCTTTCGGTTCGTAATGTATTTGAAATATTCGGTTGAATTATATTTCCTTTCCATTCCATTTCGGAGCAACTCCAGGATATTTCAGGATGGACTTCATATTTTGAACGTTTGTTATATGGTTATGTAATGTGCTTAATGTGCTCGAACTGTGGAAATATTATACTTTTTTTAAACCTATTTTGAAAGTTTATTTTGATAGAGTGATATTATAAAATTACCAGACAATTTTAAGATGGAGCTTTAGATTAGCAAAACTGCATGCCTGTCCTGTCATGTCAAGGTATTTTTAGTTCCATATTCATTATTTTAACAGAGCTCAAAGTTATTTAGAAGATTACAAAAATATAAAAATAGCAGCATTTAGTCGGTGTAAAAGCTATTGAAAAAAAATCATGATAGATATGTTCATAATAATTTTTGATTGTCTTTTTAAACTGTTTGCATGTTTAAGATACCTCATCAATATATCTATTACTACTATATTTGCAAACCGTTTATACTTTGTATGCGCTATACACAGGAGGGGGGGGGAGTTGTATTAATTGCAGGTGAACAAAGATGATGAAAGGCACTATAGAACATTTTTGATAATATACGATTTTAAGTTGCTAGTCTGAATATTATGCTAATATTTAAACTGTTATTAAAAATAATACACTAGAATTATAAATCTAATAAGCCCTTTTATCTTCAAACTTACGCTTAACTGTGTTTTAACCCTGCACAAGACTAAATAAAGAAATATTTTCTAAATTAAAGCCTTATTTTGCTACTTTGAAATATATTTTGATATATTAACTTTTTTTAAATTTCATTTAAAGGATGACTTTTTTTTTTTTTTTTACGAATGTGTAAGCAATTATTTAATTATCGAAATCTAGAGACATGAAAGTGGCGCCCTGGCTCGAATGGAGTTTGCATCCCATCCCTCTTTTCCTCCAGTACAAAGACGTAGTTAAGAGTTATAGAATCGTATGGATATTGTCAGATAATTTTGTAACACCCGAGACTGCTTAATTTTTTTAAAAATATACTTTTTTTCGGAAACTATTTTAAAAATACTTATGAGTGTATGCACATCCAATATACTTTTGAAAAAAATTCCGTTTCAATTATGATCTCCTTTGAAATGTATTCGGTTAATCCCTTTATATGGGTTAAATGATATACAAATACCTTATATCTAAGATAAATTTATTTAGAAATGTTCAACTAAATAAAAACTAACCATTTAAAGTAATCGCTAAAATTGCTTCGTTAACATTATCGATAGTTACTGAAAAGCTTTAATAGTATATTTTTACCATAAATTTTCTATTTGATTCTAAATATGCTGAACTTTTCTTCAACATTCGTACTTAGTATATAGCATGCTATGAATCTCGCATACGCATTACGCATATGTCCATATCCGTACATTCTGCAGACATCAGACATTCTGCATTTATAATTCAGATAGTTAAATTTTATTTACATTTAAAATTATTGGCATTTTAGTCAGGCGATCCTTGCATGAACTTTCAATGCGATTTTCATGATGCTGTCAGAGAAAATCGATTTAAAATCCTGACATGAATGTTAAAAATAGAATTCCGATAGTAGTTCTACGGACTGGTATACTATTTATAAATTGCGTTACATTGGTAAAGATCTCTCGAAATGCCAAGATCGATCTTACAGCAAAGACCAATGGAATTGGAATTGCAGAATTTGGTATTTTTACTTATTCGGAAGTAAATTCTCTGTTAAAGAGGCTATTTCTGAATTTAAATTAGATTTTAATCAATAAAAATAGAAATTTATCCTCAATAACATTTAAGCATATTGACGTTTGAAACCTATTTCAAAATAAAAATAAAAACTTATTGTACAAATTTGAACTATTGAATTTTCTTACTATTTTTATAGTTTTAATCATTAAATATTTTTAAACACATCTTGCAAAATATTTGATTTTAATTACAGGATTTAGACTCGCAAGTTTAGATACATTTTCTTCATTTGACAAGTTTTTTAGAACAAATAGTTAAAAAATAGTCGAATCAAGTGTGAAATTTTATCACACGTCGATGGTTTGAATGAAAATTTGAATCTGCTTTACGTTTTTTCGCATTCATTCCGAATAAATTAAAAGTAGTTCCACTTGAAAATTCAATTTAGATATTTCAATGGTAATGTAATTATATCAAATCAATCAGTATTGCATTTAATATCATTAACTGAATAGTTATGGCTCATGCATTGTTCCTTATTGTTGGTCCGCCAGATGCGTTTTGAGGTCAGAGAACCTCAGAACTCAAGGAATAAACGAACATACAATTAATTTAGGGACTAAATAGTTGGAAGAATTCTCTTTCGTATACCAATCCCTTAAAACACAGGTTGCTATTGTAATTTTTAAAAGGGAAAGATAAGGAATTTATTTTAGAAAGAGAATTGCGATTCTTCAAGTGTTCCGAGGTGACAGGAATCGAATGTTCTTTGGAATAAGGTAAACATGATCACACATTTGATTAATTTCTACATTGGCAATAATAATAATTTATATTTTCAAAAATTCAGTTATTTGAAATTTAATGATAATATACATTTAAGATTGATTTAATTACTATATGTCGGAACTTACCGAGAAAAAAAATGTTCATAAATAACGAAATTAAAACTATTTTTATTCACAAATTAAATATACAAATACAGCTTATAAAATCATTATAACTTTAAAAACAATGGATACAAATAACAAAAATCTCTACGGGAGAGAAAATAGCAATATAAAATTTTCTTGTTTGCCTTACAAACACAATTCAATTATATAAAAATACCTTCATCAAAATATCACAAAAAGTGCATAGGCAGATCTTAAAGGTATTGCGAGTTTCAAATACAATCTATTTGTTAAAAGCCCTAAAAAACATTTTCCATGAAAAACTAAAAAAATCTTCAAAAATGTTAATAAATTGATTAATATAAAATTTGGATCTACTAAATTTTTTAATGAAATATCGCGTGCTCTTAATGTAAATTCAACACTTCTGCGTTTTCTGTGAAGAGAACATCTGCATTTTATTTATAACAATGAAATTAACCTAATTAAAAAAGAAAGTCAATTCAATTAATAATCCGAGCTCACTAAATTTTTCCGATTCTAAATTTGCAGCATTTGATCACCCTGGTGATCAGGCATGATGATCAAATCATGTTTCCTGAAATTTCAAAGATTCCTGATGGGCTGGCCGGCCGAGCCAATCAGTCATCTTTACTTGAAAAAATATAATAATTTTATTAAAATTTTGAATTAAAAGCAAATCACTTCAAACGCAGAAGTTTCAAGTTTAAAATTATTTATCATTTAAATTTACGAAATTTTAGAATTTTATATAAAATTTTCTAACATAGAAAGAAAAATTCAAATAAATCTTAAGCAAAAAAAGTATGATTATAGAAGAAAAAAAATCAACTATAAAAAAATTTAATGTTAATTTTGATTAATCATTTTCTCTTTATGGAGAAATGCAGATTTTAAAAGTTGATGTATCACTTGGATTAATTTACATTTCTTAGTACTATCAATGAGAAGATTACTGTAGAATATCCAGCAAAATTGCTGAATGAAATAGAATGAAATTTCTTTAAACATATTCAATAAATTTAAATTACGTTAACTACAGATAAAGTTCCCAATATTAAAGAAATTTGAATTCTACACTTACACAATATCAATAAAGTATCTTATTAACAAAAAAATTTGAATTCTACACTTACAAATTTCCGATTCAAATACAGACAAATTTGAATTCTACACTTACACAATATCAATGAATTATCTCATTAACAAAAAAGTACAGACAAAAATCAACAACAACAATGTCAATAATATATTATCATTTCATGTACAGAAATATAAATTTTGCAAAATAATATTAACGATTCTATTTACTAAAAGTAACACTGCAGATAACCAAATTCTAATTCAAAATTTCTGGGAAAATTTATTTCAACCTTTAGCTTTTATTTTCCAGATTATTACGATGAAAGTATTTACTGTTGATTATTTTGAGAGTTACAAGCATAATTCTGTTATATAATTATTTTTGAGTTGAAAATAAAAATAAAATTCCTTCATTAGTATAAATCCAACACTTTTAATGTGTGATTAATTTCTACATATTAATATGAAAATTTTCATTTAGATTTAAAAATCTACAATTATAATTGCAAGGAAATAATTTCTTTGTACATATGATTTTCTTAACCATATACAACAGAAGGATAAATGAGAATTTTGCAATCATATTGTTTCCTTTCAAATACAACACAGCATCATTAAGACAGCAGAAAAGATCATGCATATTTAAAATTCTGAAACGGATGCTTTCTTAAGTTGCTGACAACGAGAAAATTAGATAATCTAATACAAAAAGCAAACAAGAGGGTTAGCTAATATATTAATACAATGAATTCAGGACTGAAACAGCGCACTGAATTATTTTATTAATTATAAAATTACAATAAGCTACTTAAATAATTTTTTAAGGGATTTATTTCCCTCGCCAGTAGAAGACTATATACAAATCAACGTGCAGGTGTAAAGTAGTAGCAAAGTATTCTTTTCTACATAAGTACTCACTGGTCATGATTGCTTCTCAAATTTTTCTTAGCGGAAGTCTGATATACCACTTCATTGTGAATGTGGGGGTGATCCAAAGAACCATTAGTCACCTTATTTATGATTATCCTATGTAAGATAATGTTGGAACTGAAAATTCTCCTTCAAATCTCCTCTCGTGGGAATCCTTGGACTTTGCAATGAGAGGTCGATCCAAAATCGGTCTCAAAGTTATTTCAATTTAATTACTTTATACAGTGTATCTGGTGCTTTTATTTTATCCTAATTTAATCTTACAATTGATATTTGATTATTTCGAAAGAAAGGATATGACCTTACTTGCATAAGTGAAGTCTTCTGAATTTTGTTTCCCTTAATGCACCTTGTACAATTTTAATACCAGTTTGAATAAAGCATTTCTAAAGCAAGCATTTTAGAAATAATGTAAGACGCTAGATTACTGTACCACGGCTGTATCTTCGATATATTCAATTGATTTCTTTACTATCACAGCTGAACGCTCGTTAGGTCATTGGTTTTTGCTGGATACTTTGACAAAGAGGCGTTTTTCTTCTGGATTTTCATTTATATTGATCAAATAGGCTTTGCAAGATATTTAAATTTCTAATTCACCACTGATTTTTTTTTAAAGAAAAGACTTGTTCTAGTACTTGTTAAGTTCACTCATTAATTATAAAATAATAAAACCGTTTTACAGATATAATTTGATACAATTTTCCTTTGGAAATGATAGACATTAGAATCTACTGTGCCTCGCTGGAATAGAAAGTTTAAATAGAGACAAGATATTTTTGCTGCAACTGAAGACAAAGTAATGTTCTTGATCAGGTCTGCAGTCTCTTTATCGCAGTCCTTGAAATTCTTCATGGCATATTATATCTTAAAATTATCACTTCTATAATTTTTCATGTCTCGGCCACTTATCCACATTTCCATTTTGGTTTACAACACTATCAAACTGGAAAGATATCTAAAACGAAATAAATTCAGTAAATATATTATATATCAAATTGAGAGTTCCCATAAATTACAATAGTGTAAATGATAAAAGATAATCTACAACAATTTGAACATTATTTGAAAAAAAAAAATTAACATTACCTAAATGGATAGGAGAACTTGCGTTTTGATGTAGGAAAACTTTCTGGTTGCCCTGCAAACCTTAAATCTTGCTTTTGAACTGAAAATAAAATCAATTTGAATATTGACATTCAGAATACAATTTATTTTCTAAATGCATAAAATTGACGCTAATATTCTTCATGAATGAATTACTTAATGAAATTATTATTAATAATTTAATAAAAATTCAGTTCTCTTAGAAAATACAAATAGTTATACATTACGATTTCCAAATAGAATTGAATATTATAATTCAACTGTTAAGTTTCTACCAGGTTATATATGATTTTTTGAATATCAAAGTTGATACTTCTGATAAAGTTTCAATGGTCAAATATTTTATTTGAGAATATTAGATTAGAAAGCAGAATTGATTAGCTGTAAAGAAATCAGTTTTAATGCTAATTCTTTAGTTTGAGTTGGTGAAAATATCTTCAAGAGTAAAAATATAAAAAATTTATATGCATTTTTTTTGCGCATAAAAATATATATAATATTAATTTGAAAGAATTACAGGTTAAATTTAAAATGCAAAACTGTTTTCCTTTATGTTATGCATTTTTAATTTTTTTACAATTAATGAAAAAGGCATTGGCTAAGGAACTTGTAAATTATATAGGTATACAAATTAAACATTTTTATACCTTTTATATTGTAACACACACACACACCATTATATATATTAAAATCAAATTTGAGGTGGTGGTTTGGGTCCACTTATAATGTTGGAAGGCTCAATGCCCCCATTAAATATTAATAAATATGAATAATTTACCTTTATTATAGTACAGGATAGTACGGACTGCTTAAATATTGAGACAGAAGTTTTTTCCCCAGGTCTTTATGGACGAGATCCAGAACATCGAATAATTTTCACTGTCAATTATATTAGACTGTACTAGGAATGACCACAAAATTTTCTAAGCTGATAAGAATGTTTGTAGGAAATCATAAGGCAATTATTCTATTTTTATTCAGATTTTTCGTGGAATAATTCAATCTTAATTCTCAATAAAACGATATCCTGTAACTCAACAAACTCCAGATAGGGATTTTTTAAATCAAGTAATGACCAAATTATATTTATATATTATATAATTCATATATTTCATTGCGTATATTTTTTTAAAAAAAAACTATCTTCCTAGATATAAAAATGAAATTATCATATGACCTTTAATCAAATTCTATTAATGGAGTTCTCAAAAGAGGCATTTAAAATGCTGAAGTACGCCACTCTCTCAGTTTTGTTCCTACTCATTTAGAATTTTATTTTATGTCACTTAAGTTAAATATTTACGTTCTTTTCATCATTTGATGTGTATCCAAAATGAGCATGTTTTCATTCCAGAATATTATGAATATTTTAATTGCAATGAATTATTTAGTTGCAATTTTAGAGTTATATGCATTAAGTTTGTTATTTTAATTTATATTTTGCAAAAGATCCTTATCAGTTGCATATATTCAGCCCTTAAACGTTCTTTAGCGTTAAAACGATATTAAACGTTTATCCTAATGGAATGTGGCTTACGTTTAAAGAATAAACTTTTACTAAAATCCTTTTTAAAATTAGATTGAATCTTTTGGAGTGCTGGTAGAATAAAAATCATTTTGGAGGGTTTCTAAGGATTTGGGAGGGGGGGGGGGTGATAGGTTATTTTAAAATTTCATTTGTATCAGTTAATCATAATCGTTGAGAACCTAATTTCATCATTTGTATGGATTGAAAATAGTTTAAAATACTAAAAATTTATTTTTTTAAAGAGTCATGAATATTTCCACAATTATTAATTTTAAAAATGTTATATATGTGATTATTAAAAGTTTTGGCTTAATGTTTAGATAATTCAACATATAACAAGGAATACGTCAGTTGAAGATAATATAATTCAAGATGCAGAGTACGGTTTCTCCTAAATGAATTCGCTGTAAACTTATGTAATGAAACAAATTGAATAAAATTTTAAATAGTTATTCTAGAGAGATTGATTCCTCAACTTATAAATTACCTTTATTCAAGCTGCGTAAAAATAATCGTTTCTTTCAACAACCAATAAAAATACTAATTCCTTTTCATCACGAATAAATATAGTTATGAGCTATATAAAGATACAAAAAGAATACGGAAAATACAGAAGTAAATAGTTAACTATTGATTAAAGAAAGACATGGGAACGTACTCACAGCTTTAAGGAATGCATTCTTTTTTTTCTAATAATGTTGTATAAACTTGGTTTAAAGAATGAAAAAAGAACACGAGTGACGATAGCACTTCTAAGAGTTCCATTCGATAAAAATATTAAGGTTATATTTAGACGATATGTAATGCATCCAATTTCTTTTGTATGAAAAGCGAGATGTTGCTACCAACAAAGATGGAGAAAAAGAACAAAAATTCATAATCTAATTCAAAGCGCAGGAAAAAGTGTACCACTTCTTAAAACATTAGATATATGCAATCTAACATTTCTTATTAATATGAAATTTATTCCTAAAAATAAAAATTATCCCCATTTCAAATGATAGAGGAAAACAATGAAATAGATTTAGATTCGTTATCAGTTTCTCAGCTACTAAATGAATTCAGGATATAGTAAATTGTATTAATGGCTTAATTGATACTTTTTCAACGTATTTTCAGCTTATGTAGGTGAATACAATACTAACACATTACGGTAAGATCTAAAAAGACCATTGTCAAAATAGAAGAAGCTATAAATTGCCTAACTACAGTTCCTCATTTTATATTACTACCTCATCTTTCCACTGTGAATAATTGTTTTCTAATGGGGTCATACAAAATGATGCCCAAATTACGTTCTTTAACACATTTGTGAGGTTTCAAATGAAGAATTTAATACGAAGTGTTGATCTTTTAATTGAAGCCATAAGTCATAAAACCATAACTCATCATTTATAGAGTTCTCTGGAATGTTATGTTACAAATTAAATTATTTAACATTCTTACTAAATGTTTTTCTGTGTAATTACGATCAATTTTTTTCGAGACATTTTTTCAGAAGACAAAATATTAGTATGGATCAAACTAATTTCGTATAATATTGGTGATAAATTTATAGCAAATCTCAAATCAGGTGGAATCAAATCCCTGAATTCAAAAATAGATTCTATGTCCTATTGTACTGTCTTGCATTGTCAACAGATATATTTACCATCCTCCTACAACAACTGAAATAATGCGATGGAGTAATGCAAATGCCTTATTTGACTTTAAAGAATTGAGTAAATATTTAGGCGGTTTCAATTATTCAATAGGCTGAAATTCAAATTACTTAATACGATTTCCAAAATAAGCGAGTTTTTTCAAGAATTTGTTTAGCTACGAAATGTTAGGGTAATTGTTTTAAAATCAGTTAAGTTCATTTCTCTTAACATTTTCATGGTTATAATGGAATGTTTGAAAGTAAATCTTTTCCTTTTAATTGAGATACAAGAAATAGAATAGCCTTATAATTGACTTATTTTTCATAGCTTTATAATGAAAATCAGTCTTTCCGAAATGTGATTCTACGACAAATCTGATAAAATCTAGTTATCTGCGATTTTTATTGATATTGTAAAAAGTAAATATTTCAGGCAATGTTCCTACTACATATGATTTATTATTCATTTTTAAATTATTATAATTTTCTAGGTTTCTTCTTTATAATTTTTTTTAGAAACAATACATTACTGAAAATTCTCAAATATTAATCGACTCCTATAGTAGAGGATTTAACCTTCTCAGCAATATTTATAAAAGTAGTTAATCTCTTAACGACTTTTTTTAATGCCTCAACATTGTGAAGCGTTCAATAGCTAACACGCGTTAAACCCGCTCATGTGTCTTACTTACACATGTATACATGTTGCCTTGAGTAATTTAAATATCAGATTTTTATCTCAATATGTGTGGGTAGATTCTTAAAATAAAGTAATGTACTTGCCCAACTCCGTCAATGTTTGAACGGCTTGAATTTAAATTCCGATTTAAAGTTTTTTATTTGAAAGTAACTGCACAGCCACAAAATCTCAGAACCAAAGATTGTCGTTGCAGTCAGTGACGTAAGCTTACATGTTAAAATTTATACAAGTAGATTTTAATCCACTTTCTGTCCATATATCATGGATGTGTTGTTAATTTATCGGTAATAAGTAACTATAGTTTAGGAATCGAAAGCGATAATTTTGGAAAAAATACTAGATTAGTTCCCCAGTTTATTACTAATAACATAGAATAACTGAATAACGATGACTTTAATGAAATGAATAATATTTTTTGTAATAAATGTTAATTTTAAAAGCATTTGAGTTGAATAAAATTATATTTCAGATTAATTAGTATTTATGAAGTTGAGGTCTCAGTATACCAATATTAGATTATATCTTTCTATAAGCAAAGTATCATTTCGAGTATTAACAACATACCGCAGTATGTTTTCTGAAGAGTTGAAATTTGAAAATAATCCGATTTCTATAGCCAAGAATGATTCAAAATTGTTCGACAAAAATTTCGAATAAGGCGCAAATGGATAATTGCCAACGATTCAGAAGCTTTGTCTAAAGTAGAGAATCTTTGTATATATTCTGTTATTAAAAGTTTGCAGATAATTGGATTAACTCTTGGCCATTAAATTAACTATAGAAACTTTAAAGTATCCTTAGACTAATAGATTCAGAATATAAGATTGTTCAGTTGATGTTAGTAATTAGCAAGTCAATATTATGAAAAATGCGAAATACTTAACGGAAACATCTTCGTAAAATTAAAAGATTTCTAAATTTAATTTTTAACATAGTTATTTGTCACTTATAAACATTTTATAGTTACCATGTAACGAAACGAAGCTTTCTTCTTCGAAAAAGTAAAGAATTATTCACGTAAGGCTGGAATTACCATATAATTGAATAGATATTAGACGAAATATATCTTACAATATTTATATATCCTTCCGTATTCTAATAATACCATAATTATTTTAGACCAATTTTTTATGGGAAGTAGAGTATGCCAGGTATTTCTACAAGTACAATGTGAAGCCAGAATGAGGCAGAACTTACCATTCAACAACTTTCTTCAAAATTTTTAGAAACCTCGCATTCAAACGCAAACCTTTAATCATGTATAGTTCAACACAATATATTCTTCAATCAAGCATGCCCACTTCCATATGTATTAGCCTTAATTTTTCTATGCCTAAATTATTTCTCAATCCAAATTTCTTAAAATGCAATTCTATACTTTTTACTCAATGCATAATCATTTCTTTCTTTCCAAAATTTTCCATATGCAACTCCATTATGTAAACGTTACCATATTATGTCAATCAAAAACATTCATTCCACAATATACATTTCACTTCTAATCCCACAGGCCACAATTTTGCATTCCACTCCACCACAGCCCACAATATTTAAATCAACTTTAGTATGATCTCAAATTCTTTTCATACCAGACCATTTTACTAATTCCAACGTGTTTTCTAAATTGATTCAATACCAATACTCAAATTTTCCATTCATTTTCCGCACTCGAGCGAGCCTCCAAACACATTCATTACCAGCATTCAAAAACTTTCCAGGCACATACACTACCCACAATTAAAAACACCTCCAAACTCATCCATCCATTCCCCACACTCCAGAAACCTCCTACTCATCCATCCATTCCCCACACTCCAGAAACCTCCTACTCATCCATCCATTCCCCACACTCCACAAGCCTCCGAATTCAATCATTCCCCACACTCCACAAGCCTCCGAATTCAATCATTCCCCACACTCCAGAAGCCTCCGAATTCAATCATTCCCCACACTCCAGAAGGCTCCGAATTCAATCATTCCCCACACTCCAGAAGGCTCCGAATTCAATCATTCCCCACACTCCAGAAGGCTCCGAATTCAATCATTCCCCACACTCCAGAAGGCTCCGAATTCAATCATTCCCCACACTCCAGAAGGCTCCGAATTCAATCATTCCCCACACTCCAGAAGGCTCCGAATTCAATCATTCCCCACACTCCAGAAGGCTCCGAATTCAATCATTCCCCACACTCCAGAAGGCTCCGAATTCAATCATTCCCCACACTCCAGAAGGCTCCGAATTCAATCATTCCCCACACTCCAGAAGGCTCCGAATTCAATCATTCCCCACACTCCAGAAGGCTCCGAATTCAATCATTCCCCACACTCCAGAAGGCTCCGAATTCAATCATTCCCCACACTCCAGAAGGCTCCGAATTCAATCATTCCCCACACTCCAGAAGGCTCCGAATTCAATCATTCCCCACACTCCAGAAGGCTCCGAATTCAATCATTCCCCACACTCCAGAAGGCTCCGAATTCAATCATTCCCCACACTGCAGAAGGCTCCGAATTCAATCATTCCCCACACTCCAGAAGGCTCCGAATTCAATCATTCCCCACACTCCAGAAGGCTCCGAATTCAATCATTCCCCACACTGCAGAAGGCTCCGAATTCAATCATTCCCCACACTGCAGAAGGCTCCGAATTCAATCATTCCCCACACTGCAGAAGGCTCCGAATTCAATCATTCCCCACACTGCAGAAGGCTCCGAATTCAATCATTCCCCACACTCCAGAAGGCTCCGAATTCAATCATTCCCCACACTCCAGAAGGCTCCGAATTCAATCATTCCCCACACACCAGAAGGCTCCGAATTCAATCATTCCCCACACACCAGAAGGCTCCGAATTCAATCATTCCCCACACACCAGAAGGCTCCGAATTCAATCATTCCCCACACTCCAGAAGGCTCCGAATTCAATCATTCCCCACACTCCAGAAGGCTCCGAATTCAATCATTCCCCACACTCCAGAAGGCTCCGAATTCAATCATTCCCCACACTCCAGAAGGCTCCGAATTCAATCATTCCCCACACTCCAGAAGGCTCCGAATTCAATCATTCCCCACACTCCAGAAGGCTCCGAATTCAATCATTCCCCACACTCCAGAAGCCTCCGAATTCTGTGGGTAACCTAATCATACTCCATACTTCAAACTTCTCCAATTCAAGTAACGATATAATTTCTACACTTTGGATTCTTCCTTCATCCATTTTTCTAAGACTTCCTGCATTCCAAAATCTTATTTCATGCATCTATCGATACATTGTCAACATTTCAATCCCTACATTCCTCCATTAACTAAGTATACTGCAATAGAAACCATTCAGTTAGAAGATTAACAATCCAAGAAAATAATATTTCATTGCTATCAGAAAATATATATAAGCAACTGCAAATAGTTACTAGGTGTGCCTCGTTTCATAAGGTATTTTGGATTATAGAAATTTACCAGAATACGTTTCGCAATTGTACATAAATATTTAACGAATTCGATTATCAAGAAAATTTAGGAGATTAGTATCTAGGAGGCAGCATTAGCTTTCTCGTTGTATCAATATGTCGTATCAGTAACTCAAACAATTTCGATTAGACGAATCACGAAATTCTCTAATAAGAGAAACAAACTAATCAAATTAAAAATATTCTAGCACCAATAATGTACCGAAATTAACCGACTCAAAAAATAATATCTTGATTTTGATGAAAGGACTATTGCGCATGATGTTGATCAGACTAATAGAAAAACAACCCACTTGAAAAGAACTTTAAAGAAGTTTACTTTATGACAAAACATAATGAACATTATAGGTAATTGCATTATTTGTTATGGTTTCAGTTGAAATCTCCACATCTGATATTAAATTCCACATTTGGAACCTTGAGCATACGCAGAGTTGAATTTTTGTTTTATGGCACTACTTTGGCTTAGTTGATAATATGCAGGAGACAGAGGTAATTTAAGTTGTTTAACCCCATGAAATGAAAAGTTGATAATTGAAATATATGGGTATTTAAGATGGAAAAATTTAATAAAGAAACTCATGGTTTCTAGTTTAAGAACGGTATCTTTAGATATTACCATAATATTTGAATGTACGGCATTCAAGAAAGAAATTCAAAGAAATTCACTACAAATTCATGAACTTCACCAATTTTGGAAGTTTTATTAAGCAATTTAAATTTGAGTCTATTATTCATTGAATAAATTAACCACTAAGTATTTACCTAATTCTTTCAAGTCAAATAAGGCATTTTTTTTCACTCCATTACATTTCAAAGTTGTTGTGGAAGGATGGTAAATATATCGTAACAATGCAAGAATGTACAATTTGATTTAGAATCTGCTTTTGAATTCAGGAATTTTTTATTCTATCTGATATCAATTTTGTCATAAATTCATCAATACTGTACAAAATTAGTTTGACCAAACTAATATTTTGTCTTCAAAGGCAAGTGTCAAAGGAAATTGATCGTTATTGCATAGAAAAATATTCAGTTAGAATGTTAAATAGTTTAATTTGTGACATAGCATACCAGAGTTCACTATAGGGCATTTCATGATGGGCTACTTTTTCAGTTGAAATACTCGCACTTTATATAGATTTCCTCATTTGGAACATCAACGATGTGTAGAAGAACTTAATTTAAGCATCATTTTGTTTGGTCCCATAAGAAAAAAAATTTTGATAATCGAAAGAGTTTATTGTAATTTAAAATGAAAATCTGCAATAACCCAATGTATAGCTTCTACTCTGACAATGGTCTTTTTAGATAATACCGTAATATTTGTTAGTATTTTATTAACCTACACTGAATATATGAATTTGAAGTTTCGGAGAAAATCAAGTGCTGCAAATTAATTTGACAGGATTTTTGGTGCTTTCAATCGTTAAATTTTACGTTTAAGATACTGAATATATGCATAAAATTTCGATTATATTTCAAATATTGTAGACGGAATTCTATAAGAATAAATCTAGAAGATCTTACAAAATTTATCTGCGATATTAATAGACAAACATTTAAAATATTCTGCAATTTAAACTGATGATAATTGAATAAATTGAATATTAGTATTTAATAAATATTGAAAATAAGTTTAATACTTTATTATCAGATTCAAATTGTGCTTTAAGTTATGTAATGACATTTTAAACGATCTAATATTTGATAGCAAATCGATGAGTGGCTTATAGATTTACATTGATAAAATTTATTCCTGCTTTCAATGGCATTGCCTTAGGTATCGCCATTTTTTCCAAATGCTATTTAAAAGGTAACAGTTTTCATATTTATGTCATCTGAATGTTTTAATTAATACTCGGAATGCAAAAAATAAAATAACAATATTAACGTTGATTGTTATCCTGATCCAACGAATAGAAAATATCCTGATCCAATGAATAGAAAAGAACTATCGAATATCCGGCATAATATCTTCCGTCAGCCAGAATTGAAAAAAAATATGTGGTCTTACTTCGTACAGTCAAACATGTCCGAGAACACCATTAAATCAAGTCGTCTGCTATATGAACAATGAAATTCAAAGAAAGCATCGTTTGTTTTTATCGTTTGTTCAGACATACTCTTGCTAAATCCCGAGGCAAAAATTTGAAACTGTCTTCTGGCTTAGGATATCATCGGACACCGAATATTCTTGACGAAGACTGTCAACTCCAAGGCTCAATTCAAAATAACCTTTATAATCAAGATTCTTGAGCTGTAAAAAAAACAGTTCTACTCATTAATTTTTATATTAAAACAATGGCATCACTACTCATTATCCAATTTTAATCATTTACAAAGAAAAGAAAATAGTGCAGTTGGTAAAAAACACACCCCTCAAGTTAGATAAGTTATATTTTCCTTTTCTGAAATGCATCTATTTTGGAAAGAACCTCAGAATTTATAACCATTTTTAAATGGCTTTCGAACCTTTTACTCTTCATGTGATTTCGACACAAAACCAATGTTAAAATCTTGGTAATACATTTTGCTTTTATTATAAATCCTTTGCATTTTTTTAGTATTTGTTATACAAGTTTGCATATTACTAGAACGTCCGAGATTTCGATTACCCTTAAACGTCCTACAGGTGTCGTTTCGACACCGCGATATAAATTATACAAAATAACTAATGACTAAATAATTGCTGCACTACTATTCAGTAGTGTTTAGTTTTAAGACTTTTTCATGTAATTATCATATAATATGAACATTTATATCAAAAATGAACTGTAACAAAACAAATGACTTATTTTCACGCAATCTTAAGTCTTCATCGGAATCTAAATTAAAACAAGACAGCTGACAACCATCTGATTCATTCTCAGAATGCTCTCGCAACTAATTAGCAATTTCATCAGAGCTTAGACCTTTTTTACGAGCCATCATTTCAGGATGTTTGCTCTGCGCATGGTTCGAAATTCGAATGATTCTTTTTTTATGAGCAGATAAGCAAATGCTGTGTAACTAAACACTTAGACGCATCAATTTTAGAATAATTGATTCATTTCCTCTGTGAACCTATTAACAATGCATTCAAGGTCAAACAAATATGCATAGTACTTTGGGAAATTTTTTTATTAATGACATTACTTACGACAGCTATTTATAATGATAAATTGCCTTGGTGTCGAAACGACACCAGCGGACGTTCTAGGTATATTTAGTTGTAAAATCTCTTAATTCACCTAGAACCACAAAACTTTTTCTGTGTAATCACCATAAAAAATGATTAAAAGTCAAGAAGAATTATCAAATTCCCTGCTAAAATGTGGAAACGAGAACAAACTAAACAGGATCCGGTATCCAATAGACACCGAAGGATGTTCTAATATATGCTATGTAATTTATTACAGAAGTTTCAAGATTTAATCTTTAATACTTTAAAAAGGTCTTTATAAATAGGAGTTGCCCATTTCCTCTTAAACTACTGTTACACAATTCCTATGTATAATGCAATTTTGATATCAATTCATAGAGTTTATTTAATACTAAGCATTTATTTTATAATTACCGATTGAATAATTGAATTGAATTACTGATTTTATAATTATTTTATAATCTTGATGAATCCATTTTAGAGATGCCATTTGAAAAAGGTTTTCTTTGAAAATGATACATTATATAATATGCCTTTTAATTTAGAAAGTTCGTTTAGAGCTAAGATTTTAATTAGTATTTAAGACATACCAATGTTCTTCTGGTTATTTAGAGAAGTTGTGCAGTCTCTCTACCACAGTCCTTGAAATTCATGGCTTATACTTCTTATTATAAATTAGATAATTATCCATCTCCAAATGACAGCTTATCTAAATACCCATTTTAGACTACAGCATTATCAAACTGGAACGATATCTAAAACGAAATAAATTCAATAAAAAGATACAAATTATAATTTAGTAAAAAAAATAGACAAGTTGAGATCTCGCATAAATCACAATTGTATAAATGAGTAATCATAATTGATGAAAGGCGATCAACAGTTTGAACATTCCTTTTTACAATTTTAATATTACCTGAATGGGTAAAAGTACTTTCGACTTTGATGTAGGAAATTATTTCTGGTTCCTCAGGAGGCATTAGATCTTGCTTTGGAACTGAAAAAAGTCAATCGATATATCAAAAGAAAGATTATAATTGATTCTTTGCTAAATATAAGGAAACTGATGCTAATATTCTTCATGAATAAATCACTTAATGTCTTTGCCGTAAATAATTTAATACAAATTTTTTTTAAGAAAATTAAATAACTATATATTATGGTTCCAAATAGAATCGCATACTTGAAGATAATTCAGATTTTATATATTTATATACAAACTAGGTTATAAATGATTTTCTGAATATCAGATATGATACTTCTGACAGAATTTCATTGCACAAATTTCATATGAGGATATTAAATTAAAAAGCTAACTTCATTAACTATAAAAGAAATGATCATTTTTAATGCTATTTTTTTTCATTTGGGTTGGTGAACCGTAAAGAATAAGAGCAAAAAATCATTTATATGCATTTTCATACATAAAAACAGCTATTTGGGGTATTTTAAAAATTATTAAGTTAAATTTAATATGCAAATTTGATACTTTTATTTATATTGTACAATTTTAAATTGGATTTTCTCACAATTAATGGAAAAGGCAGTGGCTAAGGGATTTCCTATCATAACGATGTATAAAAATGTTTATGATAACATACAAACATTGAAATCAAATTTGAAGAAGTAGGTTGGGCCTTCTTGCAATGTTGGAAGTTTAATATCTTCATTAAATATTAATGGATTGAATTAATTGAAATATAATTATTGTTATAATTTATGAATTATTTCATAAATTACCTTCATTATTGTCCAGGATAACAGATCTCTTGCATCTGTAGATTGTCATTTTTTCCAGGACTATGTTCGCGATCCAGAAAGTCGAATTATCTTCAGTCTAATATAATTGAGGGATAGTGACTAGGAAATTCCACAAAAATTTCTCAGCCGATAAGAATGGTTCTATGAAATCATAAGATAGTTACTGCATTTTTATTTAGAATTTCCTGTCTCCATTAAAAATTAATCAATTTGAATTATTTCATAAATTACCTTCATTAAAATCCAGCAAAGAAGGAGTAATTTAAATGTAGAGACAGACGCTTATTTTTCAGAACTCTCTATGGACGACATCTAGGACGAATAATCTTCCCAGTCATATTTCAATTAGACTGTACTAGGAATGACCACAAAAGCTTCTAAGCTGATAGGAATAGTTATGTGAAATCATAAGATAATGATTCAATTTTTATTCCGAATTTCGCCGGATTCAATCTTAATTCTCAGTAATATCCTATAACTCAACAAATTAAAGAAAGGTGCTTTTTTAAATCAAATAATGATATATATTTATTTTTATTGCATTGAAAATAAGTTCTTGGATATGAAGTGAAAATATTATATGACCTATAATCAAATTCTATTAATGGAGTTCTCAAAATGACATTTAAGATGCTTAAGAACACCATTCTTAGTAGTTTAATGATTTTGTTTCTACTCATTAAAAATTTAATTTTATGTCACTTAAGCTATAAATATTTATGTTCCTTTCATCCTTCGATAGGAATCCAAAATGTGCAGTTTTTAATTCCAGAATATTATGAATATTTTTTATTTGAATTGCAGAAATTCGAGAGCTTCATTTAGATTAAGTTTAGTATCTTAACTTATATTTTACGAATGATTCGTATCAGATGCATATATTCAGCCTTTAAACGTACTTAGTGTGAAATGGAATGTGGTTTGTAATGTTTAAAAAATTAAACTTCTATAAAATTACTACATCCTCTTTCAATTACCAATAACTTTTTCCATGGAGACAAAATAATACTTAAATTACGTCTTCTACACATCACTTAGATTTCAAATAAATAATTCAAAACAAAGCGTGGATCTTTCAACTGAAACCTCAGCCCTTCATGAAATGACAAATTTCTCTGGTATGCTATTTTACAAATTCAGTTACTTAACATTATTACTGAATGTTTTTCTGTGCAATCGCGATATATTTCATTCGTGGCCCCCCTTCAGAAGACAAAATATTATGGTCATACAAATTTGGTTCAATATTAGTGATGAATTTAAAGCAAAATTGACTAGTGGATTCAAAAATTCCCGAATTCAAAAACTGATTCTAAATCCTACAATCTTGTATCGTCAACAGATATATTCACCTTCCTTCCCAACTTTGAAAGAATGCAAAGTAGTGATACAAATGTTATTTGACTTAAAAGAATTACATAAGCACATAGTGTTTTATTCAGTTTTCAATAGGTTTGAATTCAAATTACTCAATAATATTTCCAAAATTATTGAATTTCAGATATTTGTTTAGATAAGAAATTGTAGGATAATTGTTTTAAAATAATTTAAATTTATTTTTCTTAACAGTTTCATGGCTATAATGGAATGTTTGGCTGTAAATCTTTCTTTTAATGGAAATACATGAAACAAGTTTTTCCGTAGTCTTCTAATGAGAATTTAAATCCCTTAGAGTTTCGATTCTATGACAAACATTACGATAAATTAAAGTTACCCGATTTGTATGGATATTTTAAAAGATGTAAATATTTGTGACTGTCTCCTATCATAAAAATATTCAGCATTTGTAAATTATTGTAATTTTCTGGTTGGATAGATTTCTTCTATATAATTTTTTTTATAGATACAATATTACGAAAAAAAGGCTTTTTTTTATTTCAACGCTTAAGGATTTAATCTTCCCAGAAATGTATTTCAAAGTAGTTCAATTCTTAAAACGCTCAGCGACTTATTTGATTGCTCCAAAAATTTACAACATTTATTAGCTAACATTTATTAAACTTGCCCATGTGTCTTCGCGTATATATGTGCTACATATTGCTTTGAGTAATTTAAATATCAGGTTTCATCATAATATATATATAGGCAGCCTTAAAAATAACAAAGTGCTGTTATTTTTAAGTAAATCAACTCAATCGATTTTTGAATGGCTTGAATTTAAATTCCGATATAGAAAATGTAATTTAAAAGCCTCATTGCATAGCCAAAAAATCTCAAAATCAAAGGTTGTCATTGCATTCAGCGATTTAAGTTTATTTGTTAAAATTTATATAACTGGATTTTATTCCACTTTTTATCGATATGTTTGGATGAGTTGTTAATTTATCGATAGCATGTAACGACAATCAAGGAATCGAAAGTGATAATTTTGGTAAAACAGTCATTAATTTACTACTAATAAACCTAAAAACTGAATAACAGCATTTTAATCAAGTGAACAATATTCTATGTAATAAATATTGATTACAAGAGCATTTCACTTGATTAAAATTATATTTGAAGCTAATTGGGGTGTATGAAGTCGACTTCTTGGGAATCCAATACGAGATTGTACCTTGCTACAAAATAGAGAATCACGTAAAGTAGTAACGCAGATCAGTATGCTAATTTCCTGAAAAATTTAAATTTGAAAAATAATTTTCTTATCCAGACGGATTTAAAATATTTTGAAAATAACTTCAAATATTATGCAAATGTTTGATTTTCTACAATTCAGAAGGTTTTTCGAAATTAAACAATTCTGTGCATACTTTGTTATTAAATGTTTGCAGATAATTGGATTAACTCTTCACTATTAGATTATACATAGACGACTTTCCAGTATCCGCAGCCTCACTTAAATGGAATAGAAAATTGTTCACTTAAGGTTAATTATTAGTAAGTAAATATTATTAAAAATTAGAACTAAACGAAATTATCTTTGAAAAATTAAAGATTTCAAAATTTTATTTAATATACTTATATGCATCTAAAATCGTTTTAAAAATATCATTTAAGGAAGTAAAGCTTTCTACTGTAGAAAAGTAAAAAAATTATAAATACACATAAGACGAAAAATTTTACAATAAAATTCAATAAACTTTAGAAAATGAAATATTTTTCCAACATATATGCTTCGGTATTGTAGTAATACCATAATTATTTTATGGAGAGTAGAGTAAGCCTGGTAATTTCACAACTACAATCTGAGCTCACTGCGAGGCAGAGCTTTCTATTTAACATCATTCAAATGCTTCAGAAACCCCGCATCCAATCTCAAACCCTCCTTTAACCTCAAACATTCTATATTCCTCAATCACGTATTCACATTTGCATATCTATTAGCCTTAATTTTCTATACTTAAATTATTTCTCAATCCAGACTTCTTATAATACAATTACTTTTTCCACAATGCATAATGAATTCCTTTCTTTTCTAAACTTTCCACATTCATCTCCTTCATATAAGCATTGAAATATTTTATCAGTAGAAAACATTCATTCCACAATATACATTTTTCTTCCATTATTGTTCCCGACAATCTTGCATTCAACTTTAGTATGACCTCAATTTCCTTTCATACCAGACCAATTTACTAATATCTATGCGTTTTCGAAATTTATTCAATACCCATAATCGAAAACTTTCAACTCATTCACTGCCCACACTTCGAACACCCTCCATTCATTCATTCCCCACACTTCGAACACCCTCCATTCATTCATTCCCCACACTTCGAACACCCTCCATTCATTCATTCCTTCCCCACACTTCGAACACCCTCCATCCAATCATTCCTTCCCCACACTTCGAACACCCTCCATCCATTCCTTCCCCACACTTCGAACACCCTCCATCCATTCCTTCCCCACACTTCGAACACCATCCATTCATTCCCCACACTTCGAACACCATCCATTCATTCCCCACACTTCGAAAACCATCCATTCATTCCCCACACTTCGAAAACCATCCATTCATTCCCCACACTTCGAAAACCATCCATTCATTCCCCACACTTCGAAAACCATCCATTCATTCCCCACACTTCGAAAACCATCCATTCATTCCCCACACTTCGAAAACCATCCATTCATTCCCCACACTTCGAAAACCATCCATTCATTCCCCACACTTCGAAAACCATCCATTCATTCCCCACACTTCGAAAACCATCCATTCATTCCCCACACTTCGAAAACCATCCATTCATTCCCCACACTTCGAAAACCATCCATTCATTCCCCACACTTCGAAAACCATCCATTCATTCCCCACACTTCGAAAACCATCCATTCATTCCCCACACTTCGAAAACCATCCATTCATTCCCCACACTTCGAAAACCATCCATTCATTCCCCACACTTCGAAAACCATCCATTCATTCCCCACACTTCGAAAACCATCCATTCATTCCCCACACTTCGAAAACCATCCATTCATTCCCCACACTTCGAAAACCATCCATTCATTCCCCACACTTCGAAAACCATCCATTCATTCATTCCCCACACTTCGAAAACCATCCATTCATTCATTCCCCACACTTCGAAAACCATCCATTCATTCATTCCCCACACTTCGAAAACCATCCATTCATTCATTCCCCACACTTCGAAAACCATCCATTCATTCATTCCCCACACTTCGAAAACCATCCATTCATTCATTCCCCACACTTCGAAAACCATCCATTCATTCATTCCCCACACTTCGAAAACCATCCATTCATTCATTCCCCACACTTCGAAAACCATCCATTCATTCCCCACACTTCGAAAACCATCCATTCATTCCCCACACTTCGAAAACCATCCATTCATTCCCCACACTTCGAAAACCATCCATTCATTCCCCACACTTCGAAAACCATCCATTCATTCCCCACACTTCGAAAACCATCCATTCATTCCCCACACTTCGAAAACCATCCATTCATTCATTCCCCACACTTCGAAAACCATCCATTCATTCATTCCCCACACTTCGAAAACCATCCATTCATTCATTCCCCACACTTCGAAAACCATCCATTCATTCATTCCCCACACTTCGAAAACCATCCATTCATTCATTCCCCACACTTCGAAAACCATCCATTCATTCATTCCCCACACTTCGAAAACCATCCATTCATTCATTACCCACACTTCGAAAACCATCCATTCATTCATTACCCACACTTCGAACACCCTACAAACTCATTCATTCACTACATACACTTCAAAAACCCTCCATTTCTTCATTCATTGCCCACACTTCGAAAACAAATCCAAATCCTGCCACTGTCCACACTCGAGAATTCTTCAATTTCTGCCATTGCCCTACACATTCACCAAACTTCAAACCTCCAATTGTAATACCTATGCAATTTCTACAATTTGGTCTCTTCCTTCTTCCATTAACTTATGGCCTTCCCACATTGCAAAATCTTATTTCCTTCATTGACGAGCACATTTTCGACATTTCAAAATCTTCATTCCTCCATTAACTAAGTATTCAATTATAGGAAGATAATCGAAGAAAAACTTCCGTTGTTATTAGAAAACATGCAAGAGAAAGTATATCATGAATGTTATTAAGCACACTTAATAATTGAGGTACTTTAGATTACAGAAATCTATCAGACTTAGATTTGGAATTGTGTAGCAGTATGAAAAAAAAATCAATTACCAAAAAAAAAAAAAAAAAAATTGAATTGACGTATCTCAAAAGAAAATTTAAGAGATTAGTATCTAGAAGGGATCATTAGTGTTCTGGTTGAATCAGTACCTCAAACAATTTCAATTATACAAAGTACAAAATCCTCTTATAAGGAGGAAAAATATTCAAAGTACCAATGATGTACCAAATTGAACAGACTCAATATTTTGATTTTGTTAAAAGGAGATTTCGCGTGATATTTTCACAGATTCATAAGGAAAAAAAACACTTTACTAAATCTTCAAAACAGATTATTTTATGACAAAGCATACCGAATAACACAATAGAACTTTGCATTACAGGTTAAGGTTTCAATTAAAAACTCCACATTTGATATTAAATTCCCCATTTGAAACTTAATATGACAAAGACGTAATTTAAATTATTTAACTTCATGAAACATTTAACTGGAATATGTGCTTATTTAAGATGGGAAATGTAATTAGGAAAAGCAAGGCTTTTATTTTTACAATTGTCTGTTTACATATTATCGTAATATTTAAAAGTACTGCATTTACCTACAAAATGTAAATGAGCTTGAAAAAAAATTTCTAGCTAACAAATTCTTGAAATTAACTTATATTGAAAGTCTTATTAAGTAATTTGAATTCGAGCCTATTTCAGATTGAATAATAGAACCACTAACTTTTTTCCTAATTCTTTCAAGTGAAATAAGGTATTTATATCAATACATTGTATTCTTTCAAAGTTTTTAATAAGGAAAATAAATATATTTGCTGACAGTAAAAACTGTAAAATTTAGAATCTGCTTTTGAATTCATGAATTTCTGAATCCACCCAATATCAATTGTCTTAAATTCATCAATATTGTGCGGTATTTGACCAAACCAATATTTTGTAGTCTAAAGACAAGTCTCAAATGAAATTTATCGTTATTACACAGAAAAACATTAAGCTAGAATGTTTAATTTGTGGCGTAGCATACCAGAGAACATTATAGAACTTTTCATGATGGGTTACTGTTTCAGTTAAAAGATCCACAATTTGTATAGAATTCCTCATTTGAAACCTCGACGATGTCTAGAATTATTTAGGCATCTATTTTATTAACGTAATTTATGCATTTTGTTTGACCCCCATGAGAAAAAAATGTTGGTAATCGAAAGAGGATACTAACTTAAATTTGAAACCTGCAATTAGGCAATGTATAGCTTCGTCTACTTTGGCAATGGCCTTTTTAGGTGTTCCCGTAATATTTGTTAGTATTGTATTAACCTACACAAGCTGAAAATGCTTTGAAAACTTAATCGAACTCTTAATGGTATTTTCCCTATTTTTAATTAATTTTACAGCTTGGGAAAATTTGATAATGAAACTAAATCATTTTAATTGTTTTCAGCTATAATCTGGATTAAGGATAATCGACTTGAGGAATAAAGGCCATTACATTAATGCGTTCTAATTTTTTTGAAATTCTAGATTTCATAAATCTGCGCTTTCAATAGTGGTAAACTTTTGTTCTTTGAAATATATTACAGTTTTCAGTTGATCTTAACTTCATCTTTACTGGATTTAATATATCGCTTTTCATGTAAAAGAGGTTCGATATAGAATGCATCCTTTAAACATACTGGCATTTGTGGCTTAAGGATTTATTTTTAAGACACAGTAAAACCAAATTAATTCAGTATTTTAAAAAAGGCATGATGCAGTTGTCAATTGCGTCATAAGTAAATTTGTTATGTGCCGAGACCTATTCTTATCTGTCTTTAAAAAATGATTGTCAGTTGGTTTATGTATGGTATCAAATTTGAAAATCTAATGGTTAAAAGCATATCTTATGTATTTAAAGTTTTTGTGGAAATCAACTACAAATTTGATACGAGTTGTTTTAAAATTTTACTTTAAAAGGTACTAAATATATGCATACAATCTCGATCCCATTTCGAATATTGCCAATGAATTTCTGTAAGAATAAATTTAGAAGATCTTTGGGGATTTAATTGCGAGATGAAATTAACATATTCTGAAATGAAAATTAATTGGTTAAATTGAATACAAATATTTAATAAATATTCAAAACTATTTTATTAATTTATGATCAGATTGAAATAGAACCATTTGAATTATGTAATACCAATTTTAAATATCTAATAATATTTGATAGCAAATCGACGATTTATTTATTATTCATCATAAAATTTACTACAACTTTCAATTGTATTGCATTAAGTTTTCAGATACTCCTTATGTTATTTAAAAATTCGCATTTCAGTTTTCATATAATTTATGTTACCTGAACATTTTGTATAATAATCAGATAATTCTTATAATAAAATATCAAATATAACATCCTGATTTAAGGAACAGAAAATATATTTCTAATATCCTGCAGAGCCAAATCTATCAACCAGAATTGAAAAATTATGTGGTCTTACTTCGTACAGTCAAACATATCCGAGAACACCATTAAATAAAGTAATCTGCTATATGAACAATTAAATTCACCAAAAAAATATCACTTATCTTTTCCAGAAACTTCGCATAAGCTTTCTCAATTCAGAGACGACAATTTAAAAAAACTCTCAGGCTTCTGGTGTAGGTTATCATAGGACATCGAATGTTGCTTGGAGAAGACTATTAGACTTTGAACTGAGCCATGGGAGGCAAGGTTTCATTTTTAATCCAGATTCTTGAGCTGCAAAAAAAAATTGCAATAATTCGTATCTAATTTTAAATATTTAAAAAATAAAAAGTGCAGTTTGTGGAACAAATCCAAATTAAACATCCAATTGAAACATCTATTTTGGGAGGACGCACAACATTTTGAACCATTTTTAATTGTTTACGTCACCCTTTCCAAACATTTTCTCCAAATTTAATTTCGATTAATTGCAAATTTCCACCCTTTGTTGTTAAACAAGTTTGCATGTTTAATGATGTAATGTTTTAAAGTATTCAAGATTAAAGTTTATTAACAGGTGTTCATTTCCTTTTAAACTACTGTTGCACAAGTCTTATGTAGAATGCAAGTCTAGATATAAATTCAAAGTGGTTATATTACGAAATTGGTAAAGAAAAAAATACAATTTCTCAATACTTGTGGTAGCAATTTTAAAATACTTGATCCTTTAACCATCCTTCCTATGAAACATCCAGACATTGAATAATCACTTTTCTAACTTATAAACTGAAACTCAATCTAAAACACCATGGCAATACAAAAATTATACTTAATCAACAAAGATCTCAAAAGTATTCAACACAATCTTAACAGAATCTGTAGAATAACATTCGTGAAACTAGAAAATGTCAATAGATTTTTTTTAAAAATGCACGACAAATGGGATAATTTTAAATGCAAGCATTTTAAAATTATACATTTTTCTCTTATTTTTTATTTACATGCTTGTTTCCTACCTCACAATAAAGGGAAGGACAGAATATTCATTTTGGATACATTTCCCCTGAAACATTAGGTTCACGATTTAACACTTGCCAATTTTTTATAACAAAATCGCAGATAAATTTATAAATCATATTTTTAAATTATTTTATTTCTATATTCACGAGGAGGCAGGTGACTACCTATTACAAAACTGCAACACTGCAATTTGATAATGGATTATATTCTTGACGATAAACCATATAACAAATAATATCCATCGGTTGTTTAATGATGTTTACAAGAGAAACCAGTTTCTAAATGTTTGGAAAATGACTTTATAACATTTCCTCATCCATCAAGAAAGAGCTCTATTTATCGAGAAAATAATTTGCTCACAATTCTGATACTTAAACCCTTTTTCTTGAACCAAAATATTTAATGAAAATTAATGCACTAATCAAAACTTTATATTAAAGAAATTCACAATACCCTTCAAAAAATTCACAGCAACAATTAATTTCGGTCTCTGATAATTAATTTTTCAGAACTTTTGCCTAAGATTTTATATGTAATTAATCAACGAACAATATTAATGCTTATTTTAGGAATATATTTCATAATTGCGTGCTTTAAAAATCGAGATTAAAAATTGAAATTAGTACAAACTAATATTTCAGAAAAGTTATTTTGTTCTATACCTTATTAAAAAGATCTTTTCGTTGTATAGAAGAATCATATGTTCAACGGCTCGTTTATAGTATTGCATTCAGAACATTTGAAAGGTTGAACCGATAATATATTTTTGATTATGAAAAGTTCTTTTAAATACAATATCAGTAATGTGGACCACTACTCACTTTATTTTTTTTATAAAACATCTTTATCTTAATTGATCAAACTAATATCGTTCCTAGGATATCATATAGGTGGTGGAAAAAATTCTTCTAAATTTTACCGATGCTAGTAGCTTATTACCAAAGAAAATTTATTTCAAAAATGTTAAGATTTCTTGGCCATGCAGTCGAGTTCAGCACTTTTAGTCTTCATTGAATACCGAAGTAGTAATTTTTAATATGTTGAAAAGAACATAAATTTAGATTTTGAAATCACAACACATCTCAATACTCGATTTTTTACTCTGGTTTCTACTCTTAATCATTTTTTACTCTTATGAGAAAAATTAAATATATATGAGAAAATTTTATAAGAAATTTATTTTTATCGCTTGCGCATAAACTTTCCAAATTACTTCAAATTTCTAATTTATTACAGAATTTATATTCTCAGAAGCATCCTAATCAGAAAGTATTAAAAAGGTAAGAAATATTTTATAAAATTAAAAATCTGATTTTAGTTTTATATCAAATATATTAGAGAAGCAAATCAGCTTTAAAATGCAGGACAAATACTTAAGAAGCAAACCGTCTGTGAATCAATTATCAAACTATAATATCAAAATGCTCATGAGTATATTTAGATGCAAAGCGCATTATGACATGCTACACTTTCCCGAAGATAACATTTGTAATTTCTAACTTTTGAAAACAAGAAATTAAAAATATTTTGTTTCTTATTATTAACAAAATATTATAACAGATGCACACATAAATTTTAATATTTTTGTGTTCAAATTTAAATTAAATATTTAAGAATATGATTATTTCTTTTGCAAGTTCATTCAAAGAAAAATATTGAAATTTTTTTTATAGAAATATGCATATTCACGTAAATTTGTGTACCATGTTTACATGTTATTTTAGTAGCCGATTTTTAACCAACAGAGACATTGAAAACCACTAACCAATAATTGCCATCTTAAAACAAGTAATTTGTTAAAAAAGGCAAAATTGTTGCAGCTTGCGTTACCAACAGAAAATTTTTTACTCCACTTGCATTAATCATTGATGGTTAACGCAATATACGAAACCTTGCATTCGGTTAAATCAAGAATATCATTAGAATTTTACTTCAACATAAATATTATAATATCATATTTTAAATAACTTTAATATTTTTAAACCTGGAAAAAAGATTTTATAATTAACTATTCAAGAAGCACAAATGAGGAAAATAACTTACAATGCTTTTATCAGAACCATGATGACGTAAGTCGGTATTTATAATAATGCTATTAGTATATCAAACTATTTCATTTTCGAGTAAACACTACAAAGTTGCGTCTAAACATTTGAAACCACTTTCGCCAATTTAAACTGATATAACTATGAAGACATTAAAACTGTTGCATTAAAAACTGTGCTCTCAAGCTCAAAGATAATCTAACTGCAGTGTTCAACAAAATTAAAATGAGTGCATTGCCCAGCCTTGAGTTGGGAACAGAGTTGAGAAGTTTGTTTCGTGATATGTACTTGCTGCTTTGACAGTTAATCTCAAGCTTTCTTGAATCCTTTTAGTGTAAGGACAGTCAGAAGAAAATGTGTATCAGAAAGATTAAAAAAGAAAACCTGAAATGCGATGATCTATTGAATGATTTCTTGAAAATTGAAGCAAAGAGATTCAAAATTTATTTATTTTTTAATTTTTAAATAAATATATAAATATTTGAAATAAAATTAGATAAAAATACAATCACGCAAATCATTCTGTAGCTTAAAAATCAATCATATTCCATAATGAATTTTCTATACCGTCTTCCGTCTCAATTTTAAGATTCTACAGAAAATATACATACCAATAATCAGAGAATTGCGCGAATTGTAAAATAAAAGTCAATGAAAATGTATGAGCAAAATACCATTAATTTGCTTACATCTATGCCTGTACATCTATGCCGACGTTTTTGAAAAAAAAAGTATGCCATTTCTACGGTTTAGTAAATTATAAATCACTTTCACCTTCTAAATAAATTACTTCATCGATAATTGTGTTTGAAAACAGAAAAAAATACGTGGGATTGTCCTGAAATATGAAGCTCTTGCGTCATGGCGGTAAGTTCTAGCTTTCAGACTGAAAGCTCGAAGCCAGTTTATTAACCAATTTTACCAATCACTATGTTGTGTATGTGGACAAGTCCCACATAAATTCAAGCAAGCGACTTATGAAGGGTGGTAGCTTCAAAATCGGGTGTATACATGTATATGCTTTCGGGTGTATATGCTTTCATGTGCATGTGGGCATGGTGTACTCTGTATCTGAAGTTGAGTGTCAAATGACCTCCCAATGGCGCAGCGGATAATTTTGTAAAGGAGGTTTGCCTGCTCATTATCTGACAATGGTCTACTAAAGAGCCTCAAATGCCTGTTCAACAAATCTATGGTTACCACCCGAGACGCTTGGATATCATTGCGAAATCCCCTCCCCTCATTAAGCGTGATTCATTGAATATCTGTGGGCCTGATTTGCTCGCTAGAGTCGCTTTCCTAGATAGGTTTGGAGAATAGCCATTAATTAAGCTCATTTTTCTGTATATTACCCACTAAATCTCAAGCTATCATTGTATAACAGTCATTAATGAAGCGCCTTTTTTGTATATTACCCCTTACAACTTAAGCTATCATTGAGGGTTTTTGAGGAGGAGTGGGGGAATATGAGATATGAGAGAGGTACTCCGGCGTTTCAGTATTCTGAGGCCTCTGGATTCGAATGATCTTAGGAATGAGAGTGTTAAAAGAGGGTGCAACCACAAATAGTGTTCACGTTTGAAAACTGATGCTTTTTTAGGGCCGCGGTTACCTGATGGTAAGGTCTCGATTTTGGAATCGGAGGGTTTCAGATTCGAGATCCAATTCCACCGAATAACCGTCGTGTAAGCGAGTATGGTGCACGTTAAACGTCCTGGTCAAACGTCCTCCCGCTGGTGTGGCGTGGTGTGGAGAGGGAGGTGTGCCAGCTCAGGTGTTGTCCTCGTCATCTGACTGCGGCTCAAAATTATGAGCTCCGTTCCAAAATAGCCCTAGTTAAAACGGGACTAAATATAACTAAACGAAACCAATCTGATACTTTTTTACAGTATCAATTGTTACAAATATAATAGTATGTATTTTTATATTTAACGTTAACATATTCAGAATGCATGATATATAAAAGTAAGAAAATATGCGAAATTATAAATCAAACAGATCCGAATCCCGTAATCAGAATTTATGAATATATTATTTTGTATAACTTGTGCAGCTCATTTCTTAATGTATATTATTTCTTTGAGCTGAGTGATACTTAAAAATAAATCGACGAGACCAAATAAAAGAGAAATGTTGGAAAAAAAGAATGTTTATTATTCACCTTATTTGAACATAGTTTTATCATTTATTTTCTTTTCAGATGACCTAGCTTATACATTCTGTCTCAGAGAAGAAAACAATTTGATTCAAATCAGCCAAAAATATTTTGTTGAATTAAAACATTTTAGAAATATTTTCCACCATCTTTAAAATGTGATTTCTAATTTTCTTCTGGTCTTTTTATAATAGATGGGAGTATATTTTCATATCTGCCTTCATAGAAATTGTGACTCATGTACGCTGATTCTGAAACCTCAGAAATTAAAAAATAGTTACATACTTGTGTAAATTGAATGCACTCAAAATCGGTTCTTAGCATCATCGTAATAGGGCTAAAAAATCATGTATATTCACGGTGTGTAAATTTTAACATGGTAATATTTACAGAATTGCATACTACCTATAAATTGCAAGAAGCTTTGTAAAAAAGTCGTTTGAAACACTTTAGGAAGCATCTCTTTGAATTTCAAAATTTGAATGAAGTTATTAATGAAGGACCTTTGAGAATTGTAAATTAATTTTAATTAAAGAAACGGAAATATTAACGTTCCTTTTAATAATTTTGTAGTTTGAGTTAAGCCTACTTTATATCACAACAAATTTAATTTATTAGAAGCCTTAGAATTATCGAGTCTACAGGGTGACAGATATAATTCTTAAAATGTGATCTCATCGGGTTCGTTAAGTCATTATAAGTAAAGATTCATCAAAATCTCTTAGATATCAATAGAATGGAAGAGAAATCAGCAGAAGTTATCTCTAACCATTTTTCAAGCTTATCCCCATCCTAGTATAGGTCATTTTAGTATGCTTAAACTTTTTACAGTTTTCTTTTTCTACTCTTCTCAAATCCTGTTGCGCAAATATTGAACCTTTAACAGGTTGTGCTAGTGTAGGAGGGAAGATGAGAAGGTTTCAAATGTCACGGTTGTCTGCAAGTAGTAGTTTCCTCTTCTCCCATTCCCAGTCCGGTTAGAGGGACACCAGGTGTTCATTTAATGCCTCGTAATATAATGAAATATAAAATAGAATGCATTTTTGATGTCCTCTTTTCCACTGCATGAATCTAAAATTCGACACCAATACGCAATTTTGACTAAAATTATAGCATACTAAATTTAATCCATCTATGTAGTTGAGTTTCTGAGTTAATATATTTTAATAACCATAGATAAATTGCATAATAAATGTTCCTACTTTTGGCAAATTTGGTATAAAGATTGATATACATATACAATTCTGATGAGAAATCTGAGTTTGAAATATCATCTTTATAACTTTTTGTATTCTTCAGTTACCTTTTCCCAATCTAAAATCCTGTTCTGCTGCGTCATTGTTATGGAGGGGTATTCGCCGATGTAAGGGACAATATGCCAAGATTATATACTTTGGGTAGCGTCACCCAAGAGTTTAAGGGAATTTCACTTTGCTTAGCTTTTCTACATTTGGGGCTAAGCTGTCCTTCTTTCTTTGCTGTCAAGGTCTTCGGAGACACTGAAGCAGCTTCTCACCCATTTTTTACTTTCTCGTAAAGAGAAAGTACAGTAATCGTCAAAAAATTCGACCTCGAGATTTTGATGACTCACCTAGTTTTAGATCTCCATTATTTAGAAAAACAAATTTCTGGAAAATGTCGGTCTTTCTATTTGTGACAAAGTTAACTTAAAATTGCTTTCATCAGGAAGATTTAAATTTGATCTTTATGCCAAATTTACAGATTTCTATCAAATTTGGAGTAAAATCTGTTAAGAGAAAGTCTGTCTGTCCGGCTGTTCTAATGTAAGTTATATAATAATTCAAAAACTAAAAGAGCAAGATAAATATAATTCGGTGCGCATATTTGGCATATATATTGTAGACACTTGTCAAATTTTTAGACAAATCCAACTAGAGGTTGATTGTTTGTCGGTCTGTTCTTTCAGAAACAAGTAAACGCAGTTTCAGAAATGCAGTGACTTAAATATATCAAATTTCATACAATATTTCATCCTAAAAGTCCTGTTTCATGCCCTTTTTCTCCAATCAGTTGAGAAAAACAAGAATTTGATTTTTGGATAATATTAATGCATCCAAAGATTAATACCCAAATAAATCGCCAAGGGCAATACGATAGATTCAGTACAAATTCTAAATTCGGGCCAAAAGTTAATATCTTGTAACAGTTGTATGCCAATGTAAGGTGTTCTCTGGCAACCACTGCTGCTGGTTTATTCAAAGATCTGATTTATTCATTAACTTTTTGGAAATTTTTGAAAATAGATAGCTTTACTAATTAGTAACATTGAAAATGTCCATTTGACCCAGAATTGTATTTTCTTCAACGGATTTCATGAACGTTTGTTAGAAATAATTAGATCAATCATGTAAATATTACTAAGACTATATACAAAATTTCTTTGTTCTATTCCAATTTGTTACTTTGTCCTCAGACATATAGAGAGCCAGATGTAATTCCCAAAATGTTATTTTTTCAACTCAAGGAGATGTGAAATGGAATGGTGAATTCCAAATCATTAATGTTTCGAAGATCCCAATACAATCTCTTTGGATCTTTCAAATATGAGAAAATAAAAAAAGGAGAAAAAATACATTTTTAAAAAACGTTACAAGATCTATTAAAAGGAGCCATATTTTTAAAGAAAAACAAAGAGTAAAATTAGTCATTATACTTTTACTCATCAGCCACTGTAAATCCATTCTTTCTTTCTAATTATGCAGTGATGATACTAGATATATACCATTTTTATACAGAGCATTTTACAAAACCTTAATTGTCGAATATTACTGACTCCATAAAAATGGACCCCATTTTCTTAATGTTAAGAAAACGAATACCGCTAATGCTTACAGGTATTCATATTTAAGCATTTTTCATCCCTTCTTATGAAGATGTCTAAATGAACCTTTCTTATGTTAATCTTTTAACTTTGTAGTGAATTGGAGCATTAATATTTAAATCTCAAAATGTTTGGACATTTTTCTTTCCAACCGAAAAGGCAAAGCAATTTAATTGGCAGCGATTACTTGAACAAATGTTTATTTCACCGAAGTCATTATTAGTCTTAATTAACTGGGTCTTTACATCAGTAGCAGAGAATTCAAAAGAAGCAACGAACAAAGACATAGTATCGAAAAAAGAATAAAGAATCATGTGTTATGTAAAAGATGTATGCTAATCGGAACTGCATATGCGATTTCGTTTTTTTTTTCTCCACTTCCTTTGTTCGTTATGTATTTTAAATTACCTCTTGGCGATATTCAGAAATTGCAAATACATGAATCTGCTCTTTAAGAAATCTTTATGGTTGCTTTTTTTTCCGTTGCTGTATTTTCCAATTTTCCTTTTGGAACAATGCATTATAAATAGAAACGGTGCTGGAAAAGACTGTCGCACTAAAGCGCTCATTAAAATGGTAATGATCTGTTGCTATTGAAAACTGGAATGGCTAAGATTTTTCCATTTTTATTTGAGAATAAATTACAGAAGGCATTTGCATTCCAGAATTAAAAAAATAAATAAAGTAAAATGTTATAAAGCGTAACAAACGTCTTAAACCGCTTCAAGCAGTGAGAAAAATTATTATGAAGTGGTTTTGGTCTTTTATGCGACTAAGTGCCTTCATCAACAACAACGTAATTTCCTTTATAAAAGAACTCAGATGAGCAATCTTGAAGAAGAAAAAAATAATGTTTAGAATTAGTTCCATTTTTGATATTGTGTCGCTGAAATTAAAGTTTCAGAAATTTTGTTTTCTGCTGCAGTTCGAAACGAGAAAATTAAAGGAACTAGGGAGAAACGAATAGCTTTGTGGTTCCCCGATTTCTGAATATTTACTTTTGAATTAAATTTTCTGTTCTAAATAAAATAGAAGCAATAGTTCATTCCTTTTTTAACAAATAACCGAATTATTGTAAAAAAGACTTTTAGAAACTTTATAAAGGTTTGTTAGTTTTTAAATATTTTCTATTTCGAATAAACATATTAGCATGATTTGTTAGTAAAGTATTATTTGTCTTCTTTATATAAACTTTGAATGGTATTTTTGTAAAATTAACTGTGAAGCCTATTTTTTTAGTGATACATCAAGAATACCTCACAAATGTATTTCGATGTATAATAAAAACCATTAATTAGCTTTTAGTAATGCATTTTATTTAACATTTAGAAGTTCAATTAAATTCTTATATAATGCTAATGAAGCTTATTAGAATAAAAGGAAACTCGAAACAGAACAAATAATGTGAACTGAATATTTTTGACCAAAATAATGATGAAATAAATTAACATAGATATTTAGAAATAAACAAATTATTTTTTAAATCGACTGATATTATAAAATAAAGAAAATGGCATATTGTGAAAATACGCATTGAACACAAAGTCTTTTGTTTCATTCTTGGATATTTTCTTAATGGTTTTTAATAAAATCCGATGGAATTAGTCTTATAGAATCTTTCTCGTATACTATCATTTAAAGGTGTTTGTCGCAGTTTCTTTCTTTTATAAAATTGTGCATTTCTGACAAAATCATGAACGTCACTAGTATTCAGATTTTATTTTCATACATGATAGTTTTTCATTCATAGTATAATAAAAAAAAATCTGCACTTATAAATTAATTGCATGGTATTGCGAACAATATTTTCGAAAGTTTGAGCTTTGGCGTGATTTTAGCTTGTCTACAGAATCTAGCATGCGATCTTTGGCGATTAATAGCTTGCACAGATACCCAAAACACGAATATGTATTTTTAATTCTTTTTTCCGAATCGAATGAAAGGAAAATTTGACGTACAGAACTCAATTGCAGTTACAATATTGCATATCAAAGGTTATTGCATTTCTGAGTTAAAGTCGATAGGTAGTCAATTCTTTTCCGGATTTGATCTCCAATCTCACATTCTGATTATAACTCAATATTCCAAATTTAATATACTATTGTTTTTTTTTGTTGCTGTTCCTTTTGTTTTATAACTATCGTTTTCACTTGTACTCGGACAGGTGGCCAGACAAAATTCTTCTGACAGGAGTTTGTTCAAAATTTGATTGTAATTTAACATCATGTTAAATCACTATACCAATTTCATTCATCTACTTCAAAATGTTTTTGAGCAATTGCATTCAGAAATAGATAAACATAATTTTAAGAATGTGTTTCTCAACCTTAGAAGATCTGAATTGTGGATATTCTTCAAATTCTCGAGTTCGAATTTTATGAAGATTATAATATTTTATCTTTGTATACTTTATATATGATAATGTAAATAAAAAAAGAACTTTTTGAAAACCACATTTGATAAACTAGGAGAATGAGGACTGAACGTCAAATATTCAAATACATCCTTTTGACCTTTCAGTGTCTCAATCAAAAGTGTACTGGACATGCAATAAGTTCTTTCAAGTTCATATTTTTTTTTTCACGAATAATGTGTTGTCGGTTTTCAGATTCGGAAATTCTTCTTGTTTTTGCACAGGCTTTGATTTTATTGAAGTATGAGAGAGTTAAAATATCTTTTGGAGCTTTTTAATTTTTATAAATAAATAAGTTTAAATATTACATTGATTTCGAATTCAAATGTATTTAAAAAGTTACAACTTCAAAAAAGAATAAAATAAAAACGTATTTAACAAAGAAGCTCGGAAAAGGGTTCTTCTCATTCAATGCTCTTCACCTATTAACAGAATAGAATTGTCATTTAAAACGAGCAGAAAAATAAGCGACTTTTTTTCGTTCTTCTCCTTTTTTAATTATTTCACTGTGTTAAGTACACTGCACTGTACAGTGTACTGTATTATACCTAGTGTTAAGTACACCATTCTATTTCTAGTTCCTGCTTTCAGTAACTGATTTGATGTATGAATTATTTAATAAAATACATATTACTATTCTTGTCGTATAGCAAGCTTGTAAGTTTCTAAAGAATATTTTAACTTTTTGGGAGGATTGATACACTGGTGTTATACAGATTTTTATACTGTCTGTTATTTTTTTTCTCAGAAAAAACACAAGGAAGAAAATGTATAAAGGTTATTTATCTTATAAGTGAATGGATCGCAGCAAACAAAGTAGTTTAAAAATATTCCTAGAAACAATATTTTACCAAATGTAACGACAAATCTTGTTGAATCTCTGAATGACGAAAATTTTTCCTATATGAAAAAATCTCTAATATTTTATTAGAGATTTGACAAATATTACTGAACTCTGAATGATATAAAATAACACAAAATACATAATAATGAATATTAATTTCATACATGAAACATATAGTATTATATTTCATGTTATTTTTACCTATTTTCTGAAATTTCTTTTTTTTTTTATAAAGAACATATTTCAGACAAAAACGGTATTTGAGTATGGATTAGTTCCACATTTATATGCGTTTATATAAATAAACCTCCAAATCATAAAAATTCAGTGTAAATTAATTCATAAATTTATAATTGGATTTTAATAGTGAAATATATAGAGATTAGCTAATACAAATTGCTACGTATTACATAAATGTCATACATTTAAGAAATTCTTCAGATATACAAAAATAAGATAGTTAAAATTATCAGGAAAAAAGTATCAGATATATGAGCTTTACTTTCTCCAATTTAGTAACTTTTAGAATTTTTTCCATATTTATCATAAAAATAAAGAATTTTTCTCAACCGAGATAGAAATATTAAACCACGTTTTTTATTTAGTATCATTATATCAAAATAATGACTTCGAACCCAGTTAATATAGGGTTTAGTTATTTGTAATTGATAATACTCAAAATGCAAGTAAAATATGTATTCGTAGTTAACCGCATATTGCAGCTTGTTCTAGACTAGATGAAGATGTGGTGTATATGATAATGTATCAATATAATATATGTGATCAATATAATATAATTGATGCATCAATATAATATATGTGCTGCATATGATGATGTAACAATATAATGTATGTGCTGTATATGATGATGCATCAATATAATATATGTGCTGTATATGATAATGTGATGCATATAATAATATATGCCAAATGCATCAAGATGGTGAGTTCTCTAGGTAAAAAATTAATTTCGTTTTTAAAATTAATTTAAATGGTACTTTACAATACTTTACAATTTTAGCTAACAATTTTTGTCGTTAAATTTTTAAAGAATTAGATCTTTTATTTATACCTAATTTTATTGTGGAAGGACCCACCGGAATTACGATATAAATTAATGAGTAAAATATTTGCTTTTAAAGTAAGAACACCTATGTTAATAAAAAATAACTTTATAAAAGTATAATATATGAAAACTGGGCAAAATTTTCCTAAGCTCTAGTATTTCAAAGCTTTAGTATGATAGCTAATAACCTCGCGAGTATTTTTATATTTTTCCAAAGTTTGCTATGAACATAGTATGTACTTTTTCTTTCTAACAATTCAATACAAGCTTTCGTAATTTAGTTCCGTCTAAACATGAAATAATAATTTTATATCGCCATTTTGATTTCCATGCCTTATTCCTCCTAGGCAATTGCCTACTTTTTGAAAATCATGAAGGCCGTAAAAGATCATGGCGAAAACTCTGGAACATTTCAAGTTCGTGACAACATCAAATAAATTAGTCTCGGCAGAGTATTTGGAAACATGTGATCAAGTGTTTATATCAGAAGAAAACGGAACGTGATATTGCAAATAAAATCTCTAAAGTTTACGTTTGCTGGAGAGCTCGGTGTAAGCAACTCTTTTAGAGGAATTTATATTGAAAGAAAGAATACTTTTAAAAGCATTTTGTGTCTTCCATTATCAGGATTAAATGAATCATTTAATAGAGTGCATTGCAGAGAAGCTTTTGTAAATAGTTTTATTTATACCGGTTTTACTGTTAATTTAAAAATCTCAGAATAAGGTAAATTCTTTCGTTTGCCCAACTTTTATTTTTCTGCGATATCCAATATGAGGGAAAATTTGATCTCAGTTTTCAAAAAGAAAGATTATCTTCAAATTGTTTGACTTAAAACCTGGCCTTTGAAAAAATGTTTTTAGAATAACTTTTATTTTGATAAAGAATATTTAAAATTACCTCTGCTCACGATTATTCTTTGGGCTGGAAATTTCGACTTATACCTCTCTATGAAAAATTTATTAAATGGTAAAATGTGATGCAACGAAATATTTATTAACAATTAAAAATTAAACACATTTAATTATAGTTACACCTATTCATTTCGTGATTTAAGTGAAATATTTCAAATTAAATTTATATTCTGATTTTTCTTTGAATGCTTACAGCGAGTCTTTAATTACATCTAATCAATCTTAATATCACTTCTGTGATTGTTAACCTCATATCAAAGAGAAAGTCCTTGAATAGGCCATCCATAATTTTTTTTTAAAGCATTAGAAAATGTATTATTTTATCCTGGTTTCATCACCACCCGAGTGGGTACAGAAATGGTAAGAGTTGCCACACCTCCTACCGATGATGTGACGTGTTTCCCACTGGAAAGGCTGTACCGTGGCCGGTTACGGAGCTTAAAACTCAGCATCAGTTCCCCAAACGCTGCCGTCGTGATCCAGTCATTCAAATTTAATCCGAATGCCTTTAATTAGACTGGACGGAGTAGCCTTGTGTGGTTACCCTGGTTTGAGTAAAAATAAATTTTCTATATTTTATAAAATATTTTATGATTAAGTTATAACAAAAATAGTAATTTCAATTTTAAAAAATCAATGGGAGGGATTTCTCTTTAATTTTCTGTATTACTTTCACACTTTGAAACACTTTTTTTAGGTTGTTGCTTAATAAAAAGCAATGAAAATATTTTTTCTTAAACATTCCTCTTTTCTTTGAAAGATTTCCTTTAGATTTTGACATATATCTGTAATTTAAATATAAAAAAATATCACGCTAAAAATTAATAATTCTTGTTTAAGGCGTTTTACAAGACGGTTACTCTAGTCAACTTTTCCCTGATTTTGTTCCATTTGTAAGAAATTACAATTTTATTACTAAAACTACATGCGAAATTTCATATAGCTAACATATTGTCAGACATACAGACCGACTAGCTAGATTGCTAGATTTCGCTCAAATCTGATATCTGTAATTGTGGTGTTAAGACAACATGCCAAACTTCATCTGTCTGGATTTTCTGTTTTTAAGTAATTGTGTTTGTTCCTTTGTAGGGACAAATTTCTTCCTTTCCATATATGGTCACCATGGTAACTGGCTCATGTGTAATTTTTCCAGAACTTTGATTTTGTTTTATCTCTATTTTTAATTATTATTATTTCTAATTCTTAGCTATGCAGATTTTGTACTGTCTAATTAGAGATGTAATTGTCAATGCCTTTAGGTTCGTGTGTGTTTTTGTGCTTGTCAATAAACGACACTCTTTTTCGAACGATATACTTGATTATTAATTAGAAAATATATTCTAAATGTTATATGAGATATAATTAAAATCATTGACCCACATAGCAGATTTAGAAAGGCGCAAATGCACTTAGTTGTTGAAAGCTTTGGCGCTGTTGTTGGCGAAAGTTGTTGGCGCTATGAACATAAATGTTCCCAAATAGACAGAAATAATTATAAAAAAAAAGATTTTTTGAGAGTGGGAGAGATCTAAATGGTTGGATTAGATAAAATAATACATATCAAATTCTTTGATGCTTATAACATTTTTGTCTGTCTTACATTATATGCGAAAATATAAAATTTGCTCAATTAAATTTTAATTTCTTTATTTGTGGAATTATAAATATATTATTTTATATCTGTCAACTGAACAATCTGTATTCACAAAGTGTTTAAATTATATGATTATAAAATTAAAGGACATAACACAAAGTCCTCTCAGTTATTTCGCACCAATTTCTTCGAGAAAAATTAATAAACCTAATATTAGTCCTTTCGCAATCATAATGGCCAATTTTGACAGTTATATTTCGTGATATCCAAGATCCCGCTGCTGAAATAAAGTAAATAATTAGTTTCTGAAAAAAGTCAAGAATAAAAAAAATTGACAGGTTATCGCATGAAAAATCTTTTCAACCTTTTTAGCATGCATAATATCCACAGATAATTGCTCTAAACAATTTATACAAATCATAGAATTTTTCTTTTTTGAAAATTACATGCTTATCAAATCATAGTGTTAATATTTGAGCATGACACTTTAACCTCCAAGCAATCTATGCTAATTTTTTTCAATATTTCAAATTAGTCAACGCAATATTAGGCCCTTAACTGTATTAATTTCCAGTCTTGGAAGTTACTTTAATTGCCAGTAAAGTAGATAGTTTGATCTTGCAGTGGTGATACAGACAGCAATTAATTTCTAACAAACGAAGAAATTTAATGAATAACTTTTCCAGCGGATGCATTGCTCATAATTAATTCTGCACTTAAAAATCTATACATTTCACAAAATTTATCTTTTTTCTAATTTCATGCTCACAAAACTATAACAGTTTGGCACAGCACCTAGTCCTTGCGATTATTTTAAGCCAATTTCTTCAGATTTGAAATTAGTTAAAGTAATATTAGCCCTTTAAAAATATCACTTTCTATTCTTAGAAGTTACTTGACAGCTAAGAATATACTTTGAACTTGCTGTGAAGATAAAGAGTGAAATTAGTTTCTAACAAACAAGGCAATTTATCGGATGAAAATGCTCTTCAACTTTTTCAGCGGAAGCATTGTCCACAATTAATTTTGCTATGAAAAATCCGCACAGTTCCCACAATTTATCGTTTTTTAAATCCCATGCTCACAAAACTTATTAGTTAGGCACAACAGTTTGTGTTTTCAATTATTTTAGGCCAATTTCTTCGAGATTTGAAATAAGTCAACTTAATATCAGATGATCTTTGAAGTTTGATCATCTGATCTTAGAAGTTATATATCTCTCTTTATTATATATCTCTCTTTGATTTTAGAAGTTATATTAATTGCAAAACAAAGAAGTTTACATCAACAAAAAAAAATACTTTGAACTTGCTGTGGAAACACAGAGAGCTATTATTTCCCAAAAAACAAGGTAATTTATCGAATCAGAAAGCCCTATAACTTTTTCTGCGAAAGGATTGTCTACAATTAATTCTGTACAGCTCATATAATTTAAAGAATCTGTACAGTTAGTTCATAGAATTTATATTTTCTTAAAATTCATGCTCACAAAACTTAATAAACAGGCACAACTGCTAGTCCTTTCAATTATTTTATGCCAATTTCTTTGAGATTTGAAATACATCAACTTAATATTAGCCTTATAAAAACACCATTTTTCCAATCTTGGATCTACCTTGTATGACAGCAAAGAAGACACTTTGAGCTTGTTGAGGGAATAATTTGATCTAGAGCAATTAGTTTCCAATAAACGAAGTAATTTAAGGATCAAAATGACCTTCATCTTCTTCAGTGAAAGCATTGTCCGCAATTAATTCTGCACTGAAAAATCTGTACAGTTCATATAATTTATATTTTCTTAAAATTCATGCTCACAAAACTTAATAAACAAGCGCAACTGCTAATCCTTTCAATTATTTTATGCCAATTTCTTTGAGATTTGAAATACATCAACTTAATATTAGCCTTATAAAAACACCATTTTTCCAATCTTGTATCTACCTTGTATGACAGCAAAGAAGACACTTTGAGCTTGTTGAGGGAATAATTTGATCTAGAGCAATTAGTTTCCAATAAACGAAGTAATTTAAGGATCAAAATGACCTTCATCTTCTTCAGTGAAAGCATTGTCCGCAATTAATTCTGCACTGAAAAATCTGTACAGTTCATATAATTTATATTTTCTTAAAATTCATGCTCACAAAACTTAATAAACAAGCGCAACAGCTAATCCTTTCAATTATTTTATGCCAATTTCTTTGAGATTTGAAATACATCAACTTAATATTAGCCTTATAAAAACACCATTTTTCCAATCTTGGATCTACCTTGTATGACAGCAAAGAAGACACTTTGAGCTTGTTGAGGGAATAATTTGATCTAGAGCAATTAGTTTCCAATAAACGAAGTAATTTAAGGATCAAAATGACCTTCATCTTCTTCAGTGAAAGCATTGTCCGCAATTAATTCTGCACTGAAAAATCTGTACAGTTCATATAATTTATATTTTCTTAAAATTCATGCTCACAAAACTTAATAAACAAGCGCAACTGCTAATCCTTTCAATTATTTTATGCCAATTTCTTTGAGGTTTGAAATACATCAACTTAATATTAGACTTATAAAAACACCATTTTTCCAATCTTGGATCTACCTTGTATGACAGCAAAGAAGACACTTTGAGCTTGTTGAGGGAATAATTTGATCTAGAGCAATTAGTTTCCAATAAACGAAGTAATTTAAGGATCAAAATGACCTTCATCTTCTTCAGTGAAAGCATTGTCCGCAATTAATTCTGCACTGAAAAATCTGTACAGTTCATATAATTTATATTTTCTTAAAATTCATGCTCACAAAACTTAATAAACAAGCGCAACTGCTAATCCTTTCAATTATTTTATGCCAATTTCTTTGAGATTTGAAATACATCAACTTAATATTAGCCTTATAAAAACACCATTTTTCCAATCTTGTATCTACCTTGTATGACAGCAAAGAAGACACTTTGAGCTTGTTGAGGGAATAATTTGATCTAGAGCAATTAGTTTCCAATAAACGAAGTAATTTAAGGATCAAAATGACCTTCATCTTCTTCAGTGAAAGCATTGTCCGCAATTAATTCTGCACTGAAAAATCTGTACAGTTCATATAATTTATATTTTCTTAAAATTCATGCTCACAAAACTTAATAAACAAGCGCAACAGCTAATCCTTTCAATTATTTTATGCCAATTTCTTTGAGATTTGAAATACATCAACTTAATATTAGCCTTATAAAAACACCATTTTTCCAATCTTGGATCTACCTTGTATGACAGCAAAGAAGACACTTTGAGCTTGTTGAGGGAATAATTTGATCTAGAGCAATTAGTTTCCAATAAACGAAGTAATTTAAGGATCAAAATGACCTTCATCTTCTTCAGTGAAAGCATTGTCCGCAATTAATTCTGCACTGAAAAATCTGTACAGTTCATATAATTTATATTTTCTTAAAATTCATGCTCACAAAACTTAATAAACAAGCGCAACAGCTAATCCTTTCAATTATTTTATGCCAATTTCTTTGAGATTTGAAATACATCAACTTAATATTAGCCTTATAAAAACACCATTTTTCCAATCTTGGATCTACCTTGTATGACAGCAAAGAAGACACTTTGAGCTTGTTGAGGGAATAATTTGATCTAGAGCAATTAGTTTCCAATAAACGAAGTAATTTAAGGATCAAAATGACCTTCATCTTCTTCAGTGAAAGCATTGTCCGCAATTAATTCTGCACTGAAAAATCTGTACAGTTCATATAATTTATATTTTCTTAAAATTCATGCTCACAAAACTTAATAAACAAGCGCAACTGCTAATCCTTTCAATTATTTTATGCCAATTTCTTTGAGATTTGAAATACATCAACTTAATATTAGCCTTATAAAAACACCATTTTTCCAATCTTGGATCTACCTTGTATGACAGCAAAGAAGACACTTTGAGCTTGTTGAGAGAATAATTTGATCTAGAGCAATTAGTTTCCAATAAACGAAGTAATTTAAGGATCAAAATGACCTTCATCTTCTTCAGTGAAAGCATTGTCCGCAATTAATTCTGCACTGAAAAATCTGTACAGTTCATATAATTTATATTTTCTTAAAATTCATGCTCACAAAACTTAATAAACAAGCACAACAGCTAATCCTTTCAATTATTTTATGCCAATTTCTTTGAGATTTGAAATACATCAACTTAATATTAGCCTTATAAAAACACCATTTTTCCAATCTTGGATCTACCTTGTATGACAGCAAAGAAGACACTTTGAGCTTGTTGGGAGAATAATTTGATCTAGAGCAATTAGTTTCCAATAAACGAAGTAATTTAAGGATCAAAATGACCTTCATCTTCTTCAGTGAAAGCATTGTCCGCAATTAATTCTGCACTGAAAAATCTGTACAGTTCATATAATTTATATTTTCTTAAAATTCATGCTCACAAAACTTAATAAACAAGCGCAACTGCTAATCCTTTCAATTATTTTATGCCAATTTCTTTGAGATTTGAAATACATCAACTTAATATTAGCCTTATAAAAACACCATTTTTCCAATCTTGGATCTACCTTGTATGACAGCAAAGAAGACACTTTGAGCTTGTTGAGGGAATAATTTGATCTAGAGCAATTAGTTTCTATTAAACGAAGTAATTTAAGGATCAAAATGACCTTCATCTTCTTCAGTGAAAGCATTGTCCGCAATTAATTCTGCACTGAAAAATCTGTACAGTTCATATAATTTATATTTTCTTAAAATTCATGCTCACAAAACTTAATAAACAAGCGCAACAGCTAATCCTTTCAATTATTTTATGCCAATTTCTTTGAGATTTGAAATACATCAACTTAATATTAGCCTTATAAAAACACCATTTTTCCAATCTTGGATCTACCTTGTATGACAGCAAAGAAGACACTTTGAGCTTGTTGAGGGAATAATTTGATCTAGAGCAATTAGTTTCCAATAAACGAAGTAATTTAAGGATCAAAATGACCTTCATCTTCTTCAGTGAAAGCATTGTCCGCAATTAATTCTGCACTGAAAAATCTGTACAGTTCATATAATTTATATTTTCTTAAAATTCATGCTCACAAAACTTAATAAACAAGCGCAACTGCTAATCCTTTCAATTATTTTATGCCAATTTCTTTGAGATTTGAAATACATCAACTTAATATTAGCCTTATAAAAACACCATTTTTCCAATCTTGGATCTACCTTGTATGACAGCAAAGAAGACACTTTGAGCTTGTTGAGTTGATAATTTGAGCTAGAGCAATTATTTTCCAATAAACGAAGTCATTTATGGATGAAAATGACCTTCATCTTCTTCAGTGGAAGCATTGTCCGCAATTAATTCTGCACTGAAAAATCTGTACAGTTCACATAATTTATCTCTTTTAAGATTTCATGCCCTGAAAACTTAATAGTTGGGCACGACAGTTAGTCTTTTCAATTATTTTAAGCCAATGTCTTCGATAGTTGAAATTAGTCAACGTAATATCAGCCCTTCAAAAGTATCACTCGCCAATCTTGGCAGATATTTTGCATGACAGTAAAGAAGACGCTCAGATACAGTGAGCAATTAGTTTCAACAAAGAATAAGAAATGAGGTAGTTTATCGGATGAAAAATCCCTTCAACTACTTTAGCGGAAACATTGCCCATAATTAATTCTGCTCCTCGTAAATACGGGACAGAATGGTGGCTTTTAAATCTTAAAAGTCCATCCGGTATACACCAAGTTTATTTTCCCACGACGCACATGTAACTTAAGCACACTCCAGTAATAACATATTTCTAGCTCTATCATGTAAAGAGTAGAGTCAGATTTATGGCGCTGTAGTTTACTCAAAGTGATTAAATAAAGGGAAGATTAAGTTAAGTCTGTGGGCTTAAATCTTTTAGTTTCAACGTGTTACCAAAGGGAAGCTAAATCCTAGAGTAACTAATATGCTGGCCGCTTTTATGGGAGCATTAAATTTTGTCTGATGACAGAGAAAGAGTAAAAAAAATAGTAATAATAAAGGTTTGACGCTGCATAATCTGTTTCTTTGTTTGGAAATTTTTGCTTCGCTTAAAAACATTATTATTAGGGTCTAATAAAATTGAAAGATAAGTGTCTTGAAAAAAAAATTATCAATTTGAATTATCTTTTCCAGTGTTTGCTCGACTTTTTTATTGTTGTATTTGGAAAGAACAATTTTAAAAGATAATTTTTTTCTGTTTTTGATTTAAAGCTTTATGAATTATTATGATCAAAAATGCAGAAGCTAATGATAACTTAATGAATTATCTCATTTAAATTAAGCTCAGAAAGAATATGATAAAAAAACATTTTTCGATGAAATATATTTAAAAGCCTCTAGAAAATATTCAACCAACTCCTTTGGTTATTAATTCTTTCAAAACAAACTGTAAAATAAAAAAAACCCAGTTAATGTTTTGTTGCAACATGCTTTATTTACTATCCAGTTTTATGGGATGAGTATTTTATGTATTTTTCTGCAGAAATTTTAACTTTATTAAATGATAATTTATTACACAAAAAGTAATAACAAAAGATAAAACAAGCATACTAAATAATGTGCTTGTTAAAATCAAGCATATATGAGGTGTAATACAATCCTTCAAAGAGTGTGTATTGATATGTGGAAAAATCGGCAAGAACGTTGACCTTCTGGCTGAAAGGAAATTGATTTAAATGCTTTATTAACCAAACTGTCAGAAACTCTTCTATGCCTCCACGTGCTGAAGAAATTATTAATTAATGACGAATATTGCTTTATCAACAATAACTGCAGATTATTTATTAATTCCCTGATTCTACTTCTTTACTTTTGTTTCTACATTTACTATTATTTTTATTTTTATTACTTACTACTTAGCATTTTGAAAGAATTTTAATGTAAATCAGTCTGCTTCTAATATTCAAATTAAAAACTTTTGATGTTTTTTCTTCTTCTTTTTTTCTTTGTAATTTTATATCAGATGCATTGTTTTACGGCGATCCATCTTTCCCCGTTTGATTTCGATTTGACGGAATTAGGATTTTGTGTATCTTAAAGTTCAGCATTTTTTTTTTAAAATCAATTTTGATTTCAGTAAGATCTAAGCTCTGCGTATATTTTATTTGTTAACTCTTAAACTAATAATTGATAAAGGATTTATTAAATGAATTGATAAATCAGAAGTTTAAAATAACAAAACAAATGCGCTGAAGATAATTCAATACTCTTATGAATAATCAAAATTTATTTCATAGACAGATATTCTCGTTATTTATTTCATATATGCATCTATTTTTGAAGCTATAATAATCATTAGAAGTTACCACTTTTGAGATGAAACAATTATATTCGAATTTCTCTCAATATCCTATAGTTTTTCACTTTTTAAAAATAAATATTTTGTTAAACAAATAAATTGGCCGTTGTGGCCTGGTGGGAAAGTATCGACTTCAGAACCAGAGGGTTTCAGGTTCGACACTCGATTCCACTGAAAAACCGTCGTGAAAGCGGGTTTGTACATGCTAAATCCGTCCGAACCAAATGCGCTATCACTGGTGTGGTGTGGAGAGGGGGTGCCAACTCAGGTATCATCCTCGTTATCTGACCATGGTTCAAAGTTGCTAGGTCCGTCCCAAATAGTTCTAATGTGGCTTTAAACCGAGCATTAATATAACTAAGCCAAACTGAACAAATAAATCTTTTATGTCTTCCTGTTTATTTTCTCTGTTCATCCAGATATTTTGTGATAAAAAATAATTTATAAAATATGAAATCTGCTATCGCATATTTCAAATTCTCAAGCAAGAATAATCTTATTTGACAATCGAATTTTGAGAACAAAAATTGAATGCTTAAATCATCACTCCTTTCATGAAATGCGTTGATAAATTGAAACATCAAAATCATTTTGATAAACGGTATTGAACCCTCGCACCATGATCATTCTGCAAAGATATTTTTAAACTATTAGATGGTTTTAATTAGGAAATTCTTCTGAAACGTTCGATATTTTCTCATATTTATGGCCCCGGTTCAAGAAAGAATTCCTACGCTTTATGAATTCCAATAAATCATACTCTATATTTTTCTGCCTAGGTAATTTAAAGCTTTAAAAAACCACTAAACAAAACAACATCATGTTTTTACATGATAATAATGTAACTTTGCTATACATTTTTTAATTAGCATTAAATAATCGTCAAAGATGCGAAACTATCTTTGCAAAGGAATATAGTTTAGATGATAACTATTCCTTATAAATTTCGAAAGTGTTCCGCTTTTTCTGTGATTTTTCGTTTTCAGATCAATCATTATAAGCACGTGCAGGATATGTCATCGTAGGAGCGTGGGCTCAGTCATTTCAGTAAAAGGGGCACTGAATCCGGCTGAAATCCTACACTTGAAACTGAACTTTGATATTTTTCAGTAATTAATAATGCGACTCAGATCATTTATCTGAAGAGCTTATTTCCCAATTACTATGTCTCGACTATGCAGATACTATGTCTGATATACTGATATTTTGTCTCAATTCAAGGCAGATCACTCATACAAATGGAAATATGTAGGAAGATAAATGAGGAAATAACAATAAACGCCACGAAGAATTCCATGAAACATTTGTGATATACCAATTTGAAAAGTACGATATGTGAATTAACAAGAAATATTAAACAAGATTTGATTAATGATTTTGATTCTGGATATTGCAGTTATAGTCACAAACAATCAGGACAAGGTTGGAAATGAATATAATGATTATGATTACTTTGAAACCAGTTTTAATTTTCAAACTCACATTGATCAATGCTTTATTTCTAAGATTGATATCTTTAGATATTATTTGTAAGTCTATATTAGTTACTTATTTGTGTTATGTTATAATGTTTGTGAGGTATAAAAAGAAGATGTGTAAATAATCTACACAATCTTTATTATTATTCAAAAAAGCCTTTATTAAGAATAAAGGAATATCTGTAATGTTGGATGATTGCTGAAAAATAAAATATTAATAAGAAAGTGGCATATGTATTTTTCTGTTTTTTCACCATATGGGATAGCTTTATTTTTTTATTAAATAGTAGAGAATTATTATGGTTGAAGTATATTTATTTGATAAATTTTGAACTTATCCACTTTGTTTACAATCAGCTTGTTCTATTTTAAAATTTCTATTATTTAAAAATATTCCAATAATTATTTTTTGATATTTAACTGGAAAAGATTTTTTGCAAAGTTGTAATAGATTAACCAGAAGAAAAGCTTTTTGAAAGATATAACATCTGGTAACGAAGCATGTTTATTAAAAAAATTTATAGGGAATCAAAGAGTTGTTAAAGTTTACATAGAATTAAATAAAGTATTTCGCTAATTTCGCTTTCCTAAAATTCTACTTTTTTTGTCAGATGATTTTAATTTTTAAATAAAATGAAAAACCATAATTTCTTCTAAAATTAAATGTTAAAACCTGTTCATACAATTCTTTAAACTGAAGTATAAGTATAAATGGCATGCAAATGAAAATGAAACATTGCTAACTGCTATAAGATAAAGACATTTTTGCAAGCGCTAAGAGAGAGAGAGAATGCATTTTAATTCATTATGAAAAACATAAAATGTGTTGTTGGCTTGTTTTAATTCAGTAAAAGAGTTTTCTGTACAAACAACCATAAATCAAAAATATACAATAAAAAATTGCTTCATCATATCATTAACAAAATATCTTACTCAAAAAAAAGTCTGAATTAATAAAATATGTAATAAAAAATATCTCAAATTCTTTTTATTAACAAAATCGAGATAAAGCCAACAATTTTTAAAGCATGACTGACCATGCTATAATCTGTTACATTACATTTTCGTAGTTAGTATAATATATTCGCTAGAACGAATAGTATATAGTATAACATAGCCTAAGCTATAACATAGTTAATATAGTATGCAAGCTAATGCTTAGTATAATATATAAGCACCAAACGTTTGTTTAAATATGAATTAATATAAATGCGGATGCCAAATTGCCATGAGTCATAATAAATAAATCAAATAAATATAAACATTTTCACTAAGTGTCTAAATTAAATTAATGTCGTTAAAAATATGTTGAAACGTGAAGTTAAATCGCGCAGCTAGTTTAAAAAGGGGTTTCATAACTTGAAATGCCCAGAACCAAAAATATATCAATATGTCACTGATAAAAGTCTCCATCACTTGAACATATTGCGGAGGTTAATATAGTGAAAGATGTTGAGTACCTTCGAATTTCACATTAAATTTCGTAAACATGAACTCTTTCTCCACTTTGCATTCGAGTGTTATGATTCGATATACTACATTTTATTTTGAATTTCTATTGAAGGAAATGACTATGCATATTTTGGAATTCTACTTTTCAAACAATTGCCTCCAGATTTCACTATAGATATACATATTTAAAGATAAAACGACATACCAAATGCTATTTATCTAGAAAGTTACGATTTCAGTCTTGGCCTTTAAGCGGAATCAAAAATACAGTGCTACAGATTATCAACCGTTAAGGGATTTTGTCCAAGATATATTCAACATCTACATTTCTAGTGATTATATACTAAATCTCAATAATCTAACTCTTTGCCTTATCAAATTATGGTGTTCACATTCATTAACAAACAGATTGGCAGCAAATATTTAGTTCCAAAATTCAAGATAAATTTGAAAAACGTTTTTTGTTGACATATTAGTGATAATGACAATCTATGGAGAGAGGAAAAATAAACCTATAAAAAGGATAAATTAGAAAAAATGTATTATTTTCTTTTATACGAAGCCATATAAAAATAAAGCAGGCCGGAATAGTCTGGTTGGTAGGGCGTTGGATTCGCATCCCTTGGATTGTGATTTCGAACTCCGCCAGCCAAAGACTCCCCGTGCATGTGGTGACTGGTGCACATCTAAAATCTGCCGTGGTCATAAAGGCCTCCATGCCGAGACAATACCACTCGGGGTACTGGCTCAAAGGATATCTTTTTCTGATTCAGGTCTAAATTACGATCTGTGGATAAGTGAATGAAATGTATGAATGTTGTCCGCCCCATTAAATGGTTGTGACGCATGAGTAGCTAAGTCGTACTCGGTTCAATATGACGCTGCTGAAAAACAAGGGATTCTCTCTTGGCTTAAAATCGCTGAAAAAATTCATCAGTGGACTTATCTATGACAACTGACATTCGAAACAACAAAAACATAAAGAAAATATTGTAATCCAAATTTAGTAATATTAGAAAATACTGAAAATATTTTTTATGAATATTAAAAAATACTTTATTACTTTTTCTTATATGAAACCCAAAAAGAAAAAAAAATATTGTAATAGAAATTTAGTTATATTAGAAAATATTGAAAATATTTTATATGTATATTAGAAAATATTTTATTGCTTTCTCTTATATGAAGCATAAAAAGAGAAAATATTGTAATCAAAATTTAGTTAAATTAGAAAATATTTTATAGGAATACTAGAATATATTTTATGACTTTCTCTTATATGAAATATAGAATGAAAAAGTACTGAAATCGAATTTTAGTAATATTAGAAAATATTGAAAATATTTTATATGAATATTAGAAAATAATTTATTACTTTCTCTTATATGAAGTGTACAAGGATAAGATATTGTAACCATAAAATAATCGAAATCGAAATTGTGACAAATCTCCGCATTCAGGATCTCCATGAATCCTAAAAACACTTTTTTGGAATTGTGACTGTATAAACATCTGTACTTTGTACACGATAACTCAAAAATGTCTTGAACTAGACGAATGAAATTGGGTATATGTTCTTTACTCCAAATGTGCTGATTTCAATCAAATGTTGAAGGAAATCCGTTTATGTTAAGTATGCCCGGTTGTTTGATAAAGTTAACACAATATCTATAAAAAGAAGAGAACTAGATGTATTTGACACACACACACATATTTAACATTTAGATACGAACCGAATTTGGAACAAAATCCCATCAAAAGGGTTGATCGTCTGCTGCTCTGTATTTTTACATACGCGTAAACGCTATAACTCAAAAACAGCAATGATTTAAATATATATATATATATATATATATATATATATATATATATATATATATATATATATATATATATATATATATATATATATATATAATTTGGGATGTAATTTTGTGACCATAATAGTACCACATGCGTTAAATTTTTTGTTTCAATTGACTGGGAAAAAAGTGTTTAAATTAACTTTTAACTTTCTAGTAATTTATGTATTAACAGCATTCCAATGATTAATGGCCAAAAAGGCTAATATCTCATTCTGTTTAATATCAATTGCTAACCCATGGAATATGGTTAATAATACAAAAGTGCATTTATTGTAGAGTGCGGGAGAATGTTTTGGCTAGTAATCAATTAGGGATAGCAGATGAATAATGTTTTTTTTTATTTTATTTATTTAGAATTTTATAGAAAATGGCAATAAAATACATCTAATGATTCATATGTATTATACATATCATAATTAAGGATTCGTTTGATATTTTAAATATTGTATTACACATTTAAAATATCTATTTAAATGAAAAACAATATTTACAGGCATACATAAAACTAAGCATTTTTTCCAATAAGAACAAATTTCATATGAATTATACAGATAAGATGTGTTATACAAATCATAATTTAGAATTCACTTCAATTTTTATTGAAAAATAATGTAACACATAATTATTATACTGCATTTAAATGAAAAGCAATATTTATTAGCATAATTAAAACTAAACATTTTTGTAATAATAATAATATTCATATGAAATATTGTCAAAAAAATTTATCTGAGTTCTTATAATAATCCCAGCAATCGGAAATCGAAGCAAAATATATTTAAAGAAAAAATCCTTCCAGCAAAAATCAATTCAGTTGAACTTGAAACTCAATTTATGCCCATATTCTGAGCAGGCATGTATCCGATCTTATTTGCATCGTCAGCATTGAATTGCAGTTCTCTAGGAGAACGCTGCTTGGCTTTCAGTCAATCAAAACTTCTGACATTATGTCAAAAAAAAGTGGTGAATGTTCAAAATTTCACATTTGGAATTCACTAGCTGTTTCATTTTTAAGTTTATAGCAGCGAATTTTTGGCTTTCTGATCATACATTTTTTTATATATTTCTTCCATGAATTGAGTAGGTACCTTCATTTTAAATATGGATATTCGAAATATATAAATGATTTTAATAAATAAAAAAATAATTTTGATTTAAAATCATCAATCAAAATTGAATTTGATTTATCATTTATAATTATAGCTTTTATACTGAAAGTAGTAAAATATATACAAAAGTAATTATATACTTTTGTATATATTTTACTACTGAGTTCATTCACACCATGTAAAATCGCTAAATGTATTTGTAGATAATAAAAAATGAAATTATAAATAATTTATATACATTTTAGTATAAAATCATTGATAAATCATTAGCATCCTAATCTGTGGTGATGATTGAGTCTGCTGATAATAATAAAGGAAAATTTATCAATAAAATATAAATTTTGTATTTTCTATTATCATTAAATATAACATTAATGAGTTGTATAAATGCAGGAATGAGGCAACTTGACAATATTAATAGTTGATCAGTTTTAGCAAATTCAGTTTTTAAAATAAATTATTTTTCTTTGCATATTTTTTGGAATAACTATTTCGTAAATTATATTTATTTGAATGTTCTTAATATTAATTTAATGAATAATATCTTGCTTTTTAGAAAAAGTGACTGCTTAAAAAGACGATTTTTCGCAAAAGTATAAAAAAAATGTTTATGTAATATTTTTAATGTTTGATCAGTTTTCCTTATAAAATCGTTTGAATTTTATTTCTAGGTCCATTTTGCAGATAGACAGATTTTTATATTTGCTTTTACACACATTTTAATGCTATTTTCTGAGAATATAATCTTTGGTAGAATTTTCTTGCTAAAAACCTCATAAATTAAACTTCATTAGATATTTTTTGTTCCAGGTTTATATATTAATTTCTAAATATGTTTTACAGCTCCTGAAGAAGAGAATAAGTAATGGATTCCTTTTGAAATATTTTATAGATTTTCAATGCTAAATAGCGCAAAAAAAGGTTAAAATTTTCATATTATTTATCAGTTGAACCGCAATATTTAAAGAGTGGACGGAAAAAAAGCTTATTTTTTATCTGTGGAATTACGTATCTGCAAAATTTTATACAATGATTTGATAAAATTTTAAACTAAAGAATTTTTACTTTATACTTCTTTTTAATCGAAAAACTTGTCTGTTTTTTGTTTTTTTTTTTTGAAACTTTTTTTATTTAACCGGTATACATTTGCTTCATAGATATTTTTTAATCTTTTTATGGCAAAATGTTTAAAAAAATATATAACTGTTTAAAGCGTCTATCAACAAAATACATCAATAACATAATTACATACCTTAAAAATATAATGAAATGAAGTCATCTTGCTTTGGTAATAATGAAAAATGATTTTGGTATCGGGAAAAGATGATCATTCTGATAAATATAGAATACAAACTTATTATTGAATTATATAAAATAATATATTAATTAATTAATTATGTTTAAACATTTTTTGAAAACTATATAATGAAACGGTTATTTTGCTTAAAAATCTAGCTTACAAGAAAATTAATATCACTCAAAATCGGTGTTTATTAATTATAAAAAAAAAATGAAACTTAAATTCTTCTCCCAATTCGTAGAGTGGAATTGGGAGAAGAATTGTATTGGAGAATTCTCCAATACAATAATTTCCATTGCATCAATTATTTCATAATCAAAGCAACTTAACTTCACATGCAGGACCTAAATCAAATTTCTTCCTCAGTTGTTACTTATGTACTCCATGGTCTATAAATGATCCTGCACATCCTCATTAGAGTGATACCTTGATTCATTGATTTATATAAATATAGTTCATCAAGCTTAATTCAATCCAAAATGAATTTGCAGAGTATTTTGATATTTTAATAAAATGTTTGAAGAAAAATTTTATGCTGTGTTTTTGAAATTCTGCTTTTTATTATCTATCTAAAATAATGTGTTATGTTAAAACATAATTTTGAAATAGATTTATTATTTTGCTAATATGCAAAGGAAAAAGAAATTAGAATGAGGATACTTTTTACCCCCCCCCCATTTGAACATTTATTTTTTAATAAACATTTTATTATTTACTAGAAAGAAACAAGCAGCAACTCATACAACAGCATTGAAAAGTAAGATATGATGAATATTCTTTTTGAAAGAAATAAAATTAGACAGAAACTTTACTGTCATATAGTTAGGAAAATATAAAGCAAAGAAGATAAATTGAATTTGAAAGGTCTGTCACAAATAAAAAGCATTTTTGAATCACAAGGATGGTTATAAGGGAGATTTAAACTTTCTCTATCAGATTTTATAAAATTAATTATCCAGAATTATATTATGATTTCTTCTTCAATTATATTATTCATTTCTTCTTCATAAATTAGAGGATAAAAACTGTCATTTTTGTAATGGAGAAAATATGTAAATTTGATTATTTATATCCTAAATAAACTTGTTATGAAAATAAAGTATCATGCATTTTAAAATTCAATGCAATTGCAAATTATTTCCAAAGAAAGATTAAATATGTGCAGAAATTTAGTAATCGTTAAAAAAAAAGGAATCTGATGTTGTTGTGATTTATTTTAAGCCAAGGTTTTGCACAGTAGCTTCTGAGGCTGAAGACCCCTGAGCAACCGAGGGCAGAATTCTGACTTCTAGCTCAGAAGATAGCACACACACACACTCACTTGCACAACCCCGTTTTACAGGAGAGCTCATGCACGCACTTCACAGAAGGAACACATGGTAGAGAACAAATATGCCCGAAGTAGGACTCGAACCCGTGAAGCCTAGATCTCGGGGAAGATGCGCTACCCCTAAGCCAGGACGATGAGATACATTCGAAAGTGCAAAGTACGTTATAAATAAATAAAAAAATAAGTACATTGGCTTTTATGTTTTAATGCTTTATACTTTACACACAGAGATTACTGAATTTTTTTTGTGTGAAAAGATTAAAAAAAAAAAAAAATGAGCATGAGATTCGAAAGTTGACTCAGTATCATAAATGTTAATATCTCTGTTAGCACAAAATGCTCAACAACATATCAAAAACATTATAAAGATATCGTGTAATATGTTTCGTGCTAACAGAAATACGTATCCTGATGCCAAAGGGAAAAGAATATCCTTTATTTTTTTTTCATTTCTACTGTACGAAGTAGTAAATAAAAACAGAAAAAAATACAGTAATCGTCAAAAATATTGGTTCTAACGGATCTCTATATTTCGAATGTATCTGAGTCGAAGAAAGACCTTTTGGGAACAATATCTGACTGTGAATCTGATTATTTGAAAATGCCTAGAATCAAATGGGTGAAATTTGGAAACATATTTATAGTACATTTGTAAATTTCAATGAAATTTTAAAATAAATCCATTCAGAGTAATTTCGGTTGCTACAATGCAAATGAACATGATAGCTACAAAATGTAAAGAGTTTGATAAATTAAATTTGGTACACAGATTTAGCATCCGTTATATAAATCAGCAGAAAATTTTGCACTAAATCAGTGGAGGGATATACCATCTCTCGGTCTGCAAATTTTCATGGATGAAAAACGAGATATGACCAAAATGCAATGAATTAAATAAATGAAATTTCAAAGATGGTTTTGTGACTATAATTATAGTTTTTTTGTGTACAATTATAGTGAAATTTTAGTTTCAGTTCGAAAAAAGAATCTAAAATACATATTCAGTGCACATACATATACATATATAGTACATACAAATACATGTTTAATACTTGTTAATTAACCGCATTTTAATTATTTTCCACCAAAAAAATATAATTACTGAAAATCGCATATTAGGTTCTTTCATAACGTATGTTGTTAATAATAAAAACAGAAGTACTGCTTTTATTTTCTCTACTACAAACCAAAGTAACATTATATGCAAAAGTTTGAAAATAAAAATCTGAGTACTCTTTCTTTTCGCCGCCTTGCCCATGATTCATAATTTTATGTGGAGTTCGAGAAGACAAAAATATCATATTGGAATATATAAAACTTTATTTTAGAATATATATTTAGAAAATTTTGAGAATATTGCTCCATTTATTTAATAGATAATATAAGGAAATTTTTCATACTAAAATTGAGCAAAAATTGTGTATCAAACGAAATTTTGTCCATAAAGTGTACATTCTGGAAGTAACATGCGTATCTAATAATTAGTAAAGAATTTATGAAGCATTTTTGATCAGAAAAATGAAAATAAAAAAAAAATTATCTTTAATTGCTCTTATTCAATTTAATTTTAAAAAAATGTTTTTAAATGTGAATTTTAATTAAATAGTTAATATTTGAAATTAGAAATGCGTCATATTTTTACATTGCAAAAATTAATTAATGTTTATTCATACAACATTTGGAAAACAATAAATAATGTATTAAAGCATTAAACTCAATAATACATAAAAAAATAAGGATTTACCTTTAAACTTTTCTGTGATTCGATAGTTCAAATTGATACAAATTTGCAGGAAAATACATTTTTTTTCTATCACAAAGAAAACGTCTTTTATAAAATAACTAATCCCTTATTCTTACACCTTTTCACAATATAGTTGTAAGAGTATATCTTTAGATATGATTCCCAAAAACAGCTTTACGAATACGAAACACATAATATATATTAAAAAAATCGCTTTCTACATACATATTTTTGCAGTTCGTCGTCATAAAATATATTTATATTATAATATTATTTATGAATTAAATCTTTTCAAAAATGAATCTTGTTTTTGAGATCATAATATAAAATATAAAAACTGAATTAATACAAATTTTTTGCGTGCTGTTCCACAAGAATTGAACAAAATGCCACATGCAATTAAGATAATTTTTAAAATCGTGTTTTAACAAGCGAGATCAAGAGAAAACGACTATCTTTAATTCACTGTGGCGCCATCTCTATTTCGTTTATTCAGGCATTATTCCTGATGGGTAGGAATAAAAGGCAAAACATATTAAGTTTGAGAAATTTTGAATCTGGTAATTAGGTATTGAAATAAAATTAGTTCCCCGAAAAATTGAAATGATGTAAAAATGAATTGGGATCTTTAATATGTTCTGAAATTATTAAATTAGAAAAAAAGTTTAAAACTTTAATTTAAAGTTTTGAAAAAACTGTCTTAGTGAACACCTACTGGAAAAGAAATTATAACTCATCAAATTTGACTGTAATTTGTTAGAACTATCTGCTTCTTTAAAGGTCTGAAAGATTTTTTTTAATCATGGATCTAGTAGTTTCTGAATATCATATTAATCTATAAAAATTATTCCTGTTTTCCTTTTAAAAATTGTTCCAAACCTCGTGTGTTTAAATGCCGAAAATTAATCCCCAGATATCAAATTATATTCTATAATGTTGAAAAAACTAAACAATTAATACTACACAATATTTTTTTCAACATCTCAAATATATATATATATATATATATATATATATATATATATATATATATATATATATATATATATTTGAGATGTTGAAAAAAATATTGTGTAGTATTAATTGTTTAGTCTTGGGAGTATTAGATCTCAATATTGTACAATATAATGTTCCTGGTATTCAGCGAATGAATTCCGAATACCATCAATATTCCCACAATTCATTTTGATTAGAAAACTCCCCAGGGAACAATTTCTTACAACGTAAAAATGATGAATAAATAGATTTGGTGAAATTATATACTACCCCTATTAGCACAAAATGCCCAAGAACATCGTTACAATATCTTGACGATATTGGCCATCATTCAAAATATCGGATAACATTGTGCAGACATCGTATAATTTCTAGCTCTAATTAGTATAAATTTCTTTAGGAAAAATCTTAATATTTTTATTAATTACTAATTAAAAACTTTTATATAAAGTGGAATACTTATTTTCAAATAACCGAATAATAATTCTAAGTTGTTTCAAGAAGAGAGGAATTTCAAGAAACATGTACGATTCGAAATATGCCCTTCAACTTAGGAACTCTGATATAAATTCAAAAAATATATTCTTTTAATAAATCAGAATTTTTAGCATGGCGATTCATTCAGGTCTAATTACTTTATATGGAAATTTAGCTTAGTAATACTATGGCTTTCTATTAAGATTTTAATTTCTGGACCAGATGATTACAAATTTTATATTCTATTGACACAAAATAAATTTCTACATAAGTTTTCTTCTCAATCAAGTATCAATCTCAAGTCAAGTATTCTTGCTGGTGAAGTGGTGTGGAAATCTAGAGAGAATGCGGCTGATATAAATTCTTTTTTCTCACCTAACTGTAACTCACATTTGCTATCTTCGTTCTCATATAAGTAAGTGTTTCAAAATGAAACTTCAATTTAAACTAAAATATTAAATGCTTCATGAACCATTATTTTCGTTCCATATGAACCTATCATATATTTTGACATAACATGACTCCAACATAAGAGCATCATTCAAAATTACATTTTGCTTTGTTTAAGTCTTTCCTGCTTTGCAACCATATTATTATTTAGTCAGGCTGTGAGATAATATTTGTATGCTTCTAAATATATATAATATTTTTGAATAATAACAAATCGGGTTTAAAAGTAGAAAATAAATAGAAATCAATTTTTCACTTAAAATAGCGTTTATTCAATATATATAAATAACACTACATATTTATAAAATTAATATATATCCTTTAGTTATTTATTCTTTTTATCAAGACCAATAATATATTGAATCATTTGTTATAGATGAAAGTTCGAGACGTGATAAATAAATCATTTGGATGATAATATATAAGATAAATCATTTCGTTTGCTGAAAAAAAAATTATTTGAAGTTGAATATAACCTATTTCTAACCTAGTAAATAAATGATGATAAATGGTATATAAAAAGTTATGATGATGTAAGTGAATTGTATGCACCTGAAATTGAGCCAAGTATGCTCTTAGATTTTCTTTCCCGGGAATTTATTATATAGTACATTAATTATAGTTACCATCCAAAAATTCATTATAAAATAGTCTTTTCTTTATTTTCTGAAGATTAAAATCGCACGTTGTAAAGAAAACTATCAAATCTTTGCAACTTTTCCCAGAAACAATTTTTAAGGAGAAGTCACCTAATAAAGAAGTTAGGTTTCATAAATACAGATAAATATTTTTAATTAAAAAAATTAAAATATAACCAAAAATATTTAATTTTTAATTTTTAACTGAAAATAACCTTATATTTTAAAAACTTTTTCAAAATCCTTACGTTTTATCAAAACGAAAAAGGAATATAAGAAAAGATATAAAAATACATATCATATAAAATTTGTCAAGTAAAAATGAAATATAGTGTTTAAAATATTATTTTTTAAAACTGGTAGTTCACATCGATTTCTCAGACAAACTCATTGATCGTACCGATTTGTCTTGTGATTTTTGAATAAAGAATGTTTTTTTCCCAAGTTTTATTGAATTAAAATTTATTGAATGGAATGTAACAGTGAAAAAACAAATTGATAATTCTTAAAGTTATTAATTTCTTTGTTGCTAGAATTTTCTTTTTTTCTTGTTAATGCAAATGAAAAGGTTACTTTCTTAGTAGAATGCGTATGTTTTAAATAAACTATTCGGCTGTATAAATATATTTTTTAATTTATATAACGGGAACTGTTTACTCATCTGAAAATGTACAAAAGTACCGATTACAGTGATTGCATCTTATGTTCAATAAGGTATAATCATTGTAATCAATCAATATAAAATATAATATTATGTTCAATTCTTAAAATATTTTTAATGAATTGAATCAATCATTTTTAATATTTAATATGAATTATTTTTATATGAGTGTACAAAAGACTATATAGACTAAAGTAGATAATTTGAAGATAGTTCTTCAGCAGAATGTAATATAACGTAAAGTCAATATAGTGTGAAAGGAAAAAAAAATCGCGAAAATTGCAGTTAAATTGAAACTTCTTGTTATATTAAATAAAGAAACTATAATAAAGTACCCGTGTCGAAATTTTCTTTGGACATTGAACAGTGTTTTGATGTTACTTATTTTTCATATTGCGAAATTCGATTTCTATTTAATGATGTCCTCTAACCTTTATTTTTTTACATCGTTGCTTAACTTTTAATAAATCGATGCTTCTACGAAATCAATTGAACTGGTTGCCATGGAAAATGTATGGGAGATGTTGTAAGAAAATAAAGATGTAATGTGATCATCTCCAGGCTCATTAAATATTGTGAGTAGCAAAGATATTGCGAAACATGACGAATTGCACAATATTAAGAAATGTGACCACTTCACTACGGGGAAAATAGAGATAATAATAAAAAGATCATTAAAGAAAAATTTCGCAACAAGAAAGAGAAACAGTTTTTGATGCAATAGGAAGAAGATTGCAATATCAAGATAATGTTACAAATGATATGCTTCAGTTTTTACAAAAATATGATAGCTTTCATGAAAAACATATTTTTGTATAATATACATATACAAAGTAAGATTACTAACCTTTTCTCATTACAGAATATGAGTTAAATTCATAAAGTGCTAGATAAGTTTGTGTCTTTATTTTTTTCTTTCGTAATTATAGGAAAAATTTTATTTAGCAAATTTTTTCTATCATGAAATTTTGATTTGTACAATGAGATTTCATTAAATCTGGAATCAAACAAATGATTTCTTTAAACCCATTTAATTATGGGATTCATTACATCATTTATATTTAATCAAGAATTTTTTTTTGTATTACATTCCAGAAAGTGTCTTAATTGCTATCTAATTTTTCATAAAACAATTATTTTTATCAGATAGGAAGAAATGCATGGCATAAGTAAACCTTAAACCATTAACAAACAAAAGAGACCATGCTTTATTCCATCTTTCTCTTTGATACTTAAAAAAAGTAAATAAATCAGAGCATATCTAAAGAGCTGCAACACCCCCTCGAGGCCTCAAAGCATTGATTCCAAAAGAAATCAAAGCGAAATCTTGAGACTTGTGATAGTAAGTCTTCCCAACTCGAACGGATCATTTGATTTGGGAAACTTCTTATCTCGAGTTGGGAGATTTAGCCTCGCCACCAGAAGCCGTGAGGTAAATGAAGGTCGTTAAAATACTACAAGAGTGCTCTTATCTCATTAGTTGAGATAATCTTTAAAAGAATCTAACCTTATGAATATATGCTTTTGTAGAATGCATGCATTTGAGATTTCCCAGTCTTTTTCTTAAGAAAGTGTATTAATGGCTTCCACAGTTTTGCTTGATTTTATTTTTCTTCAGAAGAAAATAATTCAACCATTTCTTTAATCTATAGAAGTAATGCGTTTTGGTAATTATTCGAAAAAGTTATTTTTTTTATTATTATTGATTCGGTTGCTTTGTTTAATCTTTACTTAAAAGCACTATATTCGAAAATTAAAGAAAAGGAGGTTTTAAGCTTTGTTAAGGATTTTTTTTTTATATATAAATTGGAAAGAAAAAAAAATTCTACTGACAAATCTGTGAAATAATTATATATTTAATTACTTGTAATGCTGGGAAAAAACGCCAATATTTTAACAAAATTATATATATATATAATTTTATGTATTAGCATGTATTAGGAATTTACACTGATCAATATATGATTCTCTCATTGTGTGTGTATATTCGTTGTCTCGAAATGTTGAACTTAAATCTATCAAATTTGGCGCAGATTCTACTTTAAATTTTGATGATGTGAGCCTCAGAACTATTTTCTTTTTAAATTTTTATCTAAGACTTAGACCAAATTTTGGTTTTCAGCTATTTCAGGAAGACTCGTCGCCTTAAAAGGAAACTCATTTACCAATAAGTATTGCTTTAAATATTCTATAATATTTAAATAAATTTTTACAAATGTTAGAATTTTAGTGATCTACGGTTAAACGTGTTGAAAAGGATTATATTTTATTCCCTCCTTACTAAAAGCAAGTGAGAAAATAAACATCATATTGAGCGACAAGCTAGAGATTGTGAAAGCATAGAATTTACATTTCACAACTTGGAAATATTCGATGACCACAACAATTTTAAATTTCAAATGCTGTACATCATGAAATACATATATAATTTTTAAATATTTTGATAATACCAACCTATTTATGAATTTTAAGCGTAAAAATCTTTTTACATATTTTTGAACATTGTTTAAACATAAAATACTTTTTTTATAATTATTAAAATACGTTAAGTTATCATTCGTTAATATTAATTAAAATCAGTCAAGTCTTTGTAGAATTTGATGTTGCTTTTAGTTTGATGTTGTTTAGTCATATTCAGAGCATACTTTCTACAAATTTATTCCGATCACCAAAAGAAATGGAATGCTTGATGAAAAGTTCAATTTAATTTTTTGCTTCTCTTATATACAGTGGAGCAAAATACTTTTTATCCATAGGAATCCATGTAAGATACGACAATACGTCCTATTTCGAAGAAAATACTCAAAGAAAGGAATTTATAATAATATAATTTATTACTGATAAACGATTTTTGGCTGCGAGTTGGTTTACCAAAATAAATGATTGCAAAAATATTCACTTGTTTCCTCAGAAAATTATTTTCGAACTTCAATTTCGATATTATATATGTATGCTTACATTATTTCCAAAGCTTTACAAAGATCTATTCTTTGAGCTTTGTATTTTCCTTTCAGTCGAACATCTTTTTAAGTCGAATTACATCACAAAAAGCAGTAGTATTTTAAAATGGTAGTGCCTTAAACATTTTCCTTCATTTCTTGATTCTGAACTTAAATTTTAATTTTAATTATAACAAATAATTTATTAAAAGCAGGCTATATATTAAGACTACATGGAAAAATAAGAAGTATCTTCATATCTTGATTAAAACAATGGAAATAAAAAGAAATGTTGATAGCAACCTACTATCAACATTTGGTATTATTGAACATATTTTTTTTTTTAATTTTAAGATGTTGTAAAAAAATATTTTTCTGTATTTAAGAAAAAATATTAATTAAAAAAAATTCAATTCAAATATCTTATTTAAATAAAAAATCGTTTCTATGTGTACATTTCCATTCACCAAAGTATATACGTCTTCAACTTTGGTAACTATAGATCAAACGATCTGGCATGTACAGCGTTATCATACATTCAAAACACCAGCATATGCACATACACATACGCATTCATCCTTATTATTAGCAGAGATAGTAGTACATAGCGTATGTACTATACATTCTATACATGTTCTATACATTCTTAAGTAAAGGTGGTATGTAAATGGTTGCGAGATGTGACGGCTAACGGTGGAGATGAGGTCATCATGCATGTCCCATTCTGGGCCATCCAACAACTATAGATGATTCAGAAATATCAAATATTTTGGTTCAAGATTACACTTAATAGTCGAGGTTTACACATAAAAGGTCCGATGAGATTCTCTTCTTTAACAAAGGCCGAAACGTTTGCTCTCAAAAGTCTTTACCCAACACTGTTCTTATCACATTTTTTGTCTTTTCAGGTGTACTTTATGAGGATTGACATCCACATCGTCTGTGAAGAACAAACCATCTGGGAACGGCTAAAAAAATATGAACAAGATATGCTGTAAAATGCTTGGAATGCATGTTCGCCCGCTGCATCAACATCCATGTCTTTTAAATATTTTTATGTGAAATCGATCTATTAAGATGTATCATACCCCACCTAAAAATGTGGAACGTTTAGCTGGAATTTTGTGTGTATATCGATACATTGAATAAAAAATAAAATTTCGCAAAATAAGTATAAAAATTATAGAATATATATATTGCTGAAATTATAAAACGAACTAAGAGTTACATCCTTTGCCCTCTCCACTCGTTAGTCCCCAAGAATCACGTTGTCATTCTTTTAGAATCACTGCTTAACTTCAACTCGGTTCTTTGCTTACCATTTAATTATACATTTCTCTAAGTAATAATAAATTATAAACACATTTATTAATAAAAGTAAATTTAAATTATTTCAAATTGCTTGAACTGCTAAAATTAATTTTTCACCAATTATTAATAATTAAATCGCCAATTTCTAAATATAAAATTTTCTGGTTACACACACACACACACACACACACACACACACACACACACACACACACACACACACACACACACACACACACACACACACACACACACACACACATATATATATATATTTAAATCATTGCTGTTTTTGAGTTATAGCGTTTAAGCGTATGTAAAAATACAGAGCGACAGACGATCAACCTTTTTGATGGATTTTATTCAAAATTCGATACGTATCTATATGTTATATGTTAAATATGTGTGTGTGGCAAATACATTTATATATATCTATATGAAAATGCTCGAAAACAAAATATACGATCTTTAAAAATCCTTGTAAAATTAATTTCCTTTTTCTTGTTTTGATAAGATCTATTTCATCAAAATTAATATACATAAGGCCAATAATTTTATAATAATTGAGGGAGACGGCAAGAATTAATATAGTCATGCCAGTCAACATTAATGAACTACATCTTATCATAAAAAGGGGAATATGTTATTGTAAAGATAACATAGTATTTTTATTATATTATTTTAAATTATACTTTAAAAATAATTATCAAGCATACAAAGTGGTCAGTTATTCTTCAATGTAACGGAATTAATTGATGATGCTTCTGTAACTTGGAAAATTCGCTCCGTACACAAAAAGAATGAAGCTTTGCATATTTATTTCATTCATACTGTATCTTCTTATGAATTATTCTACTACACTATTTGCCCTGACTTTTCGTTTCCGATTATTAATCGAAACTTCTCATTATAAAATTCATTTTTTCGTATTGTCCAGCTAAAAAAACAAGCCTTCGCCGAGGAAAATATGTAATCAACCCGAACACGCGAGTTGTTGCCAAATAATGATTAACGTATTCAGCCTGACTTTGTGTCCTCATTAACATTTTACATTTATAGATGTTCTGGTTAATGTATTCGAATCTACAGAACATATCAAATATAATATTGAAAAATGTTTGTAATATAGGAACATATTTCATTGAGGGATTATATAGATATACAGCATGTCCCAAAATTCGTGTCCCAAATCTTTAGGTAGTGTTAGATATCACCAAACTACTTGGTAAGTGTAATCGTAAACATAGTCATGGCTTAAATAATGTATAATTATGTTCTTAAACGCAATTATAGAAAGTCACCAGCAACCAAATAATAAGATCGCTGTGATTTTATTTAATTACATGTTTACGTCTTATTTTTGACTTCTGCCTGAATTTAAGCCAACATGTATTATGCAGAATATTGCTAAAATTGCTGAGTTTGCAGCTCTCTATCATACTACGGTATTGCTGTGTTCGGGAATACTCTGTTCGAGTCTCACTAATGCAGTTAACAAGATTGTGTGCTTGAAAGATAAAAAAAAAAGTCACATTGTAAATAGGATTGCCATTTCTTTTTCTTGGTTACATTTGATAAGACAAGAAATGTACAGAATACTGTTAAATTCATCATGTTCTATTTTCCTGTAGCAATTGGAGGATGAATCCTGGGACACCTTATATTACAGGGTCAGAAACTCTACAATTTGCACTTCGAATTTGGGATTTTTGAGTCAAAATAGCATCAAAATGAGGCATTTAATAGTATATAAATTCGCATTTTAAAGATTAAGATTTTAGAAATCCAGGATTTTTTTAAAAATCTGTTCCATTTATTGTACTAGGTTTAACCAAAATCAATGACGATTTTAGAAACATATTATGAAGAGCTCATTTTAATTTTCAACAAAATTTTGGGTTACAATCGATAGGCATATCTTAAATGAATATACAATTAAATTAATTCCTAAAAGTAAACTCACTAATATGTCTTTCTAATTTTATGGAAACTAGAATGTGCATGCTAAAGACAAACATATTTGATATTCAAATATGATTGTTATTGTATTAGATATAAAATTTTAAAAAGTATATCTAGGATGTTTATTTAAAACATTATAAAAGATAATGTAAACAATGTCATAAACTATTTAGTTGCAAACAACTCCTAAAATGCACCTTTAACTGTAGTGAAATATGTTATGCATGATTATTTTCATGTTATTGTTATATTCAACGCATAATTCATAATTATTTTCAAATATTCAAAACGTGTTTAATATGTTCTGCCTTTTATGGCTTGGAAAAAATGTATTAAATAATAAAACGTTTCAAATATTATGAAATGTATTTTAAATAACATTAAGATTGCTTTTTCTAATCCTTTATAAAAATTGAGAAGATAGCATTTTGGTGCACTTTAGTAAATAAACAAAGCAGCATTATGTAATTCAAATTGTAAAACTCTTTTAGATGTTTATATTTTGTTCCATGTTTTCTTATATAAGAAAACAAGGAACAAAATATCATCACTATATAGTGAAGGCTTTTGACAATTCTAGAATGAAAAAAATAAATATTCTACAGGCCTTGGCTTTAGGAATACATCTAAATATCAAATTGAACTGATTGATTGAAATTTAGAAAAAATCCTTCTGCTAAATCATGCAGTTGAGTCGTGCTGCCATCTATTAGAAGAAAAGATAACGTTTTGATTCGACAAATAAATTATTATGCTGACTAGTGCTTGAAAATTATGTATAATAGATCGAATGACTTTCTTTACCTCTTTGGATAATTTAAATCAATTTTTCTTAATTTGAAAATGAAATTTATAAATATTTATTTCTTTGATTTGAGAAATATATTTAATAAAGAAAATTTTAAATCTAAAATTCTATATAAAATGCCATTTTCAGTGCAATTAAAATAATCTGAATATAAAGAAATGATCAGTAAAAGCTGAAAAATATAAGCAAACCTAGAGTGAAACATTTTAATCAGTAAATGAATTAATTGTGTACCCATTTATTTTTGTCGTACATAATCTGAATTCATGTATATAGTTAAATAATAAAATATTTAGGAAATGTAACTGCCTTTTTATTATTTCATTATATCCCATTGATTGACTTTAAACATTTGTTTTTTCTGTCCCATGAAGGAAAAAGTTTTAGAAACCAAAGTAATTTTTGACAAATAAGCTATGATTATTCAGTATTTAGTCATCATTAGACTATCGTATACTCAGTACAAAAATAAAACAAAAGAAAATGATATTAATATATCATCATTTTTTTAAATTCATTTTCCCGTTTCCCTTATAATTCCTTTCCCTTTTTATTTATCTATTAAAAAGCACAAGCTGTGCAGGGCAACGTTAGTAAAAGCTATATCCTAAATTAGAATATTTAGATACCATAAATTTGCCATCTCATTAAAAATTGTTACTTACTGCTCCCGTAAACTACGATTAATAATAATAATAATAATTTATTTTAGAATTTGGATTAAGATATTGAAACAATTCGAAGCAAGAGAAGAGTTAAATAATAAAGGGTATCTGAAATTTTAAATTTAAATATATTTCAGCAAAATCTTTATGAAATATTTTTCTAAATCTGCTTTTGAAATTGAATATAGTCCTATTATTCGAAATCACATGATTCATAATTTCTGCGCAGTGCTGCCATCTATTTGTTAGATTCAAACTATATCTTATTACTTATAAAATTTAGGAAAAATTGAGCTTTTTTCAATCTTTTCGCAAAAAACCATACAATAAATTGTTAAGTGTATTTAACCATATCACCATTCACTAGAATTAAAATGATTTGCATTTATTAATATTCATGATATATCTGCATATAAGTAAATTTGTTGCCATATCATATTTATTATAATCTTTTTTCACAACTTGATTTGCAAATGTATTTTATACACAGCTAAAAAGTCTATTAAATTCATACATTTAATGAGGAAAAACTTTAATTTCTCTAAAACTGAAATACTTAATTAAAAACATATACGATAAAATGAACATTCTCTATTTAAAAAAATGAATTTTTAAAATATAGTATAATTTTTAGAAATAAAAATGTAAGATTATTTTTTTTAACTTTATTAAAATCCTAAAATTATGTAATTTGTACAAAATATTCATTAATAAGTCAAAAAATTCTTCTCTGGTAATCAGTTGAAATCAAAATAATAAAGTAGGAGCTAACATGTCATACTTAACTTTAAGTATTTTATATTGAGAAAGGAAAATTTCAGAAGTAAACAAACATTATGATTTCTGCAGATCGTCTTAATTTTAATTTATATCACTAATTTGGTAAAAAGGTATGATGTTTGCTTTTTTTCCTTAATATCTTAGAATTAATTATGTATTCATCTCAATAATTTTGACTGCAAAAAAATAAAAGACGAAAGATATATTTCTATTGATTTGAATGTTTTATCTTGTTTTATGTACTTCTGTTCTTATTTCTTTTCTTTAAAACAGGTTGTATTTGATGCTTCTGCAAATTGTGCTAAAGCTAGTAAGTTTACATTCATTATTGGAAAGGATTATTTAGTAATGGTAGTGCAAATGTTTTAAATGTAAAAACAAAAATCTCATAAATGATTCTTATAATGAGTGAAAAAAATTACCATCTCAGTTGATAATTTAAAATAGAAACAATATAGGTTTGAATGCTAAGTCAATCAGAAAAATTAGAAAATATTTTATAAAAAAATTATTAAAAAGAAGTTATAAAAATACACTGGTTTAAAAAATATCCCTAAATTTCAGGAATATATGATATAATAATAATTGATAAATTGTGCCATCTTTAAACATGTACAAATTTCGTCCACTAGGGTTTTGAAAATTACCAGTAAAGGCAAAATTCGAAGTACAAGAATTCAGTGCTTTCCACTATGTTACGAAGTATATGCCAAAATTAAGAAATTCTAAGTATTAAAGCTTTAAATTGAGAAACCAATATTCAGTTTTCTATCCATAAATTCTGGATTAATGATAAAAAATGTGATAAAATTGAGAATTAGAGTGAAAGAGAAGACGAAAAAATACTAAACTGTTAAAAATACTGTATTACAAAATCAGAATATATGCGCAAGCAATTTCACTTGGTATATAAGGGGAAATGTTGCAAATGCATGAAAAATGTAACAGAAATATACAATAGCAATATAAGAAAATATTATATAAATAATAAATGATATCAGACAATCAAGAAAAAAAATCTAATAAAATAGAGAAAGAATACAAAAATTTCCCAATAATTCTGATGTATTAACACAGCAGGAAAATTTTTCAATTCCTCGTAAAGAATATGTATATGTAATATGATTCTGGAAGTTATGTGGTCGAAAGTGTGAAACTTTTTAAATGAACTTCAATTTATATTGCCACGAGAGACATAATTTTTATATAGGGACAAAGGTACACCTTACATACACCTTAGAATTAGACATACACCTTAGAATTAGAAAACATAAGCGAAAGTGACAGAACCTTTCCCTTTTCTGAGTTTATTACAAGATTCAGATAGGGATTTTTTTTTTATAAGGGTCGACTTAGGCGAGGGAATCCTGGGTATCTTGGTATTAATGATTTTCATTCTTTCATTTAATCCGTGGGAACCAACGGAATCAGAAATGTTCAGAGCGCGTGTTAGAAATATATATATATATATATATATATATATATATATATATATATATATATATATATATATATATATATATATATATATATATATATATATATATATATATATATATATATATATATATATATATATATATATATATATATATATATATATATATAAAGTGCTTAATACCGCTCACCAGTAATGGTGTAAGTAACGAGATCCGCAGTTATGATCTCCTCAAAGAAAAACGGACCGATGATAAACACTGCCGTTATTCCCCACCACACAGTGTCCTTCTCAGACTGAAGAGGTAATGGTTGTAGATGAACCGGAATTTCGGTCGCGAATATCCTGCAATTTTGGGTATTTACAGAGCAGTGCAAATGGAAGTGGGCTTCGTCAGACCACAAAATGTTCTTTGTCCATCCGTCTTCCTCTTCCATCCGGGCAAGAAATGGTTGTGCAAAAGTTTCAGGTGCTTCCAGGTCAGCAGGTAGCAACTGCTGCACATGAGCTATCTTGTACGGATAACAGCGCATCAAACACTGTGGGACGTTACACACCATGCTGATCGGCATATCAGCATTCGGTTGCTGATTCCAGCATCACTCTTAGTCTGTTCTTGTAATGCTGTAGTCACATCTTCCACTGCCGCAGCCGAAACTGGTTCCCTTCCTGTACCCCGTTTCACGTCAAATGAACTGGTCTCTTCGAATTTAGCAATCATTTTTCGCAGATCATTTGTGATTATTGAACCCGATTTTATGGATTTTAATGTCCGAAACTTCCTGATAGCTGTTAGTGCACATTCATCGTTCATATAAAACAAAAGCTTCGAGAGCAGAGTGTGATCCTTCAATAGTTAGAGTCACGATAAAGCATTCAGGCAAAGAGCTGGAGGTCTGAATTTTTATAACAATTATGTCCGCGGTGTGCATGTCATGTATAAGTAATTCTCCATAGAATCTCCATAGAATGTGAGCCCTGATAGCGCCATCTATCTAAACACTTTGTAATTATTTTTTTTCTTTCGTCAAACAAAATTCCATTGCTTCACGATTACTCTGCTAAAATATCAAGTCATTAACCATTAGTTTTAAAATTATCAATTTTTTGAAGCTATTTAGAGCAGTAATGGAATAGACACAAAGTAGGAGAAAAAGTGTGTTTGTGACTCATTGCATATAAAAAATTGTGATTGCAAAGATAGAATTCCGCTCAAACGAGTTACTGGAATTGAGGACAATTTGCTCAAGCGACTCAGTATATCAATTCATTGAACCATCATGATAAACCCGCTTTCTTAAAATCCATATATTTAGTTATGCCATTAATGTCCCACTTTTGTGAGAAATAAAGGATGTTTGTTAGTGAGCATATTCAAAACGTTCTCACCTCTGCAACACCACCTACGGCATCAAGAATATGTTTCAGACCTGACAATGCTATAATTCTGAATTTACTCTGTGTATCCTGTCACTCCTAAAAGTGTTTAAATCTTCAGCTGAGAGATCGTTTATAAAGTATGTGAAAATTTAAGGACCCAATGGAATATTATTCTGCATAATTGTAAAACTTATTTTTATTTTTATATTTTTTTAAAAATTAATAATATTTAAGAAAAATGTGAAAAATATAAGTTCAATTGATAGAAAAATCCTGGAGATATGATTTGAAAACTTAAAATACTAGATATTAAGATTTTTAGATAACATAAATTTACATTTAACAATTATAAATACATAATATCCATTCTTCTTCTTAAAATCAACAAAAACCTTTTGATGAAATCTCAGATTGCGATTTATAGCTAGTTAAATACTACTTTTAGAAAGTATAATCTCGTCTTTGAAAATTAGACATTAAATAAAGGAGGATTTTAAGTGCATTTAAAAGTATTCCTTATAATGGAACAGAGCTGGCTGTAGAGGGACGGTCTAGAGACTTTCATAAGATAAGCTGTTTGTTTGTTTGTTTGTTTTTTATAGCACTTGCCACTGACAAGCCCACTGTTACGAAGACAGCGATTTAAGCCTGAGGGGAACGTCTCTTATTTTTTATAGCAGCGCCAACTAGGGCCAAGAGTACGACTTTGCCACTCACGCATCACTCATTCGCTTGCACAACCCCTTTTTACAGGAGGGCACATTCACACATCACACAGATAGAACAACAGAAGAACAACCATGCCCAAACCAGGACTCGAACCCGGGACGCCCAGATCACGGGGAAGACGCGCTACCCCTATGCCAGGACATAAGATAAGCAAATTATATTTCTAACTATTTAACCTTGGTCAAAATCTTTAGATATAATAATCATATAAATGATTAGTAGTCTTTCCACTTCTTTTCCAATATCTGCCCATGATTGTTATATATTTTCAGAACCTTCTTTGTAAGTAAATTAAGTTTTAACTTTTAAAATTAAAATAATTTTCGCATTATTTGGTATTCGTTTAGTCCTAATGAACTATAATTAAGATTCATTTAACGATAAATCTTAATATACTCTTATATTCACATATAAAGTGAAGCCAAAGTATTTTAATCAATCAGAAATATTTCTGCTTGAGCTACCTGAATAAAACCTCTGTAACTAACTGAAGAAAGAAAAAAAAATGTAATAATTTCTTTGGTTTTCTAAACAAATGTACACAGTTTAAACTCAGAGACAAAAATTCAGCTAAATGAGGCAACGATATTTCAATTAGCTATCTAGTTCCTTTTCTTTACTGTAAATTCCTGTTATTCGTTAATTAGTCTAAAGATTAAGTAAAAGTTAATTTAAGTTGCAGCTAAAATTGCTTCCGCAAGTAGAATTAGATTTAGAGTTTTAGTAATTGATTTTTTTTACTATAAAACTATTGTTATTAAATGGGATTAGGGGTAATTTCAATTATTCTTAATTAGTAATTAACCTTGATTTGATTTTTAGTTAGAAGAACATTCGAACATTTTAAGTGACTAAGTAACATCTGAAACAGCATTCCTTTTGTTATTAAGTGATTAAATGTTGATTATTATCAAACCAGAATCTATTAATTACTTTTAATTTAAATTTTTTCCTGCTCCTTAATTAATTATTACCTTACTGAAAAAAGACTGAAATAATTGCAAGTTGACATTCTTTTCTGTTTTTAATTGTTTCACTTGTTATAGTTCAAATCCTGTATAATCTTTTTCTATAAAATTTTGGAAAATTTCAACATTACAATTTCATCCTACCCATATTTTAATAAAATAAAATTCAACTGACGCACGCGCACAAGCGCGGGGAGTCACCGCATCTAAAGCAGATAGTATAAAGATTAAAATCCCTTTTTTGTTCTATAATATTATTAAATTTCAATGCACTAGTGAATTTTGCATACGCCAAGCAAGAGTTCATGCATTTATTTTGTGTTATGATTTTTTATTTGATTATATTATTAGTTTAGCAAAGCATTATTACACCTAACGTTAAAAAAAAAAAAAAAAAAAAAAAAAAAAAAAAACCGACTCTACAAACCACTCTACTAGAAAATATTCAAAGACTGTGAATCAATTTTGCTTAAAAATTTAATGATTACTTAAATGAAGTCATATATTTTTTGATGCTGCAAAGTTCTTACTTCAGTAACAAACATATTTTAGATTATCCAAAACTCTCAAATGGGAGAGAATAATTTTAAAATCAGGACAAGAATTGCTTACATTTTATATTTTCCCACTTTTAGGGAGTATATAACAATTTTAGTTTGAGAAATTAATCAAAATAAAATTAATATTAATTCATTCATTAAGGCTGTCAAATAAAGAAATTTGCTGAAAATGCTAATTGGAAAAGTCTCCGAATTCGTTATTCAGATTAAATAGAAAATTAAGACACAACAATGTCAACAAAAGATACATATCTTTATAGAATTAGAATAGGTAGAATTTTGACAAATAAAAGTAAACTCAAAAGTAAGCAATAAAAATGTAATTGTTTACTGAATTTCCGAGGTCACAATGACCTCTCGATATTTTGATGAATAGGATTTTAATTTAGCTTTTAAATGTGTCATAATTATTGGAACAGAGATTGCATCGCATACACAAATTAAAAAAGGAAAATTAGCGTTAAAAATATTTCTTAAGAAATAAATATCTCTTTAGTACAACAATTTTAAGAAGAAAAAAACTTAAAACTTTTTCATGTTTTTGATGAGCTTGGAAGGTTATTTAAAAGACACGGATTATTTTTGAAAACAAACACCTTTTGAAGCAAAATTTGTCCAGTAAATACAGAGAAAATATTGGGAAAATTATTTAATTAAATAACCCCTAATTAATTTTGAAAATACTTTATTTTTTAATTTGACATCAAATAAATATTTTTATCTTCATTTAAATTAAAAAAATATTTTTATTCAAAAATTACTTTTTTTTATTTCATAGAAAGGCATGCAAAATCACGATGTTTTTATCAACATAAAGCGAGATTATATTCAAAAAGATTTATATACAGACAATTCTTTTAAGTTAAGCGAATCTTATGCTGATTCTTTGTGAAAAATAAGTAATTAAAATGCTAATTTGGAAGGAAAAAAATTCTCAATAATTCTCATTACCCTCAACTTTTAGATAATTCCTTTTCTTCAAAACAATTTTTTTTTCTTCTAAATCTTATGAAATAAGATATAATAATCATATTTTCTCCAGGCATTTTTAATATTTCAAAGTGCAGATCATAAAGATGGGAGGGGGGGGGGGCGGTGACTTCTTATCAGATACTGATTTTTTTTTTTTTTCTTTCGTAGTCATTTCTGTCAGATAAATATGTCAGATTCATTTTCATTGATTTTAAAATGAAAAAAATTCTTCAAAAAAAAAAAAAAACTATATTCGATTAAAACAACTTACATTCTAGAAAAAAAAACCATCGATGCAAACTGATTTCATTTCATTTCATTGGAATTGTTTTACAAAAGAATTCTTCTTCTTCTATTAATATTTAAACTAACTCGTTATGAAGAAAACTTTGAAATGCCTTAAGGACATTTAATTACAATTTGCTGAGTTTTAAACTGGTTTGAAGGGAATTGATGAAATAATTTTAAATGGAGAAAATACAATAAAAGGAGTAGTTAAAAAATTGTCGAGATTTCTTTTTTTTTTTATTTTTATTTGAATGCTTCCTATGAACTTTAATACATTGTAAGAAGCAGAAGATATGCAAGATCCTTTGGACATACTTTTGTTTGTCCTTTAAATCAGTTGCTGATTTTTTCAAACTTTATTAATTATCTGCATGACCTTTAAAAAAAGGGAACTATTCAAGATTCACAGATATTCTCCATTGTCGAAGACCGGACAAATCTATTTTTAATAATTTTCCTTTTTTACTGACATATTTGAAACTATATTTTGTCGGATTTATGGAATGAAAAAAAATTATTTACTAACATTTATTATTTTATTGATATATTTTTCAGAATTTATGAACGATTATCTATAATCTTTGCAATTGAGAAGTAACCTGTTTTGAAACGGATATGCTTTAGATGATTCCTGGCCAGAAGACCTTGTTGGTAATTCTTCTAAAGACTGTTAAATTTATCTGTTGTCCAAACTGAACTTATATAGCAAGCACACAGATTAATTCATAAAAAAAGTGATTTTTTACGCAGTGCTGAATTGCGTCAGAATAAATGCCCAAGATGTATTTACTACCAATAACAGAAAATAAATCATCTCGACTTTTTCCACCTGGCTAATTTATTTCTAGAATTCTGACAGAATCCACTGATATATTGAAAACATGATCACTAGCTTAATCTGTTCCACCACTGAGATTAAAAGATTCATCATCAGGAAATGTCCTTCTTCTTGCTTATATATAAAAAAGGAATCCATTAAAAGTCAAGATGGATCTGTGAAATGGATTGCATTATTTGTTGCTTACATGTGATACGAAAATAATAAGATATAAAATGCGGAATGTGGCTACTTGTATTTGCATGCATCTATATCCCTCTCTTTTGCTGTTTTTATATGTTGGCTAATTGTGAAAAAACATCATAAATCTTAAAAGCAGTGTCCAATCTCTTTCAGGTTGGGTTATGCCTGCTTGCGTGGTTGTATGCTGTGTTTAAAGTAATTTCTATATTCAACCTAATGTTATTCTATTAAATATATAATTCTTTTAAACCAATGTCGTTTTTCTCGACTCGTTTGCATATCGTCACCTTACAAATGTTCTATTGAGTGAATAGAATCTAGTATTTGATATTAGGTGAAGAGTGAAGTTAGATCGTGGTTAAGTCATTCGTCTACTTCAATCAACTTATATATATCGTGCATGTCCATATCACTTGTGTATTTTACCTTACAATGATATGGATATATTTTCTAAGAAAAAAATCTTTTCAACTTCTCTCTCTCAAAAAAAAAAAAATCTTTATTGAAAAAAATGACATTTTTTTATTATTATATTTAGAAAAGGATATCTGAATCGTCTTTGCCATCAACCATTAAAATATTCTATATCCTTTGAGTGAATAGGTTGAAACAAGGCTGATTCCTTTAATATGGAAATGTCAAGATATTATCATCTATAAGCTATGGATTATGAAACCGCATCTATTCTAATAAAATAAAAATAAATTTAAAAAAATACATTAGAAATTTTTAACTGCTGGTGTAATATAATTAAAAAATTTCAAAATAATCATATAAAATTCTTATTTGATTTGATTTTCAAAGGAATTAAATGCGTAATATATTTTTTCTTAAAATGAAGAATACATTTTATTCTATCACATTGTAGCATTCTATACAGATCATCAGTTTATGAAAACCGTTTCCAAGTAATGAAATATGATTCTAACATCCTAATCCTTGTTAAGAACAAAAGTTAACTCTTCCTTAACAATAAAAGTGATTAATTGAAGTTACTTTCATAAACGACACTTTTACTTTCTCTTCAAACGGTTTCAAATTTTCAACACATTGTACTTCAGATAGCATTTATTCTTTCCAAACAGAATGATCTGTAATGAATTTTAAAGAATATAACGTTTAAGAAAGCGCCAGTTACACCCAAAGTTCCGTAAAGAAAATCCGTTTTTATGAATTAAGGAACAAACTTTCGAAATCTTCAGACGACTTTAGTCAATTCTACCAAAGACTGTTCTACCAAAGTGTGTTTTGCCAAAGTCGATTCTACCTTTAGTATATTCTAACAAATGACACATGTGTTGCGTAACCAAAGTAGATTTAAGGGCTTGTTTTATTATAAATGTCCATTCGTGAAATAATTTGCTGATTTATATTTTGATGTTCATCATTATATTTAGCTAGACAGCTCAGGGTGGGCCAATGACTTCCTCTGAATTCTGTTTCACTGCATTCCGCTTTTTACACTTGTACGCCAGTTTCTTTCCTGGATAGTCAGGAAGTCTGTCTCCGCTGCCTCCAACCATCTCATTTTTGATCTACCTCTTTTCCTATTTTTTAGAGGTTTATGTAAAACATTTTTTTTTAAATATGGAATCATCATCCTATCTAAATTTATGAGCCGCCCAGTTTATCCGATTTATTTTTATGAATTTAATAATATCTGGCTCTCTATAGATTTTATATAGCTCAAAGTTATATCTTCTTCCCCAAACATTGTTGATTTCTATCCCACCAAGAATATCTCGCAGAATTTTTCTTTCGAAAATGGCTATTTTATTTTCTCCAGTTTTGGTCAGGGTCCAGGTCTCTGAGCCATAGGTAAGTGTTGGTCTAATTAAAGTTTTATATAGAAAACCTTATGTATTTCTTGATAGTAGGGAGGATTTAAAAAATCGTTTTAGTAGTAAAATGCTTTATTGGCATTCCTTCGATGACCTTGAATCTCCTTGACTATGCTATTATCATCAGTAACTATAGATCCAAGATAAGTAAAACGCAACAAATATTTACTTTATAGAAATTATTCACCAAAGCGAAAGCTGAATTATTTCGTTCTCTTTAATATTTACACAGTTTTTGATCGTTATATAACGCTCATTTTTATTTTCCCATGCATAAAAAGTAAATTTTGTAATTATCTATTCTAATAATAAAAGTTAACAGTCACGATGCTGTTGAAATTTTATTAAAAATTTAATTAATACATAATTAAGAAAAAAATTTAAGCTTTCCTATTATTACTTCAAAAAATATTATTGCACAAAAATAATTTTTTCACTGTATTAAAATTAAAAATTGTCTTTTTAATGAACCATTTTAATAATAGTCGACAGTTTTGGTGAAATTTGGTATTTTTTTAAAACTATTCTTAGTTGATTTTTAACAATAGATTACATTACTGTTCCGAAATAAACGTTTCCATTATTTTATCAAATGCTTAACCCAACTGGGGACGTTCGGTCTGTGAGACCGCTAGTGATGAATTTTCTGTCTCCCCTATTCTATTTTTAGCTCATTTGAATGGATTGACCCTGTAGCTTCCTGTTTTATGACCTTGAATACACGTGCACTTTTTCAACCGATTTCAACAGACGCTTTTTAAAATAATTCAGTTATTTCTTCGAGTGCGGTCTCTAAGACCGCATCTCCCTGTTAGTGTCCGAGCGATAAACAAGGCTTAGCAGATGGCGCTAAAATTTGTCCCCGAAATATCATCCAGTTTACTGTTCCTATTATGAAGCAGTGCTCCAGACACTTTTAAATGAAGAATAAAGTGTTTTTAATGATAAGGATAATTGTACAGAAGAGTTTTTCGATGAAAGTTCGCATTCAACTGATTTTGATATGTATGTTCAAACATAATTAATTTTTCTAGTGATAATGTATTTTGAAAAATTTATAAAATATATTAATATACCAAGAGTTATATATACAGAATTTATAGGTTGATTTTTATATTTAAAATGCCCTAGAAAACCGTTCTATGAAAGTCACGCAAACCGATAAAAAAAAGGGCCAATTTTACACATTGTCATTTTTTTTATCTTTGATATAAGTGTTTAATTTTACATTATATTGTCTCCTATATACCTTCATATAATGTAAAAATAAATATGATTGAAAAAGTAAGAAGTAATATGCTTTTTCAAGAATATTATTTATTGTAACATGTAATTTGAGAAGAAAATGTATGTTCCAACGCATTTACTTTTTTCAATGATAATATATTTTGGAAAATTTCTAAAACATATCTATATATCAATAAAAATATCTGCAAAATATATTGGCAGTTTTTCATACTAATACAATTAGTAGAAAATTTAATTTGAGTGTAAATGAAATGTCAACTAAGATTTCTGTCAACTATTGGACCAAATTCTCGATGGTAAATTGGTATATCTCCATGCATGTGGAGATAGGAAAGATGTAGATATATTAAATCTAGCATATGGTTTTATGATCACAAATGCAGATATGCAGTTAATTTTGAGCTAAATGTGCCAAAGGTTGACCGTTCCTCACATATTTACTATCAGTTGTGAAAAGTTCAATTATTTTTATATCTATTTACAAGCAATGTTATTGTTTAAACAACGATACAATAAATGTTAACAAAATTAGTCCGAAATATTTAGTGAATACCAATTTTTAATTTAATCATTACAAAAAAGGAAAATATTATAAATAATTTCTACCGTTACTGTAAAATAAGAATGTTTATTAATTTATTTCAAAGGAATTTTGGTTTCTAAGAATACTTACTCAAAACAATGCATAACGTTTAGAAATACAAAGCGCAAATTAAAGAAGGAATTAAATGAACAATGCTCACAAATATATTTTGATTAGAAATATTTTTCTGTAAATTCTTGGTATCTTCCTTAATAAAGAAAGCTGGAATAAACTTTGTATACATAATGATTTCATTGTTTTGAAACCGACTGCTGAATGGAAACGGTTGTATGTCATCTGTGCAACGCTCAATTATCATTTCTTTAGTATAAACCATTCATAAAATAACATTCAAGTTCAAAAAGGCGAAATTCAATTGCTTATTGTTTCATATGTATGCATAAGGTTGCTGGTATGTGCAAAGAAATTTGCTTACCATACGCCACTGAAATAATAGGAAATTTCTGAAAGTAAATATAATTAATAAACAAGGAAAAGAAAAGAATGAATACCTATTCCAAACGAAGTAATTGTTGTTTAATATTTTTAATATGTCATTATTTTCATTTTCTGGTGAATTGAATGATCTAGTTTATGTGGAAATTGAATTGATTTTAAATATCTGATAATGTTTAAATTCGAAAATGTAACATGAGAAAACTCGTTATTATTCTATCCAAGTCCAGAGAAATTTTTTTGGAGTTTTTGTTTGCAAAAGAGTTTAGTTCAATTTTTAATGATGAATACTCTTCTTAGCATGGATAAATAATTAAAAATTGTTGTTTGGATTAAAATGTTTATTTATTGAATGTCATATGTTGCATAATTTTGGAGAAGAAATGAAACAATATAAATTCGATACGGCGTCTCGTATATTCAGGAAAGTAACGAGCAGCTATCATAAAGTGACTATGCTGAATTTATTGAGACTGGATGCACAGTCCCCTAGTGGCGAAAAAAGAATGTTACAGAGAAAATAAAATAGATCATCCAAAAACTCCAGTTACAAAAGATGTACAATTTACCAAAAAAAAAAAAAAAATGAAAACGTTTCATGGGGTTACCTATAAAATTGGTGGAGGTATTTGGAAATAAAATTATGAACTTTTAGTCATTTGATAAAGGGTTTGTCTAATATTGAAAATTGTATTCTTCTGTATTATCATACAGTTTGTCCAAGTTAGGAAAAATTGAAGTGAAATTAAAGCAACGAAAAAAATGAATGAACAGAATACAAAATAAAATCAGAAAACGTATTTATAGAAGAAACATGCACACACACACACGCACACACACACACACACACACACACACACATATATATATATATATATATATATATATATATATATATATATATATATATATATAATTTTTTTTTTTGAAATCGAGCGTTTGTATATATATATATATATATATACAAACGCTCGATTTCAAAAAAAAAAAATGACATATTTTAAATATTTTCTCTTTGTATACGTCATAAATAAAAAAATGATGATAATTGCAAAAATATTCTTTCTGTTAAAGGTATTTTGTAATCTTTGAAAACTTTTTAACTGCATTGGCCTGTTCACCGTAAATAAAAAAAAATGCCATTCAATTATTTCTACTAATATTATGTTATGCGTCTTCAAAGTACTTTAATTCCTAGCTAAAATTTTGCATATATGGTAAAATGATTTTATATAAAATTTATCCGTTTGAATTCTATATTTTGAAAAACTTTTCTTTTTATTACAATCTTAAAATCCATTTATAATTGAAACTTGGGTATTCCATACAAATTTCTTATTCTATGCAATAAAACTCATATTATAATCTGCATTCTTTCAAACACCTCCTCAGTCACAAATAAGTACTTCAGCAACTCCAAACACGTTATTATAGATCCCTTAATAAAATATTTACCTTGCTGTTGAAATATACTCTTCGAGATCCAGAGACGAAATGTGTCGCATCTTATTAAAGCAAACTTTAGATGTGTACGTTTATTACACCCTTTTATATACGACCTTTTATTTTGCTTTCGATGTCGAGAGATAGAGAGCATTAAAAAGAAGATGCAAGAAATTCTTCCAACCTCATCTTCAAATAAACCAAAGTAAGAATATAAGGATGGTACATAGCAGATATTAGGTTTAAACTATGGTTGATTTAGCCATAAAACTAGACAGAAATTCTGCCAGAATGCTTCCTTTGGAATTTCTCTTATGTCTACCAAAATACAGCAAGTTCTGAATTTTATGTCGTCATGTAGATAAGAATAAAGAGCATGAGTTTTGAAACACTTTCCTTTGAATTCAAGATACCAATTTTACTAAATCAATCAAATACTTGTAGAAAAATTGCAATGCACCACAAATCATAAATTAAAACTAACTAAAACTATGCGTTTCTTTAGCTGAAGGTCCTCATATTAGGGAATATGCACATGGATATTCCCTAATATGGATTTTATTCTATTATTAATAAAGTCCAGAATTGGAGTCTAAGGATAGCATGATATATTCCTTCATTTAAGAGTTTGTTTTCGTGAATTTTCTTATTCATATGCACGTTGAATTATAATCTTCCTGTTGATAAATACTTCAATCCAAAATTTGATAGAGGTTTTTAAATTGCTTTAAGATAATATACTAAACGTCATTACTGTTTTAACGCTATCATGAAGCGGACGTCTTCTTAAAGTAAAAATAGACCACAAAAAAAAAACTATTTTGGGAAAACAGAATGGGTATAGGTATATTTCTGGCTAATATATACTTATCTTTTAAAAAAAAGGAATACGGTTTTCTGTTTTTAAACGATAAGTATATGTTTAGTATATAAGTATATGTTAAATATATGCTTAGTATACGATAAGTATATGTTTGTTTTAAGCGTTTAAGTTTCCTGAACAATTGACTGAGATTGTTCATAACTTTGATGTCCTCTTTCAATGGTAGTTGCAGAACAGTTTCTTACAATCATTTATATTCAAAAAAGTATATATATATATATATATATATATATATATATATATATATATATATATATATATATATATATATATATATATATATATATATATAGTTATAAAAACATGTACTTCTGATAACATTTCAGAAAGAAATGATGTGAATATAATGAAAATATTCCTAAATTAAACACTAGAAGAGGACAGACAAACATCCATTATTTGAAAATATAACTAAAATATAATCGTTGAGTATTAATTATGCAACATATAATTATAACGAAATGTAAGCGACACACTAATGCAATAATTATAAAGATTCTACATAAACAGTAAGATCCAAATTTGAAAATTCAGAGTAAAATTCTAAGGCAAGGTAGGTTATTTTTTTAATGTTCTTTTTTTTAATATTTTTTAAATCAAAAATTCATATTATTCAGAAAAGGTAATGTATCTCTAAGGTAAAATTTCATGTATTTCATTTTCCACCATACTTGGTTCCCCTGATAATATACTGTGAATGTAAGCTTGACAAGAACGATGTAATCATAAATTGACTACTGCCCTGAAGCACACAGAAAAAATAGAATAACTGGATCGCCGCTACCGCATTACTGGCAGGAAATATGGCTGAGTTCTAAAGGCCATCCATCCACCAGCCACAGTTCAAGCCACGTACAAAGAAGTGCGTCCCGTAATCGATGGGAGGTAGCCAACCCCCAGCTTTTTTCTGTACCCTCCAGGGTGGCGAGAGCCAGCCACTATACCGGAAGCTTCTCACGCTCATTTCTGAGGTGCCTTCCGGTAGGAACGAGAACGGTGTAAGGATTTTAAAATAGTATGAGTTATATGTCTATCAAAATTTACCGCTTAAAATATTTTGTTGAGGAAAACTATAAAACTAAGTTACACAAAATGGTTTACGGAAATGTTTAGCAACCGCGAAATTTTGAGAAAAAAAAGGTCTCTAAAGCCGTTTCGTTAGAAATTAATATCGTAGAATATACATATGAGATATGATTTAAAATGTGGTCCTATAAATCTTCCAGAACACTCATTAATTATATTTAACAGAATTACATGTCAACTGTTTTTGAAAATGCTGTTGGACCATCATAGTAAACGTATTAATAACATTAGATACGAAAATTCTAAAATGCTAATTATTTTTCTCTGTGATCCAAAGATAAATAAAGTACCTCAAATCTCCTGCATCCCTCGCACATTTACGCAAGAGGCAATTTGTAGCATGGGAGTGATCGTTAAAGTCTTAGAAAGTCTTTTTAATGGTCCGGAGGGATGATTGAAACGTTTCTCGTAATAAATTTATTTACGCTAATTGCTGTTTTGCGTTATATTTTGTCATTATATCTTATCTAGCAGTTTTCGGAAGTCGTTAACAATCCACTTTTCAGAAAAGAATGCCGTTTGTTTCTTGTGCTTCCACCACCGTTAAAGTTTATTATAAATAATTTACAACGACTTTATTCATAATATTCTTTAAACTTGAAAAGTTTGTTTTGTTTTAGAAACAAACCAAAATTTAAAGATGAAAAGAGGAAAATAGTATTTTCCGTATTCATTAAACGGAAATTTGCTCTGTTCGTGCAGTTATTATATCAACATATAAGAGATAAAACATATAGTTTAAATTTCTGTATTTAAAAAAAAAATGCAAAATCCTGTATTTATTTTCTAAGAATGTGGGCGGCAAATTTGTTTTTTAAATTTGCATAAATGCTTAAAATTTTAATCTTTTATATTATATTTGAGGTACAAAAGCGTTTAAATTAAGCCTAAACTTCCAATACAATATATTTTATTAATAATTTAACCAGTTAGAATTTTGTCAGCTTAAAGTATTTTATTGCTACTAAATTAATTCTTCGATTAATAGGTGACGTTTATTATTATAATGGTTTTAGAAAGCATTAGAAATTTCACTAATATGAAGAAAGCATATGAAATGATTTTTTTTAAAATTATGTTAATAGCAATCGTGCTATAAATAATACAAAATATCAAAAAAAAATATTTTTTTCCCATTATATTAATTTTGTAATTTGTGATGATTATTAAATAAATGTATTAATAATCGCTGGAAATATTGCTGATATCCTGTTGAATTAGTTATTAAATAATTTTAATTTAAATATAAAACTTTGGATTTATACTATTAAGATTTAAAGATTTATTTTCCATTTGAAAATTAAATATTAAACTTTGCATATTAATAGAGCACATATAAAAATAATTCTGAAATGGACATTAATTTAAATATATAAGTAAGCATTAAATCTAATGCAAATAAATGGATACTAGATATAAAAAAACGTAGCAAATGATAAAATTTTTACGCCTTTCCTTTTATCTAATTATAGTAAATATCAAGGGCTCAAATCTATAGAAAGATGCAAGTGATCAACGTGCTGTAACAGCTGAAAACAAGGCTTAAGGATATTTCTAGGATTTTAAGTATTGCGAGGATGGGAGCTCATATTTCGCTCTTTTGCAAAATTTACATTTATTACATTACCCATTTCCAATCTTCATTCCTTCAAAATTATATTTAACTAGCCGCTTTTGGCGATCAGCTGGTTGGCCGGGATTAAGTCCATTAAAATTTTCAATTAAATACTTTATGCAATTTTATTCACTAAATAGCTGTTTCAGGGAAATATTTTTAAGCTTGAGATTTTTATAGTCATCTAACTTATACTATTATAAAAGTCTGTAGGAGTTCTATTCATTTACTAAGCATCTCTCTAATTTTCCATCAGCTCCCGTAAAATTTGTACTTTAAATTTAAGTATAATTGATTAAACAATTAATAGATTTTTTTGGTTCACTAAAACCAAGAATGTTTTTAAAACGAGTACAGAAAATAGAATCGTTCGATATTAAATTCTTATATGAATTACAGAATAATTTTCAGAATTTATGAAATATATCAAACAATTATTTAATAAAAAATTCTCAGATTCATCTAAAAATTCAATTTTTGGTTTTACCTTCAAAAGGATTTAAATGACGTAATTAATAATATTTTCTTTTGTTTCATTTTATATAGATATTTCAAAAATTATGAAGTCAAAATTATGAAGTTTGGTCCTAAGAAATCGTATTCTAGTAACTGTTCTTGACACTCCAACTTTTAAATAAATAAATAAATATTTTTATCTTTTTTAATCAAATCAGATCGATTAATGAAATTTTAAATATTACATTTGTAGAACAATAAACATTCTCATAATCTTAGGGCAATCAGCTTTGCCGAAAATCTGAGATCTTCTTCTAGATGGTTGATGGCATGATCAAAATCCGTGCGTTCTTAAAAGATGGTAATATTCAAATTTTTAAAGCTCACTCAGTTTTGCTTGTAATAGAGTGGAGTTTTCTTTTTATTTAAAAACTATTAGCTTTTTCTGCCCTGTTAATTTGCTGGGAATATTGGTTAAATTTAGTTTAATTTAAGTGCTGTAGATATAGCTTAATGTCCGCGATTACACCAAATTAACGCATGAAACGTACTAATAGACATGATTTCCATGACATTATAGTTCTGTTAAAATTGTAATTCTCATGTTCATCGATCTTCTAAATTTCACATTATCGTAACTTTAATATTTTTTATCCGTTTCATAAAATAGATGGATATTAAACAAAATTCTTCTAGTACTTCCCATCATGGAAAAGAATCATACCACAAGCTTTTGATAAAACAATGAAAACGGTTTAAATTTCAGGGTAAAAATGTAATCTCTTGTTGGAAATTAAATAGAAAAAAAAAAGATTTTAAAAATAGCCAAAATTTAGCAAAAAGTTGCACGGTTATCAAATTGTTATCATTAAAAATATAATTTATTACATGTTGAAACGATATAAAATTCAATTCCAGCCATTCAAAGTATATATGTGCCAAATTTGATAATTGCGGATCAGATAGTATGGTTCATAAATCGCCAAGACACACACACAGACCGTACATGGACACACGCACATGCACAAGCACACATAAATGGAAATTCGACTTATCTTGATGAATAAAATCGATGAAAAAACATTCTCATTGGTATTATTCTTCTATGTCATTTAAAATTTTATTCTTCACTTCAAGATAAAAGCATAAAAAAAAGAGATTTCACTTGAGTCACTTTCAATATTTATAATTGCAGATTTTGATAAAAATGATTTATAAAGGCACCGATTTCAATCGTATCAGGTAATGGCTCTTTATCCCTTTTTTCATTAAATCAATATGTCAAAAGCATTTGCACCGAGTGTTAAGTGAAAGAATTTCTAGGAAAAAAAAAAAAGGAAAGAAATTAGCTAATACTTTCTTTGACTAAACCAACTTACATATTTAGATGAGAAAAATTCTTAGATTGAAAAAAAATTGATTTTTTTCATCCTGAGCGATTGTTAAAAAATGACGTTATTTTATATTTATAATTTTGTCTTGAAATGAACTCAAATGCTGCTCTTATCAACGTTAGATTCGTTTCATTAGGATAACAGTAAAATAGGTTATAAAAGAATAAAATAAGTTAGACTCATGTAACAAGGCTACGAAAGAAAAAGGTTTCTATTTTATATTTAAATATGTTCATTAATTTTGTTGTTATAGATGTAATTACAAATATTATTTATAGTTGCGGCGGCAATTGCCTTAGAAGAATTTTCTTACCTTTATTGTCATACTAGATACCTTAGACGATCTGCTGGTTTTCTGGAAATATTGTTTATATGTAATATTAGTTCAATCACTTAGATGAAATTTCATGTACATGATTCCGACATATTATCAGACATTAAAACCATATTGCATTATTAGTCTTGCATGTTTTCTGTATATTGTATATATGAATTTTCCTAATGGAAACCATTTTTATGACATCATACTGTAATTAAAAACGCAACTTCCCGTTCATTGTATTCCGATTTTCGGGGTATTGCATATTAAATATTTTTCGTTTTATAAATTGCCTTTTTATAAATATTGCTGTTTTATAAATATTAAATAGAAAGCTTCTTTCTTAACTTTCAACAACAGAAGAAAATTTAAATATTTGATAAAATATGAAAGTGGTTTGAAGTGTTGGGGATGGAAAATAGGCAAAACATATATATAAAAAAAATGTGAAAAGTCAGAACAAAAATTTACACAATTATCAAATCATTAAAAAAATATTTTTTTCAATTTTTAAATGGTGTCAAAATTTTTTTATGTGCAATTATATTTTTAGAAGTTATCATAGAACAACTCCAAAATTCAACTTCTTCTTATTTATTTAAGATTCTAATTAACATTTTAACATGAGAATTTAGAGGCTATTAAAATGTATTTTATTAAATTTTAAAACGGTGTGAAATTGAAAATTTTGAAAAATATATTTTAAGATATCGCCTAATAATATTTCCGGAAGTTATTGTTGAAAAAAACCCTAATATTTTCGAAGAATTTTTCAATAATAAAAAATGAAAAATATATATTATTTTCAGTTGCATATTTTTACCCTCCAAAATATATATGTACCACGTTTTATAGTTTTAGGTAAATAGAACACCAAAAAACACATATTCATCTTTATTATAAATAGTGGGATAGATAATCTTATAAAATTATTCATAACTGTGCGATAATATTTCAGGAATATGTTATATAAAAGGAGCCAAGATTTAACTGACATTTTAATTCATTTAAATACTAATAAAAACTTCTAAAATTTCTCAGAGATGCACATTTCCACACTTCTATCAATATATATGCTAAATTTGTAGCTATAGATCAAACAGTTTGATCTTAAAACGAAAGAACACACACAAATCCATCTTTACTATTAGTACAGATTGAATTTGAGGGTGGCACAAAGGAAGTATGAAATCATTTCTTTTCTTTCCGTGTGTTTTGCTTTTAGAAAGAAAGCAAGCAGCACGAGCACTTGGAGAAGATCATAGTTACGTTAACTGGTTCTCTCTTCTTTAGACGATAAAACATTGATTGTCCTGTGGGCCATATTTCAATGATGCATTGTACCATTAACGGAAGAGGTCGAGACATAGTTTAGTGATGCTTACTCTTTGCATCTTGATCTGGTTTATAATTGTGTCGGCTGATCAATTTGATGCACTAAGTAACCTAAGTTGTTAACCGAAATTCGTTCTTCGGCTTGCAAGTTTGCTCGGTAAGCATTTCTAGGTATGTTTCCCTCGCCTAAATACACTATTGAATCTTTGTTTACGTCTAATTATTTTTTCCCTCTTATGGTATTATTTCTTTTGAATCGATTCGATTGATATAGATCCATTAGTGTACAAAGGATGCCACACATTTTGTCCTCTCCCCCAAGAATTGAAATGAAAAGAAAGGATAACCCTTTAATTCATCAGATAGTTTTCTTTTTTATCTTAATAGAATGTTTAATTTGTTTTCCACTTAAAGATAAATAAGAGGTGATTATAGTATTTGATAAATTTATTTTGTAACATACAATAATAAGCCTCTTTTTCCCCTCTTTTGTTGCTTTTCATAATCAGCTGAGGCTCTTTCTTTCTAAACTGATTTTAGCTTCGTCATTTTGATATTTGATACTAACTTGATTGACTGAGGATTCAATATAGTATTATTTTTCAATTCTTATAAGCAAAATTGATATTATGATAATCGTGAAAAATAACGATTTTTAAAAGCTTTTATTATTTAAGAAATATTTTCATTTCTGATAATGATAAAATCCAAGTATTTGCTAAATGATATATCAAATGTAGTTATTTGTAATTAAAATTAGGTCTAAACTATCCATTTTTATTGGTACTGAAATTTTAGTGAAGCCGCTAAAAAACAGAAATCAAATTGAAATTGATAAAAGCAGAGTTTTTTTTACATGAAATAAATATTACAAAGAGCATAAATATATAATATTTTCTGTAATTTTCTTACAAAAGTCAGTATTTTAATTAAAATAGATGAATATTTTACTTGATGCGCTGTATTAGTTGTTAATTTAATTTTTTACAGAGCTCTTCACACATTTCTAGTGGAAGTGTTCTGAAAGGAGTACCTATCTTCTTTATAAAATATCTAAATACTACGGCTTGAGCAACTAAACATTAGACCAATATAATGATTATCTCAAAGTGGAAAAAATTTATTTAAATCAGCATTTGAAAATATTTCAGTTTACGTACTCTTGAATTAAATTTAAGATGCCAGTATTCTTTGATTGTAAATTGGAATAATAAGTATATCATAAATGAATTTTGAATATTTAAAATACAGAAATATAATGCTTGATTTTGAATTCTGGGATTCACGAAAGTACAATTAACAGGTAACGATATAATTTTTGTTGTATTGCTCTGAAAAGAGAGTTCACGAAAGTACAATTAACAGGAAACAATATAATTTTTGTTGTATTGCTCTGAAAAGAGAGTTTCTTTCAAGATAAGTTTCAACATTATTAAGCTTTTTATATTAGCTACTGATATTTAGAATAACTAAACAATGCATTTGAAAGTTGATTGTATTATAATGAAAGGTGTTCAATAAATAAACGACAAAAATTGCTTTGATTTCGAGATCTTGGAATGTAATCCTAGTTCTGGAGTTTTCATGCTCATTTTTGAAATAATGAATGATCATAACAGAGATTTAAAAAAGTAAAACGCATAAATGAAGTCGATTACTTCGAATGTTATGATCGAATGTTATTAACTGAGTAAAAATCATCATGGTTAAAATAAACTAAGTGTTGAGTTTATTTCATTTAAATTAGCCAAACGTTCAATTTTTCTGCCTCAGGAATTTATATTATATGATTAAAACCAACCAAAACAATATCGAAATAGCACAATGTTATCTCTGTATGTTATTCATAACAGCATTAATAAAGATGAATCAAAATAATTTGTTTTAAATAATTTCATAACTGTTTTTAGGAATATAAATTTAGTTTTCGAAATTTATTATATGACACTCAAATATAGTCCTAATATGTTGATAAAAAAGTACATCTAAATATGTATAATGGTTAATATTGGATTTCTGCCAAATCTACCCATTTTAATATGATGAAATTTGGTTCTCGCGTTTTTCAATTCCAGATAAAGACTCGTGTCGAAAGGTATTTATTATTATATTGTTTATAAATAATTTAAAATATAAATTAAATACAAATTAGTCAAGTTTTTGGTGTCTTAGTATTGTTACGAATCTGTGATGCTGCTTCCCAGCATAGCTGGTTCCATAGGAGGTCCCGGAGCTTGGCGACAAACTTGGTGACCATTTGGCGACGAATTTGGTGACTTTGGTGCCAAAATAGATTATATCCGAAACATCGAGAATTTTCCCGATCCATCCAGTAGGAACGGAGATACGCCTCGAATGTTCCTGATTGGTTGAGAGGCTTCTAGCCCCGCCTCCTAAGACCTATAAAAGGAGCTGCAGCTGCCGGGTTATAGTAGAGAATTGGGTCGTGAACCAGAGAGTAGTCGGAATCGACGGTAAAGAACTGGCCTTCCAGAGAGAAGAGGAGCAGCGACGGAGTGAAGCTAGTGCTGAACTAAGCTGTGCGCTACTGTCTGTATGGCTTGTTATATGCTGCTGTGTATGCTGTTGTTGTTGCACGTCTCGGCTGAATCTGTGCTGTATATAGTTGTCGTCTTTGTGCTGTCCTGTGTGTCTTCGTGTAAATAAACGTCGTTGTTTTATTTTCTACTGCCGCCTGGTGATTGAGCGTTCTTCACACCATATAACATCCACTATCCAAACGAACCCCGGAAATTTCGTAACAGTATTATATCCAAAATTGATTTTTTGTACTATTTTAATATACAAATTTACGTTTTTATTGATTCAATTTCATTGCTGTACAATGTTTTTTTTTATTATTTTAATATTTTTCAAATTTTTATATCATATGTAATCTGTAACAATTATTCTTATGATGAAATTCTAATTCAAAGTTTCATCAAAACAGTTTGTTTTTGTCAATAATAAAATTAAGAAGATAAATTTCTGTCTACGAGCATTCATTCTGAAGTAAAAATTTCCTTTTCGATTTTATTTTGTAATATATACAGTTTTCATTAGTGCGCCCAGAAATTTGTTGTAGATTGATTCCGGTAAATTCATGTTTTTCTGATTTATAACACAAAAAGATGGAATTTTAATAAATGCTTTCGATATTAAAAGATTAACAGTCTGACAATTCTATATTTCTGTCGAATTAAATTGACTTGCTTTCTCTAAAAACAGAGCAGTTGTATGTCATGTTAAATTACAGGCAGTTTTAGAAATATTTGAAAATAATTCAAATAATTAAAGATGTAGAAAATATTTTACTTGCCAGAAAAGGAATAAAATCTGAGTCGTACGTTTTTGCATTTTTTTGGGGGGGGGATAAAAAAAGAAATTCCTGAAAAAGTCTTTTAATTTCTTGAGTAATTTTAAGTCACTAAAGTACTTTAATGAAACTAAACTTTTCTTCTCAAAATTATAGCATCCTGTTCCAAGAAAAAGATTTAAAAACTGTCAGCATGGATTTTTTTTCCGCGTCAGAAGGAAGAAAATTCTAGTGAAAATGTCGTAGAAGTAACGCAATTGAAACCTCTAATTAAATTCTAGTGTTTTGTAATGAGAGTTTGTTTTTTCCCACTTTTAATGATATCCCATGCGAGATTTTCACTCACATATAATCACTGCACTTTACTAAATAAAATAACAATAAAATGAATGTGAAACCACAAGAATTACGATGCTTCATTTATTAGAAAATTAAATTGTACAGAAACAGGACATTAATCATACATCGTAAGAGAAAAACCTTTTCGATGTCCTCCTTTTTTTTGTTAATTAAAAAATGTGCGTCGGCGGTTTCCGGCGTATTTAAAAGCATAAAATTAGAAGTGAAAACTTTATCATTAAAAAATAAGTACATTAAAGTTTTAAGTGTTTCTAGCTTACTGTCTCACGTCATGAAAATAGCATTTCATGTGGTTAGCAATCGAAGAAATTACCTTATCCTTTAAGAAAGAATAAAATAATGGCCATATAATGAATATTATTTTGTCAAGGTCTTTATGAATTCAGTTTTTATAAGAAGTGTTATTTTTGTTTAATTTACTAATGGTAATGCAATATGAAATGAAATGATACTGTTAGAATATCTTATTCATATAGTAATGTTTACATTTTTGTTTAATTTCCTAATGATAATGAAATATAAAATGAAATGATACTTTTAGAATGTCTTATTCATATAGTAATGCTTACATTTCTTTGTAATTTAATAATGAAATGTGATTGCTCTATTAAGAAAAATCCAACATTTATTTCAATACATGTAATTCAAACATGAGAAAGTGGAGTCAAAAATAACATCATTATATGAAAATATAATAAAAATGTATTATAATATTATATGTTTATAAATATGGAAATAGCGTTTTATTTAAGCAATTTTGACGAAAAATATTAGAACGCTAAAATATATATTCTGCCTCTAATTGTTAGTTTCTTTTATTATTTACAATGCAACTTTTGAAAAACAACAACAAATCAAATAATCTTCAATAATTTATATGCCACCCTTTAATACTATTATCCTATTCAATGTTGTAATTATAAAAAGATAAGCACATTAGTCATTGGGTAAGCTTAGATGTAATTGTTTCAATAACGCTTTCCTTTTCTTTTTGTAACTCAGTACTATGATATGGGGCAGTTTCATATATTTATGTTTGATAGCTGGTTTAATATTCACAACGTTCTTCTAATTTTTTCTTTGAATCTTAGTTGAAATTTTTGTAAAAAGATTCGCTAAATTAGGTTGTTACATTTTAGCTAAAACACCTTATAAAATTTCTTTCTAGAGAACTGACTTCAGAATGAAAAATAAAATTTCTTTTGGGAAAAAATCTGCAAAAACAAAAATAATTGAATTTTTCGTGTTATTCATCGTTTTTTTTCTTCTTTTTTTTTCTTTAAAGAAAATGTACATTAAGAAACTATATATTCAATATTTGTCTAGAATATCAGTAATTACTTATATATTTGTAATTCAAGTTTCCATGAATAATTTCTGGATATTATCTGTAGACATTTTGCTGAAACTTACGATTTTTATAGTCTTAGTATGTTGCACTACAGATAAATTATCTATTTTCCCTTCTTAATTGGTTTTTAAACCAAAAATGGTCATGTACTTTTTCAGTATGCATTTATTTTGTCAAACTGTTTTAAAATAAAACTTTGAGGTTAGATAGCATTTAGTATGAAATTTATTTTCTATTATCGTGTAAAATAAGAGCGATGCTATATTATAAAATTAATGTTAACATTTGATTGTTTATGAAATAATCAATCTACAATAATTGAAAATTTAAAAAATCATTCAATTATCCCCACTTAAATCTTGAATTGTAGAAAGAATGTGTGTGATCATACAAATTTGGATTGAATCATACAAACAGTAAGGAAATTACACGCTTTATTACATAATCCGTATGCAATATTTAGATTTTTTTATAACCAATTTAAATTAACTTTTAAAAAAGAAAATTAATTATACGTTAATTATTAATGATTTGCTTTAATATATTTTGGCAAATTTTCTAATCTCCAACCAAATTGTTACATAGACCACTGAATCATTAAAATTTATATTTTTATCCCTATCATCGAAAAAAAATCATTAATTTTTTTTTATACAGATAAAACAATCTATCACATTCCGTTCGGCATTAAATCGACAAACAATAGGTTAAGTTTAATTTTGAAGAAATGAATCATATTCAATGACAGTAGCGTATTTGAATATTATTGAGTTCTTAAATGAAATGGATTTATAAAATTAAATAGCTAAAAATAAAGTAATAAAGCTGAAAATAGAGTTAAATATACTTTAGAATAGAAATTAAACAATGGCAGCAAAGGAATTTCTCGAATTCTTACGAATACGAAAGATTTCACATAATTAAAGACCATTTTGTTCTGATGTCAGCTAGCAACTGAAATACAACAAGAATCATTACTGTCTTTTTGAAAGTATTTATTGCAAGGTAATAGAATCTGCAAGAGAATTTTTGAATTGCTTATTGTTTCAATGTGCTTTGACAGGACTATTTATTAAACAAGTATTTATTTGCACTAAAATACGTGGATATTAGCGAGTGTCTTTGAAAACATGTTATCACATTCAAAGGTCAAAAGATTAGGAAATAAGTTCTGTAAATAGTGGCATCTTTTCAGTAGTATATTTAATAGTCAACAAGTCTTGATGTCCAACATTTTGTACGAAGTTTACAAGGTAAGAATACAATTTCTCTCAATCTTGATTTATAGGTAAAATTCCATATATTTCGACATAATAGGAAAATATTTAAATATTTTTGGAAAAATATTTATTTCGAAGCGTTATCATATAATATTAATAAATATGTTCATATAAATGTTTAATATTTGATTATTTTATTTCAAATTAGAATTAGTAAGTGATTGTTTTGTGTCAATAAATTAGTTATATTATATTTTGATTCATTTGAAAATTAAATGCATATGAATATGTGTAAATGTGACATTTTTATTGATAAAATAAAAATGTAGAAATTTTCCAAAAAAGTTATAGATATTCTTATGTTTAAACAAATAAATAAGGAAATCGCCAATATGTTTTATGAGAACTGATATTTTTAATTAATTTATGTTTGTTATATTTCTTGCCAAGTATTTTTTATATTATTAATTAATGAACTGCTATCAAAAGTAAGAAGTTATTGAACATTACATTCAGTGCCCTTTCTTTAGATACATACATTTAATTTTATGCTTTATTTAGTTTCACAATTTCACTGTTTCTCTCAGAGTGAAATATTTTTTTTTCAAACACGTTTTTCCTTTTTGCTCTTAAAATCTCTTCCTCATATCCATAGTTAAATAAAGAGAGTATAAAACTATTTTCTGGGGACAATGGAAATATAATTATAATGAAAAACTTCATCAATATAAATACAAGAATCATTCTCTCGCTTTCTCAATTTTTTGACAAATCACGATAATTGCCTTTTCTTATTTATTATAAGAATATGCGGCTAAAATGTACTCATATTTGAAACTCCTAATTATATTTATGATTTTAAAATGTGAAAAAATTGAAATTTTAAATTTACTATCGCTTTCCGATGCTTTCTTAGCTTTCCTGTGTTTTTACGTTTTATATGCAATATTTTTCTTTTTCCAATTTTATAATAAAATAGCAATGATTCTATTCTTATTGATATAATTTTCACAATATTGTAAAAATGCCATTGAGATTTCTTTCAAATTCAACATATCCCAAACTTTGTACTCTTTAGATACAATTGTAAAAGTGGAAAAAATTATTAAGTCTTGTATTAAGTCTTATCAATTTTATGTAGTAGTTAACAACTTCTGTTCAAAAATTCGGCCATAATGCTAGATAAATTTTGTGTAGAATAGAAACAATAATACGTATTTCAAAGTCTGTAAAAAAATAAAATAAAAAATAAAAGCACTCAGAGATAGTGGTGTCGCAAATATTTTCTCATATACTGCCAAATTAAGATGTTATTTCTCACAATTCATAAAATTATGCCCTTAGGCAATGCTGTGAATACTAAGATTGTTCGGATTCTCATTTTCAGACTTCAACACAAGAAAATTGTATATTTCTTAGTATAGATAAGAAAAGTTGTATTTATACATTAATGGCATGGTATTGGCAAACAATTGTTACAAAACATCATTTTAGGGGCTTTAGTCTAGCAATTTTACTTAATCTAGCGTACAATTTTCCGCAATTTATTTTTCACGAGAAATCACTAACATGAGTATACTAAATGAAATGGTATGCTAATGGTAGGCTAAATAAAAGAAAATCAGTGTGGATTTTAACATTTTTTTTCTTTTCTGAATAAAACCGAAATTATGTATACAATTACAGTTGCATACCAAATTTCATTTATTTGAGTTATTGAGATAATGGCATGTTAAAGAACAGACCGACTATGAATCAACTCTTTGAGATATTTTGATAAAAACGGGATTGATGTTAAAACAAAAGGCCTTCAATCTTCAGATGTTAAAACTAAACCAAAAACCATTGCTGCATTGTTGAATTTCTAGATTATCATGTTTATATGCACAGGTACAGATTGAAAGATAACCAAATCCTTAGCGAATTTGGTTACAAATTTGAAATAGTTTCCCATTTTAGATGTTTATTCTATGTACCAAATTTTATCATCTTAGTTCTTTATGTTTCATAGTTACCGTGTTCTCTTTACTCTGAACAGCTAGACAGACAGACTACCTCTGAATGGTTTCACACAAAATTCAATAGAAATCTACGAATCTCATGTATGATTTATATACCGAATTTCATCATTCTATTTCAGGGCACTTGTAATGAATCGTTTTAAATGATATCAGACATAATTTTGAAAATATGTTTTTTGGAATAAGAACAATTCGTTCGGTAAAGCACCACAACTTTAATTATTCATACCATCGCTTTCAAAATAAGAAGCATAGCTATTTTCCCACTTTCTAATAGACTTAGAGAAATTATGGTAAGTAAAAAAATATATTCAATCTTAAAATAAATAGATAGCCATCTAATTTCAGAAGAGGTGGTATGAAAATTAGAATTGTAGTTTATCTTTATTAATGCTGGATATTAAACATTCTTAATACATGTTTCTTGAAGATGTATGGGGGTAACATAGAAGATATCGTATCATTACTAATTTTTTTCAAGGAGCAGCTAAAAAGTGTACCCAATTAATTTAAGAAGTCTTCATTTCCCAGTGAAGAGCTAAAATTAGTACAATAAATAATTGTATTTCAAAAAAAAACTCTCATTTTTAAAAACTAATTTTTATTTTTGCTTCCTATTCTTTTTCTCATATCATACGCCAAAATCTTCCACTACTAAGGTTATTAAATTCTTAATCCCATTCAATGTATCAAAATTATTTCATGTATTTTTGATATAGGGTGAGTTACATATTTTATTAAAGTATTTAGATTGTTTCTACTCATAAACTTAAATTTTTAAAACTAACATTTGACGAATGAAATACAATGTTTGTAATTTTGAGAGATTATTTATGGAATTTTTGAAATAAATATACTAATTCATTCCATTAATATGTGGGAAAATTTTCTTTCACCGATTTTCGATTTGTTATACATAGTTTTTCAACTTATAGTCTTTAAATAATTCATTATAATACATATAACATGATAAGGTTTGTAGGTTGGAATAGATTGTAAATTTTGTGATACAACATGCATTATTAAAACATTTATAAAATGCTTTATGGAATAGATAATTGAACCTTGATTTAACAAATTTGAAAAGATAACATTGATTTGGGATTGCATTGCTTCCTAGAAAATACATTTTGAAGTTTTTATTATATTATAAATATAAATTAATTAGAAATTAGTGTTTCCCCCAATTCTCTCAAAATATATTATATAATAAATATTTCGGTACAGCTGTAAAATTCAGAAACTTAGCTTTTCATTGATATAAATTTTATTTCCATAGACTTTTCTCGAATTTAAATAAATTAAAAATAATTTTAAGTATATTTTAAAGCAGTTTCTTCTTATTCAAGTTTTCTTTTTTTAGCATTATACACAGTTTGATTTATTATAATCATATTCATGCATTCATAATGTATTTAATTTTTGTTAGAACCTCATCTCCGATTTTCAATTATGAATAAATTATAAAAATAAAATAAAAACTAGCAAATCTATTCTAAAACATAATGTAATTACGATATTTTGGGCCAGGGGATTAATTCACTTAACCCTACTGTATATTGTGTAACCATTTGGGTACACGTTTTTATTTCCATTTATAAACTTCACATACTTGTTCAAAAAAAACAATGAGTATTAGGAATTCCTGTCTAAAATACTTTTCAATAAACATTTGTATAAAAGACCGATATATGGTAACGGCGGAATTAGGCTTAGATGAAAACTGGAGACTTAGGAAAATACCAAAATGTATGAAACCTTTTTGCCATTGAATATAATATTTTTTTCACTATAAATATATTGGTAAAAAGGGATTTTTATTTTTATTGAAGAATTGTTGTAATGTTATTTCTGTCACTGGAATATTGTTTAATTTACTATGGAGCCAAATACACATTTTTTTTTGTAAAAAAAATGAATAAAAATACATACATTTTAGGATTAAATTTTAAATGAAAAATATAGCAAAGAAATTTATATGTATTATGCAATTATTTAAATCTTATTCTTATTGGAATTGATAGATGAATTGTACCGAGAAAGAAGAAACAAATCTAAGAAGTAATAAGCAAAATTATTGGAATATTTTGCATTTTTTTTTCTAATTATGGAACTGATAAATCATCTCCTAAATTATTAAATACTTGAATCGAAAATATGTTTATCAAATAAAAAACCATTAAATGAAATGTTAATGCAATTTATTAAAAAAAAGCAATGAAGCAAATTTCATGACATCACATTTTTTTTCAAAACTCTAATTTGCATACATTTTAGATTTTTCCACTGCAAAAAACACTTCCTGACGTGAAATGATATATTCCGTATTATTAATCACAATGAGATTTTGAACTTTCACTTCCGGAGGATGCTCGTAAATGCTTTCTTCCAAGGGATCGTCGAAGACAGGCGCTTGCGCGGAAGATCCGTTCTGTTTCGGAAGGGAAGAGATCTTAAACGAATTAACTGGGGACCGCTCTAATTTCACGCTGAATTCCGGATTCAATTTCATAATTGACTTCTCTTCATTGTGGAGATCATTCGATGCGTGCCGTTTAACACGAACGTCGGTAATGCTTTTGGCTCCCTCTGGGTAGTTAATCTAGATTATGAAACAAAGAAAGTACATGTATGTTAAAAACCGATGATGCATGTAACAAAATGAAAGCTAATTTATATATGAAATGAGCAATTAATTAACTGAATAATTAATTTATGAGGAATAATTTTCTAATGAATAAATTTGTTTAAATGAATAAAGAATTCAAGATCAGATGAGTGCAATAACATATTTTTTGAAATAAAATTATTTAGAATCTATAAATATATCATTTATATGATCAGCCATCGGGCAGATTTTTTTCTTACTATTGCTTCTATTATATATCTATTATGAATCATTTGTAATATGGATTCCCCACTTGGTCATTTTCATTGAAAAAAGGAGAGTCTTACTTTAATACTTTACAGAATATTGAATATATGCTAAGTACATCCCCTCGGACTTTGGCGATAAATATTACGACCATTTAGTGATTAGGCGCCATTGGCGACAAAACAAAAATTCTCGAAACTACAGGAATTTCGATTATATGTTCATTAGGATACGAATTCTAGATTTGTTCTAGATCATACACTCTCTGTTACAAGAGCTACTAAATGCTATGGCGCACAGCCGAGATGGAGTCAATATGTGAGTCAAGAGAAGAGAGCAGTTCAATAAAGTGGTTTTTTTTAATGTTTATGTTTAGCGATGTCTCCCATTACTCTTCATGTTATTGCGATTTTTTTTGTTACGGAATTTCTGCTTGTGTGCTGCTTTTTACTGCAGGTACTTCATCTGTGTTTCCTATTTTCTTGTAGAATAAAACGTCGATTTATTTTATTGAGCGTGTTGGATTTTTAGCCTTACACCGACTGATACACCGATATTGATTTTTTTTCATAGTAGTGTGCAATTAATTTCCAAGATATTTGTCAGAAATCCAATAGACATTTATTCAATGCTTATTTTATGGAAAATATGTTATGATTAAATCGACGAGAAATCTAATAAGCTCAACAGGAATAACAATGGTTTATACCACAAATAAAGCATGAAACCTTGTTAAAGACATTGACGGAGGTACTTGTAAAAATCGGTAACATACGCGCGAATTCAAAGGAAACAATCCTATTTGCCGTCCTCGTCTTCTGACCATTTTTTAAAATTACGAAATCCGTCCTAAAATATCCCTAGTGTTGTTTGAAAACGGGAAGTTAATATTAACCAATAACTTGATATCATTATGCATTATGATTGCTTTCTATCTTATCATATTTGGAGTTTTAGTTATCATATTGGCAACAAGACAATCATGAATATTTTTTTTTCCCTTTTATCTCCATGCAATACCTTTTAAATCAACCTCCATACGCAAAGACGTATGTTTGTCTATTTTATTGGGATATTAGATGTATTTTCATTCTCACTCCGTATTGAAGATTGGAAACTAGTTGCGGAGCAAAAAAGATTTGATAGAAATAAAAATTTAGTGATCCACTAGAACCGATACAGACTTTTCGTAAACATTGTAAAATTGGAGGAAATCCATTTTTCAATTCATCTTTATGATGAAGAATTTAAGCATGTTCTGAATGTTTTTTCAGCATAAAGAAAAAACTTAAAATATACCCTAAAATAAATACAATACCACAAGTAATAATCTAATCTCTTCATTTCATATTACTTTATCAATATTTGTATGTTATTAATAATTCGATTTCAATCCAATGCCTTTAGAACTCTTTTGTGTAGATTTGTGGAACTCTTATGAACTTTAATAAATATTAGATAATTCCTAAAGCTATATGATAGGCAAATATATTTTGCCAAATTGCGTACTAGAATAGAATTCGAATTTTTGTGTTTTCTTTTCCACTGAATTAAAATATTTGAAGGATTTTATTATGGATTGGTTTTTATCTGCTTAAAATTTCACCTGCGAGTTTTTAAGCATTCTTTTTTATTTATTTTTTAAGAAAATGAAGAAAACAAGTTCTGAATAAGAATTCGATTCGATTTTTTTTGCAATAGGATTTTAGACAATGACTTGGACATGATGGTCAAACAACTCTCCTAAAACTGCATTCACTACGAAATATTTAAATTAATTTTAAAACCTTAATGGGATTTATATATTTCATTATTAATCAAATGGTTAAAATGACCAATACGAATAATTGCAAATTCAAAAATTACTTATAATTTATTCAACAATCAGTACTGATAATTATTATCTTATATAATTCTTAATGATTGGGAAAAGCAGCGACTAATTCATTACTGATTTCTAAGACGTCACCTTATGATTCTTTTTTTCATATAAAGATTTTTTAACTATTACTTTACTTCTTCGCCATCATGAAATATGCTCTCTCAGGACGGACATATTAGTAAATATTTAGAGGTGTTAATTTGTTCTATGATATTTTGGTTAAGTATAAGTAATTAATCGTTGAAATTGAATAGATAATACTTTTTTTGAACTTGCACATCATAATTGCAACCTTATATAGCTAAGTATTAAACACACTCATTAAAAATTGTGGCATCATTAAAACTATTGATTGATATCAACTATTTTTTAATTAACTTCACAATAAAGAACCAAAGTGAACACGGTATATTTTTCGAACAATAGCCTTAAATGTATTTTTTTCCAAAGAAAGCCGAATAGAAAACCAATCGTATTTCATAAGTATATTTAACAAAAACTTTATTTCAAGTAAAATGATAGTATCAAATCAATATCTGGGGCCAAGCAAAAACATATTATCTTAAAAATAAACTGCAGTATAGACTACCTAGAAAATCGAAAAGAAGTTCTAAATAATGTATCTTTAATCAATATCATCACAAAAAAGAATTATCACTGCAAATTTATTTTCTTCTTATATATCGATACCGAAAGTAGAGGTCTCCTCAATACTTTTTCGAATACTTTTTAATAATAGCGTTATCCTTCTTATGCCTCATAAAATTGTTGCTCTAAGACTTGGTCGTGAATAAGTGAGTCCCACACATGATAGTTATGGGCTTTATAAAATTGTTGCTCTAAGACATGGTCGTGAATGAGTGAGTCCCACACATGATAGTTATGTGCTTTATAAATTGTTGCTCTAAGAAATGGTAGTGAGTGAGTGAGTCCCGCTCATGAACCGTGAGTCCCACACATAATAGTTGTGTGCTTTATAAAATTGTTGCTCTAAGACATGGTCGTGAATGAGTGAGTTCCACACATGAACCGCGAGGCCCTCATATGATAGTTGTGTGCTTTATAATAGTATAAAGCTATATTCTTATGTATTAATTGCACAAATCTAACAAACAATAGTTACTAAATATCAATTTTCAACGTCAATCTAACGTTTTTAGTGAATTACTGTAAGCTCTTTGGTAATTATTAGTTAGAATTCTAGTAATATAAAAGTACCAGAAGATGAACTATGTATTTTGTATGTCATTTTTCTGACCCACTGACAATGGACTACTATTGTAGTTATAAGATCACATATTCAATTTTATTCATTTAAAGTATTACTTTTTTGGAATGTTGCATTTACTTACATGCGAAAGTAAAGGCAAACAAACTGACAATGTATTCAGAAATTTGATCCCAAATTTGATATATATCAACATTTTATTTGTTTAACATGTGTACTACATTTTTGTCTACCTAAATGTTTACATTTTCTAGTTACCATGATCCCTTGTCCTCAAACCACCGGACAAACATATTTCTTCTGAGTGAATTTCGTTTAAAATTTGACAAAATTCAATAAATGTAATCAAAATCTCACTGCTTAATTTCATCCGTCTAGCTGAAAGCTTTTTTGATTTATCGTATTCACAGACACAAAATTCAAAAATAGCATTTTTGAACCTCAGGAAGGGCTAAAAAGTAGAGACTGGTCAATATCTCTAGCACGTATATATACTCTTCGTATATTTTAAATGCAAGAAATTTAAAATTGAAATTTTCTATCTTATTTAAACAGTTGCTTATGAGAATGTAAACCCTTTCTTCTCTCAAAAATTGTTTTGAAAAGTTCAAAACATGTTAAGAAATTTTGATAAAATTAAATTATCTCGTAACAGTAATTTAAATATTTACAATATCATGATTTTGAATGCATCGATTTAAAAAAAATACCGCAATTCCTATTAAAACAGCTACTTCCGTTGGTTAAATTAACTTGTTTTTCACATATGATCCAAACGCATTTTTACTGTCAACAAGTATACATTTCAACATTTTACAAAATAAATTTGTTTATCTGTTTGTGAAATTTTCTACATCTGCTTATATAACAAAATAACTTGTTATTTATTCTTATATATTCTTGAATCTCACAAATGCAGGAGATTTATATTTCATAAAAATATAATAATCTGCGAATAAAATATTAAACGCGATTTTATTTGCTTCTCATGGAGCTAGCTACTTAGTCATGATAAACAACTTTCTCGCCTCGAAGACGTGCCTATAAAAAATATTTACTTTCCTCTTAAAATTCTCCGTAAGAAAACCCAAGAAACCTGTTGAATTATAACATGTGCCATGCTCTTGACTGTATGCTGTTTACTGTAGTTTTTGAACTAACCTAAACAGATTGAAATTATCAGTTGTACAAGTTATTTTGATCTATTTTTAAATCTAATTGTTGGTTGTTTTTTTTCGGATGGAAATAACTTTATAAGATCAAAGCATAATTTGAAAGTCTATAACATCTCGAATCTATTTACGTAAAGATATCATTTGTTCTTGGTATTATTTCTATACTATGCTATTTTATTTGGTAATTATTCAATAATGATATTAAATTAAAAGGGTATTTACAAATAGTACAAAATGAAATTGTTACTAAGAATCTGCTTACCTCACAATTTCTTTCCATGCATTCTGCCTGTTCATATGATACATTAACTTGTAATTCGGTCTATACGAAAAATTTCAAAAAAAAAATCAAAGTTTAGTAAGAAGTCTGTTAGTTCCCATCAAAAGCAGTTAATATTAAAAACAACGCATTATTAAAATATTAATTAAAAATTATACATGGAATTGAAAAAAATTAATAAAATCCGATATCATAGATAATATTGAGATATTTATTAAAAATTCAATAAAAGTATTATTTTTTAAAATTTTTAAATGTAATATCTTAATATTCTTTTTAATATGAAATAATATTTACAATATTTTTTGAATATTAAATAAATTACCTAATTTTGCTAAAAAGTTAATTGTGATTACATATGTAAATATCGTTCGAAATACAATAACCTACGTCATAGAAAATTTTGTGTAATTTATGATAATTCTAATATGAAATCAATTATTAAAATTATATTTACCTCAGGCACACAAGTGTGTTGCTGAAATGGAAGAAACTTTAATTAGAAAATGTGTTAAGATAAAGCTATTTCAATATGAAAACAATAGGTATAGCAAATGACCACTTTTGGAACATTAAGTGTTTAAGATCAATTGATCTAGCCTATCAGATACTTCCTTAAAATATTTTTTTAAATTTAAATACGGTCTCATAATTATTTTGAATAAATGTCCTTTTTCTCATTTTGATATATTTTAAAAATTGTTTATAACAATTGATAAACATTTTGAAAATGACAATTTTTCTAAACATTTATATATCTATGAAAAATAAATTAAAATATATATATGCATGTTTGTGTGTGTAGATACTCTACAGCCAAAATGTTTGACCTAGAACAAGCGAATTTGATACAAATGTACTATGAAGAATGAAATTTTGCCACTTTAAATGACTTTATAAAATTTTAATTGGCATATTAAGTAGTTTTAGATATTACAGCACAAAACAATTTTTATAATGTTTTAAAATTTAAAAAAATATTCTTTTTCATAATAAAAATTGTGGCAATTTTCTTGAATTTTCAAAGATAAAAATAATTTTTGCATTATTTTTAACAGCATATTTCACTATTGTTAGGAAATTCAGATCAATTTTACTATTTCATCAAGCATTTATTGACCAAGATGTTCTTCCGATGTTAAATGTGAAGAAAGAAAAAATCTATTTACAAATTGTGCAGTTTTCATGATAAATAAAAAAAAATCGCATTATTGCAAAATACAATGTACAATATGAAAAATATTACTCAGACACTTATGTTTTTTCGATTAATAAACTTATTTGCATAATAAACTAGCCCAGTGTAAGGCTTTAAAATAATATAGTTTTATTGTCTATCCAATTTGATGTTAAAAAACACTTTATTGGCGGAATCATGAATATCAAATTATAGGATATTTTATTGAAATAACAAAGTTAATACTCCAGCGAGCGACATTTTCGTATTGAAAATAATATTATTAACAGTTTGTTGCAAACAAATGACCTGCATGTTGATGTGAAAAAGAATTAGGCTACTTTATAAGATATTTTATGATTGAGATATAATAAATAATTATGTACATAAAACATACATAAGTCTTTTAGAAACTGGTAGGTTCTTTCAAGACCAATTCTCGTCTTATCAATGGTGTGGTGACATTCGAAGTCATTCTATCCTCTAGCCAAAATATTTTCCCCGGCCATTATAAAACACTCAAAGCCAATTTTATTCCAATTCCTTAAGTGACCACCTTTTTAAAGTATTTTCTTCCATATACTTCAAGCCTCTCCCTTCCTATCCAAATTCTGGGGAATTAGAACGCCCGTGTATCCAAATGAAATTCTTATGGAAACTGTGGTTGCTTCGATATATAACATCTCTTTCTACGCTATGCAAATTCTGACCATTCTTTCTTATTAACATTCTATCCGAGATAATACCATATGATTATCGCGGCATGAACTGATCCTGAATTTCTCTAATTAATAAGCAATAGTAATCCGTAAGAAATAAATAATGAATAATAGCCATGACATTATCCAAAATATTTACAAAAATTAAGATAAATTTGGCCTGTTGACTTTCAATTTATAAAAAAATTATATTTTATAGTTTGAAATATCTTAATATATATAAATTACGTGTCACGTTGTTTGTCCGCGATGGACTCCTAAACTACTTAACCGATTTTAATCAAATTTGCACACCGTGTGCAGTTTGATCTAACTTAAAAGATAGGATAGCCCTTTTTTTGAATTTTTAATTAGAATTTTAATTATTAATTAAAAACTAACTTTCCCGCCAAAAAAATCTTTTCATTTTCCCCACCGCCAAATGAGTACGGCTTCAGTTTCTTTTCCCAACAGTCATGAGGCTAGGCTTAAGATTTTTCGGCTGATTATTTGAAACTATTCTATTTATTTTCTTAATGTTTGATGCATTTATAATTAAAGATTGATAATTAATCGATCTTTCAGATTCATTCTTAAATACTTTTGAATTAAAATAAGACAGAATAAAGGAAAATAAAAATGACTAATCTGCATAGAGTTACCCCAACTGGCGTAGAAAAACTCACGCTTCTGCGTTACCGTAACTGGCTTTGAAAATTCACGCATGCGCATTGTGTTCTGATTGTTGACATGACAACCATTATGAACGGATGATTTAAATTAGTTTTAGGTTAGTTGCATGTTTTTGTAATTAAATTGTATTTATGTTAGTTATATATTTTTTGTATACGCTTATAGTTTTAAGTACATCGTTTTTTAAGTAGTTTTTTTATTATTTATTATTTTTTATTTTATTATTTTAAACGATTCGTTTTATTTTCTTAGTGTTTGATGCATTTAAAATTAAACATTGTTAATTAATCGTTCTGTTCATGATGAATCTGAGAATATTTTGTTGACAAATTCTAGAAATATTACATAAATTAGGAAAGATATTCTTTAGTGCCCATAAAGTTTAAACGCTCAGTGACTGTTTTCAGTAATTACATTACAAAAAATATACTTGGTTTCAGTAAAAAATATTATTACATTAATTGCAGATTAATCCTTTCCACTTGAATTTATAGTGTAAATTCTACGGGAACTAACAGAAAATTAGAGAGATACATATTACGTTATGACTGAAGGCGTTTATAATATTATGAGTGAATTATATGACTATCAAAATTTGAAGTTTTAAAATATTTTGATGAAGAAGCTATTAAAGCAGGAATTGCGTAAAATATTTAATTATTAAAATTTTAACGAACATTAAGATTGGCTAACCGGCTGGTCGCCAAAGGCGGCTAGTAACATATAATTTATATTACATGAATTGGATTATATTTTATAATTTTATAATTAGTGGAAATTTTACTTACTATGGATTCATACGCAGCATCAGGACACAGAAAGCATCTTGGCTAAAAAAATGCATACATATATATACAAATTATTTCAACACATGCATACAATCCCTTTTACCTTAGCTTTAAATCTCTATTCATAAATGTTTAATGGCTAATTTTTAAACAAAATACCTTGTATTGGGTTGGATCCTTTGAGTAGATGCAGATATGAGAATAGTTCGCCTGGAAATTTCTCAATAAGTTTGGAAAAATGAGAGAAAAATTCGGCAATTTCACCTGTCCTAAGAACTAAATAGCATAGATATTTGTTAAACTGTGTTCGACAAAAGAGATTATACATATTACATTAAAATTCCGTAATAAAATGTTTAAACACTTTCATTATAAAGGAGGAAATAAAATATAGTACGATTTTATAAAAGATGAAGTATTTGACAGCTTCTAATTATAGATATTAAAAAAAACACTAAAGGATCTCGCTGAGAACTGCTTTAACTAGGGAATACTTTGAGTAAGATGATGCCTTATATAAAATTATTTGGCATAAAATTATAAAATTATGCCCTAAATAAAATTATATTTTAAGAATACAAATTGAGTAGTTGTTTGATCGCGATTTCAAAAAATTAAGCTTTACTATATGCGGGGTACAGAAAATTCATTTTTCATTAAATTCTTCTGGTAATATCCACAGAGCGCAACTGAACAAGAGATTTGCACACCAAACTTTAATTGATAATCATCTTGACATCGAGTTTCGATTGGACTTTTTGAAATTTCTGACGTGCAGTAATAGTTTTTTTTTCCCAGTTGAGCAAGTATTTCCTAGAAGAAAAAAATCCTCGTCCTTCCTTATCAGGCTCGGAAAGAAAAGTTTGCCTTGCTCTCTCTATAAATGAATCCTGATAATGTTGCATCTCGCATAGATCGAATCAGAATCTTCTGACCTTGCTAAGTCCTTGGCCATTAAGTAGCATCGCTTTTATCGGTCAGCATTTTCTAAAGCTAATTTTTAGAGGCATGCACTCTATTAAACACGTCTAAGCTTTGAAATTGTAATCCAAAAAAATGCACATTTTATGCGTTCTCATCAAATATTATATACGTTTATGAAGCCTTTGAATAGTAAACTAATATTTCACCATAGTTTTCAAATAGATATTTCACATATCTCACATCGATACTATAGAAACTCTAATTATAAATTTAACTGATACGTGACGTTCTAATAGTTTCACTGTGTAGCACTTCAACTCTTCACTGCACCTAGATGCCACTTTTATGACTATAGTTGTTGTCGTTCTGAAATTAAGAATTTTTGTTCATGCAATGTATACAACAGAGTGAATGAGGCAATAAAACTCTTAGATAAAATGAAAGAGCAGACAGGCATACAGAAACCAATAATAAGTTTTTATTCACATGATAACTTTCAGGCTTTTAAAGACAGAATTTGAAATCATTTTTTCGCTTATTTCCGGTCTCGCTCATTTCCGCACAATTTTGTTGTCTGAAAAGCGATGTACTATTTTAATATTTTCAAATCTCACTAATCACTTAATTATTTCAGAACATAAATTCTCGTTTAATAATTTAGGTTCTTATGTGATATTGTATTTAAAAAATAATTGAAATAACAAATTTTATTTAGTAATATTTGTTATTTTAGTAATATTTTCTTTTATTTGGTATTCATTTCTTTTTAGTAGTAATACACATATTTTTTAACAAAGTACGTTGGGTCGTAAATGCGAAGAACGACACTGTAGGAGACTGTTCCAAAGAAATAAATGAATTTAAATAACGAATCACATAAAGCGGATTCCACTGGAGGTAGAATCTCAGATATGGCCATGAGAAGTTACCGTATAAGTAAGCAGGTTCTCACTTCCTTGGTGGGTATAGAATTTATGGGATCTAAGCTGTCTCCATAGTGATGACGAGTCGTATTCCTTCATGGGTGATGGGAGTAAAGTTACAAAGTTATGGAGAACATTTTCCGATCAATTAAATGAATGTTGTGCTGTCTATGCTGTTATGGCTGCCTCATTTTCATACTTCCCCAGTTATATTTGCATAGTAGTGATAGTTCCTTTCTAGTCACAATATGTACATTGCATGTTTAATGGAAATAAACTCGCAAACAATCTTTTAGCATAGAAGCCACATGCCAACGGAATATCACTTCTAAAGGGAATTCGATTGAACACTTATTGAAATTTCACCATAACTTCTTTTTTAAATTTGCTCTGTACTTGCTGCTATGTCTATCATACTTTGTAAGACTTGTAATACTTTTATTCATGTAGCTGTGTTATACTTTTTAAAAATTTTAATTTATTGTATTGCAGTTATCTGTGTTGTACACTTTAACTGCTTACAGTTTTTTTTTATTTAATTATCTGACAAAGAAAACTGTGTAATGACAGTTATTAGTGTTTACGGTATAAAGTTTTGTTTTAAAATTATCAGTTTCTGTATGTCTAAACTAGTCTTTTAATTCTACACCACTTTTCCAATTGTTCTTCATAATTCTTTAAGTAATGTAAGTACTTTAAGTATTTTCATATATCAGATTATATCTTCATGTCAATTAGTAGTAAAATGTGCAATGAATTCATGTCCTTTTTTTTATTCTATAAATTTCGCATAGTTTGCAAAGTTGAAATTGAACATGAAACTTTGATCCATGGATTTATGGCATGATATATAACATTGAATTTATAAATACAACTATATAATATTGCCGTAAAAGCGTTTATAGAAGTTGAAAATTTCTGTAATGGTTCATTAGTAATAATGTGTATTCTGATTCAATTCTCTAGCAAATTCAACGATATCACTTTCAGCAGCAAAAATATATAAGTTTTAAGTTTCTAGTAAATTTCTTCAAAATAAGTAAGTTTTCTAGTTTAAAAAAAAACAAATAACATCTACTTTGATAATATATATCATTACAAATCACCGTTGATTTTGAAAAGGCCTTAATCGAGAATGAATATCTAGTCATATAGTTTTTTTGTCAAATAAAATATAGACATTAAATAATAAAATAAAAGGAATTTAGAAATATATAGTAAGATTTCATGACACATCAAACATTTTAATTTAGCGCATATCAAACATTTAAACCAGCGCAATTTATTAAAATAATTTTAAAGAGTTATAGAGAAGAAAAAACACGAAAAATAATTGTCTTAAAATATCAAAGTGTCGTTGAAAAATGTTTTATAAACTATGAATTTATTCATTAGTCTGCTTTTTTCTAATTCTGAAAGAAAATGTTTTAAGAAATATGATTATTCATAAAGAAACGTTTTTTTTTTTTTTTTTTGTTTTACTTTTAAGAGATCAAAGAATTTTAGCTTTTTATTTTCATGTAGGATAAAACATTGAAATTATGAAGATATTTCGCTAAAACTATTTTCAAAAAGCAGAAACTTTACTGAAAGAAACGAACGTTGCTTTTCTTTGAAAAATATCACAAGCATTTTAATTTATTTCATAAATCCAAAGTTTTTCTTTACACGAATACTGAATATTTTTTAAAGCTAAAGTACTAATATCCCTTTATTCTCGGCAAATATGAAATTTTTCCTTGATATAAATTTTTCCACACTTTAATAAGTTCTTTCCTTAGCAGCTTAAAATTTCTTTCAAATTTTTAATGTCCTTTTTCTAAGAAAGTGACAATTTTGAAAAGAAACCGTATAGAAATTCCAAAAGAAATTGTAAACTTCCATATCATTCTCTATTTTAGATATTTCACAATTTAAATTGATGCATTGAATATTTAGTTAAAATTCTTATATGTGTTTTAAAACAAGCTTTATTTTATGAGTTTGGAAACATTCAAGAAAAAGCATTAACAAAACAACTTGCTTTTATTAATGTTCTTTTCTTTGAATGCTGTAAAAACAACTTAATTTTTTTTTTTATTTTGAAAAAAAAAACACATAAAAATAAAAATAAAAAACACCTTGATTTTGTGTATTTATTAATATATTTTTCACAACATTCATATTCTTTTGTTTTTTTCCCCCACTACTATAAAAAAAATGAAAAAAAAAATATTACTACACATTTCCAAAATATTTTTCTTCTATTTCCTGAATGTGGAAAAAAATACAATATCTGCGTGTATCTTTCTATATACTGCACAAATTCGATTAATAAAACTAAAAATAGGAAAGACTGTTCAGATTGCGTTTTTTTCGGGGGGGGGCGGGGGGGGGAATTAAACTGCAACCATCTATTGCTATTTTGTAAGTAATTATGGTATATAATTTTGAAACATTTCAAGCGTAAAATGAATTCAAAATTCTCTTTATAGACTAAAATTATATTCTTTATTTAAATTAAAGTTTAATTTTTAGGATTACTTGGATAAATCCTTTTATACATAAAACAATTTATATAATATTAATTCTTTATTCAAATGATTCAATAATTTGATAATTTCTCGCAAAAATTGATGATATTTCAATACTGCACGTGTGTGTTTAACAAATGGATTCAAAGGCATTTAGGATAACCTAGATTTAGGTAAATCCAAGTTCAGTTAATCAAGGTATATGTGCAAAAATTGTTAATAAAGTGCTTAATTTTCTCACAAATAACAATTCTAGAAAAAAAATATTTGTAAGATTTAATAACAAAAATCAATAAAACATATATAAATTTTTTTATATATGTTTCAAAATTCAGTGAAAGCTAATCAGAAATAAATTATTTAAATATATCAGAAATCGAAATAATATATCAGTTTATTCAGATAGATTTAATATAACATGATAGTCATTTTGTATTAACTAGGCTAAAGTCATACAAGACAATTTATGATTTCATGTATAACGAATTGTATTAAGTTATAATAGTCTGCCTTTCATATAAATTAAATATGAAATTATGAATTAGCTAAGAAATTGCTAAAGATAACACTAACAAAACAAAATTGTGTACTTACAGACGGTATTACAAGAGATGTAACCATTGTCATCCATGATAAGGCAAGCAGAAGTTTCATATTCATGCTTCTCCTGAAAACAGTTAATAGTTATATTAATATGGAGAATTGCGTAAATTCGTAATCAAAGTATTTTACCGGAAGTGAAATTATGAATACGAAAAGTTCAGGGTAAAATGATAAAATAAGTTCAAAAATATTTGTCATAAAAGATCTCTTGTACAAAAAAAATGCTTTTTTTTTCATTTGAAACATTTTAATTTTAACAACTGATGTTACCTTTTCGTTTAAAAGGTCGTTACATTTCCGATGTAAAAAATATTTGAGGTCCAATTGTAAATTTTAGATGCTGACTATGATCTAATTTTAGCTATCTATGAAATTGTTAGGGAAATTATGTCTGCAATTACGTTTTTTGTGCCCTGTCCTTTTTCGAATGACGATTTCTAACTGACTGCTTGAAGGTAATTAATTTGAAAAATAAATAAATAAAAATATCAGTTTCAGTATCATTTGTATAAACCCTCGTTCCAGAAAGTAGGAGTTCTATAAATTGTAATCACAAAACTGTTCTAAAAAGGCTTTGGAAATTTGGTAAACGGCATTGTATTCTTCTGTAGCTAAGCTAGCAACACGCGTATACAATAAAAATTATAATAACATTAATATAATATTAAAAAATCATAGCAAATACAATAAAAATTATTAGCGTTTCAATAATTTTCTCGTTATTGAAATACATCATTCAATAACGCACACAAAACTCCAAGCAAAAAAGAATTTTCTTTTCTTTCTCGGCTTTCTATAACACAAAAATTATGTGTATATATATAAATGTTTTGTACTAAACATTATTTAAATATTATGTTTTGTAACAAACGCACATTTATGCACTTTTTTCATACATTTAATTACATTTCAAGATTATTAATCATTTTAAAAAAAATGTATGCGCAAAAAAAAAAAAAATCAAAAATATCAAGAAATCATGATTGCTGCATTACAGTTAGACTTAGAGTGTTGACCATTTTGATAAAATTTTATTAAATTTTACAATAAACATTATTCTGCTTGTCAAAAATGTTTTATGTTCATAACTGGCAATGTGAATAAAATAATAAAAAAAATATATTTTTAAAAATCCAATTTTCCAAACTAACAAACAAACAAAAAATAAATAAATAAAAAAAAAAAATTCAAACATATTCAGTCACCATAAACGAATTTAAAATTGTCAACAACACAAACAAGAAAACCCCGTAGAAAGGGATTTCTTAGTCCATGATTAATTTAAAAAACATCTTCATCTCTTTCTTAAAGTTTAAAGAGTTAAAAAACTACCCGCCATCTAGCTACACATTGACTGAATATAAAAATAATTTCATCAACCAAAAATCCATATATATAATATATTTTAAAATACCTTTCAATAAATATTGAAACCTATACGACTAGAAGAAGTGGTACTTTTCACAAAATGAAATTTCCATAAAAGACAAAATTTTCCTTGGTCGAGTTTCACATGAAATGGGAGATCTAACGAACTAGACAGACGTGTCTAGACACAGCTTGACAGTCTAAAAACATTGTTTTTATTGCCTGTTTTGCACACTTAGTACCGCATACCAGGTAGTTGAAAGCTATGAATTTAGTGCTTTTCTGTTATTTGATTTGATTGCTAAATTCACGAAGAATGCATAAGTTTAAATTCTGTATATAGTTTTTGCATTTAATATCGCGATAAAATAGCTCTGTCGAACATTGATTATATCACTTTCAATGTTACAGCAGGCACAATATATTTGCTTAGTCAGATAAAAACAGTACAGTTTTTTGGCAAATTACATCCTTAAATTTTCAAAAAAATATCATTCTATTTATTTTTTGCCAAAAAATGGCTTTACAATTCAAAGTTTAGATTCAGATTCCATTTTCATTTTTTATTATTAATTCTATTCAATAAATAATTTTATTTTGGTGGAATAATTATAGGTCATATATAGTCTAGGGATGAAATTTTATTTTATATGTTTCAATTTTGAGTAGAAAACATTTAATATGAATATAAAATGAATGCTAAAATTATTAGAAGGACTACCTGAGAGCTACTTAATTGCAAACAAAATAATATTCCCTTAAAAGCTTTTAATTTCCAGAAATGTCCTGATTGCCCCATAAAGTTTCTTTGTTCTTGTATTGTATCCTATAGGGTCCTGCGATTTCTGCCGGCTGTTGTTATGATAAGCGTTGTCAAAAATGTTACAAGTCTTAGGATTTGTAGAATGAGAATGCATAATTCCAATTGTGAGTTATACTCAACAGAAGACAAATTACCCATTCCTTCCTTTTGCTTTATCAGCTTTTTTAGTATAAATAGTTCTAATTGATTGAGATATAGATTAAATAATCTATATTGAGAATTTCATTCAGAGAAATTCTGTTCGATGATATTTCTATAAAGATTTGACAAATTTTCAGTAATCAAATGAATTATTTTTCTACAGGATCAATTATACCGACTATAAATTATCAATTATATCGACTTATAAGTAAGAAATAACGTGAACGCGATTATTAACACTTATATATAAAATTACTAAAAAAATCTTTCCAATTTTGCTTCGATTGATTTATACTTTTTAAATCTGCTTATTTACATTTTAGTAAGTTTTAGGCTGAAAAAAATAGATTTATATTATTAAAACCTTTAAGCGTATTTTTTTATATATTATATAACAAAACTTTAAGCGTATTTTTTAAACATTCAGAATATGTAATTAACAGTTGATTATTAATTGAATAATTAGCCTAATAATTAACCATTGATTTCGATAATCTAAAAAAAATATTTTAAAAAAACTAAGTTTTCAGCGTGTATTCTAAGCATTAACAATATAGTGGGAAACACTATTATTTATTTTTCTTGCAAAAAGTTCGAAATATATGCTTGATTATATACTCTATATATTAATATTAGATTGTTTATTCAGTCAGTTATTGTTTTAGTTATCGAACGGCAAGAAAATGCAGCTTGGATCTTACGAAAAGAATTGAGCATTCATAAATAAAATATACTAGAAACTAATATCTTAAAATATTACAGAAAAATTGGTATATTTTTTATTAAAGCTTGATTTCCAAGAAGTATGAAATTAAAATGAAGTTCATATGTTCAAACTTTAAAAGAACAAATTAATATTTCAGCATTTTTGACATATTATAATATTTTAAATAATTTAAGCATTACTAAATAATCGCAGAGTAGTTTTGTATTCGCATTATCTACTAAAAAAAATGGATAAAATTTATAAAAATTGGTTTAATGTGCCAAATAATTATTTATCAGAAATCTTTATATGCAAACCTCATAAAAATTTAATAGTCTCTCCATCAAAATTAATGAATCCATGTTTTGAAATGAACTGAACAAATGAAATAAAACTGTTACAAAGTCACTTTTAAGGTTCAGACAAAAGTAAGAAAACTTCCCATTTACTAGAGAGGGGTCCATCCATTCCACTCGTAGTGGAAATTGAGGAGTTTATTTTTAACAAACGTTTTTAAAATAAGGTGGAAGCAACATCGAATTTTTCTTATTGAGGACTCAGGATTTTTGCAGAATTTGATTCTCGATATTTTAAGGTTAAAAGCTTTCTAACTGATTTTCTTGATATATCTATTTTATTCTCATGATTGATTTTCCTTTTACCAAACATTTTTGAGAAAAAAGAGCTTGCCTAGAATTCTGGATTTACAAATCAGTAATAAAAAAATATTCAATCAAGAAGTAGACATAAGACTTACAAAATATTCTTTTACTATTAATTTTTGTGTTGTGACTATCATCCGCCATAAATATTCGAACAAAATAGGAAAAAAAGAAATGTGGTAAATTCGTATTCTTATCTAGTATCAATCTTTTAATCAATCATCTTGTACTCGTATTCATATCAACTATATTGATTGCTTTTGGTTTCAAAAGAATATCAATTTTTTTGTCATAAAGAATATACATTACATGTAGTTGAAAGATTGATAACTATATATGAGCTTTAAGAGAATACACAAATATTATGAGAACGTATCACTTCAGTAAACTTTTTCCAAAGAAATTTAACTTAAATATGTTTTACCTCTATAGAATAAGAAAATGAAAGATGTTTATCTTTCCAAAAGAACTTTAGTGTTTTCTTCTTCTTATTATTCTTATTATTTCTCTCAGTTGCCAAAATCTGTTAAGTTTATTTTCATGATCTTCTGATCCTTTGTGTTCTAAAACTTATTGCAGTATCCTAATTAAACAATTCAGGTTGTCAAAAAAATAAAAATCAGGAACCCATAGAAATTTTAAAAAAAAGCATTTAATTCTTCATAATTTCACGACATATAATTATCTTACTGATTGAATGGAAGGGCAACTTCGACTGTTTTGCCTTGTCTGTTTACTGTTCTTTTCGTTATTTTGATTATGAAGAAAGAAAAAAAAATGTAATCAAAGAATAATTATATCGTATACACAATGACTTTTATTTTCCTAATTTCTATTAATCAGCAACTGAGGAAATACATAAGTGGATTCAAATGTAAATATTCTTCTTTGAAAACAATTTTAAAGTTAAAAATCTTCATTTGCCAAATTTTACGCTTTGCTTGTTTTCCATCGTATTTCAAAATTAATTGTAAAAAGTTTTCTATGTTTATTTTTCTTTTTTTGAATATGAGAAGCAGAAACATTAGCCATTAGTAATTAATTTGTTTCATCATCGGAAACGTTTCCACTCAAATGCCCAGTTAATTTGGCATAATCGTTAACTGCTTGAAGGAATGAACTCCCATTACTTGCTTCCATATTAGCAATATTAACTTGATGTGCTCCGAAAATAATATTTACCTTTAAAAAAATTACGAAATCCAAACCTTCATTTAAGAAATTGATATTACAATCTTTCAATTTAATAAAATTAAAAATTAATAAGAAAACTAAAATAATTTAGTAAGTATATTTGTTCCTTTATTAATGATTAGAGATGTAATTAATATCTGCCAGTACAAATTAACACGGTTCATCGCCTGAAAATTTTCCGCTTTAATGCTTAGTTTTACTGCTTAATTAGGCACAGCTGTTTGTAATTTGATTGGATAAAATCTTAATACTAGCATCTGTATTAGTCTGATTAACTTCAACAGAATGTTTCGAAATATTCGTGCAATAATAGGTCCCTTGATAATTTTATTCCCAATTTTTTCTCAATGATATAAACATCATTGTTTTGAAATAACAATTTATCATTGAGATTGTTTTCTTCTATGTATTTTATGATACTTTAATATTTTCAAAATTTAAATGGCATCGAATAAAGGATTATGATAGGATTTTACTGATATTTACGAAAAGATAATAGTTTTAAAGCTTTAAATCTGCAGTTATCCACATTTAAAGAAAAAAAAATATTTTAATCCAAAAAGGTTAATATTTAGTAATATTTTGGAGAAGGTAGTTATTTTATAATCATTTGAAGAAAAAAACTATTTATTATTTAATAATGCATTTTCTGAAATCTTTCACTGGCTCGATATTCATTTAAACGCTTTGTAATGATAATACATCTAATTCAGATAAAAAGATAAAAAATAATAATAATAATTAAATAAAATATTTTATGCTAGTGCTATTCATTAACCAAATAGAAGACTATGTTATAAAATATGGTTTTGAATAAAAGCATTAGAAAATTAAATAACGTAATCGATATTTTTTTATTGAAAAGTCTACTTAGTCTTATTTTACCTGTTAGGGGATACTAGTTAAATTTTATATTAAATTAGCTGCCTTAGAAACCCGAATTATTTACTCGAATCATCAGCGTTTTTAGTGGTTAAACTATAAATGTAGCACCTCTTTTCCCCCTTGAGCAGACAGCGCCCCCTCGTGGCGTTTTACAGAAGCCCCTTCTTTTGGAGTATGTTTACCAGACAAGCAGTTGAACGGGAGACCTGCATCCTGAGATCGGGTTTTTTTCTATGCGCAACCCTTGGGCTAATACTGAATGCTTTCGGTTGGAAACGGCGGAATCCCTCCACCATACTGTTTAATTTAACTTACTTTCTTTGTGTGTGTGCTTTTTTTTTTTTTTTTTTTTTTTTTTTTGTAAATTTTGTAGTGTAGCTGTGTTTTTGCAGATTAAAGATATTGTATTTAAAAACCAAGCTGTTCAGTAGAAAATCGCAACACGCTCACTATATAAATAAGATCTGATGATATTTAAAATTTTATTTTGCTAATTAATAAGATATAAATATCAATTAAAATGAATCAGTCTTCTAGAAATTAGTATGTGTTCAAATTAAAAATCATGCATTCTACGAAATAAAATTTGAAGTGAAAATTCTCCTTTGGTTTTGATACCCCCCCCCTCAAAAAAAAGTTATTCTTTTTATCATAGTTTCAATTTAATTGGAAAAAGGACGTGATTAATTTCTTGTTGTAGCAACAAGATTAGCTTGAATTTTCTAATAACAATATAAACAATGTTACATATAATTATCGAATTAAATTTTAAAGTATTATTAAAATTAGAGAAAAACTAAACGTATATTATTTTTATTAGAAAGAAAATGCATGATTTATACGATGATATAAAATTTCATTATCTCAGGTAATATTTTTGAAAGATATAGCTGAAAAACAAACAAAACCAAAATCTTGTTTCTTCTGTAACTATCGAAAAAAAGTATGAATGATTTTATTGTACGTATTATATTTTATTGTTGTCTTAAGAAGAACGTGTGAGAATTTTCATCAACATTGAACAAAAACTGCAAATCTATAAAAGTGGTGTCTATTTATCTTTCTATAGAGAGAGGAAAGATGGAGTATTTCTTATCAGAATTGTGTTTGCAGCTGAAATTGAAGAATTCTTCAATATTATTCTGTTAATACTTGCAAAAGAATATTTATTTAGACATATTTCAGCTTTATTAAACTAAATAAATTATTTTTATTATTTATTGACGTAATTTATAAGAATGTTATGGGAATTAGCGAAGAAATATTGTTCACCGTATTCATTTCTATTTACCCTTTAGAGAACCTCTGTCATTAATTTCTCGCAAACTTATTTACATATATGGAATAAGGAATTTATTCCGACAAATAGCATTATTCATTACTTCAAACGGAATAAATTATAATGATCATCTTAATAGTACTTAAATAAAATTTCAAAGGAGGAAAGTTATGTTAAGAAAATTTTGCTAGTTAATTGTTCTTAATTAATGGTCAAAACTTAGAACATTTTTTCCTATTAAGCTTTTCTGTTAATATATTAATCTTTCTGAGTCAAGAAAATCAGGGTACATCTTCAAAAAGTTGTAAGATATTAAACATTAGTTCGCTTTGATAATTTTTAATGTTCATCAAGGATAACAAATTCGCACTTCATGAGACCCATATCGATTTCAAGCTATAAATTTTCCAACAAAATTTTGCATCTAAATTTTTGAAATTCCACACAATTATTATTAATGAATAAAAATGCTGATAGATGCCTAGTTTTGTTACATTTCCGCACCATTTATGTCATTAATGGTAGAGACTATTTTAGGATCCACTTATGAAATAATATGCAAATACAAATTATCATGATCCATTGCTGTTCAATTTTGAAAGTAATATTGGTACATTGGGATTATCCTGTCGACCTGTCAACACCCGCAAAAATGCACCAATCCTCGAGATATGCGCCAAAGGATTGGCGAAATTCCACCAATCCTTTGGCGCTATCTTAATGAAAAGCAGTTTGCGGTTATTGGTGCAAAGCTACCTTTTGGCGATAATATCGGATTTGGCGAAAACGGACGACGGGATAATCCCAAAGTACTGAAATATTGATAGAAGTTTTGAATTCTTCCAAGTTTGAAAAAAACCCCATCTAATTTAATTTTTGAAAGTTGTTCCATGTTTAAATGTACTGATCGGCTTGAACGAGTAATTATTTCCGCATGTAAAAGAAATTAAATCTCCCATCTGTTCAAGATTGATATACGCACTGAATCAGTTTTTAAAAAAATTACTGTCATGAAGATATCAACACAAAGTAATAGATTTCGTAAGACAAATAAGAGTATTTGTCTTACGTAAGTAAGTAAGAGTAACATATTTTTATATAAAAATAAATTTCTTTTCTTTTCACAGGATAGAGGTAAATGCAATAATCATTCATTTGAAAAATCTGATCCTTTTTTTTGATGATGATTTTATTTCACTAACGGGTTACAAGAACTGAGGAAGAAAAACACATTTCTGTTTGATTTTTATTCGATTGCGCTTGTTTTCCATTTAACTATTCTTTAATAGTTTATTTTTTCTTTTTTATTTTCAGGCTCTTTTTTCCAAGTAATACGTTTTAATTCGAAAATTATGTGATACATCATTAGATTTCTTGGCAAAAAATATAAAAACCTCTTCCATCATCTTTTATCTTACCACTAAGTTCATAAAATCAATCGACTGACGTATGCACAAAAGGCTTAAGGGTTTTTGTATCTGAAAACAGACAAGAGATGTTGTTTCATTAAGTTTACTCTAGCATTTGAGTTTGACATCTTTGATGCATATACTTTGTATCGTTGTTTATAAAGTATTTTTATTTGCTTTAAAAGTATATGCTATGCATTTTTAAGATTTTTTTCAACTTTAAAAAATAGTTTGATTATTCGATTCACTGCTAATAGTATTTTCGTGTCGATCCCATTAAAGCAAGTTTTCAATTTTTAGTGGAAACATTGATTTCTATCCGAGCAATGTTAAAAATAAAAATTTCTTCTTTGGGAAAAAAGTGAATTTAAGAAGAGTTACCAGTAAAATTTCTAAAGAAAACATGAATCTTTTCAAGATTTCCGCAGCAGCTTTAAATATTTATTAGAAAAACATGTAAAAAGGATATTTTCTTTAAAACCGGGACTTGAAAAAGATTTTTTTTTTTTAATATTTGATTAATATTTTCGTAGAGAGGATGAAAGCAAACTGTTTACTCAAACCATTTTTTTTTTTTTTTTTTGCCTCCATCCAAGAAAACTTCTTGGATGTGTAGAGTAAAGTTTTTATGAGTTCAATTACTCCAGATATGTATTTTCCACATAATTTTGCAGTTTTCTAGTCAGCAAGATGTAATAAATGTAGTTAGCAAGTAGAATTCTATGAACTCAAAATACTATCAAAGTAAAAATATCAACTGCTTCGAATTATTAATTTAATTACAATTGCACTTACTGACTATATTTTATACCATACTGATACATTCTACAACTTGTAATGTTTGTATATCATTAAAATATATATTTTATTTTTTGAAAAAGAGTACATTTTTTTATTATTTATTTTACTTTTTTTAAAGAGTATCTGGTGGATTTTTTAAAAAAAATTCTTTTTATTTATTTACCTAACTATTTTTCGGCAGATCACCAAAATTTGTGTTAAAATTGTTCACATTTTTGATGAATGAAAGACTATATTTTTTAAAATTTAAATACTTTAAACATTTTGATATTTTTCATCAAATTGATTAGCACGAGAAATGCATTATTTATTCAGCATAATGAACTCACTATCTCCTAAAATCCAACAAGAAATTCAATGAAAATCCATAAGTTTGGATATTACTTGGAACAAGAAAAGATATTTCTACGATTTAATCTCATCGCATGCAAAAATATTAACAACAAAATGGCATTAAAGTGAAATGCTGTGCCAATAAAATTTTTGAAAATGTTACATAAAATTACACTGGAACAAATATTTTGTTGGCATCTCGGCAAATTGGTTTTTGAAATTTATTATCATGCGTGTAATTATTGAAATTGTTTTTTAAAAAGTTATGGGAAAACATGTATTATTTATTGGAGAGGTAATATTATTTTATTGTTTGAGTAACTGATACCCATGTTAAATTTTATAAACGACGGAGCACTTAATATGTTGAGTAAGTAAAGCATAATATGTAGAGTAAATCTTTTATGAATTGGGCAATGGTTCCATAATTTAAAGTCTTATAAAATGATACATAAAGTGCAATTTGTTCCGTATATCTCTGCATAAGCATTATTTTTTACTAAAACAATATAAAAAAATGTTTGGGCAAGTGATGTAATTTTCTTTGTAGAAATATATTTAAAATTTTCCTCAATATAAATGCTGAAATTAAACTATTCGAACTAAAGAATATGTCATTATAAATAGTTTCTTCATAATTTTAAAATCAATTTTATGCATGACTTCTTAATTATTTAAGCAATTTTACTTAATAATTGACCACAATTTAATCAAAATAATGTTACGCGTATGCTTAATTAAAATTCATTTATAATAAAATATGTAATATTATATCTCTGTTTTACTTTTTCATTTTATTTTTATTTATAAGTTGTTGTTTCATATTTTCCGATTTGCAGTTCGAAAAGTAAATCCTACATAATGCATGGTTTTATTTTAGAAAACATCTTAAAAAGGCGATATTTAAAATTATTATTTTAATTCAAGAACAATTTTATCTCATTTAAATTATTTATAATTTTTTTATTTTTTAAATGTTTGAAATATTTTATTCAAATATTTATTCATTTCTTCGAAATAATTACATTTTGAAAAAAAAAAATAATGATAATCCTCATTTTTTTATAAATACCGAAATATTTTTAACAATACTTTACTCATAGAATTTAATTTTTATTTGTCTTTCAAATGAAAAATATATTCATATGAGAATTATCATCCAAAAACTTATTTTAACGATTCGATTATAAGCTTTCCAGCACTTATTAAAAAATTCTTTCGTACATATATTTTAGATAGAAAACTGTTATCTCTACAAAAAAACAACTCAAGCTTGAAGAGCGCGGAGTTTAATTTTTTATGAATATGCTTTCTAAACCTTCACATTCCGGTTCTTCCCCAACTGAACATTCTATACCTAGGCTCTTCAGCAATAAATGTAAACAATAAAACGGAAATATATTTCGTGCTGGAACATTCAGGCTTGATGAAGTGTCCTTTAATGTCAATGGCAGCTATTTTAGAATTATTAGGGAATAATTCGGTCATGGGGAATATATGTTTGTTGCCAACCGTAAAGAGCGGAACTCATCTGTAACAAACAAACGGAGTTTTTTGCCTTGGATAGTTGTAAAAAAGTCGGTTGATTTCTGAAGTTCGCGTTTTTGTGTAAACAGTCGTTTTTTTAATCTTCGCCGCTTTTTGAAAATCTTTTTAGTTTTACAATTTTATTTTAGCTTGCCAAACGGAGAAATTAAAGTATTTTATGTTATTTTTTAAAAGAATAGCTCTTTCATCTAAGATGGATTTAGAAGCTTATCGTAGATTTGACCTCCATTGATTTATTTGTTCCTTTGTAAAAGAATTATGAGTATTTTTCTTTATAGTTTTGTCGAAGCACTTAATATTAATGTTAAGAATTCTTCAGAAATTTAAGGAATCAGTTTCATATCCATTTCTATAATTTCTTTCTAGTTTAGCTTTATAATTATTTTGTAGATTATATCTAAAATGATTTTTAAATATATTTTTGGAAGAAACATGTTTAAAATTATAGGGAAGAAGTATCAAATGCTAGCAAATATTATGCGTAAAATGTCAATGACAGTTTTAATTTTTTTTTTTCTGGTACAATTTTTTTACCACAATGTATTTGAATAACTTTTTAACAAGCATTTTTCAAATTTTTAATATTTTTCCAAAATTGACGGTTTATGCCTATTTTCAAATTTTAATTTTTATTACTCACTTTATTATTAAAGTAGAAACGAATTTCAGCGCATTGTAACAATTTAATTTATCACTTATGCATATTTGCACTGGAATAATAGAAACAAAGTAGTCGAAAATTTTTGTCATTTATTGATAGACAAAGAGGTTCAAAAACATTTAAGCTAGGCTTCAAAAGTGATTAAAAAAGTATTAGATAAGTAAAAATTAATACTGAATACATTACGAAATTTATCTGTATACTTGGAAATTAAATCATAAATTTAAAAAAATTTCAAATTTGTAAATCATCCAAAAATTTTATATTACTCTTGAGAAAAATTTTAATTACAATACAATAATGAAAAGAAATTATAATGATAAAAAATAATGATATTAATTATAATTATAATATAATAATTAAGATGATAATAAATGAAAGAAAAAAAGCTTAAGACATCGTAAGAAATTTCTAAGTTGAACTAATCAAAATTTCTTCTTCATTAATAATTATTTATGAATACAGAAATTTATTATGCATCAATAACTGTAAATCAAATTATAAATGTACAAAAACTTGAAATTTGAAAATATTTTTAGAAATTAATATTAGTTGTAAGCTAATAATATATATTATAAAAGCAGTAATTCAGAAGATAAATTCACTGTTTTATAACAAAACACAAACAGATCAGTAATATATATTCCTCTTTAACTCTATACATTATACATTAATAATTAATATTTATGGAAAAAATTTCCCTGTATCAATAATATAAATTAATTATAAATTGTAATTTTTTAATATAAAATTATTTTTAAAATTATTATCTGAGTAATAGTAATTACAAGAAATGAATACATTTCACTGTAATAAAAACATATATAGTTTTACTAGAAATTTCCACAAATCTATGAGACAGTTATTATTAAATATTAGTCTAGATATAAATAGCCATACATTAAATCATTAGTTTGTAAATTATTTTAAACTTAATATTACATTTAAAATGATAAAAACTTATAATGTTAGTAATTATAGTAATTAATACATTATGCAGTAACAAAAACGTATATTTGTGCGAGAATTGTTTTAAGCTGAATATATGCGATGTAATAATGGAAATATACTCAGCAACTGCATGCTAATAATACAGAATTTGAATTAAAATAAATTATTTATTTAAAAAAAAATTCAAACAATCTACGATAATCAACATATATATCAAATGCCACAAAGATATTTTTATTACCACATGTGGATTCCTATATGTCGAAATCTCAAAACTATAAAACCCTTCATTCTCTCTCTCTAATATAATCGACATCGCATAGTTCGCCCTTTTACCACACAATCATAAAATTGCGACTTTTAATATTAATTCTAGGAAATAAAAATAAATTACATCTATTATGGTATAAAATACAGACACCCATTTGTCAAATTTATTTCTTTTTGATATTCCTTTCAACAAAAAACTTTTACTTCCTCTCGAAGAATATTTTTTTTTCTTTTTGGGCAAGAATTAGGAAAGTGAAAGTGGCACCATTCTTCGCTTCAGCATTCAGGACTGACAAGAGTTGATTTACTAAACCATTCTATTTCTACATTTTTGCGAAAAAACAAAAGCTACTTATATGGCATTGTTTCCTTCGTTTTGGGATTGCTATTATTTTTTCAGACATCTGTTAACCTAGAGAGGGCTCGGGTCTTTGGGGTAGGAATGCTGCACAACTGGTGGATTTCCGAGTATTGAACACAAGTGTCAGCTCTTGATCAGGTGTTGGAATTTCTACCGTCAACACCTGTTGCACATTTCAAAACTATATTGGAACTTTGCAAACTTAACATACCACAGATCTCTGAAGACCCGCGATATTGTGGCAGCTTAAAACATTGTTTTAGGTAAGTGAGATTCTTAGTTAAAATCATTTCTCATATGCTAACTTATGAAGATGAATTAATATAGACAGCCATCAAAATAAATTTAATTTCCATTAAAATCAATGACTTATAATACTTTAGAATTTCTATTCTGATGCAGCTGTTTCTATTTTACGATTAGGAAAGTGATTCCTTTTCTAAATGGGGATTTTATTTAATTTAAATTTAATTTACGTGAATACATTATACATCCTATTTTCTTTTTTAAACTTTTTTTTTTAATAAAAATAGATAAAATCATAACTAAAGTAGGAATTTCTAAATAAAAATTTCAAAATTAAATATATTGCATCTGGTTTAAAGAAATGTCCCATTTTTGTTCAAATGTGAATATTGGTTTTTCAATAGCCCTATGTTTGTTGAAATCTCCATTATAAAGTTTATGAGCAAAGACTTCTGTCAGGTAAAATTACCAAAATTTAATTCCATTAGTATTCAGTTTAAATTACGAAAAATATTGTTATACTGATTTATTTTAAAAGCCATTTCTTTATAAACCCTACCATGAAACATAAATTTTTAACTTTCTCTTCTAAAGAAAGTTTTGCAATAACTTCAAATTGTTATTTTGATATTGCTATAAATGTCGTTATATAATGTTATCTTGAGTCCGAATTTTTTTTCTATAAAACAGAAATCATGAAAAATGGAAGGGGGTAGCATTTCACATACAACTTTTAAACGATATAATATATATATCAAGCATAAATACGAATTCTTTGAACTAGAATTAATGGGTTCATTGTTTATCTGTATCTATATATTAGTATGTCATTTGGCATTCTCTGCTTGTAAAATTTTGTGCTATGATATTTCCTCCAAAATTTTTTATATATTATTTCACTTCAATATCTATGAGCCATTTTGAAATGTTTTTAGTCCATCGGTTTAAGGCATTCGGTGTGCCCCTTTTCTTATTTATTAAAAAAGATCATAAGAGGAATAGCGGAATAGCATCTTGTGGTATCTTTACCAATTCTTAACCGCAAAGTTTTGTTGTTGTTTCTTATGGCACTTGCCATGGACAATCCTGCTATTACGAAGACAACGATTTAAGCCTGTGGGAGAGCGTCTCTTGTTTTTATAGTAGCACCAACTAGGGCCAGGAGTTGTATGTTGCTATTCAAGCATCACTCATTCGCTTGTACAACTCCTTTTGACAGGAGGGCACATTCACACATCTCACAGATAGAACAACGAAAGAACAACCATGTCCAAATCGGGACTCGAACCCAGGATGCCCAGAACCCGGGGAAGATGCACTACCCCTAATGCCCGGACGCCGGTCACAAAGTCCTTCAACTGTTGCATGTTATTTAAGCACGCTCGCATGTATACGGGATAGTTAAAGAAGGTTTTAATGTTTGTCAGAAAAGGCAGGCAAAAGATGAGATAATGAAAAGAGAATGAAGCTAGCTTCTGAAATAAAATTAAATAAAACCTCATAATTTCTTGGAAAAAGTAAAATTACCAATAAAAGAACATAATATATAACATTAATATATAGGCTAATTTGAGATAAAGTATTGAAAAACTTTAATCTTAAATTGGGTATATTTTCCAAAAAAATCCTTCAAAGCTTGCAAGTTGGCAACTTGCATGAGAAATTCAATCGAAATAGTAAATTAAATAAATATAATAATGGATTTGATAACGAAATCATAACAGACATAAGCTGGAAAGGTTTCATTTCTGCTTTCTTTCTGTAAGACAAATTTTGGATATACTATTTAATTTTTGATTTTCTGTATCTAATTGTAAAATCTTGCAAAGCATCGGAAAAATAAATTTTAAAGCTCATATTAGCTCTTCTTTACACAGTTTTTCAAAAAAAAAAAAAAAAGCAAATTTTTGACACATTGTGTATAGAACACAGAAATTTATAGTATCATCTCACTTGAGTCACAATTCTTATCGTAAAAAAATCGTGCCGCGAAAATAAACTTGAACCGTAAAAAAGAAGAAGCAAAAAAAGTATACAATAAAATGAAACTCGGCCGTAAAAATATAAGAAATGCGCGCTGTGGTAACATCAAAGATGCTGAAAAAATAAGGGAAATATTTGATCCGTAAGCCACGATTCTGTAACAAACATTCTCTGATTTATGTTATAAAAAAACCCAGAAATGAATTACCAAAGAATATTTCATCCGGAAAAGGATTTAATTCGAATAAAATGAAGAAAATAATTATGAAATATATATAATGTAATTATGTAAAGCTAATTTAACTTGAAATTTTTTTCTGTGATAGAATTTGCCCAACATTTTTATTTTCCAATACTTGACAAATTTTCAGAATGAAGAACTGTCTTTTTTAGAAGCAAGAAAAAATTAAACAAAAATACAGGACAAGGAATATAAGACGGTGTAGGTAAAATTTGAAAGACATAGTGGTTACATATTTTCTTAGAAAAATAGAAAATAATTAAATCGGTGGTTATTTTTGACGATAACTTTAAAAGTCTCCCCATGCTTAACATTAAATTGTTTATAAGTGCCTGTAATGTCGTGTTAATTGGGAGAGACTAACATATCCTTATGTGATTTAAATGCAAAGAATATGCAGAATGTCTATCAGCTAAATTCTTTGGAACCCCCAAAGAATTGATTCTATTTGTAGCATAGCAAGGGTGTTAGTTATTATACAATAGGTGTAAGCTATTAACAATTCCTATGCATCATGAATATTAAAAATCTCATCTTTGTACATTTATCAATTCACATCAGCAATTTTTACATTTATTATTGTACTAGAAAATCGCACTTATCATTTAAAATGACGTTCTTCCATATCTTGATCCTGACACTCTATTTATCAATGCGTTTTAAGGATATTTTCTGACTTTTTGAGAATCCTCTCTGTTTAGATAAGAAAAGAACTTGAATCCAGTATGTAATATCATGACAATTACTTCTGAATATTTCAGCCGTTTGCATTTCTAAGACGAAGTTACTGAAAGATAACCATGAGTTAAATTGGGACCATACCTCTTTTTTATCTATCTGTTGCCTTATTCCTCTAGTGGACTTATTTGGAATATAAACTATTGTCAGCTGGCCATCTCTTTTAAAAATTGTTGTATAAATAGATTTCTATGACTGCTATGGTATGTTTCCGATATTCTTACCTAAACACATCACTACATGGTAAAAATATTTTCAGATTTTAGAAATACATCGTTTTAACTATTATTTGATTTTTTCAGACTTGTGCCGGTAGATGATTTGCTTCTTTTTGCCTAATAAAAAGCAGTTTCTCATATTATACGATTCATATGCAGAAAAATATTTAGCTACATACACAGTCCTTGCAAGTAAGATTTAAGTATCCACATATATTCCTTTCTTTATTTTCCAAAAGATGGATCTCAGAAATCCACATTTTTCTTGTAGCAAAATTAAATCCCAATGGACGCATATGATAACATTGATATTGGGCTACCAAATAACAATCTGTCTTTTGAAAATAGAATTATCATAAAACATCCTTTAAATCATTATAAAATTTTAAATTCAAAATCATAAGACATTAAATACCATATGTTCATCAAAGAAAAGCAAGACACAAACATCAACTATATATCTCCATTATAACTTAAAATATCTTTACAGTATAATTCCTATCCGTTTGGTACATACCTAATTCACGGAGGAAATATTATTCCTTCTATTAATGCTCTAATTTGAATAAATTGACAGCCACAATTTATTATTTCTCTTTTAAGGGAAGCATTTTCCAAAATATCAAAAATATTATCTATATAAAATGCACGGGTAATTTCTCAAAACCCCATACGGCATATTTTATATTATTCTTAAAATTCTTAACAATGGCTTAACGACCATGCCTTACAAGCGACTAGGAATCCCTATTTTGATCCCCCGGAATTCTGTTTCGGAAGCCTGTTTTCTCTTTAAAGTTTATTTATTTTTATGCATATGTTTTCCTTTTCATACTTTTGCAACTGTTTCATGCAAAATATGTTTCTCAATAATCAACGAATTCCTATAAAAATTGAGAAAAATTATATTATACATTCAAGACTAATACTCGTATTTTTTTTTCAAGTTTTATCATGGCCTCTAAAAAATTACAGTCTTTGAAATGAGAACAAATTTTAAGAAATATGGTGGATGTTTATGCATTATTTAGGAATTAAAAATAAAATTTAAAAAATTATAATAAAAATGATTAAGACATTGCAGGTACAAGAAAACACATGTTATTATGATAGATTGTGGCACCTACGAGTAATACCTCATGATATATGAGTTATAGCAGCGTATAACGAAATGTTAACCATATTATCGATGTGTTAGAGAATCAGTGAACCATCGCGCTAAAGTCCAGATCTATCTCTCAGTAATTTTCATATGATCTTGCCAATGAAAGAAGGTTCTATAATGGATTTTGAAATTTCTACTATCATCTATATAATCAATATTTCTATAACCATTTTAAATAATAAAATAAAGCATGTAAATATATATAGAATTATTTCTAAAACTCATGTTACGATTAAACATCCGAATATCTCCAGAGACTAATTGATAAAGATATATTTTTTTTCCATCTTTCTCAGTATATAATATGTGTCTGATTACAAACTTTATCGGAAAGTGTTTTAGAGAAATGTTTTGAAACTTGTCTCAGATAAATTTAAAGAAAGGAAAAATCTATTTCTAGAAAAGTATATTTTTATTGTAAAAGATTGTAAAGTTTGTATTGTAATTATTTTGCACTTTCTGTATTCTTATTTTACAATTAAATATTGTAAATACTACGGAAACTATTAAATCATTTTTTATTGAAATTGGTGGTGGATACTTGAATTCTAAATTTAAATATATCAATTCCTTAACTGAACAGATGTCGATTGAAAACCTTTCCTGGATCCTAAAATATTAAATTTAAACTATGTCCCTTAAAATGCTAAAATAAAAATATACTTTTATGAAAAACAGTGAGTCTACAAAATTTAAAATCATCAGCGGATAAATAAAAAATAATTTTCAATATTTTATCTTTGTAAACATGAAATAAAATAGATTTAAAAAAATACATAAAAATAAATTAGTTTTAATATGATATTTAAATAATTGTCTGATAGTTTACTCCCAGCGCCATTCATGAAAGCAATGATCGCTTCTTTTATTTTATAAATTGAAATGAAATTTTTCGAACACAAGTTATTATATAAAGAAGGTAACACTGGATGTATGATCACAGACATCCTTTATACTGTTCAAATGTTTTCAAAATGATAGCATAATAATGAAATAGAGTTTGCCTTAGATTTAAATTGTTAAAATAATTTTAATTGAATATTGAAGAATAAAAATATAAACTTTAGTTTATGTATGAGAAGAAGAATATGCTAAAATGCCTAGCAGATTTAAAAATTCATTGATATGAAAGAGGTTGTTAATAATCAGATTGTTTTTCAAAACTAAGATTTAAAAAAAAATGAAAGAAAATCTACAAGAGCATTAAACACTTTAATGAATATACTTAAGAGAGCAAATAATTAAATCTTCTTTAAAATTGCATATAAAAATTCTCAACCCGTTCTATTTTATTGCCTCTTATCTAGTAATATGCTTAATGCCGATAATTTTCACATTTGATTCATACAGAATATTTTTAGTTATTATTTTTTATTGTATCCCTTTTCTGGCTAAAATGCAAAAAATATTAAAAAATTCAATTTTAATGGACATCTGTTCATTATCGGAAATTGAAAATAATTATATATTTAATATGGAAGCTCAGAAATTTATTTTTAAAAATTTAAACATTAATAATTTTAGCCCACTGCTAAAGCCATATGATCAATCACTTTTATTTTATTCTTTCATTTTAAAAGATTGTTTTTTATATGCTTATTAATTCCAGTTCAACTTTATTTTATCAAACCATGTTACACATTGCAAAACAAATTCAATCCGATTTTTCATAAAAGAGACAATTCCTAGTTCCCTCGCTGAAATTAAAAGACATCATTAAATCGAATTATTTTTTAAGAAATGTTCTTTCTTTAAATAAATAAATCACTATCTTGTAATCCGTAAAATAACACATTAAGTGAAAAAATAATTTTAAAGGTTTTGATCCCTTTTAACATAATATTTTTTTCCTATATATGAATATTTTTTTATTTCTTTTATCTGATGTTATGATTTTTCTATTAATAAATAAAATAAAAAAGTATACTATATTTTTAATAGCAAATAACATATGTAGGAAGGATTTTTTCCTTTGATCCTGAAACAAATGCATTTTGGCCATTAACAGTCATTTATCAAAGAAATTTTATAAATGAACTTTAAGAAAATACGAACTCTATTTTCTTATCTAGTTTTAATTATTAAGGTGATCAAAAGGAGAATACTATGTCGATTTTTTCATAATGACAACTAATTGTATCTATGATTATCAGTTTCCCCTCCCCCCATTTTTTTCATATTTTCTTCATAATACACAAGGGAAAAGCGGTTTATACTTACTTCTGCAGTAGAATTATTACATTTATCGAATTTCTTCCCCTGGTATTTTTTTTTTCTTTTTGCATCTATCTTATAGTTTAAAAAAAACCCTGAAAAAAACACAAAAAAAGGATACAAGCTTTGCTCTATAATTGAATCTTAATTAGATGCAATTTCATTCCCGAGAAAATTGTAGCAATTAATTGTTTCATCGTTTTCCTTTTTTGCATACAAAAAATAGGATCAACATCTTTTTTCTTAGCAAGAACAATCTCATTTAAATGATCATTAGTTTTTTTTCATGAAATTTGAGAGTCTAAAAATTAATTAGATATCATAATGAATTCTCAGGAAAGGGAATCGTTTTCCAATAAAAAAGATACATTTTATCCGATCTGACAAAATACTAAAAGATTTTTATCAAATAAAAGTCAAATCAAATAACATCATTTCATATTTCATAAGATTTGAAACAAAAGCAAAATAGCGTGAATACTGTCAAATTAAAATAATTTCTTTCGAATCCTGATTTAAATGTAATTTTATAAGTTGTGCTTGTTTTGTATTGAAAGAAAGGATCAATTAAACTAAGAAAATTTAAGAAGCAAGAATTGAAGTTCAGTAATTTGTTTTGAATCATTTTTACTTTATTATTATTAAACGATATTTCAGTAAATTATTTTGTAATTGTGAACAAAAAAATTTCTTCATCGGAATCCGATGGATAAAACAAATTCAAAGTATAAAAATCTTTCTTTCTTTCTTTTTTTTTTAAATTTCTAGTACCCTCTAATACAGTTTCAGAATACGGTTTCAATTCAGTGACTGAAATATATTATATTTATATTGCATATATTATGTCGAAAACAGTTTGAGTTTTCAAAACAATATTAGAAATAAAACAATAAATAAACAGTATCGGAAACATTTTGGAATTTGTTTTCAATAAAAAATTAAAATATCAAAACTAAACTAACTGTCATGATGTTTAAAATTATTTTTGAATTGCAGTAGTTTTAACACATACATTTAAATTAAGCAAGGCGTATCAGGTCAATTCTTTTCTGCCTTTTGTAACTTTTTAAAAGAGTTCATAGTTAAAATCGCTTAATCTCAGTTACAAATAAGAATAAAAGAATTGTGCAGTAGAAATCTAAAATTGTTTCATAATTTACGTTTTCAAATTGGAATTAAAATTTCTTTTGTCTAGAAATAAGTCTTGATAAAATTATTCAAAAATAAAAACTATTGGCAATACAAATCATTTAATTCAAGGCATTCTAAATTTTTAATATGAAGAAATTATCGAAAAAACGTGTTTGGATCTCCATTTAAAATAGTCATGCTGTTATTTATTAGCAGGATAAACAGTGTTCGTATCAGTAAAATTAACAGTTTTCAAAAAAGTATTGAAGTAAGCTGCCATAGATTACTCGTTTAAAAACATTTACCCATACATTTTATCATCTACGCATATTTATTAAAAATACATGGTCTTTCTTTGAATGCAATATTTTTTCTGAAAAATAAAACAAATTATTATAGAAAACTGGTTAACCTTATTACCAGCACAAGGAAGAAAATCCCTCAATTGTTTAAAAAGGTTTTTTTTTTCAACCTTTTTTTTTGGAAACAGCTGTTTCCTGTTTCCAAATATTGAATAGAATTATCAGCAATCCGAACATTATTGTAAATACTGCATTACGTTACACAACCTGTATCCTATTTTCAGAATTGCGAAGGTTATTTCTGTTTTAACTGATAAAGGTTAAATTTTTATTTATTTATTTTTTTGTTCTGACACAAAACAATTAAAAACAGATAAATGAGATAAAACGTAAAAAAAAAAAAAGTAAAAAGTAAAAATAACAACAACAAAAAATAAATAGTTTCATTCAAAAAAATTAGTGATCGAATCATTCATGGCTTCTACAAAATAGTTGTTTGATACTAGCACGTTATAGTTTAAGGCTTATGAATAGAAAATTAAAATACTTTTGGAAAAATATCAACTTTTGTACCTTTTTTATACGATATTTGATATTACTCATGATTGCAAAGATGGAATTTTATAATTGATTTTCTCTTTACTTTCTGAGGGATAAAATTCTATATCATAGATATTTCTATTTCCATATTTCAATATCTTATAATATTTCAAAATTAGCATATTTGATTATTAATTAGACATTTATTCAAAGAAAAATTTGCCTCAGCAAATGTGGCGCCACCTGTTGGTGATTCTTAAAACTCACTAATTCCAAGATTGCAGTATGCGTATAATAATAAATTATAAATTAAAAAAAAAAAAAAAAAAAAAAAAAAACTGAAATAAAAGCAATTTCTACCTTCAATTATTCAAATATATTTTTAAAAACTGAATTTCATGATTTATTTATTGATGATTTGTTTTTGGTTAACACGATAAAAAGTGTCATTTGATGCAGAATGTAAAGAAATCTTGATTAGAAGATTAGTCACTCATCTTAGTAGAATAGATTAGTCACTCAAAATAATTGTAATAATGAATAATAAAATATATTAAAATTAAACAAAAGAAAATAATAAAAAAGAAATTTCTAAATGCATATTTTTATAAAGTATTAAAATGATGAAAATGTCTTTTTCTAAAAAAATCTGGAGTGGAAGGGTGAAAAAAGATCTTTTAAATTAGGAGACCCCTTAGAAACGCTCCGAAAATGAAATAAAGAAGTAACCTTAACCTTAAACCGCCTACTCCGACACGCCCGAAGGCACCCGGAAAAATCTGAATGACCGGACCGCCGCAACAGTAACATCGGCGGGAACTCGGGTTGAGTCTTAAATGCCCCCATCGGTCACGATACACCCTTTGGGAAGTACGTCCAGTCATAGATGGGAGGAGCCGACTTCCATTTTTTTCCTTACCCAGAAGGGTGGCGAGAACCAACCACCATACCAAAAGTTCTCATCCTTAATTAGGAGGGGCCCCCAATGGAAGAAAATAAAGAAGTAAAGAAAAAATATTGAACAATCATCAGAATTTAAAATAATTTTTGAATATTAATAAAGTACGAGAAATATTGTCTATATTTCAATATACAATTAGAAACATGCATATAATGAAAAAATATTGCTACAGAACTTCTTTTAAATGTTGATTTTGTCTTTAATTAGCTTAATTTTCTGAATCTAACCACCATATATATTGTTATATATACATCTTTCTCCTTAGCAGCATTCAGATATAAACAGTCTCTCAAGTAATAAATTTTGTATTACTGGGAATTTCTCTCTGTATAGTCTCTTTCGGATCCTCATTTCTACTAGAACTTAGCTGCGTGTCGGAAGTCATCAAACCGTAAGTCCATGGAATCTTGCGATTTCTAATTTATCTCTTATCTTGGGTACAATAGTTGGAACTCAATAAGACGGATACGGCAGATCAAGACATCTACAGGGAGTTTGTGTCAGTAGATATCTTAATGTGACGTGAAAGACTTCAGATGGTATCACGGAAAGATTAATCATGCATTAAATAATTCAGTTCAAGTTTCGGAGATACTTGAAATGGAAGGTTAAATTTCAGTGAATTAATTCAAAATTGTGTTATAATTATATATGCATAAAAAATAAAGGAAAATAATAATTTTTTTAGGATATTTATTTCAAACTAATCTCTTTGGCAACCAGTTTGTTCTCCAAGATTAATGGATTGGTTTAGTTAAATTACATTTCTTATTAATATTAGCTGATGATTGTTATTTCATCTTAAATTGTTGCATCTTATATTGTAAGAATTCTGTCAATTGGAAGTACTTTTAGCTTTACGTAACTTTTATTACATGCTAATCAAAAATCTCATGATATAAGTCAAATTGCAGTAATACAATATTAGCACTTTTGCCTTCAAAAATCCCGGATTACTGTATAAAGCTGACTGACAATTAATCCATGAGAATTTCGGAATAAGCAGTTGGGATGAGTTGTTGGATATAGCTCTACTAGACTATCACCATGTATCCAAAAATATCACAAAAGTCTAGTTCATGGTAGAGGGAAACAAATAGCTTCAATTTGTCCAAAGAATTGGGGAACCAATTCTTTGGACAAATTGAAGGACTCACAAACTGACTCTACGACCCGCCGAGTAGCACATGTAAAAACGTGAATGACCGGACCGGCCCAACAACAACACTGGTAGGAATTGTGGCCGAGTCCTAAAGGTCATTACTGGCCACAGTACACCTCTTCACGTTTTCGATGGGAGGACCAAACTCCCATCTTTTTGTGCATCTACAAGGGTGGCTAGTACCAACAACAATGTCGGAAGCTTCCCATCCTCAATTACGAAATGCCTCCCGCCCCCTCGTTTGAGAGGGTGACCAGAGGAAGAAGATTGACTTAGGCACAAGCTTTTCTACCTTTAGCATGGCAAAATTGAATGTCTTTCACGCGTTAGGTAATCCAACAAAAGTTACAATCCTGATATACTACGCATGTTATACACACGCCTATCCTCCCGTCTATTCTACACTACCCTTCCCACCACAATGAGGAAATCGGAGTGTGATAAGTATGAATAACAATTTTATATCGTTCAATCCATCATTTTATCTCTACTGTAACGTCATTTTATCTCTACTGTTCTGAAAAACCATTTACTGAATTTATTCAATTTTGGTTTCACAAAGTGCTTGTATGGCGAAATAACACAAACAAAATATGGTATCAGGGAAAAGAGTGCATTGAAAATCAATATGAATGAAGAAGTGCAAGATGTGTTTTGTTTGATTTTACAAAGCAGCTTCAAACTTTCGCAGTGTCAGAAGTTGATTTGTTAATCCAACTTCCTTTCAGTTGCGTAACTATGTGGAAATGTCCTGTCACTAAGAATACACGCAAAGAAATATTTATTTACTGGGATGGGTACTATGTTCTAAATTCTAAAGTAACCCCTTTTGTTCCGCCAGACAAAATCCATCTCTGAAAAATTTGCTGAGAGGTTTTGAGGGCGGGTGTCATTAAGAAGAATAAACCATTTTATTCATTTGTTTAGCAACGTCTGCTTTTTTTTCTAAACAGTATGATTCATCATTTTAGAAGGCATATTTCCCTGAAAGAAAATCATAATTTGAAGGGTCTTTCATATTTTATTTTCTATTGTTCTTTTCTCAAACAATTTGTATAGTTAAATCTTATTATCGTGTGTCGCATTTTATGTATTTTACTAATAACTCTAAATGAAGTGATCATTAGATTGTTTCTTTGAAAGATTTAGTATTTTAATCTTAGCTTGTGTTCGCAGTTCCATTTCTTTCCTGCGCCCTGTCATCAGTTATAAATCACTACGAGAAATATGCGTCCTTTTAAGAATATGGCAATGCTGCTTTGGGATGATTTTTATTAAGCCATTATGATTATTTTTCCGGAATTATTCCATTTGCTTGTGAAATCTTATTGTTTAGTAATCCAGAATATTAAAAATATGTACTAAATCCATTAATTCTCATAAAATTCCTTACCATATGTCAAATCTTAAAGCTTTTTAATTTTGATCAAAAGTGGAACGTAGCGTACGTATTAAATCTTCTAAATAATATTTTTGTAGTTAAAAATATATTTCAATAAATGCATACGGAATTCAGTTTTACATGGTTTGGAGCCATCATGACCAGGATTTTTTTTTCACTTAAATTCTCTATTTTGTTTTTTTTCAATATAAATCAATTAGAATAGATATAAATTTTCTTATATATATTAAATTCTATATATGCGAAATGTGTAAAAAGTTATCTAATATTCTTTAAAATAAAAAATATTTCATAACTTATTTTCAATAAGACACGATTTCGATCTTAATATATATCGCTATACAAATTTTGGAATTTCAGTTTATATAATTCGTAGTAAAAAAAAAAAAAAAAAAAAAAAAAAAAAACATGTAACATTTGAGTTTCCAATTATTCTTTTAAAACATCAAGTTGTTTCAAATATAATTTTTAAATCAATATTTTATTGAATAATGCTTAAACGCCGAGTTTCAATTGCAGACTGTTTCTAAACTCTTGATGCATATTATGTTATAATATAATTATAACCAAATATAAGAAGCGATCAATTACAAGTAATTCATATACGACACAAAAACCAAGTCTGGTCAAATTTTCTACTGCTACAACATAGGACAAATAATATATTATTTTTAAGATATCAATTTCATATTGAGTCCTCTCTTATTCGAACTTTACGATATTACTGAAAGCATCTAGATAAGACACAATCACTATTGGACTCACGTTCGCAAGTCGAGTATTGGAAGCCGAATATTACATGAAGTTAATATATGTTGAATCATAGGAATGGCAAACAGAATTGAAGAAAATAATAAATCAGTTAAAAGATGTTGTTTCATCACACAAATTAAACCAGAGTGAATAGTTTCACCTAAACTTTCTTGCACACACTCTAAAAAAGGTGTTACTCCAGAAAATGTCTCCCATGGAATTTACACACAATAGTTTCAAAATATTAAAATTTGGAGGGAATTCAGCATTTTTACTGGACCTATCGTGTACTCGTTGGTGATTAATCTCTGGTATGCTGTTAATAGCATCCTAAAATCGAATTTGTAGAATAGACACTTTTTAATATTCCTAAACCATTGAGATAAATCTTTAATTCAAAACTATACCTGTAGTCACAAAATCACATATTAAATTTGGTCTGTTTGAGTCACTGTGTTGTTTAATTTATCACTTTTAAAAAGTACAGACCGACAGATGATCAACATCTTGCTGATTCAAATTTGACAGATGTCAACACTGTGTTAAAACTGTGTACTGAATTTTATCTATCAAGTTCCCTTCCTTTTGCCGTTATTATATTATATACGAACAGCCGGATAGATAGGTTTCCTAAAAATAAATTTAGCCCAAAATTTAATAAAAATTTGCAAATTTGGTTAAAAGACCATTTATAGAATTTCTTCTGTCGAGTCCATTTTTGAGTTATCTTTGTAACAGACAGGCAGACGAACATTTTATAAAAATATATTTTTCGAACTCAGCCAGGTATAGAAGATGGAGATTCATCAAAATCTGGAATTCGAATTTTTTGACGATTACTATATTTTCTATACTACTTATACGAGAAAATAAAAAGCAATTTAAAATGGCAATTAGCAGAATGACTACAAACTTTATGCTGTCCATATGATAATTGGCGAATATTGTCAGAAACACGAGACAGCGTGGCGATATTAGCTGCCGAAATCTTGGCAACAAGATACTTTTTAAAAGTGATAGAGTTTAAATAATAAATGGATTCATTTATATTAAAATAGTTTAGGGATAATAGTAATATTACCCATTCGGTTATTTGAAGTACAAAACATCCACGAGAATCTCGGAAGTTCAGTTATGCCTTGTGCTGATGTGCGTTTATATAATGTTCTAACACCTCTTGAATTCAGCAATGAAAATTATGAAACAACTTAAATGCAATCAGATGTAGACTTTTTTTTTACTCGCTTCATGCATTATAGTTTAATGATATAATATGAATTATAAGTAAGCAAAATTATAATAAAATTATATTTAACAGTATTTATTTAAATTATTTGACTACATTCGAGATGAACTGCTTGAAAAACGTTCGAAATATTTATATTTTTGAATATTCCTATAAAAAAATATTGAAAAAATATTTGTGAAATCAAAATATACCAGTTAAGTGGTAAAATCTTTAAAAAAAATTAAATAGAGCTTTTTCTTTTGGCTAAAAAGAAGTTTAAAGCAAAAATCTTCTAGTTTAGAGGTTTATCAAACGATTTGCTTAAAACTTTATAGATAGCTTAAGAAATAAATGATCTAGTTCCTGAATTAAAGTCAGCAATTTAGCGAGTCAGTCTGTCAGTGATTTAAGCCGAAGAAGAGTCTCTTGTTTTCAGAGTAGCGCCAACTAGGGCCAAGAGTACAACATAGATATTCACGCGTCCCAACCTTTTTACGGAGCGGACTCCATTCATGCATTTCATTGACTCATCTATAGATCGTAATTCAGACCTGAATCAGAGAACAGTCACCACTAAACCAGTACCCACAGTGGTTTTACTCTCGACAGGGAGAGACTTTGAGACCACAACAGATTTATACGTGCGCCAACAACTACACACACAGAGTGCCTTCTGTTCTTAGGTTGTGAGTCCAACGCCCTACCAACCAGATTATCCCGGCCCTGAATTAAAAGATATAGTTTATTTGTATCCATTCTTTAAATACTTTTTGGTAGTATCGACTGATAAAAAACAAGAAATGTTCATTTTTTAGCACTATGAAGCACTAAAACAAGTATAAAATATTTCGAAATGAATAAATCGCTTATTCTCTAGCTCAGCACTATATATATATATATATATATATATATATATATATATATATATATATATATATATATATATAAATCAACATAACTTCCCAAAAATGGACTTAGAAACAAATATTTAATGATTTTATAATGAAACCTGTCTGTTTAAAAATTAAGAATATTAAATTTATTAAAAAAAAACATAATTTCGCAAAAATTTGAATTTTTAACGTAGTCATTTATTTTAAAATTCAATTTTTTAAAAATATTTCTTTCATATAAGGGCAATTTCAGCATATAGATACTAAAGAGACACAGAAGTTAATTATCATAGAATTAATACTAAGATAACTTCAAAACTCAGTCAATAACAGAATCCTGACTTAGATGAAGGTTCAAGAATTCATATAACTTATTGAGTTTAAGAACTTATATATACTTATTAAGTTTGAAAAAAATATTATTGGAAGATTTCATTTTTTATGGGAATTATATGAAACATTTCGAAGCAGCCATTTTTCTGGCAAATGATAAAAATTCTAATTTTAAAATACACTTCGGCTACTATGGAAAATATTTTTATTTAAGATTTGAATCGAATAACTAAATTTCTATATATTATACATTTCAAATTTATTTTGTGGACGAACAAATTTACCAGAAAGAAACACAAAGCTACAAGTTTGAGGAAATTGTAAAGCTGTAAACCATTCTCGTTAAATTCTATCCGCCATTTTTCTAAGACCGCCAGAGATCCGAATTCAAAAAGCAAGTATCTTACGCTATCCCTTTGGGTATTGGACCCTCTATAAAGATCTCTCGACGTGTAAAAAAACGCCGGGTGATAAAAATGACTGGTTCTCACTCGACGGAGACATTTTGACGACATCAATATCTCTCGCATCACTTGGTTTCAAACATTTCTCTTCAAATAGAAATCTTGCCGGATTACAAGAGGATTCTTCGTCGTCTTCTTGTTTCGTTCATTGCTTGTCACTTTTTCTCTCCTTTGGGGCACCTTGGGGGGAAATATCTCGAAGAAGATTCAGTAATCCTTTTGAATTTTTCCGAAAACATTGTTGATGTGTAAGTGATAAATTGAGACTAGGCTCTAAAATGGATAGCTTTGAGAAAAAAGTAAACGAAAGTAAAAAGTGAAATATTTGCTGTTAGTTTAATCTATAAATGTTTAGGAACATTTATAAGGAATCGGGGAGAATCTGGTTTAATCGAATCATTTTATTTCGATTATAGATAAATCGATGAACATCCAGTGAGCCTTTGTAAATATGACTCTAAATATTGAACGTTATTAACTGTTATGATATATTATTTTGCAATAAAATGACATTTCATATGAATAAACAAAATATTTTTTGACAGTTTATGCACATTGTAAAACATTCTCTATGGTTGTTATGACCTCATGACCTGGCTGTAGAATCTGATGTTTACCTGTTCAGTATTAGATATATCACAGATATGGTATGTATGTATCCCTAGTTTAAACTGTTGTCATTATAATTTAAACGTTTTGATGTTGATGAAGCATAGATATGTAAATACTGGTATACCAGCTAATTCTTGCGCTCCCCCCATTCCAACATGGGACAAAATGATGAGACATGTTCCAATTTATTGTGAAGGAACATTCTTCACTAATATAATACATGAATTTAATAGTTAATAGTAAAATATCATCTAAAAATTAAATATTTTCATGATAATTTGTATTTATTGTGGAACATTCTGTTAGGGACTCGTATTCTGACTTCATAGATGGATGTTCGTGACTTTCATATCGAGTATATTAGAGATGTGTAGCCAGAGAGTAAATTGAAATTGCCATTATGGTTCATATATTTATGTGGTTTTCATGCTCATGAGGTACAGAAGTTTGTATATTGTGATGTCAGCTCGTTGTCATATAGGCATATACCAGCTAGTTGGAAACGAAGAAATTTAACAAAGGTGATGTATGCTATTAAAAGGTGATATATGCTAATAAAACAGCAACTTGGTGTGGTTAAATAAAGAAAAAAATCACTACAATTTATGTTTATGGTAAAGCATTTACTATTGCCACAATGGCATCATGGTGCTATTTAGGTCTCATAATTCCAGGATCCTGTTGAATATCAGGCACATTATGTGAATGAACTGAGTATTATTTGAAACTGCAAAACGTTCAAACGTTTTCGAGAGGATGCCTTTTAATATTAGTATGCCAACTAACGTTCCAATATCGTTCATTTGAATATTGTCCATAAGTATGAGGCTTGTGCTAGTTTCTTACAAACACATTGCTAATTTGAAAGAAAAAAAAATGATAGAAGGTAGAAAAAATTTACAGATTTTACTAAGTTTTTTTTTTGTTCATTATTAAACATATTTCAGTTGAAAAACAGTATCATTCAGCAGACATTGGTCGGTTGCATTAATATAGTTGTGAAAATTGCAACCCAAAGATTCCTAGAAGTTCCTGAGTTTTACTATTGTATTAAACAGGAATTTTATTATAATTTAAACTGCCTTTTAGAATAAGATATTGTACGAGATATTGTATTCTGAATGCTGAGCGATACCGTGACGATATCATAACAATGTCCATTAACATTTTGGCAAATGGATTGTTTTATTTATTGGTTCACAGTTTTTTGAAAAAAATATTGTTGTTCACTTTAACAAAAAGAACCAAGATATGAAGTTTAAAGGAATTCTTTCCGCTTCGAAGTTTTCAAATAACATATATATTTTCTCTAGAAATATTTCCAGAATTTTAGTTTCTATATTTTTTGGGGGAGCTGAGTGATATCATTGAACCATGATGTAGCAATAAACCATCATTCTTTTCTCTTATAAAATTTTGGTTTTAACTTTCGTGGTTATCTACTTCAGGGCCAAGATTGCATACCAACCATATTTCCAAACAACAATTCCTAATTTTCAATAAACAGGCATTTTCCTTTCATCCTAAAATACCATGACTATAGGCAATTTCTGAACGAGAGTAATATACAAGTAAGAAAAAGATCAAATTACAGAAAGTTTCAGTAAGTAAAACAGAAACAACTAACTTTAAAAATAAGAAATATAAATAGTAACAGAAAACTTAAAAAATAATAACAGTACTTTTTAATGATATTATTTTATAAAAATTTTCTGAATCCTAAAAATCATTTTTTTTTCTTTTTATGAAACTTATTTGTTTTAGAATTCAAGTATATTTTTTTTTCTTTCTCTATCCCATTGAAAGATTTACTCGATTTTCTCAAAAAATGTATATAATGTGCTTTAGCTTTAAATGTAAATCCTAAATGTGTAAAATGTTCTCTTGTCGAAAGATTTCGAAATACAAGCAGCTTTATAAGTCTCTTGTAAGATATACCTTTAATGTAAGTAAGGTAGTAATACATAGGGTCGTTTAGCTATAAACAGCATTGATTTTATTTGTTAACTGTAGCCATTTAAGACAGCATGGTTACAAAGAGCTCCAACCTCCTATCATGAGAAACACTGTAATATATTTTGAAGCTTGGACAAACGGAAAGCGATACGAGTACTAACAATCTTGCTTAATGTCCCTATAAAGGCAACCCATGAAGCTAACCTTCTATTACTATGGCTACGCCCAGCCATTACAAAAATCTATTACCTTTAAGCTGCTTCTTGTTTGTCGATTGTTGACTAGAAAACAGATAGTTTCTTCAAAGCCTTAATCTTTAATACAGCGTATGATAATAATTACGATGGTGATTATTTTTAATTCATGGCTTACTATTTTTCTAGGGAACTCTCCATCGGAATTACTCTCTGTGCTTCTTTCTTTTTTCGGAAAAAAGGATCTAATTTCAAATATTATTTTTGGTCTATCACAATAGTATTTATTTGCTTTAAGTTTATTATTATTATTATTTTCTAATAGAATATTGGCTGAGAATAACTATAATTAATTCACTAACTTAAGTCATTGTAATACTGATGAAGATAATTATTTAAATATTTTTTAAATATACCATGTTTATAAGTGGATTAAAAATTATAAATAATTTTTATTAATTCCATATAGATTGTTGAAATTTCTCAATCAAAAATTTTCAGTACAATTTGCATGGGGTTAGAAAACCGTATGGACTTAAGAAAAATTAATTTATACCTTTTAGTCTGCTTTAAGAATGATACTATATTTTCTAGAAAATATTCCTAACATTATTTATTTAATGTTCAATGTTTCTTTTTAAATTAAGATTTCAGCATATATAATTATTTTTGGAGCGTTAATCTCCGCTTAAGGTTACTTTGTCAACAAGTTGTTAGTATATTATTTATTATTTTAGTAGATCGGCTAATAAACATGTAGGAGTAATGTTCCCGAAGTTTTCTTGTATACCCCTCAATAAAAGCGTTTTCCTTTAATTAATTAAGAAATAAGAGCTTCAGCAAGTCTGCTCTTAATCCACCAAGTAAAAATTTTGTAATTTTACAATTAATTTTCGTTTTTCTTATACATTTCTGATCAATAATTCATTTTTCAATTTAGCACCTTCACATTTTGTAAAACTGAAAGGTTCTATTCATTATAGATTAAAGATTAATCAATGTTTATTGACAATATAATGGTGACAGGAAGATAAGGAAAATGATTTTTTTATTATTATGAGGAAACAAGCCGTAAATGCATGCCAAGATTTATCGAGCGGAAAATTTGTATTTTTGGATTATTAAATTTTTATAAAACAAAGCTTCATGAAAAAAAAACCATTAATTTTTTTTGTGAGATGCTGACAAACTTTATAAAAAAATTAAGTTTTTCATTCAAAAATTAACTCACTAGAAACAAAGTGTGAACGTTTTCACTGCAAATGATTTCTATTGTATCAATATATAATATTCAAAATTTGCCAAAACATTTTATTGGAGCGAAACGTTTGTATGGATTGGTTACATTTACTCTCAAATTTCAACATGTTGCATGCGTTTGTTTTATGTTGCGCCGTATGTCGCAGGTGTTTCCAACTATTAGATTAATATTTTGTTTGCGCTATTGCATGCGGGAATAGGACACGATGGTATAACATCGATAGTATGCACTTATATTAAAAATGAAATTAATTTGTATTTTCTTAATGAAATACAATTCCTGCTTTTTACTAAACACTTGAAATTTGTAAGTGTAAAAGTTTTCCATTCTTTAAAAATCTATAGATTAACGTACCAAAATCCTTAAACTTAAATCCGATAGTGTTAAAAACCGATAGAAATTTCAAACATTAATTCAAACTATATAAGAGGGAAAAAACTTAATTAGAATGTAAAATATTCAATGCACCTTCAAACTATTTATTTCACAATCTGGCAAATGATAGATTTAAAGGAACATATTTTCTTCAGTTTTTACTCATTATGTTAATGTGATATACACTAAGCAACATGCATTTCGTATTGCATTTCCAACGCAATGATATCTAAGATTTTATTTATAAAAAGGAAAAAAATGAGGACCCATATAAAGATTAAAAATACCACATTTTCCAAAATAACAACTAAATGTTTTCTCTAGTTCGAATTATACTGACGTGATACAAAATACGGAATTAAAGAACAAGAACTGATTAAATAAATTGTTTTATCAAAAACAGTAGCAAAAAAAAAAAAGACTTCGCACAATTTAAACAAATAACAGTATCTTGTCAGGAAATTATTCTTTCTTCTGTTACGAGTGCGGTGTTTCAAAAATTGGCGGACGAAATCCTACAAATGAATTATCCCTTTTCTGTTTCTTTTTCTGGAGCTTTTCAACAGATTTGACAAAAATGAACTTTCCATGCGGAAGAAAAAGTCCACTAAAATTAAAAATACAGTATTTACTTTTATGAAATATTTATGTACCGATATTCTTAATGGCAGGAAATTTCCAGGCTTCTCCGGAATTGGAAGGAAGGATTAAACAATTAATATTGGGCGAATTGAAAGTTGCAATCATGTACTTTCAAATAAGAGTAGGATTTTTAGTCAGCAATGATTTCGTTTTTAACTCATTTCCCCCTATAATCTAAATTTGTTATATTTGTAATACTCTAGAGTTTAACTTGTTGAAAATATGACCTAAAGGAAAATATCTTTATTTTCTCAAGAAGTTTCAAATATGATCGATTTTTCACTGTCTCGAAAAATTGTGTCTGAAGTTTCTGCAGCATTTTAGGTTAAAGTGACATGTAAAAACTCAAGCGAAAACATAAAATTCCTGGAAAGGCTTAAGCCAAAATATGGTTTCTGGTATGAAATGTGTGAAATTATTTGTATTTTATAACAATATTCTACTTTGAAACCTAAAAAGTGCATAACCTTACAAATAAAAGTACGTATCTATTCATAGTATAAAATGAAGTCTCCTGAAAGCGTCTGTATGTTTAAACCAGAAAAACTCGAGAAATAGTTAGCTGATATTGAAGTTATGTGTACCATTTTGTAGGGCATTTATTGGGGAAGGTTTTATTATATTGAAATCATATAAAAAAGGAGTTTTAAAATTGCAATTTTAATTTTTTCAAGGAAAAACATTTCATACTGCTGGAATTGACTTAAGCAAAGGATGTTTTTCTCATGAACAACTTTATGTGGCACTTTCTAGAGTTGCATCCAAACAAAATCTTTTTGCCTTGGCACCAGGAGGAAAAACAGCCAATATATTTACAAAGAAATATTACAAAGCAATCTGAATTTTATTTTCATATCAAACTATGCAAAGTTTAAAACTAGTGTGGAACAGTGGATACAATGAATTATTTGTATATTTTTAAATTTCAAAACAGCTTTTCTATTGTACATTTTTAGTGTATTGTTTTGTCCATGAACATATCATATTTTTACCTTTTTAACAGTCTAAATATTTCTGGACAGCTTTGATACACAGTCATTTTCGCCAAAAAAAATAATGTATCGCCAAATTTTAGCGAAATGGCAGAATGTGGCGCGAACGGCAGCAATAGGGTAACGGTGGCAAGAGCACCACCGAAAAATTGCCAACATCGCAAGGCGTCAAATGACTGTATATCATAGCTTAATCAATTTTTCTGAATATGTGCAATAAAAAATGGTTTTCGAGTTATTTTTGATGATTTTTAAATATATTTTTATGTTTGATGTTGCGTGACATGCCATGTCATATCGGGTGCGGCATTAAAAAAAGCTAATTTTTCCTCTTGGGTGTTATGTCACTGGCAAAGCTGTGCGGGTACTGCTAGTTTATAATAAAATAAATCATAAAGATAATACTTCCTTACAATATAATTCTGTATTTTTGGTATACACTTTCAAGAAGTATGAGTACTTTTTTTATTAAAGAATATAGAACTAAAACTGTATTGCTTTTTAAAAAGTAAAATATACAGCATAAATAAAATGGTTGGAATATACTTCTGAAAAAATATTAAATAAATTAAATTTTAAAATTATCAAAAAGGAATTCTTAATAAGTCAATGTTGTCAATTATGACATAATGATTTTTGAGTATAAAATTAAAATATATTTAAGAATTATTCAAATACCTGAAAAATAATGTAATAATTTTTCTATTTATCATGCTCTAATTTGCATCACTAATTTTTGAAGCTTCATAAAATAGGATTCGAAACTGAATGGATATGATATATATTTTTATTTAATTTCACAAAATATGATTTGTAATTGCGTATATTTGATTTATTTTTAAAAGTATTTTTTTTTAATAAGAAGGATAAACATTAACTCTGGACGGATGTCTCTAAATCTTTCTAAAATGGAGATTAACTGCGTGAATTGATTAAATATATGAAATAAAAAAGTTTGATTTAAGGTATTTGTCAAAATAGCTTATTGAGAACTACTTTGTATCTTTTCCTTATTTAAATCTAATAATTCTTTATTTAGTTTTCCAGTTAAATTTCCAACAGCCAAGCAGATAACAAAAGTTATGTGATATCGTAGATTCATTTTAATTATTTTTTCATAAATATTTATTTCCATTACAATAGAACTTTGGAAAATTTGTCATTGAAATAATAATCAAATTAAAAGAAAAGTGAATATTTTAAACTTGAATTCATGTCTAGGAAAGCAAATTGATACCATCGGAGCAAAAAAGTTAAGAAGAAAATGAAAACTCTAAACAATAGAAATAACGTTTATCGTCTACGGCAATAATTTGAATATCAAATAGATGACGAATTGCATACAATTCTTCTTCTTTCATTTCTTTCATTTGAACTGTTACATGGATAATATATATATATAAAATAATTGGAAAAACCAAAGAACCATAACCGCCTTTTCAATTTCTTTATTTTTCTTATTTGAATCTGAATTTGAATTTTCTTATTTCTTATATTTGACCAATATATAACATTAATATCTTATCTTATATATGATCTTAATATGACTTGTATATAACATTAATATCTCAAAAACTATTTTGTAATATACCTTCTAAGGAAAGAAACGTGATCACTCTATTGTCAAATTTGATACTTTATTTTTAAAAAAATTAAATTCAACTTTTATTTCATGTGGAAACATTCAATCATTAGTAGCCTTTTTCCAATGTCTGTCTTTTCGAGCGTTATACAAAATAAAACTTTGACAAACTTCAACCTCAACAATCAGAAATATGTCGCCTTATTTTATGTCATTTTATTTCTTCCCCATCTAAACGTAGTTAATCATTCAAAATACTCTAATCTTATTGTAATATTTCAAAGTTGTTTTCTTTTGAACAAATGTAGTTCAATCGAAATTCATTCACATGGTTAAATAAATGCTAGCGGTTGATTATTGATGGAGTCTAGACTATTTTTAAATAAAATAAAGTATTCTAGTTATAGGATCCTCATGGTATGGTCCAATTTCAAAGTTCACTTATTGGAATTTTATATTCTAAATATTTGTGCAAATCTTTTTTTAATTCAATAAAATATTTTGAGAAGCTGGTGATAATGTTTTATAATTATTTTTAATTATATATACTAAATTTGTACTAAAAATATAATACTTAAATATATATTATATATGATACTTAAATATATACTAAATTTTTTTGTAATCCATTCCATTACGAATATAAGTACATTTGTTTAAAAAAACTATATATTGAAATATTTTGTCAAATGTTATTAATAGCGGGGATATGTGGATTCATTTAACTTTCGTTTCTAATTCCATTCTAATTCAACCTATATATATATGTTTTTAATTTCTTATAAGATTATTATTTATATCTTAGATTGAGAAGTAAAATTTGCTTTATTTCTTTAAAGCAATGATAAAATATTTAAAAATTATGTAAAAAGGAAATTGAAATTTCATTTCTTATTACATTTGGATTCTTTGTCTAAGCTTTTAAAAATTAAAATATTCCTCTAACGAATAATTTGGAATTCATTTATGGGGCAATGAAATTTAATTGCATTGAAAAATTTATCTGAAAAAAGATAAAAGTTAATATTTTTTATTCGTATTCAATAGAAAAACTCCAGTTAAAGATTTTTTAAAACAGCCTTATTAGAAATATTTTTTTTCAGAAAAAGTTTATCTTCCTTTGCTCTTTTTTTATATAATAAATTAAAACATATTTTATTCATGCACATTTTAACTTCCGAACGATGAATTTTAATTTGAATATGAAATGGTATGAAAGAAATTGAAATAATAGTTTTTCTTTATAAGCCTTAAAGTAAAAGAGTTATCTTAATCCACATTTTTAAAACCAGCTAATTCATTTTTAATTTGACAACATGCACTTTTTAAAAATATATAAAACATCCTTTTTCACCTGTCTGAAAATTAATTTTAATGAGCTACATAAAATAAATGACCGTTAAGTTTCTAAAAGAATGGACTAAAAGTTATGCTGCTCTCAATATATACATTCAATTCTGCAATACTGATTAATTTATTAATTTCAAGTGTTAACTGATCAGTGAAATATTATTGAGATCTGACTTCTTTTTTTTAAAATGAAAATCAAAATGCAGTTTTTAATTTAAATTAAAAGATTCTCGCTTTAATTAAAATTTAAATGAGAATTTTTGTCTCGTTTTCTTACAGGAAAATGGTGCCTATGTTATTTTAAAAATTTAAAATATTAGCATTTCTTTACTTTATATTAATTCATGAATTTTTAAATTTGTATTTTAAAACTGAAGTATTAAAGAAATAAAATTCATTCAAATTATTCATAAAATTCGTTATTCTAAATTATTTGCGTCATGTATGACAGGCTTATTTTTTATTTGATTCTTAAAAATAAGGTCAAAACTTTTAAACGTACAGAAGTAAATTCATATATCTATGAATATTTTTAATTCATTTACTCACTGATTTTAAAATTGCATTTTTTTTAATTCAATGATTTAATATCATGATCATTATCTAAAAATTATTTTCAATTTGACGTATATTATCAATATCGAATTCGCATATTTTATATAATACATTATAAAATATAATATATTTAATAATAATTTCAATTATTTTCTTTAAATATTTGTCAGTAGGCAAAAAAAATTGTTAATGTAGATTTTAGAAATTCTGGAAAGAATTTAATATCTGAAGTCTGTAATATGTTAAAATCTTAAAATTGTATTCTTCTTTCGAAATAAACTTATTTTATTGGATAACACGAATGAATACAAACTTTGGAGAATGTGTACATTTTTTCGATCGCATATTTCACAGTAATTATGGCAGTAAAACATTTTATAAACAATTAAAAAAACAATCGTTTTAATGATTTAACTATTCAATTCCTACAAAAGGGTTTAATTTAATTTTAAGAATTTCTAAATTTTATTTAAAACTCAATTCATAACTATACTTTCTGTTATCGAAATTAAATTGAAAATTAAATTTATATTTAAACCAACCCTTTTATTAGTATATTTCTTACATTTATATCATATTCCTATATTTGAATGTTAGGCCAAAAAAAAAGAATTTATGAATTATTTCTTTGTATGTATACCTTTTAATATGCACGGAAAACAACCCATGACATTAATGAAATTACTATGCAATGATTCGATTAACTCTCATGAATTTTTGAAATGATCCTAATTAATGTGCTCAGCAGTCATTCAGTTACTGGTTTCTCTTCCTACCGAGAATATTTGGGAATTTCCGAGAATATTTGGGAGATTTCCGAGAATATTTCTTAAATTTCTGAGAATATTTGGTAAATTTCTGAGAATATTTGGTAAATTTCTGAGAATATTTGGTAAATTTCTGAGAATATTTGGGAATTTCCGTGAATATTTGGGAAATTTCAAAGAATATTTGGAAAAAAATATTTGGTACTTTATCAGACACTTAACACTAAAATGAAAAACTATAGTTCAGTATCAGTTATTACATTAGCAGTGATAGGGAGTGATAAGTTGAATTCTAAGTTTTGTTAGACTCTTACTGAATGTTCAAAGTGCTGAGAGAAAGAAGTTGAGAGAGTGGTTTAGTTGCTGGCCAAATGGTCAGATTGCACGAAGTGGGCGAGCAAAAATTCACTGAAAGAACCAATGAATATGCAGCTTAAAACTATTCTATTAATTATTAAAATTACTTGAAATTGCAAACTTTTTTATCCCAAGCAACGTTGGGTATACTTGATGATTAATAAATAATCGCCATTTTTGCCAAAATACTCAATCATAGTATTTAATTTATAAATTAACCTTAAATATTTTAAATGCTTAATACTATTATTAATAAATACATGTTTTCAGCATTAGCAGTTCTGTGTTTGTATTAGCTGAAATTAAATGCCAAAGTTAAGAATTTAAACATGTAGAGCTGCACGATAAAATATTGACATTGACAATAATCTTACTAAAAACTTCCTTGAAATTGAGTTATTAAAATTTCGACATCGCCATTTGAAATCAGACGTTCAAAATATATATTATTCTACGAATACCAAACTATTTCCTTAATTCCAGTTTCAGTGAATGCATTCTACGAATTCATTTGTGAAATCTGCGGACAAACTGAAGCCTTCAAAATTTAATAAAAGGATAGAAACTAAAACCGAAAAGCCAACGAAGTTTCTCTTAAAGAATCTTAATACCTGGATCGATAGGAAAATGTGGGTATAAAATAAGAGCCAACCTTTAGGTTGAAAGTTTTGAAGGAGTACAATAGGATCCGAAAATTAATAAGACGGGAGGTTTATCGCCATCGTATGAGATTTAAAAGGAAAAATAATTTGGCCGTTAATATATCCAAACATCCGTGCCTATCAAAACATGCTGGTGAGTCTGTGTTTCTTAAGGCTTTTGAAAGGTTATTAATTAATGAGCTAAGATCAATCGATGAGTGTAAACTTTATTTACTAAGCGCGCCATGGGAAGGGAGTTATTTATTAGCGTTTTGATTGATGAAATTTTCTCAAGATTGATTTCGACTTTTAATCTAAGCTGTTTGTGGTTTTGAAAAGAAAACTTAAGTCTTACTTTTAAGGGGTTTAAAACGGTAATAAGGTAAGAGTCTCCCAGTGCAAAACTAAAGAGGTATTTATGTTAATTTGATAAATGTACTCGTGTCTGAAAATAATTATATATTTATGTCCAGAAAATGGTAATGGTTAGAACTTAGAGCTAGTCTTTTTCAGATTTAGGAATTAATTCTAACGGAAAGATATTATTAAACGAATAAATCCTTCTAGTAAATGCAAAAATGTGTATATATTCTGTTATATTTTAATATAAAAGATATATATTTAACTCAAACATGAGACTGTTTTTATTCGAAGCATTATATACGTGGATGGATCGAAGTGGAAATTTAAAATGCAAACGTTTCTGTTCATTATTTAAAAATTTTTACTTCTTGTTAAAATTAATGCGATTTTATGTTTTTTAAAATTATTTTGCTTGACAAAGATAAACATCCTATTTATAGTTTTGTACTGATATTAGTATTTTTTCTATTGATATTTTTTATAATTAACATCTATAAGAAAGTATAAGAAATTTTATAGCCTAGCTTGAATGTGATATTCGAAATGCAAAATAGCAGTCGATTTCACAATATTAAATTAATAAAGAAAGGTTTCTAGGTTTGACTGTATTTTGGCAGTCACACAGAAGTTTATCTATATAATTAATGAAAAGATACATTAAAAATGTGCGGGGTTTAACGCATTTGTGTTTTTTAAAACTAAATTATTTCTCCATTACCGCTCTGCATCTTATGCTTCCTTCTCCCGCTCATCAAACACACTCACTTTAGATCGAGGAACAGCCGCCAACTCGTCAGAGCCATGCTATAATGTTACCTGATAATCGTCTTGTATTTAAAATTATAAATTTTCGTAATATAAAATGCATGAAATGCATTGTATAATTGCAGCTAGAAAAATGTGTTATTTCCAGCTGCAATTCATTTTAATTTTATAAACACTACACTATAATAATTTTAATTTTAGAAACAGTAATTGTTAGCATGGCAATTTGAATTTCATTTTTGAGCTAGACATTGTCAAATTAAATGATTATTTTTAAATATTATTGTAACTTTTTTCATTTTTAATTCTTGATTTTTTTTTCTATTTTTTGTAATACTAATTCAAAATTCAACATTCAAAAATATAAAATTGCCAAGAAGTCTCACAGAACGCTTAAATATTTATGCGTGTCCACATTAATAATAAATTGACCCATAAAACATATAAAAAAATAGTAAAATTAAGTCTTAAATTATGTAGAAAATAATTACACATTCTATTTGTTAATCATTTGAAGGTAATAGGTGAAATTAAAACCTATTTAAACAAGAACAAAATTTATACTCACATATAAGAAGAAAAGAAAATAATCTTATCGCATATTTGTTTTACCAAATGTAAAAAGAAACAAAATTGTAATAAATTATTCATAAAAAAATTCATTGCAAATAATCACCCAGTATAGCAAAAAAAAAGTATCGTTTGCAATTATAGTTGCAGCAACCATTTAAAAGAAATGATTTCTATACGAACTATTTTTCATATGTTTTATGAACATTTTAATTTGAGAATAGAGAGTATTTCATGCATTTTCATTAAGCATCCTACGTGGTTTGATGATAACATTCTACTTATGAAAACAGAATAACGAGTGTAGTTTCCACATTATTTTTCTCGATCCACTTTTAAACTTTTTTTTTTAATTTGCTCTTTGTTATTTTAGCTTGTTGACAGGTATTAATAATGAACTTAAAGCGTGAATCTTTTCTTTCGTTTTGCAATATTAGTATTTGGTTTTGAAATGGTTATTTTCCAATGCCTTCATCCGTTTTAATCTTTAACAGAAACATTGACCTTCAGCTCAGTTTACTGTCTTTTGTGTTGTCTGGATTACTGCTGAAAATTATACTGCCTCCAGGGAAAGATCCATACCCATTTCTTAAAATGCAAATATTTTACATCCTTCTTTTGATTTCTTCTGACATAAACGGAAGTTAACTGACAAACCCTCGGGGAAGAAATTCAAATCATGGCATAAAATATTAATTTCGGTCGAAAGTGTTTGCCCGTAAAACGTGGTTTATTGTTGCATATTCCAGTGAAAGATCCTACTTAAAGTTTTAAAAGTTTTCAAGTGCAGTGATAAAAATGTTAGAGATTCATTTTAGGTTGACGTAAAGTTTCCGAAGTAAAATAGATTAAAGGTAACAGATATTAAAAATCTTCTTATATTTTATTAGTGAGTTTTTTTTAATATATTCATGTATTCATTCTTTCTACGTAAAAGGCTAGAAATATGATTAATTAAGAATTCAATTGTTATTGGGAATTAAAATCGTCTTCATTTATTGTTTCAATAATTGCGGAAATTATGATATGTTTTGCATTTGCAAAATTATTACTTTGAGAAGATTCTCTTAATTTTCAATAGTTGTCAGTTAATGGGAAGACCTTTAGCTGACCAACAAACAGCATCTTTTGTTGACAACTACATTTGCTCCATAAATCTTAAAACAACATTAACATGAGGGATAATTGTATCTGATTAATTTTGAACCAAATCAACATAGTATAAAGATCGCGACAGAATGTCTATATGTGTAAAAATTTCCATCAAACCACGTCAAGACTTAAAAATCTTTTGAACTAAAAAAAAAAAAAATCTTGCAGTGATATTTTATAAAAGGTGAATATTAACTAGAAGAGGGGAGTTTTTATTATGATTAGAATATTATTAAATTGGACATTGTAAATATCCTTGGGTTTAATTTTATAGAATCTAAAAATTCCTTATAAATTTTTACCAGTTCCATTTCCATATCACTTAATGGATAAACGAAAATAGGAGCCGGCGTCCTGGCATAGGCGTAGTGCGTTTTCCCTGTGAACTGGGCGTCCTGTGTTCGAGTCCCGGTTCGGGCATGGTTGTTCTTTATCTTTTCTATCTGTGAGATGTGTGAATGTGCCCCCATGTAAAAAGGGGTAATGCAAACGAATGTGATGCGTGAGGAGCTAAGACGTTCTCTGGGCCCTAGTTGGCACTACTAAAACAAGAGGCTCTCCTTTGGTTTAAAATCGCTGACTTCGTCAGAAAGCTTGTTCATGGCAAGTGCCATTAGAAACAACAACAACGACGAAAATTTGATTCTGTTAATCTATATTTTTATACATCTTTGGACGGAATTTCCAAATCTTGTAGCTTCAAATCTTGAAATTCTTCAATTAAGTAACTTAGGCCTTAGAATTTCATTTGAATTATTGGCTAGATAAATTATTTTGTAACTCTAATATCGTCGAAAATAACATAAATCACACCTTTACTGCTGCTACGTGTAATCATTATAAAATAAAGGAAATTGATCATAATTCATTTGTACTGTCTCATAAACGAAGTATAGAGAAAGTATTCTAACCACGAGAAATTTCGAGATTGAGGTATTGAGATCTCCAAGTGTCCTGTTTGAATTCAGGAAACATATTTTTGGCATTATGTCATCTATCTATGAACAGAATAACTCAAAATTGCTTTGAGTTTGTATATTTACATCACATAAATTTCTGTCGAATTATGAGCGAAATTTAATGAGAAGAATATGTCTCTCTGGTTCGACGCATATAAATTAGTATGCTAACTACAAAATAAAGAGGGCTAGAGGGATAAAATTTGGTACCCAGATTTAACATGTGACTTATTTGTACAAAGATTTATCATTTGTTGATATTTATAGAATTTGAAACATTATCTATCAAGGAATACCCACCCCCTCCCTCAATCTGTACTTTCACAAGATGCAAACATGATAACGACTTAAATATGTGTAATTTCATATGAGATTTTGTGACTACAGTTTAATTTTGTGTCAAATTATGAATTCAATCGGTTGTAAAAAACGTGTATAAAACACAAATTCGCTTTTCAGATACTGTTAAACGCATGTCAGGAATTAATCCCCAAAAAATCACCAAGGATGCCATGATAAATATAGTAAAATGCAAAGGATCAATATTTCACAATTATTGCCCGTTAATATCATACAAGACATTTTCGAAAAATCTATAATATGATATGGCTAAAGGGAGATATATTTATTAGAGAATTTGCCAGTGGGAAATAATTTCCCCTTCAAAGAATAGCTTCAATGATAGACACTCAATTATTTGTGTTTTTTGTTTGGAATAATTATCTTCATGACTCAGAACGATAAGTGTCGTAATTTTCAAAATTTTATTGAATCTAGTTTTTTCTTTAAATTGTCGAATATCTCATAAAATAAGGCAGTAAGTTTTTTTTAAGAGATGAAATTAAATTGGTTGCAAAATATTAAAGAAAAATGCCAAATTCCAACAAACATTTGCTTATTTTATCATGTAAATGTAAATGGTTCTACAATTTTCCTATATTTGCACACGTGGCTCCCTGCTGAGACTAAATAAAACTTCAGGTTAGCTCAATATTTTATCAAATAAATTATTGAGTCCAACCAACTTCTACAACATTTGTTCTATTAAGTTAACAAATAAATACATAGCAAGCCAACTCCAAAGACACTTCTATAAAGTGACACGTGCGAGTATTTAGAAATGCAATTTCACCTTCTCGAACTTTCCAAAAGCCTTCCCTCTGGGAATCTACACACATTAGGCGCAAAAGGAATTTGAAACAGAATTCTAGACTGCAGCGAAAGAAAACTAATAATTCAGACAGACGGTGTTGGGTTACTTGATATTTTGCTGCGTCTGTCAAGAAAACAACTTATAGGCGGAGTGAAACACTTATGTCGTCTTTCTTTTTAACTTGAGAACTTGAAATGTTTGGGGGAAAGTTGACAGTAGAAATGTTTAAAAAATATAAATCGATGTTTACTGGCATCAAGTACATATAGAAAATAAGAAATTTTAATTAATATAATTTAAGTAGATTTTGTGATTTTACGCACTTAAACAATGATGTTATTTTGCTGTTGTATACGAAGATGATAAATTACAAAATATAAATTAGTTAATGTTTGAAGGGTCAGTAGACTGCGGAATAGGCAAAAATGAACGGAAACAAGAATTTTTATTTTTATCGTTTCATTCTCAAAATATGAGTTTTTATTCAACTAAAACAGTGTCGTAAAATGTATTGTTCAATAAAATAAATATTTTAAAGGGCCTAGAGGAAAAACAGTACAACTCAATGAGTTTTTTCAAAATGATATTGTAATGAGATTTAAATATCTTTGAAATATTTTCGAGGTCTAAATTTTTGTAGAAATTAAATAAAATTGTTAATAAAGATTTCGGTTAAGTTTTAAAAGAAAATGGAGAATACATTTTATATTTCGAGATATTTTTAGATAGTTAAAAGTCAATTTTCATTCAGAAAAAGAAAATTCCTATGGAAATTCAATATGTGAGCATAAAAATATTCCTAAAATATTAGAATTTTATTGGAATTACAAAATTATACACAATTTTGTTCCGAATAAATTTATATTTGATAATGCAGACAAATTATAAAAAAAAAACTATGTCGCCTTGGAAAAAAATTAAATTTTTAAAAAAATATGTAGTTTTTAATTTTTTCAAAAATAATACATTTCGAGAAAAAAGTTTTTTTTTTTTTTTTTTTTTTTTTGAAAAATTTGACATATTTATATTTTGATACTTTTGTATGAAAAGTTTTATATCCCTATAAGAATAATTCGCAAAAGTGCCTATTACAATCCACTGTCCCCTTAAATTACAATCACTGATAATTATAAATAATAAATTGCGAAATATTGGAATTAAAGTCTAATATAAAATCCACCACTCATAAAATAAAAAAATATCGAGAGAAAAATAAAGGCAAATAATAATAATAAAAAAAAAAACACTCATTGAACTGTCGATTATTTATATCGAAAGAAAAAAAAACATAGATAATCAAGATATACTTCTTCAAGAATGTTTATCAGTTTTTCTTATATATTTCCTATCTAAATCTATATCTTTTTTAATATTTCTAAAACATCAGACAATGAACAAATTTTTTAAACTTTTCAACAATAAATTTCAAATACCTCTTTTACTAAACTTTCTTTCTAATAAATTTGAAAATATCAATTTATTTTTATTCACTATTTATAGACTTTATTTAAGAGGGTTATTTTCAAAGAATTGAGTTTGCTTAGGGAAAAAAATACAAAACATTAAAAATTAAATAATAAGATTTTCATCGTGAATTCAGTCAGTACTTTATAAATGACAGTGAATAGTATCGTTTAATAAGCAATAAAATTACATTTATTAATGTTCTTGCAATTTTTTATAATTATTAAAACATAAATCGGCTAAGTTTACCAAAATTAATCGAAACACTCAGGAATGCGCAATGAAACTTAACATTAATTTTCATGAGACAAAAAATCATATAAAAATGTTTTAATTCTAAAGGCAAAATATTCTATCAATCTTGTGCAGAATTTTTTTTTCTTTTATTGAAAATTAAAGCACATAGTATTTTTTCATTCATCAAGAAAATAAAAGCTCCTACTTGATATTTTTTTATTCGTAAACTGAAAACTAATGAATGATATCATTCTAAAGACATTCATGGATTTTAAGTGTATTTAGAATATCATACTTTTATCATACTAAATTAAATGGCAACCTATTGTATGATAAATGATATAGCAATTCCCTATACTTTTATTCATATATTTATACATAATCGAATATTTGGTAATTTTTCTTTAAACAAGATATTTCAAATTCAAGAATCACAAGGGGTAACACATGAATTCATGTTCAGTGACAAGTTTACAAATTTTTGTATAACAGTTTTACTACATTTTATTCCTAAGGATGTAATTCATAGGTGATTATTTTGACTGAAAAAAGTGTACATAAATTTTTACGGGAAAATTTAGTGAGATAATTAGAAATTTTATTTTACTTATACAAATTGTTTTTATTTAAAATCTTAGATTCCTGAAAGAGTTCGATGTATATGAAGATTTTTTACTTATTACGGGTCGATATAAGGGAATTCGACAACATTTAATGAAATATTTAACAAATTATTTGTATCAAAATTTCTTTACAATCTCGATTCTTAAAGTTTTTAAACTCACAAGCTTTCCTGAGATGTAGAAAATTTCACATTCTTTTTCTACCGGAAAGTTTTTGTCTCCATTTTGTAAAAGTTTTTGCCTGAATTCATTCAAGGAAAATTTCTACAAAAAAAATTTAATTAATAAAGAATATTCAAAAAGAAATTCTTATGAGAGCTGCCTCAATATTCTTTGTAGAAGAAAGCAAGATGCTTATGAGAACACGTGAATGAGAAATGTAGGAAACAGAGATGGTGAAGGGCTTTAAGTGTTAATTAAAACATTAATTATGTAGATAAAAGATGTATGGTGATTTAGATAAAAAATGTATGGGTGTTTATGCAGATAAAATTGATTAAACATTAATTATGTAGATTAAATAAAATTATTGTATTAATAATTATTCTCAGGAAGAACCTAGGTACGATTGAATTTCCTTTTTTTATGCAAGTGAGGAATTGTAAAAATAATTCATTGGTTTTAAAATATAGAAAAATAAATCCTGAATAGTTGAAAGAAAATAATCTTTAGAACTTTTGTGCATTTTCATTCTAATGCTTCGAATGAACCCATATTTTTATTGAATATTCTTTTCCGTGACTTATATAAGGTTAACATTTGTTGCTTTCTTTTTTATTATTTCTTGAATTATCTGTTTTATTTGAAAGCATATAAAAAAAAAGAAAATAAGAAAAGCTTTCATTTCAATACCTTTCTACTTTTTCCATTTTAATATTGTAATTTCGGCTTGAAAGTAACATAAAACGTTTCTGACCACCTGACGCATTGTGTGACTTTCCTGTGTTCCGTATATGAATGAAGTAGCTGGACCGTAGATTCAAAAGAGTCAAATAATAACAATAATATTTCGGTTCTCCCCTTTGCTTTAATCGTGTCAATCAAATATGGCCTCCAACTCATGTTTACGTTGATTTCTTTTTTAAAAATCATGTATATATGCTTTAATCATGTGTTTGAAGTTGATTTTCAAACTTGGGAACTACGATAGTAAACAGATATATCAGGTGCAGAACTTATAATGTATCTCTTATAATTTACTATTTATATTATAATAAACTTTCGTTTGCAATTGAATTTATTTTTTTAATTAAAAATTCTTAATTTAAAGTTTCAGTTCGCAAGTTGCATTAATATTAACTACACTTTATTATTTTGTTAGTTAACTGATTTAATATTATCTACAAAATAATATTTAATTAATAATCTCATTATTATTCCCTATTTTCATAATTTATATTTTTATTTGGTTAATATAATATTTGATATATATATAATACTTTTTAAGCGTATTTTTATTTAATATATCAAATTATTCAACGCATATATTTCTTGTAATGAATTTAAGATATATTTGTTTGTAAACGAATTCATTTTAATTTGGTTTCTGGAATATTTTTAAATTTCAGTCAATTAGTTGAAATTATTTTAATTATTGTTAATAATTTTAATTTTTTTAACTGTATTAATATTCATTTAAAAATTTATTTAAAAACTTGCAAATCAATGCATATATTATTTTTACCTGTATTATTAATGTTATTTCATTATTTTTCTTAGATGGAGAAGCTTTTGTTAGTACTTTTCCTTGCAACAGTTGGCGCAGCCATACTTTTCCCGATAAATGTATGTTATTTTATTTTTCTCATATAAGATAAAGTTACAAGGTTAGACACACAATACTTTACAAACATTTTTTTTATTTCATGTATATATCATTAATTAGTATTTTAATTTTGAATTTTATGCAATATATTAGTATACAAAATGTATAGTATAATCTGTTTAAATAACTCAAAAAGAAATAAAATGTATAAATAAAAAAGATTGCATAATATATTGAAATTTAGCATATATAATTAAAACATATAAGTACTGAGATTAAAAAAAAATTGCAAAAAGTGTGGTTACAAATTAAAAGTTAAAATTTAACTTCCTTTATATTTTTTCAAAAAGTATGATCTTAAATTACTTCTTTAAATTATTGCATTAAATTGATTTTTCTATGCAATATCTAATTTTATAAGAATCTGATAGAAAATAAAAAAATAAGATAAGCGAAAGAAAAAATTCCTGAACTATCTCTGTTAGCAATTTTAATGCTTTGGTTATTAAATAAAGTAATTATAAATATTAAAATTTTCATTCAACGATAGCAATAAAAGGTTCGCTAAAATTCTTTAACACCCTCGCTCTATTAATTTTTCTTACACAAAATAACAATTACCTTTTGTTTCGATTCCCCAAATATTTTCCGAATTATACTGACATGTCGTGTATTTATAAATATTTTAACTCAAAATAAAAGTGCAAGATTTCAACAGTTCCTTTTAGGCTTGCAATTAAAATTTAACGTTTAATTAAAGAAAAACGGCAACAACAGAGGATGCTATTTAAAAATTTAGAGAAACAAAAATCTGAAAAAACTCATATTTAATAGCTTCAATATTTTTTTTTGAAAAAATTTACAACAGTATGATATATTTAGCATCTTTATCCATCGAATTGTCTCCATGCAGTCTTCGAAGATGATTGCCAACACTCTTTGGCGGTAATCCAAAAAATGTGCAATTTTAACAAAAGATCTAAACAGAAGAAAAGGGGAATACAAAAGAATTATCAAGACCGAGAAACAGAGTGCCATGGATTATGCTATCAGGAACTCTATTCTCCTAGTGAAATTCTACAAGCGAAGATTACTGCTACAATCATTTTCTTTTTTTATACTCACAAGCATTGAAAATCACGTTTTTTTTCTCATATTTGTTAATGAAATGCCAATTTAAACAAAAAAGCTTATAAGGCAGCATTAAACAGAAACATAATAAATTAAGGAACTCACGGCTTAAATCAACGATAAATTGTATATAAAATGAAAAAAAATGATGAAATTTTCTTATTATACCCGAATTATTAATGTATAATTATTTCAAAATTTTAGTTGCTAAATAAAAAAAAATCATTGAGTATTTTATAGTTGATGTACTAATTTATAAATAAAATCTTTATTTATTATCTACTAGGAACCGAATTGAGTTACTGGATATGATATTCCAGTGTATATAAAGCCTAAATTCACTTTTGTATCCATTGAATTCAAGTGAAATGGGAATTATTAGTTATTTGTAATCAAAATTATAACTAGTATTCAATAACGGATAAAATATGTTTACATTAACCGACTGAATGGGGCATGCAAATTAATGATTATTTGCAATAAAATAGTATAAGAGTGGAAATGCACAATATAAATTACGCTATTTAATTACACTTTTTTATTTAATAATACTAAAAAATAACATTAATTAAAAACTTTTTATGAAATCATCAATTTAATTGTTCAATCTTTCTAATGAATAAATTTATTTTCAATCATACGTATCTAAAAGGATTAGATCATAAGTAGAATGTAATAGCTGAACTACAAAGAAATTTAATAATTTGTGCTATACTATTTAGTATAATTCCAAATAAAGTTAAATTTTTTTTAAAAACTGAATGATCTGAAGACTGAAGCATGTGCAAGCACTGCTCATCTTAGAAAAAGAACAAACTGCACTTGTTAGCTTCATATTTCCTTATAAATTTATTATATAGAATTGAACTTATAAAAATTGACTAAGTGAATATTTTTTAACATAATGAAGCAACATTCTATAATTTTTACAGTTTATAAAATCTGTTGTATTTTTAATATAAACATAATAATTATTTATTGTATTTTAAATCGATAAGTAATAATTATTTATAGAATTTAAAATATATAAAATGATGTATTTCTCTCAAACCTTTTTTGTTTATACTGTCTCTCAACTATCAGTATGTTACCAATTTCTATTTTTATTAAGAAGGTCATTAAGCAACCTACAAAGTTTTCAAATAAACTTTTCCTATGAAAATTGAAAGCAATGAAATATATATTTATATGTAATTCTTTTTGTTCAACAAATATTTGAATAGTATTTCTAATCTAATCATAATAATGTATTCCTAGTCAGTTATTTTTATAAAATATTATCGATTTAAAATTTTATTACATAGGTCTTTCAGAAATCTATGTTTTGAAATAGATTTTGTAGATGACATTACAAAACATATTTTTGTATTTTGAAAAAAAGTCATTTTCAAAATCGAAATAAAAGGGTATTCAAACAATGTATATTTACACTGCTTCCATTTATTGATCATTTGATTTGATTTGATTGTTTTTCAGTTAAATTTAAAAAATAATCAAAGAGTGATGAACGTGTGCATCTACTCTGTTGATCCTTCAAGATATATGGTAAGCTTTCTTTTATCCTTTAAGTTTTTCATATATATATATATATATATATATATATATATATATATATATATATATATATATATATATCTGTGTGTGTGTGTGAATATATAATTTAACTCATTTTTATTTTCTAGACAGCATTGCAATAATTAAAAATTTTCGGAACTTATTTATAAGCTATTAAATTTCAGTTAAGATAAGAATAAAATATAACCTAAAGCCAAAAATAAAATATAAGAATAAAAGAATTATGGTTTTTAATGAAAGTGCACTTATAAAAACTATGTTTTTTTCCAATTGAAGACGTTGAATATATTTAATTTCATCAAAGGGAATTTTCTTATTGCCTTTAAGAAAATTTATTGACAACTCAGAATCAATAAAAGGAAACAAAATAACTCTCTTTTTTTTTTCTTCTCGTTACTGGATCAGATTTTCTGCCGATATGTTAATATGCAATTATTTGCTATCAGAAGCAAATTTTTCTCAGTTTTAATTATATTATTATATTGTTAAAAATTATAAGATATTGCATATACTAGGCTGTAAATGGAAGATTTTATTTCTTCTTAGATAAAATATTTTATGGAAAGGAGTGTTTCAAAAATTTAAAGCTTTTTAGCGTAACTTATCTTAATTTCAACGAAAAAAAGTTATTCCTTCTAGCATAACTGTTTTTTTTTACAGCCCAATTATTTTTTTTAAAAAAAAATATTATTCTTTCTAATATGCAAATCTATATTTTTTTTCAGCCAAAATGTTTCCTTTGCCCAACTGATTCTTATGCTAGTGTGGTAAGTTTGAATGGATGTAAGAAATTAATTACTTTGAATTCCTCTAAGTTACACAAACTTTGTTAAATATATACAGCGGAACAAAAATAACCTTTTAGAAAAATGTAAATTTATTTATTTTCCTAATGTACAGTTTACACTTGAGTCCATGAATTTTAAAATCAATTAAAAAGTTTTTCATGATTTTAAAAATAGTAATAAATCAATAATAAAGTAGATTGTCGCATTATACTTTTTCCTTTCGCATTTGACAATAAATAATTAAATATAATTTTAAAAACTACTTTTTAAATGAATCAATAATAACAACTTCACTTGTTTCTTGCTTTATATTCGATCCTTGATTGTAATTATTGCGAACTTTAAATTTTTGTAAACAAAAGTAATAGTAACATTCTGGATAAAATAAAAATGTTCGGAAGATTTACTACTTTATAATCAAGAAATTTATTCGTGATATTTTACAGCATAATGTGCATATATTTAATGAATATTTCTAAACAATTGTACTATTGCAACAAAAATTCAGAAATGTAAAAATAAAAAGAACTAAACATACCAACAATTATCTTTTTATCACCATTCCGACCTAATTTCATGAATCATCCGGTATATTAACAGTAAAAAATATAATAATAGATTATGATCAATTTTCATTTAAGCCAATATGTTGGATTCAAGTTTTGGTGACAGATAAAAATTTATGCATATTCAGCTGCTGTTGATTCAAGCTGTCATTCCTTTCTTTTGTATTCATTTCTCTCTTTCATGGTAATAGATGCAATTTCAGGTGAATATGAAATCGGACATTTTTTTGCATTAGTTTCAAGTATGAGCAATATATCTGTACATAAATCTACGTAGTAATTATTTGTACACTGTTTATAAATTAAGGAATTCCTTGCTGTCCAAGGATTCGATTCAATAATTTCCACACCTTCACAATACCTATTTTCAAGCTTTTCCTTCACCTCAATACTATACAGATCAAACCGTATTTTGTCGGTTGTTATTAACTAACTTGCCACATTTAGAGACTTGTTTAATAGCCCGCTTATAGACTTTTTATGCAGTACAACAATTAATACCGTTTTTTTTTTTAATTTGTCAGCGTATTTTTTAATACAACTGAGATACATCATTTAATCTAATCAATCTGCTTCAAATTATTGAGATTCAAATTTTTAAAAAAAATGTATACACTGCGAAATAAGTGCAGAAATGAAAATCCTATTTCGAAGTTAATGTCCAAAAAATGCAATTTTTTAAAACGAATTTTAACATAGGCAAAAACATGCGATCGAGTGTTTTGATGAAAGAATTTGAATTTTTCCATAATATTGCTTCAGACTGAAACCGAAGAAAATTTAAAAAATATATATTAAAAGAAATAAAATATTGCACGAAAATAAAGCTGATATTATTAAAAAGTTAGTTTTTTTGAGTTTTGTGATAATGTAAAAGCTTTTGCACTACAAGAAAATTTTTGGAAATCTACGGTACTGTATAAACAGAAAGCTATAAACGTTTTCGCATAATACAAGCATATTTACATAACGAGTGCAATATATATTTTATTAGTTCAAATGCAAAATATTAATTTAATTAGTGATGTAATAATATTGCGAATTATGAGATTATATGTTATGAATATATGAATTAATTGTCCCCTTACTTAAGTTCCAATTCTTATGTAAGTCTGTCTTGCCTTTGCATTATATCCCACTCCTTGTATGGGGAATAAAATTAAAGTTATAATACTATACAAAGTTTAACAAAAAAATTTAAAACAATATTCCAATTTTATTAATAAATTGAATAATTATGTATTGAACAATAAAGCAATCTAACAATTATTTCTCTTAATAATTACAAATCTCTCATATATAGTGTGTTATTTTTCATAAATCACATTTCATTCTTTTGCTCAATTACCGAATAAAAGTTAAATTTTTAAATTTTTAAAAGTATATATTTTTTTTCTTTCAATGAAGTCTCCGTTGTTTATGTTCAGATTGTAAAGAAACAATTATATGTGCAACAATATTTGTTTGTTTTATTCTAATTTCTGAATATATGTGTTGATTAAGCTGTTCTTGTAATTAAACACATTGATAGTCCTTAAGCTATTTCAGATAAAGTGCTTTTATATTTGTTATTTTAATCAATTATTTAAAATTTATTAATAATTTATTTTTATAATTTTCAGCTACAAACATGCGTCCAAGCTGTAAGTATAATTTTAATATTCTTCAGTCAGAGCTCTTGATTTTAATATAAAATATTGTATGTGGAAGATAAATGAGAACTGGGATACAAAAATTTATTGAAATAATGCATATAAAAATCTCTATAAAATGCATGTCGTGAAAAACATTTTTTAATCTAATTTTAAAATAAGATTATAAAATCAAATTCTAAAATTAATATATTTTACTGTATATCAGTATATTTCATTTTCAAAATTTTGAGAAATACTGCTATTTTTATAATCTAGCATTTTATTTAAAAAATCCATGAAACCCTTAAATGCATATCTGGATCCCTTGCAACAATTTATAACAAATAAAATATGAATTCTTATTTTACACAATTAACGACTCAAGAGTGCGAATTGCTCAATAATTTTTATTAACATTCTTAAATGATTCCTATACTAGATTCCTGTAAATATATCATCATATGTTAAGTACGAAAATAGGTTTAAAAAAATATTATTTTTATATTTGCAATTTTATTCTCTTAAAGAAGTCTGTGTAACTTAAAGGTAAAAACAGGAACATGACTGTGCAGCCTGCATTAACGTATACTTATCTCATAGATCTCTTACTTAAAGGCTTAAATAAACACATTTATAAAAAACGTACTTATAGGTAAATAAAAAAAGTTGTCAATTTTTATTATTTATTTATTCCTAAGTTTCTGCAAGAATATTTTTTGATCTATCAGATTGATGAATTGTGTCAATACAGGATTCTTTTTTTTATTTTTGATAAATATACAATAGTTTTGATAAATTGTGTACAAGTAGGCTGCCTATTAACATTTATATATTACTACTCTTTATAAGGCGCAACTATGATCGACGTAAGCCCAGAAAAAAATTATAAATCTGATTAATATTTATTGCTCATAACGCACTGAAACTTTTGTGAGCGTAGATTGTGATCGATTACTCTGATATTTTTTATCAGCTTTAGTATGGGAGTAATTTCTAAATGCGAAATTTACTAGAAATGAAAACTTATAATTACAATAAGAATAAAAAGAATTAAAAATCAGCTTAGTATGATGATGGTATGTTTGAATGTTTAGTAACGTTTACAGTCGTTATGTAGCACTATAAAATATTATAACTTTAAACGAGCAAACTTTATAAAATTTTCAATTTAAATAAAGTTTTGCTTTTTAAGTTTATATCTAAGCTTTTTAAGTTCCTGAAGAAGCGAGATTTTATACACAAAAAAATATTTTCTAACTATTAGGGCTCTTTTCTATCTGCTCTCGTGCTAACAATGTCATTAAGAGCCATCTCGTACATTTTTGTGGTACTTGCATTGATGCTATTGGATGTTAACCTATTGGAGCCTCAAAACTTTGTGAGGTGACACTGATGAATGTGAGATGAATTAAAATTGAGAAATATCATATGTAATCAATATATGATTTGTATCTAAATATTTTCTCCGAAAAAACATGATTTTTCAAACCTTGCTTATTCTTGTGTTTAAATGTGAGTGAAACATTTCGCTACATCTTTGTAAGGACGTATAATTATACTTTAAAGGAAATTTTATATTTGCACCAATAACAGAAAAAAAATGTTATAAGAAAGCTTGGAAATAGAGAAATTATTACAGAAAAAAATACTCCAAAGACCAAAAGACTAAAAAAAAGTCAACATTTTAAGAACTTCCATTTAAAAGGTTTTTACAAATATTAATTACAAAAATGTCAAGTAATTGTTAATTTGTATGAATAGTAATAGCTATATACGCCAAAATAAATGAAGGCAATAGATATTTACAAATGTCTCTATTTAAAAAGTTAATATATTTAATTTAATTAAGCCGTTCCTTCATATAAAAATAATAATTCTTAGATATAGTACTATATTACAAGCTATAGATCAGGATTTAATTTTTTCAAAGATGTAAAAATTACATTGTTCTGATGATATGTTCCAGATATCCACCAAAGATTATTCCATCTAGTGTTATTTTATTTTCACCAACTCCATTATGGGGCATTTATTGCACCGAAAATGTCGCAATGCTCAGTATTGTTTTCATTTCATCCCTATTTGAAAAATATTTATGTCATTTTTTTGGCTCGCGAGAGTTTTCAGACATATATTCCTTTACTAAATAGATATGACCTTCAATAATTCAGGGAAATTACATAAAAAAAAATTGTAGCCAGTCTGCAATTCAGACGGTCAGATCATATCCAATAATTATTGTTATTCCGCTCCATTATGTCATTTTTTCGAAACAATTGTTATTGTATTACGGTGAATAAATGTTGCTTAATACAAAAAAGAGCTCCAGTGGATACAGGTAATGAGATCTTTTTATTAGTCATTCCGATTGCATTTGTATTTATATAGCAATTGTGTATTAATATAAAGCTAGAGAAACCTGGAGCATAATTTCCAGAGAAATATCAACGGCATGACTTATTTGTATATTGAAACTTATTTTATTACATAAGCCACCAGGTTTCATGTAAATGAAAAATACAGGGTAATTATTAAAAAAAAAACATCCCGACATATGAGACCAAACTATCATACCGTTCATAGGAAAGAAATAAAATTTTGGTTCAAGATATATTGAGGTGTACACTTAGGAATCATACGGAAAACAACAATTAAAGTCACAGTGTTAAAATTTAAAAAAATTTCAAATTCAAACATCAACACTTTTTATTGGGCTGAGTTTTCCGTAGCAAAAAACAATAAACAGCTTTGGAACGGAACTTGTAGTACGAAAGTCATCAGCACTAAACAGGCTAAGAGAAAATAACCTCAGGCAGTAGAGAAGCAACAGAAAGCAAACCATTTCATTGTGTTTCACAAATTTTCTACTTAACTTTCTGCAATCACGATGGCATTTTAGATGCGGCAGATGCTGCTTAGAACCGAAGCGCGTGCCATATCGAAGTGAATCTGTTGGATTTCACGTTTTTTTTCATACACCATAGTTATTTTCTCTCTTCTTTTTAGTCTGTCTAGAGCTGGTGATTTTCTTGCTATAGATACAATTTCAACGCTATTTATTGCTTCTTGCAACGAAGAAAAATAAAAGACAACAACACCAATAATTAAAAATAGTTGGTGTTGCCATTTCAGAATTTTGAAATTTTATCATTGTAACCGTAGAGTTTAACTGTTGTTTTCATATAATTGTTGAGCGCATATCTCAAAATACCTTGAAATAAAATTGTATCTCTCTTCTGTAAATGGTATGATAGTTACGACCTCATGTATCGAGACAGCGTTTTTAACAATAACCTTATATTTCGTTTAGTTTAGCTAGAATAATATGCAATTTAAGAATGTTTTAGTTTTTGTAACAAAGCTAAGATATAAGTAAAACGCATCTCAATAGTTGTAAGCAATATTCAAACTAAAAATTCTTGACTTATTTTAAGAGAATGGATATGTTATAAATTGACAAAAACGGTAAAATATCGAGGTAATGATCTTCAAATTCCGAAAACGACACCATACAACTAGACGAATGAATTGGTTTAAATGACAACAATTCGTAAAAGAAATTTCAAGCACTATTGAGCCTCGTGGCCAAGTTTTGGCTTCAGTGCAGAAAGTAAATTTTTAAAGGATCAATACTCATTTTGATAGTAAGATTGAAATATTAGAGGCAGGATACCTATTCATTTGTCATCCTCATCATCCATTCATGGTTCAATGTTATAAAGATAGTCCTATTATATTTTTGGAACCTTAGATGTTAACAAACTAAATCAGAAGTTATTCTATCTTAACTCGCTATCTAGTTATCCAATGTTAATCTAACTAATCATGCTAATATGTTATTAATTTTCGTATTTCAGTTTAGAAATCAAAATAATAGTGATTGATATATTTCCTTTTTGAATTATTCAATTGTTTTCAAGATTAATTCGTTATTTTCAGTTCCAAGAATCAAATGACTGTCTTTTTTTACAAAAAAGCGAAAAATGGCAAACTGGCAATTTAAAGAAATAGTTTATTCATTTTAGTAAATAATTCATTTTTACTAATTTTTTTTTTCTCTTTTCAGGCTGCAATTCCTTCTAATGTATCATATACCCAAGCAAACTGCATAGAACAAAATTGTGCGGTATGTTTATTTTTTTAAAATTTCAAACAATTATTTCAACTTTAATAATTATTATTTATTATAAGTTAAATTGAACATTTCTTTGTATTATTCTCAAAAAGTAATAAAATAAAAAGCAATGATAGATTTTATGAAAAAATTAATTTTGAGACATTATAAGACTTCAAAACTAGCTCTAAATTATTTAGAAACAAAAGTGAAAAAAAAATGCAATCTATAAAAAAAAGTCAATGTTTGTATATATATTCTTTAAATTATGATCATTTTTAGTCATTTAATCAAATATTAAAGAAAAATCAATCTTATTTAAGGTATCCGAATAAGTTCAAAGAGGAATTTTTGGAAAAACAAATATTTTAATATTTATATGATATGTAAGTATAAACTGATGAATAAAAGTGAAATTATTTAAAAATATATGTAAAAAAATCCTATTTTAATATGAATTTTACACATTTTTACAAAATCTAGAATTGTTCTAGAGTAAAAATTGTTACAGTTTTTTCCTTGTAACATTACATGTGTAACATATTTTAGAATATAACTAACTATTATCTAAGAATGATATTCAAAAATATTTTTTTTTGTGTAATATATGAAATTATCTATGAAATTTTTTCAATAATATTTACACTAAACAATTATAAATCCACTTCTAGAGTATTCAATATCATATCCATTGTTCATTATATTTTGCGTAATATAATTTAATTAATGAAAATTATAAATAATAATAAAAAATTTATTTAGATTGGTTGATTATTTTTTAGAAATAATGATGCTTATACAGTAGAATTATGAAAAAAAAGACTCATTCTTCTGAAAATGCATTCAAAGTTTTTAAATTTTCACAAATAAGTATCATTTACATGTCAATGATTTGCTATAAGTTGGCTTCTAATTTACATAGAGACAAATTTAAGATAATACTGGTCACAGAAACGTATCTCTTTTTTAAAACTGCAAATAAATTAATTAATAAAAATGCGAATTTTTATTTTAATTTGATCAAATATCTTAAGACCTTACATTAAGCGCGGTTTTAACTCTAAGCAGTAGGCTAATTTTTAATTTTTCTTTGTAACATTACATTTGTAACTTATCTTAGAGTGTAATTAACTATTATCTAAGAAACATATTAAAAAGTAACATTTTTTTTGTGTAATATAGGAAATTATCTATGAAATTTTAGAATTTTTTCAACAATATTTTTCATTAAACAATCATAAATCCACTTCTAGAGCATTCAACATTATATCTATAGTTCATTTCATTCTTTACAACATAACGAACAGTAATTATAAATTTCATTCAGATAGGTTGATTGTTTTTGTTTTTTTGAGATATGACGATACTCATACAGTAGAATTATGAAAAAAAAAAAAAAAACTAATTCTTCAGAAAATGAATTTACAGTTTTTAAATGCTCATAAATACTTATGTGCCAATTATTTGCAATAACTTGACTTCTAATTAACATAGAGACAAAATAAAGATACCACCTGGACACAGAAACGTATCTATTTTTTGACACCTTAAATAAATAATAAAAAAATTCTAGTTTTCATCCAAATTCATGTTTTTAACTTAGTCGGATATCTTAAGGCCTTACAATAAATACGGTATTAACCCTAAGAATTAGGCTTAAAACTTTTTGAGGTAACTCAAGGAATCGAAATTTCGACACTACTGAGTATAGCATTTGATAAACAGTTTCTTAAAAGAAAAAATCGTTTGATACCAATAAAATATTCTTTCATATGGCATCATATGAAAGAATGTTTGAATTTATTTAACAAAATTATATTCCACTGAAATCTGAGTAGTGTCTAAAAAATAAAATATCTATCATTTTTGTTTTATTATTACACAGCTCAATTCAGTCCCATAAATATAGTAGTCTTTTGTGGATGCGTTTTATACAAAGAATGACCTCCAAATACCTGCGTATGTTCTTCCTGTGGCTATTTACTGCAAATTATTCCACTAAGACATATTGTATTGTTTCTAATAGGAGAAAGGGTTGATTTATTTGTCTATCGAAATAGGAAGTCCTGCTCATTCTGTTTTATCTTCGCATCAAATGAATAAAAAAGCCTCTGAACAATCTGCATCGATGTATAAATGCGTAGGAGCTATATTTCAGAAATACAATAAAAATCTGTGACGATATTTCCGACACTATATTTTAACACCATGTTTATGAGTATGATTTCCACATAGCGCGGTGTTGTCCATGACAGCTGTAATAAAAATACTTCTTGTTTAAATTTTTAAGCTTTTTGGAAATTACATTATGAATAGATCCTTTATTTATAATATTTGTATTATTATTATGAGATTTTCAGTTCATTGGCTTACGACAGAAGAGCAGACTATGCTTAATATAAAGATCGGAAAAGGCCCAGTTGACTTACAACCATCTATAGCCTTCTTTTACATAGATATAATAAAACAGCAGTTCGAAAACAACATAATTCTATTAAAATCGCATGATATTTAATATTCTATATTTCTATCCAACTACAAAAAAGGAAAGAAATATGTTTCGAAGCATTGCAATCTTTTAGCATTGCAATTATATTTTGAGGCATATCGCAATTATTTAGTAGTACATGTTTATACAAACTTTGCATAAATGAATTTATCATTCATTAGAGGTATCTCATTTACTCAATTATTGAGATCAAATTTATTAAATTTAATAAACGTTTTTTAGAAACGTCATTTGCTATGAATAAAAATAAATAAATAAAATAAAAAATTAAGATATCTGGTATGCTTATTGTCAAGTAACTGTAGGGACCAACAAATATATTCATTTAATGATGTATGCATGATGTGATTCCAGACATGAAGATCAGCAAAATCGTTATATATCTATTAAAATTTATTTAACATATTGAAATTAAGATTTTTTTATTAAAATCTCTAATTTCATCTTCAGTCTATTTTTAAAAAAATGACAACATATATTTTGACATGTGTTCCTCTCTATTCTAATGTATATTCTAGAAAACAAATTCTGAATTATATTAAATTTAATTTTCATTTATACCAAATATATATTGTTTTATATAAATAAATATACATATCTGATTTATATTAAATTAAAATACTAGAGTTGTCTAATTTAATAAAATTAACAAAAGAAATAATAATACGAAAATTTAGCTGAGAATGCGTATTGAGAAATAGTACATAATAATTTATATAATACCTCTAACTTCAAAATTAAGGAGAAGGTGATAATGAAATCATTAATGCAGCTCTTTTAATAAAAATGATGATTTTATGCTTATAAAGTGATTGCATTTTAATGTTTATGCATACTCATTTCAGAAAAATCTAACTCATTTTTATAATATTGAAAGTGAGTAAATTGAAATTTAAGAAAATTAACTGAAGCTATGCATATATTAGAATGATCGTATAATTTTCCAATGGGTTTATATTTATCAAGCATTTTATGCCTCAAATATTTAAATATAATTATTGCATTAAAAATTGAACCTATTTAATAAAATTTTTTAAAACATTTAATAATTTCGAAGTAAAATATGTCAAGCAGATTATGTAAATATTCTGTAATAAATTCATTCAAAGTTAATTTAAATCTAGGAAAATATATATTATATCAAAATGTATTTTCTGTAAGATGGATTTAATTGGTTACTTTTAATTATTATTAAAAATCTTCATTAATTATTTATCAGTTGAAAATTACAAATCATTACAAATCAGTTGAAAATTTGTATTTAGAAACAGCACATAATATATTATATAACACTGCAAACTAACGAGAAGAGTAATGAGAATAGCATCTCCATTGACATTTTCTCATATTTAATGAGAATATGATAATGAAATCATTAATGAAGCTCTTTTAATAAAAATGATGCATTTTATGCTTATGATGTGATTGCATTTTAATTTTTATGTATACTCTTTTTTGGAACTCATTTTTATAGTATGAAAACTGAATAAATTGAAAGTTAGAAAATAAATTGTAGATAATCGTAAATTAGAATGATTAAAGAATATATAATTTTTCATTGGATTTATTCTTATCAAGAATTTTATTTCTCAACTATTTAAATATGGTTATTGTATTAAAAATCGAACGTATTTTATTAAAACCATTAAAATATTTAATAATTTCGAAGTGATATGTGTCAAGCAGATTATGCAAATATTTTGTAATAAATTCCTTCAAAATTAATTTAAATTGAGAGAGATAAATTTTATCAAAGCGTATTATATTGTAAAATGGATTTAATTGGTTACTTTTAATTATTATTAAAAATCGTCATTAATTATTTAAATTTTGTCATATCACTAATATTTTCGTTAATCTATAATTGAAAACAAGGGTTTTCTTTATATGATAAAGAATAAACACAGAGAACAATAGTTTATATATCCCGTTTCTTTATAACGCTCAAGAAAACAATTAAATGAAGTTAGCTTCTTCTAAATATAAAAAAGAAACGTAATATCTCGAGATATATTTAAGAGATTAATTTAACACCCTTTCGAGAAAACGAATTCCCACTTCTAGCCCATGGGAACCCATGAATCATACTTGCTGCCCCGACTGCTAAAAATAGCAACTAAGATATTACATTTTGTCCCCTTCATTTTTTTCCCACTCCAGATCCGGCGAGGGAAACGCAGCATCAATGATGAAGGAGCTGCAGATAATTCCTTCAATTTCTCTGAACCAAGTAGTCCTCTGATCGAAGGAGCACAGCTTCACCAACTAAATCCCAATGCATCGTTCTATTATGGTCCAAATAAGAAAAGCTATAACAAGGATTTGATTATCGAGGATACTGTGGAAGCCAATGCAATGGACTTCGATGACACGGAATTGTTACTGGAATATGATGTGGCTTAAAATGATGGATTTTATATCATGATTTTATTTTTTGTACTTAAAACCAGAGATGGCAGTTTTTGAAAGTTATTCTTGTATGCTTTATTAGCTGAAAATAATTTAGAATCTTAATTGTTGGTAACAAGAGTGATCGATTGTGTAATATAAATTTGTTTAATTTTTAGTATATTCATAGATAATTAATGTATGTATATATATAAATATATATGACAACATATTTAACCTTTGCATTTGTTTAATAAATAAAGTTTATTATATATCCTTAAATATTATTTGTGATATATTTTCATTTTGATGAGAACAAAGGTAGCATGATAAATTGCTTCATATTGCAATTTGTAAATTTTGAAGTAAAAACTATCAGCAGAGGAACATGTGGGATAATCCCTCTAATAAATAAAATATTCATTTCTGATTTTCTTGGCACTATAAATAAACTTACAGAAGCATCGTGAATCAGAAATTTTCAGTACATACAATTTTTTGCTAAATTATATTGTTTTAGAAAGAAAAAAAAATCTTGACATATTTACTTTATTAATCACATGTTGAATATATTCCATTCTTTAGGATGAAAAATTATAGAACCAAATCTGCATTTCGAGGGGATTAGAAATTTTACGTTCATAGAACTTTTTTTGTTTCTGAATGAAAGAAATTTTAGGCAAAATATTTCCTTTATTAATTTGTCATCCGAAAGAATAGAATGTATTGGCCCTACAATTAATAAAGGAATATTTGAATTGGCCCTACAATTAATAAAGGATATAGATCTATATCCTACAATTTGTACACTTCGTTAATAATATTATGTATTATCTATTTAAAATTTAAAAAAATATAATCAGCGTATGTGAATTATCTGTAGCTGTTTACAAAATGGTTGAAATATTTTGTTTATATTAAAGGATGTCTATGAAGGGAGAATAAAGTAAAAGCAAAAAGAGAAATTAAAATGATGGCACAGAGTTGCACAACAATGAAATATTCTTTTTTATAGAATATTTTTTTTGAATATTTTATAAATATTCTTTTTTACAGAATTTTATAGAATAAAGTGCATTTAAACAAAAGTATGCTAATTTTCAAACATTGAATATATTTCATTAAAAATAAAAGCCATATTTGTAGATATTTCAAAAATATTCCATTAAAAAGATTCCTATTTATTTTCATAATATTGTCAATGTTAAAGAGCTATTATATTAAGAGTGATTTATAGAAATAAATTTTCTTATTATTTTAATTCAATTGCATGTTGCATGACAATATAATTAAACACTCGAATAAAAAAAAAATAGTTTGCATTTAAAACAATTATTTCTCTCTAATTTTATTATCCTATTGTTTTGGTATAATATTAAATAATTACAACCATTTTTAACACTTTGATTTGCTATTGAGAATGTAAAAAATGTGCCAGCCTATATGTTTGTGACAATATTCCTACTCATTTTTTTTTTTAATTTTTCAATATTCTTTTTTTTTTCTATATTTTTTTGGCATAACAGAAAAATACAATTTTTAGAACATACTGTCCCAATTTAATCTAAAAAGGTAAACAAGAAACTGTTAAATGTCTTTCTGAACCTCCCTCGTATGCAATGGTTATCTTCATAAATCTGAATATGAGTGTCACAAAATTTAAAGATAAAGAATTTTTTTTTTTGTTTATGGTTTACATTAAATTATTATTTTATGGCGATGAATTTAAGGCAATAAAAGAAAATATTCTGAAATAAAAATTATATTTTATCAAACAAATATGAATATTATTGAAACAGTTCAAGAAATATGCAAAATTTTATTTAAATAGCAAATACATTTAACTATAGTTGAAAATTAATGAAAGAAACTTTTATTTCTAATTTCATCTCGGTTATTGTTCTTATAAAATATAAATTGAGATGAATACAGAAACATTTACAATTTGATCATCTATAAATTGAATTGTGTATTTCATTGAAATATTTTACTTCTGAATAAAGAGTAAAAAATGTTGAAAGAATAAAACACACATATTTAGACTTCAAATATTCATAAAAATATTATGAATTAGTTTTGCCATTTTGAAGTCTATGAATATCTTTTATTAATTTAAAATTGCAAATTCATCTACACATACGCAAAGTTGGTATCAAATGTATTTTTAATTTAGTTTGGAATAACTCTTACATAATGGCAGAAAAAATAATTTCAAAATTGGAAATAAAATCTTGTAGATGTGAAAATAATTAAATGATTATTCATGTGAACGTTTGAAATATAATTTTGAAATAATTATTATTTATGAAAATTTGCAGTGCAAGCCATCATTCATTATTGCTTTTTATAAAAATCCTTCACTTCAATTCCCAAAATTGGTTTTTTCCTATGTCAGTTCATTAACACGAAAAATTTGATTTTTTTTAGTAATAAGAATTCATTTACTGTAGCGAAATTTTATATAAATTTCCCATTTCTAATGAATAATTAGTGTAAAACATGAGAAAATCTTATTCAATCATTTAAATAATCTAAAAATTATTTATATTTCCAGAATTGTTCGACTAATAAAAAGTGTGGAAAACTTTCACAAATTTACAAATCTTAAATTAGCCCATAACGCTGAAACTGAGATTGTTATGAGGGCTTTTGCTAAGAAACCGCAAGCTTCTTATTCCAATATCTAGTATTATAAATTCGGGAGGATCCTATACAGGGTTAATATCATGAAAGTTTGTTTTGAGCTTCCCATATACTTAAAAAATGTATTGTGATCCGGTGACATATACCGGCCATCTTATTCCTCGAATAAGTTTTAGCTTCATAAGATTAGTCAAAAATTGAGACTTGAATAACCATATAAAAAAGAAAATGACACCAATGCTACTAGCGAACACTCAGGAAACTAATCTTTATAACCTTGTGAAGGTCAAAGACATGGAAAGGTGTATAGATCATCACATATCTTTTCATATCTTTTTTATATCTACATGATTCCTTCTCTCATAAGGATTACACTTCCACAATGGTAATTTATTATCTTCATAACAATAGAATTTTAGTGGGAACTAAACTCTCGAAAATCCTTCTAATTACCACGTTTTTTTTATTCACTAGGGAAGAGGATATGTTCTTTATCTATAGATTCCAAGAATAGCTTTTTTTGTTTCCCACACACACGCACTAAAAAAACAAACACATTTTTTTTTTCTCTATTTTGTTGTTGACGGACAATTATTGTTTTGAATTAAATTTTTTGAGTTTTCACCATTTGTAGAAACCGTAATTCTTTGGGGAACTTGGAAGGTTTCTTAGTGGTAATCCAAATAGTATATGTATTTAAGTTTGTAATATAGGTATCATAATTTGAACAGACTGCGATAAATGATTCAGATTGTTTCATTACGAAAATTAATAACCAATTGTCTAAATCAATTATCCAAGCTAACCAATATATTTTGACTGTAATTATTTAGCTGCGAGTTTATTCTTCTAAAAATATCATTTCCGTAGGAGAAAAAAACAGAAGAATAGAAGAAAAAAGTTTTAAGAAGAAAGAAGAAGAAAGTTACATAGAAGAATAAAATATATAATCAATTTCATATTTTTGGCATTTAAGTTCACGAAACATTATTTTTAAGAGCTAGAAATAACACCAAATATCAACTAGATGCAGATATTGCATTAACCGTTTTCTAAATTATAGACAAAGATCCTTTTTTAAATACTATTGATTGATATCTTGTATAATTAATGATTTAGGTATAGCTTTAAATAATTATAGCTTTAGCTGAATGGTATATGCAAGGAATATAACAATAAAATGATAGCTTTGGAATAGATCTCGTAATATTGAATCATAACCAAATGATGTGGTTGATGCTTGATCCAGCACTTTTTCTTTAATATTCTACAAACCAATACGTGTGAAGACATTTGGATCTCAGTAACAATTTTAATTTTATCTAAAGAAACCTATAAGACTTGGAATAATTGGCTATCGAAAACGAAACCCATCGGACCTTCAGCTGAATCCGTATCACCAGAACCTTGGGAAACTGAGGAAAATATTATTTTTATAGAAAGAAAATTAAACACCAATTGTTAAAAAATAAGAATACTTCGTTTCTTGGAAAAAGAATCTTTTGTCATTTAAAAGACTTTATGTATTGAACTTTTGCAAGCTTTGAACATTGACTTTATCATTTTTCAAGGTAAAGCGAAAAAGCACAGGGCATTCATTTGTTTTCTCCTTTGAAACGTGACTTATATGTTTCCGACAAAGAAATGGAATATCCTCTTAGTCACGTAATACGGAGGAGAATTTTTATTAGGAAGTTGAATAAGTAGAAAATTGAAACTCTTTGGATAGAATTTTGATTGCCTTTTCTTAAAATCTATTTAACCGTTGCTTCAGATCTCGCTCTTTTGTGACTTCCTTTGATTCCAATATACACACAGTCAATATTATTATATATCTTTCTTCAATGCTCTTAAATATTCAGTATAATCATTTTAATCATAATTAATCACGGTGGATTGCATCTGATCATTAAATAAACATGGACTTGTGTACTGATATATTATTCTAGTTACTTTCAACCTCCAGGTTAATCAGGCAGAATGCTGACTTTCTGATATCTAAAATATCAGTAGAAGGAGCATTTAATTAAAATTTCATTTAATTTTAATAAGACTGAAACATTTAAATTTAATGAAATTCACTTTACTGTAAATTATTGCGAGGGCAAATAAAAAAAATCTCTCAGCAAATTATCAAAAAAAAAAGCATTCGGACACTTGTTATTGCTCGGAATTCATAAAAATTAAATTCAAGATAAAGTGCCATTCAATTTAGAAAAATATTTTCTTTTAAAATATGTAATTCACATTCAGATAAGGGGCCATCTATATATTTATTTTTGTACATTCTTCGAATTTCCCAATTTCAAACCCTAATTTTTCACCTCTTAGATGACTCTGCATAATAAAAGAAATTCCTAAAAATAGGAGTTTCAATAATCGTCTGAAAGATATATGAGAAAAAAGATGAACGCAAACTATTATATTCATATAATTTTTCAATTAATTGCAAACTTTAAAAAAAAATTACTCAATTTATAACTTCCCTTATTGAAGTTTTCGTTGCAATAGCTAATACGAAACTTAGCTCTAGAATTACTTTTTTAAGAATAATGTTATAAGCAATGGAAGATTAAACACAAATTCTGCCGGCGTCCTGGCATAGGGGCAGCGCGTCTTCCCCACGGTTCAGGCGTCTCGGGTGCGATTCAGATTGGCGCTACAGAAAAAACAAGAGACGCTCACTCGGTTTAAACCACTGACTGATAACTGTCAGTGTCATAAATAACAACAACAATTAAGAATTCGAAATCCATGCTTTTATTTGTTTATATTTAATTGTAAATAAGTAATAGACATGTATTTATTTATTGGCATCATTTAAAATAATAACAAATTGCTATTAGTTTAGAAATAAAATTTAATAAATTATTTAAATATATAAATTATAATTAAAATAAAATTTTATAAATTTAAAATTTTTGCAGTTACTGAAAAATGAAAATCAAATGCTTTTCTGAATCATTTCTTCATGATTAAACCATAAATAAGTATGATAATAGTCGATTCTAATAAAAATTCTTTAAATCATTTTTACACATGTTTTTATAATTCGTATCTTTTTCCCAGAAAGAGTATTAAATAAAGAAAATAATCATCGGAAAGTATATAAGTGTTTGTTCCATTATTAAAAAAAAATGCATTTCGTTAGATTTTTACTCAATGATGATTTATAAAAACACTTCTCCCTAAACTTTGTACTTTGTACAGATTTTTGCTTCTGCTCTTTTTTTATTAATTAAAAATTTACAAATCATTTCTCCAACTGTAAACAGTTCTCATTTACCCAAAAAAAATTATCTTAAAATGTAACCGGATTAGAATCTGCTATATTTGTAACTATTTTCCTTTTATCTTATCTTTCCCTTATTTTTATCTTTATCTAATTGCTTTAAAAAATTACTATCGTAACCTTAAATAATGTTAAAAGACTTCCTTTATTTTCTGACAGAGAAACGTTAAAATGGCACATCTCCTTGAAAATTTGAAATTCGTAAGCCTCAGAAAGTGTATCATTATCGCTACATGTCTTAAAAATTACACTACGGAAATGAAAAAAATTTGAAATGACGATTTCTTCTTGCTGATTTGGTTAACATCAAAATTTCAAATAAATTGTTAATCAGTAAATACGAAAATTGATTAAAAATATAAAAAAATACTTTAATTTTCTTAAAAATGTATAACTTTTGACTTGCTTACTGAACGTTTTAATGTAATTCTAGAAATATTATCAAAGGATTTTAAAATATGTTTAGAAACAGGAACGCCATTTAACATTTGGAATTCAATATTTTTATTCCTTATAACTCACCATCCGCTTACTTAAAAATTGCAACAAGTTATATTATAATTTCTCTTCTAATATGACAATTCAAATCTGTATCAAAATCGGATGCTGCTATTCGGAAAAAAAAATAGTTTTGCGTAAATCTAAATATGGAGACGATCCCTTGCATGATAAAACATTCTATACATTTAAAGAGATCATATTTCAGCAGAGATATGGATGAACAATTTTATTGTGCCGTAATTGTTTACGGAATAAAGAGAGGTTCCAAATAATTTTTTGACGGGCTGTGTCAAAAAACAAAAATGGAAACGAAAATCCTACTTCGTAGTTATGTACACCGTTAAATGGCTTGATGAAAAAAGGAAATTAGTTTGAATTTTAACGTAACAATAAAAACATTATTGGAAATTGGCACCAAATTAAATTTTAAAACATTATTGATATAAGGAAACCGACTTTACATAAAGGAAAAAATAGGTTTTTAAGAAAATATTTGCGGGTATGACTGAAAAAGTTACACAATTTAATAACTTTTAATTAAAATATTTTATTTTTAGACTTTGAATATTTTCCTTCAATTCGAAATTTTTAAGTTCATATGTATCAGAAAGCGAATAGATAAATTTCTGTTATTTTTAGTAAAATTATTTGTTCTGTACAGTATTATGAAGTATTTTCTCTTTGAATTTCTTATAAAATTCTTCACCATATTGCGTTCTCGGTATTTCAGTACGACGCATTTTGTATCATCCTACATTAATAAGAACAATAAATACATTTTGTACTTCCTATTATTAGCCCATTGGTAGCAAAATTGCTACAGAAAATTTTGGTGCCAAAAACCGCATATAAATTTTCTCCTTCCTTTTCTATTAACCAATTATGTTATATCAAATTTTTCATATACTGATGTATGTTTTGTATATAATGATACAACTCTGAAATTCTTACTTCTAATTTATTGCTTTTCGAAATTTTTTACATAAACGAGAAAGATAATCCAATGTTAGTTTAGAATGTGATATAAATGTGAAAATCTGTAGATAAATTTATTTATTAAAATTAAAATTAGATAAAAAATCAATAGAATAGATTATTTATAGATAAAATTATTACTATAGAACAAAGTTTATTCAAGTGGAGCAAATTTTTTTTTAATTATTGTATTCAAAATTACACAACCAGGTAGATAGACGAACTCACTTTCGATAACTTTCATCCAAAACTGAAATGTTTAAAGTTTTAGTATGAATCTTCAGTTACAGTGCTACTTCAACTTCCTTCAATCCTTTCGTTCACCTCATTTATTGTGTTTTTGCCGTGTTCTGTTTTCGCGATATTAATTTCCCTTTCTCATTTATTTATTTATTTTGGCTCAAGCAATTTAGTTCTTCAAACTTTCAATTACAGTTATGCGTAGTTCATTTTGCATGTAAAAATGCAAACACACAATAATAGTTAAACATATCAATAAAAGATTAAAAAAAACCCGTCATGTTTTAACCTTTGCTAAAACAGCAGTTAAACGAGATTAAATGATGAATACAGAATTTCTTATATCATCAGTTAAAATATTGTAGAATTGCTTCAGCAGATTATAACATTATAGTAACTATGAAATTACAATTATCGAAATAAATAACAGTTCTTTTTTTTACAAAGTAATTTAGACTAATTCACAAAGTAATTTAGACCTATTCTTAAAATTTGATCAAAATTATGATTAAAGTAAATAGCTACATTAGAGATTCTAAGAATAAAAATGTTTGAAATTACTAGAATATAATATCACTTATATCGAATATAATATTATACAAATTCTAAAATGGTTTCGTCTAGATTTCGATTCAATAACTGAAAGATAACTGTGCATTTTATGTACTCTTTTTCTGCGGATAACTTAGATAACACACTTTTATAAAAAGTAAAATGAAGAAATCTAATTCCGTTTCTCCTACAAAAGGCAACAAATTATTTAATTTAGAAGAATTTGTAATTTTGAAATTAGTTTAAAAATCGTAAATTTATTCCAAAACCTCCAAACTGATGCTATCGCCACCAAACTGATGCCAGTAAATATGTCACTTGAATGTAAACATCCACATTTGATTTAAATTTGTTAAATTTTTATTCAATTCCCTTTAGAAGCAGAAAGATCTTTAATCATTTCAGGTAACATATGCCATCGAATGTCGTTACTAAGCCCAGTTCCAATTTTTAAAATTGTATTTCTTTTTTGATATTCTTTTCCGCAGAAAAGAGAATCGTTTTTCAAAGCAATATATTCTTTTATTTTGTTTCGAGCTTTCATCTTTTTATTCTCCCTTTCTGTCTGTCACCGTTATTGACAAGCCTGATTCGAGATTTCACTTTTGGTGAAAGGTATGAATTGTTCACAGTTTCGGGATGTAATAAATTCTCTTTTTTGAAAAGAACACGCAACGGAAAATTGAGGAAATTGGAAAAAGAGAGGTTTCGTCGAGAACTAAAGGAAGCTTATTTGATTAAATTGATGATTCTTACTTTCTGGAATGAGAAATTCTTCATATTCAGAAGAAGAGTTTTCAAATTTTAAACAATTCATTTGTTCGCGTTTCATTTTAAAATGCTCGTGGTATTTTTTTTTGTTTATTATCTTATTCCTTTCAAAGACGATTCAGACACCTCTGAATGTTTTCAGAATTTCAATGATTTGTGTTTTGAAGAATGTCGGGTTAAAACATTCGTAAAGAGCTGTGATATTGAAAATTCATCTTGTGTTATATTTACGTGAATAAAGAGCAAACAAAAACATTCGTTTAAATATATTTTCTGTTTATAAAAATGTGTTTCTTTATTTCCTTACTTTTGTTTATTTGGACCCAAAAATCAAATAATGAGGTAATTTTCCTTATAATTCTTCTAAATAAATGCATAATTTTTTTTCCTAAATTGTTTTGAAAAAACATTCAAGAAATAAAGTATTCTGAAAGAAAAACGTTTTTTTTTCTGACTGGAGCTTCAAAAAATTTTAAGGCAAAAAGAAAAATGTGAAATAAACGAAAAGAATGTCAATTTTAATTTAGTGTTATGAACTTTTTAGAGCATACAAAAACATGCAAGAAAAAAATCCATAAGTTAAAAAAAAACTTTCTTTGTTATTTTAACAATTTCCCTTTATATATTCATAAACAATAAAAAAAGCAAAAATTCTTCCATCATTAATCCATAAAAATAAAAACATTAAAGTTTTTCAAAGTATGTTAAACAACGAGCAACGAATAAAAACTGAAATATTAATGAAAAAGAGACAATACATGTAAAAAATGGTATTCTATGAGAAGTAAGGGAAAATGGCCATCACTGTTTTTTCAATGTATCTTTTAGAATAATTAATTAAAATATAATATATACTTTACTTTTTTCAGTTTCTGTATTAGTATTTTAACCTTTCTTTCGAATCGCCATCCGGTTAGTATTGTGATTGTGCAAATTGCTTCATTCTGTGAGTAATATTATCAGTGACATCAAACGATGACTTAAGCTAATAAAAATTAGAATAGCAATGAAAAATGAAAAGAATGCCCATCGCAAACAAAATGGAATGATCACAGCACAAAATTCCATTCTTATTATTGTTTATTCTCAACAAATTACTTTCAAGAAGTTTGTTAATATTAATAAACCGTATATCTAAATTCTCTTGTAGAATTGTAGTCGAATGCCATAAAGTTGAATAAAGAAACTGCTTCATATGAAAAAAAAAATTCAAGCAATTATTTTTAAAAATTTTATATTAAACTGTAGATTATAATATCCACAGCAAAAAATTCCGTTGACTAAGAGCATTTTGCGTTCCAACAAATCACAAGTCATGTTTGTATATTTTAACAATAATCCATTCAAATAGATAGTACAAATTGTATGGAAAACATAAAATATTCAAACGACATAGGGAAAAAAAACAGGTTTGATTAGAAAAATTTATTATGCACTATATTAACAGAAAATATAGCTTGCAATTGTCCTATATTCTAACATTTTTGTGGCTTTAAATAAATTAAGATTTAGTGACTAAAGATAAAAATTCCTCTATCAAATATGAATGCATTAAAAAATAAATCTTTGGTAAATAAGCATATAAATTATTTATAATACAGCCAAAATAATAATTTTTAAAAATTTTTCGCTGGAAAAAACATATCCTTATGCAGATCAATTGATTACAGAATTTAGACGTTTACAAATAATGATTTTGTAAAATCTATCAATTATGACATCAAATAATCAAATAAATTAAATGATTACATAATTTAGACGGATATAAAAAAATAATTGTGTCAAATAAGTCCATTTATAAGAGCATCGGTTATGACATCCAATAAATACAGCAACGACAGAATTCTTTTATTTACTCAATAAGGAAAAATTACTTTTCTCTGGAGTAATATTTATTCTTTGGGTGGATTTCCTTTCCGGTGAAAGTGAAAATACTTCCACCAAACCAATCAAGCACTGTGACCCGATTGACTCAACACTTCCTTTCCCGTTTAGTTGAAACACACGAACATAAAAGAATCAGAGAAAGATGTCCTGCTAATGACAAAAGGGACTGATAGATATCCGGTTGAAGTCAAAAGAGTCTATTGGAAGCTTGGTTAAAGGTAAGTAGAACTTCAGATCTTAAATTGAAACGCTTTTATAAAGGATAGTTAGTTAACGATACAGTTGTTACATTAAATAGTTTAACCAAAGAATTAATTTTTATTAATGTCAGAAGTGTCATACACCGGCACAGAAACCATCGGTTTAACCATTCCTATTGTAGGGGACATATATGAAGTGCGAAGTTTTATTTAATAATAATTACGATCTTTATTGGTTATTCTCGTTATTTTAGAAGAGTAAAGATTGTGAAATTCTTCTCAAGTTATCTATCTACCACGGCTACCGCCCACCCGAAGCCTAAACCCCATATATCAAATTTTCACGAAAAGTATATTATTTCCAAATCTCTGTCTTTATTATAAAGTCGCATCCAATTTAACTTTCTCGAATGTGTAATTTAAAGAAAGTATAGTAATCACCAGAAAATTCCAATTCGAGATCACCACGTTCCTGACCTCCCTCACTTCTAAGAATACATTTTTGGAAAATATTCATCGGCCTGTCTTCCACAAAAATAATTCAAAAACGGTTTGATCTACACTGAGGGTATTAGTTATAAAGTTTTTATGCCAAATTTGTAGAACTCTGTCAAATTTTGAGCCAAATTCGCTTAGAGGAAGTCTGTTCATCCGGATATTCAAATATAATTAAACACGAAAGCTGTAAAATGAAGAGAGCCAGAAAAATAAAACTCAATTCGCAAAATTAACATCCATAATCTGTCTTTTGAGCCAAATCCAACTTGAATTGAGCCAAATCCAACAAGATATTGACCGTCTGTAGGTCTCTATTTTCAAAAACATGTAAACATGACAACTCATAAACGCGATGGCTTAAATGTATCAAATTTGTTACGGGATTTTATGACTGCAACTGTAGCAATGTATCAAAATTGGTTAGAAAACACGCGAGTACAACACAAATTGGATTTTTGATGCTATTAACCACATGCCAGGGATTAATGGCCAAATAACTAGCCAAAGATCACATGGGAGATTCAATAAAATAGAGATAGTCAGTCAAAATTTAATATTTCGTAAATATTGTATGCCAATGCCATGCAAAGCGTTATCTCGGATAACACCTTTATTCGAGAGTGAGAAAGTTTTGGTTAGACCACTCCCTCTAGTTATATTTAAATATCTAAATTAAATTAAATTATATAATATATAATTATATAAATATCTAAATTAAATTAAATTATATAATATATAATTATATAAATATCTAAATTAAATGAAATTATATAGTATATAATTATATAAATATCTAAATTAAATTATTTGTACTTATTTCTTTATTTGTTGCCACAGTTTTATTCTCCCTTGTTCCTTGAAAAATTGCTATAATTTTTAAAAACCAATATAAAAATAAAAATAAATAATCAATATTAATCACACTTATTTTTGTCGATTGTTATTTATTTCCAAAAGACCTTAACTGGTCAAAATTAATTTATTTCCAATAGTTGATTGCAACTGTATAAAGTTTAAAAAAATAAATAAAAAATAACGAGGAAAATTCTTAAGAATTTCTTCTCGGAAATTCGATTCTGGCCGTTGGAGAGGAGCATCTAAATAGAGATACCGTAATTTATCTACGGTTGCCGCTGTAAATGGTTTTAAAATGGAACGCAAAATAAACTCAAATCATCTGAAAGATCTCTAATTTATCAGCAGATTTAGTAGAAATGTTAATTCTCAGAAGATTATAAATTCTTTACTAAATTAAATATAACGTTTTTTTTAAAGTAAATGTAACATTTGTTTCTCCCGCTTAATTTAGTTGTGAGTTCAAGCAAATATATAAGCAAAATTCTTGAATTTGGTTTCACAAAAAGGAATGCAAGTTTTTATTACATACATGGTTATCATATATGTAAATGCTAATACATCTATTATATTATTATGCATCAAACTTTTAGATGTTAAAACAAAAATCTAAAAGTGTGTGGCCCAGAAAATTAGACTGTAAAGTCACATCGAATATTGCAAAAAAAAAAAAACCCAAAAAAGAATTAAGCATTTATTATACCAGAAATAATTGTATTGTAAATATGATTGAGATTTCAATTTATTCACCGTTTTCTATATGGGCTTCAGTTTTTTTGCCAATTTTTGTTTTGTGTTTGCAATTTTTGATATATTTTTTTTATTATATTGTTTAATTTTTATATTTATTATACAAGGCTGAATTACAGACTGATTCCTCTGAATAGCATTCAAACTTTTCCTGAATTCTGAACTTTTGGGGACATTTTTTTTTTTTTTTTTTTGTCAACAGAAGAATAGCTTAACTATTATGCATTTATTACTAATTTCATCTTCTATTAGTTTGCTCAATATGAATATTGACTGTGTTTAGTTACAGTAAAATTATGGATAAATTAGCATTGAGTATTCTCTCAATAAAATTACTGGTGTTTAAGCGATATTATTTCAGCAGCCTTACATTGGGATTGCTCTTTATATGCATAAGTCTCCTTTGTCAAGTCTAGTCACAATAACATGAAAAAGATACTTGCTTCGTTACTTAAAAGTGAAATTCTGAGTTGTTTGAGGTGGTGTTTCCCCTTCTCTCTCTTCATTTCACAGTCTAATGCATTCCCATAATAAAATCACACCCTGAAATTTATTTTCATCTGTTCGTTGGCTTAAAGTTTGAATGAAATATTGAAGAATAGTATCATCATTTAGCTAATTACGATTGTTCGTCAATTTGGTTAATCATTTTTAAATGCATTTTTATAGATTATATAAATAATGATAAAGCAAAAAAGTGGCTTGGTTATAAAAATTCAAAGAATATGAAAAATTAACAGAATTTTAACTGTTTAGTTTTCAAAATTTATATGCATTAAAATTTATTTTTAAGACTTTCAAAACTGTCCAATTGGTAAATATATATCTTTAAAAAAATATTATTGAATTTTGAAATATAAGTCCTTTTCATGCCATTATTTTGGAATATTAGAGAAGAAATTGCCAAAATTCTGCTTATTAATTTAGTATTTAAAATTTCAGAAAGATCACTAATTCCCATCCTCCAAAATATGTTTGTCGAATTTCGTTGTATTATATCAAATAATCGGCCATGCTTAGACAGAACGCAAACACATATGTTCGCTTTTATTATTAATAGAAATTATTAAAAAAAATGATTTACATCGTTCACATATCATTTCACAACAGCCTTCTTTAATTTTAACATTTTTTTTATTTACAATATAACGGCCATCATTGCAAGTAATTACTTACAAATAACTTAAATGAGTAAATGGAGAGTAATTAAATCTTGAGAAACTCTGCAAACGTTTCATTTAATTAATTATACTGTTTCAAAAAATCAAAGCATTTCAAAAGCTTTTACTAATTATTTTCTAATCATTAATACAAAATAAAATCTGTAAATTAAATAATCTATTTTATTCACTTTTTTCACTTATATATATATATATATATATATATATATATATATATATATATATATATATATATATATATATATATATATTAGGTATATTCATATATATATATATATGAATGTACCTAATATTTTATTTTCCGAAACAAAATAGAACAAATTTTTAGCAAAATCTTGATGAAGAGCAATTTATAAATTCATATATTAAAGTAACATAAACATTACTTTAAAAAACAATTGATTCTCAAACATTGAATACGTAGAAACATAGAACTAGATCTATAGAATAGAAATGATATTCTTTTATTAACATATATTTTTTTTTATTTGATTTGTAAGTACAAGTCCAAAATACTGTTTAAGGTTAAACGAATATTAGGCGTGCCAATAGTTTGCTGTAAATTTCTACAGTAATAGACTTCCGAGACATTAGCTATTTCTTGACTTTTCGATAAAATTTATAAATTTCCCAATTTCAACTTCCTTCAGAAACAATATATTCTCGTAAAATCCAGAAATATTTTTTTTTGTATTCTAATAATTGTGTAAATGCTGTTTTACTACACGCTTTACATACTGCATTGAGTAAAAATTTCTTTGTCAAAATCTGTTAACAATCAATATTTCAAAATTAAACTATTAGTAAAGATTTTGTGAAATGTTACTTATGTTTAGCTTGCAGTATTAGGAGTCGTTGAATTTATTTCATGATTTTCCTGGATTATACGATTTAAAAAACAATGTGTTGCTGTGTGGACAAAACACCAAAAATTGTGAAAGATAAAAGGAATCAAATGCAAAATGAATTGGGAAATAATTTGATAAAATTATAGTTATTACGCAATTTAAAAATTAAAATAAATGTCAAGAAGTTTCCTTATGACTGTATTGATTGAGACAATAACGAATGTTAAAAGACTTCAGAAAAGTGTATAAGATGATAATTTTTCTTAAATTTCATATATCACATATCATATTTATACAAACACATGTTGATTTAAAATTTAAATAAATTTTTCTGCAAAAATATAAGTTAAGATAATATAATAAATAATAAAATAATATATAATAAACAATATAATAAATAATAAAATAATATATAATAAACAATATAATAAATAATAAAATAATATATAATAAACAATATAATAAATAAATTTATAACAATATAATAAATAAATGTATAACAATAGAAAAAACCATGAACAAAAGTTAATATTCTGATTAATGAGTTTTGATTATAAAAATGGTAACCGCGAATGACAACAACAACAAAAGGTTTTAAAACTTAAAAATGCTTAATTTATGCATTTAAATTCCCCATTCCCTCTTCAAATTGTCACAATATCGTGGTTGAGAGATCTTTTAGATTATTTTATTTAATTTCATAGGAAATGGCCATAATTTCTCTTTTCCGCGATTAAGCCTTTTAGAACAAGTAAATTCCTCTCAGCTCATTATAATTAACAGCCATGGTTGAGCTCTTCCTGGCGCAATCAACTATAAATTTTGCCTATTCAGCAAGTTTTGAAGGGAAAAGGTTAACTTTCTCCATGTCGGCCCTTTATATTGCTAATTATCACTAACTTTACTTCTTAAATCCTTAATTCTTTAATTCTTAAGCGTTCGTTTATTTGATAAGAAGATGATTATTATCAATCACCATTTCTTTTATTTTTCTCCTTAAATTAATTAATTAGTCATTTGTTTTCGTCTATGACTTTCATTATCAATTAAAAAAAATAACCAAAAATGTGTTACTTTCATACTTAAATATATTGACTTACCTAATTGCGAAAATGCATTAGTTTAAAAATGTTTAGTATCTTAAAACTTTATGTATGTGTTTTTAATTTTATAAAAATTTCCTCTTCTTAAGGAAGCATGCAATTTTTTAAGCATTTGGTTGAATTATTATTACATTTAGAAGTCTGAAAGAATAAAGTTTTTTTTATATATCTATAATTTTCCTGATAGATATATAAATTATCTGCATGTTTTAGAATGTTGATAGTTTCAATTCTTAGTAATCTGTCTACTAATTAGAAAGGAAAGTATAGCTATGCATGTTTGTTTGTTCTCTTAAAGTTCAGTCTTTTGATTAAGGACAAACTAAGAAAGCACAAATATACTTAAAAAGGTAAAAGTGTGTTAGGTTTTTTTTTTTTTTAAATTTTAATTGGTAAAAAAAATAATGCGAAATTTTGAAGTTTCTCCGATACAGCTTCCGAAAATATGTTTGCACAGAAATGGTTAAACAATTTTTTAAATAAATTATACTTTACTAATATGAAATTAATTGCGTTTCATTTGTTTGATGAATTGTTGCAAGCTTAGAAAGATTCTGTTTATTATTCGCGCAGCTTGAGTAATACGAAAGTGAATGCAGAATACAGTAAGAAAAAAAAACATGCCAATTTAAGCTTAATTACCCGAACAATTATCCTTTTAATGACATTATAATGACTTGAATTCGTTCGAATATATGTACACAATATACAGAATAGGTCCCAGACTATTAGAAATTATACTGTTTAAATTTATCGCAGGCTTATATTTAAAAATGCTATGTGTAGTTAACCATGGAAAGTTATGCATAAGAGTTTGGAAATGTTCTCTCATCATCATCATATGTCACATATTCTATCATAAACCCTTTATAATCGTATATATTCCATTAATTTGTAGTAGTTATTAAAATATACAATATATACGATTATAAAGGCTTATGATGGAATATGAAGGATTAATTATAAAGTCAGAATAATTTAATAATACAGTAAGAAATAATAGTAATGTTTGCCAACGGATTCTAAAACTAATTCAACAGATTTGCGCATGCATTATGATGGGTTAATTCGTCAAATGGGGATGAGAGAAGAGATGAAGACATGATTACATTTAACAATAAAGTAAATTCGGATTACTCGCAGACTAATTTAAAATAAAATAATAAAGTCAAAAACTACATGATACTCACATACACGTGAAAAAAAAATGAACGAAAATGGGGGGTGGAGGAGTCAAAGTCAAAGAATGACAAAGAATTCCGGAAATGGACTCATCCCTTAGTGAAATAGAATCGAATTATAAATTAAATATCTTAATTTCTAATTAATATCTTAATTTTATATAATTTAGTTGCCTTTGGAAAATTTATAACCCGATTGACTTAATAAACAAGATCATAATAAATTGAGAGATATATGACTATTAGCTGGTGTATATTTTCTGCAGATACTATGCTGCATCACTTTGAAGTGCTTAAACCTTAAATTTCAAACTTCAAAGTAGCGTATTAATTTTTGGCTTCTTCCAAATTCGATAATAATCTTTTAATTATCAGAGATTTAATTTAGAATATTGATCGGTTTAATATTACATGCACCTATTTTAAACCTTCCCTGGAAGATAAATATTGCCCAACCATACTTAATGAATCTGAAAAGTATTATGGAACCTAAGCTGCGTTCTTGCAACACAAATATGCATGCCAATTTAGCCATAATCCAACACATAAACAAGCGTTTTTAATCTTCTGAACCCTTCAAATTGCAAACCATTTCCTTATTTAATATATTCCTTAATTCTTGTTACAGATTATAAATCTTCGAATATGCGGTTGTTATTATTCCTTGTGCTCCTATTTTTCCTGGCTGGCGGACTTTCATGCTTTCGTTTGGTAAGTATTATGGTAAATCCTTAATGCGTTAAATTAATGTGCTATTTTAAAAGTATCGAATTCTTAAAATCGGTTTAAATAATGCACGTTTGTCAGAAACGCAGTGCATGGAATTACAAATTTAAGAGACCGTTATTTATGATAAATCACAAGAGTGGCTTAAATTGTAGATTAATTGATTCGCTTGTGTTAGATGATGTAATAACTAACATTATCTAATACAAAAGATAGAAATAGCATGATATTGAATATATTGTTATTTCCATGTTGTTATGGAAATGTACAATGGATGTTTGAAGAAAAGTGCAATAAGTTCGGCACTGTATTTCGCAGAGATATACGAAGTACAGTAACAAAATTCAGTAGAATCATATACTAGGATAGCACTTGCAATAATCAAGTGGACACATTCTACATAGAAAATGCACACATAGCAAATCTTTATTAGACAACTGCATTGGTACAAAATATTCAGGGATAACACGCTGGGTATCAACACTTCAATAAAAGAATTCACTCGCCTGATTCGTTTGAAATTCACTCCAGTTTTTATAATTTCTGATACATGGTGTGCGATATTCTAGAAGAAATATTGGATTTCGAGTGTAACAGTGATATTGTAGAATCTCATGTACATTTTAGAAATTCATCTCTTTCTTCATCGACAAATTAATCTCCAAGACCTAGAATCAATATTTTTTTCTTTTTTCAACAACCATTAAAATATGTAAAATTCTCTTCTATTATGCGAGGCTAAATGCACAAAGATGAAATAATACAGATTCATAACAATATTTATTTAGATGCATCTATAAGAATCGCTTTAAATGCCGAGTCACTTTTCATAGCAATAGAAATAAGATTCGAAAAGCGACCTCTAATCCGACTTATTTTAATATGGTTATGTCACGAGCTTAATCCTCCTATCTTTGCAATGTTTAGAATATCTTTGTTTGTAATGAATAAAGCTTAAATAAGACAATTAAAATACCACGTCTTCAGTGTCTGACAATTTATTAGAATCATGGATGTTAAGTTATATGTAATTGATTTAAATAATATTAAATGCAAATAATATTAGTGGTGAACCAGCTGGTCATTAAAAGCTATTAGTGATAAAAAAGAAAAATAAGTTATAGTGTCACTAAATACAACTTTTATTAAAAAGTATCGAGAATCTGGTCATTTAAGTATATCATGACATTTAACTGTAATTGTACTTCACTAGAAATCTTCATGTACTCAAAAAAAGAAATAGATCAAAGACTTTAAAAATATATAACCTTAAACTACCGCCTCCATTTGATACTTAAAAATATTTTCTTCAGAAAATCATGAACATCTACATACCTCCAAATGAAATTCAATACAAACAATATTTGAGTTAGCACAGCGAATACATTTAACTGGCACTAGTGGTAGCCAGTTAAATGTATTCGTATATGTATATTGTTTTAGAACAATGCCATTAGTTTAATATTTTTCTGACAGAAATATTAAAATCCATCATATTTTATAGATAACTAACTCTACTTGAAACTTTTGTAATTTTCATAGCTTTATTGAATGAAAATGCAATTTTCTTTAGAAGAGTATTAGAAAAAAAATTAGTTATATTATTCATAAAAATTATTCATTATTTAGTATTACCAAAGTGCATATACTAAGTATTCTAATGATAACATTCTCATTTAATTTCATTGCAAGATATTCTGAGAATAATATAGAAAATCAGGACATTTGAATTAATGATAATCCTAAAAACCAATCGAAATGAATTGCCAATATCAAATTAATTTCGAAATTTGCCTTGATATTATTTTGTTGATTATCTCTATAGAAATTATACGATGATTCTAAATAATATTGTTACAAACCTGTGATGCTGCGTCACAACATGTTTAGTTCTGTCACCGGAAAGACCAATTTATAATCATCTGTATTGGATGCTGCGCGGGTGCCTAGCCAGTAATCTAAGAACTTGGCGACAAACTTGGCGCCAAGTTCTTAGATTACTGGGTTTGGCAACAAAAAAATTGGCAACTGGCCAAATTTCGGCTTTGGCAACAAAATAGATAATGCTGGAAACTTTGAGAATTTCAACGATCCAACCATTAGGAACTGAGATGAGCCTGATTGCCCCAGAAGGTTCTCGGTCCGCTTCCCGGGAACTATAAAAGGTTGGCAGCCTCAAGCTGAAGGCAGCGTTTTGAGTTCAATTCTGGTTAATAGTTGAACGAGCTCTCTCTCCCTGAGTGCTTCGACCAGCTGTTGTGCTATTACGCACTGCTGTGTGTTGCTTGTGTGCGTATCAGTGACTTCGTGTTAAATAATGTCGTCGCTTGTCACCGAGGCCTGTTGACTGTGCGTCTCCATAAATCTATTACACGAACCCGTTAACTTTGCGAACTTACAGGCGGAAGTTCCGTAACAATATATAAATTACATGGTAGATAATATTATTAATATTTTTTTAGTTACTTTGAAATAAGCGATTATTTAATTTTAATTTCATAAATCAGACGTAATTTTTCCTTATGTGTTACAAACTAGCTCCAATTTTTCAAGAAATTCTTAATTCCTATAAATTTAATTTAGAATTATATCCACGGTTTTCTTTTGATTTTGAACTTAAACAGTTTGTAACTTAAATTTCTGAACATCTTGCATAAAAGAAAGATATATGTTATCATTATTTCTTATTTTTTCAGTTAAGACAGCCTAGTAAAGCAGCTTATTCAAATAAAAAAAAACTATTAATCTTTAAGTATTAAATTTTCAACTTTTATCGTATCAAATAATTTTTATTTTTTCGTTTGCCTTAATGAAAAACTTTAAAAAAATGCTGAAAAACAATGATTTAATAAATATTTTTTTTATTTATCAAATTTCAATATTTAAATTATTTATTGGTATGTATTAAATTTGCAGATTATTTTAATTAAAATGTATTTCACTACAGCTTTTTTAAAATTTATATCCTTAGATAAGATGATTGAAATCTTTTGTAACTAAATATGGTTTTATCGTTTTACATCCAAAACTCCAATTTTTTTCCAACTCTTATTTTTAAAAATTCCCCAAATTTCATTAAATCTCTGAATAAAATTCTAATTCTTTATGGATTTTGAGCGTTGAAACAAAATGATAACAGATCATCAACTATTAACTATTAATTTTAAAACCTTTTGGACAATGGAGAGTGATTTTGAGAGAATTAATTTTTCTATATTGATGAGAAGTAATATAACTCTCTTCCTACAACTCAATAGAAACAATTGTTCCTGGAAGCTCCAAATCCGTGGAACACAACCAAATAATGGAAATCAAATAAAGGAAACCTGATGGGCGTCTTTGTGAGACTGCATTTCGTTGGGTAGAGGTATTTTCCAAACAGAAGAATTTTAGTATTAATGTAATAATTTATAACCCATCAGCAAAATTGATAAAAACACTTTTACATGGAAGATTATTCCTGGTGCAATCTATAATGCCTTTTTAAATATAAAATTGTGTTACAAAAAGTGTGTACAATTTTATTCTAGAATTCTAAATTTTGTTTTGAACGAATATTTTTAACCGAAAAAAAGTAACTTCTGTAATGATACATGAAATAGCATTTTTACATACAATATACAAAATAGTATTTTAGCTAATTAATGATATTATTGTTCGCATTATTTAAATTAAATTATTCGTACCAACAGTACACTGAATTGATTTTTATTGAAAAATTAAAAGACTATAATCCTAGATTTAAATCGAGATTACAAAGGTATGATAAATTTACTTGTAGCTCAATTATTAGTAGAGTTAATTTACCTATAGTCAATGCTGAGGTCTTCGAAGCAGTAGAAAGCAAAAGCCTGAAAGGACGGTTTAAGTACAGAGTGATCTAAGTGATATCCCATTAGAAAAAAAAATGTGGGATATTAAAGTATTAGAAAGATCCCCTGTCTTATTTAATTAAATCCCATTATGCATAATATAGTTATCTTGGTGATATATTTGGGTTGTTAGGCGATGCCCGCTATAGCTTGTATTTACATAACAACCTTTCATCACAGTTTTTACCGAATTTGTTAATTATTATAGCGGCTCAATCTTTAAGCATCCGATATGCATCATCAAGATTACTGCATTAAGCATTATGGATTCCGGTTATCTTACGCATCCTAAGTAAACGTAGTAAGCTCGGGAACCGCTAACTTACTTAAGTACTGATTGTAAATGAAAAGGATTGTGTTAAAATGTTTTTTTCACAAATGGGGAATAATTTTTATTGTAGATTTTTTTTTGTCCAGAAAATACATTTAAGTGTTTCGGGGAGCAAATTTTATTGTTATTTGTGAGTATTACCGCTCTAAATTGTATTTCATATTATAGATAAATCAACATGTAAAATCCAATCAATGTAAATATATATATATATATATATATATATATATATATATATATATATATATATATATATATATATATATATATATATATATATATAATAATTTAAAATATAAGCTTTAATGGAAAGTACGAAGGGTGAGCCCCCCAAAAAAAGGTTATAAGAGAAAGGAAAAATGCTTTATTAACAATAGACAGAAGATACAAATGATAATTAAGAGACATATGTGGCGGTCATTTCTCTTCATAATCATCAAACCTGTTGAGACATTTATCACACTTTATCGCACTGCTGGACCAATTTATTTAACCCGTTTCGGTAATAATTAAGTCCCTGACTGTTGAGCCAGTTATCGGCAAATTTTTGAGCATCACCGTCTGACATGAACTTTGTTTCGGATAAGTGTTTCTTCAATACCGGAAAAAGGGAATAGTCACTGGGAGCCAAATCGGGGCTGTATGGGAGGGGGTGGCTCCAGACCCATCACCTAAACGTTTCCATCAATATCTCTGTCCGCTTCAAAAGAACGATACCATTTCGCCACCTGTTTTCTACTCATTGCTTCATCCCAGTACACTTCAACGGTTTGTCTGTGAATGTCTACTGGGTACAGATTCTTGGCCCACAGAAATCGTATCACGGCTCGCACCTCTGTGCGAGACCACTTCTCTAGACGTTTCAGGTCTCAGTACTAACACTATCTGCTCGAACAACAGGTCTAAGACAACTAGAGCCATCTATCTCCACTCTGGGTAACAATATTCCCATCCACAGTTTCTACTTTCCCAATACTGCTGCTTGTAAACATATTTTTTTGGATCACCCCTCGTAATATATGTTCAAAATCGGTTTCAACTCAAGTTCCGTCCCTCATTATTTAGTTTACATAAAGTGTATTGAAATATTACTTAAAAACAAGATATGTCCATGAAAATACATATAGCATACACAATAAATGATAATGAAAGCGTAATTCATTCTTTAAGTGATTGGAATATTTCTTTATGTACGGATACAAACTCAAATTTATGTATTGGTGAATTCCGATGCATTAAAAATAATTTTAAAAGACGCTAATCGTGTCTCTTCTAATATACATACACACATGCTAATTCAGCATATGATTTAGCATGTGTTATTTTCAATAATATATGTACTTTTATATTCACAAAATGATTCGCAAATGCACATTTCTCGAAAATTGATATTTTAGAAATTACTAAATAGAATTAAGGGAAGAAACTCTAAGATGGCCCAATAACTATAAAAGTGAAGTGCAACAAACAGTATACGATCGATCTCTAAAACTTTTGTCTGAAAAGACAGAATTTCATTTAGAAGACACTACATCGAGATAAAACCGGGAGTAAATTTTCCACTTCTTCACCATTAGTTCAAGCTGTTCGCTTATATCATTCCTTTTACCATTTGCTTTTATTCTTCTTCTCCAAGTTCAATTTGTTGTCACCGCATCAGGAAAAAGACTGCTTTACGTCCTGTGTATTGGTAAAGGACGTGATCTTGCCTTATTGGAAGCGAAGCTTGTCGTCAGGATTAGACGACAAAAGCAGTGACGAATTCTTCTCTCGATCTAGATCTGGTTTCCTGGTAACGGTGAAGAATTCAAGGATGTATCGGGTGGACTACGTTGAAAGAGTGTCCTAGATTATTTGCGAGAAGATAAGGTGCTGAAAAGGTTTCATTTGTGTGTTCTACAAACGGAGACCGGTTTTCGTTGAATTGTGGATTTGTGTGCAGGAAATTTATTCAAATACTTTATTCAAAGTTGTTTTGTTGTTATTTATTCTCCGAAGGTAGATTCTTTATAAAACAATGGGGGATTTAAATATATCTTTACATTAAAATGTTATAAATTTGAGTAATGATGAATATATAAATTCTATTTTGCTTCTAAAAGAAACATGAAGGCAAATTGTGTTGATAAAAAGTTTTGGAAACTCAATTTCTTAAAATCAGTCAATATGTGACGATTAATTTTTATTTTCATCTTTGTATTTCAGATAAAACAAAAATAACTATAAATCCTAATGCAAAAGAAAACTATAAAATCAAGAAATCTAAAACAGTTTAGGGTGTCAAAATATAATTATACATACGGGTACATTTAACTTTCATGCTAATTATAATTAGAAACAAAATTCACAATATAATTTGTTTTACGTAAAATGATAAATGTAAGATATAATTATTTATTTGAGTACATTTAATTTTAGATATTAAAATTAACAAGACAAAACATAATATCAAGGAATTTAAAAATATTTTTAAAAGCAAATATTCTATTATTTAAGTGAGGATAGTTAATTTTCGATATATTATATTTTGCCTATTTATAAAATTTTCTTTAAATTTCTTAAAAGATTGTTTCAAAACAATTTCCATAAATTAAGTTAAAATTTGTAAAAAATTAAAATTTTATTGATTTTTCAAAAAATAATGAAGGAGTCTTGAATACTTAAAAAATATTTATTATTGATTTTTAATAAAAATCTATAAAAATTCTACAAAATACTTTGATTAGTTAATTTTGATAACAAATTCGATATGAAGCAATCAGATGAAAAACGTCACTTTTTTAATTTTGATATGTGAGAAAAATGTATGCTGCCTTAATTATATTTCTTTGTGGGACATATTTATAATAAAAAAGTTTTAGAAAATGAATTAAATACTTATGTTAGAAATCGAATATATAATTACAGACTGACAAAAATTCCAGATCATAAAAATCAAATTAATATTATCAACGTACATCAACTTAATACTATTAATTGCAATAACTTATTTCATATTAAGTATATTTGCAATTCGGTATTCTCTTAAATAATCTGAGAGGATACAAGCACTCTTTTTCGGAGCTTTTGAAAAGATTTTTTAAGCTATATTTTAGGTGCAATAATATATTACTACACTCTTGCTTTATTTTTTTAACAATATGACGAAAATAAAATCTCTAATCCGGTTTATTATATGTTTTATTTAAATGCCTTTAGCCCATAAGCCCGTATTTGATTTAGCTGAAAATGAAACAAGAACAGAGTATGAAAAAACAGAATTCCTGTGGAAAAGTAGAACAAGTTGAAATAAATATTAAAATTCATACTTTTTTTAGCCAAATAGAATGTGTTAAATGATTCAATCTGAGTAGTAATCATGTATAAATTATTTGCTCATATTATATTCAGAGTTTAATATTATATTCAGTTTAATATTTTATTTTGAACAAGTGACAGTTTTTCACTGATTTTTCTGTTAAGCAATTTTAAGTAGATCAAGAGATTTTTTTTTTATGTTTAAATGGATGTAATTTTATTTAGTTGCTGTTCTTTTCTTTTTCATATATTTATATACAAATTTCTACAGAAAAAATTGCATTTCTGTGTTATTTTTTCAGGCTATTAGAGTTTGTTTTAGAGATACAGCTACAAATACTGAGGTAAGACAAATCTTCTGTTATTTCATTTGCTTCAAACTTTCAGCAATCAATGTGTATATTTTTTGAGAGATCAATAGTATAATAAGGATTCATTTGGTAATAAAATAAATCCCAAAATATATTTCTTCCATCTAATATGCAGTTGCTTATACCACTAAAAGATAACACATCTAAATGTCTATTATTCCATTTAATAAAAAAATGAAACATTTTCTATAGTAAAAATCAGTAATATTTGTTTATTATTAATTACTTAGAGGACATACATATTCATTCAACCATTTAAAATTATTTTAAATACTTGTTAGCAAATTAGTTTCTTTTAATATAGGGCGGGGGGTATTTGATCAACATATCCCAACCCCTGAATTCAAATTCCAGGGAAAAATGTCTTATTCAAAACCAATTTATTTCACTTTTGTATAATGTAAAGGAAAAATATTCGAAAATTCGTTTTCAAAGGTTAATATAAAATCTCATCAATTTTTAAAAAATTATGATTAACGGGTCTTATCAACCTCGACAGACAATAACAATAAAGTCTACTGTACGGGAAAACTGATTTTATTGTCTTATGTATAGAAATTGTAACTGTTCAGCATAATCGAGTAAAGATATAGGCAGCTGTCATACCCGAGGATGAGATACCCGATCCTCTCTTAGATTGTCGTTGCTGAAAGTGATGTGGGATGGGCTTTAACGTTCTTTTGTTACTCTTCCATATTTAAGACTTTTTTTTAAAGTTTCTTTTAAGGAAAAAATATATCCAGAATATCTAAACATTCATCTTTCAAAGTCAGAATTTTGGCATGTTGGTCATCCAGAAGATTATCTGGGACTCCGTGTCCGCCTTTTTTTCCGTGCGGTATGATCAACTCATGAAAATAATCTATTGTTGCAACAAACTTCGCCTTTGTCTCTTTTTATCAGGAACTGTGTTTACCACGCGTTCTTCTTCAAAAAAAACGAGCGATGTACATTTTTCTTTGAATTGAAGAACTGACTAGAACTCTACTAACACACACATACTGCACATTATTGTATTCTATCGACTATTATTTGTAATATTATATAATATTGTTGAATATTTCATAATATTATATAATAATATACAATATTCGGCTTTGTCTACGTTTACCAGGAACGCGTTCCTCTTTGAAAAAATGAGCGATGTTCAGTTTTCTTTGAATTGAAAACTGGCTATAACCATAGTAACACACACATACTGTATATTATTGTATGATACAAAACAGTATTTGTAATATTATATAATATTTTTGAATATTCTAGAATATCATATAATATTATACAACATTACGCAGCAGGCTGTGCTACTTGTGAATAGCAAAACAGTAATTCCAGATTGATAAAGAGCTTCTAAATAGCATTCAGGCCCATGTATATCAATGTCGAAAAAATGAGCTATGTTCATTCTTTTTTTAATTTAAAAACTGGCGAAAGCCCTGTTAACGCATATATAATGTCTATTATTGTGGTATATTGAACAATAATTACAATATTATATGATATTTTTGAATATTGTATAATATATGTACAGTATTGCGCAGCAGGCTGTGTTACTTGAGAAAAACAGTACAGCAATCCCAGATTAATAATGAACTTCAAAAGAGTCTTAAGGCTATGCACATCAATGACGGTAATATTTTTCGAAAAGGAAATCGGAAACTTAATCCACTGTTAAGACAAATGCCGATTTTATCTAAAAGTAACCATTTTGTATGTAACGTTTGAGGATAAACGCTTTTGTTCTCTTACCTTTCCTCCATTTTTATCGCCTATCGGAGCTCAATAAAATAGGCCCATTTGTATAATAGCTGAAAACAAAATTTATAAGCCTCCAGAGCAAGAATAAAGAATTTATAGCAAAATAATTTAACATAGCAAGAATAACTATTTTATAGCAAAATAATTTAACTTAACAAGAATAAAGATTTTACAGAAAAATAATTTAACATAAACTTTTAAATTAATGACAAAGAAATAACATATTATTAAAATAATTTTCCAAGTACCATGTATAAATAATTTTTCAAATTTTATTCAATATTTTAATTAAATGTAGCTTAATTTTTGTTTAAAATGTCTTTCAATTTACAGAGAACATTTTTTTTGTCTTGAAAATTCGTAAATTATTTTTTCCTCTAATAAATTGACCTAGCTGAAATGATCTTAAATAGTACAGTTTGAGGATTCCTTTTCATTATTTTAATACTACTTTATTATCATTTATTTTATTTTTGTATTGAAAATTTTATTTTAAAGAATTTTTTTATATATATATAGATAAAGAAGTTTATTTGTTATGGAGAATTTTAATTATATATATATAAATGCAAAATTATTTTCAATTAAAAATTTCTTGCAAAATTATTTTTTTTCATTTTGATTTGAAAATTATTGTGTTAAAAATAAATAAGAATACTTATTGCAAACAGACAGATATTCTTTACTCTTTCTCCAAAAATAAATGAGTTTCCTTGAATTTAATAATGAATTTCAGTTATTTAAATATAAAATAGATTAAAAAATTAATCGATAAGATTTCTTTATTTTTATTAAAAAATGAATAAAAATAATCTTGGAGAATCTAAACATGTGTGCAATTTAATCTGTTTGTAGGGTTGTGTTCCTAGAAAACATTTTGATTTTTTTTAAGATTAATAGAAATAATGATTTGTTAAACGAAGTGAAAAAATAATTTTGCAATTAAATATAAGAAGTAACACAAAGCTAGAAATACGATATTTCCCGAATAATTTCCATTTTGCCAATTATTTCAAATATTAGTAGGGCATATAATTAAAATGATATAGTATTCTGATAAAAATATAAGAAGTTTGCTTTTAAATTATATTTAATTTTATTAAAAGTTTTTAATTTTTTGAGACCTATAATTTTTTTTAATATTTAGGAAGCAAATTTCATTTTGCAAAAATATAAAACTTTAAAATAACATAATAATACTAAATAAATAATATTTTTCTGTCATTGAAAGTCATAAATAATATTAACAATAGATTGGTCGAAATGAATCCATTTATTCATTAGTACATTTTTCTTTATATACATTCATTCCAAATATTAATTATATTAAATTATTGGTATTTAATAAAGAACTAAAATTAACTGCAAAACATAAAAAAAAAACTTTCCGCTTTTTATCCCTTTCATATTTTTAAATTTTTCGTCTTATTCAAGAAGTGATTATTTAATTGTATATATCTATTACTAATATGAACTCTAGATGTTTTATATTGCATAAAGTTTAGAATATTTATACTACTAATAGATTATCTAAAAAGAAACTTATTAGCAAAATACATTTTCTAGAATCTTATAACGACAACTACTGAGAGGAAGATAATGCTTTATTTATCTATTAAAGATTTATGCTCCATTAATACATTTCATTAAAAAAATTATTTTGGCCTCTACACAAGTTAAAATTCACTTTCTGGAAATATTTTGCAATTAGCAATGAAGAACAACTGTAGAAAAGAAAGAAATCTCGAAGCATATAGTTTTTAAGGAAGCTTTACAAAAGAGTGTGTTAGTGACACCGTGTGTGTTAGACCGCCGTATAACAAATATTGCATACAAAGAATTCATAGCAGATTTCTCAAAATACTAATTTCATTTTGAATGTTTTCAATCAACTAATACAGGATTTAAAAAGATATAATATATGTATAACTAACCTTTGTTGTTGTTTTTTATTTTTAAAAAAGTGCATTAAAAATAGATTATAGATTACATGATAATTTCACGCATTTTTTTTCTGTACGAAACCAGTTTTTATAGAATGAATTATATTTCTCTAACTGATTTTCATGCAGGTAATGGATTTCAAACAGCATTTATGAGACTTGCGTAAATTAATGCTTCACTTATATCAAATTTTGTTTCTTTGAATACAGTCCATCAATTTAGATATCCAAAATAATTTGTTTATTCATTTGATAATATTTGGATACCTGGTTAAAAAATATATATTATTTTTATATGTTTAAAATATTTTGTTTAATAGGATTCTTTTTCCAGAATTCATAAGAAAACGTATTGAGATTATCAATTAAACTATTTCAGATTCTAAATAATATAGAAAACACATTAATGTATTTAAACACAATTAAAAGTAGAAAATTTTATTTTAATTATACGCCCAAAGGAAAGATATCTTAATTATTCATATTTTTGATTTCTCAAATGCTTATTTTAGTAGTAGACAACATTTTATTTCTAATTTTAATTTTGGCAAAATTAATTGTGTTGTTATATTATTAACCAAGATTATTTTGTGTAAAAAATATTCAATTTTTAAGATGGATATTGGTTTAGAACTTTTATTCTAAAACCGCCTAAAATTACATTTATTGCTTAATTTTTTTTCACAAATAAGTATATTTTTCTCCATATAAACAGATGATATTATTCAAAGATTTGTATTTTTATTGCATTTCCAATGCTGCAATTCTACTATAAACCTTCTATTAAATAAATGTATCTTACAGATTCTTAACAACGTTGAAAGAATTTGTTTTATGAAATTACAATTCTTATTCTTTTTCATAAACTTTTCAGTTGATAGACCAAGTTTTAAGAATCTGAAATCAAAATTTCTTAGAATATTAATTTTATTTTAATTATTTTGAGGAAAAAAATCTAAATTTTTCATTTTTATTTGAAGCATTATAGTTCATTTTGATTTTAATTTTTTTCATTGCTGTTGGTTCTATTTGCAGCTTTTATATTTAATTCTTTATTTACATACTTTTATGCATTTGAAAATAAAATTTATTCAAGCTTGTCTTAATACACCCCTAATTATGTTAGTATTTTTATTATTTGAAAGCACAGAAAATATAATTTACGTTCCATAAGGACGCTTCTGTTAATGAAAAGAGAAATTCCTAAAATTATTCTGGCAGTAGAAAAATTTAAATATGTACCTGTATTTTGTGCTCTTTAAATTACCTAGTGTTTACAAAAAACTTTTATTTTTATTGTATATGTTTTTTTAATACAAAAAAGATATGTTTAAAAGTTACGTAATAATGCGGGAATGTTTTTGTGGGCTTTAAATCCCATTTCGAATACCTGACTTTTTATAATTCTTTGCTTTCTTTTTCAGAGCGAATGTGCCTTTTGCAATCCAAGAACTTTGCAGGTCACGGTAAGATGTTGCAAAATTATATTAGAAACAAATTTCTTTTTTCTAAAGAATAAAAGATTACATAAAATAACTCCCCTTTTTTCCATATTACAAAAAAATTTGACCATTTCAAGAAAAGTATTTTCTCTAATTTAATCTAAACATAAAACGATTTTAATTAGTTTGCTACTTGCCATACTGTTTTCAAAATAATTTAAGCATTCATTATTTTATAGTAAAGATAGCATGTATTTTCAAAACATAAAATTAAAGCTATACAGTATATATATTTTCCATATATTTGTATAGGACTGAGTATTAAACTTTAGCTTACAGTCCGAAAAAAAGTTAAGAATTTTTTCTTCTTTGATTTTGTCATAGAAAATGCCAATGTCCGTTTCTTATTCAAATGTTTAGGTGATAAGATCTGCGGTTTGCAGCGACAGTCCATTGAGTTACTTTTCTTGTTTTCTCTAACAGTAACCAAACTACTCATTACACAAGAGAAAATCAAATAAGACAGGGAAGAAAATCGTTCAGTTAATTGATCTCAGGATAAACGGTTGAATTAACCGCATTTAATTAATTAATAAATCAAATATCTTTAACGAAAACGTTCACCAATCTTCTTTTCAGTTTATTATAGCAGGAAGAATTAACTGAATTTTAGATTTGGCTGTAATATCATGGCGAGAGACAACAGTTTTTGATAATATTTTTTTTCTGATTCCTGAATTTATCATAAAGAAGTAACTATAATCAAAATAAGAATTTTATAAGTACCTTTAAAATAGGGGCAAAAGTATTATCTCATTCGACCTTTTATAGATTGAGATTGCATTTAATAAAAAAATCAATGACAGAAATATTGATCAAATCTTCTTTAACATAATTTTATTATCATATATATATATATATATACTTATAAGTATATATATATATATACTTATTACACACACACATATATATATATATCGAACTTTCAATGAAATCAATATAGCTCCTTGCAATCGGAGTTACAAAATGAATTGATTCAACCCAAGAACCAGAAATTTCACATTAGACACTATTTGAAATAAAACAAGATATAGAAGGATATTATTGATTCTTGCGATACTATTTCAATTAATACTATCTCTATGATACTACTGCCATCTTAATTTCCTTCTAGCGAAATCTGTAGATGAATTTCTGATTACATCTTTCTAGTCACGTCTCTCTTGAAGACGCTCATAACAAAGTATCGGAGTCTAATTCTCTCTAGCAAAGAAAAAGAAAGTCAGAATTGAAAGAGAAAGAAAATTTGTTGTTTTAAAATCAAAGGACCAAAAAGTATTTATTCTTAGATTATTAAAAGTAGTAGTAAGATCCATCCCAACATCCACAGTAAAAACGCAACAAAAAATAGCTTTCTGAAAATTTCCTGCAGGAATCTCTTTAAACAAACCTTCGACATAAGAGACTGATAGTAATATTGAAAGGAAATGGACTCTAAATATAAGATCAAAGTCAAACTTGAATTTATCTCTTTCCATTAACGGCTTCCTTGCAGAACTTTGTCGGTTTTGCATTTCTTTCCTGAAAGACAATTTATCTTCCCGATTCTCTTAAAAAACTCCTGATAAAACTGATGTATTTGCTTTTAATATAATTGGAAGAAAACATTTTTTTGTGTCTGTTACAGCAAACAAACCTAAACATATAGTCCCTTATTTGTTAGATTGAGAATTGTGTAATTGAATTTTCAGCTAATTTTCTGAATGAGTTATGGTGAACCTTTGTTGTTTCCAGAGCAAAGTTGCCTATGAAACGATTAATTTAGCTAAATTTCCCTTCTATGTAAGTTTTGCCATCTGGGAGTAAATTTTTTAAAAAAATAACGTGATACTTTCCAGAATAATATTAATTATTATGAATTATAAATGTTGAATGAATTATAAATGTTTATCAAAATGTTGAAAAAAAAAGTTAAAATAAAAAAATTTTTATTTCCAGAGCTTAATTGTCAATGAAACGATTCATTTAACTAGATTTCTATTCTATGTAAGTGGAGCCATCTGGGAGTGAATTTTAGAAACTAATGAAACATTTGCCAGAATAAATAATATTGTGAATTGTAAATTAAAGATCAAAATGTTGAAAAGAAAAAGTTAAAAGAATAAATGTACCTAAAAGTAAACTTTTCCATAACACATTCACACTGCTTCACCTACTTCCGATTTATCCCTACTGTCTAATTAGCTCATACCGTATAATTTGATAAACATTTTTGTACTACTGTTAAACATTAGCAAACAAAAGATCGTGTTATTAACCTAATTATACGAATCTCATGAGCAAGAATCTGCAGTGAAAGCGTTAAATTGTTTTTATTAGTTATATTCCTTAGTAAGCAGCTTAAAAATAACTAAGCTATCCATCTTGAGAATCTGATAAATAATAATAAATTGTTTACTCAATCTATGTCTGTTAAATAAAAAAAAATCCTTTTACTCTAAAGAGGATAAAATTGATTTATTTTTATAACTAATTTAATATTTTGAAATTGAAAGCAATATAAAGTATGTTTGTTTTCATAATGTAAACTTATACTCCCACGTTATATAAAAATGTGGATTTATAAAGATATCGCTTAGTAAAGACTGGATACTGAATACTGTATACTAAGATATGTGAAAAATATTTAATCAACAGCTTTCAATTAAATAAGGAAAAATTAAATAATGAAAAATGAAAAATTGAAGTTTGCAAGATGAGAAAATTTCACAATAATTAAGTAATTATAAAAGTATTAAAGTAAATATTTTCATGTCATTCAAAAATTTGTTTAAAAAGTACCTATATACTATTTCAAAATTTGGCGCTACTTTGAAAACTCAAACATTTATTGTGTATCACAATATATTGACATTTAAATATTTGATAACAATATGAAAAGGAATTTTTCTATTTCTTAATTATGTTGAAGAATAATTGGCTTATTTTATATTTTTCAGATGAGAAATTGTACAGGTACTCAGGTAAGCTGTTTTCCATTGTTTATATCTCTCTCTTGTGCGATTTTCAGTTGTTTTTCTTAAACATGTGCAAACAACGTACTTTTAATACAAATTAATTAATTCTGATTTAAAAACTATGATTTTATGCGATGAATTATGAAACTTTTCCAAATAAATTTGTTCTTCTATAAGCAAATATTTTGAAACATATTGCTCATTAATATTCTTAACAATGGCAAATATTTCAAAAATATGTATACCCAGGAACCTCAATTAAGGTCCAAAATATTTAAAAATTAAAATTCTTTATTCCTTAATGTTGAGTGATTACAGCGAGAAAAACATGTTTATATGCAAAAATATGAATACTCCACGCAAAGGATATCAGCAGTTTTGTCGATAAAAGATTTTCGCAGACGATAAAAGATTTTTCAAATGATTTTTCTATAATTTTTATTAATAAAAAAGAATTCTTGATACGATATTTCGATATGGTGATAAATCTAGAGTATCTATAATTAGGTGAAATAGAATAAAATGATACATGCAAAATTTTAGGAAAATAAAAAAAATAGTTATTTATTTATTTTTAACCTTTAAATTATAAATTAAAGATCATTTAAATTTAAACATATTTATAAATAGCTACAAAACAACGTGATGCAAACTCTTAAAAATATCATATTAGATATAAATTAGAAAGCTGAAAGATTATTATTATGATAAATATATTCAAGACTAAAATTATTTTTGATAAATTGATGAAAGAAAAACTAATTTTTAGGATGGCATCCCAAATAATTTGTGGACTGAAGTGCAGAAGCGGTGCATTCTCAGAACATGTCGCCAGGTAAAAATATTATATAGTTATTTACAAATACATTTTTTGAATTTATTATTATGTAAATGAAGTTATTTGATGTATAAACAAAAAGTTTGTTTACAAAAATTTTACTTTACATCTTTTAAACATACAAAGCAGAGTCAAGACATTTTGCCCCATCCATATAAATTACCAAGAATAAGTTTATTCTGAGATTTAAAATTGCATATATTGAGATATGCTCATTAAGGTAAAACAGAGTAAACATATATCTAGTATACAAAATCAAAACTTTATTCTAAGAATGAGAGTTTGTTATCCGAAGTTTTCATCTTTTATTCTATCAAGATATAAACAACAAATTAATTAGACTTTATCCTTTACGACGGCGCATAAACTTTTTGAAATTAATCATTTATTTATATGCAAAAGCTGATTTTGCATATAAATAATGAAGCATTTCATTTTACATTTCCTTGGGCTAAGTGAAAACTCTTTCATAAAATATGAAAAGAGTAAATTGAAAATTAATATTTTTAGTATCATTTATTTAGGATTTTAATATATATGATGTATTCATTTCTTACGATATATAAAAGCGAATAAAAATAATAGAAATTAAACATTTTCATCTTTGTTTTAGAAAGGCAGGGAAATTACTAACTTAACTGTAGTCTCACCATTCTTAATTCATGAGATGTCTCAGTAATAGAAAGCGATCTCTTAAATGAGTTGTAAAAAGGCAGTTATCAAATAATCTGACTTTTTATAGATATTGTTGGTGTTTGAGTATAGGTATTTGCATACGCTTATAGTAGGATGTACTTACATGATTTGGTACTTCTTTTGTTTTATTAAATTGTAATGGATTTCGCTTGATACAAAATTAGTGACAGAATTTGTATTTGATATTAAATGGAAGATCTCTTTCATTCGCATGACTAAGCATCTTTTGAAACATTTTTTGAAAGTTTTGATTAATTTTTTTTAAATCAATTTCGGCTTCATCAGTCACTATTTTTGTAAGTGTATCTTTTCCGATAGAAATTGATATTGCGCATACGATATGTGAAGAGATATCTTGAATAACACAATAAGAATTCAGTTTTCATATTAGTTCATCTAAATACTCTAGAAACAAATGATATTTTCGAGCTTTTATTAACAGAATTACCTATGGATGAATCGGTAATAAATTGTGGCAGGGTAGGTAGAATTATTATAAGTATTTGAATTATTATTTTTGGAGAATTTCACGGTGAAAATAAAACAAATCATTTACTTCGAGTTAAAAATATCATTACAGTATATTCTAGAGTATCCGGTTACTAACTATCCGACTTCCTTACTATCCGACCTAGTTTTCTTTATTGTAATTTATAGAGGAAGGCAAATCGTTGCATTGGCAACATTGCCAAGGCATTGCAAGCGGGCGTTTGCTACGATTCTCCTACGTGACGTGTGCAGAATACAAGTTGTGACAGGAAAGGAGCAGCGTTCAGTTTTGTTGTTCATTGTTTCGTCAGTGTGTAACAGACCTCAATTATTGCCTCTGTTCCTGATTATAACTGCACAGTACCTACAGTATTCATAATCTGCTCTTGAGGTATGCTTAATGTTGCCTTCATTATCCATAGTGAAATGTACAGAATTCCTGTTAAGATATGTACAGCTTATATCTTTTAACTTATTTTTTTCTTTAATATATTCTTACAGTGCAATATATAAACATATATAAACTACCTGTACAAAGCTTTCTTTTTTACCTCGGCACGTTATCGGCAACTGCTTCTATGTTTCACCGGGCCGCTTTCACCTTCTACGTGGCTTGAGATGAATGGAAGGCTTAGTACTCAATAAGAAGGGAGAAAATACGTATTTTAACAGTGAGTTTTGGTATAAAAAATTTTGTCTTCTGATATTGACGTGTACAGAAGCGAGTTCGTAGAACTCCAGCTCATCCAGTTTTTTGTTAATCGGTCTGTCCTTCTGCCAAATTAGGCCGCGTACTCGGGAATGTACTGTATTTTTGGCTACATTTTTATATATTGCTATATTTATATATGCATTTTTAAAACAACCGTATCTACAATATCGAGGTGCAGAGAAAAGTCGCTTTACAACTTAGACGGATACCTTAAGTATATATAAAGGAATTTTATAAAAAATATTTTGGTCTTCAAGCCTCGATTAAACATCCACTCAATGCAATCACGGGACTTCAATAAAAATTAGATTGTTAAACTATGTTTTTGCATAAAAAGTACTTTGATTTAATTTCCCAAACTAAGCAATTTCATAAATATGAAAATTATGCAAATATCGGTTAAATTAAATATATTTAATAATTTTTTTAGGAACTCTTCAAATTTTACTTTTATAAACTCTATTAAATTTGTTACATTTTTACAGCAACATCCAAGCCAAAAAGTGCTTCCAACAATATTTCCAGTGGGAACAAATCGAATGGTTAGAGAAGAAGAATGAAACGTGAAACAATCGGATGAATGATGATTCTTCTGTTATTACACATTTACATGATTTAAATAATTATTCTTTATTTTTTTCATTGCAATTGTAATTTTGCATAGTCTTTGATAAATGTATGTTTATTGATATTTTGAAATTCTAAAATACTTCCTTTCTATATATATATATTTAATTAAAGAGTATAATGAAAAATTTGCACATATAGGAACTGAGAACTAAAGGCTTTAATACTCTAATTTTACAGATTAAATACTTTTTTGTTTTTAATGTTGAATGAGATGGATGTCGTTTTGTTATTTAAAACATTGCAAATATATGTAACCTGAAATTATTTTGTAACGTCTTGTAATAAATGATATTTCTGCTGGTTTTTGCTGTATTTTTAAAATATCAGCGTGGTTAAACTTTTAGAAAACAAATTCATTTTTTCTATCTCAACTTTTTAATATTTAATATTTTTGTGTCTAAATTCCCCATTTTTTTATTTGTTTTTACACAAGTATTTTATTTGTACTATATCACAAAAGTATACAGTCGGTTGTATTGTATTTCTTTCTTATAGGAAAGATTGTATATCCTAGCTATCGTTAACTTTAAAAAAATGTTAAAATATGCCGGGATTATTGAAGACTATCATTTATAACTTCTGAAGTAAATTAGTCATAACTCCCCATTCAGCAGCAATTTAATTCTATCTAAAAATATAATACACATAAATTTAGATAAAAAATAATAAAGAGTAAAATGCAACTTTGAAGTTAGAAATCGAGAGAATTACTTGAGCTGAAAGAAATAATTAATTCTCACTTTTCAAAGATTTAAGGAAATAACTAAAATAATTAGTAATTTCACAAAGAGAAACAAACTATTATCTCGCGATCTGAGAGATCAGCCATACCTGACAGAATATTAAATGATTTTGACCGAAATATGTTAATGAAGAAATGAAGAACTTTCATTCAGTTTAAAATTTCTTATCTATACATTTCTGTTGTTAGCGAGAAAATGAAGAATTAAAACTTTAGCTCAATACTTTTCTATTGTTATGAATAAATATGTATTTGTTTTTATTTTAAAATCTCCATGAAAAAATTTTGTATTTAAATAGTATATTAATATTAGCTACTTTCCTTTCGCGGTTTAATAAATTTATTTCATGTCTGATTCAGCTGTTTCCTGTGTCAATACGTAATCACTCTCTTTGTCTTTTCCATATTTTCACTGTTGATGTCTCATTAATAATTCATTAACACAACCTAATGAGTTTAATTTGGAGAGATATGCAATATATGTATGAATTATATATAAAATATAAACAATAAAACAAGATAGAAACCTCTTGAAATTGTTTGAAAAATTAAAAGACTGTTATTCTTTTAATTAATTAAATGTTATACCACTAATCCAATTCAGAATACAAATTTCTGGTATTTAGATTCTTGAAAGGATTTGTTTGCATTTCTTTTTTCTGAAAATTGATTTGCTTAAGCAAAATATATATAAAAATAACAACATAAAAGCGTTATTTCCAGTCTTTTGTACATTTCGGGTAAACTGAAAAAATTTCACTGTGTTAATGCTCGGACACCGAGGGTAAAATTCTAATAGCAAGCATTCATCACAGCCCAACTCCGAACATCATCAAAATGGAGATAATTAAACTAACATTAATGTTATACCCACAAAAAAAAAACGTACTCCTGCTACTTATGCAGCAACTCCCCATACAATTTGCACTCCGATATGAATTAACATAAAAAATGGAATAATTTCAACATCTCTAACTATCTATAATTCTGTAGACATAATTTTAAAGTGTACATGAGATCAATTTTCCCAAAATCAAGTTTCTATCCATTTTTACTAACTTTAATATACTCGGAAATGTTATTAGGAAAAAATTTAGAAAAGAATGTCATTAAAAATAGATGAAGAGAAATAAAATATTTCAAATAGACTCCAAAAAATAACTTCAACAAAACTGGAATGTTACATCACGGATTAGATTATTTTCTGCATAAAAAAAGGTGGAAAGTTTTTCAATTTACATAGGTTGAATCTTTTATATAAAAATAATCATCTATATTAATCATCTAATTAAAATATTCATCTATATTAATGCGAAATCTTGTGCATTTTTATCCCAGGAACACACGTCTTTACTTATAATATAAATAAATGTTTAACAATAACAATTTTTACCAAGAAATGTTCTGGAAACAATGCATAAACATTAAAAAAAGCAAACGCACAAGTATTTTGCATCACAGCAAATGTTTATATCGTAATAAAGTATTGATCTTCATAAAAGAAGGAAATTAAATGTCAAAACTTCTTTTTGAAAAAAAAAATTACAAACAGGAATTTCTAATTTTTTTTTAATAAAGTAAGAAATCTAATTATAATTCATTCTATGCAACATGAAAAAGTTTCTTTTATAAAAACACTTCCTATATTACGAAATCAAAAAAGTAATTCATGAATTATCCAATTCATGCAATAAAATGTAAGTGCACTTATATTTGCTAGAAAAAATAATTATTGAATTCTTATTTCATTTCTTATAAATAAAATTAAAAAAAAACATTGTCATTCAGCATCCTATGTAATATCGGCTTCTTAATTTCTTCAATAATAATTTTCCTATCATCTTCCATTTTTTCATTCTTTTGATTTTCTTAAAAATTGCCTCTCTTTTTAATTAAAAAGCAATATTTCATACTTTTTCCCTGCCTGTCAACGTTATTGACAGCTATAATATGAGATTTCACATTTGCTGGCATGTATGAATTCGTTATTATAAAAGGATGCATCAAGTCTTCTTAATGTACAATGTGATTGGATGATTACTTGATAGAAATAGGATGACGATGATTGGGTGTTTATTTCACTAGATTTTTCGTTTATGCTCTAGAAATTCTTTACATTAAAAAAAATTCGATTATAGAAGAATATGTCTTCTTAAATCCTTTTCTCATATTTAAAATTAAAATAATTAATTCTTTTTTGTCTTGTTTTCAAATTGGTTTCAAAAAAGTTACGAAGTTTTTAAATGGAGGAACATTTAAGAAATAACTAAATTTCGAATAAAAATTGTTCTAAATCCCAGTTCAAATTTTTGAATTCAAGTTTTGCAGACTCCTTTCATAATAAATGTGTCGCTTTTATTTAAAATTTACATGTCGCTTTAAAAATTATGTAGGTGGTGAAAAATTTTCTATTCAATCGATGCAGATGCTTACTGGTGAGCATGTAGTTCTAAAAATGAAGATAAATTATTTCAATGATTTGAAAAAAAAACCAAAAAAAAACTCGCTTTTTATTAGGCGATTAAAAAGTTGATTTTTTACATTTTAAATAAGTTAAACTTTTTAATCTTTAATTTATTACTCATTTTATAGATATAACGATATTTTGATATAGATATTTTCACAAATATATTTTCAGATTATTTTACTATCACGTAATTAAATTACAATGAAATTTAATTTAATTGATAAGGACATTTTTAAATTAACACGATAATGTAATTCCATCAACAATATTTAAGTGTTAATAATTTCAAAATTTAAAGCAGTAGCTGTTTAGGTTATGAGGGGAAAATGTTCGAATATATTGCTACGTCCCATCACTATATTATATGGCATTCAGAATTCTAAGCAACAAGTAGTGAAATCGAGCAACAACCAGTATTAATAAGGAATGTTGAAGTGTTTCCTGGAGATTTCCCAATGATAACAATAAATGTAACATCAGAAATTTTTAAATAACTCTTTAAAGTTTCCTAAATCTGTTTACTCTCTCATTCCCATAAGACAAGCAATACACAATGTTTTCTTTACAATACACAATTCATTCGAGAAGACAATAGGTTGAAAAAAGATTTTTTTTTTTTTAATTCATCCACCTAAATGTTTATCAGGATATTTACAAGAGACTGATACTTCCATTTTACATTAGGTAGGCTCTTTGAAATGTACCTTAAGGTTTTAGTTTAATATAAAATTAATTTAATATAAATGAAAATTCAGTGATTATTAACACTTTTATATAATTCTTTAGCCTGCTCAAGCTTTTCAAAACTTTGAGATAAAAAAAAAAAAAAGAAGCCTATCTAAAATATTAAAGCCATTGGATGACTGTTGGTAAACACATGGGATGCTTAGAAAGAGGATAGCTCAAAGGTTTATTCATTTAATATGAGCTATCATATTAACATACGACAATCATCGAATCGAATGTCTATTTACTGCCACACATGAAGCAACTTGCTTCTATTTATTAACCCTCTGACTGCGCAATTCTTTAAAATCACTATTTAGATGAGATGTTTGTAAATAAGTTCAAATATTTTTCAAAGAAAGTAAGCTGATACTATATGTTGCACGATAATAATATAATATAATATAATAAAAATCTGTCATCCTAAAAATAAACACTCTAAACTGTGAAAAACGCGGATGCAACAGAAAATGAACTGATTGCCAAATCACGGGATACGCCGTTGGAGGATTGAACTAACTGTTATAACAATTCCATTCTCGCAGATCCTGATGAGTAGCAAGCGTTGGTAGTACATACAGTTTGACTTTTATGTACCTCCAAAATAGGACTATGTTCCATTGAGCGCCCTTGAAAAACAGTTCGGATACACTCAACAGTTTTATCTGACGTGTGAGAATGCCCAATGATTTTTATTTGCATATGCAACCATTTTTTTTCGAATTTCTTGTTCTAATTGTAAATTTATTTATGATAGAACGGCTCTTTTTTTTTTTTTTAACTTACTACTTGTTCCAAAACGATAATGAATTCCTTCTTTGTATGCGGCAGCATATAAAACGATTTTTCTTGGGCCTTCACCATTTTTCCTTATAGAAACCACAATGTCTCTTTTAGCGGGATGATTTGAATGCATAGAATTAAGCTTTGAGCATTCTTCGATTCAGTGATGTATCGTCCATGTATTTATATAATATAGTTCATTAGAAAATATTTTTGAATAATCTCATTTAATTACCTAAAAAAATTCAGTATATAACTACAAAAGAAAATTTTACTTTAAATACGATGAAAGCATATGTTTATTGTTTCAAATATTTTAAGTTAGATTATCTATCGAAGTTGATGTTTTCTTGAGATATCAAGAATTGTCAATATTTATATGGTTGGGAGTATGCTGAAAAAAGCCCCCAGAACAGATTTAAACTTTACTCACAATATAATTATACTTGCGATGTAGCTTCAGCATTGCTTGAGCGTCGCTCACCCATTTTGTACGTCAAAACTGTGGTAGCGAAATCACAAAGATAGTAAGTAACCAGATATGGTGTTCTCGAAATCTTTTTATATGCTGTTCTATAAAGATATGCTCAACCCCCAGTACAAAATTCTGGAGCTTGGGCAAGGTAGCAAATGGCTTTCATGAATACAGAGCATTGAAGTAAAAACAGCATTTAAAAAAATCTGGCGTACGAATATATGTTTTGGACACCTTTTCACTGACCATTGAAACAAAAATTTGACACGAAATTACAGCCATATTCTCAAAATAATTACTAAGTTCCATTGATTTAAGTCATTGCGTTTATATGTTATTTCATTTATTTGCATTAAGAAAGTACAGGCAGACCAACGGTCACTCATTTAATTGGTATGATTCAAAATTTTATAAGAAACTATGTCTTATATGCTAAATCTGTGTACAAAAATTTATCTATATAGCTCTTTGTGTTTCGTATCGAAATCACTTGTACTCAAACCCATGTACCAAATTTCATTTGTTTAGCTTAAAGTATTTTTGAGTTATCGGGTTCACAGGCAGAAAGACATATGCCAAAAGAACCATTTTTGAACTCTGAAAGGTCTGAAACACAGATATTTGCTACAATCTCGAGGCCAAATATTTTCACGATTACATTACTTCGTATACGAGAGCATAATAAATGGTTATCATGTTCAGCTAAATACCACCATTCAATTGAATTGATGCGAAAAACTGTACGACATTTGTAAATCAACAGTTAACATTTGTAATCTATCATCTGAATTTTTAATGCTAAAACATGGCCAATTTTTAATCGACTGTACTTAGTGAAACCGAAAAGTATTAAGAAGCTCCATGTAAACGCATTGATAGCCACGAATTTCAACTGCCTCAACTATAGTTATAATCCGTTAGATAAACAAAAATTTTTAATCGGTTAAGCATAACAGCTTTAATAACTCATTTCAATCCCTGAAGGCGTTCTGTTTTATGCCACGGGACTTTGCTATGGGTCTTGCATACTTTCGCTTGGTAAGTATTCCCAACTGGAATTTATTAATATGACGTCAGAGTCACAGGGGAGTAAACAGTCTTAAACAGGTGATTGAATAGTTTATTTTTAATTTCACACTGGCCGGGCATGCTTTGAAGATCATATGACTGTAATCATGGGTTATAGTTGATAATAAAAATAATTATCAACTTGACATTAATAATTTTCCAACTGCAATGTTAAATCAGCTAGTAGCCTTTTCGCCAAAAAGCAGTCTATTGATATAAGCAGCACGATTACCCACTTTCTCCCTAAATCATAGCTATGTTGCTGTATCATCAAAGCCCATTACTGGATTTTAAAGTGATTCATTCAAATTTTAAATAATAAGTTTCACTGCAAATTTTCTTTAAAGTGATTCATTCATTCAAAAATTAAATAATAGGTTTCACTGCTAAAGAGATTCATTCACATTTTAAAAAATAGGTTTCACTGCTAAAGAGATTCATTCACATTTTAAAAAATAGGTTTCACTGCTAATTTGGAAAAAAAGTTATTTTATTCCCTCAAATTCACTATTTTAAGTGAATGACTCGACAAAGAGCAAATTAATTATTGTAAGTAGTAAACAAAAAAGGAGAAGTATCTTGAACATGCCCATTATTGTAAGTAGTTAAGAGAAGAGGAGAAATATTCTGACCGTGATCATTATTGTAAGTAGTAAATCGAAAAGCAGAAGTATTTTGACCGTTACTCCTGAGAGAAAGCAAATGAATGTTAGAATGTGGGCTAATCCATTCCTAATGTGGCTAATCCATTGTTCCATTATAACGAGCATTCTAAAAAATATATGAAACACATAAAAACTATATTCCGACTTTCTAAACGAGCAATGTCCTAAAATTGGTGAAATACACTGACCATTAACTTGATAGAAAGAGCACCAAGACCAAGGGAAAGAAGGCCAAAACCACATTGGGAAGACTAAGTGTAACTAAGAATGAAGGAAATATTATTACGGTCATTATTTTTCAGAGTGAGAGCCTAATGGGTGGCTAAGGTCAACAATCGCGAATAAGTAGTTTTTCAACCGACTAATTAGAAGAATGTGGATTGCAGATTTTGTCTGAATCTATGTCGCATTCATATCCATAATTGTTTCAACAATTGAAGATTTTACCAAAACAAAGAAGAACAAAGATTTTACCAAAACAAAGAAGAACAAAGATTTTACCAAAACAAAGAAGAACAAAGATTTTACCAAAACACTTGTCAGAATAATTAGATCATACGAATTGTAATGAAATGTGTCAGGTAAAAATATTGAGAACATACAGAATATCTCTAAATAGTCGACATTATAGTGAAATGTTCCAATTTTTAATAAGATACTAGTTTTTTATGATCATACTTTTTGAAATGAAGCCCGATGGCGTAGTGGGAGCTCTTTGTGCTCACAACACACAGGTCGGAGATTCGATCCTCAGTCTGGACAAGGTCGACTCAGCCTTTTATCATTTCAGTGAGTCGATTAACTGAGGACCAAGCATGCTTGGGAACTAAACACTGGGGGTTTCGCGTTAGGCTGACCACCCAACCGGGACATATGCCTTAGCCCCAGGGTCCTCGGTCAAGAAAGCAGATATGGGCACTGTAGGCCTTGACCCACATTGGCTGCCGTGCCACTGAGTTTAGTTTAGTTTATACTTTTTGAAATTCATTGGATTTGAAATTTGATGATATTTTGTTATTATATGCACAAGCATGTTGGGTTTTCCTTTTCTGCTCTCACGCATTCTCTTTCAATATTGTTTCTAAAACTTTTGAATTTATTTTAATGAATCTACTAAAAAATGCTTTATATTTCAGCATCCTCTTCATATTGAAAAGTGTGCTTATTTGATCATATAAGATTCATTTTGAAAGATAAATTTTATCCAACAAAGTCTTGAATTAATTGATTGAAACTAGTGAGAGTATCGGATGATCTTGCAACAATATATGCATTCACAAAAAAGAAAATAATTCCCTGCCTCTTCTTTAAGATGAATAACTTTACTTCAACTTTTGAATTTCCCTAGATATTATTCCATTTTTTTGTGTGAAGATTTTTCATAAATTATTAAAAAGCTACCGTTCAATCAAAGTATTTAATTTGTATTTTTTGGCTATATACTTCCTATTGTCCAAAATCATCCATTTATTCTATTAGCTTATACTAATAATTTAGCTTTAATCATGTTTTGAAAGCCTTATTTAAGCAAAAAGGGAATCCATTATATAAACAATTTCTATAAAAACAGCATCATTTATCAATTTGTTATTGAGAAATATTTAAAAATTTATCTGTTCATAAATTAAAAAAGTATACATATAATTATTAATCAAAAAAATTTTCTGTTGCCTTAATGTAAACAAAGGCATTAACTACCACGCTCTTAGCTCAATATTTTTTATTCTTATCGATAAAAACACTTTACTGCACTCTCCTTGGTTATGAAGAATGAGCAAAGTGATCAAATCCCAATTGCCTTATTTAATTTTTCCAAAAACAAAGATAACCCAAATAAACTTCCAAAATGCATAACTCAACTGAAAGTCATTGCAGCAATTTATTATTATTGTTTTTTGGATGAACTCATTTTGCGGTAGCTTTTAAAAGAGTTATGTTATTTAGATAAAACTATTAGACAGCCAGCTTATTTTCTCAGACAAGGAAAATTAATGGTATTTAATTGTCATTGGAAATGCTTTTTTTTCTTACTAAGCTTTAATTAAAATTGCAAAGGAATTTCATACAATCGGTCTGTAGAAATATGAAAATAAGTGTAAGTAAAACGAACTTTCAATACACGTAGCGATTTTAAAGAGATATTTTATAGTATAATATCCAAAAACTAAATAAATCGCTCGGATATTTCTTCGTTTATGTATTGATTAAAATTATATCTATAAAGTAAATTATATTACAATTTTCCTTAATTGCGAAAATGAAATGAGCTAAAGAGGAAATAATTTTAAATAATATTTAAGAAACTAAAGCATATATTGTTTAAAACATTTCCAATAAAGCTTGTTTTATGGACACAATTGAGAAAAACACCTTATTTAGTTCCTAAGGAAATGTATGTAAATTATAAATCCTGCATCTTATATAGAAACTCTCAATCGAAAAAGCAATCATTATGGAATTCAATTAAAAACAAATATTTCCTGAATTAAACTAAAAAAGATACACTATATTTAGAGAACTCCAAACGCTTTTGCTGCTACAACTAAAACACAAATGAACTTAACCAAATTAGAAATAAATATTGTTTAAATGTTTAAGTCAAACCAATTGAATCCCTGCCTGAGGGTGATCCTTGAAAATGTCTTCCGGCTACGTTCATCATTCCTTCCTTTGGTTCCTTTTATGCATTTAAACTTAATATGCATTTCTTAATTGTCATAAAATATAGAATAATTTTGGGAATTACAAATATGTAAACATTTGTCGATAAATAATACAGGTGTATAATGCAGAGACAAATGCTCAGAGTTTGTTCTGCTTACTGGTCCATTTTAGAAATTTTAAAAGCATCCTAATGAAAATTTTCACTTGTGAAAAAAAAAATTGTTTAGAAAATGAATAAGGCGGAGGAAAAAGAAGAAAAGATAAGGTAAAGTAAAGTATTTACAGTGCGAGTGAAGAATTTGAAGAATGCAATGCAAACTTTCTGCTTCGGAAAACAGTCAATTGAATTTAACGGTCATTTATAACAAAAGAATACCGTAAGAATTGTGGAATTAATGAGTAACCAAACAAGATAATGAATGGGTGGAAAGACGTACCTGAAAACTTGTTAACATTTAATGGCTATAAGGAAAAGCTAGGGACATTTTATTCATTTTATATATTATGAAAATTATGCAATACTAATGGAGTTGTATTTTTAATCATAGTTTAGTTGATGATACAATATGAAAGCTTACTTTGTTATAAATGATTACTTTTATATAAATCAGTAAATCAAGAGTGATTTTGCAGCAGAAGCTTACTGAGCTTCAGAAGTTCCTAATTTTCTTTTTCAATTGGGCCAGTATTGCTTGCCATTTCTGTGCATAAAACTCTTAACCTCAACATTGTAATACATTTCGGACAATATTAAAACATTTTACTAATATCGAGAAATAGAGAATACGGTTTCAATACTATTATACTATACTGAGAAATAACTTATTATTATTCTGCATGCTAATTGATTTAATTTAATTCCTCATAGATAAATAATGTGAGGAAAAATTGAAATATTATGGTGCGAAAATTAAAAATTTTTACTTAATAATTCTTATTATGTGTGATTTAATTTCTAAAATTTTATTGAAATGGATAGCCATATTATACGTTCTGAGTTTAACGTTGTTATAGCTATATTGTGAAATTTGTATTTAGCAGTTTGACAATGTATCACCATCTTATTCTTTTTCTTACATATTTTACCTTACATGACCAGACAACCTAGATACATTTGTACATATTCTGGTTTGACCTTTTTTTTAAAGCTTCCAGATTCAAAATTTTTCAGAAAAACAATAATATATTTTAAATAAACTAAACGAATGTCAATTCTCAAAAAAAATGATCTAGATATAGCTATGGAAAAATTATTTTTTTAAAACTCTTTATTCGAACTTTTATTTTATATTCAACAGCAATAATTATTCTATTTAACCAACTATCAAAAGCCATACTAAAGAACTCCTGCAATTTACAAAGTAGGCTGCTTCACCTTGTTTTATAATGTTTTATAACATTTTCATAATGTTTTTACTATGTTATTCTAATCTGCTTCTGCATGTCATTGTTTCGTTAGCCCACTGTGTAAAATGCGTATTCGCTAACCACTTTGTTACTCTTACGGAATCTTATTTTATGGTACGCTGTACATGATATATCAAGATATGAAATGCCGATTAATAGTTCCTCTTTTGAAGCAAATAATTTAATTTAAATTTTCATTAAAGTTCACAATCACAAAATTTGAAAAATTTAATGAAAAAAATTGTGTGTTTGCCAAAATAATAAGGTAGTTGACGTTTTGGATATTCGGAAGACTGTTACCATAATTTTACCAAATAATGGTAATAGTTTTAAAAATATAAATGGCCGTTTGGCGCAAATATATCGCGACTACCGCATCATGATGCAACTCGGTTTCGGAAAAGAAATTGTTACTTTAGCTTTGTCATCTAATTGTAGCATCTCAATAATTACTTAATTATGTCACTACGTTAAAACCAAACATAAACAATGCAGTTGAAGTAAATAAAAAACATACATAACTCATACATAATTTAAGAAATGCACAAACTGAATGGAGGACATAATAAAAGTTCCATAGAAGAAAAAAAAATCAAAATGTGATTTGTATTATCCTATTGCTATTTTACCAGCGGGATAGCGAATTTTAGTCATTCTTGAAGACCAGGAAAATGGCAAATATTCTGATAATTTAAGAAGGCAACAAAGAAACTATAGAAATCTAATACACGCACCTGTCAAAAATGATTAAATCTTCTGGAAGGCAATAATTGCAAGAAAATATAGTTCTAAGGTGTGTTTCAATTTTTAGGGACACCAATAAAAATGAAAATAAAAGCGTGAATAATAAATATTTGACATTTATTTCTGAAACAAGTTAGATAATAACAAGAATAAATATTGTAAGATAATTTAGATTAAATAAATAAAGATTACACAAATAAATTTCAACTTTGAAATAACTAAACAAAAGAGCAGCACAAATTTTGTGTTTCAAATTTTTAGGGACAGTGGAATTAAAAGCTTCAAAACTTCAAATTAAACTTTTTTACCGTTCAATATTAGTAACATTTTTTCTGATGACATCATATATTCTGTTTGGCATGGAATATATTAGGTTCTGAAGAAGTGTTGGATCCAGAGAACACCAAGCTTTCATTATTGCTTGTTGAAGTTGCATTTTCGAATAAAATTGACGCCCTCCTTCATAAACTGTTCTTGCCAAAAGACCCCATAGATTTCCAATGGGGTTTAGATGAGGGCTTCTAGCTGGCCAATCCATAACTTTCACATTGTTATCTCTAAACCACTTTTTTGTTGATTTTGAGCTGTGGATAGATGCATTATCTTATTGAAAAGTCCAATTTGGACCACATATTTCAAGTCCTGCATTAAGTAAATGTGTTTGTAACATTTCTTGGTATCGATCAGAATCCATTCTTTCATTCACAAATGCCAGTTCGCATGTACCATTGAAGCTAAACGCTCCCCAAATCATAACAGATCCACCACCCATTTGCCTTTTGGAGAAAATCTCCGGTTCTCTTCTTAGATCATGCCAGTAATATCTCCAACCTTCTGGCCCATCTAGATTAAACTTCTTCCCGTCGCTGAACATGACTTCTATCCACTCATCTTTGAAATGCATGCATTCCTTTGCCCAGAATAAAGGTTGTAATTTGTGTTGTTTGGCAAGTGGTGGTTTGCAAGTCTTTTTTGCATATTTCATATTTTTATTGCTCTTGATTGACCTCCAAACAGTAGTGTGAGAACATAGCAGTTTCAATTCTTTTGTTGCTTTTCGTACTGATGATTTTTCATTTACACATTTCTGAATAATTCTCCTGCGGGTACGTGAATCGAGCTTTGGCTTAGGTTCTCGCTTTTGAATGGCAGTTGATTTCACATTTAACTGCTACACATAATTTTCCACAGCACGTTTTGAACGTTTTATGAGGGCTGCAATATTTCTCAAAGACGTTTTTCGCTGTAATAAGCTTTTATTTGGCCTTTTTCAAGATCTGATAACCATTTCCCTTTAGCCATATTTCTTCGGCAAAAAATTAAGTACTAACGAGGACGTTTACAATATAAGATTTTTAAGTTATTAAAACAACTGGTAGTAAATGAAAATGAGCAATAATAAAGATTTAACTTGAATTTATATACCATCTCATCTAGCTGTCCCTAAAAATTTGAAACACAAATTTGGCATTTTTTTTGTAATTTCTTCTTTTATTAGCATTGATATTTATTTAATTATTTTAGATTTTTTTATTATATTTAATTTTTCATGTTTTTCAAAGAAGTTTTTACAGATATTAGGTAAAAATTATTTCGATTTTATGTTTTTATATGATGTCCCTAAAAATTTGAAACACACCTTAAAACAACAGCAAGGAAATATAATAAATTTAATAAAAGAAATAACAACTAGGAAGTATAATAGTAATAAGAATGGCATGAAACATTTAGGAAATTTGCGCTAAATAAATAATAATGAGGAATTCATTCAACGATTTAATGAATGTTTTGATATTATAGAAGAAAAGAAAATTATCAATAATAAGTAAATAAATCCACACATCCATAGTAATTTTTTGAATTTTTTTTGTATCTTTTATCTAACTAGAACTGAATATTACTTTTAACCACTTAGAAAATATCTACTTTTATAAATATAGCAACATACATGTGAAAAATTCATGCATCTTTTAAAAAAAAATTGTTATTTTATTATATTTATTCACTATATATTTATAAGAAGCATAATAAATATCTTACGAAACGTTCTCGTAGGTTGAGTCTCACATTATTATTTTTGCTAATCAAAACACATTTTTAAATAATTCATAAGAAAGCGAATATAGAAACAATAACCGACTTAAAGAAACAAATCTTGAAACTTGGAAATTACTAAGTGACATTTAGAAAACAAACTCCAAACACCAAATAACTACAAATATTCTAGAGTAAAAGTACAAGCGCAACAAACAGTTTAGTTATCGATCCTGGAAATCTTCGTCCCAAGTGTCTAAATTTCATTTACGGCACACATCCAGGAGATAAAATCACGACAAAATTTCCCACTTTTCTGCCATTAGTTCAAGCTGTTCATTTATTTCAGTCCTCTTACCACTTGCTATTCTTCTTCTTCTTCCCACCCTCACTTCCACCCTTTTTCGATTTGTTGCCACTGAATCAGTGAAAAGATTGCTTTCTTTCCTATGTATTGTTAAGGGACATGATCTTGCCTTATTGGAAGGGGGCCTGTCGTCCGGAATGCCTGACAAAACCGGTGACGAATTCTTCCCCAGAACTAGATTTGGTTCCTTGGGAATGAAGTAGAATTCATGGAGGTATTAGTGGTTTATTCGGTTCTCCTAGATTATTTTCGAGGAGATAATTTAGGGAAAGGCGTTGTTGAGGTGTATTCTTCTGAATAGACGTTGTTTAAGATGAATTGATAGCTTGCATTCAGAAAATTTATATAAATGCTTTGCCGCTTTTGAAGGTTTTTTTCACTTTTTTTATAAATATTGGAGAAATTGTATATTTATTTCCCACTTAAAACTAGGTTTTTACCAACGTTTACTGATTCACGCTAGAATAAATGTTACATAAAAGCAGAAATATGATTAAATGTAATCTATAAACTTTCAAAATGAAGAAAATGTGATTCCAAAGAAAGAAGGAATACGTTTCTTTCAGTTCTGACTATTCTTACATTCATCTTTTGTTAATTTTATTTATATACATATTTATCTTCTAATTACAAAGTTAGGATTGTATTTTGTATTGATAATTGTATTTATTACAGCCATTTTTTTTCTCTTCGATCTATTCTCTTTTCTGATCCCCTCTCCTCAGCTAATGCGATGGTCTATTTGAAATCAAAGATCCATTTCGCCTCTAAAAGTATATATTAGAAATTAACTTAATTTACTTAACAACGCTATAAAAAAGAAGGTTATTTGTAAATTATTGTATTTTATTTCCAAATCTGTCTGGTAAAATCTGTTTTTGACTAAAAAATTATAAATGTTGATTAATTTTAAAACAACCAAATATTTATCTTCTAAGAAAGAGGCGGCAATGTAGAATCCAAGAGGAATTTGATTTTTAAGAAATTCTTGGATCATTTATCACCATGGGACAAACGAATTGTGTTTATACCTTACTTTGACCGATTGAAGCCCAATAATATTTTTGTTATTATTAGCATAAGAATCAGGTACAAAACTTTAGATTTCCAAGGATGAATGTAAAATATAAAATGGTTTGTACTTCATGTTTTGTCTAGGCATTTAATACAATACGTTAATATAAAAGTGACTGAAATGTTTCAAAATACTCTAATTTTATAAAATAAGTAGTACATGTGCTTGAAGTATAATTTTAAGTTCCAATATGAACTCGGAATAGAAAAGTAGAAGATCGAAGCCCCCTTTAGCCTAATCAGAAAAGGAGTTTTGGTGATAATAGGTAATGTCCTGATTTGAGACTGGAGGGTCCCAGGTTTAAGACCCAGTTGTGTCGAAAAACTGTAGTGTAAATGGATATGGTTCATGTTAAATTCTTCGGAACTTCGTATTTGAAATTGAAAAACGACAGCAATAATAAATTAGTGAAATCTGATTCAAAAGGCGTTTTAATTATAATTTGGATGAAATAAATTACATGTATGAGAAAAAAAAATATCAGTACATTCTCCAGTTGTTACAGTAAGAGAAATTGTATTAAAAAAAACAACGTTTCAGTAAAAACTATGTCAAATGTCTGAAAATAATAAATTTGCATACATTAATTTACATACAGAAGTCTCTGCCTCTGCCTCTCTGCAAGTCTCTGCCTCAAAATAACTTTGAAAATGATATTCAAAAATCTCTTCGGCAGAATGGCATTTACTTTGTTTAAGGAGTATAACAGTACAAATAACATACCGAAGAAGATTTTACAAAATTAGAATATAGCTCTCTAATTACTTTCAGGATGTAAATATGTGTAAAGGAACATTACTATGAAATAACTTTATCTGAAAATACATACACGGATGTGCATCTCAAAATGTGAGAGCATTCAATCCGATTTTTATTTTTTTTACAGCCGTAGTTTTAGAAAATAAGAGAAGTTTTTAAAATAAGAAATTTTGTGCTTGTATTTTTTGCAGTAATACTGCCTGCGTGTAGATAAAGAAAATTGTGCATTTATATTCAGAATTCTTAATTAGAGGCAAATTATTTAGAAATACATTCACTAGAACTTGCAACAAAGAAGAGCAAAAACAAATTCTCAATTAAAAACCTTAATTGAAAATTTATGCCGGACATGTTAGAAAAAAAAAGAATAGCTCTAAAGATAAACGATGCATTAAAAATACATTAGTTTGCTGAAATTAACTATGAGTGAATAAATGAATTTTGCAAGTATTTAATTACATTTTGGCAAATAAAGAATGTTGGGAATAAGAATGAAAAAACAACTATTTTGAATGAAAGTTGAATCACATCTTAACAGCTAAGAAACAGCTGTCTTTTTAAATGCTGAAATGTATTGATTCTTACCGTTTAAATTTTTTTTTTTTTTTTATGATTTTCAAGCTAATTTGAGACAGTTTAATATTTCAGAAATGGAAAAACAATATTTTTTTATTTGTATTTATGATGGTGTATGAGAAGCGAATGTACTTATTTTGATTTACGATTTATCGCTTGCTAATCTCGTTTCCCCATATACTTTGAATACAAACCTTGATAGAAGTGCCATCTCGTAGCAAATTGTTGAACTATCTCAAGCGATAATTATGTTATTTAGTAGAAACCTGTTGCTGCTTACTAATGAAACCATGTTTATGATAGCAGCTTAAAAATTAATTCTACCATTAAAAATTTCTTGAAAATTAAAATTCCTTAATTGCAAACCTAGGATTTTTTTTAATGTTTTCATTATATTCAAGGTAGTGTGGAGTTTAGTAAGAAAATTCATATATTTGTTTGTACATTTCAATGTAACTTATGAAGAATGCCACGAATTGGAATTGCAAATTATGAATATATTTTTGACTTAAGATACTCAAATAAACATATAAAAGCAAATATTGAACACTTATAATATCAGTATGAAATAATTATAAATGTGAAACGAATTCTGTTTTCATGATAATTAAATATGAATACATTCTTTGGAATGAAAAAATCATGATGTCTATAGAAAAATTTTATTTCAGTTTTTTTTAATAATTATTGGAAAAAGTAGAATGGGGAAAAAAATGAGAAATTTCTACCAAAAATGTATTTATAGTATATTATTAGCGTTTATTACAAATGTCTTCAACATTTATAAAGAATATTTCATTAATTATCATTAAAGTTAATAATTGAGATATTAGAAATTAGAGTTATTAAAGACGATGCGCACATATTTTGATTATTGATTATAATTCTTTTATTTTTCTTTCAACAAAACTTTTCAATTAAATTCTCGCAATACAAAATATAGTATTTTTGGCATTTCATTAAAATAATAGTTAATCTTCAGCAAATTTCTAAATCACTAAAGTCTGTATTCTGAGAATCCTGTTATCAACTTTCCCCTATTATGATTTAATTTACTACACGCCTCTATATAATTTTTCCGAAGTCTGTTAGACACTCGAATTTGAGTCACCATTTCTTAGAATTTATATTTATCAAGTTTCTTAGCAATTTCTAGTAAAACTTCACTCCCTAGAAGAATTAAAATGTAAGCAAAACTTAATTAGTAGCATATTTAATTGGAAATTTTGTAAACATTGGTATGATGTGCCTTTATTTCTAATTATTTAGGTTTAGAAAAATAAAATTAAAATATATTTTTATAAGGATGTATCTTAAGAAAATGCATTTAAACCTAAATTTCCATTATTTTGCTATCAGAAATAGTGTCTTGGATAAATTAGGAATATATGCAATAAGAAACATCATTGTTACATTTTTTTTTATGATTGCAATCAATCTTGACACCCTATATTATTAAAATACTTTTTTATATATTTCATTAATTTAATTTCACATTTTATTTTATAATCATGACAAGAATTGCTAAACTTTGCGTTGTGTGCAATATGTTTTTAAACCTTTATTTGCATGTAACTCTTGAGATGAATCAATTATACTTTGTCTTCTGTCAATCACATTCATTAATATAGTAAAATAATTCTTAGATACATGAGTGTTTCAATTGCAGTCATAGAGTAAATAATAAGATATAGTTCATTCACAAATTATCAGATTTCATTGCAACTATAGTAGTCATAACTCGTCACAAAATTCGCTGCAGTCTTGATGACATTCTTCCTAAATATATGCCTTAAAGATTATTTTTTTCTTTTACGATGGCGTTAGTTAAAAAGTAAAAATAGAAAAATAAAAATCCGTGACCAATATCTTTTCACACTTTCATTTTTCATTTAATATAACTTGTTTCATGTTTACAAAGAGATAAATTTACAATTGATTTTACATTCCCTTCCTGGTGTGATGTTGACCGTATAAGTGGCCCCACCTGGTGATGAATTTAAAGAAAAATTAATGTAAAATTTTATAATTTTTCAAATAATGAATTATGAATTGAATCTTAAAGTATAAATTAATTAAAATAAATAAAGAAACTTTTTAATGTATTAATGTAAGAGTGTTTAAATTATTTTGTTTGAAACTTATTGTAAGATTTAAATGCAGAATCGAATAAAATCAATCATTTTCAAGAAAATGCAATTTTCGTATTTCACATTTGATATTAATAGCACTCAAAAATTATTCCGAATAAAATTCTTTTTGAAACAACACATATTTTTCATAACACTAATGAAATGTGTAATTAGAAAACTTTCATATTAGAAAAATTATATAGATTCTTAGTCAATGTATGCTTTTCAGCTCAATGCTAAAACTTAAGCAGAATATAGGTGTTCACACTACATTATGTATTTTCCACAAAAAAGTCTAGAAAAGCTTCTGTCTTAAGGAAGAAAATTGTGTCTATTACATTCGCTCAGTATTTGATATCTGCACATGTGATTTTACGTATGAAATTCAAGGCTTGAAGAAAATTGAATACCAACATAGAGTTAAATGCAGTAAAATTCTAAATTCACGACAATAAATATGACGGATTTTTTTCGGGACTGATGTTAATGGATTTGAATCGATCTATCATTCTCGTATTATTTATCATAAATCAATAAAAATAAATACTTGCATGTAAGCAATAATATTATTTGAATCTAAACTTTATTATTGAAATTTATAATTAATCCCTGAATATTGATACGTGGTTTCAATATTCATATTCATGAAATTAAGCACTTCATGCTCATTTACTAACGCATGAATAGAAAGAAAGAGTTCCTTATATCGAAATCATTAATTGATTGAAATTAATAATTAATTTAAAGAACTACCCTTACTTGGAACTTTTAAATATTTCAGAGTTTACCACGTCTTTATATGGATTTTAAATTAATAATATCCCTAAGGTACTTTACTTAATAAGGAGGTTAAACAAATAAGTAGGTTATGAGGAATAAATCATCTGTTATTCTTTTTCGGCGGGGATTGACAGAATTTGTATCTTAACTTTCTAAGTTAAATGCCCTTCAGGCTTTGTTTGAAAAGATTAAAAATGAGACAGAAAATATTCTAACATTTGAATTTTAATGCAAGAAATCAATTTTGTCCCATTTTCTTCTCTCTTCTTCCGTAATTGGCACTATTAAATTTTCATGAGGCATCCTATGTCTTAAAACACTGGAAGATTCTCTTATTTCAGTTCAATATATACATTTTGGTATTGTTTGGATTTTTAGTTCGCCCGGAATTTTTTCATGCACCTCATTTTCGTCTTCATTATTTCTTCTAAATTGGGCCATTTTTCACTTAGGTTCTACGTATCAGATTGCTCAATTTCTGAGAAGTTCTGCGAGGCAAATTAATTCGATATGATATCGCTTGTTTTATTTGCAATAATATTAAATTTGTATCCTATTTACTAAAACTTTCTGTTGTTAGTGGCATGGATTCTTCCATTTCATTTAAACAGTCACCACTTTTTTTAAGTCCTAATATGTTTTCTTTTCAGTTCAGATCATTATATTTGTTTCGAAATAAGTTAATAGATTCAAATTGATTTCTATTACTTACTTCGCAATAACAATTTTAGAGCAGTGTTTCCTTTATGGAGTGGACTGTTTAATGTTTCCTTTAAGGATTATGGACTTTAGTAAAGTTTTTTCATGAATATGCAGATTTTTAAATTAATTTTTTCAAGTCTTTATTTCGGAATAATCATTTGGAAGACAAATTTCACTATAAATGCACTCGAAAAAAATATTCTGTTTTTCTAAAGCATATAACTACAAGACCCATGGATACGAATAAAAGGATTGTCACAAAAGTGAATTTCTAATAAATTAGTATAAATCTTTTCATCTCATCACTAAAATAGTTGTAGTATTTTATTTAAAAGTTATTTTCTTCAATTTAATCATAAATGTTTAATTTATCCATTGTGCTGATATTTTTCAATGCAGATTAAAATGTTATAACACATTAAAGACACGAAAGAGGTGTTTCAACATAAATAATGCAGTATGGCCTAGCGAAAATACACATCCTTTGTAATTAATTTATCTTTACTTTACATAAATTAAAAAAAAAGAAAAAAATATTTTTCTTCCTTTTAGAACATTTAAGAAACGAAGCACAGATTATGTTTTACTCCCTGTAATTTCCCATTATTATGTTGTTTTTATAAATGTTTCAATAAATGTTAGCACCCTTATCAGCAGATTTATACCTTAATACTAATGACAGATAATTGCTGAATTTCTAAGTCAAAACTTGGATGTCTAACTCAGATATTAACACTTAATAGAAAAATAGTTGGTTTGGCAAAAGGCAGGAAACAAAAATTTCCATTATAATTAAAATTCCTCAAATATATTGATTCGTTTCAGATCGGAATACTTACTTTCAACAATATACAAAACTTAAAGTACGCAGTCACTTTTAGACGGTGGCGGCCGCACTTCTGATTAAAATTTTTTTGAATTCTAAATATTCAAAATTTTATTAATAATTTCAGTCACAAATAGAAATAAAAAAGTAACAAAATGTATTTTTAGTTAGACTTTACTGAATATCTATGAAAATGTTAATAGCTGCGCATCCAAAACTTTCTTTTCATTCATGGCATACTTACTAAAATTAGTTTCATCAGTATCATTGTAAAAAAATTTTCTCATCAGTAAAGATGAAATTTTTAACTAGATAAATTAGTATTCATCTTTCAAATGAATTAATAATAAATCCGTTTTAAATAATAAATTCAAATATTCATTAAAATCATAATTAAAATAAAATTTAGACACATTTATTCATTTTAAAATTTATATATAAATATACAATTATAAATTTAGTTTTTATTTTTATTGAAAAACTACTGTATCTTTTAAAAAAATAATCTCCATCAAGAAAATTATCTCAAATTCATATAAAGTTGCTTGCTTACCCCAAGAGTGAGTAAACGATATCCAAAAGGTAGAGTTAAATCCAAAGACTTTTATATCTGTTCGAAAATAAAAAGAAAATCATTAAAAGCTGAGTGAAAATAATCCACAATTTAAAAAATTAAAAATATATAGGTAAAAAAATTTATATGCTGAAAAACTTTTAAGTTAATCTAAAATAAATTTTAAAAAATATTTGGATACAATCACCAATGAGATAAAAAAAATGGATACATAGTGCTATAATCGAAATCACTGGTTATATTTTTTTGAAACACACAAGCGATTAATTCCTTAACATGCAACAGAAATACTGGTTCAAAGACATATTCAATTATTTTTGAATATGTTCTTTGTTCTGTTTTTAAATTATTTTAAAAGCATGTTTTCATACATTTCTTTAGACTGAATTTGCTTTTTTAAGCTTTATACATTTCTTGAGAGAGGTACATTTCAAACAATTATAAGAGAAATAAATTCATGTTTCAAAGGAAACGAGATTAATTTTATAACTCAAAGTCACGTTTCAAAGATCAAATGAGATTATGTTCTTTTTTCTGTCTTTGTTATAGGTTACTTTCAAGTTGCCTTCATGTATGTATCTTTTTTTTTCTTTTTGCATAATATTTTTTAAAGATGTAGAGCAGGTTACTTTAATTATTTCAATTTGAGTAATTTAATTTGAAGCGATTTTTAAATGTGTTCAGGCTGTTCATGTTTGCATAAGATGTACTATAATGATACTTGAATAAACTCTTCCTTGAAATCCTCTCAAAAATTGTTCAAAGTAAAAAGCGTTTCAAAGATTTTAAGAATTTACTAGTGACTATTAAATATATATTTTAGATTTTATAAGAGCCTTTAATGTTTAATGCACAATAAATCCTTCTATTTTATGTTAAAAGAAGAAAATTAATTTGTTTTTAGTTAAAATTATAGACTTAATTTAAGTTCGAGATGTTCATATATAATTCCTATATGTATAACTATATATGTTTTTCTATATATAACTATATATCTATATTTATATCTATCTATAAATAAATATTTATGTCTATATCTATATTTATCTATCTGCATCTATATCTATAGATACTTTGAAATAAAAATTAAGAATAAATATATTTAAATAAAGCTATATTGTTTTTACATAATAATTAAAATGATTTATATTGATTCCTTTTTTCCTAACACTATGGATTTCAAATATTTGTTTATATTGAATGAATTACTTTCTTATTTGTTTGATTTTGATAATGATTAAGGAATTTCATTCTCTTCGCTTATAATCGAAAACTAGTTTATTAAAATAAACAGTTCTAATTTGTTAAAATTTATGCTAGGACTTAAGAATTATTACGGATGTTTCACTGAAACTCTTAAAAAGTTTCTTCTTTTTTTAGCGAATTTTTATGGAAAAACAACAGAAAATGGAAATTTTCTTCAAAGGAAAGAAACTGCACAGTTAAAAAAAGTTAAAATCTTTTAATTCAACAAAATTGGGAAAATATGGCGTCGAGGTACCTACACCATTTGCCTTCAAGAATGCATATATCTGACAAGTTTGGAGCTCTAAATCAAATTAGCCATTATAACGCCAATGGTAACCCTCCCACCTCGCATCGTTATTGACAGTGAATAATAAGTAGTATGTCGTAAATTATAAAAGTGCTAAGGATTCCAATTAAATATCTTAAAAGTGCATCTCTTTTAAAAATGTGTGAATTTGATAGATATTAATAATTTAATATTTCTTCGCTTATTTATTATGGAGTTTTCTTATCTTTATATAAAGAGGAATTTCATTCAAAAAATTCATGAAAACTATTCTAAGCGATATTTCCATTCCATATTGCAGAAAAGGTCTATAAAATTATGGTGAGTCACTTAGCTCAAAATTTCTTCTAAAAAAATTAAATGTTAATTTTTAATTTCAAATGTTGTTTCCAAATCTCATTCAGAAATTGTGTAATGGATCTTTATTCAAAAAATAAAATGCATTCGTCGTTATCTATATTGTTTTTGAAAATATAAAATTCTGCTTAAAAATGAAAATTGAGTGCTTCCTCAAAAATTAAAATTATTTTTATAGTTTTTTTTTGTTTTCTAAAGCGCATGGTATTCTCTTAAAAATTTATTTATATATATATATATATATATATATATATATATATATATATATATATATATATATATATTACCGTTTACTTTTAGTTAAATTAAATATTTTTGCTTGATATATATACTTGGAATATGCTGAAAATAATGCGAAATATGTAGATTATCTGTGAGATTCATCGTTCTGTAAAAAAGTAAAGTTTATTTATGTTCATGGACATTTCGATTTATGTAAAATTTGAAATTTCGATGTGCTATAGGAGGAAAAAGGTCGTAATGTTAGTTGCATAAGTATTATTTTTGTATGCAATTTATATAGCGCAAATAGATAGTCCATGTTTTTAAAAACAAATCAAGTACCTAGTAATATATCGACATATATATTTGAATTTCTTTGTTGTAAACTCATCAATTTTTTTTCAACATTTATTAATTAATTCCAAAATTACTTTCCCTAAAAAGAATTTTTTCCCCAACTTTTTATTTCAATTCCGAATTGCTATTTCATTAGTTTTTCTCGAAATCATTTTGTTGTTTAAATTAAATCTGAAATTTTGTCGTGTTTCAATATAACTAATATTTTTTTCATATAGAAATTTTTGGCAGTCAAGATGTTTAGTGATTGCAATTGCAATTACGCCTATATTACTTTAAAATTTCCATTTGATAATCATTAAAATCAAAATTAATTATTACTTCATATTGAAAGTCAATATGAAGAATGATTTCATGACTCTTACCAGCAATCTCAAGCATTTTCAGATTTCTTTAACCAAGGACAATTTTGGAAAGTATTTTTAATGCTTATGTAAATAAAAAACGAAATTAATACTTGAAATTGCTTGTTTTAAAACTTAATATTAAAAATTTACCAAGGTTGGCCACCCTAATTAAGAAAATTTGTTGTTAAAATTTATTTTTAAAATATTATTTAAATAAAAATAAAATTAAAATATATAAAATATTAAAATATATAAAAAATATAAAAATATTAATTAAAAATTAATTGTTTATTGACTTAATTCGCCTTTTAAATAAGATTTCACTTATATGAAATCACTGAAATAGAAATTAATCCAAATAACGATTTTTACTATTTATATTTCATCTGCTTTTTTAGGATAAATCTTTTTATTCTTATTATTTAATTAATTATTTTCTATTATTTATTTAATTATTATTATTTAGTTCTTTTCTTTTCTTTTTTTATCCTAAAAATCTTTTGCAACTTTGATTGAACTTATTTCGCATTATGTTTCTCAATTTAGAATATTTGTTTCACAATTTAAGGGTGTATTAATTTTAATATCAATGTAAAATTTTATTTATTTTATTATACAGGCGCTAAAATCATTGCACATTAAACATTAGAGAGGCTATGTTTCAGCCATGTTACTCAAGAAATGAAACGATAGAAATTATATGTAATTTTTATATAAATCCGAAAGACCCAAGAAAAATTATTTTATTAACAGTGAACATTTCTGCGCAAGTAGAAGAAGAAACAATTGCAATCAGCGATGTGATAATGCTAAGAGAGGATATAACTCAACGACGATGAGAGGCGTACACGTTCCTTACTCCGGATTCATTAAAACGCAGATTGGTTTCGCGTTTGAGCATCGATCATTGCCTTTTACTACCAAAATTTCTGGACTGCCGAAAATGATCTCATTTGAATATGGAAATCCACTGGTTTATTAGCGCATTTTAAGTGGGTAGTTTACTCTGTCGTAAAAAGAATGAGAAGAGATTTTATCTGCTTAAAGTTTCCATTTATTTATTCTTTTTTTCCTCAAGAAAGGAAAGTACTTTTACGATCGGCAGTGGAAAACATCGAGGTGATTTTGAAATTCCCGTTGCATTGATTATAAACTTATTTGGCATGCCAGTAAAATTAATTTACTTTGAAGAAATTGTTATCCTCTCGCTTTGAGGCTTCTGTCTCAATTTACATTATAAATTTGTTTTGAAAATGTAGCAATAAATTAGAAATTAAATTTCCATAAAACCTGTATACTTTGTTAACACTTCAGACGTTCTCGGTACTTTTGTGAGTTTCAAGGTATGTGACTAGGTTCATAATGAATTTGCTTTGAAAAATATTATATAAATACTTACATTTTTGAATTAAATAGAGCGAAGAAAAGTCTATGATATAAAGATATAACGGTTAAACGCCAAAAGTGATTTTGAAAATTAAAAGAAGTAAGCTTTTTTGGAATTACAAAAGCGTAAAGCAAAAACCTTCCAGTTCCATTGTTATAGGAATTTATTTTCAAAAAGTTGTTGAGTTAGAAAGTTGTAGACGAAAATATGCATTGGCAGAATACTTAAGAAATATTTTTAATACATTAAAATAAAGCAAATATAAAGTAACATTAAAAGTTTTGTTTCCTTGAAATGGGTTTTCTTTATTCGTAATGTTTACAATTACTCAAATCAAGACGAAACACCTCAACATGTTTCATTATAAAATAATAAACTTTTTAGCCTTTATTACAGTATAAAAATTTAATTCAAATTTGAAATTGATGACTCCTTAACTAATAACTTATAAATACTGATTCTTATATGATCACAGATAATTCAGTCACTTCCACTAAAAAATGAAAGTTTGAGCCGCTAGATAATAAATGTTTAACAAAAAAAAAGGATATGCTGTTGACCTTTGAAGGAAAAATATAAAGGAAGATTTTTTTAATTCACGAAATAAAATAATGTATATAGAATTGCATATAATCATTAAATTTATTAGAAATGTGGCTAATCCGATATTATCAAAATGTTAAAAACATCTCATATTGGGAAATTTGGTGAAATATCGAGCTATGAGAATGCAATTTGGAAAATGTGGAGTTACATCCTTAATTAGTTATAGGTTTCAAAACTTTTAAAGGAATTTAAAATATATTACTGATTTAATATTATCTTTTTTTATTTTTATTAAATTTATTTCGAATTTTCGTTAGATGTTATTTTCCTCTTTACGTTCATCTGACTCTATCCATTAATTCAATCACTTCATTCTCTACTTTTTAAAACAGGTAAAGGAATATAACTTTCTATGACAATGTGTAAATCATAATGCGTAAATTTGTCAAAAAATAACAATGTAAGAATGAATAAAAATAAATATTTTGTACCGTTATAGGTTAGAAGGTTTGACAATGCGAACGAAAAGTAACAGTTCAACATATTAATAGGTATATTGCTTAAATCTGAGTTCGAGTATATGCAAATTCTTAATTTTTTGGTTGCAAATTTATATAGAATGCCTAGAAATTCCCAGCACAGCTATTATAATTCTGATGGCTATTTACAACATCATATTTATGTGGATGTGGTAATATTTTGTGGTAATCATTTTCTATGTATGTGGCAACAAAAGCAAATTATCCGAATCGTATGTGACAAATTAACTGCAGAATACGAAATGCCCTTGTACATTGCATCTATATTGTAGATGCAATGTGACATTTTTTTTTGTATATAAAGAAATTTATGTGCATTCCAAATGCTGAAACTAGCACAAGTTATGTTATTACTAATAACAATCTTAATAAATAAAGTATTATGCAAATTTTGAATTCATCCGCATCTATTTGTTTTATTTTCATTAGTAATAAAAGCTACGTAATGTAATTATAAATATTTAATTTTATGTACTTTCGGACAAAGATGTAGAATTCTACCACAAGATCATATAATTCCAAGGACGTGTGTCAAAACTGTCAGAAGACAATTAATCTAGATATATTAAAAACATGTTTTCATGCAGCCTTATAACTTTATTAGAATGGTTTTCTGTAATCTTTAAACACCCTCAGTTAGATAGGATGACACTTCAGATTGTAAACCTTTTTAAATCACGCAAAATCAACCAGAAGGCATTTCACTTTCCACGCATTTTACATGTTCTTTATCTTTACACACGAGAGATCTTTCTTGAGATTAAATCTCTCACAATTGATTATTCAATCATGAGCCAACTGGACTTTTTTGGATAATTTATAAATCGAATAAAAGATTCTAAATTATTATTAGGTATCAATTTTGATATTTTTGTCACCAAAACTCATTTATATTTTATAATGAAACAGAATATCTATATTTTGGACTTTAGCTCGTTGTCTAGAAATGTGCTTTTTTTCACTCCATGTTCTAACTGGATATAAGCACCTCACGATAAATGTAGTTTGATATCTTTAGTTATCGGTTATTAGTAGATATGAAAACCCTCCTCATTCATTGCGCATGCGCCAGAAACTGTTCATTTTACCAAAACTGTTAATTTAAAAGCAAAAAAAGAGGCTTATTTAGCAATGCAATAAATTCCAAATATCAGAAAAATTAGAAATTAAGGATAGTTCACAGAATTAAGAAGGACATTTAAAAAATCTATGTATACATTTTGAATTAAAAGTAAAATATTTCGATTCAAAATGGCAAACTCAAAAAAGCAAGAAAATTGCATCAAACGTGAAGAAGGTTTTGAGGCCTAAAGCAGAACCCTATTAACCCTCCATTTAACCCTTCATGGGTTAAAATTATTGGCGGATTTTAAACTAGGCAGCTACTTAGACTGATTAGGGTACGCAAATAGTTTATTCAAAAATTATTAGTTGTCAAGTTGCTAAATAATAAATACAAAAATCATTGAATTATGATATATTAAAATAATAGTACATTCACAATGTTGAAGTATTCAGTTCTTATCTGTTTCATTACGTTGATTTAATTTTTACAGTATTTATAACTGATGAGTATTTACTTACAAATAAAATAGTGTATATATATGCGTATGACACAGTCATGTGCCTTAGCAAATAATTAAACCATATTTTCAAATAAAAAATTAAATAAAAAATAGTACGCTTATTAAGCTTAAATTATTTTACAAAATGTGAAACAAAATTGAAAAAAAATTAGTAAAAAAAACCATTATAATATTGAACAAAACAGCTAAATTTACCATTGCATAAACTCATTCAAATGTGACAATCTTGGGTCCTAACACGAGCAGTTAGTACTTCTATAATGTGAGGTCAAAAATATTCATATATTATAATGAACCTATTATAAATAATATTTATATAATTAATGTCAATGTTAAGTTAGAAAAAGTGCGATTAAAGCTTTTCTTATCATGGACTAACACATGTGATGCAGACATTTATTTTATGGATTTGGCGAGTATGCATACTTAAGGTAAAAATTGAGTATGCATTAATGCTAACTTGGTTCTCTTTTAAATTTAATCATATGGGGACATCTCTACTTCGTTTCTTTTCCTTAGAGTATAAGTTCTCTCTCTTGCCTTCCGTGCAGCAGCTTTATATTCATTTACTTGTATTTTAATCGCATTTTCCAATTATAGCATAAGCAAAGCATTTTGCCATCAGGACGCCAACAATTTTACTAAACTAGATGCATATTTTTACATAAATTATTTGATATATTTTGTATTGACATTTATTGATCAGCTTATAAACCATACACTATTATATTTCGCAATTGCAAGAAAATTATAATCAGTGTCCCATATTTACAATATAATCTCTATTCACGATAGTTTAAGCTTGTTTTCAAGCACATTAGAATAGAGTTCAAAAATTTAATTGATGTGTTAATTAAATAAAAAATATAATGTGCTGGCATTTAAATGTATGTATAAAATTTAGTATAGAATAAATCAATTGACTAATTGAAAATATTTACTACGTATGCATATATTTTTTATTTGTTATATTTGCAAAATTAATTCAACGAAATTGAATTAAAAATTAAGAAACCCACAATAAGCTTTCTTCCATAAGCGTAGAAGTTGATTTGTTTATGTTAGTGTTAGCAATTATTACACTGAAATAGTTTCGTATCTGAAAATATTATTTATAATCAAAATATATTATTTAGCCGTAATAATTGCTGAATAAAATTTCTTCAGTTAACTAATTCAAGGTAAAACATAATTAGCACTAATTAAGTCAATATTTAATAACTAAACTATAACTTAAACTGTTGAAATTTATTTAAATTTGTAAAACTATATGTGATACAAATATGTATTATGTTATATCCGCCTAATATAAAGTAAATTTAACGATAAATTTAATTTCCTAAATAATAAAATTTTTATTCTTTTACTGACTGTTTTATTGTTTTAGACATTAACGGAGGGAAAAATAACTCAGTATAAAGTGTTTGTTGATAGGTTTCATTTTTTCAAATTCATGAATAAATTATATTTCTTTTGCAAATTCTACAAAATAAAAAACAATCGCATTTCAATAGTAATTTGTTTATTTAAACCTTTTAATTTTTCTATTCTGATACTTTTGGCTACTTTATATTCTATTTCATTTTTTAAAATTATTCTGAAATTCTTTTTTTCCTTCTTTTAAAAAAATCTGTTTTTCTAACAAATTAGTTTTTCTACTTTCAAAAAATTCAAAAATATTTCTATTATTTTATTTCTACCATGTTTATTAAAATGCATGTCATTTTGCATTTTTTAAAATTCTAACTAAATATTCCTTTGTAAAATTTATATACTAATGAAATATTTAAATACTTAAAGGCAAAAATAATATTTTTTTAAGTAATTATATAGCTAAAGTGTTTACAAATCTCGAAATACTTTAGAAATTATGATTTTTATTAAATAACTCTGATAAACAAGCTCTCAATACCGTGTCAAGTAAATGATGATTATTTTAATTCTGGGAAGTGTTGAAAAAATATGATATTAAAATATTGTCTCATCCATACTTTTTAAATAAATGTAAAATCTTTATTTTATAGCATTCATTTATAACATATTAATATATAAATTTTCACATTTGTTATTAAAAAAAAGAATTAATAAATATTTATAACACTGAAATATTACACTTTTGTATAGTTTTGAAAAATTAAAAAGATATGAAATAAAATAATATTTGTCAGAAATTTCCAAATATTATATAGCAATAAATATTTTGACTGTTGATCCTTTCTTCTACGGTAACATGTAACTTTTTTTCTAAAGTTCCAATAGTATTAGTAGTATTAGAAGTGTATATTTGGGAAGCACCTGCTTCGAAGTCAGTCCCCCATTTCTGAAATTTACATGTAGTTTACATGTTGGCCACTTGAAGTTTGAGGGAGGGGGGGGGGTTACATAAGGGAAACATATACATTACAGGAAACAATTTACATAAAATATTTTTTAATGACGTTAAACATTCGAAAATTTTCGAAATTTTAAAATTGACTTTAAGTATTTTTTCATATTTTACACTTCGTTTATTTCATATGAAAAGTACCACAACATTTAAAAAATCAAGCCAAGATATTTTTCTTAATCATTTAATATACCCTCAAAGATTTTGTCCTTCATACGATGCCCTTTTTTTATTTTTTCTTACTTTTTGCGTAATTTAGCGAGAGAAATATTCTTGCAGGTATTGAAATCCACCCTATATTTGTTTTCAGTTTTAACAAAATTCTTCATCCATCTGAACTTTATGTTCAAAATTGGAAATTAAGTTTATTTTTATTGATTTGAGGAACATTTTGCATATTTTATCTTTACTTACGATGCGTTGTTTGCACTCTTCCCACTTATTTTTTATAATGTATTGATACCTTGTTTGCTGTCCCATAGGACACAGAAATATTTCGTACAACCGAATTCAATAACATTTTGCTTATCCTTCTTTTACACAGGATTTCAATACCTGTAAAGCAAAAAATGGTGAATAATGTTGCACTTTCCTTTTTTTTTACTTTTAGCTCTGTTACTAGAATAGGCTTTAGTGTTAAGCAAACGCTAATGTCATCTTTGATTAAGCAAATATTAGTGTTAAGAAAACACTAATATCGTCTTTTATTAAGCAAGAATTAGTGTTTAGCAACCTTAATAACATCGTTAACTTTTACATAGACTCTACGTATTACCAATAGTAAAATGAATAACATTTATTTCCAGTATTTAATATTTTTTAGAGATGGAGCATGATTTCACTTCTCCCCATTGTTGAGGCATAGGGTTACACACTGTGGTTATAATGTTACATCATAGTATCAACAATTATTATATCGAAATAAAATTTATTAAAATTAATTTGAATTGAAATATGCAAATATCTAATAATATCGTAAGCAAGCAAGGTATCCGACTACGTTAAAAACACTGGTTATCGACCACACTGGCGAATTCTTCTTTTATTATTATTTCTTGTAGTTCAGACTTTCCTCTTACCAAAATAGTATTTTCTAGGAAAAGGAAGGTCTGATCTATCATCCAGGATAATTTTAAACAACAATTTTTTAACTAAAATTTTCCTTTAACTTTAATTTTCTCAAACTTTAATTTTCATAAAAATTATCCACCTTTAACATGATATCTCAAAAACTAATAGAGGTATTTACATAAAAATTTCAGCGTGTGTTTTAAATACTGTGGGCAATGAAATGAACCAAAAGCTTTATTGTTGGTGAAATACTTTTTCATGTATAGGTGTTTTTAGAAAAATGAAGTTGTAAATTTATGGAAAAAAATGTATATATACGTATATTTTTACCTATAATTTGTTTGCATCTCAAAATGTTTCTTAGATTTTGGTTCATTTCATTCATCATTATATTCTATAACTTGTGTACAAAGAAAAATAGGATTGCTGCATTACAATTTTGTGTAGAGTTTTAACCGTTTAGGTTAAATTTCATTAAAATTTACTACAAATTTAATTTTTCTCAAAATATATTATATTTCCAAATAATTTTGTTGTGTATATAGTATTTATAATTGACAATGCATCTAAAAACCATAAATAGTTTTTAAAAAATCCAATTTTTCAAAAATATTGCTTCGAACGTAATCGGTTGTCTTAAAATAAAGTACAACGTCTGACAAATTTATACTTGAATGCTTTAATGCGACATAAAATGAATGATGTTTCATTTCCTGCACTGCATTTTACAGGGTGGAACTTAGGTGCCCCATCTAATATTAGAGATAAAGAATGTATTTCAGACCAGATGACGATGTTTAAAAAACCGTCGTTAGTTAGTTCAGTGACCTAAACTCTGATTGCTTCTATGACGTTTTAGATAAATTGATTTATCGGTGGCAGAGATATTTTATTAACCATGGTACCGATGTAAAAAAGTAATATGATCGAATGACATCGAAGTTTATCTATCTTTTGGCTTTTATAAGCAAGCGTTTCCTTTCAGAGGACTTGTTATATTACTTTTTACGCCAACCTTGTAATATTATTTTGTATACTATTTAATTAATTCTTCTATTAAAATTAATAAACATCAAACTGATATAATATATATCTGAATATATATGCGATATATTTATACTTTTAACTTTACCAAATTACAAATTACAAGAATGCGATTTTTTTTTCTTTTTTTGCTATTTAATTTATTTTTGTTTTATGTTTCATTGCATCTTTAAATTTTATTTTTATTTTAAAAATAAAATAAATAAAATCGCATATTTAATTTTTTATTACATTTTTAAAAAGTGCAAAATCAGTATGAAGGGAATTTTCCTTGCGAAAGGTAATTTATCGGTATGTTTTTTAATATATGTGTTATAGATAAATTCCCCAAACGCTAAATTCAGAAATTGGGAAGTTTTGCAATTAGCTTATGAAAATTCCTAGCTAGATATAATATGTAAAATTCCTTCCACATTTCAGAAATCAGAAGATGGAAATTCTGTTAACAAATAGTATTTAATAGCTTGATGAACTGAATGCATGCCATTATTTTACACTGAAAATCTATGTTTATATTTTTGAGTAATTATTACTTTTTAAAATTATGTAAATAGCATATTCATTTGCCATGCTTCTCAAATAGTATGCATTTTAGAAATATACATAAATTATGAATGACGATTAAAAACATTAACTTTTGACTACAGGATAAGACACCTATGTTTTAAAATAGAAATTCCATGTTAGAAATTAATTTTAATATTTTTTTTAACTTTACATCAATCTAAATTTGTGACAAAATTCACAAAAATTCCTTGGCAAATACTATACATTTCCTTCTTAAACTTTAATGAATGATCATATTAAATTCTTTTAGTATGATTTTTAAAAAGCATGTTTATTTATGTCAGATTATGTTTCTGAATACAAAACTGATTGCATTGTTCGCTTTATCATGATTATTTCTTACACGCACAATTATATGAAAAAATAGTAAAATCAATTGAAATTTTTAAAAATATCTAAAAGCTCTTAACAGCACAAAGGAGATAACAGGCGTTATGTATTTTATTGAACTGTTTTATCGAATTATTTGTCAGAGTTTAACTTTGAGTTCCACCTCGGTAAAAATATTTTAATTCATTTTTCTGCGTGTCGTTTTGATTATATGACATTTTAATTATTTTAATTCGAAGCTTGAAAAATTATTGATCTTATGTCTAGTTCGGATGGCAGTGGCATTCTTAGGAATCGTTCGAAAAATATTTTATAAAATGTTATTAAATATTGTATTCGAGAATCGGAAAAACGATGAATTAATTATTTCGGTTACACATCCTGTAAAACAAACTAGTAATATTGCCAGCGTTTTTTTAATGCCATTGGAAATTTGCCGAGAAACAGGAGAAGAAAATCCAAATTTTCTTTCATATGAAGAAATTGAATAAAAATAATTATGAAAAAAAATCTAGTGTGGATTTGACTGTAACATTATCGAATGGACTTTGCATAACTTTTGTATTAAGGGTGAAATCAAAAGATTTTGTTAAAGTAAATAATTTAAAAATAAGGTATTTTAAGCATTTTCTGTCAAAAAAATTAAATAGAATATTTTAAATACATAAATCCCTTTACTAAGTCATAATTCTATATTTAGGCCAATTACTGTCAATAAAAGTAAAGTATTTTCGTCTAATTCCTCTTCTTTTCTATAAAATTTGGAGGATAACCACTTTACTAAGCAACCTAATTTTGCAAACAATCTGAATTCATTCTATTGTTAAAGAAAACATCTCATCTTCCATCTTATCTCTTACCTCTATTTTGATTACATTAATGCTTCCTGCGCATGCATGAAAATGTGGATGTTTTCCGCATCTGAATTGATAATAATAGTATATACATCATCTATATTTGATGAGATAATACTAAAAAAATTATGATGCGGAATTTTTTCTTGTGAAGAAGGGATCTGAGTATAGATTTGTCTATTAAATTGGACCTTGCTTAATTCATATTCAAGCAATAAATATCAATATACTCATAATAGAAGCGTATTGATTCAAACCTCGGACATCGCTCATTCTATTTTTCTCAGAAATTTAGTTTGCATTTCCAGGTTTTGTTTGAATTTTGTTTTTGGATTTATGAAAGCTTGATGTATTTTTTGTCGTTTTAAATTTGTTTGTTATAATAAATAACTTAAATATATCAATAGAAACAATAATATGAAAAATACCTTGTAACATAAGGAATAAACAAAATCAAAAACACAATTCATTTGCTATAGGTATGTAATATTTTATAATTTAATAGAATAAACTACAGTGTTTTAAGTTTTTGAAGCAGATTACATATGGTGGATTCAATATTCATTATTCATGTGACATTTCTTAATAATTTATGTGTACACCCAAGAATACTTCCTGGTTTACGATAAGTTGTTAATCTAATAAACGAATAAAGCATTTATTAACCCTGAAGAACATTGTGTATTGGTAAATTATCACACTACAAAAGGGCGGATCCCCTAAGCAGATTAAGTTTTCATAATATCCCAGATTGAGGAACCACTCCGTAATAAATTGAAGGCAAATGACTGTAATAAATAATTTTGTTTAGTCGTCTTGATATAGTGCATGTGAGTAATTATCTAAGTAGTTATTTAATGAAATTTTAATGAGAAAAACGACATTAAAACAAGAAGACTTTCTCAAAAATTATTATTGTTAAAAAGATTAGAAAAGATTTTAAAGAATTTATTTTAATTTCGGTAGAAATTATAATAATTTTTTTTAAAAAGTAGTAAGAACTCAAGTAGTAAGAACAGATTTTGCTGTCTACAGTTTTGTCTACTATATCTGTTCGTTACTATTTTATTTAATCTACTATTGCTATTCTATAAATATAATAAAAAAGTTATTTTTAAAGAAACATTTATTTGTGAATAAAAAAATGCATTCTTTGCTCTAATAACCTCCCTTTATTAGTCTTTAATTTATTTGTTATTAGTGTTATTAAATTATGGAATCAATCTTTTTCGCCAAAATCCTCTACCAGGTGGCGCCTTTAGTATCAAAGTAAAAAAAATAATTTGTGAGTCAAAAATTATATCCTTTCTTCTAATTACTATCCTTTTTTAGTCTTTTATTTATAATTCCTTGTTATTGGTATTAGAGAATTATGAAATCAATATTTTTTCACCCATATCCACTACCAAGTAAGTGTTTAATATCAATACAAAAATTCCCCATTTCGGCCAACTCGATGGCTTATTTGGGACTGTCCTCATAATTTTGAAAAGAATTCAGATGAAGATGACACTTGAGACAGTTATATATCCTTAAATATTCACCCTGCACTAATTAAGGAATACCTTCTGCTATTGCTAATATGCTACAGAATGGCCAATTAATTAATTTTGGTTAACTATATTTATGTCCCATTTTGGTCAACTCTAGGGCTTATTTGGAACTGCCCTCAAAATTTTGAAAAGAGTTGAGATGAAGAAGATGACACTTGAGGCGGTTATATCTCCGCCAATCAAGGACATATAGGCCAACGAAAATCCAAAAGACATTCCGACATCTAGCTCAATAGAATTGAATAATTTGCGCGCAAAAGGTGTGCAGCGGCCAAACAGGCGATAAATGACTGTTTGTTTCGCCAACTGGCGATAAACATCAATCATACCTTTGGAGATGAACTTTGCTCTCCAACGAATACGAGTGACTCACTTCCTGCCTTCGCTAGCTGGCTTAGAACTTCTGCTTCGTGATGGTCGATGGAATTACGGCCAATCAATGTATCATGATCTATATTTGTTAATTTAATTTGTAATTAAAATTTATTTTTGTTATCTACATGGCTGGCAGTTTTCATTAAGTGAAAATGTTTTAATACTTTAATTTAAAGTAAATTTGGCAATGCGTGTTAAACCACGCACCAAAGGTGCAACTCGAATCGTTTTTATATACTATGCCCTAAAACTTAACCGAAAGACAGTTAATAGTTCTACTGATCGTGCTAGTAATGTGTCACTCATACTCTGTAATTGCAGGATTGTTTTTGATAAAGGAGAGAAAGAAAAACAACGTCTCATTTACATGGCAGCAAAATTGCTCATTTTAAAAGGCTGATTTTGAGTCGACTTTTATTCCATTTAATTATGATGAATCATATATGTTATTTTTTCTAAAGCTGATTTATTATTAGAGTTTTTGTTGTATTTTTAGATCCTTAAGATTTGTATTCGAAAACATTGCGGCATTCATTTTTTTTTAAAGGGGAATGAACAAAAGTACAGAATCTTATTTTGTAACTAGAACAGCCATGTGCTCCGAGCGCAAAGTGGGACTAATGAGATAAAAAGTAAGAAGATAACAGTGGAGAAAATTTAGCTAATATTGTTTCAAGTATCTTTTAATTAATGTCAATTTAATAATAATGATATAAATTTTTTTTTAATAATTTCCTCAAATGCAATAAAATTATAACAAATGAATTATGAAGACAACTTAAAATTATTTTTAATTATAATATATTATTTTCTTATTTAATTTATTAATATAAAAATAATATATTGCGCTTGACTTTTGAGAAAAGAATAGGGTTGAAAAAAAGTGAAGAGAAAAGTCTATAAATCATGATTTACAAAAACAATCATGAATAACATGCATTCGAGGAGTGTGCTTGCCAATTAATTTTCTTTTTCTAAAATTCGAAAAATAGACGAGAATAAAGAATAATAGTAACACCCGTATGAAATATTTGGTGGAGAAATGGCCTATTGCACTGTCTGCATACCAAAATGCGACGAAATAGGATATTGCGAATTCCTATCTTGTATAATAAAGCAAAAACATTTCACAGACAGAAATAAAAAACTGCTGTTTCAGAATATCAGTCTGCAATCTGGATTACATTTTTGCAACACAGACAAAGCCATATTTATACATTTACTGGCAATATTTAATCATAATATATATATGACTCAATAGTTTTCACTATTTAAGCAATCAGTTGCTATTATCCTGTAATTTTAGATGCAAGTAATCAGATGTCAAAATGGATAAGCCGTATGATAAGTATACATAATTTATTTGTATTATTATCGAATATGAAAATCAAAAAATGCCACTTAAGGTATAAAGCTAAATTTTATAATTGAATCAAACAACATATTTAATAAATTTAGTCGAGTATTCGTAATTTCTTTGCTTTTGTAACATTTTAAAGGTTTTTTTTTTAATTTGAAAATTTGAAACCCTTTGAAAATTTGTTTAATATAGAAAATAGTATAATATAAAGATAATTTATTATGAAATCAAGTATGAATATATAATTGAAAAAAAAAGTATGATATCCAGATATTTTAGAATGCTGGAGTGGCAATGAGGGAGGAAAATTGAAACAAGAGAAAAAGTAATCCAAAATTTAAGCAGAAAAAATTCAATATGTTACTCCATCAATATCAATAAGTAACAGCATTAATTCAAATGTTTATTCAGTATTTCATTTGTAGCATATTTCATAAAATAAAAGCAATTTTAATATAATGCCAACTGTTAAGTAAGAAAAAACAATCTTCGAACAACTCTTCAAAGTAATTGACACTTTTAAAGAAAGAAAACATGGAAAAATTCTTTCATCTACATTTTACTTATTCGTTTGAGTTATTTTATGTTTTCTTTTAAATAGAGTCTTCATCTAGTTACTTAATATATCATTCTTTCAATAATTTAATAAAAAAAATTAAGTTCAAATTTCAGTTGCATGGCCAATAAATTGTAACAATTGATGGCTTTCCTTATGAAGCCTTCCTCGGAAACGTAAAAACATAATGTGGTTCTTACAAGTTTGTAATATTTTTTTTCTGAAGCAATTATCATCCATCTTGAGAGCATTATATCATCTAACTATCGAGGTGTTGTAAATTAAACCCTTGAAACTATGAAGAAATTGCAAATTTTGTTTGGATACATAATTAATATCAGTTAGTATTATTATATAATAGCGCGTTTTACTTGGAAGAAAAGTATTATTATATAATAGCGCATTTTACTTGGAAGAAAATTCTAAGAATTATGAATTATTATTAGTTCTCCATATCAAAAATATATTTCACACGCAAAGTAAATTGCTTACATTTGAAGTATATTTTTAATTGATGCAAGAAAACCAGTGAAATCTTAGAATTATGATCATAATTATTTAACAATTCAAAACAAAGAAAATATTATGCAAATAAATTCTTTTGCATTTTTTTTGTAAAAAACAATGTTAAATGTTATTGTTTGTTAGAACACATTTTTTTTATTATACCAATTACTTTTCATTCATTTTGAGAATACTTTCACCTCATTTACAAGGTTTGCCAGTTTGTACAAAAATTTAATAAAGATAGTTAGTTACGTTTTCCTTTTCTTTCTTTAAGTACAAAAAATAGCGTTCTTCAATAATAAGCGTAATTACCTAAATAATCCAAATATTTTTAAATCTAGTGATTACTCCTTTAAAATAATTTTAAATGCTTTAATTATTCTCGTATTAAAATCACGTAGGTGTGCTATAGCAACTTTGGTTAAATACATGAATATATTAGACTAAGGTATATAATTAGAAAACTACTTTGAATGAATACTCCTTTTGTTCATATAAATGATTATATGTGGAAATCCTGATCATTTACATTTTTGACATATAATGGTTTTATAATACGAATTCATTAATCAAAAGCGATTCCAATTTGAAATCCAGGAACCGTGACTTTTTCTCCAGTTCCATGCATTATGGTACAAAAAAAAAATTTGTATCTTAGATTAAATTATTGAGTGTCACATTCATTTTTACATGTTTTATATTGTTGAAAAAATTCAGTTTCGTGATCTCTATGCTGAAGAACAATTCACCAGACTCAGTAAGAGATAAGGATTCTTTATCCTGCACTAAAACACGATACATATGTAACAAAACTCAGAGTAAACTTACACAAAACTGCACTTATAATAAAAACCACCCACAAGCAGCAAATTGGTAAAAGAAAACCGTGACAGCACAAACTGCTTAGTAAGAACTCACAGGAGATCAATACTCAAAAAAAAAATCCTTCATCTACTGATATTTCTTGACTCGTCTAATGAACTGACTCTGTCCTTTGGTTATAATATTATTTATGACAACTTGTCGAAAATTAGTGATCAAACACTGAAATTCAAGTTCTATTGGAATTATCACATTGATTTTCGAATATTCAGAATTCTTCATTTTTGTAATCAAAATAGCGAAATTTGTTTCTAAATGGACACGAACTTTGTGCCTAGGCCAGGAGTCACTAGCACGACATACGTTCAGCAGCCATTACAATATGCGTAAGATTCTCCACCTTACTGGGCAGTGAAAAAATTACAAATTCGTTACAATATATTTCACAGCTATGAATGTGGTGTATATTAGAAAAAACTCTCTCTCTTAACATTTCGCTTCAAATTTATGTATTACGAGTAAATGTTTAAAAGTTTGCTTATTCAAGCTGGTTTCATTTTTTTTATAATATAATTTTATAGAAATGCTTAAATTAATAAAACAAAGAATTCTTCTGAAGTTACAATATTTTAATACATGCATTCGAATAATCAGAATCAAAAGTTGGCTGTGAAGTATGTCTACAAATTTTAAGTAAGATGATTTGAACCAGGTATTTAAATATACAGGCATTACTTTGAAAGGCATTGTTTGATAAAGTCTGTTTTTTCTGTTTTGGTGATAATTCAGATGTTGTTCTTTCGATTGTCTCAAAGCTTTCATTAGTTTCTATTAAAAATTTACATATGAATTTAATAATTAAAAATACAAAATTCTTATACATATTCTTAAAATGGCATAACTTCAATCTTTTTAGTGAGCGTTCCAATATCAAATAAGAATTATTGTCAAAGATCATTATACTTGGAAGGCTATTAAAAAAAATCCGAACTCTTATTTAAGAGTAGGAACTGATAACTTCAATTATTTGCAATTCACTATTTTTTTACTCAAAATAATTAAATATGACATGCATTAGAGCTGTTTAAACCTGGGGAAATTTGATATGTATTCAAAATCGTGTGCTATTATTAAAATAAATTAGTTTATCCAAATCTAAATATGAAAATACCCCTTGCATAAAAATTTTTATAAAATAGTGTTTTCTACAAATATTATGTGATAATTAGCTCTAGAACAACAAGAAGTTTCAGAATTATTCATTGATGGACTGTGTAACCATTAATTCCTTGTTTATGCCACCTTAATCGCTGTCGTCTATAGTCTACAAAAAAATCCAAGGCTTTCGGAGCTGCTAAAAGTTTATGTGACATTGTAAAATAAATTGAGGATGATTTTCAGTATCAGAATAATTTTCAAAAGAATACTAAATTGAGGCTTACGAAACCTGGATAAATTATATCTCCTTCGGTGAATTTCAAAACACAAATTCACACCATAATGGCGGGGATACTTAATGTCTCTGAATAGTCTAATCCTCCCATGTCTGGTATATGATACACATGACAGACTATTAGGTCCCGTATAGTGTCGCTATATTTCGAATGTGTCTATAATTCGAACAGATGTTTGGTAATAGTGGATAATACCATCCTCCTCTCCTTAGGACAATCGAAAATAGAAGGAAATTTGAACAATATAATTTTCTTAGAAAATATTTTTTTACTGATATAAAAGTATAGAATATTACATTAATTAACTGCGGGTTTTTTTTTTGAATCTCAAAATTTGAACATTTTTCCGATATCTACTAAAAAGAAAATCTGTGGAATATACAATTTAAGAATAATTAATTAAAAATACCCAGTCTTAATTATGACATGCAATAGAGATAAATATAATTAAATGATTATAGAATAAAAATTGACTTAAACAAAAGTGTTCAAAAGAATTTATATAAATACAAACTATTGTGTGTTATCTTATTTTTAGAATTATGAACATATATGGGTTAATATACTTTAAATTTTTTTATCTATATCAAATTGCAAAATAATACATCTTGATTCGTATCTTTTACTACATTTTAATTACTTTATTTTTCTACAATTTTTCATTTATTAAAAAAAAGTGCCTCTGACAATATTATGCATCAAACACATTAAAATGACAGTGAGATTGTTTTTCAATCATTATAACAATAATAAAAATGATGAAATGGTAGAAAGACACTCAAATTATTTTTATATACTTATACATTATGAGAGTACCAGGCTGCATTTCGCTAAAAAGGAAATATCCAATTCCTGAGGAATGTGCAGTTAGCGAGGGATAAGTGATTGTTAATAATAATTATAAGTTAAGAAATATTGTTTATTTTTTTTTTAAAAATCAAAATCCGAAACATCCAATTTTTACTAAAGCGTGAATCGATAAATTAAAAAATAATTACTTCTAGGTCTTTCATGCTCTCTGAAGATTTAAATTTATTAAAGCAAAAATATAAATAAATTATCTTCCTCCTTTATGCCAAGAGAACATGAGAAAAAAAAATGCCATAAACCAAAAGCTGAAGATACGAACTAAAAATGCAATTAATTTTCACCCTTTCTAAATATAAATTCCTGCTGGACATATTTATAAGATTTTATTTTCATATGATTTTTTTTCTATTTCGTCTCTAAAAGTGCAAAAAAGAGTGTTAAAATTTGTCAGCTCTAAACGTGGACGTGGAACCTAAATATTTTAAATAAGCCTTACTTTATGAGAAATATAAATTGCTTTTATAAATACTGATTATTCGAATCGTTTTATGAATGGGTTTTTTTCATCCATAAAAGTGTATATTGTAGTGTATTTTTGGGTTAAGTGAAAGATGAAAATCTAATAAATTAAATGTGCAGTGGTATCAGTAAGCGGACAAATAATGAAGACTTCCAGTATTGATTTCTCAGTTTTAAATAAAATTATGAAAGGTATTCTCTGTAATAATTCTGAATACATATCTCAAAGTTCTTAATCCGTTAAGAACTGTTAATCCAACAATTCTTAATCTTTAATTTTTTAATATTTAGAATGAATGTCAAGACAGAAAATAGATAATCTCATTCATGATATTTTCTTTTTTAAATTGGTATCAAAAACACGATGTACCACCATTATTTTTACTTACAGGTTTGATAAGCAATATTAAGTCAGTGGCATATAAATCCATTTTATATGTTTACAATACATTCTTAATTAAATAAATATTGAATTCATTGATATTTCTAAAATTAATCTGAATCTTGATAAAGAAAACGAAATGATAATTTAAAAATTAAAGCAGAATGAGAGAAGTATTTGGTGCTGAAGATTAAGTGCTGAAGAATAATGCTATGAATGGTTTAGTGACCCAATGTCCTTCAGCTTTCTAACTTTGATATCTAAACCTGCAATCTATAAATCTTAATATAACTTTTTGCAATACAAATAAATGCCTTATTGCATTTTTGGATGTCTACTATTTATATGTTTAGATGAAGTAATATTATGATTATTTTTGTCCTGAATTTCGATCTTGCTGGTGGAATGCTAAATTCTATTTACCCTACTCGTAAATAAATGTAATTAGATACAACGTAGTCGATCAAAAACGCTTCTTTTATCATTAAAGTAGAATTAAATAAGTTATTAATGAAATCTAAAACAACAATAATTAATTTCTTAAAATGTGACTAAATTGCAATATGTGTAAACATTTTAGATACATAATCCTATTGACTCATCTACTAGTCGACGGTTTTTCTTCATCTAATGGATAATTCATTCTTTCAGAAATTATTTCTAGAAATACAAGAAATCAATGTTCGGCTTGTTTTCATCTTTTGATATGTTTATACATTTATCTGTTGAAACCTCGCATGTAAAATGTGGCAAACGTGGGTAAGGAATATTTTCCTTGTTCGAATTACAATGAGACATCTTAGATTGCTATTTGCAGATATCCTTTTAAATCTTTAAATTATCTGTTTTTCAATTAATTGTATTTCACTATCACTTTTTGCATGTACATTTTTGATAAATTTATTCAATAGCTTCATAATGTATTTGCCAAAGGAAGGATTTGAAAGCTTTCTAAAAATAAATAAATTTTAGTTTCTATAATTTCAATTTTCTCATTTTTCTTTCATTTTTGCAATATTTTCATTTTTTAAATTTAAACCTCTCTATCTTGAATATGCGTGCATTTAATTTATATTTTCATCGTGTAAAAGCAACGCAGTGTAAATACAAGGAAGAGAAGAACTAGAAATGTATGCAACATTTTCATACAATGGGAAAAAATGTAAAGATTTATATTCAATTATTCTTCTCATTTTGTACAGTTTCTAAATGGAAAATCTAATAAATGAATCAGAAAAGTATATATTTAATTTGACAAAAACATTTGAATTACATATAAATCTGAGCTACCAGTACACACAATTCACAAAAAGTGAATTCAATCCATCAGTTGCATGTTATTGCGTTAACAAATTGCGAGGTTTAAGTTATAATTTCAGAAATAATTTTCTTTTATTTCCGTTATTCTGAAGATTCATGAAAAACTAGCACATCCAGTTTCTTAGATGATTTTCGAAATTTTTATCATATGTTATTGCTTTCTAGCATATAAATTTGGACTATGAATAGAAGTAAGTAATTTAGATTTGGATGCATATAACTTAAGCATAATATGCAGGAAGAAAATCATTTGATACATAAACTCCTATCACATGAAAATTAAATTGGAGACGAAGTAAAATTGCTTTTAATTAATTATTATTCAAACTTTTAGAAATATTTAATTTGCATTTGAATTTTATTTTTATTTATTCTCAGTACCTAAAAATTTATACATTTTAAGTAAAATTCAACAGTAATATTTTACGTTAAACTGAAAAGACTTCAACTTCAAAATAAATACTACGACTTCATATTTATATATATAAAATGTCATAAGTTTGTAAACAAGAATAATTACGAATCGTTAAAAATGTATCAGATGGAAGATCTTTTAAAAATATATTCGAGAAAGGAACTTTATTTTCTTATTACATTTCTAATATTTTACAAAAAAAGATCCATGCTCATCAAAATTATATGAATATAGAATGAAAAATATTTTATTCAACTACACGTGCATCAAATTGCAAGAAGAGAAAGATTATTAGCTAAGTTTGGTTTGAAATTCTATGGCACAAGAATTAATAAGTAGGTTGGTTGGTTGTGTTTGGTTTATTGGTGCAAGAGCCATATCTGGCTATACTGCGCCAATCGAATGGTAAAAATAAGTAGCTAACACTGTGCCAAACAAAGTCAAAGTTTGATGCAAAGTCAACAGAAAGTCAGTTTAAGTCAAAGTTTGATGCAAAGTCAACAGAAAGTCAGTTGAAGTCAAAGTTTGATGCAAAGTCAACAGAAAGTCAGTTGAAGTCAACGTTTGATGCAAAGTCAACAGAAAGTCAGTTTCAAGTAAAATATTATAAAACAAGTAGATGTACGTAAAATATCATAATAAAATCACGAAAGTTAGGTCAAATTAAAATATAAAATCCAATTGACATTAAAATGATAGGAAAACCATCACGTGAGTCATTGTCTTGCAACATTATCAAAGTTATCGTTGCTGTTGCTTTAAAATAGAATATGAATTAACAGCAAAATGTGGGCAGTCAATAAGAATGGAATATTGCCATTTACAATGTGAACAAATAGGCAGAGAGAAGGCAGTTTGAAAGAAATATCCATCTTTACTTCTATAGCTTGAATTTCACTGCTAATTTTATATGAAAATTCTTTACAAACTTCCACTGAAAATTGTGTAAATTCCTTTCAATACTACACTATATTGGCATTATAATCTAGAATACTATATAGTTAAAATAGTAAAGGAAAGCAGATCTTTTCTATGTGGAAGCCAATTCTGTGTGTTTACGTTCGGATATATTTCTTGGAAACAGGAACACAATAGAATCCAATAAACTGATCTTTGTGATGAAGTATAGATGTAAAGAAATAAATATAGGCATTTCGAAGACAATCTGCTGTTAGATAGCTTTTGATATTCGAATTTCTATCAGAAATTTCTCTGCATAAAATATTATATTCTGAAAGGCTTATGGAACTGTTTACAGCTGCAACCGCCTTCCAATGCAACAATGATACACAACTTCAGAACTTATATCCATGTCTGTTCAAATTTATAAAAGGAAATGAAAATTTAAAATATTTCCAAAATAATTTCAAACTTATCAGTTTCACTTATATATTCGTAAACTGTTATGACATTGATTCAATACATATTGTGCAGATAAGAATTTTAATATTTTTAAATTATTCTAGAAAGCTATTTTATATATATATATTTTCTGTAATCCTTTTCAAATTCTTTCTAAAATAACAAGAAAAATATAAAACTATTTTGATATTCAAAAATATTCACTTTGAGAAAAAAATGTTTTGGTTATCACATTTGGGTTGGTAATTGTTTTGTTTAAATCCATTTCTAAAACACATTTAAAGTTTTATTTCTTACAGATGGATTTGAAATTACACTGGAAAGGCAATAGGATTTGCATTTAGTGTTTTGCCATATAATTTTCAGTGCATATTCTATTCCCCCTTTTGCAGGCATTTTTCACAGAAGAGAAAATACAAAAGTTCTCGGAAATAATGTGATTTCTGCACATTCTTTTTTTCATTGTTTCCGTGAAAAATCAGAATAGAAGTCCAACTCGCCTTATCCAGTCCGTATTTCGCCAACGCAATTTTCGAAAGATATAAAACATATTTTTGCTTATCTTCTATATATATATTTTTTAAAAAATAAGCTAACAAACCATTCTATCAATACTTTTGGTACGCGAAACTTTTCATTTCATCGCATTTCTTTGACACAAAAAATACAATAAAATGAGAAGTTTGATGGAGAACAGTGAACTACAAAAAAGTTGAAAGATAATCAAAAATAAAAATATAAATATAAATAATTCTTGATTTAGAGGTGAAATATGTAGTAAATGTATTATCTTATTGTTTCTTATGTAAGGCGTATTTATCTTATTATTTCTTATGTAAGGCATGTGATAGAACAATAATGCAGAAAAATAGCGTCAAATACAATAAAGTTACTAGGCAAAGGAATATACGAGAGATAATGGATAACTTTGCTTGATTTGAAGGAATTATAAACTATTATGAAGCTGAAGGGCAATAATAATTAGTTCTTGATAACATAGCAATGAATTTTTATAATTTAACAAGTGTATGCAACACAGCTTATGCAAATCCAAACATAAAATTTGCGTACGTGGTTAAAGAGTATCTTCGATCAAAACTCTTAGTTCTTAGAAAATTACATCATTAAATTACTTTGAAAATTACATCATTAAATTACTTTGAAAATTACATCATTAAATTATATTAAATAATTTTGAATTATATATTACAATATTCTTCTTATTAATTATGTGAAATGCACAAAGATTAAGATAACTGTGAAGTAAAATTTCATTCCTATAAAAGTTTTTTTTTATTACCTTTTTAGAAAATTAGGTTAAAAATTCAGAAAATCATTGAACTATTTTAGATAAATATTTAAATAAACAGAATATATTGGGTACATAAATATATTTTGTACCTAATATTTTCTGTCCTTTTTTTAATTAAAGTCATAGAGTCTTTTATATCTTCCTTTTATAATTATAGTCCCATATAGTCCTTTTTTAAATTAAAAACCGACTGTTATTTGTTTAAAAAAATTAAATAACAATTTTTTCCAGCAGAAACTATTAAAATTGTCCACATTTTGGGTAACAAAAAAATTCTGCTAAGAAAAGAGTCTGATTACTTAGATGCAATCCAGTCATAAAGACGATTTTTAATACCTACGTGGGAAATTAAATCTGTCTCCATAAAAGGAATTTCCACGTGGAGCAAACCTATAGTAATCTGAAGGAGCAACACCTAGGCAGTATGTGGACGGGACAACACATCCTAGCGAAGTGGTAACTGTAGGAGGTGATTATCGTATTGGAAAAGAACTTTGTTATGACTTTCTCTATATTTTGAATGTTGTTTATTCAATTATTTGTTTAAATTATCAACTGTTATGTGTATCATTTAAAATTTCATAATGTAATACTTCAAAATCTGATTTTTAACTTTTTTTAATTGTTTAATACGCTTTCTTGTTATTTGTATTGAAATCAGAATTTTTAAATCACAGAAGCTATTCTTTGCAATATTTATTCTAAATAAGTGTACAACAGCAACCTGTGTGTTTAAGCTACAATTTTCTTAGCAGTAAAATAATGTATCATAATTTCTTGAAAATTCTGCTTGTTTGACATGAAGCTGAATCTTTTGAAATACAAGTTTTTTTTGTAATCAAAGAGTACTACTTACGTCATCTACTAAAAATTAACTGAGTCATATTAATTCATCAAATTCTGAAGTATTTCCTAATAAAGGCTCGAAATTAAGTTACAAACACGAATCATCTTGAATACTAATGGTTATAATTCTATTAAATTATTGACCCATGCATGATATTCATAAGGTATACATATATATCTCTAAAAGCAAAATAATATCAATCGAAGGAGGGATTTTTTCAAATATTCAAAACAAGCTACAAATTGCCCATATACAACACATGCAATTTTAAGAAACCTCTGACAAATAACAAAATGTGATTAGCCAGTACGACTTTTCAAGTTTGAAAGTGATTCTTCCCTTAGGAAAAATAAATTTGCTTATCAATATTTTTCATTCTAAATCTTATTCATTTAACAGTGAAACTTTTAAATCCTAAAAGCTTCTGATAGATGGTTCAAATTGAGCGAAGTCCTATCTTAGAGTAAACAAAAGATGCCCCATGAGATTAAATTTCAGGATTTTGACAGGCCGCACTATGCTGCGAATACACTCTTCTCAAAAAGTTAATCCACAGGCAAAGCTCTGTGATTCTCCCATTGTCGTTCATATTCCTTCCTCCTCCCCAAAGTATGTTTTATATACCTCTCCCCCTGTTCAGAATCCACCCCCAAGGCATCAGACAGAGCAGAATATTATCTATATATCGTCACGCGTATTTAAAGCCCATATCACAAATATACAGAAGTATTCAACCACCCGAACCTGATTCCTCCACATATGCAGTCTACTTCACTAAAGTAATTGATCATCCTTGCGTTGAAAGGCGATATCGTGTATTATCTCTGCCCTAGAAGAAGTTTATTCGAGAATCAATGTGTGCACGGAATTCTGACTCATCATTGAATAAAACATAGCTTTAATTTTGAATTGCTCAAGAATGATTTGCGTGATTTGGTGAAAAACTGATCATTTTGCATTATATATAACACCACTAGGCATAAATGCTCCTCTTAGCGAGTATTTCCAGCCTCTTCGCTTAAAATGGCCTAGGGTATTTTTAATGTGCAACGTGTCCATCTTCCTCAGATAATGCAATTTTCGGTCGACATTAAATGAACATTTTGGTAAAGGCACCTGGATATTCCGAGTTAGATGATAGTTTGCAAAATACTCCATTAAATATTTCAAAGAATCCAGTTCCGTCACACATAAACTCCAATAACTTTTTCAAAGTACATCATTTTCATGTAAATTTTTGGAGAAATAAAAATTATGTGCCAAAAAAAATTCAACTGATAACGTTGCAATGAAAGCTACAGAGCCTTAGTGCAAATATGTGAAAACCATATAAAATATTTAAAGAAATAATAATAAAATTAATTGGACAGTAGACATCTTGGAAAATCTATGCATTGAGTGCTCATATGAGTAACCGTCCGCAAAACTAGTCTTTTAGACACATAAAGAAATCCAATGTATGACAAAACAGGCACTGTGCTTCTTTTTAATTCCTAATTTTTACATTTATCATCATATTTACACAAAAACATTTTGATTTTTGGCATCCGGTAATATTTCTCGTATCTTTGCATAGACCAATATCAATGAAGTTTAGATAATTTAAACTTAAGAAATAGAATTGTTTATATGATTAACATATGAAGTTATGTTATTAACATATGAAGTTATGTTATTAACATATGAAGTTATGTTATTAACATATGAAGTTATGTTATTAACATATGAAGTCATGTTATTGATTTTAGAATAATGCAAACAACTTTCCTTGAAACGTGAATCTAAGAGAATTATGACCTTGAGAATTTAGATAAACTTTTTTCTGGAACAGTACCATTCATCTTGTATTTTATACGTAATAACTTTTTAATTCTTGTCGGATAATTCAAATATAATATAACTGCCATTTGCCTAATTTTTGTAATTATTATAAACAGCAATATTTGGCATTTTTATTTTTGTTATAATCATAGAGTACTTTGTCATATGTTCAATTAATAACCTACATTTGCATTTTCACTCATGCTGTAATCTGCATTCCAGATACTATGCATTCCAGATACTATTTATTTCTTGCTTTATATTTTATTGTAATCAGTGGTATATACAATCAATAACAATTTAATTCTTCAATTTCCATTTATATGTATGCTGTTTAATGAATATTTTCAGTCAAATCCATCATTATTCATCTTTATGATGATCAGTCAAATGATTATGATGATCAGTCATCTTTATTATGATCAGTCAAATCCATCATTACATTTTCCATTATGATGTCTTTATCTATAGATAAAAATTAGTAACAAAGAAATTGGTCATTTCCTTTCATAATTTAGGAAAAAAAATATTCCTTTTCAAAAATTTTAACTTTGCATATTGCAACGATGAAACTCGTCATACAATATTTTTTTTATAAAATATTAGTGAAATCTATGTTGAAGAAGTTTGAAAAAATAGGTTTGTAATATAACATTTGGACAACATTCTTTGCATTAGATTTCAAATAAAATACCATATTTTGAAAAAATGTAAATGAGGAATTTTAATACAAATAGGACATCAATTTCAGAAGTTTTGGAACATAGAAATCATATTAATATTCGCTTTTTATTTCACTCAGAAAGAAATAGTTCCTACATTATATGCCTTCATAATGCAATAAAAGCAATCCATTTATAAAAAAAAAACCTGTAATGTAAATATTATTTTGCAAAAAATAAAGCAACGAAGTACCATAGGAAATTTTACTTGTGAATACTTCGCATATACACCATGCGTATGTTGTATGTATTTGTAGATATTCATTAAAAGTAAATATATATCATTCATTTTATAATACATTTTTTTAAATGGAAATATAATAAATTATCGTTTTTGAAAATTAACGATAATAATTAACGTTTTTGAAAAAAATTATAATTTAAGGAAAAGCATATTCATTTATTAATGTATGCTATTTTGTGTTATGAAACTAGAATAAAATGTCAAAATCTTTATTCTTAAGTATGTTTGCAAAAATCGACTTAGTATTACTTCGCAAAATATTACTTTCCTATAAAAGTTAAGTCATATTTCAGATACAGAAATAAGCGAACTTTTTAAATTTTATATATATATATATATATATATATATATATATATATATATATATATATATATATATATATATATATATATATATATATATATATATATATATATATATATATATATATATATATATATATATATATATATATATATATATATATATATATATATATATATATATATATATATATATATAATGCAATATTGTTTAGCGTATTTATTTAATGTTATATGCAGTTTGATTTATATTTTATACATAATATTCTCTAAAATATTCTATTATGTCTGGACAGTCTTTCTATATTTTTAAGCAGCAAACGAACAAGCGAAATGCCGATAAAATGAAATTCTAACTAAATGTAAGGTCTATTACAGGCTATTGCTTTACCAAACGACAACGTCGAATATTTATTTATTATAGATATGGATAATCTAGAAATAATATTTATATAAGGATATAATAAGATAAGTAGGAATGCATATATGTAAATAAGCATATTTTATAAAAGAATAAACAAAATTCAGATGATTCCTTTATTAGGATATCCATATTGCCGAACAAATTTTTGTCATCAACCCTATGAAGAATAAGAGATATCTTAAAGAGTATGCTCCTCTGTAATAAAATAAATGGGGATTTTTTTTTCCTGAATTACAAATTATGGTTTTTCATGCATAGAATTTTATAACTTTTTAAATATAACTTTTTCTTTCAAGCTTTGAATTTTTTATTTAATAAAAAATATATTTCTGTCTCATTAAGATAAATTACATATGTTTCGTTACTATAATCTCGCCTAAAATTGTATGTAATTGCTTATTAAGAATGTAACACTTTTTCACATTGTTTTCAAAATTATATGACAATTTTTTGATTATTTTTGCTACTGGAAATTGTGTTTTAATAACTTATAATGTTTTTTTTATTTGTGAGTTAAAAATCAATCTTTGAGAAACTATTCACTATTTTTTCTCTATTGAAAAAATTTTTAAAATTAGTAATTGTATTAAAATACGATTTTATATTTAATTCGCCCATAAAAGTTTGTAATAAAAACTATTATTAAATTTCCTGCAATGCATTTTTAGTGTGTTCGTAAGTATTTTCTTTAACAAATATATTTCAACGAAATTCTCAATTTTATTGCGCATTTTATAAAGATGGTGATTATACAACAATAAATATTTTTTGCTATTGAAGAGGTTTGAAATTATTAAGGTCTTTAACTCCTATAGCAATTATTTATATTTAAATGCGTTTGAATGAAAACCATATAATGGATTAAACAATAATTTCCCTTTAACTTAATCTATTTTGCCCATGAAATTTTTTTGATAGTACATTTAAACATTATTTTTGAAGTAAAAACTGAAGAAATTACAAATTAACTATAAGAAAAATAACTTTCGACCAAAACAATTATTAAAAAAAACTTCCACCATATATTATATAAATGTATTTCTTCATACTGAAAACTGTTGTATAAACCACAGATAATTATCCATTTTTAAAAACAGAGAATATCGAATTAAAAATAATTAAATGTCACTTTTTTCTCAGTTGTATTTAAAAACTATTTCTTATGCAAATAATTCAAAAGTTTATTGAAAATAATGCTGATCAAGTCTCTTAATTGCATTTACTTCCTTTAAATTTTGATTAATCATTAATAAACGTTTTTCTTAAATTCCAGAAACTTGATGATACTTTCTAAAACAAAAAAAGGGCTTCATCCCTCATTTCATGGTCTCAATTCCCTTTTAGAACAGACCCCCGTAGAGGGCGCTTTTGGTTGATGCGACCGGGGGTAACATAAAGGAACTCTGGATTCGAGTTGTCCGTAGGTTACTCAGGAGTCAAGCACAATACGGAGTTGGTTCGCGGAAAGGAAGATGAGGATGGGAGAGTGAAGTAAGCGTTTGAAAGTTTTCTTCTCTGCGCGTCATTTTGACTTCTGAATTATTTGTAAGCCCGCGAAGTAGTTTGTGATTTTCCTGTCAGTGGTTTTCTTCAACAAGTGGATTTGAATTTTTATTGGTGAGAAATTGAAAATTTTAACTTTGCACTAATTATTTCAAAGGACTTTTTGAAAAAAAAGTATTGTTGCATATCGGAAAGGATTTTGAAAACTTTTTCATAATAATAACAATAATTAAATATATTAAATTTTTTTCAGGTTATAAAAATAATTTATTTCAAAATTTAAATATTTTGTTGAAATTTGAATTGTGAACACTAATCTTTATATAAAGTTTTATTGCATAGACAAGTGATTTTAAGACATTCCTTTATTATAATAGCATTATTTAAATACATATATCAAACGAAAACTTTTTAACATATTATTTTAACATATTAAAAAAATAAAATTTTCAATATTATGGTTGCAGCTGAAATTTAAATTTTATTCAAAAATGGATGAAGATTACGTAATAGACGGATACAACTATACTGACTATAACTATACTTATTGTCTAAACATGACTATGGAAGAATGTCGTCTCGGACCACAAAGAGATCCTTTGTCAACAGTCATACCCATGACTCTTGTGTACAGTCTAATCCTAATGACTGGCGTCACTGGCAACATTTGCACTTGCATTGTAATTGCTAGAAATCGCTACATGCACACTGCAACCAATTACTATCTTTTCAGTCTGGCTATATCGGATCTGTTATTGCTAATCCTGGGTTTGCCGCAAGAACTTTACCAGCTGTGGTACAAGTATCCTTATATATTTGGAGAGCCAGTCTGCATATTACGTGGGCTGACATCTGAGATGTCTACCAATGCATCTATATTAACCATTACAGCGTTCACAGTGGAGCGCTACGTTGCAATATGTCATCCATTCCGGGCTCAGACAATGTCACATTTGCCGAGAGCTGTCAAGACCATACTGTGCATCTGGATCATTGCAGCATTGTGCGCCTTGCCGACAGCTCTGCAATTTGGAATCCGATATGAAATTGATGACAACGGACAGACATTGTGGAAAACAGCCCTCTGCGGCATCATCAATCCATTTCCGCACATTTTTGAGATCTCGACAGGACTGTTTTTTGTTCTGCCAATAATCGTGATCTCGGTTCTCTATGTCTTCATCGGGATCCGTCTGCGTCAAGTGAGCATTGGCAACCAAAAGGACAGTATAAATGATTGCAATCATTTATCCAAGGCGAAGATGAATTCCAGGAAAGCCGTTGTGAAGATGCTTAGTAAGTTATGTTTATTCATTTTTCGCTTAGTAACAAATTGTGCAAAATGTTTGATTAATATTACAAGCCTTTTCTTTTTTTAATCTATTGTATTTTATATCAAAAAGAGCAGAATTCTTAATAATATTTAATTTACTGTAATCAATTTTTTCCATTAAAAATTTCACAAGATATGAATTGGAGCAAAAAAAAATATTCCTAACGCTTACAAACATTTTTTCTGCGTCTATTAAAAATATCATTTCTATTATTTTTAATGGAAATTAATTTTTCCATCAATAATATCACTAGATCTGATCTAAAGTAAAAAATATTCCTAAGGCTTACAAAAAATTTTTTCTGTTAATACAAAATATACCTATATAAGATAATGAAACAGAGTAAGATAAAAAACAAAACCAAAAATATATCTTTATTATTTTTGTAAATTGTCGTATTTTATTGATTTTGTTCTACAAATGCAATTTGATTCAATTAATATGATTAAATAGAAATCGTTTTTTTTCTGTTATGAACATTTGTATCTTTCGAATTTTTTAAGAGATTAGTACTTTTCTTGCATAAAGATGCTTAGTAAGTTTTATTTATTCATTTTCACTTAGTGACAAAACGTGTAAAATATTTGATTTATATTACAAGCCTTTGCTTTTTTTAAATCGTATCTATTTTTTTTGTAAAAAACAGCTGAATGTTTCATAATATTTAATTTATTGAAATTATTTTTTCCATTAAAAATATCCATTTCCATTAAATATATTTTAGGAAATAATTTTTTCCATTAACAAGATTCGAAGTGAAGTAAAACAAAAATATTCCTAACGCTAACAAACGATTTTTTTCTATTAATATAAATTGCACCGATATATAAAAAAATGAAACAAAGAAGGATAAAAAAATTAAACCAAAAATATATCTTTATTATCTTTGCACTTAATCATAATTTATTCATTTTGTATCACAAATACAATTTAATTCAAATAATACGATAAAATATCATTCTTGTTTTTTTTCTATTATTAGCATTTTTAACTTTAAATTTTTTAAAGATTTTAGTAATTTTCTTCTCCTTCTTCTCCTCAATTCTTGTTTTTGAAGCTTGCACTCAATTTCTTTCAATATTGCAAATTTTAAGGCAAGATTTCTTTATGACAGATTTCCTAAATTCTGTTCGAAAAGCAAATACCTAATTGAGAATTATTCCTTTTTAGTATGAGTTTGTGAAAATATAAAAAAAAATATTTATAGATTTACATACAACACGCATAAGCATTTATTTAAATCAGCGTTGATTTAAGATAAAATCTGTAAACTACTGTTCCTATAAAATATTATTAATGTAATAGTACAATTTTCTATATACTATTTTCTATATAATATTTAAAAGTTTAATGATGAAATATTTTCTAATTATTTTTATTTCTGTTATTGAATTTCATTTAATGTAAAGAGATATTTGGATTTCAAAATTATAATTTTTTTTATTTAATTATGAAATTTTTCCTGCAAGCCTTTTATAAGCTAATTAAATGGAATTAAGATTTATTAGTAGCATTTTTTGAATAGTGAATATTGAAACCTTTTTCATATGCAAGCTATTTTAATTTAAAGTAACTTCCTAATTTGACTTTTTAAATTTCTATATTTTATAATATTTCAACTTTAATTATAAATGTATAAAAATATGATTTTTTTATAAAAATTATTTCATTTTTAATATTATTTATAATATTACTTTTTTAATTACTATTTTCAAATGAACTGCATTCAATCAAACTTAAAAACTTAACGATAAACGCGATACATTATATTCAACATAGTATCTCTTATATAATTTGATATTTAATTTTGCTTCCTAATGTAATGTACGGGGTAATATTCGATTTAAAAAATTGTAAATTTAATGTGTTTTTACCTGAAATAGTGAATTATGTTTTAAACACTTTTGAAATGTCCAATTGATTATTATCTTTAAAAATGCAATACAAAATTAAATTTTAATGTATAAAAATACTCTTTTTTAAATTATTTTATTTATAATATTATTAATAATAACTATGTTGATTACTATTTTGATAATTTCTTTAAAAACTGCATTCAATAAAACTCGCAAATTTAATGATAAATATGATACTTATATTTACAGTAGTATCTATTATATAATTTGAAATTTAATTTTGAATTACACTGCAATGCATTGGGAAATGATCGTTTAAAAATTGTAAATGTAATGCATTTTCTAATTATATATTAAACACTTTTGGATTATGCAGTCAATAATGTGATTCATTATCTTAAAAAAATCAATTCAAAATTAAATTTTAATTAATATGTTCAATAATTCCTTCCAATTTTTAAATAAACATTCACAAATTTTATTAAAACTATATAAAATGGGAAATTCAGTGTTGAGAGCAATATTTAAAAAAAAGTTAAATATAAAATATTTAAAAAAATAATATAAAATAATGCACTGAAGGCAAAGGAACTCCAGGCTATGTCTGCTTTTAACACTGTAGTATTTATTTATTTATTTGATAAAATACTCTTTCAGACACATCCCCCTCCACTAGACATAACTCCTGGAAGTTTTGCTTCCTTTGGAAGTAAGAGATAGATTTATTGTTTAAAATATACAGGCGCGGAAATTTATCATCCAAAATGAATATAAGTCATCCTTCTAGGAAAGCGAAAGAAGAAGCATTTCATCCGAGTATTTTCCTTGGGGTGCGATGAAGTTAATTAAGATCCTTAGAATCTATAAGGGAGAGCGAAAAGGGGGAGTGGCCTGTCAGGAAAGAACGGCACTTTAATGTTCCCACAGTTAGTTACTCTTACTGATGTCCAAATCAATATGGTTTCATTTTCGAAACCATCCAAATGATACAACTATAAAAACCTTTCATTCCAACTTTTAATTTTTTTGTACAATATAATACTTTATAATGCATTATATATTATAATGTTTAATTATTTAATGCATTATACATTATAATGCTTCATTTTATGTATGATGTCGTTCATTCACTCCGACATCTAGATTGTTTTGACTTTTTAAGCTATAGTAAATTTATTTGTTAGTATGTATGGAGCTATAATAGTGACATATACAAAAAAAAAAAAAAAAAAAAAATACATATCATGAAACCTCAAAGTGGAATTTTCAATGTACTCGAGCTTGTATGTATAAATTTCAGAAACTGGCAATGTATTATTTTATATTGTAGAATTTTAAGGAAGGTAAAATTCATTTTGTGTTTAGTGTTAATGTAATATTAAAAGCAGTAATAATATGTTTTAGAAATTAAAAATTCTTTAGTTTATTTAGTTATAATTTTTTTTTTTTAAAAAATAGACGATTAAGGATTTTTTTTTTCCTTATACAATGCAATTATGTGCATTGGCATAGATTTGTAAGCATCTATTTTTGCATTTAACAGCAAGAATTTACAACGATTTTAAAAATTATTATTAGAAAAAAATCATCAAATGCTTATTTTCCGTTTCACACAAATATCATCCAAATTCATTTGAAATATATTATATATTTCATAGAATGTCAAATAAAAATTCATAAGAATCAGAAATATGATATTTAATAGTCTAGCTATATAAACTGTTAAGTTACGTTTTCTATTTTAAAAAATTTGAACTTTAAACTCCTTTAAGATTTAATATGCCTGTTTTTGTATGTTAAAATGTTTAATTAAATATTATACATTGCTAAAGCCAGTGTGAAAAGTTAGAAGGGTTTGATATAAGTTCTAAGTGATAAGAAAATTAATTAAGAATGAATAATGCATATGGAATTAAAAATCCAGCATCCATTACTAACAGATAAGGGATTTTCTTTCATTTAATATTTTATTTCAATTATTAAATTATCAGTATATAAAAAATATAAATTTCAGAGCATACCATTTAAATAACACTTGGAAAAAAAGCTTCTTTTTAAAATTAATTAAATTAAAAGACAAAATTCTAGTTTCAGGACGATTTTTAGAGAAAACAAAATAAAACTGAAAGATATCTGCTGCACTTGATAATGGAAGACTTTATATTTAACGAGAGGGCACGAAACCAAACTCATTATCTTTAAAACTGCTTTAAGACAAAAAAAAAAAAAAAAAAAAAAAAAAAAAAAACATAAAAGTGACGAAGCACAGAGAAGGATTACCAAGTTGCGCACGAAATATTGTCGAGATTAAGTAAAAGAAAAAATTTTTTTCTTGCACGTCGTGTTTTTTACAATATTTAATCCACATAGGCAATGGTTATTTTTTTTTAAATTTTTGCTGATAAATGTAATAAAGAAAGGTCATTTCACCTACACATAAACTATTAAAACATTTTCCAAAAGAACTTATTTCACTTATTTTGCTTCTAAAATAACATATTTTTTTTCATATAATCAGAAATGCAGTATCATTGAAAAATGATAGTTGGCGTCTGCACTAAACACGGACACGCGCTTTCAAGGACGCGTCATGAATGACATAGAGTTGCTCAGCGAGGAAATAGTTGCATATCATCTTTGTACATATAACTGTTGGGTCTTTCTGGAGAGATTTATGATGTTTATGTTCAATTACCGAAAGGAAGATAGATGAAATCAGCCAAAACTTGCTTACGGAATGGATATGTTTCTGCCATCAAGACAAATAGTGATCTAGAGTAAAGCATTACCAGAATTAACTGTCGACAACGCTTGCCATTTTGAATCAAAGAGATTGTATGTGAATGTTTCCAGAAGGCATAAAATGAATTAATAATTCAAGTGAACTCTATTCGAATGTTCTTTAGAAAGGAGAAATAATAAAAAAAAAAAAATGAAAGTGCTCTATCTTTTCCCATCAGTTTTTTAAATTGTGTATTTTTAATCACTCTTATAATTTTCTTACACACACACACACACACACACACACACACACACACACACACACACACACACACACACACACACACACACACACACACACACACACACACACACACACACACACATATATATATATATATATATATATATATATATAATTCGTTTTTAGGAATCCGAGAGTAGCAAACTTGAGATTTTAGACATTGGTACTTCCCTAAGGGATAGTAAGCTCCTTCTTTCAACTTTCCACTCACCCCTTTTACGACGAAATATGTTATTCCTGATGCGTGTGGTAAAACGAAGGTTTTAGAATCCGATAATGAATAGTATAAGAACCAGTGTCTCTGATTTATAGCCTCAAATGTTTTTCATGGTTGACTTCTCTATTCATCAACTTCTTGACACATTATCGATTTTAAGAGAAGTATAAAAAAACATTTTTTTTCTGGAAACTGTTACAACAAACAAACAAACAAAAATGTAACTGCAGTACTCGCCTACACGCCAGCTTTAATTCTTGTGCAATTTTTTTTTATTTCATTTCCACTGTTATGATAGATACGTCATCAGTGGTCACCTCCCTTAGCTCCAAGACATCCATTAAAGTCAAATATCACAAAAAAAAAAAAACCCTCGATGCCCAGATTCAATAACTTGGTCACCCATTTCTTCCATTAAATACATCTTTTTGTATGCATCACTCATTAATTAGAATGCTCTGTGTACATTATGCAAGTAAAATTTAATATAACAGTTTAGTTTGTATCATGAAATGCAATTCATGAAATTTATTTCACATGACTAAATTAATATATTTAATGAAGTCGAACAAGTTATTGTTAAGATAAATTATCGTGCATTTGGTGAATGGTTTGAAATTTTGAATATTTGAGCGAATTCTCCATACGAGTTCTCCATACGAAAATTTATTAAATTACCTTGTCCGTGAGATAAATTACTTTTAAAGTTACCATAAAAATGCCATGAAATAAGACTAAAAAAAATCTTGCAATTGCTGAAGGAGATAATATTCCAGATGTTCAAATTCCTGTTATAGCATATGTTGATACAGAATTTTGTATTTTAATGTTTTTCTTTTTTTTCATACAACATGGAAATGTTTACCACGACTTACTTAGAACAGAATTTGGCTTCGCTGTCTCGTAGTGCAAATTCAAAACATGATTGTTTGAAATATTTAACATGCAAACCTGCCTTTTCAATGTCAAAGAACTGTTAATGGTGTGGAGTGAAAACTCGGAAATGAGATAGTTAGTTAGTTGGGGGTTCTTTGGCGCAAGGGCCAGATTTAGCCATGCTGCGCCAATAGTATGGTAGAAGTTACTGGTCAAATGGTAAAATGTAATCTACGATGTCCGGCAACACCTCAAATTCAAGATATATCCTTAAAATGACGTTTATATAGCACCAAATTAAAAGAAAACGATAATCCGAGTTAATGAAAATTTATAATTGAATCAATTATTTGATAATACTTAAAAAAAAGTACTTTATTAAGCTTGGACATTCTTAGCAATATATATTTTATTTAGCAACTTAAAAAAAATCAGTTAAATATAAGATTTTTTTAAATCAGATTTTCCTGAACTACATAATATACAATAAAGAATTTCAGATACTGAAAAATGTATATATACACATATATATAATTTTAATTTTTTTTATTTTACCACATTTAAAAAGTGAAACAATATGTGAAAAAGAATTAGATTATATAAATTCTTAAATATGTTATATTAAATGTGTGAAAAAGAATTAGATTATATAAATTCTTAAATATGTTAAATTAAATATGTGAAAAAGAATTAGATTATAATAAATTAGAACTTTTTAAAACCAAGGTATTGTTTTATAAATTTCCTGAATAGAACTCGAGATACTTTCACCAAGAAAAGTTAAAAGCATTAGAATGATAGTGGATTTTCCTTATTTCAGAAAGTTTTTATCATCAAGTCCCTTATCTTTGTCGTAAATAAATGTATTCACAAGAACTCTTCAACAGAGTAGAAAATAACAAACAGTCAATAATTCTCAAGTCCTTTTATTTTGCTCTAGAGTTCTTAGCTTTTGCGGAACTCTTTTTTAAAACTTTTTCTGTCTGATTTCAGCTTTTTCCATTTATTTAAAACGATAGAGGCTAATGGTTTCGGCATCAGAATATGTTTTGGATTTCAGTTTTAAAATAGGAATACAGCATTGTGATTTAATAAGCCGCCGAAAAGGTACAGACATTTTTAATATTAAAGTTTATAAATCTCGTATTATAAAACTTCAAATACAAGGAGTGTTCAAATAAAGAGGTGCGAAACGGTATTGTGGGTATAAATGAAGACTTTATTCAAAATATACACTATAGGCCTGAGCACAATGATCCCATTGATTAACGAGTCCAAGGATTCCTTGTTCATAGAATTTCGTACCGTCCGAATTGAAGCGCTTCTCTTTCAGATGTTTTCAGGGGACAAAACACATGAAAATCGCAGGAAGACATGTTCTTACTGTAAGGTGGATGGTCGAGCTGCTCTTACTTGAACTTGAAAAGTTCAGCGTATGTGATCCTGGAGGCGTGTGGACGCGAGTTATCATGGAGTAAAACCACACCCTCTGTGAGTAGCTCTGGTCTTTTGTTCTTGATGGACCTGCGTAGTCTTCGGAGTTAATGGTTCTTTTGTGCTCAAGAAATTCAACAAGTAACGACCATTGGGTGGCGAACTCAAGGACGCTGTGAAGCACTGATTCTCGTCACAGCCACAGATATTCCGGGAAAAAGGTATCAACCCTTCGGCTCGTTAATCAATGGCATCGTTGTGCTCCGGCCTACGGTGTATACTTTGAATAAAGTATCCACTTATATCCACAGTGTCATTTTGTGCCTTTTCATTTGAACACTCCTTGTATATAAAAATTGTAGATCGGCGACTCAAATTTAAACTGCAAATATGCATGTAAATTGAAAGAGGATTGTGAAGATAAACACTTTTATTGTTTTATGAAATTTTAAACGGATTATTTGTTTCTTAAGTCAATCAATGGTAAAAGTAGAATTAATTTATGTAGGGTCTTATTTATATCTATATGCTATGTCTAGTAGCTCATAAAGTTATTGTAATTGATTCTAAATTATATTCTAAAATGTTTATATATAGAAGCTAGGTAATTAGTTTTCGACATTGGAACTTCCATATGTTTATACTATGTATTTTTTAGTAACCAATAGCATTATTATTTATCGATCCTAATCTCACATGTTAGATCCTAATCTAACATGAAACTGTTATCGGTATATATTTGATACAGAAACTAGGTAAATGATTTTCTACGAATCTTCTCCTGTATTTAATTGATAAAATAAAAAAATAATAATTAAGATTTTTGTTGTTGAAAAATATGTTCCGTATTGATATATTCACAATTATTTGATAAAATTTTCAAATAGCTTAGTTGTCTAGTTTTGAAATCTTAAAGAAAATTAGACAGAGAGTTAAGTGTTTACAATGCTGATTATGTTTTTTTAGATATTTAATTTTTATATATCAAAGATTTAAAATAGGAAATTAAAAAATGAACAAAATATTATTCATTAAATCTAATTCTGCATCTGAAAAAATTAAATACAGTATTTGATTTTTTCAAAGCTTATCTTGTCCATTTCTAAATTCATTGTTGATATTTCTTTATAATTAAATATTATCATGATAAAGTGAGTGTAATTTATCTTTACTGCCATTCTAACTTACTAATTGTTATTTAAATTCTTCCAAATGTAAATGAATTATCCCTTTTTTCACTAACAAGCAAAAGGTATTATTTGATTGTATAGATCCTAGTCAAAATCAATTTCTTCTATTTTAACTGCTTACAATACAAGCGTATAGCTCATCATTATAACATACAAAACTTTCCTTCGAAAGAAAAATATTTCGAATGCAAGAAATGTTTAGATACGAAATTTTCTATCTGATAAGAAAACACTTCCGCACTGAGCTTTAAAATGATTAAGTAAGCTTATTATGAAATGCCCAACGAGTTATGATAGAATTTATGAGTGGAATCATCCTAAAAATGGTCGACAAAATGTCAAAGACGATGAAAGATCAACGCAAACGGTATTCTTAACAGAAAAATAAGTTATCATCGTCAAAGTAATTATAAAAAAAATGCCATTCAAAACCTGTTGCCAAAATTGCAAAATTAGTTTCGCTTAGCGTCTACATGGATCGATGAAATGCTAATTAAAAACCTTTGGAACGCCATTGTTGTTTTCCATTAAGCAACCGCCTCACTAGTCTCTAATGGTGTCAAATTACCTTCAAAACCTTACATCCCATTTTCAGCCAATATCCAGTATTCATCATTTACCACAAATGGCATTTTCTCCTATTCCCCTCTCATAGAATTCCCTTTCTTTATTCTTTGGATTATGAATTTACTTTGGGAGAAACGATCCTCAAGTTCCGAATAAGTGCAGCGAAACACTAGAATGCGCAACAAAAGTACTGACGAAAGTGATTAACGGCAACTTGTAATTCACATTTTATGAGCAATGACAGAAAATGCATATGTGCTTATGATATTTAATTTGAAAAAAGAATCATTAAATAATATTTTCAATTTATATTCCTTCTTCTCTAATAATAATTTCTAGAACATTTCGGATGTATTAGAATTAAAAAATAAAATTATAAAAGTGTTTTGTAACTGAAAAATAATATTGAATATTTAATATAACTGTGTCAGTAATTAATTCAAGCCAAATAGATCATATCCTATACATAAAAAGTTTTACCTCTAATAGAGAAAAAAACTTTTAACATAAGTCTCTGCTAATTACTATGGATTAAAATGTCCTTTGCGTTATTTTTAAAAATTAGAGCTGCTTTCAATCTATGCTTACAGAATCAACTTCCAAATCACCTAGTAAAGAAACAAGCGCCGTTCCTGTTGCAACACTTGTTGGGCGAGGCATTTTTGGAAACGCAGTGAAGAAAGAAGCTCTGAAATTCTTGGAAACAATGTGCGCAATCTGCTCTCATTAGTTTTCCATTTTCAAAAAGAATCTGTCAGAAGAACCCTACTTTAGAGTGAATAAATGCGTTCTATCGATTACCCATTTGTCATCTCATTTCCGTTAAAATGCGCTACTTTCCATTAGAGTCCTAAGTTTTAATGACTTGTGAATAAACTAATTTTAGTGCTTTTGTTTGATAATGTTATGGATATAAAATTACAGTTAATGGAAAGTTAAAAACGATGGATTTTAATGGCTCAGGTTCCATTTCAAGTTACATTTAATATTTTACTCAGTGAAATATTTAAAGATTTTTAAAAAAGAGTAATTTATACAATGGTTGGATAAAATTTCTAATTTTTTTTATCTATTCTCTACCGAAATAATAAGAAAAAAATACTTATATGTAATAGCATAATAACTTAGTTATTTTTTATTAAACTTCGGAATTGTTAATGTGCATATTATCTACGCTACTGTAACGCTTTTAATAATCAGATGCTTAGAATGCTAAAATGCAATGCATTAACATTCATTTTTTTTAAATATAAGTAAAATAAAGGATGCCCTAAAATTAACGCAAGCTTTGAATTTGTCACCATTCGTGCAGTAAAGGATTGGCGGCCTTATTAAAAAATCATTTGACATCTTATAGGTTAGGATAAGTAAAAAGGGAGCGTCACACAATAGAACAGTGGGTAAACGCAAGATTTAAATAAAAAAGAACAATTTTTTTCTTTAAATTGTTGCATTTTTACTGAAGCTTAAAGTACATAGGATGAGGTTATGTTTGTTATAACACATAGGGCAAATAGCCTCTACGGCCACGCTGCACATATACAGGCTTTTGACGAAACTTTATATGACCATTCTGGGAACAAGGAATCCTTTGGCTCGTTAATCAATGGGATTGTTGTACGCAGACCTATGGTTTAGGCTTCGAATAAAGTATTCGTTTATACTCACAGTGTCGTTTCGTACCTTTTCATTTGAATAACCCTTGTAGATGTAGTAGGTAACTATACCCTTCAAGAGTGCAAATCCAATATATTCTATTAATGATCAATAAACTTAGAGGGGTTAAAAAAAGATTAAGACGAACAAAAATTGCAATGCGATGTGACGGCGCATACCGCGTTGAGAGGGTGAAAAGAGAAAATTTTTCATCTCACATTCGAATACAGTAATAATTAGGAAAATATTTATTTTATCAAATATTATAAGAGTTGTTTGAAGTGGCGATCTCTGTGTCATTGTATTGTTTAAAACGATGTGAAAACTTTTCCTATGCGCTTGAAGAGACAATGCTTTTGATGTACCCTCAATGATGGTATTCCAAATTATAAGATCCTATGAAGTATACCTAAACATCACATAAATAAGTCATTTAAACCAATCTCGTAGGAAAAAGTCATACATTGAGACACGGTGAACGTGGCAACTAAGCAATGGGTCCTAATTATTCATCGCACCTCCTTGGATATATAACATCAAGATGATTACGAACAGACTTGGAAAAAAAAGTGTAGGAGCACCATCATGCATAAATAACATTTCCTGGTGCACTAAAACCGACTCACTTTGAATATTTCAAGAAGAATATAACAACGTACGTTCTTGTTTTTTAAAAGAAACAGAGTACATTACTCCAATCCATTACTATATGCCCAATATCAGGCATTCGGGCATATAGTAAGACCCCATAAAATGAACACATGATTCCTGCCCATATATACTGGAGCTGAAACTCTGTCGAGATTTCCAATGTACATTGGTATGGAGATTGTCCAAGCCATAAATGTGTTCATTATGTGTGTCGACAATGTTTTCTGGACACAGAAACTACATGCGTATTAAATGATTTTCACTCTTTCATATAGTTTGCGATGCAATATGCCATTGCAATTTTTGTTTATCTTGAAGCCTTTTAACAACCCTTTGAGTTTTTCGATCATTAACGACCAAATTGAGCTTCTTCCACAACAAATTAACTATGAAGTAATAATTAATTTAAGAGAATGCAGCATTAATCTTTCTTATAACATTCTACATTAAATGTGAAAAAGTATATTTCTAATAGTATATTTTAAATTTAGTTGTCTCCTGTTAAATAGTGTTTTATTTTTTAAAATAATAGAAAATAAACTGATAAATCGTTTTTTAAATAAATCATATATGTTATCTTTTTTAATAAAAAGGTATTGCATATATGAGATAATACATATTGACTAAGTAAATCTCCATGTTAATTAAAACATTTCAAATACAATAAAAGTGAAATACCAAATACAGCAATGCAATAAAAGTAAAAACATGTATATTTCTACCAATATATTTTAAATTGTTTCCTTCTGTTACATTGTGCGATTCTATTAAAAAAATATGAAATTAAATTAATAAGCCTTTTTTTAAAAAAATAGCATACGTGTTATATTTTTTAATGAAAAATATTGCATATATACAATAACACATTATGGCAAGCAAATCTCCATATTTATAAAAGTGTTTTCTTTGCAACAAAACCTCTTCCCAAATACAAAAAAGATTTGAATGTTTCTCTAGCTTACATTTATTGAATTACCTTGTAAGATATTTCTTGGAGCACAGTAAAGGGAAACAAAGTAAAGCAATCACTGAGAAAGTGTAGGAAAATAACGTGTTCGGGTTGTGCCATCTTAACCGAGCCATTTTATGTTGTTCGCTATTGCGTGAATGTCGCTATGTCGGAGACTAAAGTTGTTTGTGATGGCGATTTTTTTGGAAGTAGTTTAGTGAGACTTGTATAGTAGACAGCTTAAGTAAAGGATGAAAACTACTCATGAAATCTTTCAGCAAATACTATTCTTGAGTAAACTACTGAGATACATCCCTTGGTGGTTACTATTTCTTTTCCTGAAATCCTTTATTGCACTTTCTTACATTCATTTTATATATTCTGACAACTTCGGTTTCCTATTACATTTGATATTATATAAAAACAAGTTTCCTTATAACAATTATTAGAAACATTTACTTCTATTTACCATCAGTAATTTATCATTACCTGAATGTAAAATAGTTGTACTCAGTAATTATTATTACTTTCAGATTCATTGTTTCTAATTGCATATTTCCAATTTTCTGTTTGCGATTTTTTTTGAAGTAGTTTAGTGAGACTTGTATAGTAGACAGCTTAAGTAAAGGATGAAAAATACTAATGAAGTCTTTCAGCAAACTCTATTATTGAGTAATATTTTTTACATTCCTTGTTGGTTACTATTTTCCTGAAACTACTAATGAAGTCTTTCAGCAAACTCTATTATTGAGTATTATTTTTACATCCCTTATTGGTTACTATTTTCCTTAAACTACTAATGGAGTCTTTCAGCAAACTCTATTATTGAGTAATATGTTTTACATCCCTTGTTGGTTACTATTTTCCTGAAACTACTAATGAAGTCTTTCAGCAAACTCTATTATTGAGTATTATTTTTTACATCCCTTATTGGTTACTATTTTCCTTAAACTACTAATGAAGTCTTTCAGCAAACTCTATTATTGAGTAATATTTTTTACAGACCTTGGTGGTTACTATTTTTCTAAAAACCTTTATTGTACATTTTACTTTCATTTTATATATTCTGACTGCATAGAATTCCAATTAAATTTGATAGAAAATTAGAGCGAGTTTTCACGTAATTATTATTATATACCTTTACATTTACCAGTAATAACATATCTTTACCTATATGTAAGTAAAATACTTGCACTTAATGATTTTATTGCTTTCTGGTTCACTATTTTTAATTACATATTTTCTACTGTCTTTTTTCTTGCAAAATGGAAGCAGAGATTCATATGATTCAGCAACTGATTTTAAATTGAACAGAATGAGAAATTTTGTAATATTTTGAATCAAATTTCAATTCCACATTTATTTCTTCACCTTTACTGTAACTCCATAGTTCTGCCATTAGGCAATGCGTTAAATCACACACTAATGGGTCTGTGGAAAATGCTGATAAATTCAAGTGTTACAGACAGTTGTATTGGAGCATGTCAAATATTATATTAAACGATCAGTATTCAAAGTATTTATTTGATGTGTTCCATTTGTTAGATATAAGCTGCCTGCTACATAAAGATACGTTTGTGTTTTAATGCATACCTACATAGAGGTTGGGGAGTTTTTTGATTAGGCAGAAACAGTTTGAAAAGAAAATTAAACTTGATAGATTAAATTATGAATACAATTTAAATCTTTGATTGCAGTTTATTTAAAATTTGAAGAACTGCATCCGATAATGAATTTAATTTTTATATGTGTTGTACTAGATTAAATTTTGAATTCAATGTAAATCTTCGATTGTAGTTCATTTTAAAAATTCAACTGAGTCATATAAGTGATTTCATATTTAAATGTATTTGTACTTTATACGTACTTGTACAAATTACATGTGCTTTAATTTTTTTATATTTATAATTCTCAAATATGAGTAATGGATATATGAGTGCAAGTGCTAAGTGGATAAAAGAACTAATATACATTATTAAAAATAGAAGTTTAGAAACTCTTTTAACAATTTTCTTTGATTTAAGAAAATAATATATCTGCAATTTATTTTTCTCCTAGCCAAATTATAAATTAAGTATATTAGAGCTAATAAGGAAATAATATTCATTAAACTACATAAATTATTTCTTAAAAATATATTTAAAAGGAAAATAAATATCTTGAATTACTCCTGTCTTTTATAATACTAAATGTAATTCTTAATTTCCCTTTTATTTACCAATCCAAATCATTTTAAAAAGCTTATTAAGATTCTCAGAGCTTTTAAATTAAGAAAATGTATAAACCATTTTTCATAGTTCTAAAATAAAATGTGATACTTAATTAAGTATTTTTGTATTTTTTACACCAAATTTACAAATAGAGCGTTTAAGGAAAATTGAATATATTATAGATTTTTTTTATTGACATGTAAAATATCTGTAATAAAAAGCAAATTACGGATTCAGAAAACAAATAAAAAACGAGGAAATTAATTATACTCAAGTAGACAAAAGTGTAAGATTATATGCTTAAAAGTTTTACTTAATTAAATCTTTTACTTCTGTTAAAAAATATAATATTCGAAAAAATTTGGAATTTCCGTACATAATTAGAATGAATACAATATTTAAATAACATTGTGCACAAATTAATTATATATATTTAAGGTAAAGTTTTGCAAATGGAGGCAGAATTTTTATTTTATAATTTTTACTATGAAAAGAATAAAGAACTTAATACAAGGCAGATGTTTGAGTAATTTTTTGTCTGTAATCTTATTACGAAACTTTCGTCGTTGTTTTTAATAAAATAGAAATAAAAATTATCATTTATTTTTATTATTTTATTACACTATAAGGTAATTAGAAATCAGATATTATCTAATTTTAATACAAACTCCACTTTTTTATTTTTTTCTTTAAAAATTCCTAAGTGGATTAATTTTTAGGCTTCAAACCAATAGTATTACTAACAAAATTATTGCATTATTAATAAGAGCAGCAAATATCCATACTCTATTTCAATTTCAATTTTTTATGAAATTTTATGCAACACATATTTTTAAATGCTTTTGTTGGGCCTTTTATTATTTCTGCAGAAATTTTGGGGCATCGATATTAATATTGCAAAAGAGTTTGTGTTATTTATGTAAATTTAACGATTTTCACGACCATCTTTATCAATATACATATTTTTTTTCATTATTGTTGAAATAAGAAATTTTTATTCAATAATTAAGAAACTATTCCCATCTTTTTCAATTGTAGCAGCTCCAACGGTGAATACTTTAAATGCGGACTGAGAAATCTCTTATATTGTTGATAATTTTCGCTTTCCCCATGGATGTAGTAATTATATGGGGTCTAATTACACCGTTCTCATGACGGAAATTACCTTAATTAGCAATGACCAGTAAGACTAAACTATATTATTTACTTCATTACTCTAACATCGATAGACATATTGTTTACTCCGAATACTTAGGTAGGGTAGGGCTTGAGTTGTTTCGATGTGATAAATGACACTCAACATATTTAAAATCACAGGATTTGCCCTTAAGCTGCTTATTAATATGTAATTAAGTTATCGTCCTTTTGATCTTTTACAAAATTACTTTTGAAATGTATAATAACAAATAAATTAGTTATTAGTTATTAAGTTATTATAATTTATAATAACTTAAGAATTTAAAAGATATTTAAAACAATAAAAGAAGTAATATTTGAGTCTATTTCGTAATTCATATAATTTTCAATTATTGCTTTCAATTTAAATTTTAAAGTAAAAAAGAAATTTTGAATTCCTGTGAAGAATATCGCAAAATATAATGTTTTTAAATTTTCACATTTCAAAAATTTTAAAAAAAGATACAATTTAGTAATCACACACATTGTTGACATTGTGTATTGTTAAACATTATTAATGACTTAATAGAATTTTGCGAAATAAGGAATTGGCTTTAAAAGTTATATTAAGCTGCAACAAATTTCTTGTGTGACTCTTGAATCTGTTAAAAACTTCTTGTGTATTAATAACAAAAGCTTTTTTACTTAAAAAAACTCCACATATTTTACACTGTTTTAATGCATTTTTACTCAGTTTTTTTTTAAAAAAAATAATTAAAAATAAATAAGATCAACAAAAATACTCAACATCTTCCTATTTGAAACGTTGATTGCAAGTTTTCTCTATTCACCTAAAACGATCCCATCATTTTCCTGATTACATTCCGCGTCATAAAACCGGCTCAATTGGTATTTACCGACAACAATAACCATTATCCTGATTCATTTATAATTGCTTTCCTTATCAATAGCAAGCAGCATTAATTTCCTTTACGATTCTTCTCGTGGTACCAATTCTTACTCGTGGCATAAAAACTCCAAAACTGTTAATTACATAATAGAAATAATTGTAGAATATCTCATTACCCTCAATCATTACATGCAACTGGAAACCAGTACTTGAAAAGGATATAATAGGAGATATAAAGCTTCAAAATGTTTCGAACTAAGTTTGTTTTGATATTGGAGATAATACAATAGTGTTACATTTCTTTGTGTTTCAAATGATGAGAAATGTGAGCGTTTGGTAAATAATTTCGGCAATGTTTATTTTCGAGAATTTGGTGTCCCCTTATATGGGGTGGGGTGAAGCATTCTGTATTGCACTTTAATGAAGCATACTGAAATTTCATTAAAGTGCAATATTATTGGAAATGTAAAATAGTTGGTATTATTAAACAGTTATTAATATATGTGGCTAGGATTCTCCTATTTAATTGCTATTTTCATAAACATAAGTTTGTTAATTTTTTTTTTTTTTTTTGCTTATTATGGTATATCTTAAATGTATTTCATACATTTTAAGATATCCAGTGAAACTATTTTTTGGATAGAAACTTATTTAACATTTTTCTTAAAATGTTTTTGTTTCGGCTTTCATTTCTTGTTACATTACCTGATTATTAAATTTAGTAATATTGTATATAGTATGTAAAAATGTTGTAATAATGTTATAAGTGATACGATTTATAAATTTCTTTAGATTATTACATTTTTTTTAATAGTTCATTCCATAATCGTAAATATATTGTGAAAACATTTGACTCACTTATTTTTTTTTTCTGCTATTGTACCAAATGTCTACGTGTTAATTGGAAAATAATTAAAATATCAGTTCAATGAGGATGTGCTATTTCCTTATTTGAACATTTCTTATAAGTTGATCACATAATTTTAACTTGATTCTTTATGGAACATTGGCATGTCATAATCCCCTTGAATTAAAGAGATATTACAAGATTCAATAATGATGAAATGAATTGTAATCGTCAGAGAATATTAATAAATAAGACGAATAATAAAATTAAATTTAATGAATATATAAAAAAATTCAAACAAAAACGTAAATGTGCAGATGTGCCTAAATGAGTAAAAGCATTTTTATAATATAAAGATATATATAAAGATAATAAAAGAATTATATATATATATATATATATATATATATATATATATATATATATATATATATATATATATATATATATATATATATATATATATATATATATATATATATATATATATATATATATATATAATTTTAGATATGTAGCTTTATTCTTTATTAAGTTATTGAAGAATTTTTGATGAATGACAGGAGAGTAAGCAATGTTGCTGGGCTTACTTTTCAGATTCACACACCTGTAAAAGAAGCTCATTTGGCAAAAAATATTGCCATTTTATCGATTTATTTATTCGGGGCATCAAATGAGCTATTAGAGCAAGGTATTCGGTGATGACACAAAACTTCAATGATACTCTCCACAGTGTCATTTGGAGTAAATGCTCAAAAGTTACAACTGCATCGGTGAAGCAGAATAGCAGAAATATACATTTAATCCATTTTGATACGAAAACTAATTTTTTTAAAGGTGTTATGATCAAGATTTGTAAAGTTTTAATCTTTCGTCAGTTTTTCTTTATCACTTCAGTATGCAAATATAATATTTGGTTTCAATAAATTTTTTCATTTTTTAAAAATGTTAACAATTTAGAATAACTTGAATCATATTTTGTAAAAATTATAGGCAAACTGGATAGATTTTATATTTTGATAAACTTTAAATGCCTTTTCCTCCATGTTGTGTTTTTGCTTATATGCTACATTTCGAAAGCTTAGTGCTTTTTTAAAAATTGAGGTATGAGTGTGAAATTTTTTGGGAATGTTCAGAAATATATGTTTTATAAACCTTTATATGGAATTAGCTTTAAGATGTGTAGGAAATTTTATAAAAATGTTCAAAGTCAGAATTTCTGCACTTTTTCAGATTTATTTCTGTGTGTTTTTTGCAATAAAAAAAGTTATAAAAAATTAAATACTGTTGGTAGGAGGAAATCCATACTGAGTTTTAAGTAGTATATTAATAGCTACCTGGAAAAAAAGTTGGAGAAAAATCTTTATATTTAAAAAAAAACCTTAGGATTTTTAAAAAAAAGCTCAAATTTTTTTTTTAAATGTAAATTTTCAAAAAAAATTAAATTATTTCAAAAAAATTTTAGAGCAGTGTTATAGGATACTATTTTACATAAAATAAAAGTAAAACACAATTTTAAGCATTAAAATGTGAATAAAAAATATTTTGAGGCACTGTAAAAATATTTTGCACGGTAAAAATTCAAAAATATTTTGAGACCTTAATGAATTCTCTCTTCCAAATATTAATGTATTTAGACTCTCATACTGCTCTTTTTGAGTAATGTAAGCGTAGTAGTAGAAAATAAATAATTTTAAAAATATTATTTAAGTGTCTCAATCTATTTTTTTTTATTTTTATAAATGTTTCAGCAGTTAAATTTTTCATATCTCAGAATTATTTTTAATTTTTTTTTTAAAATACTAACAACCTACTATACTTTTTCACACATTTTCAACATTTAATAGCCTGGTTTCTTGGAATTGCAATAGGTTCAAATGTTTCATTAAAATTAAATTCATTGCCACCTTTATTATTTGGGATGTTTGGACGCATTATATGGAATGAGGCTCCAAAAAATATAAAAGAATAAATATTTTATACTAAAATAAATTTTTATTTGTGTACACGAGTACCAGTAGTTGGCACATTATTTCCGTCTCAATAACTACTTTAAGCGCAATATCTTAATTTATTTATTATATTAATTTATTTTAATAGATATTCATAAATATCTTAAATACAAAATAAAAAGAATTATATACATTTGTACTTTTCCAAATACCTGTAAATTAATATTATTAATAATTTAGATGTCATAATCGATTAGTTAATGATCCACCCGTAGGAGAGATTGGTATGAAAATATTGTACCCAAGACTTCAGCGCGCGCCGAGTTAATTGATTTCAAGGACACTATTTACTAATAATTCCCAACAACCTTATAAACCACTACATCTGCAAAAATCGGTATTTTCATTAAAATCAATAACCTAATTATCATAAATGTATCTCTACGGCTATTATCAGAATTTCAAAGCCACACCATTCTTAAATCTGAATAAAACAGTTCCCACGTCCTTGCTTGACCTCCTCCCTTCCCTTCAGTTCAGTTCCCACATCCACTCTCTCGGTACTCTAACGCAAACACTAGGGCGACTCAATTATTTCTTCCTGGCGTGTTTTTCTTACAGAATAGGTCAATCCCCCAGCCAATGCACAGCGTGGGAGTTTTCTCGAAGCCGTAATTATTATAGATTAATAGCTCCCATTTTGTGGAGGGAGGAAAAGAATCACTTCCCGGATTTGCTTCGAGTATCCTCAAAAACAAACTATTTATAATGATTAGAGCAGGAGCGATCTCATTCAATCTTTGGAATGGGAAGACATGCGGTTTTCCTTATTTTTTGTGCCGCTCGATATATGATTCTGTCTGTTAATATGAGGTTTTTATTCGATGTTCATTCGATATATTTTTTCTTACTTCGTAGCTTTCTACTCCGTGATGGAAGTTAGCTTTCACTGTGGCATTATTCAAAGTCTTTATGAGGATTCTTGTATAAAGTTTAAAATTATTTATAATTCAATAATAATTTATAAAAAGTAAGTGCGGAAATTAGGTAACATTTATACACGCCTATATATCTGATAGCTTTCATCGACAAATTCTTGTATGTATATATAAATTTATTTTGTGTCTCTCGGACACACAAAAGGCTCTATAATTTTGGATCAAATTTTATATTTAGAAAGAGTTTTTCTTTTTAACTTTATCTATATCTAGGCTTCTTTTCTGACAAAATGCAATTTTACACTTTTTTTTTCTTATAATGAACTATTAGAGCCATTTTCTATTTGCTCTCAAGCTGACAGAGTCATACAGCACCATATCGTAAATTTTTGTTTGAAAAATGTTCGTATGAAATCAGTAGTTGACTCGTATCTAAATATTTTTCCCGAAAAAAACACAAATTTACAAATAATAATAATAAACTTTCGAGACAAGTTTGGTCACCCAGGCACTATATATAAAAGGGTACAACGTGTTGTATTTACCTGGCCTTTAATTACCTGGCCGTTGATCGTAAACATATTTCCAATTATCAAATGAAACAAATATACAAGTTATTTGTTTTTGAGAATAAAAAAAATCACTCTTATAAAAATTGTAAAATTTAATTTCTTATACGGTCCCTTTTACTCTATAAACCTGTTTAGTAAAAAATTTCTAGTATCCTGACAAATATAGCACAAATGTTTGACTTCTATAGAAAAAAAAGGATATTTTAACTTAAAATGTTTGCTGATTCAATTTGTGAAAATTCCGAAATTAAATTTAATGGTGTAAATTGAATATGTCAAAAATAAGATGATTCGACTCCCTGAAAATGAAAAAATAAATATCCGTTATGTATATAAATATAAATACATTCTTATATAAATATAATATAATACGTTAAGTCATACGAAAAATAAGTATGCGTTAAAATATAGCGGAATGCAAATGAGTACGGCCATAAAGCGCATGCAAACCAGAATTATTTAAATAATCATAATATTAATCTTAAATGAGTCATCCCAAATGTAACGATTAAATATCTCTGCCAATTTAAGTCTTCAGAATCGAATTTTTTTGTGTTATATTCACTAGAAGACATATATTGTTTACTGAATTAAATGGTAGCAAACAGGTGACCATATAAAATGTAACATTTATTAAATTATTTTTCTTTTAAAAATAAGATAATATAAATGTTTATCTCATTTAAAAAGTGTTTGCAATTGAAATACATATGTCTACGATGAAGGCTGTTAAAATAAAAACGGGTAAATGTAGCATTTTTGTAATGTAATGACAGTAATGATGACAATAATGTAATGACAGTAATGATGGCAGTAATGGTGACAGTAATGTAATGACAGTAATGTAATGTTTTGTAATGTAAATGTAACAACAGTAAATGTAATATTGAATCATTTTTTCTCCTGGTTTTGATTTTTACATGCAATGCCTTTTAAATAAAGTTACCCCATTATTTTGCAGAGTAAAATTTTTCAAATCCTTTTTTTCATTCCTTAAGAAACTATTAAATACCATGACTAATACCTTCAGGTATTAAAGAACATATTTCGACTGTAAAGAGATAAGCCACATAATATCTCAGAACATTTACGCAGCTGAAATTTATTGATAAAGCTGAAATGTCTTTACAAAAACATCGCCGTTAAAAAACAAAACGCTATTAATGGATAATGGAAATTATGTTTACATCTTCCAAATTTTATTGTGGTTAAAGTTAAAAAAATTAACATTCAATTTTATATAACGTACTGTTAAAACTCTAAAGCCATTAATGTGCAAATTAGTTAGCTAATCTACAGATTAACTGATTAACTATTAAAGGAGGGAAAACAGTTAATGCGGAGTCAAGAGTGGTTCACATTTTAACTAGGTAATATGAACAATGGCGACTTCCATATTGTTAAACTAAGAAATGTTGGTAAAGATGGGTTTTATAAACTTGGTACTTAAAAAAAATTGTATTTGAGATCTGAATTCAGTGTTTGCAAAGAGAGATTTAAAAAAAAAGAAAGTATCCCTGCTATAGAAATATCCTTATACCAAACGGCAATAAAACAATCCATGGTGCCTGGCTGGTTTTCAAAAAAGGTGATTACAAATCTAAATATACCAAAAATGGGTGTGCTTGTCATGAAAACAAATTGCTATGCAATTCAAAGTAACATAGGTCTTCAGATTGCACTAATAAATAGACATAATTTTATTATAAATTTCGCGAATTCATTTCCTTAAGTGTAATAATATGTTAAACCATTTGATTCTTTGTATTATAGTTTCTAAACTGATTGATGATTGATTCTATGAAATAATTTATTACTGTCCAATTTTATTTTGTTTCTTTAGATAACAAAAAATAAATAAACACAATTTAATTTAAGCGTACAGAAACGTTGGTGTTGTTCTAGCAAAGATCTTATTTCCACTTTAAAGGGTACCTAGTAGTAACGTGCAAATAATCTTGTTAATTCGCAGATTATCTAGGTAAATTGGGAAAAGGAAAAATTTTCTGCACCTTAACGGATTATTGTAGTTACTGTGCAGATAAGCTAATTAATCTGTAGATTAGTTGTTATCTGCACTTTATATACTGCAACATATATATGGATTAAATGCAGGTAAAACTTAATCTTAATCGATCATGAGAAATTTCATCAAAAAGTGTTGAATAAACCAAATTTTAATGTTCTTTAAAATAAATATAGCATTATTTTTTTCGCAAACTTTTATTTTACTTTGAATCATACTTCTTCATAAAATAATTAAATTTCCTCTTGGATTAATTTTTTTTCAGAAATTTAACGCCACTATTGAAATTTTAATTCTGCTTTATGAAAATTTAAGTTTCTAATCAAAAGAAAAGCTAGCTTTTTCCTCTTTTATATCAGAAATTTATTTCAATTCTTCTTCTTGTTTTGGCTGACCTAGAATAAAAACCATCTCAATGAAACCATCACATATAAGGGGAAAATTCTCTTCGCCCATGTGCAACTTAATGTCTTTCCGTATCAAATAAAAAGAAGACTATCTACATAATCTCTTTATTCTTCAACCCTTCAAGTCTCAACATTTTCGTCTAAAAATTTTCTATGTAAATCCAGTTTTTAAAGCGTATTGAGACAAGTTTTCGGTCTCTATTCATTTTCCTTTCATGGAAAAATGGGAGACACTTGAATATATCTCGGATGGAATAAAAAAATGGAACACTTGGAACACAACCAACATTATTCAATGAATTATCGTGATGGTCGTTTCCATGAAAGTATCGTTTCACTTTATTCGCTTAAATCTAAATTCATGCTACCCCCATTGTTCGATTTTTAGAAATGTATTTCTTTAAAAATACAATTTGCAACACAAACGGATCAAACGCAATGTATTACTTAAAAATAAGGTAATGATATGAATAAATTCATTTAAATTGAGTGCTTCTTTAGAAATGAGTTAATAGGGTAAATGTTGCATTTAATCGTTTCACTAGGATGTTTAAGCATTGAGATGTAATTTAGGAATTCTTATTATAGGCTTTGGTCAATGAAAACGGGACAGTGGTTCTAGTGGCATTATTCCAACTAATAGAGCTCTGAGATTTATCTTGAAGATAACTGTGTATATGAGAGTGAATCTGTATTAAAATTATTATTGAAGATGTGTTCTTAAGTGAGGCTGTACAGTGTTTCCTGGAATAGACTGATGATTTTCAAAAATGTGGAACAGAAAAACAAATAATAAGGTTTCAAGAAACAATTATTTTAATAAATTCACGTGACAAGGCATACGTTTTTCCTCTCACAGTTTTTGGTTTAAGTTAAAAAAATTTGTCGACAGATGGTGATGCAGACAGTAATATAAATAAGGAAATAATTATAAATTACATTACAATTTTTCCAAATCTTTTCGAAAAATGAAAATCACAGTATAAAATTTTCCTACAGAATCTGCTATTCAGCTCTCTATTGCTCGTCCAATCACAAAACCCTCTTTTTAAAGTCGAATGAGTAGCCCACGTCTGAGGTTGCGTATTTTGATGATTTGCATGCTGTAAAAATAATAAAAGGGACTTGCAACGTCATCTATCGACAAATGTTTGACCTAAAACCAAAAACTGTGGGAGGTAAAATTTATGCTACGTCACGTGAATTTGCTACAAGAGTTATTTTTTAAACCTTTACTATTTTCTTGTTATACAGTTTTGAAAATTGTCAGCACATTTCAGGACACCCTTATTTTCCCGATATATTGTGACATGCAGAAAAATTACATCATAGAGATATAGTAAAATATCTTATGCTAAAATAGAAGCAATTGCCTTCTTGATAATGATTCGTCTAAAGAGGGCCAATCTAATTTTATAGGCAGAGAGTGTTAGTGATACTAATATTTACAGTCAATTTATTGATTGTATGACATGAAATATGATTTTCATATAATGAAGGGATTTTGACATGAATTACTGTATGATTCGCCTGTGATATGCCAGTTGTGCCCATATATGTTGCGCTTCACTGAAGTCAGTCAGCAATGAGAAAATTGAGCAGTGTGACATAATCTCCGTATTACACATATATTTTATTTAATTTGATCATTAGTCTATTTGGTTATTTTACAGCATTTAATTAATTGCTATTATTCATAGCTTATTATTTGGAAATTTAACCATGAGTTGAATTAGATTAGAAACATATACAATGTCGCATTGAAAACATAAGAACCTTTTATTTTTGGAAAAAATTTCATAATCTTTAACCTTTTATAGAACTTCTATATGCAAGGTGTCCCAAATAGTGGACACCCTGAGTGGTAAATGTTTATTTCCTTAACTATTGAAATTATGCACATACTTCCAATTGCAAAATTCCATGCAATAATGTACATATCTGTATAAAATACTTTGATTTCTGTAGAAGGAGAAAAGAAAAGGATTAAAATTTTTATATGGCCCCCATAGTAAGAGAACGACAATGAGCAAAACTTCTTTTCTTACTCTTAATTGTAAGAGCACTAAGCTCCAAGCTCTTATCTATAATACTTTTTGAGGTATTAAAAGACAAATTTGTTGATTTAGATCAATTTCATACCTCTCATCGTTGTTTCAGCTAGACTTTCCTTATAACTTTCAGGGATAGTATGCATCCCAAGAGATTTTATTAAAAAGACGGAATCAAAAAATAATAACACATATATTAATTTTCATTATTTTAATAAAATGGTCAATTAATGCATCAATTAAAATGTTTCAAAACTTGTTCAAAATTAACACCTACGCCATCTAGAAAATATTGCATTATTTTACAATACTTGCAGATATGCGATTGAGTTCATCATTTTTGACGTTTTGAATTCATCGGCGAAGATTTGCAGAACTTAATTTGCCAAAGCCAATTCAGCTCTTACTTTATATATAATGCCAATCAAAATTAATGGAAATATCGGTCACCACTCAGCATAGTGTTGCATTCAAATGTAAAACCAACCAAAAAATATCTAAAAGTAACACACCACTTAATTATGGAAAATATGCATTGATTATGACCTCTTGCACAACGTTATAGAATTTTATTGTTTCAAAAGTGATAATTTTGAAGATCAATGTTTCTACATCGGTTAAAGCAACATTCATCTGTTCAAATTGAATTTCTCTGGAAAGGACAGGTCAATTTTATCTTAGCTGCTATTCAATTGCAAAATTCTAGACATTCATCGTTTAATTGCCCATGCAATTCTTGTATCAGTCCATGGACTTCACGAATGTTGTGTGGATGTCAGTAATTACGTTGAAATATTGTTTGGATTATCGGTTTTGAAATGATAATTTCTGGATTGATTGTTCATAAAATGGAAGACGGGTGCTTGAAAAATAAGTCAAACTGTCGATTTTTGCTTCACATTTATGACATCTCATCCTCTCCGTTTCTCTCCAATAAAGTAAGGAATATAGAGTTTGTAAACAGAAATATACCAAGAATTCGGATAGGTATGTTATAATGTATATATTTGAACTGAAAAGATAAGATATTATATGTTATTATGTATATTTTTTTGTTTTATTAAATGCAAAGTATATAATTAAATATTAAAATATTTTGCTTAACACTGATTCAGGTCCGTTAATATGCCTTGAAAGATGCAAAGAAAATCGTTTTAAAACTTGTATATGCAAATCTGATGTACATGATAAAATCATGTACAAATTTGATGTACTCCCAGAAATGGAATCCTCCCGCTAGTGGGGTTTGGAAGTTTCGAGAGGGGGTGTCAGTTCAGGTGTCGTCCTCATCATGTGACCGTGGTTCAAAATTACGAGGTCCGTTCCAAATATCCCTAGTGTTGCTTTAAAATGGGACATTAGTATAATTTAACCAAACCAAACCCAGAAATGGAAACTACTTAATTTCAGCTTAATCAACATCTATAAAATATATCACGTGCTTTGAGATTTTTAATTAAACATTAAATCATTATTAATACATTCATTAAATCACCATTAATAGTTATTGAAAATTAAATAAAAATAATATTTCATAATTTTACAAAACGATTTTTTATAAGAAAATGTAGACTAAATCAATTTTACTTCAATAAAATTGTCGCCAAGTGGAATATGTTGCTATGACCTGATACTAGAAAATATCATGTTTTCATATACGCTTCTATTTATGCTTTGAAATGTAATCCTTCAATTTTATTTTCAAATGTAATTCTTACAAAATGAAAAACTTGCATTAATACGTGAAGTAAGCTTCAAAGGTATTATTGAAAAGGATTTCATGAGATGTTTATAAGATATAAAAAATTTCAAGATCCTCGCTTACAGTCATAATCTTCAAATAAGTGGCTCGAATTTCGTATAGAGAAAAAAAAAACTCGATTTTCAGAGAAAAATAAATTGTAGGCATATACTTTTTATTCAACGAATGTAAACATCTTAACAATTCTATCACAAACAGAATTATATCGAAATAGACTTCAAAGTCGCCATGAGGATTTCGAGAAACATATTTAGTTACATTAATGTAAAGAAACATATTTAATAATTCTAAATGTAAAGATATAAACAAAAATATATTATTTGAGATATGTCTCATTTGAAAAGAACTAAAAGTTTCTTTAGTTGGTAAAATATGTATGCATACACTGTAACTCAAAAATAGGAAAGAATATCTAAAATAATTAGTTTTAGTCCAAAATTGTCGTGCATAATTTATTTTTTTAAAAAAAATAAGCTAGCTATTTCTTAAATCAAACATACATCAGTATCTTTTCAAGATAATCAATGGTAATAAACAACTCATTTGTTCTCATTCTACTTTTCCAAAATAAAATGGATTTTAATAAAATTATTTTGAATGTATATTGAAAAAAAAAATTGTCTTTCTTTGATTTTTGCTTGTACAGATTCCATTTCTTCTTCAATTAAAATTTGGACTCCTTCATGTTTATATTTAAAATGATAGAATATGAAAGGGCCCGTCTTCCAATTCTATAAGATGTCTAATTTCATTATTTTTTAACACATAGGAAAACTTATGACCCCTAGCTATGTAATCAATGATCACGTGACTCACTACCTTCTATTTTTGAAAAGAAATCTAAAAAATTATACTTAACTATGCATCCTCTATGGAAAAGAAGTGGCCGCGTTCCCAAGGTCCAACCACTTTACCGATTTTGCTCTTTTCTACTTTCTTACCATAACAAGCAAATCGGAGCCTTCTATATGCAGTATGCAAATATTTTTATAAAAGTATTTTTTATTAATTAAATTATTATTAAATTAATACCATTTATATAATGTGAACAACGGTTCATGATATACAACCACTGTTTATTAATTAAAACATGTTTGTAGAAATGTATATTGCACACTGGTGTATAAACTAACAAGATATTTTTTGTAAAATTCATCATCGGCGTTTTAAGAGTTTATAAAAATTCATACTAACTTCAATGGCTACATTCAAAGATTACTAATTTAAGATGTAGCCCATGTTTATGTCACTATATTTAACTTCAGAACCCCATTCAATTAATGATTAAATAAAATTGAACTTAAATATTAATCGATTACATCTTTCTCTGAATAATATAATCTCAGTTGTTATTAATATTCACAATGTTTAGGTAAAATTTCAAACAATTTTCCAAAATACTAAATTTTTTGTGATGTTATTATTATAACATTTTATTTTTTGCTTTTTTCTGTGGAATCACCAATAATGTGACACCAGATGTATCAACAATAATAACAATCATTAATATTGTAGAATAATTTTTATAAAGACAAAGTAAATTAGATCTGTAAAGTAAATACCGTTGTTATCATTATATAGTAAATGGAATAGCCTTTTATCTAAAAACCTCTTACTTAATTTAAAATTATTCTTATTTAACTAAACTTTCCTTATAGCTATTTCCTTATATTTGAAATTTATTCTACTGTCAGTTGTGTACTGACTTACATCTGTAAGCCTTATGGTATACTTGTTGGCACACAATGAGTTTATAAATCGAGAACAAAATATATATGTATATATATAATTATGAACCATTTAGTTATGTGTCCAATAGTCAATATCTTTTGCTGCTACTCAGAGTAACATCATCGTTTGCATTATTGAGAATGTAATCATTTGACGGCATAATTAATGATATATATATATATATATATATATATATATATATATATATATATTTGAAATATGCATATAAACATAACGTAAACTTAATTTTAGAAATATTATATAAAGTATTCTGTCTTAACTAGGACGTGAAAAATATTTCTAATCTTCAATTCCATTTATATCCCTTAAATATTTTAATAGGATGATCGCAACAAGCAATTTTTAATTTTTAACTAAAGCATTTATTAGATTAGTATGATTGTATTAAATTTATTATAAGAGAATAATTGTTTCACAGGAACGAGATTCGATTCGATTCCTCTGGATTAAGCTTGTCTCAATTAGTTTATTACACAACAGCGTCCAGAGAAATTGTTCGATTTTCAGCAAAATTTTAACAAAATTGTCTCTCGAGATCATCAAAAAAGATAATTATGCAAGGAATTTCATTTTTAATGCGGTTTCAAAAAGGTGGCAATTTTAATAGTTTTAAAATAAAATTATTCACTGGAGAGTTTAGTACTAATAAAATAGTTAACTAATTACACAAATCGCAAATGCGATAAAAAATTAAAATGCAGATTTTTATACAAGATACTGATAAAAAGGAAACACTGAAGTACTTACTTTTGAAAGAGGAAGTATACAGACTGCTAGCATTGACATAATGGACGTTTACAAACAGTTAAACTTTTTAATGGTACAGATTGTTAAAAAATTTATGTGGCTACTAATGTGTAAGTGTATATATTTGGTAATGTTCTTTTTTTGTTTTAAAGTAAAATTTGTACAAAATAAGCGTTTAAAATATTGTACATTGACCGTAAATATAACTTTGTACAATAGTATACATATTTAAAGTCATCTAAAAATACGATATCTTAGATTGCAGCCTGCGTAATTGTAGTGAAAAGAGTATATATTTGCTTTGTATGCTATATTTTAAAAATGATTTTTATTCTAAATACTAATTTTAAATCTTTAATTGCAATTCAACATTATAAATATTATGGAATATTTAAATATTTTATCTACAAATTTATTTACGGACGTTAAAAGTACGAATGAATCAGCAATCAAGTTTGGAAAACTGTAAAATTATATATTGGCTTCTAGAGCATGCAGATGTGAAAATTTGAAATCTTCCCTTTATTTGGGTTCCTTTTATTAGGTTAGGTTTATTAAGTTTATTTATTAGGCTAGAATTAGAGTTCAATAGCTGTATTCCATCGTTGCAAAAAGTTAAAACAAATCGTTAAAACAAGTCAAGTTAAAAAGTGATTAAAAATGAGTAAGTACACATTAATTTTAATATATTCTTACCATAAAAACCATAATTTTAATTTATATATTTATAATAAATTTATATATATATAATATTATATAATATAATTTATATATTAAATAAGTTAGTTGTTAAAAGTGTTTTCGAATTGATGAGAGCTTAAATTTTCAATTAAAATTAAAATTAATAGAATCTTGATAAAATTAAATAAGTTTGATCAAGATTCTTACATATACGAAACTTCATATTTATATGTATACTTTATTCATTGCGTATATACAATTAACATGCCTATAGTTTTCAAAAAATATTAAGGATAGAAATATTTTTTCTTCCTCCTTATCTTCACAATTAATAAATAATCTAGTTCTTTTTGTAACAATTTTGAGAGAAAAAAAAGCGGAAAGAACTTGCTATATCAATTATACCACATTTCACATCAACTCCTTAAATAGTAATATCCTGCTATTAAATTCCCAATAGATTCACATGCTTTAATTCCCTGACTTAAGAATCAAACAGTCCTTTATTATTTGAAATATGCACCCATTTTCCAAAATGAAAGATGCCGCAATAACAGGTTTGTTTGCCAAGAAGTTCCTTTTCTTTCATTGTCTAACTTCACTCTACACTTCATTAAACCTCTGTATCAACTCGCTATTTCACTTTCTATTCTGGGTCGATTCTTCTTCCGAATTTCCGCAAACAATAATCCAGCTTTCTTTTTAAAGTTTTTTTTATTATTATTTTTTATTGTCGACAAAAAAAACTGAATTTCTTTAACATATTCTATTTTTATTTCTCTGCCATGTAGATTTCGTGGAATTATGAGTATTATATCAATTATTATTAGAAAATTCGACATTTTGAATGTAAGATGAATAATTATGCAATAATTTATTTAAAGACAAGTATTTTTGTCTTAAGTTAAATCTTTACATTTAGACACAGATATTGTTAAAATCCCTGAGGGAATATCAAAAGTTTCTTGTGCGCAAGTGACTACGTTGTAAAGTCAATATTTTTCGGTTTTTTTTAAAAGAATATTTTTTATGTTTGAACAGGTTTCTTTATAAAAGTGTTCGAATTTCTTTTCTAAGTTTCTTTGTGAAGTTACAATGATTTATATATTTGCATTTACAGAAATTTTAATGCTGTTATACATCTTTAGATGTTATTTTCTCAAACTGTAATCTTTGAAATAATTTTGTTACTAAAAACCTCATAAACGAAAGTCTAATGCATATTTTTTTGTTCAAATTTTGCATAATAATTTCTCAATATGTTTTGCAGTTTCTAAAGTGGAGAATAAGTGAATTATTCATTTAGAAATACTTTATACTTTTTTTAGTGCTTCAAAATGTAAACAAATGGAAATTTCTAGTTAGTTGACCCTCAGTAATTAAATAATGGATGGAAATACAGCTTATTTTATAGCTTAGGAAATAGATAATATATTTTTTTAAGTTTTCTACAAAATGTTAATCAAATCATTTGATAAACCTCTAACAACACGATTTTTTCTTCATATCATTTAGCCAAAGAAAAACCTCTTTATCCAATTTTGAAAAACCGTTTGCCACTTTTTAGGTATCATAGATCTTAACACTTATATATATATATATATATATATATATATATATATATATATATATATATATATATATATATATATATATATATATATATAATCTTCAATTGAATGTTATGTAAGAATGAAGCATAGTCAGATGTAAGGAAATGAATGGTGTCCATCTTTTTTCTTATAAAAACCGATTCGTCAGGAAACACGCAATTTTTATGTGATATTCTCTGACTGGTAAGAGCCTGTCTAGACACTCTAACAACAAAGATAATTTTTCATTTAGCTTCATAATTTAGTGAAAAGAATCTAGTATGTATTTTATGAAAAAATGTATGAAATTTCCCTTTTTTTAGACATCAATCTAGATTTTGGCAAAGATAACGTGCGAATTTTTCCACGGCTATTTTGCTGCCTTTAAAATTATCTTTTTCTCAAAGAGTAGACATTAATTAATAGTCAAAAATAACTGTAAAGTCCGATTAAAACATTTAATTCATATTTATACTGATTTTAATCCATATGCTATAGGTTATACATTATTATAGTTTTTTTCATTGATTTTAATGCTTTTATAAAAATTTAATTTGATACAAAAGCAGCAAAATGTTTTATCGTTGTGAGGGAATTCAAACTTGTATTTACCATCCAACCATTCAATCGCATGCTCTTGACAATATATAAAATTAAAATTAATGCAATATGCTTAAAATTAATGTAAAATAATTTTTTTTTCGACTTTATCTGAAAGAATCAAGAAGAATTTTCAAATCGACTTTTATTTCGTACTAAATATAATTTTAATTTGCATACGCAGTAATTTGTAGCTGAGAAATTGCCTCAAATGAATAGTTTTTTTTTTCATTTTACCAAACGACAAGTTGGTATTAAATAGGTGGATTTCAACTTAATAGTTTCTAGCGAGAAAAAATAGCATTATGGGCGAAGAAGCCAGGTCTAGTCGGCACCACGTATCTGGGTTTGCATGTTAATCCTGGCGTCTCGAGTCAACCATTTTTCCAATAGTGTGGTAATGACAATTGGAGAGAGATGCTAGCTGAATGTTGTTTATTTAGCCGATATTTAAAATTATATCTCAAGATATCAACAGTGTTGCTTACAAATGAGAAGTCAATATAACTATATTAATATGGATGCCCAATTTGATCACCAAAAGCGAATAATATTCAAAAAGTATGATAAATAGCAGAATAATAATGTTTTGATATCAAAATTTTAAATAAAAGTATCTGCTGATGCGAATTTATTTTGCTTCAACATGATTTATATCCACCTTCAATAATATTGGAAACACTGTCTAATCATTTATGTGCGCATAATAGCAAAGACTCACATGTTTGGCATAAAATCAAAAATGCACCTATTTCCTACATGATATAACAATTTGTTGCTTGGTCTTTCATGTTTCGTTTAATTTCCTTTAGAAAAAAAATATTTAATTTCAGGATGGTGAAGTCAAAAGACATGAAGCCCCTCCTTCTGTTTATATAGGGTGTATACATACATACATATATATATATATATATATATATATATATATATATATATATATATATATATATATATATATATATATATATATATATATATATATATATATATATATATATATATATAAATTTTAGAAAAAATGCGTAGCAAAAATTAATAATGTTGATTTTAATCTCTATAATCACACAAGCACATGCACAAAAATAATTATGAACTGCACTATTAAACTAAGGGCAATATATACAGAGTAATTGGTAAATTCTTTTTAATCTCTTTCAATTAAAAACGACAATTTGCATGACTAGGTAATGAATGTGATTATAGTAACCATAGTAAAGTGACCATTCTGAATTTTTTGAAAAGGGTTAAAAAATTCCTAGTGGTAAAAGAAGGACGATAGAAAAATAACGCCAAAAATAAAAGAGATTTGACCAAAGGTCCATTAGAAAAAAGCAACTATACCATAAAAAGATACAGAAAAGCTTCATGGAGTTATCTGCAGAATAGACAGATATATTTACGATTAAAAATCATGAACGTTCAGGCAATATAAAAAGAACCCATATTAAAAGTGAAAAATGTATTCTCTGGTATCTTCCTCTTCCCATAAGTACGTCTTTCAGATTTTTTAAAATTATTATTTTTGTTTTCTTCCGTCACTGATTAATTTCCACTTTACCGATGCTTGATTATATCTGTTAAATTTTGCATAAAACTTTGTTAAACTTTTTGCTGTGTTTTATTATGCCATAGCTTACATTTGCTTATAGGATTTTATAACCGATCCGCTTTATTTATATGTGTTGGTGCTTTAAAACATTCTTAAAAATCTGAATTCTATAAGTTTAAAAATTTCAATACAATTTAGAGTACATTTATTCAAATGCTGTTAATGGCACAATTGATTCTAATGAAAGTATATAACACTATCAAATCAGCTATACAAAAAACTAACAAGAAGAAAATTGATTGATATTTGAACGGAAAAGCTAAAATTAAACAAAAAAAGTTAATTTCAAACGACAAAAGAGTTCTTCTTTTTCTAAATATTCAAAAAATAATTCAATTAATTTTACTTTAAATTAATATGCTTATAAAATCTTTCGTGAAGATTTTCATTAAATGTATTCTTCTTGAAACAAATAAATTATCATGATCGTAATGCAATCTATGCCTTACTTGTTCGTAATTTTTCAATTAAGTTAATCAGTCTGTTAAAAATATTTGATTTCAAAAACCAGACAGCTTTTGAATTACCAAATTCAATCCGAAGTTAATTACCATCTTATTAAAATTCCCTTCCATTTCTTTTTTCTCCCTCATACAAACAAAGCTTTCCACAAAATATGTTCTGGACCCAATTCTACATTTGGCATTTCCAACTCTACAACATTTCTTCACTCTATCAGAGGAAAAAGAGAGAAAAAATGCCAAAAGCTTTGCATCCATTCTTGCTAGAGACTGGATTAAATGAGGTCGGGACGAAATTACTAGGATTTTTATTTTCCAGCAGCCCTGTTGGTTTCGAACTCACATGCGGCTGTTGCTTCTGCAACCGAGACTGTTGGGCATTCGAGTTGAGTTGAGTGAGCACTATCCCGTGGAATGCAAAGAGAGGAAATGTTTTATTTATGATGCCACCGACAATTCCTCGAGTCCCAGAATAGCAATGCTTTGCTCAGAATTGTCGGTCATTTGGCACGCTGCCCGATGTTGGGCGGTCTTATTTCTGGGAATGGTTTGCCGTGCACTTAAGAATTTTGGTCTATATTTTCATTTCATTTTTCATAGACGAAAAATATTTTCTTAAATTCCATATAAGGTTTGAATTATAGAATATTTTTAAATAGAAACAATAAACATGGGATGCATCGTGGATGGATACATTATCAAAAATTTCATGCTCATTTATATGAGAAATATGTTAATTTCAATTATTTTATTATTAAAGTAATCAAAACTGTATTTCTAAAACAAAGACACATATTATAAAAATTATTTAAAGGTTTGAAGCTTCCCCGTATTAATGATGTTCACAAAATATTTTAGTTATTTTCAATAATATGTTATTAAATCAAAATAAAATGGTAAATAAAATCAAAAAAATAATTAACATAAAAATTTAAAAATATTAATTAAAAATTATTAAATTTTACATTTACATTGATATACCTAGAAATAACTACCTAAATCAACTAGTAACATAAAGCAGCCTTTCAAAATTGAGAAATTTCACATATGACCTCCACTTCATAAAATATATAAATCAAAATAGAAAAACTATGGATTATATGTTTATCTCGTATTAAAAGTTTATACAAAAGTTGTATTGAACTATTGCATATTTATACGGAACAAAATATTTCTATGAAATAATATATTTAATAAATACTTTGCAACTTATATATTTTTTCTTTTGGTTTTACACAATTTAATCCATTTAAAAATTTGAAAATTTTGCTGTCTGGCATTTATTTTTCATTCTGCAAAAAAAGATTTTATTTCCTTTATTAAATTAATTCTGATAAATTCGTCATTTTGCTTGGATCTTAATCCCGAGTTTCAAGTTTCTTTATTAAGGGTATCTCTAAGATTATTTTATTAATTTATACTTCGTAATTAATTTAAATATAATTATTCTTAGAGAAAATTGGAACAAAGATTAATTTAATCTTTTTTAATTGTTGCATTTTTTGATAATTGAATGCAAAATTATGAATCCATCTAACTTACTTCAATATATTTTCATTTTAATTTTGCTTTAAGGTTCAGTTCAAATACAATATTCATTTCCAGTGTTGCATTGTTGCCATTTTATAGCTAAAAAGTTCGTTTCTTTGTCTTTTTGTACTAATTAATGCTTTCGATTTAGCAAAATTTAAATATCAGTTAATTTAAAATTGGTTGACATAATTAAATTAATATAACTAATAACAGGACAACCTTTTGGTCATAGGATGTCGAGCATATAAATGGTACTTTGTTTACAATCATTACTATGAGAAAGTCAATGATGATTTAAATAACTTATTCTGACAATTGCAATGAAACGAAACAAAGAATTTGATATGAAAGTATAAAAAAAATTCAGACATATCGACTTTTTATATAAAATCGAAAATTCTCTTTAAGGACTACAAACAGCATGAGACTATACAAGAAAACTATATTCTTTGAGAAAATAATCCTCTTACTGAGAAATGTATGATAACCTATGTTATGCAACCCGACAGATACATCCTTTTTGATTTCCAAACTATTATACCTTTTTATCAGAATATATCTTTGATGAAAGGGAAATAGAGATATTTCTAAAAATAGATGAGAAACAATGCACGAAGACAAAGTTCAAACATTTCAATCTCCTCCATATCAAAAGACAGCGAACTTCTCTTTTATATTTTATATAGTACCATAAAAACGCCCACACTATGAAATGCAAAAAGCATTCTCTGCCTAGATTCCCCTTGAAAATAAATACTCATTTCATATTTCCATGTTGGATGTTAGAGTTTGTTTGGCATTTTCTATAGCATCGACATGCTTCAATGAATTTCATAGTTGTGAGTAGCTATTGGTTCGAAGAACGGTAGTATTAAAAATTCAACAGCAACTTTTCTCATAATGGTTCAAAAAAGTATTTTGAGTTTTTGAAAAGGTGATTTTCAATAAAAGATATGCCCGTTTCGGCTATTTGTAAATATATCTTTATTTTTGTAGATATTCAGAAACAAAATGTAAAATGGCTAAATAATGGAGCTTTATATTCTTAAAAACATAGATATAATATTAACTATTCATCACATACCAGCTTTCTATAACCAAATTGGTATTTTCCATTCTGAATGAATGCCGATATTTTTTTTCTGAAAATCATTATATAAAACAAGCACTTAATATAAACGTATAAGTACAGAGAGATTTTGACTCCAACAGTTTAAGTCTTAATTTATTTAATTTTTCACAAAAAAAGTTTTAATATATGGGTGCTTTTTTTCCATTTATTTCTGTTTATCTATTCTTTTCATACATTGTTTTTTTAAATATTTAATTAAAAAACAATATTTTGAATGTAAGTTACAATCTTTACATATATATATATAACATTCAATAATCAAATTTTAGTCCACTGTTGGATCAAATTTTACCACAATAAGAAGTAAAAATTAATCCTCCGATTTTTATTGTTTCTGCAGTCTTAATCATCTTCTTTCAAGTATCTATAAAGATATAAAATATAAAGCTGCAAGTTTGGAGATTCGATGACTTTTTCACCGAATGCAAAATGATAAAGCCATGCAGGACCGATTTCTAACCTTGAAAGTCATAGCGTATGGATTTATACAGAAATTATTTACTATTTATTTGGTCCTATGAAAAGACTGATTTGAAAACTTGAGGTGAGCTATATAAGAAAATTTGACGCTACAGCAAGAGGAATATGAATTTGAATGATGATATATACGTATAATGAAGGTTAACTTAAATACGATATCAATAAATAAACTAACAAGCCAGTAATGAAATATTTTTTTTTCCGTTTTATTGCGGTGTATCAAATTCTATTCGATTTAACATATTCAGTTAAACTTTGAATCAAGGACACATCTAAATCAAAGAGCATGCCATCCTCTATTTTCAAAATTCGTTTTGAGCTTTTAGGTTATTGTTGTCTGTTTGAGATCCAATAAAAATTTGTATAGGATTATTTTTTCTTGGGAGATTTTCAGTAGGAACTGAAATATATTAATATTCCGCATAAATGATCCTTAGATCGAAGCAATTAATTCATTGTTAACGCTAGATTGCTCCGTCAAAACACACTCCACATGAAATACAAATATATTTTAATTGCACTAATAATTTACAGTCAGAGTGCTTAAAAATTCAGCTTAAGTTTAAAATCATTAGTTTTCCTTCATAAATTTATATGCATCAGTTATGCTAATAATCCTTTCTTTTGGCTTTGGTAGGTTTTATAGTATTTCATACAAATATACTCAGTGCCGGTCCAGGCGTAAATATTTAAATTTATTACTAATAAGATATCAACAATTTAATAATTTGATACAAAATCTTCATTAAAATGTTTCTTAACCATTTTTGAGCAATATTAAAAAAAATACTTATAACAAATACTTATCGTAATGTTTAAAATTATCAGCTATTGAAATAAAATCATCTATTGAAGAATATGGAATGTAAATGCAATATTAATATTGAGTAATTAATAATAACGTTCAGAGATTCTCAAGACATTCTCAAATAACAATTTTTAAAATATGTATGTAATATTTCAAATTTAATATGCGACATTTATAATACAAAATTTGTATAAAATTCTTTATTATCCCAGCAATTTTACATATAATGCAGATGATTCTTTTACATAGTATATTATAATTCACAAAATTTTCCACGTGTATGTAACTTTATTTTTAATTAAAACTAGAGTGGTATAACTATAACTAGAGTGGTAGAGTAACTATATATCGAGAAAAAAAATAATGTCTCGCACATTTTTATTAACATTGCAGGAATTTGCTATCGCAAATGAATTTTAAATCTTAGATAGTTAATCTTTTAATTAATTGATTAAATATATGTGAAGAACGATAAAAATTTAGTTAAATATCATGAGTGTAAATTTAAATATATATTTATTATATGAAATATTAAGGCAAATATTTCCAACATTGGAATTCAATCTCTTGCGGTCGTGAAATGTTGGTAATAAAATTTTGAATTATTATTTTAATGACTTAAAACTTCAATGTATTTATAATTAATTTCTTTGTATAATCAGTTGAATAATTTTTTTTTTAATATTTTTTCTATTGATTTGGTAATATTTACTGCCACAAGGCTTCGATTAAAATAAAAACCAATTAACTATTTAATTGAACATCATGATATATTCATTAAATAGGCACTCAATCTCCATATTATTCATGAAAGAAAATTAAAAATATCATATTTAGTACCTTGGATTTATACAAGGAAAGTAAAATATTATAAGTATTTTATTTCTAGTCATATTAATAACTGGATTTCAAGAAGCGCTTTATTAAATAAAGTAATACGTGCACTCACAAAATCAAATTTGTATAAAGCTAAATTTGACTATACAGGAACTGTCTGGAGGAATTAAGCAATTTCATTTCGGTAATTTAAAGGATATACAGTATTATTTTACGTCAGAAATGGTTTGCATAATTTAAATTAAGGAAATATAATATATCTTAAGCATAGAAATTTACATAACTTAAATTAAGGAAATTAATATATCCTAACCATTGAAATTTAAATAAATTTTAATTAATATGTTAATTACATGAACACTATATAACTCAGATATTTTTATCCTTTCATTTGCATTGAAATTATTTTTAAATACTATAAGTTTCAGTAATTTTCAGAAGTAAAGTTACAAGTTACGAATGCAAAATAAAATCATGCATAAAAGGGTTTTTTTAAAAGTAATAACGTATTTACTTTAATTTCGAAAATGATTAAAGGGATTTGCGAATGAAATATTTATATTTAAAATCGTGGACTTCAGTTTCGCTATTTTTGTCATTATTCTTTCTGAAATAGTCTGTGTCAAAATTATGGTATATTTTTTACATTATTAAATTATGGGTAAAAGATATCTCATTTATTAAAATCTATAAAGAAAACGTTTCCTTCCTTACATTATTACCCTATTAAAAATTAAGAAATACGATAGAAATCATACATAATACAAATCATCATATTTTCGAAAAGCATTCTATATTGACAAGTTGTTAATTTGTATGAAATAACTTACCTAATGTGTTTTATACTCTAAATCTTTAGCTTCTGATGTTCGTCGTTCTCTTCTAAAATTTGACGACGTTCTGTTGAGAAAATTTTAAAAGTCTGGCTGCTTTTTGAACTACTTTTAATTTTTTCAGAATAATGAAACACGATAAAGTGCTCTCAAAACTACTTAAAATCAGGCTTTACAGGAAGTAATTTACAACTTTCAGATTTCATTTCAAATTGTTTGCTGGATTTCAATCATTCCACAGAATATTTTTAAATCAAGTTCTAACTTTAAATTCCATTCCAAAAGCGTATAATGAATTTATAAGATTTTTAACCGGAAATTGGATAACATTTACTCGATAAGGAAATTAATGGGAAAAACAAACCTGATGAAAGTTTTTCCTTTTTTTAATTTCTATCTACCTGAAATAAATCTCGTGATTTTAATTTCGAACAGCTTGGCAGAGATTACGCTGAACTTTTTTCTTAGCTTTCTGCCTGATCAGGAAAACATTGTAAACTCTTTTTTCTTTCTTTTGAAGAATTTTATCGCAGATATTTAACTACTAGTAAATTTTTATTCTTTTTATTTTCGATAAATCTTTTGTTTACTTCAAAAGAAATAAATCACGTGACTCATTTACTCATTTTTTCTTAAAGTCCAGCTTAAATGTGAAACGTATTTTTAATTTCAGATGTAATTATTTTAAATATAAGTTATTCGATAGAGCTAAGATTCTCCCTTCAAAATTGTGAGGGTGCACTCCTTTATTTATATTCCTTCAAAATTATGAGCGCATGATCATTTCACTAGAAACATATATTATAAAGAAAAGAGCACAAATATGAAATGGTTTGTTTATTCTTGACTATAGTCTATTGACAATGTGGTGAAGTATTCTTTTTTTAGTCATTATTACCATAGTGTTATATTCAACATTAAGTTTCATCAATCCCTCTGTTGACATTTTTTTTTATTAAAAACTTGCAGAAGAAGGAATGAAAATATATAATTGGTTGTTTTATCCTTTTTGCAACCTATTGATAATGAAGTGAAAATATCCTTTTTTAGCTACTACTACCATAGTGTTATGTTTTTCTTGAATTATCCTGCACAGGATTTTTTCACTGGAAACTTACAGTCCAAAGGAAAGAATACAAATATGCAAATAGCTGATTTAGACTTCGTTAAGGGCAACCACCTATTAGTAACGAAATGAAGCATTCCCTTTTAAGCCACAATTATCATAGTGTTATTTGTGCTGGTATATTGTTCATCATATTTCTTTGTAACTATCTTTATATTTTTTGAGAAGTTTAAGCCATTCTCTTCTTGCTTTTTCTCCCATTTAAATCCCCCCCCCATTTATGCAAATAACTTAAATAAATTTTGGATTTATTTTCTTATGCAATTACTTCACTTCCTGGATCAATATTTATAATCTCTCCAAACAAAATTCGAGTAAATGAAAAATATGGAATAGTATACCATGATTATATCCCTGAAAGAAATAGTTGGAAAATAATCTAGAAGAAAACATTTCATGAAGAATGAGATAATGATTGTCACGGCTCATTTCAAGTACAAGATGAATTCTCGAACTAAGCACCCTCGAACAAAATCATCAGACTCTAATGAAGCATTCATAATGGAACCCATTTTTGAAGTTGCCGCAGTGTTTATAATGTGAAGGATACGCTAACATAAATGTGTTGGTACACTATCAGCAGTACGTGAGCAGTCATTGTAAATATTCTATAATCTTTGTATTATTTTCTATAGACTACCATTTAGATTAAATATTTTTTATCATAAATAGTGTCCTCAGTAAAGTATACTGTATTATAGTATATTATATTTTATTAATACAGCTCACTTTAATAATTTTTCCCACATTTCGTTATTCAATTAATAACTTTTACATATTCAGTTTTTCCCTCATTTAGATATTTGAGAAATTAATGCAAATTGTGTACTTGCGTACTTTCTAATATTGCGAAATTTCCATGAATTACAAAATACAAATATTTTTTAAAGCAATTAGCAAAGGATCGTAGAAAAATATTACGATAAAATTTTCCCAATATCGGCATTTCTTGTCTTAAAATTCTTACCCAATAAAAATTGTATTTCAAGATTATATTCTTTAAATATAAAGTTATGAATGAATAATTGCCTTAATGGTACACTATATAAGGGCATTTTAAATCTTTCTATTTGTACCCTATCACCAATGATTTAATTTAAATAGAAACTGTTTAAAAGATGTGAAAGCATATTTAAAAAACATGTCTTCATTTTAAACCAAAAGATTTGTATTTTTTTATACGATGTTTCTTTATTTCTAAAAAACCTCAATGAACTATTAAAAAAAATGTCATGACCCCAAAATTATAATAATATTTTTTCTTGAGACCAGATTCACAGCTTTCAGAGATACTTGCTTATATGCTTTTTGCTGTTTGCTGAAAATGAAAAACTAGTCTTGAAAAATAATAAAAATATTAATCAGAAATGACATATTTTCTACGACACTTCTTCACGAAAAGTATTTCAATTAAAATTCTTATGAATAATTTATATCCATTTTTACAACTTTACATTCATTGCACATTTTGTTCTTCTGTAAACATATTTTATATTTCTTTCCAAAGTAATTTGCATTAAGTCATTAAATTAGAAAAAGTTACAATTATATGAAACACTTATTAATTAAAAAAAGAATAATTTATTCATGTAATTAGACCTAAATTTTAATGACTTTCAAACACATCCTTCGTCAAAAAGGCATTCTAAATGAGGGTGAAAATTTCAATGATGTAATGTATGTAGTGAGATTTTCCCATATTTTTACACATAAAGATTACATTATTTTATTAGCTTAATAAAAGTATTTTTATTATTTAAGTTAATTAATATGCTTGTTTTATACACAATTATTGAATTATAAAATTTTATATCACAGTTTTACATTTAATTCCATAACGATATTTTCATTCAAGCTAATTCATTCTTTAAAAAATCTTTATATTTAACTTTACTTTATTAATTAAGACTAAGAAATAAAAGCTGAAACTTTGAAGAAAGTTTAAGGAATTTAATAGGTGTTATAAATTAGTAACAGATCGACTGTCGTTAGTATTGCAGTTTTTCTATAGTTTAGTAATAATTTGAAAAAATATTTTTCAAATAAACTCATTACGAATACAGCTAACATTATATCCTAACGTATTATTGAAATATTATTGCTTTTTTATATTCTTTATTTCATTTATATCATTTTACATAGTTAAAGCCATTAGATGCAGGATTGAGCATGTTGATGCTGAAAATGAGATTTCTTATATTTTTTTTGTTCTCATACGCTTTAATATTTTCGAATGTCTTGTAATATTTATAGAAAATTTCTTTGAGTGTACTGGCCCCCGAAAGGATTTGACTTAGAATGCTGTACTAGTGAAAATGTGCGCTTCAGTGCGCCTTCTAAAAATTTGAGTTAAATCTTTAATTAATTAATAATTGAGAGAGATTTTGATGCTGTTTCGTGACAACGTCCGAATCCATCCTTTTCCATAACTGATTCATACAATATTTTAATATTAAAAAAATAGTAATATCAATTTAATTAATATTTGTTTAAATAATAATGTTAATTTAATTGCTATACTGTTAACAACTAAAAAAATATTTTTTGCATAAAATCGACTACAGATTTCTTCGTTACAATGAAATTTACTCGGCTTCCATTGTTTGATCAAATATATAATCACACTTAAGAAAGATGGATTCAGCAAATCATCTACATATATTTTATGGGTAATGTAAAATTACATTTACCCAAAAATACAACATGTGGATTGAAACGAATACCAGTATGATGTCATAAACTCGAATCCCTTTAAAAAGTTTTATCCCAAAAAAATAGAATATGTGCAAAGCTATTCAAACAATACAATTTAATATTTATCACGTTTCCAATCTTTTTTAAAATTTTCTTGAGAGAAATGTGAACTCAAGCTTGCATAGAATATTTTTAATTAAACATTTTTTTAAAAAAAATTAATATTCCAAATGAAGTAGGTGGTCTAAAAAAGGTGCCTAAAGAGAAATAAGAGAGTATGGTTACAGCATCGCGAAATGCAACACAATCTAAAACGACAAATATACCAGACAATGTAAAATGGTGGTATGAGACTTTACTCTATTAGAATAATTAATTTGCCCAATAGGCAGAAAAAGCGAAAAGCTATTACATTAACTTAGAAGACGATTGCAATTTGATGCATGAAAATTTTTCATTGAAATAATAATGAACATCAAATTATGCATAGGAGATTTCAATGAAATTAAGTATAATCAATTATCCAGTGAAAACAACTGGTCGCCAAAGGTGGATAAAAAATATACTGTATTGGTCTTTGAATGGCACTGTATTGTCTTTTACTAAAACAGATGAAGTTCGATACTTAGCCATCGTATTTTGAAAGGTTAATGGGTAATTATTTATCATTAATTCATGCTAAATGATGTCTATAAATCTGAAGTAAAAGTGTTTGAACTAGGAATTTCCTATTTTCAATTTCTCATAAGAGTGATTTGCAATTTAGTTATTAAATTTATTCGATTGTAATTTTGTCTCATCATCAAATGATAAGATTTAAAATAAGATATTATAAACTTAATGAAATAATTGCCTTAAATTTATTGATTATTGGCGATATTTCAATTTAATTTCTAATCTCGCATTTCAATATCTCAAAACTCTCTACAAAGGCCATTATTATTTTTTCATTAATCAAATTGTTATTTTTCGATGTTGTCCTTTTTTCGACATAATAATCGCGATCATTCTCTATTATGTGGAATCTGAAACGCATTCATGACGTTCTTTTATTTTCCATACTTTGCGCCTTCATGAATTATTCAGAATCCCATTGTGAGCTTCATTTCTTAGCGGATTTCCTAAGGTTGCAAGCTATCAGCAACAAAATGCATCTATTATCTGTAAACTAATCGGGTTTTCAGTAACGAGTTAATTAACAATGTACTTTATGTGTCATCATAGAATAATTTCTGCATGGCAGTCGCAAAATGACATTCTATTTAACGGGAATAATTAAAGTAATTCATTTAACTACAGAATAAATTTCCAGTCTCTTATGTGTCTAAGAAATACTCTTTTACTGTTCATGACGGTTTGTGGACGAAGGCTTGAATAAAAGTTAGAGTCAGACGACATGAGAAATATGGATTAAAAGTAACAAAGTCGAAGTAATTGTTTTAACCAAATGAAAATGAATATGAAAAGCAGGTGTCTGCATTTAACGTTTGAACGCGAATACTGAAACCTCTGTCACCAATTTGGATGTGAGGTAAATTGGCTATTATCGATAAAAATAGGAAGACATGCGAAGTTGTGAAAAAAATTGTTAAGAAGCTACTACGTTTTAAAAGTAATGAATATATTATATTATTAATGAAAAATCCAAAATCCAAGAAAGACAAGAAGTCCAATTGGCTCATTAATGGATAATTACACACTTGGCTACATTGATCCACCCCTAAGACATACAGATTAAATCTGACTGACTGGACTGCAGCGACAGCATTTGAGGAACTAAGGTTGAGTCCTAAGGGGTGGTCATTGGTCATGGTACAACCCTTCCCGTGGGAAGCACATTCCGCCATCGGTAGGAAGTAGCCAACCTCAACCGTTTCTGTACTCCTGTGGGTGTCGAGAACCAATCACCATACCTAGGGAGGTATCAACACTACAAGAGAGAGAATTCGCTTGACTACTCACGTCTCTCAACTCGTCTTTAACTAATTGACTACAGCTTTGTCTTTCAGCTTTTTTCATAGTCTCCATGACAGGATAAAGAATTTTTTGAAGGATATCCTATGTTTTCTCGAAATCTAGATATTGTCAAAATTCTCGTATAATCTGGATTCTTCATTTTTATCGCCAAAGTTTCAAAATTCATCAAGGACGTATGGCATTGGTTGGTCATTATTTCGAGTTATTTGTAAAACTATCTTCCTAATCAGAAAACTATTGACGCAGAAAAACAATATTAATAATTGCTAATAATATTAAGAACAAAAATCATTGTTATATAAATATTTTTTTTTTATTTTTCTCATTAAGCTTTGCACTCAGCATCATGAGAAGGTTCTTAATACTAAACTCTTGTGGTTCTTTGTTTATCATTTATAAAATTAAAATTATAACTTTGCAACAACTGTGGCTATTTTGAAATACTGAAGCAATGATCATTTTTAAATCAAACATCTGAATCGTACAAAATAAGCTTCAGGGCAGAAAATTCATACATTTAATGAGAATTTTTACCTAATACAAAAAAAAAAATAGGAAATATTCATCAAGTGAGAATATATATTACTTTATCCATTCTCAAATAGACACAACTATCTAAATTAATTTGATAATATTTGAATATAAAAAAAATATTTGGATTTTTTTTAATTACCCTAAAAATGAGATGGCTTTGCTGAAAAACACAATTATATGAGCATTTTTTATGGAATGAAAGATAAAGAACGATCATTCAAAAAAGAAATATTAAAATAGACGAATAAATAGATCTATTTATTTTTACCATTTTTATGCATATTATCTTTTTTACCTTTTAACAATATGAATGTCGATTTTTTTCTTCTTTAAAGCTTTGTTACTGTCTTTAATGTGAATTTAAATTTCTTAATGCATTTTCAAGCTATAAATTGTAGTCATGACGATAAAAACCGTAGCATGAAATTCAGAAATTCCCTTTATATTCTGATGTGATGTTAAATAATGAAACTTTGATTCTGAACCACTTATCCTTTGCATTATCAGTCCACCTTAAATGAATTTCAAGGAAATGAATGACTTTTTAATTAAAGTTCTCCGACGATTGTCTTTCTGTCATTTAGCAGTTCAAAGGTACTTGATAATTCCTTATCCGTTATTGAAGAATGAAAAATGCAGTTGAATTTTCCATTAACTTTAATGAAAATAGAATAAGTCGATATTTTTTTGATGGTAAACATAAAATAAGAATGTTTACTTTGAATTTCAAGATTTATTATCAAAAGTTCATTATTTTTTAATGTTTTCTTTTGCTAATGGCAATGTAGATGACACTAGAAATTAAAAATGCATGGTGATTATCATTCTGAAAATTAAAAGATCATTTGAAAGTCATTGATTTCACTGCAATCTTGTAATCAGAAAAAAGGTAAGAGTTCCTCATCAGAAACATTTTCGTCACCGTCACAGTCCATTATAAAAGTTAGTGGTATTATTTTGAAATATAGTCTTAATACATTTATACATAATATTAATACCTTGCATTCTTAATAGTTTTAATACATTACATTCAATAATACATACATTATATATTCATTAATTATACATATATTAATACATTCTTAATACATAGTTTTAATACATTACATTCATGAATACATACATTATATATTCAGTAATTATACATATATTAATACATTCTTAATACATAGTTTTAATACATTACATTCATGAATACATACATTATATATTCATTAATTATACATACATTAACACATTCTTAATAATTATTATTCATACATTACAGTCATTAATGCATACATTAATACAGGGTCAGCAAGCAATAAGTTATCCACTTCAGAAGGCTCTAAAATGCGTTTTATTAGTCCAAATAAGATGGAATTTGAACTACAGATTATTCAGATGATGCTCTGTGCATTTATTAATTTTAAAAAATAAGTACAAAAATTAACCAATAGAGTGTGCTGTAACTTAAATGACATTTATTTGCAGATATTTAAAATTTGAAACATAATTTGTGTTGCAGCGCATGTCTATTACCATTTTTCTTTGGATAAAAAGAAGGCGGATTCTGCATGATCATTAGTTTCTTCTCTGTTCGTCATGCCTACGTTTCAAGAAAAAGCGTTTCTAGTGAAATTGTTCCAGTAGTATCAACAAAACTCCTTTGCAGCTCTAAATGAATTGCGTCGTATGATGTAAATACGAAGAGGTCCAATGTCTCCAGGTGCCCTACATAAGATGATGCAGAAATTTGAAAAAAAATGGGCTACTTGGTATTCTTCGTTAGAGGACGAAAACAAATCTTGTCTTCCAGCGACGAAAATGTTGCGACCGTGTTCATTGAAGCCAGCAGTCAATCGTCGCATAATAGTGTGATTCTGCCAGTTGTTTTCCGTTGTCTGGGTATGCTGTATTCAACTGTACAAAAAATCGTATGGCAGATTTTGCATTTTTATCCATACAAAATTATGCCTGTGCACCTGCTACAGGACAGGGACTTAGAGGTCCATAAAACTTTTGCACTTCAGCTCCTTTCTCGAATGGTGGATAACACAACTTGACCATGGAACATTCTGTGCAATGATGAGACCCACTTTTGCCTCAACGGGCAAGTTAACAGCCACAACTGTCGAATTTGGGAAGAGGAAAACACTCACGTTATGCAGGAACAACCATCGCATCCTGAAAAAATGTGATTTTACAGCTACTTTTACCATTGAACCGTATTTCTTTGAAGAAATAACTTCAATGGAATCCAAACCTGTTCCGTCACAGGACAACGGTACAATGATATTCTGAGGGATTATGTAATGCCAACTCTTCTACAGCATGGATGCCTTGAAGGCATCATTTTCATGCAGGATGGTGAACCACCTCATACTGATCGTCGTGTAAAACGATTGTTAATACAGCATTTCACAAAAAACGAGTTATCAGTCATCATTTCACAATAGCATGCTCGCCGGACACTCACCTCTTGCAACTTTTGATTGTGAGGTTATTTGAAGGACGATATCTACCATCAAAGGGCATCATCTGTACTAAATCTGAAGGAAAACCTTCGGAGCCATATTCTTAATATTCCGGCAGACTCACTCCGGTCATCTATAGAAAATATGGTTTTCCGACTAGAGCATATTGATGAAAACGAAGGATGACTTATTGAGCAATTTTAATTTTACTTTATTTAACAATTATAATCGATTTTAAATGGTTTTATGTGTATTACAACGCCACCTAACTGTGAATTGTGTACTAATTTTTTTTTATTTAATAAATGTAAAGCCCGTCATCTCAATAATCTTTAGTTAAAATCCTATCGCATTTGGATCTATAGAACGAACTTTAGAGTCCTCTGAACGTGGTAACTTATTTCTTGCTAACCGTGTACATTTGTTCATAAACTACACATGAAAATTCCTTGAACTAATTTCAAGAAATATGTATTATTGGTTGTTTATAGGGAATAATACTCTTGCGTAAATGAAACCGATGCCGCTGTGTATAAATCACTTTTGATAAGGTGCCACGATGGAAATATTTATATCCAATGTTATAAAGAAACTGAATGTTTTAAAATGAATTTTTTAAAACTGATAATAAAAAGTATTTTCAATGATAAATAAATTAACATTTATATAAATTATATAGCTCTTACAATGTATCAGTTTTTTTTTTCATTTAGATTTTTTGAAATTTCAAATATGTTTTTCTACTTATGAAATCCATATCTCATTTATTTTCGTGAATTTCCTTTCATTAAGGAATGGATTTGATAGATATTGATTTTTTTTTTACTATAATAATTTATAGCTATTTGACTGATAAATATTTCAGTAAAATTACCATGTTCATTTCGTTTATCTTTCTTTTCTGACAATCAGAAAACGTGTGGAAAAAGCAGAATATATTTATTTCTCTGTGATGATGGTAGGTGAAGTTTTGTATCACAAAGTGATCAAAACTCAAAATGATTGTACTTTCTTTCATCATTCACCAGATAATTATTTCTGTATTTACTTCTAATTATATCATATGTGATGCTCAGTAGTTTACACAGATGTGAAAAAAATGATTAAGCATGCTCAGTTTAATTGTAGGGTCCACTTCCATTTAAATATGCCATATATTATGCTCAGTACAATTTATAAAGATAATGCGAAAATCATTAAGCATGCTCAACCTAATTGCAGAGCCAATTTCCTTTCAATTATGCCATATATGATGCACAGTACAGTTTACAAAAATAATGCAAAAATCATTAAGCATGCTCAACCTAATTGCAGAGCCAATTTCCTTTCAATTATGCCATATATGATGCACAGTACAGTTTACAAAAATAATGCAAAAATCATTAAGCATGCTTAACCTAATTGCAGGGTCTATTTTCTTTCAATTATGCCATATATGATGCACAGTACAGTTTACAAAAATAATGCAAAAATCATTAAGCATGCTCAACCTAATTGCAGGGTCTATTTCCTTTTAATTATACTGTATGTGATGTTCAGTACAATTTACACAAATAATGAGACAATCATTAAGCATGCTCAACCTAATTGCAAGATATTATTAGAGTAAACCAAATATGGAATCATGATGCATCATGATTTATATCGAAAGGGAAAAAATTAAAATACACTTGTTAGCGTTGCAATAAATTTATTTTGTAAAAGTCAAATTTAATTGAAACTACAGTTATGTATCAAGATAAAACCAATTTGTAAATCCCAATAAATTTGAAAATTAGTGACACATATTTTTACCGTCATTCTTCATGAAATGTAACACTCACTTATAGTATCAAAGTTAATGATTTTTCCTCATTATTTGGTCATACATATACTAATGAATTCTACATTAATAAAAAAATTCTTTGATTCATTATTTGAGTTTTCCTTTTCCATTGGATTACTTTTTTTTAAGTTTTCCTTTTCCATTGGATTACTTTTTTTTAAGTTTTCCTTTTCCATTGGATTACTTTTTTTTAAGTTTTACTATCTGAATGTTTTTTTCTTAAGACAATTAATGAAATTCAATATTTGTAAAGTTTTTCATTTCATCAAATATTTCTGAAAATATTCAGCTATAACTTCTACTAAGCATAATTTCTCTGAAAAAACATAAAAGTTTTTTTTTCAATCATCTGAACAAAATATGGCAAAATAGAAACAATTATACAAAAAAAAAAATCTCAATTGTTATTTAAGATACAAAATGTTGAAAAAAAATGAAGCGAAATGATAGAAAAATTATTTAAAAAGCAGGCGCAATATTTCAATTGCAGTTCTTTTAAAACTCGATTTATTTAATCCTTGCCCATTTCTGAACTAATAAATAACTATATTCTCTATCAAAAATAAAATGATGCAGATGAAAAATATATATTCTTCTTAATGAATATTTATTTTTACAAGGTTCCTTAAATTCCAAAATTTCTAAAAATTCTTTTTTTTATCTATCGGTATCAAATTTACTTATGAAAAATTCAACTTTATATAGCTCAAAAATTGCATTTAGCAACACTGCATGAAAAGTTTTAATACAAATTTTACTTTTCGTGCCATTTTCAAATGCTTTTAATTCAAAATCTATAAAAACCACATGCTGGAGTAAAAGATATATTCTACGTTATTGAAATCATCTAGACGGTAAAATCGGTTTTCTTCGGCCCAATAATGCTTACAGAAAAATGAGAAAAAAAAGTTACTTTCTGTTTTCACTAAAGAGAAGCACGTTTTTCCGACAGACTTAATCAATCAAGTAACTTGGAACAAGCAATGTCTTTCATCGGAAGAGAAATGCTCTGAAATTTTTATACTGCAAGGGAAAACTGTTACAATAGCTCTGAACATCCGGAAAATGTCTTCAGGTTCGAGGCGAAAGTTTAATTATAGGATACAAGATACATTTATCTTCACTACTTTGTTTCTCTCTTGATTATTTCGGGAAAATGAAAGTTCTTGTTTAAGAGCCTTTACGGTCAGATATTTTATGTAATGTTGTTAACAAGAAAAAGTGTTGTAAGTAATAAAGTTTCACTAATTATTTTTAAGATAATTCTTTGCTGGATTGTCAACTTTGTCCATTTTCATTTTGGTGTTAACTATTTTCAGTGTGCTTATTAGACTATTATTTGTATTGCCATATAAAATAATATATAGCTAGAAAATGATTTTAAAAAATCTATAACTTCTTCTGAAATGTATGCTTATTGAAAAAACTATTCGTATATATGTATCATATGTATCAAATGCTAATGTGCGTGGGACAGAAATCGCTATTATTACAAATTGTGGGCCAACGTCCTGGCATAGGGGTAGCGCCAGGATTCCAGTGATCTGGACGTCCTGGGTTTGAGTCCCGGTTTGGGCATGGTTGATCTTCCGTTGTAGTATCTGTGAGATATGTGAATGTGCCCTCCTGTAAAAAGGGGTTGTGCAAGCGAATGAGTGATGCGTGAGAAGAAAAATCGAACAGTGGTCCTAGTTGGCACTACTATAAAAACAAGAGACGCTCCCCCACCGGCTTAAATCGTTGTCTTCGTAACAATGGGCGTGTTCATGGGAAGTGCCGTAAGAAACAACAACAATTTGTGGAATGTCAATACTCAATGTAAGCAAATCACTATACGAGCGTTAAAGAATGCTTCATTGAACTTTTATACAGTCGCTTACATACTTTAACACTTCGCTAATTAATGGAACTAAAAAATATTATTAGAAAAGCTTTGAATGATAATAATGTTTCACCAAACTCTATTCCACCTAAGTCCTCAAGATTAAAAAAAAAAGTAAAAAGTAGGCATTAAAAAAAGTTAATCTAGCTCGAGCATAGGTCTAACTATTAGTTGATGATAAGTCGTTATATCTTACCTATAAAAATTGATGATTACATCTTCCAAGACTATTCTCACAAAAATATACTTTTAATGAGGAAAAAATATTACCTTTGTAATGATATCACTTTCATCCCTGTATAATGTTTTCTTTATTTTTATTAGATTATTTTAGAAGAGTACAACAAATTATCAAACTCATTAAACAAAATATTCATTGCGCACTTCTGCCAATTTTAAAATTAAGATAAAAAAATTACTTTCTTTGGACATTAAAGCCGAAGTACTATTTTCCCTTCTAATTTTATATGGTTGTATATACGTCTTTTTAAAATTTCTATGCTTTGTAATTTGCTTTTATTTATTCAGTTAAGTTCATATTTTTCAGTCTTATCGAATAACGAAATGAGATTTAAAAAATATACATTCCACATTACCATTTAACAGCCTCAAAAACCAATGATCTGGATGAACAAAATGTTCTCCAAACGCAGTAAATATTAGATATAGAAAGTGCAATAGTAACCACGAAGGAGTTGCCTTCTGTTTTGTTGTGGCATATGAGATGATTTGAATTCAATCACAAAGGGATAGCCAATACCGGAGTATATCCTTATTGAAAAGTATTGAAACACATCAGTATTTACCACCCGGGATAGACATGATCCATCATTGGAAGGAGGATAATTCGATCCCATGCCATCGATTTACATCCCAGACAAGCAAGAAATTACATATATATCAATTCCCAATTTTCGAAATTTTGGCGTTCCCACTGTATATAAGTGGCGTTGGATTAGTAAGATACTGTAGTGATGTTTACTGATTCCACATTAAACTGCTATTGGGTTTATGTTTTTAAATACAATGATTGCAAAAGGGCGTCTTTTGCAGAAGCTAACAAATTTGATATGGATATTCTAATGAATCTCAATCGTGAAAACCTTCCTAGAATGAAGGAATCTTTATTTTTTAATTATCTCTATATCTCGAGATGTTTGTATATAAACGATATAACCCATAAACAAATAAGCTATTTGAATGAAATTCGGCATTTTATCGAATCTCTGCATCACATAATTTATGGGAAACATATCTTTATGTCCAGTTACGGTCTTAATCATTTGGTAAAATAGCAACAAAATGGGATTATCAAACTTAGTTTATGGTTATATTACCAGAATCGTATATATACATCCTATTTCAGTCTGCGCCTGCATATTTTGTATGTCTTTTGCTCTGTCCATTCCTATATATATATATATATTATAAAAAAAGTAATTAAATTGTAGAATTATTTTGAACAAATAAATAGATCCATAATAAGAGATCACAAATCGGATTAATTTACTGAAATTATAGTTTCGTATTAGGTTAAAACTGAAATGGAAGCTTGCCATGATTATTAGAGAGAAATAGAACACACATGTTTTCCAATTAAAATATTTGAACAAAAAGAAAGTAGTAAAGTGAACCTCCATCTTTTATCTTCTCAGACAGGAGAGTCCCCATTTTAAATTGAAAGTGAAACTAAATCTATGGGGTTGCCAGCTCAGCCGTCTGAGACAGTAAATTTATTGTTTGAAGAGAAGCAAAGTTTCAAAGGGCAAAAGCAAAATGAAAATCAAAGACAAAAAAAGTCAAAATTAATGTATATTTTCAATTTGAGTATAATTAGTTAGAAAAGGATAAATATAATAAAATATATTTCATATATTTTATTATATTTCATAAAATATATTTTCATATATTTTATTTATATTTCTTATATTCTTTATAGTTTTAACAATGAAGTTATACATATATATCATATTTTCTTCCAAATTCGTCGAAAGGAAGTACTTTGATTAGAAATTTATGCTTACCTCTCTTTGTTGACAACATATCATCGAAATGTAGTGTAATGAGAAAACATGTGAAAATGTCGAGAGGAAATCGCGTGTTCTGATTCGTCATTTCAAATAAATATTTTATAGTGAAATTTTCAGAAATAATTCATACTGTGCATCAATAAAAAAGTTTAAAGATGATTAACTCTATCAATACTGAAAGACCTCAAAAGTCCGACCAATGAAAGTATGGCAGGCCCCGAGACGCCTAGTGAGAAATTTGCTTTTACTTCCTTAAGTGCGTTTGCTTGAATACCATGGCGCGTGCGTGTTTTATTTGTTTGACACGATTGCCTATGTAAGTTTGGGGGACAGGGAGGTTTTCAGAAAAATCTGAAGGTCTTTCATGTATATACTTGCTTGATAACCATCAGCTGATCGAGTTTAATCTTTGTATATCAACACAGGGTGTTCATTAATTATTGTCGGGGTTTCCGTACCTCATAACTTTCGGATAAAAAATATTACGCAAAAACCGATTACGAATTCGTATATTACAACTCAAAGAATTTTATGTGGCAACAAAAAGCGCATTTGCAGTCTGGGTAATTATGACGCATAAATAGAAATGGCAAACCGTGCAAGAAAAAGCAATGTGTGTATTGTAGTTTTTCGAAACTAAATCAGTCATAACTACTTAACGTCGCTTTAGGACCACGTACAAGAAAGATCCTCCTTCGGAAAATTCTATCAACCGCTGGTTAACACAATTTCAGGAAACTGGTAGCGTTCTACACCGAAAGGGAGCGGGAAGACCGAGCACTTCGCAGGAAAATGTTGATCGCATCTAAGAAACGTTTACTCGCAGTTCACGAAAATCAACGAAACGAGCAGCCGTGCAGTTACATACGCCGCATACGACGATATGGACCGTTCTCTGGAACCGCCTTCTTCTGAATGCCTACAAAGTGCAAATTGTGCAAGTTTAGAATGCGATCAACATTTGGATGCAACAACAACAACGATCAGACTGCAAATGCGCTAAGATCGCATTGTTGCCACATAAAATTCTTTGAGTTGTAATATACGAATTCATAATCGGTTTTTGCGTAATATTTTTTTATTCGAAAGTTATGAGGTACGGAAACCCCGACAATAATTAATGAACACCCTGTATGTTAAAAACATGGGTTATCATTGTGATTTTTGAGGGTGATAAATACGTCTTCTGATTTTTGAAAAAGAGACTCGGGCATTTCATCGTTTTGAAATATAATCGTTTTTAACTAGATCTTAGGAATGAGAGAGTTAGATTGTTGAATATTTGATAAATTCAGATCTTTCATTTCAATAGAAGTTTTTCTTCAATACCTAGCGGCACTGCATTCTGATTATGTTTTTCGCTAAATATTTAATGTTGATTCTTTTAATCTGATGGATAAATATTTGCGGTTTTCACAAATAGGTTTAGCTACCATTTTAAATGTTGTCAATGAAATTATTCATAGAAATTTCTGTGATGGTGGTTAGTAAAGCTCACTAGCTCACTAGTCAGAATCGGTTGAACAAATAAATTTCTCTGATTTTACATCATTCATACAATTCATCTTATGTAAATTATATGATACATTAATCGGGCTTTTACTCAGTCTTAGAGAAATATTATTTAAATCTTTTTGTACATTGTTAATTTTAATATAGAATGAGATTTTTTTTTTCATTTTTTTTTCTCTATGCAATTTATGAAGTTTTTCAACGAGTGTCTGGTGTTAGTGGTTAATAAAACCCAATTGCCAGAATCGGTTTTCCAAATACCTTTCTTATTATTTTTCTACCAAAAACTGATTAATGGCTAAGTAAGCCAATTAAAGTTGATTGGAGAAAAAATCTATATTCAGAACCAATTTATTTAATATTTCTTGTAATACTTCTTACCATTCATAATTAATTTGAATGGTCTAGAATCCTTTTTCTGTGAATAAAATAATTTGGTGATGCTTATCTAATTCTGGAGAATATTTTACTATATCAATTCATGCCTTGCCATATCAACTTATTTATATTTACTCCTAACTATGTAATTATTAAGAACTTGAAGATATGTTCTCCAGATGTGCTGTTACCTTGTTAGCAGTATTTCAGATATTATTATCATAGATTTACTGGCAAAAATTGTAATATGATATCAAAGTGTTTAAGAAACAAAACAAAAAATGTATTATAGTTTGTAGCACACTTTAGATTTAAATATACAATGAGATTAAAAGTATTGTTTCCTTACAATGAGCTTTTCTCTACACACATAGTTTATGAGTATTCAAAACGAAAATAATTACTAAAATCGATTTGAAACAGATAGATATGGCACAGGTTAGGAACAATAATAAAAGCTGAACTTTGTAAATAGTGAATTATGTTAAACCTAAGCATCTGGAAGTAAAATAGGATGAATGAATTATAAAATGAATACAGTTACACAAAATGTGCTTGAGATGCTAAAATATGATAAATTTAATGTACCGTCGAAAACGTCGTTTTACTAAACAGTCACAAAAAATTCGTATGTTATTTATCTCAAAATAAGGTTTATGTTTTGTATTATCTGATTGCTAATGTTACTCACTTTATTTGAATCGCAGTTTCTACGCAATAAAATAGATACTCTTAATCAAAGCAAGAAGCTAACAACCATTTTTTAAACTGTTATTTTATAAAATATTATAACATCGTTGACACTTTCGGTAAACTAAAAAAATCGAAATGACGTTGCCATTCACTTAAAATTTTGAATTATGAAAGTAAACATAACAATAATAAAGATCAAAAAATTATCTTTTTAATGAGGTTAAGTTTCTAACCAACAAATTAAATTTCTATTTTTAATGATTTTTTAAAAAAAATAATTTAACTATATTTATCAGCAAATTAGCTGGCACGAAATAAAAATAAATTTTAACCTGCACGAGAACGTTACGCGTGCATGGGAAATGCAGCGCCAAATAGAAAATATTTATAATGTCGAAAGAAAACATTGGTAGACATCAGCTCATTACTCTTTGCTACAATGCAGTGTAAAAAATGTGAATAAAATATAAAGTTTGTTCTTCTATAATTACATAATATTCAGGAAAAGTCTAATTAAAACTAAGCAATATAATCGGATTTAAACAAATAGTGATCTATTAACTCACAAGAAATAACTCCCATTACCCACAAGAAATTACTCCCATTAAATTAAGTCAATTCCCATTTAGGTCAACAAAAAAAATTATTTTAGTTGCTTTTTCTTAAACTTGCGACCATTTTGCGACATGGCGACTAATATATATATATATATATATATATATATATATATATATATATATATTGCGTTTTCATAAACCATTCCACTTTGCACACACATATTAAAAAACCGCCGAATGAGCATTACGGACATTATATTCGATATATCCAATTTCTTTTCAAAATTGTGATCTGGTTCTTAAGTAATCATAAGATACCACCTTACTACTAACAGATTAAAATTTGTATCGGAGATCGGAAATTAAAGAGGGGCTGCTGCAGCAAGACGAATTTTGAACATTTTGCCTTCTTATCCATATTTGTGACTTTATCAGTCAATTCACAACAGCCTTCCTAGACAACTGGATTAAAGAGACTATACAATTAACAAGTTTTACTGCTGTATAAAGAGATTATAAAGGTCTGCGAATGATTTCACAACATCGCAATCAAGACAGCAAATATTTATCCATAAAATAGAATTAGCATAATCCCTGAGGCCAGCTCTAAACAGGCCCTGCATACATAGCACAGAAGATGAAGCAGAGTAAACAAATATAGATAATGAAGACAAAGTGAGAAATGCTGACAATGCAGACGTTAGAAAATAGTTCGGTTTTCGAATTGTAACATTTTCTCGAGCAGGATTTGATAATTATATATACATATCAGAGAACAGGATTAAAAAGTATGCATCGACCAGTGATTAATATCTACAAATCTAACGTTTCTTTGAATTAATTTTAAACAATTTAATGGTATATTAAAATCTTATTCACGTTTTCGTTTATGTATTAAAAATAAATTATAAAGCGGAATTTTTATAAGGCAGATTAATATTTAAGTCATGGGATAAACACATTGAGTTTATTCTTATTATTGCTGTCTTTTTGTTTCTTCGAATTTAATATAAATAATTTAATGATTCCTTTAAGAATTATTCACATTTTTCCATTTTTGGTATAAAATTTACTATTCATGGAATTTTCATAAAGTCCGTAAATGTTTTAATTTGTTTAAAATTTATTATTTTATATTAAGACTAATTTATTTATATTTCTGAGAAGCATTTTTGCTATATACTTTTTTGTTAAAAAATAAAAGAAGAAAATCACGTGGCGTACTATTAGAAAGTATTATTTAATAAACATTAAATGCAAATGAATATATTTTATTAATTTTACATTTCTTTAAATTTATATTTCGTCAAATTAGTATAAAAATTCTGAAAATCCCACATTTTTTAATGGGTTTGCTTTAATTCTTTTCATTACATTTACAGGATTTTAATGTCTATTATATAATATTTTCTTTAGAGTTGGTAAAGGCAGAATATTGTTCAAAAACTTGGACAACTAAAATTCTCATTTGCATAATAATATATGCTCATGCTTTGAAATAGTGATTATCCTTAGTTACAACATTTCCCAATTAGCACAAACTAGCCAACAATTTTGCACATAAATCTGAAAAATGCTATGTGGCATGAAACATATCGAACAATCGTGATGATAACTCTCAATACCTTGTAGTTATATTGTTTCCCTCAGGCATAAATCCCAAGAAATTGTAAAAAAAGATTTAAAAAAAAAGTTTAAAAAATGTTATAAAGATAAAATAAAAAATATTTTATATAAAAAAAATCACAGTTATTTAAACATGAAAAAGAAAATACTATAATTTTCATCTACCATGATTATAAAACTTTATTCTTAGAAAAGGCCAATATATGTGAAGAATAATATCACTAACAATGTTTATAAATGAAACAAATATATATATATATATATATATATATATATATATATATATATATATATATATATATATATATATATATATATATATATATATATATATATATATATATATATATATATATATATATATATATATATATATATATATATATATATATATATATATATATATACATATATATATGTATAATATATATATATATATATATATATATATATATATATATATATATATACATATATATATGTATAATATATATATATATATATATGTATGTATATATATATATATAACGTGATATTAATATCGGAATGTAAGGAAAATAACAAAAATTTTGAGAATCGCTAGTTTACAAAAGTTTAAAATTTGAAATTATATGATCTCTGTACTTCTCAAAATATGAAAATGTTATAATTATGCTTATACATACATATTAAATAAGCCCTGTAACTTTATTCTAAAAATTTATCTGCTTTTATAATCCAAATCCTACTTTTTTACTTAATTATTATTAACACGTGTTCTAAAAAATTGTTGCACTCTGTAATTCTAGGGTTACAAGCGAAGGGATAAAAATTTCTTACAGCGATAACATTTCTTTCAAAAATACCAAATATTACCTTTTCATAATCGACATGTGTCTATGAAATCCCTATAAGAATATCTTTAGTAAAATCACTAAGAGAAAAATTGTCACACTTTCACTATGTGTTCTGGTGCGAACAAACGAATTTTGCTTTTGTCTCTATGAAAAAATCATGCCCTCTCGTGCAAAAATAACTTCATGTTATTTCAAAAAATATTTTCTTCTTATCGGCCTAGAAAATTAAAAATGAAATGCACGCACTGACTAACGAACACATACATTACCATAGCTGTTTCACAATTTCTTTCTATCTTTATTATTCCATGAATTAATTCTATTGGAAAATCAAGTTCAAAATAATATTCCATAATTATTTTCCTACTTTCCTCATATTCACTAAAAAAATTTACTCAACGTTTGTTTGAAGTTAAATCGTTGTATTTTCTTTCTTTCATTGTAAACAACAAAATACAAGACTCTTTAAATATAAGTTACCTCAACCAAAACTATGAACCGTAACTAATCCCTTTTTTCATCGATAGTTTTTGTCCGAAACATCCCTCTCCTACGCAACTCTTGATTAAAGAAAACATTTTTTTCTGCACTTTGTTTTTTTTTAGTAAATGTTTTTTTTTTACACCTGAACTTCTAAAATTTTCACTGATACATGTGATCTACTACTTAAATATTTGCTCCCAAACATTCGTTCTTTGTCTTTTCTCAAATAAACACCAACAGTTTTTTTTAATAAAATGTAGATTAAACATAGCTAAGCTAATAGATTGGTATTTATTTTACCCGTGATCTAATGAGTTGAAGATAATTCTTCATGCATACAGATTTTAGTTCATGTTCACTTATTTCTCCCCATAAGAAAATGAATGTTTGAAACTTTCACGTGAAATGCATAAACAATGTAAATTGTTTTGACCTAAGACGTAGTAAAAGTAACAATACATTATAAAAACAACTTATTTTGAGATAAAGGTCAATTTTTTACAGCAATCTAATTTTTTATTTTTCTTTCTAAATATTTTTTTAAATTAATATTATAATTATCATCATAAACATAACCACTGTATTTTAAAAATCGCTATTTCATAAATGAATCACTATTTATTTCAAATATTTCTATTGATAGTAAAGAAGAAAACCCTTAAATAGACTTAAAATTTTAAATTAAAATATCTGTATATTTTTAGAAAAGTATTAAAGTGCCAAATAAAATTATTAAAAATTATATTTTAATGTTAATTTTTAAATTTAAACATTGAAGTTCACACATACATTTATCCAATTTTCTGAAAACATCCATTTAGTATTTAAAGAAAATATATTGTATAATAATGATCCTTTTTTAATATTAATTCTTTTTTATTTATTGCAAACATTTCATTTTCGATTATGATTATTTAATACATTTCATCACAAATTCGAAAGATAATGGATAATCACAAGTTGACTTCGACTCGTCCTAAAGCACATAGAGAAAAAAAACTGACTGACCGCACCGCCATGGCAGCGACACTATAAATGAGTACTAAGGGCCATCACCGGCAACAGTTCAACACTTCCTCCCATCAACGATGGGAGGTTGTCACCACCCACCTGTTCTGTGTCACCAAGATGGCGAGAACCAATCACCATACCGGAAGATTCTCATCTTCCTTTTCTAGCCCCCCCCCACTGATAGAGAGGTAGTGGATAACCTTTCTCAAACAATTCTGTTCTAATTTTAGTTTAAAGAATTTAAATTCTTTAAATAACTTATTATTACATAATAAATGAAGTCTCAGATCAGGGTACAAAGAAGCAAAAGGTATTAACTTCAAAATGCATTTTGCAAATGAATTATTAGAATAAGTTGTTAAAATAATTTAAAGTAGTATATGTCAGAATTATATGTGGTATGGAGTTTCATTGTTTGAAAGATATAAAAGAAATATTTCCTAAGATTGTTTTTTTTTAAATCTCTTTCCTTGCGAAAAACTCTCGATATAATATTAAATAGATTCCTACTTTTTGGAGATGATTTTCTTCTTTTTCTTCAGAGATAGATTAAGAACTGAAACCATCCCAGCCTGATTTGTTGCATTTCTTCTCATCTAGGAAGACAATATCTACCAGTCTCTTTACACAGTGATATCTTTCTAGGCAAACTTCCTCCAATTCTTTTTTTCTTTTTTTTTTTCTTTTCGGCAAATAGTTGCCAAAAGATCTTCTAAATGCGATTTTAACAATGAGTAGAAGATATTAATGTTTATATGCCAAATATTAAGTATTTCCCCCTTAGAGAGTAGAAAAAGATATTAGATATAATTGCTTAACAACAAATTTTGACTATTTCTTCTCATCTAGAAAGACAATATCTAATAGTTTGATCACATAGCATTCTCTTTCTTGACAAACTCAAGTCAAATCTCTTTTAGTGAAATAAAAAATATCTAAAACTCTTTTAAATTGAATTTCATTCTTGAGATAATGATATTAATGACAAGTTATCTAAAAATACTAAGAGAAGTTCACTGGGTTTGTAGAAACTGATATTTAATATCATTACTTAATAACATATTCGATTGCTCTTTTTCCTATGAACTTAAACAGCATTAGTATCCAAAGATTATTTTTTCAGAAAATTTATTGACTTCTTTAAATACAATAATTTACATATAAAAATGAATTTGGAGAAAAAAAAATCATAATAGAAATAGGAATCTAAAATTATTTCATAATTTTATTATTACATATTTTTTTTATTTTGGATAAATGATATAATGAATATTATGTGTTCTTTTTTGTTAACAATGCGCATTCTATTATACTTAAGTTTTACATAACTTAATCTAAATGTCATGCTCTAAAATATTTTACCTCAAAAGAGTTTGATAAACTTATTTTTAGCAATTTTTTACAAAAATAAACCCATTAAAACTCAAATACAATTAATAAATATTTCTCCAACTCAAATTCATAATTCTTTTTCAAAATTTTGAGCTGAGTTTTAATTATACCTTTAAATAAACATTAACTCAAATAAATATTGTAAGTTTCCACATCAGAGTCACTTAAAAATTTTAGAGGAATAAAATTTTAATTTATTTTACTATATTATTGCAAGGAAATTTTCACATTCTAGTTCTTGTACCTTGCAACAAGATAATCTAATAATTTATTTTTTGACAGTGATTAAAATTTTAGTATTTCACATTTTATTTAATTTTTTTAGTTTTAATTCCTCAAAGCTTTTATTCAGATTTGATTAATATCCTAGTTTTGAAATGTATTAAAAACTTTTCAGCAGTATAAACATTGCATGTATTTATTAGAAATTATTTAAAGAATGGTCTTTAATTTCTGAGAATATTTTTACCCTTCATCTAGTAATAAAGTAAATTTTTTTTCTGGTAAAATTATATATTTCTTTCCTTTGATTTCAATAAATATTCCTATGTTTAATTTTAATTTTTTTTAAAATTTATTCCTTTTTGACAATCTTAGATAATACCACCAATAAACTACGAATTATTACCATGTATAAACTGTTATAACACGTTTTTTTTTTTTCAAAATAGCATAAATAAATTCTATTATTTTGAAATAAAATTAATGAAATTGAAATGAAACAGATAAAAGAATAAATGTTTTCTATTCTAACGCAATTCTGAATTATTTTTCTCAGATTCTTAAAACAGATTAAATATTTTTATAGATTCCTTCAGATTAAAATTATTTAAAAGCAAAAGTCTCAATTAAAATATTCTTAGAATACAAAAAAATATTTCTTCATTTACTTTATGACTGCCAATAACCCCTCTATTTCCAAATATAATTCGTTCTAATCATTTGATTTCCTGGTTAACTTTATGTCGTATTCCGCCCATCAACTCCTAATTTGGTAAATTAGACGACAAAATTAAACTCACGCTCATTTGCTCCAGCGAACCGCAATTAAGTAGAAAACCTCATATATTCCGAGAAAACATGAAAGTTGATTATTATTCTTTATCTGTTTTTTTTTCCATCGATCCATTAGATCCGGAATGCATTAACAAGTGCTAATTGCCTTTACTAATTAAGTAAACTTTTGAAAACGATAATAAAAAACAAGTCTACTCAGCAGAATATGGATAAAATAAGAAAAGAGAAAACTCCAACTTTTACCAATTACATTTCTGGAATGATTTCGCCACAAGTGATTTATCTTTTATTGATAAACGGGTTATTAATCTTATCCCGGGGGAATGACAGATCATTACTTTTACGGGATTTGTTCTTGCTTCGTGGGATTTTAACAGAAATCATAGCTGAAGATTATAAGGGGTTTGAGGGAACTGATAATTGGTTTTTCTTGTGAAACGGTGGCAACGTTTGATTTTTGGTCCGTGAAAAAAGAAGTAAAAGTTCACTTTCAAATGGATACTTCTTGCAATACTTTTACTTGTAGATTCTTTTTTTTATTAAAAATTTGAATAATTCTTTTAAGGATATTTCTTTGAATTATGCATTACTTGTAAATGTCATTCATTCTTGGAGATGGTTTAAAGTATTTGAAATTTAATGCGAATGGATTCATTTTGAGATAAATCATCAGGCAATATAAGTAAAACTTTAGAAACCAGTTTTTATTTTACAGATATTAGGGAAATTTGTTTTTGCTTTCTTAGTATTGAACTATAAAATATTTTAAATAATAATTTTTTCCAGTCTGGCATTTAATATTTCAAACCATATTTGTTTTTTTATCGGTTTTCATGTAACTTTACTTTATCTTAAAAAATAAACCATAGTAGAATTAATTCTATTACATTAATGAAGATTAATATTACTGAAAAATGTTTTGATATGTAAAAGCATTAAATCATTTATATTTTGATGTGATTCTCTAATTATAATATTATTTATTTAAAAAAAAAAATATTCAACATACTGTTTATTTCATGTCACAATTTATAAAACTCGCCAAGTCTTAAAAGTAAAGTATAGAACAAATTTTGTTTTTCTAGTAAATTCTATTACTATAAAAGTATTTCAAAGAAAAAGCCTGATTTTTGTCCATATTCACATGAACTGATAACATACTAGAGCATAAAATCAGATCACGATATTTTTTACCAAAATAAAAAATAAATTATTAAGAGCTAAGAAAATTAAACTACTTCTACATCTTTAGCAAAGCACGCATTTTTTTCTTTAACTGCATCTTAAATTGGATTAAAGCAGGAAACTTAAATTCAATTATTTGTAGATTTTCATGAAATAATTTTTTTTATTGCTGTAATCCTTATAACAAGAAAAAAAATATACATGTTATTATGATATATTTTTAAATTCATTGATGAAATATCATTTAGATGAATTATAAGTAAATAACAATAAATACTTGATAAATTCATAGCTTCAATTGTATAAATATGGATTTTATTTAAGATATTTGAAGTAGTGTTTATTGTAATATTTTGTGTAATTTGATAATTAAATTTATGCTTAGTTAAAAATAAAAATACTAAGAATTCAACTTTTTTTTTTCAATTTTAAGAAAATCAAAATCTTTTATTGATTTTATAACAAATTTTTAAAAAAATTACGCAAAAAATATTGTTTTCCATTTTTAAAAATTTCAAATAATTATTTCTGCATAACTCTTTTTTTTTAAAAAAATTTCAAATTATTCTTGTCATAAAATTTATCAGAGTAAATCGTTTGGTCACATTACCATTTAATTATACAACTATAAGGTTATTTTAACAAGAAAAAAATTAAGTTTATTAAGACTGGAAATAAGTTTAAGATAAATGATTTTACAAGATAATCACGAGTAATATATTCAATAAATAGAATGCATTTGAAGTCACAGTCATGCTGTATATGTAACGATCCATGTTATTTAACTGCAACTGCAAATTATCACGAAGTCTTCTTTGACGACACGGATTTTTTTTCCACTTAAGATGCAGCCATAATTCTGAAGGTAGCATAGAATGGAACATTTCCCTTTAGCACTAATTAATTCATTGAAATGAATTAATTAGTGCTAAATGAGTTCAAAATCTCATATTAAAGTTTGAGCACTATTTTAAAAGAAAATTTTAAGAGAAATAAGTTATTAACTAAAAACATTCGAAACCATGAAAATAAGATAAATGAAAATTCCAATCTTCCTAAAAAAGTTTACATTCTAGTGTTATTTTATCAATTATTACAATAAATATAAATACACATTGCTTAGATCTTTTTTATTCTCTTTTTCATCTAACAACGCTTAAAATCAGGCATGAAAGAAATGTTAAACGAAAAATAATATAAAAACGTCTAAATAAGCAATTGATTAATATTTTGATAAAGGAAAATAATCATTTGCATTTGACTTTGGACATGCATCTCACTCAACATAAACAGAAGAAGCCATTAATCAAAAACAGAAGACTTTATTCAAGATTGGCAGGCCTTTTATCACCAGAAAGCTTCTGTAGCATTCAGTTGCAAGTATGATAGAAAGTAACTGTAACACCCACCGACGCAACCTTGACATCTTGAGTTCATTCTGTATCAACGTTATCGATACATGTCCCCTGGTGAATGTATAGCCAGCGTTTTCTCGTTTATCATCATTTACACATTGCTCTCTGTCATAAAAGTAACATGCATTTACGCAGAAAAGCTCTTACATTGTACTCTCTGAGAGAAAGCTGATAAGAGCAACGAAAACGAAGCATAACAAGACATGGAACAGATTGAGAAAACAAAGGAGTATCCAAAAGTGCTGAAATGGAAATTTTGTTAATGGTAACCTTTTAAGAAGAAATCTGAAAGATTTTCTGTATATAAGAGAAAGATAATAAGTTCCATTAATTTTGATTTTCATATAGATCTTTTCATAGGAAATAGTATTAGAAATCTCAATCAGTATATCAGATGTGAAAGTTTATTTCTTTTGCTACAATATACAAATGGTTTTTTATGCTCTTTCCTGAGCGTTTTCAAGTGATTAGTTACTAAAAATTATATCTGCGAATTCTGTGCTTTTGCAGTTATTAATAATAGATTTTACATAGTCTTCTGCATGGTGGTTTAAGTTGTTAAGTTTCGGATGGTCCTAAGTAAGACGAGTTGTAATGATAAATGCATATTTATGCTTATAAAGCTTTGATAAATAATGTAAAGTAGTGTAGGCAAAGGCAAATTAATCCTTAATCGGGAAGGTGAAAATTTAGAACTTAACTCGGGAGGTGCGGTCTAAGAGACCGCATTTTCTTTACATTCAAATCAAAGAAAAGTTTTAGTATGAAAATAAAGTATTAATAAAAGTATTTGTATGAAAATCTATCAATATATGGTTTTTCTTGATATATAAATATGTTTTAGAAATTTTTCAAAATGTATTATCATTAAAAAAAATTAATTGTGTTACAACATACATTTTCTTCTCATACATACTCTTTTTTTATTGGCATCGAGGGATTATTTTCGAGGGCATTTTAAACATTTCGGGGGCATTTTAGGTTAAGGGCAAGTATAAAAATCAGTCTATAAATTCTGTAGATATTTCTCTTGTTATATTAATATATTTTAGAAATTTTTCAAAATACATTACTTCTAGAAAAATTAATTATATTTGAACATATATTAATATATTTGAACATCAGCCGAATGAGAGCATCCATCGAAAAAATGTTCTGTACAATTATCCTCATCACTAAAATCACTTTCCGTTCCATTTAAAAGTGTCTGGAGCTCTGCTTTATAACGAGTATTAGTAAGTTGGATGAGGTTTCCAGAATCAAGTTTTAGATCCATTCTGTTACGCCTTGTATAAAACTGGAACACGAGGGGATGCGGTCTCACAGACGCCACGCTGAGAAATAGCTGAAATATTTTAAAAAGCATCCGCTGAAACCGGCTGAAAAAGTGCATATGTAGTGAAGGTCATGAAACTGGAAGCTACAGGGTAAATCCTTTCAATTGAGCTAAAAATAGAATAGGGGTGACCGAAAGTCTATCTTTAGCGGTCTAACAGACCGCGCCTCCCCAGTTAAGGGTTAACAACATTGTTAATTCAGTTTTTGAGATAAATTATTTTCTTTATATAAACTGTTTTTCTTTGCATTAGTATAGCCTTTAGAGGGATAAATATTTATTTTAATGCAATCAGTACTGTTTTGCTTTTATAAAAAGCAAATGCAAGAATGTCACCTTGGCCCAGTACTTACAGTAACAGTCCTGATAAAAGTAGAGAATAGTTTTATTCTTAGACGATATAAGACTGATAATAATTAATACAACATTGTTAAACACTTTTTCTTAATTAATATATATATATATATATATATATATATATATATATATATATATATATATATATGAAAGTTTTATTCTATTTAAAACTGTAACTCACAGTAAATTAATATAACTCATGATGGGTTTTGTTTTATTATTAAAAATCAGGAACAGATTTCCCGTATTCCATATCTGAAAAATCCTAAAGGTGCCATGTATATATTTTTTAACATTCTTATATAACATTCTTTTATATCAACATTATAGATTTTTAAAGGAAGATCGGAATAAATTTCACAACATTCAGAAACGTCATTTTACTTCCTTTGGAGGTTTCAGCTGATGTCATAAATGCCGGATAACCATACATATTTTCCAGGAATCAAATTTCGGTCTCTCAATTATAATTCCTTTTTTGCGTCTCGAGTATCTTGGCTTTGTTGTTTTGATATTTCTCTGTGTGTTATGTATTTTTTTCTGAGCTAGCATACTTTTCAAAAGTGACGCTGTTAAAAATGTATTAGGTCTATATTCCTTACAGTACATTCTTTATTCTTTACAGTGCAGAAACTCACACACAATAAATGAAGAATGCACTTTAACGTAACACAGAGAAATATCAAAATAACAAAGCCAAGATACTCGAGACGCAAAAAAAGGAATTATAATTGAGAAATCGAAATTTGATTCCTGGAAAATATGTATGGTTATCCGGCATTTATGACATCAGCTGAAACCTCCAAAGGAAGTACAATGACGTTTCTGAATGTTGTGAAATTTATTCCGATCTTCCTTTAGAAATCTATAATGTTGATATAAAAGAATGTTATATAAGAATGTTAAAAAATATATACATGGCACCGGTCATTTTAATCTATCGAAAACGTTATTATTATTTTTCTTTTTTTTTACTTTTGCGGAAGGCTTAACAAGGATAAGGCATAAAATATATATATATCATGGAAAGCGTATTGTCTAAGGTATTCATGCATCGCACAGGGTATCCAAATATATTCCTGGCTAGTCAATAACATCTTAGGCTTAAGATCTTAAAAAAATTACAACGAATGAGAAACTAACGATAAAATGAGGTCAGTGCCTTCAATATGCAAATTTTTATTATGTTGTAGATAGAAAATAAGAAATATTCATAAGGTGAGGATTTTGAGTAATATAAACATAAATTCATTCTTTATCTTGCCCCATTCTTAAACTGGCAATTAACTTCTTTGTACCGTGTCCTAAGCAATTAATTGTATGAATACTAAAAAATTCGCAAAAAATTATTTACGTATGAGTTCATTTAAATAAAATTCAAATTCCAGCTTTATTTTTCTCCTACAAAAATTTAAACTATATTATACATTTACTTCTGATTTTGCTCACAAATATAAGGAGACAAAACAATGACTTTCAAGAAGGTTTTGTGAGATTCAATTAAATAATATTTTTTTATTAATGATTTCCATCGAAAACGTGCAATATTTCAAAAACAGCCAAAACAACAATAACTAAAATTTTTCTTAGCAAAAAAAAAAAAAAAAAAAATATTAAAATGAAATCTACTTTCGCTAATTTCAAGTTATCATCTGAGAACATCATTATTTTTTAAAGTCATTATTTGTCTTAATTAATTTAAGTCATTAACCAGTTTAAACAGGTTTGAGCCGGCGGCCTGGCATTGGGGTAACGCGTCTTCCCCGTGATCTGGGAGTCCTTGCTTCGAGTCTCGGTTAGGGCATGGTTGTTCTATCTGTGAGATATGTGTGAATGTGCCCTCCTGTAAAAAGGGGTTGTGCTAGCTAATGAGTGATACGTGAGTAGCAAATTCGTACTCTTGGTCCTAGTGGGCGCTACTAAAAAAAACAAGAGACGCGCCCCCATCGACTTAAAATCGCTGTCTTCGTAACAGCGGGCTTGTCCATGGCAAGTGCCATAAGAAACAACAACAACAAACAGGTTTGAAATATTGAAACAATCAAGAGACCTCTCTATTAGTCTCTCTCCCTCTCAATATATATATATATATATATATATATATATATAAGAAATATTTTGAAAACGAAACGAAATAGTTTCAGAATCGCAACTAAAAATTATTTCTTATTCAAACTAAAACCAAAAAAGGAACAGGAAAAACACCATAGTATTTAGAGAGCGCAAAAAAACACAGATGAATTGAGACAAAAGTAATAAAAACCAAGTTAATAGGAAAATCAAATTAAACCAAAAAAGAAAAAAAGAATCCTGCCTGAAGACTTTTTCAAGGGTCACCCTCAGGCAGGGATTATATATATATATATATATATATATATATATAATGATAATTTTTTAAGATTTTCATCATCAATTTGTCTAGCTGGCAAACAACGTTTTGGAGCTCGACCGATTTTAAGACGAAGTAAGAGCTATGATGTCATAGTTCTACGTCAGCCATTTAAAAACGCATCTTCAGTCAAAGAAGCATACGTAATAATAAAATAATACTGGTAAAAGCAGGCCAACCTTTTAAAAATGCATCTGCTTTCAGAGAAGCATATATAATAATAATGCAATACTGGTAAAACAATATATGCTATTAAAAGATGATGATTAAAATTGCCATTTATACTTTATTCATTGTCTACGCGATTTCGAGCTTCAAAATCCCCAAATCAAAATAACATTAAGTTCTCCCATGTTAAAAAAATTAAAATGTTAAAAATATGAAAAACGGAAGTGCATCTGTTTGTTATGTATAAATTGAATTAAAATATCACCACTTATTTCCAACATCCGATTGAGATTTAAATAGATTATTCAAGCTGATTAGTTCGTATTCCATGTTAAGCACATATTTTAGTTTCCATAGCATTTAATTATAATTTTGTTATTCTTAAAAATTTTTAACATCTTTTTGAACAAAAATTAGAATTTGGCTGGGTATTTTTTTTTCAAGTTGTTTGGAATATTTTGGAATTTTTTTAAAATCTATGAGTTGATAAAAGTGTTTAGTCATAAAAAAATTCTCATTTTAATTAAAAACTAAATTTTCAGCATAGAAAGATATTTTTATTGTAATAATATATATAAAATCATGTTTTATATTAACAATATTTTAATGTTATTTTGAGCCTCGGAACAGTTTGAACCATTGATAAAAATATTTTAATGTTAAGTCTTTGAAACTTAGTTCACAAATACTGAAGTAAGAAAAAACTTTTAATCAGAATTTTGTAAAAATAAATATTACATTTTTTTTTATTTCCAAAGAGATTGAAAATAATTTTCTCTTAAATAATGTTGGGTATATCATCTTGTTATAAAAAAAAATGTGATTTCCTATAAAGTAATGTATAATTTTCTGTATAATATTACGGTGTTTTCAAGCAAACGATAATTATTAAACCACGTTAAATGGTAATTAACACTACTGCTGTTGAATAATTTATTTTAAAAATTTCTTCTTGACTTTGTATAGTAAAATATGAAAAAATTTAATTTCAACAACATGTTTCTAAATTCCTAATAAAAATTACAATAATATTAGCATTGCAAAAAGGTGCTGGAATTCATATTATTTCCATTTATTTAAAAATATGATTAATGATTTCTATCTATACAGTTTTCTGTTGTTGTGACTTATGACACTTTACAAGCCCGCAGAGAGATCTCTCAGCGATTTATGCTGAGTGAGTATCTCTTATTTTTTCAGCAGCACCAACTAGGGCCACTAGGGGTACGACTTCGCTTCGCTATTTCATGCGTCACGTTCGCCTGTATAACCCCTTTTTACAGGGGAGCACATTCACACACCTCACAGATAGAAGACAGAAGAAGAACAACCATGCCTGAACGGGGATTCCTGGATAAAGGGACCCTGGATCAAGGAACCCTGGATCAAGTGAAAACGAGCTATTCTATGCTAGAACGCCAGTATAAATTTTTCTGCTTGCTTATTTTGATAATAATATACTTTCTCGAAATTTGCAATTATATCAGATTGTTAGGAAGTTATCGTTTGTTTCTATTTATAAAAGGAAAATTACTACAACTTTTTGAAAACGATCGGAGTGTTGTTAATATTAATTCAAAAAATAAATGTTGTAAATATTCCTTTAAATATAATTCGAGCTTTTATATTTTGGGGGTTGTTTTAATTCTTTCACAATAATTGTCATATATTAAGATATAATTGATATTGGAAAGAAAGTACTAATCCTTAATAAGTAGTTTTTATTTAATGAGTATTAGAATAATCAATCGATTCGATATCCAAATCCCTTTTCCATTCCCATTTAATGTTTATTATCGGTTTCGGTTTCCATGTATTGATTATCGGTTTCTATTTCTATAATAATTTCAGTCTTTGTCCATCGGCAAACATTATAGTCGTTAATGTAATCATTAATATTTTTTCTATTTGTGAGACATCACCTGAAAGTTGATTAATTGAACCAGGAATCACACTAATATTAATATATCCTGGAATTAATGGTATTTAAGAACTGGATTTGACTTAATATTAATCATTTATCTTTCCTTTTTGGACATTATTCGTAGAGTCTCAGAAAATATTAATGTACATCAATTTGGAAGCATTTCTCTTACAAGACTGTGATGAATGGATATTTAGGAGGAAAATATCTGTATTTTACTTAAGGATGATTTAGTAGAATAACATAGAAAGGTTATATTGAAAATAAGCAATCGGCTATCCTCAACAAATCTAGTAAAACACGTTTTGTAATGTAATGTAATCAATTTTTAATGTAATGTAATATAACCAATCAACAAAATGTAATCAATTTTTTGGGCCTGTTTCACAAAATAATTAATTTTCTTATAAAACAATACATAATTTTTGTAAAAAGGAAAATCAAAATATAGGGGGAAAAATACAGAATGTTAAAAGAAACTATGAATGTTATTTTTTCTTTTTTCTTTGTTTTAGCACAATTTTAAAGTATATATAAAAAGGCATATATATATATATTGATTAATCTAGTTATGCATTTTTGATTGAATAATATCGCTCTGTTGTTCATGAAATGCATTAATTTGTATGTCTAGAATGTTTGAACATCTATAAAAATTGCCATTGATATTCACTGCTTTTTAACCATTTTGATGAAGAATGCGCCTAGTTTTTTCCTTTATTTCATCTTCCTGTTCTTTTTTGAAGCCACTTCTTTATTCATTTTATCATCAATTCCCTCTATAATGCCACAACTTAATCAAAGTTTGTGTATCTTAGAATTGGAAATTTAGGTCACATTTTTTTTCTAAAATGGATCAGCTATTAGGATCCAATTCTGGTAACTATAAACTTATAGTAGCATCCACAAAACCATTAACATTTAAAATTCTGCATATATAATCAATGACTTTGATGTACCTCAAGAAGCCTATTCTATGCATTTAAAGAGTTCTTTCAGTTGCAGCATTACTGAATCTTAGTATTTTACCATTAGAGAAATAGCACGATAATTTAGTTTCATTCATTTTAAAGTCAATAAAAAAATCTACTTTATTTCTCCGCTTTAAACATTTTTTTGTGCTTTTTTACATTATTTCCTTGATGGTGTATTTCAAATAATAGCGAAATTCTCATCGTAAGCTGTGATTTTTTTTCACTTTTAGTGAGTTTCGTTTTTCCTTCGATTTCATTTGGTTTATTTATCATATCGTTTGGTAGTATATTTTGCCAAATCAAGGAATTAATACAGAAATGAAGGGATAATTATATGTTATCCAAAGTGATCTGGAACAAATACGTACAAATGAGGTAGAATTCTGGTTAAACCTATAATGGAGAACACTTCCGTGAGGTTTTAGATCTAGGAGACTGTTCCACTCTTGTATTTCGCTTGGATAAATACTTGGAAACTACAGAAAATCTGAACTACAGTAATCAACAATTCGCTAATTCAATGTTATAATCCAGTTATATTCTAATTGGAAAAACTAGAAGCAAAATCAAATCAAGTTTTTATAATTCGACTTTATATTTATCATAGCTATTGAATTATACTGTCATTGTAAATATTTTTCAAATTTTGATTAGTTTTGTCTTTCACAACAAGCCTGTTTAGGTAATAAATATACTTGAGGTAAATAAATGAGTCATTTTCATATTGTAAATTACATTATTGAGCCATATTGCATAAATTGGGAGAATGATATTTATATTTTCACCTACTTGCAAATCACCACACCTTACGAAGAAGAAAAATTTGACCTACATTGTATATTTAAAGTGTACTTGGCCCAAGTGAACCGTATTTTTCTATGATCATCCAATCCTAAAACTCAATAAACACAGCTGATAACTATTAAGGTATCAATTTTCAATTTTATATACATGTTTGTTGGTTTCAATTTAATTTTACTAGAGTAAAGATACACATTTGTACGTAGAGGAAAAGTTTGAGAATTTCCATGCGACGGCCCGAATACAGAAAATAATTCTCTGGTTCAAAGTATTTCCTTTCAATTAAAGACAAAATGTAAAATACTGAAAAAGTACTGAAAAAAACATTTATTAATATTTACACCAATATTTCATGAAAAAAGAAAAGAAAAACTTTCAAACAATTTAACTGATGTATGATGGAAGGGGCATATTTTCCTTGGGGATAAGAAACTATGAATATATCAAATAAAATTAACCTTTTTGTAAAAGAAGAAAACATATTTTTAAGATACAGCAATAAATCATTCATAAACTACAATAAATGCATTTAATTTAACCCAGAACATTTAGCAAGCCAGTTGTTATATGATAATAAAATTAATTTTACCCCTTTAGAACTATCAAGCGTTTTCTGTCTCCTAATAATCCATCTTAGTGAAATGGAAACTCTCTTTTCTTTCCTCCTTCGTTCACTTCCCCATCAGAATTCAATCAGTTTAGCTTCCATTTTACGGTAAGAGGTAATGGTTGCCTTAGCATTAAAGTCGAAATAAAGAGCGGCTTAGTTCTCGAAGAAATGTTGTTCAGTCATTAATTCTAGCTGATGATGGCGAAGCTTCCCCATTTAGTCTCGATTTCCTACAAGTATAATTCATTTCTGATTCGACTTTGCAGTAAAATAATCATTTCATTCAAAGACCGAGAGTTTGATTTGTAAATGAGAATAAATTGTTTCTGTAAAGTAGAATCATACTACTATGGCACAAAGAAAATATTTCATCTGTAGATCAAGATTATTGGACTCATCACAACTGCAACTGTTGACAAGTATAGATCTTAGTTAGACGTCAAAAATGCGCCAAATTCAAGACGTCTTAAGTGCGCCAAGTGCAAGACGTTTTAAGTACGTCAAATATATGTCACGAGATTGACAGGAAGTAGCTAGTTTCACCGCATCAAGTAATAATTATAGACTGCTTTTTTAAATTCCATGACTATTAACAAAATATCGGATGTTTTAGAAATTAAAATAATGTTTTAGAAATTAAATTTATTTTTCAGACACGATTTTTTTTCCAACACAGTAGAGAAAATATATGTAAAGAATTTATCGAGATGTTGCAAGTTTCATTGCGTCAGATAATAATAATAGACTACCTTTGCACATAATGTGACTCTTAACAAAATATCAGATTATATTTCTTTAACCCATTAAACGCCAAAACTCAAAATGATTATTTGTTTTCGATGCAAACAATACAAGTTATTATTTTGACCACTTATAATAGTAATTTAATGTAAAAATAAGGAAATTGCACTTGCCTTTAAAAATATAGGGTGTTGCGTTGGCGCAACGTCAGCGGAAAAGAAGTACGAATGTTAATCGTTATCACCGAGCACTACGCCGCATTTTCTCCACGTTTTAAAAACTAGAAATTTCTGTGAGCTTATTAAAGGGTGTAAAATAGTCAAAACACTTTTTTGAAAATTTTAATTTATTAAAAACTAACAAATAAATGTAGTTGACAAGTTTATTATATAAGAATAAGGTGATATAAATTTCAAGTATGATATGCTTCACTACAATTGTAAAGCAACGTAGTAAAGCAACTTCACAAACATTGCAGAGATAAATAGTTTGGCTGTGGCAATACTTGCAACGTAGTCTTCTACTGTCTGTAGACTTAACAAAAAAATGTCCTTCGGATATTGGTTTTGTAAAGCTGAATTTTCTCGGACGTCCTGTAGCTGATCATTTCTTATTTATCTCACTATTCAAGGGCGTCTGTAACAGATGAAGCACAACCTCTCGTCTAAAATCCAACAGTGACTTTTTACTTCCTTCTTCAGAAAATCTTGATATTCTCCAAGTATTTGTTAGTGCAACATCGATGAAATTTGAAAATATCGGCCACCACCCTATTTCTGTAATTGGAAACAAAATTGTCACACAAATCTACAGCGCCTATTTTCTGATTATATTGCTCAAGGCAGTGAGGTTGGGCTACTAATATTTTCTTCTTCTGATTTTTAGAGTATCGAGAAACACTTTTTAGTGGTTCAGTTTTTCCAAACGTTGGCCCTATTGTCACAACAGAGTTGTCGTTCCAACGAACAAGTATCTTTTTGTTTTCTACATATTGAAAAAAAAGATCGAAAATATCTGCACTAGTTTTATCTTCTATGATTTGTTTGATACGATCAATTGAAGCTTTTTCTTCATTTTTTGGTTGAGGCCTATCAATTGGTTCCATTCTTGTCCATCGTAATTCTTCCTTTTTCCATTTTTTTTTTTTTTTTGTTTTTTGTTTTTTTAGCAGAACTTTTGGGAGGATCTAACTTCTTCTTTACATGAACTTCAACTTCCCCTGCAGTATCTCTAGGTAAAACTTCATTATCGTTATTTAAAATATTTTCATTACCTTCTTCTTCATCACTAGCATCTGCTGTTTTTGAGGTACAACAAAAATATCGGTCTCATCTGCATCTTCGTCATCGGAATTTTGTTCGGAAATTTTTTTCAATGCTTCTTGTAACATAAGGTTTCTTATTTTACGCATTTTAAACCACAGAGGATAAAAAAAGTTGCTACCAATAAGATGCACAGTACTGAAATGAAATCTTTCAAGAAGGATAACAGTCTACCCCCTTTCCGCTGACGTTGCGCGAACGCAACACCTGTTTTTACTTTCCCCTTCTCCCCCACAGAAATACCTGCTTTGTGGAATGTACTGACAAAGAGTGACCTTGGCTAATGTATTTTACAACCAAATACCAATTTGTTTTTAATTTTTATTTTTTCTAAAAAAAATGAGTTTGAAAATTTGAAAAAAAAAATGCTTAAAGTAAAACATCGATTATTATGTGTAAAATAATTTATTTAAGTCAATTTTTTCACTGATTTGTTAGTAGTGCTATTCTTTAACATAAAACTGTAATTTATTCAAAAATTTGTTTAATCGTTATTTTTTTTATATATTTGATTATATTGACCGTTGCGTCAACGCAACACCAGCGGTTAATGGTTAAGTTAAATGTTTTAGAAATTACATTTATCTTTGAGACATGATTTTTTTTCAAAACAGGGAAACTCTGAAATGATCAAGGAATAAACATTTTTAATTAAAAGATTTAACCATTTTCGTTTTTATATCTCTCGAAATAATAAAGAACAATGTGTGTGTGGTGACGTTTTACAGGAAAGAACTCTTAACATTCAAATACAAACATTCAAGTAGAGGTACTTTGGAGAGAGGGAATCATTCTTTCCAAATGACATTTTCTAATCTTTAATTAGTTAAAGAAAATAAACGATATTTTAGCATTTGTAGGCGATATCTTTCGAAAATATTATTTCACATACCGGATTCATTATAATTATAAATATTTCAAACGTTATCTATTTTAATGACATCTATTTAAATTCCATGCAATTGTTTCACTATATTTTGGTAATTTTTTAGATCTGATTTTTGTATTTTCAATTACATACTCCATCATTACAATAAAATTGAAATCACTTTCATACTTTTCTGAGATCCTATAACACGGGACTTTTTTTTCGTTGTTGAAAGATAAAAAAGAAAGATTCTGCTTGTCAACATAGTTAAAATGAATTAGAAAGTGATATCGCATTGTTCTTAAAGATAATATGCAATTGTAGGAGATTACTCAGAATCTTAGATTTTTTTAGATGTAATGGGACTTGATTCCATTTCGACGGTATAAATAAAAGGTATTGGATTAATACTACTAAAATAACTAATAATTATCACAATGTTTGTAAATTGCTTTTTGTTGAGGGAATCATTGGCATTAAGTTGTGTTGATAAAATGTATTTCAAATTAAACATAGCTAATATATTTGGTTGCCTCTGGCAAACTGCTTATCGAAGGTGGCTAGTAATAGAAGTGTAATTCGCCCTTTTAAATTATTCTGTTGAAGGGAGATTTATGGGAAAAGGTTTTGATGCAAGGTTGAGCGGAAAAGAATTTAAAGTGCAATATCGAGAATTTAATAAATTTGGACTTATCCAAAAGGGAACTATCGCTTATTTTTGTCACTACGTTGTAATGAAAAGTTTTCTTGTTTTTAGGCCTGTAATATTTAAAATTTGTGATGAAAATTCCAGAAAAAAATCCTTTGCATAAGATGTTTATACACATATTTTATAATAATACCATTTTTTTTCAAAATTTCAAAAATTCAATAATTGAAGGAAACCATTCGTTAATCAATAAGCTTTAAAACTTTGCACTTGTCGTGAACATTATTCATATGATATTTCTCCTATTGCTCCAAATTAATAATATTTTAATATTATAAAATATGCGAGTTTTGTTGTTTGGCATAAAACTTAAGAATGTAGAAATTCTCTATAACATTTTCTGGGAACATCTTGGGAATTTTCAATAATTGTTCAAATATCTGCAATCTTTAATAGAAATTTTTGATTCTTCTAATTAAATCTAATTATAATGTTTATTTATTTTAGAAGGAAAATCACAGTTCTTGTCTTCTATTGAATTTTTGAGGGACACAATTTGGTGAAATTGATTTTTTTTTTTTTTTTTGGTTTTTGAAATACTGAAATTGATTTAATAAATGAAAAAGCTAAAGCGAGATTTTAACCATGTAGAATTAAATAGTTAAATCACAAGCAATAACTTATTTCCTAAAGGAATAATATTTCACAAATTTGTGGTATTATTTGTAATAAAAATGTTGCAAAGTTTATTGTTATTGTATTAAGAACGAAAATAAATTTTGCAACAATTTCCTGACTTCTGGACAAAAAAAAAAAAAAAAAAAAAAAAGACTGCTATGCATGAATGCTAAAATGAATAAAATATTTACAAAATACTAGTCGTATAATTGGCTGTCTGTTTGTCTACGCCATTAATAGCAATAAATCATCTACATCAACATACTTTGTTGAAATATATCCTATCATGCCTCATTTAAATACCATATTGAATTATGCTTGCACAATTCCCCTTGAACATTCTGATATATCAGCTAATCGGTGAATAAAATTGCCGAAATTGAGCCAATTATTAATTCTGGGGCTATGTTGTTTTAGCCTTCGATCTCCCTGAAAATAGTGAGAGTTGTAAAATTGGCTACCTTTGATGACGTATAAATAAAATAAATAAAATAATTCAATAAAATTGAAATAAATAAAATAAATAAATAAATAAAAATTTCAAATAAAATAAAATCATGATGGTTTGAAGGAGTTCATTCCCTCCAATCAGGTCTTGCTTTTGGATGCATGGCTGGAACCGAAATTACATTAGCTAGTATTACCTCCTGGTGATCAAATGAAATAAAAGTCGGAATCTGTAGTTATGGTTGGGGTGCGTTTTCGTCCCATTTCATTCCTTTGTAAAGACTAAGCCTTAAAATAAGTTTTTGAGATTTTCTCTCAATATTGTGGTATTTGGGATCATGTGGCATGGATGGTATATCTATAGGTTAAAAACTTTCAGGTTAAACATAGGGTTAAAATCTATTGTTCATTCAGTTAAACATTGGACTAGTGGTTAAGTTGTTTGACTGGCACTATGGTTTCCCTACATAAATATACATATAAATTTCATTTATTATTACAAAACCGAAAATTTAAGCAAATAATATTTAGTAAATAAAATCCAAAAAGAGCGGATAGCATTACGACATTACTAGTTTGTAAGTTTTTTACAATAAAATAAATCTGACATTCTTTCAAAAAAATAATTAAAAAAATGAAGATCGATTTCTTTGAAGAGTTTTCGATAGTAAATATCTTTCTCTGGTTTTTAATGACAAAATATGTATCAAAGGAAATAGTCTTCAAAAACTCATCAAAATGTTATGAAAGGCTACACATCTGTGAACAAATCCAGAATTACTTTAGCGGAAGTACAACAAAACACCCGAACTTTTGTTAAAGTGACAAACTTCAGATTACCTGCGAAAGAAAAGAACTAAATTCTCTCCAAATAGAAAAAGCTGGTACTACCAGCTGAGCCATCTAAAGGAAAAAGTCTTAAAAGATTTGAGCTGAAGGACTTTTATTTACTCAGAGATTCCGAAACCTTAGTTCCGGTGACAAGAACCGAATTTTTTTTTCTACCAACGTCATAATAACGATTAGAAGGATACCTCTAACCGGAGGCTATATATTATTAAGCCTTTTGGTGTTTTGTGCAGCTTGACATTCTTGGCCGAATTAAATAAGAAAAATCGGAACACCAAAAATAAATGAAGTTATCGATCTCCTGTAGCTGTTATCTGAGTGATGCACGGCGGAACATCAGAGGCTGAGCAAAAAAGAATAAAGAATGTAAAAAAAAATAAATAAATAAAGAGCGTTCTGCCAGAAAGATGAATGAATGTTAGTAAACAATGGAGGAAGATTCCTATCGGCAGGATATCTGTGGGAAGGTTATACCAGCATAAAAAAATGGAATGCCCGTCGTGTTTAGTTATCTCTTACATAGTAGAAATGATACAGCTTTATAAAGAGACGTAGGATTATTTTTTCTGCTTCATCTAATCAGTAGAATTATTGTTAGTTCTAAGAATAACCTTCCATTCATTTCCATTACGAAATGTCATCAAAGATTCGCTCAAAATATTAATCTTTTATCTGGAATAAAATCAGGCACAAAAATAATCGGTTTTTTTTACCCACTAATTCACAAATTCTCATATTTTTTTTATCATAGTTTCGTATTAATTAAAACGTTGTATTGGTTTTGATCAATGAAGCAATTTCAATTTTTATTGAACTTGATACCTTCCCATGTGTTGCTACATTCTACTTACGAATCGACACAAGCAATAGTTCTGGTTAACTACAACAACTATCCGATAATACCACACTAGCAGTGCGTTACCACTTGGATATTGATTCAAAACATGATATATGAAACATGCTGACAATCAAAATATAATGCAGTTTTGGTGAAATTAATTTTAAATCTATTCTCTAGAGATGTGAACAAAGCTTCTGAAATCTGACTGTCTGGTTAAAATAACTAAATTTGTAATGATTAAAATCAAAATGTACTTTATGTTTTAATTATTTGTATAGTTTATTTAAAAGATATATATATTTTTAATATTATTAGCATTATAATTCTAATTGTTATAATTATTTAGTTAAATTTATTAAATACTTTCCGTATATATTTTTTATTACATCGTATCATTCTAAGAGAATATAAGATTCATATAGGGATTATTATAATACCCAAGAAGAGTTTAAAAATGTTTTAACCAATACAGTTCGTATATTAGAGCTTCACAGCTGCAGCACCCTCTTAAATTGCTTTGAAATCTTTTATTATTTTTTTTTAATTTGAATCTTGCTTCTTTGCCTAAAATTCAGAACATCTTATGCAGAGCATGAATGTTTAAAAGTTGGCAAAAAAAGAACGAAAAGTGAAAATGAATTAGAAATTCAGACAAGCTTAAGGTGAGACTGCTTATCGAAGTAAAGATTCAAAATCCATTCATTGAGCATAGCTAAATCACACATTCGATTAGTGAACTTGGCAAAATTCGAATTGGATTTTTCATTCACTGGTCTAGTCTGGCAGTAAAGCAATGCAATGTCCTTACGTGAAAAGTTGACTTCCCTCTTTTGATTTGTCTTTCTTCACTTTTCTCTTACTCTATTTTCGCAGTTTTGACTTACAATTAATGCTACTTCCCAAAGGATCACTCTGATTTGATACACATTTAAATAAAGGTAGAAACGGAACAGTGACTACAATTTTGAGTGGTTTTGCTAAATGTCAGGGAAATGGTATATAGTTGTAAAATGGACGATACAAATGAAATAAAGAAACCTCTTGCGGAATAAACATGTCCTTGGTAATATCGTACGGAACCACTTAACACCCTCTGATTGTTTGGCTATTATTTCATTCGCATCGTACCTAGATGTGTTATATCTTTAAAATAAAGAACAGGCGAATGAAGATGTGTACAGAGAACACTCATTGCGACTGACTCGTCCAAGGACCAGCACAAGGATTTTCACACTTCTGGAGTAGTTTAGCTCTATGATACCAGTTGAGACCAGTTGTTGATATAGTTAGTTACTGACTAATTGAGCATGTTGACAAAGTATGGTAGACAGAATTTGAATATCCTCCATATAGTCCTGATCGTTCATCCAGTGATCGATATGTTTTTGCTTCTGACAAGTTCATTGACGTGTTTGTTCCTCTGACATGTTCATAGACATGTTTGTTCTGCTGAGAAAAGCATTGAAACATCTCTTTTTACTCGAACAACAATATGATGTACACAGTTCGAAATTGATTTCAATGACAACCAAACAGCTTTTACGAACATGGTATATACCATTTCGTGAAACAGTGAAACAATTACTTGTCAAATTTTGGTGATTATTTTTAAAAACTAACTGGTCAATTTCATTATATGGTGATTATTCCGTATAAATTTTAATCGCATTTATATTTTCTTATTTTTTGTTCATTTTTATAGAGTAAAATATGGCAGTAATTTTTTAAAAATCATCCAAAAATCCAAACATGTCGAAGAAGTCCAGAATTTATAGTCTCGGACATTTGGAGTAAAGTTAATTTTTTTAGAATGGTTTTTCAATTATATACTCCTGAGAAATATTTAAATTTTCAGTATTACTTTGCTGTGAACTGCTGAAATATTTGAATCTGACGAGAGTTATTTATTTAAAGATTAGTTAACTTCTCATTTATTCAAAAAGCAAAAGAAAGGCTACTATGCAAAGCGCAGTTCAAAAGAAGACTTTGTAGCTCAAATTAGCAAAGATACGTTGCAAAACAACAGAAGTAATGTTACACGCAACAAACTTAATGCTATTAAAAACTTATAAAAGTTTCCACTTACTAAATACGATGCTTTGCACTTAAATTAATGAAATCACCTCTTCATTTAGCTGCACAAAGCACAACTCAGTTAATTAGAAAGCTTAGAAAATAAAACTTCATCGTGAATAAATGTTTTGGACTCATTTACTGTGGCTCAGTAACTTTTACGAGGTTTGAGCTAGAGAGAATTAAAGAGTAAATAACCCAGGAAACTAAATTCTTATCACACATGCTTAGTAAAGACCTTTGAGGAGTTTATAAAATACAGGATGCACCCATAGCCAACAAACCAATAATGCTGTTTAAATAATTAACGAAATGTTCCATGAATTATGAAAAACACTTGCCATTTTTCTTTTTAGTATTTAAATAGAATACCAAAAATTCTAACATTTCTCTAGAGATAGAGATGAAAGTGATTAAAAAATGCGTTTGTATTGTTTTGATTTGCTAAAATATTTTATGAGCCTAAAAAAAATAAAGCACATTAATGGTCTGTGCTTATTACTTTATATGTACGTGTATATTTAATAGTTACATATACTTTTTTTCAATTACTTATATTGATATTTAAACATATAGACACGTTTTAAATTTATCCTATAATGAAAATAATTTATTTTGGGAACTTTAAAGCTTTTACATTAATAAATATATAATAGAGATATTTCTATGCTAAAACATTCATTTGGTATTTTCAATGATTTTGATTATATCTTCTTTAACTTTTATTCTACAGACACAATCAATATGCGGAGGTACTTTTGTCCCTACAATAAAAATTCTAAACTATTTTCTTTTCTTTAAAATATATTTCCTATTATATAAATAGTACACATATGAAATACACTTGTGCTGTTACAAGTACATATTTCCTTATCGAGTTTTAAATGCCTATATTTTAATTCCAATCTTCTTATATATTAGAGATAGAAAAATATAAAAAATAAAAAATTTAAAAAAAAAATCTAAATATTCTGTTTTATTTTTTTCTTTAAAATTTTTTTAAAAAATTCACACATACTAAGGCTAAAACAAAATTTCACATATTTAGTTAACATTACAACAATGAAATAAAGACCGAATTAATAAATATATATGTGGAAATTCTGTTATAACCATTATAAATTCAAATTGCATACATATTCTTACGTATACATACATATATTACGTATACATTCTTACGCTGTTTGTTGTTTGTTTGTTTCTTATGGCACTTTCCACTGACAAGCCCGCTGTTACGAAGACAGCGATTTAAGCCTGAGGGGGAACGTCTCTTATTTTTTATAGCAGCGCCAGCTAGGGCCAAGAGTACGACTTTGCCACTCACGCATCATTCATTCGCTTGCACAACCCCTTTTTACAGGAGGGCACATTCACACATCTCACAGATAGAACAACAGAAGAACAACCATGCCCAAACCGGGACTCGAACCCGGGACGCCCAGATCACAGGGAAGACGCGCTACCCCTATGCTTGGACGCCGGCACATTCTTACGTATATTACGTATATATTCTTACGTATATATACATATTCTTACGTATACATATTTAATTGCATACATATTCTTACAGGGCTCTAAAAGATTCAAAATTAATTCATATTCAAATATTTACTTTCATCATATGGTTTTCACAAAACAGTTTTTCATAAAAATAATTTCTATTAATAAATTACTGCTTATTGTATATGAAACATGCGTTAGGGATTATAATCTTCTATCCAGGCGCATAAATATACTTGCTTTACAAAAAGCCTAAACAGTAATTTAATGAATTTCTTTCAATTTAATTTAATTATGCACTTTCAAATTAGGGATACATACTTTTTATAAATAACAAACCTGAATGCAGTAATAAAACAAATTAAGTTAATACTTTTTATCTTTTAATATGTTTTTTACAAAGGCCTGACTAAAAATGTTGTAACTGACACATGTAATAAATTCATTTGCGAGAAAGATTAAAAACCCTGTTTTCCATTTAAACACATAGAAATTAACAACAGGTGATGCACAGAATTAAGAGCTCTTTGACAATTAAGGAAATAATTCAAGTTCACAAAATATATTTTTGTTCTCTTTCTGCCATGCACATTTTTCTGTTAAAATGAATCATCTTTGTCTTTTCTACTTGTCATATCTTTTAATGTGCATTTGTTAATTGTTCCACCTATAATAACTTCCGAAAGCTATATTTGGACAATACATTACTTTTTGTTTTGAAGTTCAAAGAAATGTAATAACGAGTCAAGAATAATGTATAAATGAAAGTTAGATGAAGGAGGAATTTCAAAATAAGGATTTAATAAAGTTTAGAAGTAAACGATTTAAAAATGAAGAAACAAATTTAGCAATTGATTCTGTATTATTAAAGTACTTTTCAAATGTAATTATATAAAATTTCACTTTTTTAGAAAAACACCAGAAAGAGACAATGTGCAGACTCTCTAATGGATATTAAAAATTTTATGTTTTAAGAAAAGAAAATATTTATCTATTCTATTTTCTTAAAATGTTTTGTTTAGTTAAATATTTAACAGCAGTACAAAATAAAAAATACCATCATGGATTTTATTTTAACTTTTACACGAAGTGGCATACTGTATCGATTAAATGTAGATGGTATGATATTGTGAAAATGTAGATGGCGTATTTTCATTGTTCACAGCTTAATTTAGAGATTCTGCTACAGTTGACAAACATTTTTCGATGAAGTACGAAATTTTATTTGTAAACCGTTCATTTAGATAAAATTTATTTTTGAAAATGGAAGGACAAGCTCAAAGCTTCAATTTCCAATAATAATAATTCGTTAATATAGAGATAGTTCAAGTTCGAGCAATTTTCTTTAACATGAAAGAACACTTCTATTAACAGACATTTAAAGAATGCCATTTTTAACCGGGCATCGTTCTCTTAATAATAAAAAGGTAATATTATAAAATGTTGAGTATATAATAACGCTAGAGCATAAAATGTAATAAATGCTTGCATTTTCCCATTTTACTTTGCCGCATTAAAGATTGTATGGCAGTTTTGTCAAAACTCCTATATGCAAATAGAAACTATTTTCAAATACATATTATTATGGCTTGAAGAGAATATATTTTATTTTATAGATTTGTCGCTTTGTAATAGATAGAATATTATGAAATTAATATTGAATATTTTGTTCCACATACTTTTCAATCAAAGTAAATTTCATTGTCCTGAGTGTCCTAGTAAAAATTATATATTTTACAATATTCTATGATATTAAACTATATTCGTCATATTGTGTGACATGGTTAAATATTAAATAATATAACATCGCACAATACTGTGTACCAGATTGTGTTACCTTGTTATCTAAGCATTTTGTGGCACAAATAATTTCTTTTTTGGATTATGAATGTGTCCGAATTAAAGTATTTACTGCAGAAACAAATATTCAGAATTCAACATATTTTTTATTAAAATTGTGCAATTAAAATGAAATAATTTAAGTGACGATGACAATATAAAAGACTGATTTTTGTTCATACCTCGATTCATAGATTCTGTGTTTAAAAAATGTATCAAACAAATAGAATAATATTTTTGGATAATGATTTTGACTATTGTATATATAGATATAAAAACGAACTAATAAAGCATATGGAATAACGAAAATCAATGGAATATATATAAAATACCTTCTAAAATATTGAAATATAAAAATGACATAAATTCAAACAATCCGTTTAAATTTCAAATACATAACATATAATTGGTGTCCTTACATGTCTCTAAAAGCGGTCTTCAAAATAAAAACAGAACACGGAAAGCTTTTGTTAAATTGGATAACTGATATTTACCTGTGGTCTAATGGAGAAAAAAGCTAATATTTAAACGGAATGCAGTGAGATATTAAAAGGAAAGCTCCAGAAAGACTTAATAAAAGTCATTGTCGTTTGTTTAAGGATTTAGAAACTTTTATTCTTGCAACTGAAACTAAATGTCTCTACTTCTAACTATATAAGATCAAATAAAAGTATGGGTTATGTTATTTTGTGTCACATTAACTAATTGGACGAATTAAATAAAAAAAATGTTTCTTTAAAAAGTTAATGAATCTATCCCTTCGCCGTTGTTGTTGTTTTCTGAATTTTGAAATTCGAATCTGTGAAGAAATAAAAATAATAATAATAATATTAAAGAACGTAGAGGGGAAAAAAACTAAAGAATCGTCTGCGCCAAACAGGAATGAATGTTAGAAAATAAAGAAAGAATGTTATCGACAGAATGTCTGCGGGATAGTTATGCCATACAAAGAGATTGAGTATCCGTCGTACTCTGTTATCTTCGATAGAGAATTAATAGCATTCCGTAATAAAAGATACAGTTTAGGATTCATTCTTTTTGCTTTATCTAATCACAAAAATCATAGCCTGTATTTAATATAACTGTCTATCCATTTCCTTGACATTGTGATAGTAAAAGCCAAAATGTTCTTAGGTCAATTTAATGCAAAATACTTTTACTTCTTTGTAAAGTTATTAGTTTATTTTCGTATTGAAAGGGATTGTATTTCCATATTATATTCTACAATATTCATTTGTGAATATTTGAGTTGTAACTGATTTCACTAATTTCTTTCTACTATTTAACTACTAAATTTTAAACAAAACTAAACAAGATGTATAGTTTTCTGTAATCCCAAGAGTTATTTTATCGTTTTTATTATTTAATTATATGATAATCATTCTATTTTAATTAAATTTTTATTTCATATCAAAGTCGCAATTGATTGGGAATTTAAGAGAAAAGTCGAGTAGGGTCAAGATTTTATAAAGTTTATAATAATGGATTGTGAAATAAATATATAAAAGTTTCAGAAGTAATAAAATAAATAGAATAATAAAGGCTTTAGAAACACGCCTTTATTAAACAACGTTTTCTTTCATTACCCTTCCATTTAAAAAAGAAAATCAGAATACGAATTTAAAATTACTGTTCGTTTTAAGATCCCGAGTCTAGCCCTTTTCGACGATTGTACTTCGGTGAGGGGTTATCACGCATTTAACTCAGTGATAAGCCGAGTAAACGCAATTGCTAAATGCAAACATCTCATCCTTTCATCTTACCTTTCTCCCCTATTTTGACTAAATAAATGCTTCCTGGCACATGCGCAAAAGCGTAAAGGGTTTTCGAATCCGAGAATGAACACTATTATAGGAGATAGAGAATGATAACTATTATTAGGAAGCTAATCTATGATGAATACAAAGCGTTAAAAAAAAATCTAAGTGTGGTTTAACTTCCCATTACCTTAGAATGCTTCTCTAGTAATGATTTTTTCGCTCGATATTTTTGACAAAAAAAAAATGCATTTCCAGCTTTAATATGTATCAATAGAAAATAACAAGATAATATTTACTTTATCTGTATTAATTAAAAACGAGAATAAAGGAAACATTAAATTTAGTTTAAAATTTCACAGAATATATACTTATCATTTAAAAACTAATTAATTTAATGAAGAGAATTGGTTTTAACATAGTATTTGTTTAAAGTAATTCATTTTTACTTTTTAAAGTGAAGCAATAACACTTTTAAATGAATAACATTCAAGAAAACTTATATTTCTGAAAGTAAAAAAGTCTGGTTAACTTTCCATTAGTCATGCGTATTATATATTTCAGTTTAGGTGCTCTGTGCTCTTACATAATATATTTATTTCTACTATATACAATGAGAATTAAATTTTATAATTAAATATCCATAATTCATTTGAGGTCCATACATTACAAAAGAAAACAAACATATTCCTCAAAATCAGATACAGAAACTTTTGTTTTAATTCTTAGGAGTTTCAGAAAAAAATTAACGATTTTTTTAACTAAATAAATTAATTTACTTATTTGTTTAAAATGATATTTGGTTGTCTTTTTCTATGGTGCACTAATTTTTTTCTATGTTTATTTTAAAAAGAAGTAAATATGTACGAAAAATCAGCCAAAACAACACAAAATATAAAATAAAAGATTTATGCGTTAAATGTTATAATTTTTTTCATTATATTCGAACTTTTTTGTATCTTCATTTGACTACGAAAGTTCCACATTTCATGAATATAAATGAGATAGATTTATTTGGATATTTATACCAATGATACGTATTCTCACACAAATAAATAATTGTTCTATTAAATACTCATAACATTTTGTCTTATTACCAAATGACAAATGACTAAAAAATGAAAAAAGAATTGATCGTATATTTAATGTGTAGGAAATAAAATGATGCATATATTTATGTTTAATAAATATTAATTGTTATAGATCTTTTTATGTAATTGCTATCAGAAACAATTATTGCCTGCACAACATATATCAATGCATTTACATAAATTTCGAGTTTATTTAATTACGCCCATGAAAATTGTAATAAATTTATTCCTGTAGAAAATGTATCCTGTGTTAAATCCTGTACGCATGGTATTTAACACAGAGATTTAATAATAGCTTATGCAAGTTATTAAAAGCGTGTTTTTTAATTATTAAGGAAGCAACTAGAGCTCTCATAGTACGTTTTAATCTATCTTATCTTTTGTAAATTGTTCTTGATGAATTAATTATTTTTCTCTTTGATGTTTGCAACATTGCTTATTGTGCATTAATAAAGTGTTTCAGTATTAATAGCCATGAAATATTTTATCGTAATAATTTTGTTTCGTTTATTTTTACGTTTAATAGAAAATAATATGACTCTGTAATGAATTTTGATGATAGTTAATGCACTATTTTTACCATGAGGCTTCTAAAAAGAATGAAGACAAATCATAGTGGAATAAATTGATAAAATTAGCAAAATATTTGTAGTTCTAAAGAAGGAAGTCCACTCATAATTTTCAAATGTATTATACTGACGAAGTATTCAAATGAATCGTAAACAACTTAAAACCTTGATTTTTTAGCTGTAATGGCAGAAAAATTTAATTAATTTGTTACAATAATTGTAACATACTTTATGTAATTATTTAATGTAACATCAAAATATTCTATAAAAGGGCAGATATTTTATTAAATATATTTATAAAAGATATTTGAGAAAAAGGTGGTTTAAAAGCGCTTTAAAAACGTAAGTCTACGGATAAAAAGAAAAATTAATAAATTTTGGTGCTCAAATTATAGGAAAAACTATTTTGCATATTTACATGTAACATAGAATCTTGGATAACCATTTATATACTATAAAGCGATTTTAAAATTTACTCATAGAATGTTTATAATAAAGGAATTCTGTACCAATTTTTTTCGCTTTTTGTTGTGCTACAGAAATGCTGCAAGTGCTGTGTATTCAAATATTGTTTGCATGTTCTGATAGTAGTCCATCTATTTTGTAAGACTGCGTGTCTTTTATTTATTTTCAATGGTATTAATGAAAATGAAAGGACAACAACATTATGTAAGAAAAAATAAGCTGAATAATGGTATGTAATAAATGTATAACTATTGAAAGCAAATAAACCTCAAATAAAAATATAATGAGAAAAATTAAAGATTTATAACGATGCACAGGAAAACCATTATTCAAAAGAAGCATGCTAATATATTGTTTGGAAAATGTAAGCAACGTTAATATAAAATCTAATTTTGTAGCAGTTGTATTACTCTATCTTCTCTTTTGGATAATAGACGGTAATGCCTGATTAGGTATGCAACCCATAGTACATTACGATTGTAAATGCTCATTAAAGAAATGTTCCAGGAAACATGGATCCTCTTCGTTCCATTGCACGGATCATAATGATCTTCATTCCACCACAATTTCATTTTCTTTTTTGAAATTCTAATATATCTATATTTGTGCATATAACAAATTGTTTCGTAGAATATTTAGGGAGACTTGAGAAACATTCTCCTATCCTTGTTTAAAACCTTATATTAGGTTACTCTAAAAAGAAGTTATTTATATTATCACAAGCATCTCCTAAGCAAACACTATACATTTTCTATTTGATTTAGAACGAATGAAAACACAAGCCACTACATTCGATGCATCTCTTCACATTCAAGGAGAACACCCAGTATCGCCATCAATGAAATAAAACTATCTTTTATGTCATCAGGAAAATTGGGTTACATTAAGCACTTTAATATCCTGTCAATAAGCTTGTTCATTTATAAATATATTTTCCAAATCATAAAATTGCCTACTATCGTTTCACACTATGCCTGTCCAGAACATGACATCAGCAAGTTTAAAATTGTCAACTTCACAGATGATGAAAAAAAAAAGTTGGGGTTTCTTGCTAAAACTGGTGAAATCTTAATCCAAACGATGCACAAATTCCACTTTTATATTAGATCGGTACATTTCCCCATTGGTCATGTGTTCCATCCATGTGTTCACGACGGTAAGCATATCTCCTCTTCATGTTAGAAATAGGAGAACACAGCTAACTGGTTGGCATGACCGGACAAAGGAACTTAATATACTTTAAACTTCTGACAGTGTCTGTAGTGTTATTCTGATCTGCAAGCTTTTTTACAAACCAATTGTCAATTTTACAATGACTTTTCTTGCTATCCATAGATAATAATTGGATTTTGAGAGAATTTTTGAAAGACAAAGAAAACTATAATACCTAGAAATTGTTCCCTTCAACCATTTCCACAAACGTTTTCGAAAATTCCAGCTTCATCAGTTTATCTATAATTTCTTCTAAATATTCGCAATTCTTACAGCTATTGAAATAGTTAATAGGTATTCTTGGATTCTTGTCATTTACTAAATAAATCTAAAAAATATCTATGTATCTCCAATGATTTTTCCCTCCATACCGGATTTTCTTTTTTATTACAGTATGACTTGTATTCCTGTCATTTGATACAAAATATATGTATATTCATCAAATTCCCATATCATACACACATTCCCACTCATAACTTCTCATTCATCATACATATACACAAATTCCCACTCATAACTTCTCATTCATCATACATATACACAAATTCCCACTCATAACTTACTTTTGTTCATGGAAATTAGTATTTCATTTTCATATCTTAATTTAATGTAATCTTTAATTATATATTTTTTACCTATGGTAATAAATTTTTTATGCCTATGGCCTCATTTTAAATAAATTTTGATTCATAAAACAAGTCATCACATTATGGGGAATTTGGAAAAAATAATTCTTAGGTTTAAAAATTTGAATTATAAGTTATAGATAAGAAAAAAAGAAATTTATTTAAAAAAAAGGTAATAGTTTTTAAACGTGCTTTTGATATAATGTAATTGAAATCAAACTGGGCAAAGTAGATAAAAATAGAATGTCATTAATTACTAGATAATTAAAACTATGTTTTTATACAAAAATAGGATTAATTAAAAATAAGAAAAGATAAAAATCAGCCAAAGAATTCAGAAGTTACCAAGTATCTTTTTACGAATAACTTTTGCAATTTTGGGAAAAAAATCCAAAGTATAAAATATAGAATGTTTTATATTTCCACAACTTAAATTACTATGCTTTATAAAGACGAAATACAGTAAAAAATGTAACATATTTTCAGCAATAAAGATAATTTTAATTATGGACAGAAATTTCCAGTCGATGGGAAGTTAACAGAATAAATCTTTGGCCATTGAATAAAAAATAAAGGGAAATCTTAAGGAATGTAATTTAACATTGCATAGATTTTTCAGAGTTCCATTAATATACATGCAGTAACACAATCGATCGATTGATTTCCTCTTTTGAATCTTTTTGAAAAATAACCTAAAGGTCATTCGCCCCCAAAGATTCTACAAAAGAAATGAATCTTCTCTTTAGAGCAGCAAAAAAATAAGCTTTCGGTATCAATTTTTACAAAATAAAATCCAATGCAGTCTTTAGCATTTTTTTCCTCAAAATTGTCCTTTTAATACTTTCTAGGGTATAGCTTTTTAAGCTTCTCAACTGATATTTATTTGGTTAAAGTTTCCATAGATTAGGAACGTAAGTAAAAAAAAAATGAAATTCGAACAATTTCATTGAAAACATCAGTTTCATTGTAGGCAGATACTTTGGGACTGGTGCCATGTCTGAGTAGTTCTTAGATCATTTAATGAAAAGTCTGAAAAGAAGTCTTGCTGCTTGTACCACTTCTTTTCTTTGGATTTAAGAACTTCATTAATAGATATTCAGCTTCAGAAAACGATTGAGTTTTTTTTTTCTTTTGAGTCTTTTAGAAAAAAGTGTGAGGTCGATGGCCGGACAGGTTCCATAAAAGAGTAAAGTTTTCCATCTGTAAAAAAAATGGAGAAAAAAATACATTTTTCAATTTCAGACTGATTGAAAAGGATGTGGATTTCTACATTTCTTGGGAGTTTCTAGAATTCTAATAAAATATAAACTAAGCAAACAATGAAATTATGGGTAATAAAATGATTATCCAGTAGTTTCCTGGAAAATTCAATTGTCACTGACTAATTGAGCAATTAAGAAAAAGAGCAAATGAAGAAATGTTATCAATTTTCTGCAATATGTAACGTGCCTATGAACTAAATTTCACTATTTACCTTCCCCTCTATTATAACTATTAATAATTGCAGCGAAAACAAATTTTATATGGAGATTCTAAGAGGCATTCGAAGATGAATTTTGAAGGAAAATGACATCGAAAGTTTCCATTTAAATATTTTGTACTCAGAGAAGTCTACGCATTAAAAATATTGCACGTGGGTCTGAAGATCGGAAGAATGATTAATAAAATATTATTTTTGAAAATAATATTTCAACATTTATTAATGAACCTTTAGAAGGTTTTATACTGTACATTATTCGTTCCTGTGTTCATAAATTCTTTTGTCCTGATTTTTTTTTATCACATGAGCATTCGTTATATTTTACATAATCCATTTCTATTCTGGTACCCTTGAATTCTATCATCGATACATTTTGTTATTAAATTTATCTGAGGGATTCATTTACTTATATCTTTGAAAGTTTTATATCAAATATGGCTTCATTCTTTTCATTATTTGTTATTGCATGTGCCTCATATTTTCAGCATATGGCAATTTGGCGCAATTTCGTATACGTAATATAAAGTATAGTAATCGCCAAAAAATTCGAACTCAAAATTTTGACGAATCCCCAAGGTTTAGATCTCCCTGAAAAACTCATTTTTGAAAAATATCTGTCTGTGACGAAAATATCTCAAAAGCGGTTTGAGCTAAGCTGTTGAAATTTTATAAATGTCCTTTGCATCAAATTTGTTGATTTCTAACAAATTTTGAGGGTGGGTATCCATTTGTTTAATTATACCATTTGGCTGTTCGAATGTAAGTTAACACGATAATTACAAAAAGAAGTGAGCTAGATAGATCAAATTCGGTACACAAATTTGATATCAATGGAATAGATATCTGTCAAATTTTAAGTCAAAACCAAAAAGGGTTGGACTGTCTGTCGGTCTGCAATTTCAAAAAAATATATATGCAATAATTCAAAAAAAAAAAAACAATGACGTAAATATATCGAATTTATTATAGAATTTTGTAACTTCAAATGCGGTTTTGTTTCAAATTTTTATTTCAATAGGTTGCGAAAGACGTGTTTAAAACACAAATTAGTTTTTTAGACACTATTAATGCATGTCACAGATTAATGGCCAAATAACTCGCCAAGATTCTCATGATAGATTCAGTAAAAATTCTTAATTCACACCAAAAGTAACTATTCTACGACATTGTCATGTAAGGCGCTCTTTAATATGACAAGTTTAATAGAGAGTTTTTGAAAAATTTTGGATAGCCTGGTTGAAATTTCTAAACTTACATTTTACTGCTATAAATTCATTTGATTACTAAGTTACAACATAGCCTCACTTTAAAGTAATAAATGTAATATTTAAAGAGAGAATTTAGAATGAGGAAATATAGTTTCTATCATTGATGGAATCCTATTTCGAAACGATAGAGCCGGTTTCGTAACCGGAATTTCAAAACCAAGCCATCTTGAATTTCACTGACTTAATCTGAAATAAAATATAAGGCAAAGTTATCTTACAAAAGCACAGAAAGAAGACAAAACTTCAATAAACAAAAAAAATTCCAAAAACGAAGAAAACAATATTCTATTTCAAGAATACTTATCGCTTCGATTCAAATAAAAAAGACAATTTATAAATATGTCATTGTTTTCAGAAAAAGAAGAATCCCTCATGTAATTCTAAGTACATCTGTTCTGAATAACTTCGCCATCCATCCACCCTAACACTCCACTATCAGAAAAAAAAATCGTGATCAGAAAGAAAGAACAGCAACTTCGATTTCAACCCCAAAAAATGGAAATTACAATTCCATTTTAAATCCAAAAAGAGAATCGGTTGAGTGACAAAGCATGGGTTTCTCCGCTTCTGGAATTTTCCACGCCTCAAAAGACTGGATGACACTGATAAACAGTGCTGGAGTTCGAAAGAGATAAGAAACCCCTGTTGGGCGGTACATGACTCTGGCATCGTTTTTATGATGGAATGAAAATGGTACAATAGCAATTGAATAGATAAAATACCATTGAGCTATGTTTGGGAATGGGAGAAAACGCCATAGAACTGTATTATTTTCATTTATTTTGGGTATTTGGGGATTATTCTTTGACTAAAGATGATTTTGCATTTTTTTCCATCTCCATTTCCCCCTCTTTTATGCTAGTGTTCAACATATAAGAATGGTGCAAAGAATCTTTTAAGGAAATTCGATGGAATTATTTTTAAATTGCTTGAATTCTTGAAGGGATTATTATTTTAGGAATTTTAATGTTTTAAATAGAAAAATGATTTTCGTTTTTAAATTTTGAGAACAATCCAAATTATATAATATTTTTTGCAATAATGTTTTGATATTTTTATGAAAGTGAACAGCGTTGGAAATAATTTTTATAAACTCTAAGAAATTATGTACAATTTTTATATTTCTTCTAGGACATATAAAACATATTTTCAAATGCTATTAATATTAAAACGGAATTTATTAAGAAATATCATGTTCTTCTTTTATTATTTAAGAGTTTTCTTCACAAATTCTTAACCACTTTATTGTACATAATATATATCAATCCTCTAATATTACTCTTAGTATTATAACTTTGCAACACAATAAAAAAGATATTACTTTATACTTTCAAACAATTCTTTAGTTCAAATAAATTTTCAGCCAAATAAATAAATATTTCAAATAATGATTCCTGATAATGAATAAATAATTAATATACTAGCCGCTTTCGATGACTAGGTGTTCGATTTTCATATTAATATCATTACTTTAGCAATAACTAAAGAGATTGATATGTGTTATCTTGTGTTATATGGACATTTAATTACTGGCAAAGTGACGTAATTTATTTCCAAAACTGGAGCACCTATGTCAAGATTTAATTTTGCAGCATTTTTCCAAACGGATAATGAAAGATGCAAACGATTATTGATGGCGTTTGTATCAAATAAAAATTTTCGAAATCTATTCATCGAATGTGATTGAGAAATTATGTCAAGCTTTTTTCTCTATTGAGAATGCAAAGTGAAGTAAAGAGATTTAGATTTATTTTGAAAATGCGGAATGATGGGGGACATGTGACTTATTATTTACCCATTTAGAAACCACGAACTTTCATAGGAATTAAGAACTGGCAAAATCGATGCAGTTGAAAGAATCTCTTATGTTTTATTTCCCCTATTAGATGTACGAGGAAGCAGTGTTTTTGAAATTTCTTTCCAAAATTGAATTGATTTGGAATATGCACTAAGTAATGACAAATTTAAGGGTTAATGAGCTTTCATACGAACTAAAAATTGCCAAAATCAGATCATTAGTTAAGATTAGGTAATTGGCTTTGGTTTTTAGCGAATTATTTTGAATATAAGGCTAGTAAACTTGAGTTCCTGAAAAGAACCAAGTATAATGACATTTTTTTTTCATATGATGCAGTCCCTAACGCAAAATACCGTATATAATAAATTCCTTAAACAACAATTTATAAATTTCCTATTTTTAAAACATTGAACTATTTGACAAAAATAGAGAACAAAAATTGTCAAAATAATATTCATTTCAAATAAGCTGGACAGTGCGTAGCAGTTTGTGCATTTATAGACCGATTTATATTTAACTGCGTATATACAAAGATTTATCCATTTATACGAAAAGTTAGCTATTTTGCTACTCTGTATATACAAAGATTTATCCATTTATACGAAAAGTTAGCTATTTTGCTACTCTGTATATACAAAGATTTATCCATTTATACGAAAAGTTAGCTATTTTGCTACTCTGTATATGCAAAGATTTATCCATTTATACGAAAAGTTAGCTATTTTGCTACTCTGTATATACAAAAAGTTATCCATTGTGATAAGAAAGTAAATGTTTAAGAATTTTTATTATTATCTGGGCATTTCTGCAATAATTGGTAATTATCTGGGCATTTCTGCAATAATTGGTAATTATCTAGGCATTTCTGCAATAATTGGTAATAAATCATTTTTTCCTATCAAAAATTCGTAGCAAGAAAATATTTCGATTTTTTTTATATGTTAGATTGCATACATTACAAGCTGTGTAGAAATCACTGTAATTACAAGACATATATTCAGCAATAATGGGAAATAATTTCACATTAAGCAATTTTTAAATATTTTATAATTTATAAAGAACCAAAGGGAGAGCAGTCAGTTTCTTTGGAAAACATTCGAGGAGTAACAATTCTAAATGTTAGAAAAATTATTATTCCAATATCTTATGTAAAAAACCTAAATGGTAAATATGTATTTCAGTCAATGTTAACATGATAAATGTATCAAAAATTCATTCATCGAAAGAAAATATAGCAATCAATTTTTTTATTTTTTATTTTGAGATGTAGAAATATAATTTTTGTTGAATTATTTCTCCTTATTTGCATAATGGAAATTTAATGCAACGTTTCTGAATTCTTGATATATTTTTTTTTTAGATCACTACCATGCTGAAAAAAATTTAAGCAATATTCGTAACTAATTATGTGCTGATTATTTTTATAAGAAACGAATTTCATGCATTAAATATTAGTAGGCGATGTATTGACTGTTCCATATGTATTAAAATGTACTCATAAAACAATTTTCCCTGATTTCTGTTTGAATATATACATTACTTAAAGAGGATATTTTGCCCGTTTAGCATTACAGAAATCATATATATATATATATATATATATATATATATATATATATATATTGAAATCCAGAAATATTGTATGTTTTTAAAAAATATAAAATACTATTAAGCAAAGTATGCTAAACACTCAAAGCAGAAACATTCATTCATAAGTGAATTATTTTTTGTAAAATTATGTCATGATAGGAATAACATATTTCGAGATCTATGTGAAATTATAGTGCGTATAGAATATATAACCTTATAGATAGCATCATGAGACTTATTTTTGATAGAATGTTAAATAACATACTTTAAATATTTATTAAAGAAATTCATTAATCAATCTGTGAAACATCATCAATCAAATATATTTTTGCTGAGCAATGCATATATTTAAAGATATCAATATTTTTTCAGGTGTCTAATGGTACGTTATTTGTTGACAAGGAATTAAAATATAGAAATCAGGATTTTCACTTTTGTGAACGTTAACTGTACCGACAAAGTCTGTCAGCTTAGGGATATTTCACTGAAGGTTATATTTATCCCATCCAACTTGAGCTCTGACGTCAGTGACTTAGTTTCATTACATAATTTCATGTTGTAATAGTTTTGACTTGATTACAACCATCAAGCAGCTTAAAACTTCATTAGAATTTATACCAATTGCATCAGAATCCTCAATAATCTACCGCTTCTGTCTCTGACTATCATAACATCCACCAACCTCAGCGAATATTTTGAGAAGTTAATCTCTATCCACCAAAATGACAGACCTGCCAGTCGCATGGCAGCGTAGAATCTGAATGGTTGAAGGAATCTATTCCTGTGGCGATTAATCTACATCTATTCCAGAGACTGCCATGACTGGCAGGATTGTTGCCCGTTGGGAATGATTTTCCATTTGTCATTTCTAATCCATACTAAGCTAACCGTTTCAGTTACCGTTAGAAATAGATATCGGTATCGATCACTAGGTTGGGAATTCTAAATAGACTGTTGGATTATAGATTACATCAAGTAACTATTACTCAAACTGGTTCATACCAGTCATATATACGTTAACAAAAATAAACTGAATACTGGCATGGACTTATTTATATTAATCTACTCAAGGCGGAACTTAATACATTTTGGGAAAATCACTTTATATCCTGGATTGCGAGTTCTGAATAATGTTCAAAATACATATACATTTAACATCTCAGATGCGTAAATAATAAAGTCGGTACATCGGAGTTTACTGAAATTTACTCTTACGCTATAACATCCATCAAGACATATTATAAAATTTTAAATAGTTAAGATTTATCATACTCTTGGGATACAGTGTAATGATTCTAAAAAGTTAGGGCGTCGGTACAGATAATACCTTCTTCACGTTCTCAGCATGCTTAAAAATTAGGTAATCCGTTATAACATCAATTTATAAATAAATGAAATATGGGGTATTTATAAAATTAAATCGTTCAAAAAAAGATTATAAATCACTGAGCAATAGAAAACAAAAAGCGCATTTTGTTTATCGCAATAAAAACAACAATAGTGCGACTCATAAATTTTAAACAGTTTTAATCTGTTCCTTTTGAAACTAAATGATACCCTGTTGTTGTTGTTTCTTATGGCACTTGCCATGGACAAGCCCGCTGTTACGAAGACAGCGGTTTTAAGCCGCTGGGGGAGGGTCTTTTTTTATAGCAGCGCCCTTTAGGGTCAAGAGAACGACTTAGCTACACACACGTCACAACCCTTTTTACGGGGCGGATTTCATTCACGCATCCACAGATCGTAATTTAGACCTGAATCAGAGTGAATCACTCCTGATCCAGTTCCTCCAGTGGTATTACTCTCGGCATGGAGGACTTTGTGACCACGGCAGATTCATACGCGCGCCAGCCACCAAGCACGCGAGGAAGCTTCGGTCGGCGGGGTTCGAATTCGCAACCTAAGGGACGCGAATCCAGCGCTCTACCAACCAGGCTATCCCGGCCCTAAATGATATTCTGATATCCATAAACACACATATACAAAGGGTACTTATAAACTAAGATCCGTTTTCAATTTTTGCCATGGAGGCGTTGCATTCATGATTTTACACAATAATATGTAGTTGGCTGATTCATTGATAAACAGAAGAAGTCATTTTTAAATCCTTGAGTATTGCGTCGGCTGCCTATTGAGCATTCAAAATAGTTGAAGAAGTTAAATATCCCGCCACAAGCGAGTCATGTTCTATCATCCTCCACAATACCAGTTGAAATTCACAGACAAATTTGTGAAATTAATGATAGAAATCTTTAGGTGATTTAATGGTCAGGAGGTGAGTACAAATTTCAATGAAAGACGTGAAAATCTTTAAGATGAAGAAAAAAGTTGGCAAGTTGTCTCTGATTAATGATGATTTGTTAATAGAAGTTGAAAATAAGATCCAGGGTGATCAGGGATTCACTATTATGACACTGCAAATGAATTTTTCTCTCATTTCCCGTTCACCACTTCATCATCACAGGTGGCACTTTTTCATTACAAGGGCATATTAAAACTCGTTTCCTTCTAAGATAAATGCTTCAGCAATGTTAGCAACTATACTGAAAAAAGTTCAGATATTGTTTTTCATTATGCAATAAAAGTGATTTACTAATAATAGATTCTTTTTTTTAATTCCTTAATATAACTAAGTTCTAGTGTACCCCTGGTATATAGTATATCCTCTGTTTTCTCTATTATATCATTTGGGATGAAGAGAGTGTCTTTTAATTTTATTGTTTAATGGTGTTTGCGGAAAATGCTATGATTCGTTTTTCTGAATTCACTCTACTAAACTTATATACACTCTAATACTAACGAATTTATGAATCGTTCCAGAAATTTAGTTACATTCGTTTTAATGAAAAGTAATGCGATTGAGAAATGATGATTTATTGCCGAATGAACAATTAGTACATTGACCACTTTGTGTTATCTTTTGTTTTCAACTTTAATATTGATTACGTACATCAATCATAAAGTGTGTGACTGCGTGTGCGCGGTGCGTGTATGTGTAAGTATGTGTGCGTGTGTGTGTGTGTGTGTGTGTGTGTGTGTGTGTGTGTGTGTGTGTGTGTGTGTGTGTGTGTGTGTGTGTGTGTGTGTGTGTGTGTGTGTGTATGTGTGCGTGTGCGTGTGTTTGTGTGTTGTGTTTTCGTATGTGTGTGTTTGTGTGTTTGTATGCGTGTGTTTTAAGGCTTTGAGTAAAAAAAAAGAAATTGCTTTCTGGAGAGTCCGAGAAATTATTCTTCGTCCTCAGTGACCTTGAGCTTATGAGGTGATAATAATATTATTGCTTTTGAATGTGAAATACTAAGAAAGTTTTTAACAATGTTCAAAGCACATACCCTTGATTTTTGATATCAAAAACCAATTTCGTAGATCAGAAATTCAAACTCAGCCTGAGGCATTTGGTCGTATGTCAAGCCTTTATAGAGATTTAAAACGTAAAGTGTCATTAAAATTTTGAGAATTACGGTTTTTCTCGATTGCATTGCTTTTACTTATTATACTTAATTACAAATGTAAATGGATTTCTTGTATTAGATGTGTATATTAGGTTTATAGCTTAGAGAATAAAGATTAATTCCATTAAAGTAACGAAACTGATTTTTCACCATGTATAATCATCTTTAAAAATTATAAATAATTGTTAATATCCTTAAATAATTATTGGCTAATTTTGATAATTAAATATAATGTATAAATATTATATAATGTTCTTATATTAATATTACATTATTAAATATTTAGTAGATATTAGTGACAAATAAATATTGGTTAATAATATTTTTTTTCAGCATATTACAGATTTATTGGTTAAAATGAACGAATAAAATGTAGTATATAAATAGTAAAATGGCAAAAAGCTTTTTTTTAAATAAAAATAATTATTATCAATTTAATATTAAGATATTTGTATTTAACGGAAAACTTTAAATTTTGAAAGAAATCTGCCATTATTTCTTTTAAAATCACCCATGGATATCAACTGGTATATCTACTTCTTTTATTGGAGGTTATATATCTTGATTTGACGGAACATTTCTGGTTGAAAAATTATAAATGAAGCAAAACTTCCAGCAATTGAAAAATCTCAGATATATATGATATCGCTCTCTTTTTTTCGCTCTTTTCTGAGAATCAGACTTCGCCATAAAAAAGTTTTTGGCGGATGTGAAGAAATCAAGTGGAAAATGAAATCCCTTGATATATATCCTCTATATTCGGAAAGAATTCTAACTTTCTCCAGATATGTCCATGCAACGTGAAAACCAATGATATACTTTTGAGATCTTATTTATGCATAGATCATTTCCTTTAGAGAGGACTTAACATCGCTTACATTTAGATATACGTAAGAAATATATGTAAGATGCTAAATAAAATGAAGCTTATTGAGATTTATTATTATTCATCAGTAAAGAAGTTTTTGCCTAAGATTAAAAAATTATATTTTTACCTTCTAACGTCTTAAGAAAATAAAGAAAAATAATAATTGATAAACATATAATATCTCAAGGCTCTGATCAATCACTATGTATTAAATCTCTATGAGTTTTCAAAAGGAACTTTTCTAAAAAAAATTGCCATTCTTTATGTACACATGAGAATATGACGACTGTCTTCCTGTAGAACTGATACAATGAATTTCAAACAAATACGAATATATTTAATATTGTTATAAAGCTACTATGTTATTTTCTTAACAATGTTACTATCATCGCTGAAATGAGAAATTTATAGATATTTTTATGGAATGCTAAGTATATACAAGAAGCCTCGATATCAAAGACAAAAGTGGCACCATAGCAACGAATTCGATAATAAAAAAGAAGGTTCCAGAATACATAAGAATTATAATGAATAACTGCATTAAAAAGTCGAGAATTAGAGGTCCAACAAAATTGCATACTTTGTTAGAAAACATTAAAAGCTGAAGGGCTCACATGTAGAATAAAAATCCTGCCCTTGAAGTATTAATCATGGGAAAGAAGTTTGTAACGGCATTCTGGGCATTATTGCTGTTTTTATTTAATAGCTGTTTCCTTATCTGTTGTTTATACAAATGCAGCCTTTTCTGCTTTCTTTTCCTTACTGTAGTTAGTATTTTCTTGTGGAAATAGTGATATTGTCTGTTATCAGCACTGTTAAACTTCTGACTATAGTTTAGTTTAGTTACATTAACGTCCCGTTTGAAGCAACACTAGGGCTATTTTGGGACGTACCTCGTAATTTTGAACCTTGTTCAGATGACGAGGACGACACCTGAGCTGGCACCCCCCTCTCCACACTAGCGGCAGGACGTTTGGTCAGGACGGATTTAACGTGCAACACACTCCCTTACACGACGGTTCTTCGGTGGAACCGGGTCTCGAACCTGAAACCCTCAGGTTCCGAAGCCGAGACCTTACCACCATGCCACCGCGGCCCTTCTGACTATACGCCTGTCAAACTATTTCATACAATATCCTTTTTCGGTATCATAATTTAAGATAACTTCTAAATTTTGAATTAAATTTCTCACTAGAAAGTAGATTTGACTACCCATCTGTAAGCACGATCATACGATTATTTTAAAGCGCAAAAGATTTGGTAGGCGGGAATAGGGGAACAGTTTTATAAATAAAAATGTAGATCTTTATCCAATTTGCGATTAAATGTGTCTGCTGACAAACTTTATATCTATAAGTGTTAAAATATTAAAAGCAATTCTTGCAGCAAATAGATGTGACAGGACATAAATTTTCCTTCCCACAGCTTTTGGTTTTAGTTAAATGTCGCAGCAAGATGTGTAGATGTCGCTGCAAGTCCGTTTTATTGTTTTTCCCGCATGCAAATCATCGATACTCATCCTCATAAGGGTAAATGTTTCACTTTAAATGAAGTGTTCTGTGACTGGAAGAGCTGTAGAGGGCTAAACAATAGATTCTGAAAGAAAGTTTTGAATGCGATGTATTTGCTGAAAGAAAGGATATTCCTTGTATTAGAATTTCATCGATTGGGTATTGCTGCAACAAGAAGAATCTTTCAGCGCAAATTCCAAGTTGATAAGGATCCCGATTACAATAAAGTAATTGTACGATAAATTCGAACGAACAGGTAGTATTATGGATGGGAAAGGTGGAACTATTGAACGATTATATTCGGCTATTGCAGAATCAAATTTACAAGCCGTTGAAGGAACAGCTGCATGCTTCCCAAGAAAATCACTTCGAAAAATTGCAGCTGCATCTTACGTAAGCAAAACGATGATGCCTAAGAAAATGAGTAAATGCTTATCCTTGTTCCTGAAATTAAAACACAGCAACTGCTTCATACCGTATCTGTAGAAAAAAGAAACGTGTCTGCGTATGAATTGCTGAGCATGACTGAAATGGCAAATTGAATTTGAACTCTGTATGGTTTTTCAGATGAGGAACATTTCCATTTCGAAAAATTCGTCAATATGCAAAACTGGCGGATTGCGGAACCGAGAACCCTTATGTATGTATTCCAAAGTAACTCTATTTTCTAAAAGCGACTGTATGGGTAGTTGTTTCCAGTAGACGTGTAATTGGAAAAATTCGACAAAAGAGTGCGCATGTGCCAGCAAAGCCGTGGAGACCATTTGTCCTGTGTGTTACTTCCACATATAACCCTATCCTGTATATGTTATGATTCAACAAAAATATAACGATTTAAAGAAAAAAAACTGTGTTTTTCATTCAAATTTTGCATTTACAAGTTGTTCTATCGTGTAACGCTCCATTTTTACTAACCTTAAGTTATCAGCTTTCAAATGGATATTTAATATGGTTGCCAACACTTAACTGCACGAATGTTGGTAAATTCTATCTGCGTTAATTTTAATGCATCCTTTACTATCATCTTAATTATTTTTTTTACCTACTTAATACTTTAGCAGGTTTCAATGAGTCTGGCTTACACTTAGAATCATGAAGTTTTTTAATGTATAAAATAAAGTCACTGAAGCAGCCAATAAAGCTTGAAGCGAGAATAGTCAGAATATATAACTTTTGCATAAATCGCACAGCACCATATCTAAATCAAAATGATGCTAAAAAAATACTTATATTAGAAAAAATATTAATTATTTACTGTTCTTACATCAAAGTTATGAATGAGCAAAATAATCCTATTCTGGAAATATGCTACATTCCACTCCAGCTGTCAAACAAAATATAAATACGTCTATCAGTAGAATAGTTATCTTCTTCGGCAAAATGAAAGGAAGAAGACAGAATAATACATCTAAGTAGGCTAATAATAGAACAAATTGCGAAATGTAATTAATTATCTATCGTCAAGACAAGCTTTGTATTTATTTTTAGAAAAAGTAGTTCCTAAAAAAATGTTGATTTGTTATGAAAATATGATATTTTTAGATAAATGTATTAATTTCAGAGACAGATTCAAACTTTTTTTGTTTTGATGAGTTTGATGTTTGAGGTGACTCAAGCAAAATAATTTGTAAGGATAAAACGAGTAGATTATATTATTTGTTGGTAATGCTAAGTTAAATTTTGTTTCTATCATGTCTAATGTTAATACTTTTGTCTTTAATAATATATTTTGATTATGAGTTTTTCCTTATATTAGCAGGAATTAAAATATATCAGTTAATTGATGTCTGAAACTTCTATTCTTTTAATGATTTTTTTTTAAATTGATAAATTTCTTATAAAGTTATAGTTTCGAAAAAGAAATGCATTTATATTTAAAAATCGCAGATATTTTTAAATACAATTTAGGCTTATAAATTTATCATTCCGTTTAAAAAACGACGATTTCAGAAAATATATTTTTATATCCAGCTTATGCTTTTATTGTTTTATAAAGGCATAAATAACAAGTTAAATTAGGAAAAAAACTATAGTTAATTTCAATAATTTTATATTTAATTTAATATCAAATTTATATTTTTATAATAAATTAAATAAAAAAAATGTTGCTAAATTTAAAGTCTCGTTCATTATTAATAAATAACATATTTCCAATTGTTGTGTTACGATTCTCATATTTATAATTCATTTAGGTATAAGTAATATAATCAATGGAATTAGGAATTACGAATTTTGCTGCCCTAGGCTGGTTGTTATTTGTAGCAAGAACACATAATACCTGTCGTTTTTTTAAAATTTAATTAAATGTTAATTCCATTTCAATAAAATGATGTTAAATGATGTTCAATAACCATTACTACATATAATTAATCAATGCTTCTACTAATGATGGTTTCAACCATGTCTTGTGAGCGCACATTACAGCCAGGGAAAACAAATGAGGCCGAAATTATCGTACAAACGAGACACAACGAGTTTCATTATTAAAAACCCATTAAGGCTTTTCCCAGGGTCTGCTTCCAGTGAGTCGTGAAGAAGGGCTGTTTATTTGGATCGCATTTCTGCAATACAAGGAAATGTGGGTCATAGCAGGAATCAGCCTAAAATCAAATCTGGAATCCTGCCCAAAAATGTCAAAAGCACACTACGATTCAACCCTTGGCCTTTTGTGCCGTCATAAAAGGAGGCGTGGGACTGTGTCATCGATGTGGCCTGAAATTCTAAATGCTGCTGTAAATTAGCAGAAGCATGCAGCGCATGGGCCGATTTTATTTTGCTCCTCATCTGACTAGATGAAAGATAGCGCACTGGTGTAAAATATAGCTTATAATCATGTGGATGAGGCTGAAAAACAAAAAGAAGAAGATTTTCTTGGATGACTAAGAAGTGCTTTTTTTTTAGCTTGAATTCGAACGTCACACATAAAATTAAGCTGTTTATGCGAAAATTAAATTAGATGGAACATGGTTGAAAATTGTTTTTATGATTTGAGTGTTTATAAAATATGAGCCCATGTTGTTGAAAGTTAAAAGAAATTATAAATATAAATTTTGATTAAACTAATTTCTTTATATTTATGAATATTCAAGTAGTTTGAGAAAAGAAAAACATTGCACGTTATTTACAAATGCTTTTGATGTATGATAATTCTTTGCCTGAAGAAATATTATTTTTTACTCTGAAAATAAATTTATTAAAAATTCGTAAAATTTTCAATTCCAGTTGAATTTTACTCCTTTGCGAAACTTCGTGGACATTAATAAAATAATGCGCATTAAAATTTACAAAAAACAACATTTCTTACTTGTTGAGAAATAATATTTCCTAAGCAAACATGACGAAATCATGTTTCAAAATATATAAAATCCTTTTCTGTTAAAAGCCTAGACAGCAGCTTAAAAAAGTTTGAATATTATTTTTGAAATTTATTTAATAGATATCAATTTAATATCAAAATTTTATTTAAATAAATATGAAATTAAAGTACAGCATACTTTTCAAAAATATCGACAATAATGAACAATTAAAAAATAATTTCTATTACACTTTGCAGCAAATATTTTTTTTACTTTTCTGCCTTAAAAATTAAGCAATGATTTCCTCTAAAATAGTATATAAGCGACGTCTCTTCTAAAATAAAATTTCAAAAATTTATAAACTATACTATTAGGCTAATACATAATTGAACTTATCTAAAGTTTTGCTTATTTCTCTATTTTCAATTTACATAAAAGTCATCTTTTAATCCTTTATCTCATAGTTTAGTAAACCAATGAAAGAAATTTTTGGAATGCACGTGTTCTGTTAATATTCTAAATAATAATTCTAAATTAAGAAAAAAAAAAATGCACATTTGCTTGTTTATTATTAGGAAAATATATTACATGAATCATCCTGCAAGCAAATTCATTTGAGATCTTTTCCAAAACTTGGTAAATGGAAGCAAACATGCAATTTAAAAAGTTAAATTTAGAAGCAACAAAAATAATAAATCATTTAACAAGAGTAAATCTAACGAAACTTCCAGAATATTGATTATTTTTTCATATAGCTTATTTCAACAGTAAGCTTATAATTTATATATATATAGATATTTTTTGAAATTGATTTATAATTTCGTTAAATTTTTATAAAATCTATGCATTTTAAAGTATTATGAATTCACTCTTCATAATCTTGGAACTAAAAGAAATAAGAAGGAAAAGTTACGCAGCTTAAGTCTGTCTGTTAAGAAATTTTTGAATGTAATAATTTTTATCAGAAAAAATTTAGACGCTCAAAATATCTGGCATTTGTTATATAAAAATGATCCTATTTCTTTAAAATAACTTAAGCTGAAAGAATAATCAAACTGAACTTTCTCTTTCTTAATTTAGAAAACACCCATGACAACGCTGCAGGAATCTGTACTGTTTGTAAAGTTTTTTATGTTCAAGACAAATAAAACAAAGTTAATAAGTGAGAAGTCGAGTTTTTCAATTAAGCATCGTACAGGATATCATTATTTTGAACTTAATAAGTATGATATTTTTAGTGAAGTATTTTAATAAATTCCTTTACCGATTTTTATTAAAAACAAATAATTCTTTATCGTCATGTGATTCAAAAATTATTTAGTCTGATTACTTAATACTCTGTAGAAAGGAATATTTCCTCCTATAAAATGTAAATCTTTAGATATTGAGTTCTCAATGGAAAGGAAATCTCGAATCAAATTTAAGTAAAAAAGAAATCTTAGTCAAAATAACTTTGTATATTTTTAATGTTGGTACTTTTCTTTAAATGAATAAATTAAACAAGCTCCATGTTTAATATTTTTTTTTTCGTTTCCTCAATTTAAAACAATCTAATATCGGTATTTAAAAATATTTTAAAAATATCTCAGAAATAATGTTGAGTATATAAAGTTAAAAATAACTTCTATGAAAATATAACAAAATTATGTTTCAAAATATGCACAACTGCTCCTGTTATAACTTAAAACTTCAGCTTAAAAATTTGAATACTGATATTGGAAATTAATTATTAAAAATTAGTTAGATATTAAAAGATTAGTTAAAAAATATAGAACTCGACTAAAAATTAGTATTCTTATCAAATATTGGCAACAATAAAGACTTAAATACTACCATTAAATATTTAAACAAATATCTTTCTTACGATGTTGGCTTAAGAATTATACCACAAATTCTTCAAAAATATTAAATAAGTATTGCGTTTTTTTTACAACAAAATTTCAAGAATTTACAAAACCCGCTGTTAAGTTATTAAACATGAAAACATGTTATCAATTTTCTTTATTACTCTAATTTTAAATTATATAAAATTATTTAATTTTTTATCTCACAATTTAGTGAACCAGTAACTACTTAAAAAAAATTTGGAATGCACATATTGTGGAAACATTTTAAATGAACTTTATAAGAAAACAGAAAAAGAATAAGCAAATTTGCTTATTCATTATTTTGAAACTATATTCCACTAACGTTCATTCCTTTGCGCTCTTTTCCCAACTTGGTAAATGAAGGCAGAGGCGAAATTAGAAAAGTTAAATTAAGCAGATGCAAGAATAATAATTACCCAAAGTTAACCACTTGACACTCGCAAACCTATCGAGACTTCCAGATTACTAATTAAAATTTGAGCCGGAAAGGATCGGAGCTTATTTCAACAATAGGATTGCGATTTAATATAATTTTTTTCTGAAACCAAATTATAGTTTCTCTTAATTTCTATAAAAACTCTGCATTTTAAAGTACTGCCAATAGTATGAATTCATTTACCCTACTCTTAAGTGCATTGACCACACTACAAGTCAGATGAGAATTGATTCTTTATATTAACCATCTAAGGAGTTGAATCGCTTTTTGTTTTTTCGGTCCATTTTAAAAACAATAATTCATGTTAATGCCTTGATTTTGTAAAATTCCAGAGTGAAAATATTTTAAAGATTTTTTTGAGATGTTTGGCTTTAAAGGAGATAAATTTTTAGATAGGAGGAGGAGAGGAGATAAAGGAGATAAATATTCAATAAAGGAGGTAAATTTTTCGTCCTTTACGTTAGTAATGTTAAATGATTACCAATTTTGGCTGTTTTATTTTAAACTCCAGCTCCCACCTCACAATAAATTCACATTATTAGTTTCAGAACATTCACATTACATTAATAATTGGCTAACTTTGATATATAGGTAACGTGCTAATATATTTGTTTATTTGTTATTTTTAGCAAATTTGCGATGATGCATAGATTTTTAAATTTATGTTTTAATATAGATATAATGAAAAAAAATGTTTAAATTAACAAAATTGTGAAATATTTTTATTTATAAAATATAATAATTATTAATTAACTTATAAAAATGACTTCCATTTCCTTACTTATAAAAAAATAAACTTGTAAGGTAAATGTAAGGGAGAAAACTTCAAACAAAAATAGCAATAAAAATTATATGAATTATTGAGTGTAAAATTGTCTGAACAGTTAAATGAATAATTGATCGGGCGATATATTATAAATAAAAATTAGTTCTATGTTAATTTTTATACCTGTTGGAATATTTAAATTTTGATATTGGAATATATATAATTTTCGCATTGTAGTTTCTTATATATTAAATAAATCACATAATTTACATGTTCTTAAATATCTAGATAACAAATTATTTTTAATTTAATTACTAGCGATACTGCTCCTAACTCCAGAATCTGAGCTACCAGATATGAAATCCGTCATTGCATTGAAGAATAGATGATTTGTATATGAATCATATGATGAATAGAGTAACGGCATGCAATTATTCAATATATAATTTTTCATTCAAAACGCAATTTTCAAACGAGAGTCGATATTTTTATAGCATTAATCGACATTTTTTTCTGATCAAACATCAACAAGATTTTATGTTTTTATAAAAAAAAACACATATAATATGACATCTAACATCTCAGAAAAACGAAACATTGAACATTTATTTATCTTTGCTGTAATCAACGTTTTATATTCTGCAACTCATATTTCGAGAAGCCGTCAGTTCAATTAACGTTTACAGCTGTAAGCTATACAATCAACTAATATTATTTTAATGACAAAAAATGTGTTTCGTTCATTTCAACAAGTAGCGTCAACTGGACGGTTCTCTTTATAAGATTCTCTGCTCTCTCCTGCGCATGCAGGCGCCTGCGCATACCCCGATTTACTCCGGAGACTCCAATCGCCTCCCTAGATGTTCTCACTGCGTTCTCCCATAGTGGCATATGCAAATATGTTAACGGTTACATTGTTACTACGTTTCATACCTTTTCATTTGAACACCCCTTATAGTATTGATATGGAACAAGAAAAGAAATTCGAAGAAAGCGTTGTTTCTTTTAAGAATTTTTTATTTGTAATAGTTTCGATCGAAAAACTGTTAGATGCTCAATAAATCTAAAACTTGACATATCATAATTCCATATGATTGAAAGCAATTAGAAGAATTGTCGGATTCAACTTTTTCGTTATTGTCTTACAAAAGATAAGTTACGATATTATAACATTATATAGCATTTAAAAAAGGTTCTTATACTCGTGATAGATAAAACTCATTTTAATAAGTGAAAAATAAAGGTTTCGAACTGAGGCATCTTACATGATATTATTCTTTTGAGTTTAATAATTATATCTTTATTTTTGATAACTTATTTCAGGAAATTCCTTTATTTTGTATTTAAAAAATCCTTCTTTATGTACAAGTTATTCAGAAATAGTTCAGTCTTATCATTATTTATTTTAATTGAAATATTTTAGCCCTTTCAAATATCAAAGTTTAGATGTATAATTCATGATGGAAATGAAAGCTCGGATCAAATATAAACAATAGAATTTAATCTAAATAACTCCATACAGATTCCATCTCAGAGTTTTTCAATAAATGAATAACGTTAAATGCATATTTAATTTATTTTATGAATTTGCAAGTTCCGAATAATTGTATTTAATCATACTTTCAAAACGTCACGGAATTGATGTCGGATGCATTAACAGAAAAAAACATATCCGTACCTCTTATGGAAAACAATCATAAAGAATTGCTATTGAATTCAACGTAGATATGATCTGAATGCTTTTCAGTTTTGATCAATGCTTTAATTTAATTTATTTCCATATTTTTTTTTATTTTAGAATTACTTCATAAAATAAAGTATCTGTTATCACTTTGTTTTCAGAAAACTAATAGAATTTCTCCAATGTTGTCTCCTTTACAAAAAGCTTGCATTTCAATTGTAGTTTTTTTCATTCGATTATATTTTCTTTAGCCAGAGATATGATCATTGGGACAACAGTGGAATCTTTAATTTGATCAAGGAGAAAATGTGTTTTTCCATTTTCTGCTTTCGAATTGAAAAACTTATTTAAACAAAAATAAATAAATAAATAAATTTTTTTTCTTAATGGTAAATCTTAAATTGTTGCTGTTTATAACATTGTTCATTCATTTCCTATATTTGTTTTACTGTACAAAAAATATCACCATATATAAGCTTTTCAGAAAAATTAGACAAAATAAATCCGTAAAAGAAAACTAAAAATCTTGTTATATGCTGCTATTTTGAAACTTAATTAAATTTTATTTTTCACTTTGAATATAGTAAAACTCAAGTTCATGTAATAAGCAAAGAAACTAATTTGAGCTGTCGAAAAAAAAATTACAATCTTTTTTATCTTCTTTTGGCAACTTCCCAGTTCTTTTCTTTTGGTTTTATACATTTATAATGCGTCACAATAAATTTGGAGAAAATTGCATCCAACCATGAATAAAACTTTCTTTTCCTTTAAAATTATTTTTTAAATTTAAATTTAAATTTTTATGAAATAAATATTGTCTTTTTTCAGTACAACTGCAGTAGTTTGTATAAGAAATTTAAAATTTCGATTCCACAAAATTGAGTTTAATTAAGGTCAATATATTCCGTTTCATTCATAAGATATGAATTTTGTAGATACCAAAATCGTTCAGATAAAAAATAAATTTATATTTTAAAATAGAAAAAAGAATACGAGCTAAACTATTAATAATTCAAAATGATTTGAAGTGATTTAAAGTAATCTCAAAGGGATTTGAATTATATATATATTTTTTAAAAAGATGGTACAGTAAAATATACATTCACAGTAATTTATAAGTCAGATACTTTTAAACAAAATATTTAAAAACATAGCGTTTACTTCAAGCCCGCCTTTTAACTAGTACCCTTAATAACTGATATTTTAGAAGTTACTAGTCTTCCTACACATGATTTATTAGAAAAAATAATTTTGAACTTAAAAATACTTCAAGTAAACAATCAAATACTTCTATCATAGAGAAAGTATCAGTTTTTTTTTTGGAAACATTCAGAGCATTTCAATACGCTCATGCTATAGCAAATCGAATTTGAAGAGATTTACAACTCGTTTCTATCAAGCATTGGAATCCACCACATTCTATGAACATTGGAGAAAATATACACAATATATGCAAGATATTTCCAACTAGATTCTGTCACACATTGATAGGACATTACATCGAGTAGGCAAGGAATTTCCAGACAGGTACAATCAAACTTTGGAGAGACATTTCGAAAAGAATGCGAATTCCAAAGAGATTCTAACAAGCATTGGTGAAACAGCATATCAATTAGGCAAAGGATTTCTTACAAGACTCTGTCAAACTTTGGATAAAAACACTTCAATTAAGAAGAAGTTTTCTACCAGATTCTATCAAACTCATTATCATCAAGATAATCACAGTTCTGCTTTGTATTTCATAAACTGCTATTTGAAGCTGAATTTCAATTATATATAGTTCAGAATTAGCATTGTACATAAAATAAAGATTTGAATTCGATATGAAATAAAATGTAAATATAATAACTAAATTGTATAAGGTTTTAATATATGTATAAATGCCATCTTATAAATAAAAATCCATTTCCATCTATATAATTTAAATGTAAGATAATATTCATTTTGAATATTTTTTATTTAATAATGACAACATTCATTTGAAAAAGCATCGGCTTAGGAAATAAGTTAACATATCAATGTATGCTAGAGCAGTTCAAATTAAAGAATATACTTGGGAAAGCTACAAATCAGTAAACGAATAAACATTCTAAAAATATGATCAGCTATTTTGCCGGACATAGTGATTGTGTATGTGTGTTCATTAGACGCTATATGCAGAACTTTGATGTTGTTATTTTCTTACCAAGACGACCCTTAACATAAAATTATTAAAGATATTAATAGGTTTAAACTAATTTAATAGGCTGTGTTTTTATGTGCTATTTTAACATGGTATTAAGATTAAAATCGATATGATATTAAGTCATATATATATATATATATATATATATGACTACTATATATATATATATATATATATATATATATATATATATATATATATATATAATCTCTTGTAAAATCTATCATCAAACTACACGTCATCCTCTGAGTATTCACTTTTTTTATTTTCCATGTGAATTTAATAGACATTTGGCATAACCCTTCTTGCTTTGTTTTTAACAACGGAAGAAAATTCCAGGATTATATATTTAAGGAAACAATGGAAGTTATTCGAATTTCATTGGAACTATTAAAATTTTGCAACCCCCCCCCCAAAAAAAAAATTCAGAAACATTTTACTTGATAATCAAGCCAATATTATTAGAAATATTTTTTTTGAACTGTGAGAAGTTGCAAAATTATTATTGCACAAGAATTATGCATACATACTATAATGTTCGTGCAGAAACTGCAAAATATTGCTTAATTCTTAAATAATAGAAATTCTAATCAAAATTTTTAAACATTTTTTGAAATGAACCTCCTTACTTTTGTAAGTGTATGTGCATCAAATTTAGTAGCTTATCTTTAGTAGTCAGTCTGTCTTCTAAAGCTAAGTCTGTCTTAAAAGATCTATGCATTCTTATTTATTTTCAATAGATATTATCAAAGTAAATTTTTTAAGAAAATTGTTGAACTTAATCCTGTGATTCGAATTTTTTTACGTGCAATCAATTGTATATTATAGCTAACTATTTTTTTACTTTTGCTTTACCTAATCTACTTGAATTATCTTTGGTTTCATGTTGTATTAAATAATTTATTCTGAGTTAAGAATAAGGAATAAAGGGAAAAATGTTAAAATTGAAATGTTTTTATATCAAATAAATATTTGTAATATTGACCTATCCAAAAAATTTTATTACCAAAACTAAAGCAGACAAATTTAAGATGAAATTTTAATAAAAATAATTTTAAACAAATAATATCTAAAACTGTGCACCAGAAAAAATAATCAAAATTCATGTTTAATATTTACTAGGTTATTTATTTACCTATATGATTTGAACTGTTGTGACGAAACAACACTTCCGCCAATTGCATGATATTCTATTTTTTTTTAATTTAAAAAAAAAGATCCTATATTGCTAAAAAATATTGATTCCCTATTTTGCACAAAAAGCTCACCCTAAGAAGGGATAAAGGGCTACACTGTGTCGAATTTCCTGTTGGCTCTACTTAGATTTCCCATGTTGCTTTTTCCGCAAGCTTCACATAAAACTGTGCATTGATTATTTGACGGTGTGCAAAAGAAGAGCGATGAATGGCATTTTCTCTCTTCAAGAAGGAGATCAATATTGCATTCGCTTGGATCGTCTCAAGTGTTCCTTTGTGATTTTCCTGCACTCTTCCGCTTATAGGCAAAATAATACCTGCTTTAGATGAAACTTTTGTTCATTCTCCTTCATAGTGAGTTTTTCTTACTTTATACAATAAGTTTCAGGATAATATGCAACACATTGATAGAAAATTGAATTCTGAAAAACGGTATTAATTTTTTATATACTGTAATCAAGGCTGGATTTCGTCTGTTGAGGGCCTCGGGCAATAGAACTTTCATCTCTTCTATTCTCTTCTCATCTTCCAAAAAATAGATTCAAAAATGTTTATGTAATCTTTATATATGCAATTTTTTCAGAAACAAATGTTACGCTAAACTAAAATAACAGAACGTTTGGAATAACTTAGTATTTCGTAAATAAAAAAAATATATATGTGGGATATAAAAATCAACATGAATTTTAAATAAATAGTAAAATAATTTTTTTAGTATTATTTAATATTCTAATTCAAATTATTCCATGTCTGTTAAAATGTAAGTCAATCAGCAACTGTAAGACATTGACAAATAAAATTTGAAAAGGAATTTTTTTTAAAAAAAAAATCCTAAGAAATTAATCTTAAGAATCCTAAAAAAATCCTAAAAATCCTTTTTCTTAATTTTAAATATCTGTTTTGTTTTAATTAAAGGAAGATCAAATACTTAATCTAGAGTATCTTGCTACACAAACTAGAGCACAAAACTTACAGAGATGAAACTAACTTGAAAATTCTTTAAAAAAAATTTTTTGAGGGCTAGTGATCTGAAAATATTTACCTAGCTCGATTCTATCTAAAAAGTACCTATATCAAATTAATAAGTTACATTAATAAATTAAGCCTAACACAAAATGTAATATGCATGCAGAATATAGTCAGAATATAGTAATATAATGTAATGATGCAGAATATAGTCAGTAGCTTTAAGTAGACTTCTCATAGAAAGAAAGAAACAATAAATAGTTTTGCTACAATGGTTAAAAATAACATGATTACTTAATAAAACTGAAAAATATCTGTATTTCTTTACAACAATGAAACCTTTTTTTTTCAAATTATAGAAAAACTGTTTTGGAAAAATTATCAAAACCGTAGAAAAAAATTACTCGGCATTGATATAAATTAAGAGATAAATTTTAGATTAAAACATGCTAAAAATTAATTGTGTGCAACAGTATTTTCATAATCTATCGTAAATTTCGTCAAAAGCTCTCTTCAACTTTAATTAATTAAAATTGCATTTCAAATTTATATTTAAAAAAAAATTCTCCTAGATTCGCATTCCCATCTTCCAAATTTGTATCTACGTCAAATTTAAAATTATTATTGGATGGGAATATTATATTCATCATCCTTATTAATAAAGAAAGGAAGTGCATAAGCTTTAATGCATATGACATAAAGCTTTATGTCATATAGTCTGATCTGTAGAACGTCAACCGAAGAGAAAGCAGTCGTGCATTTCCTTTCTTTATTAATAAGGATGATGAATATAATATTCCCATCCAATAATTATGATATATTGTTAACACAACAATAGAAGCGGATGTATGTGTACCAGGTAGTGGTAGAGATTATTATACCTAATCTTCTTCTTGATATAATGATCCATTTCTTTTTAAGAGATACTAACGAGGTTTAAATTTCGCTTTATACTAAGCAATTTCCTCAACTTTAAATGTGTTTCTCATCAGTGGTGAATGTGGTGATAAACTTATTACCATAATTACTTGTAAACCTCTCATTAATATTCTTGTTAAATTAGACGGTCATTCAACTTCCAGTAAGCTACGCATATCAATCACAAGTGACGTTGAAGAAAACGATTTTGTTAACGGCCAATCCATAACACTTGTTGCACCGAGGTAAGGAAATATCTCATTTTCTCGGTATTTCCTTTTATAAAAGGATTTTGTACTTCTGAGAGGTAAGCTACCTTGAAATAGGGTTGGAGTCATAAAAGCATACTGGAAACTTTTGATGTTGAACGATTTATTCCATGGTTGATAAGGCACGGCTTTCGAATCTTTTGAAGCAGAAGTTAAAAGATTTATCGAAATTCAAAAAGACAGCCATGAGACTTTTGATCTGGCACTTTTAAATGTAATGGTGATTAAGGGATCTTACTGTTGAGGAAATGACAGATCAGATCAGAATCTTGGCTCGACAACCAATTGACTTAATCAAATAAAAAAAAGTTAACAATATCAGTTTAAATTGTCTAAACGCAAATCTAAATAAGAAAAAAAAATGCTTCATGTAAGTATTAAATACTTTTTTAAATTCCTTTCACCTATTTCTTATTTTTTTTTTTCAATTTTAGAATTTTGTTTGTGAATTTGATTTTACATGTATGTAATTTTTTCCCTAAAAAACTGATTTTAACAGTAGATTTGAAATCAAAGCATACTGTCATATGTTTAAATAAAATGAAGCTAAAATAAAAAACGACTACTATATAGCCTGAAGGCAAAGGATAGTTTCAATGATTGGAATACAACGATTGCATATGAAGTAAAAATAATTTAAATCTTAAAAGTTATCACAAGTCAGAACATATTCCTACCTGAAGGTAGCACGCTCCAACAACAGTAAAAAAGAAACAACCACACAAAATTTCTGCACCCACGGAGGAACTAAAAATCAACTATCACATCAGAAGTTTCTCTTACCCATATCTGAGGAGCACCCTTAGGAGAAAGAGAAATAAACAGGGCCAGAATCAAGCATAAAATAAACATGATTTCAATAAAAAAAAAATTTTAATGCTACGTAAATTAGGAAACGCAAGTATTCAATAAATAATAAGAATACTCATCCTGGTGATACATATTTTTGTTACGTGAAAGACACTGAAGGTGCTTAATATTTTTAATGTGCTCAATACGAATTAGTTTATGCAAGGAAATTGTTCTACTAAAAAATTTATCCAATAAATTTTAAATCTCAAAATATATGTTAAGACTACAACCATGAAAACATATCACAAAGCATATCTGATTTTCTTAAAGATATTTGAAATAAATTTGTGTTTATTTCAACTTTATTTATTTAAAAATTAAATCCGATTTTTGTATTTTAACGAAAATATAACTCAATGGAAATATTTTACACCACTCTAAAATTTGATTCTGCCAGGAGAAATCAATGATGAAAGCTTATGACAATAGTTTATCAAGAAAATGAAAAAGACTTAAAGAAATTCCGTTTATGAAAAAAAAAATGATGATAATTTTATATAATTGTTTTGGTCTATTAAGAGGAAAATGATAAAATTTCTTCCGAAAATGAAATAATCCTTTATTACTTTTTTTTTGATTTCATGAAACATTCTCAATTCTTTTTTTCGTTTAATGAAACTTATAAAAAATGTCATATACGGCAAGAAAAATAAATGATAAAATTGCCAAATGAGTAAAGCATTTAATTTGTGCTTTGCGGAATTTTTTTATTGGAAAATAAAATTTTTACAAGCGTTGTGAATTGCTCGAATGTATAGAAAACGATTTTATAGAAATGTTTAATCTATCTATATCTATATCTATACTTATAATAAAGCTCAATGTGTGTGTGTGTGTGTGTGTGTGTTGGCGCTCTACAGGCCAGGTCATTTGACTAACCGCTATCAAATTTGGTACATGTATACCTTAGAGGTCGGGAATGTGCACCTGGGGTCCCTTTTTTTTGAAATTTTAATTAGAATTTTAATTATTAATTAAAAACTAACTTTCCCGCCAAAAAAATCTTCCATTTTCCCCACCGCCAACTTTTCCGCCAAAAAAATCTTCCATTTTCGCAACCGCCAAATGAGTAAGGCTTCCGGGTTTTTTTTCTCCCAACAGTAATGAGGCTAGGGTTAGTATTTTTCGGCGGATTATTTCAAACGATTCTGTTTATTTTCTTAATGTTTGATGCATTTAAAATTAAACATTGTTAATTAATCGATCCTTCAGATTCATTCTGAAGTACTTTTGAATTAAAATAAAACAGAATAAAGGAAATTAAAAATTTCTAATCCGCATAGCGTTACCCCAACTGGCGTAGAAAAAAAATCACGTATTTGCGTTACGTAACTGGCGTTGAAAATTCACGCTGGCGCTTTGTGTTCTGAATTCCGCTTTGTGTTGACGAATTATTATCAGCTGATGCGGACTGGATTTAAATTTTTTTTAGGTTCGTTCCATGTTTTTGTAATTAAAATGTATTTATGTTAGTTATATATTTTTTGTATATGCTTATAGTTTTAAGTGCATCGTTTAAGTAGTTTTTTTAAAACCTGTTTTAAACCGTCTATTTTAAACGATTCGTTTCATTTTCTTAGTGTTTGATGCATTTAAAAGTAAATATTGTTAATGAATCGATCTGCTCATGATGAATCTAAGAAAATTTTGTTGACAAATTCTTGAGATAATAAGTAAATTGAAAAAGATATTCTTTAGTGCCCATAAAGTTTAAACGCTGAGTGACTCTATTTTCATTAATCAGATTATAAAAAAATGCTTTGTTTCAGTAAAAAATATTATTATATTAATTGCAGATTAATTCTTTCCACTTTAATTTAAAACATAAATTCTACGGGTGCTAATAGAAAATTAGAGAGATACATATTACGTTATGACTGAAGGCCTTTATAATATTATGAGTGAATTATATGACTATCAAAATTTGAAGTTTTAATATATTTTGATGAAGAAGCTATTAAAGTAGGAATTGCATAAAATATTTAAATATAAAAATTTTAACGAGCATTAAGATTGGCGAACCGGTTGGTCGACAAATTCTTGAGATATTACATAAATTAAGAAAGATATTTTTTAGTTCCCATAAGGTTTAAATGCTCAGTGACTCTGTTTTCGTTAATCATGTTATTAAAAAAATTAATATTTATTGACGATTACGAACACACTGATATTCACCGTTACTCTGATTAGATGTTATAAAATCTGAATAGATAAATATAAACGTGTAAACAGCTGTGCGCCGGTTTCTATGGCAACACAGCTGGAAAGGGAAAAGAAGTTTCCGAAGAAAATTCACGCATGCGCATTGTTCTGATTGTTGTCATGACAACCACTTTCAACAGATGATTTAAATTATTTTTAGGTTAGTTACATGCTTTTGTAAGTAAATTGTATTTATGTTAGTTATATATTTTTTTTATATGCTTATAGTTTTAAGTATATCGTTTTTTAAGTAGTTTTTTTTAAACCTGTTTTCAATGATTTAAATTATTTTTAGGTTAGTTGCATGCTTTTGTAATTAAATTGTATTTATGTTAGTTATATATTTTTTTGTATATGCTTATAGTTTTAAGTAGTTTTTTTAAACCTGTTTTAGACCGATTATTTTAAACGATTCATTTTATTTTCTTAGTGTTTGATGCATTTAAAATGAAACATTGTTCATTAATCGATCTGTTCATGATGAATCTGAGAAAAGTTTCTTGACAAATTCTTGAGATATTACATAAATTAAGAAAGATATTCTTTAGTGCCCATAAAGTTTAAACGCTCAGTGACTCTATTATCAGTAATCATATTATTAAAAAAATGCTTTGTTTCAGTAAAAAATATTATTATATTAATTGCAGATGAATCATTTACACTTTAATTTAAAGCATAAATTCTACGAGGGGTAACAGAAAATTAGAGAGATACATATCACGTTATGACTGAAGGCCTTTATAATATTATGAGTGAATTATATGACTATCAAAATTTGAAGTTTTAAAATATTTTGCTGAAGAATCTATTAAAGTTGGAATTGCATAAAATATTTAATTATAAAAATTTTAACGAACATTAAGATTGGCGAACCGGCTGGTCGCCAAAGGCGGCTAGTACTTATATAAAGCTCAAAGTGTGTGTGTGTGTGTGTGTGTGTGTGTGTGTGTGTGTTGGCGCTCTACAGGCCAGGTCATTTGACATACAGCTACCAAATTTGGTACATGTATACCTTAGAGGTCGGAAATGTGCACCTGTTGTCCGTTTTTTTGAAATTTTAATTATTAATTAAAAACTAACTTTCCCGCAAAAAAAAATCTTCCATTTCCCCCAGCGCCAACTTTTCCGCCAAAATAATCTTCCATTTTCCCCAACGCCAAATGAGTAAGGCTTCTGTTTTGTTTTTTTTTCTCCCAACAGTAATGAGGCTAGGGTTAACATTTTTCGGCGGATTATTTCGAACGATTCTGTTTATTTTCTTAATGTTTTATGCATTTAAAATTAAACATTGTTAATTAATCCATGTTTCAGATTCATTCTGAAGTACTTTTGAATTAAAATAACACAGAATAAAGGAAATTAAAAATGTATAATTGGCTTTACCCCAACTGGCGTAGAAAAATTCACGCATTTGCGTTACCTAACTGGCGAAGAAAATTCACGCATGCGCATTGTTCTGATTGTTGTCATGACAACCACTATCAACGGATGGTTTAAATTATTTTTAGGTTAGTTGCATGCTTTTGTAAGTAAATTGTATTTATGTTAGTTATATATTTTTTGTATATGCTTATAGTTTTAAGTACATCGGTTTTCAGTAGTTTTTTAAACCTGTTTTAGACCGATTATTTTAAACGATTCATTTTATTTTTTTAGTGTTTGATGAATTTAAAATTAAACATTGTTAATAAATCGATCTGTTCTGAGAAAATTTTGTTGACAAATTCTTAAGATATTACATAAATTAAGAAAGATATTCTTTAGTGCCCATAAAGTTTAAACGCTCAGTGACTCTATTATCAGTAATCATATTATTAAAAAAAAATGCTTTGTTTCAGTAAAAAATATTATTATATTAATTTCAGATTAATCATTTACACTTTAATTTAAAGCATAAATTCTACGAGGGGTAACAGAAAATTAGAGCGATACATATCACGTTATGACAGAAGGCCTTTATAATATTATGAGTGAATTATATGACTATCAAAATTTGAAGTTTTAAAATATTTTGCTGAAGAATCTATTAAAGTTGGAAGTGCATAAAATATTTAATTATTAAAATTTTAACGAACATTAAGATTGGCGAACTGGCTGGTCGCCAAAGGCGGTTAGTACTTCAATAATCGTTTGACTTTATTCTCCGATTCAAAAGAAAACAATATCTATTAAATGAATTCTTTTTTTAAATGAAAAGTAGGAATTTTATGCATTGCTAAAAATAGAATACACTTCCCGACTAATATGCAGCTGAAAAGTGTAATTAATTTTTAGTAATGTATAAAATGACTACTTTTCATTTAAAAAAATATTGATTCAAAAGATAAATATTATTTAGAACTTCGTAGAAAATTTCTCTAAATCAAAACAAAATGTAACAAAAAAGGCATAATATGTTGAGTTTCAATGTGAAATAAATATTTAAAAGCACTGTTGAAGTGTCTTATAAAAGTATCACTCTGCCTTGAAAAAATATTGGAATTTTATTCCCCAATCCTTTGTCCTGTTTCCTGACGAACGGATATTTATTTATCCTTGCGGTGAGAAGTTCCACAAAGTGAAGAGAAACGAAACGAAATCCGGAAATGTTTCAGTGGGATCCGGATTTTCTTTATCTTGAGATTTGGGAACGCATAAGAAAGAAATCTCAATGTATTCTAACGAAATGCACCTCAGAATAGAACGGATTCTGGAAATATATATATAGAGATACATAAACTCGCATGGATTTTCTTTTCAAATTGTACTATTCTTTGTCCTCCAATGCTAGTAAGCGTGACGGATTTTACTTGTATTTCAACTCCCTGCAATGTTCAAATTGCATTTATCAGATTTATTGTATTTTAAAATTCTTTGAATAAATATGGTAATTAAATAGTTAATGAATACATACCACATTTTAATATAATCCAATGGTTAATAAGCCTTATATATTTTATTGTAATACCTTAGAAGTAAATCTGAAATTTTAATTAATTATATATACGTATTTAAGAGATGATAATTTTAAAATTAGAAATACCCTACCGAAATATGTTAATTTTTTTATCTTTTGGTTTCTAAATTATATTCTTATAGAAGATTAAATTCTTATTAAAACTTATATTGTTGTGAAGAAAGAAATAATTAAATTTCTAAGGAATAATCATATTTTAATAATTTTTTTCTGGAGCTGGATTTTTTTTTTCATTTTTAAATGCATTTAAATTATTAATGTATTTTAAGTTTTCAAGGTGTGAATGTTTCTGACTTTAAGAGTAAGGTTTTGTTACAAGTTAGAATAAAACAGGGCATGCATTTTATGTTCCGAATTCTTTTAAATGTTGCAATAATAATTTTAATTCAGAAAATCACACATTTCTAATGTAAGTTAAATTTATATCAATAAAATATTTCCAGAAATTGTTCTGGCATATTTCCAATTATTTTGAACCAGTTGATCTAGAATCGTATCTGGAAATTTCTCATAAGTTATAAGACAAAAAATTGGGGGGTCTCAAAAGGAAAATTCGAAGATAAAATGAAAATAAATATATAGATTAACCCTTATGCAAACTCAATTTACATATTTTAAAAGAGGATTTTATTTCTAATCGAATCGCAGTTTTACCTTCAACTTTATAGATTATGAGCAATAACAAGTGTTCCATATTTTTTGAAGGGCTGTACTCAAGATTCTTAATGAAGTTGAGTTCTATGACATCTATTTGAAGTTGCACTCTGTCTTTTAATAATTATATATTTTCATTTTCTGATTTCTCATGTAGATAGAAAATAATAAACAAAATTTTATTTCGTAGAAGATTTCAATAATGTTGGGAAATCAAGCGACTAAATATCCTATGAAACAATAAGAACTATTTAAAATCCATTGCAAAAATGAAATCTTTTCCTGAAAATATTGAAAAAATTATAAATAAAAGTCCTTTAAATTGAAAAGAAATTTATTAAAATTAAATTGATATTATGAAAACATCTTATTTTTATTTTAAAACGGCTTGGAATACGATAATATTTACGGGCATTTTCGGAAGATATCACGAAATAGAACCAAAACGTCTTTTAGTTTTTACTCAATATTGCAGAAATAAAGATTTCAAGGGAACTCATTTCCAAACTTCAATGAATATATGTATGCCAAATTTGTTATCATTAGATTAAATGATTCAAAGCCCCAACATTCCAGCTCACATACACACAGACATACATTATATTGTATTATTAATAAATTAGGATGAGATCTACCACTTGAAACATAAATAGGACATTTTATTCTTCAATCACTTTCTAACAACAGCAAAAAAATCATATTTTAGTAACAAGTAAGAAATACCGAAGACATTTTCCTCAGTATGAATTGAATACATAGAATCATAGGCATTGTTATGCAAACATGATTGATGATGCAAGCATCAAGCAAATAAAAGCACTAGTTGATAACTGATTGTCTCAAAGAATGTTATGGAAACATTCTATACTCATGAACATTAGCTTTCCCAATATAGTCACCTTTTCTTTCCTTGTACATTGGAATATTGCTTAGTTGCTGAAAAATTATTTATATTTATGACAACAATTTTATAAATAAACAATAAAGAGTATCAAAAGTTTTTCTTTTAATGTGAAACCATTAATTTAACTGACTTTAATAAGCTTATTGGGATAATATTTCATTAATATGGTACTATTAAATAATATCTATGCATAATTTCTTTAATTACTTTTGAAACTCTTCTGTTTTATTTTGTGTGTTCCTATATGTTCACCTAACACCTAAATTTATTGCTCTAGAATTTTGTAAAAAAAATACTGTCAGAATTCAATTTTATTTTTCGCTACTATATCTTAGATTATTACTTATAGGAACTAAAGAACAGACTTACGATTTTGTTTTGAAAGTAGCTTTTTTTTATTTGCTTTAATATTTATTATTGCAAAATTATCGATATCCATATCACTTCTTGGAATATATTCTACTTTGGTTATTAGACAGAATGATTTGAGGGGGGAAATATTGGTGAAGTCTTAATAGAATAAGGGCTGCGATTTTTTTCCAGCACTATTTTAGTAATAGAAATTAAACTTGTCATCAATATTACGATTACACTTTTAATATAGAAACAAAAGCCGTACTTGTTATAAAAATCTTCAAGGGAAAAAAAAGGAAAAATATGTTAATCTATTATATATACGTAAAGCCATGTTTGGATTTTCAAAACCGTTTATGAAAATTCAATAGCAAATTATATATATACTATGATGAAAAGCAATACAAATTGCTTCTAATTTCACAACTAGATCGCTTTCTAAAACAGAAGGTTTTTGGTTACATTTAATGTCAACTGAATCTCTTATGCATAACTTATTTATTGCTCCATCAGTTAAGTATCTTCAAGCATTGACTTGTAATAGAAATAAAGCTGTATTTTGATAGTGTTATGGAACTTTCAAATCTTGTGAGTTTTGTACATGGTGAAAAATCCATTATATTTAGTAATTAATAACGCAGATTTATTGTGTATCAAACATGAATACGCAGTAACAAAATACAGATGCATTTACAAAGTATGTACATACTTGTATAAGCAAAGTATGTACATTTACATAGTACATTTCATGTACAATAAACACTAGTGATCGCTAGTAAACTGAAACAATAATACAATGCGTTTTGAGATATCACGTAGCAGATCAATACTTCAAAGAGATACTCAAACACTCACTTGATTTCACCATTGCTACTACTCTTCACGCAACTCGATTATTCACTATTGACTCGTTCCTGTCTGTGTTTCTATTCTTTTAACAGGTATATTGGGAGAATATGAAATGTTCTAGAACAAATGATAATAATTTGTATTCTAATATTGGTATCACAAAGATTCTAGAATATTCTGGATCTTCTTCATTTTAGCTACCACCAGTTTAGCTGCCGAATATTGGCCAGTGCTGGTATTCACTCAGCATCCATTTTCTTATCTGTGGAACTATCTTCATTACTAGGAGATTTACAGAACAAGGAAACAATATTATAAGCTGCTAAAATTAGCCTTATGCTTATGTATTTGCCCCATTGTTCTGTTCATTGTGTCTATTTCTCATTCTTAATGGAGGCAAAGTCAATGATATAATGGGCCCTTAAAAACATAACTATGTTATTTTTAAATTTTCTAATTACTAGTTGTTTACCTCAGTAATCCACTTCTTTATTTCTCATGTTTCATCAACTATACGGATAAGAAATGGAATTTCTCTACTTTAGCCCCAAATAATGGAAGAAAATCGTGCGATTAAATATTATATTGAATGGTTGAATTTCTCTATGTGAGTAAAAATATTTTTGAAAATTATTTCAAAAAAATGGGAAGACTTAAAATCAAAATTCAGCAAAAATTTACATACGCTAAGTCGGTATCTAAAAATTAAAAATAAATAATTAAAAAAAATACATTTTTAAACTGCTTGAATTCAGTTTTCCATATTAATTTTTTATATATAAATTATGTGTTTAAATTATCCCTCCGAGATGAACATTCATTCACCTTTTTGAATCAAAAGGTATCGTTCATAAAGTATTGATACACAAACTCGGATATCCTTTCAGCTTTGTTATTAATATAAAATAAAGAATCAGTTTATTAACGTATAATCAAAACAATGTGAAATTTTTCAAATAAGGTAGAATAAATTAATTTAAATAATTTAAATACAATTATTTAAAATAAGTACATAACATTTAAAAGAAGACTGAAGGCCGGCGTCTTGGCTTAGGGGGTAGCGCGTTTACCACGCCATCTGGGCTTCCCGGTTTCGAGTCCTGGTTCTGGCACGGTTGTCCCTCCGCTGTGTTCTATTTGCGAGGTGTGTAAAAGGGCCCCTCTATAGAAAGGGGTTGTGCAAGCGAATATAAGTGTATCATCTTTCTGTGAATGAGTGAATGAAATCTGCCCAATAAAAAGAGTTGTGAGGCATGCGTAGCTAAGACGTGCTCTTGGTCCTACTTCTAGGCCCTAGACATCCTAATGGCGCTACTGAAAAACAAGAGACGCTCTCTCGGCTTAAAATTATTGACTTCGTCAGCGGGCTTGTCTATGACAAGTGCATAAGTCACAACAACAGTAAAACTTAAATGATATTTTCCATTCCTTGATATATTTGCATTAATAATCTTTGGAATTTTTTAATTACTTGTATGTAAAACTAAAACCAATACTTAAAATTCATTCACTATACATATCTTAAATTCCTTTAAATTCATTAGTAAAATTCAATCTTGATAAACATCTTAATCTTCTATCATATCATATCATATCATGACGATTTTTTTGCTGTTAAATGCATTTAAAAGGTTATATGCATTAACATATGTACATACATCTTTTGATAACCATTTTACATAAATAATAAAAGAACTCCATAAACAACTTCTTTTACATGCTTTTTTCTCATTTTGCAAAGATAATTTTCCATGGTACCTCAAAGTCTTTTATTCGGGGAAAGTATTTTTATCCGACTAATTGCCTCATTTTTACCCGTCAAGGAAAAACAAGCAAAAAAATTGCACCAGGAAGAAATATAGTCATTTGCATAGTAGGTTCTGACAGCCATTTCGCCTTTTCCTCACTAATGTTTTGTTTGTTTAACGAAGTGAGCCCTAATTATGCATAAAAAATGTTGTTTTGCCCCGAATGTCGATTTCGCAGCCGTGACAATCATGATGCGATAAAAGCGGTGCTTTGGCCGCAACTCCTTCGTTGCATGTGTAACCCCTTTGCATTAAAATGGACTAAGTCAGTTTGTTAAATTTCTAGACATTAAACGGTTGTTGCAACTTTGGAACAGCTAATCTAGAGATTTGTCTTTTTTTAATTAGATAGTTAAGCTAATGCTCGATAGTCAAAGGGTTGAGCTTGCTTTCCTGGACTTTATAAATAGACTTCGCTTTCTAGATAGCTTTGTTAAACTTGAACTTGCAATGTTGCTGAAGAATAAGTTATAAATGGAATGTTTATTTAAAATTATATTTAGAATACTTCACACTCTAGTCATTGCGTACGATGTTCAATACGATCCAAGGGACCGCACATTTTTGAACGCTCTAGAAGTATGCTTGGCAAAGCAATAGGATGCATATGTGCACATTTTTAATTTGCATTTGGTATTATAATTACATAAAGTAAATATTACTATATATTTTATACTTGTATTTATTATAAAAGATTTTTTTTAATTTTTATTTTAACTATTATTTTTTTCACAGACTTGAATAATACTTTAGAGTGTGATATTTAGTAAAGAATATTACCTTGTGCAATGGTGCTCGACAGAATTCGCAGCAATATCTTGTTTTAAGACATTAAGGACTGCTTAAGAATTTTCTCGTGTTTCGCGTCTCATCTATTAGGGACTGTTCACTAGTTTTCTTGTGTTGCGTATATGTCGTCTGTTATTGCTTCATAAATAACAAAGTTATGATGATTTTAAAACTTACAAGTTTGTCCAAAAACGTCCCAGGCGTATGTCTCACAGATTTGCCTCTGGTTGGTTATGCGCTGATTTAGCCGAAAAAACGTGAAAACGAGATATCTTGTGGCCCGGCCAGAACGCTCGGCCTGCTGAAAACGGGAAATCTCGTGATTCGCAAACAATCTATTAGGTTTAAGCATAACAAACCTTTAGATATTTTTTGAGAACTTTTTTGTTTAACTTAAATAATATCTTATTTTTGTTATTCTTTTATGACCAATCAATCAAATAATTATAATGTCTGCAGCCATTATTTTTCAAATTATAATTTAATATGCATTTACTACATTTCTTAAATTCTTCAGATAAATAATTCCCATTTTTTAAAAAAAGGATTCACTTTATAAAGGAATGAATTATATTAATAGTTGGTTCTTTATTCAAATAAAATAAAATTTAAAGGTCAAGTGTGAAAATTCAAAAATGCCTTTTCATCTTTTTCTGCCTACAATTGAATTTTCGAAGCCATCATTTACCACGTTATTAAAATTTAAGTTATATTTAACTCCTTCTTTTGACGTTCTTTAAGTAAATTATTTTCAGTTTCGAAAATAATTCACTCTATAATAGCATAACTTCTTTTTTATCGTTTGCTTTCTATGTTTAATAGTTTGCTTAAATATAAATGGCATTCCAAGTTCTTATTCAAACTCAAGATGCGAGAACATAATATTTGAAGAGTGTTTTAGTCGCATGGAGGAGTTGATTCATGAAATACGTTCTTTTTGTAAATTATACTTGGATTTATTTATTTATGCGATATTCTAACTTTTAATTCGTTTATCAACGAAAGTAGAACTTATAATAGTATCTCCGTAAAAATCATTCAGATTTTATCGAACCATTTTCAGTAGAAATAGGATAAACAAGCTGTTCCTTATTTTTTTCTATTTATGAAAATTTTCTTTTTGCTTTTCAAATATCTACCTGCATTTTCTTTTACGCTTATCGTTAAGAACAGATTGTCTAAAATTTAATTTATATTTTTTTTAGAGGATGATTCTTTTCTTTCTTTTTAATGTTTGTTTCTTTAATATTTCCAACCAGTCTCTGAATGTATAGATTTATTTCTTTGTTCATCGATAATTAACCCTATAATGACGGTTCGGGCGGTTTCGGGCTATCAAATGCTTATAATTTAACGAGGAGAAAAGCGCATCGTTCTTAAGGTGTTAAACGAATTAAAAAAAAATCCTAATTTAATAATTTAAGGTCACATAAATACTCCACCAGCATATATCACATAAGTGATTTCCACGCGATGAAATAATAACTGCAGTCAAATTTAATTACATCATAATTTAACAATTATGTATTAAACAGCTTGAATCATTAATGTAGCTAATATTTCATATTTTTTCGATTTTCATAATTTAAGTTTTATCAAAAAAGCAATTCGAATGAATTTTTTAGAATATAAGAAAATATTCCGGAACTAATATTAATATATATTTTTTTTTAATTCAAGTAGTTTTAGAAATGCACTTTTGACAAGATTTATGACGATTATTAGAGAAAAAAAAGAATAAGAATAAATAATAATTTCAAGATAAGTTTCTAGATGATATTAATTTTCTGGGATAGAAATTAATTGATTTTCTAGGCAAGGAAATATTTTATTTATTCATGATGTAAATCGCAATTTTTAGAACTAAGTACCTTTATACCGTCCTTCATGTATTTCGTTTAGGCCCATGAAAATTTTATTACGAATTAAAATATTATATCAATAAAAAAAAAGCTTGCAATATATGATTTGATTTACCAATAACTTTGAAATTAAATGATTTTCTTGGAATATTTCTGAATATAAATAAGAATAAATGCAATCTGGAATGGTAAAAAGAAAAAAATTTAAAAGCTCTTCTATTTATTTTCAAAATGCTTTCTAAATTGATATATTCAAATGAAGATCGTATTTTTCTTATTAGAAAACCGCAATCTTAAAAATTTGATACTTCTTTTACGTATGATGATTTCAAATCTTTTTTAAATCATTAATAGTTATTTGGAATAACCTATAAATATTCTGATTCGTATCCTTGTGCTTTGGATTGACTTCTTTATTCACAAGATATTAACACTTATGATTTGTATCCTGGTATTAAATGAAATATCTGATTCGAAAGAAAAAAAATCAATTAACTTCTTTTCCCTTCTTTGCCCAAAAAATTACTTAATTAACCCCTTTCTAAGTATGAACAAAAAAGCAATTAAACATGTATAAGATGTTTTTAAAATTAAGTCACGTTTTGTTACTTCTGAGGAATATCAAATTAACAGTGTTTTTCATTTTCACATTCTTTTTATTTTGAAGATAAAAAAAGTTATTAAACGATTTTTAGCAATTCGAAAATAAATTTTGTGCATATCTGTTAGCTAAAAAAACTTACACTGTATTTTCATTAGATATATAGCATATAGGGCATCATAAAATAAATCAAGTACTCTTTAGTATTATAATTGCTTTTAAAAACATTAATTGTATAAGTAATAAATTTGGATCTGAATTGTAACAAAATTTTATTCTTTTTTAAATTGTCATGAAAGAACAAGTTAAGGAATTTATAGTTACAAAATCCATATTTTCAACTAATTCCTTATCATATCTCAAATTTTATTCATGCAATGGTTTTATATATACTATTGAAAAAGCTCTTTCTTAATACAATATTAGCACTGTGAAAGAATAATTGTATAGTTGAAGGTAAAATCAGCAGTTATATATATATATATATATATATATATTATTTAAAGAAGAAAATAATATTTCCAATCATATAAAGCAAAGCAGACGATAATGACAATAATAAGTTTGACTCTAAAAAACAAAAAATGAAATAGGTTAAATGTCAATTGCAGTTGCTCGGAATATTTTCATTCTTCTGTCCAGCACAAATTGGAAAATATATAATGTACCGATTTTTTTCCTTAAAATGAAATTGCATTACGAAGAAGATGTCATTTTCATAATAATAAATATTTTTTATGATCCTTAAAATGCGCTCTTTCTTAAAGTATAGAAAAATTGAAGTGGTACAGTTGTTATGACATAACCAATACATTTAATCAGTAACTTAAAACAAATTATGTTTGGTAACTTTCCCAGGATAAGTTAGCTTTCAAAAAGACAGTAAAAGTGTTTTCAACACGATATAATTTTGAGAGAATACATCGTTATTTGAAAAGAGTGAAAAAAATTTAAATTTGAGCTATACACATTTAATCAAAATGTCAAAAACACCGAGCAAATGAGTTACTTCAATGTTTATCTTTTTTAAAGAATTTATGTAAAATATCCTCGAGTTAAATTAAGGCTTTTTTTTAATTTTCTATAATAAAAAATATACTAAATTGAAATTTTCTCCCAGTATTATCGTAGAAAGGAACAAAATCAGTAAATCGTGCACGGTTTTGTATGTGCACAGTATTACAGTTTAAAAACTATTTCTCTAAATTGATTTATTTATCGAGTTTATCACTTATAATTTTCATCAAATACATGCCACTAATCTTCTTCAGTATATAAGGTATTTTTGAAAATGTATTAAAGCGTTAACAAAATTTTTATGTAAATATACTAATTTTATACTACTTTTTAATATATTTTAATAATTTAATATAATTAAATACACTATTGTTTTTATTTAGATATAATACTAAAAAAAGAAAACTGTATATGCGTTGTCTTCCTTCAAAGCAATACATAATTTATTTTGGAAATTTAAATTTATTAAAATTAAGTGACAATTTGCATCTTTTCGGAATTTTAAGACAACAAAGAACCTCATCGTTTGTTGTCTTGAAATTGTTATTGCATAAGAGCAAAGAAATTTAACAAATTTTGATATTCAAAAATTAGATTTTGCTGATACCAATTTAGTTACTCTGTATTTCTGATTATTTAAAAAAAAAATTCGGATAGCAGTTAATAACATTTTTTAAAGTTGCAATGTAATTCAGTGTTGCGACGAACCTCATCGTTTGTTGTCATTGTCAATTGAAACAATTTTAAAAAAGAAATCCTTGAAATCATAACAGTTTTTTTTATTGTGAGAAGATAGGAAAACTTGTATCTTATTCACAAGATTCATCATGTTCCAAAGTGATAGACATATATATTATTGATGAGGTCTGGATACAAAGATGCAAACGTTAACTATACAAAAATCATGTGATTAAAATTAGGATAATTTTAAAAGGAAAATGATAAATTGAAATCAAACCGGAATTGCAAAGAATCCCTCCGTACATATTATTTAAAGATTAAACAGAATAAAAATAAACAAATATTTCAGTTTAACCACAAATCTGTACCATGTTTACACAGCAAAGCTTCTGATCCTGACTTAACTCAGTTATGCTCCAAAGTGAGCCCATGTTTACCCTCGTAACTGAAGTCATTCTAGGGGAATATGAAGTCAGCTTCCCCTCTTATCTTAACCAAGCAAAGAAACGAGGCGTGGATTCCTCGCAAAGGGTGAACTGCTAAACGACAGCAAATGTGACAGTTGGAACGCTCCTGATAACATTAAACGGTGCAGTGATTCCTAAGTCACAGTTGCAACTGCAGTGGGAAAAAAATTCGCAGATATATTTGAAAAAAAAAAATGGGACGAGCTTTATCACAATTCGCAGAAACATTATTCTTTTTTTCTCTAAGTGTAGATTTTATATGCTAAAGTAATTTTGGGAAGCATAATATTTTTCGTGTCGTTCTGGCGGAAGGAAAAATGAATGGGTTCTTAAACCAAGTGTTGAAAAAACGCTTTTTTTTGTAAAAAAAAATAATTTTTTTTCCATCTTTCGGTTCGAAAGTTATTAATGTAAAAGGGAATGAAATCTGGCGGTTGAATGTGACAATTCTGGGGATTTAATGTAATGCTTTTATTCGTTGGGAATTATTCATGTAAAAGAGTTTAATCTGAGGATTTAATGCAATTACTTCAGGTATATTAAAAATATATCTGCATACAATTATATTAAGAAAAGAATTTTATACTAAAACATAAAATATATTATAAAAGTATATGAAAAATTGATGCACACATTTATAAAAGCTATATTATAAATACGTGTATTATTTTACATTCATTAAATATTTAGTTTTCTAACTCCTTTAAAACTAACTGCACAGTATTTTTTCCCTGCTTTGTAATTCATAATTTTTTTTTCCTTCAACATTTTAGGGAATAGGCACTTTATCTTTTGGAAATTTTTAAATGAATGTAAATTATAAGGTAAAATATAATATATGTCTAGCAAAATTCATTAATCAGCTATATCAGGATAAAAAAAATTGGAAAATAAATGTTAAGTGTCACAACTTAATTACCATTTTTTTATTTAATTATTTCAAAATTTTTCTGAAATTAGTTTTTATATGGTCATTTTTTTGCGTATAAATAACAATTAATTTATTAATGCGATGTTTGCTTTATTTGATCGTTTAATCCTGTTTGTGTTAGAGTTCATAAAACATTTTCAAATAAAAGCGCTTTGCATCTACGCTTGAAATATTAATTAATAATAACTATTATATTAATTAATAACACTTATTAACATGGAACATATGTGGATGCGTCACTTCCACATATTCCACACAATATTTGGCTATTGTTCAAATTCCTCAATATTTGGGAAAACGACACTACTTTACTTTATTTTACTTTAAGCCAATACTTTAGCTTGGCGCGGATTGGTCTCAAGCATGCTTGAAGATAGCCAAATGCATTACGTTCTCCACCAATGGCTGGCTACAATCTGTACTTTATATGACCAATATTTGGATTCAATTGTGGAAAATATTTTACATTAAGGATGGCTGGTGACGGGCAAAAACAGCTATTTCTGTTGTAGTTCTTAGTTTTTATAATATATTTAATAAGTTCTGAATACAGAGAAGAACATAATCTAAAATTTAAAATCTAATTTAAATTAATTAAATATTTTCAATAGCATTTACCTTCTATAAAAGAGGTATAGCTTTTTCAGGAAAAAAAAGTTTGCAAACTACACTTATAATTCAAGAAGTTGTAAATCAAACTGTTATGATAGAAAGCATAATGATTATAAGGTTCTGAAAAGAATCATATGAATTTTTGGAAAATTATAAAAAGCAAGAAAACTCGTTATATTTGCAATTGTAGTCATGTGATATGGCATGTTTTGAACGATTTCTTCTACCAATCATGATAAGGACAGTGCAGAAGAACATAAAGATGTCCTTTTATTTACAAAATTGGAATTCTTAATGCTCATAATTCGTTGCAAGTTTTCATGAAAAACCTCTTTATTCCTTATGAGATTTCTTCTTGTCGCATGTTTATTTATAAATAATTTACATTACTACCACAAATTTTTAATTCATCTCTAAACTTTATTGCTTACATTTTATAAGACTTAAGAGTCAAATTATCCCTTAAAAAGTCATAGGGCGTGTGAATTAGCATTACCTTTAGATATTTTTATCAGGGGTTTAAAAGTTTTAAAGCGCAGAAGTGATTTTAATAGGGACAATAAAGAGAATTCCCGATAACATTCTTTGTTGGTTTAAAAATTGAAATAAAAAATAACGAGGTATAAAAAGTACATTTCAATTTAACGACTGAAAAGACATGAAACAAGCCTCAAGTTGAATTTAAGCACAGAATAAAGAAGCTTAACAGCAAAATCGGTCGTAAAATTCTCTCAGATCGAAAACATTTCCTGTCACAATGGCTTTGCTGCATTGCTTATAAATGTGGTATCTCCAGTTTTAAGAGAGTTCTTAGGGTGATATAACTGTTTCATTCTTGGAGATTATGTGCAAATTGGAAGGAAGTCTTCAAAAAAGTAAGTAATTGGAAATTTAGACAAGTAGTTTAGAACTTGTCAAAAGAACCCTTTCAAAATTAGCCATTGTAATATTTTGAAAATGTTCAAAGAGAAGTTTATTTTGTTGACCTCGCAACAGTCAATTTTACAAACACTATATTTAGGAAATGTATGTTTTATGATGTAACAAATGCCAATGCGTGAAGTTGAATAACACTATATTTAGTTAATGAATGCTTGTTTTAAGATGTAACAAATAAATGCCCATGCTTGAAGTTGAATAAAAATATATTTAGGTAATGTATGTTTTATGACGCAACAAATGCCCATGCATGAACTTAAATAAAATAGAATTTTATAATGTAACGATAAGAATAGTTTTAAACATATATGGATATATTAAATTGAACTTCATATAAAAATTAGGACTACAAATCATAATCCATATATAAAATATTTGATTCAATTATTTAAAAAAATCATAAACACTTTTTAATGTAAAAACGGTGCATAATAATTGAGCAATGTTGGCCTTTTTAAATATTCCCATTCACAACGAGCAAAATTCAGTGATTTTTTTTCCAGATTTCCTTCTTTTTGCATTTTTATATTTCATTTTATGATTCTTGTTGATTGATTTTATAATTATATTCTTTTACTTTATCAATAATATTTTTCGCGACTATCCAATTTCCTTACTATCCGGCCTAGTTTTTTTATTTTTTTTTAAAATCAAAATTAAATGAGGAAGGCAAGGTATTGTAATGCCAATATTACAAGCGGGCGCCTGCATTAATCTTCCTACGTGTCGTGTGCAAAATATAAGCTGTGACACGAAAAGAGCACAGTTCTGCTCGTTGTTCATTGTTTCGTCAGTATGTAACGTACTTCAATTATTACCGCGGTCCCTTATTATAACTGCACAGTACGTACATGATTCGTAAATTGTTCTTGAGGTACGCTTAATGTTTTTTTTTAAATATAACACAGTGAAGTGTTCAGAATTCAAGTTTAAATGTGAATGTGAAATGTTAAATGTGATTATATTCTTTACTTACTTTTTTCTCTCATAAATGCTTATAGGGCAGTATATAAATAAACTACAAGTACAGATCCTTCTATTTGAAGTCCACACGTTACCGGCAACTGCTTCTAAGTTTCACCGGGTTGCGTCCGTGTTTACATTCTACATGACTTGAGATGAATGGAGAGATTAGTACTCAATAAGAAGTGAGAAAATACGTATAATAACAGTGAGTTTTGGTATAAAAATTTTGTCTTTTGATATTGATGGGCAAAGAAATGAGTTCATAGAACTCCGGCCTATCCGACTATTTTGTTATCCGGCCTGTCCTTCCGTCTTATTTGGCCGGGTACTCGGTAGGTACTGTATTCTTAAATTAACATTCTAAAACCATGAAAAAGGAAACGCCATTTTTTTCTGATTATTTTGAATTTTCCATTCGAAATCTAAAAAATTGTTTCTACCCTGTCATTCCTTCGATAAAAGAACAATTTTCTGGATAGAAATTTTTTTTCGCAGCATTTTTTTTTTTATCTTTACAGTTTAAAATTAAATGTTCAGCAGAATAAATTGATTCTCTTACGATGGATCATGAAGGTTATTTATACTAAGTTATTTGCTTATTAATATCTCAGAATATATCTTTCTATATGAGATTTTACACTTAATAATGTCGGAATTCACACCAGTAATATCGCTTTTCAGCGCTGGAAAGATATTGATTTGTTAACATATATATTTTTGTTATTTATGCATAAGTTAATATATTCACATTCCGTAATTCCATACAATTTTTTCAGTTTCGCCTTTTTTTACACTTTCTTTTACTTCATCAATAATTTGATGAATATTAAATTTAATGCGAGTCAATATTGTTGCTATATTTTTTCTATGAATTATTTCTAACTAATAATAGTATTAATTATTGCTAAACTAATGCGATCATATAATCCTTAAAACGTGTTTGATGAATATTTAATATTATTTAATACTTAATAATTAACTTTATTTAAATAATTTATTTTATTAAATCATTTAATACTTAATAATTAAAATTAAAAACTAGTCCAGTGTTGCTAATTTCTCTATTTAATTAAATAACTGCATTTAAGTAAATTTCTTTTAAATACAACACATTTTCAAGACAAAATAACTTGTAATTAAAGCCATCAAGATTTTATCAGAACATTAAATTATTTAATTGGAAAAAGTTTAAATACTTTATACCGAAATATAATTCTAGTTTCTCAGTTACGATTTCAAATGCGAAATGAAATGTTTGTTTGATAGTATTGATAATTTCCTAATTAGACACTATTAAAAGCTAAGTAAATAGCCTAAATGCTCCATTTTTTACATATATATATATATATATATATATATATATTTGTTGTTTCTTGATTAGTGTTTGAATATCAGTTAACGACAAATGCTGAATAGTGTTTATTAGATGGTCAGTGAACTTTTCCGTCTGGAGTTTATTGACAAGTTGAGGCAGCTCTCATGCTTTGCCTAAAGTGGTAGGTCAATGAGCTACTGTTTTTCGATTTTTATCCATTTTTATATTTTTTGTTAAAGAAAGCAAGAGCAGTAATATCACTTTCTTCACCCGTTATCCAGGAAAAAGCAAGTGATAAACGCAATTGGGATAGAGAAAGGAAAGTTATGGATGTCCCACGTGTCTGTTCTAAAAGTACTTAGGACACAGCCTGGTAGTAACTTGATTTTACTTTATTGGCCTGAAACATTGATTTGACCAAAAAAGATTCTATATCCTATGCTCCACGGGGTCTTTACATACCGCATATAACATAAAATCGGAAACCGCTTCTCATGAAGATTGATTATCAATTGAGAATTCAGCATCATTCGGTTAGATGATCTTTCCTTCATCTGTATTTCACACTGCCATATTTATTTTAAGTATTAAAATATCTAAATTCTGATATTTTGTATTAAGTATGGCATTTTATTCTGGAATATATAACGGTAATATTAGATTGAAGCGAAAAAAGTTTCAAAACGCTCAATATCTTGAATTGGCATCAATCTGAAAGCGTAATAAACTAATATATGGTAATATATATTTTATATTTAATGGTTTATTACACTGCTATACACCTAGAATGACAGCAAAAAGGTTGCTGTCAATCGGAAAGAGCTTTAAATATAATTTTAATATATAATTTATATTGAATGGCTTATTATTTTTTGGTGATCCTGGTTTCATCAAGATGACATTGCGGGTTAAGTTGCGTGCTCGTGCCAGAAGATCAATCAATGCGATGCACGGGCCAACTGTATTTTTTTCTATGTACATACATATATTAGTGTACATGTTTTTTCTGTGTACATATATATATATATATATATATATATATATATATATATATATATATATATATATATATATATATATATATATATATATATATATATATATATATATATATATATATATATATATATATATAATATATATATATTTGATATATACTTCATTAACTAGAAAACAAAAAAATGAGTTTTAAATAAAAATGTCATTTATCACGCTGTTTTTGAATTGAATATGTGGAAAACTATACGTAATGTTCTAATATCATTAAGAATGTTCTTAGTTTTAAAATATAATAAAACCAAAACGGACATCAAGACTTCATATCTTAAATTAATTCTTGCAAGTGTAGAATTTTATTCTACACTTGCATTTAATATTTAGTTTCTCTTAAATCCAACCAATGGAATAATATGTCAAAAAGTATATAGAAACATTTTATTTCAATTTATATTCTGAATTGATTGATTTTAGGAAACATCGAGTTATGAATATTATGTTTCGCGTGTCCTAGTAAAAAATGAAATTCCATAGTTGAGATCTAATGAGCGCATGTTTAATGATACCTCTTCATACTGCCTTAAGGTAGCCTTCATGCCTTAAGGTAGATCCTAAATTTAAAAAAAAAAAATCGAACGAAATTTTTTCTTTTTTTTAAACTACTTTCGCCCCCTAAGCATTTTTTAATGTGGGAAGAAGTACTTTCTAGCCATAAACTAAAACGCATCTTGACACTTCATAGGTACAACTACAGAAAAAATATGGTAATCTGATGAAATTATTTGCATGCTGGCATTTATTCAATTTTAACCCCTTTATTTAGAAAATTATTCTGTTCTATCTCATTGCATTTGATTTGCTTTATTTCAAACTTTTTATTTGTTTGAAGTTTTGACTATCTTTAAGAATTTTTTGGCAGATCACTATTTCTATTTATATATAAATTATTTCAAACAGAAATTGATAATTTCACTTCTCAAAAATAATGATGCTATGTTTCATTTTATTGTTCCCTTTTAATTAATAATAATAAAATTTAGTAGAAACCAATTTATTAAGAAAATAGAAAATAGGCTAAATTATCTTCACTGGTTATATCACTTTCAAAATAGAAATGTTTTTCAAAATTTGAAATTTGAAAGTGTACCAAAAAAGAAATTAAAAAATCTTTTAATAGCTTAAGAAGTATAACAAATAATCTCTGTTTTTGAGTTTAAAACATTGATTCAACCGTCACCATTTTAGTATGAAATAGGAACCAACGAATAAGTCTCAGATACATTTATTACATCTAAAGTTATTTAAATAATTACTTAAAATGCTAAAATTAACATTTCATCAAAATTCTATATTCATATTTATTTCTTTATTTAAATACTGAAGCTTAGATATACATAATAAATTATTTATGAGGTAATTATTAAAAGTATGTGAATGTCACATTTGGGGGGGGGGAGGCGTATCATGTATGCAGATAGAATCTTTCATTGCAGTGGCTGATTTTCGCCACTCGGAGGGTTGGCATACCCCTGTTTGGTGCAGCCTGCAGATGACATGACTTGACATGTCTCCTGCGAGAGGTGTAATACCGTGGTCGATGATGGCCTTTAGGATCAACAATAGTTCTCACCAATATTGTCAAGACATTCAGATCATTTACATTTCCCATGTGCTTTCTAGAGGGGCAGGAGTGGTCAGTTTTGGTTAATGCGTATGTATGCTATGGTCAATGTGGTTGATCCTTTATTTTGTTATTAGTAATAAATGCAGTTTTTATTCATTCAGCTTTTACCGGCTATTATTAATAATAATCGGAAAACCCTATTAACCTAAATCTATACAATTTTGAGGCACCCAATATTTATATTCAGTCACATCTGCATTCAGCATAGGCCGAGTATATTTATTTTACAGTCTGCAAAATAAGAAAATAAAAATCTTCATTACTGGGATGATAGTTGAAATTTTAAAATTTTATTTCATTCATTCGAGAGTTTTCCATTAGATATTGTTTTATCCAATATCATGTAACTAATATAAGAACAATATTCAACGCAGTTTTCTTTTGAAAACTTTATCCGATTCTTCATAAATCAACGTAATAGACTGTATGATAAAGCCACGTTCCAAAGCATAAAATTGTAAAAATTTTGTTGCAATACATATCTATTTTAAATTTAAATGCTTAACTTTTCAATCTTCTTTAATATTTATTTATCATTTATATTTGGTATTCAATACAACTACCTCCGATGCCCTGGCCTAGGGGTAGCGCGTCATCCCCGTAATCTAGGCATTTCGGGCTCGAGTCCTGGTTTGGGCATGGTTGTTCTCTTCCTTGTGTTCTCTCTGTGAAGTGCGTGAATGAGCCCCCCTATAAAAAGGGGTTGTGGAAGCAAGTGTGTGTGTGCTATCTTCATTTGAGCTAGAAGTCAGACTTCTGTCCTCGAGTGCTCAGGGGTCTTTACCCTCAGAAGCTACTGCACAAAATTTGACTTAAAATTGTCACACGACGAAAAAAAATACTACTGGCAAAAGTATGACTACGGTGGATAACTTTTCCCGCTAATTAATTAATTTTTATAACAAAAAATACATTTGAAAGTATTCTTCCATAACTTCTATTTCAATTTGTTTAAGTTCCGTGCTGTACCAGTCCATAAACTTTAGAATAGATTTTTTAAATGTTAGACAGTAATTTATTATTATTTCATATTTAACAATTTAAAACTGAATTAATTCTATCAGACAGACTTTGACACATTTATAGAAACTTAAACTTTTAAATAATAATGTATATTTTACATTATTATAATGGACATTGAATTATTGAAACGGTACCATGACACCCCATTTACATAATCTTTATAAATAAGCATCTTTCATATACTTTATAAATTGAATTTCAATTCAGAATCATCGTTTGTATGAAACTCAACTCTGCTGTATTTAGAACCTATACGGTCGAGTCCAATCTCCTCCCATTTAATTATAGATGGAATCTGTTTCCAATCACAGCAGTTCTAATGGCACTATTGAAAATGACTGTAACTCTGTAATTTCCAATCACAATGCTTTTCGTATTAAATAGAATAGTTCTACCAAAATATTTGAAGGTGCTTAGAAACATGTGCTCTATGCGTAATAATATGCCCGATGATAATTGTAGTGAGAAGTGAGGTTCTTCTGCTTGGTGGGCTGAAATATGAGATTTTCTATGCTTGCATAATCAATAAACTTAGAATGTGTCATGGAAATCGTCGAAATAATGAAATAGATTTAGGATGCACTAGTCTTAATCATAAAAGAACTATATGTGACAATAGCTTGTTTTCCTTTATAACTGAAAATAGGGGTAGGGATTAGTTGGCAAAATTTAAAGAGGGCAAAGATTACTACAATATTGAGGAATTATCTTTAAAGAATATAACGGATTAAAAATAATGTATTTATATATTTAAAAAAATTAGGAAAACTGGAGAACCATGTCCCTATCGAAAACAACTGTAATGATTTGGATTTTTTTTTTCTTTTTCGTCGCTCTCTTTTCATCACCCTTCATTTCAAAAAGAATCTTCAAAGACATTGCTACATTCTACGGCTCCATTGCACATTTCTAGAAACTTTTGCTTTTTACGCCCACATCTTCTGAGCCACAACAACTGTGTCTGTTTCAAACATTCTTAATTCTTAATAAAGATTTTTATACCAAATTGGCCATCATTGATCATCTACTGTTATAATCCTTGTGTTTTGAGATATATCGGAAGATAAAACCTGGCTTAAATGGATCACATTCGACAATTTGCAGACATCACTAAATAGTCACTAATGCTATATGTTAAATATTCAAATTTTATAAAAGAAAATATTTTCTGTTATTATAAAAACTTAATTCTTCAAATTGATATGAATAGTTTACTAACATTAATATGGCTGCCGAACAGCTGGTCCTCAAAACTGGTTAGTCAAAATTGAAAAACAGATCATATTGACTGGATGAGGTAATTACAATAATTCAAACATTGTTTGCACAATTTGAAGGATTCTATATCTATTAAATTTTATAGAAGTCAGTGATGCCAGGATCATTTTAGTATCTATTTGACGATTGGATCGAATAGGCAAATAGCATCTCAATCAATTCAGAAGTAGATAACTAGGCTAACTCCAAATAAAATTAACTAAGGCATCACATTTAAATGAAAAAATTGAGTTTTCGCTTAAAACAAAAGATGAAAATCTTTCTATATTCAAAAGCAGTACTTATCAAATGGTTGAGTTCCATTACTTATTAGTATGATTTATAGTTAAGTTTCAGAAACAGTGGACTTTTCCATTAAGGTTCGCAATGACTGAGTTGTCAGAATGAGACTGCTTTGTTATCGAGATTAAATATCACTTCAAAAGTATACGATAGGGAGAAGTATTGAATATTGATCCATTTTGGAGGAAAATCACATTTTGTAAATGATTTGGAATAAAAAGCATAATCTATGTACAAGGAAAAAAAATTGAAAATTCTTGCTGTTGTATTTAGCTTATTTATAATTATTACGGAAAGCAATATTAATTATTTCCATTCAGTTTAAAAAATGCATTCATAGGAGTCCCTTAATTTTGCATGATGTCAGATAATGAAGAGGATATAAGAGTTAGTCTCCCTCGGCTATTTATTACAGGCAGGTTTCAAAATTTTCCAGTAATAAACATGTAGTCTTTCTTTGCATTTAGTATCCATCAGACTTGTGCATGCGGCACATTTTCTCTGAAATAGGAAATAAAATCTGCAGACATCCGTTCATGGAACAATAGCTTTACCAAATGGATTATTTTTACGTGGAATAATCAAATATCAACAAGTGTTAACAGAGTGTTAAAAGAGTTTTAAAAAATGAGAAAAAAATATTTTATTAAATGAAAAAGCAGTTTTTAGTCCATTTATAAAAGAAACTTAATTTAAATATTACAATTAGTATTTCCTTTTTTTCATAAATCTAAATGTGAGCCTCTTAAGATTTCATTTAACCATGAATTTTTGATCCACATCACAAGCTGCTTTGAAAGATTTTGTCTTTGTCAGGGGGTTACGGAATTTAATTTCTGCAAAATAATATTAAATCCAAGCTTATTAAATGCATGTATTAAATTTTGCATGGCACCATAATAGATTATGCTTTCATAAACCATGTCTACATTTTCAATCTATAGAGTTAAACCCAGTTTAAAATGAGCCATCATAATGCATCTAAATAAATCTACTTCCATTGTTTTAAATAAAGTTGGAAACAAACAAGCGTGAAAAATTTCAAATGATGCGTAAGATAAGACATCCCTATGATGCGGATTAGAACGAAGATTTTACAGATCGTGTTAATGATTAACAAAGAGGCAATTTCATTCGTTCAAAGCATTTGACTTTAAATATTTGGATAGTAACAATTAAACCTCTGTTGTTCTGACTAATCCTTTTGTTGAGAGGATTGAGTGCGCTGGATCAGTCTCCTTCTTGATTAGTTATTTTGCGGAATTTTCAAGTGCAATTTCTAAGTCACGAACAAATGTGGCAATCTTCGTTCTTATTTAACATTAGATTTCGTTTGAGGAAACTGGGAAAATATTCACATGATTTACATTTGTAGAATGGTAGTAACTCTTGGTATAGAGTATTAGCATAAATTTCAAAGGATAATTAAAGATTGTAGGGTGAGAATAGGAATAAATTCAAAGAACAAAGAGCGATACCAGAAATAAAATTTTATGTTGCACAATTAGCATTTTTTAAAGTAGGAAATATAATTCTAAGATTAATTATTGTAAATTAATAATTTACAACACCATTTAATTTGGAAAGACATATTTTTAGTAGATTAGCATGTTACTCGATGTTCATGAAGTTGTTTAGTATTACATAAACTCCTTAATTTCTGAAACTCCTGGATTTTCTCATTGTTTGATATAATATTATTGCATATAGAGACACTTCATGTGCATTCTTAAAAATATTCTTCATGTAAGAAGAAACTGAAAGTTGTTTGACTTATTTACTTAAAATAGCAAGTATAATTCTAATATTTGAAATCTCGAATGCTTGTAAATTAATAATTTACAATACAATAATAATTTACAATATTATTTAACTATGCAAGATATATTTTTTGTGAACGAAAACGTTACCTGATGTTTATGTGATTGTTTACTACAACATAAACTGTTTACAGTGTTTACCCTATGTATGATGTAATATTATTGAGTTTAGAGACACTTCATATGCATTTTTAAAAAAATATAATTCGCGTAAGTAGAAATTGAAAGTTATTTGTCTTACTTACGTTACTTACTTAGAATAGCAAGAGTAATTCTAAGATTTGAGGTCGCGAATGCTTGTAAATTAATAATTTACAATATAATTTAAATTAGAAAGTCATAATTTTATTGAACGAATACATCTCCCGATGTTTATGTAATTATTTACTATTACGTAATCTCCTTACTGAGTTTATCCTATGTTTGATATATTATTACATATAAAGACATTTCTTATGCATTCTTAAAAATATTCTTCATGTAAGCAGAAATTGGAAGATTTTTGTCTTACTTACTTAAAATAACAAGAGTAATTATCAGTTTTGACGTTGAAAATGCTTGTAAATTAATAATTTACAACACTATTTAATTTGGCAAGGCATATTTTTAACGAACGAACACATTACCTGATGTTTATGTAATTGCTTAATATTACATAAATTATTTACCGAGTATACCCTATGTTTGATGTAATATTATTGCACATAGAGACACTTCATATGCATTCTTAAAAATATTCATCCTATAAACAGAAACTGAGAGATGCTTGTTTCATTTTAGAGTCGCTCAATCGAATTTAATTACAATTTTCACTAGTGAATGTAGAATTTTTGGAATGCGTTTCAAGTATTTGAAAGGGAAAATTTATAAAAGTATAACTATTTTTTTAAATACACATGAATACTAATTCCTAGTATTTATGAATATTAATAATTATTTTAATTTTAGATTAGTGCTGTATTAGTGCTATTTTTTCAGACGATTTTTTAAAACAAAGAATAAATGCATTTACAACAAAATATTTACCATCATTACTAAAATGCTGTAGGGTGACTTACGTTACTTTACCCTTAAATAGCCGGATTAAATACTGCATTAATCTGCTAAAATTTATTTTGCAAAAACTTGCTTTGGTGTCTCTCATGTGTTTCTTCCTTTTTTTCGAATAGTCTCTTCTTCTAGATATTAATCAATAAACAGATTAATAACCAGACATAAATTCTTTTTCTGACAGTCCCCGAACATTTTTCTATATTTTCTGATGTTGATTATCTTTTGCAAGGTGTTTTTATTATTATTATTATTATGTTTTTCTTCGCCAGTCTTTTTATTTGTGGTTAAACTAATATAGTCTTCTCTGCTTATCATGTTTCTTTTTACTCATTTCGATTACTTCCGATTATATTTCATATTTCTGAACTTTCGGAAAGACTTTCATTTAATTAGACAAAAAAGAACCTGATTAAAAAGATACTAATAAACTATTTGTTGTTATTTAAGTTTCAGCCTTTTGGTTTTTAATTTACAAATGGGTTGCTAGATTATTTAGGGTTATCTATAGAGATGGGGTAATATTAAAGCTAACATTATAAATTTAGCAGAAAAAGAGATGGCTACATAGTGGAATGAAAGAAGAAATCCATGGTCACTGCCTTATTAGCCTACATACTGCATCTTTATCTATGTGAAAAAAATGTGAAAGCGAGCAGTATAATAAGAAATAGGCGATTAAAACTCAACAATAATTTTAAAACAAAGATTAATAAGCATGTTATCATTACCAACATCAATATACGACGGGTTCGTGATGAAAATATTCAAAAAAAAATTATGATATATATATTTGAAGATTTGCTTTTAAATAATAAACAGACATGATGCTACTTCCTTACAATGATAAAATGACGTCACAGGAATAACAGCGGCTACACTTGGCATTGGTAGGCATGTATAATGATAAAATCACAAAAATAAGAATATCGAACTATAATTGTATCCAATTGGTCTACGCTACAATTGTATCCAATTGGTCTACGCTACAATTGTACCCAATTGGTCTACGCTACAATTGTACCCAATTGGTCTACGCTACAATTGTACCCAATTGGTCCAAGCTACAATTGTATCCAATTGGAACCACAAAAGTATGCAGAACCTGTATATTTAAATATTCATTTAGGTCGATCACTCCTTCGTTTGTTTTTAAGGATAGATGATGCACTTAAAAGTGAAATTAAAAAAAAGGATTTTTTTTGTTTCCTTCCTTTATTTATTTCGAATTTGAAATTTGATTTGCTATTTTCACGTATCACGTTATTCTAGAAAACATATTGAACCAGTGTGTGAACATTTTGTATCTGAATATATTTATGTACATTGGATACACCTTCCTATTCGATATACAATATTTTGTATATAAAATTCAAATTACAAGATCGACAATCACACTTCTCAATCCTCTAATTGCCAATGCATCAACGGAAAAGCAGTGATAAGAAATGTTTGCTCAGTAATAATTTTGATGTTGAAATTTTCGTAATTCATGTATTGAAAAAATAGTCCAATCCTTCCCAACTTGTTCTGTATAATTTTAAAATCTTTCCCCGATTTTTCACACATTAATATTTTTTTAAATAATCACCATTTTTCTTCTTATATCCATTCCCAAACTGATCAGGAATGACCTACGCTTTAATTATGATAAAAAAATCATGCAATGTTTAATTAGGAATTATAAAAGCGTTTTTTGTGCTCAGATATAAAGTTATGAATTTTCAAAGTTGAATATTTAATCCTCTTTTTCGAAAAAAAATTTAGACGTGAATTATATTTAAAGCAAATATTCCCTGATACTTCTGTTTTTATGTAGGAAAACTATTTAATTTTAAAATAATATGTTTCATATATGAATGGAAATGGCAAAAATGAAATAAATGCAGAAAATGTAAGGAAAGAAAGGGGGAACTTTCAATTTACATTGTTTTTTTCCATAAAAAATCGCATTTGTGTTTTAAATAGAATATATTTGAATGAAAAAATGTTTCTATACACTGATCATATATTCTTGTACATGTGGGCACTAAAATCAGAAATAAGTACCTGGCAATATGAGATCAAAATGACCCAGCGTAAATACTAATGTAATATGGGTGCGTATGCTGAGTGATTAATACAAAATATTATCAGAAAATTATCAAAAAAATCAATAAAGTATTTCTTTTACACTTTTGTGGTAATATATTTCACAATCATAAAATATTTTTTTTTCTAAATTAAATGATTCATTTTCTTATTTATTCCAGCCACGGAGTAACCAACAATTTTCATTTAGAATATCAAGTTAAATGAATAGCTAAGAATATAATATGTTTTATATCATTTGGATTCATACATTTTTGGAGGAACAATAAAAGCGTAGAACTTATCTACTAAGGGCAGAACATTCATTATTTCAAGTATCAGATCATGTTTAGGAATGAAGAATTCTACTTTCAACAAGATGGAATTCAACCACTTTCTTATGAGGGATTATCAAAAAAAACCAAAAAAAAAATTATTTATACAGATGGTTAAGATATAAAAGATAAAATCGGACTCTTTTTATTCTTAAATTATCTCATTTCTAAAGGTTTCTTTTTCTGGAGACACCTGACGAATAATACTTATATTCGGAGAATTGCAAATTATCAAGCTAATAACTAATTTTGAAGTAAATGAGTGCAAATGAAAGCTTGTTTAGTCAGTAATTATTGCAGGCTGTATTTTCAGCAATTCATATATTCAATTTCAATATTTCCACATGTTCAGCCGTTCATATTTTCAGTTTCGTTCAGCAGTTTTAAGCATTCATATTTCAGCAGTCTCTGAAAAACATTGGCAAATTATTCAAACACTTCCAGTGAATGGCATAACTATATATTTTCTATAATCTATGTTCGGTTTTTGGAAATATACTGCAACGCATGGTTTTTTTTTTTTTTAACAAAATAGATCTTTAAAATGAATTTGGATATCTTTACACACAATATATGTGGAATTAATGACACAATATATGTGGAATTAATTTTTTTTGAATTGGCAAATATGTTCTCAAAAAATATTATTTCAAAAAGGTTTCAGACATTGCCTTTTTTTTTTTTTTTAGTAATACAAGTCAAATAATTTCTCGAAAGAATAAAGGTCGTTTTTCTTTAGAAAAGAAAACAGTGAAAATTATTTTATTCTTATAATATCTTAAATATAAATATATTCTATTTTCTATTAGTATCTATTATTATCAAATTTCTGTTAATAATTACGCTTTATCTAATTCCTTTTATGCTAGTTATAATTTTCAGCATATTAATGTAATAATGTATATTTTATTAATATAATCTAGTATAGATATAATATTTTCTAATGACAAAAGAAGATGCAAATTCCTTAGTAAGCCCTAAAATAATATGAAAGATACATTTTTGTTCAATCTCGTAAATTAAGGAAAATTCACAAAAACTATTCTTTTGCCCCAGCATATTTAATAAAAAAAAAGGATTGCCTTTCTAAGCGTAATTTTTTTTACATAATTTCTATAATAAATTGAAGTAACTTTAAAAAATCCAATTACGGGAATCGATGAAAAGAAAAAAAAAGGAAATGCAAACAAATCTTAGAATATTTCTCTGTCAAAGAGAGCGCTCCCTTTGAAACCATTGATATGAATATTTTAATCTTTGGAAAAGATTACAAAAAAGCTTTTTGAAAGGATAATTTTGTTTGTTTCTAACCACTGTAAGATAAAATCTCAGCGTTCTCTATATTTATGGAACGAAATGCTGGGTAATTATATTTTAAACAATTTTTAATAATTTTAATTACTTTTAATACTTTTAAAAAATTCAATTACTTTTAATAAATTTAATTACTTTTTATAAGTTTAATAATTTTAATTTCTTTTCAAAATTTTAATAATGCTTGTATTATTAATGATAATCAAAGCGAAATTAAGATAATAATAACTTCTTTAAAATAATTACTTTTATACTGATAATTATCTTAAAAAAGAATATGAATTAAATTTTCGGAGCCTTCCAACATTTATGGAAAGAAATATAGAAAACTTTCTTTAATTTTAATTAATTTATAAGAAGTTTATTAATGTAAATGATTTTTTAAACTAGTATTAATATCAGAACGTAATCATACTAGAAATTCAATAACAATATTCTATTTGAAATATTACTCTTTTACGAATATAAAATAAAAGTATGTATCACACTTAATGGCCACAAAAAATCTGTATTCGGTAAATTGACTAATTATAAAGCGAAAATACTCTCTATATTAGAAAATTATCATTTCCCAAAGGACAATCTGTCTTTTTTTCTATTATTTGCTTTTAATCCTTAAAAATTCTATCATTCATTACATTTAAATTGAAAAAATCACGTTTAGCAAATCTATAGACTTATTAAATTATTTTCTTGGATGGTATTTTATATATTTAATACATTTATTAAATCAATAGCGTTATAATTAAAACTTTGAATCTTTTTAATTATTGCTTATGAATTTTAGATTTAAATTATATATATATAAATCATATATCATATCATAAAAGTTTAAATTGCACGGTTATATTGAAGTGATAAATTACACACACACACACACACACACACATATATATATATATATATATATATATATATATATATATATATATATATATATATATATATATATATATATATATATATATATATATTGATACAAAAGTTTTGCAATTACCTAAATGATCCGAATAAGATTTTGATTAAAATATAAAAAAGCTTTGAATTTTCCTTAATTGACAAAGTTATATATTTAAATATATTATCGAAAAATCAAATATTATAATGTTTGCTATTCGAAGCATCCATTATGTACTTTACCAGGATTAGTTTTCAAATATTATGCATTGATACTGTAATGTTGACAAAATCCTTTAAGCAAACCTTAATCTAAGTTTCCATTTCCATGATGTATAGATAAGTATACATTTTCCTTGCAGATGTTGATTATAATTTCTGTAGCTCAATGGGCATTATTAAACTAAAGCCTGTTATTAATCTAGCAGGATAGTCTAAAAGCGGTTAATTTCACCGAGGCAAATACGCAACGCTGATCAATTGTATGTATTCATCGTGAATTTGAACAAAGATGGTTAAACTCACTTCAGAGCTTCAAAATTGCTAATTTCACAGCGCATTATTCGGTATTAAGTATAATTAACTCATGCTACTGCATGCTCCTGAGAGGAGGTTAATTTATGTCAATTTGTATTTACTGCAAGGTTAACGTGACAGTATATATTCTGCTGCTAATACGTGATCTATGAATGAACTGTAGTTTAGTTTTTAAGAAATTACAATAAAAAAAATTCTTTATAGTGAAATAAAGAAGTTTTATTAGACATTAAGTGAAGATTACTTTAACAAAAATATGTACACTGTACAAAATAAGACCAATAATAAAATAGAATACAAAATTCAGCATAGTTATAAAATTCTACATTATGATAATTTTTTTTAAATTTTATTTAATGTCGTTAAAAATTATATATTTACATACAATATAAATTTATATGCACATATGTATGTGTTATGCACATAATAAATATATATGGTCAGGGTATTATTAATAACTAGCTGCCTTTGGCGACCAGCTGGTTCGCCAATCTTAATATTCGTTAAAATTGTAATAATTAAATATTTTATGTAATTCCTACTTTAATAGCTTCTTCATCAAAATATTTTAAAACTTCAAATTTTGATAGTCATATATTTCACTCATAATATTATAAAGGCATTCAGTCATAACGTAATATGTATCTCTCTAATTTTCTTTTAGCTCCCATAGAATTTTTACTTTAAAGTGGAAAGGATTAATCTGCAATTAATATAATAATATTTTTTACTGAAACAAAGTATTTTTTTGTAATATGATAACTGAAAACAGTCAATGAGAGTTTAAACTTTATGGGCACTAAAGAATATCTTTCTTAATTTATGTAATATGTCGAGAATTTGTCAACAAAATTTTGTCAGATGCATCATGACCAGATCGATTAATTAACAATGTTTAATTTTAAATGCATCAAGCACTAAGAATATAAAAAGAATCGTTTAAAATAATCGGTTGAAAGCATGTTAAAAGAAAAACTACTTAAAAAACGATGCACTTAAAACTATAAGCATTTACAAGAAATATATAACTAACATAAATAGAATTTAATTACAAAAGCATGCAACTAACCTAAAAATAATTTAAATCAAATCCGCATCCGATGATAATGGTTGTCAACAATCAGAACACAATGCGAATGCGTGAATTTTCAACGCCAGTTACGGTAACGCAAATGCGTGAATTTTCAACGCCAGTTGCGGTAACGCAAATGCGTGAATTTTTTTACGCCAGTTGGAGTAACGTTATGCAGATTAGAAATTTTTAATTTCCTTTATTCTGTTTTATTTTAATTCAAAAGTACTTCAGAATGAATCTGAAAGATCGATTAATTAACGATGTTTAATTTTAAATGCATCAAATATTAAGAAAAGAAACAGAATCGTTTGAAATAATCAGCCGAAAAATCTTATGGAAAAATGAAGCTTTACTCATTTGTTGGTAGGAAAAATAAAAAGATTTTTTGGCAGGAAAGTTAGTTTTTAATTAATAATAAAAATTCTAATTAAAAATTCAAAAAAGGGTCCCCAGGTGCACATTCCCGACCTCCAAGGTATACATGTACCAAATTTGGTAGCTGTAGGTCAAATGGTCTGGTCTGTAGAGCGCCAACACACACACATTGAGCTTTATATAAGTGTAGATAAATTAGATTGCTAATTTAATATTAATAATGACAGAAAATGAATATATATATATATATATATATATATATATATATTGATTGCATAAACTTCTATTTTGTTATCTAGTAATTGATTCAAGTTTTTTTTTCTTTCTTTTTTTTTAATGTTTAAACTTACTCATTTGACGATGTTTGAATTAAGGTAAGTTGAATATATAGCAAATGTCAAGGAACTGTGGTCTGAAATTTTTATTATTGCATTTATGTTATATTCATTATATTCTTCAAGAACGGAGTCAATTCAAAATTATTGCTAATATTTTCTTTCAGCATTTTCTTTAATTTTGTATTTGACATTGTATTTTTATTCTGTAAGTAAATCGTTATTTGTTTCTATCTAATTTTAGAAATTAGTTTTAATTTTAGTTCTCTTTCATTATGGATAATGAAGACTGCAATGCAAATAAATAGAATTCCCAATGTTATTAAATTTGTACATCTTTGGAAAAGATATTTGAAATATTGTTCTAGCATAGCAGCTCTTCTTCTTCTAACCACAAAAAAACTATTCAATATTTTAAAATTAATTGATCAATTAATGACCAATTAATTACATTAACCAAAACGTATATATTGGAAAACAAAAAAATGAAAGCCTTCACTCTGATGGGAGTATAATACCCGTGCAGTTAGTTATTCACATATATACAAAGATATAATTATTAAGGCAAAGATTTGCTGGTGTTTTTGAAAATTCATCTCATAGTTGAAACGAATTTGCTTTTTTTGTTCTGAATGTTCCAAACACGAGACGAAGTAAGAATATACTGCACGCAAGCCAAAAATACAAATTTTAGTCTGACTGCTGTCGGTCATTTTCTTCTTCAACAGTATCAACATATAAATTTGAGAACTTCCGAAAGTTCACTCAACTTTAACTCAAGAAAACGTTTACGCTTACTTTAGCAACCGATACATGACAACCTTTCAGTAGTCGTTGTCTATTTGGTAGTGGTTTTGACAGCTCAGCTGATCTCTGCTGTTTTCTACATCGTGAACCCACGAATATTTTTCAGCGTTCTTCTATATATTTTCAATTCCTTTATTTTCCAACATCTAATACATAAGATATTGCTTAGATACCCGAATATAGAATCTTTGAAATGTCAGTCAGTATTTAGAATGTCTGTATAAAAAAGTTTTTTAAGTTTCCATAAGAGGGTGAACTTAGATAACTAAGAAATATTGACAAGGAAGCCTTCAGAAACTGCTTCCCATTCAATGTTATTATCAAGCGAATAGAAATGCATTTTGCTTCAAATGCATTTCTATTAATTTGAAATTCACACATTATATATTTTGGAGCAAATACAAAATAGATTCATGGTTTTTAAGTTTTTGATATTTTTATAAAGTAGGTTTTCATAGAACCATTAAAAAACGCTTAATTCCAATCGCATGCAAAATTTTATGAATAGCAATTTTGCATTTGACTTTTGCTCCAATACAAAGAAACTTAAAATTTCCAATTGTTCGATCTTCTTTCAAATACCTAATAGCAAATTCGAATGAAATTTTGTTGTTTCTAATGGCACTCGTCATAGAAAAGCCCACTGACTTTAGAAGTCAATGATTTTAAGCCAAGGGTACATCTCTTGTTTTTCAGTAGCGCCATCTAGGGCCAAGAGTACGACTTAGCTACACACACGTCACAAACCTTTTTACGGGACGGACTTCCTTCATTGATTTCATTCACTCATCCACAGATCGTAATTTAGTCCTGAATCAGAGAACGATCACCCCTGATCCAGTACCCCCACTGGTATTACTCTCGACATGAAGGACTTTGTGATCACTACAGATTTATACACGCGCCAGCCACCACACACGCGGAGATTCTTCGACCGGAGAGGTTCTAACTCGCAATCGAAGAGACGCGAATCCAACGACCTACCAACCAGGCTATCCCGGCCTCGAATGGAATTTTAATGGTGATTAAAAGAAATCTTTCAGTGTGTAAAATGCAATTATTTTCAGGATAATAAAATATTGAATCCAGTATTTTATTTCCCATTTAAATTGAATTAACAAGAGCTATTAAAGTAAGTTCAAAAATATCGATTCCATAAAAAGAGATTGCGATTATTCGAAACACTGTGTTCTTTATCGATGTGGTAGTATTTCAGTGACTTCTATTGTAGAAATGTCACTTGAATTTGCATACATGAAACGGTGCTATAAAGAGTTTTATGAAAAAAAAATTGGCCGACAAAAGAATCTATTGTTTATTCTACATATTCATTTTCTCGATTTGCACTTTGAATTGAAGATTATATGAGGTGTTTGAAGATAAAAATTTTAATTTATTTTTAATCCAATGTTTATTTTGCTTGAAAATACAATTACATCTGGATGATTAATAATTTTTCCCATCAACAAATTATTAAATACTTTGATATGATATTTTGTTGCTCTATAATTAAATAATTGTAGTATATTCTTTTTATTTTTTTGGTACATTAGAAGATTTTTTTTGTTGTTTACATTGATAAATGTTACTTTAGCAAAACTGCATCATCAACTGATGATGGATTATGGCAAATAAGCTTCATTATTCAGAATTAACTAGCTTATAATTATCATAATTCTCATTTTATTGAGTAAATGTAATAAAATAATGGAGCAGGATTTCGAATTTACTTAGCTAAAATTAGTTTGTTGAAATTCAATTCGGTATTATGTTTAAAGCAGTATTACAGGGTAAACGATTTAATCCATCTATGCCAGTTAATATTTCATGTCTTTACTTATAACGGAAGAATTTCCAATTATTTGGAAAACTATAGGTTTTCAGGATCTTCGAATGCGAATTTTCTTTAAAAAAGACAATGATATGAATTGGATATATTTATCTTTCTGTTCAAACATATCACTCATCTAAAAATTTATAAAAAAATGTTTTTTATTTTCTAAATTATAGGAATGAAAATTATATTATAATTGAAGCACATTAGAAATCATTAATTTCCCTTTATTTGTTAATGCTTTCCTGCAATTTTAACCTTTAAAGTATTGAAAGTTACTAACGAAATTCCAAGTGTGAGCATTTTTCTCAAAACTGATTTAAAAAATGTTGTTGCAAATTCAGTAACTTTTTCCACAGCAGCCCCATATTAAATAACAACACGACAAACTACAATTTTTGACTTAGCCCTTCTTTGATTTCTTCTCTTATTTAATGTAGTTGTAACTTTAATGCGTTTAAACTTTATTTTACTAATTAGGTTTGGCAAATGATTAACGCTATTCATCTTTATTATAGGTAATGGTTCTATTCAGGTGTCTAATGCCATTAACTTCCATTGAATCAAACACTTAAAAAATATCTTAAAGACTATAGAAACTGGTGTTAAAAAAAACATTTTTTAATGCTGTTTTCTATAATTTTTTAAAAGAAATTTACTAAATATTTTGTTCCTTTTAAATTTTAGGATGGCGTATACATACTGCTGCGAAATAATCGATGTGTATTATTAAATGAACTTTAATTATTTTCTTAAAATTTCAGTTCGGTCATTCGTATGTAAATTTACTGAAATAAAAGGAAATCTCAATAATATAAATATAAAAAATTACATTGTGGTAAGCATCCACATTAACGCAACACAGTAAATCTTTTATACAAAGTAGTACATCATTCTGCAGAATAGGTAATTAAATTATATGGGTTATATACTATCGGAAAAATTTATATAAGTTCAAACATATTTCTTTTTACTAATTTTGCACATTTTAACTGTTTAAAACTGCCAACTTCATTATTCATATCAATATTACAGGTAAGTATACAATTTGTTCACTTAAGTTAATCTTGCCTTCATTAACTTGAGAACAGGGAAATTATCGTCACAAGCATAGTGTCTAAAATGACTATGCCTTACAGATTATGTAAGTTATAGCGCCATCTGGCGGTAAACAATGGCATTAGTGTTCGTGTTTCGAAAACTGTACAAAATATGGAAAAATGTCAGTTGCAAAATTGCATAACGTTTTCGATTTAATGCAAAAATACACTTTAAGCACGAATATGATAAAAACTAAATGTGTGAAACACGCCTTTTTTATTTAACAACTTCCGAAATCTCTTAAGAGTGAATAAAACAGAAAAAAATTAACGGCAGATGCTTTTATTTTTGGTGTTTGAAATATTGTACGCCATCAGGTTATTTGACAGATGATCTTTTCTCATGTTGTTGACAGCTATTAGATCACAATTTCGTAAAATCTTGACCAAACAAATGGGCATTTTACGCGTCATGCTTTTAGCATTATCGCGTTCTACATGTATGTTCAAAAGAAATGGAATTGCATTTAGGATTGTTCTTAAACAAAATGGAAGACGCTCTACAACGTTGCAGTTAATATCTTTCTGGTATCTTGTATCATTTTTGAGAAAGGAACGCTATCTCGTTTGTCCGCGGCCATGTGGCGCTGTAACTAATTTCAATATGTAGCTCATAGTCATTTTACTATAACTTGGTACCAAGTTTATGGCAGTAGTTATTGCGTTGTCAAGTTATTGTGGAAGTAGAAGAACTCAAATAGAAACTTTATATATAGTTATTTTTACAACGAAAAAAAAACTCACAAAAGCTATAAAAATGTTAATTTTGTGTTATGTATAGTAAGATTGATTACTGTGCCATATGAGATATAGTCACAATTTTTTCGTCAAATCACGGTATTCATATGTCTATTTTATGAATTTTTTTAGGTCTATTAAAAATATTATTCGTTTAAAAAAGACCGAGACTGTCATTTTAGGATTGTTTTTTATTTTTCATTGAACAAACTAGTGGTATGTAGTTATTAAAAAAAATACAATTACAGAATTTGTTGTTAATTATTTGCATATGCAGTAGATGCGTTTATTTACTTCATTTTTTTATGCTTCATATTTGGAAACATATTATTTTATTTAAATTCGAAACTTGTGTATTTCTAGTAGATCAAATCTCTAGTTGAATTTTGTGGATTATCCGCGTTTGTTCCTCCTTCTATGAAAATGTACTATTTTCTTGCATTGCTAAATGTAATGTAAACTCTTTCTCTTCCACCTGTCATCTCATTTAAATTTTTATGAAAGCATTGCATTTAAACGCATGCGCAAAAGTGTATGTGTATCTGTATCGATAATAACTATGTGTTTTCCAAAACTGAATTGTCTTTAATAAATGATTCATTCATTCTCATTTATTTTAAGTATTATTTACAAAATGTAAATCATCTGCAATAATTAATTGTCGAAAGCCTTTATGATTGTTATACAGGCTAAATTTCTACTACTATACAGTTAAAGTTATTAATTTTAAAGTGCTTTTGGGGATAATTTCCATTCAACTTTCATATTTCATAACACATTTATAACTATGAACTTAAAATATATTTCCTGAATTTCAAATCTGTGAAGAATCACTTTTGAGTTTCAAAAATCTCTATAAAAGGCTCCATAAGGCTCCATAAACTCTAGTTGAAGAAGAAAAATTTAATGTGTCAGCGATCTTCCATACACAAAGAATCACATTGCTTAATGGATAAAAATGGCAGTAAATAACGACATAAATTGATTATGGCAGCAACGCATATGTGGAACTTAATAAATCACTCGTGATTCAGCTTTAGGCTGCTTTAAAAATGTCGTAGATTAGTAATGGCTTGCAAACCAGATTGCGGTGGAGTTGTTGATGTTTCCAGTAAGTTTTTATTTTGGTGTTTTAATAACATATTTATCAACTTTTTATTTATAAGAGGAGGCTAAGATATAAAAAGGGTGAATGTATTTTAATAAAAAATAAAGTTCGTTGTAATCGTGTTTTTATAAAATGTATAAATGAACTTGATATATGAAATAAACTAGCACTTAAAAGGATTTCATCTAAGCCATATTTTATTTATAATATATTATCAGCATTAAAGTAATGATATATGTGAACAGGAGCAGTAATTCTGATGTATAACTTTTCGGTAACACATTAATATTCTATGTACCTGATAAACATAAATTATGAATTCTTGCATCGTAACACGTTTCATAGAGAGCATTCATGATTAATTTCAAATATAAAAATATAATAAATTGTAAAAAGAGATTTAATTTTAAAAGACTCATAAAATAGTTTAGAGAATTTGTGCAAGAATAACGCTAACTTGCTCTGACGAAAATGCTGATGGATTTTGTTTTTGCATTTTTGGCAATATTTTAAAAATGCAAATAATGAAATAAATGCACGTCCATTTTTTTATTTCTATAAGTACTCACGTGATTGATAAGTAGAACGGAGAAAGATTAAACATTTATATTTGTTGCTTCTAATGGCACTTGTCATGGACAATCCCACTGACTTTTTAAACCAAGGGTCTCAACTTTTTCAGTAGCGACATCTAGGGCCAAGAGTACGATTTAGCTACATTAACATCACAACCCTTTTTACGGGGAGGACTTCATTCATGCATTTCATTCACAGATCGTAATTTAGACCTGAATCAGAGAACTATCACCCCTGATACCGTACCCCCACTGGTATTACTCTCGACATGGACGATTTTGTGACCACGATAGATTTATACACGCGCCAGCCACCCCACACGCGGAGAGTCTTCGGCCGGAGTGTTTCGAACTCACAACCCAAGAGACGCGAATCTAACTCCCTACTAACCAGGTTACCCGTCCTAAATTTTTACTTGCACATTTCGTAAATGAAAAAGTAACAAAGAAATTTAATTCAATGATTTAATACTTTATTTTTTATTTGTATCAACTTTTATTGCCGGTTTTAATGCCATAAAGCTAATATTTTGCAATAAACTTCGTATTATTGGTTACGATCAACTCGAGATCGATAATTAAGCCCCTAATAAAGGAAATTTGTTTAATAACGGCAGATTTAACGACCAGCATATTCACAAGAGTGATGTATCTTTTTGAAAATTTTAGAGTTTTCTAAAATTTTCTCTAAAATTAATTTTCTCGCAATTCAACAAGATTTATGAGTTTGTAATAACAAAATTTCCTATATTGAGGCAACAAATAATCTCATTAAAAGTTTAACTAATGATGAATTTCCCAGAAATTACTGCAATATTGATATTTTAATTTTAAAAAAAAGAGATAGTTTGGGATTAATCCTTTGCCTAAAATAAAAATATACTTTACGTTGCATATTAACTAATTCAATAGATGGCGCTGAGACCCTCCAATTATTTTTACCTTGAATGCGTTTGCAGAAACAGTATAAGGCACTTTTTATATAAAAAAAATTTACCTGCTGCTGGTAGGGTTCTTTCCTTTTTGTTTTAATAATTGGTTATGAGAGTTCTTATATAGTTTGTTTTATGCCATTGTATTTTTGTTTATTGGTTGGCGTATTCTTTTAATTTATTGTTTTGTTTCTTTTCTGTAAGAAATGGTGATCTCTTAGGCCTTAATTTCAGGAGATTTTCGGGTCATGAGGGGTCAATACTGTTGGACTTAAATCTGATTCCTTACATAAAAAATCCATTATTTTGAATCCTTGACTGAGGGTGACCCTTGAGAAAGTCTTCAGGCTGGATTCTTATTTTATTTTGATTCTATTTTTCCTTTTAGTATTTATTACAAATTAGTCTAGTATTTATAAAAAGGCTGTAAATCAAACCAGCAACAAGTTAATTTTATGCTTTTTTTTACATCAAACTATTAGATTAGTTAAATTTAAATCTGATTTGCTATATTTTAATATCTATTCTATATTACGTTGTTAAAGCACTCACAATAGTTACTAAACTGAATTATCACACTTTCAAATGAATCTTTAATAAAATAAATATAAAATTAAATAAATAAATAATATAAAATCACTTGTATTTACAAAAACTTCGCATGGATATTTATTTCTTTTTATGCCATTTAATTCACTTCGTATCGTATTTCTTTATGAGACTTATTAACATTAATATTTTAATAAATGAGCAATTATCGTCATCGATTTGTCTTGTTATTATCTACTCAATCGATTTCCATTACACTCTCACAAATAAAGTTCTAATTACATCTTCTCCTGCTGTTTCATTTATCGATTTCTAGTAATAGTTACCTTATTTTCAACTAATGGTTAAGTACAAAGTAGCAAATTCTTCTGAAACATTTGTACATCTTCCCATTAACAATCATTACATTTATCGATATAATTTTATCGTAATTGATATAAATAAAATGATATATTGGTTTAAGTATCATTCAAAACATAAAAAAGTATGTGTATCGATGCTTAAATAAATTAGTTTAATTATAGAACAGAATTATTACTTTCTTAATAGGGTTCATTTTCCAATATCATGGGAGTGTATCTTGTAAATTTTTGTTTAGGTAATTAAAGTTTGTACAAAAAAATCGATGTCTGGTGTTGAAAAATAGCGGCAGTATGAATGGTTTAGAATAGGTTAGGTTTTAGAATATTATGATGAAGGATTTAGAATATCATGATGAAGACAACATCAAAATTTCCAAAAATAAGCGATATGGGAAGATAAACATACAGTCCTTATTATAAAAATTATTCTAGCGCCTTTGTATAATATGGAAATTGTCTAATGGGTATACGACAAAAGAAGGTCTAGCATGTCAGACAAAGGAAAAAAGTGTTTTATTCCACATGAAAAGACGAAACACACAGCCATTAACCTCATATACTGGAGGCATATACAAAAAAGCACGACTTTTACGGTACATTTCTTATCTTCATAACCTTCTTATCATGCCTATATTAATCGTTCCTCTTTTGTTTCGTAAAACATGTCATCAAAAATTTTCCTTCCAATATCAACTCATTCTTTCCCGTATAAGGAACCATAAATGATTTTTTTTATTATAATCATCTGCATAAATAAAAGAAAAAAAATTAATATAAAATTTAAAAAAATATATATATTTTTTTTTCATTTTTTGAATCAATTGAAAGAAAATATTCAGTATTTGCATTTATTAAAATATCAGTAAAACAATTGCACTTTGCTGGTGAATATTTTTTTGGATATTTTGTTTTTATTTTTTATTAGACTAAACGTATGTATAAAAAAGTCTCAAGTGAAGGATAAAATTTGAAGCTTCTACAATTATTTTGCATTTAGTTTCTAAACAAGGTACAGGTTATTACTTATTGTAAATTTAAGAAGAAAGTGATTTTTTTTACATTTGTTTACATTTATAAATAAGTGTGAAATAAGAATCCAAATAGATGAAAAGTCTTTTTTAAACTTAATACATATCACCTAAAATAGCCAAAAGCGATTCCTATTCAATTAAACATATTAGCTTACCAAGTTTGTTAGCACTTGGATTATGTTATTTATGAATGAATTTATGTATTTTCTAAAAAAAATAATTTAGTAATCACTTCCAATGTATTTAAAGAATTATCAGATAAAGAAGAAATTATGATAGTAATCAGACAATAAAAAATGGAACAATTTTTATATGTTCTTTATATATTTATATATATAAATATTTTTTTAAATTTAAATCTCAGGAAAATATTTACAATTTGATAGTAAATGCAAAATTAGATTTGTATATATAACGATGGCTTAGTTTAAAAAAAGTGTCTGAACTGAAGTTCTGCAATTTAAATCTATTTTTCAAATTAAAAATATTTCCATAATATGTATATATATTGTTAAACGGTTCAAATGTCCATACATTTCTGATATAGATTTAAAAAAACAGCTTTATAAAAATAATTGAATTAAAGAATTTGCGAAAATGAATTTGAAAACTCTATGTATGAATATATTTTCTTTGTTTTCTTTTTGAGAAATGTTATATAAAATTAAATAATTTTTAGAGCCATGCGTGAGCAGTAATGATTCTAAATAATTTGATTTTTTTTTTGTTGTTGTTGATTGAAATTAAGCCTAAAAATGTTGCTTACGCTAAGTAAATCTGACTTCCTAAAAAGACATAGAATCACTTACAAGCATTACACAACATATTTTTTATCTAAAGAATGAAAAAAACCTTAGAAAAAAACCTAGAAATACAACTTTTTTCCAGTTCTCGTCACCTCATCCCTTTAAGATAGGCGATCTACGATTAAATGTCTAAAACTATCCTCTAAAATTCTTCGTATTATAAATGAAAACTTTTCTAATTCTATAATATTATGAGATTTTTTTATTTTTATGTATGTTTAATCTTGTTAAGTTAAAGATTTCGTAAATAGAATTTAAGCTAAAATTATTCACCTGTTTTAGGTTAAATCATCTGATTACAAAGAAATGTAAATCGAGGATAGAATTTTCGAAAACGAAATTCTTTTCCCCGCCTTTAAATTATAAGCCCCATATTGCATGTAAGAAACCCAACACACAAGGCAATATTCACCATAGTTAAATTTAAACAATGTGCATTCAAGGTGAGTAAAGCATTCACTGTACTGTTCCTTTACTCTCTTATATTCTTATTTCTTTCAAATTAATACCTTAAAATAAGCTTCTGAATGATTACATACAACATGGAAATGAATAGAATTCGAAATATTAATATCAACGCTAAATAAAGAAAGATCTCAAAGGACATGGAATGCATTCTTGAAATAGAATATTCATTAGTAATAATTTATTTTAATGAAACGTACAAAATTTTTAAGCCTTTCAGAAATATGAATCCCAAATGCATTTATTAACAATGAAACAGCATAATATATGTTGTTTCATTGTTAACAGGCCCATTTGGCAGTATTAACTGTTACTTCATTCACAAGTCGTTTCACTGTGATTCTTTCGATTCAAATAATTATAATTTAAATTTTATTTTATCTTATGAATAGCTGAATTTTATATTTCAGGAACTGTGGTATCCAATTCTGTAAATTTTTCCTTTTCAAAAACATTTAAATTTTTTCGCAAAGAAATTGTTCTAAGGTAAAATATAACTTTATTTCCCTGTAATCCTTCAAGACTGAACAGTATAATATAGAAAATATAACTAGATAAAAAAAACGATAACCTATGTTCATTATTTTGAAAATAAAAATTTCATAAGCAAAGAAGAAAATATTATCATTAAATTTTAATTAGATATTAATTTCTTCTAAAATTTTGTTCTATTAAAGTTCTTTATCCACTTTATTGAAGAAAAGTAAACTAAATTATAATGAATTCACTCGAGATAGATGCCACTGATCAAAACTTTTTTGCAATAATAATAAAAATCCCAAGTAGACAATCATTAGTTGCTTACGGATACTTGAATTTCTTTCAATTCTCTTTGAAATCTCTAAAAATTTGAATCTGGATTGACTTATTTGACTTTCTTTGAATTATTAATTAAAAATATAATATTATTTGACTGCATACAAAGGCAAGTCAACAAAAAAATACATTATATTATACAATGGCAAATCAATAGAAATATACACATTTTTAAACACAATTTTCAAAATATTTCAGACAAAAAGTTTTATTCGGCTTTTTTATAATTAATTACTGCAATATAGTCTGTCTGTTTCGCTAGATTGTAGTTAGTTAAAATTTTCATAAAGCATTACACTCATTTTAATTAAGTTCATAATTTAGGTTTTCAATAATGGAATGGAAATATTGTCACGCAGATACTATAGTATAGAACTCAATGACACACACAAGAGGTAGAGCTAAACCAATTTATTAACTGAACTCTGAACTCAAAACACAGTGACTGACAAATCTTCTGTTTTTATACTAGCAGGGAAAGTTCCAGAATACTTCTCTGGAGACAGTAAGAAAAATCCAGAACACTTCTTTGGTACACTAAAGAATGGTCCCGAATCTTCTGGAACATGAAATAAAGGGAAACATAAAATCAAGGAATTAAATATTTACACAAACTGTGAATCACATTGTCTCTAGCGGGATTCGAACTCACAATCTCTTGATTATGAGATCAGTGCTATGACCATTCGGCCATGAAGAGTCGACTGCACCTTTTCAATGCGGCAGTATTCGTAAATTCCGAATTTTGCATTAATCAATATTTCCATGATATATGGAGACAATTTTACATATTTTTAAAAATCCATTCAAAATTTACTGTGCAATTTCAGGAAAAAAATATATTTGATGTCATTGAAGTCAACGTATGGTTAAATAGTAGCGGACATGCGCAGATATATTTGCCATAAGAAAACGATTTCACTTTAATTGTTAATTTCATTGATCCTTTATTAATAAATTGCAATAAGATTCTTTTGATCCAGTATATCGTAAATATACTAGATTGAAGTATATTACCTAAGGAAAATTTCAAATTGCATTTCTAAAATGAAGTCAAATTGCAAAATCGATAATGACTCAATCTTCAAATAGGAATCCAGCAGTATGTAGAAAGCACCGAAAAGCTTTCACTCTGAAAGAAGTGTTCTGTGTGAAAAGCACCTACATTCATATTCGCAATTCCCAAATGTAAGATTTGCACTGCTGGAATTCGTACCGAAAAATTTCATAGGTATGTGAAAGTTGGAAATTGTTCTTGGAATGAGGATTGCGCGTGACATTTTCCACATTTTTGTTTATGTTGTTGTTATTATATAGTGACTTGTTTTTTGTAGTAAACATATCTTTTTTTAAAGAAATATGCGATAAAATTCAGCTAAACTGCTAAGATTGCATATTATTATTATTATTATTATATTGACAAAAATTACTTCTCTGTAAACAATAGATACTTCATTTTCTTCAAAATTTATTCACAGAAGTAATAAACTTCAAGGACAATTTAAACAAAGAAAATTTAAGCTAAAAGAGATTTTAGTAAACGTTAAGTAAATATAGAAATAATAGTTTAAATGAAGGTTTTGACTTTTATAACCTCATTTTTGTTAGATAAACAACCGCGACGGATTTAATTAACTTATGGGTTACTAGGTGTCGCTGTTTTAACACCATATGAAAGGCACTCAACAGAGTCTTATTAAATATACTTTTACTTTCTCGTAGATATCGTTTGAAATTCGTAGTCAACAGCAGCTGTTTTGAAAAGATACCTATAACTTTTTATGTTATTCAATTGTGCAATTGATATTCTTACATCGAGCGAAATATTTTGCTTTTGGTGTTGTAAATCCAATAAATGGAAGCATTACATATATTCTAAATTATTGTGTTTATTAGTCCACAATCGAGCATTTGCAATATTTAATTAAAGTTTTACGTCATTTAAATTTTATTAATAAATTTTGATGGAATTAGTTTGAAATAGTTATTAAAGATTAGATTATATAGTCAAATTCTTGAAAAAAATTGCTAAAATTATAAATCATTTGCTATATTTGGTAATTTTGTTTTAATTAAAAGTTAAATGAAAGTTTTTGAAAAACTTTGCATAGTAAAAACTTAGCATAAAAGATATGTTTTGCATTAAAATAATTGTAAGCAATATGGATACCAACTGGAGTGGTTTCTGCCAAAATGTCTTACATGCTTTCTAATAAAGATATTACCCCCCCCCCCGACTTTGCATGAAATTGTATACCCTGAAGGAGACGTTGAAACCATGAATACATCTTGTTCTTGTATTCAGAGATCAAAATATTAATGATTTGTTGTATATAGAAGAAACCTGAGATTGTAATTTGGACCTATTATTTTATTTGACCGATTTAAATCAAAATTTTAGCACAGAACGTCTGTTTAGTAACAAAAATACATACCATATTTCTTTTATTTAAGTTTTTTCTTTGAATTTTTGAGTTTACTTGCATCCGAAAATGCCTGTACAAAGCTGGTAATTCCTTTTACGAATTCAGATCAAAAGTTGCTATAGATATACACCCTCATATACTAAAGTTGTATACAAATTTTATTCATATATCTTTTTTTCATAAATATCGTATTCCCTTGTTCAAGCAACTTGATAGAACTTCCTCTAAATAGATTTAATTCAAAGTATAGTAGATAACTATAAATTTCGGATAAAAACCACATAGCAAATTTCATCAATCTGGATTACAATGTGAATTAAATGTAATCAATTTCATCAATCTGGATAAAATATAAATGCACATAATTCCAAAATTTTTTTTTCTTACTGAAGAAATCTCGAATTCGAATTTTTCAATGATTAAAGTAACTTCTTTTTTCTTTTTGAATTTTAATTCTATAATTCTTTAGTTTTGTTTAAATAATTCTTTAACATTCTTTATATAATTCTTTTTTATTCTTTATATAATTCTTTTTTATTCTTTATATAATTTTATAATACTCTATAATTTTAATTATTTTATATTTCCTAAGCTTCTTAATTAAACATTTTTAGATTCTCGTAATTGTTTATATAAAATACAACTGACATGCAGTACTTTGTTAGTGTATTAGAGATGAAATGAAAAATAATTGTAAATTGATGTGTTCCATTATATATATATATATATATATATATATATATATTTCTTAAATAAAAAATAATAATGTAAACAGACAAATTTCAGAACAAATAACATTTTATTTATACTTCAAAAAGAGAAGAAAATCCAGTGAAATACTAGGATTTGAGAAATTATGGATTACAGACTGTTAGGATAGCAATCGATCAGCCTCTCTAAAGATTCTGTTAAGAGGAAGGGATTCAGAGGGAAAGTTTTTCTTTTGGATTATACCGGAGATCAGTTTCAAGAAAAATAGAGGTATTAGAGTAACCAAAGATTCTGGGATTCCTTTTCTTTTTAAAACGCAGCTATTGTAACAATTTTGAAAAGAATAATAAATGTTATGGTATTTATTGGGTTTTCTTTTTACGATAAATTAAGACTCGTATTCAAAAGACGTTTTATTCGGTATTGTAAACAATTCTCAGAGGATTAAGGTTTGATTCAATACGGAATAAATAATACGTCATTAAAAGAATATAAAAATAAAAACCCTTTTTAAATTCATTAAAAAGAGTTTTTTTTTTATTTAAGTTATTAAAAGAGTATTTTATTACAAGAATTTTTATTATTTTTTTACTAAATATTACATTAAAAAGTATTATTAGAAAAATTAACTTAAAAATATAACAAATATTAAATAATATTGCGAAAGTTCACAAATTCATTTCACATGCAGATTGAATGTTGCACAAAACAAACTCTCTATTGTTCCAAGTATAAATAGTTTTCTTTCTTTGAGTTTTTAAACAGTGATCGAAAATTTTGCATTTTTATTATTGTGCGCATGCATGCTTAGAAAAATACCATCGAGTGACATGAGACATACGAATTAAATCATAAGTATGATGCAAAAGAAAGATCATGCTCTCACCCCCAAAGTATAAAATCTTTATTAATTGTTAGAATTAAAAGTATAAAAGTAAACGCCTCAATTTATTTTTGCCTACAAACGTACGTATGTAATATTATCTTAATGTCGAATTAATATTTTAGATTTGCATGATCAACACAACTCCGCTGATCCTTTGTATTCCGCTACCATTTATATGATTCTTTTTTAGTGTTTTCGATGATTTTATTTAATTTTGAAGTATTCATTTTACATATTTAAATCTAACATCATAATTCTCAATTCAGTCAGATTAAATTTTAAAATGAGATCTTTCTACCAATTTTTGTCCTGCAAAAGTTAAACTTTTCCGTTATGTTTATTACTATGCCGTACATGTGGACTTTTATTAAGCATAAGAATAAGATAGCCACATAAAAAATTAACTTTTATAACTTCTATGCGGGGAGATTTCTATTTTCAATAAACTACAACATGAATATACCGGGTGTTTCAAAAATGACTGGTATATTTAAAAAAATCAATAAAAATTAAATGGGCAGAGATAGAAATATACCGTTTGTTGCAATATTCTTGGGACGACAGTAAATTTTCAGGCAGACAAACTTGCGAAATTAGTTACAATTTGCAACAACAGATGGCGTTGCAGGTGATTTGAAAGATATAGAAGAAAACTCAGTCTGAGTTCGCCATTCTGTAAGTCGTCTTTCTGCTTTAAGCGTGTGCTGTTCACAGATTCCAAGTTTGCTGTGAAAAAATGGTTTATTCCTTAGAACAAAGGATTTTTCTGGTGTTGGAATTCCACCGTGTTGAACACAGTGTTGTTGCAACAAGACGAAGTTTTCAACGAAAGTTTAATGTAACCAAAGAGCCGAAAAGCGATACAATAAAGGATCTGTTTGGAAAATTTTGAAATCGCTAGACATGAACCCCTGCGACTTCTTTCTGTGGGGACACTTGAAAGATCAGGTGAACCGCCACAATCTAGAAACAATTGAACAACTGAAGCAATACGTCTGTTCTGCATGTGAAGCCATCCCGCCCGAGACGTTTACACGGGTTTCTGCTCATTTCATTCTGAGACTACGCCATGTTATTGCTGCGCATGGTAGAAATTTGGAAAATATCGTAGTTTAGATTTTTTTCGGACTTGTTGAAAATTGTAAATAATTTCGTTAGTTTGTCTGCCTGAAAATTTACTGTTCTCCCAAGCATATTGCAACAAACGGTGTATTTTTATCACTGTCCATTTAGTTTTTATTGATTTTTGAAATATACCTGTCATTTTTGAAACACCCTGTATGTTTTATATGCAAAAAGTTTTTAACTCGAAATACATTTCTACGACAGACGGTTGCAAAAATAAGGACATGATAATGATAACATCTTATAATAATGGTCTCGATGCTTGAAAAAGAATAATAGATGCCCCATTCATCATCACACAACCCTAATAACATATACATATTGAACAATATTGTATATCATTAAACAATATTTGCAATGATTAGAATATTGTTGAACATTAAATTATGTAAGGCAGCACATTATTGTACAATATTGTGCATTTGTTTGAGCTACTTAGGGATATGAATTTTGTTTTATAATATTCACATTTGGAAAAGATGAGGGGTTTTTGTATAAAGAACAATCAAACAACTAACACGATAGGGAAAAATACCCACGAAATAATAGCAATCATTTCACAGTAGAAAAATAAACAATTTATTCTCAGTTAAAGGTGAATCAATTATTACCAGACAAAGCATTTAAATGCAAATCCTGAATCAATACTGAGCTATACATTTCCCCCTACATTAGCAGACACAAAAATTGCGAATTTAAAAAAACACATTTTAATGATATTCTTGGGGGGAAAGAACAAAAGCGTCGTTTTCATCCTTATTTGTCAAACTATCTGACATTTTAAAAGCATGCATTCGTTCAGAGTGGATTGAGAATCCAGAACATTCGAATCAAAATAAAAGCATCAAAGAAATATTTTTTTCTTCCTTTTACCCAAACGATTATTTTAACGAAAGACTGAAAATACTCGAAATGACCACTTAGGAAAGGTGGTAAATGGCAAAAACAAGCCGCAGTGAAAACTTTTGAGAGCTCACATTTTCCAATAAAAATTTAATGCACTTTGTGTGTGTATTCTTTAATGCATTTTCGATTCCCTGATGCTGTTATCTTGCGATGTTGATGCCTTTTGTGATCGGCTCGTAAGTACTCCAAATGAAGGCAGTCTTAAAAAATTTTCTTTTCTCTTTTATGTTTTCTTACTTATAGAGCTTGATTGTTCTTGAGAATTGCCATTATAAAAGATGCAATTAATTTTTATTTTCCTAGAATATAAAAGAAATTTCAAATAAATATAATGATTTATATAAGTAAAGATTTTTTTAATCTACTAAAAACTCATTTTTGATCCATTTTTAATGTGTTAAATGTCCATTTTTAATGTGTCATGTCTATTTTTATAGCGTTTAAGTACATTAGATGAATTTTTTACTCAGTTTTTAAATTTTTTAATAAATAGATTTTAGCTATGCAAAAAATTAAATTTCTAGAAAATTTTTCAGATTCAAAAGTTACAAATTTAAATATTTTGATTTTTTTATTATTGAGTTTACACACGCTATATAATCTTTAACCTTAGTATATATATATGCACAAACATTTTGTTAAGAATGAATTGGAATAGAATCATAAGGGATTTATTTTTATTCTATTTAAAAAGATGTATCTTTTGATACATTTATGTTCTTTACTTTCTTTACATATAATAGTGCTTAAAATATTAGTTAATAATCAGTACTTTTCCCTATATATTTTTGCAATTATTACTAACATTTCTGAGAAATAAAATAATTCCTAATACCATGCTTCATTTTGTTATAATTATATATTCGTTATTAATAATTCAAGTTTTTTTTAATAACTCAGTATTATTTCATCTTTAAAATTGCTTTATATTACAAAGTAAACAGGTTTGTTTTAATTTTTAAACTTATCTAAAAGAAAAAAAATATATAAACGAATTCAAAACATTCTTGTTTACAATCAATCATCCAGTTTCAGTTGTTCAGGAAGTTTGAAGTGTACTGCAAAGTTTACAACTTCAACAACAAAAAAAAAAAAGAAATACAAAGCTTTTGCTTTTATTTTTAGGAGTAGAACTAGATACGTTCCGCAAATACATGTCATTTCTTTTCGAAACCAATATAGCTTTAAAAATTCAACAACTTGCTTATCAAATCAATCATGTGATGTTTTTCGAGAAAAAAAATAATTGAAATGGAATTTGAAGTTTGTGTTTTTATACATTATTTATTTTGATTATTTGTCCGTATTCGGGTGTAAATTGTGTAGGTAAAAGAAATAAAAAATTTGTAGCAATTCAAATTTCAATTTCAGTCAGTTGGACGTATATATTATATGCATGTACATATGGTTTAATCAAAACATTTTTGTGAAAATTTAAAAAGAAAACACAAGAAAAAAATACCTTTATTACATTTTCTCAAGGCTAATTTTTAAAGTGTAATAATTTTGCAATAGAAATGATGGGAAAAGTTATATTTGTATATTGGAAATTACATAGACTCAAACACAGTTTTGGAACAGCAAATTTAGATTTCTATAATTGTAATTAATATCCGACACCATAGTAGGAATAATTTGTTTGTTTTAACTGTATAAAATTACACCAATAATAATATTTAATAAACTGCAATTTCAACAATTCAGTTCACTCGAAAGGAATATTATTTCAATATTTGACTAACTCAAGACAGCAAAAAACACATTGTTAATTATTATTATACTTTTTTTTATATAAAACCAGCTGGATTCTTCTTCCATCTTTAACGCTTACACTCAGGCAATCTAGCACCTTTTTTTTTGTTTGTTTATTCCCTTTCCATTCTTCTACGCGTTCCCTGAATTTATTGAGAAGGTAGGGATAGTGTAGAAAAGACGAGGCAAATCCTCGAAAGTAACTGTAACCCGCAATGCTTCCACAAACAAATTTTTCTCTCAACTCCCTAAGTTTTAAATGCAATGACATAGTAAGACATTTTACACAGTTTCGGAATTCCTAAAATAATGAAAAGAAAACCCTTAATATGCTTTTTCGGTTCTCCCCCTTTTAACCGATTGATACATAAATTTGACTTTTATCTTCTCACTTTCATATACATATGATTATTCACTTTAAAATATTTGATACAAAATTTAAAATGCATCTAAAATTCCAAGTATTACAAATTCCTTATGCAAGTTCTTTACGCTTTAATGCTTTCATACAGATAGCTATGCAGGGAGATTTGCCTTCGACGGATTTAGGCAAAATCTAGACAGAAATCTATCAAATTAGTTTTAAGATAGCATTTTAAATTGCATCGCTCTGCCATAATGCGGTTTGAGTTGCCATGCTCACAGGCAGATATAATTTCGAAAATATATTTTTCGGATTGAGGGAGATCTTTAATGTGAATATTTTTCAAACTTTAAAGCATATTGTTTGGGCAGTTACAAATTTTTTTCTTTTATTTCCCTCAATATGCGAGAAATAGAAACCGGTGAAATTTAAGAATCATAAGATTAGGTTCGTAGATCAATAACAGCAGTTATACATATTTCTCTCTATTCACAACTAAATAAATTTTTATCAATCTTACCTAGGCTCTTAAAGCCTCATGTACTGTACTATGTACCCTCATCATCAATCTCATATGAAGGCTACTGTACGCATCGGTACTACACCATTCTTAGAGTGCTGAAAAGTAATAAATTTTTATCAATCTTACCTAGGCTCTTAAAGCTTCATGTACTGTACTATGTACCCTCATCATCAATCTCATAAGAAGGCTACTGTACGCATCGGTACTACACCATTCTTGGAGTGCTGAAAAGTAATAAATTTTTATCAATCTTACCTAGGCTCTTAAAGCTTCATGTACTGTACTATGTACCCTCATCATCAATCTCATATGAAGGCTACTGTACGCATCGGTACTACACCATTCTTAGAGTGCTGAAAAGTAATAAATTTTTATCAATCTTACCTAGGCTCTTAAAGCTTCATGTACTGTACTATGTACCCTCCTCATCAATCTCATATGGAGGTTATTGTACGCATCGGTACTAGACCATTCCTAGACTGTGGAAAAGTAATAAATTTTAGTTTTCAATTTTGAATCCTTTTTCTAGAAAGATGTAAATATTGTTCTATTTTTTAATTTCAGAGGTTCTGATAATATATTTGGATATAGAATTATTTGCCTTTGCTTCCACTATATGTTAAAATACAAAAAAAAAAAAAAAAATCCCAGACGCTGTAAATAACTTATTTCAAAGAAAAATCATATTCTTATTTTACTCTGAAACAGTATATGAGGGTAATCGTTCGTCTAGAATCCTGAATCACGAATAATACAGAAAAACTATTCAATTATATCTAATATATTAATGAACTTCTTTGTAACATCTCACATTGTCACGGATGCACAATATAGGGGGTGATGGCACAGACCAGTTTATTGTAATCATCTCGCCCACTAAACCTTTCATTCTCTGACAATGCCGTGAGTACAATCTCTGTCCAATTGGATGAAGAAACTTTAGTAAAAGGCCCAAGGGGCAAAACCATTGATCAAAGGAGGAGGAGGGACACAGATGTTACTCTCGCATGGGATAAAAAGAATGGAGTTTTTAGGATTGGAGGAAGGATGGAACTTTTCCACGCAAAGGAAGGCAGGAGGCGGATGAAAAGGAATCATCTCGAGGTGACTGACCATTCGAGCTTTTATCACAATATCTTTTTTTCTGGATCTGTATAAAGGATGGTTTCTGTGAATACTTTGTGCTCGATTTTCGTAATTCGTCTTTTAATAATGTGGTGATGTGGTTCCTTTATAATCAGAATCTGAAGATAGAGTGATTTCTATAAACGCTTTGAGATGGCTTTCGGAATTCATTTTTCAGTATTGTGGGGATAAGTTAATGTTAAGTAAATTATTATCTTTATGATTAAGAACGATAATTGAGACTGAACGATAATTAGTAAATGATAGGTGTAGTATAAGCAAAAGATGTTTAGGTACTTGCAGTAAACTCGCGTTGTTACAAATTTGACTGAAATGTGAATGTTTTTTTTAAAAATAAAGTATATTTATTTTGAAAGTTTTATTTCTAATTATAATATTGTCAATTTTATTTTAAAAGATGCTACATAATTTTATGGTCTATCAAAAGAAAAAATTCTAATAAAATCTAAGCGATTTCCTTTATGCTTTTGAAAACATTTGTTTCGCCATCTCGCTTGAGAGTGAAAAGAGAATATATATATATATATATATATATATATATATATATATATATATATATATGAAAGAGAAAATAAAAGCCGAATAGCAAGTAACTTTCTTTAGTAGAAACACCATGGAAAATAATTATTATCACAGATATTATGGTATCCCAAGAAGTTAAAAGATATTCATGTAAAGTAAGATATCTATAAATTTAATTATTATTGTATGATTTTCAAACTAAAGAAGGAATATTATGAAAATATAAATCCTTAATGGTTTTGAAAACTTTTTCAGTCTTTACTTAATTTTGATCTGCTGGATTCTGTGATTTCCTAAACAGAAAGATAAAATAGTCAAACAATTCTCTTGGTTAATTCATAATTAGTTTCATATTTTATTAAATACTATTTCAAGGTTTCATAGTTACAAATTTCTAAGGATTTCACGACTTAGTTCGATAGTACTTATAAAATTCTCGAAACAACTTCAAAGAATCTGTAATTAAAACCGGAATTACATCCCTTACATTCATTAAATCATTTAATTATTAGTTATTTAGTAACTAATAAATGTAATTAGTAATTATTAACTTATAATATGCGATCATATAATTATTAAACTATAAATTAATTAGAATTATTATTTATAATTAATAAATCAGTAATATAATTAACAAAATGTGTTTTAATTACAAAAAATAACAAAATCCGCATAGAACTAAAAGTAGATAAACTGTCACAAATGTTAATGAGCATTTCAATTATAAGTCTTGGCATCTAAGTGCTTGAGCCGACTATATGAATTACATATTAACGCAAATTTGTTGGCTTTGCAAATGACACTAAACATAATTACGTTTTTTTCTCTTTATGATAAATTGCTACAGTTGAGTTTCTAATTAGAAAAATGTTCGAATATTTCAGTTCGAAACCGCGCTTTTATTTGAAAGATTGTAATAAACTTGCTTGCAGATCAAAACTATGACATTGATACTGTTTGCAGTAGGAAATTAAGTAATTAGGAACCAGCTTCCATTTTATACGTTTAAGGTTCGTTTTTGTTAATTCTACATAATGTCAGTAGTTTGAGACGAAAGTTTATGTTGAAGGGGACTAATTTTACTTTAATAATTAATTTTTGAAATCTGTAATACTTTGCGAAAATAGCCGGATCTTAAAAGCATTATCATGAGTCAGTACTCAATTGTTTGATTTAATATATAAATGTGTAAAAAAAAGTAAATATTTTCACAATTATTTGCGAACGATTTGAATTGATAGTTAACATATCTCGCTATAATTGTAGTTAACATCAAACTGAAATGGGCTCATTGTATTTCTCTTTACCTCTGTATATTTGAATTATGTCAGCAATTAGGTAAATATATAAATATTTTAAGTATATATATATCACATTTATATGGTAGATTGTAGTGTTTAGTTTAGTTTAGCTTAGTTATATTAACATCCCGTTTTAAAGCAACACTAGGGTAAATTTGGGACCACGATCAGATGACGAGGACGATACCTGAGCTGGCACCCCCCTCTCCACGCCACACCACAACAGCGGCAGATTGTATTGAATTTTAATGAATAAAACCGTTGATGCATTTTATAATAAGAAGAATTGGCATAATTGAAAACGAAGTCTCATTTTATACATTAATGATTCTTTGTTGTAATCTGTACGCAAATGTAAATGGTTAGGTACAAAAGTATCCATTGCAGGTTCTAATTATTCCTTAATAAATTAATTTAGAATAATGCAGTATTAAAATTATAGCATTATTCTAAAATCAGAGTATAATTCTTAATAGAAATACTTTGCGAAAATTGTCATGCATTAAAAAATGTATTATAATTAAGAGTTGTTTTTTAATGGCTTAACCATGTCCAGTTATCTAAGTTTCTAAACTAAAGTATCTAATATCTAATCTAAGTTTTTATCTTATCCTCAAATATATCAAAATAAATGTGTAGATGCAGTTTTCTAAAATAACTCTGATAATATCAAATACTGATTTTGTATCATCAATCTTTTGTCTCATTCGACAGGTATGGGCTAAGAAATCCTTCCAACATGCCATGGACCGCTTGTTTTATCGATTTTTCGGTTTTACTTTTTTACTTAGTGAAGATGGTTAAAATGTTATAAAACATCTAATGGGACTTTAATTGCTCAGATGAAATAATATATATTTTTTTTATTTTGTTATTGTATACATTTTTGTTATTATGCATAATCTGACAAGATTATTTTAATTTTTTGTCAGGATAAACAGGAAAAATAAATCCTAACAATTCCGCATGGCTATTTTTTATTATGTGTTAACGAAAGAATTGAAATATGTTATTCATCATTTCTTTATTTACTCAAGTAATAAAAGTAGCAATGAAATTATTTTTAAATTATAAGATAAATATAAAATATATTCTTGCTTTAATAAATATAATTTTTATATTTAGCTTGTTTCTTATAGTTCGTCAACTGAAATATTTTTAAGTTTTCTTTTGAAAACGATTTAATAAGTATTTACAACCTGAAACCAGCCGAAAATGTATTTTATATGATTTGTAATTTTGGTCTAATTTGTAATTTTTCTGAAGGCCTGAATTATTATAATTCTGCGAAAATAGGTGCTTTTGTGGAATAATTCAATCTTAAAGAAAGATTAATTGCATAATTTAGTGTTTAAGGAATTTATTTTTGGAATATATATACATATAATATATATAAATATATATATATAGGCCATTGTAAGTTGTTCATAGAATTCTAGAGCAAATCAAATGTTTGCCACTTTATGGTGTCTATTTTGACAAAATAATTTGCTTATTTAAAAAAAATTAATGCATTTTTTATACATTTCTTAAATTTTATACATTTTTTTTTTAAATCATCAAATTTTGCAGCTGATTTTCGGGTACTGATTGTTTTGTTCTTCAAGATATTTTCATCTTCTTAGAGATGTCCGTGATATTTCAGTAAATAATTAATTTTACATCAACTAAAGATAGTTCTAAAATAATTCTTTATAATGCAGAATAAATAATTATTTTTAATTGTTTAATTATAAATCTGAATTTTCATAAAAGAAGTGAGAATTTTTATTTTTAGTTTTATGCCTATAATCAATTTAATATCTACAAAAAGCAGATACCTTTTTAATGTATTAAAATTAATTTTCAATGTTTTATTTAACTTGCAATATATAAAGATTTCAATCATATGTACCTACTTCTCAAACTGTCTGAAGAATTCAAATAAATTTCTTGAAAAATCATTAAAAAAACTTATATAACGTTAAGGAACATGCTTTTGAATATTTCTGAAAAGATATTAAATTCCATAAGTTCATACACAAAGTTTAAAAATCTTTAACTGATTATAATGCAGAAATATTTTTTCAGAAAACTAATCAGATATATCTAAAAAGATAGAAAACAACTTTTAGTAATAAATATAATTAGTACTAATAATAGGGATGACTAACTTCCATCTATCAAATAAATGAAGATGTGAAATAAGTCTTAAGGATATTTCATAAAATCTTTATTAATATCAGCACATCTAAGTAAGCTAGCGAAAAGAAAAGAATTTTCGCATCATCAATTTCTGAATGTTAATATTTAACATAATAAGTTGAAATTTTACTATATGAGTCATGAGGTTTTGGCATTTTTCTTATGTTCAAATGAAGTTAAATGTTCATTTATTTCATTGATTTTCATTTTCATTGTTTCCAAAAATAAATCGGAATTCAGAAAAAGTTTAGTTCAAAATTGAAAATTTGGATTTCTAATTTTGTGTATACATTTAATCAATTACACTAATTTTATGCATGCATCCCAAAATCGAAAGTTTCGGGATATATACATCGAATATTTATTAAAGCTGAAATAACAAAATTAAGTTTATTTGCATAGGTGCCTTTTCTGAAAAATTGCAATTTTACACACAAATGAATCATTTTTTAAATACTTGATAAGCTTATTCAACTTCCGAGTCAAAGTCCTGATCACAATACTACACAAAGTGGTCAGAATAACATGGTCCTCTGTTCGAGTTGCAGTTTTTGCTTTATTTCTTACTCATGTATTTATATTTAGTGTTTTTACTTATTATGTTTATCTATATAGGTGTCTTTCCTGAAAAAAAAAAACGCGTTTTTACACACAAAAAAACTTTATAACTAACTGGTAGAGCCTTTCTTTATCTGCTCTCATGCTGACCATTGCGCATAGCGCCATCTCGGACCCGATTTCACCATGGTAAAACTGAAAGTGCAAAAATATAAGTAATAATACATAAATTGTAAAATGAATCCTGTAATATAGCATATTGTTTCGAATAGCATGTTAAACTAAGTGCATTCGCGATTTTTTTTTTGTCTTAAATGGCCAGTTCATATGAAGGTAAGATTGAAAAATATTCATAGGCAATAAGTATGTGATTCCTACAAAATATTTTCTCCGAAAAAACACAATTTTACAAAAAAAAAACAAAAAAAAAGAAAAGAAAATCTGCCGAGCTAAATTCGGTTTCCCTGACACTGTGCTTAAAATTTGAAGTCAGTTGCAATATTATTGGCGGCAAATATCTAATGAATAGAAAAGAATGTGTACTAAATATGAAATATTTCATTAGATACTGATAATCGAAAACAATGATTTAAATCTTGCATCTATATATATTTTGGAAGATATCCAAGAAAAAATGCAAAGCTGACGCAAATAATAAAAAAATAAAGACTTAACTTGAAGTACAATTCATAGAGTAGAGTAATTTTTAGATTATAAATAATTATTTTACTGCTTTAGATTATTAGCTTCCATAAATCAAAAAGTCACCTCAATTAAAATTCCTGAATGACAAACTAACTTTAATTATTTTTAATCAAAAAAAATTAAAAACCACTAAAGCAGGTGCTCATGAAGTGATTCAGTTTGAGACATAACTCATTTATGCGCTGTTTCATTTGTTTTCATTCTCTGAAACTCGGTTAATGGAAAATTCAGCGGAAATGGAAAAGTCAACGTAGGTGTAATTAGGGCAGAAAAGTCTCAGAATCCCCCTTTTTTTCTTCTTTAGCATTTATATTAGATTTTATGTCAGCAGGAAAAGCGAACCAAATGTGTATAATCAATCTTCCCGATGACAGGTTTTCTAATTTCCTTCACGCAGAGCGAGTTGTTTCTCATAAATCTTGATTACTCGACCTAAAATTATCTGATGAAAACACTTTTTCTTAGTAAAGAGTTTGCATTTATTATTTTATTATTCATACGTATCTGATTTGTAAAAAGCTTTAGAAAAATATAAAAAAAACTATTGGTATGGAAAATGGAACAAACAAAAATGATTGCTTAAAATATATTTCCAGATTTGAATTTGTTCCAATTTTGAAATGATATATTTAGATTATCACAGCGAATAATAAACGATAATGATTGTGATAGAATTACACAGATTGGACTATTTGTCTTAGAGCTGACAATTTTGGCAAATATTTAATCTGAAGAGCGGGATTTTTTCCCTTTTATAACATTTTAAATATAATAATTATTGATTAAAAATAAAAAAAAATAAAAAAAATTTGTCATTCCTTCCACGATAATTTCCTAAGATGTAATAGAACAAAAAGTATGTAATAGGACAAAAAGTATGTAATAGAAAGATGTAATAGAACATTTGCATTATCCCAAAATTCTAAAGCATCAACATTTTAGAGATATCATAAAAAGAGACAAAATAAAGATAAGAAAACAAAAGATAAAAATATTCAATAACTCTCAATAATACATTTCAGTTCTGCACAGAAATTCTTATTCATTATTTCATCAGTTTAATTTTGTGATTCTCCTTTTTTACTGAGAGCTAAGGAACAAACATTATTTACTTTACATATGTAATTTAGGTGCTTAGTTTGAAGATGAAGTTAAAATATAACGAAAAGACAATTTATAATTTGAACATATTGTAAAATTCATACAATAGTGCTATTAGTAGCACTATTATATCATACATCTTAACTCCATTTGGCACACTATAAACAGAGTAATTGTTAGGCTATTAAGATAATAATAATTTAATATTTATCACAATTTAAAACTTTCAAATACTTTTCAAGAAACTTCAAAATAAATTTAACTGTAAGAGATTTAAATGAAATTAAATACATTAATATATCCGACGAATCAAGTACTTATTAATCTTAAATACTTTTTTTTATTGATTAAATTTAAAAATATTTCATACATTTTTCAACATATATAAGCAAACATAAATCATATTTTAACTGAATTTTTAGCGATAACGATGCTTAATTTACGAAATACTGATTGGGAAATTAATTTTAATATCATTTTTTAATATAATTAAATAATAATTAATTTTACATAATTAATTTTATTAATTAATATTACATAATTAATTTTCATTAATTTCATTTCAAATTTTAAAAAAATATGAATCTATTTTTTTTTAGTTTGCTGAAAAAAAAAGAGACAAATTTCTTTCTGTATTTTAACTAAAATGGAATTTTTGTAATTGAAATTTTATCGAAAGAATTAATATTTTTTGTAAAATCATATTTGATGGATGCATTTTCTTCTAAATTAATGATATAGATTTTTTTTATTGTTAAATAGAATTCTAAATTAAAAATTTATTTTCCTCTTCATAGTCCAAGAACTGAATAATAAAAAGAGAATTTGAAAGATTTAATCTACCATATTTTCATCAACCGAGCTGATATTTTTTTATCTGGTTATTTGACAGAGAAATATTCAAATATTTGATTCTACATTGCTTTCTTTTATTCCTTTGTCTTTTATTTCTGCTACGAAACAAAAGCTCGTATTCTAGATTCTGCAAAAATTCGTTGTGATTCTGAGTATGTTTCAATTATAATTTTACGAAAAGAATCCATATATCAAGAATGTAGAAATTTTTTTTTTCTGGTCTGTTAAAATCCTTTTTCGTTTCGATACTATTTTATTAATAAATATGTGTGCGAAATATGTAACGATTTTATAATCAATGTGCAAAAATAGAACTTGTATTGAACAGAATCATCATATTTTTATGTGTATTTTATGTATGGCAAAACGCAATACTATCGAAATATATTTTTTGTATCAAAATATCACAAAAAAAACGATTCAATTTTATGAATTATAATTATAATAAAACACCGCTGATAGTTTTTTAAGACCCTCATATATGAATGAAAATACTATAATTAAGACTTTTATAAAAGAATTTTCTTATAACAAATTAAATGCTTCTTAATCCGATAAAGTTTTAAAATAATAACTTTAAAAAGTTATTTTTATGTTTACTAATTTGTAGGTTTAAAATTTAATTTATCTATACAATTTAATAAATATATAAAGAATTTACAGAACTAAATCAGTCAGTTAATTTTAAATCAAAGCAAATATTATAAATCTTTTAATCTATAGCTTCACTATTAATTATAGATTTCATATTTGATATGATTTATGAGCGTGTAGGAAAGAGCAAGGTTAAAAAAATATCTTAAATAGATTAAAATAAAACATTATGAATCGATTTTTCATTAGACTTTTAAGAAAAATTTATGTCTTGAAAGGTTTCGAGTTTAAAGGAAACCGAAATATCTTCTTTAGTCCCTCTCATATTTAAGTTGATGCCATCGAATTCCGTTTCTAATAATTCATCAGTTCAATTATATATAATTTCCTGTATCAAAGACCAAATGATGGCACAAAAAATTTGTAAATTTTAGGATGGGAAAAAAATTCCGGTGCATAACGGACATTTTGAGTCGTTTACGTCAAAACATGAAATGCTTCACAATTCATGCAAACTATTACTGATAAATCTGCATTGTTATAAAGCGAAGTATAAATGAGAAATATAAAAATGATGCTTTATGGTATTTATCTTGTGACTAAAATAGGGAATAAATCAGAAATTAAAACGTATTTTTTATAAAAAATCATTAGTAAGTAATCATTATTCCCTTTAAAAATCTATTGATATTTCTGGATATAACGGTTTTGTTTAGTAAAACAACGTTTTACTAAACGTTAACGTAACGCCTCAAACGTTTATTATATAGGAAATTAATTTGTAATTTCATAAGGTACTCAAACCATAATTACAGTAACTCAAATAACAGCAAGTTTTTAAAATCGCTTTAGAATAGCTATACGTTAATTACTCTTAATCTGTTAATATAACAAACCCGTCATCAATCTTTCATAATTAAGATATTTTCAACATAAACATTGGTCGTTGAACTCCCCTCAGTCTAATTAAATGGATCAAGTGTGTGGAATAAGAATCAATTTCATCGATTACTTTAAGTAGGAAGTCTTAATTACAGTCAATTTCTTTATGAATAGAATAAACTGTAACATCATCATTACTTTTAACTCGGAGATTGCCTTTGAATATCCGATGTCATTAGTCCTTCATTAGTGGAACCCATAAGTTTATAATTCATTATTCTCCGGCAAAGTGTTCATTGATCTAGAATCAATTAGCATTTCTCGGTCTGTTGCATATGAAAAAAGCTTTGTGCAAATTTAGTGAAGCGGAAGCTGAAATTCGCGATTCCAGAGACGATTTCTTTTTCGATAATTGGGTTGAAAATTTAGGATTTTGTTGTTCTAGTCGCCCAACGTGAGACAGAAGAATAACGTGAATTAATAAATGGCCACTTCCTGGTGTACATATTTCAACAGAACATTTTTTTTTTTTTTTTCATTTTTGTCTAGACTGTTTTTTGAAGTCAATATGGATTGTGTCTCAGAATAAAATATTGAATTATAAGATACTGCAAAGACGCATAAACTTATTTTGAAAGATTTTAAACTAATATAAATCAACATATTTGACGTAAAATTTATAAATTTGGAACTGTCGATTTTAATTATTATGTTCTGAATTATCATTTTTTCTTTTTAATTTCCTCGATAATATTAATATTTTTAGATATTAATATTTCTAAAATTCTATAAATATTCTAATATTGTTCTAGTTGCCAAACGGGAGACAGAAAAATAATTTGAATTAATACATTGTCATTTCCTGATGTACATATTCCAAGAGTGCTTGCTTAAATTTTTTCTAGACTGGTTTTTTTTCCTAGTAAATATGGTTTGTGTCTGATAAGAAAAAAACTGAATTAAAAGATGCTTCAAAGAAGCAAAAACCGATTTTGAAAGATTTTAAAATAATATAAATCAACATATTTTACATAAAATTCATATACTTTGGATTTCCAATTTTATTTCTTACGTTCTTAATTATTATTTGTATTCGTAACCTTCTTAATTCCTTCAATAATATTAATATTTTGATATATTAATATTTCTAAAATCAATATATTCCAACTTCTTTTCCACTCCTTTTCCGTAACTGTTTTTTATTTGAATTCTTGTTCTGTACTTCTAGGGATTTGGCAGGAGAATAAGTAAAAATTGTAGAGTGTTTATAAATTTCTTTGAAATTTCGCCTATAAATTACAAAAGAATTTGAATATATATTTTCTTGTTTTATCTTGTTTATAGTATACAACCTGAAAAGAAAGTAAAACGAATGTACTTCCTAAAAATGGAGAGTAAACGTAAAAACCAATGGCTACCGAAACTACCATATGAAAAGCTCTTTAGAGTCTTTCTACTAAATTTTCGTTTTCCTTTCTCTTGTTTTATTCCTTGTAATTAGTGGGATATTACTTATAAATATACATATTTTATCTGATGTTATATTTTTGAAATACTTTTTTTAGCAGAAATCATAATATATTCTGCATAAAAATCAATCAACTTTTGACTATTCATCTAAGATAAAGGCAATGAAAATTATACTTTTTTATCTGATTAATGACAAGTACTCCACATTCAGATAAAATGGTGTAATCATTATTATATTTATTTTCCTTCAATAAGACTTCATTTCTTTTTGGGAGAAAAAGGTATATTTAGTGTATTACAGGTTTATTCGATTTTAAAATCAGATTATGAAACATAATATGGTTTCAATAGCTACAATCAAGTTATACTCGTCCTACTTGGAAGAGTACGGAAAAATTTGAAGGAGTTGAACGCCGCAAAATTGACGGTGGGAATTAAGTCTTCAGACTCATCACTCACCATGATACATTCCCTCCCGTAGGAGGCACGGTCCATCATCGACAAGGGCTAACCAACACCTACATCATTTCTAACGAATGAATACAAGGCTGTGCGTTCGTGCCGAGAACCACCCACTATATCGGACGTTTCTCATTCCCAAACATGCCGTGACCCCCAGTGGAAGATGTTATAAGAATAATTGGAGGTGTCTCGAAACTAATGCGCTAAATTATGTGATGATAAACACTTAAAAAAACATTTTTTATAATAAATTTCTGATCTCGATTTAAATACAAGCGAGTTAGAGAATGTTAACCAAAATAATTTTTTTCTTTCGGTAATATGAAAAAGGTGATTTTCGAATACAAGTTTGCTAATAATGTTTGAAGCTATATTGCGTATTATCTCATTCATTGTTTAGTAAGAAGAATGATAAACAATACTAAATGAATGATTCATGATGAATTCATGATTCTAACATTTAGATTCACAGTTCTACGAGAAAATAATACTTTTGTTAGAATTCAACTGTACACTAATGAGAAAAAGAATAGTTTACAATGTCTATTGTATGCGTCTACAAAAAATAAAGAAAATAAAAAAAAATGGAAAAACTGGCTTTTTGACAAAAAAAAAAAAAGTCCTAAAGAATTTTCCGGACATACATCTTTCTGATTGCTGAATGTTTTATCTCTTCTGTTTGACAATCTAATAGTGATATTTTACTATAGCCATATATAGCACATGTCAAGAAAGAAAAACTAGTCACTGACTTTTATATCACTTTTAGTATGGGCACGAATATTAAATAAAATAACAGTTCTGCATGATTTTTACGCATGTAAGGCCAAAATCACACGGATAGCTTTTTATTGTGGATCTAGATTTTGTTTCCTTCCACTAACTCTATACGATAACATGTAGGTCTGCGCAAATGTTAGCATACTTTTTGTTCTCAAGAGACAGCATGGCACGCTTCTCTTCTGTTTATTTATCAGCAAAGGCTTAGACAGGTAGCATTCAGGCACTAATTAGCTCATTCCGTAATAAAACCTTAATACTCAGACAGTCAACATTCAGATCTCTTGCTACACGCTGCCAACTAGCTAATTCCATAAGGAGACCTTGTTTACCGTCTACAGGCTTTTAAATTGCGAAAACGATAAGAAAGTGAATCACGGAAACAAAATAGATTTTCCTCCCTTGTATTTCTGATCTAATTGACATGCAACTGCCGATCGCGCCAGTTGTCTGAACTGAGTTTTAACATAGTTCATAAATTCTGTTTTCCTGCACTAAGCGAGACTGAATGTCAAAGATTAAAATGGGAATAAAAAAAAGCCTTATAATACTTAAGACTTCATTTACGACCATTTCATCAGTGAAAAAGAAAAAAAACATGTTTCGACGTGCTCTACAACCACAAAAAGTTGTATTTTAAAATATCTTAAATTACGATTACTTTAAACATCATATATTTCTCTAAAATTTCAACAAAAAATCATTAATTTTTTATTTTTACGTGTATAAAGAAGTGTAGAGAAAATATTGCAATCGTCAAAAAGACTTGACCTCGAGAATTTCAGGAATTTTTGCATATTAAACCTCTTTAAATACAAAAAGCACATATGTTTGACAAAGCACATCTGTCTGTCTATTTGTGACAAAAATAACTCAAAAACGCTTTGACCTAATGATTGAAATTTGGAATATGGTCTTAACAGCAAATTTGTTAATTTCTGTCAATTTTTGTGAGAACTCCAATCATAATAGGTCTGACCTGGCGTTTTCGAATAAATTAAAAACCATAAATACAAATTAAATAGAGCTACAAGGATACAATTTGCTACAAAGATTCTACATCTAAAGCATAGATATCTATTAAATTTGGAATAAAGTTCTTCAAGAGGTTTATTTTCTGTCCATCTGTGCTTTCACGAAAATATAAATGCGATCTTACAATATATAAAATAGATCAAATTCGATATGCAATTTTGTTAAAACTATAATTCTGAATCAAATTTGATTTTAATTGGTTTGGAGAAACGCGTCTAGAATGCAAAATAGATTTTGTGATAATATAAACCGCAAGTCATTGATTAATCGCTCAAAAAATCGCGAAATGGCAAACGATAGACTGAGTAAAAATTCTAAATTCACATCATGAATCAATATTCCATAACTATTTTTAACCAAAGCCATGCAAGGCATTCGTGTATTTACCCAAGGTTCAAAATCTTTTCTTAAAAGGAAGAAAATAACATTTTTATTAGAGAGTATCCAGGCAGTTTCGAGTAGTCCAATCCTGCAACTTTTATATTGTGGAGGATAGTGATGTGCGAGGATAGAACCTGGTACCTCATAGTTAGCAGCCCAGTAATATGACCACGATACAAAAGCAATTGCTCAGGTAGCGTAGTTTTAAACTGTCTTATAAGTTATTCACTACAGACTCTCCCTCCAGTGATTCGCAGGTGAGACGAACGATATGGCGTTGAGTGGTGATGTATTAGCTGTTGATTCCAATGCGCCTGTACCCATTTGAGTAGCGCCAAGTGTTATGGCGAGCATGTGTGGGTGAGCAGTTGCTGATGCTGTATCAAGTGAGTCTGACGACTTTGGTTGTTGGTAGATGGCGCCAAAACAGCTGTACGAAGGTTGAAGGTTCATCGTCTGAAGTCACCAATGTGGCGGATTGTGATGTGCGAGGATAGAACCTGGGACCTTATGGTACCCAGTAACATGACCACAATTCAAAAGCAATTGTTTGGGTAGCGTAGTTGTTAACTGGCTTATAAGCTTTTCACTACAATATTAATAAAGCAAGTAATATTTCAACACATCAATTCAGTTAACAGTCCAACCAAATAAAGAAATGTGCGTTAAAATATTTTAAAATTCATCCTTCCAATTATTTCTGTGAAATACACTTTCTGAAAAAAAGTTCGAGAATATTCTTCTTGATAAAATTTCACATTAAGATAAATGTATATAATTATCTTTATCTTATCAGCTTACAGAGGAAAAGTAATTTTCTTTACGTTTGTATCCGAGCATTTTGTTACCCAAATCTCCGGAATAAAGAAATTGGTTCAATTTGTCTCTGCTCTTTCTGTTTCAGTAAATTAAGTTAGTTAAGCAAAATTTCCCATTGGCAAAAATGTCGTCTTTCCTTCCTTTTGCGCCTAATTGCATTATCCCTTCTTAATTTTCTCATAATTTATTCTTGTGAAGGGCAAATGTTTGAATATCACAAATTACGTTGTGGATATGTGATGAATAAATATTCGAAAGGAATTTAAATTAACAGAAGAAAGGGATGCTGATTCTAAAAGTAGCAACACTGTAAGAAAAGATTTTATTTAAAGTAAAAATCAAATGTGTAAAGTATAATTGAGTTAAAAGCTCTAAGATATGCATCGACTTGAGAATTCTTGCTTTGGAAGAAAAAGAAGTAAAGAAATTGATAAGACGTAAAAATATCAGAAAAATAAAAATAATAAAATTAAACAATTAAAAATATTTGAGGAAAATAGTGTAAAATCCAAGCAATTTTAAATTCGTTATTTTGCAAAATAAGTAATAGAATCTTTAGTGCTTATACAGAAGAATGCATGCTTCTTTGTCTATGCATGCTTTGCCGCTCTACAGCTCAGAACACCTATATACTGCAATTAATAAATTTGGCGAATATATATATTTTAGAGATTGGAAATATACATTTTTTAACATTTTTATAAAGTTCAATTAAAAATTTAATTAATTAAAAATTAAGCGAGAATTCTGAGGGTTTCTTCGTTTTCATTAAATATTGCTGACAAAAATTATTTTTGTATGGCTTTATAGATGAAATAAATTTCCTTTTTACTTTTTCGTATACAAAGCATAAAGAAAATATTGTAATCGTTAAAAAAATTAAACTCGAGATTTTGACGAATCCTTACAAATTTGAGTTCAAAAAATATGTTTTCAGAAAATGCCTGTTTGTTTGTCTGTCTGTTTCTCAGTTTATTTTCATATCATAAATATAATTCAAAATTTCCTTGATCTCCGCCGATGAAATTTCGTATACGTATCAGATTTGTAAATTTTCTATCAAAGTTTGAGCAAATTCCATTCAAAATCAGTCTGTCTGTGCAACTGTTCGAACATCAGTTAATACGATAAGTACAAAATAGGGCGAGCTAGATAAATGAAATTTGGTACGCGAATATAATCTACGCTGTAGAATTGTACCTAATTTTGAGTTAAGTCCACTAAGGAAGTGAAAGTATGTCGATCTGTACTTTCAAAAATATATAAACACGCTAACTCAAAAAAGTAGGGTCTAAAACATATCAAATTTGATTTTATGATTACATTTGTAGTTCTGAGTCAAATTTTGGTTTCAACTCGTTGGAAAAAAAGCGTTCTAAAACAGAAATTCGATTTTCTGATAGTATTAACATTATACCAAGGCTGTCATCAAAACCTTCGTTAAGTATCACACGATAGATTTAGTTACAATTTCGTAACTATTGCAAGTCAATGGCTAAGCAAAATGTTTTCTAACTTACCCAAAATCCACTTTTTTTTGTTGAGAAATAACACTTTTTTTTCTTGAAATTTTGCGAATACTTTTTGGAGAGACAAATCCGCTGGTTAATGATTATAATTGTAAAATTCCTTAGTTTAAAATTAATTAACTTCTAAATATTATATAAATATATTTTGCAACAATATTTTCATTGATATGAATGAAATTCAAACCTTTCTCATTGCTTTATTTAATTGTTCCCATTGGAGAAAGATAAAGAAGAATTATGTTAAATGTCTAAATTATTTGTATCAATATTATTAGCGAATATTATAAATGGATACACAATGAACGGAAAGCTTTTAGTTATCGTTATAACATTTAGTTAGAGCAAATAATGTAAAATATTTAATTGAAAACTTGGTGTCACCTTATTTATGCATTTAATGTTAATTTTGAAATGAAACAATTAATTTAAATAATAGAACTGCCAAAATATTTTCAATAAGTCAGCTGTGAAATAATAAATTAAAATAGTGCAATTTTAAAACAGTTTGAAAGCAATGAATTGAAACTATTAATGAACAGGAAAGTTTCAACAATGTTAATGTCCAACAGAAATTTATTCAATGCCAGGTTTCATAGAAAACCGTAATCATTGTAATGTCACGTGATGGAGTCTGTTTACATATCCTGCATCTAATTGGTTACTGTATATTGAATGATTATTCTGTTAAACCTTGCCATTTAAACGATAAATATCACTCAGAATAAATTTGCCTGGCTTAACTAGTAAAGTATTGTCGATTGATTATTACATTAAAACGTATACTTTACTTTATAGTGATATATAGTTTATTTGCAATATAAATGAAGGCTTTATGTAATTTCATTTCAATTATTCCAAGTTCAGATCTCGCTATTTTAAAGTAAATAATATATATTTAAATGTTCTAATAACACATTACAAGATTAAAAACTTGAATAAAGGATATCCATTTTAAAATTATTAATAATAATGAGAACCTTTCACTTTAAGAGTAAATGGACTTTTAAAACATCTTTACTGACTGTGATTTTATTTGCATTATTATTTATTATTTATCTTGCATTCTTGAATAAGCTTTGTTAAATACCTCAAGAAAAATATGTATTTTAGGAATTGGTTTCTATGTAACACAATTTCTACGGTAATGTCTGGACATTTCATAAAAATTTCAGATTCCCTAAATAAAGTTCTTATCAATAAAAAGGTTCATTAAAAACCTCGTGTTCCTAAATTTTATATTAGTAATAAATTCAAGATATGTAAGTAAAGATATGATCAGGAATTAAGAATGAAAAAAATTACATATAGCAGATTCTTTCTTACATTCTTCAATGTCTGTTTGTAGACCATTTATCAAGTAATATTGAACTGAATATATAAAATTTCTCAGGACTTTTGTTGTCGCAATAACTTCTTTTTCATCAGTTGTACTATATTTCAAATTAAGTTTCTATAGCATTAGAGTTTTCGTATTATTGTTATTCCTTATGCTTCATATATTGAAAAATGAATAAAACATCAGAGCGTAGGAGTATCCATTATCAAAATATTAAATACACTAATGGTAGTTGAATTATCGACACCGAAACAAAATTAGTTTTGTGGATACCCAGAGAACATTTGTTCTAGGTAACATATAAATCAAATTTAAGTTTTAAGGCCACAGTTTAATGCATTAAAAAAGCCAGTGCAATTTCGAAATACTGGTGTATACATAATAGCTGAAGTCATCTCGATTTTGAATGCAAGCATGCAATTGCTTCTACATTGTACTGTACAAGTGAAAATATTGGAATTCTATCCATTTTGCAGGATAGAATTTCATGTCTGTTGAATTTGATCTTTCCAGTCATCAACAATTAGCGTTGTTTCTTCATGTTTAGAATGATACTGCTTTTTTCACCAAATAATGTCCCATTGTTGAAAGATCTGGTGCTTTCGCAGGCTATGTTGATAGAGAAAAGAGCACGTTGAATGATAATAGTGGTAAAGTAGACGAACATTATCCTGTTGGAAAATGCCCCCAGGAATAATGATGGTACAACCAGTTCACACATCAGTTTGAAGTACAAATGTGCTATCTAGGTGCACTGTATAATGACGACAGTATTGTTGCTGTTACAGGTAATAGCTTTCTGGATCATAATTTCTTATGCAAGTACAATACATCTATACAATAGACAGCTTAATTCAATGTGTTCACCTGATCTTTCTCTAAGGTACAGATATTACTAACACAAGAAAAAAACGGCTTCAATTTTGAAACTCAACTGGTTTTCTCTCTGTCCTCCATTAGGCTCTATCTTGACGCAACTTAAGTCGCACATGATGGTCATTTTGTGTTAGTGGAATTTTGATGCTCCTAACATCAAGCTCGGAGATGCTTTTCAAATAATCAATTTGTTACATTTACTGTGCCACTCTTTTGCCAACTAAAGCTCATATTTCTACTGCAAGTGCAATTAAGATACATCATATTTTTCGGCGAAAACTATGGTCTCCATTCTGAGTAGTGACCTTCGTGCGAAGGAGTCCTGGATTTCTTGAAACAATGTCTTCCTTCTGTTACCAATAATCATGCACAGTGTCCATCTCTGGCAAGTCTTTTAGCAATATCAAAAAGAGAGAAACTGATCCTCTAATATTCCAACTATACAGCATGATTCAAATTCAGCGAAGTGTTGATATACTGCATTTGATTCAAACATGTCTCATGGTGTCCAATAAGAAAAACAAATCTCCTTTTAGAAGTTGTATATCATGTATATAAATCAAACATGATTTTCGTGTTTATAGAGACGCCACTAATATCACTCGTATTTGTATATTGCGAAATTCGAATAGAAGTCATCGTTCTAATTTTTAAACACGTCTTCCAAATTTCATTTATTTTACATCATTCTTCCTTGGTATCGGGATTTTGTATGAAAAGTCTCCTTTCTGTTTCTTAGTAAATAAATAAAAAATTAAAAAAAAAAATAGAATTAGGTTACCCATTCTAGGAAAAGAATAATTTTAGTAAACATTTATTAAAATAGTTGTCCTTTTTAAATGAAAATATTATATTTAATAAAGAAGAAAAATATATAAATATTAAAATAATCATCTCAATTATGCTACCAACAGTCAAAAACCCCATTGAAAGTGAATTTTAAAACTAAATACTTTATATATAGTGTTATTTAAGGCAGTCAAGCCTTATTTGATTAGAAAAGAAATATTATTTATAATATTAAAACATTACTTAAACTTTCATTGAGCTTAAATATAATTAAAAGACCTGAATAAACGCGAATGCATTGCTCAATATAGGTTGCTTTCGGAGTTTTTAATTAAATTCAATGAACCATTAAAACGGAGGCTTAATTAATGCAATCTTATCGCCTCCATTAATATAGCATATATTCTGACAGAATTTAAAATCTCTAATTTAATGAGAAAAACAAGATTTAATTTAGATTCTAACGAATGCTCCAGCAATAGATTAATTTTTCACTTAACATCAAAGGAAATAGTTTTTTTTTTTTTTTTTTTTTTTTTTTTTTTTTTTTTTTTTATAAAAAACCAACTAATTAAATTGAACGGTAATGAAGAACAGAATTTTTTTAGAACTTCTAATTACCACGACTTTTTTATTTTAAAAGCAAAAATTGCGTTCGTTTTCACTTTTATTTAATCATTTGTGATTAAAATTTTCAACATTTTTTATTAATTAAATAATTAAATAGAAATTAGTTATTCTTCTAACACGTATTAAGTCATGGCGCTTCAATTTGATTTACATTTCCCCATTAAAATATTATAGAGAGGATAAATAGTTGTTAATGTGTAATAAGTTATTAATTATTAAACTACATATATTCATCCGATCCTACTTGATTTTTTGGTTTGCTTATATTATAGATAATTTAAAGAAAAATAATTATTTCTATTTTATAACGATGATATCCTTTTTGTAAAAAATGACTAGTAAAAAAGTAGTTTAAATTCTAATATGCGAAAGTTCTTTTTTTCCTTCACGTTTTGGTGAGCCAAAAGAACAAAATGAATTTATTGCCAAACGTTATTCACACATATTTGACATAATCTCTCTGACAATTCAGAAATTTTCCATGTTGCTAATTTAAAGTCGGCAAGCTGTGAAACAATATTTTTGTTGCTGAAATCTACAAGGTTTGTTCAATGGTCACTTTTCGCACATTAAAAAAGAACATTTAACATAGAAAAAGAGATTATAATCAAGGAACCACACACACACACAAATACATGCATACATACATACATACATACATATATATATATATATATATATATATATATATATATATATATATATATATATATATATATATATATATATATATATATATATATATATATATATATATATATATATATATATATATATATATATATATATATATATATATATATTGTTCGTTTGGTTTCCTACTTATCAAATGGCCAATGACTACTATTTGCTATGATTTTTGACACCATCTGCAATAATACATTTCTCAGACGAATGGCCCGCATACTGCTAACCTATCCAATCCTCTCATTCATATCATAAATTGCAAACCTATTTTGCAGCAGATACGTTAAAGCGGTGAAGGTTCCTAAATATATTTTTATAACACCGTGAGAAAAAATGCAATTTTACGTGGTTAATCTCTGATCTCATTTGAAAACTCCATCTGGTTTCAATCAACAACCGAATACAAAATCTCGTAATCCATGAGCAATCAGAATGTTAAACAGGCACGCATATACAGAGTTTGAAACATTGATTTATTGAAGCTGAAACTTCATTTTTACTTATGTCCTGAAGTCAGATTATCGTTATGGAAAATTTTCACATTGACTCCTATTACTTCTAGCGAAAGCTCTATGCAAACTGAGTCTGAATTTTTCATTAATTATACAAAAAAAAAATAATAATTTCTATATATGTGCGACATTTAACCTTAAAAGGTATTTGAAAATGATTTGACTGAAATCCAAAATTAAAGGATTAACCTACGCAATAATTCTAGTTTTATTTTGCTTTCTTACTGAATGAATTAAGTTCCAATGGCTGATTCATTTGAAATTCTGAAAAGAACTACCCTCTTCTATTTACAATGGTTTGTATCAAATAATATTTTTGTTTAATTCAACTGCCCCACTTCATTCTTCAACTACAAAATTATATATTTTTTTCGCATTGATTGCAAATATCAATTTTCTACTTTCTTTACATTTTCTTGATTTTTTTTCACAGTTGCTGTGGTGATATCCTTCTGTATCTGCTGGTCACCATTCCACGCTCAGCGTCTCCTGGCTATCTACACCACCGAAGTGACACCAACTCTGGTGGTCACCTTCACAATACTCACTTACATTTCTGGTGTCACCTACTACCTGAGTGCGACCATCAACCCCATTCTCTACCAGCTGCTGTCAGTCAAGTTCAGACAAGCTTTCAAGGATACTTTTAGCGTCTGCTGCAAGTGTCTCAGAGGATCCAGTGCCACGGAGAAGGAGATGTCGTTCCATTGCGATAATTCCAGATATAAAATAAGCTGCCATCAGCAGAGCAAAGAACAGTTCAACAACACTGTGAGCTGGGTCTGTGGAACACCTAACAACCACAGACAGCCATGAAGATTGATTTTTCCCCCATTCCATCTTCTCTATGATATTCAGTATTATTCTGTCAATGAGTGTGTGTATTATAAAATATGTTTATTGAGAAAGATAACTATTATCTTTTAACGTTAATCATCATTCAAGTCAGGGTTACCTAATTACTGAAATTAAATGCTCAGTTTCGAGAGAAATGAATTCTATAATGACGATTCAGTTGATTTCGAGGGATTAGAAGCTTTTTTTTTCCTTTATTTTATCGGGAGAATGCCAGCTATGCAATTAGAGGATTACATTTTATGTAAAAAAATCCTTAAATATAATGGGTCTTCATCATAACAACATATTCGTCTACGTAAGAGATATTATTTTAGCCTTTGGATCTCCAGTAGTTTATGGATAATGCCTTGCATTTTTAAATTTAACAGAAAATTAAATTTGAAATTTTTACTAATCAATTATTGAAATGATTTCTCCTTGAATTCCAAAACTATCATTAGAAAATTACCAAAAAAAATGTCATTTTTGTTGGAGACTTTTAATTTTAAATTAAAACCGTTTAATCTATTTTTCTTGTTTTCTTAATCTAGCAAACAGGCATTTAGAAAGCAACTTAATTTTTTAGTTTAATTTTATAATTAATTTATATTATTTGTTTTTAATAATTTATTTCTTCATGATTTTTAAAAATTATATAAAATTATTTTTTTATAATTTCATACATACTTCTTCAAATATTTTCTGAAAAATGAAAAAAGTCATACAATTTAGGATTAATACCATTGTATCAGATCTGACTTGAATAATGCAAATTTTCAGAAATGCTGATAATTTTGACCCAAGTTAACACTCAAAAAAAGCATGGGAAACTTTAGTTTTGGAACCTAGTGTCAATTTTGTAAGAAAAATAAAATCTGTAACGCCATAGAAAATGTAAAAGGATGTTCAGTTCAATATATATTTGAAAGTTTCATCTATAACTTTAGTTCTGTTGCCTCCGAGAATGAACTGGCACCGTTGGGTATACCATATAAAAATGTTTGAGAATTTAGCTCATTAAAAATGTGAAGAAAAATGAAATTAAAATATAAATCCATCTTGAGGAATTTTCCTAAATTTCATTTGCTTAGAATGATGCGAATGGCATATATAAAGAACTGAAAGAAATTAATAATTCTAAATAAACAGAACGACTTTTATTTAAAAAATATAACTTCCTGATGCAGCAAATAAAATATTATAAAAATAGTATTTAAAAAGAAATAATTTTAAGGTTTATAATGATGTTTTTGTTTTTTTAAAGAAGAGAGCATGATTTTTGTAATTAGGTAACCCTCATATAAAAATGAGGGTTACCTAATCCTCACCTTCTAATCCTCATCCTCAAATGAGGGTTGAGGGTTGAGGATGAGGGTTACCTAATCCTCATCCTCAAATGAGGTTACCTTCATCATATGACTATATGATATTCAAACTTTACAAATGTGTAATGTCAATGACATACATTTTCATGAGATATTTATATCATTCATCCTTTCTGTTTCCTTTTATACTCTGCATGTCTTGAATGTAATTATACCAACTTCACTATTTAGTGATTAAATATATGCATGTATTAGTTCCTCATTCCATATAATTTAAACCTATTTTCCTCTTCTGACAACAGTTTTGATTTTTATTGAAGAAATATTCCAATTATTTTAATTCAAATTGTGGGAAAATTGATACATTTTCTCATCAATACTTATGTGTAATAGATATCGATGTCTTTTAAATGTAGAAGGCGTTAGAAAGCACACTGAGATTTTATGTTGTTTTTCCAAATATCAAGATTAAAATTTTGTACTTTAAAAAAAAATTGAAATTAAAATGATGAGATTTGAAAAATAAGAAAGACGTCGCTTGTTCTTCGCATATATGTATATTGAATAATTTAAATATTCTATTTCTACAAATATTCCAATTTTATCTCTTTTTATTAAAATGAAATCTATATTTACGTTTAATTTTATTTATTAAATTTGAATATTTATGTAATGAAAGATATATTTTAGAATTTAAGAAGGATTGTTTTTTTTTTTTTTTTTTTTTTTTTTTGCTTTGCTGATAAAGTAGAAAATTAATTATACTTAAAATTTACTTTTTCCTGCAAATTTAGAAACTATTTCTTTTCAAGGATTGGTAGCAAACGATTTGTTTGAAGTCATTTGCTCAAAATTTATTAAAATATTCTGAATTCGATGATCGTATTATTTTAAATAGAAACGCACATTAGTTAACACCTGTCACAAAATATCTAACCAATAAATTTTTGAAATATTATGTATGTTATATGATATATATTTGTTCTTCATGTTGTTCATGTTCCGGTGTTGTATATATTTGTGAGTGTTATGATTATTGTGTCACTATGTGGATTTCAGTAACATGAACAGGAGTTTAATAATAGTAGGATATGAAACTTTTACAAATGACATAACTGCTTCTGTTTTCCTTGAAGTGTTTGATTATTTCTATTAAATAATGAAGTTTAAGGATATAAAAGAAAAACTTTAGTAAAACATATCATAAAAAGGCATGATTTCTTTTATTTCAAAATCATCAAGTTTTATATATGTGTATGATGACAAAGCTAAGAGGTCCAAACAATTAAAAATGAACCCATTTAGTAAAGTTACAATTATCCCAAACTGAAAAATCCATGGTTAACTGCGATATGTTCTAAAATTTTCAATATGATGCACGTAAGCAAATTACTATGTAATTAACTATCATTTTTCAATTATCGAAACTGTACCATTATTTTATCTACTACGATTAATTTCAAAGTAAATATGATTTTAGTTTTAATATCTAAAAGAATATCAGCATTTTAACTGAATCAATGCCCATTTTGTCAAAACTAAATTACATATTAATGGAATCGTACAACAAATTAAATCAATTAGGTTAGCAAATCGTATAATTTAATAATTTTGACCGGAAGAAGGGCTTAAATTTATAATTCCAGTTGAAGAATTTTCGATATTTATTAAATGATTTATTTGTGAACTTAATTATCTAAATATTTATAAAGTAAGATATTATGTAATAAAATTATAACTTTCATTTTGATTATCTTATAGAAGATTCCAAACAATTTATTCAAAAGAAAATTCATGAAGCACATTATCATAAAATTTATATTAAATGTCCTGTAATTACATATTTCCTTTTTAACTTAATTATATACACTGATTATTAATATTTTCGATAATAACTGTTATTTTGCCTATTTCAGTCACAAATTCTCAAAATTTATATGAACTTGCTTTGTTGTGATATTATTTACATCATCACAGCTTAATTAAGTAATATCTGACTTTAAAGGTAATTTACTTATTTTCCTGAAACAAATTATTACATTTTCATTCACTTAAACTAAAATTCAACGCTTGATTAAGTTAACATGTTATTTCATGTAAATAGAAAAGTGTTATCATGTTAGTAGAAAACTATTATCATCATGATTAATAGAAAAGAACTAAACAGTTATGTCGTTAATTTCCGACATAGCTTTAATCTAACTTAACGGAAATGAGCTGCTTATTCATAAAATTAATTCGGTGTTTTTATTATTATTATTATTATTATTTATCCTTTCTTTACAATTCTACTCTATCTCCCCTTCTCCTAAGTCATAATTTATTACAACCATTTATTACAACCATTTTAACCCTAATTATTATTTAATTATTATTGAGGGAATTGGAAAAGTTTGTACCTTCAAAAAAGTATTTTTTTTATATATTTACATTACATGTAATCATGCATTACATTTAAAGCATCATTAAATAAGGAACATTCTTGTTATTACAGATATATATAAAGTGAGCAGATTTTAAAAGTTGAAAACTCATTAAATGAATTTTAAAATTAATTTAACAAGAGCTTCTAAAATAGAAAGATAAAATTATTTGTCTTTTCTTCACAATTTTTTTTTTTTTTTAATTTCGTTATATTTATACATATTTTTTTCATAAAAAAAATTGTCTGAAATTTTGTTTGCAATATCTACGAGAATTATAAATCGAATAAACTATTTTTTAAAATTATTTTTGGGAGTTTGAACAATAATATATTTTTAAAAACCTATATATAATAAGAAAGATGACATTTTCTTAGATTTTCATGATATTTAACATCTTTCTTATTTTAAATATATTAAAATGAAAATGTTATTCTATTTATTGATTCTATACTCAATTTTTATTCTTATTCCGAAGTATTTCTTTCTCATAATTGTTTTTTATTTCTGAAAGCACCAATTTGCAATTATGAAATGAAAAATTATGGCATCTTAACACATTTTCGATTCAGTATTACAAATAATTCAAGAAAATATTTATTTTAATTCTATTTTATAATGAAAAAATCCATTTTTTCTATAATTCTAATTATTGCATAGCATATAATGCAAAATAATACAAAGCATAAATATATACTGTTCGTTTCAGTATCCTGACACCACCACTTTTGGACGATTCTATCCCACTAAGGGGTGAGACACGGAAGGATGAGAGAATTTCCAGAATTCTTCTTCATTGTTTGACCTTGATACCGGCCTTATTAGATACTTTTTCGCTCAATTTTTTTTCAAGTATATGTAAACATCGTGTCGTTTCTGACCTTATTGTTTTATTTTAATTTAGTCTGCTAGTAACCCGAGTTACTTTATTTTTAGATGTAAACATCTTCGCTTTCATCTTTCCTCTCACCCCTATTTTGACTAATTAAACCCATCCTAAAGCATGTGCAAAGACGCGGAGGATTTTGGAATTCGTTAGCAAACAATATATCCCCTTTATTTGCAATTCAAATTTCAACGATTTTCTTTGACGAAAACTTTCCAATTCCCTCAGAGATACTATTTATTTATTCATTCATAAATGTATAATTTCTTTATATATAATCCTATTTATTTATTTTCTAAAAGTTGAAAAAAATGATGTTAAACGAAAGCAGCTTTGATGCAGTGTAAAATATATTTTTGATTTCTAAACAGAAATGAAAATGTTTGGACATACATGTAAATTACTAATTTATTTTACACATTGTTTCAGGAGATTATGTAAAAGTTCATAAAATCAATCAAACAGAATTCACTTTTGATATGCTATACCATACGTCATATAAATGTTTAAAATAAAAATTGAAATTATGTTTCTTTTTTTATAAATTACTGTATAAATGTTTCATATAGATGTATATATAACTTTTCTTAACACTGAAAAACTGAAAAAACTGTTACACACTGTCATAAACATTGGATAAATTGGTTTTAAAAAATATCTTAGAAAATATAACACAAATATTTTGATTTCGTTGTGGGCACCTTAATGTTGAAATAGCGAATCTAATTTAGACCCAGGAGACTGCTGAACTTATAAGCCGAAATCAATAAGCAGAAACTCTCAGTCGTAACATAAACATATCCATATTATCCCAAGGCTACAACTCCAAGCCCAATAAATTTATTTATTTATTGAAATATTTGATTGCCATAAAATGCTTATCTTTAATGGTGTATTTTCAGTGTGAAATATGCATGCACTCTGTGTATTACGCTTTATTAAATATGTGTGTATTTGGTGTACTGCAAAACTAAATGATTATTGTTGTAAGTGGATGAAATCGATGTGCAGTGTCGTTATTCCTAAATAAATCATTCTTCTGCTTACTCTATGTTTTGCGTCTTCCATGATTTTTTTTCTGAAACTTGATCTTTAACTTTTTAACATATGCACTTCTTTTTAGGGTATTAACAATTACGAAGGGTCAATTTAATTACAGATTATAAGAAAGTCGTTCTTTGTGTGTGTGTGTGTGGTTTCCGGGTAAGAAAGCTCGTTTTACATATAAAGTAAAGGCTGTTGAATGGATACCGAGTCAATGCACCCCGGCTTTAGCGACAAACTTGGCATTCTTTTGGCGATGAAAAAAATGAAGGATCGTGATGTTCGAGAAAGAGAAATGGAGAAAAGCAAATAAATAAATGCAAAATAAATGCAACAATTAGATACATGATTCGAAATTAAAATATCAAATTTTATAACGAGCAGTTTATTTCTAATCTATAAATAAAATAGGAAGCAAAAGTTTTAGAATTTCTAGATATCTGCAAATCAACATTTTCTTTTTATATTTTTGATTGAACAACTTTTATCAATGCTATATCTCTTAACCACTACAAGTAAATTTTTTTAATTGATTTTATTTTTATCATTTCTCAGAATATGCTATATATACTCTGTACTCTTAAGATTGTTTTAGAGGTGATATGAGTCATTATATTCAGGAAAAAACAGAAGAAAGAATTTTTTTTTAACTAATGGGGTGTAGAATATATCACATTTCTCTTGGACTTTCAAGTTACTTAAAGTTTGTGATTAAGACAGAGCAATTTGAATATGTGTAAAATAATTTAATAAAATTTTGTTATGCTTTCCATGGAAAAATTAATTTTAAAGTTAATTTAAATTTCAGATTAAAAATTAATATTATTTAATTTAAAATTAAAAATAATAATTTAATCATGCATTAAATGTTAATATATAATTATTTCAAACCCTGCTATTAACTTTAAAGAACAGTTAGAGATACAGAAACAAAACTTAAAACAGTTTTATATTATCAGAATTGTTTAATTTCGTAAAGATATAATCATTATATTTTTCAGTCACTTTCTGATACACAACAAGATATTTAAAATTGTATATTCTAAAAAAAATGCACTCTTTTAACGTTTTCGAAACTTTATCATTAAATATATTTTAAGACTTATTTAGTAATGAATTTGAGTAACCGTTGATCGCTAGAATAAAAAGAAGGAAAAAAATATAAAACAATACCTACAATAATAAAGTGTAGGTGCATTAATTAAATTAAATTAAATTAATTAAAAACATATTAAGGTTTTTTAAATCATTTATAAAGATATGTTTTTAAAAATATATGGTAATTATTTTTACAAAATATTACTGCGTAGAAAATATAATTATAGTCAACTAAAAATAATTTTTATAGCAAATAAAAAAATCGTAATAAACCAGAAAAGCGTATATGAAACTGACAATAAAATGCAAATACACAAAACTTACTATTTTAATATCACTTTTCATTCCTAAATGACATTAGTAAACAAAGCAATTGTTTATTAAGTTTCTTGTAGTTTAGAAAAAAATATTTTCAAATTTACTATATAGCATTTAATAAGAATTTTTGAGCTTTATTAGCTTCATTCCTAAAGATTTCAGTTTCATAAGAAAGAATTCCCTTTTATAGATATGTTATGACATCTCATCGATTTAACATCCTATTGCTAAAACCCTTAAGAATTTTCCTTTTTACACATTCTAGTCAAAAATGGGAAGGTGACAGAAACATCTGCGATGGTGAGATGGAACTCATTTTCCGGTGCCCCCTTTCAAATATTATCACATTGAATGTTCGAAGTTGACATTTCCACTTCTACTTTAAACACGAATGAAATAATTCTGTATTTTTGACATGAAAAGTTAGAATATTTTGAGAAAATAAAAATATTTTCAAAAATGTATAAAGTACTTAAAAAGATATTTGAAGAGTCAAGTAATACTAGCCACCATTTGACTATCAGTTTGTTAGCTTAAATTATTGACTCTTTAGGTTGTTAAATTATTAACATAGATACATTTCTTTAAAAGAAGCATTTTACTTTGTAATTTGATACGTCTAAAACACACGAATTCAATTAAAACAGTTTACTACAAATAAAAAAGTGCAATATTAAATAAAAGTGGAATTGAAAATCCTACTACGGAATGAATGATTTGCAAAAATACGTGCTTTAAAACTTCGACGGAAAGTTTGAATCTCAAAAAACAACAACATTTTTTTAAATAGTGTATCGAATTTAATTTAAAATATTATTAAAGTTAATTGAAAAATTGTATCAAAATGAAATTGATATAATTAAAAGGGTAATTTTTTTGTAGTTTTAGGATAATACGTAATGCAACTTTATAAGATAATTGTTTTAAAAGATATGAGTATCAATTTCCGTAGGCAAGTCATAATGATTACGGCTAGACTTAATATACGGATACCAAAATTGAAACATTTTGGAGCAATTTTGCACCAAATATAAACGTGACAATTTTTTATTGCAACTTTAAAACTTTTGTTAGATTTCTGATATATTCCTAGTGTTTCAGGCTTTTAGAGAGTATTTGGATGATTATTATGATTTTGATATGCTTGGCGAGAAACGATATATTAATCTTAAGTCTTACCACGGTTATTTGTCTGGTCGTGGTTAAGCCTATTTTTCACTTGGTTTAACTTTTTGTTTGAAGCCTATTTCTTCAATTTTTTTTAATTTTCTTTCCTCTATCTGAATGCTCTCTTAGGTGACTTCTCGAACTATCTCCAGAACACTTCTAATCATATTTTGCAGCTCCATTGATTTGCTAAATGTAGCGTTTCACTTAGTACAGTTGTAAAACTGTTCAATGAATGAAGTAGTCTGAAATTTGCGTGATGTTTTGTTTATATCTGGGTGTTTCTATTAAACAATTAGTAATAACTGTAATAACTTAGTAATTTCTGTAGCATCTACGTTAGTGTTTTATATTTATGTATTTAGCGTTTATATGTATTGTTCAATCAAAAAATATACTAGTATTGCAGGAAATAAGTTTTAATCAAATATGAAATAAAAGACATACTCATCAATCTTCTTTTATATTCAAACATTTTAACATAATATTTTTATGGAAATCATTCTGCGGATGTACGGTGAATGATATTGGTTAGTGAAAGACGACTCTATTCCGCGTGTAACCAAGAAACACGAAGAACTGAGAATGAAAACACATTCGAGACATTTAAAGAACAGGTTTTTCAGGAATTATTTTTGAATACAAATAATTATTTATTTTATATGCACTTTATTATGCACTTTTAAAAAAACTCACGACATTAGAAAGTTTAAATAATGAATTGCATTGAAGAATTGTCTTTTCATTATGCTTCTTCCTTCATTTAGATATCTCGAATGTTCAGTTGAAATTCTTATTTAAAAAAGATAAGGCAAAATATTCAGTGTTCCCCGATTCCTTAGAAGTTCACTGGAGCGTATAGATTCTCACTGGAGCCGGGAATTAGCTCTTGATCTGTGAGAATTCTTTCAAAAGTCGTATTAAAAAAACCCGGCTCCAGTGAGAATTCCAAGAAGGATCGAATGTCTCGTTAAAAGCGAAACCGCCTTCCGGAAGAGCTTCGTATTTCTACTTTTCTTCGAAATTTTTTCACTTTTAATTGATGCTCACCTTGCAGAACGCCTTTGTGAACTATTTTAAGAAAACCCATTTGGTACTAATTTTCTCCCCTGTTGCTGAATTACAATCATCCTGACTAAATTAACTCTCAAGTCACTTCTTTGTAAGAAGAAAGAATTGACTTGTTCTTAACATGCATTCGGCTGTTAAGCTCTGATTGATATAGAAGTTATAGCAGCTATAAAGTAAATTTCAGTCCGCCACTAAATTTTCCCATGATGGCAAAATATTTTCTTATATTTCTTACTAAAATCAATATCGATGCATACTGTACAATAATATCATGTTACTGACAGTCATATCGAGAATCTGATAATTTGATGGTTTCCTTTTTGAAATAGAAAAATACATTTGCAGAGAAGAAAATAAATTTAAATGTAGAGCAGATCAAAAAAAAAATCCTAAGTTCTTAATGCGTTCTATTTTATTGAATTGCATACATTTCTATATATTATACGCAAACATACGTAGTAAAGAAATCAGATATATTACTTACTGCGGAGTGGCAACAGTTCAATTGTGAATAAGCCATTGTACGAAAGTTTCTGACTGTTTTCTGAAGGGGTTTACAGCTGCACTTAATTCAACAATTCGCTTAGCTAATTAAAGAATTTGCAAAAAAATTATGAAATTGTTCAGAAAAGGATTCGCAGTGTCTCTAAAATCTCCATTCAGTCAGAGGAAAGAAATGAAAATGAAAATCAAGATCCTGACATCAAACATAAAATTTAATATACTATGAAATTAGACTTGAGCATTGCCTGGCAGATATTCGTTATGACTTGCATCATTAAAGTTTGTAATGCATTATTTCACATAATATGATAAATCACTTCTTAAAATAGCAAGAAATTCTACGAAATAATTGATAAGTCATGATAAATTATTTAATAAAATAACTCGAAGTTCTAGTAAATAAATTAATTATGATCTCTAATGGCAACACATACACATTTTAATCTGTCCAATCAATAATTCGTGTCGACTGAGTCCATTTAAAATATATTTTTTAATCATATTAACAAAATGAAATTTTAATACACGTATTCAGTTTTATCTGTTTAATAGTCAGAAAAGTCATATACTCCGAAAAATAGATGATCATTAAAAATGACTAGTTTATTTCTAATATCACATTAATGATGTATTTTTATATTATGAATCAGAGTGACGCTTCCATATCTGATAAACTTTTATTCATTTACGTCTCCAAATTTATCAAAATAGATTCGTCTGATATCTCATGATGTTTACGTCCAGTCCAACGATTTATCAGAAACACGGCTCTAACAAGATGCAAAAAGTCTCAGCTCCTACATAGGAAAAATAATGAGTTAAGCCTCTTATACAGTCTGAGATTGCATTTCATACATGTTAAATTCAATGTCATCTCTTATTGATATTTATACTAGAGATTACTAGAGAAAAGTTTTGTCATTCATTTTTTTTTTTTACTTGCCAAAATTTTCAAAACTACAGAATAAAATAAAAAAAATTAAGTAAATTTAAATTTTAAAACTTATAATTCGATTTAGGAGTATTTGAGTATTCTTAAATCACCTAACGAATATAAAACTCAGTAAATATAAAAAGTTTTTTTTGACGTTATATTAAAGATTTTTAAACATATTTCTTTTGTGTTATTAAAAAATTCTCGGCATTTATGCCATTATATTAAACCTTTCATTGTTACATTAAATTACAGCATCTGAATCATGTACTTCTTTATATAATTGTTTTTCTATTTGCGTTTATTTAATGAAACTAAATTTTAAGAAATATTTATTAAGTACTGCACCCTTTAATAATTATTCGCTTATCACTGTCCATGTTTCATATATAAATGTCTATATTTTATAACTTCAAGGATAATTATCGAACAATTAAACAAAATCTGATTTTAATTTTAAGATTTCAGAGTAGATAATCTGATATATAACACATGACAAATCAGATAGTAGTAAAACATCTACAGATTGAACAATATTTTTTCAATGTAAAAATATTTTTTTTACACCACTATATTTTGCATCGTAGATTCATTGGTAATTATAAATTTTTTTACCATTAACAAAATATATCACATTGATTTATGTATAATTCTTTTTTCTTCTATTTGAAAATCATCATTTTGGCTATTTTTTTTAGAATTTTCGTATATAAAATTTAAATTAAATTAAACATGAATGAGCGAGTGGTTGCATTTTAAAGATTGCAAATCTGAATAATCTGAATAAAAATGTTACGATAGCCTGATGTGTAAAATAAAGCGGGAAATACATTTCTAACTGAATACATAAATACCTTGCATATTTATGAGTTTATAAAATTCGAATTCAATCATCATTCATCAATGGTCAGATGACGAATTTATATAAAAAAGATTAGGCTGGAATAATATGAGGTATCTCTTTACTCATCACTATTTATGGCATACTTCAGGTGCGTGAAGACAAATGTATTTCAATATTCTCATTATTCATGCAGTATTATTATTATAAATAATTGCATATCCGCACCAAAACCAAAAACGATCAGAGTCTGAATGAAATCGAGCGCAGGGCGACTGAGGGACGAACAAATTTCTACGTCTGAGCCACTGATGTGACATCATGCTGTGCAACCCTTATTGGAACTAATCATGCTTGCATTCATAAATATAATTTGCATTCATAGATTCTATATTAAGAATTCTTTTCTTTATAAATTATCCCAAATGATAATGGATAAACATGCATCGATGCAGAAGTCAGTATTCTTGCTCCAGAGGAAAGCAGTCTGGAACACAGCATCCAAACGCGAATTTAATTCGAAAAAAAGCTCACTTATGTTTGGGCACGTACATTTCGAGGCAAAAGATCAAACAACTATCCTATTTATAATTTCCTGCATGAATAAAATATTTCAATACGATAAAATTACTGATGCGTCTTACAGCAAACGACTTATTTTATTCAGGCATTATGAAATTAAAATATAATACGTAAATGTTATTTAAGAGATGGGGATTTATGATTTAAAAAAATACGAAATGTATATCTTTTTCAAAACATCATTTTAATTATTTTTATTTAAAATGTGTTAAATGATGTATCTGTTTCAGATCTTCTATGCTTTTAATCAGTATAATTAAAAGTTAGACGAAGTTCAGTATATTTCATCTCTTTAATATTCTAAATGTTACGCACTAATATTTAGAATAAGATTGTTAATTATTTTTACCAAGCAGAATTTATGATCGGAATAGTTTCAGTTGTTGATTTTACATTTTCATTGTTTGTTGGTTATATATATATATTTTTTCAAATTTCACATTATATTCATTTACAAAAGAATGGCGATCATTTTCAAAACACCTCTCAAACTTTCGATCTCATCTTACATATTCTTTTACAGTCTGCGAGTAAAGTCACCAATTTCAGAATGAAACAAGTTATTTTTAGATATTTTTTGTTATTAAATTAAACAAAATATTAGTTTGAAGTAGTTTGTTTCACTTTTTTAATTGTGTTAATAATAAATTATAAATAATTTAATTAAAGTAAATAAATTAATGAAAGAAAAAAAAAAATTCCTCAAACATTTTATGTTATTACTACCTATCCATCATCACAATTTAAAGTAATATGATGTGATTATAACATTGAATTCAAGATCACTTATTAAATAAATCCTTTTAAAATGTAACTCAATAAGCAACCTCTTGAGTTGCTCTTCTCTCTACGTGAGAGGCGTTAAAAACAGTTTTATCTGGCTTCAATTTTGTGTATTTGTTTTATTCATTCCAACTCAAATTTTACTCAACCTCCTTGAGTCCTTAGCTAATGACGGCTAACAAGAAATGTTAGATAGTTTTCCCTCTATCCCCAGAGATCGTTTAGTCATTTAACCCGAGTCCTTTCCTCCTCTAGAATACTAGATTAAATCGACTAAACCAGATGCCGGGACACCGACTTCTCACCCTTTCCATGAGAAGTAATGAAATAACGATTCCTCAGGGGGATCGGATCTAATGACGTTTCTGCAGAAAATACCAAGGCATGTGTAGCTATAGGGATTGGTGCAACACAGCATTTTCTCGTTATGTTATGGCTCACTTTTATCTTTTTTATATAGGAATTAATTCGAAATTACTTGTTAACCATGACCTTTTAAGTAAGAAATGATTTCAATATAGAAACGAGGACATTATTACTAATCAATATCATAGCTGACAAATGAAATAAAGATTCTTCTCGGGATCAGATCTAATGATGTTCTGCAGAAAGTGCCAAAATCTGTATAGCTATAGAGATTGTATGAACACAGCATTTTCTTGATGTGTTACGACTCACTTTTATTTTTTTGATACAGAAATTAATTTGAAATTACTTGTCAGGCCTGATCTTTTAAGTCAGAAATGGTTTCAATATTGAAACTGGAGTATTGTCTCAAATGATTAATATTGATGAATATCATAACTGATAAATGAGATAATGATTCTTTCCTTTTCGGATCAGATCTAATGACCTCTCTGCAGAAAATACTAAAACATGCATAGCTATAGGGATTGTTGTAACGCAGCATCTTCTTGCTATGCTACAATTCGCTTTTATCTTTTTGCGATAGGAATTGATTTGAAATTATTTGTTAACCCTGACATTTTTACCAGTCAGTACAGGGTATTTTTGACCCCATTATTTCTCTTTTGTTTAAAGATTCTTGAGATTTATATAAGTTTGCACATGTTTCTTCCTATATCTTTATGGACGAGCTAAAAGAAGATTCGAAGAGCAGAAAATAATGAAACAATGTATCTTATTTTTTGCAGGAAGTCTGTGGTTAAATTGATCCCTGCGTGCGCTAACATTTCAGATTCTTTTATGACAGTAAGAAGCATAGATTAAGAGAACATTTTGCAAGTCTTCCTACTGATAAACAAACCGATGATAGCTTAGATTCTTGATAGTCATGAAATTTTGGAAAGCGATCATGAAGCAGAATTGGAACAAAGTGCAAATTTTGAATACTCTGGATACTCTGAGTGAGTTCTTTTCTGTTCACGAAAAAGTAGTAAATACTTATAAAAAATGCATTCTTTTTTTATATAAATGTCTTAAAATTTATGATAACAATTCATTTTATTCAGAATAAGAAATTATAAAAGTATTCGTTGAATAAGTATATAAAAAAGAAAGGCCAAAATTTTGAATTTTATTATTGTTATGAATCTTTAAGCTTTTTTTCAAACTTTTAAAATGTAAAATGTAAATTTTCTTATTCTTCCAGTATTTTTCTACGAGAAAAAAACTACTTACATTAAAAATAATAAGTTTTATATGAATAGAATAGGGAAAAGAAAACAGAAAAGGTATTATAAAAAGGCCCTACGTTCTGTTTCGTTTTTTTAAAATTAAAAATCACATCTGTATTTTAAATAAGAACATATTTACATGGGAAAACAGTTATGTTTTCTGACGAAATTTTATTTTCACTCAAAAAAGCAATAAGATAAGGAGTAAGTGACAGACAATTTGGGGTCAAAATGACTCTCTCGGTGATCTAATGTTTAAAAAAATGGGTGAGTATGGTTATGTAAGAAAGGATATCAACATTGAAACTAGAAAAAATTCTCAAATGATTTAAAATAATTAATATCATAGCACAAAAATGAACAACATATTTTTTAATAAAAAATTTCCATCGAAAAGAACAAAAGTTGTTGTCATATGATTTTATTCTGACTAGAAGTTAAAGTTTTCAGCTCGCCTTTCGTTTAGTTATAAAATAAAAAGCTTGGTTGCATTCGACGATCAACTGTTCGGTCGCTCACAACATGAAAAGCATTAAGTGAATCAAGTCGTTGATAAACTACATCTTATGATAACAAAAGATACTGTTTTACAATTTATACACATATATCTATGAAATACACATTATATTTATGAAATAAAAGAAGAACATTCCGAATGGCAAAGTGTGCTTGAAAATTGGCGAATAAAACGGATGAAATTGATCAAGAAGTTAAGGTTGCTATAAAGTACTCTTATGCTATATCCATAAAAAATGGCAGAAAACGAACCAGTGACTATTGGCAATATATCTACGCCATGAGCTTTCGTACTAAATAAAAATTATTTTGATTACATATCGAAGTTAATTTATATATCCAAAACATTTTATTTTAAATACTTTTGACTATTTTAAATGTCTTTTTTTAATTTATTTTAAATACTTTTTAATAATATTCATTATTTTAAAATCTCATGATGACATATAGTGGCCACGACCTCTTGTAATAAATATAAATTGTCATTTCAATTGACTAGTATTTCGCTTTTATTAATTACTTTTAATATATACGGAACTATATGCTGTTTTATTAATATAAATTTGTTTCCTAATATTTGAATTTCGATGGACATATTTACCAAAAAATAGGACTTATAATTAGATACTTCAATATAATTCAGTTTTTACAGAAATACTATTAAAAAGAGGAATCAAAAACTCTCTGAAAATACTTTTATAAAAAGTACGAAAAGAGTCAAAGTTCACGAAAAAATATTATTTTTTAAAAAAGTTAAATAATAATACTTTATTTCATTAATAAAAATTTGAGAAAATCCTAATTTATATTCAGAGTTATTTCTTTTTCATTTTAATTAGAATTCATTATGGAATTATGTTCTGGAGAAATTAACATGAAGATTTAATTTGTACCTCAATTTTCTTATTTTATTTAAAATTGATAATGGGCCTTAAACCAGAAGTAAAAAAAAATTATCTTAAGAGGATTATGTTTCCATAATTTCTACTAAGTAGGTGACCTAATTAGCAAACTTTGCAGCCTTTTATTAAAAATAGAATCAAATTATCTTTCTCGTGTATCTATTTTAAATATATAAGATGACAAGGAAAATTGATTATCATTCTGACTTTGACATTGTGCTTTGACATTTTTTCATAATTTTGGAAAAAAAAATAATGAAACATTGTTTTTATTTAATTTATGAATCAGTTAAATAAAGATTATTTAAATTAAGACTATAAAGTAGTGAGCTGTATTACATTCGTTTTTCAAATAATAAATATTTTATTAATAGCGTGCAAATTTCCTTGTTTGGAATTGATATGGAAGCTAAATGATGGAGAACATATACAAATATAACTTTGATTACATATCATAGTTTAATTTATATATTTATTATTTATATTTATAATATTTTTATTTTAAATACTTTTGATTATTTCAAATTCTTTTCTGCATTTTATTTTAAATACTTGTTACAACATATATTATTTTAAAAATTTAGATAAGTTTCGAATGTAATGTCAAAATTACTTATAGAAAACTTTTTTATAATTCGTCATCTCAATTACATAAATAGATTCCTGCCTTAATTGATATTTCTTAAATTGTTATGGCAAATTCAAAAATTTTAAAAAGGAATTTTTATTATTTGAAAAAAAATTATAATTATTCTCTCGACGTTAAGCTACGAAAATTTTTTTAATAAATTTTTCGCAGTGATAACACGTTAAATAAGAATGTAGAATTTAAAAGGATAATTTTTCAACAAATGTTCCTTCTATAAAAAAAGAAAGTTTATAAACATTAATACGTATCATAAAAACTAGACTCAATTAAATAACGAAAACAAATTAATTTAATAAAGTAAATTCAATATAATTTTTAAATTTAGCCTCGATTAAATAGCGACAACAAATTAATTGAATTACATAAATTCAATATAATTTTAAATTTAGTCTCAATTAAATAACGATTAAAGAATTAATTAAATAAAATAAATTCGGTAAAACTTTTTTAATCTGCTACTTTAGATCGTAAGTCAAAAAGTTTCAATACCTGCTTTCTGACATTTCATATTCTGTTCCAAGTTTAGTATAATTCAATTAATTGTGTAAGTCCAAATATTAATTTTTCAATCAAATGTTTTGTCAAATATATCAAATATTACTTCAATGACCGTCACTGATTAAATGTTCATTTTTCTTCATTTTAATATACTCTTAATTTTCAAAACTGATATATTAGTTTATTATTTAATTATATTATTAATATTTATTGTATTCAATGTATTTTATTATTCTATACATTATTCCAAATTTAAATTCTGTTCATGTAAGGTTTGCATTCAAGAAGAGGAAAAAAATTCACTATCCCCTGGAAAATGATATTTATTATTTTGAGTTTATACCTCCACATATCTTAATTTTGTTTTATGTCATTTATGCATTTCAAATGAACTATATGTTGATGGATTTTATCAAAATGTATGATAAAATGAACATATGACATAAAATTAAATTTTGAATAATGATTTCTTCTATTTTCCATTTTTAGAATAGCTTTTACTGAGGAGTGGCACTCTTAAGTCGGTTTAGAGTGAGCAATAAGACACCATATTAAAAGCACCACTATTAAAACGAAATCCATGCCTTTAATCCTCAACAAATGCAACAATAAATAATTTAGGACCTTAATTAATAAGAGCAAAATAACTTTACACATGCTATTACATTCAACGTCAAATGAATACATTCCAATAATGCAGCAATAATTTCTTTTTATTCTAATAGCACTAAATCATTATCAACACTGAAGATTATTATTTGACTTATTGTTCTATTTGTTATGAATGATGTAAGTGCAGTAAATCCAAACGCTTTAATGCTTTTATTAAAAATAAGCTTATTTGCTTGTTTTTGATGCTTTTTTTACTAGTTTCATTTCTTGAATTCTATTAGATTTTGATGGGATTGGTACTTTTATATATACTTTTCATCGAAAAGGAAAGATTTGAAAAAAACCTTACAAGTTAAAGGTATCAATCGAGAACAATAGAACATAAATTTGTTTTTCATATATGTTTATTATGGAATAACATTTAATGCAATGAAAGCTCTAATATAAAATAAGAATATTTTAAGTAGGATGATTCAAAAGGTCTCTGTAAACTGAAAGAGTAGGTCAGGTACACAGGAGCCTCATTTTCAAGAAAAACTAGGATGAAAAATGCAAAGGGAGACCACTACAGAGTTATTCTCCCAAGTGAATTACTTAAAAAAGCTATGACATATAAAATGCATAGCGGCGGTTTAATATAATACAAATTTCCAATTGCGCAAGAACATATAAATATCCTTCAACGTGTGCATAACATGAAACGACTTGGGTAAAAAATTATTTATATAATTACGTTCTAGTTGTTGTTTTATCTACATGTCATATGCGATTTATAATGTTGTAATCCACGAAACGGTATTATCATGAATTCCATTTGCATTCCATTAAACTTATATTATAAATGTATCTGGTGCTTACTTTCTTTCACTTAATTCATTTGCAACGAGATTCTTGAAGGAGATTCATTTTGTGTGCGCAACAGAATGATAGAAATCTGATTTTATTTGTAGAAATCTGATTGTACAAAAATGTAGAAATCTGTTTTTTATTTTGCGTAAATTTATTTTAATGTTTTTCTAACGACATTCAAATGACCTTTGTATTTATAAATTTCCAACAATGAATACCCCGAGTATGTGGATGACAAACTGTTCTATAGGTAAGAAAGTTCCAGCATCGCTGGTTAGTATGTGTTCGAATTATCTCTAATCCTATGGCATAATGCATTCCCTAAGTGAGGGCTTGGACTATGACCGATAAATATTTGTGGTGCTTCAGACATCGCAAATGTTGACGACCATGGGCATCTGGTCGTCATTTCGGTTTTCTGTCTATGCTATCGCTATGACGACCATGCAAATCATCCTCGATACGAGAGCTAAGCAATGGTAACTCACATCCTGAACATAAGGTTAACCAAAAAATGTGAAACTTTCAATGGATACATATTTAAGACATCCTTAGATTAACAATCTAGTACGTAATAAAAAACAAGAAACAAGAAAATTAATTTCTTGAAATAAAATAAAAAATGCAATAAAGAAAACAAATGCCATGAAATAAAATAAAAAATTGAATAAAAAAATCAAATTTTATTTCTAAATTGATATAAATAAACTATTGCATTTATACAACTAATTAAAGTGATAAAAAAATTGTGATTTAAACAACTAAATATTGATTTAAACAATCAATATTTGCAATTCCCTGCGTTTCACATGAGCAATTAAAATGGGACAAATAAATCTGATTTCTCTGATCAAAATAAATAAATCTAATTTCTCTGATCAAAACAAATAAATCTGATTTCTCTGATCAAGACAAATAAATCTGATTTCCATAACCGTTTAAGATAGACTTAAAAATTTAAACGTCCAGTTATAATATTAGTTCTCTACATTTCCGACCCAAAAGCTTTGTTAAAAAAAAAGATAATATAGTTTTCAAACTCTAATGCTAAAAGAAAATTTTAAGGTTTTACTTATTTCTTAAGCACTGTGCTGTTATTAATTTTTTGTAATAATTTTCTTTCTTAAAACTGTTTTTAAGGTGATCCGAAGGTAGAAAAGAAAGTATTGGCATTAGATAATTGTTTTTAAATGCATTGTTTTATAATTCATCATATTTTTGTACATTTTCATTTAAAACAAAAATCATCGTTACTATATTATGAGACAGGAAACATTTATAACTAGAAAAACTATAAGAAGATGATAACAGAATATACTTTTATATAAACTTTACTTTATTTGATCATAATGCAATACCATGGTAATGATTTTTCATGGCATGATAGTATTTGAGATTTTTCTGTATCTTGTGACAGCATTAGCTTATAATTTGACATTAAAAATTCATAAATAAATTCTTTATATTTTAAGGGAGTATTTTCATTTATTCGATTTCTTTTCATTTGATATCTGAATATTTTTAGAATTGAAGCAATGTTCTATTGATAATTAAAATTTATTTCTCCAAAAAAGGAAAAAAAAAACCTTAAATGTCTAAATTTGAATCTTTCGTTGTAAAATAATATAATAACGGAATATCATTTTAATAATTTTGTTAAGCAATTTTTATCGATCTTTTAACTGATTAAAGAATTAATATCATTTTTGATTTTGTTATTATTTTATAAATTGATTAATAACTAAATTTCCAAATGGAGCAAACAAATAAAGGGTATAGACTCTCTAAAAATTCTTTCGATATCAAAAAAGTAAAAGATTAAATGAATCAGCAAGTTTCATAGATATATATTTTAATTGTATAAAAATATTGTTCAAAAATCAGTGTTTAGAAAAAAATGACAACGGAATTTAAATATTTTACTTTTTTTCCTTTAAAATACAACCTTCAGTATTTAAGAATGATCACAGAAAAATTAAAATTTCGGGTTTTGATATTGTGCTAAAATTTTAAAAAGTAAGGAAATGTCACTTTCTTAAAACTTTTTATAAGGGCATTTCACAATAAATATTTTTTTAAAGCAGTTTCATTTCAAAAGTTAATAAATAAATAAAAATAACCTTGCTTTTACATAAACCCATTCATCAATAAATTTGAAAAATTTATAAAATATTTTCTTTAAAAAATGGTAAAGGAAAAAAACTAGACATTTGTATAAAGGTAAAGTACTTAAAGAATAAATGGTTCGTCCATTAAAATTTATCTTCTAAGATCTTGTTCTGCTTGTTTTGTCGAAATAACTAGATAATTTATTCCAGTAAAATTAATTTAATTTTAAATATTCTATCTTAACAAAGAAACGAACTGAAAAAGCATGTTATTTGGAACAAAATGTTGGAATCCAAAGAATGCGTCCAACATATGTTTCAAAATAAATTTAAATATCTGAATGATTACAGTTTTTCAAATAGAATTCAAATCCCTTATTTAGAATATCCCCAAAACGTCAAACACAGAGACAAAGCAAAAGAAGATTTCTCAAAATGATCTTGTTTTTCGAAGCATCAAAACATATAAAAATCCTTCATCTTTACATTTTAAGTTCTTTACTTCTTCATATGCAAGTGGTGATCTTACAAGGGGGGTGTTCTTACATTCCGAAGCTCAGATTTTGAATTCCATACATATAAAATTATTGACCCACTTTTTATAATCGACAGAGCAGGAAAATCAAAATAGAATTTTTGCGAATGCTCTCTCAGTACGTGCATCGAATTTCAATTTTGTTTACTCAAGGATGAACTATTTATGTAAAGAGTCGTATATATTTAAAAAACGGAAAATCTTTCCAAAAATATTAGGCGAGTATTTACAAGTTGCTTTCTATGAAAATGAATTAAGAAAAGGTAAAACTCGAAAGTCGTCGAATGCAAAGTTTGGAATTTGTAATATGCATTAGTTGTTTTTTTGCGAATGAAATTTTTTGTAGCTTTTTTTAACTAAAGAAAATTGTCTGTAATATTATCTATGAAGTTTCTCTTTGAACATCAAGAGAAATTTTTAAAATTTACTTCCAAAAATATTAACTATACTTTTATAATATTTATAAATTTATCATTGACACGGAAATACTTGTGATTCTTCGCTTGTAGTCTTACATATTTGCCAATAAAGAGTTAATAATTTGAATACATACCCAGTTTTTCTTATGGAAGTACGACTAATATTTTTATACATGCAAAGTGGTGATATTCCTAAATTAAGTATGATAATTAGCAGCGACGTATAACGACATCACATATTTCCAATGTCAACATAAAAATAGCCAAATAAAAAAATAGGTGAAAAATGTAATGAATGCATACTTCTTGTTTTAAAATGCCCTGTCTGTAGCAGAAAAATCATTAATCATTATATACAGATAACCATCAGATACATTACCATTAAACAACGTGCACTGGAAACATAATGGCATAGGACATCTTTTGTTTTTTTAAGCAATAAGATAATAAAATAACTAAAGTCATTAACCACTTTTTCTCCTTTTCTGTTGAGTTGGTTACATTTAGCTGTATACTAATGATTTCTGCTACTTGCGCTTGCTCAGTGTTACCTAATTCTTACCAAAGACGGATATGCTAAAAGGACGCCATTTTCGACTGACTTTATATTTCAGGATTTGTATAAATACCGAAAAATATCATTTAGTAATAGCAGAAGAATTTTTAAGCTTGAATAAAATTGGTTGCATTAACATTTTTGACAAATCTTGTAATTAAAGTTTATTTTAAAGCGGAGAGCAGTAGAATAATATTTTAAAATAAATTTCATTCGGGAAAGATACATTTAACTTCATTACCTTTCGTATTTGCATCCCTCCCATTTCACTTCAGGAAATGACAACCATGTGCATCATGGATAATATCCTATAGCCAAGACACATTTATACGACCAAGTAAACCCCATCCGTTTCAGCAAATTGATGTTCATCCCATTGATTAGGGTATTTTATTCTCAAAGCTTTTCTAATTAGCACAAAATAATGTACGAGATCTCCATTTTTCTGTTCCATGTTCTGAAAGCTGCACAATAACGTAAATATATAGTAGCAATCTTCTTGGGAGTTTTATGCTAATAAGAATTTTTATGAATTTGATAACACATACTTAAGTAAACTAACTGGCTACTCCGCCCTGCCTAATAAAAGCATTCGGATTAAATGTAACTAACTGGACAGCCGCGGCAGCAGCTCTGGAGGGAACTATGGTTGAGTCCTAAGGAACATCACCGATCGCGGTACAACCCTTCCCGTGGGAAGCACTTCCCATCATTGATAGAAGGTAGCCGAACTCCACCATTTCTGTACCCACCAGGGTGGCGAGAACCAACCATCATACCAAAAGCTTCTCACCCTCATTTTTAAGATGTCCCCCGGTTGGAATACATGTTAAGCAAAAAAAGAATACATTACATTGATGTTATGTGTTTTTTTGTTTTCACGGTTAAAATAAGCAGATAATCAGTAATTAATAGACAAATCACAAGTAAATTTTTCTTGAATTAAAAGACATAGCACTAAAGGTATAAACTCGTTCTAGTCGAGGTTTTATTTAAACACTTAATACACTTTTTCCAAGAAATGTCCTACTTTTATTTGTAGACCAATATGAGTTTTCAGGAAAAAAATGTTTACTTAAAATGTAAGTTTTAAGAATCTTATTTTTGGAATTTATTTTATTTAATATAAAAAAATCTCTACAAATTCAAAATTTTAAGCCATGTTTCAAATTTTTTTATGGAAAAATATCACTTTGAGTTTTGTTTACGGACAGGTATTCCAAAATAAACATGTAAAGGGTCTTATTCTTGTTCAGTTATTTTTTATTGAAATATTTGATTTTTTTTCTATTTATTTCATTCTTATTTTATTTTCTCCTTTTAAATAAACTGAGACAAAATAGCAAAATTTTTTAAACCGTACTACAAATTTACTTTAAAACTCACGAAACTACATCTCAAACTGTTTTTTTAAAAAAAATTCCATATGTATTGTTCTAAAATATTTCAGCTTCACAAGAAATAAATTGATTTTTTTCAGATGTGTTTTGACAACATCGAAACCTTAAAGTCACCCTTTTCTTATATCCTCTTACCGATAATCAGTGAAATTCCAGTTTTCGCTCTCAGGCATATATTTGAAGGTTCTAAAATGTTCCGAACAACAAAGATCTCTTGCCGGCAGTCTTCTCAAAAAGTAAAGAATGACAAGAACACCTGTCAACGGAAAATGGAACTTATTTTTAAACTCTGTTTCCTAATAATGTTGTGCGAGAACGTTGAATCAGAGTCTATATGACTAAGACCTGTTTTCAAATAAATCTACAACTTTGCTATGAAAATTGACAGCTTTTCTAGAAGCGATGTTTTTAAAATTTAAAAAAACTGTTAATAACGGCGCGATTATCTATTTTTCAAAAGATTGATATTAAGGAAAATTGCTGCTTGCCGAATTTTAAAAAAAACATGAAAAATATTAAAATTACGTGCTAATTAGTTAGATTTCTGTAAACTAGTTGATTTATAAATAACCACTAATTCGCTTATTGTTAGGGCATTTTCGAAATTTAAACAGCATAATTTTTTCAATAATGGATAATAAGATAATAAGTAACTCAATTGCAGAAATAATGTACATAAAACTGTAAGATTTTGAAAGTCAAAATTTATTTTCTTTAAATATCATTTGAAATTTACACGTTAAGCTATTAAAAAATAAAATGTGATTAAGGCTTAAATATATATTAAATAAAATCATTTTATATAGATTAGAATGAATATCCATTACATTAATACGCGAGAACTTTCAGGTAATCATTTTCTTATGATTTGAGGCATTCTTAAAATATATGCAACTTACTTATAGAAACTGAAGTGCTTAAGCTTCGAAATTTCGTTTACGATCTGATTTGCTATTATATTCTCTAGATGAACGTCTTCTGCTATCCTCAGTTGGTTTTTTATCTTTTTTTTTTCAAGCATCAATATAATAATATACAATAATAAGTAATAATATTTATTATTAATCGATATATTTATATTACTTATACATTATTATTACTTATACATTATTATTACTTATTATTAATTGCTTTAATAATAAGTGAAAAATTATTAATATTATTATTTAACAAACTATATAATATTTATCAATAAAGATTTTCCTTATTTTAATTACCATAAAACTCCTATATCAAAAATATTTTTTTTGAAAAATAGGAAATACAAATCAAACAGAAATAGAAAGATTACGATCGTGTTTTTTTAAAGAAAAAAATATTCCAACAAAGAAATAATATTCTTGGAAAAATATCTGAGATAAATGTTTATTATTATTCAATGTGAATAATAATAAACAATGAAATCAATCTTCAAAAATGTATTCCAAAAAATGTATTCGAATGCAGATAGTAAACCATATTATTATTTCCTGCTCAATCTTTACAAAATAAAGTTCTTTAAAGATATTTTATCGGACGGTAAAATATTAATCCTAATCAGCCTCCTAATCCGTAAACATGTCATATATATACTAATTTTCCCATTCCATTCTGCCTTTCCCTTAAGTCTTTAAACAATAACCAATCTTTGTTGTGATATATAATCTTCACAATTTTATACTTTTGATAAAATAATAAGTGACATACTTATATGAGAAAATAATTTCGATGAAATCAATCTTCAAAAATGTATTCCCAAAAATGTATTCTAATGCAGATAGTAAACTATATTATTTCATTTCATTATGTCCTACCATTTATACAATAATAAAAAAAAATTATTATTATAATAGTATCTATTATATATTATTGAATGATGAAATCAATTTTACTCAAAATCACAACCAAAAGTCACCATCTCTATGGAATTGTTGACTAAATTAATGAATTCGCCAATAATAAAATTCTGTAACCATTTAATTAGTAACTATCATGGGCAAGAAAACTCTTTCAAAGCTTCAAAATTTTAAAATTTTAAAAATTGCGTGAAAAATAAGTTACTACATAAGTCAAATCAGATTTTAAAAGTCAAATGAATAAATGTGTCCATAATCTTAGAAGACATGGTGTATTATTATATTAATGCGGTATCAAAGAAGGTCTTAGAATATTTAATATTTATTTAAAAAATCATATTTTAATAAAAGAAATTTTCTTTCATCAACATATCTTAATTGCTTACTTGAAGTTTCCCTTTTAAAAAAATGCTGAAAATTTCAATGTCTTAACAAAAATTTACCGAAACATGTATATTCTCAGATTAGCTATTGAACAATAAGAATTCCTTTGAAAGCCTCTCTTTTCTAGGAAAAAATTAACAAATACGAGAACCTGACTGACTTTGTCAAATGCGTGAGTCTAACCAAACTTTGTCTTAGAATTGTTACTCTCTCTGTGAATGTCTTTCTGGGTTCATTTTTAATCATTTATTGGACGTTAATTTTCTATTCTGCGGTTGAATTTTTAGGTAAAATCTTACTGAATGCACTCTCATTAGATATTTTTGTAAGGAATATCTATCATTTTTTCATGATAAACAACCGACGGTTGAATTCTGAATAGAGATGAATTAACGATGAATCAATTATTAAGTTAATTTAAATCTTTTTCAGTTTTGTGCTTCGAGAACCCTTTTTTAAAACTTTGCACTTGTATTTAATTTATGATTAGCTTCGTGACAAGATCGGAGGCATGTCAACAAATACATATATAATCATATATCCAGAGGTTAATATATGCAATGTATACAATTGAAGATAGAAATTATTTTTTAAATCAGATATTTATTTATTGTGCATCATTCGCAGGCAAAAAGTTTATTTTGGGTATTTAAAGTTCCATTGAATGAACACTATCGCCGATGATTTAAGTAGTATGCTATCAGTACCGGATAAAGACAGAAGAAGAGAAAAGTCATTCATCCTTTGTACAATTTCGAGTTGAGACTTTTAGCGAAATATAATGGCCAAGCATTTATTAAAAGAGTGGGATCTTTACGTTATACAACAACTAAAAGTTAGATAATTACAGAAATTAGAACATCCTAGGTATCGGAAAAAACCCAAGAAGTATCGCAATTCAGAAGTCAATTGATAAATTTCCGATTAATCAATTGACTTCTCAGAGGTCAGTAAGTTGATAAGTATGCTTGATGAATGTACTTTAAAAATCATTGAATTTGATTGAATTCAATTTATTAATGTTAGCTTTGTTTTCTTGGGGAATTTCAGGATTTTTCATTCTAGACATATTAAACTATGCTTTTACCCCAGATTATTTTACGAAAACTGATTTTAAAAATATGTTTGAGAATTGTCTTATGATTAATAAAATGTACTGACCGACTAGCTATATTTAACAATACATCCCTTGATAAAAAATTCAGTTATGATAACTAACTTATATAATTTATAAAACAGTTTAAATTATCCATTATATTAATTTTATTTATTACTCATTATATTATTTATTTATTATTCATTGCATTTTTTTAAAATTACATCCGAATTAAAACATACAGATATTTATGATTCCCTTTTATCCTGTATTCGAATTTTACGGAAGAATATTTTTTTTTCATATGAATTTTATTTCCTTTCATTTATTCTAATCTTCATTTAGTTTAACTTTTACATACCCTTCTTAATGATTCCTTGCATAAAGACTATCTCCCATACACCGCTACTTGTGTCCCCAGAGATCGCTTAGCCTAGTACCAGAATCCTTTCCTCTTCCAGAAAACTCGGTTAAATTGAGTGAACCAGATGCCATAACACGACTTCTCACCGTTTCCGCGAGCGGTAATGAAATAATGATCCTTTAGGGAGTTGGATTTAATGACGCTTCTGTGGAACTTCCCGGAACAGTTTCCTTATTGCTGCTTGCAAGATCTATTCGGTTGTTTTGTATGGGAATGTATTATAAAACAGTAGTGCTGATCTTTGGATTGAAGAATGATTTGAATATGAGAGTGCATCTTTAGAGATTTTAATTCAGTGACTATTTTTGTGAGGTAAGATTGATGAGTATAAAGTGTGTGCTAACAGTGGCGTTACAGTTGTAAGAGTTACGTAAAGTGTTGATTGATATATACTTTAAATAAAAATCTAAATAAAATTTAAAAAAATTAAATAAAAAAAATTTTGAGGCAAAAAATAAGTGTTGCAAAATGAGAAAACAAAACCAGTATGTTGTTGCTGCTGTTTATCCCCCTTGAACTGAACACCAATTCAAACCAAGTTCAAGAGATTGGGCAAAGGAATGTGCTGGACCTTCCGAGGTAAAGAACCCTGAGCACCCCGGGGCAGAAGTCTGACTTTAGCTCATATGAAGATGACACTCACACATTTGCTTGCACAACCCCTTTTTACAGGGAGGGGGGCATTTCACACATTTTACAGATAGAACAGAGGTAAAGAACAACCATGCTCGAACCAGAAAGCCTAGATCATGGGGAAGTCGCGTTATCTCTAGGCCAGGACACCGACACAAAAGTAGTTTAGGCAAGACATGCTGGGTGCAAAAAGAGCAAAAAAGGAGGGGAAAAAGGCAAAATATAAAAGAAAGAAAGAAAGAGAGAAGGAAATAATGAAAAAGTAATGAAAAAAAAGCAATTTTGAAAATAAGAAGAAAAACTATAGAAAACAATAGGGGGATGAAATAAAAAGAAAAAAAGTAAACATAAAAAAATCCGAAAGGAATAAAAATTATAACATTAATAGAAAAAAAAAAGAAATACAGAAGAAGGATAGTAAAATATTAAAAATTTAAGGCGAATGAAGCCAAATCAGAGAGCGGCCCAGACAAATGTAGAGTTTGCTAAACAATGGAGAAGTCTTGAGAGGTTTAGACAAATTGCAGAGTTCGTTTACAATAAAGTGAATCGGAACAAGACTTTTAATGAAGAAAATGAAAAATATTGTCAACGTTAAACTTAAAATACAAAGTGCCTTTAGTTTCAGATGTTAGAGTACTGTTAGAGAGGATAGAAAGAAGGTTGATTTGACTATATTCCCCTTTTCCTTAAGTTATTCGTGAGAAGTCACTTGAGTACATGATACTGATATCACAAAGTAATAAGTAAGGTAAAGTGATAAATTACTCAGTGGGTAAATAGAAATTGGTAACTATAGTTCACATAGAAACCTGGAGTTTAATATATATTCAATTTCTCGTTTCAGTTCGCTTCTTATTTTAAAGTATTCATTTTTGTTGAATATTTTCATCAAAGATAATCGCACACAAGTGCCAACTTAAGAGTAAAATCGCATGATTTTTTATTTTGATGTGTTCTTGCTTATAATAACAGGATGTCGTTCGGAAAATTAGTTTTATTTTGAAGTTATACCTTAAATTCTTTGAAAAAACTGAAATTTGTTTCATACATTAAATAACTACAACCGACACAAAAGATTTGATGTTACATTAAATTAAGTTATAGAAAACCTCCATTTATAATTTTTATATAATTTTAAATAAAATGTTCCAAAAAGGTTGAAACTGGCTTTAAAATCATATATAGTAAATTGCCATTGCCCCTTAATGAGTCTGTGGAATTTTATCATCATTGATCAACAAAAGCCTGAATTTAAATACAAGTATTCTATTGTGTAATATCTTTAAACATACTTTCAGTTTCCTGTTTTCCAGTTACAAAGCAGATGTCGTTGATCATAGAAATCATTAAAATTCATAGTCAAAAATGAATGCCATGTATGAGAAAGATATTTTAAGAAAAACTATTAAATGGGTTTGGGCACAAGTAAACGAAAATGAAACAGAAAAAATCCTTCTATCGTCTAAAAGAATTAATTAAAAGAATACTGGATTTCTGACATTAATCTCAAATAAGATAATCGATAGCTCACTCATCCAAAACACATTTTAAATGCAGAATGAAAATTTTCATCATAGTCAATTGGCCAAGGTCCATGAAAATGTTTTCATCAAAATTTATTTTTTGGTTAATTTTGTAAAATAATCAGCTCTCATTTTATATTATTTGCATAAAGAGAAACGAAAGATAATATTTATATATGAATTTATTCGCACATTTCTAAAGTTCTCAACATTCTAATTCTCGAATGCGATACTAAAAGGTCATGGCTTGATGTAGTGATCTATCCATATTACACTTTCACATGAGGTATCTTTTGAAATGATAATTCAAATAATTATGTTTCTAAGAGTCGGCGTCCTGGCATAGGGGTAGCGCGTCTTCCCCGTGATCTGGGCGTCCCGTTTCGTACTTGATTGTTCTTCTTGTGTGTTTGTTCTTCTTCTGTGTTCCATCTGTGAGGTGTGTGAATGTGTTCCCCTGGGGAAGGGGGTTGTTCAAGCTAATGTGACGCATGAAGTAGCTAAGTCGAACTCTTGGTCCTAGTTGACGCCACTAAAAAAACAAGAGACGCTCACTCGGCTTAAATCGTTGACAGATAACTATCAGCTGGCTTGTAAAATGCCACAAGTCACAACAATCACACGTGCTTCTAAGGTATTTTTAAAAAATTTTCTGAATTATGAAATATCTACAGAGCAATTTGCAACCTTCTAAAGGATTGAAGATTTCATTTATGTTTTCTTTACATTATTCCCATGTTACATTTCAAAGCATTTTGAAACTATTTCCTTTAAAATCCGTTTGAATATTATTGCTATACTGCTTCATTTATTTACTTTTGCTTTTTTTTATTTTAAGGAAGTAAAGTATCTTTCAAATATGTTTTGATCTCCAAATTTCATCAACGTAATATATGCTCGTAATAATTTATAATTGACATAAATTATTATTATCATTTATTTATATTTTCAATGTAAATAAATAAAATCTGTAAGCAATGAAATATTATTTTAATTTTTATCATAAAGCAAACGAACAGAAACTGAAAACAATATAAATTTAGTGAATAGAAGGTGAATGAAATAAACAAATTTATTTATTCTGTGATTATTAATATTCCACCTTAGATTTATTGATATTATACCCTTTGTATGCTAAATCACAAGATGATAGTTCTAACCACAAGTCTCTGCCCTTAAACCCTATAATCAAGATTCATCCCACTAACCAGACCCATCTGTTCCACGCCATTAAAACATATTATCACCCAAACTCTATTGAAAATGAACTTGTACTCTGTAAATAATTGTTCGATGCCTCAGTGAAGTCACGCAATTTCAATGGCTTCCATTCAACAGCCGGTGATAATAGAAATGCATCTGCTCGAGGGTTTCAGTATTCAAGTCCCACTGGGGGATGTCTCTCTTTGCCTCAGATATTTGTGCAAACAGCATAATGGAATTGCAAAATCTTGGATATAGGGATATGATGCGTTGTCCACAGCTATGTATTTTTGGAAATGTTCTACTCGTTATCACATTTCTTAGCCAAAACATTTTTGATTTGATTTTCTATAAATATTATATTTTCATATAATTAGAAAAGGAGGCAAAATTTTGAGTACAAGATTTAAATAAAAAAAACTGACATTGTATTTAAGGTACTATATATATATATATATATATATATATATATATATATATATATATATATATATATATATATATATATATATATATATATATATATATATATATATATATATATCGATGCTTATCAAAATTCCTGCATTATCTAGCAACCAATTAGGAGTATTTTCACTTGATTGAGTAAAAGAAACGTTGTGATTCACATATTATTTATTATTCAAATCTGTTCTGATACGCCTAATATAAATTACTACGTTAGCATTTTCTTTTCCTAATGATGTCAACATAACACACCGGAATTCTGGGAACAAGGAATCCTTCGGCTCATTAATCAATGGAATCGTTGTGCTCATTTATATGGTGTATACTTTGAATAAAGTCTTCATTTATACTCACAGTGTCGTTTCGTACCTTTTCATTTGAACACCCCTTGTATTTCGATACTTATCAAACTTCCTGCATTATCTAACAACCAATTAGGAGCCTTTTAACTTGATTGAGTAAAAGAAACGTTGTGATTCACATATTATTTATTATTCAAATCTGTTCTGATACGCCTAATATAAATTACTACTCTAGCATTTTCTTTTCCTTATCATGTCAGCATAACACATTCTCCTTTTGTTGCGTCACTCATTTTTTTATTCTACGTAGCTTTACTTGACAGTGATAATTAACAAATCGAAATCTCGCAAGTAATGCTAAATATAAGACATTTTAATATATTTAATGATATTATTACTATTCTGACGCATTCTGATCATGGTTAGGTGTGTGCCAAAAATGGCGTTACACCGGTAAAAAGCTCATAATTAAAATTAAAAAAATAGAATTTAAATAGTTATCAAACGACTAGCTAATCAAAAAAAAATCGTTCGTGTTCTTGTGCATTAGATGCAAAAGAAGCTAAAAACAGCCAAAGAAAAAAAGTCGGAACTAAACAAAGAAGCAGGCATAAAAAGAAAAAGTGTAGAAGTCTAAATGGCTCAAGCAGAAGAGCCTACATAATATCCACAGCAATAGTATCATTGAAACATAATTTGTAAATAAAAAAAATTTACCAAAAGTAGGCAGTTTAAACTTTGAAAACAGAAAAATAAATGAAAGATAAAAATAAACAGATAAAAGCAAAGAGAAAAATATAAATAAACAAATGAAAAATATAAGCAAGTAAATGAAAAATAAACAGAAAAATAAATATATACAGTGGCTCAGTCTAAGGTAGAGTCTATGATCAGGAACAAAAAGCCAGATAAAGAGTTCTTTTTGCATTTTTTCCCCTTATACTCACAATATACTATCCACTTTTAACAGTGCTTGACTTTCTCCATGCATACTTTGAAAGGCTCAGGCAATGGTAGAGTGCTATTTAAAGTTTGCAACTTTTTAAAAAAGTCTTATCATTTGAAGTATTAAGAGGAATACAAGATTACTTTACCACAAGGTACAACTAACAAAAAGTCCTTTTTTTTCCTTTGTAGTTAAAAAAATATGAAGTTCAGAATAAGAAAAATTAGTCCAGATAGGTGACAAACTAGGATAAATTTTTATTCAATTTGGCAAATCCTACTTTCATTGTGATATAAGAAATCCAAAATAGTTTGAGCTTCTAAAGTCAATTTATTATTTGATAGATTTTGGGAAATATATTGTTGGGGTTTAATAAATTTTCTGAAATCATGAAAAATAGGGCAATGGATGTTATCACTATGCAATGTCTATTGTATTATTTAAAAATGCTTATTCTGAATTAACAAACTTTGTAAATGTAATGAGGATACTAATTTATCAAATAACCATGAACATCTTAGATTTGTAATGATATGCTTTTGATTCAGGGGTCTGGTTCACTAAAAATGCGGGGGAATGAATTTCCCACTCTCCATTAACAAGACTTTTTTACTACAGAAGGGCTTGCGCTGTGTCTGGTGATGACAAAAGAACTGAATTCAAGTTCTCCCTTTTATGCTTACTTGATGACGACTGTTCCTAGACCGTAAAGGCTTCGCAAGAGAAGGTATAATTTCCATGTTCTTATGGAATGTTAAACGTGTTTGATGGCATGATATCATAGTCATTCGCCAAAAGAATGTGATACTTACTTATTAGTTAAAACAAAAAACACGAGATATGAGTTTTTCTCCAGAAAGATTGCTTTGTTTGTCAATATATTTCTTGCGTCTTATAAAGGGAAAAAAAGAAATAAAAGTGTGATATCCTGTGCACCTTATACCCGATATTAGAAATCATATCTAATTTAGAAAACACCGTATTATGAAATTTTATAGTTCAAACTTACTTTTTTCGGAAACACTCCGTGAAGTCTTCACCCAGACTTTGTGCAAGCTCAATATTTTTTTTGACATTCTTGATTTGATAAAGTTATTGATACAATAAATGGTAGGGTTATTTACATGAATAGAATTGGATATAAAAACATTAGTTCCGTGATTTTATTTTGGATATGGCTAAATAGCTTTAAAAGATGCATTTCGTTAAAATTCTCTAAATGTTCTGCTTCTAAACAAAAACAAATAGTGGGACCTCTTCTTGTAAATATTAAAAATTATGAAATAAATGTACGCTAGTACAAGAAAACTTTGAACACTTTTGAAAATTGTATTTTATCTTAAACTATCCATCTAAAATTGAGAAATCAATAATTTGTGCGCATTGACATGCCGAATAATATAAAACATTTATATAGTTTTGATAAATTTATTTCATGGTGAAAATTATTGCTCGACAATTTATAAACTATTGACAAATTTAAAAACAATCGCAATGATTTTTAACTATTTTAGATATTTTTATGTTTACATGACTTTTGTTTACATATTAGACATATATTAAAAACAATAGAAAGATTTTAAAGCATTTTAGTTCTTTCTTATGTTTAATTATTCTTTGTTTTACATAGGTTTACTTATTAAACAAGAAAATTACTTGTTTATAAAATTTAACTTTGCGAAATATTACTAAAAAGCGAGCTCTTTTACTTCGACAAAGCAGTCAAAATGTTTGTCAATCGTAGTTAGAGATATGTGAGAAACGCCTTAATACTAGGGTTAATCTATTAGAAGTATTTTCATAATGCATATGGATGCTAAAAACACACAAATACAACAAAAAAAATCAAATAGAATTTGCTTGAAACTGCTTAGTGTTCAATCTTTTTCTGTCTTTTATATAGCACATATTTTCGCTAGATACGCTTTTTAATTCTTCTTTTTATAGTATTCACTTCTCGAATTATATAGAATAAAATACTGAAGGGAAAAATACTTTCATTTCCGTTTTTCTATCAAACAGGAAACATTTGAAAGAAAGCTTCTGATTGAGAATGAAGCCGAAGAAATGGAAATTTTCTTTTTATAGAAGACCGTCAAAAGTGCTAAATAAGGATCTTGAAACGCATGAATATTCAACATAAATTTGCTTCCATACATTTTAACTTCTTGGAATTTTTTTGAATATGGAATGAAAAGAGCTAACAATTTTCTTATTTATTGTTAATGTAGGAGACAGATGCCATTCTTTAGTTACGGAAGCTGACATTCTTATACAAATTTCAATTTAATAGTTAATATAATTCAATCTTTCTCTTTATATTCTTACGCCTTTAATGTGAGGAAAATCTATTTTCCCATTTGTAGTTTTAGATCTGAGATATGATCATTATTGGAACAGAGGTAAAAAATCACACACTTTGAAAAATAAAGTAGCTGCAATAATTTGTAAGATACTGAAATGTATTGATAAATTCATAAAATGTTAACTTTCTTTCTAAACCCTAAATAACATATGGAATTTATTTGGACCAAGAAATTTCATTTTTCTTTTTTTTTAAATAAAGCAATCGTAAAAAAAAATTATGTGTAATAATTCCATTAAATCCATTTCCCCAAATTTTAAATGATTGAACAATTTTTATGCTGCCTTTGAAGAAAAGAAGAATTTCTTCTTTGTAAATCCAAACAATTATCAAAAACATCTATTTTCATATAATTATTATTATTGTAAATCATTAATACATTTTATTTTTAATCATACGATTTTAAAATTCACAGATATAGTATTTTCAGTGACACCTCCATTTTGCCGTATAATCTTTTTTTCTATTTTTAATTGTTTTTCAAAAAAATTTTTAAATAAATTTTCTAACAATATATTTCATTGTTAAATGGAACTTATATAGTCTCCAATATTTATATTAAGACATTTCAACTAGACTTTTTTTTTCCTTTTTCATTATTAAGATATGTAAATTTAGCTTATTTATTCATAATGAGTAACTTTCGATTTAAGATAATTTCTTAATCTTTTAACTATTTTGTTTAACTTAAAAACAGTATTAACTTTAGAAATTAGGCAATGAAGAAAATAATATTAATGTTCAGCCATTTGTAAGTATTACTTTTCATTCCTGTGATATCACTGGGTGCATATGCATAGTTGGCAGATAATTAGGAAAAAGCATGGCACAAACAAAATAACGATGAAAGTTTTGCTAAAGAAGTATGAGTTATATGCTCATCAAGATTTGAAGTTCAAAAATATTTTGCCAAGGAATCTATTTAGACCAAATTACATATAATATTTATTTTAAATTTTTAACTACCATCGACTCAATGACAACCCTCGACGCTTAATGTGAAATATAAATAAAATGAAGTTTTCAAAACATTGAGTTATAAAAAACAGAGAACTTTATAAACTTTTCCAACAACTTATGTTGCTGCTACTTGTTACATAAAAATTAATAGTATTTGTCATCTTTAACTGGGTCATAGGAAAGGTAAATGGTAACCATGATTATATTTTCTTTATATCTACTTCTTATGTACAGTAGACCACTCCGCCGCTACTGAAAAAAGTATCAATATCGATGCCTTTTCCAGATAGTTAGATAGTTTTTCGCTCATATTTCACTGGAAAAAATGAAAAATGGCAATAGTGCCTTGTTTGCTCTTCTTTTATACAATAAGCATTTTTACCTGTTTGGCAATTTCCATTGCTGGTTCATCTGATCTTTAGATTAAAATACATTTATATCTCCTTTATTTACTAAAATAATAAGACTGGGAATTCTATTTGCAGATGATTAGTTCTGACCAGAAAGACATCCCACTGCGCAATAATTAATTGGAAAATCCATAGCCCTTCGTTCCCTTTCCGCAAACATCTGGAAAACATTTTCTGGTGAACCTAGATCCAACATCCCGACCTATGGAATGTGAGATCTTAATTAGATTTTTCCTTCGAAAACAGAGAGAAGGGATCATCTAAAAGCCTAAGAAAACGAGATATTGCCTAAATCGAACACGATACTGTGAATCCTAATATCCTTTACTAAATTGTGGTTCATTCACTTGCTCATTAATAGATAATCTGGAGTTTTAATTTACGTTTTGTACTATATCCTTACCAATTTGATAGAGAATCAACAATGACTTTTTCTGAATATTTTCTTAGAAGTAGTACGAATTCCATAAGAAATTTTAGATCGACAGCTGCCGAAATTAACCATTGAGATTTTAAATTTTTGGAATTTTACTCACAAATCTTAATTATTGAATGACATTTTCAGTCGTCTACTAAAATCTTACAGTAATCCATACTGTAAAAGTGATTTATGATTGCCGGATTTATCAATATTAATAACGAACATCACAAATAATAAACAGCACAAGACTTCGAAAAGACCGACAGATCATGCTTCTCTCGCCTTAAATATGATTAAAAGTTTATTCTTATTCTTCAAACTCTCCTTTATACTTGGATGAAGAAAGAACTATTTAATATTAATTAACATTTGAAGTTAAAGAAATGAGTTTGGAATAAAGTACTTAAAGAATTTCTCACATATTTCTAGTGTATTAAGCAAGTTCTTCATGTTTCAAAACCAGATATTCTTGCGTAGTTATTTTATTAATATATTTCATCAATACAAAACTATGTTCCATTATTTATAAATTTATGTCGGTTAATCTTATATCCTTATTAAGCTTTAAAGGAGCATAGGTATGTAAATTTATAATCTATAATTCATAATATTACAAATTCCTGGTCCCCCCCCCTTTTAAAAAGTGTAATAAATGAAGATGGAATTTTTGATACGTTATCGTTTATTACAGAGACTCAAAGCGTGCATCTTGCTGATTGACAGTTTATGAGAATTCTTTGAATAGCAATAAATTCATGATACCTTTAGAAAATTTGTCGTGATTTCTCTAAAGTTCACTTACTATTCTATTTTCTAATTGAAGTCTCACATGAATGACATTCCAAGCCTTTCATTCCTGCGTAGCTGCCTGTTGCCTTAGGGAAAATATAGGCACAAAGTAATTTTGAATAGAATTCAACTTAATTTAATTTAACTTAGTTTAAGGTAAAGAGATTTAGTTAGTAAAATTAAGTTCTCCTGCAAACAGTTTGGGTTCTAGATCGAATTATTTATTCCCATAGTCGATGGAGTGGATGCAAGGATACAATATTTCACGGTAATGGAGGGTATAAACTATGCTTGACTATTTTCAGTGATTAGATAAAAATTGATGGTTTGTCATGGGGTCATTTCAAAACATTTTCAATAGCCACAAAATTTGATAAAATTTGTAGTATTAAATATATTGGGGTTGCTTAAGTCGTGAATCTCCATGACGCAAGGTAGCATCAGAAACATAATAAGGATAGGAATAAAGGAAATAAATTTTAAACCATACTTAAATGTATTTTTTAAATTTATTTTTATAACATTTGAATGTAATGTAATGTAAGACTTAAATTCAAACCTTACTGAAATATAGGAAATATTTAAAAAGTAAGTATGACAACATATTGGATGCCATTTATGTAAAATATCAGTATACAGCATATCCATTCGAATTAAGAATCAATAGCTAATTTTTAAACTTTCTTAATAATTAATTAAGAATTAATAATTTAATTTTAATAATTAAGAAACTCGATTTATACGCTTCTTATTTAATCGTCTATATATTTATGTACATCTGATTCACTCGTTTTCATTGTATCGATAAATTAATTCGTTTATAAGCGCAATGGCTCTGTTAGATAAAATCTCTGTAAATCTTTCTTTCCAACTATAATACAAAGGGTGTTTAAATGAAAAGGTACGAAACGACACTGTGGGTATAAATGAAGACTTTATTCAAAGTATGCACCATAGGCCTGAGCACAACGATCTCATTGATTAACGAACCGAAGGATTCCTTGTTCCCAGAATTCTTGCGGCCGTGATAAGACCCGGTCCCTCCAGCGTCCTTGAGTTCGCCGTCCAAGATAGGCTACTTGTTGTATTCCTCGAGCACAGAAGAATCATTATCTCCGATGTGTACTGTGAAACACTCCGAAAACTACGCAGGTACTCAAGAACAAAAGACCAGGGCTATTCACCGAGGGTGTGGTTCTGTCCCATGATAACGCACGCCCACACGTCTCCAGGGTCACACACGTAGAACTGGCTGAGTTCAAGTCGAAGAAACTCGACCATCCACCCTACAGCCCGAACATGTCGCCCTGCGATTTCCCATGAAAAAACATCTGAAAGGAAAGCGCTTCAACTCGGACGATGAACTCATGGACGCCGTGAATGACTGGGTCTCGTCACGGCCACAGGAATTCTGGGAATAAGGAATTTTTCGACTCGTTAATCAGTGGAATCAATATGTTCAGGCCTATGGTCACCTATGGTTCAGGTCTATACTTTGAACAAAGCTTTCATTTATACCCACAGTGTCGTTTCGTATCTTTTCATTTGAACACCCCTGGTAATATAGTCATACCAGAGTCTTTGAAAAAGCATTATAGACCGGTACTGTATTTGAAAATAACCCACGATTTACACCAAAAAGACTCGAATATACTAAAAGAACTGAGAACCCGCTTACCTACTTGTAAATTTTTCAACCATGCTTTCAGAATGATTCAGATTTGCATAATAATTCAGAACTATTGATCAATAATACACAAAGGTGGTCAGTGATCTTAAACAAACTAATTATAATTTAGCAACTTGAGTCCGCAAATGCAGCGTCATTCGCTGTGGCAGTGGAAGAGCAAATAAAAGAAATATTGACTGAACTGTTGTAGTACAACATGTTACCTTGTAGTTAAAGAAAAAGGCTGATAATTGTTCACAGTGATAACACAGTATACAACTTTATAATAACTCTAGACAATGTATTTTCTTGGAGTAAACTTAAGATATAGATTGTAATTAAGATATAGATTGGAGTAAACTTAAGATTACTATCTCTGTATTACCCCCGGGGGGGGGCACCTCGAAATGAGGATGAGATGCTTCCGGCATGGTGGTTCAATCTCGCCACCCTGGAGGGTACACTAATAGGTGGGGGATCTGACTCCTCCCATCGATGGCGTACGTACTTCTTTCGGGGAGGGTTGTACCGTGGCCGGTGACGGCCCTTAGGCTTCAACCACAGTTCCCGCCAATGCTGTTGTTGCAATGGTCCGGCCATTCAGTTTTTATGGTTTAAATCCGTGTACCCTCGTGGCGAGTCAGAGAGTTAGATGGTTGACTTACTATCTCAGTATTTTTTAAATGACTTATATTTCGTTCATTATTGCTTGGTTTGTACTCCTGACAATAGCCCAAAATATGCAATATTTTTTATGAATCATCTAGTAATGCGTGTGAGTAATTTCAAATTTATATTTAGATATATTATTCAAATATTTTTTTTTTGAATCAACCATCTTAAATTTTTATAATTACAGATGCTTCCTGTCTCTTGCTTCGGTTTTATTTTCCCAATTCATTGAATTATTAAATTTGAAAAATATGAACTATAAATAAGTAAAATGTTTCTTTATTCTAGAATATAAACTAATTTAAACTAATTGTTATATATATATATATATATATATATATATATATATATATATATAACAATTATTACCTTGAAAATTATGGCGTTGATCGATCTATATACAGATTCTTCAAACTCGAGTTAAACTTTTGTGAACTATGAATTGAATTCTGTGAACTTCTGTGACTTTGAATGAAATATTATTCTTTATTTTAGACGTTTATAGACTAGAAAAAAGATTGAAAAAATTAGCTATTGATTGTTTTGATTTTATACAGTTAGAAAACAGTTATATAATCGAAACTCCTTTTTATTCGTAATACATCAATGTATCAAGAAATTCCAGCCAGAAGAAATTTTAAATGCACAATTTATTATCAAGAATTATTTCTTATTGTTCATTTCAATAAAAAGAGACATGCATTAATCATTCTCAAAAATGCACTATTTTTTAAAAAAATAATTTTAACCAAAACATAAATAAATATTAAAATATGGCTTGACATCCCAATATTTAAATAAGTAGTGTACATCCATCTTAAATAAAAAATAGAATATTACTTATATAAGTGAGTAATCAAAAATAATGTCGCAACTTTTATAATCTTTGAGAAGTGACGGTAATTTTGAATACAAAGAAGCGTTCTATGCTTTGATGTTGTATAGGATAACGTACAAAATTGGAGTCTCAATTATTAACTCCATTAATGATTTAATTTTTACTTTTCTTTCATCTAGATATTCCGAACGCTTATTTGAAGTTCTTACTTTGAAAAAAGAACGAGGGAAAAGATTCAGTGTTTCTTTGATTCCTGAGAAGTTCACTGGAGCGTATAGATTGCCAAATTAGTTCTTGATCTATAGGAATGCCTTTAAGAGTCGCTCTTTAAAAAAAAGACTCTAGTGGGAATTCCAAGAAGGATCGAATGCCTCGTTAAAAGTGAATCTGATTTTCAGAAAAGTTTCGTATTCTACTTTTCTTCAAAAACTCTTTCACCTTTTATTTAAAGTAATCGTTTGTGCATTATTTTATGAAAATTCATTTGGTATTAATTTTATATTTTGTTGCTGATTTTACAAGAAATATCTCTGACTGAACACTGAAGAAACCTCTTCTTAAAGCAGTTATACCAATTTTTTCATGAAACCCATTCAATTGTTAAATTCTGATTTATAAAGAACTCACTGAAAGCTGTAAAATAAATGACAGTCGTAACTAAATTTTCCCATAATGATAAACTGTTGCCTTTAACTGTGTTTTTAAAAATCTATAGCATATCCTGTGATTAGTATAAAGGAATTCTGACAGTTTAGTGGATGACTTCAGATCTCAAACAGATGAGTGCATCTGTTAAGATGAAGGAAACTTTGATATGTAGAGAGGGTGCTACGAAATAATAGACCGTGAAATATACAATCGTGGTGTATTCGGCTCATTGATTTATTGTTTTTCATCATAAATATAGTATCATCAGTCGCTTTTTATAAAGCAGAGAAATATACAGGGTGTCTCAAAAGCCTTGACCGTGGCTTTTATTTCTTAAATATTGATAGTAAACATATAATATAAATTACAAAGCTGAGTAAAAAAAAAAGTGCAAAATATTATGAAATCGATTAAAATTTTCAGTGGATTAAACTCTAAAAAATAAAAATTAAATTAAAAATTTTATACGTATTCCGTACAAAAAAATTCCCAATCACTAAAATGTGCCCCCTCTTCTAACAAGGACAAGTACAAACTTATAGAATTTTATATCGAAAATTCTCAAAGATATGTTAAAACAAAGTTGGTGAAGGGTCAATCACAAATTAAAATGCAAATGTTTACAGCTTCAGTGCAGATGACCGTACGCTTTATTTATGCTTTATATCTTTAGTTTTAACTACAAATTTTAAAATCTATGCTTCCTGAAAAATACTTTAAAACTTTATATCATCAATTGCAGAATATAACTTAAAAATAGCATAGTCAATGAACTTCTAAAAATTTTATGTAATCTTTCCTTTAAGTAATCTTTCCTTATGTAATCTTTCCTTTAAGTAATCTTTCCTTGTGTAATCTTTCCTTTATGTAATCTTTCCTTTAAGTTATTATTTCTACACATTTTTAATACTTTTGGACAAATAAATAGCAAAATTATTATTTATTTATTCAAACATTACTTTCTTTGTTAATTTGTGTACGACCCCTAGAACACGAACTTCCGACATGAATTTCTCTTTGCGAACTCATACCCATGCACCGAAAAGTGGTTTAAGTCAGTATTTATGTAGTTTCATATCTTTGAGACTTTTTGTGATAAAATGCTGAAATTTTGTACATGTAAAATTTTACGTGTACAAAATTTTGTACATTATTAGAGGATGGGGCACATTTTACTCACTGGAAATTTTTTGTACGGGGTCCGTTCAAAAATTTAAATTTTGTATTTTTTGAAGTCTAATCCCCTGAAAATTTTAATCGATTTCATAATATTTTACACCTCTTTTTATGCAACTTTGTAATTTACAGTATATGTCTATGATCAATATTTAAGGAATAAAAGCCGCGGTCAAGGTTTTTGAGACACCCTGTATACAGATCTGCATATTTAATTCATGTCCACCTCCTAGCTTATAAAATTAAACTCGTCTGAGATCAAGTAAATTTTACGTCACTCATCACACAGATTATATAAGCAATTCCAATAAGTTCTCATACACGGAAAAATAATTTGTCTGTATCTTGACTGGTCTAAGACCCAAAGATATCCAAATATCAAACATTCATATATATTGAACATTGAGGGCACTTTCTGAGTTCTTTTTTGAAATGTCATTTTATAATAATTAGGCAAAATGTAGGTATTTTTCCATGATAATTGTTGAAAATAATATAGCATAAAAATAATTTTCCATCAGAAAATTGAAAAAAAAAAAGAATAATTATTCAATCAGATTAATTTTCTTGAAGTGTAATTTATCTATCTTTAATTAATTTTTTTGCAAAATATTTTAAGAATTATTTACTACAATTTGGGAAAAAATGTTGTTTCTTTGACCAATTGCATTATTGACCACTTCTGTCCTAGCAGACAAACTAGCGAAAAATTTTATATATAATATTTTTTTAATAATTTTTAATAATTTTTTATATATAATTTTATATTTAATATAAAGACTAACTACTTAGTATTTGATTTAACGGACTGATTTACTTTTTAAAAAATACCTCACCATTATTGCTCTGTTACTTTAAAGAAATGATAACTTTGATAAATAAAAATATTAAACTGATTTCATCTTTGAAAATTTTATAGAAATTAACTTTTGCCTGATAACATTACATGATATATTTAAATATATATATATTAATTTATACTATAATGTCTACTATAGACTGACTAATAATCGCATTTCGTTGAAAATGCGATTATTCTAATTATAATGCTATGAAATCTAATTAGTAATCTTCTTATTATAAATGAGTTACATAAGTTTAAATGTCAACTACATTAACTGTGTTTGTAAAAATGGCAGAAAAATGTAAACAAAATCAGTCCAGCTGTTGAAGTCAGAAACGTTTTAGAGACTTGTTTATTTGCCGATGGGAGATATAGGTAACCATTGATGACGACATATCTGCACATTGCCTGTTCTAAAAAATAAAAATGGACTAATCAGTGGAATGTTTTTTTTTGTTTTGTTTTTTTACTAATCGTTTTAAATAAGTGCACAACTGTACATTATCTCAGTAATATATATATATATATATACTTATACTAACTTTTATTTGACAAAAAAATAATAACCAGAAAATGATGGATACGATAAATTAATACAATAATATTCAGTTTTTAAAGAAAAGTTATTAAGTAGAAAAATAAAACTTTAATTTTTTAAAATAAAATTTGAACTTGTTATTTGTGGAAAATAAAAACTAAATCAAAATTCATGAAAGGAAAAAAAATTATAATAATTTATACGAAAATAAATCTTTAGAATACTTTTTATTGAAGAATATTTAAGAAAATACTAGTTTATATTCAGATTAATTTCATTTTTGCATTTAATTAGTATTCACTATGGAATGGAAAACTGGAGAAATTAATATTAATATTCATTTTGCGTCTCAAGTTTCTTATCTGATTTTAAAATGATTATGACACTTTTAATCTCAAGCGAAAAATTTAATAATAACAGTTTTATATTTGCAGAATTTCTACAAACTATGAAATCTAATTAGTAAAATTACTATCTTTAATTAAGCATAATATTAAATTATCTTCGGCGTGTTGCTTTCTGTTTTAAATATCTAAAATGACAAGGGATTCTGATTAAAGTTCTGAGTCATTTTATTATTGATTCAGCAGGCGTTTTGCTGTGATATATTTACATAATATAACAGATGATTTATTATTTTTTTGAAAAAAATAAACTACTGAAATGAAATTCTAATTTTTATTTAATACATGGTTCAATTAAACAAAAAATATTTAAATTAAAACAATAGAGCAATTAGTTATAACACATTCTTGATTTCCTAAGAATAAATATTTTATAATGCTATGCAAATTAGTTTAAGCGTAATTTATGTGGAATATAATATTCATACTTTTATGCTAATGGGAAGAAATTTCTCATGCATTAAGTGATTAAGAATTTATGCACAAAGAATTGAGATTACTTATGATAGTTTATTTTAAATATTCAAAGTATTTCCAAAATTAGATTTTTTTAAAAATAGCTATAGATAATTCACATTATTTTAAAATTTAAAATGCGTTTGAAAAATTTTTCTTAAATTACTTCAAAAACCTTTTTTTTTATTTCTTGTCATCTCAATTACACAAATGATTATTTGCTTTACTGAAGATTGCTTTGACTCATTCAATCATTTTTAATGTTTTTAAAGAAAAAATTATAAACATTTCCTCGACATAAAACTACGAAATTTATTTTACTAACTTTTTCTTAGTGATGACTCCTTATATAAGGAATTTATGAGTGTTTTTAAAGGAATGTCCTATTAAATAAAACTTCATTCTTAAATGTAATAGACTCAATCACATAATGTTAAGTTCGATACAGTTTTTGATTAATTTAATACAAATCGGGGAATTTGACATATTTTTTAAAAGAATGTTTCTATTAAATAAAAAATTGTTCTTAAATAAATGTATATAAATGTAATTGACTCAATCCCATAATGTAAAATAGATTTAATAGATTTTTTTTTATTGATTGCACGCAAAATCGCTTGATTTCACGTATATTTGTTTATAAAAAAATTGTTTAAATTAATAACATGAGGAACGTTCCTATATTTGCTTTTTTATTCCATTTAACATTTTCTTCAAATCTTAGTCGATTATGTCTAGAAATTCTGTTCAGGCTTTCCTATTATCTCAAATATTTTTTCCTTTACTTGAACTAACATCACTGATTGAGTTTTATTAATATATTTTTTATATATTTAATATATTTTTAATTTTCTTATATTATATATTATTATATTAGTTGATTATATCATTAATATTTGTTACAATCTTTTTACTTTATCTCTTTCAGTCATGATCTATACTTAAACTGTTTAATATTTGTTACACTCATTTTACTTTATCTCGTTCAGTCATGATCTATACTTAAACCGTTTAATATTTGTTACAGTCATTTTACTTTATCTCTTTCAGTCATGATCTATACTTAAACTGTTTAATATTTGTTACAATCTTTTTACTTTATCTCTTTCAGTCATGATCTATACTTAAACTGTTTAATATTTGTTACAATCTTTTTACTTTATCTCGTTCAGTCATGATCTATACTTAAACTGTTTAATATTTGTTACAATCTTTTTACTTTATCTCTTTCAGTCATGATCTATACTTAAACCGTTTAATATTTGTTACGGTCATTTTACTTCATCTCGTTCAGTCATGCTGTATTCTTAAACTGTTTAATATTTGTTATAGTCATTTTAAATTATCTCTTTCAGTCATGCTCAATACTTAAACTGTTTTAAACTGTTTATTATTTGTTACAGTCATTTTACTTTATCTCTTTCAGTCATGATCTATACTTAAGATGTTGCAGATGTAACGTTTGTTTCAAAGAAACTAGTGAATTACTGTATGTATGCCACCTTCAAAATATTTAATATTTTAAATTATTATCCCTTGTATTTTAAACCATTTGTGTATATCTGAGAGATTATTATAAATATATGTAAAAAAATGAAAACGAGCAATTAAATTAAATTGTTAAAAGAATTCCTTTAATTTCCCATTTCTTTGATGCTGCTTGGTCTTAGGAGTGTAAATCTTAACGCAAATCGCCAGGTAGTGAGCAAAAACACCCATTTTTGAAATCATCACGAAAAAAATTTCTTCCACACTTTTAATCCTCAGTAAATGCAACAGCAAATAATTTGAGGGCTTAATTTTATGGCAAAATACTGTTTAGATATCATTATATTCAACGCCAAATCAAATTATCTTCTTAATCAAGCAATACTTACTTGGCATTTAACGAGTAACATTAAATCATGCTGAATACTGAAGATAATTATTTACTTTCATTCAAATAATTTTTATGAGCGGTGAAGATGCAGAAAATCCAAACATTTTACAAAAAAAGTCGAATCAATGCTTTTTTCAATAGTACTATGTTTTCATTGTTTTGATATTTTGTTCTTTTGCGGGCAAATTTCCCTAGATGCACTTTTTTCCCCGTGGTTTTATTTCTAGAATTGCATTGGAAAGGATCCTGAAGGGAACGATGCTTTTATTTCCTCGTTTCATTGCGATGGTAAACATTTGAAAGAAACCTTGTGATTACAAATGGGGAAAAAAGAAATCTTTTTTCAATATTGAATTGCACATCTGCTGAAAACAAGTCTTCTAGCAAGCGAAAAGTCTAGATCGTGAAATACAGAGCATGCATCTGCTTTTCATATAATTTTTTGTAGAATAATTTATAATGTAATGAAAATTTAAACACAGAAGAAAAGTATTTTATGCAGGAGGATTCAAAATTATCTGACAAATTCAAAATGTGGGGCAGGTACCTAGAAGGATCACTTCAGACGAAAATCTATTATTTAAAGAGCAAAGGGAGACTGTGCAGGATTATGCTCCCAAACGAATTACTTAAAATAAAATGTTATGCTATACATTTTGTATAGCATCAGTTTTATATTGTATATATTTATAATAACACAAGGATACATTTACATGAATAAAATTCAGAGCAGAAACAGCGTGGAACAACTTTCTTTGAGTAAAGCAAATGTTAATATGCTGAGGTCTGCTGATTCAGTATATTATTATTTCATTTGGAATTTAGTGTGAATATATTCTTTCAGCATTGTTTTTTCGTTTTTACATTGCATTTTTTTCTGTTAGTGGATCCTTATTCTTTTCTATTTCATTTCGATTTAAGAACTCGTGAACATCACTGTAAGAATCCAGTGTAAATATACATTTACATCTACAATGTTCTATAAACGATGATATTTTTTATTTCTTAAGCACTCTGTCGATGTACATGAGATTTTCTATTACACCTTTTGCTACATAAACTGTGACAATCATATCAAGATTATTATTAACAGAGTAACAGACAACCTGTATGAGTTCATATTCTTGTTTTCAATGTTTGTTTAATGACTTTTGACTAACGCTTATGTAATTAATTCAGAACTAATGATAAATACCAAGAATATGTGGATAAGGAACTGTTCTTTAGGAAAGCAGGTTCTCTCATCCTTGGCACTATAAGTCTGATGGGTTGGATCAGTAGAGATGTTCAGAATCCAATGGAATTCTCAGATGGAAGGGCCGGAAATTATTCCCATGTCGATTCGTGTATTTCGAAAACTTAATGATGCATACTTTTAAATAGTTTCAAATCAAATAGATTAAGAGTTTTTTTTTTTTTCATTTCTTTAGAACTGTTCTTAAACTAGCGATAAGTGTGAAGATAAGAGTGTTCCGTGTAGAAACCACAAGTGTGCTGCGCAGTGCCCAACACTGGGGACAATTCTTTTATCTACTATCATTGTATTTTATTTTTCTACTGTCGCTATAATTTATCAGTTTCAAAATAAACTGAAAACGCGAAAATTGACTTAGTTAAGCTGTCTCAGCTGCACTGAAACTAAGAGCTTGAATTTTTCAGTTATAACATCAAATTCTTCATTATCTTTCCATATATTTTGATAACGCAAGCTAATAAAATTTTTAAACCCTAATTCTAAAAGAAAATTGAGCGATTTTACTGTTTAAGAAATTAAACTATTTCTTAGCAGCTTCAATTTCTTTTGGGAATAATTAAATTAAAATTATCGGGTTTTTACTCTATTATTATTCAGCGATAAAATGTAAATATTTGTAGAATATTTTCATGAAAAATGGTAAAGAAAAGTAGAAACGGCCATTTATATAGATGCAACAGTTTTAAAGAATTATTCTTGGTCTAATAGAAGCGAATCTTAGTTCTTTCTAGTTTAAATTTGCTAGTTGTGACTTAGAAATAATAAAATTCAACAACTTCAAAATTTACAGAAGAAACTTATTATAACACCATAAGATACTCGAAATAAAATATTGAAATCAGAACAATTCGCTCAACATATTATTCAAGATAAACTTAAAGATTTGAAAGATCGTAGCGTCCCACAAGTAAATTTAAAACTATTATCGAAAGCACCCCCAAAATGTCAAACACAGAACACAAACCAAAAAATGATTTCTGAAAATGATTTTATTTTTCGAAGCATCAATGGATGCAAGCATTTTTCATCATTATATTCGCTGATCTTTAATTTTTCATAGGAAAGGCATCTTACACTTCGAAGCTGAGTTTTAAATTCCATACATATAAATTTATTGACCCACTTCATGTAATCAACAGAGCCAGAATATTAAAATAGAGTTTTTGCTTATGTTTCCTCAGTACGTGCATCGAATTTCTACTTTATTTACTAAAATGAGAAATATTTATTTAAAATTCCGTATATATTTTTAAAAAAAAGAAAACTCTTAGCAAAAATATTAGGTAAATATTTACAAGTAGTTTTCAAAGAAAATGGATTAAGTAAAAGTAAAAATGGAAACTCTTTGAATGCGGAATTTGGAATTTGTAGTAAGCAGTAGTTATTTATCTTGAGATTGAAATTTACATATTATGATATTGATTAAAGAAAATTAAACTTTTATACTGTCTCTGTATTTTATCAGTTTCAAAATAAACTTAAAACGCGAAAATTGACGCGAAAGTTTCGAATTGCATGTCAGGAGAGATTTTTAAAACATTCTTCCAAAAAATATAATAACTACTTAATTTATATTATATTTACTTATAATATCTATATTAACTAACTTATATTATGATATATTTATATACCTTTCATTGACAAGAAGTGTGTGTAATTTGTCGCTCAAAATCATAAACGTTCACCAATAAATATAAAATAATTTTTCGGTATATTCAGTTTCTTAATGTTGTACGATAAATATTTTAATATCTAAACAATAATTATTTTTGCAAATTAAAGATGATTATTAGTGTGGATAAAGTTAATACATATCGTCAATATTAGTATAAGAGTGACCAAGTCAAAAGAAAATTAAATGGAACTCGATTTTGATTGTTGTAAATTGATATTACTGTTGCAAAATAATCAAGCATACAATACATCATCAGAATACAATAAGCATTATACATATATAAATATAAATAAAATTTTTACTAAAGCAATCAGGGTGAATTAATAAAATTTTCCCTTCCTTTTTATTTGGTTACATCCTTTCTTTTGGTTGCTTTTGGTTTAGTAACTTGATTGTCAACGATATATGCTATCTATAACAATATTTGCATATATTTTCAGCAGCAATGATCTAAAATAAGCAATTGAAGAATAATCTTTGTACTGAATTCACATCGTTCACCAGCAAAGAGTGAGGTAGTCAAAGGTATAACCGGTGAAAAGAATAAAACTCTTACCAACTTTTAATTCAGGTTTTTATTTAAAATCTTGCTCCATTTTTTCAGGGTGAAATTTCTTGCTCTTTTGTAAGGCGATACTGATTTTTAAGGAAAAAAAAGATGATTTAACAAATTATTCTTAGGAATCTTAGTTTTGAATTTATTCTACCAAATGCAAAATATCTCATTATTGAAATAACAATTCAAATCATTTTTCATAACTTTTAAAGAAAAATATTGAGATTTGAGTAGAAAAATTTATTCAGAAATCGACACCTCAAGGCAATACGTTCGTGTTTAGCTATTCTGTATTTAAATATTTCCTTTTTTATTTTATTTTATTATAATTTTACTTTTTGCTTTTAAGTAAAATGCCCCAAAGCAATAATATTGTTTATACTGCATATTATAAACTAATTTTAAAATTTGAATAAATTTCGAAATATATATATTTTTAAATTCCATGAGAATTTTTCCAAAATATAACAGCTATCCCAAGAAATAAATTCTTATTTTCAGATATGTTTTAACTTCATTGAAATCTTAAAATCACTCTTCTGTTATATCATATTACCGATAAACTTATAAAATTCTGTTTTCACTTTAAGACTTACATAAGGAGGTTTTAAAGTGTTCGGAACGACAAGGGACGTATGTCTACAATTTAGCCAAGAAGTAAGGGTTGACAAGAACACCTGTCGATGGAAAATGGTACTTATTTTCCGTCCCTGCTCCCAAATACCATTATGCGGGGACTTTGAATAAGAGACGATATGCCCCGAAATCTTTTTTTTTTAAATAAAACTGCACTTTCACTATTAAATATGCCTGGTGATGCATGCTTTCTAGAAAAGCTTCAAACTATAGCTTTCAGAACAATAATACTCCAAGCAATTTAGAATTCCATCGGCTTGTTTATTCTTTCAACATAACAGCGTATATTACAAGCATTGCAAGATTCCAAGAGGTTTACAATTGATCATCAGCTATTATACAAAAAATAAACGAAATAATATTAACCAAATATGTTTATCAAAGAAAAAAATCGTTTGCTTTTACTTTTTAATAATATTTTAACAATATAAAAATAGTTGCAGTTATAAAATGTCTGAAAAGGAATCGTCTGTTAAATGTCTATTAACAGATTCAGATTATGATATTTACCGAACACCTAGTCTTCCCCAAATGAAATGATTCTTAAAATTCAAAAATCGTCCCCATGCATTATATTAGCAAAATTTTTAATTTTTTGATTAGAAAAATTATATTATTAAGAAAATATTTTAAAAAAATATTTTAAGATTTAAATATTTTTATTTTATACGTATTATTATATCCTTATATTTTTATTTAAATATTTAAAATATGAGAAGAATTTTAAAATATTAAGAATTATAATTTATGAAATTATGATATTAAGAGAATTTTTTATTCCTAAACATTTTTAAAAAAGAATCAAGATTTTTAGTTGGACATCTTTAGATTAGTTGTTGAAAGAATGTTTATATTTTACATGTTCTGAGAACAGTTTCGAAATTTAAACTACATAACTTTCTCAGTGGTAATAATTCACATTCATATTTTAATTACTTTAAGGATAAAAATAGGCATGTAAAGAATGATTTTCAATCGATATTATATATGCTAATAAAAAATAAATTGTAATTATGGCTTTATTTTGCTTTATAAATAAAAAAATGGAATCAATTCATCTATTTATGAAACCATTTTCATCAGACTAAAATTTAATAAATTTCAAGGAACCATGGGCCTTTCTCTTTTGTTCTAAGATGTTTTTAAAATATATACAATTTACTTATAGAAACTGCAGTGCTTAACCTTAAAATTTCAGTTATGCACATAATGGATTTTACTATATTCTCCAGAATATATATCTACATGTTTCAAAATTAAATTTATTTTTTATTTTCATGTAGATATAATGAAATATTTAAAAAGATAATTATTTATAACTAATATAATATTTATAAATAAATATCTTGCATATTTTCAGAAGCATGAATTGAAAAAAAATCATATTTTTACTTATCATTTTTATCATACATATCATTATTGCATCCTTATCATTATTTACATATCATTTTTATCATACTTTTACAAATCATATTTTTAAAACAAAATATTTCTAAATAATGAGAAAGACTAATGAGATTGAAGATTGAAATCGGGAGTTTTCATTATATTATTAGTGAAAAAAAATTATTTCAATAAACAGATATTGTACTTAGAAAACAAATTTACAAAAAGTGAATATTTTATACTTTTATACTTTTACAGTATTTTTGCTGCTCAATCTTTAAAAAATACAAAATTTTCTAAAAATGCGTTACTTTACGAAGAAATTCTCTTTCCAAAGAGATATATCATTTGTAAACCAGTCTTATCTCTCTCTCTCTCCCTCTGTTTGTGTGTGTATGTGTGGGTGTGTGTGCGCGCATATAATTTGGTTTTAATTTAACAAAACTGATTTCTTTGTCTGTAATTTATAACCACCAAACAATCTTTATCATAATATAAAATCGTCAGTTTATAGTTTTTTGATGAAATAATAAACTTCATATTTGCACGACGTATTAGTATTAAAAAATCAGTTTTCAAATGTGCACAGAAAATAGAAGTTCTTTTAAATCAATTATATAGTTTTCTATTTCTAAAGCATTATTAATTAATTAATTATATATATTATTCAATCATGAAAAATTGTTTTCTCAAATATTCAACCGAATGTTATTATTCATGTGTAATGAAAATTTTTATAACTTAATCAAATAACTAATAATAAAAATTATGAAACCATTGAAATAATGTATCGTTATCGAGAAATCATTATTAAAAATTTTAAAAAGTATATGAAAATTAGATTAATAAACAAGTCAAATTACATATATTTTAAACGCGTCCATAATCTGAGAAAGCGTGATGGATTATTATATTGCTGAAATATTATAGATTGTCATGCATTTGAATATTTTAATATTTTATAAAAAATATTGTATTTAATTAAAAAAGTTTCTGCCGTTAATCCATATTAAATGTTTGCTTAAATTTACATTTTACAGAAAAAAAATTTGTTAAAAACTTCAATGTATTCTGAAAGATCTATTGAAGCGTAAGTATTCTCAGATTAGCTCCTGATCTACAAGGGTCCCTTGAAAGGCATTATTTTCAAAGAAAAAATTCGGAAGAAACTTGTAAGAAGACAGAAAGCATTGTTAAAAGAGAACGTGGTTGTCTTTGTCAAATGGTTGAACTTGGAACAGAACTTGGCCACATGTTGTCTTAGAATTCTCCACATTTAATTGTTCACTTTGTGAGTGTCCTTGTGGGTTACTTTCAAAATTTTTATTGGATGTTAGTTTTCTCTTCTAGCGTTGAATTTACAATGAATCGCACTGATTAAACTCTCGTTAGACCCCCCCCCCCTTCAAAAGAGCACCTTTAGTTTTTTACTTGATTAGCACTTGACTGTTAAATTCTAAATGAAAAAAGGGTTAAGTCAATAGTAAAGTTAATTTAAGGCTTTATTGGATTTTGTGTTTCATGATTTTTTTTTTCACTTTGTACATAAATTTAACACAAAATTCACTTCGGAGCAAAACAAAGAACATACATACAGGCATAAAAGTTTTGCATATCAAGAAGAGAATGCATGTACCATATGATATTAAATAATAGTATTTTATTTAAATAATAGAGCTATGTTATTAAATAACACCGCTATACTAATAAATAATATAGATATGCTTTTAAATAACAGAGGCATGATTAAACAATAAAGATATTCTATTTAATAATAGAAGTGTTTTATTAAATACCAGAGATATGTTGTTTAATAATAGAGATGTGATTAAATAATAGAGATATGCTATTAAATAATAAAGGTTTGTTATTAAATAATAAAGGTTTGTTATTAAATAATAGAGGTATGTTACTAAATGATGAAGTTCTTATTAACAATATAGCCAGAGCGAAAAATGAGCAATGTAGTGTCATTGTCTTTTACGTTCTGCATTAATTGTGCATCACAGTCCAGCAAATAATTTCTTCCTCAGATTATTTTAGTCACATTGATGAATGGCATGACTGGAAAATTCAGTAGCGTTCATTCAACAATGTCGATGTTAAATGGTGAGAAAAAAAACCCATTTTAAATCATAGATTTATCTTTCTTAATTGTCTCGAAAAAGGTATATTCTTATTTTAAAATTCGATTGGATAAAACTACGACCAGGATAATGAGTAGTATGCAATCAGCACCGGTTAAACACAGTAAAAAGGGTGCTTAGAAAAAGCATGTAACATTTTTTAAGAGTTGAAGAATAGAACTTTTCCGAAAATATAGCTGGCATAGCATTTTTTTTTTTTTTTTTTTTTTTTGTAGGGATGTGTGACTTTTATGAGATACGGTAACTCAAGGGCGCATCTGTAGAGAGATAAATTTGTATAAGTTAGATCTTGAGGAGCGATTGAGGGGAGGGGGAGGGAAGATAATTCCTAAGACAAAGGTTTTTTTTTTTTTTTAAATTTGAACCTAAGTTGCTGGAAAAGAAGAAATTAAATTAACTTGGGAGTCATTATTAAGGAGAATAAATTGAATTAACCTCACTTTTGTTCCTTACGGGATTAGTAAAATATTATATCCAAAACATTTTAAATTAAAAATTATCACATATCTTATAAGAAACATACGCAAAAAGTAAGAATAAACATATTATTCATAAAATGCATTAGGCAATCTTTAATTCGGTATGATGTTTTTTAAATTAGTTTTTTTTTTTCTTAATTTTGTCCAATGTTATTATCATTTCCGAAATAATCGCAAGAATATATCTACGAATATTCATACCTTCTTAAGAATGATATCTGATAAGTGATATATTTTATATTTTATTCCATAATATATTTAAGCATTTAAAGTAATTTTGTAATACTTTTTATGCCGGAACTGAAAATTCAAAGATTCAAAATAATCCTTGATTCAACAAGGATTATGAAGAAAAGGATTTGAAGAAAACAGAGGCGGCTCAGAAGATGACCATATTAAACGTTTTAGAACTGGCAAACATTTTGGACAAATATTTATCCGTTGAAGCATACAAGTTTAGTATATCTGTTTCGATTATAAATATATATTCTTGTATTTTATAAGTAATAAATCACTATTTGTATTTTCTCTCATGCATATAAAATTTATAAAATTGTATTTCTAACGTACCGAATTTAAATTTTTACATCTTCAGATCAGACTAAAACAACTTCAGTTCAAACTTATTTCGTCTAAATTTTAAAGCATATTGATTGATTTAAAAATAAATAATTAAAGATTGGAAAGCACAATAAATACCAATATTTAAAATAAACAATTCAGTTTCGAAATCGATTGAAGTATCTAATACACTTTATGGAATTGTTAAATGATTTTATATGTATCACTAGTACCATAATATGTAAGATAAGTATAGTAATATACGCCTGGAGTACTTAGTATATGACACCAACAGCATAAGGAAACAAAGAATATATCTGGTGCTAAAATTCACTTGAAAATTAATTTTTTAAACCAAAATTTTCATTTTAAAAATTTGTAGTTAGGTATTTGTTGCGTTTTCTATTCCTAATTTTCAAATGTATCGAAATGGTTCATTTGAATCCTTCTCAAGAGAAAAAAAAAATGTGAATAATCGTAAATTGGAAAATTAGATTTCTTGGTTCTTTTTTTCCAAAAAAAGCAAAAAAATGTTTTTTTTACTTTATTATGTATCTCGAAACTGTTGTTAAATATGCTTTTTCAACTTTTAAACAAATAAAACAAATTAAACGCATCGATAATGAATTAATCCAAAATATGAAATTCTAAAATATAACATATGTCATGAATATATAATTTTAGCGCATTGTGGCTTTCACGATGTATTTGAAAATACACTTGTTGGTAAAAATTCCTTTTATGAAAATTATTTTATATTATTTATTTAACTGTTTAAATTTATCATTGTATTTGCTTTTTAAATCATCGATATTCAATTTAAAACAAATCAAACATATTCGTGATATTTTCCTGAATCCGACTTTCAAGTCAAAGTATTTTTTATCTTATTAGAATTTTATGCATTTCACTTATTCTAATCTACATAATTTAACTTACAAACATTTCCTAATATCATCTAACTAGAGTACCTTACACCCTGTCTGTTTCCGGCAATCATTTCGCCTGTTAACTACAATCCTTTCCGTTTCCAGCAAACTCGGTTAAATTGAATGAATTAGATGCCATAACACGACTGTGTCGCAAACGGATCATAAGGAAGAAATTATAAGGCTGATTTATAATTAGCCTCTTGAAATTTAAATGTTAAGAAAGAGTTCTTAATTAGAAAAATAAAAATCTATTATTGTGGTAAAGCATATGCGTAGGTTACAACCATGGCGAACATCGACAACCAACATCTGTTGCCAACATTCGTTTTCACAAGTTAACATAAGCTAAACGATTACAATTCTTTCATCGATACACAAAGTGAACCTTACATTCGGCCCCGCTCAATATAAAATTTAGACAGACAGAAGAAATTTTAAATTGAAGCGTAAAAATAAAAGAAACAAAGTTTTTGATGAAATCATAGTTCAAGTCTCTGGGGAACACAGACTAGTTAATATCTTTTTGATGATGGCTCAGTGGCTCTCATTCTCTTCGTCTGTGCTGTTTTCCTCGATGGTTGGTGAATTTCGTTTAAAGTAAGGGCGGAGATGTTGTACGTGGACAACCTTGATAAATTTGTTCTGTTGTGTTGTAGACTTGATCTCGTAGCACACGGCCCCGACTGGACGTATAATCACAAATGGTCCTTTGAAAATAGGAGAAGGTTTGTGATCTCCTTTTTTCGGCCAGTCGTACAATACGAGATCTCCTGCCTTGAAGGAATGGGATCTGCGATGGAGATCAAATCGTTTCTTGTTCTCCAAATGTGTTTCATACACATTATTTGCTGCTTCGGCCCTGGCCAAAGTTAAAAGGTCTAGTTGGTCTTCACGTGGCGTGTCATCTATGAAGCTACCAATGTGAAGTTCCCGTGGAAGGCGTGGCTCATATCCATGAAGTAAATAAAATGGCGATTTCTTAGTAGAATTTTGTTTTGTGGTGTTAATTGCGAGTAAGGCATTTGGAAGTAATTCGTCCCATTTATTCGGGTTTTTGTCAATCATTTTTTTCAAAGAGGACACAATGATGCCGTTGGCTCGTTCAACGATACTATTAGCTTGTGGTGAATAAGGTGGTGTCGTTGATTGTGTGATTCCATATTTTTGAAGAAACTGCTGAGTGTGACGTGCGGTAAATGCTGTTCCTCCATCTGATAAATACACATTTGGTGGTCCATATCTAAGTATTGTATTATGATACAGAGCATCAGTCACTGTATGAGCGGCAAGAGATGCAGAAGGTGTTGCAATTACATAGCGTGTGGCGTGATCAATTTGGACAAGCATATTTGTATTTCCATTTCTTGTTTCTGGCAAACAGATTATGTGGTCAGCAGATACAATTTCCCAAGGTGTGGATGGAATCGGCAATTGCTGCAAAAGACCATAGGCATTAGCAGTACGTCGGTTGACAATTTGGCATTTATGACAGCTTCGAACATATGCTTTACAGTCCTTGCGCATATTTGGCCACCAATAACGTAATTGCAAATTGTGAAGAGTTTTTTTTGCGTCCATATGTCCAACATCATCGTGACAAGCGATCAGAGTTTTCTCTCTCATTGACTTTGGAATCACTACTACAGATTTCGAATTATTATCTTTAACTCGCACAAGAGTGTTGTTATCGATATTGTAATTGCATATGATTGACATTGTCCTTTTGTTTGGATTTTTTTCTCTGAGTAAGCGAAAAATATACTGACAAAAGTCATCTCTTTTCTGTTTCACACAAATTCTGATTCATAACTTGCAGTAACTGTTAAACAAACAGGTGGTGTTGGGAAACGTGAAAGGTGATCAGCGATGACATTTTGCTTTCCGGGTCTGTGCTCAGTTGTGAAATCAAATTGAGCCAAATCCACTAAATATCGTGCAAATTTTCGATTAATTGCAGATTTTGCAACTACATAAGCGGTTGTATAGTTGTCTGTGATGAGTTGAAACTTGTGACCTAGGAGATAGAGTCGAAAATTTTCAGTTAGGGCCCAATGTACAGCAGTACATTCCAGTTCATTACTGTGGTAGCGTGTTTCAGCATCTTTTAAGGTACGTGAAGCATATTCAATGACACGACGCTTTCCATTCTGTTCTTGAGATAAAACTGCTCCTAGTCCAGAATAAGATGCATCAGTTTCTACAAAGGTTTGTAATCCTTGTTTGAAATACGAAAGAATTGGAGCAGTAGTAATTGCAGTTTTTAAAGATTCAAATGTACGCTGTTGGTCTTCTGTTAAAACTATGGGAGCATTGTTGGTCTTCTTTTCTAAACCTTTTAAAACGCTTGTTAAAGGTTTAGCAATAACAGCATAGTTACGAATATACTTTCGAAACTGATTAGCAAATCCAAGGAAACTACGAACTTCATGAATTGATTTGAGAGTTAGGTAACGTTCAATTGCTGCTATGCGTTCAGGATCAGGACGAACACCATCTTGAGAAATAATTCGACCAAAAAGAGTGATTTCTGATACTGCAAATTGCGTTTTTTCTCGTGTCAGCTTGAAGCCAGCTTTTTGAGTTGCTTCAAAGATTTTATATATCACTTTGAGATGATAATTGAAGTCATCATGAGAAGTTGATATATCATCAATGTATGTGTTGACATTGTGGGGTGCCAGATGACTGTAGGCTAATTTAATCGCTCTTGTCATTGTAGATGGGCCATTTGTGACACCAAAAGGCATTCGAAGAAATTCATAATGTCCGTCAGGAGTGACAAATCCAGTTTTGTAGGTGTCAATGTCTCTTATGGGAATGCAGTGAAATGCAGATTTTACATCCATTTTAGAACTGTAGCTCTTTCCTGCCATGCGTTGAATAACGTCTTCCATTTGGTCGATTGGATGCGGATCAATATTTGTGATAGGATTAATAGTGCGAGAGAAATCTACCACAACTCGCCTAGGAGTACTTTCATGAAAGGGCTGCTCCACAATGAAAGCTGGTGCTGCGTACGGTGAGTTGGAATGACGGCAAATTCCTTGTTTTAACCATTTTTCAATTTGCGTTTTTAGAAATTGGCGATCAGGCTCTGAAAGTCTATAAGGTCTACATCTAATAGGCTTTTCATGTTGCAATTCGATTTTGAATTCCACATATGGACATAGTCCAATGTTATCATCATTCGAATAAAAAACATCAGTAAATTTTCCAATTACTGCATCAAGTTGAGCTTGTTGAGTTGTAGAGAGTTCTGCGGATTTAGGGATAAGGTTTGTTTCGGATGAAATTATATTGGGTGCTGCTTCTGGCAAAGTAACATCATCTAATGATGGTAGTGAGGGTGGATGAAGAGAGACACAGTTGATGCTGGGTTTCGAAGCATGAATACATTCGTACAAATGAAATGAAGTTGGAGTAGAAATACATAATGAGCCATTAGGGTCGTAAGTGCATCTAGCTTGAACTTGTTGTTGCCAATCGAATCCTAAAATAAGTTTAAATGGAAGCTGGGTGCACACTCCAATTTTAGGCATCATATGTTCCAAATTACCAACAATTATGTTTAAAGAAATCCAACCTATTGGCTTTATTTCATGGTCAACAACTTGGAACTGTCCATCAGTCCACGGGTTAATAACAATATCATTTGGAACACAAGATTGTTGAATGACTGTGATATCTGCACATGGATCACAGAGGGCTTGAATTTCTGTATCATTGTTGATAATAACAGGTATTAAGGCACGTCTGTTAGTTTCAGTTCTAATACAATTTATGGAATTATTATTTGCACTATTTGCGGTTGTAGATCTTCCAGATGTCGAATTGCGATTGTTGTTGTTGCGGCGGGAATTTGAAGAGTTCAAACTTATAGTTTTGACTGCTGTGTTATTATCAGAACTAGTTGAACTGCTAGAAGATGGGATTTGGACATTAGTTGGACTGTTGGTATATTGATTTTGTCGTGACGTGTTTCTTGGTTGAGCTATGGTTGAACCACGTGGAGGAGGTGGTAAACTGCACATAAAAGATGCATGGCCTTTGTTTCCACATCTCCAACAAGTAATATCACGAACATCGTCAGTTACTGGATTGTATTTACGACGTTGTTCATCATGTGTATAAGAAGATCGAATTTGAGATTTCGGAGAATGTTTCTTATGCTCTTGTTTTGCACTGCGAATAGCATCAAGTGCAGTTGCTCTGTCAATTAATTCTTCAACAGTATTCGTATTTTGAGTAGCTAATGCAATTTGCCATTTTTCCTCGGTAATATCACCTATGATCATAGAAATACGGTCAGGTTGGGGAATGGTGAAGGGAGCTTTTTCCAAAAGAGCGTCTTTTGAATAAATATAATCTACTAAACTTTCATTATGCCTCAACTTTCGTTCACTTTGGTGAGCCAAAAATTCTTGCATTGTAATACGCCTTTTAAATCTTGAGGCGAGAGCATTTTTCCAAGTAATCCAATCATTAAAATTTTTTCCTGTAGTTAATTGCCAATTTTTTGCAGATCCTGAGAGGCGAGAAATAGCATTAGTTAATTTTAATTCGTCGGACCAGTTAGCTAAAGTTGAAATTCTTTCAACTTCCTTTAACCATTCAAGTGCATTTTCAATTATATCACCTTTAAATATTTGGATTGAATTTGCAGTGTCATTTGTAGATGTGATTTGAATCACATTTGGATTTACTTGTCTTTCTAAAAATTGTTTTTGCGTTTCCATTAATGTAGAAAGAATAGCTGCGATATTCGGATCTATTTGAGAGGGCGGAGGCATAGGAAGTGGCGACTGTGTAGAAGAATTACTTAAAAGTTCTACTTGTTTTCGCAGAGATTCAATCTCTGTCAATAAATGTGCATTATCAGAAATTGCCTCCTCAGCGTTATTAAGATTCTGCACTCGAAGAACATTTAATTCTTCCAAAGTTCCTTCACTATTTCTTTTATTATTATCCTCTACAATACGCAAAATTAGTTCATTCTTATTTCCAGTTAGCGAAAGATTTCTGAAACGTAATTCTTTTTTCAGTTGAACTATCGTTAAAGTTTGTAGCGGTTGCGAGTCTAAAGAATTAAAAATGATATCCTCTTTTGTTGACATTTTTTTTTATTTCTGTTCACTGTTCTTGACGAACGAAATAAATTAGCGAAGATTGCTTGGCGACGTTCTTGTTTAAAAAGCGAAGATTGCTTGGCGATGTTCTTGTTAATAAAGCGAAGATTGCTTGGCGATGTTCTTGTTTAAAAAGCAAGCAATAAATTTTGCAAACAGAATAATTTTTTTGAAGGTAATGCGAAATCAATATTCAACATTCGTTAGAATACTCGCACTGATTTGTACAAAGTTTTATCACAAGTAAAACGTAAGTATATAAAGTATCTCATAAACTTCACTTACTATGCGTGGGCGATTTTTGGAATACGTTCAGGCAGAAACAATCTTGGCGAGATTATCATTCCTTGGCGAGGATTCTGAAAGTTCCAAAGAAGGCTTAACTAGTGCGATGTTTTTTTTATAAAATATTATTTGAAATTCCTTTTGCAAGTCCATTAGATTCCGGCTGCGCCATATAAGGCTGATTTATAATTAGCCTCTTGAAATTTAAATGTTAAGAAAGAGTTCTTAATTAGAAAAATAAAAATCTATTATTGTGGTAAAGCATATGCGTAGGTTACAACCATGGCGAACATCGCCAACCAACATCTGTTGCCAACATTCGTTTTCACAAGTTAACATAAGCTAAACGATTACAATTCTTTCATCGATACACAAAGTGAACCTTACAAAATGATCCTTTAGAGAGTAAGATCTAATGTTGTTTCTGCGGAAGTAACTTGTACAGATTCCTTATTGCTGTCTTCGAGATCCATTTATTTGTTTAGTATGGCAATGTATTATAATATATAGTAGTGCTTTTTTTAATTACAGACAGTCACCGTATTACCATAGAACTAAGCCGTATTAACATGGATTATTGTGACTAGCTGTTATACTCATTAACTATCCAATTTTTGCATAAGAAAATAATGGTTAACAAAAGTTTGAAGTATCTTCAAACTGTTGGTAAAAGACTAGAAATTTTTTCTATAAATTCTGTTAATATTTTTAAATTTCTAGGACATTGTAATATTGTATTAAAATTATCACTATCTATAATGAGTCTTCTTGTAATTTCTTTGAGTTCGACAGATTATGTTATGTTGAACTGAGCGTATTTCCCATATTGTTACAAAATTTTTCTTCTACAAATACCGCTAATCAATCGCAACACATTTAATCGCTATAGTTCAGCAGCTTTCTTTCTGTCTAATCCTCCAGTTTCTCTACGTGTCGGCGATTCCGACTCCTCTCACACACCACTTCTGGCCATACACACACTTCAATGCAGCTTCAGAGTGCCCGTCTTTTATAGTTCCGAGAGGCGGAGCTAGAATCTTCTGGCTAATCAGGGCGTATCTGTGTGTAATTCCTACTGGATGGTTCGTGAAAGTTCTCGAACTTTCCAGTATGATCCATTTAGTAGCCAAACGCGCCAAATTCGTCGCCAAATGTCCGCCAAGCTCTCAGGTCATTGATGCACAGGACAGATCTTACAAAGGTTTTAACGGTTTTTCCTAAGATGACACTATTCCTGCCGGGTAGCAAAATTACAGATTTGTAACACTATATACGTGCGCTGTCTTGCATCATTCTGAATATGTAGAAGTATTCAGGGAATCTTCCAGGTTTCGCTATAGTTTGAACTATCATCAGGAGAAATATTATTTTTATGACTTTTGGTTCCGGTATGAATTTGTATGTTATGGTTCCTTTACTCCGCATGATCCTTCTATTCTTCCACTGCATATAGTCATTTGCTCTTCAAATTTCCTTCTTTAACATTTAGAATGATTTTGGGATTACAATATCTATTTGGTCTTTCTGTGCAGTCTTCATCTGCTCTCTCGTTTCCGCATATTCCGATGTGAACCAAAATCCAATTTAATCTAATCTATTTGTTCCCTTTAGCCCTTTTCAAGTTTTCTTTAATTTGCCGGCTTTCTTTATGTTTAGTGTTCGTGGAGTGTATAGCCTGAAGGGCAATATGTTACTGCTGTTGGTTGAAATGAATAAAGATTTGGAATATAAAATTAGGTCTGGAGAGATTGCAGCCAATGATTAAAGTATTTTAATCAATAACTATTACACTTTATTTAGTACAGTACAGTATGCCGCCTCTTTACTGTATTTTACTTAATGTACAAAATTCGAAGTATATCCCACATTAAATATATACCAAAAACGAATGATAAAAATGGTTGTTAATGAAATAGCATCTTGTTCGCAAAAAAACATATAATCATTTCAAGGATCTTGGCATTCACTTAACCAGAATTAAGAATAATTAAAATGCACATGCTCAATATCGTTAAACATTTGTTAATTTCTTGATCAATTATAAAGCAGATACTGCAACCCGAAGAGAAATTATCTTGATAGTGATTGCCAAACATGAATGTCATATATAAGAAGTATATTTTTTATGAAATCCATTAAAGTTTTTATTTTATTTATTTATTTATTTATTTTTGGAACTGCAAACATAAATGAAACCAACATCAAATTTTCTTTCCTCGTTTAAAAGAATTCATTAAATTTAAGCCGCGTTTATGGCATTAACCTCCAATAAAATATTTGGCAGTTAACTTCTGTAATATTTGTTATAAGGGCATAGAAAAAGGATTTCACATCATTATCACTTGGCCAGGATCCATACAAGTATATTTTCCCCTTTTTATGGAATTTTTATAAATGAGTTCTCCTTTTTGTATTATTTCTGAAAACAGTAATGAAAAACCGTATACGATGCCCAAATGTCCAAAATTGAAGTAATGATCATATTATGTTTCAATACAATGATAATATCAATAAACGATTTCAGTAAACAAATGAATAATCAAGCATCATATCATCGTAATAGCTATTGTGAACGAATAAAATGTATGAATGAATAAAATAGAAGCAATGAATAAGATAGATGAATGTAATATGGAAATATATTTGTGCAATGATATTGTCTTTTATGGTAAAATTTTAGAGTAAAAACTAGGAAAAGAAAAAAATATTTGTAACCCTAACTTTCTGTCTTATTTTATTTTTTTCTGCTTTAAAAAATTGTGAAATCCTATTTACTACAAAATGTAAATGCTACATAGATAAAATTTGAATAAGATCTAGTCAAATCTCCACGTTTTAGATTTCTCTGAATTCGAAAAGCACATTTTTAGCCTTTTGCCTGTCCATGTCTTTGGCTATGATAACTCAAAAATGCTTTGAGCTAGATAGATGCAATTTGGTAAGTAGACTTTAATTCAAATATGGATATTTCTATCAAATTATGAACAGAAAACATTCCGTTTATAAGAAGTTGTTCTGTCCCGCTATTCGAATATAACTTAACAAGATAATTACGAAAAAAAAGAGCTAGATGAATAAAATTTGGATTTAACATCTAAATTTTAAATATTTATCCAATTTATCTAAGGAGTTAATCTCCCTTCAGACTTTTCTTTCACAATAACATAAACGCAATAGCTTAAATTGCGATTCCATAAATATGAAAATTTGATGCATGATTTTGTGATTACAATTATAATATCATGTTAAATTTTGTCTTCAACAGATCGAAAAAGGACGTCCAAACTGCTCATTCGGTGTTTTGGTGCTTGTGTAATAATCGCATTCCAGCAATTAATCAACAACATCGCTCACTATTAATCATCGTTTGCTAATCTTGGGAACTTAATAATTTGTATATTATTAAGTTCCCACTAATTCCCTTCGGAAAGAGCCACTTCTTTGGAAGATTCATTTAATGTAATGGAACCTAAATCATATCATAATTTAACTCGATGTCTTAAAAATATACGGATAAACGTGTTAAAAATCTAAATATGATTATAAAAACGAAATTAGTGTTTCTTCAAACAGCTCAATGTTTCATTCTTTTTCTTGCTTTTTATGGCAGAAAATTTCCCTAGATATTTCTTTTTATAGTGTATATTTCTCGAATTACATAGAAAAAAGTTTCTGAAGGGAAAGATACTTTCATTTCCAATTTTCCATCTAAGGGGAAATATTTGAAAAAGAGTTTGCAATTCAGAATGAAGACGAAATTGTTCTTTCCATGAAAAGATATTGAAACTACTACACTTAAAACACATGAATATTCAATATAAATTTTCTTCCACGTATTTTAATGCTTAGAGATTCATTTTAAATACAGAATGAAAGGAACTAAGAAACTTTTATGTCTTGTTAATAATCTGTTCTTAAGCTGATCATCTTTTACAGATTTCTATTTAACAATTAATATAATTTTATCTTTTACCTTAATTTCCTACATGTTAACTCCGAGGTAAAAAGATTTTCGAAATCCTATTTTTATAATCTAATGTATAGCTTTAATAGAATAGTAATGCAGATCATAAAATTACACCATTTGAAAAAAAAATAATGATTGTATAACTTTGTATAATATCGGATTATACTAATTAACCAAGAAAATATTAAATTTCATCATAAACTCTAAATTTTTTATGCAATTTATCTCGGGAAAAAAGGCATATTTATAAATTGAAATTTTGATGTTTTTTTTTTAAAAAGGAGTAAATCATAAAATAATTAAAAATATGTTAAATAATTCCGTTAAAATGGCATTTAAATCAAAAAATTTGCACCAGAATTCTTAATAGATACTAATTAATTGCACGACTTCCATGATGTCTTTAGAAGATTATTATGTTATTAGTGAAGCAAAACATTTCTCAAAAATATCAAATTTCATTTAATTATTATTACAAACTTTACTACTTGTTATTGCCAGAGACATTATTTTTGCAAACCATAAATTACAATTTCAATTTTGAAGAAGATTGCATAATTCTCTGGGTTTACAATTATTTAATATATCTCACAATCCCTCGACATTCCCGATCCATCTCAGTGTTTTTAATTTTTTTTCAAATCATAGTTGTGATTTATCAAGGTTCATTAAAAACATCATAGTTAAGAAACATGTACCGATAAGTGTTCCAAAAAAAAGCTGATATTTATGATTTTGAAAATTAGTACACAAATCTACCTGATAAGAAATTAAGACGCCTGCATTATTAGTTATGAAGGATATTTAAATAGAAATTTAATAACAAAAAGTAACTTACTTGAATTACGTAAATTTAATATTTCTGAAAATTATGTTTTTAACCAGATTAATTTTTATATACATGTGAAGAGAATTCCAATATGAGTAGTTTTTTTCAAGTACTTTAGCTAATAGTTTTCTTCACAACTATGAGAAAATAATAATTAAACATAATTTAATAAATGGTTGGAGTTATATTGATGATTTAAGTTTAATAAACATAGATAATACAAATGATGTTATTGATTGTTATCCAAAGAATTAAATTTAACTGAATCGAACAAAAATCAATACAAAGCTACCTATTTAGATTTAAAAATAGTAATTTCTAACGAAAATAACTATTTTGGCTATTTATGACAAAAGAGATTAATTTAACCTTGAAGTAATTAAACTTAGTAATTGACATCCAAATTTTAACTCTAAAGTTTTCAAAAATGGGATTTTCACACAATTTAACACTTTTTTAAAAATTTATAATAACAAAATTTCTTGTATTGAAGCAATAATCTCATTAAAAACTTAACTTTTAATGATTTTTTCAAAAACTTTTGTAATAAAGAAGTTTAAATAGGAGAAGGTTTGTTTTATTTATAACCTATATTCTAATATTTTCACAACTAAAGATATGCTGTAGTTTTTTATTTTTTTTCAACTCTATAGATGGCGCTGAGATTGTTCAATCGGTTTCATTTGATGACGAAATACCTGGGTGAAGCATAGTAGGCGTTTCGAGCTTTAAGCGCGGGAAAGTTCAATTTAGTTTAAGTAATAGTCTTCAGTGATAAATTTAATTTCCTTCATAAATTCTTTTGGATTCTTTTGAATTGGTAAGTTCTTTGTTTTATATTTTTTGGTGTTTTTTTTTTTAGTTTTTTTTTAGTTTTATAGTTTGATAATGGTTTTGTAATTAGTTAGATTCGAATTTACTGTGGTCTTACTTGAACTTGAGTTTTGAAATATTATTTTAATTATTATTATTATATAATGTATTGCCATTGCTTTATTGATACTAAATCTTGTCTTCAAAAAATTCAATTTCTTGGGAATTTTGGGTTGACAGGGGTCAATACTCGGACGAAAGTTTGACCTCTTACAGAAAATAAAATAGCTGGTTTGTATCCTTGCCTGAGGCTGACCCCTGATAAAATATTCAGGCCAGATTCTACATTTCCTTCGTTTTTATTCCATTTAATTCATTTAATTTTTTTGTGCTTTTAAAGTCAAATTTATTTATTTCTAATTTTATTAAAATCAACAAATATATTCTCACTGCTTTTTTTACTTTCTACTGCCATAATTAATTTTCATTACCGTGTAAATAATGAAACAAATCCCTCGAATTTACTTAGAAAATATGAAAAAAATATTCCAGGCTAGCCAGTTAATTCAAAAATTTAAAAATAATAATACATTTTCGTTACAGAATGGCAAACATTTGACAAATTTACAATGATGAACCATTTTGACGTTCTTACTGGTTTAAGCGTAATGGATCGCATTGGATTTTCCTCTACATCAGTCTGGTCGCACACTGGCATCATTGTATCAGGACATCATTGTTTCATAACGCGCATGTGTGGAAAGGGGAGGTATTTCGTTTTTCAAAAGACTGATGTTTAAGATGTCCTTGATTTTTTTGAAAAACTGGTCAAACTGGCAATGATTTTCTGCAAAATCAAATTCATGTCCATAATTTTGCAAAACGCTCAGAGCTCTATAAGCCGGATAAGATTTCAGGACGTATTACAGCTGGTAAATAATGTTTAGTACACCTTCTCTAGCCTATGTAAGTTTTTAAGGAATAATTATAACAGAAAGACTTATGCATTTGCTGTATTTTTTCCCTGATTTTTTTTCCAGATCCATTATTACATGCCTGTCATTTTTTATCCTGCATTATTATGTAATTCAGAGCAGTTTTGGTGCACCTATTCCCTTGAAATCCTGTAATACTCTGCATGTATTTATAATTAAGAAGAATATGCGTTTGTGGATATGTTGCATTTTACAGGTCAGGATGTTTCACCTGAAAGTAGCAAATTTAGAGTATATGTACTTGAAAGTAAGGGAATATATAAATATTAGAAATATTTAAATATTTTTATGTAACAACAATTAAACTAAATTTTCATTTTCCCCCAATACATTACGTTATAAAAATGATTCTCATACCAACTTAAAATTAAATATATGTAATATGTTTTAATGTTTTATTTGATAGCATTGTGCGTGTGTGCGTGTGTGTGTGTGTGTGTTTGTGTGTGTGTGTGTGTAATCAGTTTTTCACCATATTTTTTTTCTTCCTTGAATTATTTTTAGAAAATATTTTAAATAAATCATATCGTAATATTTTTCTTTATTCAAGTGAAATTCATATCATATTCATTATTTTTACTACCATGATTTTTGTTTCTTTTGTTGATAATGAAGACACGGTCTCTTTTTAAATGTTGAGTAACTTTAGTATAACATATGTTTTAAATTTAAAAAAATTGAAACTGTTTTAATTTACAACTGAAATTGAAATTTATAAATAGATATCGGTGAATTTCTTTAATAGCGTTCATTTTAAAGACTGCTGTTCTTTACCGTGACATAAATCATTGTTTATAGAAATCGATAAACAAAATTGCCTAGCACAAAGCACCAAGAATATAGGGCTTCTAAAATAACATAATTTATATATCTAAATTTGAAATTTAAAAATATTTTCTTGTATAACTCATTGAAACCAAATTACACAGAATATTTAATGGTTGCTAAAATTTTAAACTAATCTCTACAAGCTAAATGGTCGTAGCGGCTAGTAAGAAATGTAAATAATATGAAGTACAAGAAATGTGATTAGAAATAAAATCAGTTAGATTTGTAATATTTTGTAACAATTTTTGTAGCTCTAATTTGTTAAACATAAATTAATACTGTATATACTATCTTTATCAAAGTCATAGAAGAAATAATTAATAACCAAGATGATATTGAATAGTAAACAAATGACATCTCTTTTATTAAATGTTGAATACCATCATCGGCTGTTTTCACTAACTCGAGAAAATGAGAATCCCCAAAGTACCTTTGTGTCTCTTCATTCTTACAAGAACCATTTTTGTCTCTTTGATGACTTCCTTTGCTAGCTAAATTGTTCTTAAGATTAGAATATATTTATCACGCCTTTATATCATTGCAGAACAGGATCAGAGAATCATCTTTCCAGATCATTGTTGCTGACCAAAAAGACATTCCGGTGAGCAATAATTAATTGGGAAATCAATAGTCCTTCCTGGTATTTCCTGAAACAAACGTGATCTGGAGTACCTCGATCCAGCATCCCAACCCGTGGAATGTGCAGACGTTTATTTAGTTTCCCCTTCTAATCTAGAAAGCTAAGTATCTTAGCAGAGCTCGATAAAATGGTACATCTTTTTCTTTTTTTTTTTCAAACTGAACACGATGTTATAAAGTGCGCTATCTTTTAATATGTTAATTTATTACATATTAAAAATATCTAGCTAAATGTAAATGTGTATATAACCAAATTAGTAAAAATACCAAGTTAATATTAGCAACAAGAATAAAAATAGAATCAAAAAGGAGGAAATTAAGGGTTACATCCTGAGGGTGACCCTTAATTTCTTCCTCAGGGGCCCCCTTGAGAAAGGGTCATCCCCTGAGGGTGACCCTTGAGGAAGTCTTCAGGCCGGATTCTTAATTACTTCCTTTTTGATTCTAATTTTATTCTTTTTGCTAATATTAACTTGGTATTTTTACTAATTTGGTTAAGTTCATCTATGTTTTAGCGCTCTCTAAATACAATTTCATTTTTTTTTTTAGTTTGATTCAGAAATACTTTATTTTTTTTTAGTTTGTTTTCCGAAATAGTTTTAATTTTAATTGAAATTTCATAATGCATATATTTTTGATTATTTCTTAAATGTGAGAATATATATATATATATATATATATATATATATATATATATATATATATATATAATAAATCTGTAAATTAGGTAGATAAATCTATAACATGTAAAATATCTGTTATATAGTTTCTTTATTACATAATAAAGATGTTATGTAATACAGATAAATTACATATTTTCATTATGTTCCTTTTTACTTTTGTCAACAGATTATACGATGTTTTAAATTACATTTCGTACTGTGCCGTTAATTAATTTAATACAGAATAAACAGATGCTCTAGTTAAGCAGTTTCTTAAAACTAGTACAAATTCTTATAGAGGTGAAGTTTTGCAACGAAATGTAGCCTGGTATAGCCAGTGTACCATTTTATCCAGCAGCAGATTAAGGTATTTTGTGATCCTTGAAAGTGCACAACAAAATATTCTTTAAATAAAATACTTATTTTGAATTTATCTTCCCATACATTTTTAGCTTGAGTGATTTATTTTAGGTTATTTTTTTATTTTGGCGATTTTGTGAAATTATGTTTAACTATTATGATTCGACTGACTGTCCGGCATCTACGTTTGTACAAATCCAATGAAGTTGGTGTTTATGAACATTCTAGTAACTAAGTGAATTTATTCAGAAGACAGGAACTTATCTGTATCAGCAAGGAAAATATTTTTTTGTAGATTTGATTGCACCGCCTCTCTGCCTTGAGACACTAGGTAGTTGTCTATTCAATTTATTTGAAAATCGATATTGACAATTTATTTGTATGAACTAGAAAAATAATGTTTTTTAGTAAACTTGATTGCGTCATTCCTGACGAAAGATTCTAGATAGCTGCCTATTCTGTTTACTTGGTAGTCACCACTGACAATATCTTTGGAATTTGACTCGTCAATCTTAGTCACGTTATAATGTTTTTAATCACCTAGTAAAAGGCTTATAATCCATTCGTATGTTAATAATGATAGCAGGATTTTTAATGTTGAGAGAAAAGAAATGACAAATAGCTCCACAAGACGTCGAAATTATGAATTCGATATCCCTTCCATCAAATTTCTTATACTGCTTATTCTTCAAATCACCGTTTTAATACGATGAATGGATGACACATTTCCCCTAGAATGAAAAGATAAGAAAATATATAATAGTTTTACATAAGTTTTGGAGTTAAGAAAATACATATTAATTTGCATGTAATAGCTAATATATTTCGCACTCTTTACATACTTAATGTATAAGTGTAAATTAATACTCTATATTTAAAATTATCACGGTTTTCTTTCTTAAAAAATATTTTTTAAAAGCAGATGGAACTTTATTTTAGTTAGGTTTTCTTCTATTACAGACCTAAAGAATATTATTATAGAATATATGAATTCTTTAAAGATAAATCCATGACATCCTCAGAAAACTTGTCATAATTTCTCGAAAGTTCATTTAACACTTCATTTTTCTAATTGAAGTTTCACGTGAATGGCATGAGGCAAATTTCATTCCTGCAGAGCACTCTGTTGCCTCAGGGAAAATGGAGCCTCAAAGTAATTCTGAACAGAATTCAACAAATTTACAGTCTGCGGAAGACGGATTTAATTCAATTTAATTGAAGCTAAACACATTTTGTTAGTAAAATTAAAGTTCCCCTCCAAACGGTTTGGTTTCCAGATCGAATTATTGGTTTCCCATAATCGATTGATCGGATATAGTGGTAGAGTAACTTACGGTAATGGAGCATACAAGTCATATTTTATTTTACTCGGTGATTAGACAAAAACTGATGTCTTGTTTTAGGATAGGGCAACAAAAGACATTAGAATGCATGAGAATTATCTAAATAGCAAATCCCCAAAACTCATGATATTATTCTTTATATAGATAAAATAAATGAATTTCAGATAGTATTCCAGTATATAATACCGACAGCATTTTTTTGTAAAATCCTCTTTTGGAGAAACTATTCAGATACAATTCACATACCTATTACATATGAATATTTTTCAATCTTACCTACATAGTAAACTGGTAGTCTGAATTTTAAAAAAAAATGTTGAACTTGTTATTCGAATTGGTTAATACAATAATTGCATTGTTCTTATTGAATGTGAGCCGAACGTATTCGTATTCGAATAATGTCATATAGTGCCCTCTCACAAACTTTTGAGGTACCAGTAGGTTATCATCCTTTGGCAGCAATGCAAGAACCATAAGAATTTCAGAAATAGTGCTGTACGACATTTTCAGCATGTGATGGAGTTATAAAAGGCCCTAATCATTAGTTATAAAAAATATTTTTCGCATATGTAAAATCGATTTTTAGTATAGAACCTATATAGATAAACTTAAAAAGCAAAATTTTATCTACATACAAAATTTAATCTCAATCAGTAGTCCTTTTCGAGATACAGGAAATGAATTTATATATACAAGAATTGCTCGTTGAAAGTTATAAGATTTTGTTTTGTTTTCATTTCATTTCAATTTACAGAAATATGATTAAATCTGAATGTTACTAAAATGTAAAATAAATAAAATAGATAACCATATTTATGTGAAATATGATAGTGCATTAAGTTTATTCTTTCGAGAATAAATTGCTAAATTATAAAGCTATGCAAATAATATAGGTTAATGGATCAATAGCTAATTTATATACTATAGAGGCAGGGCAAAATCTATGAGTTCTATTTAACAGTCATTTATTTTTACAGCTTTTCGATCCATTCGCATTCATCCTATTGAAAAATTAGTTCATTTAATTGAATTAATTTAATATATAAGATGCAATTAATTGGTTATACATTATTTTTTCACTTTTACTGCCAATTTTCAACTATTTCTTCTTTTGTATGAATTGAAAACTTACTTTTCTTAAAAGAATTTACCCATGTATTATTCACAATCGATGATTTATTAGAAGAAAAATGCATGATGTAAATTTAAAAGATGATGTAAAAGAATGTGAAAAAGATATTTCACCTTCCATTAAAGCCTCATTGGATTCCTAAGGATTTTAATGGAGAGAATTGCACACATTATTTATCAAAGCTCTAATGAAATAATCGTTCAATAAACTTATTTATTAGAAGAAAAATTGACTGATGTCAATTTCAAAGACGGTGTATATAAATATAAAGGAGATATTTCATATTTCTTTGAAACCTCATTATATTCCTTAGGACTTTAATGGAGAAAATGAAAAATTTTATTCTTTGACGATAAAATGAAATAAACTTTCAGTTACCTTAAAATAATTTATAGTACTGTACTTAACTCTCACAATCGGCATATTAATCAGTTATAAAATTGTTTTTAAATACATGCCTGCCTACATGTGCATAAAACGCTCAATATAGAGAATTGCTTTATTTGTGCGCAAGATGAAATTTATAAATATAATTTTTCTGGCTTTTATGATAAAGGTTTAATTTTGAAATTCGAATTATTTCTGTTTAATACTAGATAACAATATACTTTTGCTTTCTTATCATATTTTAAATTTATTTCTTTTAAAAGAATTTTCATTAAGTAGATTAAATTTGTAATAATGAAATTTAGTTATAAAATCTCTATATTCAGCTTGTTTTTATAGATATCGTTTTTCGTCAGTTCCTTGAAAGATGTTAAACAAAATTTATTTTCAGTTTTGAAAAATGGTTAAATGAAATAAAGAAATTTTTTTATTCTATTTGAATTGATAAAAAAAATTCTGAAAATAAATTCAGTAATTTACCGATCCTATCAATTGTTTGATATTCTAATATATCGATAAAAAAGTTGTTCTCCCGTTTTATGACTAAAATTGACTGAGTAATTGTTGTGTAAAATAAATAGTGATCGTGTGCTATTCTTTTTCAAGTAACAGTGATCAAATTTAGAAAAATTAAAATGTGTTCAGAAAACTAAAATATCTTTCCTGTTTTTATTTATTTATTTATTTATTTATTTCAGAATTCATCTAAAACGCTTCAAACGATGAACAATGGACACAGCTGATGAGATATTTAAAAAGCAAATTACAACTAATAAAGCTGATGGGACAACCAACAAGATGAAAAGACCAGCATCATTTATAACAAAATGAAATATTTATTAAAATGATCTCATTACACAAAATTTTAATTACATTTTTTTATATTATTTAATTATCTTATCATGATATTTTATTGAAGTAGCTTAGTTCGCTTTACTAATAGAAACACAACAATGAAACTATTTGTAATTCTTTATATAAAATTATAGAACATGATTTTATACCATAGCAATGCACTTGATTAAATTTTTATTTTCATGTGTTCTCTTTCACAATCTTTCCTTTTTAGGAATTCGAATATTTTACTTATTCTAATAATAATTAAATTTAAAACTACATTCAACACTGTAAGCGTTATTTTTTAACTTTTCTTCAGCAAAAGAAGAAGGAAAAAGAAACTAAAATATAAGTTGTGAAGTAAGCACCTTAGGATTCTAAATTATTCAAAAAGTTACAGTTCATTTTGATTACTCTATTTTCTTTATAGAATAGTAATGCGATTTTTTTTAACTTTTATAGTTAAATTTTGCAATCAAGTGTATCAGAAGAAAAACCTATTTACAAAAAAATAATTAAAAAAACTCAGAAATCTTCATTTGCTGCTCAAGACTTTTAATATTTAATGTTGTTAGTACTGATTTTGCAAAACGTCACAAGTTCTATGTAAATAATATAGACTTTTCATGTAAATTTAATTTTAAATGCTTAAAGCAATTTGGACAAACAAGTAAATTTAAGCAATTTATCTATATTTATGAAATTTTTTGTATTAAGCATAATTTTTTTATTCAAATATTTTTTTAACCCATCTTTCATCTAAAACAACAAGAGTAAACTATATCTTATTATATATATTTATTTATTTTTTACTTTTTATGTTTATTTTATAAATAAACTTAAATTATTGATTTTGTTATTCTTTTAATTTAATTCCAGTAGCAACAAAATAAAATCTTAAATTTTTCTACGTGAATGGATATTTTTCAATGACATAAAAAAATTAATAGACATAATTTCTGTGCTGTTATATTCAAGAAAAACATAGAAAATAAAATATTTTTTTTGCACTCCCATTTAGACTCATAAAAACTATAGATAATTGCTCTTAGTAACTGGATAAATTGCATTGGCAAACAATGAGTCATAATGAAGGTTGTTCCTGAATTGGCAACTTTTACTCCTAAAGTTTTAATCATAGATCGCATCAATCACAATATCGGGTTTTCATTGATATACAGTTCCCATATATTAGAAAAAGAATAAATAATTTCATTGCAGAAATTTCTAGGTTGTTAGTGGATCAAGTTCTCCGTGTCTTTTTGTACTTCTTGATATCCCAATGAATCCTCAATTTTTTAGTGATATTATAAGGATAAACAAATATAGAACATGGTAAGAAATAGGGTTTGTGGAGAAGACATAAGGATTTCTCATCCAATTTTTGTTTGAAGATCTAGAAATTTCTTAGCTGCATATAGCTTAGCATAAGATAAGTAATGTTTATTTCAAGGGTTTGCTTTTACACTTTGCACTGATGTATGTTTCTTTGCGTATGACAGAGCCATTGAACGGGTTAGTGAGACTTTGCCTTCACCAAGAAAAAAATTTAGCTTCAGGTTTTGGACATTTATGGCATGAAGAACTGCTTTTCTTTGGGCATCTTCTATTAGATCATGCTCTAATGGATGGCTCTGTAGCGTTTACAGAATACTGCTTGAAAAATATTTTTCATAGCAACAAAATTTCATAGCCTTACACAAAACTGGACCTTAAAATTAAAAATAAATATGTCTATAGCTCTTTCTATGTGGTATAGTTGAAAATAGATAAATCACTATTACTTGTTCAGAGTGCAAACTATTTGTTTAAAACGCAGATGTTAGCACAGCGAGATATATATGTAAAACATGCAGTGAAATGTAAAGGGGAAAAATGAAAAAAATTGAAGCAAGGAAACATCTATTTAATCTCATTTATCCATGAAAAAATGTATATATATATCTTGATTATCATTTTTGCTTAAATATAATTTTGAAAGTTTTATGTGTTAAAAATTTTATTTTGTCAATTTGGTAATAAGTATTTAACGCCGAGCAATTGATTCATATGATTTTTTTATTTGAATTTCATTTTTGTAAGGTTTGTAAGTTTGACAAATAAACTTCTATATTTTGTAACCACTATTATTTTTTACGATAATAAAATTTATATTTAAGTCTCATTTTGTGAACTTTAAATGTTTTATGCAATTCTAAAAATAAAAATTAAAATAAAATGTTTTTTTTTTCTTCTCTATTAATTTTCAATTCCCTCATATCTCAACATTTCATAAAATATAAAACTATGTACTCAAAAATAGCATAGAATTAAAAGAATATTCCATTAAAGATTGAATCCTTATTCAAACATTGCATAAAAATAATCTAGACGCAAATGTTGTATTATAAATAATGAAAATTTAATAATTTTCTTGATTGGAAGAGTGTTAGAATAAAGATGTGAACACAATTGGTCGAAAACGGCATGCAAAATTTAATTGCAATTAAATTCTTCATACTTATTTATGACATCACAGATAGTTAATTTAATTTCTATTTGTTGTTTATATGCATCTTTCAAATAAATGAGCACCAACTATAATATATGCATCATTGCGACGGCAGAAAGGAATGTTGTTCGGCATTTTTATGATGTGACGTCACTTTCAGATGGCGCTACTAATTTGTGTGTGGTTTCTTTTAAATAATTAATCTCGCACCATCAAGAACCAGGAGATTATCGTTTGGTTTTTCAAATTTTCAGTTTAATTATTATTCTATTGCAATACAAAATTTGTTTAATCTTTATACTTCATAACAGCACTTTTACGACTTTAACCGCATTCTTACGAATTATATATCTTAAAATAAAATCTGTAAACATTAGAATATAATTTTAAAATCAAGCTACATTATATTTATTAACTTTTAGAATGTTCCAATATTAGTGACCTTGTGACTGAATAACTTGCTACTACTTATTTGTTACTTTAAACTATTGCAATACATGCAACATTGTTTGGAAGTATTGAAGGGCTTACCTGGAACTATAAGTTATACAGATAAGTACGTTTTCATTTTATTTTTAAAGCTTCTTTTTGGTTTCTCGCAAAATGATAGTAGAAACAATGAAAAAAAATGCTGCCGTATGTTGAATATTTACAAGCGTTATTCAAATGTGTAATCATCAATTATAATGCGTGTATCATAGTGCGACATTAAAAGGAATTTATACAAAATACACTAGTTTGTCACACATTTCTGCAACAATAATGATAACTGAAACGATTTCAAAGGCTATATTATTAATATTAAATATCTGTAAATTACAATCATTTTCTGTTTCCTTGCTTAGTTAATTGAACATATTTTCAGTTTTCATTTTCCATTTTATTCTGTAATCATTCTTTACTATTAGCCTATCTAAAGTATGTGTTGAATATTTGTGAATTGATTCGTATTTGTATAAATACGAAGTAAATAATACTAATATTTGCTTAGCTGTGGCTAGTTTCTTTTACTTTTCTTCTTCAATTTAGAGTCATTCTCCTGTTGTATACGAAATTAAAAATTTTATACTATTTAAATTAACTTGAAATATTTTTCTTGCCAAAGATAATTTGAAAGAAGATTTGAGTATTATTCTAAATTAAAAGTAAAATCTTAATATTTCGGCTGGTGATTTTTAAATAAATTTAATTTTTTTATCACTTTTCTCCTAGTTAACAATAAATTTTTATTGAGAATTTCTGGAAATGAACAAATCCATACAAAAGAAGTAAACGATTTTGAAAAATATATATACTATTAAAAGCTTTAAATAATGAAAAAAATGCAGCTTTGTTAAATATAATATCTTTGCACATAATTCAATTCGAAATTTCAAATATAAATTTATCAAAACTCCTATTCTGATCAACAGTAATGGAAAGTCAGAATATTTTTTTATGAGAATAATTAAAGTGTGAATGAATTTTTAAAAATCACTCTCGAGTGCATCTGAAAATATATTTGTTATTCTTTAAATTTCATTTGAAATAAATTTATATTTTTCCTGAAAGGTTTATTCATAGTCAACTTTCTGTTAAATCAAGTTAAAGTATATGGGGAAACCGACGGATGGAAAGCTAAGCCTATGTATAGAATGCTTTAAGTTTTAATTATATATATAATATTTGGAAAATGTTTTAATTGAATTTTTGCATGATAAAAATTGATTAGATAAGGAATTGTAATGGTGCAATTCTATGAATTTTTCATTCTTGTAATTTGCAACAGTTCCAAAGTTCTTAATATAAATAGAGAAAGAAAAGGAAATTTGTTAACGAAATCACTACTCTTTCGGTCATTTATGCAATAATTTCCGCTATACACACTTCTAATTATATAATTTAGTAATAAAATATGTATTCATATTTTTTTTCTTTTAAAATATAACATTTTCTTTAAAATATAATATAAAATATAGCTTCCACAGCGACTGTTATTCGCGAACACAAGCATTAAAACAATGAGAATTAATTAAACTTTTACTTCCACTTTGAACTTTTTTCTCTGTGGTTTATTTTTTAAATTATCTAATTATAATTTGAATTAAAAATAAATAAAGAAAAAAACCAACAAACTACAATAAATTTTCCCAAAATGTTCAAAACAAGGATATGTGAATATATTATGGTATAATATCTGTATATAACTATAATAAGCAAAACAGGTATCGACAAAAATGTTAATAACTTTCTCAGTTCAGAATCTTTTTTTCTCTCCTTTATTGTTAATTCAAATAATTTAAAAAATTATATGAGGAAAAATGATGAGAAGATAAAAAAAAATCCGAACCGTATCAAAAGAATTCCAGTCTAATTAGACTTGAATTAATATAAACTAATATGAGTCGATACATTTCATAAAGAAGCTTCAGAGAATCCTTTCAAGTGAAGACTCATTGCAAAAAGAGAATTAATTTATTATAAATAAATTTTGTAAATAGAATATAATGAAAGCATTCCTTAAGGTTTGTCTTAATTGAAAGTGAGAGATGATTTGACATCGTGTTAAAGGAATATTAGGATGTTTAACCATTTTGCAAAACTTTGACAATGTTTCTCAGGTACAATTTTAATAATATTTCAGGTTCAGTCTAAAATTTTAGCTGTATTATTTTTCCCAGAGGGTCTTTTATAAATATTTTTATATATTGATGATTTTTCGGTTTCAGTACATTGCTTAATGATCATTGAATTTTTTATATGTTTTTGAAAGTGTGGACGTTCAAATATTTTTTTTTAAATAATGCTTTGAATGAAATATTTAATTAATGAATATCTCTGCATAATAAATAAGATTTCTAAATTAATATTGATTTTGAAATTGCAAAACAACAATAAATAAGCACTGATAAAGTAAATTATCTTCAGATATCAGGTTTATGTTTATATAAATGAAGTACCATGTAGACAAAACAAAAATTCGATAAATCATCATATTTCTGGGAAATTTATTCTAAAAATAATATGAGAATAGAATTAACTTATATTTTCAATCAAAATACATTAATTTTGCTTATAAGTGATTTTTAAATGCCTTAAAAGTAAAAAAAATATAATTAGTCTAAATTATTTCTATAAAGCACTGTAATTAAATTAGAATTTAATTTAGGAGTCTAAATTAAATTATAATTCATTTTAAATCTAAATAAATATTACTGCTAAAATTTAATTAATATAAGGGATAATTTTACGAAAATTGTCAGAATTTGTTTATAAACAAAGATAAACCATACAGGTTAGATATAATATCCATTATACCCGGCCTTTTTTAAACTCTATTAGCAGCGTAAGAGTCCTAATGGTGCAGAAAAAGCAAAGGTATAAAGCCAAGATATTATACAGCATCCTCCTGTTTGTGTCCAATATTCTAAATGCCGTAGAATGTCATGAAGGTATTATAATAATATTGATAGCCATGTTGTACTAATAGGGCTGCATTCCGCTATCCTGTATTTTAATATATGGTCCTATTTTTAAATAATTTTGTTTTAAACGAATAATTGTTTTAACGAATAATAATTTGTTCCATAATATTATTACGTTTCTTTCGAAGTTTAAATCTCTAATACTGTGCAACAAGGGAGCGGAAAATTCAATAAATATCAATGCCTAGATGAAGAAGAATGACTCACAAACATCACGAAAAAAATAAAACCATTGTTTTTCCAAAAACCGAGATGTTTCTGCCGGCAAAATTTTCTGCGATGTCCTTTTCTGCTTTTTTTTTCTCTCTCCCTTTTTTTGTATTCTTTTCTCGAATTGCGCAGAAAAAGATCCTGGAGGGGGAGAGATACTTTCATTTCCGCTTTTTCATCCGAAGGGAAATATTTCAAAGAAAACTTGTGATTACTTCAATACAAGCGAAAGAAGAAAAAAGAAGATTTAGATCTTGGTCTAAAAATGAAGAATGCTAAAGTATAGTTTGAAATAAATAAAAGACCTTAAATTGAGACTATAGATCATAAATTTGCTTTCAAATATCGCGTTAAACTGCCAAATTTAAGCAAAGATCTAAGGCCATTTAATTAATATGGCTGTCATATATTTTGATTTGCTGAAAATGGTATGGTAGCTCTGAATCTTTGCCAGTCTGTGGGGTCTCAAGTTGGCAATTTCTTTAGCTTAAGAACCTCCACACACACATACACAGAAGTTTCAGCCCATGACGTTGATAAGTAAGAACATCCAATCAAGATGATGGAAAATTGATCGTTCAGTAATTTTACATACAGAACGTCTGTTACCCCCCCCCTCCTTTAACTTTAGAATAGTAACTGTTATAGTCCCAAAAAGATGTCTATAAATAATGAAGTGACTGCACATGATACAATAAACAGCTTTCATCGCCTTCTAGAGACAGAATTCTTTCGAATTCAGGACCTAACTCTAAACTGATACATGATTTGGGAGACATAATTTCAAACCATATTTCTAGCAGCTTTGGTTGTTTTATAGATAAATGGACTGCCCTGTACACGTATACAATATACATTATTATTAGCTTCGACTTTGTTATCAAAAGTTTTCAGAAAAAGTTTATTATATCTGTTTATTTAAACATTATATATGTAAATAAGGATTTTTACTTAATCCTGGCATAACATCAAAGCGTGAAAATGGACCATAGAATTAACACTAAATCCCACACAACTCTGAGAAAACCATTCACAATTGCATCTACAATATCCTCTTAAACGAAATTTCTCATAAATGCTGCATCACAAATTTCACTTTAGAACAGGGATCTACAACCCTAGGGAGCAATTGACTTCAAAACAATTCTACGTAATATTCGACAGAATTCATGCTCCATAGGAAACAGTATTAATAGAATTCAGTTTAAATTAAGTAAATTTTGAAATTAAGATATTCCCAAACATAATGATGCCCAATCAGTTGAATGGATACAGGGTCACGCAGGGCAATCAAATTTTCATGCCGTGTTTGACACCAAAAGGATTTAATTAAATTCTATACTTTGTTGTGAGATAATAATAAGAAATTTCCTGGCGAAATGTCATCAGTTTGAAGTATTTATTATTCTATATCAACATGAATGTGGAATTGATGTTATTACTATCAAATACGTTATTATTACTGATGTATATTATTTACTAAATGAAGCTTTGAACCCATTTCTAAAAATCTAATCATTTGAACTTAAATCTAAAAATCTAAAATTTAGGATGTCTATAAATCAAACTTGATAGTTACTTCAAAATAAAACCTTGTATGCGAATGAATATGAGGGTTTTTTTTGTGCACATTTTCATTTTTATAAAAATACTAACTTTACAGGAAATTGAATGTATATTTAGATTTGCATAATTATTCAAACTGAGATACAGACAGAGTTTCCATGTATTTTTTGAACTTCGAGACGAATTTACAAATAGATATAAACTCTTATTTGTATTTAACCAAAAAATCGAGATCTAATATTTTACTTTATCTTTTGAAGATATTTTCAACCAACGATAACATTGAGACTAGAAAAATATATACAGTAGACGGCCATTTATAAAAATCTGGAGAAAAAGGTTAAAATATTATTTTATAAAGCAATAGCCTTATTCCGTTTCAAATAGGCTTCTTTATTTCAATGAAAAGACACCCATGTCCTGATTTGAGAACTTTTAATTTTTCTATCGGATAAAATAATTTTAGCTTTAAATTCTTATTTTATTTAAAAGAAGCAAAATAAGAAAATCAGAAGTTTACGAAACAAAAAAAAAAAATATTCAATCTCTTTATGACAAAAATAGGGGGATTACAATTATTGAGAGGAATTTCCAAGAAATATGATCAAAATCTCATCAGTAATATTCTATTATTGTTGTTGTGTTGTGACTTATGACACTTTATAAACCCGCTAACTATTATCTGGCAGCGATTTCAGCAGAGTGAGCGTCTTTTGTTTTTTCAGTAACGCTAAATAGGGCCAAGAGTACGACTTGAATACTTCATGCGTCACATTCGTTTGCACAGCCCCTTTTTACAGGGGGCACATTCACACACTTCACGGATAGAACACTGAAGAGGAACAACCATGTCCGAACCGGGGCTTTAACCCCGGGCGCCTGGATCACAGGGAAAACGCCCTACTTCTATGCCAGGAGGGCAGCAATAATATTCTAAATTTGTAAAACGAATATGAGCAAATTCCAAATGATATAAGCGGATCTTTCATAGGAATTAAAATTGCAGATATAATTCATATGCATGCACTTATTTAATTTTTATCATTCTTTATTTTAAACATTTTCAGTATTATCTTTACTCTTTATACTCTAGTCATTTTTATTATCGACTCCTTTTATTATCGAATCTTTCATAGGAATTAAAATTGCAGATATAATTCATATACATGCACGTATTTGATTTTTGTCATTCTTTATTCTAAACATCTTCAATACTATCTTTATTCCATTTAATACTCTTTATACTCTAGTCATTTTTATTATCGACTCCTTTTTTCGATCGACAAAGCTGGAAAAAAAATCAAAGTAATTTTTTTTATTATTTTTCTTAAAACCAAGCCTTGTTAGAACGTGAGTCAGATTTCAAATTTCCTCTTTTCTAAACTTGAAAATATATACAAAATCCTTCGAATCAATACGAGTTCAAAATAAATAAGAAAATGTTTTCCAACAGGTTAAGCAAATATTTGCATAGCCAGCCTTCGGCAAAAGTGGTCTAAGTTAATTTAGAAAAGGGCATTTACTGAGTTTGTAACATCAAATTTCTATCAAACATTATATGCTTTATTCGAAAAGATTTTCTTTCGACATTGCCCAGTTTCTTAAAATTTTAGCTAATAGAACTTTCGTTATTGTCTTAAATAATGTATACATGATTATTTATAAATAATTTCGTTATCGTTGAAATATATGTAATCATATTTTGTAATAACATTAGAATCAAAAGAGGTTTCCACAAATTTGAATACTGAGATGGTGATGAAAAGTGATTTTTATTCGAATATTTTTCGAATTTTTATAGCAGTTCAACAGTATTTTTCTTTTTAAGCCATTGAGTTACTAGATGTGTGAATGGTTGAATGAATTATTAAGAGTGACTGGTTTCTCAAAATTATATATTAAAAATATAATATTCTTTATACACGTGTAATAAACTACAAAAACATATTATAAAATTTCCTATTGTAACACGTTTTTAAATAGAAAATAACTTTTTTTATTTTTTTTAAATAAAAAAAATCACAATTTTCACAGCAACAAAAGTGATAATTAGTAGGTAGTATTATTAGATAGTGATAGTAAAATTGATATTAGTAGGTAGTGATAATTAGTAAATAATTGTTTATAAATAAAAAATCGGGACTAATAAAATTTATAGATAATTGAAAAAAATGCAGATTGTAGGGCTAAATAAAAATACTTTTACATATGAAGGCTTTTTGTCGATAATATATGTAAAATTTCCTTTCCAATTTCCAACAATTATTTATTTATTAAAAATATTCCTACATTCAGCTACTCAGATTTCATTTTCTTTATAGATAACATTTTTTAGATAACCCACTTTTGTTATTTTCATCTCAATTTCACAATTCTATATGTATCGAGAATTTAAAATGCATATTTTATTGCATGAGAATTTTTATGCATGCAAGATAGTTTTCTATTACGAAGGAACACTAAAGAAAACTGATATTAGCTGAAATCTGCACTAAAATATAACAAATATTTTCATAATTTTCGCTATATTTTTTATGTTTAATTGCATCATTTTTTGAATAAATATTCACAAAAATCCTTATTTTGAGAATATTTCATAGTTATGAAATATATATATAATATAATTAATTGTATATATATATATATATATATATATATATATATATATAACAAATTATACATAATTTGTTATTTTTTAAAATTATTCTTAAATTTAGCTATTCAAATTTTATTTTTTTCATTGATAATTTTCTCACTTTTCTTATTTACACCACAATGTCACAATTCTATACGTATCTTCAGAATTCAAAAATGCATTGCAACATTCTATTATTATTTTCTATTATGCAGAAGCAGTAAAGTAAATTGGTTTTAGTAAATTAGTAAAGTTGTAATGGAAAACAACAGAAATATTTTCATAAATTTCGTTACATTTTTTATTTTACTTTCTTTGAACCAATATTTATTTCTATCATTTTTTTGCTTAAATATTCACAAAAATCCTCATTTTGAAAATTTTTAATACTTATGAACAATAAAAAACGAGTTCAGTGTGGTTCGTTCACATTCTATTATATGATCCGGAATTCATATTTTATTTATCAATATTCTATTGGACATTTTAATGATCTAATTATGTTCCATATTTCTTCCAAGAATCTAAATATTTGGTGCTAAAACCTGCTTGTCTGACTTAACATTTTATTTATTTTGATGAATCTAATTAAAATTCAACATAATCTTATTCCATCTAACAAGAATGCTAGCGTTCAGATAATTTTGTACCTTCTCAAGGGATCTATCAGCTGGGTAACCGGTGTCCTTTTCACTTCCAGAAGACTCGATTAAATCGAGAGAACCACATGCCAAAGCACCGACTTCTCACCCTTCGTGATCAGTAATGAATTAATGATCCCTTTGAGAGTTGGAATTAATGATGGTTCTGCTGAATAAATCGAAATTATTATAGTGATTGTGATTATCGTAATACTACACTTTCTTGCTATGTGTCGCAAATTCCGTGTGAATAATTGCTGTTGTAATTTCTCCACATGAAATGCTCCTACTTTTAACAAATAAAGATCTGGATTTTCTACCATGGTTGTAATATATGAAATTCAATATGAAACTTGAAACTCTCATTAAATTTCACATATCATATTCAATATTTTTATTCTTGATATAAAATAATGCAATTTTTAAATAAAAGGTCTATTTATTAAGATTTTCATTCAAATACTAGGTAATATTTTAAAACTGAAATTATTTAAATATACGTTATTTAACGAGAATAAATCTATATTTTTGCTATCTCATATAAAAATTACAAAAGAAATTGTGATTGTCAAAAAATATTCGAACTCGAAATTTTGATAAATCCTTACTTTTCAGACGTTCTTGAGTCTAAAAAACACATTCTTGTTTCTTCAGACATATTAGTTTTATGTCTATCTCAAAACATGATAACTCAAAAGACGTTTAGACCAAGAAAGTTGTAATTTAGTATATAGGCACAACCTAATTTGTAGATTTCTATCAAATTTAGTATATGGGCACAATCTAATTTGTAGATTTCTGTCAAATTTAGTATATGGGCACAACCTAATTTGTAGATTTCTATCAAATTTAGTACATGGGCACAACCTAATTTGTAGATTTCTATCAAATTTAGTATATGGGCACAATCTAATTTGTAGATTTCTATCAAATTTAGTACATGGGCACAACCTAATTTGTAGATTTCTATCAAATTTAGTACATGGGCACAACCTAATTTGTAGATTTCTATCAAATTTTAAACAAAATTCATTCGAAGAAAAATTGTCTGCCAGGTTGTTCGAGCACAAGACAACTCAACAATTCTCATAAAGTTAGATCAATAAATTTGGCACACAATTTAGCATCTAAAATATAGACTCTTATCAAATGTAGAACCAAATATGTCAAACAATTGACTGTCTGTACGTCTGCGCTTTCGCATGCATGAAAAAGGTATGATTCAAATTAATGAAACTCTGTATGTTATCTGGTTACTACAACTGTAATAGGTGTTAAGTTTTGGTGTCGTTAGTTCTTTAAAAATGCATCCAAAATACATTTTCTCATGATAGATTCAGTAAAAACGCTAGATTCAAGTCTAAGATCTATATTGTTTATCAATGCTATGCAAAATAGTAGAGGACTTAACCAAGGTCCACATTTAATGCAGGAGGAGGGGGATACGAAATTTATAAGAAAGTATATAAAAGTTTCGGGTAGACCACTTCTGTTCGTTTGGTTAAATGTCTAGTAAAAAGAATATTCATTTTGTATTAGATATTGATTGAAGTTATTGATGTTTTAAATAGCCAATCCAAAATACATATAATCATACGAAATATTACAAGGCCATTCACTCTTACTAAGTTATGATTTCGTTTCAAGTGCTATGTCTCAAAATTGGACTCGTTAGATTGCATGGAATTGTACTTTAGACCTCATCTCATAATTAGAGGAATACTTGGATATGGAGAGATTATTGTAGAAATTTAATCAATGTGCAAGGTCTTTAATTGAAGGAGGATTCGAATACAGGGAATTTAAATTGGTACTTATCTTTGCTACTCTAAGAGCGTCACTTGCTGGTAGACATATATTAAAATGCATCATTAGGAAATGGAAAAATTCTGCTTATTTTTATAAAAGCTATTACATTTAGTGGATTTTCTGGTTTCCAATTTTCCATTTGGGAATATAATTCATCTTAAAACTACAGAGAAGGCAAATAAATGGAAAGAAATCGTGTAACACTGAAATTAAATATAATACTGTTCTGAAAACAAAAAACTATGAATATAGTTTGTCTAATGAGGTTATGCTTTGTTTTTTTTGCAGGATTTTGTTATTTCTAATTTTACGAATAAAATAATACAATAATTATAATGTTTATAATTTCATATACAACATTAAATAATGAAGAATGACATTTTTATAAAAATTATCTTCATAGAACAAGTAATTAAGAAATTCTTCTTCCTTTTGATTTTCTCATTTGTCAAATATAAAATTTGGTTGTTTGCTGTACATGAGTGACATACGATTGAAGTGCAAATTTCTCAACTTTGGACCTATAATAATATTGCTATCAGGATACAAGGTAACCCCCATATTTGCAATAAAATATAGCTGTTATATTAGTATAAAATATACTTCTTATAAAATAATAATTAAATGCATTTTTAATTATTATTATCATGTATTAGTTATTATTATGATGAATCCAAATAAAAAGTAATAAATAAATAAACATTATTTTACAAAACATTTAGGTAATACACGGTTTTATTGATTTTTATTAATTTTTAATATTGCTTTTAAGTGAAATAAATCTAAATGTAAAGTGTATGGTTTTTATAGAAAGCTTTAATGGATGCGAATTAGTGACCTCCGAATTTTTTTGAATTTGTAACAAAAGTGAAAATTTCAGGAAGTGCTATCATTTTGGAAATATAGCGATTAGGAACAAAAATACGATAACTCTCTAGAATGTTTGTCATGTCACGGAATCTACATAAAGGCCAAGAGACAGAGTTTAAATGACTTCGCAGGTAGTGAATCGAGTCAAGAGATATAGTAACTTTTCAAAGTCACTCTTTCAAGTATTGATCTTTTACGACTTTTCTCTGATATCTTTGTGCTGTTACGGTTGTTTGTTACCGTTTGGCTGCTTGTGTCCAATCTTTTGTTGCAAGTGTTTCGTCTATGTTTTGTTACCTACGTTTATGTGTAGATAAAAACATCGTTATATTTTACTACGCCTATTGTACTGTTTCACAATACAATCCACCGAAAAATTTTGAATTCATTTTTCTTAACATTGTTATTATTAATCAATATAGTTAGAAATTTTAAGGATAACAAATAATAACATAAAACATGAAAAAAAACCCTTCTCTTTAAAAAGAAATGTTTTACTTGTTTAAATCACTTAAATGGAAGCAGTATTTCATACTTCAAAAAATATGCTAGCATCGCTGTTCTGTTTTTAGGCCATAAAATCCCCTTAAGAATGTTTTGTATTAAAATACAATACAGTACACTAAGCGGTAAATGCATTTTCCTCTAAAAGCTATTCTAAAGATAGGGAAATAAAATTCTTAATATCATCATTTGGCGACAATCCATAGAATTGCTTTGTTCGAGCTATAGTTCGAGATTGATTTATTTTATAAATGAGAATTCTTTTACGTTTATATTAGTTGAAAAGGGCGAATTTAGAGTGAAAAATGGACGTTCATGTTTAGTGTTCTTCAATCATTCATATTGTCCTTGGTGTTTTATTTCTTGCAAAAATAATTGTACATTTGTATCACAACTTAGAAAAATGGTATCTGCGAATCACAAAGAGTGCACATTTTGGAAATTAAGCTTATATATCATTGAATTAAAATTTATTTGAGAAATGTCTTGAAATTTTTTTCAGTAATATCTTCATTCTGTTATTAGATCACTGGACTCTTGTGATATTTCCACATTCTCTCTAATGTGAAAATATGTAAAACCATTTTCTTCGAATTTTAAAAATATCTTAAATATATATAAAAAGTGTAAACTATATAATAACTGTAACTATATAATAAAAAATCAACCTTTAAACGAGTGAGTATGAAATAATCTTATATAGGTCTTATTTAAACTTTAAGCAATATCTGAAATAAAATCAAGGTATTTTGGTGGCTTTTTTATTTGCAAATGCATCTAAGGAATGCACAATATTATTATTATAAAACAGGATTTATATTTTAAAATTTTCATGAAATTTATTAGAACAAATTCGTATTTATATTTTGAATATCTAATATTGTTCTTTTCAAAAAGGCATTTTGGAAGTACTGATGATTAAATTCCCATATTTAAAATTATTTCTTTCATCATGAATGCTATTCTGAGCTATAAAATGATTAAACATTTGGAAAATTGAATCCTTTTATGAGTTTTCAATTTTTTTCTGAATACTTGAAATACTTGATTTTAGCAAAATGTACTTTCAAACAATGATTATCCAACGTGTCTTTTTACATATGAACTTACTGAAGACTTATAACACTTTACAAGCCAGCTGACAGATAACTGTCAGCGATTTAAACCGAGTGAGCGTCTTCTTTTTTTTTTCAGTAGTACAAACTAGGGCCAAGAGTAGACTTAGCTACTTCATGCGTCACATTCGCTTGCACAACCCCTTTTTACAGGAGGGCACATTCACACATCTCACAGATAGAACAACGGAAGAAGAACAACCATGCCCGAATCGGGACTCGGTCACGGGGAAGACGCGCTACCCTATGCCAGGACACCGGCATCTCGAATGTTTTCACCACATTCAATAATAAGAGAAAAATAATAGATGAGATTTCAAATATCAGTGAATCAATATAAATAAGATTTCAAATATCAGTGAATCAATATAAGTAAGATTTCAAATATCAGTGAATCAATATAAATAAGATTTCAAATATCAGTGAATCAATATAAATAAGATTTCAAATATCAATGAATAATATAAATAAGATTTCAAATATCAGTGAATCAATATAAATAAGATTTCAAATATCAGTGGATCAATATAAATAAGATTTCAAATATCAGTGAATCAATATAAATAAGATTTCAAAAATCAGTAATCTCTTTTTCATAAACATAAGACAGATAGAGGAGGAAGGTTAATATTTCAATATATTTATTTTTTAAAAATATCCATCTACTGAATAAAATTAACAAAATAATTCGGTCTTTACGTTCTATTTTGTATAAGAATGTTCTTATGGACCCGAATTTGTTACTTTATTCATTCCACTTACATCTTGTATACATCTTCCTAATCTCTTTTAGCCTTCAACTGACAATTGTCCCTTTCCACCAAAACTGTTCAGTCAATTAATCGGTTCCTCTTAAAGAATACTTTAGTATGCAAAATCTATCAAAATGCCATAACACTGATTTATCATAATACAATAAGATATAATGGAATATGATACTTTTGAAAGCTAAATATAATGATTCTTCTTTAGAGCATATCGAAGTAAATTATAATTTCGAAAACTGCAACATATATGGGGCAAAATAGTATAAGGACAAGCGAAAAATCTCTAAATCTAGAAGTCTTGCTTACGGAATCATGGACATATGTGTAAATAAAATTAGAAATAAAAGTAAACTATTTCTTGTGCAAACTAATTATAACTCCAAAATATAATATTTACATTTTGAGTTTTCAATCTAAATGGTATTGGAAAAAGTATAAGGACATTGCTTTTTTTTCTTCTTCCATATGAGAATTCTATTGTTGGGAATTTTGCATATTTGAAAGTAGAAAATCTCAATCCCGAGAATAAAGACTGGTTTGTAAGAGACATTTCACACTCGTTTACTTATTTAGTTATTCTAGACTTTTCAATGACGGCCAAAGGAACTCATCTTTCTGACTAAGAAAAAAGAAACATTGTTGCTTTTCGAGAATGTAAATTAAGTGCACAGGCAGTATCGAAAAGAATTAAGAAATCTAAAACAGCAGTTTACAATTCTTGAAAAAAAAATCCTAGAATGTATAGTATGAAAAAACGAACTGGAAGACCAGTAATTTTCACTCATCGACGAAGAGAATGATTGTAAGGAGATTTTGCTAGAAAATAGAAACTGCAAATGAAGTTGGACAAAATTTCAATTTACCATTTTCATCAAGGATTGTTAAAAATGTTTCGAATAAATATCCTCATCTTTTTTATGGAAAATTATTATCACGTCTAGGCTCTTTAAAATCATTATAGGAAATGAGGAGCTGATTTTGCAAACAAAATCATTTTTCTCAATCAAAAATAGATTGATGTATTTTTTGATGGAAAAAAAAGTCAATCTTGATAAGTCTAATGGTTTTCGTTAGTTTTGATATGATCTTCTCAAAATAAAAGAAGGGTTTTTTAAATGTAAAAATGGTGGTGGGTCAATAATGATTTGAGGCACTTTTGCTGCAAGCAGAATAACACCAATAATCTTTATCAACACTAAAGTGAATTCTGACAAATGTATTAATATGTTATAAGAAAATTTGTTACCTGATGTGTCTCTATTTCAAGGAGCCAATATTTTTCAACTAAGTTACTTCAATACATGTTTCTAAAAGAACAATAAAATCCCGAAAATAAACCTTATTTTCATTCAATTTCATGTACTCCTTATACATTTTTCGCTCGCTATAATTCCTTATCCAGTTATGATAACCTTTGACTTACCATTCAGGGAGTATACACACAACTAAAGCTCAATTCGCATGCATTTTAGGAACGAAACGCATATTTTGATCAGATTTCTTTCGTGATAGAGACATTTTTTACAGTGATATTTATTTTAAAGGATATTAAAATGCAAAAAAAGTGAATTCAAAATTGTTGTTATGATACTGATTAACAAAATCAATCTTCAATAAAAATATTTTAAATAAAGGATTTTATTCATAAGGACTCGTAAATATAATATATTATAATATATTCTGATATAAATTTTAAAATGCTATAACAAAAGCTAAATTGATTTTCCGAAAATCAATCCACAACCAGAGGAAGACAATTTCTCAACTTTATGACTTCTCCGTGATCGACTGAACTGTTTCTCCCAAGATTCCTTTTTGAAATGATTATAAGAAATTGATAGTTCTTTTCATTTCATATTTCTTTACAAAGAATATAATACTGGAATATATATTAATGTATTTAATACCCTCAGTAAATCCTAAATGTACATAAGAATTTATTTTCCAAATAAATTGAAATGAGTTCTGTACGCAAATATTGTAGTTTAGAGCCGATATCGTAGTTATGAGGTTATAACATTTCATTTTTTCTTATACGATTCCTTCTTTTAAAGACTTACAGTTTTCTTTAGAAATGAAAATATTATGCATCTTGATACAAAAGGTTTTCGGGGACAAATTCTTAATAAATCTGCAATGCTTGAATATTTGGATTACAACTTGTTCATTTAATTTTTAAATATAGTATTACAAATCTGTAATATGACTTCTTTGCATAGTTAGTTTCATGAAGGTGAGAGATTTGCTGATATTTTAATGGATCTTGAATGAATGAATGGATATTCATTGAACCCCAACCTTGGTGACAATCTTGGCGAACATTTGCAGACACATTCTTCAATACAGATGACAAAAATGAAGGCTCTAAAAACGCAGGAATTTTGACGTTATCTCCATTTAGGAGGCAAGAGTAACATCCTTTTAGAAATGTTCATATCCTGTAGACAAATACGAGCTAAGATTTCTCTTTTTGAAAATGAATTGCAGAGTGATGACCCTAATACCCTAATTACTCTCTAAATGTTGTTCATTGGGTGTCTTATGACTTTATACTGATGAATTCTTTATATATTCCTTGGCTATATTTTTATTGCCTGTTTTTTTGTAGAAAAAAACATTGTTTTTCAATACTGGACATCATTCATAATAATTTTCAACACATTTTTTAACTTAAATATCATGGCGAAACAAACAAGTACAAAGCCATCAACAAAGAAGACAACTCATTACAAAACATGTAATGTCGAACTTAATTTAATAGATACTATCTGAAAAAAAATTGTTACAGTATATACTTTAAATTTTTATGTCACGAAAGCTATCCAAACACACATAAACAAATTAAATAATTTCTTTATTTTTTTATAATCCATTTTTCATAATGATGTCATAGAATATCGATATGTTAGTGAGAGAATGGAGCCTAAGGATAGTGGTAAGAGATTTAGCTGCTACAATAAAGCTGGTAGCTATAAAGCAATCCCGCTTCATCACAACAAACGAAAGAGCACTTTAAAAATAACTTATCAATAGTAAAATTATTGTAAGACAATAGTTTTCCAAAAAATAAAAGGTTATCCTTATTTATATGGCTTAGTAATGTGGTAATGAAATGACTGACTCTAACTAAAGAAAATAGACAAAAAGTTGAAAGGTTATATGCTTTGAGGAGTAGTTTGCTGTCACTTTAGGAGCGAGAAATATATACAAAATTATATTCACTTCTATCTTTTGATGTATTATGTCAATTTATTTTTAATTTAAAATCTTTTATTCTTTTCTTCCCAATCCAGAGTTTTTTCTTGCGCATTTTGGGTATTCAATATTCTCCAAATTCCAAAACTTTCTTAATTATACTTATTATTATATCTTAAATGTTGTCTTATTAAGACATAAAAATACTTCGTGTGCCATATTATAAAAGGTATTGAAGTTTTACGGTTGTTAGCTTATTAACGATTTCAATGAAAAATAGAAATATCCTTATTTTTCTAGCTCTCCAAAGTATTTATCCTTTTACAGTGTCATTCTTTCGCATACAAGTATCTCATTCAGTTAGTTCATAAATTCGTTTTTAATTATGCCCGATTTTATAGACATTATTATTCATTTTTTCCTGTATTTTATAGAATATTGTCTAAAACTGCTTTGTTTTATAAAAGAAATTTAGTTTCTAATAATTTAAAATTTATTTGCTTTACAACGAGAATTAGAAATATTTTCAAGCAATTCTATATTTTCAAGACATTTCAACAAAACCTTTGATTTTCAAATTAAGTTTCAAAGCAAGTGCAACTGCAAAAAAGGGAAAACTTTATTTTCTTTTGTTTCCACAAATAAAGTTACTAGAAATGAAGATAAAAGAAAACTTAAATGTCCAGTGAAAAATCCAATCAATGCTTCCCAATAGCACCGCACATTCCCCCCCCCCTTCAATTTTTATGGCAGAAAATTTCACCGATGCCTTTTTTTCTCTTTCAAGGTTTATTTCTTAAATTGCACTGAAAATGATCTTAGAGGAAGGATACTTTCATTTACGCTTTTTCATGGAAGGAGAAACATTTGAAACAAAACTTGTAATTCAGAACAAAGACGATGAAAATAAAGTTTTCTTTCAATGCACGGCCTTTGAAAAAGTGTGATAAAGAACGTTGAATTGAAAGAAAGGCTTAAATTCTTGACCTTTGAAGAGGAACCAACTTCCTTATATTTTGTTCCAGTGGAAAATTCCCACTAAAGATAAATCCTAAGGAATATAGCAGAGGGAAAAATTGAACTTCTGTGCAACGAAATTGACAAAGATATTTCATTTTCATATTTACACTAAACATAACTTGTGTGTTGCTGCGGTACGTTTGCTGAATATGTGAGAAGTGTGACTGCAGTATGTTTGTAAATTTAAAATTTAAATGCCGATATTTGCTTTACAGTCCTCGTGCCCCTTTACCTTCAGTTGTCATTAATCCGGTTCTTCTAAGCAATATTTTTTTCAGGATTCAATTCTACTTAATTTGAAGTATTTACTATGGCATTGAAAATCTTTTAAACTGGGTCAGCTCAAACTTAAAGATGAAATGTTTCAATGATTTTTTTTTATCCTTTATGAATCAACTTTTTGAAGGTGATAATTTTCCACCTCCATTTTTCAAAGTATATGGACATTTAGTATTATTATTTAATACAGCACCAATGTTCCTTTCTTTATGCTAATCATATTTTTAAACCCCTTTAATTCTTAAGATTATTCGAATTCAGATGTTTCAGAATCCTGGGACTCAGAGTTTCGCTTTTAAAAATAAATAAAATAATAATAAAACATCCCTACCCCCTGAAAAACCACAATGACAATCCGTTTTCTTATGAAGTTGAAGTATAAAAAAGGATCTTCTCTAATTGATGGCAATTAAACAAATAAGTGCTTCAAAATAGTGTAAGAGCTCTCATAAAAAAGAGCTCTCCCTGTCTCCCAAATTCATCTGTGCCAGCTTCTCTAATGAATAAAGTAAGCGTAACATATATTCTGTCAATCACATTCAACGAAACAGTGAGGAAATCTTGCAGTGATATGTAAATGTCTTGGGAACTCAACCTAGTTTCTTTGAGCAGGCGTTTGGGATCTTCTAGTATATATAAAGTTAAATGATGGTTAAACGTGGAAATATTTTAAAAAAATAACAACGTATTTAAGAGACAGAAAAGTTATTACGAAATAATAGATACCGAATAATGTAGTTTTCTTTAAAAATAAAATTATTTACTGTTATTGAAACATTTTTGTAATTTTTAGCTTTACATTCTAATTTTGAGGTTATTTAATTATGGGAAAGTTACTTCAAAGCATACTTTTTAAATCAATATATTTGTAAATTAATATATTATCCATTTACTATTTTTACTTTCTTAAACATCCGCTTTTATTATGTATAAATTTAATATAAATTACTAAATTCAATGATCTTCAAACTTAGCGCTATTATTTGCTGATTCCAATTCTAATTACTGAAGTGTGTTTATACAAGATAATTAAAGATTTCCATTTTCAATGTGAAATTCATATAATTAGGAAAAACGTTCACTAGATAGAGATTTTATATAATTTTTGTTCTTTAATCCATGGGCTTAGAGTTAAAATACATGATCATAGTTTCAATTTTAATTTATTTCAATGAATATACATAATATTTAACTCAAATCCCATGAGCATGGCCTTAATGAGGTCTAACAAGAGTACTTTCATCCAGACAGCAATCCCTCAGTCTCCAGAGGTAGCTCAGTCAGTTAACCGAAGTCCCTTTCACATCCAGAAGACTCGATTGTGAAAGCGAATCAGACTCAAGAATATTGACTTTTCACTGTTTTCGCTAGCCCTAATGAAGTAAAGTTTCCCTTGAGACTGAGAACTAATGATGTATTTGCAGAACAAACTGAAATACATATTTTCATTGGATACAACTGTAATATAACACTTCTGTATTCTAACTTTTCCTATACTTGTTTCTGAAAATTGATATTTGAGTTAAATCATTTAGAAAGCAATTGTTAGTCCTTTATCAGAAAAAATGTAAATATGGCATTTATGCCTTGCAATTTTTATTAATTTTTCATGACTGATCGATTCAAGTTATCTTGGATTAGTTAGAATTTGATCTATAAGTACTTAGAAGAGTTATAGCAACTATTAAAGCAGAAATAAGTTTTTAATTAATCGGAAGTAAATTCTGATTGAATCTCCCACGTAAAACGTTTACTACATGATCAGTTCAAAAATTCTTAACATTACAACTATTTTCATGAAACTGCATAATTTTTGATGCATTTCAAATATAATAATTTTCAATGACTATGTAAGTCATACTACTAGATTATATTTCTAAAAGTTAAATCCAAAACATTAAAAAGTGTTAAGAATTCCTAAGAAGTTTTATTTAATAGCAGCTGATTTTAGTGACCAAATTATTCACACGAAATATTTAATAGTAATAATTATTTAATTATTAATATGAAATGCATTTTTGTATAATGTTACCATGTTATTTGATGTCTAAAAATTTTTGAAAAGTCTGAATTATTCGTATGGAATGTTTTCTTTCCTGAATATATTAACTTTTAATATGTAATGTATATTTGTACAATTTTACCTTGTTATTTGATGAATCTAAAAATTACTCATATATAAATAGATGCAGTTGCAAATTAAGAAATGCATATACTTTGAAATAAAACAAAATCCTAGTTAGGAGCCAATGTACATAGAAAGTAATTTTAACACTGACAAAGTTTCATGAGATAGTAAAATAAGTATGAATTTGAACTAACAACAGAAACATTGCTATAAAGTTGTGTATAATACCAAAGAAATAAGAATTTATAAATAAGGCTATTAAAATTAGAGAAAAACGGTGAGGAATTGAGTGTAAATTCATATATTTAATATGGTAAATTTTAGTATTAAAATGCAGTAAAAATAATTTTTTCTGAATTAAGGTAACAGTTGTAAAGATGTAAGCTTACTGAATTTTAAGCAAAATGTTTTGCTGCCGAATTTGCCGAAAATGGAATTTGTAATAGTGTTGTATTAAATTTCATATGGATCGAATAACAACAGAAGATTTATATAAAAAGACTTGCAAACAGCTTTTATCTTAAAAAATCATAAAACGATATAATTTAAATCGAATTTAAAATAATAAATGATTGAACTAGAAGGCACGAGAAAATAAAATGCAATTTCATAAAATGAATCTTAATAGAATATTGCGTCCAAAAACGTTTTAACATGGCAAGACAAATCACATGTTGCCATGTAACTTATTCCTATGGATTCTCAATAGAATTAGTCCATTTAGAAATTGTTTTGATACTAAATTTTTTAATTAAAAACTAAACTGAACATGAAACTTTATTTGGAATAAGAAAATATGTTGCTTATGCAATCATGGAACAAGAATCAAAATCTCAGTTTTATGTTAAGATTCATTGATGGGAAAGGATTTCTTAATAGTGCCTTCTTTCTAATCATGGCAATGTACCCTTATAAATCGTAATTCCTTTCTGTAGTTCTTTTATCAAGCTTAATTAAATTGGTATTTTAATTCTCCATCAGACGACTAACTTATTGACTTACAAAGCTAGACGCATTTGGCACACAGTATTATAAACTGTACATATAATATGATGTAAAGTTGCTGTGTGATTTTAAAATGGAATAATATTAAAATGCATAATATTAAAATAAATAAGTTCTGTTTGTTGAGACCAATAGTTTTTATGTTGTTTAAAATTCAAATTTACACAGTAAAAAATGTGAATTATTATTATTATTATCATAAAATAATAATATTAAATATATTAATAATAAATCTATTAATAATCCTCTATTAATAATAAATATAAATGTGTATGTATTGATGCCCTCCAGATCAGACTGTTTGATATACAGCTATCAAATTTTGTACATATTATATAGCTTGAAAGACAAGAATATTCATTTTGGAACGAGTCAAGATGGAGCGGAATTTTGACATCTTTCCGAAAAAATATTACTGCAGAAAAGTTATTTTTAAATAATTTTCTTTTTAATTATATCCATTTAATAATTGTAAAAATTAAAAAAAATTCTTTAAAAATATTTTCTTTTTAATTTTAAATAATAGATAAAATTGTTGTCATTAAAAAATCGTGCTTATTGTTTCATCAAATGTTATAAAAACGCAGAAACACAAAATCACAATGAATTTTGGAATGTGATCTTGTGGCAACAATTGTAATTTTATTTCATTTTAATCAAATCTGTCTTCAAAAACACATCCAAAATGCATATTTGTGCATAAATTGCATGCCAGCAATTAAGCACCAAAAAATCGTCCAATATCGCACAATAGATTTACGCAAAAGATCGCTACTTTTCACCAATGTCATGTATTTAATACACAGATACCTGTTTTATTTACTGAACTACGAAGAACACAGCTCTCATATTTGGGACATTGAAAATAAAAATCTGAGCGCTCGTGGCATTGATTGCCTGGCTCATGTTTTCTAATTTTATGCGGGAAAAAGGGTTTAACATTTCTTAGGAGAATACGTTTTAAGATCCAGTATTACACTAAAATAACGTAAATTAAAATATAAAACTTGTGTTAAAAATAGTTCTATATATATATATATATATATATATATATATATATATATATATATATATATATATATATATATATATATATATATATATATATATATATATATAAGAAAATACATTTTATTAATTGCAATAAAGAATAATTGCACAATGCGAAGAATAAAATGTTCTTAAGAAATTCCAACTGTATAGATTAAAAGCAAGTACAAACAAGTACTTGATCATTCAAGTCGAGAAACAGATGCACATTGTGCTTGGTTACTTGGTTAATATATTCACATCTTCATAATTAGAGTAAGAGAAGACTTATTATGCAAAATGCATTTATGTTTACAGCATATTTGAATGACGAAAAATCAATTTGACATTTCATACCTGCCTTGATACATTAAGTTCAAAAGATATAATTTCTTGCATAATCCAAATATCTTGCTATAAAGGAGATAACAGTATCAATAAGAAATATGTTGTAAAAAATTCAATTTGGCATATTTTGCCATTTTTTTTCAATATCGCTCACTAAAGCGGAGAGTCTGAGAGACAATTAAAAAAAATGGGTAAATATAAACGAAAAACGAATGATTTCAAAAGATTTTTTTAAATATTATTTTGGCACAAGTAGAATGGCACTTTTTGTTACATTAATATGGCTATCATCACCACTTTTTTGTTATTGGAAAGAACTCGTTAATGCTGAAACATTTTTGGCATTAAAGCAGAGAAATATCAGCTGCAGGCTTTTTTTTTTTCATTTTTATTTATTTATTTGGCTCAAACCCATTCAACCTATTCAAAGAACATTCTAATTGCCATCATTTGGCCATGACCTACGAAAATACTTTGTTTGAGTTACAGTTGGGGATTGATTTGATTCAGAGAAAAATTCCTTGTACTTATGTTATTTTTTATGAAAAGAATTGATTGATGAATGATAAATGTTTATGTTTCTTCTTTGTTTCTTTTTTTTTTCCCTTGTGGATTTGAAAACGCAGTACATTCAAAACTAGTAATATGGAGGCATAGTATTTGTTTTGTTTTTTCAAAGAATATATTCTTTTAAAATAAGACCTTCATGTGTCGTTAGATAAATGTTTTTAAGGAAAATGTTGAATTATATCTGTTGCAATATTCACACTCAGTCGTAATAAATTTATTAAATTTTATGTCTTTGGTGCTACATTTATGATTAGAATATAGCATTGAGAAAAACATTTTCCAAACGATTTTCAAACATTTTTTTCAATACATCCAGTAAAATAGATGCGTTTCGAATTGAATAGAAAAACATCGCCACATTTGGAACTCAACAAATTATTCTTTAAACTCGTTATTAATAAGCTAAAAACTATTACTCATTTCTTTCAAGTTAAAAATATTCCAAATGAAATTATGTTGTTTACTCAATTTGATATGTGCAAATATTCACTGAGGTGGCAAAAGTCATGGGATAGCAATCTGCAAATACAAATATAACAGTAGTATCGCGTACAGAATGTATTATTGGGCAGTGCATTGGCAGGGCTTTCATTTTTAATCAAGTGATTCCTGTAGAAAGATTTCTGATGTGATTTTGGGCGCACTGCAGGGATTCATAGGTTGGAGCTAGACGTTCCATTCCGGAACTCGTCAGAGAATTTAACATTCTGAGATCCACAGTGTCAAGAATGTACTGAGAATATTTAATTTCAGGCATATCCGTCAACTTTGGAATGGACCATCTGCATTTAATAACCAGAGTTAGCGACATCGGCGTAGAATTGTCAAAGTTAATAAAAAAAGCAACACTTTATAAAATAATTACAGGAATCAATCTGAGACTACGATGGGCATTTCCTCTGTGACGCTGCCGAAAACTTTGGCTATAATGAGGCATGGCAACAGAAGACAGGCTCAAATCCCTTTACTGACAACAGGACATCGTCTACAACGCATCCCCTGGGCTCGTGACCATATCGGTTGGGCCTTAGACGACTGAAAAACTGTAACTTGGTCGAATTAGTTACGATTTCAGGTGATAAGATCTGATGGTATGTCCTCAAATGTGTCGTAGACCCTATGAAGCCATTAACCCAATTTGTTCTCAAGACACTGGGTAAGCTGGTGGTGGTTCCATAACAGTATGGACTGTTTAACATGGAATGGACTGAGTCCTCGGCTGCAGCTGTACCAATCATTAACTCGAAAGGGTTATATTCAAATACTTGGAGGTCACATACAGCAATTCATAGATTTCGTGCAACATAACAACAATGGGAATTTATGGACAATGTACCATGTCATGGAACCACAATTGTTCGCTATTATTTTGAAGAACCTTTTAGACAATTCTAGCGAATGATTTGGACCTAGAAAGCCCGATATGAATCCCATTGAACATTTATAGGATATAACCGAGAGGTAAGTTGCACAAAGCCCTGCACCGGCAATAATTTCACAACTATGCACATCTATAGAAGCAGCATGGCTCAATATTTCTGTAGGGGACTTCCAACAACTTGCTCAGTCCATGTCACGTCGAGTAGCTGTCGCAAAAGAAAGTCCGACACGTTATTAGAAGGCATCTCATGCTTTTTGTCACCTCAGTGCATATAAATAAAGGCCGCTCAATGTGACGTTCTGCATTTGATGATATGTCATCTTCAAATTGACAATTTTTTTTTAATTACACGACAACCTCTAAACTGTTGCATGATATTATTTAAAATAACTGTTAAGATACCTTTAAAATCATAATTTCTCTTTTAAAATTATATCTTTATGATAAAGGGAGATAATTGCAAAGTTATTAATATGTTAATTATATTCTAAAAATGTTGAGGTTTTTTTTTAATTATTATTATTATTATTATTATTTATTTTGTCTGGTATTTTAAATTAGGCTTTATTCTGTATAAAATTTATTTTTGAATGCATACTACACAAATACTTGATCTTCTATTTCGAATTTCTTAATTAACTTATGGGTGTATTTAGGCATTTTTAATTATTAATATTAGAAGCTTGATAATGGTGTTTATTAATCATTGTTATAAGAAATGAAAAATGTTTTGTATTTTATTTTCATTACATATAACTTTTATCGCATTGAGAAAAAATTTATCTCAATTTCAGTATTTCTGAACTACCTAACAATGGTAGATACTTCTACAGAAATGCCATATAACTTCAAAGTAAAGACATTTATCTCGATTTTGAATTTCGAATAACATTTTTTTTAATCATTCAGTGTCTTAAAGTCCTGGTTATTTTGAAAAAAAATGCTTGTATAAATATCTTTCTAAAAACTCTAAGAAAAATAAAATAAAGAATATTCTGAAATCTTTAAAGAAGTTCCTTTGTAAGAGAAAGCGTTTCTTTGAAGAACAAAAGTTATTTTGTGGCATAAAGAATAGTTAACGATGAAAAATGGAAAAATCATCAAGATTTCCAAATATCATCAAGACATCCATATTTCATATCATATGCATAATGCTTGCCTTCCATTCAGCACATTTTATTACATTATTTATTTATGTAAAAAAAACATTTAAAGGAAGTTCTTTAAATTCCATCTTAGAATACAAATATTTCTGGCATTTATAAATTAATAATATTCAGAAAAACAAGTAATTTTCAGGTTCAAAAATAATATAAACATTTATTTTTAAATGGAATGAATTAACAACGAAATAGAAAATGGGAAAGAAATCCTCCATCTCAACTCATTATTATCAACAGGAAACAGAACGAAACATGATATTTTTCCATTGGATTATTCATCTCCAGTTTAAAGTGACCCTCAGTGACAGAGGTAAAAAATTTATTCATCTACTAGCTGACCCTGCAAACGTTGTTCTGCCTTATAAATTATTTCTATTGGATATTTTGGTTGTTAACGAGTGTATTGTAAGTGTGTAGAGATGGGATCTATGACAGAAAGAGGAATGGAGCACTGTAGACGATGATCGCCGATAAAAACTAAAAAACACCAACCATTCATTTTCTCTATACAATGTATTTCATTAACGTAAAGAACATATACATTGTTTGATCTCTTAAAAATTAAACATAAAGTGAAAAAAGTAATATATATTTTGTCCTAAAGTATAAAAATGAAATAAAGAAAATCAATTTTCATCTCGAAGAGCAATTGAGTGTACGATATTTTTTCTTAGTTCGTTTTTAGCCAACACAAATAAGTTCGATAGTTTGCCCACGCGAGAACATGCCACGTGTGAAAAACATGGTGTGCCCAAATCTAAGCCGCAAACAGACATCGTTTGGCTTGCGACTTATTGATTGTCACTGCGAATGCGAATCTAATAGGAAATTGAATGCGTTTGAATTCGATTGGCACATCTGTGAGAATCATTGGAATTCGTGGCAGCAAAACATTTTCGGCTCGGAATTTACCATTCAAAATAGTGGCTTCGATAACGTTTTTCATCAATTTTTTAATGACCAATCACGTGTCATTGCACAGCCATGGTGGGTTCAAATTCCGAAGTAAAAAAAAACCGTCCATTTTTCAGTCGTAGAAGGTGTGGTGACATGCCTGGCACATCCAGTGAGTTCAAAAACTCTGTTGGATAATTTTCAGCTTCGTTAGCATCGCAAACTGTATCGATCAATTTGTATGATACCAAGTCGCCTGGCAACGACTGCTGTATCTTGAAGTTCAAATCGTCGACGTCCTCATTTTTTACTGCCAAAATGGTTCTTTCTACCAGCCACGCATGGTTTATGTATTATGTGCGTACATCGGGAAATATGCGGTCAATGAGAGAATTTTGCGAATCAACGATAATGCAGAAATTAGTGGGCAATTTTATGCATCCAGTATTTTCATAGACTAAAAACTTTTACATCACCGATATCTAACAATTGGTCTGAGAATGTGTCAGCAGATGGATCTTGTAGCATTTTGACGCGCGTTTATTTTTAGCTGGACTTTTTCAACATTACGTCACAGTGGCGATGATTTCAAGCAAGCGTTGATCTCCTCATCGTACGGTGAACGTGGATAGGAACACCCTAATTACCTAGCGTTATGAAATACACTTTACGACCTATTTTCATACCTACCAAATAAACATAAAAAATTGCATGAAAATCGGTCGAGCCGTTTCGGAGGAGTTCGAACACAAACACCGTGACATGAGATTTTTATATATTAGACTAGCTGAACCAATGCTTTACTACTGCTAGATTTGAGAATATTTATAGATTGAATTACAACAATTGGAAGTTTCATATAAATTATTGTGTTTAGTTAAAATTAGATTTTTACGTATACATTATTATTTTGATATTTTGGATTACATACATTGTAATTAATATAGTATTCAACTTTAAATTCTTTACTTTGCTTTTGAATATGCAATATTTAAAGTGGCATGTATGCAATAATTCCCACTGGCATATGTACATACAAACAAAATCCTTTAGTTTTCCTACATCGGGGCTTGCAATGTATAATCATCCATGAGAAAGGCTTGGATATTTCAAATTCAATCCATATCATTGTAATGATTGACCTTGTGATGACCTTAATTTCATAATGAAGCAAATTCATAATTAATAATGAACATTATGAATTATTATCGTAGCATTAGCAGCTAAACGCTACGAAATTCAAAATTCATCCTCCACTTTAAAAGTGAGAATGTTAATATAGCTTATCTGTATGCATGCACGAAATTATTTCTTATCTTGTGAACAATGTGAGGAGCATTGACTTAGGGAGTTATATACACTTAAATAATAGTCCTGCTACGATTGATACTTTATCATTAAGCTCTTCTCTTTCTGAATTGAAAAATATATCCTTAGATCCCATCACCATAGTGAGCATATTTTAGATTTCTTTTTTATTATTACTATTATTGTTTACCTTCTTTGTTGGAGAAATTACACTTCGTAGTTACTTAATTCGAAAAAAATTATATGACAGTACCAGTGAATGCATTTTTCAATTTTAGACGAGCACTTTTTTCAATCAAAGAAAGTTTATTATTTTAATCTCCACCAATTTTACAGTTAACTCCATAAAACGTTTTACTCTGTTTTTGCTTCTGTATAGCGTAGATTGTTCTGAAGCGACTTTTTGGCCGATTTCTTTTATTTTTTGAGTTATCTTTTGCAATTTCATTATTGCGCCGCTAGAAGCTCTGTAAACTGTCTCAATAAAGCCACCATAGTTGTTTTCCTACAATTACACATTATTTCCCTGGATATACGAGAAGCCGCGATTTATAGGGCGTAAATGACTGTCCTCATTCTGCAGATAATTGCGTAATGCTACAAATATTCTAAAGAAAATGTGTAATTAAATATTATAACAATACAAATGATACCATTACGCAATTCTCCACAGATTCTTAGAATTTGCAGTTTGAACTTATTGCATTGTTTACTCATGGAATGAATCAACACCCAAGTTTACGTATCCACAATAGTGAAAAGATCTGACAACTTTTTATCAATCCATTTTATTTACTATTTTTGCTTCCTGAAAAGGTAGCTCTTAACTTTGCAATGTACATTTTTCTATTTTTAATCCTTATATGTGCAAATAATGATAAAAATTATAAAAGAAGTCTCTAAAGAAAATTAAAGCTTTCTTGCCAACTCATTGATTCCATAATTGTTTGTTTAAATAAAAAAATTACTAAAAATATTTTCATACTGCTTATTAAAGTTAAATGGTTGGTTGAGTTGCGTTTTATGGCGCAAGAGCCATATTTGACTAAACTGCGCCATAAAGTTAAATGAGGAAATATTTTATTATTAAATTGTAAAATGATTTAACAGAACAAAGGTAAAAATAAGAAGTTATGTAATTATAAATGACTGCAAAATAATGGATTAAAATACAGAAGTTGCTAGAAGAATTTCCAATATTATTCCTGGGAAATAAATAATAAATTATGTCAAAGGAATTAACTTAAATAGATATTAAAATTTGAAATGCTGAATTTAATTTATGCGGAAACAAATTTTGATATATTTCGTATTCTGTTAATACTAAAGATAGAATTCAAATATGAAAGAAAACGTAAGATTTGGATTTAAGCAAAACATTTTATTTTTTTCGATTTCTGCTGTGTCTGAAATATTAGATCTGCCTATCTCTGCGCTCCAGATTGCATCGTCGGAGCGGCACGTTTCCAATAACCAATAAAGCAATAGGTGGAATGCATTCTCTGAAGCATCTGTTTCGCCCAAAGTTCTAGTAACAGCTATTTAAAGGTGAAAATTTCCCTTTTGGGCAGTTTTTGTCTGTTATCTTGTATGAGAATTTAATACTGCAGTTACTGCTTAGATAAAAAAAAAAATGTGGGAAATCTGATATCAGGAACATATGTGAATTGATGAAAGGAGATTTAAATCGAATATTGATTAAATATAAATTTTATTGTAGAATTTCAAATATACGACCAGGACACATCTCAAAATTTTGAAATGAAAAAGATATAAATTTGTTTAGATGATCAGTACGCATTAACAGAATTGTAATTTCATTCCAGTTGGGAGTTGAAAAAAGGGAGAGCATGTTTTGAGTTTACAGTAAAAAGTATTCTTTGATTTGACTTGTATATAATTGACCTTTTATAGTGGAAATTTGAAGAATTTAATCGACATTCAATTACCAGAATTGTAAAAAACTATAAATAAATTTTAAATTTTCTAATATTAACATTTGGGCAAAATATCAATCCAGTAGAAAAATCATTTTTCATAATAAGTCTTTAGAAATTTCAGGTATCAACTTGACATGCGGCTTTGTATTTTCTCGTACACAAAATGTACAAAATGAAAATATTCTAATCGTCAAAAAATTGAACTCGGGATTTCGACTCATCTTCACATTTTTTAAAATACCCCGTGTCTCCAAAAAACATTTGTGGAATTATATCAGTTTGTCTGTCTATGAACATGATAATTAAAATCCAATGTAAGCTAGATGGATGAGATTTGACATATAGAACTAACATCACATACATTTCTATAGATTTTTGGAGTTTTCTATCAAATATTGATAAAATTCCATCCAGAAGAAGTTTGGCAGTCCAACTGTTTGAATACAAATAAAATGATAATTACAAAAATTAAAAAGATAGGGAAATAACTTTTGGTATATAGCTTTAATATCTAAATTGCACATTCTTACCAAATTTTGAATCATATCTGTCGAAGTGTTGACTATCTACCGGCTGGTAATTGCACATTAATATAATACGTAGCTTCTGCACTACTTTCCTGGTCGGAACATAAAGAGAGAAGATGCATGGAAATACCCTCCTTTCAAATAAAAATAGTCTCGAAACCTCTATCAATGGTTTGATTATGTGAAAAATTATATACAATATGCATTCTTCTGCTATTTTAGAGTAGAGGAAACTCACTGCTTCAAATTTTGCTAAATACTATTTTGGCAAATTTTACGGAAATTCATACAATTTATGAAGAAAATTGTAAAATGAAGTTTTAAAACCATCTCGTCTATTTTCTGAATTATACTAATGCACAAAAAATTAAGCAGTAATATATGGCATATTATCTACGATTGACAAATCATTTTTAATAACATTTTAAAAGTTTAATAAAAAATAAGTTGAAATATAAGGGTATTTTTTGTGTAGATATTTGTCCCGACTTTTATTTCAATGATTGAAAAACGATTTACTAAAAAACTTACGCGTGATTCTCTCATGTTTAAATTTGTGAAAACTTAATATGGAACTTGAGTTCAACATTTCATTTTATTTCTTTGTAATAAGATCTTGCCTTAACAATACTATAGAAAACTTAAAATGATATCTTAAAGTCAGAAATTCAGCTTGAAAAATTTAGCATGACGTTTTATACTAAAAAAAATAATATTTATGATGAACTAATGTAAAATGTTCAGGCTCAAAATTCAAGGAATGTATTTGCGAAATATATTTCGCTGAGTAACTTTTTCCCGGATTTTATTGAACAACTTTTTGTACGTCAGTATTAACTGAAGTTTAAAAACATGCAATATCATTTATCGAATCGTTTTAATAGATGAGATATATAACGTTTGGCGTAATGCAGTCTCTTGGTTTGTTAAAATTTTTAAAAGATTAGTAAAAATGAGTTGCAAAATAAAGATATTTTTCGAATGGAATTTATGTAGATTTATACAATGATTTAAGTAAAAGGAAGAATTAGTAAGTTTTTGGAAACAAAATGTGGAAACTTCTTTAAAAATGTAATTGAAGGTCTAAAAAATCTTTGCATTATGATCGAAAATAGAAAATAATATTTTATATTCAAAAATTCAATGAGCATAACAGTTTATATTTTTAAAAAATGTAATACTGATATTAACGAAAAAAATTCTTAGCTGAGTGTTAAAAGAACGTGTTATTTTCGAAACAACTTTCGAAAGGTGCATGTTTTCATAAATTTTTTTTATTCAACAGAATGTTTTTATTTCGGTATTAAATGAAGATTTTAAACATTTTCTCGTCTATTACAGAATTGCATTGACATCTGTACTATATAAAATATATCTGAATTGCATCCATCTATCCACTATGTATGTCATATATTACTATCTAAAAAAATTACATACTAATATATGACGTATTATTTAATTTTACTAAAAAAAATTGAATTAATATTCTAAAAGTTTATTGAAAATTAGATGAAAAATTAAGAGGATTTTGAGTTTGATATTAATGCAGTTTTTATTTTAATGATATAAATAGTTTGGAAATCTTATATAAAACTTTAGAAAAATTATTTTTTAAATTATGAAATAAATTTCAAATTTTTGGTAAAAAAACCTCAAAAAAGTCGATGAACGAAACGCTTCAACTAAAAAATGTCAATGCATTAAGTCGTGTTCCAACCACTCGTGAATCTTCACACATGGCACACTCTTACCCCCCTTGATCCTCTCTTGCGGTTTCCTAGTGTTATTTGATATCTGTCCAGTTTACCAACTGTTGGTAAACTGGACTGGTGTGGTGTGGAAATTTGGTGAGAGGGAGCCAGTTTAGGAGTTGTCCTCGCTATCTGACGTGGTTCAAAATTACAAGGTTCGTCCCAAAATACACCTAGTGTTGCTTTGAAACTGGACGTAAATATAACTAAACTAAACCTACAAATGACTTTTCCTTAGATTTAAATTTGAAGGAATTTAAACAAAAAGAAAACAAAGAATTTTTTACTTAAATATTGAATTGCCATTTGTAACTTACTGCATTTCGATTATTTTCATCAATTAAAAAAAATGTCTGATATTATTCTCACTAATTTAAACGATCTGACGTTAAATGAATGAACGAAATGGAATTACTCAGCTCTAAAAGGGAAGTGCCCGGTTTGAGCAACGATGGCACTTTTGGAAAAAAAAAAAAAGACAGAATCTCCTTTATACCGGCAGTTCTGATTCCAACAGAAAAGAAAAATAGGACTGTAGCCCCAGAATTCGATAATTAATGTAAATGATTACTACTCAAAATAAATCCCTTCCAGTTAAACAAAAGACTAATCAATATTTTATGTTAATAATTTAAAATAGCCGCCTTTGTAGGCTGCCGTTCACTCACCATACAACTTTGGTTTAATTTAGTTATATTAACGTCCCGTTTTAAAGCAACACTAGGGCTATTTTGTGACGGACCTCGTAATTTTGAACCACCATTTTTATTTAATTTTTTTTGTCAGATGGCGAGGATGACACCTGAGCTGGTACCCCTTTACCAATCTCTGATACAACACCAGCAGGAGGACGTTTGGTCCGACGGATTTAACGAGCATCAGACCCGCTTACATGAAGGTTCTTCGACGGAACCGGATCTGGAACATAAAACCTTTCGGTTCCAATGCCGAGACTTTACCACAGGGTCACCGCAGCCAAGCATGGAAGATGTTAACGGCTTAAGATTATTTTCATCAGACACATATGAATCTATGACAGTCGAACACCAAGAGATTGCCAACTACACTACAATAATTTGCAACTTTAAGATTGAATTGCACCCACGTTTAAGTTCACATTTTCAGATAAAATTCTACTCTTTAATCAAGTATATTTATCAATTTAATGTGCATTATCCCTTAAGTGAACAGAGTGCGCCCACTCCCCATACAAATAATAATTTAGCCATATCAGTTGTATTTTACCATGACAAATCAACAATATTTTAAAGCATTCCTGCACAATAAACATAGATCACATTAATTTATTAGCTATACATGCATTCGAAATGGCGAATAAAGCTGAAATTAAACGGTCAGGTTTATGAGATTGAAACTGACATAATCAGTGGACTGCGTTGTAGTTTTAATACTCGATAGCTTTCGAAATGGGAATAGTTCGGGGAAAGAAGTGGGAAAGTATCTGGGGATCATGACTTTTCATGTGAACCAGAAACTGGCGAAATCGAACCAGTAGTTCAGGCTGGGTGACTGGTTCATTTTCTTCTCTTGTTATTTTAAATATGTAGATTTGCTTGAACAATTTTAGGCATGTAGATAAGCTCCTACGAAAATCTTAGCCACTGCATCTTTTACTATTCATTACTACCTTTAAAACTGTTTTTTCTTTTTCACATAGGATGATTAATTCCAAAATAAATATAGGTGGCAATTTTTTTACACGGTTTTACATTAGGTTTATTTAACAGTACAACATGCTGGGTGTTTTTAAATATAATTTATTCGATTACCATTATTTTACTAATAAAATATCAACTGCAATGAATGAAAAAATAAATGTGATACTGTAGCTTAAGTACACTAAAAGAGCTTATTCGAGCATTTGTTAAATATGTTGAATAAATTGGTACGGAATTTTATAAATTCTATATTTTTTTTATTATAGTTATGAAATCGAATCCCCTTTTTGAATTTTCTTTCTATTAGACTTTGACAAAAATTAAGACAATTTCAAGCGATTTTAAAATTTTAGTAGATATTTTCTTTTTTTTTTTTTGATAAAGGTGTTTTAGTAATTATTAATGAAAATTGAACATTTTTATAGAAGAATATTAAGTTTACATATGCAAATAAGAAAATTCTTAGTATTAGATACCAATGCTCATTTTTCTCTTGAAATAGAATCTCCCTTATGTACACTGTTAAAGCTGCACATGCGTAAAAGTAATTTACGCATGCCCATTTACGCAAAATTACATTTACGTCATATAATCACGATTTAGAACCATCTGGATGCTCTTCGCTTTCCTCCCTGCTGTTTTAAATTTACAGTAATATTTTTGAAGCATGTTGGTGAATAAAATAAATTCTTTACATTTTGCAATATTTGCGGTATAAATCTAGAGGGTAAATTTCACGACATTTTATGGTCGTTTAAATGTGGATATAAACTTTTGAATTCTGGTTAAAGTCATGGTATTTCACTTTAAGAAGGAAAATTGCAAATATTTTTGATAAATATTTAAATACATTAAATATTTTGATTAAGAATCAAATACATTATAAAATTAGCCAACGAAGAGTAGAGTATAAGAGTATTACCCTCGTATAGTAAAATTTGCCAAATTCGCAGCTCTGAGAAGCAAGTCGAATTTTTATTGCAGAATTCTAATCACCCACAATATATAAATCGTCGAAAGATAGTATAAAAATAAACAATCCAGGCAAAAATATAATTTCAAATCAAAAATAGAAATACATCTGTATATATTTAATAATAGATTTTAATAAAGTAGTTTTAAAGTTTTTTTAAACTTATTTCGATAAATTTTAAAGTGGAAAATAATAATGCAACGAAACTTCACCTCAATATGTACAATTCAAATCTATTTCATTCAAAAATAGTAATTTTTTTAAGTAAAGGTCCTCAAAAATTTACTCACTTGCGAGAAAAAGGTAAAATGGTAAATAATTATAAACTTTGAATTCGAATTGGAGATTTCAAAATTTAATAAAGAGAAATTTCAAAAATGTTAAAGAAAAATTCGAATTTCCCGAATTTTAGTGCATTTCTAGAGCACGAATAGTTCAGCTCATTTCTTATATATAGTATCATTAGAACAGCTAAATGAATCATTTCTAATTTGTCATGTTTATACTCGATCAATCAACTAGCAAATAAATTCGAATAATATTTAGATTAATAAAAATATTTTAGGTAAAGATTGATTTACATTTAAGCTGAAATCGCTATTGATTTTTATTTAAGCTGAAACTAAAAATGATTGTAAGAATAGAAATTCGAAATTCATTTTAAGAATTTTCACTTTTATTTTACATCAATTCAATAGTTCTCAGACGATGTAGATGTTACCATCTTAAATTTAGACTACAGATATGCTAGCAATGTAGTTACTAGAAAATATTCAACTATCAAAACTAACAAATATCTGAAAAAAGATCAGAATATTTAGCAATTAAATAATTGAATTAGAAATACATAAATTTTATTTGCAGGTTTCATATACAAAATCGGATGGTTTACAAGATTGTTACAATATAAAAAGTAGAATATGAATGCATTTGAAAGAGGAATTCATAACATGTAAAGTAAATTGGGTTTTGCAATTTTATGTTAAGTGCTTAGCAAGAATTCATTCAAAGCAAAAGAGTTCCTTGCATTTAAATCAATTATTGCATAATAACTTGCATAGCAAATTTTTAATTATAATTTCAACGATTGTTTTCAATTGTATAATACAATTCAGAATGAATGAAAATTAAATATTGTATTAAATATTAAATACAATGTTTTTCCAAATCTAATTCCTAAGAATTCCTAATAATCAGCTACTAAAAGGTTTCATTTTCATTATCGAAAAAGAAAATTAAGAAGCAATCAACACTAGAGTATTGCAATATTCATTCACCATTTTTTTCAAAATGTTATATTTTATTCACAAAAGTCTATTTCTCGAATAATGAACCTTCCAAATTTATCCACTTGCGATCGGGGAGGAATCTAGAAAGTTAATTTGACTTTAAATTCGAATGATAAATCCCAATTGAAGACATTGAAATTTCCATGAAAAACTAATTTACTATATTCTGTATTTCTAAAGCATGACCAGCTTTCTATTCTGTCATTTCTACTCTTATCAATAAGCTAACAAATTCTAATAATTTGTATTTAAATTTATAAAAGGAGTTTAGTCAAAGGATATAAACAAATCACTATTAATTCATCTTATGCATTTCTACTTTTCATTTGAATCCATTCAATATCCTTCTAACGACTTAGATGTATGCACCGTCTTGAACTGACAAATTCTTAAACTGAATTTATCCCTCGAGATGTCTCCCATAAAATAATTTGTCAGAGTAATAATATTCAGAAATTAAATATAAAATTCAATTCAAAGTGCATAAAATTTTATTTGCATGTTTGATATACGAGTACCAGTCATTTACAAAAGATTATTACAACATAAAATACAATATACATATCAAAAATTAAAGGCTTATTACATAAAATAAATTGGCTTAAGAATTCTGTTTCATAAGTAAAGCATTCGTTTAACACTACATAAACATACTTGAGTAGGAATATTTTATGCAGCATGAATTGCTATAACTAGGAAAAAGAAACATTTTTTATAAGTTAATGCATTTGGCAGAATTTCAATTGAAAATTCATCAAGATTTTTTGTTTTAATGCATAATGTAACACAGAATATGCAAAAGTTTAAAATTCTATTAAAGTAAAAGAATTTTTTAGCAGATTTATTATTACTGAAAAGCCGATAGTTCAGAACCCTAGACTTTGATATTAATGGTGAAAGGAAAAGCGACCTACCCTACATTTAGATTATTTAACATTCATCGCATCCATTCACTTTTTCCTTCAACAGAAGACATTCGAGTAGAATTTTCTACATATTATTTTATACTAATCAGTAAAGAGCATCGTATTTTCTCCAAAAGCATACTGATCACCGTGGTGATCAGGCACGATGATCAAATGCTTTCTGAGAATAAGGGGATATTTTTATTGGCTAGCCGGCAGAACCAATCAAAATATCATTTATCCGCGGATGTAAAATTTACATAAAATTAAAAGTCGAACTAGCAAGATATTTAGAATTTTGTTTACTATTAATCTTACTGTAACTTACTATTTTATTTTAAATTTAATATAAATAAAATATTAATTTAAGAAGTAATTGCAAATGGATGCAACGAATAGATTTAATATATCTACACAGACTACGACAAAAAAAATTTCAAAGTTGGAGATTTAAATTAATAACCATTAACATTATGCCTAAATTTTGATTCAGAAACAATTAATGCGACGCATTATGAAATTCATATGTGAAAGGTGATGAAAAGAAACAAAGTTTATTTTGTAACAATTTTAGAATATTTATGGTTTCAAAAGTCAAGTATTATCAAATTTATCATCTCTTCAAAATACAAAACTGTTTCATGTCCGTAAATGCACGACTTACTATTGATTAATATTTATTGAAAATATCTTCGAAATTTCAAACAATGTAAGAAGACAACTACGCATGCTAACAGTACGTTTTGATTTATCCTCCATACACAATAGGCATTTTTGACAACAGTTACTATTCGTATATTTTAAGTTAGCCGAACATGCATATGACCGTTACTATAACACATTTCATAACTTCAGAGTTTAATTTGAGGCCCAAGTTCATTTTTAAACGTAGATATCTTGGGGAAAAATAACCCAAATTAAGCATAAAACAATATACATATAATATTAAGCATAAAATAATTTTGCATATTTAAAACAAATATCTGAAAGGCGAATATCCTGATCATTATGAACTGCAAAATTCCTTAATATACTAGAATCACTTATGGTCATAACATACTGAATTATTTGACAACTCGTTTTATAATCACAAAGCGAGTTCTAGAAATGGACAGGATCATGAAATTGTTTTCACGAGCATTGACATTCAGTACAAAATGATACCAAAAGTGTAATTTTGAAAAATATGTAGGCGAAATGAAAAAATGATTACAAAAATATATTTACATTTTTTTAATTCTGTGGTAATAAGCGATTAAAAATAATCTTAATAAATCATCTAATGGCGAGCAGATTCATTTCCTACTTAGTGATGAAGTAATGCACTATGCAAATGAAATTAGTTTTTTTATTTCATAATAAAAATTGCAACTCCTGCCTACATTGCTGGGTCAACGAGAGCTCTGCTTTTCAACTTGTTGAGCTCTAATAAGAAATTAATAACCATACAGAAATTTTTAAAGCGAATTTTATAATTTTATCTGAAATGTAAATCAAACATTCAATCTTGTTAGAAAGTTGGTTTAGATTACTGGCAATATTAAATACGCTACTAAATTTAAAGTTATACATATTTTTAAAAAAACATTTTAACTAAATGTAGATGGATATGGAGAAATAAGTATTTTAAAAACAGATTAAAAACAAGTATTACATTTGAAGGGAATGAATGAAGACCAATATTTTAAAGTTGGTATAAGAATAAAAGTTTCCAGATAATTTTAAGATGAAATATTGATTGATTTGCCAAACACTTGCTTTGAATCCTAGATATCTTGCACACTTCAAGCTTTGCAAAGTTCGGAAAAAAAAAATCAAAATTATATAAATTTAGTATCTTACTCTTAGAATAGAACATTTCAAAGATGTGTTGATATCCTCAAGTAATGTTGACTATATACATTATCACATTTCCACGGTGCAGATTATGTATTCATTTTTTTTGGCCCTAGGATAAGATAAATTTAGGCGAAGCCAAAATGAATTTTACAAATTGAATTGCATACATTGGATCTCCATTCATAGTTCCACTGAAAAGGCCGGCTTCGAATTGAAAAGTTGAAGGCTCCAAATGATATCTTGTGCCGTGATCACTTGGGTTAAAACATGTAGTCATCTGAAAAGATTTAATTAATCGATTAAATCAAACTATCGAGAATGCCATTCAAGGCCAGAATATAAGAGACTAAATTTTGATGTTTAAATCAACTTCAATAATTCAATAATCTGAAAAAAAATTGTTTAATTGTTATCAATAAAAGCGGAATCTACATCTAGTATTTTTTTTTTTACCATCAACGGTTCGCATTATGAAAATGTAACCATTTAATTACAATTTTAAAATAAAGGAAGTATTTTTAATATTTCAGAATCTTCTGAGACATGCGTGTTTTTATTCTCTGAAAGTCAGAAATGACAAATAATGATCCAATAGCGTAAGATAGATATTTAGATTTTAGAATATGGTAGATTTTGCCAGGCTCTCGAAATTTTCACAGAACTGCTTAAAAGCCCGAAAACGAACGCATCCTTGAGTAGTGGAGAAAAAAAAGGAAGTTGAGAAATGAGCACAATTCATTTCGTAGAGATTACAAATGAATTTCCTAGATTGTCGTTTATATACTTGAAAATCAAATGAGTTCACCTTACTGATTATTATATGCTGGTAACTGAGATTAATGAAGGATTGAAAGTTTTAAATTTCAACTGGTACTAAAATAACTTTAGCTGAGAAAGGACACAAAATTATGCAGAAACATTTTTGCTTATTTTTCATTAGGCACACATCTGAAAGGTTTGACCCCATATATTTCCCTATTGACAAGAAAGCATATATAGGCCAACTCCATTCTTGGGCAATGAATTACTTCGACATCTATTTACAGAAATTTATCTCGCATTATAACATGAACGGTAATTCGGTTTTTATGTTCAGAGGCAGAATAAACTTCAATGTTTCCGGAGAAATTATGGTTTATGCATTTTTTGTGCCTTTGGAATACTTCTAGAGGGTCCAGATAAAAGAGTTTCCGAATATCGTACTACTCTGATAATTTTATTATAATGATTCAAGAACTTAAGATAATTTGAACTATCAAATTTTCATGGTATGTAAATTGGTGATTGATGGCTTGTATATGGAACCGAGAAAGCCGTATTACCGATGGTTTTCGCACATTTTTATTCAAGAAAGATGCATCCGTAATGGTCGTAAGTTGTCTGACCTATGAATACCTAATGAAATAAGAACATTTTTATAGGTCCAATTATTTCGTAATCAAGAGTGGTAGGATACAGTTTTCAATTAGATTTGGCAGTTATCATAATTCGTGCAACTTACCGATATCACTTCAGTACCATTTTTTCCTGCCATTCCAGACATCTCCCATATTTAGAATTTGAAGCTGGAGTCGAAATGGTATTCACTGCAGATGAGGAGTAGTATTTAGCCCTTGTTCAATTCAATGACCTCTAAAGGAATTTTGCAGAATGTGCTGCTCTAATATCAATTGCAGGAGATTCTGCCTCTCGATTCATAAGACGTTCCATCTTGAGTAAACACGAAGAATTCCGACAGAATACTATCAGGTAAAAGTAATTTAAATTGATATTATCTCCAAAGTTCTTCCTATTATTACTGTAATTCTCCTTCGTTTTTTTTTCTTCTTTTTATCTCTTGAAACCAGTGCAAGAAGTAATGGCCATGGTTTTCCCCTACCTCAGACTAAGATAAATCAACGTAATTCACTCTCGAGGCCACTTTGGACCCGAAGTCGACTTAGAAGCCACTTTCCTGGAATATGCATGGATTCTAAACATTTCTTTTAATGCACTGTGCAGGTCATTTTAAAAATTCCTGTAATTTTTTGGTACAAAGTTGATACATTAAACTTAGTCTAATATTTCGGGCTTCATAAATCATCCAATAAATCCTTGGTATGTTAGTCGTATTCCATAGGATCTGAATTCTAATATGCGCTTTTTGAAGCTCCATATTATCTGTTGTGCCGTGATCACTTCCTTCAAGACCTTTCAACATCTGAAAATAAATTAATAATTAGATATGAAATTTATCAAGAATACTATAAAATGCAAGAATATTCATTTTACTTTTGCTCTTTTATCTATATCGAAAATTCTAAAATCTGATAATTAGCTTGCAACTTCATTGACAGAAATTAAAAGGTTTTCGGTTTTAATTGGGAAATCGTAAAGCTCACATCAGTTCATTTTTTCTTTTAAAAATGAAGTTATTAGCAATATTTGAAATAAATTTGTTAACAATTCATCTAAAGATTTGGTTTAAAAAATACTTCTAAATCTTTTCCGAGAGATAAGCCTATACAGGAAAATAACTCGTGCATCTAATTTGTTAATTGCCCGTTAAGCATAATTGCTGATTATACTTAATATTACAATAAGTTTATTCGCTAAAAGCTAAAATACTCTTTAAAACGACCCACAAAATGCTTAGTGATAAATTATATGGAAACATTTATATTCTTGAAAAATAGAAAAACGAATTTGAGAATCTTACCAAGAAGCATGTTTATTAACTACAACTTATAAAGGATCGAAAAGCTGCTTTTTAAATAGCAATACTTTCATTCATTCTAGAAAGTAAGTTTCCCTCAGTCCATATAGATACAAAACGGTTATTTTGACTCCTGTTTGTCCTGTTACAGGTGCGTGTAGAAATAAATGATTTGAGAGTTCCTGCCCTGTACTACCCAAGTGATGACACGTAAATGGCCATCATAGTATAACATTTCAATACCGGTAGTTCTTACCCTAGATGTAGTGCAAAAGGATACATATATTTCAATCAATGTTTCCCGGAAAATATGTGTCGCTTCTCTTTTCAGCTTCCAGAAAGCTTACTTTTGAGACGAATCGAATACAATTTGTTTCCAAACGCCATATCGATTTGTCAAGTTCATTAATATAACTTGCAAACTTACTGTGTCCTTGTTATTTCTTGTACGTTGATGTCATCTTAAAAGAATAGTTCCTCGCATCCAGCATTGGTGCAGATGGATAGCATGTACATGGAACTGAGAAAAAGTACTGGTGATTGACGTCGTATCTTTGTCAAACAAAACGGCATGGACACAAGTAAATTGTCCACTCTATAAAAAACTAATGAAATAGAGTACATTTTTATAGCTCTAATTATCATTAATAAATTATTGCATCCAATCTCCATTTCGATATAAATAGCATAACTTACCGATATTACTTCTGTACGAAACCGAGAGAAAGTTCCTTCCACATCCAGATGGCTGCTATCAACACAACTTTTGCCAAGAGCTGAGAAGGCAGTCAATTCACATATGGAGAAATGCGTTGTTTCATTGCTCCAATAAACATCAAGATTCTACAGAGAGCTTTCTAATAGCTGCAGGATTTATTGCGTTGATAATTTCTGCGAGGTTGCATTTCTTTCAAATGAGTCAAAAATCTGATGAATCCAATACAAACTTCCTGGTATGAATGAGGCAGCTTAATAGTATCTAAGGTTATTTTAACCCCAGAAACTTATCAAATTAAATATTCATTCTGCATATTTTCAAATACGGTACAAGAAAACAATCGCTATGGCTCTTTCATATATGATTAGACCATACCAAGTAAAATCCCCATAATTATGGCACTTTCGTCACTTGAAAGCCACTTTTGTAGAATATCCAGATATTATTTCTTCCGTATTCAATCCAAACACCAAATGTTCAGATTTCATTGCGTCTTAAATTTCCTAAGGTTTAAAAATATACGAATGGGCAGCTAGCAGTTTAGTCTAATTTTAAATTTTGGAAGACGAGGAATTACAAAAGATTATCCCGCGCTTACTTTTTGTAATGAAAAATTTGCTCTCGAATCTAACAGCCTCCTTTGCTTTCCAGTTGTACCGACTATTTAAGCTTTATGAAAAGATTATTTTTTTTACGCATCAAAGGATAGAAAAATGCAATACGAAATTTGCTTATTTTCATACAAGTTCAAAATATCTTCATTTAAAGACGGTATCTAATGCTGAATTAATTCGAATACATTTCTGAAGCTTTTCCTTTCCCTGATCTAGTCGATTACTTCCTATCATTCAATTAAAAAGGTAATTAGAATTCATCCGCATTCAATACACGAGATTATTCAAAGTTTTGTTTTCGAATTTTGATATGGAACAAATTAAATTTCTAATTTCTGGACCTGTGGTTGTTCAAATAGACTAATTTCTACTGAATAAAGTAACACTTTATTGCAACTCAAAAATGGCTAGTCACTTTAGGATTACTTGAAACGCGAGCACGAATTGAACGAATTTTTACGTACGTCGTGCGATATTGTGACGTCAACTAGGGGAATAAATTCATATATAAAAAGAAAAGAACGGCATCCATAATATTACTTTTCATATTATAGGTTGATTTTAATTGGAAGATTGAGGGGGGGGGAGGGTAGACGAATGAAATGCTTCATAATTGAAGCTTACATTATTAATACAGTCCAAGATGGCAAGAACCACGAGCTGAAATTTAAAAAGGTAACTTAAAAGAGATGTAGAAATTTTGGAATAGTTTAATTACCAATGCATGAACAATTTTTTTATTGCTATTTACGAATAAGTAAATGTAATTCGAAAAAATATCTAAAGTTAATGCATTAGGCATTTCAAGGAATTACATTTTTTTAACAAGCCAATATATTTTATATCGAGGTCAGTCCTAAACAAAACGCAGTATTCCAAAGACTCTGGAAATCAAATATCTAATTTCACGTTAATATGAATTCGAATCTATTCTTTTTATCGGTATGTTATCAAGTGCCAATTTTCGATCCTTATTATACCATGGAGAATTTCGATTATTCATTAAAATCAATGCTTTATAAGTATCGATTTAAGCACAGTTCTAATTGAGAGATTTTCCGAAATATTATCACAAAACTAACTGCAGCAAACAATCGTTTTATCTGTTATTATTCAATACGGTTTGAGCTTATTCTATGCAAAGGGGAAACTCCAAAACAAAAATATTCTGTCGGATATAAATATACAGTTGTCAAATTTATGGGATTCAAATTGTCAAGATACAGCTGATTTAACATTAAACCTATTTCGGAGGCGCCTAATCATTCTGTTAAGCATTCTTTCTTTGTTTCCCTACTTCAAAGCAACGTTTCAAGCTCATCGCCGCCTTTATCCCTTCTTTCTACCTTAATAATCGCCGTCAACGTAAAATTAGAGTTGAGAATAATTAGAATGAGCAAATCCCTCTACAACACATAAGTGCGACCCCGTTATCCGTCAGCATTTTCCATTTCCTCAATTTACAGACACACACACACATTCATTCATTCATTCCCCACGCCTCCAAACCCCAACTGGCTCGCACACATTCATTACCCACGCATCCAACACCAACCTCCAAACCCCAACTGGCTCGCACACATTCATTACCCACGCATCCAACACCAACCTCCAAACCCCAACTGGCTCGCACACATTCATTACCCACGCCTCCAACACCAACCTCCAAACCCCAACTGGCTCGCACACATTCATTACCCACGCCTCCAACACCAACCTCCAAACCCCAACTGGCTCGCACACATTCATTACCCACGCATCCAACACCAACCTCCAAACCCCAACTGGCTCGCACACATTCATTACCCACGCATCCAACACCAACCTCCAAACCCCAACTGGCTCGCACACATTCATTACCCACGCATCCAACACCAACCTCCAAACCCCAACTGGCTCGCACACATTCATTACCCACGCCTCCAACACCAACCTCCAAACCCCAACTGGCTCGCACACATTCATTACCCACGCATCCAACACCAACCTCCAAACCCCAACCGGCTCGCACACATTCATTACCCACGCCTCCAACACCAAATTCAAAATCACAGCTCGCACACATTCATTACCCAAGCCTCCAGCATTAACCCCTGAAACCACAGCTCAAGCGCTCATCACCCACGCCGTCTGCTCTAATGCGCTGTCTGTTCTCGTTAATATCTAGACCGCCAACCCCATCCACAGTCCACAATTATCAAACCTACAAACACATTACCCCTCTAATACCAATTCTCAATAGTAAATACTAAATATTACAATACCCGATATCGGGACTAGTTAAGACAATCATGTCTTGTCCAGTAAGTCAAGTAACGTGCATACTTTATCATGCATTGACTATTTTCAAATTCTACAAAGCTGTCATTCCACTCGCTGCCTAATGAAACATCGCACAAATTAGACTCCACATCCCCTTCAACTCCCAAAACAAAGTACATTAATTTCTTTTCAAGAATCATGCTTGTACATAAGATGTCTTTCATGATGCACATCACTAGGGAATTTTCCGATTTGCATAATGCATCTCAACCTGATACTAGTGCATGTCATTATCTTCACTGCTCCGCGAAGACCAAATATTTTGCACTAAAATTAAAAACGGAATTTAAAAATTACCGAATCCAATGGTTTTTATGCTAGTTCTGATTAACACGCGAGTTGAAGCAGCTTAGAAACAGAGCATGCGATTTGTTCAAAATTTTCGGGATTTAAGTAAATAAAAAGACAATACTAAACAATGAAACTAGAAAATACTAATTAAATGGCACTCCTTAAAGGATACAGTTAAAATGCAGAAATACCAAATGCTAAATAATTGATTTATTCTATTAATGTAGATTACCAGAAGGACGTTAAAATAAGCAAAAATTAAGAATGACACAGACTAATATAGAAAAGCAAAAAACTTTATATGAAACTTGTTTATGACAAAAAAAACCTAAACACGAAGAATTATTTCAGAGGAAGAAAATGTTTAGAGTACTAATTGGCAATTTCTGTAAGAAATCTGGTTTCCAAATATGAATTAGCGAGGAGTACTTCAGGCTTAATTAAAAAATGACATCGTTTAGCATCTTTTAAAATGGATAGTAAAATTATAATGTTATTAATTTTCTTGTATCCTATCCTCGATCCTGATTTGATTTTCCGTTACCACTATCATTAAGAACTAATCACTTCAAAAAATTTCGTCATTCCGACTTCATCCAATTCACTTTATATCCGGAAGAAAAATTTCGTTTATATAATGTATATTTTAACCTCGATCTCTGAAATGTTTTCGTATTTAGCACATACTTTCTCTAAATATTATGGAAATTCCTCGACCTATAATGTAAAAAATTAGTAGGCCATTATGCTTTTATTTTTAGTACCCGAACTAATGATTTATTCTTTATCTTGGTTCATCTTGCATTCGATAAAAAATAGAACATCAAGAATTAACTGCAAAACTAATTTTATTCCAAACGGTTGCGCCTCTTGATTGAGTAGTTGAAGATATTTTGACTTAATCTTCGTATAAACCCTACTTTAAGAATTTTATTTGTAATTCGCAATACGAAATTTGCCATAAAAATTCATAAACAGAAGTTTGAATAACAGCTTGAAATAAGGAATGTAATTACTTTATACCGACTGAAATAAGTAAACGCTATTAGAAATTTCAAGAATCGTCAATGAATTCGATTAAGTAGTCCTTATAACTTCGAAATATCCCCAAATAAAGCTACACCGGAATTTCATTGAATGGCTTTTGACAAATTACAATCAATATTTAGAGGGCAAGCTTATCTCTAAATTAACAATTGCGAAAATCCATGAAAAACTGTAGTTTAAGATTTTTATTTTGGAAAATTTAACTTTTTAATAGATTACTTATCAGAAAAATATTCAACTTCCGTTTTTAGTTTGAGAGGATGCACTTATTGACAGGTTATAATTGGTATGAGATTTATTCGTTTGTGATCGGGCGTTCGATTTCTCTATATTCTAGACTGTTCCTTTAAAATGTTTTCGACACCTCGCAAATTCGGGGAAGACGCTAAAATCTGGTATTCTGAAGGAATAGGGAAGAATTCATAATATCCGAATATTCGGCACAAGTAACCTCCAAGCAGCTAGGGTACCACAATTATGTAGACATACCTGGTTAGTCCAATGCGATGCGACAGCAGGAATTTCGGGAGAAAATATCGCACGCCATCCAAAAACAGCACAACACTATAGTAATGAAGCTCCTTTGTCAAACCATCTTGCAACTGTATTAAATTTGGAGTCGAAAAGTTGGAATGACGCAACGGCGATAGCTTCAAAATATACAGTCCATCACACAAGAAGAGTCGGGCGTAAAGATGCAGGTGTCATTCTACATCGCAGTTGAAATTGCCTATTGTAGAAGGATCTGAAAGGAAAATCGTGATTACCTTGACGCAAGTTATGATAAACTAAAAATTTCGTTATGAAATGGATGTGTTTTCCTGATTTATATTTATGTGCAAAATTTTATGCTTAATGAATATTTCACATCGCGAATACGATGCAAGGAAATTATGGTCGTTCAGCGAGGTTCTAATTTTTCATTAATCTAGGCAACCAAAAATACTGTTAATAAAATTGACATTAATAAAAATTCTATCTTCGAGTCGCTTTATAATCACAGAAAAGATTTTTTTATGGCAAAAGGACCAGAATTATATAAATCAAGTCAAACAATGATGCCCCATCTACGCTACATACGTAATAGAATATCATTAAAATATGTGAGCGCCTCATATATCAGAACACGAGCTTACCTTAACATTACAGCTTTATACTTTTCATTTTGAGTAAAATGAAAGAACGTCCTTTAATCAGCTTTCATTAATGTTACAATAGAAAGATTACCGTACAAATACGCTTTAAATGTTTCATAAAACAAAGCCTTGCAAGTTTCAAGGTTTTTACCTTGGTAGTGCACTAAGTTTATTATGCGAAAAATATAAAGCTGAAGTATTACCTACAACTAAGAAACCATGTCTAATCATATTTTAATGATTTTACTTCATAATCGCTTGTGATCCCCGAGGCTCTAAGCGTGTTCACAAGATGTTATAATGAAATTTAAATTTACGTTTCACCACATGAGATTTCCAAGAAAAATGCTACATGAAATTAAAATTGTGGGGCAATTTTGACGAATGTGCTATTAAAATTCAAATCAACAAGGGAGGAAAAAGCTGCGAGCCTATATTTTAAGTATAAACAAACCTACTTTTATATGTTTTATGCAGCATTCATTGTTTAGCCCATTGTCGTTACAATGTTAATCAAGAATTTATAAGTACTGGCATTTGTACAAATTTTGCATTTTAAGAAATCATGAGAGCCGATTATTGGTGGCCCCACGGCACCAAACCCATGTTCAAGCATCTGTTCTCGGTAACCCTTATGACATTCAGTTCATTATTTCGGATTAGAAGCTTGCACTGTCGTAATTTATACGCTACACTTCGAAATTAAGAATTGTCTTTTCAAAACGAACTTACCATGAATCGCGAAGGTCATTACGCACAGAATATAACGCTCTTTAGACAAATATTTGGAAATAGTGATTTTCGAGAAATGACATTATTCGAGAAAGATTCACTTTTACAAAATTTGATTTTTAAAAATTAAATTACTACCAAAATTCATTTCTAGTAATAGAAAATTTCCTTGACAACTCCAGAAATGATGAAAAGCCAACTTTACAGAAATTTAAAAATTAGCTATTAAGTTAGTTTCATTTATGCGCATTTAATTTATTCGAATTTTAAAAAATAGTAATAATGCTTGTATGCTGTAAGAAAACTCAAGAATTTGTTTAGTTACATATTTCAATCGCATGCTTTAGCCAATGTAAATCTACTATGCTATTATGAGATGTAAATTTGCCCTATTATTTTAACAATTTTTTTATCCATTTCTTCATTGCGCCTACAATCCATCCTAATAAAATCAAATAATAATTTAGCGGAAGGCCTTTCTAATTTTCACTATAATATAACTGATTTCTTCTATTCCGATGAAAAACAGAATCTTTAGCTTTCAACAACGTTTTGAATCACTCGATTAAATATTTGCGGAAATAAGGAAAATGTTTTAATTTCTGAATATAATATATTGTTGAATATTAATGAAATAAAAAATTAAAAGTAACCAACATTTGGAAAAATTTTCTTGACTATTCAATTGGCATTAGAAATATTTTGCATCACAGTATTTTAAAAAATTATAGAAATCACAAAATTCAGCTTTAATAAAAATTCTCGTTCATATTTCAAAAAATACCCGGGAAGTTACATTACCCCTCTTAAAGTTATATACGTACCAAATTCAGTAGCATTAAGTCAAATGGTCCCTCTTGTAGAATGCCAACACATACATTCACCTTTATTAGTAGAGATGCAAAAATTAACAAGCAAATTTGAATTTTGGGATGTATCAAATTCCTAGTACAAGAACTTAGATTGTTTTATTGCTCGAAAAACAGGCATTTTTTTATTTAGCGTATATCAAAAAAAGAAATATTTTCAAAGTTCAAGAGACAAGAATAAGCTTCAGCTAAGTTCCGGAGGATTTTACAATGCTCCTATTTTTACACTTAATTTCAGCTACAACCATATGTACTTTCGTTCAAATGAGTAAGTAAAAGAAAGTTTAGAAGTCAAACTACCGAATATCTGCAACTCTATAAAGGCGCTTTTTAACACTAATTAACATAAATATTGAATCGAGCTTTAAAACCATCAGGATCTTAGCAGAACGACGAAGTTTTGAGTTTTTCAAATGTGCCATTTGCCGTAAAATGAAATTTGTAAATGTTTCTATAATATATATATATATATAGATATATTTGTAAAATGTAACATGGACAATTCCTTTTTGGCGAGATTTTCTTATGATAGAAATCTAGCTTACAAGAACTGAAATTCTAAACTGCTTTTGTAATAAAATATCGCTTTTTTTCCCATTTGACTTTCCCCATAAATTTGAGAAAAAATGAATTTGACGAAAAATGAGCTATATGATACTACTATGTTTTACAGCAAGCCATTTACGTAGAACTAATAATAAAGCTTTGACATTTTAAATGTTCATTCATTCATCTAGTGAATGATAGCGTCATTCATATAGTTTATTCAATTGCATAGATTCTGCTACATACTCGATTTTCTAAAAAGTGGTTTAAAATAAATAAGATAATCTTTTCTGACAAAAAGATTATGAAAGAATATTTCTGTAGAACAGTTCTTGGAATCTTCTATACATAAAAAAGTAATTACAGATCATTTTGATACTTATGCGAACTCAAAACAACTTGGTAACTTACCCATTATTATTTTATTCAATAGGAACGATAAGATGTTCTTGAAAAAAATATTGATATCTTTTTTTTTTCAAATTCTTCTTTAAATACGGCACCAAAGAGTTCTAAACAGCTAAATTATTCAATCTTTTTCAGTCTCAGAAGAAACATTAAAAGTTCACACAATGTGCCCAGTTTAACAGAATTCAGAACCATATCCCTCTTAACGCACGAACCAATAAAATGAAAACCAATCAATTCTTTGAGTTTTTATCAGTTTATAGGAATCTAGAAATTTCTTATAAATCGTCTTCTTCTTCCAAAGATTCGTGCGAAGTTTCTGCTCAGCTAGCGCATGCGACGTGGAGTACGATATACTTTCTAAAGATTGTTCCTTTTATGAAAAGGATTCAAAAATATTTATCCAAATTCGAACCCGAAAGAAGCATACTCAATAAATATATAAATTATTTTATAAAAAGCAATTATCACGACAAATTTAAAAATAAATATTTCGTCTTTCGTAGAAAATGAGGATAAGATGAAACAAAAGTGCATTATCATTCATTCAATCAGTAATTATGGGCTATTACTTTATATGCCATAAGCGGGATTTTCGCTTAAGGATTCGCTACGTCATCAAAAACATGATGACCTAGTGGCCTAGGTACCTAGCATATTGTTTTGCTCCGAATCTCAGCTAATTCTTGCTGAAATACTCCGGTATAGCTTCTTTAGATACTGCAAATAGCCGGTTATGTACACTCCGGCCATTAAAATTGCAACACCAGGATGGAATAAATTGATTAACGTCAAAATCATATAAAAGGAAAATAAAGTTGGGATATGCAAATGATTAGCGTTTCAACGCATTTAGACGACGCGAGGGAGAAACGACATCTGAAGCACTGTGTGAAAGACAAAATTGTGAAGGGGATTTATCATTTGGAAAGTGCTTTGTAAGGATGGAGTTTGCTCAGAATATCGTATTATGTATGGAACAATAATAACTAATAATAATAATAATAATAAATTCTTACTAGTAAGTCAAAATTTGGAAGAAACAGGATCGCGGCTATCGACAGCATGATTATCGCTTCATGATAGCGACAGTAACACTGATCGAAATCTAAATTTTTGTCATTCGAATATGAAATCTATGGATTTTTGAGTATCGTACTGAAAGGCATTCATGATCTCAATTCCCCCCATAATTACCGCCTGAGAGGACAGACGTGTTGTGTGGTAGACCCTGCAAAACCGTACAACCACGTTACGGACCATTAATCATGAAATGAGCATGTTTGCAACACGCCCAATATCCACACGTACGGTGCGACCATTACTCCGGCTTCCCTTGACAACACAGCATACAGAGACGATGATTCTGGTACGCCGAAGGAGGAAAATCTGGATACAGGACTGGTACGCCTTTTAAAAACCTCTCGCTTCCAGCCGGGCAGTTTGGCACGCTTTGGGAACTTTCCTTTAACGTTCAAGTGGGTCACTTTCGGCCGGCTGCTTGCGTTACAGGACAGATGGGTATTAAAAGCGGCTGCTGTGTTACGCACTCCAGGAGGTCTCTGTTATCTTTGACGATCGCGGCTTTTTCACAGAAGATTCTCCTGTGTCATAAGGTGGTAGAGTTTGGGAAGGATTCACTCAATATAGGTTGTTTGCATATATTTTGTGTTTCGAAAGGATCTAAATTTTTTGATAGGATTTAAAAATTTTTAATAGGATTTCCATGTGTTATTTCAAAATTGGAAAGATTTTATGGCTGTTTATAAAAGAAAGTTTCCACTGAAGTTCTTTGTTAAAGATAAATATAAGGATACCGACAGGTGGTTTATTTTTCGGATGCGCATGAGAGGCTCTATTTAATATTAAGACTATTGTAATGATATAAAGATAAATTATCGCACTGATACTTATCGCAATTTGTTTCATTTAAACGCTTATTATTTCTTCATTATGAGTAAAAGTAAACTTGAATTCACTGTTGAAGAAATTAAAACAATTTTACCAGCTACTGATGAAAGCAACAGTGATCTGTCAAGCGAAAATAATGGTTGGTGAAAACATACTTTAACTGATCGTTTCTAATTTTTTCTCAAAATTCATTAATTTGTCTCATTTCATTGTCAAATGAAGTTTTAAAACCATCTCGTCTATTTTCTGAATTATACTGATGTACAAAAAAATTAAGCAGCAACATACGGCATATTATCTATGAATGACAAACGATTTTTAATAACATTTTAAAAGTTTTTAATAAAAATAAGTTGAAATATAAGGACACTTTTTGCTTAGATATTTGTTCCAACTTTTATTTCGATGATTGAAAATTGCTTAATATCTTGCCTTAACAATACTATAGAAACTTTAAAATAACATCTTAAAATCATAAATTCAGCTTGAAAAAATTATCGTGGCAGTTTATACTAAAAAAGTAATATTTATGATGAACTAAAGTCAAATGCTCAGACTGAAAACTGAAGAAATGTATTTGCGAAATATATTTCGCTGAGTAATTTTTTCCCCGATTTTATTGAACAACTTCTTATACGTCAGTATTAAATATAGTTTTAAAAACATGCTACCTCATTTATAGAATTCTTTGATAGATGAGATATTTGACGTAATGTAGTCTGTAGGTTTGACAAAAATTTTAAAACATAAGTAAAAATGAGATGCAAAATAAAGATTTTTTTGGATTGTGTATTTATCTCGCATTTTTTTTTTTTTTTTTGATGATTTAAATAAAAAAAAAATAATAAGTAAATTTTTGAAAATAAAATGTGAAAACTTCCTTTAAAACTTAATTCAAAACGTAAAGAATATCTTTACATTACGATCGAAAATTCAAAATAATATTTTATATTTAAAAATTCAATGAGCATAACAGTTTATATTTAGGAAATATAATACTGAAAATAATAAACAAAATAAAAGAAAATTAAAGTGAAATCTACGATTTTCAAATTTCAAATTATCATGTGAGGACATTATTATTTTTAAATCATTACTTATCTTAATTAAGTTATTAACCAGTTTTAACCATTGCAAAACAATCGCAATCTTCTTTTATCTCTCATCGTGAAATAATCGAGACTTCTCTCTCTCTCTCTCCCTATATATATATATATATATATATATATATAATCTGGCAAATAAAGTTTTGGAGTTCGACCGATTTTGAGATGAAATAACAACTATGCCATAGTTCTACGTCAACCTTTTAAAAATACACCTGTTGTCAAAGAAGCATAAGTAATAATAAAGCAATACTGGTAAAAATTCAACCTTTTAAAAACGCATCTGCTTTCAAAGAAGCATACATAATAATAATGCAATACTGGTAAAAGCAGGTAAAAAATATATGCGATTAAAAGATGAGGAAAATAGCCTTTTATGCTTTATTCATTGCCTACGCGATTTCGAGCTACAATATTCATTGCCTACGCGATTTCAAGCTTCAAAACACACTAACCAATGATAAAACATCTTAGCTGAGTGTTAAAAGAAGCACAAGTGTATAATCATTTTCGAAATGACTTTCAATGTGCTGTTTTCACAATTTTTTTATTTTATTTTAGTATTAATTGAAGATTTAAAACATTATTTCTTCTATTTCTGAATTGCATTGACATCTATACTATGAAAAAATATCCAAATAGCATTGATATATACACTATGTATGTCATATATTATGTAAAAAATTTACACACTAATATATGACGTATTATTTAATTTTTCCAAAAAAATTGAATTAATATTCTAAAAGTCTGTTGAAAATTAGATGAAAAATAAAGATGTTTTTGAGATTGATATTAAGGCCAGTTTTTATTTCAATGATTTAAATAATTTGGAAATCTAAAATAAAACTTGCTTCACATTAAAAAATATCAATACTTTAGAATGAAACACTTAGGCCGATAGTAAAGGCAACTGCTCAAAATAGAATGATGGCAGATTTATTACTTCGGCCCACAGAGGGTAACTGCCCCTGAGCTTCGAAGAGTCCATGTCTCCCAGCGAGACGCTCAGAAAGTCTCGAAGTTAAAGGGAGTGCCGCTTGAGAAGTGCTTCGATCTTAAAGAGATACATTCTGATGAGGGGTATCAAAAAAAGGGCAGTAGCTGGGGAGCTGTATAAACTAGTGATGGGAGGTTTATTTATTTAATTAAATTAACACCCGGTTTAGATATAGCGTTAGGGCTATTTTAATGACAACAGGACATATTGATAGTAAATGGTTTGAATTTATTGCGCTCCTTATAGTAAATTAAGGACAATTAATCTCATTGATTTTTGATTCAATTTCGAATTTGATGCAACAATATTTTATTAAATCTAATATTGATTTGTCAATAGTGGCTATACCAACATCTGCAATCAGTTAAATATAAAGTGTGAAAATAAACCACTAAAATCGCCTATTGTATACAAACCCAAACATGATTCTGATTAAATTCCTAAACAAACTCTGTTTTAAATTGAATCTTCTCATGATTGACGTTCCAGAAATTTCATTTGAGCAAAACTTTCTTCATTCCTAGGCAGAATACGATCACAAGTGCGATCGTGATGAATGATGCATGCATTGTAATTAATAGATTCGTTTTCTATGGGAGACAGTTTTAATTTAATTCTACTTAAACTATATCGATTTGATTTCATAAACTTTCTTAGCAAAAGGGTTTATGTTCAGTTTCGGATTAAGATTCTTTAGTCTAAAGTGTGTATATGGACTTGAAACAACGGAATAATAGTTCATGACAAACACATTTCACAAACAAAGTGATTAGATTAAAAACTTTATTTGTCTTGATTATAAAACTTTTAAATAAACTGCGACAACCATAGAAAATTGGCTATTATAACTGCCTTATAAGTTCAGTGAATTGACTGAACATTTTTAATATTTGTTACTTCTAGTTGCCTCCTGACTTCAAATGAGATTGAATTTTAATTTAAAGATAGAACTTTATTAGCCATTAAAAACTACTACTTCTGATATTTTAAGTTAAATGAAAATCGAAAATCTCGCATATCATTTGTGATGGTTCAACACTCAGATTCCTAAAAGCATTAAATATTACTAAAGTATAAATTTATATTGTAATTAGATCGATCAAGAGGATGAGGAGTTTTCGTATAAATGAGCCAGCTCTCGGTTGCATTTCACAATTGACATATTTAAACTGTGGTTCATAATATTTTGTTTTGCAAATAGAACATTTTTAATTCAATTGTTTCATAAATTTATGACTGCTTTTGTCATTTACAACTTCTTCTTCTTGCGTACAGCCGACCACCACTGAACGTAGCAGTATCGACAGGATTTGTTGTGGCCGACTGCTATCTTGAGTATTGCCCATCCTTGCATTGACCGATTTGTCAAACTGACATTCTCCTCGAGGTAATTGGCCACAAAGTGGTCAATTATTGTCCTTCTTCCTTATGTACAAACTCTCAAATAGTTGGTAAAAAACTGACAATTTTTGACATCATGTCCTTCAGAGTTTTAAGATTACCTGGTACCATCAGTACTGTACTTAAGTCATTATTTATAATTTTCAGATTTTTTCTTAACTCCGAGATTTCAATACATTCCTTTAAATAATGGTAAACAGTGCAGATTCTTCCACAAATGCATTTATTGTCCTGCATTCTTCCAAATCTTTGAAATATGCAGGAAATCTCCCATGTCCTGATATAATTTGAATTATCAGTGGATGGTATCTTCTTATTTTTATTTCTGGATTAGGAATAAAATCGAATGTTACTCTTCCGTTTTTGGACATATACCATCTGTCAAACCATTGCAGCTTCATTTCTTCTCTTAATTCCCATTTTAAGACACCATTTAATTTGGGGACAACCATATCAACACCCTCTTTCAGCGCCGCCAACTTTGCATATTGATCCGCCTTTTCATTACCATATATCCCAATATGGGCCTTAACCCAATTCAACTCTATGCACTTGTTAGTTTTTACACTTTTTATCTTTTCTTTTATCGTCCATATTTCCTTATTACAATTGTGAGAAGATTGTATGGCTTGTAGGACTGAGAGAGAATCTGAAAAAATTGAGCACTTCTGTCCGTCCTCCACCCTTTCACAATATTCAATGGCCATCTTTAAAGCTTGCACTTCTGCCTGGAAACTTGTGGCATGGTTCGATAATTTCACAAGACTTTTATCGATCTCTTTCCCATAGTAGTATACTATTATTGCAGCTCCTACTTTATTTTCATCTTTTGAACCATCTGTAAAAATTTCTATTCCATCCATATCTGGGATTTTAATTTGAAAACCGTGAATAAACCATTCTGCAGGATGTTGTTCGAATTTGTCAAAATACATCTCATAATCTTTTTTGCTGAAACTGTCATTTACAACTGTAGGTGTCTTGAAAGTTCATTCTTAGAAATATATTTCTTCTAAACAAAAAAAAACTTATTAAATGGAAAAGAACAATCTAGTGAAATATTCTTGCTATTGAGCGACCTTTCTAAATTTTTGATATTAAGACATTTGGTGTTAGGATGCTCAAGAGGACCAAGAGAGATGCTACCCTCCTTTTTTCCTCAAACAGGAATGGTCCTAAAAATAATGGAGACAGAAAAATATTATTTCGATTTAAATTCAAAACTACTATGTCTACTAACAATTTAATTTTATATATTGCATGTGCCATTCAAATTATAAAGAATATCTTTACCATATATTTATATTTCAAAAACTTAACATACGCCATCAAATTTCGTTAAAACATTTAACGTCCAAATCAATAATTTTAAAATTATCGCTTGCAATATATATTAATTTAAATTAAAATAAATCCCTCAGAATCAGATTTCTTAACTTATTCTACAACTCGTATTTTTAGTTTCTTTTGAATTCTTTTTATGAATGCAATGATTAGTTAAATATTGTTGCATTGTATTTAAAATTTGAATTACTTGTATTCCACATAATATTTTTTAATCCTGCACTGTTTTATATAATTGAATTCGTGATTTCGTTCTTTAGTTTGCACATTTAATATTAAAATGTGTTGCTACATTTGAATTTTCTTATATATTACTGAATTTCACCAACATTTAATGTACATCTCTGAACTCCTTTCTAATGACGTCATACAAGAATACTGTCTTCCATATAGCGTTGCCTATATCACCGGAAATTACTTATTTAATAATTTCTAGTCACCTCCTCTTTCAGAAGACTCAATTAAATCCAGTAAACCGGATGCAAAAACTTCCACTTCTCACTTTTCCATGAGCTGAAATGTAAAAGTGATCCTTTTAAAAGTCAATTGATTTACTTACAGAATTAACCAAAACAATAATTATCACTGAAAATAATGTGACACGCATCCTTTTCACTGTACTGTTACATCTCGTGATCCTTGGTGCTGGAGAGCGTTGTGCATTATTCATATTTGTTATAATTATTTAGAAAAACATAATTTGATTAGATTAGAGGAAAGCACCAAAACATGATATGTATTCTGTATCTTTTTGATTGTTTGGTCTTGAAGTGCTTTGTCTATGTTTATGTGTTGGTTTATGTTATAGTATGTCTATGTTTAGCGATTTTTATAAACAATTATTTTAACTCATAGATAGCTTAAAGTAATGTTCTCCAATATAGTTATACAATATTTCATTTGGTAATTGAATATGTCTATCTCAGAGGGTCTACAGATAGTACAAATTAAATTTGTCTTAATCTCCACGTTTCATCTTGCTTTTTTTTAAATTTTGGTTAAACTTCTGTAAAGAAAGTCACACAAGAAATTTGGCTATCAATCATGAACTAAACAAATAAATAAGGAATTATTTACAGCTAAGTGATATACTCAGCGTGATTCAGAGTTAAATAGGCTCATGTATTATATTTTTAATGGAAAATATAATTTTATATAAATTATTTAAATGAACAAAATCCTTTTATTATAACACACCATTTAATTCATTACCGTTAGACTTTTGGTCACTTGGTTTGAAAATGAAAAGTATAGATTATGTTAATCAGTTTCTTTTTTTATGTCAGTTCTTTTCGGTATCATTAAAGAACTACTTAAACAAAAACAACCCAGTTTCAAAGTATATGAAGCCAGGAGTTAAAAAAAATGTGGTAGAGTAGATCAAAGTCTCACTCATATTACTGTACTTCAAGATCATATTACTGTATATATATTACTCACTGTACTCTCTTTCTGCATATATGATACTGTACTCACTCATATTACTGTACTGTTAGATCATCATTTTTTTAAAATCAAAGATAGTATTAAAATATCTCGTGAAAGTAATTTTCACCAAAATTATAGCAGGAAAATGACAAAATTAAAGATAATTTCTAATTAATTGAATATTTAACCCTTTCTAGGGCCGTGGGAAGTATGCTTCCCACCAAATTTATCAATCTTTGTATGAAATTATATAGGTTGGTATAAGTTCTGACAATTTTTTTTAGTAAGTCAGGAACTTAGATGCTTCCGTTCTTTATCTCAGACAAAATGATGTGTCTTGATTGGTTACTTAATTAGTAATGAACCAAATTAATTAATTAATCAAATTAAATGTATCTAATAAACTAAATGAATCCCTTTTCTTATTCTAATTTCAAGCCCAAAAATATTTTAACATAATATGACTAGAAAAAAAATGACCCTTTAAAGGGTTAACTAAGATTTGAACGCTATGAAAAATTGGCTGTATTATTTATATTTCCTAAAAACTGAGTGCGCAAGCTTAGTTAACGTGGATTCAATCGTTTAGGAACAAATATGGAATATAAACACATACTTTACAAATACATACATAATACATGTATATACGTATAATCAAAATGACTTTTACTTATAATAAGATAGTTGCAGATTATCTTTCATAAAAAAAGAAGTTATGTATTGAATTACTGTATATATATATATATATATATATATATATATATACCTAGTGAACGATCTGTTTATATTTAAAGTAAAAAATGTGGTTAAGATTTAAACTGCCGAATCGCATGAATTAAGCATGCGGTTTGACATGGTATCATATTTGTTAAATAAATATGTGAGTTTCTGAATTTTATTATTTAAATGATCAACTTCCAAATTAAAACAGATCAAACTGACTTTTGACTTCTTTCCTACTATCAGAAGATTTGGTGTTAAAATATATTTCGTCTTCGTGCTGGTTTCCAAATTCTTATTTACATTTCGCGCTACCCTTCCAGCACGTTTCCTAATGACGCCGTAACAAGAATACCCTCTTCCAGACAACGTTGGTCTTCCCCGAGAGATCACCTCGTCACTTAACCGGAGTCTCTTCCTCTTTAAGATAATTCGATTAAATAGAGTGAACCACTAAGATGTTCGCAAACTTTTCACCTTTTCCGCGAATGGTAATGAAGTAACGATCCCTCTGAGAGTTACCCCAAGTGATGTTTCCGAAAAACAAGCCGAAACACTTACAGCTATTGGGATCATCTTGGCAACACATTGTCATTCTTAATTACCATACGCTATGAATTTGAGTTAGTTGATCTGAAATTTACACAAAGAATGAATTTTCATGAAGATTTTAAACAGTTGTTGCTTAAATTACTAAATGATACAATATAAAGCCTGGAAGGTTAACAGAATGCTAGCTTATGTATCCAAATGATTTAAAAAGCATTGATACTATATTTATCGATTCTTCGAAATTCTCTTATCTTATAACCTTCTAAATCAAATTTTATGATTCTGTCTTTTTATATAAATAAATATTCAAAATTCTTAGTTTCTTTTTTTATAAATCCATATAAATGGACCTATATTAGTGGAAATGAATGTTACATTTTAATAAAAATTCGATCTGTGAAAATGTGTGATATACTATTTGATGTAGCTTCATTAATCTATCTCACCCTTGATAATCCCGCTGGTGTGGTGTGGTGTGGAGAGGAGGGTGCCAACTCATGTGCCATCCTCGTCATCTGACAGCGGTTCAAAATTACGAAGTCCGTCCCAAAATAGCCCTAGTGTTGCTTCAAACGGGACGTTAATATAACTAATCTAAACCAAACTAAACTCACCCTTGAAAAGATACATTGACAAATTTGAATTTTAACTAATTTCTCATTTTGGGGGGATAAATAGCTATATATAATTGTCATTATAATCACCACTGTTACAAAACCGATAAATCTTTCCTAGTAACAATTCTCCAATTTTACACAAGGGACACCTCCACGGAGGGATATTGTCCTTTTTCAATAGACACACATCGCCAACTCGCAAAACAATGAAATATCCAATTTCCAAGAAGATATGCAAGCAACATCACGTTACTTATTCGCATATTGGCAGTATTTTGCTATCTAGTATAACACGAGAGTAAGAGCATTTGCATTAAAAACATCGTGTAGACGAAAGGTACATTACTTGCATCCGATATAGATACAAAAATTTGAACAACTAATTGAAACTTGTCAAAACCACGAAAATTCAGGCTATTTCTCAACATAGAGCTTGAGTGGATTGGTTGGCTGGTTAACCAGTTTAACAAAGTACGCGGAACGGAGGGGACGAAAGGTAACGTCACTGTGTTTATCTGCATGATTTTGAAGGCTATCTACCAAGCTGACTTCTGAAGCTTTCATAGCGGCGTTGAGTGGATTCAGCATACGTCACGTTACCTAGCCATGTGTACTGCGACAACAAAACTAACTTCAAGCATGGCAAAGTTATGCTGGGTGAGTTTTATCAATTCATTTTATCGATTAACCAGAATGAAGTTAACGCACATTTACTGAGTCAACCAAATATCAACATCTGCTTCATTCCGCCAACTGCACCTCAATTAGGAGGACTGTAAAAGCCTCCAAACAAATCAATCGAATTTTATACATGCCGAGTTGTGAAAAAGATAATGTTTACTTTCGAGGAATTTCGGCATTTCTAATTTAAATGGAAAGTTGCTTCGGTATTCGATCACTGATAATGAACGCTGCCAGTGAGGAGTCAAATTCTTACTGCATCCTATTTTCAATGGTGATGTGCTGGTTTAATGGTGACTGCGCTCCTGACGATGTCTAGGAGCGGGGACTGCCCCAGGATCCTTCGACCTCTGGTGAACCGCTTGTAACCGTAACTTCAGAGTTTGTGACTTGGTTTTACTGCAGACAGACAATGCGTCCCGAAGGGTTTATCCCATCGACAAATTTGAAGTGTTACCAGAAAAGGACGGTGCTTTACAAGTGGCAACTGTAAAAATAGTGACAGGTCTATTTAAATGCCGAACCTTAAAATTGGTTAAAATACAAATCTATCAAGAATGAGTCTTGACAGGGGTGAGAAAATGTATGGGTCCAAGAAACTGCATTATATATATATCCTCACACTTTTTTTTCCAATTTATAATTCAAAGAGGAAGTTTTATTCCAAAGCTGTCAACGATTCAGTTCCCGATGTAACTCACTTTTATATAATAGAAATATTTATGACTCTGTAATATGAGTTAAAAATGTTTTATTTCATTTTTAAATAAAATTATTACCAAAAAAACAATATAAACTTACTCGGACTGCCATCTATTCATTAGAAAAGAAACCAACAATTTTTTGAGTTTTAAAACCAATAGTCTTTTTTTTTTTTACAGAAAATGTTTTAGTTGGTGTCTGCTTTTGTAACTATTGCCCCTGAAAGGGTTAATGTATTTTATATAAATTTTGTCAATAAATTGCAGTTATTATTGCTTATATTAAATCTATAATTATTGAAAAGCTTCGAAAAGTCTCATAGATTTAAATTAAAATGCTTCAATTTTTCCTAGCATTTATTGATACCCATAGGCACTATTTAAATATAAGTCTAAAACATAAATTTGTCACTATGCTTAATAAGAATTGTGCTGTATTTATTCACTCAACGGCTAGACTATGCAATGAAATGGAATGTACATTATCGCATAGAAGTACATAAGTTGTAATTATAAGATATTTCAATGCAATTTTATTAGTGCAGAGGAAATGCTTTCAAAAATATGTTGAGAAAAACTTTTATTTGATTCATAAAGCGCATTACTAATGTAAACTTAGCATTAAAATTAACTTACAGAATGTTCTATGTTGGTTTGAACTACAATTTTTATAAAAGGTTAAAATCACTATTGACAATTATTACATAATAGAAATTTCACTAATGATGTAAATTTAAAAAAAAACATTCTTCATGGCTAAAATCACAGTTTTAAATGAGTAATGTATTTAAGAATTTCCATCAAAAGATTTAAATCCATTGTTGATGAATTGCAATATAATCAGCAATCATACTTGTGAGGTCTGAATTTTCATTTTTCAATTTTATTTTAATTTTAATTTTAGTTTATTCAATTTTAGTTTATTAGCTTGGATAGAATATCATAATTTCATTATAGAATTAACAAAATTTAACTCGAATGGCCTTCTTTCATATATTTCTGAAATTTCTAAAACTGTAAATTTTATTCCTAAAAGGTTTAACCTTCAAAGAATAGAAATCCCTTTTGTAAATATGTTATGACATCTTTGAAACCTTTATTTCGATTTTAAATCCTATTTCAGAAAATATTTTTAAAATTTTCTCCTTCTGCCTTAGGCATAACTTAGAGATTTCTAAAATGCATAGAATAGCAAGGAACTCCTGCCCAATATGTAGTTAAAAAGTAGAATATGTCAGAATCACCTGCGCTCTGAAAATGGAACTCATTTTCAGTTCCCACTCCCAAACGCAATTATGTGGAAAATTCAACTTGTCAACTTTTATTTCAAAGCATGAACCCAGTAACCCGAGCATTTTTCATGCGAAAAGTATTTATGTGCAATACGATTGAAAAAAGTATTATTTTAATAAATGCTTCATGTAAAAGTATTTTGGAAAATGAAAGTGGCAACAATGGAAAATGTCTAAAAAGATTATTTTTAAGGTTGTTATTTTTATAAAAAATTAGGAAAACATAACTTATCATAAGGCTCATAATTAGAAACTAAATAAGTTTTTTCAAATTTTACATGTTTTGAATATAATTTCATAACAGAAATAGAATACTCTGGTTTAGTTTAGTTAGTTATATTAACGTCCCATTGTAAAGAAACACTAGGGCTATTTTGGGAAGGACCTCGTAATTTTGAACAGCGGTCAGATGACGAGTACGATACCAGATATGGCACCCCCCTCTCCACGCCACACCACACCAGCGGGAGGACGTTTGGCATGGCGGATTTAAGGTGCAACAGTACCCCTTACACGACGGTTCTTCGGTGGAATCGAGTCTCGAACCTGAAACCCAAAGGCTCACAAGTCGAGACCTTACCACCAGGCCACCGCAGCCCAGAATACTCTGGAGCAAATTGGTAATGAATTTGCATCAAAATTTGCATGCAAAGTGCTATACTGAACTATTTTACTTTTTTTTCAACATGCTAACTTTTATTTACTATAATTAAATAAATCTTTTTTTGAATGCATCAGTACTTTTAGGATAGCATTTATTTAATCAAAAGTTATTGATAATTAAAATGCTTAACACGTTGATGGGAGGACACGTCAGGAGTCAAGCTCATGAAAATAATATGATAGAACACCTTACAAAATGTAAACGGCATAATCCGATCTGTCATATCACATAATTTTGTAACTATGCGTTGAAAGAAATTTAGAAATTTAGTAGTGTCTCAGAAATTTAGAAATTTAGTAGAAATAAAGAAATTTAGTAGTGTCTCAGCAGGAACTGCCACCAAGGTTGTATTGTCCATCAACGTGCTAAGAAAACATTTTATATAAAGTCTTGAAAAATATGATTATATGTTATAAGTCTTGATAAATATTTTACTTAATTTGATATGAATTCATGTTATATTGAAGGAACATTAACAAACGTTATATATTCCTAGAGCAAAATCAAATAAAAATAGGAAACTACATTCAGTTTTAAAAATATATTTAATCACAGGTTCTTTATATGGAAATGTTTCTAAATTACTTATATAGTAAATATTGTAACATAAAGAAAATTCTTCAAAAAAAGTTCCAAGTATTTAGCCCGTCCTATTTTGCAGTATATTCGCATTTCTGAAAAATTAGAAATGCATATTTTCTGTCCCCCCATACTATATATATATATATATATATATATATATATATATATATATATATATATATATATATATATAACATGACTTTAAAAAAATGCAGATGGCTATTTATATAAAAATTATAAATTTCGGAATGAGAACCACTGCAGAGTAAATATATAAAAAAATTTCATAGTAAATAAATCGAACCACTTTTCTACGAATACACACACACACACACACACACATATATATATATATATATATATATATATATATATATATATATAATACAAACAGTTTGACTTTCTTCAAATATATGAACTATGCAGCATAGAATTTTTACCGTTTCTCCTTATCTAAGTTTATTAAAAAGACCTATTATATCAAATTAATTATTAATTTTAACAGTATTCTAATATTTCAAATAACTTTTAATTAAATTCCATATTTGGCAAATTAATTGCAATATGAACACTATTTTTTTTAAGTAAAATTAACTGGAGATAACAGTTTTTTTACTTTTTTTAATTGTTCTCTCTTCAATATAAGGTTCATATTTCCTTAACTGTTCTCGTGATTAATATTAAACTGAATCTTTCTGAGGGGAAATTTGCTATATCTTATTGAAACTGTAATCCACATTTAGTGTACCCATTAGTCTCTCAACCATCTGACAAGAAATTATCACTCATAGACGACGTTATCTTCCTGCACTCAGGTAGCATAGTTTTGATTCCAGAGAATTCTATTGCTTTAAATGAACTAAGTACTAGATATCAACGTCTTAGCAATAAGGTCTCAGATTCGGAGCCAGAAGAATTCAGACAGAAACCCGAAAGTCCCAAAATGCGGTTGCATGAGAGGTTTCTGATGTTTAATCTGACGTCTTAGATAAAATATCCTTTTCATAGTATAGTGTAAAAGTTTGGGCAGTGGATACTAACTGAGGTGTCCTCTTAGCCATCTAACCGTGGTTCCAAATTACGAAAACGACATTGAAATAGTCTTCATATTACATCTAACTTCTTTAAAAATTATTGAACCTAAGTCAGTTCTAATCGGTAAGTATTTATTGCTATTATGAGAGACAATAATTCTTTGGGGAGGGAATTGTTGATTGTTCACTAAAGTAAACCAAAATACATATCACAAATGTGATTTTCGTACGAAACTGCCTTTAACTCTGTTATGGTATCACTTCGATTGTTCTGCATTTTAATATCGGTATCGACAACTTATAGAGTACCTTTTAACTACATGAATATTTTATGTAGAATATTTGGGTCATTTTCTAAAGAATCAAATTGATTTGACTAACTCTGCCTTTTCCTAGAAGTTCGAAAACACCAGCGACAGCTAACAACCAAGATGAATTCAATGACTATATAATTTTTATGGAAGCGTTGAACTGTTAGCTTGGGTTTCTGGGTTCTTAAAAATAAAAAGCAGTGAACCATAAGATTTATTTGAATGACTTTCTATAATAGCAAGTACATCCATTTAAATATTCAATGGATATATATACTCTGTTTCGATGAACGCAACACTATTTTCACCTTCTTGCAATTCAACCCTGTCTCCTCAGTTTTGGGGAATGGATAATGTATCGCATCATCCATTCCCGACTTAATCCTTTAAAGGGCCATTTTTTTCTAGTCATACTATGTTAAAATATTTTAGGCTTGAAATTACCATAAAAAAAGGGATTCATTTAGCTTATTAGATACATTTAATTTGATTAATTAATTAATCTGGTTAATTAATAATTAAGTAACAAATCAAGACACATCATTTTGTGGGAGATAAAGAACTAAAGCATCTAAGTGTCTGTCTTTCTAAAAAAAATTTGTCAGAACTTATGCCAACCTACATAAATTCATACAAAGATTGATAAATTTGGTGGAAAGCATACTAGAAAGGGTTAAATCATCTTCCTAGAGTTCAATCCTGTCTCCCATTTTCAACGAGACCCGATTTAGCACATATGAGATATATGGCACATCATCCACTCCCAACCTCTTCCAGAATCTCGATAAGGACTGATTTAGGAGTGGGACGGATTGCTGCAAAAACAGCTTGGCAATACAGAGCATAAACCCAAACGCTATACTGACTATCCAGCAATACAAGCCAACCCTCTGACATATTAACAATGACAAAAGATGTATTAGATTATATAGATTAAGGCATATGTTGTCCTTTCGCTCCATAATACATTTTCTATATTTTATTGAATACCATAGTTTATGTACCATGTTTTTTTTTTGTTTTTTTTTTGTTTTTTTTTTGTAGTTCTATACTTTTTTAGCTCCAAAAAACTTTATATTTAATAGTAATATCTCGATTTCTTCATTTCACTCGTATGAATGGTTATTATCTTAATTAATGGATAGAAAAAAAATGATTTTTTATGATTTAGATGATTCTTAATATCTTCCCAAAGTTATTTTTATTAAAGATATTTTTCCTCCCAGAAATCACATGTATAGGTCTTTATTTGCTGATACAAATATTATCTTGACAGTATACCGCCATGAAAAGTAACTTTCCCCATTTAGATGACACTGATGCTTTTCTAGACACATTCTTCTTCTTCTGCTTATAAGTTGTTACAGATGCTTCAGCAATTTATTTTTCCTTCTCCTTATTTAGCTGACATAAATGTATTGCCATACGGACTGTTACTTCAACTCAGAACTAATTCATACTTTCTCTAATAGCACAACATATTTTTTTATTTCTCTTTGCTTTTATGTCGCCTCATGTAGTGGCTAAGTTTCTCTATATGTTGGCCTAAAAGATTATAAGTCAGCTGTAATATTAATAAATCAATGATTAATTCTGTTGAGATTTAATATAATATCAATTTAAATTAAGTATTACTCGTTGTATTTTTAATCTCTAAACCATAAATGCAGCATCATTACTGAAATAATTTTAGCAAATTTACACATTAACTTTTTGCACTCGGATGGTGACTCTCACACACCATTCTAGACGGGGTATCATTTTGACGTTTTATTTGTTTATTTTTTAATTGTTAAAAATACCTACAAAATGGTAAGAAAATGTGGAAAATAATTCGGGGGTATATAAATTAAAACGATTATATATATATATATTTATTTTTGGAGCAATGAACAAGTCCTTGTCTTAAATATGCAACGAATTCCTTTTCCAAGAATAAAGGGTCAAATAGATGCTTAAACGGATACTAGAAAAATTAATTTGATTTAAAATGTTTACAAACTGTTATTGAAAATGTATATTTTGAAAATAAGCAGCTCAGTGTTTCTTTTTATAAAATGTATATATACGAATTTTTTTTTTTACTATTATTAAAGTTTACAAAATTTATTTTGGCAATGGCACAATTTTAACGATTTATTAGTTAAGAATATTAATCAGCAAACATCTATAGTTATTGGAACATGTTGTTTATTTAAGGAAACAAGTGCTATTACATAGCATTTAATTTGTTGATACTTTGTATGAGGTTTTTAATCTTAATGGTTTTTCAACTAGTGGGGATTTATACTGCCAGGTTATCTAAAACCTATGATGGCTTGTCAGAATATAGTTCGCGAGATTCCTAGACCCAAAAAGATTAGCTAATCGTGTAGGCAGTCGAAAGATTCAGGAACCACGAATTTCAAAATATTCAAAATGTTTTTCTTTATTTTTTTCCATATTTCCTGTTTTTCAAAACTAACTTTCTGGATTTCATCCAGCTAGTAGCCTTTGTCCACAGTTGAAGTCGTTCAGATTATTGACATTTTATGATTCGAAATGAATAGCTTGAAATATACTAAAAATATTTTACACTTAAAAGTAAATTTGGAGATTTTTAGAACTGCTAAGCCATCTGAGATTAAAAACAACGGCAATAATATATTAAAAAAGCTTTAAATACAAATTAATATTGTGTCATTATATGCAAACTGATTTTATACCCGTACTTCATCAAGAACTATCAAGTTTCATCCAAATAGTGAAAAAAATTTGAATTATATTGACGATTATTTGTGTAATATTATTAAATATTTTCATATGTGAATTTTCTGCTAAATGAGTTCATTTGAACTGAAAAAAATAGTTTATTTTATTTTGCAAAATATATTTCAACCATCCTTCTAAAGAGAATATATCGACTTGCTAAATACTAATAAACTATCTGAGAAACTAATATTGCCATCATGGCCCTGATGTTCAAATGCACTAATTGTAATACAGTGTGTTGATAACAAAATACTCCTTCTATATAATGTTGGTTCTCTCACCTGACATTAAACTTCGAGTTAAAATCGAACAAAGTCAATTTGATAAAATTATGTAAGGATCGTTGTCAGTGAATTTTCTAACATGTAAACACGTAACAATGTCCAATATCAGATTAAAACTTCGTTGCAAATTAATTTACCATGATAGGTATGTGTTTTTTTTTTCTATTTCTCATATAATTTCATTAACAAATATTGAATGTTTTGTAATGTTGTTTATGTAAACATGAGAAATGTAGTAGAAAATTAAATAAAGGAAATTAACAGGGAAAAAAATTATCATTTTCTCCATACCTAAAAGACGATTTGAAAATAAACATTCAACCCATTTCAGCAATATTTTGTGATTTATATCAAGTATCAAGTTATAATTTTCCGTATGTATATTTAATTATCCGGTCTAATATGTAATACAAATTTGCGTTTTACCGTCTATTTCGAAATAAATACATAACAGAAATTTTTGCTATTAAAAACAATGAACTACAAAAAAAGCAAATTAAATAATTGAAGTGGATGAAAAAACTAATAACAAATATATAAAAAAAAAGATTTTTGACAAATACAGTTTGAAATCCAGATATATCTAAAAGCCAAAACCAAATCTGAACTTGAAAAAAATTTTTAGTAAACCGACTTGGTAATCGAAAAGAAAACATATAAATTTTATGTTCCTTAAATATTTTATCCTGATTTCTTTCGTAAACATAAGTTAAAGTAATACATATATAATATTTCTGACTTTAATCTAAAATACAGGAATTGACAACACTCTTCATGCTTCGAACGTAATTTAAAAAACACAGGGGGAAAGATCCTTATTTTCATCAAGATGCCCAATTCCCATGCAGATACTTAGTTCAAGCTACATTTAGGAACTGATTTTTATAAATGAAACTTATTTCGCTTTTATTCCGTTTCAAAAAAGCATGAAATAATGGGAGGTGTATTGATATAACCATACAGCATTTTCTTCTATCATTTGAGATGTCCCAAATATTTTATATTTAAATAGTACGAAAAGTATTATACGCTTAAATATAATTATATTAGAATCTTTTTACACAATATTAAATTTTTTGACAATCAAGACATCACTTCATTGAACTAAAATGTCGTTGATTAATATCTGAAAAGAAGTTACAGTGTTTTATCTACAAATTCATTAAATATATTATTATTAACTTTGTTCTTGCAACTTCATGATTACAGTAAATATTTTCAAAAAAAATTCTTTTGTAAATTAGAAATTACAGTCTCAAATCTCTTTTTAGAAAACAGAAGACAAACTCTTTAAATTTTTAAATAAAATTTCATATTGCTCTTTTTGGACTTGAGATTTCTAGGGAAAATATTTCATTCAATTATTTAATTAAAATTAATAGTGTTTTCTGCACTTTTAACATAAACAGGCAAATACAAAAACAAAATATATCAGTCTTTCTCAATTAATTTCAAAGGAAATTTAAATTTCTCTTCACTCAAAGTTAAATAGAAATAATTTTTAATTAAATTTTGCATCCCTATCAAATTAATAATTATAGTTTTATTTTAATAAATAGCAAAAAGTTAATCAGACGACATTAATGAACTCGACATTAAGAAACGTGTACCAATTATAAAAATAAAGTACAAAAAAATTATCCGTTTGTTATTTGAAGAGAATGCTTCATCTTATTTGATTCTAAAATATTTATTTTAATTCACACTTTATTTATTAAATTAAATTTAAAAGATTAAATTTTATGGTAAATAGAATGTGCACTCGGTTTGGTTTAATTAATTTACAATTAATAAATAAATTTTTGCCAAATTAATATTTGTGAAAATTTTAAAAAATTATTAGCTTATTTATAAAAGAAAGGAATCTGAAATGGCACCAACTGTAGATTTCTTAAAATTCTAAAATTTAAATTCAAAAACTTATTATTAGAATGTATTTATTCTTATAATTATAAAATATATATGTATAAAATTTATAATTAAGAGACCGTAGCTGATGAATTTTTTAAGTACAATCTTGCAATAAAGATATGTATAAAAAATTGTTTTTTTACATATAATTATTGGATATTGAAATTTAAATCATAGGATTTTAATGTATAAATAATGTCCTGAATTTACCCTTAACAAGTTAAATCCTAAAAGCCAAAATTTCTAATTCTGATAGGGTTTAACTAACAAATTCAATTTTTAATTGAATTGCCACAAATTTCAGTTTGTATAGCAAGTTCTACAGCCCAAGGGAGGGTAAGTTCCCAGAGTAATTTAGTATAGTATTCAACAGATTCATGTTCTGTGGTAGACAATTTAATTCAGTTTAAACTAAACAGATTAAGTTTCTACCAAACAGTCTGGGTTGCGGATCGAATTACTTGTTCCCACAATCGATAGTGGACACAGCTGTAGAGTGACTTACAGCAATCGAGCGTCCTAGTCGCGTTTGACCGCACCTAGCTATTAAATTAAAGCTGATTCCTTGTCATGAAGTGATCCAAGAAGGTTCTAAGTAGTTTCCAAAGTTTGATTGCTTTGAAACATTCATTGCATCAAATCAATGTTAGGCTCGATTCGGCAAAATCTCTCCCATGGTAGATCTGATTTCGAATAGTTTAACTAGTGAACATGATAGATGCAGTTAAGATATATAAAATGAGTTTCTCTTAGGAACTATTCTACGATTATATAATTCAATCAATTTTAAATAAATTTTTTTAAGGTTCAATAAACGTAATTCATTACATTTTTTATTTTATTTTATTGATTCGTTTTCTTATAATTAATTGTATTTCGGTTATTTAAAAGTTTTGCAAGGTAAGTAAGACAGCATTAATAGTGAATGAAGATAGGGTTTTTTTTTAATGACAATTCCACGGGATGTTTTTTTAAATATCCTTCAATATCATTTACATTTGTGCATTTTTACTATTTTTTTTTTTGTTTTATGTTGAGTAGATTATTTATTAAATACTTCTAAATACATCGCATCTTTCACAATTAACTGCATTCGCTTGAAGTAGAACATCAAAATCTTTATATTTGATTAATTAATTATTATATATTCATCCTGTGTAATTTTAATGAAGAGAGGAAATGGCAAAATCAGTAACTGATATAAACGTATCAAATTTTAAGGAACAGCGAGAAATTAATTCCAGGTCAATTCTGACAGTAACTACGTTTTTCACATTGTGGTGGTAGATATTTCGAAATGCATATCCAGAATTTTAACCATTTCTTCATCTTTTTTTATGATTATGTGACATATTTACAGTCTTATAATAAGTTTCATTTCTTTAGTTATAAAATGAGACTATTTCAAGATGAATTTTGTGATATAAATGACATACTATAATAAAAACAAGTAACTAATAGAATTTTAAAAAAATGGCCGTAAGGAATCGTTTACTACAAACTATAAGACAGATACCGCGATATTTATACTTCTAGCAAAATCCTCCTAACTACGCATTTTTTGTTACTTTGAATGCTTTGAATTCTTTGTGGGTAAATCTTTTTCCAGATTGAAAACTATTGTATTAATAGTAAATTTTTTAAGCACTTTCACCAATTTTATTAACATACATCTACCGAGTTATAAATGCGTATCTTTTAAAATCAGTTTATATTTCAATTCGTTTTGACAGAGAAAAAAAGTTAATTGTTTTAGATGCATTCGTTTGGTAAAAAAGAAGATTATTGGAATAACAGGAGAAAAATTGAATATAATTATTTTTTCCTATTTAGTGCATAGCAAAAATGTTATAATTCCAAGGATTTTTCTTTTTCTTTTTAACAACAGCACTGCTTTTAAAAGAATTCAAGATCTACATACTCACTTAATTTCATGAATAAATTTTTAGATTTAAAAAAAAATTGGTTTTAAATTTATTTTTTAAATTAAAAACCAACAAATCTTTATCGTAGCGGCTGAATAAAATTCCAGTACTTATCTCCTTTATTTGTATCGGTAATTTAAGAACTATTGAAATAACAGGGCATCAATTTTCATAATTTTAAAACAAGTTTTGAAGACAGTTGCATGTTGTTGTTTCTTATGGCACTTGCCACGGACCACCTCGCTGTTACGAAGACAGCGATTTAAGCCGGAGGGGGAGCGTCTCTTGTTTTTATAGTAGCGATATTGGGCCGAGAATACGATTCTGCTACTCACGCATCACTCATTCGCTTGCATAACCCCTTTTTACAGGAGGGCACATTCATACATCTCACAGATAGAACAATGGAAGAACAACCATACCCAAACCGGGATTCGAACCCGGTATCTCTAAAAAAAGCTTTTTTTTTTTTTTTTCAGGGAGAAGGAATGTAAGAATATCATTTCATTAGAAAATTTGAGTCTGAAAGTAATTTAATAATAATTTTTTCTCAAATTATGGCGTAAATTTATATTATAGGTAGAGCTTCTTTTCCAGTATATTTCAATATCGAATTCACTATGGCGCAATATTGAAACAAAAATAAATTTCAAAATAAATGTATGAAAACAAATTTTGTGATCAAACAAAAAAAAAACAATTCGAACGTCTTTTTTAATAAATTTTGTCTCTTAATTTTTTTTATCAGATCATTTCTGAGAGTATTATTTATATATGTTTGTATATTATATCACCTTTCTTTGCAAGGGAGTCATTTACATCATTTTAAGTTATTGATAGTAGCACCAACGTAAACTGCTCTAAATCAACAAGAAACAACTTTTTCCTTTCTACTAGAGAAAAAGAGGGGTTTTCCAGGTTTCCTTTCAAGGTGTAACTTTTCATATATAACAAATTGTTCGCTTGGGGACGTCAAAAAGTCTCCTGCCCTTCTAAGTGAATACTCACCTTATGAAATGCAATAAAAGAAATTTCTAGGGTCTCTAAAAAGTAATCCATAGGGCAAGTCCTTTTCTTTTATGTACTCTAGAAATAAATGTAAGTGTTGCTCTCTTTATTAATTAACAATTTAATAATTACGTAGATTAACATAGATAAAAGTTACAAAAATAAAATTAAAAAACTAACTTAGGGTTACACTGAGATAAATAATTTTATGGAGAAAATACCGTCTTCTTTTAAACAAAGCCCAAAACCCAAAACAAAGAAATGAAATTTATATAAACTAAAGAAAAAGTATAATTGATATCCACAGCAACATAAATTATAAGTTAGTTTGAATAGAATATTTTTAATCCTCTGATATTATAATTATTATTTCTAATACTTAATGCTTTTTTTTTCCTCTGAATGGCGCCCAGCTTAAGAATAGTTTTACTTTTTTAATCAGAAACAGAATTTTCAACACAAAACAAATTCGATATTTTTTCTATAAATTCTTAATCACAATTATATACGTTTGAAACATGAAATACAGTATTCAGTGGCACATACAAACAAAAAAAAAACATTAATTAATACCCTACTTAATGTCATTTTCCTGTGCTTAAATTTCCAATACAAATTCCGTTGCGTTACAAGGTACACCCGGATAACAGCATTTAATGAATTTTTAGGATGTTAAAATATTTTATGATTCACGAGAAATTGACCCCTTATTTCCAGACGGTACTTAACTGTTTCAATCATGATAATATCCTCATAAGAGGAATAAGAGGAATTCCTTTCTGCCGAAATTCAAAAGAATACGAAGAATGGAGCCCCGACAGCAAGCAAAAGATATCAGCTAAATGCAGAAATTAAAAATCTTTAAATATTAATTACATTCAACTATATTATTTTAATAAATTTTTAAAGTTTTTTCCCTTATTTCCTGGGGTTATTTTATATTACGATTTATATACTTATGCAATTTTAAAATTGACGATAAAATATATCTGTATATAAATGATTAAAGGATTTAGCATTTCAAGGTTTATAATCATTTTATATTCAGTGCGATAGTCCTTCAAAATAAGAGATTTTTCCATCAATCATATCTAATGATAAAATCCACTACCAAACAAAAAAAGTTCAAACATCATTAGGAGATATCTTCAAGCGCATTTCGTTTTAGAAGTAGTAGAAGTATCTTTCAAGTAATGAGCCGGTTGTTTTTATAGAACCAAATGATTTTGTTTAAACGGAAGAGTTATACAATAAAAGTTCAGGTTACATTTCAAGAAATTCGAACATAAAATGTTGCTTGAAATTGAAAAAATAATTCAATAGAAAAAAATTACAAAAGTTCAAATTGCATCTCAAGAAACGATATCATAAAATCTTGCTTCGAATTGAAGTAATAATTGAATAAAGGAGAAACTAGAAGAAACAACATCCTAATATGTATCAACATTATTTGTTTTCTCATTTTCTTAAAAATAATGTTAATTTGTTCATATATTTCTTTTATTCATTTATCAATTAGTATAATATGGTTCCATTATTTATTGTTCTTATCCCTGTGAATAAAATACTTTTATTAAAATTTACTAAATACAGCATAAAAGTTGCAAATACTTTGAAAATTCCATTTACGATGCAGTTGCTTGAGGTTTTTTTCTGGAAAATTGGGTTTTTTCTGTAAATATTGACTGTTTTTTTTTATTATTAACTGTATACAAATAAAAAAGATACAAGGGGTGTTCAAATGAAAAGGTACGAAACGGCACTGTGGGTATAAATGAAAACTTTATTCAAAGTATACAATATATAATTGAGCACAACGATCCTATTGATTGAAGAGCCGAAGAATTCCTTGTTCCCAGAACTCCAGTGGCCTTGACCTTATCCAGTCCTTCACAGCGTCCTTGAGTTCGCGATCCGAGTTGAAGCGTTTTCCTTTCAGATGATTTTTCAGAGAACCAAATACATGAAAATCGCAGGGCGACATGTCCGGGCTGTAGGCGGATGTTCGAACTGCTCCCACTTGAATTTGGCCAGTTCCGCGTGTGTGACCCTGGAGACGTGTGGATGTGCGTTATCATGGAGCAGAATCACACCCTCCGTGAGTAGCCCCGGTCTTTTGTTCTTGATGGACCTGCGTAGTCTTCGGAGTATCTCACAGTACATATAGGAGTTAATGGTTTTTCTGTGCTGATTTCTTAGTACGTGGGGCGGATTTGGAATTTTTCTCTTCAATAAACTTTGAAATATATTTATAAATATTCAAAAGGGAGTTTAAAATAAACACAACATCTCCGCGTAAAAGGTCAAGAAAACATTTACATAGCCAGCTTTCGGGGAAAGGGGTTTGAGGAAGTAGAATGGAAAACGGAGTGTGAAACTTCGAATCTGTATTATATGTTGGTTATCTCTTTTAGAAAAAAATCTGCTATCTCATTTTGGAATATTGGATAATAATTTAGCTAGAATCAGTAAAAGGTTTATCAGTTGCTTAAACTGCTTCATTTTTAGATTTTTAACAGGGCAGTAAGTTTATTATATTATTCAATTTTGAAACACATATATATAATCTTTCAGAGGTAAGAAGGGTATTTATGGCTCGCACTATTGGTAACAATTTGATACAATTTTACACAAAAAAATGGTAAGATAAGAATAAGGATAATAATATATTTTAAAGAATTTCATTTCTTTTTCTTCGCAAAATTTGTGAAACTGGAATTTTCTTCCCGCGTATAATAAGAGGCAAAAACTCAGAGTAAAAGCTATTTATGCAGTGATCGAGTGGTAAATAAATTTACCCATCATGAACAGTAAAAATCTATCGATTTCTCTATGTATCATTTATTCCAGCTTATATTTTAATGAATCTGCAAGAGAATTCCAATCTCGACTTATGTGGTTCAATTTAAACTTCAAAGTAATATAATGAAAACTAAGGTTATTATAAGATCCTTCCGATAAGTCATATCACTGCCTCTCCGACCAGCCCGAAGGCACATGGATAAGGAAAACTGAATGACCGGATCGCCGCAAGAGCAACACTGGCGGGAACTATGGTTGAGTCCTAAAGGACATCACCGGCCACGGTACAACCCTTCCCAAAGGAAATATGTCCAGTCATCGATGGGAGGGGGCAGATCCCCTACCTTTTTTTGTACCCTCTAGGGTGGCGATATCCACAACCATACTGGAAGCATCTCATCCTCTTTTCGAGGTGTCCCTTGGGGTTTCTCCTTCCAATAAATTTAGCTAAAAACTGACGTAGATTTACAATACAGATTTTTTTTAATGCTTCAGTTCATCTATCTAGTTATTTGTTATCATGCTTAATTTAATACTAATGAAGAGATAGATAATTTTACCTTAGTTATATTTTGCTCAAAATTTTATGGAATCAATTTATATTTTTACCTTAAATTCATTTAGCAATTGTATCTGACTAGCATGTTGAATTTTAAAATTACATGGCTTCATAGAAACAGGCAGACTAAATAAAAAAAGTGTAAACTATTCGTGCTCTTATAGTTATATTATGCAAAAATTCATTAGGTGAAATTGCTTGGAGATTTCAATATTTTACCATTATATGTGAAATAATAAAAATCTATTTATATGTCTTGTTTTCGAAAATTTATATCTATTTTTACGAATTTGTCCGGCAGGGGGGCAATGCACAGTAATTAAGAATAAATGCATTTCTGGAATACTTAGTCGGAATTTAAAACTTTTTTAACTGTTTTGGAAGCCGTCTTGGCACAGGGGTAGCTCGTCTTCCCCTTCATTTGGGTGTCCCGGATTCGAGTTCCGGTTTGGGCATGGATTTTCTTCTTCTTCTGTGTTCGATTTGTGAGGTGTGTGAATGTGTACCCCTGTAAAAAGGGGTTGTGCAAGCGAATATAAGGATGAAGTAGCTATGTCGTACTCTTGGCCCTTCTAAAAATCAAGAGACGTTCACTCAGCTTAAATCGCTGACAGATAACTGTCAGCGAACTTGTAAAGTGCCATAAGTCATAACACTGTTCTATTCCCTTTTTCAAGACCTGTGTATTTATTGTTCATAAATGTTGCTGTGGTTTTGTGAATTACCTGCGATTTTTTAAGCCATCAAATTCCGCTGATGATCGAGATTTACTATGCTATTAAATAAATGTCAGTTTTTCATTCCATCCCTATTTTAATAAAGCTAAACCACAAAATGGCAAATGGTACTGTTACACCTCACGTTATTATACAGAATTTAGAATATTGTGCAAAATTGAACAGATGCTTATGCTAATAGAAATGGCTTCTGACGCATTCGCAAATAGAAGGGAGTATCAAATTTAAGAACAAAGAAAACAGCATCTAAAATCTTAAAAATAATTTCACTTTAAAGAGAGGTATATTTCAGTGGAGACCATTCAGATTTACGTAAATTTTCAGCATTTATTTTCGCATTATCTCACGATGCAACGACTGAATCCTTGCACCATTTTCTGAACAATGCTTAATAAAATTGTATTTGGTAAAATGAGATAATAATTCAATATCACCTATTTTTCTCATGCTTATCTAAAAGTATCATATTACATCAACTTGCAAAGAAGTTTGCATCAGCAATAACACATCTTCTTAATGAATAAATAACTCCATACAGAATTCCTTGACATCTGTTGCATTTCGTTGGTATATGTTTCGTTAGCATTCGTTGGTATTTGGGAAATATTTCAAAGGATATAAAAGCCTTTTTATGTATAAAAAAATAGGCGAATTTTAAATTGGACAACACTGAAAACTTTACTTAAGCATACTTATGAATATCATAATGAATTTACAGAAATTCATACTAAATTAGAATCGAAGCATCAACTTGTGCGCTTCTATTTTAGAAAAATGCGACCAAAAAGACTGCTTTCAAACTCACACTTTTTAGCTCATTAAAAAGTAATTTTTATATCATTTTTTAATTTTGATATTTCATTCATAATCCATTATGAAATAAATTTTCAAAGCTTGAAATATTTTTTTCTGAAATTCGTTCCCAGATGGCGCCATTATTATAGCATCAAATTTTAATTACATTAAAATATTAATAATAATTAGATTCTGGAGAAATTAACAAGTAAAATTTTCATCTAGAATATAAAAGTGTATGAAATGTGGAAACTCAGCACATCAAGTAGTAGGAAAAAATTCATTTTAAAATTTGATTTTAGGGTCGGTAAGATAGGGTATGCAAACATCTTTGTATTCAAGTGCATAAATGTTTGCGTACTTCATAGATGTAGGAAAATGGTTAGATGCATCACATAAGTCTGCTCATGTATAAGCTCGCAACATATTAAGTTGTACTTTGCTTGTAATAACTATTTTAAAATTATAATAGAAATATTTTCACAAAAAATAAGGATTATCAAAACCTATATTTCGCAAGTGCTTGATAAATGCATAGATCTGATCAAAAATAATAATAGTTTTATTCTATCAAACGTAGAACCCGATTTTGAAGAAAGAATTTGCAACTCGCTCAGATGACTAAAAATATGCCTGAACTGATACTTCCATCTCCGAAATTCTACATCACAATAAAGAGAAATGTATTCCATTGACATATTAAAAGTTATATAAGATACATCTTTGGAAGAATACGTCATTATTACAATGTGCAATTTGTGTAAAAGATGGCAAACTTACAGGAAACCATTACAACTAAAAAAATTAAAAAGAAAGCAATTTTATGTACGGCGAAGAAACTGGTGTTAAAAGTAAGTAATTAGAGATTATAATTACATTTTATATTCAAAAATGTCAAAAAATAAAAATATTTATATATAAGATATTATATTTAATATGAATACATGTAAAACAATAAATTGTGGTAAATGAAAAAAAAAATCTTAAAAAAAGTAATAAACTCACGCCAAAAAGGACATAAGATTGAAATTTTTTAGCAGTAAATGTCTTAAGCAATTTCGCCAAAACTGGACTAATATAAGCAGGGGCGACGAAAATAATTTTTTTAGTGAAATTACAATTTCATTCAATAGTACTTGGGGAAAACAAGAACATTAATTGTAATATTACGCTTTTGGAAATAAACACATACGAATTTCCCCAGAAAATTTTCTATCTATTGCTTATCAGAAGTTATCATAAGATTATCCTTATCTCTCTCATAAGTTGATAGATTGAAGTAGCAAGTCGTGTGACATATTTGAGAATATCAGTAGTGGTGTAATGTATATCAGGCGTAAGCCTGTCTTTTACTCTGACTATAAGACTCAACATACTTGAGATTATTCCAACATAGAAGTCGTAAGAGTTTAAGTCAAGTGAACTTGTCAGATACGCAATTGTAAAATGATGGATGATAAATATACCATTTTCTTAATGAATGTTGATCACATTCTTCACGGCGTTTGGATTTTCAGAGAGAGATGTATTTAAATATCTTTTTATTCGTAAGCTAATGGTGAAGAATAGCTAAAAGGATGAGACTGCACCAAAAATTGATATTATTCTCCAGTAATTGTACATGTAACTGGAACCACAACATGTGTTTTCTCATTCATGACTGGACCAATGATAAAACTTGGCATAAAGTTCCAAAATGATGTTGTTGTTGTTTCTTAAGGCACTTGTTATAGACAAGCCCCCTGACTTTAGAAGTCAGTGATTTTTTAAGCCAAGTGTTCGTCTCTTGTTTTTTCACTAGCGCCATCTAAGGCCAAGAGTACGCCTTTGTTTTTCCACTAGCGCCATCTAAGATCAAGAGTATGTTTTAGCTACACGCGCGTCAAAACCAGTTTTAAAGTGCGGGCTTCATTCATGTATTTCATTCACTCATCCATAGATCGTAATTTAGATCTGAATCAGAGAACGATCATCCCTGATCCAATACCCCCAATAGTATTACTCTCGACATGAAGGATTTTGTGACCACGTGGGATTTATACGTGGTCTAGCCACCACACACACGGAGGCTATCCTGGCCTCGACGAAACGTAAATATCATAGAAGGCTCGGTTATTTAAGCGATGACAATGGATTTGTGCTCTCCTTCTTTTAAATACCGCAATTTATAAACAGACAGTATTTTGTAGTTGAAAACAGGGTCCTTTCCAAAAAATACTCCATGATCATTCTATTTACGTTTCCATTCGGAAAATAAACTATAACTAAAATAATTCGTTTTATCAGCAAAGCAAGAAAACAGCTTCTATACATATGTATTTTTTACTAATTGTGGAGCAAGATGTTTTCGTCAGATTTTACGAATTATTCTGACAGACGTATATAACAATAGGCCTATTTACTGTGCATTGCGTTATTTAACAGTACACAGTAAATAGGCTCTCTCTCTCTCTCTTTTCTAATGTTTCAATCACAGCATCTAATGATATCAAACAATTTGTTCGTCTATTGCAAGAATTCACTTCCAATAAAGCACTCTCATAGAATTTAGAATCATCATCCGCCTGCCGTCTGCGAAGACAATACAGGCTTTCAACGTTTTGCTTTCCTGAGAGTATCTAATACATAATCCACAATTCTGTTTTAAAAAAAAGAAACCTTAATATCACAACGTAAAATTTTAACAAGGAATTCAGACAAAAAGTAATAGGAAATAAGATGAGTCAATGTTTTCTTCAAAATAATTCGTTGCTAGCATATTTGACATATTTTTATATATATATCCGCGCACATTCTAGCTGATATTTTTACATCTTATTATGAAAGTTTCTGCATGAAATCCGCCTATCATTACCAAATGATACTTTTTTCTACCAAAGGATATCACAATTTTATATTGCACAAAAAGTAATATTTATCTGTTCAGTATACAATTTTATTGTTTAAATATATTCAGATCAACAACCGGGTCATTCTGGGAAATATTTCTTAATCTGCATTGTATTAAAATTTCAAATATAATTATGAACTCCATATTATAAGAATCTATATAAAACGCTAATGTACGTACAATAGAAATCTCTCTTATTATTTATTTCCTAGTGGCAGCAGTCAAATATAAACGAATACTATATGAAATCTGTTTCATTGAATGTTTTAATAGATGTACTTAATTCTACGATTCCATAATTAATGGATCTACAAAATATTGTTAAAAAGTCCTGGAAAGGGCTCACCTGTCTCTAAAACCTCCTTTCGGACAGAGAAAACAAGATGTAAAAGAAATAACCATCGAACAGAAAATTTGATTGAAATCAAAAATAATCATAAATGCCTCCAAAAAGGTAATCGCTATGATTGAATTGCGGAAACAGATGACAATATCTTTTAAAACTACCTCATAAAACATGGCTTTTGCTTAATTTTAAATCGAGGGAAACTTTTTAATGCTATTAATATCATTTCTATTCTATTTTCTTCTTTATTTCAATAAATTTTCAAATTAATATCGTAATCTGCAATAATGTCATTTGTAATATCTCATCCATTAAAATTGTGTGTGCTTTTCAAAATGTTTAAAAAATGTTTTTTATGGCGTTAATTCCGGATTAGGATTTTCACTTCCGCTTTATTTTCGGAGAATATATACTTTTAATTTGCATCCTCAATAATTTGCAGCAGATTATTGAATTAAATTCGTGTTTTATATTCATATAGAATAAACAAGTAAAATTTTGAAAAATCCTTCCACATCAACGTTTAACAACCAAAAACGTCAATAATCTGGGTGAAAAAGCTAGTCGCCTTAAGCAGCTTGTCAAAAAAAAAACTTCAAATTCAGAAGAAATGTTGGTAAGGAGAAGAGATTTGCATGCAATGAAATATCTTTGGGAATACACCGTTAAGTAAAATATTTGCTTTTCACTATGAGACTGAATACATTTATTACATAATAAAGAATTACAAAGTACTAAAATTTATATCATTGCATATTACATAATACAAGAATTAGAAAGAAATTTAAAAAACTGAATGACCGGACCACAGCGATAGCATCACTGACAGGAACTGTGGTTCAGTCCTAAGTCCATCACCGGCCACTTTGCAATCCTTTCCGAGGGAAATTTGTCCTGCCATCGATGGGAAGTAGCCAACCCCACTTTTTGTTTGTACCCACTGAGATATCAAGAACAAACAATGTACCAGAAGATTCTCATCAGCCTTTTTGAGGTTCCCTTCCCCCGTCCCAGTTGGAACAAGAATAAGTAAGAAGGGTAGTTTTTTGCAAGGAACAAAGAACATATTCTTAGAGATTGTGGGATTTATTTCTATATTTCAGCACTATCAATTAAAATATTGAAAACAAATATGAATCATTAAATAGAGAAACTCAGTTTTTATTCCGACTGGAAAAACTTTCTACGGAAACTATCGATCTCTAGATACTAAATCGTTTAATATTCTCACGCTGTAACTCAGGAAACAGAAAGACGAATTTAGAAAAGAATGGCAAACTGCTATTATATTACGAAAGATCATTCCAGGAAACTAATTGATAAAACTGGAGAAATTCTTGTTGTTGACTATTCTCAGCATCAAGTAATCAAAGAAAAATAGGAAAATGTTACAAACGATGAACAAAGAATTTCAGCTAAATTTTTATTCAGTTAGAAAATATCAAAAGTTATATGTTAAAAGATTTCAGTATACGAACACATTGTTTGATGTTCGATATTTTCAAAATGATCACAGCCATTCAGGAGACTAAAAATCAAATTTTAAGAAAAAAGAATATAATTAAATTATGAAATATCATTGAAAGAAATTTATAAAAATGATGTGAAATTCTTATCCAAAAGCTATTTCTTGTATCAAGTAATAGATGATAAAACATCGAGAAATATAATTGATAAAATTGAATAACCACAAATCTGGCTGAGGAAGAATGTGAAAAACGTATTCACAGGGAAGCTGGAAAGTTCTTGAACAAATAAAAGTTTTATTCTAACCAGATCAATTCAAAATTGATTTGAAGAAAGAATGAAGAAGAATTTATAACAAAGATAGTTTTGTTATAACAAGACAAGACCGAAGGATATAGGAGAAAGTATTGATCTTTAGAAGTTCGTCAAGTAATGTTGTTAAAAACGTCTTCACACATAAAGTCGCCGAAGGTTGCAGATATTTAAAACCCAGAATAATAATAACCTGAAATAGGAAAATACGTGCCTAAAAAGCTAAAAATTTATTTATTTGTTCAACAACTTATCGTAGAGTAGAATTTGTAAATGCAATTGATAAGTTAACAGAGTAGTATTACTCATATTTTAAGATTTACTTTAGTTTTTTAAAGACATATGACCCCATTCAAAATTATGGTTTTTGTAAAATAAAATGGAATAAATTATTTAATTATTTTAATGTATGCATACATTAGATTTCTAAAACATTTAAGTTCAACTAAGAGTAAAATAGGTTGAATAAATACGGTTTCTATTTATTTACTTTAGGTAAAAAATAAATATAAAGCAAACGCTTTCAATTTTAAAAGTTTATCAAATTATTGGCTCAAAGTTGTAGTTTAAAAAAGTTTGCTTGTATCCTTAACTACTAATAAAGTTTATAACTATAGAAACTTTAAGTATCAGTGTCCAATTCAAATAAGATGAAATTTTCATTTTATGAAGCGTTAAGCAACTATAAACGTTTTTAATAAACAGATTATTCTTTCTCAACTGAATAAATATAGAGCATTAAGAGTAATTATTATGCTAAATTTGACCAGAAAAAAAAATGTTAAATTAGAAAATGTTCTATAAGATTTAATAAAATATTTTAAAAATTTTTTTTTAAAGAAACAGAATTCCAAACATTTTTTAAAGAAACGTTTTTTCAAATTAAGAATGGCAAATCAAAAATTATCTTTCATTTTTGTAAAAAAAAAAAAAAAAAAAAAAAAACGACCCTTTAAAGTAGTTGTCCTCCTTAAACAAAAATTACGGATCTAATCTCCATTATTAATAAGAAGGATGTGTTGACTTTGATTTACCGCATTCAGATCATACATACTTAAGGAGATAGTGAAGTAAGAATTTCTTATAAATACTCGTAAATTTTAATTATAATCTTGATTAATCAAAGTTATACAGAATTTCGACACTTCTCTATTGTAATTTCGAAATAATTACTAAAAAAATTATTTTTCTTTAATTCAAATTCAAGGAATAATATTGAATTTAAATCCAAGCAATTACCATGACTTTGATAATCAGTTTGTCGCTGTGGAATTTTTTTTTTCTTAACGTTAGTAATTTTTAAAAACATATTTTATGTATATTTCGAAATATTAGTTTTTTTATCTTATAATAAAATGACAAATCGATTTCAATTTTTATCAAATATTCGAATTGCATTCTCTATTAAAAGTTAATATAAATATTTTCCTCAAAGTAGGTATACGTATTTATTAGCATAACTATTATAATTATTACCATTTGCCTTATTTATTAGTATTGCTACATATAGCTCGGGTTTTATTAATATAGTACCTAGTCTCGAATTTTCAAAAATTTTTTAAATTAATCCAGAAATTTAATTTCTAACACTTTACTCCTTTTCTGTAAAGAAACAAAATTTGTTTTTCCGCTGTCTGCCAGTTTGTTTGATTCAGAGTGTTTCTGTTATCTTTCATAAATTCATTCATTAAAAGTCTCGCCGGGGATTAGTTTATTCATTTATGCGTTATAATTATCCCATATATGTATTTTATAATCAGCTAAATAATAGGGAATTGTGTTTATTTCAATTACAACTTTGACTTTTCAAAATGCAGAGAGGAAACGAAACCTTCTATCAGTCTCATACTTTTACCGAATCTATCATTTTTAACAGTTAAAATTTAATTAGTATGTCTGCAATGTTTTGTGTCATACGAAGCACATACGAAGCAAGTGCTATATTTTTATTGCATTTTCCCCTCTTTCTCTTTTTCTTTTCAATATGTGTATTTTCGGTATATAAGAAATATAAATAAACTACGAACTTCCAGATTGAAGCAGTAAACTTAATTACCATTTTATTATCGTAGAAAGTCCCAGTAAGTAGACAAAATTGACTAATGGGTGTATTTAAAAACCACCAGATAAAAATCACCAGATCTTTTAAAAAAATTTTTACATCGATTTCACTTACGTATTAAAAAATTTTAATAAAAAATATTGAAAAGAAAAGAATACGCGATTTAAAATCAAGAACAAACACAAATTATATTTAAGGCAATCTCTCATTAAGGAGATAAAGAACCGTTTCAAAAAGGTTCTTACTTTTCAATAGTTCAGAGAATTTCATAAAATAATTTTCAAAGTTGAACAATATTATTAAAACGTGCTATGTAAATATCAAAATTAATATAACTTCCCGAATAAAAAAATGGGACAAAATTCAGACGATTTTATGAAGAAGACTATTCAGAAATTAAAAATATAGAGAAAAAAATATTTGATATTTTGATTTTTTTTAAAAAATCGTATTTTCAACGTAGTTGTCTTCCTTCAATTCCTAATGCTTACGTTTGCTTGTTTATTACATTTATACCTCATTTTAAAAAGGAATTTTTTTTCCACTTGCTCCAATAAATTGAAAAAAAAATTGTCAAACCGGTGTATGATTATTAAATGACAAAACATTTAGCGTCCTTTAAACATAAGCTTCATTCAGAGTTAAATAGTAGAGTATTCATAATTCATAAGTGTCTTACATCTTTTATTCAAAGCAGTCCAAATGTCCATAAATAAGTACCCATTCAAATACATAAAGGTCTCAAAGGGTATTGTACTTTTCACAAGGAGGAGATATATATGAAGGAAAAGGAAGGAACCGTAATTACTCTTCAAGTGGGCGTAAAATATTTGTCAGAAATGAGGCATAGTTCGTGTTTACTAGACCTATAAATTTCTTAATTGTGTTATGAACTCTAACGAGTAAAAGTTTCGAAGTTACTTCCGTATCCTGAAATGACATGTTTCAGGTATTTAAAGGATTTGGTCATGGATTTTTATATTTCTTCAAAGTTTTTAAGATAATTTTCTTTATACAAAGTTAATATTGATATTTTCTTGTACTGTCATGCACTCAATAAGACTTAAAAAACTAAATGATTTTTACCGGGAAAATGATCTCATATCTGTCTATTTGACCTACATTATATTTGAATTTTAAATATTTAATCTAAGTGCACTTCTGTAAATTACATATCGTAAAGCTTTTGTAAACCAATTTTGGAAAAGAGTAATTAATATGAAATTCATCCAAATTTTTTTATTAAGTAAAACATTATTTTTCTATTAATTCACATGAATGAAACATAAAAATCGGGATGTAGTATAGCTTGGATTAACTTCGGTGATTTTAAAATTTTGGACTGAAAAATTTTGGAAAGAAGTAATTAATATAATACTCATCCAAATGTTTTTATTAGATAAAAATGTGTTCTTCCTTTCATTCAAGTCAATGAAACATAAAAACAATAGTATAGTATAACTTACATTAACTTTGGAGATTTTAAAACATTCTACTAACTACTGCATTATATTGGTTTCATATATTTGACCGGTTTTTAAAATATTTTAATATAGAATATATGCTAGAATTTTCAAAGAAAATTATATTTATTTATTATTTATGTATTATTAATTCTTTTCTAAACAATATACCATGTTTATCTTTATGTATTATCTTATCTTATTTATTAATATGAAATCATATTATTTTTTGAATTAATATAAAATTATTGTTCTCTTCAAAATATTTTTATATGTAGTTGGCTGCTCATGTTGTTAATTTTTATCGGAGTGAAAATCTGAATTTTGAGAGAAAACATTATTTATTTTAAAGCATATGCAATGTTTTAATTCAGATTTATATCCTTATTTCTTAAATAATAATGCTTAAAGTTATTTCTTTCTTATCTCTAAGAGCAAGATCCTTTCAATGAGGTTCCTTTTTTTTTCCACATTATATACTCGCTAAAATTAAATTCTCCATGTCATAGAAGGCTATTAGAATATTTTTTAAAAAAACATAATCCTTCAAAAAGTTATTATCTTTTAATCCTTTTTAGCATAGCACCATTTTTTGCAGATTCAAACGCAGCGTTTTTTTTTTTTTTTTTTTTTTTTCATTTTAAAGATTATGCTGTTGCATTCTTCTAGTATCCGTTTCATGAATGAGTTTTCATAATACGATTTTAAATGTTTCATGTGAGAATAAAAAGTTGATTTCTATTTACCCATTGATAATACATTTTTAAAATATAGCTTTAATCTTTAATTAATTTTCATCTTTAGCTATAATATATAGATTTAATCTTATAATTAATGTAGTTATTATAAGTAATGCTAAAAATACAACTGTCGAAAAGAAAAAAGGTGTTATTTGTAAATGCAGGTATAAATTATTTTGTAAGTGAAAATATATTAATACTTTTAGACGTTTAAAATTTTCCTTTTTATGCCTCTGTTTTATAAAATATAGTAGAAAGAGAATGGTAAAATGTGTTCATACACAGTTTATTTATTTCTTAAAAACTTTATTACTTCAGCTGACTATTGTTTTTTTTATAACATGTTTGCAGCTTTTAGTCACTTGGGAATATTGGTATAGACCAATATCTGCTTGACTTCAACGAAATATTTTTAAGAATCACATTGTAAATACATTCAGGTATTATTATTTTATAACTTTACATATATTTGTTTATCGTGTGCAAAAAACTTTCTAATCGAATCTAGTCTCGTGGCCTTATAATGTTATTAAAAAAGTATTAGCTTAAGTAATCTTACATATTGCACATGCACTGTAATTCCATCTTAATATTCTTGATTTAAAATATGCAGATGTTAAAGTGTATATTTTTTATTTTGCTTAAATATTGTAGTTAAATATCAGATTCAATAATAAAAAGTCTGATTTTCATTACAACAATAAAAATTAATATTAAAAGTTAAGACAAAACATTTTTGAAATAATTTCGAGATAAATAAATGAGTATAATTAAATATGTATAATTATTTTTCTCATTAGTCTATTAAATATATCGATGTAAATGCGATAAAAAATTACTGAAAAATGCTGCTTCATTTATTTATCAAACAGTATTAAATTAAAAATTTTAAATTGAACTTTTGCTTCGAACAACAGCTGTATGTCTATTGAGTAACTTTTTCCCTTTATTTATGCTTTATATAAATTATTGCAGCTGTAAAGATTCATTGAATTACTTCCAAATCATGACATGGTTTGCTCTAAATTTCAGCATCAAATATTATTTTCAACTCTGCACAGTACATATATATACAGTACAGTAAATATAATGTGCACTAAAAAGCATAATAAAATATCATAATAATATAAAAATAAACATAATAATATAAACATAAATGCGTTTGGTAAATCATCGGAACATTATAATCAAAGAACCACTATTAGTATTACAATAAATTGCCAAAATATATCGCTATAAATAATAAAAGATCATTTTTGCTTCTTTATACACTGTAGACCAAGCCATCTGTCTTAGAGCTACTAAATTTGGTATAAAAATACTATAGGATGATGAAAAGGAACACTTTAGAGCTCTTTTAATGAAAATTTGATAAGGTATATAATTAATGAAAGTGAGTCAGATTTTAGTCTTTTTCTTTACAATTCTTTATAAATAATAGTATACCATAATAAGTAATATTAAATATTATTCTATCATAAATTTTAATTGAAATTCTGTTAAGAATAAATAAAAAATACATACGAGAAGAACTTAACTCAAATTACTCTATACTGCTATTTATCATATTAAACTGTAATGATAACAACGTGCTCCATAAATAATTCAAATGAATATATTCCCGGAATAAAATTCTGTAAGAATATAAAAAAAAAGCTGAGTCTATAAATTTTTCTTTCAAATTTTAAATATAAAGTATCATTAGCAATTTCTTTCAATAGTCATAGTTTGGCATCATTTTTCATTCTCAAGGTTTTCTGAGGTCATTGCTCTGGTCTCTGCAAAGTATAATCTAGAAATATTTTATTTTATTTATTTATTTCAGAATAACCTCCTGCGGACTTTCTAAACGAATAAAATGACCAGAGTCTGAAAAAAGCGTTTTCTCGTATATAATATTAGCGATAAAAATAGCCGGATGAAAACCAGTAGATAAATGTTGATCTATAAAAGTTGACTGCGAGCGAAAACCTAACTGTACATAATAAATTTCCTAGATAATAGCTGGAGCTGTAAGCAACTTTATCCAAATTTTGGCTTCCATTTCGGATTTATATATAAAAAATATAATTATTTTTATTTTAGCACAAACTCTAGTCTACAGATTTTATTGATGGAAAGTGGCAGCCATGATCTTCATTACAAGATAATGATTACTTTTAACATTTTGCTGTCAAAAAGTAGTTAAAAAAATATTAATTAAAATTTAAATATATTTTCCGTCGTTTTCATTATATATTCCAAAAATACGATCATGCGAAAATTTTAATTAAAAGCTAAACATATCTTTCGTGTTTCTCCCTACATATTCCTAAAATATAATCCTGCAAAAGTTATATTATCTTAAAACTTAAAAAGAATTGCTTTTCCAATAATATCTGTTTCATTTCTGTACAATTTTTCATTAATTATAATTCATTTCTTTAATTCCATTAATTTTGTGGATTTTTTCAAAATTTTATATAGCTTTGTTTATATTGTTGCGATGAAATTCAAAAGTATTTTAATATTGCATAAAACAAAATAATTGTTCGCTTTTAACAATGATAAAATGAAAATAAAAACTTGCTTTTTTTTTAATATTAGCTCCAAAATAAGTTTTCGCTCCAACAGTTTTTTATAAAATATACACATTTTAGTTTGCACGGAAATAATTTATAGAAGACTTATTTCATCAAATTAATATTACATTAAATGAAGATAATAATGTGACCATTTTATAGCATCTTTCCACTTCCTTGATAATATTAAAATGTAAACTGATTATCATTCAAATATAAATGAATAGACCTAATTAATATTTCCAAATATTCACTTCGTAGTATTTATTTCATAAGAACATTATTCTTCTGAAGATTTTAATATTCATCGTTTGTAATTAAAATGTTGGATTAGATGCTAATTTCTAAATATGTGCATATGTTATAATTTTTAAATATTCAAACAAATAAGATTCTACTATCTAACTCAAATAAATCAAAATTTCATAACTTTGAATACGCTCATTTGAACAAGAAAATATGTTTACTTTCAATTTGTTTATGGTTTTGAAACACAATACCAGTATGCAAAGTACATATTATAGATAATATTATGCTTACAACTAAATGTATATAAATAATTATGCATAGATATGTAAACCTATTTAAATATATATGCAGCTGTATTTATGTATATTATTTATTATTGCTGCACTGTGGAATTTCTTATATATATGTCAAATTTGAGGAAAATACTTATAAAACACAAATCTAATTGTGTACCAACAGTGAATTTCTAAATCATTAAAGATAGATATATTTTTTCTAAAGAAAAAATATTCTATACGAATTTTTTTTAAAAAAATCCCATTTTATATTGTTTAAATAAATATATTACTACTGAAAATTTGCGATTTTTACATTTTCAAAAGTCCCCTGTCCTATTAGTGATATTTTTAAAAGAAAATATCACTAATAGGACAACACACTATCATTTTAAACAAAGAAAGTTACATTTTTCTGCTACTAAAACTAAGCGAATTATGGAACCATTATTATTTTAGGTGAATCAACTGGCATTCTTAGGAAGTTTTGAGTATAATCGACAGATCTTTCCTGAAACAGAATTAGCGATATAAAAATCGTGTAAACTAGTAATTTTCTGTCCTTCGTAAATCGATGAATGTTAGTCACAGGATTTTAATTTTTTTTATTTAATGAAAATAATTATTTAAATATGTAAAACAGGACAGGCTTCGCATGTATATTGGCTGTATAAAAAAATCGTTTTATCGATGGGATACTAAGCATTCAAACTTATTATCAGTAGGACATTTTATATATATAGGACCACCTTATATATATAATATTTAGTTTAGTTATGCTATAGTTTACTTTAGGACTAATCTTAATGTTGCAATCATGGTCAATGGATTTGAACCAGTGTCCACTTTCCCAAAATACCGAGACGTGCTAGAGGGAAAATGTATGGCACAAGGCATTAAATTTAAAGAATATGAACCAAATCCTTATATGTTGTGGAATTTTAGTTTAATCTTATTTCGAATTTAGAATACTTCGCTAAACGAGTCTATATCTTACCTGATACAATAATGATTCTGTGCTGTGTAAAATAATAACTGAGAAAGTTTAACATTTTGATAATTTTCAATATTCAACAATATGAAAAAAAAAACGCAATTCGATTCCTTGAACTTTTTTGTTTATCAGATTTGAATTTGAGTATTATTTAAAATTAAAGAATAAATTTTATTTTTTTATTGTTTTATTTTCTTTAGCTCATGAAATATGTAAAAATATTGGGGGTGTTTTTTTCTGATACCCTTTATATTTACAGAAATCGGTGAGAATTCAGGAACAATAAAAAAAATTAAACATTTCAGTTGTTTTAGGAATTTTATTTAGTATTTAAATTCAAGTATTCTGTTTCATTTGAAAAATATGCTGCTGTTATTTATTTATTTTTTATTTATTTATTTTTATTAATAAAAAAAACAAGCAATTTAAATTATCAATATATATTTGCATTAAACATCATAAATTTATATATTTTAAAATAAGAAAATTATAAATATAAACCATTTAGAACCATAAACAATAAATGCCTTTTATAATTAATTTTCACAAAATATCATTAAATCATTTTATTTTCTATAAATTCAAAACTATTTCACCTCTTTTAAACACAGTTAAAATAGTTCGCCCTGAAATACTTTCCCTGTTTCTCTAAAAATGAGCCTTTAGTATAATGAAAACTAAAAAGTCCCGTATAAAAATGATAAATTATATTTATTTACTTCGAAACTTTTTACTTACTTGAAGCAACAAACGAAAATAAAAAAAAAGTTTGTACGAATAGCATTAATAAATATATAAGTTATGAAAATATAGCAAGTCAATACACTTTTTAAAAGGAAAAAGTGCAAAATAGCTAAAAGCATATAAATATATAGGGAAAAAATATTGCTGGAAGAACGCAATTTTGCTTTTAAAGAAAATATTCCCTGGTATATTTATTGTTAGTTACTTTACTTTAACAAAATTGATTTATCCATGGAAGAAGAAATACTGTAAAAATACTGCTTTGAGAGAAAGAAAAACGTTATAAGAAAATCTTGAATAACTTGCTGCAGGGCAAGAGACATTTCTTTTCTTTATTTTTGATTATGAATTGTATATATAATAAAGAAGCATTTGCATTCTGTGCTTTATTAAGAATCTGAAGTAGATGAATTACAATGCCTGCAAGAAATATTTCTTTGAAAATTATTACGAATATTTGATAAAAATTGTGTTACATAATAATATATTTGTATTTGAATAGTAGATGAATTCTACATTTTACGATTAATCGGTAAAATTTTTTATTGAACAATTATTTGAGATATTACATAAATTGTAAATATATTCTGTAATGCACATGACACCGTAATGCAGACTGATTATGTTTCCAGCACTCATTTTTTTTAAACGTGTGTGATATCAGCAAAAGAGTTTTTATATTAATTGAAGCTCAATCATTTCCGTCTCAATTTAAAGTTGAAATTTTACGGGAACTCATCACCAAAGACGTGTATTCTCTAATAAAGACTAGTGTGTGTGTAAAACGTATTTTTGAGCAGATTCGTGGCTGAGAAGAGAAAACGGGTCGAGAAAAAAAGAAAAAAACGAGAAGAATTTTTTAACTGAATTTGTTTTATACTGGGAAGCACAATAAGTACAAGCAAGAGTGGTGAGAAAACATCAGTTTATAACGTGTCAAAAAAAAAAACAAAAGAGACCTTAGGGATTTTATACTCTGAGATTCTGATGGGAATTTCTTTGACACGTGTAAACTTAGGAAAGGAAAATATAGGTATCTTTAAAAGAATGTTGCAAACATTACAGATTGTTAACCCTTTACTCGGAGTGTGAGAAACAGCTGAGACCAGCAGTTTTAAGAGCTCATGAAGCTTTAATTAAATAAAAGAGTTGGAACTGGATCAGGACTAAGTGACCATTTTAGAATGAAGTTAATATGGGTTGAATTAAGAGGAAAATTAGGAAATTAATTAAGATTTTAATTAGTTAAAATCTTAAATTAAAATTAAGATTTAAATTAATTTAATTAAAACTATCATTACATACATACAGGGTGTTTCACATGGTATGCGGCGTCTAATATGTACAAATTCGGATAGAACACGCTATGATGACTTTTTTTATATATAACATGTGGGGTCCCCGAATATAACGTCATAGTCTAATTTTGGTGTGAATGTTGTGTCATGAAAACTTCAAGAAATGGGAAAAAGTATAAAGTGAAAATCAATGTTTACTGAGAATCTTCAATACAACAGATTTTCGAAATGTCGATCACTCGAATAATTGACATGGCGAAATCTGGAACAGAAGTTCGCAACTACTTTCTGCAAAACATTTCTTCCAATTTTCTTGGCCTCGGTTTCAATTGCTGCTCTCAAGTCGTCATTTGATGTTGAAGACTGTCTGAGATACACTACGTCTTTCAGACGTCCCTATAAAATGGTAGCACGAGTTAAGATATGGCAAGCAAGGTGGACATTCTATACTATTGCCTGTTCTCATAATGGAATCCAACCTGGGCAGTTTATCTTGAAAATGTTCTCTAAGAGATTGAAGTTTTGCTGAGTGCGGTGAAGTCTTGTACCATTTTACGTAAACCAATAATCTCTTCTCTTATTTATGACATGCAAGAATAAGATAACACCGTCATTCAACATGTCAAAATAAGCTTAACCGGTGACATTTTTGATTAAAAAAAACTGATCAATGACGCCTTCGGTAGATAACGCACATCAAATTGTGAGCCTAAGTGGGTACAGTGGCCGAACTATTGCATGATGAAGATTTACAGTGTTCCAGAACTTCCAGATCTGTTTGTTAACATATCCTTGCAGATGGAAATGCGCCTAGTCACTGAACAAGATCCGATTAAAACTAATCTTGCCCCATTCAACCTTATTAATCATCGTGCCTGCAAAATCATACCTCCTTAAATCATCCGCATAAGAATTTAGAGAAGAATAAGCCGCATAAGAATTTGCATATTCCCTTACAGACGCGCTTTTCCTTTCTTTAATTGACACAAATTCCCATAGTCATCTAGAGAAGCTTCCATGCTATGCAGTCGTCGTATGCATCGTGATTTGGAATACAAACTGTATGAATCGTAATTAACGTTCTTCGTGTATTTAGACTATGACACTATATTCGGGGACCCCACATGCTGTATATCAAAATACTCGTCTTGACGTATTCTATCCGAAACTGTAAAAATTAGACGCTTCGTATATATATATAAAATTAAATAGCAATGTATTCAAAATGTAGCCATCTATTCAAAGCTGTCTTCAAGCTCATAAAATGCATAGCCATTTCGCTACATAATGTCCCAAAAGACATCTCAAAGCAAAGAGATTTATGTGGAAAGCGGAAGGAGCCTTAATTACTTTCGAAGTGGCTGTAAATATTTGCTAAGGTTCGTGTTTATTCTACCTGAAAATTTCTTAATTGTGTAATGAATTCTAATGAGGGAAAAGTTTCCGAATTACTTTTAGACACTCTTAGTGGGAATTTTGGAAGGCTGGGAAATATGAAATTATTAAAGTTTACATATCTGTGAAAAGCCGAATTCCTATATTACATTATTGCTGCTGTGTGCATTCGTAAAGAATATTATATTAATGTAAATCAAAAATTATCTACACTTTTGATATAATTCTTCTGACTCTGCACACTGAGTTGTACCCTAGATTATTTTATTATTATGAAGATCTGATAATGTTATGAAAGTCTGATCCTCATTTCACCATTCTGTTCTTTTGTTTTGTAAATAGATCATGGCGATACAGCTAGAATTTTGCATTAAAGAGGAACTAAGAGGAGTGGTCCAAATCCTCTCATCAGAGAAGTTGTTTAGGTTTTTGTGTCTGAGGGATTATAACCACCTGATTACTAAAATCATTTTAGTTCAGGTATCTCATCATACTGGAACATTACGAAAATAATCTTTTTAAAAACGAGAAAAATTACCCTGGTCTCTCAAAAACTCCAATAACACCCCATGTTCTTAAGGGGTAGTTATACAAAAGAAGTCTTCTCTTAGCTTATAGCTATTAAGCAAATGTATTTTCGGATATTTTTGAGTGCTCTTAGAAAAAAGCCCAATATCCATATAGGCGGGCATCTCTAATGAACTAAGCATGTGCCACGGACATTCGATCAATCACATTTAACGAAATGGATAGTCATTTGGTAATGTATCTGAAACACTCGGGCGGGCTTTGTATCTTTGTTGAATATGTATTGATGATCTTTCCTAATTGATACAGTTAAAAGTGGCCGAAATAATAGTAACGATTAAAGAGGATACAGCATGGCCATCTACCTCTGTTGCAGATGACATCATTCAGCAAGCCTGATATATTCTAAGGGAAAGTACTTTTTCAACCGGTTTCAGGGGATGCTTTTTTTAAATATTTCAATTATTTCTTTGAGCGAGGTCTGTGAGACCGCACTTCCCTTTTAGTGCTCCAGTATTATACAAGACTTAACAGATGTCTCTGAATCTTGGTCCTCTAAATATTATGCAACCTATTGATACTCGTTATGAAGAAGAGCACCAGACTTTTAAATGCAGCAGAAAATAATTTTAGTTATGAGGATAATTGTGCAGATTTTTTTTTATGAAAGTTCGCATTCGAACGACTCTGATATGTATGTTCAAATGTAATTAATTTTTCTGGTGATAATGTATTTTGAAAAAAAATTAAAATATATTAATATACCAAGAGAAAATGGTACGACCCTGCTTGGCGCAATTTTCAAAAATCGCCAACTCACCAACAACGGTCTTGCACCATGTTTTGCGAAATGTTCAAAAACGAGGGAGCAGATGTCCAATGATAATGCATAATAAAGGCGAAAGATAATAAGTTTTCCAGTCTAGAGAATACAGAGATTGCCAGCTTTGGCGCGTTATCGCAACTTGGCGAAGAAGGGGATTAAACTCCGGTTCACCCGAGAAAATATCTATAGAATTTACAGGCTGATTTTTATACTACTACTTAAACTGTATTTTTAAAATGCTCTCGAACCCGTTTTACGAATGCTCACAATCTTCTGTGTAGAAATGATGCCAATAAAAAAAATTTACCCATAGTCAATTTTTCTTTTCATATAATTGTTGAATTTTCCAATATGTTGTTTTCTATACACCTTTATATACTGGAAAAATAAATAGGATTTAAAAAGTAAAAATTAATATGTTTATTCCAAGATTTTTTTTGTTGTTGTTGTAACTTATAATTTGAGAAGAAAATGTATATTCGAATGCAATTACTTTTTTCAATAATAATACATTTTGAAAAGTTTCTAAAACATATTTATATATCAAGAAAAATATCTGCAGAATATATTGGTTCAATTTCATACTAATACTTTCATTAGAAAATTTAATTCGAGAGTAAAGAAAATGCGTTCTTGTAGACCGCACCTCCCCAGTTAAGTCCTAAATTTTCACCTCCCTATTGATGTGTTAAAAGTATGATAAAATTCCAATTCCTTTTTAGATATTATATTCTTACAACAGCAACTTAGAAAAACGTGTAATATTATTAAGACCGAGATGGACGAAATTGATTCGTTATATTTAGTAATATCCCCTTTTAGCAACCACGTGTTTCGCTGAAAATATTAACGCATTTCATTTCAATTTAATCTCATATATAATTAATGTGCAAGTTTCTCAATATAGAACGAGGCTGTTTAAGGTATTCGAGTATAATATATCATAGTAATATTTTAAAAAAAATTTATCTGAATATTCCATTTAAAATTGTACATTGTATTTTCCTTTGTCCTTATTCAAACTGTTCATATTTTTATCAAATATTTCTGTCTTTGTTTTCAACAATCAAAAAAGATATCTGATGTCATAAAAAACGATTTGAATTCTATTATAATAAGGAAATCTAAACTGGAATATCGCAAAAACTATATTTTTAAATCCTGTTATTTTTGTATCTTGAAAACGAGAAAATTATAAATTTTAAAACTTGAACTTTATCCTATAGTATTTTTGTAAACTATGGCTGAAATATTTAAAATTTTGCTTAACTTTTGATTAAGTTTCCATTTTAAATTTCAAAATATTCACTTAAAAAGGGACATTATCTAAGTTTCACTTTTATACGCAAGATCTGGCTAGATCTCAATCTAATGATTTATTTCTGAAGTTCACCGACATATATATATACAGACACACTCTCTTTCATAAATATAGAACCACCTATTCTCCTAAAATACGCAATAGTAGTAATAATGTCCTGATAAAAAAACATCTTTTAAAAGATACTTATGGTACATGGACTTATAAATGACAAGAATGAAAATGATAACAGAACATCCAACATGAAGCAACATTTATATCCTTTCAAAGATTTAGAAATGATTAATCGAAATGTAGTTTTATAAATAATTCATGGGATCACACATCCACAAAGAAATTTGTTGAACTACCGAGCAGCCAGCGACATAAATTCCCTGATTCCATATTTGACAGGAAATAGCCGTTAGGGGATTCGACTAATGGTCATCCCCCAAGTTCATATTTTACACCAGAATTCGACTGGGGACTGGTCTGTTCATAAAGATTAGAACCGGTAGAGTTCTTTCTAAAAGAAAAATTTTATGTGGAATTTATAAGTGAAGGAAATAACTGGAAAGTTGATAAAAGTTTACTTCGGGATAATATCGAGGATAAGAAAATTTTTGGAAGAGCAGAGTGGAGATCTGTCTTGTAAAAAGAAAATCGATCGAAAATAAATATTAGAAAAAACGGGAGACAGTTTACTTTCCAAATAACATCTGGAGAAGTTGTAAAATATCAATCTTCCATTTAATTTCAAATTTATGAAGTCAAATCTTCCGTTTGAGATTTTTTATATCTAATCATTCTGTATATCGCCGCTAATGATATAATAGAATATTATGTGTGGGGGTGGGGATGGGCAGTGGGGATGTGTCTTTCTAAAATAATCTTTGCGTACCATCAAAAAGGGTCTCAATCAAATTAATCTCGGTCTTTGTGGCTATTATTTACATCTCATATCTTCTAAATTTAACTTTAAATAAAACTATGTTATCCTTAACCTATAATAACCTTAATGTCCCCCTTCATATATACTTCCAAAATATCTTATACTTTTTTTTTCGAAGAAAGTCTGTATGCAATTCAAATTTGCAATCAAAAATGTAGTGCATGAGTGAAATTTTGTGTAAAAAATCACGTATTAAATTTCATTTGTCCAATCCTTTGCAGGCTAATGTTTACATATTATAGATAAGGAATGAATTCTTTGATTGATTTGCTGCAAAAATTTACATAAAACTCCAATTTTGGCGGAAAAATCAACATATCAAAGTACAATTATTTCGTTCATAAAATATCGAAGTTATCGTTTTCATACATGCACGAATAAATAAACAGTTTCTTCGCTAACTGTAGATAAGTTTAAATTAAATCCATTTAAAATATATTCTCTTTTCTTTATGAGCTACTTCTTTCGTATGGACTTTGATTGAAAAAAGACACAATTCCGAATATGGATTTCTGGATTAATTTGTGAAGAAATAATAGTGTAAATTCTTTTATGGACTTAATTTTTTAACGAAATATCGCTTGCTGGAATGTCCTTTGCATTACATTTAAAATGCACTTTGAATAATTTGACTACAAAAAATTCTTTATTATAGCTATTTAAGTGTACTTTTCCATTTTCTGAGATTATGAAAATAAAAATAATTCTTAAATGTAAAAAAGCATTTTGCAAGCGCTTTATAGAAGTGTAAACAAATTTGCTGTTAATAAAAATAATCGTTTTTCTTAGGGGAAAAAAGAATTTTTTCATCATTATTCTAACTGTGTCGTTACAAAAATAGAAATACAACTCAACATTTTATATTATCACGTTGTTTTTATACAATAACAACAATGTGTTATTTACAACACGTCCAAGAATAATAAACTAGAAATTGAAATCCTAATCCTAATCATCCACCACTATTAAGCAAATGCAACAACAATAGAAACCTATAACAGAGATGATCTCTACGGGTTTCAGAATTTGTAAGTTTCTTTCTCAGGTATTTTTAAACGACGCTCTTGAAGTCGAATAAATTTCTTAGCTAATTACAAGAAATGTGTTCTTCGATTTTCAACAGTTGGTAAGTTTTTCTTGCTATTCAGATATTTTGTACACCAATGTTTCAATACTATTTTTTAAATTTATCTTATGAAACTGACAATATTGATGAAATTATAATAGTAAATATAAAGGGTAGTAATAACTTTTCACATAATCGCAAAGTGCACAATTTTTAATTCTTTTTTGCTCACAAAGAGAGATTTTGCAAACATAGAAATGTCACTTGAAAAAAAAGTAAATTATTTAATCTTTTCGCAATATATGAAAAACCTTCATGGAACTATGTAAATCAATCACACAAAATTACTACTCTTAAAATTTTGTTTTTCAAACCAAAGAAAAAATTATTTAAATTATCAAAACATATTTTTTGACAAATATAATCGAAAAGAATACTAATAACGCGAACTTATTTTTTTGAGAGATATGTTGAAAGAGACGTTGATTAATTATTTAAAGAAGGATTTTTTTTTAAATAATCCTTGTTCTTACAAGAATAGCCCAAAATTAAAAAATGATAATTTGGACGCATGGTGATTTTAATAATATAATCCATTTATTTTCGCATTCTGAAATTGTAACTATTAATACGGTAATTTATTTCATATTTTTTGCATACATTAATAAAAAAAAATCTTTTAATAACTGAAGGTCTTTTAAATCTAATAAGGAATTCAAGATGCTGCTAAAGCGCTTAAAAAGGATCAGAAAATTAAATAAAGATTTCATTGGAACTTTTTTATTTATTTATTCTGTTTTCCATGCTAACAAAAAAATATGACATTTAAGATTTATTCACAAAATGCGCGCTTTAGGATTTAAAACTCATTATCAGTTTTAAGAAAAAGCGAATGCCCACGATTGCATAATCTGTAATTTGACTTTTTAATTTTTTTCAACAATTTATACTTTTTATGATCGAAAAAGAAAGCTGTTTCTATTCATAGCTTTATTTATTTGGAGCATTTTTAAGCTGCCATTTTTTTTTCACCTCTCGTTACACTTGCAAATTATTATTTTTTTTTCCTCTCTTTACAAGCCATAATCAGAATACATTAAAAATTTTTTATTTTTTCTTCTAAATAAGGATTTAAGTCGATATAAATAATTTTTAAAATACAATCGAAGGAATGATAAATTTAGTGGAAATTGCAATGTAACGGGAACTTTCGTTTAATACGTTTTATGCATGTTTTTTTCCCTGGAATTTTACTCTAAATCATTTTTCTTTTATTTTTACTTTTAAAACAATGTCACATTTAACATATTTCCTTTTTTCATATTCATAAAAAAATATCTTCTGCTTTACAGAACAAATAATTTATGATTATTTGTGCTGTAACGCAGACGATAGCATTTAAATTATTCTGAATACTTAAAGATTCAGAAACAATGACAATTAGAGTCTAAAAACAAGATAACTTCGGATCTTTTTATACATAAGAATTTTTTTTTTAGATTTTCATACATCCTTTTAATCGACAAGATTCATTATAATGGCTTTCTGCCTTTTTTTGTTTCGAGAACCTTTCAATAGATTTTAATGGGGTATAGATTGTAAAAAATACAATTCATTCGAAGTAAATGATTATCGAGGAACGCTTTTCTTTGAAGTCCAGACAATGATAATAAAATTAAATTTATTGAGAGAAAATATTTTCTTTTTTAGGGAGAAATGGATGCTGAAAATAGCTCGATAAGGTTAATTAATATTTTACTACTATTTAGAAAAATTGAACTAGTTAATCTTTAAGAAAACCCAAATGTAGCAGTTGAATAAGTAAGATTTTTTTTTTTTTTTTTTTTTTTTTTACTTTTACTATTTTTTACGTTTAAATGGTTGACTATTATTCATTGAGAAAACTAGTACTTTATCAAGATGTTCATTTATAATAAAGGTATACATACAGAGTGATTGGACTTATTGTGGCCTAATAACTGATAATAGATAATAAATTAATAGTTATACAACTATTTAATGTGGTTTAGAAACATAATAGTTAGAGACATGTATATAATTCAGTTGGAAAAATATTTAAAATAATTAAAAAAAAAAATTCTTAATCTTCTTTAAGTTTAGTTACTGCTAAATAGGAATTCTGATTTTTACAAAGTCCCTCAGTAATATTTTGTAAAACATCCTTGATGCGCTGATATTTTAAAATGAAAAGATAACTTTTTTTTGTGATTAAAAATAATAAAGCTATGTGGAATGGTATTTAATAATTTAATCCAATTATGTCCACCTCAAACGGAAGCCTTCCATTAACTAATAGATCTTCTCCTACATAACTCTTAAAATGGTCCAAAAACCATTGAAATTAAATGATATTCCAAGCTTTTTAAAGTTTCTGTCAAAGTTTAGCCTCTAGAGAATGTAATGTTTTATATAAAATATTAGTGCATCAAAAGTATTGTGTAGAATAAAAATAATGCTTAAAAACAAAGATTTTGCTTTTATTAGGTAATTCATTTATTGCCACGAAATATGATTTTATACATTATTCAAAACATTTTCACAAATGGAAGTATATATTCCATCTTTAATAATTTGTAAAAAACTTGTAAAGAAACTGTTTTCTCATCATAAAGGTAGGTTTCCATTTAAACATATTTTGAGGGGGGGGAGGGTACACACAACTTTTATTGGTTTTTCAGAAAGTCATCGCTAAATCTAAATAATAAGAATAATAATACATTAAAAATTAAAAAAAAATAGAAATGAAAAAAAGAGTTGAATTATAAAATATAACAAAATATCTTTTGTGATGCAATCATATGAAAAACTCCTCAAGATACATATTTTAACTAAAGCAAAGGGGCTATGGTGGCCTGGTGGTAAGATCTCGGCTGCAGGATCGTGGAGTTTCAGGTTCGAGAGTGATATTTAACGTCTAAACGACAAAGTGATATTCGCTTATACTAAACTAACAAAAGATTTTTTAACAGATGTAATCAAAAATACACACTAATTAAAACGCTGAATTATTATTTAAAGCGCATACTGATAGAGATGTCGATTCATTTTTTAAAGAAGGAGGTTTAAAAAAAAACATCTCCTCATTCTTGCCAGTACAACCACAAACTAAAAAATAAAAAAATAAATGATAATTTAGACGCATGGTGGTTTTAATAATATAACCCATTCATTTTCGTATTCCCAAATGTGAAACTATTAATAGGGTAATTTATTTGATATTTTTTGCATACTTTAATATAAGAAAATCTTTTAAAAACAGAATTACTTTTAAATCCAATCAAAAGATCAGGACGTCTTTAAGGCACTGAAAAAGAATCAGGAAATTAAATAAAGTTTCATTGGATTTTTTTTTATTTATTTATTTCGTTTTCCATGATAATAAAAAAATAGCACATTTAAGATTTATACACAGAATGCGAGTTTTAGAATTTAAAACTCATTATCAGTTTTAAGAAAAAGTGAATGCCCACGATTGAAAAATCTGTAATTTGATCTTTTAATTTTTTTCCAAGAATTTATAGTTTTTATGATCGAAAATGAATGCTGTTTCTATTCATAACTTTATTTATTTGAAGTATTTTTAAGCTGCCATTTTTTTTTCTCCGCTCGTTCCACTTTCAAAGTATGTTTTTTTCTTCTTATCAAACCATATTCTGAATACATTTAAAAAATAATTTATTTTTTCTTCTAAATAATGATTTAAGTCGATATAAATAATTTTAAAAATACAATCAAAGGAATGATATATTTAGAGGAAATTGCAATGTAACTGGAAGTTTCTTTTAATGCGTTTATGCATGTTTTTTTTCTTTGAGTAGAATTTTACTCTAAATCATTTTTCTTTTGTTTTTACTTTTAAAACAATGTCACATTTAACATATTTCATTTTTTCCCATTCATAAAAAAAATATCGCCTGCTGTACAGAACAAATAATTCATGATTATTTGTGCTGTAAAGCAGACGATACCATTTAAATTACACTGAATACTTAAAGATTCAGAAACAATGACAATTAGAGTCTAAAAACAAGATAATCTTCGGATCTTTTTATATATAATACTTTTTTTTAGATTTTCTTGCATTCTTTTAACCGACAAGATTCATTATAATGGCTTTCTGACTTTTTCCTTTCGAGAACCTTTCAATAGATTTTAATGAGTTGTAGATTGTTAAAAATACAATTCATTCGAAGTGAATGATTATCCAGGAACGTATTTCTTTGAAGTCCAGACAATGATAATAAAATTAAATTTATTGAAAGAAATTATGTTCTTTTTTAGGGGGAAATGGATGCTTAAAATAGCTAGATAAGGTTAATTAATCTTTTACTACTATTTAGATAAACCGTGCTAGTTAGTTTTTATGAAAACCCAAATGTAGCATTTGAATAAATGGAATTTTTTTTTTTTTTACTTTCACTTTTTTTACATTTAGCTAGTGGTTTGAGAAAACTATTACTTTATCCAGATTTCCATTTGTAATACAGATACATACACAGGGTTATTGGACTTTTCGTGATCTAGTAAGTGATTTCTTAATAGTTAGCAATATGTATATAATTCAGTTGATAAAATGTTTCAAATTAGTATAAAAAAAATCTTTCTTAATCTTCTTTAAGTCAATAAACGCACTGCTAAATAAGATTAGAAATTCTAAATTTAAAAAAAAATCATCAGTATTATTTTGTAAAATATCCTTGCTACATTGATATTTTAAAAGCAAAAATGACACATTAGGTGATCACAATTATCCAAACTATAACAGTTTATATTTTATATTTTAAGACATTAATGTCCGCCTCAAGCGGTCTTCTTCTGTTAAATAATTGATCTTCCTCTACATAATCAGTAAAATGGTCTAGAAGTCCTCTAAAGTAATGGATATTCTAAGCATTATAAAGTTTATCTCAGTTTTTAGTCTCCAGAAAATGCAAATTTTTGTAATTAAATTTTATGTAAATAAATTTTGTAATAAAATTTTTTGTAATAAATTTTATGTAAATTTTTATATAAAATATTAATGCATCTAGAGTATTTTGCTAAACAAGAGCAATAAGAATGTGGACTATTTAATAATTTATATTTTCTCATTTTGGAAGTTATTTATACAGTGGCTCCCAAAAGTGTTCGTACACCAACAAGAATCAATTAAAAACCTCATTATTTACCATTATATATTCTTATTTTTACATGAAAATTTTTTCATAGCATATTTTTACAGTTTTTAATAAATCAGTGAAGAATAAATTTTAATTACGATGCAAATTATTTTTTTAAAAATGACAGTAAAAGAAATTGCACAAAAATAGGACACAAAAGTGATCATACACTTTAAAAAAACATCACTAAATATGAAATTTTCTAAATTTTTATTAATGTTTAGAATTTAGTAGGATATCCTTTATTCTTAATAACAGCTTTTAAACGTTTGGGCATAGATTTAACTAAGCGGTCTGTTACTTCTGCACCGATCTTGTTCCATTCTTCGATCATTACTGCTTTCAGTTGAATATTCGATTTAATGTCGTGACTTCTTATTCGCACCTCTAATTGTTTCCAAATATGTTCTATAGGGTTTAAATCCGGTGATTGAGCTGGTATTTTAAGGGTTTGAGGGCAATGATAGAGGCAAAAAAGACGAACATTTATGGCCGTGTGCTTAGGATCGTTGTCTTGGTAATACACAAAGTTGTTTAATTTGCCCAATTTTTGTGCTGACACTTTTAAATTATTATTGAGAATATTTATATAAACTCTATGATCCATTATACCATCAATGAATACTAAATTGCCCACTCCAGCCGCTGACATACACCCCCAAACCATGACACCTCCACCGCCATGTTTTACTGTTCCAACTAAATTCTTGGCATTAAGTTCTTCGGTTTTTTTTTTTTTTTTTTTTCTTTCTCCATACAATGATTCTCCCATCCGACCCAAAGATGTTAAACTTACTTTCATCTGCAAATAAGACACGATTCCAATAGCTCTCTGGCTGGTTTATCATAGATATGGCAAATTTAAGCTTAGCAATTCTGTTCTTCTGACTTACAAAGAATTTTCTTCCTGCAGAGCGGCCATGTATACCAGCGTTCCGAAGAATTCTACGAATAGTTTCACAGGAAATAGAAGTTCCATTTGATTCATTATATTGTGAAGTAAATTTTATTGCACTCAGACGTGGATTTTTTAGAAATTTACTCACAATATTTCTTTGACTTCTAGCTGACAGAATTTGAGGGCGACCATCACGAGGCTTGTTTGCAATCCTTTTTCCCTCTCTGCAACGTTATATTATGCTTTGCACCGTCGAATGAGGTAGATTAGTTATAGTTGCAATGCCTCTAATTGATTTTCCAGCTTTAAAATGAAATATAATTAATTTTCGTACGCCTAAACTCGTTTCTTTACGAATGCGCGTCATATCTAACAATAAAGTAAATAGAATAAATAATTGTGATATTAAATACTGAAATCAAACGATTTTAGTATATTTTTCAATTAGAAGAAAAATAAACCGCAAAAGATATTCTTATGATGAATTTAAATAAATAATGTTTGGATGTACGAAGACTTTTGTGTTCTAATTTTGTGACATTTTTTATTTATTTATTTTTTAGAACAATACTACTTGATTTTTTATAAAAATATTTGTTCAGTTTTATTAATAACTATTTAAAGATGCTAATTAAAAAAAACAAACTACTAAAATGCTTTATTAAGAAGTATAGAACACAATTTCTGCAAATTTCTTTAGTGTACGAACACTTTTGGGACCCACTGTATATTGAATAACGCCATAAAATATACATCTATATTCCTCATTTAAAAAAAGGGAAATGTCACTTTTATCTTTAACAAATTGCAAATAAACTAAATTTGCTCATTAATATCGTGGCTTTCCTATACATTTTAATTTTTTTGGAGTAAACACAAATTTTATTGTTTTTTCGAAAGTCATCAAAAAATCAGTGAAAAAAACTATACACTATAAGATACATATTTTAACCCTTTCTAGGGTCGTGGGAATTATGCTTCCCACCAAATGTATCAATCATTGTATGAAATTATGTAGGTTGGCATAAGTTCTGACAAATTTTTTTAGAAAGACAGAAACTTAGATGCTTCAGTTCTTTATCTCACACAAAATGATGTATCTTGATTTGTTACTTAATTATTAATTAACCAAATTAATTAATTAATTTAATTAAATTTATCTAATAAGCTAAATGAATCCCCTTTCTTATTCTAATTTCAAGCCTAAAAATATTTTAACATAATATGAAAAAAATGGCCCTTTAAAGGGTTAACTCAGGCAAGGAAAGTGTTTTCGTAATCAATCCTTCAGTAGCTACTTTGCTATATTGTTTGACTTAGTAGTTCTCATTTGTTAAACCAGCACCTTAAAGTATCCGACTAATATAAAAACAAGAATTTGAATAAAAATTCTCATTTTTATTTATTTATTTATTTTTGTAGTTTCAAAAAGTAGGTGTTTTTCTGTTTACAATGATATCTTTATTTTGCCTCTATGTAAATTAGAAGTAAAGTTAAAGCAATTTATTGACATGTAAGTGATGCTTATTTATAAGCATTTATAAACTTTAGATGCATTTTCTGAAGAACAAGTTTTTTCATAATTCTACTGCACCAATATCGTCATATATCAAAAAATAATGAAGACATCTTGATGTAATTTATAATTAGTGCTCACTATGCTATGTAGAATGTAATGAACTACGGATTTGATGTTGAATATCTAGAAGCGGATTTATGTTTGTTCAATGTAAATATTTTTGGGAAAAATTTCAAATTTTCATAGACAATTTCGTATATTACATATAAAACTTTTATTTTAACGTATAATTCTTAAATAATCGTTAGTTACACTCTAAGATATATTAAAAATGTAATATTACAAAGATAAGTAGAAAACTGTAACATTTTTTTTTCTAGAACAATCCTAATTTTTGTAAATAAATGCTAAAATTTACATCAAAATATCCTTTTTCTTCAAACGCTGAGATATTTAAATAATTTTACTTTTATTTATTATTTTATCCTTATAATAATAAAAAAACATCAAATAAATCTTAAATTATTTTTTAAATCACCCCCCAAAGCTAGTTGGATACCTTAAAGTATATTTCTTAGACTTAGCAGACCTCTCTTGTTAAACAGGCACCCTCCAGTAGATTTCTTATCAATCAAAATATCCTTTTTCGATGGAAAATTATAGTAATAAGGAATAATTAGAAGAACTCCTAAAAATATATATAAATATAATAATAATATGAGGGAAAGTAAAAATATATAAAACTAAGAAAATCAATATTTCAGATGAACAAGCTAGTCATTAAAAAGATTAATTAATAAAGAAAGTATGAGGAAAGTTTATTAAGAATCAAAAGAGAAAAATAAAGAAAATAATAATAACTTTTATCCAAACAATAGAGATTAAAGTGTAAAAAGAAAAAAAAGAAAAAAAAAACATTGTTTTTAATTGCATTTTTGAAAGAATAAAAAATAAAAACAAAAAATCGTTTGAATGAAACCCATTGGGTATTCCCAATATTTTCCATCATAAATACGAATGACAATTTATAAAAAGAACCTAATTATGAATTCTTAACACCTTTCTGTGCATCGATTTTATCTTCAATTGCCAACAGATATATTACAAAAATAATGATTTGTTAAAAGAAAAAAACAGAAAAAATAATTTACACTTTCTGAATTTTCTACATAAAGTACAATGAAGCGAAATCCAAAAATGATGTTGAGAAACAGGTTGCTCTCGGCTAGCATTCGGTACAGAATTCGTAAAAATGAAGAAATTTTGATTTGAAGCTGATCTTTTCTTGTGAAATTCTGAACAAACAGCTTTCTGCGCTTCCTTGACGCAAAATTATGAGAAGCCGTTATTTATTGATCCAAAAAGTATTGTATTTCTCTTTACTTTTTTTTTTTTTTTTTTTTTTTTTTTGCTTGCTGACTTCGAGGAAAGTTGGCCGTATTGCTGAAATTTTACTTTTTTTTCCAAAATATCTTGTTTCAAAATAAATTGTCCATATTTATAAATAAAAATACCCTTTGATTTCTGTTTTTAGAAGAACAGGGTGATTCTAACTAAAAGTCCACTTTGAAATGGTCATAAAAGGAAAACTTCAGGTCCAAATATTATCAAATTTGATAATAGTTTAAAGGAAGTCATGGAAATTTCTTTTCTACCATAAAAAGTTGCACTCCCCACCAGGGGAGAAATGGCACTGTATTCAATATTTTTAAACAAAATAGGACATGAAGACATCGGTTTTAAATTGTGTTTAAGGTGTACGTACACATTTGAAGATTTTTTTAAATTTTAACTTTAAAAATCCAGTTTTTTCACAGTAGGTTATTAATATATGTTTAAACTCATTTCAGTGAGAAAAAACCATATTACACTAATTATTAATTAATTAAATAATATTTAATGATGTAATTAGCCTATTTTTTGAAACATGATATCTTAAATTCTAATTTGTACAGACACACAGTTCTAGTTGGAAATTATGCCTAATATTAGTCTTCATGTTGTTTGCCTCAATAAAGTTATAAAAATATATAGTTTTTTTAAAACAATTTTTTCATCAACGATGAATAGCGAGATTTTTTCTGCAATTTTAACTTTTAAATAGCTATAAAAAATTTATTTCTATAAATATAACTTTGATTGAGGCACAAAACATCCGCTATTTCATACAGATTATTTTGATATATAAATAACTGTATTTGGTTAATTTCTTGTTGAGTTATGATTGTTTGAATGAAGCAATATAGTGGAAAAATATCATTCTTCATAAAATGAGTTTTAAAAGCACCGTAACTAGAGTTTTAATGAAAGCACCTCAAGAAAAATAATTATAACTCGAGAAATATTTCGAATATTGACAACATCTTGGTATCGTTTGAAAGCTAAAGGATCAGAGAACATTATTAAGCAATAAAAAATATATTCGATATTTTGAACGATTTTTGAGGTTTCAAGTGTGTATATACACCTTAATCTTTTCTGAAACGTGTTACAAAAGCTTTTTTAATGTGGCATCCACCATTTTCTGACAGCAAGTTAAATCGCATTACTGCATCCTCAACAGTGGTTCTTAGCGTATCAGGAGGAATATTACACACATGCCGGTGTATCGCATCTTTCATCTCCGCCCAATTGTTTAAATTGTCACCATAAACAATACTTTGACACATACTGAATATGTTTTGTAACACCTTTCAGAAGCGATTAAACACACTTTAAACCGGTATCTTCATGTCCTAATTTGTTTAACAATATTGAATACGGCTCCATTTCACACCTGGTGATGAGTTTTTGAGCTTTTGTGTAGCAGAAAAGAAATTCCCATGACCTTCTTTAAATTATTACCAAGTTTGATAACATTTGATCCAGAAGTTTTCCTTTTATGGTCATTCCATAGTGGATTTTAATTATAACCACACTGTATATTGAGACTTCTATTCAGCTATCAAATTCAACTATCCCTAATAACTAACTAATTCAAATTCAACTATCCCTATTAACACAAAATTATCGTACAATGTTTTTATTATTAAATACCTTGTATACTGTACAAGGTATTGTATGCAAAATCTTGTTTTATTTGGTATATAAATATCTAAATAACTACTTAATTTTATTTATTTGATGTTACACTGAAATTGTATTCAGAAATTATTGTAATTTTTTATACGTAAAAAAAGCACCTTACCAGTCAAAATTCAACGAAGATGACGAAACTAAAAATGAAGTTAAAATATTGATTTGGCCAATGGCAAAAGAATTATATAACCTTGGACTACAAAGGCTTGAACTCCGATTTCCTAAATCTGCGGATAAGAGTACAATCACGTAGAATATTATTATCATTTAAATATTTTACAGTATTTTTATTATTCTGTATTATGTATACTATACAACATCGCGAAGATACCGAAACAATACCGTACAGCATCTTATGTTGTTGTGATTACAAATATCTTTTCCAGTATTCTAAATGATGAATTCATTGGTAAATGATGACCAATATCGATCTATATTCTATTTTTTTATTTGATTATGTACATTGATATTCAGAATTGGTTATTTAATCAATTCTGTATTTATATTCAAAGTTGATTGTTTAATCGATATGTTAAGTAGCATTGATATTCAGAGTTGACTGTTTAATCAATATGTTAAGGTGCATTGATATTCATTATTGACTGTTAAATGATATTGATGTTTAAAGTTCATTGTTTGTATGCTAAGTTAAATTATATAGGTATACGTTGATTATTAACTTTATATTTACATTAATATTCAAAGTTAATTCTTAAATTTTTCTATACTTGAAAAAGAATCTTATAGGATAAAATTCAACGAAAGTGATGCAATTAAAAATTAAATTGAAATGTTGACTCGGCTAAGAGCAAAAGAATTCTGTGACTCTAGGATCCAAAGCTTGTATTCCCATTTTTTATCTGTAGAAAATGGCATTACCCAAGTAGAAACAACAAAGCATATACAAATAACTAATTTGTAGTATTTATTCTATCACATTGAAATATTTTGTTCAGAAATAAATCATTCTATTTTTACTTTCAAATATCTTTAATAAATAACATAATGCGAAAAAGCATTCACCAAAATATAAAATCAATATACCTCCCTTCTAACTCTAAAGTTGCAATTCTAAAATGGAGCCTTTTTTAAAAAGTAACAACGTCTTAGTTAGTATCAGATATAAAACAAAGGCAGCGTTTTAAGAAAAACGATGGTATAACATTAAAGGCCTTTAACTAATATCAACTAAAAACAGTGGATGATATTCTTCTGTTTAATTATTTCTTTGTACAATCATTAAGGTTTATTCAAGCCCAATAAAAGATAACTATTTCTTTTATTATTTGAGATTCTAGCAGAAAAGAAACAATGAGAGAAATTCTTGTAATTAATGGCATTCTTTTATATATTTTATTAGGAAGATCGTCTGCGCCTTGCATGATCGATATGTTAAAATTGTTAGAAAAGAAATATGGCAAAAATTAAGTTTTCTAATAATATTCCTTAATTATTTTCCTTTATATATTAATAGTTAAATAAAATTAAGATATAAGATTTTATAGTGCATTGAACAAACAGAGAATTTGAATATTAATGCTTAGTTCTTTCATTTCATTTCAATGGATATTACATAATGTGAAATTTTAATTTTCCTTTATATAATAGTAATTTCTAAAAAAACTTTAAAATATATATTTCTTCATTATTACAAAACGATCATTAGAAATGATTTATAATCTTGAAGCGAATTACATTTTTGAAAGTTTTGTTCATTTTTCATATTATTTGCGTCTGTTTTTCAAGGATCTAAAGTGAAGTACGTAGACAACATATATGATGCACTCGATAAAGAAAACATTGTGGATTTATCCCCATTACTTCACGTGATAATTGTGAAATTTCTCGAGTAAATGGCTGTATGTGTGAATTGAAGTATGGCATAAGCGGTTGGAAATTTCTCTTGTAGGTAATTGAATATATCAGTTGAAACATGGTATAAAACCTGGTCTTGGACCTATGCCGTTGTATGAAATAAAATCGACAAAAAAGAGTCCTTTCATGGAATCCTATAAACAGGCTCTGTTAACAGCAACCCAGTTGTAGATAATAGAAGGTAAGAGTGGATTTGCATTTTACAATCGAATGAAAAATGTGTCTGGGACCGAATATACGTCATAAACTTTAGTTTTCTAACCGTGCAATGATTTTCCAAATGGACATATGAGCAAAAATGGTATGTCATAATTATATCATAAAAACAAAAAAAAAGCTACTGTTTCATCAGAAAACTACATTCAGTGTCATGCAAATACTTCGCAAATGCCCATTCCATTTAAATTTGTTAATGTACTGTACAGTGTACATTAACCCAGGTCGAACTTGGATTACTGTACGTTGAACCTTTTTGAAGGAATCTATAGCAAGACATTATTTGTTTGACACTTCAGTTTCATTTATATTGCTATCGTATCATGCTTATTTCGCTTAGTGTATCTAAGCGTCGTCTTCAGAAAACTCAAGAAAGAAGACTTTTCAGAAAACTTTTTCAGAAACTGCAAAATCCACAGTCGCACTTACATTTGGGCTATCGGTATAATTTTAAATATCAATTGTTGCAGCAACACATTTAGCATTTCAGGATCTAGGATGCAAGAGGAAATGTTTTAGACATTTTGACATATTTTAAAAATTTATATTTCATTTTTTTTTGTCAAATTGAAATGTAAAGTAATTTAGTCCAGGAATTTGAAATCATAATGATACAACAAACATGACTACCCATGTCATCTAACATTCCATACATTTAGTTTAACTTTATGTTGTGATATCACGCTATTTCCATTTCACAAAATAGACAAAATATTCAAGTTGTTATTACCAAGCATATGATATATGCCTACAAAGAGGTTTCATATAATATTTTCAGTACTGAAATGCCCCGCACTCTCCTTTAAGCAAATAAATATGAATACTCAAAACGCTTAAATGCAGCTGAAAATTTCCGCATTGTTTCGCTAAATGCGATCAGAATAGAAGAGACGCGAAAGGAGTTCCTTCGAGTCGTCCATAATATTGAATGGGATGGACAAAGAAATCTTCATAGTATTCTAAAAGGAAGACCGAAAATTCATTTGCTAAAATGCATTTTTTGAAGTGCATTTTTTTTAACTTTCTTAATTCTCCATTAGTTGAGCAGATGCTCCTCAATTCCATAACAGCCCATAAAGGCCCATTGCACACATTCGATTTGTGACGGACAAGTCATTAGGAATGCAAAATGCTAGAGAAACGATTATTTTCTTAAAGTACGCTGACAGCACTTAGGTTTTAGACATATATCTTCGTAGCAATTTTCCTCCAACCGCTGGAAAAAACCCTGAGGGTAAGTGTCTCTTTTCTCAGATTCTTCTGTATCGATGAAGTAGGTGGCCAAAATTGCTATCAATGCAATTAAAAGCGCTAAATTATTCTGTGACATTTTGCTGATGATTTCTACTCTGAAAACGCCTATTTGTGCATGGATCTTTATACTGACAATTATCTTTGTTTGTTTGTTTTTTCAATTTGTGAAAGGTAAAAAGGTTTTTTTTAAAAAAAATTTCTGTGAAAGAGGCATGGGACTTAAAAAATACTCTTAAAACTCCTAGTAAAACAATAATTTTTGACATCTTCTCTAAATAGCACAACATTTTTTTTTAAATTACCAACAGAAATTCTTAAAAGCATATAAAAAATGAATTATGTTTTAAACATAATCGGACAAAATAATAATTATTATTACCATTGAAAATAATTCAGAACTCGGAAATAATAATAAATATGTTCAGTTTAATGCTATATCCAAAGTAGCATAGCCTGCTGAATAAGATTGCGCAATATGATCCTATATTATAATCTATTCAATATTTAACAATATTATACAATATTGCGAATAGTGTTTAAATACAATAATACAATATATGTATTAGGGTGGGTCGAAAAGTTGTTCACATTTTTTTAAAAGCACGCTAAAAAATCATGCTACATGGACTCAAAATAATATGTCCGTTATATTATCACATCATAATTGTTTTCACTTCCTGCTAAAGTGGCAAACAAAAATCAGGTATTCGTTATAATTGTAGAAGTACGTCGAATGGAGTAGCCAACATTCACTACACGTGTCTTAGGGTGGGGAAGCATGCCGTGGTAGAAATGCACTTTACTCACATTTGCAGTACACATTCGTTGCAAATGTGGAAAAGTGTTTTGGGGGTATCGACCTCATTTTCAATATAGTTTCGACTGTAATACTTCATTTGACGCTTTTATTCGTTTTTTAATAATGGGCCGCACTCGTTTAGCATGGAAATGTCCGCCGTTTAGTAATTTAAGTAATATCAGAAGCAATTTTAGCCAACCTACGAGAATGTTATGATATTCTATGAGTGAAGCCGGCATACCTTAAAACATAATGACAAAACTAATAAAGAGCCTAGGTATAAAGAACCTGAAGACGTCATTGCGCCAAAAGTCAGAAAGCTTGCTGTAGTCAAAAGCTTCAACTACTGCTTTTCATCAAAAATGTGTGAAAGCAATGTTGAAAGCATAACCTGAAGTGCAGACACATTTTAAAATATCAAAGAATAAATTTGAATAGTTCCGCCATAACAATAAATAACTTTTTTTTTTCATTTCCGTCTGTATGTGCAAAAACATAGCTGCTGGAAATTTTCTCAGAGAAAAAAGAAATACCTGCGAGAGAAAAAAAAGCTCTCTAATCGATCAACCTGTAGAAGAATGTTTCACTAGCCCCGTGGATACTGCTACAATGAATACAGCTTCGAAAAAAATAGCGACTGAAACCAATCATGGTTTCTGTTGAAAAAATAAGAGCACAGCACTTTAATGTATTACTATTGATTCCATTAGAATCTAGTCGATTGGATGAGGATTCGAATAACCTGAATACTCTAAACAGTTCTTTTCGATAAGCCTAATGTAAGCCTACCGTTGCAAACGTTACAATAGATTACTTTATATTTTCAAGAACGTGTGATATATACGGAGTATCGGATAGGACAGAAGCAGCTGTATTTCATCAATTATTCACCCCTTTGCCTTGGAAATTATTGATAAAAATGAGTTTTGATGTAAAAGAAAGGCATTGTTAAAACTAGCCACGGAACAAGAGAAAGTCCCCAAAAAACTGCCTTTTGCTTTGAAGAGGAAATATAAAAGTTTGATTCTATCAAAAAAATACATAAGAAGTATTATTGGCTGTTGGATATTATAGTATAAACCTTAAAGTTGTAAATATGAAGATGGCATACGTTTAGTTAAAAAACGTTTGGATAATTGTAACAATAAATTATTTGTTTACTGTATATAAACGAATTGTTCTTCTAACACTGATTTCAATATAATCGTGGTACCACATCTGGATCCAAGACCTTTTAAAGGAATAACGGCAAAAGTTTAGAAAAGCGTGAAAAAAAGTCTATTGAACTTTTTGAATGCATTGCAACAAAATAACCTCAATTTTTTGCTCCGAGACATTAGTGTAAAACCAACATATTTCTACAAATTAATCTCCACAATTTCGAGAAGAAAATTTCTTTAAGATTTAATAAGTAAATCGTCCTTCAAAATTTGTCATGGCAGTTAATTGACTAATGCTGTTCGTTTTCTATTTTGTATGTTTCAATGCAATCTACTTATTAAAAATTAGACATTACTGCAAAATAATTACGGAAGGTTTATACTCAAAACATTTAGCAAACTGGTTTGCTAACAAAATTCAAATTTCCTGTAAGATGACAAAATTCAAATTTGCTAGTCACAGGATATTTCCACATAGCGACAATCGAAATAGATCCAATAATTCACAGAAATACTTATTTTGCACGATCTGAAACCTTCTGAGCGCATTGCTCAGAGACGTGATCAGCACACATCCATGCTCTAGTAGCCCATAACATTTTGAAGCCTTGCAGAATTGAATATATATATATATATATATATATATATATATATATATATATATATATATATATATATATATATATATATATATATACTCCGACTGTTTCAACTTCCTTCTTTGAATTTCAATGCATCCTCTTATATGGAGCTTATATATTGCCGGGAGAATGCATTTCCTCTAACAGTATTGAAATCCGTACCTGGCAAAGGTATTCAACTGTTTTGGCTGTCAATAAATAAAAGCATAACTGTTTATATTACGCCTTCCGTGTCACTTGCAAGCAATTGGAATAACAGTGAAGTCTGTGGCAGAAGCTTCAGTTAAATTGTGTAAAAAAAACTGAGAAAGAAGATTTGTTAAAATGCCAATATAACCACGAAAAGCTATGTCGAAATTCTATAACAAGTAAGACTTCTATTAAGCTTTAAAAGTAATGATAATATATTTTTTAATTTGTTTATGTAATAATAATGCTTAAATGCTACTCATGCAAGATCAGTTCCCTTTTTCAAGGACATATCTGTAAACTTTTATTAAAAAGGAAAAGTCATTTTAAGTTTTTAATATAATTAGAGATTCAAAATATGTAATTATGTGTTCATGGAAGTGAATATGGAGGCAGAAGATGATATCCCATTGCAAAAGCATTTTGCATGTGAGCTCAAAATCCTTTTCGGTATCCTTTACTGTCTGTGCCAGACGGAAATTTATTTCTCCATGTTATAATGATTCATCCTAATATGTTACTAGGAACAGAAACCAAATAACAACAAAAATGCGAATCGAATCTCCTTTAGAAAATAATATGTCACTTAGATATGTCAGATGAAATTTGCTGATTTTTTGTAAGTTCATTCTCCACAATTTCCTTTGCCATTCTCAAAATATGTTTACAACTTAATAGATATCTACTGCATTTCTCCCAGTGGTTTTAAATTATCCAGCTACAAAATTCATTTCTAACCTCGAGTCATTTCGTTCCCTTAGAAATTCCACTTGAGATCTTTCTTGTATATAAAAAAATTCGGATTCCAATCTACAATGACCAGCCAGATCCTTAAAAAGACACTGGAATGAAAAACGATCTCAGGGAATGATCATCGGTAGAAACTTCTGGTGGCAATTTTCAATAAAAAAATTGGATAAAGGAATTTAAGAAGTTTGTCCCATTAGTAGAATTACAAACTACAGCATAGGAATATGATCTATTGATTTTTTATGAAGCATATTCCGATGAATCATCGAAAATACCACTAAATCTCATAAATAATAACATTAAGTTGGAATAAATTCTAATACTTTTATTATTTATACTTAGTGCTCCTATGAGAAGTTCAAATGATAGATACCTTCATGTGGTAATTAATGTCTGTCGCTGAATATTTGAATAAAACTCAATAATTACTTTAATGTATTGAAATGTATCGTGACATACTCTTTGATAATTACTTCAATTACCAAACAATAATTGAAGTACTATTTTCTCATAAAGTGCCATTTTCAATTCTCATTCGTTTTCTGAGCAAAACGCTGTATATAATATTTGCTTTTCATGATGGAAAAATTATAGAACGCATTCTAACCCCTTTATTATTTAAAATCGTCTTCCACATATCATCTCATGTATGAGACCCACTTTCAACGTTCTTTTTACTAATTACATCTCCCAGCTATGAACCAAATTTCTTTGATTAACTGGAATATCTTTTTTTTTAATCAGAATTTTACTTTTTGTTTCCTTTTTAAGAAAAAGTAATTTTTATTTTATTACTTTGCGACAATTCAATTAAATATATAAATAATATATATTAATAATATAATATATATAATAAATAATAATATAATATATATTAAATATATAACTTAAAATTCCACTGTGTAATTGGTTAGTGTTTAAATTAGATTAAATGTGTTTCTTGTATTTGTCAACATTGCAAAACTATTCGTAACTTTTTCTAATTATTTAAATATTTTTTTCTATTAAATAAAGACATTTGCTTACATTTATTTGCTTGGTTCTGTTTTAACTGTAAATTAAATGAAGTTAGAGTGAGTGGAATCTTTTTTTTATGCTCATTATTAAAATTTGTTTTTTTTTCATTCTTATTCTAATGACAAATTTATTTTCATAAAACTTAAATTCAAGACAGTATTAGTATAAACGGCGCCTTTTTTTTAAAACCAAAGTATGGATTTAAACTCAAACTAACCAGAAATTTCAGAATACCTCTCAACCTATAAAATATTTAAGTATTTATTTGGACAGAAATATTAATAATCCTTTAAAATTTTTCATTTTTTTTCATTTGATGGCTCTGGAGAGGAAAGGAGAATGAATAAAACTGTTTATTTAAAACATTATCGTTTTAAAGGTCATTTTATATTTTCTAATCAAAAATGTTTTAAAATGCTATTTGAACATAACAATCCTTAGAATAATTTTCGTAGCAAAAGTAATCCTTCCTTTGATTGCAAATGGTATACATTATTTTCATATAATCTTGGATCTGATGGCTATATTAAATCATTTTAGATCATAGTTTCAATCATATCAACATTTTATTCCAAAGTGCGCATGAATGACTCATTTACGTTTTGAATATAATATAAACGAGCCCATTAAACCCCCAAAGACAGTACGTCTGAAAAATAAAAATTGAAGAAATTCATGCTTATAAAGAATTAATATTCAAAATTATTTTCATCATTACATTCTAGTTTTTAAAAAAAGCAATATGTAAATTTTTCAATGACTAGGAAATAATTTATTAATCCTCTTAAACTTTTTAAGAAAAGATTTTTAAAAAAATTATATAACCACCCTTTTTTTGAATGTTTCAAATATTAGCAATACCATAATTACTTGAATTAAAACTAGAATTATTAGATCAGTTAAGCATTACGTATAAGAAAACATAAAAATTCAAAAGATTTTTAAATTAATTATTTAATTTTTGTGTTTTTCTTGAGGTATTTTGTTTCAGAATTTGAAACACAAAAATAGTTTAATGAAGGATTTCCAAACTTTAAACTTTTTCTTTAAAAAATTCAGTCGCATGGAATAAATTAATTTAAAATTTGTTAAAATTTGACCTTTTTCAGGATAATTTACTAAAAAAGGCCAAGGAAATTTTATGAACATCCATTTTTTTAGTATCTGACAACAGTTCCATGTTTTTAAATTTCTGAATTATATTCACTGGCCATTTCCAATCATTTAAATAGCAAACTATTTCTTATGCTATACAAGGATAATGCTCTACAAAATAATTGATTATTTATATTACAAATGGATAAGTTATAAGCCATGGATAAGTTATAGATTTTTTTCATCTCTCTTATCTGTTGAAAATACACCATACGACGTTTGGAAAGGCTATAACTTTGGGTAAAAGCGACTGATTCTTGTATTTGTCGAGCCAAGGAAAAGTGCTAGGCGATAAGTGAATGCATCGAAATAACAAAACCTTTTTTCAAACTGAGAAACTCCAAGACAAAAACATATTTAATGTTGTAATATATGTAACAATATTAGTATTTGCCCTGAATAAAAAATTTCTGCTTAAAGGTATCAGAATATACTGACGACAATTTAATTCCTGATTAACAAAGGCGAACACCATAATTACAAAATAGATTATTAATAAAATCTTGAGGATTGACTGGGTACCACAAAGCAGTGTCTTTCAAGATGTATTTGACTGAGCCAAATACTGCTTAATAAGGATCCCTACATACTATAGCCTTGTTATTCACTAACCTTGCTCCGTTTGATTTCTTTCTATTTCCTGTAGTCAAATTTCAATTAAAAAGAACTAGAATTCAAACTATGGATGAAATGAAAGCAAAAGAGATACAGGTCATGAAAAGGCTTTCAAGATGGGGCTTAAAGAATCGATTTGAAATAGAATATTCATTAGTAGCCATGTAGAGATCAAACACATTAAAGTAATTATTAATTATTTTCTTCTTTTTCAAGTTTCAATTAGTTCATTCATTTTAAAACGGAGATAAAATCTTTTCTTTTCTTCAAAAATTAAGTTATACATTTTTAAAAGATTCAAATAGAATTTTTTTAACTAAAATTTCAAAGTAATACCTACCTTTTATTTCTTATTTATATAATTGTTTATTTGCTTATTTATTTTTGAAAGAGAATTCATTGATAAATTAAAATTTCGCCACGTCCATAGCTATAACAGGTTCTTTATAGTTATATTAGTATTAGCGATATTAGTATAAAAGAAATAAGCCTTTTTAGCAAAATTAATTAGCCCATTGAAGACTATATAAGGCATCCGATTTGGAAGAAAAGTACTCATTTTAACAACTCTTTTTTATTTAAAAAAATGTAAAAACAAATTCTCGGAAACCATTGCTAAAGATTTCTTTCCAGAAATTCAATAATTGAAAAAATATTCGAAATAAATTATTCTGTTCTTTTTGTTATCTTGAAAGAAAATTCGGAATGTCACTACGATTAATTATGTGTGATTAAGGTACAAACGATACGACAATATGGCTGAAAAAAATGCGGCCCTGTTTAAAAGGAATTCAAGGATAATATTTTCAATTCCAAGTGATATTTTTTCAACATTTTAAAGTATTCCTAAATGTTCGTATGTTGTGTTCAATTTATCAATACAATTAATCGAGGATTTGGAAGTAAACAATAAACATATAAAGTGAATCACTTCTTTAAAAAAGACATAGGAAAATAATATAATAGAAAAGTAAATGAATAAAAAAAGACACTAGAATTGTTTAAAAAGCTGCATCTTAACTAAAAAAAAAAATCTCATATTTTAAATCACTTCCCATCGAAGCTGAGTAGTTATCAAAATATTTAAAATAATAAGAAAACTCTAGTGACAGTGACTCTCTGGAGTCAAAAAATGATTTCACTATTTTTAGTTCGTATGTTAGTTCATGATCTCTTGATATGTCAGAAATAGTCACGTGTATTACAACATCCTCTATTTTTTTGCCGTTTTTGGTCAGCATTCGAAGGCTTCTAAAATAATGAAAATAAAGTCTTTCCTATATTTATATTTTTCTACTTTGTGTTTATAGCAGAATCAGGTATTTAATCAACTCTGAGATATGTATTTTTTTTTTTTCGAATGTTATGATTATGATTTTTGAAATATTGATCATTCTTTGGTTTTTCTTTACATATTCATTAAACAAGCATAATATTTCATTTCAACGATTTTTTTTAGTTTTTAACAATTTATAATAAATTAATTAACATTTTGTAAAAGTTTCAGATAAAAATAGATGGATTTTTTATCATGGTATTGATGAATGGAAATTAATTTTTCTCCATGTTGTGTTTTTGCTTATATACTATTTTCCGAAAGCCTTTTTTCAAACTTAAAATAGTTGTGAGAAATATTTTGTGAATATTCTAAAATATATGCATCATAAAACTTGCTGTAGAATTAGTTCCGAGATTAATAATTGTTTTAAAAGGTTCAGTCAAAATTAATCCATTTTTCAGAATTTTTTTTACATGTTTCACAATAAAAATATATAAAAACAAATATCTTTAGTATAAGGAATTCCATAGCAAGTTTTGTGTAGAATATAAGTTGCTAGCTGGAAAACAATTTTGTAAAAAAATCTGTATTTTTAAAAAAAAATATTAAAAAATTTAATAAAATATCAATTTTAAAAAAATTTATCTTCACAAAAAATTTTGAAATAATTTAAACCTTTTTATGAGGAACGCTTATGGAATACTGTTCTACATAAAATACAATTAAAATGTAATTCCAAACATTAAAATTTAAAAAAAAATGTTTGTATGACACGGTGCCATTTTAATTACATTTAATTATTATTATTAAGAATTGTTACTTCCTTGTAAAACTGCTCGAAAAAACTGAATGAATACCTTTTTATTGTAAGATTCTAAATGCACTTAGATTCCTGTACTACACATCAATAACGTACGAAACTTCTCTATGTTTTTCTAACACAAAATATATAATTTATATTTACATATTTTGTGTTAGAAAAGCGTTGATTCTTATAAAATTAATTTTATAAGAATTTAATTTTATAAGAATCTAAATAGGTTATTAGTTACTTTTCTTAGGTATCATATTTTTTAAAAACTCCTTCAAATTAATGGAATCTCAAATTTATCAGGAAATTTAAAACTTCATTTAAATATAATGTATTGTTAAAATGCAGGAAGTGAACATTTGGATAAGTGAGCCGATTAAACAAACAAATAGCTTGAATTGTTTTCTATGTTTAAAATGTTCCTTTGGTTGTCAGCTGAACGATTGATTAATCATGCGTACAAAACACTCATCCAATTATTATAACACAATATTTATTTAATAAAGCGAAGAAGAAGTGCATTGCCCTATTTCAAACAGATTTGATTATTTCTAATTATAAAAGAACTAATTAATAATGAAAATACTTTTCTAATTTATTTCGATTAATTTATTTAAATATAAAATTCATAGGCTTATTAGATGATTCGTTGTACTGTATAATTTATTTCAAATTCATAGTTGCCAAAATGAAACTAATAAATATGTACGCATGAGACATTTAATTTTATAAAGTATGCTTTACTTAAAACCAAGCAAGCAGATGAAGTAATAGTGATTGGATTTATTACGCTAATAAATCGGTCACAATTAACACATATGAATAGAGATTATCGAGGCTGTGAAAGCGTTCATTAATTTTTAGATCTAGTCTAATAACTTAATAAACAATTGGATTATCAAGGCTGCAAAATGAGTGCATACGTTTTAAGATCTTGTCTAATGACAGTAAAAAAATACACCTTTACTTTAGATTATTGCTTTGGACATTTTTAATTTCACATGATGAATATAGTTTCGAGAGGAAGATAAAATCCATTACTTTCCTTAAAACTAAGCAAGCAGATGAAGTAATAGTGATTGAATTTATTACGCTAATAAATCGGTCACAATTAACACATATGAATAGAGATTATCGAGGCTGTGAAAGCGTTCATTAATTTTTAGATCTAGTCTAATAACTTAATAAACAATTGGCCTTTAGTTTAGATTTATATTTTGGAAATTTAGAATCTACAACTGATGTTTTGCTTCACATGGACAGAAATTCTATGCATGATTATGCCATTTTTAATACATAATACACTTTCAGTGATAAATCCAATGAATATAGACATTTCCATTTTATACATCCATCTCAATGAATGCATAGCATTCTATTTAACATATTCTGTCCATTGAAATGCATTATTCTACTTAACATTTAAATTCATCCTTTTATTAAAGAACATTATTATTTTTAAAACCAGTGGAATTTTTCTGCCCAAAACTTACATGCAGACTCTCTAATATTCATGTTAGAGAATGTCTTATATTGCATTGGCATAGAATACTTACAAAATATTGACTTTTGGCGTGAATTTAACATTTTACTGAATCTGTCGTGTCATCGTTGGCGAGTTATTTGGCGATAAATCCCTATAATGCGTTAATAATATCCAAAAATCGGATTTCTGTTTTAGCCACGTTCACGTTTTTCTCAACAGATTTAAACAAAGATTTGACACGAAATTGCAATTGTAGTCACAAAATCCCATACTTAATTTAATAAACTTGAGTAATTAGTTTTGAATTATCGCGTTGACATTTTTTCTGAAAGTACAGACTGACAGACAGTCAACTCTTTTTTCGGATTTGGCTCTAAGTTTGATATGTGTTTACTCTATAGATATTAAATCTGTGTACCAAATTTTATCTTTTTCGCTTTTTAATTTTTGTAATTTTTATGTTAACTTTTATTTCGAACAGCCGGACAGGAAAACTTCCTTTCAATGGATATTAATCAAAATGTGACAGAAATCTTCGCATTTGGTGTACAGACTGTACACCAAATTTCAACAGTCTAGCTCAAACAATTTTTGAGTTATCTTTGTCACAGACATACGACAATTTTCCAAAAATCAGTTTTTCGAACTCAGGAAGATCTAAAACGGGGAGATTCGTCAAAATGTCGAGTTCGAATTTTTTGACGAATGCTGTACGTTCTCTATACTGTGTCTATGAAAAAGTAAAAATTCAAACACTATTTAATTGTAAAAAAAATTCTAGCCAGAGCTATATGATCACACCTGAATCCTCAACAAAATAAATTAAACAAACAAAACAAAATATTTCTTTTTCTGAAAGAAAATCTGTAAAAAAAAATCGGTAATTTAAACATTGTGGAATTAATTAACTTGTCATGGTTAATTTTACTTTTTCAAATAAATCGACATAAAATATTTTGTTACACTTCCAAGAAATGAAAGAATTCAGTCAAAGTCCTAAAACATCTTAAAATATTAGACACATTTTTCGACCATTATTTAAGACTCATGTTTTCTACATTTCCCTTTTTTGCGATCTTGGTCAATTTTTATGGATCAACATATCTTTGCTGTGCTTCTCCCAACGGTCTTATCTCTGGTATTATCCAGCAACAAAAGCCCTTTCAATCCTCGAGTTATTTCAATCGCTTAGAAATTCCAGATGAGATCTTTCTCATAAAAAAGAACTAGGAGAATTCTAATCTGCAGTGACCAGGCAGACCCTTAGAAGGATTTCGAGATGAAAAATGATCCCAAGAGATGACCGTTGGTCAAAGCTCTTATTGTCTATTTTCAATAGAAAATTGGATAAAGGGATTTTGGCAGTTTTATCTGTTACACTTCTAGCTGTTTCGGTGGGAACGTGATTCATTGAATTATTTATGGAGCTAATTCCGATAACTTGTTACTGAAGTCATTAAATGCCATAGCTATAAAATTCAATAAATTATTCTTTTATTCATTGATTTTCAACGATGAGTTATCAATTTAAAATGGCATTAAATTTTTCTGAATTCATAATTTGTATAGTAAATATTTGAACTTTTCTATCTTAATTTTAATATTTAAAAGAAATTCATTTTCGAAATATTGTTTTAATAGTAATTATATATAGGTAAAGTTCCATAGTCATAGTAGTATATTACTCCGTGATTCTAATAAATCAAATATACTTTGTAATTTTTTTGTGTGTATTTAAGCTAAATGGTGTTCTTCAATAACTCTTTTAAAGGAATAAATTAGGAAATATCACATTCAAAAATTCATTTCATATTTCCTATTATATAATAATAATATTAATTGAAATAAGTATATTTTTGCATTACATATTATCATTTAAAAAAATAAAATTTGATAAATTTAATAAGATAATTTTAACGTAACTGTCAATTATTCTACAAATGATAAATTTCTAATCATTCTGGAAATAAGTAGTTCTCCACTTCATTTAACAAAATAAAACGTAATTAAATCATGAAAACTGTTTTATTATCTCCTATCAAAATCTAGAGTTTAATTTTTTTGAAAATTAATATACTTTTTTATATGCTATGTACACTAGAAAGGAAAAATAAAACAAATTGTTAAATGCAAGTATATAAATATGGTATATCGAAAGCCATCCAATCATTATTAAAAAACTACATCATTAAGGTTTTTTACTGTTTCTTGTGCTGTCTCTATTTCTTTAGAAATTGGGTGAAAATATTTATTTTCAATCATTTTTTTTAAGCCGCGTATCAACAAAATGCGCAGGATGTAGCCTGGAGGCGAATTACTGCCATATGCTTTTCCATGTATTTGAGATCTTGAACAGAGAAACAGCCTCCAAACATCAAACTGCATGTAAAAAGTACGAACAAGCAATTAAGAAACATTGTTCAGAAGTAACGAATGTATAATAATATAACTTGTCTATTGTTTGAATAATTTATAGATAAACATTGTAGATAATAATTTGTAGAACATTAAAGGGGCTTCCATTCTTAATGCTGCTCCTACAAGCATGCTTATTGCTATGCTTTTTTTTAATTATTATTTCTCCTCCTCTTTCACCATTCTTTATGTCAATTATGATTATTGTCACCAATCAACAGAAGCAGTCCTTACTCCGGTTGAACAGTCACATGTTTATTTCGACTAATAATAATGATGAATGTGTGTATGTACATTCGTTCCTTCTATAAGACAGATCAGTAGACTTAAAGTTATTAATTTCTGCCCAATAATATTTTGGAAAATGGAAATGTGCATCTCGGGAAATCTTTGTTTAGATTTTAATTATTCAAAAGTTTAGCAAAATGTCCATGCTCACCTGACATAATTTCCCAAAACATCATAACACAAATCCATTTTTCACACAATAATAAAATTCCGAAAATTTCTTTGATACAAATTTTGTAGCAGGAAAATTTTTCGACTGAATTTCAGTTATTTGTAAAGTTAAGTTCAAATGTTTTTTCAATGGTTTCATCGTTGTCATTTTCATTACATTTGCAATTATTTCAACTTAGAATTTTCGTCCATTTCTGAATATGAATAAAAAAATATATTATATGATTTTGCTGAATAGAATTTTTTTTGAATACTCTGATTTATTTATTGAATAATCTGAATTATCTAATTTTATTGAATAATCCTTTGAGATATTACTTAAATCATAAATGATGAATATCTTTAGTATGCTCAAACGGTCATTTCTGAACTACTTTAATTTCTTTCCTTGCATTTTTTATGAACATGCTTAAATTCAGCAAGCATATTATTAGAATTGAAGTTCATGAGTTTCTGCTATAAAAAATTGAGATGAATTGAGAGTAATAAATTAAGAATTACTCTTATTTCATTTTAACTAAAAACATAACAGAGTAGCATTTCATTTTCATACTAAAAACATAACAGAGTAATTTCTAAACTGATAGGAGGCATACATCTATCAAATTTTCAAGTTTAACAATATGTTGCGAAGAGAGTCTTTAAGATAAGTAAAATTGGCGCAGTTTGACCAAATTTAGTCCTTACGCATATAAAACCAAATATCAAAGTCAATCCAATCCTAATATTAGTAATTGAAATTGTGTTTCTTTGAGAAAAGGATAGCTTTTACCTTTCTTTTCCAATCGTATGGTGAAGAAAAAAATATAAAATATTAAATTAAAATGTTCTTATCCATTGCACAAATAATTCAATTCATATCGAATTCTATTTGTCGTGGGTAAAAATGAGCACTCTTGAAAATCAGAAAAATATATTTTCTTTTATCTCGATTCGGCTGGCTCCGGGGATTTTACCACACATTTGCAACATCTCATACATTCCCACGGCGGATCGAGCTATCAGTCGGTTCTCAAATGTCAAGAGATAATGCTAGGATATATGTTCCACTTCACCGAGATTGAAATGCGAGACCTATTTTACTTTGCACTGGATCTGAACTAGAATTGAATTTCAAACTTAAAATTCATACAATAAGCTGAAAATGTACCCTACTCAAACTTTCCAGATGCTCTTTTGAGTCTTTATATGATTGTAAAATATTTTTATAATAATACACAGCATGTGCATTCCCAAAAAAAAAACATTCTAATGCAAAAATATTTTATTTTTGACTAGTCGCCTCAGATGCGCAGCTGGTTCATCTCGGATATTGATTGTAATCAATTTCGATTAAATCACATATGCATAACTTATTTTCATGATTCCGCCAACAATTACTTTTAAAAATCATATTCTGTGTTCATTATATAGTACTTGGAGGTTTTAAACTGAAATTCTCTTCACAGTGCTAATAATAAGTAATTTTTTGGTTTATTTACTTTCATACATTCGTTGTACAAGTATTTTCATAAGTGTTTTACTCTAAAGTTAGTAAGCAGTGGTTTTTGAAGAATCAAAAGATTAAAATTAGACTGAAATTGTACCAAAAAAAATTGTCCACTCTTTTTCATTCAAGTTGTCTTTTTTTTCTAATATTTTTAGTCACTTTATGTGATTTATTTACATTCATGTATATGAATAGGTAAAACTTTTAACTAAATATAATTTAGTATCAATTTTACTTTGTTGTTTTGCACAATATTTATCATAGAGCAGTTTAATTACGTTAGCCCTTATTTTCAGCAATATGCACAAAGACCCATTGACGATCCTGAAAAATTATTAATGATATAAAAAAACGTGCTTCACTCGCTTCATTTACACAGAAATGGTAAAATCTAAGAAATAAAAATTACGTAATCATAAAATGAGATCATATCACAATATAATAATACATATGCGCAATAGTAGGCAGTAAAAATTTCCAGAGGAATAACTGCTTTAAAATATAATAATGTGCGCAGGCTCTCTACAGATATTGGTATACTCATCCTCCTTGGCGATTTTAGATCATTGGACCTAAAATTGCCAAGCAGGATGAGTATGTGCATTACCGAATGATGTTTTAAAGTTTTAATTATAGTTTTATTTAATTAAAATGTATCTAAAAATTCGATGTTTTTATAACTTTCTATTATGGAAAAAAATTGATTTTTATATCATCTTAAAATTAATACCAATTTTTTGCTGTATAATTTTATTTCAAATTTTTAATAGTTTTTAAATAATATTTTAAACATATTTTACACACAATATGTTTCATGGTTTAAGGAAAGCTGAAATCATTTTGTTTGTTACACTAACATTATTTCTTGGCCATTTTTTTTCTTTTGTTGATAATCAAAATAAAAATATTTGACTTATTTTCCTACGTTGAGTATGTTTTATTTTATGCATGTCTTTAATAAAAAGTTTAAGATTTGTTAAAGTTTTACAATTACGATTTAGCTTCATAAACAAAAACTGCGAAACGTTTCAAATGTAAAGATTAATAAATACCGCTACTCTTTCCTGTGATATAACTGAATGTATAAAAATATAGACAAAAAATGTGAAAATGCTCAGATTTATAAACACATCGGTGTAATAATTCTAAAATAATATTAGTTATATGTCTATCAAAATTTGACGTTTAAAAATATCTTGTCATAGACTCCATGAAGATCAAGTCATGAAACATATTTAAATGAAATTTTGATCCCGGCAAACCAACTGGTCACCAAAGGCGGCTAGAAAGAAATAACTAGCAAAATAATTTTTCAATGGCAAATGTTTTACAAAAAATGTTATTATTTTCCAAAAGATAACATTTAACCATTCTTTTGATTTGCATTTGACGAATTCCGGCATCTAGGGAATCGAAAATAATTATTTGAGTTTAAATAAGAGTGATTCAATTCTCTCGTTACCATTTGTTCTTTCACCGAAATAAATCATAATATCCCTACGTGATTCTCAAATTCCCTAAGTCGTGTTTTCAGGGAATCCTTTAAATCCACTTTCACGAAAGCTTCTGCTGGCAGACCGGAACGGCCGTCGATAAGACCACTCTTTCGGGTCAACCATTGATCAAGGAGATAAATTCATCACTTAAGGGTATTTTCCTTTTCAACATCTGCTTCAACAAAGCTCAGATATAAAAGCAGATTTCCTCCTGGTCATTATTCCGGAGATGGATTGAATTTTCTCTCCAAGAGAGAGTTGAGGTTCGGATTGCCGCCTTATCCATTCTAAAGGCGAAAGCAGGAGATTCCAGTTTGTAAATAGATCTTAAAGTATTGTATTATTTAATTTAAAGACTAAATTTTAAATAATTTGTTTCTTAAAGCTTTCAATCGCAATAAAAGACAGAACAAGAATATAATTTTAAACATTTAAAGTGAAGTAATGTATTACCTCTTTTATGTATATAGAAATTTAATAAATTATTTTGTTTTGAATTTTCTTTTTAAAAATAACAGAAACTGCGGTTTCTGTTATATAACTGGCAAATTTATTTTACAATTTTTAAATTCTATACAATGTTACAATTCTGATGTTGTTGCATTAAAGACAGAAAATTTCTGAAAAATTGTCCCAAACATTTGAAAGAAGAATTTTAAATAAGCTTGAGTATTCTATACAATTGTAACAGTTTTTAACTAATCTTTATATGCATATATAGTCAAAAACTGCTTCATTCGTATAGAAAATCCAAGCTTATATAAAATTCTTCATTTAAGCTTTTGGGATAATTCTTTATTTGTTTATATAGTCAGAAACAGCTGCATTTGTATAGAAAACTCAACTTTATTTAAAATTAATCATTTAAATGTTTAGAATATTTTTCTAAATTTTCCGTATTTAATACAACATTATACAATTTGCAGCTTTGTATAAAATTTAAAAATTATAAAAGATGCAGCAGTTTCTTTGATTGTATGATTCTAACATTTAGCACAATTTCTTTAAAATTTTGACCTCTTTTACATGAATTATTAATGGAATTTACTCATGCCTTTCATCTTCGAATTAAATTAATGGGATTTGATGTCGATTTTCAAGACATCTATCGCACCTATGTTATTATTAGCACCTATGTTATTAGTTAATATTTTTATTAGCACCGATATTATTATTGTTAATGTTGTTATTAGCACCGATGTTTTTATTAATTTGTTGTTCTTTCTTTAGTTACATATCTTTACTAAATAAAGAATGAGGTAATAAAGAATCCAATTTTTGCGAAGTAGCAATTTTTTGGTTATCTTTTGAGCAATTGTGAGAAAAAGAAAGTCAGAGATCTACTAATATTAATTATAATAATAACATAAAATTTTTACAGTAAATTCGGTAAAAATATTCAGAGACATTCCTATCTAATTCATAGAATAAAACATGAGTGAAATAATTTTATTCTAACAAACGTAAAAAAGGCTTAATGTTGAAAAATTTTATCTGAATTTTATAAATGAAAATTATTTCACTGAAATAGGGACATATAGTTTTACTTAGAACTTTATATTTTAATAATGTGTAAAGAACCATATAAATAAATTTATAAAAATCTCTATTTAAAATATAATTAGTAACAAATCTAAAGTAGCATTTGTTTCAGAAGTTATAGAATAAAAGACATAATATTACTCAAAACATTAAAAGAATAAAAAGTCAAAATGATGTCTTCCTCGATTAATATTATATTAGATTTGATGAAGAAGACCGATTATGGTGGGTTAATTATAAAATATCATTGAGTATCATATAAAGGGGGGGGGGGGGCAATTTTAGGAACTTAGTAATAATGATATACAGAAGTTACTTGCAATAATTGGTAACATTTAACTTCTCATGTCCCTTAACATCATGGAATGTTCACATTTATATACTTAATAATTTAATTGTACATGTAATATATTTGTTATATGCAAGTATAAATAAATGATTCGAACGCTATTAATCTTAATTAATGACACAAAAAAAGAGAAAATTAGTTATTATGTTTGAAATTAGTTATTAGAATTAGTTTGAAAATTAGTTATTAGAATATTATGTTAGATATGTAGAATTTTTGATACTTGTAAAGATACATTTATACATCGAAAGTTAAAACGTACAGAAAGATTGAAGTTTATTGTCAATTCCAAAATATATTTGTTATAAACTATTTGCTTGCTTTTAAAATCTACATGAAATTATTAATTATTATTAAAATAAACAAAAATAATTTAAGAAAAATATTCATTTTTGTTACATTTTGACGCTATTCAATTTCCTGAACATTAATTCTTTCAGAATTCTAACCATTTTCTAAATTTCTTCTACTAAGTGAAATATATTTATTTTAAGTAGAATTTTATCTAGTAAATCTTTTTTTAAAAAAAAAAACAGCTTTAATTTATTATTTTCCTTTAAGTGAATGATATTTAGACTAAATGTAATTAAATAAAATCTAAAGTTCATCATGCCAGTGGATGATTGAATAAGTCATAACATATTTTATACATGTAAATACAAATAGTAAAATTAAATTTTTTAAACTCTAGTTTTGATTACAAGTATGTATTTTTAAGAAAAACAATGATTAGATAAGTTGTTTTCGAAATTTATAGATACAAAATGTTTTTATAATCTGATGTAAGCTATATTTTCTGTGCATATACCATTAAAAAATATGTGACGAAAATAAAATCTTTTTAATTTCATTTTTATATAATTGCGATATGCTATCTATTTAAAAGTTCCTACGTAAGTCTAGTTCAAAAGAGCATTCCATTGCCAACTTAAAATTAAATATTTTTAATTGCATTTTTATATAATTGTGATATGCTATCTGTTTAAAACTTCCCACGTAATACTGATTCAAAAGAGCATTCATTCCATTACCAAATTAAAATTAAATATTTTTAATTGCATTTTTATATAACTGTAATATGCTATCTGTTTAAAATTTCCCACTTAACTCTAGTTCAAAAGAGCATTCCATTGCCAAATTAATTTTTCGATTTCCAAAAAAAAGAAATCACTTCAGACAAAATTCATTTCTATATTTCGAAATAAAATTTCCTGAGATTTTACATCGTTAGGATAATGAGTTATTCCCACTTCAGTAGTTTGAATAAGAATTCTTTAATTCAAACTATTTTTAAAAAGTTTGGAAATTCCTTATGTTAGTCGAATCTCATATATATCACAAACTTTTAAAGAATTATTGAAAATAAAATTTTACGGGGATTTTAATGGCATTTCGAATAAATGAGGCATTTAATAAATGAGCATTAGTTAACAGAATTGAGTTCAAATGGCTTTGCTGTAACTGTTAAATGATGCATACAATCCGATTCACCCGGTTATAATACATATCTATACGAAAACAGCTTTAGTATAAGAACAGATAAATAAAATAACAATTATACAGTTTTTTGTAGTTTTAAAAGACAGTAATTAAATAATGGTATTTCTATAAAAGTTCATTTACTTAATGGATTATGCATGTGAATACATAATTAATCCAATGGGTGCAATGAATGTGTTATTTGGGTAGATAGAAAGTATATTTAGTATTCCTGCTATTAAAAATCAAAAGAAAGTAAATAAAGTAGAAAGTATGTATAAAGTAAAATAGTAGTTAAAAAAGGAGATAAAAGTCATATCACTGACTCTCCGACCCACCCGAAAGCACACGGATAAAGAAAACTAAATGACCGGACCGCCGCAACAGCAACATTGGCGGGAACTGTGGTTGAGTCCTAACGGCCATCACCGGCCACGGTACAAACCTTCCCGAAAGAAGTATGTCCTGTCATCGATGGAAGGAGCCAGATCCCTCATCTATTTGTGTACCCCCTAGGGTGGCGAAATCCAACCACTATACCGGAAGAATCTCATCCTGTTTACGAGGTGCCTCCTGGGGGGAAAAGCAGATATAAAGTAATCATAAGAAAAAAAGTACAATGAAAGTTAAAATATATTTTAAATATGATTGAAATTTATTTAGAATTTCTCTACGAGAGACTCAATTTTTAAGGTTCTGATTTGGCTTTCATGTTTTGGATAAAAAACAATTAAAATAAAAAAAAAATTAAGAATGTTTTGAAATATGTTAATTAAAAAAGATATATTTTTAGAATACGAAAATAAGTAGTGCGCTCTACAATATTTAATATTCTAAAAGAATATTAAATATATAAATTAAGCTGCTGTTTCATTTTCTAGAGATGCGAAGAGAGGAAATTTCTGAATTTGTATCTGAATTCTGGAAATAAAGTACTAATGCCTAGAATTCAAAATTAAGGCAAAATGAAGCTAGACTGATTTTAAAAAGATGCAGGCTTCTTTTATAGAACGCCTAGATTTCATTACACAAAAATAGATTTCAAAATAAAAGAAAAAAGTTAAAAAAGAAAATGTGTTATTATTTAAATATCCTCCAGCGAAATCATGAAGTCTTGATCATATCTAATTAAAGTGTTTTCTTTCTTCTTTAATTAAATGATAAATGAAATAGAGAATAAAAATAAATAAATAGTCTGCGTTTCCAAGAAATTTTATTTGAAATCTGAGTGAACATGAATCTTAAATTGAATAAAAATCGACAGAAAACTGTGACCTTATTAAATTTGATACAATCGTTTTGAAACTACTTTTTACATATTATTTTCATAATTAATTTATCTTTGATTTCTAGAGATTTTCAAATAACAGTGAAATACTGTTGCAGGAATTTCATTCAAATTTATTACGACATTTTTACCTAAGAGTTTTAGTAAAAAAAATTTAAGTACTTAATTAAAAAAGTATATTTCGTAAGAAATTAAGGACTTTTAAAAAATTTAAATACATATAGTTTCGATACTGATTTCACTTTGCATAAAAGTTTTAAATTAGTATTTCAACTGGTATTTTGAAAATATTCAGAATAATTAAAGAGATTGATTGATATAATATTATATGACAAGTTATTTTGCTTCTATTGAAATATGAAATGAAATCTGTATTGCGTTGATAAAATGAACTGTTTTGAAAAGTCGGAAAATAAAACTATGCAGCAATATTTAACAAATTAATAGTTTAGAATCTTTTCTTTAATATTTTTTTTAAATTTGAATTTAGACATTTCCAGATTTCACATTAAATCTCAAATTGTTCTGACATGAAATTACAATTTTAAAATATAAAAACTGGTCAATTATTGCTTAGAAAATCATCTTCTTAAATATTTACAAAAATGTGGGGAATAAGATATGAAATAAATGAACTCCAAATAGAACTAACCATTTAATATGTAATCTATATCTATAAATATTTAATATTTATAGATATAGATATTTAAAAATAACATTTAAAATTTTATTTCGCCTTTATTCTATATTATTCTGTTATTAAATGTAACAATATGTAATAATTATTAAGGTCATTATTATTGTAATAATTATTATGGTAACAATATGAATATAACCATCTTACATATTAAAGCATACTGATGATAATTCTGAAAATAAAATTACAATACAAATGAGGGCTAGTTATAAATAAGAATTTCTCTCATAAGAATTGCAAAAGATGTGATGACCACATTAAAAAAAGCAATTATGAAATTTTTTCTCTATCTTTATATTTTAGACCTCCTTGAATTCATGTAATATAATTTTTGTCATTTTTTGAAATTGTATTAATTTATTTGTTTGAAAGTGTGTTTGCAAGTACGATAACGGAAAAATGTAACTAGGTGGGTAAATGAAATTTTCCTTTGGTACAAGTATCGAACTTACTGAATTGTATGGAATTCTATTCCAAGGGCATGAAAGTGAAGATTGGTCAGCCTTCTGTCGATTCTTGCGCCCATGATCATAATTCTATTTTACAATTCTCAACATTTTATGGAGTAAGTTTTCTGATTTATTATTTCGTAAATTTATAGACGCCTCAGGTAAGTAGGATTGAGGGGGGGGAGGAAATGCTTATATCTTTCAGCATATTTTTAGATATATCTTAACGGAGGATAATGTTTGTCACGTTTGTTTAATACAAAAAAATGTGGACTATCTTATATTGTATCAACCATGCGAAATAAACTGAATTATTTTCTTTATACACATTCAAATTTCTTCATTTTACTATAAAATTACACAAATCTCAAAACTTTTCCCAAAATTTATTTTAGAGGCATTTTCCCAGTTATTATATGATTCTTCATAGGTATTAATTTACCTGTGGTGAATACTTAAATTTCCTTTACCCCCTTAGAAACTCCAGGATGCAGAAATAAATAGACTGTTCAAAATGCTCAAAAAACTATTTATTAAAATTTTAACAAGCAATTTAAACAAAACACTCTTCATTCGCTCACCCAATATTACTAACTAAAAGCCGGCGTCCTGGCATAGGGGTAGCGCGTCTTCCCCGTGATCTGGGCGTCCGGGTTCGAGTCCCGGTTTGGGCATGGTTGTTCTTCTGTTGTTCTATCTGTGAATGTGCCTTCCTGTAAAAAGGGGTTGTGCAAGCGAATGAGTGATGCGTGAGTGGCAAAGTCGTACTCTTGGCCCTAGTTGGCGCTGCTATAAAAAATAAGAGACGTTTCCCTCAGGCTTAAATCGCTGTCTTCGTAACGGCGGGCTTGTCAGTGGCAAGTGCCATAAGAAACAAACAAACAAACTAACTAAAAAAAATACAGCAGACTTGTTTTTATCAACTCCCCCTTCGCTAAACGCATGCGAACCAACGAGAATGGCAAATCCATTTCCAAAGGGAGGAACGATCTCTAGTTATATGTAACATTGCTAATAAATGATCGGAGTAATAATGGCTTTTATTCCATACACAAAAAGTAACTCCAAAAGTAACTGAAAGAAGGCATTCACTCGTCATAGGAAGATGTTGTATATAAATCAGTCAAACATAAGCGGATTCTGAAGCAGTTCACAATAACATGCTATTTTGAATTTATTTTAAAGTAGAAGATTTTCGGCATGACCATCACCACAAGTGAAACGCATCTCTTCGCTTGTTGAGTGGAGCAAGTTGGCATCGATGTCGTTGCCGGTTCATCGAATGGCATCTTTCAGTTCCGCCAAAGTGCCTGGTGAGCCATGGTAGAGACGAGATATAAAGTATCCCCGCAACCAAAAATGAGCCAGGATTAAATCTGGTAAACATGAGGTTCACTGAAACTAACAACATCGACTTATCATTCGGTCTTCAGAGAAAATGTTCAAAGAAAAGTATCTTGGATTTACATCTTGACCAAAATTTGTCGGCGTACTTCTTATTTTATAATAAACATTGATGTTTTGTATTTATTTCAATATATTTCGATATGAATACTATTAACCACTCCTATGTCAAGATGGCAGTCTCTCACAACGTCTTGTGAAGTATCCCTGGAATTACAATCTCGATTGCTATGATTTCATAAGGCCATAATATCAATCGAAATGTAACTGTACTTGTAACCTACTACTATCTTTTGGCTTTCTCAATCATAATTAAACATCATGGATTGAATCCTCGCTATTCCTCCTAGCCATGTCTTCCAAAATGCAATATAAAGTTTCTATTTTTATTAAGTTATTGGAAGATATTGTAGAGCATTTCTATATTCAAGATAGTCCTTAAAGATAATCATCTTTAACTTAGTTAACTTGCTTAATTAAAACAACTCTAATTCAAAACTCATTAACGACATTCAAGATATGTCTTCGTTTTGTAGTCATAACGTGTAGCTTTATCATATTAACTTACATTCGGACAGACTTCATCTGACTGAATTTCATTCAAAATAGGATAGAAATCTACAAATCTGGAATACATACCATATACCAATTTCATACCGTAGTTCAAAGCGTATTTAAGTTATTGTGTCCATATACAAGATATAAAAACTTTTTTTTAACTTATTTTAGTTAGAAATGATGATACTCATAAAAGACTCGAATTTGAAATTTTTAATGATTAAAATACTTTCTCATTGTATACTCCATGCACGAGAACCAAAAGAACATATACTTATTATACTTGAACTCTCTCTTATACTTACCTCTTATGTACTCTTATACTTCAACGTTTAAAAAAAGTTCATCTATTCAATGATAACTGTATGTTCAGCATGTAAATGTTTGTTAAAAATCCAGAAGAATAAAAAAAACTCTTAAGATTTTTATTTAGAGTCCTTCTTTGATAATTAAGTTGTACTTAGTGAAAGAGATTTAATTAAAAAGAATAGTATTTCTTCTTATGTCTGATAATTGTTAATCAATACTTTTTTGCCTGAAGATAAAAAGTAAAGGATAAAAATAACCTTCGAATCTAAAAGAAAAGATTAAAAAGAACTCTTCAGATATTTCCGTGCCGTTAGAGTTTTTTGTCAAAACGATGTGAACAGTTTGGATGTTATTTCAGTCGCTTTCCAATTAAACAGCCAATTTCCGTGCTGCTCAATATAAAAAAAACAACACATAATATAAAAAAATTGAAAAATAACCCTTTTAATTCTAACATCACTAATATTACTAATAATATTATATAATTTTCTCCTCTGTTGAATTACCACGATGCCGAAAAATTGTGTTATTGTCTATTTTCGAATGAAAACAAATGGTCTCTAAACCATTTTATTATTTTAAACATTTTAAAATTAATATTTATCCGTTTCTTATAGAATTTTCAATACTTCCAGCAAAAGTGAGAAATAAATAACGAATATTTTTTCTAACAAGAATATTGCCGCATATTTCTTATAACACGTTTGAAAACTTTTAGAGAAAAAGAGAATATGGTTACATTTATTAGTATATTTTATTTATTCATAAACAAAATATACTTTCAAAAATGTTTTTTTTTTTATTTATTTTAGTTAGAAAAGTGGATATTCATCAAAATCTTGAATTCGAATTTCTTTTAATGATAAAATTCATTCTGAAATACTGAAAATTAATATATATATATACACAAAAGTATTAGAATCAAGTTAATAGGAAAAACAAAAAATCAAATAAAAATTAAACCAAAAAAATTATAAAAAATATAAAAAAAGAATCCGGCCTGAAGACTTTTTCAAGGGTCACCCTCAGGCAGGGATTCAAAGAAAGGGATTTTTTCTGTGAGGAAATACAGACATTGTCTAATAATGATTCCTTGTGATCCGAAAATCCTCTGAAATTATGCTCAAGAGATATACCATTTTAACAGAAAGGAAATATAAAACAACAAATTAGAAGAAATTAACCACAACAAAGTAAAAATACAATAACAAAAATAACAATAAAAACAAAAAATAGCACTAAAATTAAAAATTAAAAACGAAAAGGCCAGTACATACCATCAACAGTCAAGGAAACTTTAAACTATCGATTGTGATTCCCTGTTTTTAAAAAACTAGCGGTAAATTATGTAAACAGATGTAGGCTCCCAGCGCCATCTATTGAGTGATCCAATATGCAAGGAAAGTTCTATTTTTATTTAAGCCAAAGGATTAATCCCAAACCATACCTTGTTTAATTAAAAAATTGACATTACAGTAATTTCTAGGAAATTCATTTTTAATTAAATTTTTAAGGAGGTTGTTTCATGCTTCAATATAAGAATTTTTATTATTGCAAACCCTTTTGATCCTGTTAACTTGTGAGAAAATTAGATTTTTGAAAATTTTAGAGTTTAGATTGGAATGGTAGTTACATAGTTTTGTTATTTTAAAGTTGAAATCATCCCTTTTATCGTATATACCAACTATTGTTTTATCATTAGCAATTTCGATTTTTAAATCCAGAAAGGTAGCCTCAAGTTGATTTTTATTTGTATCTTTTAGAATTAAATCTTTTGGATAGCAATTAGTAATAATATTAGTACTGTCGAAGTTAATCAAAAGTAGGTCATCAATATATATCCACCCGTTTATTAAATTATATTTAATTATTTTTTTCTCATAGTAATGCAGGAAAATATTAGCTAAAGCACTTGAGAAAGCTGTTCCCATTGGAATGCCCTTGACTTGTTTATAAAAATTAATACCATTAAACACGTAATTTTCAGTAATATTAAAATTACATAACTGAAGCCAGTTATTTTTAGGAATGCTATTTTCATTTAAATATTCGTCATATATAAAAGTGCAGACCTTTATTAATTTTTCATGAGGTAGATTAGTGTATAAATTTTCGAAATCAAAAGTATTAAGTTTATTAATGTTGTTATCTTTAAGAAAATCCAATACTTCTTTGTTACTAGAAATAATAAAGTTGTCTTCATTTTTTATTTTGTCCAGGATAATTTTTAAGTATTTAAAGAAATGTTTACCCGTATAGTAATTATAACTGCCAGTGCTACAGGTTACGAATCTGAATTTTAATTGATTTTTATGAAATTTAACTGTTGGGAATAAATAAGGATAGTTAAGAGAGCAAGTCTTAGTTTTGGTTTTTTTTTTGCGAAAGCTAGCATTCTTTTATCTAATTCCTTTTTCCCGGTGTTCTTTAAGATATAAGTTGCATTAGAGTTATATTCATTAATTAAAAGTTCTTTATAATAATATTTACAAATTAAACAGAAATTATTTGCTGATTTATCTATTACTGTAATAACAATTTTTTCTTTTAAATTTTTTATTTCGTTTTTTAATGTTTTACTAAAATAAATCCCACGTTCTTTAGATCTGTCAAAATCAGTATTCATTTTTAGTTTAATTTCCTTTAAAATTCTCACTTTCCATTCCCCGAAACCTTCCGCAGGCCAATGGTATTTTCTAGATAATTTGGCAATAAAAACATCCAAATCATTACCAATAGAAATCAAAATTTTGTTAGGTTTTATTTTTTCTCTTAATCTAAATTTTGTTCCTCTTCCTATCAAATCTCTTAAAGATTTGGATTCAATAATTTTTAAATTACCTGTAATAATATGACCTTTATAAATATCTATAAAATCTTTATATTTTTCTTTGTTACAGTAACAATCTGTTTTATTTATTTTATCTAAATTTTTGCTATAGTAATTATAATTACAAATTTTTTTCTTTAAAGTTGAAGTGTAACTAAACGCTATTGAAACAGTTGTTTTATCTGCAAGCAGGAAAAAATATATTATTATTATGTATAATTTCGGGTAATTTCAGATATTCGAAGTAAATATCCAAGAATTTAATCACACAGTGTTCTTTGAAAACATTATTTTTACTATTAAAAAGTAAATCGTTTTTTCCAATGTTAAGTTTACATTTAATAAGATCTAGAATAATACATTTAGTGTACGAATTTTTAAACTCTAATTCCCCGAATTTATTATTTAAAAACCATTTCATTTTATTATTTCTAAGACCAAAAATGTATTTCCTAATTTTGTGAATGTTTTCACTATTGTGTTCCAGATTACAGTAATTTTGAAATTCCTCAAATATAATTTGAAAATTGCCTCCTTTCCCTTTACCTCTTTTAAATCTTTTAGAAAAGTTATCTTTATTTAGAAAATTTTTAAATATGTTAAATTTTTTATAAATGCAATTATTGTTTAAATTTGCATAACCTTCCCCATTTAATTTACTATTGAGACCATAAGGAAATAAAGTTTTCAGGTTGCAAATATAAATGTTTTCCAGATCTAATCTTTTGTTTAATTCGTTAATATTGTCTTCTAGAATGTAGATATTAATATTGTTAAAGTTATGGTTTTGAAAATGCTCCAGTTCGAAGTCAGTGTTCTTATTTTTTATGAAGTTTTTTTATATCGGATCTGTGATTGTTAATTCTCAAATTAAGCTCGGTGCTAGTTTGGCCAATATATTTTAAATTATATATATATATATATATATATATATATATATATATATATATATATATATATATATATATATATATATATATATATATATATATATATATATATATATATATATATATATATATATATATATATATATATATATATATATATATATATATATATATTTATATTAAATATATAAAACTTATTTAAAATATATAAAATATATATAAATAAGTGTTAAAAATTGCGATTACATTGGTTTAGTGGTTAATTCGAGCATATGCGCAGTTCACAGCTCTTCCTCAAAATCATTACTATGGACGTAAGATAATAAATTACCAGTAGGGAATATTCTATAGAAAAATTATACCTCTGTAAAAAATATTGTTAAGTACGTGAATTACAAATATAATCAGTTAATTAAATTCGCTAGTTTCCAAATCATTATTTAATTATGAATAATTTAAATCTTATTTTCCTGATATGAATATGTTGGTTAATTGATGAAAATTGATGTGCGAGCTTAACAAATAATACAATCATTTAGATGTCTAATATGTGCTGCCATTCTTTTTCATGAAACTACTTAAATATAATTTTGAAAACATAAATTCACCAACTCTAGTAAAGATAAAATAGAATGCTAGCGTGGTTATCAATAGTTATTGTATGGATCAGACATTGAACTTATGACCTCCAAATTGGATATTCTTTAGAGAATGTAAAACTTCCTAAATAATTTTTTTGTAACTTTATTTAGAAATTTAGATTTTTATTTTTTTAAAAGAGAGTTATAAGCATAATTTGTAAGAATAATTTTCAATTTCATGAAGAGATTTAACTTTTCATCATCTCTACAAACATTTTATGAGGTATTTTCTCTTCCTTGCAAAAATACAAGGATTGGAAATTCTGCACATCCCTACTAATAATAAAAGTGCATGTATGCCTATTTCAGTGATCAGTTCTAGAGCTAATGCTTGATCTAAAGAATACATAAATATAAATAGGAGGGCAGGGCTAAACATCTATAACTGATATTTTTAAAATTTGAATTAATGAAAATTAAGCAAACTTTTAAGTATTTCATCCTTTTAAATTCCAACGTATTTTCTTTTTAAAATAATGGCAGTTTTATTATCTGTAATGTTTTCTATGAATTCGATAATTTCTTTTAAAATAAATTTGGGCATTTTTTTCTCCAATAAGTTTCATTGTTGCAATTAAAATAAAAAAGTGAATTGTTTCATCAAAGTTTTATTCGTGTGATTTTTTTTTATATGTTGAATGCTCTGAAAGGAAAATTCTGTTTATTATCTGCTACAATTAGAAAGATTTAGAAACTAAAAGAGCTTTACCACAAACTTCAACGTGCCGTTTGAGATAGATAACTTAGACACTTAAGTATTTGATGATACTATGTCTTTGCAGGGCTTGCTTCCATAAAGAAGGGCTCATGTATACAATAAGCAGAAAATATGTATGATTATTGAATTAATGCTTCTATGATGTTTGCTTAGAGAAATTTATTGAAGGAATCATTTACATCAAATTAATGCAAAAGAAATTTAATTAAAATTAATGAAACCAATATTTCCCACTATCCAACAGACCGCCAAAGATGGCTAATATTGTATAAAGGCTAAACCAATAGTTGCTTTCATTTTTAAGTTTAGATAAAATAAAACTGTTTGCTATTATCTTTTAAAATGACTTTCATAATTATTTTAAGAAAAATTATTGATAATCAATATCCAATCTACTAGAAAACTTTCCAGACATCCCCCCCGTAGGTTATCTAGCATGATACACAGTACATACACTTCTCCCAACAGCATAACTATTTGTATTAAACTGATAGAGGAGTAATATTTGATTTCTAAATGAACCGATTCAAAATGATCAGTTTCGTGGAAGCTTTAGGGGAATATATAAAATTTGTATAAATCAACTGTCTGAGTGGAATTTCCAGGATTCTCTGAACCAATCAGTGATTTCGGTTTAATTCAAAGTGCCTTTCATATTATAGTACTTTGGATGACACAGTAAAATAAGTCTGAAATTAATGTAAGTTATTTCAACAAATCAGTCGAATGACATTCTGAAAAATGCATTTATTAATAACATTTATTATTTATGTAAAACATATTTAATTATTTAATATTATCACATAACTAAGCAAATTGTTCTATAAATGAAATGAATTCACTTTTAAAGGGGATTTTATATTTTTTTATAGATTTAAATATTAGCAAGAATATTGTTTTCTTTTTATCATGCAATATTAAAAGGAAAATTTCAAACTCACAAAATATATTTTATTAGCCCATCAAATCAATAAAAACTAGGCAATGAATTCCACTATTTTAGATTAAATAATCTAAACTAAGAAAATGAAGTCAACAAGCTAATTTAAATTTTGAAGATTCAAATTATGAAAAAAATTATTATATCTCTTTGAGGTTTTTGAAGCAACGATTTCTATAAATGCGATATTGAACACATCTCGGCTTTTATTCATTTTATACAATATATTTTACCCTGGTGAATTTCAGCTTACAAACGGCATAGTTCTTAAATATTTCTGCTTGCGATTTTACCCCAATTTCTAAAACACTTATAAACACATTTTACATGAGGTGAAAAATAATGTATGTAATAAAGTAATATAATAATATCTATGGAGTTAAAATAAGGTAAACTATTTATTAAATAATTTTAAAAAATAAAAATAAATATAGTACTCCAGTGAGGATCAAATATTTAGCTTATGTACCATTTTCATCAACAGAATTTACCAAAGGACAAATGAATGCAGTTGCATTTCAAAATTTGAAGAATGGAAATGAAAAGCGCAGGAAACATTCAAAACATGTTTTCTATTATGTAAAAAAAGCGAATACCAAGATTTCAACCTGTGATACTATGTAGATGCCTAACTCTCTCTATATGAGAGTGAGTAATGGCTTAGTAAATGTTGTCCGTGACATAAGTACCGAGTTGAATAATCTGGAGAAGGTACAGGATTGCTGGGAAATCACTTTCCCAGTTCGGAAGCATATACAGCTGAAACTAGTGTACGGAATTAGATTATTATTCATACTCAAATTGCAAAATGAATTCCACAGGAAAAAATTGCCGATGCAATATTTTGCAAAAGGGGAAGTTTAGCATAGCGAAAAGACCATCATGTTGATTAACAAACGAGTTTTATGCACATGCTATTCATTTCAATACATGCATATTTTCGCGTCCGAATATTACTAAACAATATTTTATAATCTTTTGTAAGAATTCATAAGAAGTAAGTTTATTCATTAACTTATTTCATAAGAACATTATTCTTCTGAAGATTTTAATGTGTGTGTGTGTGTGTGTGTGTGTGTGTGTGTGTGTGTGTGTGTGTGTGTGTGTGTGTGTGTGTGTGTGTGTGTGTGTGTGTGTGTGTGTGTGTGTGTGTGTGTGTGTGTGTGTGTTGATCGACTTTCGCTCTGACAGCACTAAAATATATTTTATCTTTTTTGTCTTTAATTTTTAAATTATTTTAAGGAATTGATTTTTCAAACCTTTTTTCAATTTATGCAGATAATTTAGTTACATTCCGTTCATTTTCTCTATAGATACTTCTAAACAGGTTAAGTTATTATATAACTTCCTTATACAGAATATAATAAGCCCCTTTATGATCTTTATCGTCTAATAATTTATTTAGTGCACTGAGCTGAAAAACGAGGTAAGTGCCAAAATTGACCTGATGCGTAGTTTAATCTCCTGTGAAATTTTCAATTTGGCACTTACTACTTTTTTCCAGTTTCAGTATTCATCGCTGAAATTTATTTTAACCCGCCTGTATGTAAAATTTTCTTTATTAAAGTTGAAATAAATTACAAAAAATTTATAACGTTTCGTTTATTTCACGTTGTTAAAAGTTTACGTCGTTAAAGTTGATCATCACTTTGATATATTTGTTCCAAATTCTGCTATGTGCAGAACGGTTTGTATTAAGGAATCTATGTGCATAATTATATGGATCAGAAAGACCAACTATTGTACTAATTTGAGCTTTTAATGCTATTTATTTCAGAACATGGAAGAATGAATGGAGAAAAGGGGGGGGGATGAAATGAGGATCAGAAAATATATGGAAACAATAACATTTTTTTCAGAATTCATTTCTTGATATGAATAATTAAACTAATATTTGGATGTTGAACTGTAAACTATTCTTTGTCGCAATCTTAAATTAGTTATTATTCTTAAATGAATTTTATCATAATTTCGAAACAACGAATTTTTCAATTTAGTTAAGATCCTTTACTAAATTGACTTTACTTCCCATGTTCTCTCCCACAAGGAATTATTTTTAAATTTTTTAATATTTCACAGTTTCATTTTACAGTTTTAACGTAGACTTTCAATGCATCTTTTGTTCTTACTAAAGATTTTTAGATTATAATAGAAAAATCTTTTATTAACCATACGTCTAGTGCAATATAGCCTATTCTGGATCTTGTGACATTAAAACAGACAACCAACCAACCCACCCACGAGGAGGGCACCCCTCAGAAATGAGGATGAGAAACTTCAGGCATGGTAGTTGGTACTCGTCACCCGAATGGTACAAAAATGGTGGGAATCATCTACCTAATTCCGATGACAAGACGTGCTTCCCACGGGGAGGGTTGTACCGTTGTCAGTAATGGACTTTAGGACTCAACCTTAGTCCCTGCTAATGCTGTCGCAGTGGTTCGGTCATTCAAATTTAATCCGAATGCCTTTAACTAGGTGGGACGGAGTGGCCTTGTGTGGTTATTCCTCATGTGATGATCTAGTATACATATCACCGAGATTTCCCATTCTTGTGACAATATGTTTTCCTTTACAATTATATAAATAGGGATATTTTTATACTAATATCCGGTATTTCCCTTGACCAAAACAATGCCTTTTTTTTATCTGAATTCCTTTCTCCTTAATTGCGAAATGTTTATTTAGGCCAAGACTACATTCTTCGAACATTTACAATTTTTATAAACAAAAAGTCTGCTAAAATAGTAATTTTCTGCCAATAGTCCATTATACATAGAAAAATTCTGTCATTTCCACAACGAGTACAAAAACGAATTTAGAAAAAAATAACTAGTAAGTATCTTTAAACATCCAAGATGATTAATTAACACTATTGAAAACTATTTTTCTGAACCCATTACCAAAGAAGAAAATGTTTTTCTGGACAATTTTATTTTTAGAGTCATTATGGGGTTAATGCATTTAATGATTTAAAAAAGTTCGTGTAAATCACTCGCAACGAAAAGGTTACATTTTTAAGCACATAATCCATAAAAAAAATTTTTTTTTAAACTATTCGACAGACTTTTTTTTTTATCGTCCATAAAGGAAAAAGTCCGAATGTCATGATAATGAATTGCCTGTGATTAAAATACAAGTATGCGACAATCTGACTGGGGAAAAAATGTTGTCGCGTTAAAAAGAATTTAACGATAATAACTTTTTAAGGATTCGGTTTCTAGAATTCCTCTATAAAATTGCATTGTTTCTAAATACACTAAATAGTTTTATGCTATTTTTTTGTTCAACAAAATAAATGTTCAAGCGTAGTTTGGAAAGAATGGCAAAAAACAGCTTAAATGGTCTCTCCAACATTCTGGAATATTCTCCAATTAAAGTCTTTTTCCCCTCCCTTCTCTTCATAAAATTATAAACCTTAAGTAAAGCCTAAATGTCTTGCATAGCATTAGCGAACAATAGTTACATAATATAACTATTTTGGCGTGATTCTAATATTTTTATTGAATCTATCATGCTAATATGAATTTTGAATACCTTTATGCAGAGGGAATGAAACCAAAATTTGGCATAGAACTACGGCTGTATTCACAAGATAACATATCAAATTTCATGATTTAAGTCATTCGGAATATAAGATATTGCGCTTGCATGTATATGACCGGCAGAAAGTCAACTGTTTAACATATTTTTAAAAAAAAGATTTCATAAGAATTTATATTTGAATTTCTAAATCCATGTATTAAATGTTATGTACCTAACTTTTTGTATTCTGAAGTAATCGAGTTCCCTTGTAATCGAACACAGAAACAAATAGGGTTTCTGGCAATAGATTTCCGTTCAAAATTCTGTAGAAATTTATAAATTCTACAAATTTTAAAAGAATCAAGGCGGATTCTTACAAAAAAAAATATTAAGCCATATATAAAATCTCATAGCTCAACATGTTTTGGGATTATCGTTTTCACAGACAAACAGAGAGACATAATGCCAAAAATAATTTTTTCGTACTTAAGAGATAGGAAATAAATAGATCCATCAAAATTTCGAATTCAAGTTCTTTGACGATTAGAATATTTCTTCTATACTTGGTATAGGAATTTTTTTTTAAAAAAAAGGAAGGCAAATCGAACAAATTTCTTAATAAATTGATAAAAAAAATTCATAGGGTAAGAATGAAAAACTTTTCTTAAATACAAACCATGTCTTGATCTTAAATAATTTATAACAATATAAAATTTTTATTAACTGATCACCAAAAACGTATATTCTCTAATAAAATGTATGTTGCATTCATATTTTAAAAAATGCAGATATGGTTTCAGGAAAATTGTTTGCTTTATTTAAACTATAATCATTTCTTCTACAATTTAAAGAGGAATTTCAACAGGGAGTTGATAGAAAAGTAAAGAGATACATAGTACAATGAACAGAACCCTGTTCGGTTTCTATACTATGTTATCTGGTTATATGGTTATAAAAAATTTGGAAGTTAAAAGTATTTTGCATATTGAACATTGATTCTGTTAGTTGTCAAACAGATAGTTAAATGATGCTTATGAACAATCTGATTCACTTGGTTGCTATAGCGATACAGAATTCTGCCAGAATAGATAAAGCTGATTTTGCTTCTTTCAGCGGTCTTTCCTTAATTAACAAGATGAAGGTAATAATTAACCAGGAAATGATTTAAGTGGTTTTTACAAAGAACAGGGATTAATTCTATTTACATAGAACAACTTTTCTCTTTGGAGAATTTATTTGGCTTACTAACTTATTTGAATGTTATTATCAACATAATTAAAGTAACGAATGTAGCATTCACTCTCTCCCGATGAATACTGGAAAGAATGGGAAATATGTTGACAACGAGGATATGGTAAAGGAAGGATTTCCTATTAATCTAATTTGATAATTAGTATAATAAGTGATCATAATCATTTCAACGACAAATGACGATAATTTTAACATGGTTGAACATATGGATTTTCTACGGATTTTTAAAAGCACAGTGAAATCAATTATTACAAAACACTTCATAAATGAGATCTTAGAATAGTGGTTACATGTATGTATGTATGCAGTCCCATAAAATCTTTTTTAATAAAATATACTAAACAGTATTGCTTCCATCTAAATAATATTAAACCGTTTCTGTTTCGGTTTTAGTTTAAAGTTGATAAGTGTAAATTTATTATTAAATATTTTTTACATTCTTATAAATACAAAATAATTCAAATCGTGTTGCTATCATTCCAATATCTGAATTACTATGAAGCAGATTTTCACAGAAATACATAGGAATGGTAATTAAAATTCGCAAAAAAAAAAGAAATAAAAGATATCAAAACGTGGCCCAAAATGTAATATCGAAACCGCTAGATAAAGATACGTGTTTTTAATAAAACTCTTTAAACAGCGTAATTGTGTATATTTATGTTAATTAAACAAATAAATGCCCTTTTAAAAAGGTTACCATGTTTAAATGTTGTACTGCTGGCGTCCTGGCATAGGGGTAGCGCGTCTTCCCCGCGGCCTGGGCTCGAGTCCCGGTGCGGACATGGTTGTTCTTCGTCTGTTCTATCTATGAGATGCATGAATGTGAACCCCCCCCCCCTGTACAAAGGGGTTATGCAAGCCAATGTGATGCGTGAGTAGTTAAGACATAATCTTGGCCCTAGCTGGCGCTACTAAAATAAGAGACGCTCCCTTGGCTTAAAGTCGCTGATTTCGTCAGCGAGCTACTCCATGGCAAGTACCGTTATACACAACAAATTTTATACTACCCCACAATTCTATTATTCGCATTTGATAAAACAATCTTGAAATATTTACATTTTGAAAGAATAGATTTTACTCTTCTCTGAACCATACTATTCTATTTATAAAGCTTTAATTTTAATTTTTTATTTTTAGTAAATAAATATTCTCTTTCAGGAAATGTAATTTGTTGATTGGCGAACTTTTATAGAGATATAAAAATTATTTAAAACAGCAGTATTGAAATGGTATAAAATTATTGCCTAAAATAGTGATTTCAAAGCTTCATAACTCGGTCAATTTAAATTGCAGAAGATTGGATTATTTTCGTTTAAAATTTTAATATAAAAGCTATTCGACTAAATACAGTTTACAGGATAGGATAATTAGTTAAAAATTTAGATTGAGTATGTGGTAGAAGTTGCCTTATCTTTGAGGATATGTCCCGTTTCCAAAAAAAATCATTTAACATTTTCACAAGTAATTATAATGTCAACCATTAGATATTGCAAATTGTACGAACTGATTTATTGTCAAAGATTTTATTTAAAACAAATAAACAAAAAAAAAAACACGTTTATTAAAATACTAAAAACAAGGTTTTCTTTTAATTCGATTTATTTTTTATTTTTATCTTTTATATTCTTCTTAATATTTTTAATGCATTATTTTATATAATTTAATTATTTTTAATATATTATTTTTATTTATAAATTTTTATCTTTTATATTCTTCTAAGTATTTTTTACCAACCAAATGCCGAACATGGCACGAAATAAAAAAAAAAAATACATTATTCGATTGATAAAAAAATTCTAAAATATTAATATTATGCTTGTCGTCTATAACACACTATAGACTATCAGTTTAGCATACAAATAAATTGATAGCTTATATTTCTAAAAGAATAGAAAGAAAACCAGTTCTAAAATTCCAGCCTTAAATACATGAAATATGTCAAAATAAATAAAAGTTGGAAGAAATAGAGCAAACTGTTATTTAAATTTGGTACTTAAAGAGAAATATGGTAAAAAGTATAATGTAAGAAATATTTAATTAAATTTTTCAGTTAATAATTCTGAAATTTATAACAGTGAATTTTAATCAAAAACGCAGATTTTAAAATTTTAGATTAAAAAGGGAATGAAGAATAGATTTCAAAACTCCATTTTGACCAATATGACGAAATTAAATTAGAAAAAGTATTTAATAAAATGAATGAACTCTGATTCATTAATGTACAACCTATCAACGTATATATAACGATAATGGTGTGATCTTTATTTAAAAAGTGATGCACAATATTTTAGCAAAGAAATAAATTGTATCGGTTAACCTGAACTCAAACCTATTTTATTGAAATAGGTTTAAATCGAAACAAAATCAACTGTTTAACATATTTTTTAAAAAAAGATTTCATAACAATTTATATTTGAGTTTCTAAATCCATGTATTAAATGTTATGTACCTAACTTTTTGTATTCTGAAGTAATCGAGTTCCCTTGTAATCGAACACAGAGACAAATAGGCTTTCTGGCAATATATTTCCGTTCAAAATTCTGTAGAAATTTATAAATTCTACAAATTTTAAAAGAATCAAGGCGGATTCTTACAAAAAAAATATTAAGCCATATATAAAATCTCATAGCTCAACATGTTTTGGGATTATCGTTTTCACAGACAAACAGAGAGACATAATGCCAAAAATAATTTTTTCGGACTTAAGAGATAGGAAATAAATAGATCCATCAAAATTTCGAATTCAAGTTCTTTGACGATTAGAATATTTCTTCTATACTTGGTATAGGAATTTTTTTTTTTTTAAAGGAAGGCAAATCGAACAAATTTCTTAATAAATTGATAAAAAAATTCATAGGGTAAGAATAAAAAACTTTTCTTAAATACAAACCATGTCTTGATCTTAAATAATTTATAACAATATAAATTTTTTATTAACTGATCACCAAAGACGTATATTCTCTAATAAAATGTATGTTGCATTCATATTTTAAAAAATGCAGGTATGGTTTCAGGAAAATTGTTTGCTCTATTTAAACTATAATCATTTCTTCTACAATTTAAAGAGGAATTTCAACAGGGAGTTGATAGAAAAGTAAAGAGATACATAGTACAATGAACAGAACCCTGTTCGTTTTCTATACTATGTTATCTGGTTATAACAAATTTGGAAGTTAAAAGTATTTTGCTGAAGAAGCTATTAAGAGACGAAATAACATAATATATTGAATCGATATACAGTTAATAATATTGATCCTTGCAAACCAGATGATCTCCCAAAGACAGCAAATATTTAAATAATTCCCTTCAGAGCATATTGAACATTGATTCTGTTAGTTGTCAAACAGATAGTTAAATGATGCTTATGAACAATCTGATTCACTTGGTTGCTATAGCGATACAGAATTCTGCCAGAATAGATAAAGCTGATTTTGCTTCTTTCAGCGGTCTTTCATTAATTAACAATATGAAGGTAATAATTAACCAGGAAATGATTTATGTGGTTTTTACAAAGAACAGGGATTAATTCTATTTACATAGAACAACTTTTCTCTTTGGAGAATTTATTTGGCTTACTAACTTATTTGAATGTTATTATCAACATAATTAAAGTAACGAATGTAGCATTCACTCTCTCCCGATGAATACTGGAAAGAATGGGAAATATGTTGACAACGAGGATATGGTAAAGGAAGGATTTCCTGTTAATCTAATTGGATAATTAGTATAATAAGTGATCATAATCATTTCAACGACAAATGACGATAATTTTAACATGGTTGAACATATGGATTTTCTACGGATTTTTAAAAGCACAGTGAAATCAATTATTACAAAACACTTCATAAATGAGATCTTAGAATAGTGGTTACATGTATGTATGTATGCAGTCCCATAAAATCTTTTTTAATAAAATATACTAAACAGTATTGCTTCCATCTAAATAATATTAAACCGTTTCTGTTTCGGTTTTAGTTTAAAGTTGATAAGTGTAAATTTATTATTAAATATTTTTTACATTCTTATAAATACAAAATAATTCAAATCGTGTTGCTATCATTCCAATATCTGAATTACTATGAAGCAGATTTTCACAGAAATACATAGGAATGGTAATTAAAATTCGCAAAAAAAAAAAGAAATAAAAGATATCAAAACGTGGCCCAAAATGTAATATCGAAACCGCTAGATAAAGATACGTGTTTTTAATAAAACTCTTTAAACAGCGTAATTGTGTATATTTATGTTAATTAAACAAATAAATGCCCTTTTAAAAAGGTTACCATGTTTAAAAATGTTGTACTGCCGGCGTCCTGGCATAGGGGTAGCGCGTGTTCCCCGCGGCCTGGGCTCGAGTCCCGGTGCGGACATGGTTGTTCTTCGTCTGTTCTATCTATGAGATACATGAATGTGAACCCCCCCCCCTGTACAAAGGGGTTATGCAAGCGAATGTGATGCGTGAGCAGTTAAGACATAATCTTGGCCCTAGCTGGCGCTACTAAAATAAGAGACGCTCCCTTGGCTTAAAGTCGCTGATTTCGTCAGCGTGCTACTCCATGGCAAGTACCGTTATACACAACAAATTTTATACTACCCCACAATACTATTATTCGCATTCGATAAAACAATCTTGAAATATTTACATTTTGAAAGAATAGATTTTACTCTTCTCTGAACCATACTATTCTATTTATAAAGCTTTAATTTTAATTTTTTATTTTTAGTAAATAAATATTCTCTTTCAGGAAATGTAATTTGTTGATTGGCGAACTTTTATAGAGATATAAAAATTATTTAAAACAGCAGTATTGAAATGGTATAAAATTATTGCCTAAAATAGTGATTTCAAAGCTTCATAACTCGGTCAATTTAAATTGCAGAAGATTGGATTATTTTCGTTTAAAATTTTAATATAAAAGCTATTCGACTAAATACAGTTTACAGGATAAGATAATTAGTTAAAAATTTAGATTGAGTATGTGGTAGAAGTTGCCTTATCTTTGAGGATATGTTCCGTTTCCAAAAAAAATCATTTAACATTTTCACAAGTAATTATAATGTCAACCATTAGATATTGCAAATTGTACGAACTGATTTATTGTCAAAGATTTTATTTAAAACAAATAAACAAAAAAAAAACACGTTTATTAAAATACTAAAAACAAGGTTTTCTTTTAATTCGATTTATTTTTTATTTTTATCTTTTATATTCTTCTTAATATTTTTAATGCATTATTTTATATAATTTAATTATTTTTAATATATTATTTTTATTTATAAATTTTTATCTTTTATATTCTTCTAAGTATTTTTTACCAACCAAATGCCGAACATGGCACGAAATAAAAAAAAAAAAATACATTATTCGATTGATAAAAAAATTCTAAAATATTAATATTATGCTTGTCGTCTATAACACACTATAGACTATCAGTTTAGCATACAAATAAATTGATAGCTTATATTTCTAAAAGAATAGAAAGAAAACCAGTTCTAAAATTCAAGCCTTAAATACATGAAATAAGTCAAAATAAATAAAAGTTGGAAGAAATAGAGCAAACTGTTATTTAAATTTGGTACTTAAAGAGAAATATGGTAAAAAGTATAATGTAAGAAATATTTAATTAAATTTTTCAGTTAATAATTCTGAAATTTATAACAGTGAATTTTAATCAAAAACGCAGATTTTAAAATTTTAGATTAAAAAGGGAATGAAGAATAGATTTCAAAACTCCATTTTGACCAATATGACGAAATTAAATTAGAAAAAGTATTTAATAAAATGAATGAACTCTGATTCATTAATGTACAACCTATCAACGTATATATAACGATAATGGTGTGATCTTTATTTAAAAAGTGATGCACAATATTTTAGCAAAGAAATAAATTGTATCGGTTAACCTGAACTCAAACCTATTTTATTGAAATAGGTTTAAATCGAAACAAAATCAACTGTTTAACATATTTTTTAAAAAAAGATTTCATAACAATTTATATTTGAGTTTCTAAATCCATGTATTAAATGTTATGTACCTAACTTTTTGTATTCTGAAGTAATCGAGTTCCCTTGTAATCGAACACAGAGACAAATAGGCTTTCTGGCAATATATTTCCGTTCAAAATTCTGTAGAAATTTATAAATTCTACAAATTTTAAAAGAATCAAGGCGGATTCTTACAAAAAAAATATTAAGCCATATATAAAATCTCATAGCTCAACATGTTTTGGGATTATCGTTTTCACAGACAAACAGAGAGACATAATGCCAAAAATAATTTTTTCGGACTTAAGAGATAGGAAATAAATAGATCCATCAAAATTTCGAATTCAAGTTCTTTGACGATTAGAATATTTCTTCTATACTTGGTATAGGAATTTTTTTTTTTTTTAAAGGAAGGCAAATCGAACAAATTTCTTAATAAATTGATAAAAAAATTCATAGGGTAAGAATGAAAAACTTTTCTTAAATACAAACCATGTCTTGATCTTAAATAATTTATAACAATATAAATTTTTTATTAACTGATCACCAAAGACGTATATTCTCTAATAAAATGTATGTTGCATTCATATTTTAAAAAATGCAGGTATGGTTTCAGGAAAATTGTTTGCTCTATTTAAACTATAATCATTTCTTCTACAATTTAAAGAGGAATTTCAACAGGGAGTTGATAGAAAAGTAAAGAGATACATAGTACAATGAACAGAACCCTGTTCGTTTTCTATACTATGTTATCTGGTTATAACAAATTTGGAAGTTAAAAGTATTTTGCTGAAGAAGCTATTAAGAGACGAAATAACATAATATATTGAATCGATATACAGTTAATAATATTGATCCTTGCAAACCAGATGATCTCCCAAAGACAGCAAATATTTAAATAATTCCCTTCAGAGCATATTGAACATTGATTCTGTTAGTTGTCAAACAGATAGTTAAATGATGCTTATGAACAATCTGATTCACTTGGTTGCTATAGCGATACAGAATTCTGCCAGAATAGATAAAGCTGATTTTGCTTCTTTCAGCGGTCTTTCATTAATTAACAATATGAAGGTAATAATTAACCAGGAAATGATTTATGTGGTTTTTACAAAGAACAGGGATTAATTCTATTTACATAGAACAACTTTTCTCTTTGGAGAATTTATTTGGCTTACTAACTTATTTGAATGTTATTATCAACATAATTAAAGTAACGAATGTAGCATTCACTCTCTCCCGATGAATACTGGAAAGAATGGGAAATATGTTGACAACGAGGATATGGTAAAGGAAGGATTTCCTGTTAATCTAATTGGATAATTAGTATAATAAGTGATCATAATCATTTCAACGACAAATGACGATAATTTTAACATGGTTGAACATATGGATTTTCTACGGATTTTTAAAAGCACAGTGAAATCAATTATTACAAAACACTTCATAAATGAGATCTTAGAATAGTGGTTACATGTATGTATGTATGCAGTCCCATAAAATCTTTTTTAATAAAATATACTAAACAGTATTGCTTCCATCTAAATAATATTAAACCGTTTCTGTTTCGGTTTTAGTTTAAAGTTGATAAGTGTAAATTTATTATTAAATATTTTTTACATTCTTATAAATACAAAATAATTCAAATCGTGTTGCTATCATTCCAATATCTGAATTACTATGAAGCAGATTTTCACAGAAATACATAGGAATGGTAATTAAAATTCGCAAAAAAAAAAAGAAATAAAAGATATCAAAACGTGGCCCAAAATGTAATATCGAAACCGCTAGATAAAGATACGTGTTTTTAATAAAACTCTTTAAACAGCGTAATTGTGTATATTTATGTTAATTAAACAAATAAATGCCCTTTTAAAAAGGTTACCATGTTTAAAAATGTTGTACTGCCGGCGTCCTGGCATAGGGGTAGCGCGTGTTCCCCGCGGCCTGGGCTCGAGTCCCGGTGCGGACATGGTTGTTCTTCGTCTGTTCTATCTATGAGATACATGAATGTGAACCCCCCCCCTGTACAAAGGGGTTATGCAAGCGAATGTGATGCGTGAGCAGTTAAGACATAATCTTGGCCCTAGCTGGCGCTACTAAAATAAGAGACGCTCCCTTGGCTTAAAGTCGCTGATTTCGTCAGCGTGCTACTCCATGGCAAGTACCGTTATACACAACAAATTTTATACTACCCCACAATACTATTATTCGCATTCGATAAAACAATCTTGAAATATTTACATTTTGAAAGAATAGATTTTACTCTTCTCTGAACCATACTATTCTATTTATAAAGCTTTAATTTTAATTTTTTATTTTTAGTAAATAAATATTCTCTTTCAGGAAATGTAATTTGTTGATTGGCGAACTTTTATAGAGATATAAAAATTATTTAAAACAGCAGTATTGAAATGGTATAAAATTATTGCCTAAAATAGTGATTTCAAAGCTTCATAACTCGGTCAATTTAAATTGCAGAAGATTGGATTATTTTCGTTTAAAATTTTAATATAAAAGCTATTCGACTAAATACAGTTTACAGGATAAGATAATTAGTTAAAAATTTAGATTGAGTATGTGGTAGAAGTTGCCTTATCTTTGAGGATATGTTCCGTTTCCAAAAAAAATCATTTAACATTTTCACAAGTAATTATAATGTCAACCATTAGATATTGCAAATTGTACGAACTGATTTATTGTCAAAGATTTTATTTAAAACAAATAAACAAAAAAAACACGTTTATTAAAATACTAAAAACAAGGTTTTCTTTTAATTCGATTTATTTTTTATTTTTATCTTTTATATTCTTCTTAATATTTTTAATGCATTATTTTATATAATTTAATTATTTTTAATATATTATTTTTATTTATAAATTTTTATCTTTTATATTCTTCTAAGTATTTTTTACCAACCAAATGCCGAACATGGCACGAAATAAAAAAAAAAAATACATTATTCGATTGATAAAAAAATTCTAAAATATTAATATTATGCTTGTCGTCTATAACACACTATAGACTATCAGTTTAGCATACAAATAAATTGATAGCTTATATTTCTAAAAGAATAGAAAGAAAACCAGTTCTAAAATTCCAGCCTTAAATACATGAAATAAGTCAAAATAAATAAAAGTTGGAAGAAATAGAGCAAACTGTTATTTAAATTTGGTACTTAAAGAGAAATATGGTAAAAAGTATAATGTAAGAAATATTTAATTAAATTTTTCAGTTAATAATTCTGAAATTTATAACAGTGAATTTTAATCAAAAACGCAGATTTTAAAATTTTAGATTAAGAAGGGAATGAAGAATAGATTTCAAAACTCCATTTTGACCAATATGACGAAATTAAATTAGAAAAATTATTTAATAAAATGAATGAACTCTGATTCATTAATGTACAACCTATCAACGTATATATAACGATAATGGTGTGATCTTTATTTAAAAAGTGATGCACAATATTTTAGCAAAGAAATAAATTGTATCGGTTAACCTGAACTCAATATAACAAAGCTTTCCAAAACAGATTCAATTATTTTCGGTCTATGTAAAATCTATTCCGAAAACGAAGTGAATTAAAATTTTATACACTTAAAGTGCTTCCAAAATATATTGACCCAATTTCTATTATATTAGATAACTGAAAATATATTAGATCTGAAAAACTTTTATTTATTATTAAAATACAAAATTAAGTTAACAATAATAGAAGAGTTCGCAGAGTTAAGAAATTCCAGTGCATGGCGGATAATTTCTTAGAAATTAAAAACCTGAATCTATCGCCAAATTTTGATAAATTTATACTTTATACAAACATCAAATCTGATTATTTTGTCTTTACTTAAATACAAAACTTCAACGATAATACGAAATTTTTGAATAAGTTGAATAATGTCGCTAATAGCTTCTGTGAACATCCTCAACTATATTCGAAACGGCTATATTTATTTAATTTATTGCTCTAAAATACAAAAAGAAGTCAACAATGGTAAGTGATTCACAAATGGAAGAAAAGCCATTACACAGTTGATCAGTTTTTTAGAAATTGAGTAACATTGACTGTCTGTGTTGCTTTGACATCCAATTCTGGAAAATCTTCAGTTTTAGGATCTCGGATATATCATAGTTTGTTTTTCAATGTATATTTCTATTTTATGCTGAATACAAAAGGAAAGTTGCTTCCTTAACTGATTTTTATTTTATTGAAATAGGTTTTAATCGAAACAAACAAAAAATGAAATTTACGATATGAATTGTCTATATTGATATGAAAGATGACTCCTTCTTCTTATAAATGGAAATACGTTGACAGTTTTATTCGGCACTTTATGTACCTCAATATTTTATATCCATTCGATATTTTATTCTTTCTCAACATTAAATAACCCAGCTCTGTATTTTTCAGCATCTGTAAAAACGAGTTTATATCGAAAACAATCATTTAAATGCATTTTATATTTTTTTAAAATAAATATGAAAACGATGCTTAGAAATTTTATTTTAATTGAGCTTCTTTTTCAAAATCTTGTTTTATAAATGTTGTTTAAAATGAAATTTTTAAAATTACTTTAAAATCAAAACATAAATGTAAGCTTTAAATCGTTACATTTCTTCAGAATTTTAGGTTGAAAAAAAAGAATCATTTTTCCATATCGTTTGCTCTAAAAAAATAAAATGAAGCGCAAAATTTTTTTAGTATAAGAGAAACAATTCTACTGCTCTTCAAAAACCGTAATAAATTAAGAATCTTGATATTTTTATCTGAAAGCAATTTTCGGTAAAGCATTATTAATCTATTAAATTCACAATAGGATTACTTAGAAACTAATTATATTCACTGTTTTTTACATCCTTAAACATAAAGATGAAAAAAAAAATTTTGACATTCCATAATATTTCAAATAGATACAAAGTCAAGTTATTGGCATGAAGAAATCTAAAATTTGGTACAGCCAAAATGAAGTATGAACTTTGCAGTTTTAGAAGCAAGTGTACAGGAAATTCAAAGAAAAGGATTTTATAGCTCTATCTGTACTACTAATAAAGAAGCATATGTATCTTTGTTTTGGTGTTCTACAAAATAGATCGTTTAAACTAGATCTACCGAATTTGAGGGGAAATCTTCATCTGCAATCGACTTTTTTTCGATATTTTAAATATAATTTTAATTAATTCTGTATAGCACAGAAGGAAAATTAAAATTTTCCTTGCGCAAGTAATAAATGGATTATATGAGTTCCTTTATCTAAACGACAACATACTTGTGATAGTCTGATTCCCAGAGATTTCCGAAGGAATTGCAGTGTATACCCTCAATCCATTCATTACTGTACACAAAGGGGAGATGATGGCACTTCTCAGTAAAATACCAATAATTGAAATAATTTTAGAAAATTTACATAAAATCATGCAAAACATGCGGAAGCATCGAGATCTGCTGTTTGATGGGAAATAAAAAGAAATATCCCATTGTAGGATGTTGCTGTTTGAGTAAGAGATACATTCAATAATATGAAGACACGCAAAACAATTTCAGAAGAGTTGGCTAGCTTCATGCAGAGCATCCAATAGCTTCAGTTACTACCAACATTAATGGGAAATAAATCATTATATAGATGTTACCCATGTAATAAAGACAAGGCATGTAAAATATTTACTGTTTGACAAAACAGCACTTCAAACACTCTTCTGTATTGTATTCAATTCTTTTCTTTGAACCATTGTTGATACGTAAATTTTAACCATTTGTAAACGATGTCATTGTTTTGATTAACCTTTAATTCTATTTATCTTAATCTATACTTATATAAAGCTGAATGTGTGTGTGTGTGTGTGTGTGGCCATTTGACCTACAGCTACCAAATTTGGTAAATGTATTCCTTAGAGGTCAGAAATGTGCATCTGGGGTTCCTTTTTGTGAATTTTTAATTAGAATTTTTAATCATTAATTAAAAACTAACTTTCCCGCCAAAAAATCTTCCATTTTCCCCACCGCCAAATAAGTAGGGCTTCAGTTCTTTTTTTTTCCAAACAGTAATGAGGCTGGGTTAACACATTTCGGCCGATTATTTCAAACGATTCTGTTTATTTTCTTAATGTTTGATGCATTTAAAATTAAACATTGTTAATGAATCGAACTTTCAGATTCATTCTGAAGCACTTTTGAATTAAAATAACACAGAATAAAGGAAATTAAAAATGTCTAATCTGCATAGCGTTACCCCAACCGGCGTAGAAAAATTCACCGTAACTGGAGTTGAAAATTCACGCATGCGCATTGTGTTCTGATTGTTGACAATATTATCAACGGATGATTCTCGATTTAAATTATTTTTAGGTTAGTTGCATGCTTTCGTAATTAAATTGTATTTATGTTAGTTATATATTTTTTGTATATGCTTATAGTTTTAAGTACATTGTTTTTTAAGTAGTTTTTTTTAAACCTGTTTTCGACCAATTATTTTAAACGATTCATTTTAGTTTCTTAGTGCTTGATGCATTTAAAATTAAACATTGTCAATGAATCGATCTGTTCATGATGAATCTGAGAAAATTTTGTTCACAAATTCTTGAGATATTACATAAATTAAGAACTATATTCTTTAGTGCCCATAACGTTTAAACGCTCAGTGACTCTGTTATCAGTAATCATATTATAAAAAAATGCTTTGTTTCAGTAAAAAAATATTATTATATTAATTGTAGGTTAATTTTTTCCACTTTAGTTTAAAGCATAAATTCTACGGGAGCTAACAGGAAATTAGAGAGATACATATTACGTTATGACTGAAGGCCTTTATAACATTATGAGTGAATTATATGACTATCAAAATTTGAAGTTTTAAAATATTTTGATGAAGAATCGATTAAAGTAGGAATTGCGTAAAATATTTATGTATTAAAATTTAAACGGACATTAAGATTTGCGATCCAGCTGGCGGCTAGTACATAATAAAACTCAATAAAAATATTTACAGAAAGATATTGATAAAAGGAGCAATTATTCATAATTCTTCAACAGTTTTTTAAGAATTGTATTGTATAATACTTCTTTTTCGCTCCCTGTGGAGTTTTACAATTCTACAAATACCTAATGCTCTTTCCTGAACCGTTCTTATCTAGAACAGAAAGGTATTATCTGGAACTAAAAGTTACATCCAGCCCTGCAGCCATTTCATTCACTTAAAGATTCTACAAGAGGTTCTTCCTCTTCAAAAAAAACTATGCCTAATCTACAATGACCAGCTAGATCTTCTACAAGGCTCTGGAATGAAAAATGATCCCAGGGGATGACCACTGGTCCAAGATGCTGATGGCAGTTTTCAGTCAGAGAATGGATAAGAGAATTTAAGCTGTTTGCTCCTTTGGGAGTGCCACCGAGTTCTTTAGATGGAATGTGATCTCCTGAATTATTTATAAACTTCAGTATGATGAATCATTACTAAGCCATTAAATGTCATGGTTATAAATATTACATAATATGGCATAAATTCTTATCATCTTTTCTATTTACTTTCCACGAGGGAATAAATTTTAGAGGGAAATATATATCAACTTTATCATTATCATCTTAAAGTTTTATAGTTTTCTGTAGTTCCTGTAAGTTTAAAAGTTTAATATATGAAAATTCAGTTAAGCAAAGAGAATTTATAAAATATATTAAACAAATTCTGAAGTCACCTGAATTTTAACTTTTTTATGCTTTTTGGAATATTTTAATGCTGTGAAATTTAAAAAAAAGTCATTCAAATATACTTTCGGAATAACATAAATTGTATTTTTGAAAAAACATTTAAGTTGTATTATTTTGAACGCAAAATTTCCAAACAGATTAGCTATAGAATAGTAAGATATATTTATGATTATTCTAACAATTATTCTAACAAAACTCAAATAACCACTTAAACTTTCATTTTCGAAGCTGTTAAACATTTCTAAGGAAAAGATAGATAATTTATTACAAAATTTAAATTGTTAAACCAAACATATAACAAAGATATCAAAGCTGAAAAACAAATATCTATAATTAACATATTATTTGTAAATGTAAAATTATTAAAAATGATTATTTCATATTTTTATCACTGATTATTTCTCTTTTTAATTTTGCTAGAATTCTAATAATAATAATAATTTCACTGACTATTTTATATTAAGTATTACACTAGCTAAAGTTTATGTAATAGTGTCATAACACACAAACATCAAGAAAAATATTTATAGTGCTTTATTAATTAATTATTGATTGAATGATTTTTCTATCTTCCAATATTTGCAAAAATATTAACATAAAGTACAACTCATATACGTATAGATAAAGCAGATACAAAATGTTATTGAAATCCTGTTATTTGTTAGATTTAATATAATTAAAAATCTAGATATAGTATTAATTACATCAAAATTGTTCTTACAAGACAGAAAACTATCGTTATTTTCTTGATGGTGGGAACTATTAATTTGATGTATGTCAAATCAGACTGACAAAATTATTTTAATTCCACCTTTCATGTAAATGTATCAAATAGTATTAAAAATTATTTATAAAATGTATTCTTTTTATCATGCTCAAATGTAAAACATCTTTTTTGTCAAATATTTGGTGATCAGACATGCAATCACAACGACTTAATGAATTGGTATAAATATTTTAATTAAATTAGAATTTTAAATAAATTTTTTTAAATATTTCTAGCAGTATTTTTGATTAATATTTTAAAATATGTTTTTATGATATTCATTGCAACATAATTTCCTTTTCATTTAGTTTCCCTTCTTTCACTGATCCCCATATTTTTAATAAAAGAATATTTTCTTTCCCTTTTTAATTCTTAATATAGTTCATAATTCATCATTTTAATAAATTTAATATTTTAATTAAATCCCCCAAATTCGCCCCAAATGATACCTTTTATACTGAATTCAAATACAATCACAGAATATATATCACAGAATCCCTTACGAAATACATGCATCATTGTTTAACACGGAATATATATATCATTGTTTTTTTAAATCCATTACAAGATAGCGAAACACATATGGAATAAATAATAAATTAAAAGTGATCAATAAACACATAATTAAGGTGTACGTACACACTTGAAGATTTTTTTTTTAAATTTTAACTTTAAAAGTCCAGTTTTTTCATAGTAGGTCATTAATATATGTTTAAACTCATTTCAGTGAGAAAAAAACCATATTACACTAATTATTAATTAATTAATTAATATTTAATGAGCTAATTAGTCTATTTTTTGAAACATAATATCTTAAATTCTAATTTGCACAGACACATAATTCTAATTAGAAATGATGCCCAATATTAATCTTCATGTTGTCTGCCTCAATCAAGTTATAAAAATGTATAGTTTTTTTAAACAATTTTTTCATAAACGATGAATAGAAAAAACGAGATTTTTTCTGTAATTTTAGCTTTCAAATAGCTATAAAAAATTTATTTCTATAAATATAACTTTGATTGAGGCACAAAACATCCACTATTTCTTACAGATTATTTTGATATATAAATAACTGTATTTGGTTCATTTCTTGTTGAGTTATGATTGTTTGAATGAAGCAACATAGTGGAAAAATAACATTCTTCATAAAATGAGTTTTAAAAACACCGTAACTAGAGTTTTTAATGAAAGCTCCCCAAGAAAAATAATTATAACTCGAGAAATATTTCGAAAATTGATAACATCTTGGTATCGTTTAAAAGCTAAAGGATTAGACAACATTATTAAGCAATAAAAAATATTCGATATTTTGAACGATTTTCGAAGTTTCAAGTGTATGCATACACCTTAAGTTGTGAAAATATTGAAGTGTTAAAATGTCATCAGGAACATATACAGAAATCTGCATATGCCATCAGGTATATCCAGAAACGAATAAAAATCAATTACTACATTCCATCTTTACAAGCCTGGAAAAAGATAACTTAAGTAAAATTTTGTACAAATATATTTCATTCCTATGTATGAATCAGAATTAATTTATTTCATTCATGTTAGTGCGGAACAAAAATATTGTTCTACTGCTCCATCATGGGTAAAAAAAAATAGTGCGAAATATTATGAGAAAAACAATTATCATTGAGTGATATTATCCACTCCAGTATGACACTGAAAAGTTAAAAAGCATAGAAAAATTGACAGATTTTCATTATTTTAATAATCTTAAATTTTTTTCTATCTTGCTTATTATAGCAATAGTTCTTAAGAGATCCATGTAATTTATTTTATTAATATCGGTCTTGTGGTTGGAAGACTTTTGGTTGCTTCTTTGGAAAAATGACAAAAATATCTTAGATTATTTCAGTCATTTCATGTATTATAACATATTCTTAATTCCTTACTATTATTATAATCACTTTAATTCCTTATCATTATTATAATCACTTTGTTTCCTTATCATGAGTATAATCTTCATGCAACAGAATCAATGTGCAATGCAAAATGAGAAAATCATATATAAAATTCACAATAATCCTCCTGTCAGCGTACATTCAAACTATTGTGTTTAACGAAATTATCCTTAAAAAGCAGATTTACTTTTAAAAGTATCAAGGTTTAGACGAAAGGATTGCTTTTATCTTCTGCTGTGTTTTCGCACCGTATGGGCCCTACTACTGTGAGATACTAACAGGACATCTGTCGCTTATCCAGTTGATCTTTTGAATTTTAAGTCAAACTTCCTCTGAGAATTCTTTGATGAAATTGGGAATACCAATTGGCCTGAAAATGCAACAAATGGATATGAAAAACACTGAACGTTGAGCGTCAGTCGATTATTTCATAAAACGTTAGATAAAACTTAGGTTAAAAAAATATTTTTTTTTTATGTTTTTGCTTAGATATGAGGCCGATTGATACAAATTAAATGTCAAGTTTCTCAATACATTCTTATAAAAACATTTTTACTTTTATTGCAATGAAATCATTTCTCGAAACAAGATAAGAAATATTTAATTCTTAAAATAAGAATATATATATATATATATATATATATATATATATATATATATATATATATATATATATATATATATATATATATATATATATATATATATATATATATATATATATATATATATATATATATATATATATATATATGTAGTTTTTTCAGCTCATTGAGTAAATGTGCAATAATTGTAAGAAAGTAATTACAATTAGTGACACTATTGTGCATTTTGTTTCTTTAACGTCTAGTAAAACAGTTGTGTTGGTGCGGCAGATTTCGAAAACAAATTTCATCGTGTTCCCGTCCAAGGGGTGTAAAGTTCATTTTTACACTAGGAGACTTTGAATGAGGCCATTAATTCGACAGATTATAGTCTAAAGCCCAAAGAATACACACGAAAACTGCTGTTGTTAGTTAGATTCCGATAGACATCTGAAAGGCATCATGAACTTTTTTTGGTGAAGGAAAATATGTGCCTTTCCACTAAAGATTAGCTGTTACGACTCGGGCTCAAAATTCTAGCAGTAATTTTTATCGCTTGTAAAAATTTCTGAAAGAAATACGTCTGCACTGTGGTTTTAAGGCTGCAACTTTCCCTGCCTTGCCCTTTATTGTTAATGCCAAGTAGAATTTTATCTTGCACAATATATTGAAGAAGATTTTCTCAGTCCTTTTCTTCAACTGGAAGTCTTTGAAGAAAATACATTTTACCATTATTTAGATAATGAATTTGATAGTTTAACGTGGACACAAATATACATTACAGGTTTTTAAAAAGGGTGGCTGATGACATTTTTCTAACCAACCTGAGGAAAATGTCTGTATGTCACTACCAATAGAAGCTACATGATCGACATACTCTTAAAATGACCCATCTATATTATGCCTTTAACTTCGCAGTAAATATAATATTAATAAATTATTTTAATAATTCTGAGATTTTCATTCATTACAACAGGTTAGGAGACCGCGGCTGCATAGTGATAAAGTTGCCATTTCAAGAGTCGAATAATAGTGGATTCGAGAAAAGGGTTCTATTCAGATTCCATCGAATATATTTATTTTATATGGCACATTCTAAGTTAGATGCTTACATTTTTTTGCCTAATCATTGCCTGGTATAATGTATTAACTTAGTTAGTTCTTATTGAGACGAACTTGTAACATCCGTCCCCAACAGTCCTCGTGTACTTTCGAAAAAATTTAAATTTGAGCAACAAATCTAAGGTATTGTTTAAAATATCAAGATCAGTTAAAAAGAAAATTCTTTTTTTACAACAGATTTCTTTTTTTAAATTTTTTTTATTCAAATGAGATCGGAAGAATTATTGTTTTAAATAACTTCAAAGCGCTAAGGGCATGTCTAAATGACCATTATCAAAAAAGATATGAAATTTGCAAATGCACTCTTAAATAATTAGATAAAACAGGAAAACGAGTAATTAATTCGTGCTATGTTGATGGTTCTTTTGAAATCTTATTTGTATTTTCTTGGGATGTATTTTATACTTTTTTGATTATGTAACAAAATCAACATCAATGCCACATGAGAGATTTCACTAGGTCCGCCTCCAAGGTGCATCTTCGGAAGAATCGGATCTCGAACCAGCAAGCCCATGATTTAAAACTCTTTATACAATCAAATGCTGTTTTATTAATTATTCATAAATAAAAAGTTAATTAAATATTTCTGTTTTAAAATTATAACTGAATGTTACGAATTCAAGACGTTTCCATGTTCCCAAAATTATATCCACTTGGAGGGAGAACGGGTGATTTGAAAAATTAATATCTGATTTTTTAAGAAGTGCCGCATGGGAGAAGTCAAAAATAAAATTGAAAACGTGTCAACCTACATATTCATTCATCTGCTATAAAACGAAAATCTTTAGTGTCCGTTCTCTTTTTGTGTGGATATGTTTGATGTGTGAAATTCTAAGCCGCTAATAAATGTAAGTGGAAGATTAAAATGAGATTTGCTGTCAAACGGAACTCTTACCTATGAAATAAATGGCATGTTTGAGTGAAATATTTTATGTTGCTAGTTAATGAGAACAGAAGACTATGAAATATATCCTCAAAGATGCCACTAATTTGAATTATCCCATGAACATGTGGTGTATGAATCTTAAGGTAAGTTTTTTAGTTTTCTGTATCATATGGCCAGTAAATTTTTTTCAGTAAGCTTAAGAAGTGCTATTTATTTAAATTATTTTGCTTTCTTCTATGCTTATGAGGATAAGAATGAAAACTCATGACGATAAGCATAACATACCATATTTTTCTTTTTGTGCTTAAGCACTTAAATCTTGTATAATACTATGTGTATAAAGTAATAAAAGTATTTCACTGTAGGAATCGGTTAATTATCAACTAATTTTATTTTATATTTTCACTCCAAACTAGTCTCGCGTGATACTATTTTTAACAGGAAAAAATTATTGCATCGTTTTATAAATATGCCAATAAATTATGAAATACTTTAAATTCTAAACTACAGAACAGAACAGAAAGATTGTGAAAATATTCATATTTAACTAATCACTGCCTATACATATTTGTTCTATATACATATAAGAAAAAGGAAAATGAATATAATTCTTATATCGCATAGTTTTTTTAATTCAACCCGTTAAATTGTTTAGAATTTTCGACTTGATTTGAAATAATTCAACAATTTGTTTTAAATTATGGAAATGAACAGAAAGGATACTTATGCCACTGAAAAGCTGATCTTTAAATATAAAATAATATAAAAATTTTTGAGCGTTGATGTATTTAAAACTCATGGCAGAAAAACATTTGTACCTTTTTCACCTACTTCCTTTAAGGGACAGTAGAAATTTTTTCAATCCTCCTAGATGCTAAAGAATGTGCCAAATTTTGTTAATAAAAAAATATCATATGTTGAACGTGTAACATATAAATTACGTTTTGCATAACTTTCAAACAACCTATGGACATCCGATTTTATAAATTGGAAAGAAATTTCCATTAAAAATTAATAAACAATGAGTGTAATTAGTGTAAAATTCTAAAGATTAACAGACATATCTATGTAGACAATCTTGACAATGTCGTAAAATTCTGGAACATCCACTAAAGTTTGTGATTATGATCCAATATTCTCCCTGAATATAATTAAATAAATTGAATTCTATTCATCACATGTTTTTCAACTGCACAGGACCAGAATATCAAATGAACAATGCCAGTAGCCACATGGAAGGGCAAAGATAATTTTTTGTCTTTTTTAACTTTGTAACCGTTTGACTCGTTAGAGCTGTACTAGGACATATTGAAATGAAAAAAATTCAGGACATCATAACCAGGAGCAAATAATTGGCCTAATTTTTTCATTTGGCTGAATTTATCACTCAGTAAGTCTGACAAATTTTATTTGATTACTTGGATTGCTGTAGAAACATTTGAAGCATTTTGTTTCAAATTTAATTTTTTAAAAATGGATTTTCAACGCCTTTAGACAGAGAAATGACAACCCTTGAGGGTAATCATATAAGTATTTTTAGACTGCTCGAATTGCCACCATAACTTATATTGGTATCAAATTGGGATAACAAATATGTATTTTTGGAAATTCAGATAATGACAAGGAAGCCTCGAAATTCATATTATCTACGGGGCCGCTTCCTCATAGCTTAATATTGATGTTCTTAAAAATATAGACTACTATATATTGTCGAGTGATTTTTTTAAGATGCTAATTGCAGATTTTAAAATCACGACTTCAAAATTTTTAAAAACAGGCTTACCTTTTAGAATTTTTATAAAATTTCTTTTAGATATTTAGTAACTAATAGCGTGGTTTTTAAATTTTTGATTTATGATTATATCATTTATATAAAAAAATAAAAACTTGGCAACCTGAAAGTTGGCGATTTTTAAATTCTTGACTCTAATAACAAGTGGTTTCTGTAAGGCACGATATTTTAGTGAAGCATCTAGGTTTCACATGGTTCTCTTGTTTTCCACGGGTTGAGAAAGGTTTTTATCTTAAATGAATTTCTAAATGTGGGTAAATTACAAATATTTTGAATGAAACTTGAGTGGTCTGTCATCTAGTGTCGCAACTTATTGCTTAGATGCTTTGCTGTTTAGCATTTCATTTTTAGTGTTTCCACTTAATGTTTAAATATTTGGCTGAAATGCATTTTAGTGTGCCACTCGAGCTATAGCCAATATAAAAACCCAACGAAACTATATTTTAGTAACTCTAAAGCTGTTTTGTTTACCACTTTTTACAATTGTTGTACAATGGTTTACTATCTTATGAAAAAATAAATTAAAAAAAATATCTATTAAAGATTTTAATATAATTTTGTATATTATAATTAAGTTTTTTACTACTAACACACTGCGATGTTATTTTTAATGGGAATACGAACTGAAAATATTTATTCCTATACAACTTTTAACTGTCGGTATGTGCTTTAAATCTTCTGAATTCTTACTTCAAAAATCTTCTGTAATGGGATTTTTTGCAGTTATCGTAATTCTTTCTGTGCTCAAACGATTCCCTTGATAATTCGTTATGTCGCTAATTGTTAAAGAACGGATGTCTGGTGAATGGAAGGGCAGGAAATATTTTGAACCTGCAGAATGAATGAAGAGTGGAATATTTTACGAGTTGATGAAGTTGGGAAAAGGATGCTTGTTTGGAATTTTGTATGGAGAATGTTTTCATTGCTTCCAACTTTTTTTACTGTATACTGTTCCTGTTATCCACATAGTCCTTACGCTCAATGTACTAGCGAAACTACTGGGTTCCCGTTCGAGCTGCTAGCAAACTCGTAGGCAGATTTTTTAAAACTTAAATAAAACATCCCGGTGCCTTCAGATGCCGAACGCATCGCATACTCTAAATTTTTCTCTACAAAACAACCTGTGCAGCCGGTTTGCGAAACTTTATTTCAAAACGCTTAAACAGCGATAGTGAAACAAATCCGATAAAACTATAGATCAAATTTTTAATGCAGAAAGTAATAACCGTAACTGTTTTGCAGAAGTTTTTATTTATTTGTCCGCCATCTTGAATGCCGGCTTGGCATCCTTGGTGCAGCAAGGGGCACATTAAATTACTCTCTTACCAAATATTTTAACTTTTGTCTTCAGCTGAGGAGATACAAAATTAACTTGTGCAAATAAAATGATGGAAGTCAAGATATGAAATGAATAATAAAACTGCGTTCTTAAAACTGAATATATCTTATAATGCAGATAACTAAAGAATAGTGTTATTTCGATTCCATTCGCCCTTCATAGAAATGTAGTATATTCGAAGCCGTGTTATGGAGAACAAACTTGTATTTCAATTGAAATTAAAAAATAAAAGCAGGCTTCCAGAAACTATTGTATTTTTATAATTCTGAAACTTCTTACTAGAGATTTTTTACCGAGACTGTGCCATAATAGTTCGTCAAACATTAAATAGTTCTTCAATTTTCTAGTCAGTTCTCAAAAACTATTTTGGTTTCTACTTTTGCTTTTTCTATAAATTTTGTACATTTAGGTTGTAATTTTGAAAAAGGACACCAAATATTTGCTAGCTTTTCTGGTTAGAATTTTGAGTGATTCCAGATGTCTCATAGCTTGCAGTTTCATTTGCATTTTCTAAATGACTGAGTTTTCAACTGCTACAATTGCATAAATATGAACAGTATATTAAAGATAAAATTGATAACGAATTTGTGTTTGCAGTTTATTCCTCGACTGCCATTTTGACAGCTTCGGTAATTATACCACTCATTTTCCCTCCTGATTTATCAAGCTGGAATTAAATTTCTAAAAGTTTTGTCATTTGAAGATATCGCGTATCTATGATTTTAACACAAGTTCTCGCTTTCCTGTTCATTTATTTTTAATTCTTAAGCAATAATTGTGAAATCGTGTTTTTAGAATGCAATATAGTATGCCAACTTGCCTACATCCCTTAGACAGCATAACATACTTCACATTATTTTGCGATATCATACATAAAATTCAACATTATACGATGTAAGTATGCTCTTACGGTCAAGTCCTGTTATGTAAATATCGTGTTATCAGATGCCTGAAACTGCATGCAATATTTTCCTTGCTCTAGCGCAGCCGTTCTGAAGCATTAAGGTATTTGTGATGGGCAGATTAGCCGAGTAATTTAATGTAGAATTTCCAATGAATCTTGATTTTTCTCCCATCAATGTTCGTCTTGCAATTCTCGTTTCCCGAACGACATTTAGAAGTTTCATTCTGAATTTATAGCATGATTTAAATACTAAGTACTCGTAACATTTGAGCTTCCATCCATAAATGCGCTGGTTCAAATCATAATTTCATTCAGCTATAATTAGAAAGTCTACTGAAAAGATCTTAATGACATTGTTATAGGAAGATAATTGAATTATTATTTTTTTTATATTTTTATAGCCTTTAATTAAGCTAACTAAACTGAAGTAAATTTAAAATCTTTCCATGCACGACTCGCTTAATTGATTCCGTTTTATATGGAATGGATGGCTTATTTCGTGTTGAGATTAAGCTTGAGTACGTAATAGATCTAAACCATATTCCCTTAAATATTTTTTTAGGAAAGTTTGCTTTTCTAAATCTTTTTCTTAAGCGAAACGGGTTTTAAATATTTAATATTTATCCTTACAGGTAATCATTCAATATTTTATCCTCCATGTTTGTCATTGGAAAAGATTTTAAAATGTTCATGGCTCATGTCAACGACAGATGTTTAGTATTCAATGGAACAAAAATCTATTTGTTTAAATCAGATGCACCAAAAGCAGGTTTACAAAATGTGTGAACTCTGTTTATAGATGCAAGTATTATAAATTATATTGGATGCAAGTAGTATAAAACTCGCTGCCATCTTGCTTTTCAAAATTCATTTCGATTCATTAATCAATTCGAATATGGCTAAAGTTATTTCTATTTGAAAAATGAATCGGGATTCTAATTAACGAAATCATTTGAAAACCCTCGTGAACATACAAGCCTTAAATAAATCAAATCGGAAAATCGCTTAGAAACTGAATTTTATATTTTCGGAATAAATGTAGGGTTTACAAGTTTCGAAATTTGATCTTAACACTGTGAAATCTTTAAGTTGTGAGGGATTGTTGCAGTCAATACATGAAAAAATAACTTACTTTAAAACCCCGATTGAAAATCAAAACCAGTCGAATGTAATATTTAATTCTCCTTATGGACAGTTATTTAAGTGGGTAACAAAAGTTATTCTAATTGCAAATCATCAAATCCAGAAGCACCTACTTAAATAATATTAACATATCAAGTCGCAACATAATATGAACAGATTAGTCTTTAAGCAATTCCATAATATGGATGGAAAATTAAATGAATTTCTCAATTGTTTGCATAACATTTAATTCTGAAGTTCTGAGAATTACAGCGTAACCATCATGCAGCTGCGGTCGTATATTCATTAAAATGCAGGTCGTATTTGAAAATTCTGAAATCTTGATAGTTTCTAACTTTATATTTTTAAATAAAATTAAACTTTTGCATTCCAATTGTTTTTATTCAATACTTTCAGGAATAGTTGAAACTGGAGTTTGAATGCGTAATCCATCGAAGTGGCAAGTATCCACAATTCTGTCTATAGAATGGTAGTGATAAATATTGGATACATAATGGTAAAATGAGAAATTTTAAATTATCGCATATTTAAAAATTTTAATATGAGGGACATCTTAAGAAGGATATCTTATGTGATTATGCCAAGAAGTTGGAAATTAATTATTCTGGAATCTAAGTACTTATTAAACCGAACTTGCAATAAGAGAATGTCTTAGCACAAGCTGAAATATTCATTCTAGTTTCTTTAAAATTAAATCTTTGTTCCGATTCTGGAGTGTTTTAGTAATGTTTAATGGCATGAAATTCTTTTTCAGGCTAAAATGGACAAGATCATTGGATAAATGCTAGTCGCCGTAATCTTTCCCTGGTGTCTGTCTTTTAAATTCGACCAAATCTAAGATTTATTACAAGCAAGTTGTTTCCAGTCTCCTAACACAAGAGCATCAATGCAATGTAAACCAGCTAAAATGGGGAAACTGGCTGGCCGTGGATGATGTATTTCTAAATTTACGATTTCAAAATGTTTGGAGCAAGTTCAAAATCCTTACTGATAATTCAAATTACACAGCTATCGCGTCCAAATTTTGAAAACCTACATGTAATAGTAAAATCAGCTTATGAACTAAAACCAAACACGATTACAAATTGTTTTTGCATTAAATAATCTTCATAAAATTTGAATTATTTTTATTCAAACCACAAAATTAAAGTTAAAATCTTGTAAGCTCATGCCCAAAGCTCGAAAGCGAGTGCGATTATAAGTACTGAAATTAATTGCTGAAATCTAATCTTGAACAAAGAATTGGGTAAATTCATCAAAGGAAGTTTGTAGAAATTTTCCAAGATCAGCTGAAGTAATAAACACATTCAAAAAAATTTTGATCACAGAAAAATTAGATTTCACATGATATTCTTTCCTATTTTGATACTAAATGCATCTTGCATGCACTTGAGTTAATCTTTGTATATCGGGCAAGAACATCAAGCTTCTATCAATATACAAACTCAATGTACAAAGTTCCCAATTTTCTGCATAAATGAATATATTCAAACGGTTATAAAATCGGCTTTAGTTTATTCCATTTAAATACAGCTGAAATTCTGGTCAAAATCTATGTAAATGCATTAGTGATATGACTTTGGATTCAGTGAAACAACTCTTGGTCAAACAGTACCAACTTCTTATTTTACTTCAAACGTGAATATTTCGAGAGCGTTTCGTGAGCAGTGATAATGGTCGTTAACCAGTTCAATATCCTTGAGTTCGCGTATAATAAATTGCAGTTTGAGCTATTAACTCCAAACGTGAAAGACAGCACGATTTAGTAAATGGAGGAAAAACTCTGATCATATCCCTTTCTAAAATTCTGAATGTGATTAAATTTTGTGCGTTTTTTTATAAAAGGAAAGTTAATTTCGGTGTCTAAAGAATAATTAATTGCGAGTTTAAATGTGGCAGCTTAAAAGTAGTAAGGTTTTTCCAATGTTGAAAGTGTGAAGCTAAGTTTCTTTATAAGAAATAAGGTAGTTATGGAAAAATGGGACAAGGCTTCTCCACAACGAGTGGGATAAATTAGAGGAACTATGAGAACAACCATTAATTATAGCATTTTGCATTGGTATTAAGTAAAAGCTCATTCTCCTTGATTAGAATCACTTGGTTAATATTTTACACAACTAACATTTAACCAACTTATTTCTGGGCATCATTCTCGCTTTCTAATCTTGCATTAATAAGTATGGATCTAATGTATCATTCATGTGATCTCGCTGAGTATCTGCGTTTGAAATAGGGTCTACAAAGGGAAAATTATGTCCAGAGATAAAGTGTGGGGTAAAGCGCAGAGGGTCTTCATACCTACTTAGAGAAAAGTGGAGGGTGGATAGGTGCCAGCCGGCTGGTAAGAGGAGGGAATATAATTGCTAAATAGTTACCTTATCGGAACCTTTTTCTAATAAAGAAGCTTCTTATACTTTCAACTTCGGAAAAAAGTTCAAATTATTAATGAAGTGTAACGGATAGATTAACCATTTCATTTCTTGTATCTGATACAATTGAAATTTCTCTTCAATAGTGAAAAGCTTAATCTTTCTAGAAAAATTGATAAACTTCGATTTAATAAAAGCAATTTAATTTATGCAAGTGAATCTTGGCGAAACATTTCTAAGGTTTCATTAAGCATCTCAAATTGCCTCAGTATAAAAACCTCGCGCGTTTAAAGACAGGTTCTGAATATTCATTTGGGAGTAGAATAACTAGTTGTTATTCCGTAGCCATTTCTTCTTTTAAGAGCATCATTTTGTCATTTTAATAAATGCTTTACTAATCAGGATTCTAATGAATTTCTTACTTGATTTATTCGTCATTTCATATCGAAATAATTACTGATGGAAATGCTTTAACATCCTGATCCTAGCACAAACATAACGATGGTTTTTTGCAACATATTAACGTTTTCCTTACTGATGTTTTTCTGCTGTTTAGCGCAATGATACATTTGTAAAATATTGTAGTATTGAATCCTTTGTACTCTCTGAAATAATGGGATGTATAACTCACTGAATATATAAGGATTCGCTTTAACGCATCTATTTCTTCAGATTGACAACTAAGATTAAATTTCGAATGTGTTTCGGAAAATTGATTTCCATTACTTCCCGATATTGAAAAACTTTTTAATGCAAACTCAACAATGATAGCATTGCTTCCTATTAATTTCAATAAGTTCTTATTCAACTTGCATTTTTAATACTCCCCTCAGACGCTCGCATTCAGGTTAATACGTGTCCAATACCAAAGTACCCAGGAATCTTATTTGGATGACGTTTAGGCAAGAGCTACGCATTTAAATGAAATTAAGTGCCATATTGGATAAATATTACGTTTCGCATATAACTGATAAGAAGTTACGTAAAAATTAAATTTAGTTTGCGTCCAACGAATAATTCTGTGGTGTTGGCCGGTGATTACCAGATACTTTAGTTCTGCGATAACAAATGGAGATTTTTTATTACTTAAGCAGTGATTGAGTTTTGATGGCATGGATATGCTTGGGTGTTTGTCTAGTGGACTAAATTTGAGCAACAGAAGGCAAAAATTTAATTCAAGGTAGAATCCCCAATTTGGTATCCTGGATTAGTACGACTTGAAACGGCTGATTAGACATAATTGTTGGGACTCTGGCTTGCATAGAAGGTAGATTGTGATTGATCTAGAAAAATATAACTTAGTGAAATTATTGCCGGAAAGTTATTAGGACAGATGTTTGTGGTTCGAGATTCTTTGAACTTCTAGAACAGCATCATTTGGTAGTATGGATCGACAGATAGGTAGTTATCTGCAGATTACAATTCTTGGTCGATAAACACAGCTGTAGTAAGAGTAAAGGGTGAAAGTAAACAATTTTAGCAAATAAAAATCAGAATTGAATACCTGAATTAGTATGACACTGAAAAACGGTATTAAAAATTTTGAATGCAACATCTGAAGAATTGAGATTTTCAGAAAAGCAAATTGTCGTTCGGGAGTAAGGGCGCGTGGTGGCAATTGAGGAAGTATGGAGATTATGATATCTGTCAAGGCACAGATAATTAGTATGTAGAATCTACCCACTAGAATGGTTTCCCCAAGTCTCATAGAAAGAAAATTCCCATATTTATGTGGATTCATGCTTACAATTTAGACTTTATGTAGCATCCAGAGCCATGCGTTACTGGTAAGTGTATGGTGAAAGCCAGGGTGATTATGCAGTCTTGTGATTAAGCCGATTTGAAGTTTGACTTTAGTTTAGTGGATTTAAAAGTTAATTTGACGCTGGTTAAAGAATTTATATTTTGTAATGAGATTATAATGGTTTTATAATGATGACGATGGATTTATATTTGGCGATGAGTATTAGTTTTGAATGGAATATCGGATAATTTTGGAGTCTGTATTTAAGTAGGTGCACAAGTCTCGGTATACTGAAAGTGAAGAGGATGGTGGTAATGAGGTCAGGCTTCGCCTGATGCTTGTGGCTGCAGACTTGCCACCTAGAACAAGAAATTGTTCAGCTAAAGATGACCACGGACATGCAATTGTTTCGATGTAGTGTCCGTACAAAAGGGGGAAGCGTCAGACCTCCGCAAAGATGTTATTCAGGTCTAAAGGATTGTTGCTGGCGTAGCTGAATAGTAATTACGATACCAGTCAGTAACATCCAGCCTGTGGATGCTACGTAGTTAAATAGCTGCGCTGGCCGGCTGTACGTAGCAGTATCTTTAAGACTACCCGAAATTAAATTTTTACTCTCGAAGACAAGGCTTTTCTAAATTAAAACATCATTTAATTTTAGAGAATGTGTTAACCTGAATGAATTAAAACCTGTATTGGATTTTTCTCCTCACATAGTTTATCGGCAGAAAATTACGTATTCATCAAAACTCGGCAGAAAATTACGTATTCATCTAAAACTATTTTCTTCGCTTGCAATTTAAAATCCTATAATTACAAACGCGTACAATAAAATGCAGAATATAATTAAAGGAAATGCTATAAATGGACATCTATTACTTCAAACTCTATCCGGTTTAGGATTTAATATTTAAGAAGCTAAACTTGATTAGGAAAATTAAAAATATATATGAAAAAACATCCCAAACTGAATGGAACAGAAAAATGTTAAGAATACTATTAATACACAAATCGCAATTTCACACTAAAAATGGCATTTATAACAGCTCTTCAAAATGAATTGTACAACGTAAAACTAAATTTCGGAATATTCGAAAGTTAATACTCCAAGAAAATTAGCAAACTTTCAATAAATAAGTGACACAACATTAAACTTTTTGACTACTTGCCAACTTTGACATTTTAAATATTTGCCAACCCTCGAAAGGCGAATAAATGGATTAAAATTTTTGAAGTTGCCAATGTTAAGAAATTATAATGCTATAATTTTCGCTGTAATCTCCTGCAATTCTGGTCGCTACCAAATGTATTATATGAACAATTCCAGATTTCGTTCACTAATCTGTTCTCTGGAAACTTAGGTTAAATCTGAAACAAGTTAATAGAAATTAAAATACTTTAGAACCTGATTCAAAAGTTTCTAACTTCATTTGTTTTACTATTATGCCCTACAGAGAAATTAGATCGTTTGAAAATTAAATTAAGGAGCTTATTAATATTTCCAACTTAATAGATTTTTCCAGAAAAGCATAAAACGTGTTGTATTCAAGGGTTAGTGAACTGCTCCAGTACAATATGTAATAAAGTTCCATAGTATAACCTAGTAATTTAATTACTGGATAGTAGTAATTTGCGGTCTTGGATAAAGTTTTCTATGTAATGTCAGTTTTATATATAAACAAACTCTGAAAGATATAATATTGTGTCTATTCATAAAATGATTGTACTTGTTGGTAACTTTTCAAATTTCCTGAAATTAGCTGTTTGAATAAAACAAAATGCTCGAGTTGCAAATTTGTGTATAAAGAATATTGTGTTAATTATTCAAACATCATTATAAGGCTGGGTGATTACATGCAAATTTTAGCTAAAAATGAGCATTCATGAATTCTGTCTATTCATAGAACTAATCTTTCTAGATACAAGTTAAATGCTTGCTACAAAATCGTTTAAAACATTCTATTTTTAAGTTCTAAGTACGAAAGTCTTTCCTTCATTCACTTATCTTTATTGTAAAGTAAAATTTGGTTCAAATTTAAATGCAAGATAATATTTGAACCGAAAATATATCTTGCTATTAATTCAGCCTCCATATTTTTACTTACTATGCAATGAGTGATTTTCTATAAGAAAACGCACTTAGTTTTTAGAAGCATTTGAACAAGCAATTCATTTCATCCATCAGACATAATCAGAGCATGCTCGATTAATCGCATATATTCATTACAATATGCTATCTACAGACTCATTTCTTGTAACGAGTCTACCCTTTGCTAGACAGCAGTCTTAATAGTAGTCTAGAAAGGTACTTTTTGTACTTTCATTTTTGGGCCACGAATATTTCTAAGGTCTCAATTGTATCATTAGTCCAACCTTTTACCATAAGCTTGAATGCTGGTCAAGAAATCGCATTTGTGTTGCACTTAATGTTGTCCTGCTTGTAATTATGGAAATGTGATCTAATGAACGTCACTCATTTGGAAGCCAGAATTAAGAATTCAGTTTCTAGCACTCCCAAACATCGGCATAACTATGCTATGTAACTTAATGTTAACGCTTCTAAACATGGTTGTTAAAATTCTGTGTCATTTTGCAAATATTTGTATGCAGACTTGATGCCGATTATATCCGAGAAGTTGGAAAAGTTGTTAATGATTTAGAGTTGTGAGTTCGGCTTAGTATTCTTTTAATGTAATGGAGAGTTCATACAAAATAAATGGTATGGCTGCAATCCAAAAATATTAATAGAAGTTGACATTTGTTTGGTTGTACTTATGGCATCCGATTTTGCTTCAAGCGTACACCCTATTTTCTCCATTGTATTTAATCTTTCAGCAGTATCACTCGTTTATATATTTTTTAACGGTTTGGTGTCGATTTGTTTGTGCATTTTTTGAAAGTCTTATTCAAAAATCTACTGTAAGTAATGTTAGACGTTTTGCATGGTAATATAAATATTCCAAAAAATAGAATATTGACTTAATATTTATTTAAAAGGCCCGGTTTTTGTTCTGTTAATAGAGGAATTAATACTTAAATTTAATGCATTCAGTGTACAATTAATACTTGCCCTCAAATGATATACACAATCAAATATATATGCAAAGAATTATATTTTTAGAAGAAACTTGTATCTGAAATTTAACTTTTTGTGGGATTGATGAGAGATTAAACGTCGAAATAAAATATCGTCAAGAATATTCTTATAAATGCCCTCTGAATTGAGAGGATTAAACATAAAACGTGGAGAGAGAATGGACTAGCTACATGCAGAGCTCAAGTTGCAAGTTTGAGTGGGTAACTTATTCACCGTATCGTTCCTTTAAACAGTTGGACTTTATCATCAAAGATCCTGGCTCGATAATCACATGCTACTCCTAGCGGCTGATGCTTGCTTACAAAATGTGACATCAAAATTGAAAATTTATGTTGATCCGAAATTTGCTGCAAAAATGTTTTATTTCATTTAAGGATTAATCCAGTTTTTGTTAATATTGCCAATTGATTTTAGATTTTTTGTCTAATTGGTAAATCGTCATCAATGAATGAACTTAATTTTCAAATCTAGTTTATTTGATCTTTCATTTCTTTCGCATATTCGTTTGTATTAATTCTGCCTTTTTGAAAGGTTTTCATGCATTTTTCGAGAAAATTACTTACTTGAAACACAATTTTCAGAGTGTAGCTCTTCTGGTAATCTGCAATTCCTTTAAATTGAATTATTTCTTAGTTATTTAAAAAGCTATTTAACTTCCTCCACTAATTCAGGCTCTTCAGTGTAAAAGTGGGCATTGCTGGGGAACTCGCTATGAAATAAAATGACTTGAAAATAGTGTCGTAATTCATGAAGTCTTGGATTCTTCTGTCTTGCAATTAAATGAGTAAAGCTTGATATCCTTTTAATAATATGAAAGCCTCTGAAAGTGCTGAAAGGAAAACTCTGTAGGCAACATTTAACTTAGCAGTTCAATCAGCAAATTTGCAGTATTCACCTTTTACCTCCATCCTTTCTCTGAATAATTTATTGATATTCAGTTGGAGATGGACAAACCTAAATGTTACATGACATACATGCATATCCAATTTAAAGAGGGAAAGCTAAATCATAAAGGCTAGAAATTGCTCCAGTAATTCTAGAAAAGGGTTAAAAATTTCTGTTAAAGCCTAGTTTATTCATCTGACATTCATATTGAACAATCTTGTGTATTTAAATCTTCAGCCAACTTAGAATATCACCATTTTAGTTCCCACTTGAGTTAGGGTTCCATGAGTATTCATTTTCTAGTGTAAACTATGATTAACGAATTTTATCAATTTTTATTGGATAATTACAATTCAGAAAATTTAGCCTTTCGAGTTTAACAGCGGCGGGAATAAATCGTTCTACAAAAGGTATGTGCTCTCAGAATTCAGTTAATTATATTTGGAAATAACTAAACGTCAGAGATGATACACTATAATGAATAGTTCGGGTTGCATAAAGACGAGAGGAAACAGGGTGGCAAATTAAGTGATTAATGAAAATGATGGTGGATTAGGATTGCCAAATAAATGCGTTATCGGAAGTAAAAGCAAGTTATAAAGCGGATTCTTTTCTTGAAAAGAATAGTGGATTTTATGATCAAGACGCGTTGGTGGGATTTTTGGTGCTATTCTAAGGGGTTATTAATTTTCTCTTCATTCTTGCAGATATTCGACGTGGGAAAATATTTCGTTCGAAAACTTGAGTATAAATATCTAAATATAAATCTTCTAATCTAAATAAATCTAATATCTTTTATCTAAATTTTAAACCGCAAAATAAATTACTTCAAGCTGTAACATTTTAAAATTTATTACTTCTACAAGTTTATATTGATTAGACGATAGTGAACTAGCACAGAAATTAAGACAACTAAGTTTTATCGTAACCCTAAGGTTAATTCTGCACTGAAGAGGAATGGGGGGGGGGGGTAAATGAATTGTCGTTGATAAACTTCTCAACTGTAATCACCTACTGAGTTCCTTCCTCAATGATCAAATCCTAATCAAATTCCCAATTTCCAATACGGTACCACAACTCTTATCACTGGCCACCTTAGAATGAATAAAATTGTAAAAATTTAACAACGCTTATTTCGTAAAGAGTTTTCAAGAATTTGAGAAACCTATGTCACCAAATTAGGCCAGAACTGCTCCAATACTTAAAGATCTAAAGCTTTTTAATCCTGCAAAATCACTCTCGGACTCCCATTCAACAATTTTCTTATTTTAGTTTTAATAACGTAGCATAATATGGAACGTTTTAATATTTTCAAATTCCAGTAACAATATTTTAAAATATTAGAGGCAAACAAAACTAGAAAGGACGAAGGAAATCGTACTTATTCCTAGAAAAATCTAATTATACCTTGAGTACATCATAAACTTTAAACGATTTAATAATTTTTAGATCCAAAAACCCCGACCAAAATGTAATCTCCGTAAAGTATCATCCCTGATCAGCGTTTTATAACGGATACCCATAAAAAATCGGTTTTGTTGATCTACACCCACTGATAAGTTGATTCCCTAAATATTCGAATAATTTGTAATGAATTGTTAACATTAAATTCCATTTTCTATAAGAAACGCGAGTTTCCATTAGTTAAGAAATGTTAATACTAAAGAATAGAAATATTATATACGTAATTAGGAATACCAGATCAGCTTTTATTAAAAATTTTGATGTTTAAATAATAGTATATTAAAATGATAGTTAATTTACATCTATTTCGAGACTTCGTTATTGAAGCGAGTCCAAAATAAATGGAGTCTTTGCCCATTTGGTGTGCGAGTGGGGAGTCTTTGCCCATTTGGTGTGCGAGTGGGGAGTCTTTGCCCATTTGGTGTGCGAGTGGGGAGTCTTTGCCCATTTGGTGTGCGAGTGGGGAGTCTTTGCCCATTTGGTGTGCGAGTGGGGAGTCTTTGCCCATTTGGTGTGCGAGTGGGGAGTCTTTGCCCATTTGGTGTGCGAGTGGGGAGTCTTTGCCCATTTGGTGTGCGAGTGGGGAGTCTTTGCCCATTTGGTGTGCGAGTGGGGAGTCTTTGCCCATTTGGTGTGCGAGTGGGGAGTCTTTGCCCATTTGGTGTGCGAGTGGGGAGTCTTTGCCCATTTGGTGTGCGAGTGGGGAGTCTTTGCCCATTTGGTGTGCGAGTGGGGAGTCTTTGCCCATTTGGTGTGCGAGTGGGGAGTCTTTGCCCATTTGGTGTGCGAGTGGGGAGTCTTTGCCCATTTGGTGTGCGAGTGGGGAGTCTTTGCCCATTTGGTGTGCGAGTGGGGAGTCTTTGCCCATTTGGTGTGCGAGTGGGGAGTCTTTGCCCATTTGGTGTGCGAGTGGGGAGTCTTTGCCCATTTGGTGTGCGAGTGGGGAGTCTTTGCCCATTTGGTGTGCGAGTGGGGAGTCTTTGCCCATTTGGTGTGCGAGTGGGGAGTCTTTGCCCATTTGGTGTGCGAGTGGGGAGTCTTTGCCCATTTGGTGTGCGAGTGGGGAGTCTTTGCCCATTTGGTGTGCGAGTGGGGAGTCTTTGCCCATTTGGTGTGCGAGTGGGGAGTCTTTGCCCATTTGGTGTGCGAGTGGGGAGTCTTTGCCCATTTGGTGTGCGAGTGGGGAGTCTTTGCCCATTTGGTGTGCGAGTGGGGAGTCTTTGCCCATTTGGTGTGCGAGTGGGGAGTCTTTGCCCATTTGGTGTGCGAGTGGGGAGTCTTTGCCCATTTGGTGTGCGAGTGGGGAGTCTTTGCCCATTTGGTGTGCGAGTGGGGAGTCTTTGCCCATTTGGTGTGCGAGTGGGGAGTCTTTGCCCATTTGGTGTGCGAGTGGGGAGTCTTTGCCCATTTGGTGTGCGAGTGGGGAGTCTTTGCCCATTTGGTGTGCGAGTGGGGAGTCTTTGCCCATTTGGTGTGCGAGTGGGGAGTCTTTGCCCATTTGGTGTGCGAGTGGGGAGTCTTTGCCCATTTGGTGTGCGAGTGGGGAGTCTTTGCCCATTTGGTGTGCGAGTGGGGAGTCTTTGCCCATTTGGTGTGCGAGTGGGGAGTCTTTGCCCATTTGGTGTGCGAGTGGGGAGTCTTTGCCCATTTGGTGTGCGAGTGGGGAGTCTTTGCCCATTTGGTGTGCGAGTGGGGAGTCTTTGCCCATTTGGTGTGCGAGTGGGGAGTCTTTGCCCATTTGGTGTGCGAGTGGGGAGTCTTTGCCCATTTGGTGTGCGAGTGGGGAGTCTTTGCCCATTTGGTGTGCGAGTGGGGAGTCTTTGCCCATTTGGTGTGCGAGTGGGGAGTCTTTGCCCATTTGGTGTGCGAGTGGGGAGTCTTTGCCCATTTGGTGTGCGAGTGGGGAGTCTTTGCCCATTTGGTGTGCGAGTGGGGAGTCTTTGCCCATTTGGTGTGCGAGTGGGGAGTCTTTGCCCATTTGGTGTGCGAGTGGGGAGTCTTTGCCCATTTGGTGTGCGAGTGGGGAGTCTTTGCCCATTTGGTGTGCGAGTGGGGAGTCTTTGCCCATTTGGTGTGCGAGTGGGGAGTCTTTGCCCATTTGGTGTGCGAGTGGGGAGTCTTTGCCCATTTGGTGTGCGAGTGGGGAGTCTTTGCCCATTTGGTGTGCGAGTGGGGAGTCTTTGCCCATTTGGTGTGCGAGTGGGGAGTCTTTGCCCATTTGGTGTGCGAGTGGGGAGTCTTTGCCCATTTGGTGTGCGAGTGGGGAGTCTTTGCCCATTTGGTGTGCGAGTGGGGAGTCTTTGCCCATTTGGTGTGCGAGTGGGGAGTCTTTGCCCATTTGGTGTGCGAGTGGGGAGTCTTTGCCCATTTGGTGTGCGAGTGGGGAGTCTTTGCCCATTTGGTGTGCGAGTGGGGAGTCTTTGCCCATTTGGTGTGCGAGTGGGGAGTCTTTGCCCATTTGGTGTGCGAGTGGGGAGTCTTTGCCCATTTGGTGTGCGAGTGGGGAGTCTTTGCCCATTTGGTGTGCGAGTGGGGAGTCTTTGCCCATTTGGTGTGCGAGTGGGGAGTCTTTGCCCATTTGGTGTGCGAGTGGGGAGTCTTTGCCCATTTGGTGTGCGAGTGGGGAGTCTTTGCCCATTTGGTGTGCGAGTGGGGAGTCTTTGCCCATTTGGTGTGCGAGTGGGGAGTCTTTGCCCATTTGGTGTGCGAGTGGGGAGTCTTTGCCCATTTGGTGTGCGAGTGGGGAGTCTTTGCCCATTTGGTGTGCGAGTGGGGAGTCTTTGCCCATTTGGTGTGCGAGTGGGGAGTCTTTGCCCATTTGGTGTGCGAGTGGGGAGTCTTTGCCCATTTGGTGTGCGAGTGGGGAGTCTTTGCCCATTTGGTGTGCGAGTGGGGAGTCTTTGCCCATTTGGTGTGCGAGTGGGGAGTCTTTGCCCATTTGGTGTGCGAGTGGGGAGTCTTTGCCCATTTGGTGTGCGAGTGGGGAGTCTTTGCCCATTTGGTGTGCGAGTGGGGAGTCTTTGCCCATTTGGTGTGCGAGTGGGGAGTCTTTGCCCATTTGGTGTGCGAGTGGGGAGTCTTTGCCCATTTGGTGTGCGAGTGGGGAGTCTTTGCCCATTTGGTGTGCGAGTGGGGAGTCTTTGCCCATTTGGTGTGCGAGTGGGGAGTCTTTGCCCATTTGGTGTGCGAGTGGGGAGTCTTTGCCCATTTGGTGTGCGAGTGGGGAGTCTTTGCCCATTTGGTGTGCGAGTGGGGAGTCTTTGCCCATTTGGTGTGCGAGTGGGGAGTCTTTGCCCATTTGGTGTGCGAGTGGGGAGTCTTTGCCCATTTGGTGTGCGAGTGGGGAGTCTTTGCCCATTTGGTGTGCGAGTGGGGAGTCTTTGCCCATTTGGTGTGCGAGTGGGGAGTCTTTGCCCATTTGGTGTGCGAGTGGGGAGTCTTTGCCCATTTGGTGTGCGAGTGGGGAGTCTTTGCCCATTTGGTGTGCGAGTGGGGAGTCTTTGCCCATTTGGTGTGCGAGTGGGGAGTCTTTGCCCATTTGGTGTGCGAGTGGGGAGTCTTTGCCCATTTGGTGTGCGAGTGGGGAGTCTTTGCCCATTTGGTGTGCGAGTGGGGAGTCTTTGCCCATTTGGTGTGCGAGTGGGGAGTCTTTGCCCATTTGGTGTGCGAGTGGGGAGTCTTTGCCCATTTGGTGTGCGAGTGGGGAGTCTTTGCCCATTTGGTGTGCGAGTGGGGAGTCTTTGCCCATTTGGTGTGCGAGTGGGGAGTCTTTGCCCATTTGGTGTGCGAGTGGGGAGTCTTTGCCCATTTGGTGTGCGAGTGGGGAGTCTTTGCCCATTTGGTGTGCGAGTGGGGAGTCTTTGCCCATTTGGTGTGCGAGTGGGGAGTCTTTGCCCATTTGGTGTGCGAGTGGGGAGTCTTTGCCCATTTGGTGTGCGAGTGGGGAGTCTTTGATCTATATATTGATGATCTTTAGGCTAAATTTAACCTTTACCTAATCATTGAGTATAATATTTAACCACTTAAGTGCATAATTTTCTTTGCTATCGTATAAGATGACATCTTTTATTTGGGAAAGAATTTCTTATTTTGATTCTAAGATAAATCAATATTCAATAGATTTCCATATGTATTCGAAGTAATTTTAATATTGCATACGGTTCCAACAGTTTAGCGTTTGACAATGTTTCAAATGAGATATACCCCTACTTTTAAAGTTCTAAACGTTAAAACTTTATCTTATAAACATTGTTCTTCTAAAGCTTCTCTTTGTAGTGGTAAAATTGTAATTAATATTTCGTCCATTTTGTGAGGATTATAGACAGGTTAGCATAAGGGTTTTACAAGTAGCATTAGAAGAAAGACCCAAATCGGTGATCTCGACTCCACTAATATTGTAGTAGCCAATGTTTTAATTTACTGAAAATACTGATCTAATAGCAAAGTTTTATTGAAAATTTCTTTGTCATTAAAGATAAGGGTTTCAGTAATGGATAGTATTGCCAATGTGTCTGTTATCGAAGTTCAAAGATTCTTAGAGATTGTGTTTTAGAGTGAACGAATTAAGAAGGGGGATAAACGTCCTGAGGAAACGAATAAGGTTAAATGCTATAGGAAAAGGTACTTGGAATTGAGGCTTCTAATCCTTGCGTAAATCCCTAATCGTAGAAACCAGCAATTGTATCTCTAACGTGAAATTAAAAGAATGCGCCTAAATTTTCAAGGTTATAATTTTATCGTGAATTCCCATGCTTAGGTCTTAAAATGCCCATTGTAAAGATTTTAACACATTTTGCAATGCAACTACCTGTTTAGTGTCTTTTTAAACGAAGGCGGTTATACTTCTGTTGTATTTTATAACTGGACATTAATCAACTAATTGCATAAAAGTAGAAGATACCAAAAACTTATTTTTATTTTTAGGGAATCGAATGTCCAAAATGTGTTAACTTAAAACTCGAATGAGAGAGTATATTAAATGCCAGATTTGAAATATTAGGTCTAAAATTTAAATTTATAGACATTCTGATTCAAAATCCGAATGGCTTCTTTTTAAAGGGAAGTAAAACAATTTTTTTTAACAGTAATAAAGCTGAAAAATTTGTATACGACTTGATGTTTCTCGAAATATAAGTCTGAAAGCTAAAGCATTTGATAATGACATGCTCATAATTGTCGTTAACACCTTTAATAATAATCTTAATACGTGTGTAAGGTCGTGACAGATAATTAAGTCTCCTTACACTGAATGCGACATTAAGGACTCTCATCTGCCACCACTGTCATCTTCTATGAAACGGCAGTTATTTGGCGACATTTTTCCAGTGCCGTGTCTCTTAAGGTGTCGAAATGTGTAGATATCTATAGCCAATAGATTTGCCAAATAAGTAATTTGACAGAATTTAAGCTCTACACTATTTTACTTAACATAATTTTGTGAATGGTCAATTAAGTTCGGATTTTAGTACTTTCTATAATGCTACCTTAATTTTCCCATAAAATGCTATTTTCTATTTGCCTGGAAGTAAGGTTCGAATGAAATGTCTTCGCCACTCAAAGCCTTTTCTTTTTTTCCTGTTGAAGCGGCAATTTTCCAGAAAATACCTTTTATCGAAATGCAATCGTCGAAAGGCCCAAGCGCAAATTAAAAACTTTCAATTCATGCTCTTAAAGTAATAACCTTTCTGAAGCAATTATTTATTGTATCTCTAAAAGAAATCTTTAAATCGTAGTTTCTTTACTTAAAACTTTTGGCGGAAGAAATAGTGGCAGTGGGGGAAAAAAACTCCTTTCAAAAGAATGTTTGTAGTTAGGAAATCTTCGATCAGCGATGTGCTTTCTGCACTTTTAAATTCATCTGATTGTTATAATTATATTGCCAGGGGATATTTTTGTATTTTTTGGTCAATGAGAGTACTCCTTATTGGATGAAACCACTCTAAAATTATATGCCTTTATTTGTATATTATGAGAGATACTGATTTTGAGATTAGATTTTTCTATTTTGAGAATAATTGAATTTCACATTTCCAGGTAGCTACTATTTTATAATCGGCGATCTAAATACCCGTTATTTCTAGAAAGCATTCGTATATCTGTTTACAAATTTCAAAGTAAGAATTATCTTCCACTGATAAATACTTCGTGATTCATCAGTTTCTCTCGAATGCTGTCTTACTCTTATTTAGCATTGATAGTTAAATGGCAGTGATATACAGGATTGCGTTGACCCACAGTATTGATTTCTCTAAAACTATTCTGCTTAACAAAGTTTTGACGGACGGGGAAAAAGTGTAAAAAGTAACTCGAAAGAGACTGAAAGATTACGTTCGTGTATTACATTTTATTTTTATTCATGAAATGCTAATGTTAAATCGCATCTTGTACTGAAAACTATCTTTTGGAGTTGAATAAACTTGTTTCCATGAATATTGTATCATTATACAGCTGCGCTCACAAACTGTACATGAACAAATGTTTGAAAGCATAACGCTAAAGTTTCTGCATAAGCTTCATAATACTCGAACCGATGAAGTAGTCGCTTGTGGCCTCTCTCAAATAGACCGGGGACAGGTGTTTTTGAATAGTTTAGACATAGTTTTTTCTCTATAGATAATCCCATTTTTTCATCGGTACTCGCATTTCAATCCCATAGATTTATCGAGTGAATTTATTTTCATTTGCTTGATGCGCAATCAAATCCATTAATTTATGTTGGTATTTCCTGCTTATTTTCTCCAGTCATTTCTGATAGCCGTATTTTTATAGAGATCTGGATAAGAATATAAGAATGCTCGCATTCAATTTGTAGTGGTATTTAGTAATTCTAAATTACTTTCAAAGTGAGAATACAAAAATTTAGCATTTTCATGTAGTTGCATTTTTGTATTCCTGGAAATAATCATTCGGAGGAATGGGATTTTCAAGTCTGACATTCAAATATTGAGTGTTTACCATTCTTTGTATTGTATTTGTCGATGAAGTGTTACGTACTGTCAAAGTAGATTCGTAGTTTTTAAGGTACCTAAAGCCCTTCAAATCTCGAATGTCATATTCTCTTGGGAACTAATATTCAAATTAATATGAAAGTGACGAACCAAATGTGTCGTTCCAAACATAAGTTTTAAGGTTGTATTTCTCTATTAGTGGACAATTGTTCAATTTGTTATAAATTGAAATACTTAGTATCTAGTTGGGATTAGCATCTGATGCGAATTAAAATTTTCCATTGTAGCATAAACTCTGATCTCGTAATCGATTTAGCTTTTGCGAGAAAGGAGCAGAATACTGTATTCTTGCCACTCCATCTACTCATTATTCATTCTGATTTAATCACAACACATTAAATGAGTCCTTTTGTCAACCAAATATTCTTGAATATGAAGGAAGTTCTTACTCAATGGAGTGCGATAATTTCGTATCTTCTACCAAACAGTATGTCTGAACATATCTTTATACGGCTGCTGATATCCTTTCGGATTAGGGCCTTTTAAGTACTTCAGTTCAATTTAATCATATATACACAATATCTAAATAGCTAGAAAATAGTTTGATCCATTTTGTTTATGATAAGATTTTATCTAGAGCTAAATTCAAATTCCATTTGTCTCGTCGATTGTGACCTTTACATAGCCATGGCAAAAGTATCGCCTATACTTGTTATTACATAACTAATTGCATTATCGAGCAAATTGAGTCAACTCTACGACTCTTCAGAAAATCAACCTCGATGTAATTGCATACTTGCGTTTTTTGTAGAGTGGTAAAGTGATCTTGATTGTCTTTTGCACGCTTCAAATTCGTCACTATCGAGTTTTGACCGATTTCTCTCTTTGAAACGTCCTTGATACTTCTGCACATGCCGTTTATTTTATAAATCCGCTCACTAGTATAGTCATTGCATGACTGGTATGATCGATGTGGTAAAGCGAAGGGTTGAGAAATTGCCTTGTTCCAATTTCATCTATCCATCTACATGCCATTCCTATATTGCTCACATAAGATATTTAAAATTCTTAACTATTTTCATTGGAAAAATTTCATAAATTTAATTTCTTAAGCTCGTTTTACGAACACTTCTGAAGGGTTGCAGAAATTTGAGCTAGTTTGATGAAGCAGAATAACAAGCGTTTTCTCATCTTAAGTAGTTTTTCGTCGAAATTCAATTCGTTAGTTACGTCGATAAATATTTTGCAAACAATATTAACATGTTTAGTTGATTTTCTTTTTACATGTGCCTATATTGTTTCAATATCCTACATTCCATATTTTCTTCTTCGTGCATCTGGATTTTTGAATCGATATTCATGCAGAACTCGACCAGTGAATGATATTTTTGAAGACATCATCTTCATGAATGCAATTCGAATTAATCTTTGAGGTTCAATTTTTTGTGAAATCTTTTAACGTCATGCACTCGTCAATATCTGCCCATTGACTGATGCAGCTTGGATTATCCGAGCCTTTGTACCATGAAACAACTCTTAAATATTGATTCTTGAACAACCGGTCAATTGTAAGTATTCTCACTTTCATATAAAGATGTTATATGACATAGCTTTATCACCTTTCGTTCGATTTCCAGGCATTGTGACTGTTCAAACTTAAAACTTTTAGATTTTAGTTTTCTACTATACTGTTTGTAGAATTTTGAAGCTTGAATCTTATGACATGGGCAAATGAAATGAAACATTATTGAACTGCAATCTGAATGTTTTTCGTTTCATCGGAAGTTAACCTTTCTTGGTATTTTTCTAAAAATAGTTGAGCAGATAGGTTGAATGATTTTTAGATATTTTTTTTTTGTCCTAAAAATAATTCGTGGAGGTAAAGTTCTATGCTTCTATTTGCAAAGCAACAAAACGTTACTAGGAAACATCGAAAACTTCTCAATTGCTTTCATATTAAAACAAATCTCGTCTTGATCGAAATATAGCCTTTCTTTAAGTGCACAAACTTGGCTAGTCCAAGTTATAATAAAATATCAAAAATAGAAAACGCTTCTCATTGACTCGGTTTCTCATCACCCAGCCTTAATAGTTTCGATGTCTGTACAAATCTTGTAATTGTGTACATGTGACTTTATTTATGTTAAATTTTTCTATAATATTAATAATTATATGTAAACATGTTCTCAGATTGTTGCAAATGTTAAAATTATTTTTAAATTTTATTTGTAGTATACTTACCGTTACTTGTTAAACCCTTATGTTGCAGATATTAAAACGTTAATGTCTAAATTTACTATTAGCATTGTACTAATTTCATGTTATCTGCTTTTTAAAGATCAAATTTTGGGAAATACGGTAAATACTTATTTTCCCTTTTGTGCTTTGATTTTCAATTCAGATGCAAAATAGAGAAATAACTTTCATTTATACATATGTAGCTGACGTATAATTGTGAATACTTTTATATATCTTGTGCATACTTAATTATATGAAATTTATGTACATAGTTTTGCTTTGAATCTTGTCGGATTTTTTGTAACTTTGCTTTTTGTTATACAAGAGCGTTTTGTCGCTTATTGTAAAAGTTGTGTGTCAAATAATTTGTTTTTTAGTCAAATTAGTTTCAAGTAGCAAATTTTTTTTCTTCCTTTCACTTTAAACAATATTTTTGCGAATGTGGCTTTTAAGAAGGTTCGATTTCCAATTTTCAGACTTTTAATACAGACAATTTCAAAACGAATTCAGCGTATTGTCATTCTTAAAATTAATGCTTCACTTTTAGCATAGTTTTATTATGCAAAATGCCAGTTCTAGTTGAAATTTTTCCTTCTATAATAATTTTGTGGTCAAGTATTATAGTGCATATTTTAGTGGTGACATTGATGTAGCGAAGGCCTTTGGCTATATCAAGTCCCCCTTCCCTCCTGCTCCTCTCGTCACTATGCACATCAATATTGGAAAGTATATTCGAAATCTTTAAGACTGTTTCTGTAATTTAAATTTTTTTTTTTGTTCTTCATAATTTGCAACGGAATCCATAGAGTACATAATCATAATTTCTTGCCCTAATATTTTACCATTACTTGCGCGGGTTTTCTTTGCAAGATAACGGTTCTGAATTCATAATGTATTCTTTTCATAATTGTTGCTTATAAACGCATACATTGCCAAATATTTTATATTAATAGTCTTAAAATTTTCAATAAAAGAAAATGAAATTTGTTGATTTAATTCATTGGCATAGAAGAAATGGTTGATAAAATAAAGGCATTTCAAAGGAAACTGCAATTGTTTTTGCTGTTTCGCAGATTTTGCAATCTTTGCTAATATCGAATATTTCTCAAATGGGAGGAAATAGTAAAGTTTTGCCAAGTTGGTTGAAATTTTGTTCACTCAAGTTCTAATCAAAATATCGAATTGATATTATCGCCTCTTGCCATTTATTCGGCGCAACACGGCCAAAACTGGTCCCTTGTATGGCGAACTCCAATTACATAGAAACATAGCTGGCAAAGGAACCAACCATATTCATTCATCATATCATTGAATATTTTAGACCTTAATGAATATGTTCTTTCAATACCAAATACATAAAAAGTGATAGAATAATTGTTAACATTTAGTTAAATGATATATATATGAATAGAAATATTGTGTAAAAACGAAAATCTTTAGTTCTAATTAGCATCAGTGTGAATTATTCGTTGATTCTTGCCGTTGATTTAGTTTTTTTTTAATTGACTTAGTTTATTCAGAAAATAAAGTAATGGCATTTTAATTTGTCTATCAAGCAGCAGAATTGGTCTTGTCGATTAAATTGTTCGTATAAATAGGTTCAGTATTTCCACTATGAGTTACAAATAAGTGCCATATAGAACGATTTTTGTCATTCAGCCTTCAACGTATTAATAGAATATTTTTAAATTTTAAGATGTGCATTAAAAAATTGTCAATTTATAGATCTGACTGCATGCGTTAATATATTTATCTAATACTTTGTAAACCTGAATGTGTGTTAATTTATTTAATAATGATCTTGACTTAAAGTGGAAATCAGCGTTTTCCTTTGCTCTATATCTCAAATGAGTTTAGGCAAGATTTTCGGGTATTTCCGATGTTTCATCCGTTAAGAAATTTCCATATATTGACCAAGAAAATATTCTTTTTGGAATTGAGCTTATTTAAAAATTTCGACGATGTCGGAAATAAGTCTTTCAAAAGTAGGCAAAATGAAAGTCAGTGTTGGTTTCCGATGCAGTTGCTTTAGTTTTCTGGATAGTATTGTTATATTGAATTTTTCAATAATATTGCACCTAATGAAATTCAATTCAATTCAATGAATGAATTCAAGCTACGTCCTTATAATCCATATAAGACCAAAACATGCCTTAAGAAATTTTTAAGTATTTACAACTTTCGGAGACCCAAAGTGGCTTAAATTTAAAATTTTGCCATTGGGGTTATAAGTAATTTCCATTAAATTTATTTGCGAGTTTTTTTAACGTTTAATTAGAATTAAAAGATAAGACTCCGTATTGGCTACGAATGGCATAGATAAAGTGCCGGCTTAAGCAACTGAATGTTTTAGCTAAAACATTTAGACTTGAACTTGATTCTAATCGGCAAGTATGGTCTTTCTCCTCTCCCCCTCATATTTATAAATAAACTGCTTCAGAATTTGAATAAATTTGGTTAATTTTTAAATTCGTAGGTGAAATTCAACATTTTAATCTTTTGACATTTTATCTATCCTGTTTAATTTTTACTTGATCCAAAATATTAGACTTGAAAGATTTTACTAAGTAAAAAAATGTTAACTGCACATTAGTAGGTAACACGCGAATTCTAGATTTTGTTGTTCTTGGGTTTTCGAAAAAATTTTCTTTACAGTGTGTCATATGAAAGTTTTACAAATTGTCTTTCAAATTTTGAAAAATGAATTAAAAAATGACTGCATAATAGGGAAAAATTTATCGCTTATAAACAAGACAATCGTATCTCTTTTATCTCTAATACAAATCTTTGTAATTTGTCCCTTTTCTGTGAATACTTTAATTGTAATTTAAGAGCATTAGTGATTTATTACAAAGAAACTCTGAATTTCAATAAAGTTATGGAGAAACCATTGACTTAAAAAATGGCATGGTCAAATAACTCCTATAAAATGCAACATAATTGTTCAAAGCGTTAATTGTTCAAAGCGTTAATAAATAGTTCAAAGAATAAATTGTTCAAAGCGTTAAAAATGACTTGGCCTGTGCAACTTTCCCCAACGTTGTGTTAAAGCTTCAAAAGATCTAGTTAACAGAAAACAGCATGCTGCTTTACTCATTTAGAATTTGTAAGATTCCCGTACTACATTAAATCACACTGATAGTAAAAGGTAATTTGAAGCATATGCCATCTTCTTAGTCTGGTCATTTTAAGTTGATAAAAACTATTGTTTGAAGATAAAAATGAAGGGATTAAACATTATCCGATGTCGGAACATTCCACAAATAACTATCATCTGAAACAATTGACTATTTCTGTCTTTGAGAATGACTTTCGTATTTAAAATCGCACGATCGTGATTTTGGAGTGGTCCGGAAAACCAGTTCCTTGTATATTCCCCAGGATTACTATAAAATAATACGTAATAATCGAAAACATAATAAATTTTTAGTACATGAAATGAAACGAGGAACTTTATTTTCAATCACACCTCCGGTGAATGCGGTTTTAAAAAGAAAAATGTCGATGGAGAAACCGTGAATTGGTTCACTATATACTGGAACCGATTTACAAAAGATGCACCATACAAAATGTTCAACAAAACTTGTATAGAACGATGTGCTGAATATAAAATTACCGATTTGTCACTACAACGAGGAAGACCAATTAATTTCAGAAATATAAAATTATCTTTTATGTATGAAAACAGAAATTCTATTGTATTTGAAAAATACATGATAGATTTATTACCATATATACCTCCCGTTCATCATGAACATTTTGATATTAAATCCTCAATAAAATTAAATGCAATTATACCTGCGTATAAACTAAAAATGTAGAATTTCATTGAAATTCTTAATAAAACTGAATTGCTTTTGGTATGTTATATTTTCTACAAGAATAGTCTTTATTTTATTTCACTTTTTATCAAATGAATAAATAATTATAAATTTTTAATAGTATTGTTTTTATTAAAGGCTGATGCAACTGAAATATTGCCCAATTAAATGAAGGTTTACAATAATTCATTAATTTTGAAAGTGAAGCAAGTCCATTTAGTTATAATGAAAAGCTTATTTTTTTTAGTCACCACTGTAAACGCTATTGGATAATAAACTTACATTATCTGGTATCACGAAATACAAAAAAATAGATGTATTAATACTTACCAATATTTTTAAATTTATTAAAACGCAAACCTTTAAATATCTCGCAATAACAAAAAATAGACTTGTCCCATTTTCAAAATAAACGGCTCATTTCTTGAATGCTTTGTTTTTCTCTGAATATGATAATTAATGCTTTGAGTAAGACATAAAACTTGATGCATTAATTTTGCATCAAATTTAATTTTCATCACATTTTAAATGAAATCCATTTAAAGTCTATCGATGTGCAAGTGCTAATAAATACAATACCTACAAAACGTAGAGTTAATGATGAAATTTCGTACATATGCTTAATACTTGAAATGTACATTTTTATCAAATTCGGGACCAATTTCATCGGAAGGGTCTTGATCTGTCTGTCATCAGTTTCCCATTTATATAAATAATTCAAATATGGAATTTTTAGATTATTGAATTTAGTTTGTAATCTTATGATTGCAGTTGTTTTACGCCAAGTCTTAGGAAATTTTTTTCTAACAATTAAACCTAATTTATATTGGATTTTCTGATACTTGTGTATTAACCGCATGCCACTGATTAATCGACAAAGATCACACGCTAATTTCAATAAAAATAAATTGACGAAAAAGATTGATAGAAAGATTCCTCCAGTGGTATATAGTTAATACACAAGAGCAGTGTTTTTTACTGTATTACGATGCACAGAATTTTCATTTATGGATCACTGAAAATAAAAATCTGAGGACTTGGGGCTTTCCCACAATTTTATGGGGGAGGATTATTATGTCCCACAATTTTATGAGGGAGAAAAGGGTAATAGCTTTATTGAAGAATATGCGAAAATGTTCCGAAAAGCCCATTCCTACTGAGTTTTCAATTAATTTGTCGAACTTGAATCCGGTTTTTAAAGAATATACAAATGTTTATGAGAAATATTATTATACTAAATAATAAATGTCAATATTATTCCCGTCCAGTTAATTTATAATACAATTTTTATTTTACAAAACTAATTAAATAAAGTTCTGGAATTATAAGTCATATCAGTATTTGCCTGTATTTTTCTTCCCTAAATTTCAATAGTCCTATATAAATTTAAATTATTTTATCATATCCTAAGAGAGCATTTCTAATTGTTACAATTATTAATAAGTGGTTCCCAATCTATAGCAAAACGTTACCGATCTCCGCTTTAGAGCAATCCTTCGACACGTACAAAATTGTTACCATACTTTTCGTTAACAGCTTGGGCCCTATTTTTTTCATATATACCACTAGATCAGCTGTATTTTGTGTAGTAATGATCAGTAATTGGAAATGATTAGTTTTGGGGAATCCTTAAGGGAATGGCGAAAATCTATATAATGTCAACAGCCATCGTCGGTGCTGTACCAAAATCAATTAATGATGTGCGATAATTCAATGTATTACCTTTCCTCTAACAGTAATTTAGATGGAATCGCTAATGGCATGTGGAAGTTAAGTAATCAGATGCAACATCCAATATCCTGAAAAAGTCGATCATTTACTACTTTACATTTAACATAAACTTCCCTTTTTATTCATATTCAAACCCTATTTTGATCATTTTTATATTTCTCTAGTACAATACTTTAAGTAAATCCTGAAGTAAGTAATTATCTTTAAGATAATTAAACAATCTTTTCAAAGTAATAAATAATAGAACTTCACTTATTAAAAAAAATAAAAACTTCTGTGTCCCCATCTCTTCTAATGAAATCTGTTTTATTTTGTGACTTTTCACTTTATCGTATAATTAGTATACAGAAAGTATAGTGACCGCCGAAAAATTCGAACTTGTGATTTTCACGAATATTTACGTTTCAGACTTACCTCAGTTCGAAAATCATATTTTTGGTAAATTTTTGTCTGTCTGTGACAAAGATAACTCAGAAAAGCTTTAAACTAGCCAGTTGAGATTCGGCACCAAATTTGCAGATTTTTATCAAATTTTGAATGAAATCTGTTCAGAAAAAGGCCATCTGTGCGGCTGTTCGAATACAAATCAACATAATTATAACACTAAGAAAGCTAGATAGATGAAATTCAGTACACGGATTTAACATTCATTATGTAAGTCATATCACTGACTCTCCGACCCTCCCGAAGGCACACAAAAAAAATAATATTGAATGACCGGACCACCGCAACAGCAACATTGGCGGGAATTGTGGTTGAGTCCTAAGAGCCATCACAGGCCAAGGTACAACCCTTCCCGAAGGAAGTACGTCCCGTCGTCGAAAGCAGGAGCCAGATCCCCCACCTTTTTGTGTACCTTCTAGGTGTGGGATCCAACCACCATACCTTAAGCATCTCGTCCTCATTTCGAGGTGCCCCCCGGGGGTTACATTCATTGTGTAGACACCTGCCGAAATGTGAGCCAAATCCAACAAGCCGTAGACAGTCTGCACTTTCAGAAACATGTAAAAGCGATAATTCATAGGCGCAATGATTTAAATATATCAAATTTGGTATGGTATTTTGGTAAGGTCAATACGGCCATATAAGGCGTTCTCTGGTAGGACAAGTTTATTGGGGAGTATTGGAGTAAGTTTATAGGAGAGCGCTGTCGCTGGTTTATTTATTTTAATACAACTGCGTTTTGTCTAAATTTTTATTGAAATTCATGTGTTATTGATTATAAAGAGATTATAAAGCATTCCACGCTCCAAAATGTTTCCTTACGCTGTCGTTTTATCCATTTTACTTTCACTACATTTTCTTTTGCATCTTGGATCTCCTTTTATACGTCGAATGCGATGAATTTTCGAAACGAATAATATTTGTCTAAATCAGTTATTCACTTGAATATTTTACGTTTTTAAAACGCATTTTTACTTTCTAGCATACGAAGTACAGTAAAGAGAAACTGCCTTAATCGTCAAGAAATTGGAACTCGGCATTTAGAAAAATTTACATGTTTTAGTCCTTCCTGAGTTAGAAATGCATAATTTAAAAATTATAGCTGTCTTTGAAGTGATAACTCAAAACCCTTAGAGCTAGATATATGAAATTTAATACATTGATTTTAGACCGAATTTGTAGATTTTTATTAAGTTTCGTACATCTATTCAAAGGAAATCTATTTGTCCATTTACCCAAGTACAAACGAACGCGATAGTTTCAAACCGTTAGGAGATAAATACACTGATATATTTGATATCTAAAATATAGATCAATTGTAAATTTTGAACTGAATTTGGTATATAGTTTTGTATAGTTTTATGGACATTATTAACGCATGTCCGGAATTAATCGCCAAATAACTCGCCTAGGATGACACCAAAGATTCAGCAAAAGTGCTAAATCAAGGCCAAAAGTTAGTACTCAATAATTAGTGTACGCCAATACTATGCAAGGCGTTATCTTGCATGACAATTTTAATATAGAGTGCACGAGAAAGTTTGGGGAAACCACACTCACTGGTTTTGGTGTAGTATAAAATTTCATGGTACATAGCATAACATTATTATGTACTTTATTTTATGAAACAAAGAACAATTCTAAAAATGAATCATTTTCACTTAGAAATCTCTTAACTTAATGATTGCAATTTTCATTTAAGGCACATTCATCGCATAAAATTGTTTAAGTTTAACAAACAGAGATTTAATTCTCTCGTTATCATATCTCCTTTCACCGAAATAAATCAAAATATCCCTACTTGATTCTCAAATTCCCCAAGTCGTATTTTCAGGGATTCCTTCCAATCCACTTTCACGGAAGCTTCTGCTGGCAGACCGGAACGGCCGGCGATAAGACCACTCTTTCGGGTCAACCATTGATCAAGGAGATAAATTCATCACTTATGGGTATTTTCCTTTTCCGCATCTGATTCAATAGAGTTCCGTTGTAAAAGCAGATTTCCTTAGAAGTTTAGTGTGAGGGAGATAGAGTAAATTTTCCCACATTGTAAAGGTGTGTTCGTATTGCCGTCTTATCTGTTCGCGAAACAAACCTATGATGACTCTGATTTATCAAGAGATTTTAAAGTATTTTATTACTACCTTTCGTGAATGTCGAATACGTAGGTTTTAAGAATTTTCTTTAATACAATACTGAATGTCTAGTCGTTTTACCATCGACTTTGCATTTATTTGTCTTATACATATGTAGCTAGGAAAAGCAAAATACGCATACTTTTATATCGCATATCTTTCACATTCTTAGATTTTACTTTTTGCGTAATATTAGAATCCTTAATCCTAAATAATAATAATTCCTTTCAACTCTAAATTGTTTGGATAAGCGAGAGTGAAATAATATTTTATGCAATGAAATCTACTAAAAACTGTCATCGAAAAGACATGTCAGACATTAAACGTGCTTTAAGAATTTAGAAGTGCTCAGATATAGGGCAGATTTAAGGTAAGTAGTAAAGAACTATTGCTACAATTCTAAAAGAGAGTATTTAAATGTAAAACACTACGCTCGCAAATTAAAAGGCATTTATATTACGAAATAAAAGAAAAAGTAAAAATTCCTGAAGGAAACAAATTTACAACAGTGACAAAAGCAAGCGAGTTATAGAATTGATTGAACTACAGACTGCTAAGAAATGATTATAGAAAAATTATTGAAATCAGAAAAATGGCAAAAATAAAAACGATGCTACTGAAAAATTATTATTTGAATTTTAAGACGATGTAGAAATAGCTTTGGTATAATTATGTTCCATAATTATTGCGGGAAAAAGTTTAAAAAAAAAAAATTGCTACCTTTTCTCCCATGCATGCATTTCTCCCTACCTTTTTCCCAAAAAAACATGCGAGTCCATTCAAATTCGGGATATAGAACAGTATAAATATCAAACAGGTGTCATCGCGTTATCTTTCTTCAAAGATCTCGATTTGGACTTAGTTTTACCCTAAATTTTACTACAAAGTTAGTTAGGTGACATTTTAAATGCTCTTGCTTATTTTAAATGTTAAATGCTTGTTCTTGTTTCATATGCGCCAATTCTTGGCAGAAGTTTTGAAAACATTCAACACTTTGCTGAAACTTTTTATTGTTAGCTTGAATTTCATGGCTTTAAATGCATCTTTTTAAAGTCTGTCTCATTTTGTTTAAAATGGATTTCGAAGTGTGCATTATTTCATCCTCCGAAAAATAAGGTGTACACAGATTCAAGTGAAGTTTTGTTCCAGTGGCATTATATCATTCGGAAAAGGTGTACACAGATTCAAGTGAAGTTTTGTTCCAGTGGCATTATATCATTCGGAAAAGGTGTACACAGATTCAAGTGAAGTTTTGTTCCAGTGGCATTATATCATTCGGAAAAGGTGTACACAGATTCAAGTGAAGTTTTGTTCCAGTGGCATTATATCATTCGGAAAAGGTGTACACAGATTCAAGTGAAGTTTTGTTCCAGTGGCATTATATCATTCGGAAAAGGTGTACACAGATTCAAGTGGAGTTTTGTTCCAGTGGCATTATATCATTCGGAAAAGGTGTACACAGATTCAAGTGAAGTTTTGTTCCAGTGGCATTATATCATTCGGAAAAAGTGTACACAGATTGAAGTGAGGTTACGTTGCGATGGCGTTTTATCATTTGGATCAGCTTTGAAATTTCTCTGCTAGATACTTGAAAGATTAACTATTATATGAAATATTAATGCTGGTTAAAATATTAAATATTTAAGGGCATGTGACACTGCGTTATAAAAAAGCAGAATAAATAACGTTATTTTCATTAATTCCTCAGCATAACTTCTGGACGCCGGAATAAAATTTTTGCAAGCAAAAATGCTATTGAGGATGATTCTTACGCCACAAAGTGTATGGAATAAAATCAAATTAAGAAATTGAGTTTTAGATGTAGATAAACTAATTTAAATATGAATGTGTCACGAAGAAAAACCATTCTGAATCATCTGCGTAGAAAATAAAATTAAATTCAATAATAAGATAACGCATAAAAAGCGCATTTGTTTAAACCGCTATCTAAAAAATATGATATTATGAAACGAAAAAGAAAGAGGTAATTACTTGTTATTACTTTCATGGTCCTTACTAAGAGTGTTTTCAGTCCATCAAATATTTTTTTAAAATGGATTTATTTTTTTTAAAAAGAATATATTTTTGACATTAATTTAGTGTGAAAATGCACACAAATAAGCATATATGCAATAAATATTCAGCATACGAGTTGCCACTCATGATAAAAGAAAACATTATACACGAATTAAATAATTTCATTCATTTATCTGCAAGCTAAAACCACATTACATCAGGGATTCACTTACATCTGGAATAGAAATAATTAGCATACTATATTAATGATTTATTTCTTTGTACTTTGCTATTTACAAGACAAAAAATATATTCTAAATATTTTTAATTATGGCTATCATTTGATAAATCTATTGCTGTACAATTTACCGTGAACTTAATTAAAAGATACAAAATACTGACGAGTTCAAAGAATTAAAAGCGTGATAAATAAATTTTTGTCTTTGAATGGAATTTTTATTTATTGATTTATTTTGAATTTTAAAATGGCATTTTAATACATCGTTTTCATTTAGGATGATGATGATATAAAGGAGTAAAGAGGAAAAAATATTGTCAGATTCTTTAAGAATATTTTTGTGATGCTCAGCAGGAATATAAGTTATCAAATAGCATCTGGTGTGTAATACCTATCCAATTTAGAAGCTAATCCGCAAAAGACTGACTGTTTGTCGGTCTGTGCTTTACAACTATGTAAATTTTTGGTTTTGGTTATATTAACGTCCCATTTGAAGCAACACTAGAGCTATTTTGGGACGGACCTCGTAATTTTGAACGAGGACTCGAGAACAGATGACGAGGACGACACCTGAGCTGGCACCCCCTCTCCACACCACACCACACCACACCAGCGGGAGGACGTTTGGTCATGACGTATTTAACGTGCAACAGACCCCATTACACGACGGTTCTTCGATGGAATCGGGTCACGAACGTGAAACCCTCCGGTTCCGAAGCCGAGACCTTATCACCAGGCCACCGCGGCTCTACAACCATGTAAACGCTGTAACTCAAAAAGGCTATGATTAAATATAAGAAATTTTGTAAGGGATTTTGCAATAATGATTATAGTTCTGTATCAAATTTCCTTTTGAATTGTTTGGAAATAACGCGCTTAAAACACAAATTTGATTTTCATTCTTTTACCCACTTGCCAAGAATTAATTGCCAAACACAATAGATTCACAATAGATCGCACAATAAATTCATTTGAAATGTCAAATTCCTGTCAAAGATCAATATCTCATATTATTCTCCTACGATATGTAAGGAGGCAATGATGGCCTTACCCGACGTCCAAAATTTTATGTGGGATGAGGGAATCACATGTTTATTAGAGAGTATGCAAGAAAATTTGTGGAGTCAAGTCTCCATCGATTGATTTCTGGTGAATTTATTCAATGCAGTGAATAGTTTTCAGTCATAATTTTAAAATTCCGAAAGTGTGGCAGATTTTTTAGTGATATGCCATAAGATTTAGATAATTTTGTTTTCAGCTACATTTGTCCTTAAATATTTTATAAAGCTTAGTAAATTTTTGAAAAAAAAATATTTAAAACCCGTGAACAGTCTTAAGTTAAATCACAGGAATATATATAAGTAATGTGATTTTACATATATATATAATATTATTCGAATCCTGTCGGCTAAATAATATGTAACATTATTTTGTTTGCAACAGAAGGCAGGTTTGAAGACATAGACGAGACGTTGTGTTATTAATTTCGCATTATTCTCTCTTTAATATCCATCTCAGGAAAGCAATTTATTTACAAGCAGACGCAGCACGGCACAAAAGCAAAAGTAAAGAAGGAAGAGCGAAAATGGCCGAAACAAATGGTCACTAGCCTTATATAACATAGGATTTCCGGCCAGGCGCCAATTCAATACACGTGGTGACCTTTGACACCTTTTCAAGGGCACCGAAGGGATCACTTTCAATTGATATGTAGTACTGAAGGTGCATTATTTTTACAAAGGAATAATTAAACCGAAAGTGGAAGTGGATCACGGAATAAGAAAATATTTTAGAATGAAGTTACGATAAGGTAAATTAAGATAAAGTTTTGGAAATTAATTTGGATTAAATTAAGAGTTTAAAGTATCATTACATATATAATATAATATAGAGATTATATGACGGCTAAAATTGCAAATAAGGACTATATTTGATTACTGCATAATAATACTATTTGTACAATATATATAATGTACAATATAAAAATATGGTGTTTATAAACATTCACTCAGAATACAATACAAATGGGAAGAATATAAATTCCATTCTATTACCTTCAATAAATAAATTTTTATCCGTATTGTATTGTTTTATAGTTGGCAACAAGAATTGATTTCAAGTGGCAGAATAAAATAGAATTTCTTCAACATATTTAGAAAGGCTCATTGAAGTTTTTGCATGCAATAGTCCAAAAATAAAATGCAGTATCTGTCTGCAAAAGTCCAGCATAATATAATTTATTTCTTAAAAACATATTAACTGATTTCAAAGCAACTTTTTATCCATTAAAATATATTTCGCAAAGAAATTTTCATATTCTAAAATAGTATTTGCAACACTTAGTTTTCAAATATTATTTTATAATTTTTATTTGTTATATTATAATAAAAATAATAATTCATTATTTATAAATTTATACATGTATTCAAACCATTCTAGTGAAAAATCTTGCATATAAAATGACAAAGGTTGGTCATTAAGAAATTCACTTTTTTTACAATATAAATACCTGCTCAAGTTGAGATGTCCAGTTATTGAAAATTAAGTTTTACTTGACTCGTCAAAGATCCAGTTTCAGTATTGCCCATTGATCTCGTATCTTTAACCATTTAGCTTAAACTTGATTGCCCTCAATTTGAAATCCTCTTTAATTTCATTAGCATTGATTCAAATATTTGGTCATAAAAGTCTTTCCAAAGACTTATTTCTATTTTTTGAGCTGACAACACAAACATTGATCTTAATGTCTTTGTCAATTAATTAATTATCCTGCCTTTTATAGTCGACAGATTTAAATATTTATGAAAATTTTAGTTCTTAAGCATTTTAGTTCATTTATCTTTAATCATTATTAAATTGATACTGATTGCATTTAAATCTTTGAACTCGGTTCATACAATCTTTCCGATATCAATAAATAAATTTAAAATTAAAGTAAACTAATCTGTGTTCTATAAATAAGGCATCTTAACATCAATATATTTAATCAAATATTCTTTTAAAACTGGAAGAAACTATGAAATACTAAATCAAGATATTTTTTAAACGGTGATTAAACCGTCATTATCAACTTAACTAAAATATAGAATTATATATACAGCCATCTGTTTTAAAGTGTTTTGAATTGTATTTCTTTAATTGACACTTATAAATATATAATTTATTTCGAAATAAATTTTCTTGCAGATTTTTTTTTTAAAAAAAAAGATCCCTCCTCCCTTTTTATATAGGCTCTTCTACTCTTCTTTAATACTTTTTCTGGTGTTTTACTTACGAGATTTTGTCCGAAAGGTTTTAAGATTGCTGCCTTCGTTCAAGATTCAAATTTGGATGTTTTTGCATCTAATTATCAGAGCATGATATAAACTTTTTTGCAATAGATAAATAGCCATATTAAACAACTTGACATAAATCCCAACAGTTTCTAACCATAAACATCAAATCTGTTGTATTAGATGTAAAACGAATGCCTTTCATAATACTTTCAGTTCTCAAGTTATAATTTTTTTTTCCAACTTGGTCTTTCTCAAAAATATTAAAAATCTCTTCCTTTTAAAATCTCTTCCTTCCTTATCTCTTCCTTTTTTGCCTAGTTGTCTACTTTCCAATACTTGATTTTGACATTTTATGTATCTGTAATTAACAGTAAACTTTATTTTGATAATGATAGCTTTTACTATGTTACGAAAGAATGGATTAAATTGTATTGTCGTACTTGGAATCCATTTCAACATTGACTTTAAAATAATGGCCTTGTGAAACGTAAAATGTCTTCTTCTTATGCTTTTAATCCATATTAAACATTGCGTTAGCAAAATAATTTATTGGTAAAAAAATTGGAAAAGAGGTCATTCATAAGTCAAATCGAAACATGCAGTGATGTGAGAAGAGATATGAAACTGAAAATTAAATGCAAAATTCCATCAAAATTTTATTTATTTTCTTTGAACAACTATGTGCATATCGCGTAAAAATGAAAAGGAGAAAAAAGCCTTAGAAAATCTAGAAATTTGAGCATTTAATGCCACATATACAGATTGTGTGAAAAAATTGAAACAAAAAACAAGTGAAAAATCGAATAATCGACTTTGGACTAAATGACATTTGCCTAATGCTGTATTGGCCTCAAGCCAGTAACCAAAAGCAATCCTCTGTTAAATTAGATTCGCAGATGTAAACAAATAATGAATAATATCCAATGTAATTGATTAATACTCCATTATGAAAGAAAAGGAAAAGGAAAGCATTTAATTAATTTTAATTTTTGATGTTACGATATGTGGCGCCATCTACAGATAATACTATAAAATATAAAAATAAAAACTAAAAGAGATAGTGAAAATAAACTGGTTTAATAACCTTTACACTAATAGCATTGTTATCGCATTTTCTTTGGTAATATGCAGTGTTGGACTTTCACACGGGCAATGTGAGCAATTGCATAGGGTCATTCAGGTATTTTAATTAAATTCAAGAAATGTTTAAATTTTAGACATTAAAGATTAAATGTAGAACATTCAGATGTTATTTAGAATTTTTTTTAATCCTTTCAACATATTATTTTTTATACAGTACAAATTTCCCGAGCTTAAATTTTAATTTTTTTTATTGCTTGATGTGCTGAAGTCATTTTCCTTCAAAATCAGTAATAAAGAATTTTTCTTTATTTCAGTTTGTTCCTGCTGTAACGTAAAAACTGCATATAAACCGATTAAATTAAAATCAATGAATATATCTAATTTTGAAAGTTAGAGAAGAAAAAGGTTACCAAAATTATCATTGTTCCCTACATAAAGACCCCTGCATCGTAAAAATCTGGTCAAATATCTAATTTTTTCCTATGCAAATCGTTCCATTTTAAATAAATCTTGAACTTCAAATGTGAAAATCAAAAATAAATAATAAACACAGACCCTTCTTAATTTTTTTTGTAAGAATGTCACATATTATGCAGTTAATTAAATGTGTGATGACTATAGTTAAAGATTTTCTAATATTGCTTTAATCCACGAACATAAAAATTATAACAGATATATAATAATAAAACAAAATACTGTTTTGTTTCCCTCTTTTTTTCCCCGTTATTTCTCAAGTAACACAATCTAGTACTGATTATATTAAATGTTTCTCATAGGTCAAAAATTGCGAGTTGAAGATATCAGTAATGAGTAAATATTTAATAAACATTTATTTAGATAATTTATATTATAAATTTATTAGATAATTTAATTTAATTAATTAATTGAATTATAAATTTATTTAGATAAATTTATAAATTTAATTAAATTAATTATTTATAATTTTATATATATTATTAAATTAATTATTTATAATTTATTTTAAAAGTACTTCAAAAATGGCTACTTATAACATAACTATATTTACAAATTATTGTTGCCAAATTAAATTAAAATTTGTATCTTTATTTATAATATATTTCAAATAAAGCCAACTAAAATATGCCGTCTAAAAGGCATAATGCACAACTCCTTTTCTTCATCAATTACAATACTTCTTTCTGAGTATAGTTATTATTATTATGAAATATCTTGGATAATTTAGGAAATAAATTCAGTTTCAAAAAAACTTTTATGTTTTAGATAGAACATTAATATAAATAATAATTACTAATTTATTGAATACGCATCTAAGTATGTAATTAATTTATTGCAATATTACAATAAATTACTAAAAATTAATAATATATTAAATTAATTTATTGTAATGTTATAAGCAACTTCTATACAAACTATAAAAACTTTTAGTTAGTGAAATAGAAAAATGTATGTCGGAAAGTATACACTGACAGGTAATGATTCTCTTTCAATGACTTATTTGAATAATATGCTTTTATTATGTGCAAGCATGCGTTTATTCACTTTGAGTGAGAAATAATAAAGCCCATATTTTACGAAAATAATAGATTGTCATGTAAAAAATAATAATTTATAACAATATAGTGAAATCATCAATTATGATCACCAAAATTACAGGAATCAGATTTTCGGTTCCGTGGTTGATTCTCACTTCTCTGATTTACTTTATTATTTGCGATTTCTGTCTGTACTCCATTGATGAACTGTTTGTCTATACAAAGGGTAGAACCATGATCAGAATCCTAGAGGCATTTATAATGCGATTAAAATAGTGCAGGCGTTTTTCTCGGCGACTTGGTCATTCAGATAACATCGATCCAAAAGGCAGGTCGAAGGCGATATGTGCAAAAGAATCCATGGAAATGCTACAATAAAGTAAATTAGATTTGAATACCTTTTGTAAAACAAATTAATAATTATTTCAGGTTGAAACATTAAAAAAATGTCCACTAGTTATTAGGACTTATATAAAAATGAAACGAAAAATTTAATTTAGATAAACAGGAATTAAAGTGGCTTGAGAGGGAAAAATTATTTTGCTCTTGCTAAGCATTATAAAAGTAGAGTGAACAAACATAGCGCATTGTATTCTCGTATAACAGATTGCACTGAACTCGAAGTAATTTATACATATCTTTAATGTATGACTGCTTGTACTGATAAGAAGTTGATATGTTATTTTAAACTTTTAACTTCACGTTTCATGTGGAAACAAGAGATTCATATATATTTTTGCTATTCTAAGAAATTAAAAAAACTATGCAGATATCGAATTTAACTTATGTGTAAAGAAGAATTAATTTCACTATTTAAGTCAAATTTTTAAGAACGTGTTATAGGAAAATTCACCTTATTTCCAATCATCACACGCAAAAAAAAGAAGAAAAAAGACACCTTTGATGGTTGATGGAAGATTTTTTTTATTTTCTGTGACTTGAATAAAAAAGTAACTGAAAAGTTTACTGATAAAAAAAATATTTAGGTTTTCAATCTTTAGTAACTTCCAATACCAGACACAGTTTATATTGCACAGTTATGTCAAAATTATGTTCGTTTCGGGAGTGCTAACCCTTTAAAGAACAACATTTGAAGTCTGCCCTCAGCTCAGTTTAGTTTATCCTTTTTTCGTTAATAAATTTTTAGATTTTCAAGCCATATTATGCGCATGTTCATTTACTAGACTGATATTTATCATGCTTTGAAAAATGATACCATGCTAAGTCCTTTCATCCTTCCATAAAATGAGCAATAGTTCGAAATGCTATCTTTGTGATTCTTGATTTAACCTTTTAACCGAGTAATTATATTCAATTCGCTTTTGAAATATTTCGTCATACTCAGTTAACAGGTTAAGAATATATTACTACTTTGATTTATCTTTACTAGTGAGCTGAATTTTACCGATTAAAAAATAAATTTGCCAAATGATTAAAAAAATCTCGATTTTTTTTTTACTTTATTTTTATCATTTCTTAACTTTAAATTTCAACTTTATATTTTCATCTTTCTTTGTTTCCAAGCATTGTTTCTTCGTCTTTATTGTCAAATGATAATTCTTCATTTTCATCTTCTTCACTATGTGTGAATTCATGGTTTTTAACATCAATAAAATAATCTTATTCTAATTAATCCCATTAAATAGAATTTCCTTCATCTTTTTATTTCTTTTAACAAATTCTTCAGATTTGCCCCAAAAAATTAACTCTACAGAAACGCTTTGGCATCTTCAAGACTACACAAAAGTAAACATAAGTCGGATTCAAGTTAACAGGTAATCAATACAAGTGAAAAGTTACAGTTAACCGTTCATCAGGGAGATGAATATTATTCTAGAAATGACACGCGCGGATAATTTTCAATAAGGAAATGTATTTATCTGTAGTAACCATGCCATAAGGAAATAAGGAAATGTATGTATCTGTAGTATATTTGCTATGGGAAACAAATGGGGAGCATTCTAGTGTTTAAAAAATTGATCTTTCAATGGATACATTTCTTTGATATTAGAATTTTAATATCAAATATCATACATATCATTTTAATTTTAATATCATACATAAAATGTGCATATGTTTGTAGACCTGAAAACTCATAAACAGACTTCTAAATCTTTAATGAATAAGTCCCGAGATTTTTTTTTATTTCTAAATTGAAATATGATTTTTTAAAACATGGGTGTGCACATACCTAATATTTCCCTTATTGCAATCATTACAATATTTACAATTAATGCGAGGTACTAAAAGCTATTTTTATTCCTTTCTGTATGGTATTATATTTTAAGAAACTATTTATAAATGAAAATATCATGTACATTTTAGATTTTAAAGTTATAAATATTGAATGCCTTTTTAAAATTTAATCTTAAAAAAATATTAAAAAGAAATTCACTATAATAATTGGTTTTATCATTTATCAATCTTATTTTAAAGTCTTTTTTTATTTCAGTATATTGATTTCTGAATTTGAAAGTTATCGCATCACAGCACATATTCAATTTCATATAAAATGTTTTGAAAAAAAAATTATTGTTTTATGTGAAAATAGCTTATTATTTTTATAAATATCAATTTTTAATCCGAAATAATATTTACTTTCTAAAAAATTCACTTTATGTACAATAGAAATTTCAGCGTGAGAAATGTCTTAATAATCTTAAAGATTTAAGCAAGAAAATATTTTCGATACATATAAGTAGTTATTATTATATTATATAATTGTTTTATTTATAAAGATATCTAATAAGAAATACTAGAAAAATCAATGCATAATACTAAGGAACGAATAATATTTATATATTTATTTTAATTTTATTTCTTTTGTTTAAATTATAGTAAATTCATTCAATTCTAAGATAAAATTGTTTTCTACTTCTTTCTAGTTCGAGAAGAAAAATAAAATGTCTTAAGAAAATAATATAACTCGATACTCAAAAAAAAAAATCGAATTTCGCCTTCAACATGTTGGCTATTGGTATGGAATAGCAGATTTCGCAAAAAGATGAACGCACCCACTGTTTTTGAAATTCAATCCTCGTGCCCTTTAACAACATTTTTCCTTCTCGGATTTTCCAAAATAATTGAATGTGAGGGAAGGGGGGGGGGGTTATTTGCAAGACAGAAAACTTTCACTTTTATTCATCTTCACTTTCTCGTATACGTAATATAGAGAAACCAGAGTAATCGTCTGAAAATGTGAAATCGACATTTGACTAATCTTTACGTTTTAGATCTTCTGAGTTCGAAAAACCCATCTTTAGAAAATTTCCGTTTGTATGTCTGCCTATGAGTCATTAAGATAACTTTAAAACGCTTTAAGCTAAACGAATGAAATTTGGTATATGGCCTTTGCACCAAATTTGCAAATTTCTATCAAATGGTGAGTAAAATCTGTTCAGAGGAAGTCCATCTGTCCGGCTGTTCGAATTAAAGTTTACACCATAATTACAAAAGGAGAGCTAGATAGTTGAAATTCGGAACACAGATGTAACATCTATAGCATAGATATTTATCAAATTGTGAGCCAAATCCAACAAGGGAGTTGGCTGTCTGTCGGTATATATTTTCAGAAACCTACAAACGCGATAATTCAAATATTCTCCAGAATTGCTCAATGAATTAAATATATTATATTTGGTATAACATTTTGTGACCACAAGTGCAGTTTTGTGTGAAATTTTTCTTTCAGTTGGTTGGGAAAAACGTGTCTGAAACACAAATTCGATTTTTGAATACTATTAACTCATGCCAGTTTTTCATAGCCAAATAAATCGCCAAGGATGATACGATAGATAAAATTCAGTAAAAAATTCTAAATGTACGCCAAAAAAAATTTGTAACTATTGTATGCCAGTGCATGTAAGGAATTTTCTAGGATGAGAAGTTTATTCGAGAGTATGCGAGACAATTTGATGAAGACCACTCCCGCTGGTTAAATCATTACTTCTCCTACCATAAACTAATTTTTCTATGCTCAAGAAACCTTGGGTTTACCGTGTCTCATGATGGTCATTAAGACTCCACTTCGGTTCCTGACTCCATATTGATCTAAAGAGATCATCGTAGACATTTGGCAGGACAAGAGAGACTCCGATGTGGTTATTTTAGAATGCCCTGCAGGTTGGTGAATAAAAATATATTCTCTTAATCCAAGTATAACTCTTCGATTTGACATTTTCACCAAATTAAATAAAGACACACTCAGGGTAAACGTTATTAGTCAATTGGAAGTGTATTTTTTTAGAATCAAATACATTTAATATTTCTGGATGTCTAAACTGAAAATAACAAATTAAGTAGCAATAATTCTTTTTTATTTTTTATTTCTCTAATAAATTTAGTTACAATTATGAAGGATGTTTTAGTAATATTAGTTTTTTGTTTGACTAATAAAATTATTTTGTCTAACCAGTATTGTATGAAAGAAATAAATGAAAATTGAGACCATTTTCATTACCATTTGTCCAATATTGCAAAAGACAGTTTAGGAAGAAATGATCAATATCCTTTAATAATATTTTGTAATTGAAAATGAGTGTCCTGTACCATTTCACTGGTATATTTAGTTAATTGGCTTACTATACAATATAAAATCAGAGAATTAAAGTATTTTATATATTTATGCCTTTTCAAATTAATTCATGAACTTCTTGATTTTTGTGGACTTGAACTTTCAATATTAAAGAAAGAGAATGTGGATATGATTTCGTTTGTGCTAGCCAATTAATACGTCATTTCCCCGAATAATTTAGAGTGGACCTTGATTATGGTCATATCGCCAAGAGTGCAAAGATTTTAATTGCATTTGTAAATGGAGCCTGGGTGTTGTTTTTTTTTTTTTTTGAGAGAAAGGTAGAAACACATAGGGGAGTGTACGCACATGCTATTTCCAATTTCCACATATATTGACACATAATGACAGACACGTGCTTAAAGAACAGATTCGATATTTTGGTTTGAGTCTATTGTAAACAATATTCGATATGTATCTACAATTTTAGTTACAACAACGAATGCTGAATTTCATTTATCTTAGCCATTATGTTTTCATCGACTTGTGCACATGCACACGAATATGTAAACAGATACAGTCAACGCCTTATCTTATTTACTTATATTTTTAAATATAGTTTTCATTCTCACATATAGACAGGTTTTCGGTGAGTAAATTTTGTCCCAAATGTGATAGATATTGACAAATTTGGTTAAAAGGCAAATTTTGTCTGCTAAACTCAATATTTTAATTATTATGTTCAAGAAAGGACAGGCATTATTATAAAAACTAAGAGAGGTCTAAAATTCTAAACATTGGAGGATTTCCATTGTTCTAAAAATTTAATTAAATTAAATTAATCATTTAAATCCAGAATTTCTATTTTTTGAAGACTACAATATTTGCTTTTCGTATGAGAGGAAATAACAAGATAGATTCAAATAGAGGTGACCCTGTTGGCTCAGCTATAATATTTGACCACATTCTACTTTCTAGGAAGCTAAAAAAACATTGTTCCGTTTTTACCTCGGAGATTTTTGCCATTTATACTGCTCTAAGAGCGGTAAGACTATTATCAAAGAAAGATTGGAACATATATACCGATTCAAAAAGTTCAATTGAAGCAATTTTGAATTCATCAAGACAAAGCCATCCTTTGATGCACGGTACAGTAAAAATATATTTTAAATTGCTGGATCGTAATTTTAATATTCTATTTTGTTGGATTCCTGGACAGTATCCCTGTAAACGATCAAGCTGATGTTGCAACAAAAACAGCTAATTCAAATGAAGACACATTTGTTCCATTTCAAAACTTAGATCAAATTTTAAAGCAATGTTCGCCTCGTATATGGCAGTGTACTTGGGACTCGCAACTTGATAATAAATTGCATTCCATCCAACCATTTATTTCTGGTTTTAAGAATGCCTCTCTCAGTCGTAGAATGAGTGTCGTGTTAGCAAGGCTTCGCGTAGGTTATACTTATTTTACCCACAAGCATTTACTTCATTCAGATACAGCTCTAATTTATGCAAAATGTAGTACTAAAATTTCAGTTCGGCATATCATTTGTGAATGCCCAAAATACCGCCATCTAAGAATAAAATATCTCGACAGAGATTATCCAAATTTGAAAGATATAATTGGCGAACCCTACCATATTAATGTATTTTCATTTTTACTTGACATCAATTTCCTGCATAATATCTAATTTCTTTTTTCACTTTGTTATTTTAATTTTACATCCCCTTACTGTAATGAGTAAATTTTTTGTATTTTAAGTTAACACGAATTGGCACAGCTTGGCCAGTATTGGCCCTTGCGTCATAAAAAAAACAATCAAACAAACAGATCGACAGACGTGGAACATTATGACATATTTGGTTCAAAATTTGGTAACACTCTATATTTTTGGTGACTAAACCAGTGTACAAAATTGAGTCTACTTAGCTCTTTGCGTTTTTGGAGTTGTTGAATTACTCGAACTCGATTACTTATTACTCGAACAGCCATCCAGGCAGACTTCCTACGAATGAATGTCGTTCAAAATTTGAAAGAGATCTACAAATTTGGCGGCTGTTCCATACACAAAATTCCAACTACTTGGCCGAAAGAGTTTTTGTATTATGATATTCACAGACAAACTAACACAATGCCGCAAATGTGTTTTTTGAACTTAAGTAGTTTTCAAATATGAAGATTCCTTGAAATCTCGTGTTCCAGTTTTTTGACGATTACAATACTTCGTATACGGAGAATTAAAAAAAAACAAAGAGAGTGGTAATAATCAAAGAAAGCTTAAAAGTCTATAATTATAGAATCTACTAAACAAGAAGAAAGAAAATAATTAATTCTGCCATTTTCATGAATTGAAACATATATCAATAAACTGAAAACCATTTTCTATTTGTCTAAACAAACAGGTAAAAACCGACAATTTGAAGTAAAAAAAGAACAAAGTTTGTTTAGCTTCCTAGAAAGTACAATGTGGTCAAATATTACAGCTGAGCCAACATGGTCACCTCTATTTGAATCTAGCTTGTTTTTTCCTCTCATACGAAAAGCAAATATCGATCTGAACTTCCGCATAAATATAAATTCAATAACTCATAAATACATTGATTTAAATCATTGAAAGTCGGTATGTGATCTTGTGACTACAACTATAGATTTGTCTCAAATTATTTTATAAATCGGCCAGCAAAAAAAGGCGTCCAAAACATATATTCTGGTGATAGATTCAGTAAAAAGGTTAGAGTCAAGCAAAATATTTGTATTTCGCAATTATGTTCAGGAATATCATGCAAGGTATTCGTGGCCTTACCAAAGGATCCACAATTTTATGCGGAAGATATTTATTTAAGAGTATGCACGAAAGTTTCAGGGAGACCACCCTCGTTGGTAATTATGAAGTTAATTTGTCTGTCGATCGCTCTGTCTACCTGTGAACATGACAATTCCAAAAAACTTTTAGCTAGAGGGATGGAATCTGATATGTATTCTTTACGCTAAATGTGTAAATTTCGAGTGAAATCCTTTCAAAGAAAGTCTGCTTATCAAAGTACGCATGAAGACGATAAATACAAAATGTAAAAAGCTGCACGGATAAAATTTGGTGCACAGTTTTAGCATCTAAATTGAAGATATAGGTACTTTTCTGTTAGCCGGATGCAAGCGAAAAATCGCCAAATAATGTAGAATTTCGTGAAATTTGTGTTTGGTTCACAATCCGTTATCCGGGCGCAAGCGAAAAATCGTCAAATAATGTAAAATTCTGCCAAATTTGCGTTTGGTTCACAAATGGCGACATTTGCAGCGGCTAACGGAAAAGTACCTAGATCTATATCAAATTTTGCGCCAATTCTGTAATGGTATTCACCATCTGCAGATCTGTACTTTCGCATTCATGTAAAAGAGGTAATTCAAAAATTCAATTGCTTGAATAAAAAAAATGGGTACATAATTTTAGAATCAAAAGTTAGATTTTTATTAAGGTTTGAATCAAATTCATAAAAGGCCCTGTACATTCATATGCATGTATCATGATAACTCAAAAGTATATCGATTTAAATGTATGAAATTTGATCTATGGTTTTGTCTCTACAATCACAGTTGTATGTTTAATTTTGGTTTTATTCGGTCTAAATAAAAGCTTTGAAAATGTATGCTCCGGTTTTTTTTCTACGCTATATTATGTATAAAAAAGCGCTTAACTGTTGGACCAAAAATTGGAAAAAAAAAAAAAAACTCATCAATTGTGAAGCTTGTCATTAGTATCCAAAAGATTACCGTAGATTTGACCCATTATCCCAAATATTATATGGGGAATAGGAATAACAACTTTATTAGGAAGTATACGATAAAGCTTTTATCTGGTTATTTTTATTTTGTATTGTTATTAAAACGTATCACAGAGAGTTTAAGTGCTGGACTGAAAATAAAAATCTGAACAATTGTGAAACTTGTCAAGGATTTCACCCATTATCCTAAATATTATATGAGGAATAACACCTTTATTAGGGAGTAAGCGAGAAAGTTTTGTAGAGACTACTGTCACTGGTTATTTTTATTTAGTGCTGTAATTAACTGTACATTTATGCTAATTTCTTTTATAAGTAAGAATCTGAATTGCAGTTAAACCACAAATGCTTAAACGTTAAGAGTAAAAATTAGTTAAATAAAAAAATAAACATTTGTCAGATTTTGTTCTTCAGATAAAACTGGGCACTTAAAGTAAAAACTAAATTAAATTATTCAAACGGAAACTAAATTTATTATCAAAGGAATTTAACAGTATCTATGCATAATGTCATCATGTATTCCATCAAATAAATGTTTTTTCAATAATAATTCAGAAGAAATGGAAATCATTCAATTAATCAGGTTTCTTCCACAATCGAGTTTATTGTCACTTGAACAAGTTGTGATTTTTTGTTTGCATTTTATTCAAAGATAGACAGTCAGTCACTCATTTCAATTTTTAAACTAGAAAGTCTGGAAAAAGAAAAGTCAAACTAGAAACAATTTAAATCGAAATCAAAGAATATTTGATAGTAAATTTGATTTATATTGATGCTAATAAGGAACTTAATTTTCTTTATGATGGCTTGCAAATTCCACTATTTTCAAACAACCTTTTATAGTATTTAAATAAATAATCTTTTTTTTTTTCAAAACATCAATGTAAAGATATTAAATAATCATATAACGAAAAAATTCTGACATAATCTGAAAAAAAATTGAATCAGTTATTCTACATAATAAAATCTGGAATCAGCCTATATCTCATAAAATATCATTTTCTAAAAAAAAAATCTGGAGGCAATGTAGAAAGGATCACAAATAATGAAATAAATTCAGGCTGTATCATATGCGAAAACGAAAGAAATATGACCAAATTTCGATATTTCTGGGAAAGAAATAAAGAACCACCTTTTTTTTTTTTCTTTCAACATTCTTCTTTTATTATCAACATAAACCTTTCACTGGAAAAGATAACTATTTTTCAAATTCTTTTTTCTTTGTGCTTTTGAGAAAGTTATCTCATTAACTATCATAATTATACCTTATTAAATTTGAGTAAAATTCATTGATCTTATAATTTCTGGTAAGAATTTGAAAAATCGTAATTAATAACTAAATAGTTTTATATTAATTTTCCAATAGAAATTATTGCACATGTAGGAACCACTTGATCAATCCACTTCATTAAGAATTCCAAATATTGTATTAAATCAATCATTTCTGGTTTGTTTTAATCAAATGATAATAGTTCATCATTGCTTTCATTTAGATGAAAGTGAGCGGGTGTCCTGGCATAGGGGTAGCACGTCTTCCCCGTGATCTGGGCGTCCTGGGTTCGAGTCCCAGTTTGGGCAGGGGTGTTCTTCCGTTGTTCTATCTGTGAGATGTGTCCTTCTGTAAAAAGGGGTTGTGCAAGCGAATGAGTGATGCGTGAGTAGCAAAGTCGTACTCTTGGCTCTAGTTGGCGCTACTAAAAAAACAAGGGACGCTCACCCACCAGCTTAAATCGCTGTCTTCGTAACAGCGGGCTTGTCTTATGGCAAGTGCCATAAGAAACAACAACAGATGAAAGTGAAAAGTCGCATTGGAGAACATGAAATGAAATCCATGACTTGTCTTTAGCACAAATATGAAACAATTTTGGTTCGTAACAGAAATGCTTTGACTTTCGGTCAAATTTTAAGATGCTGTAATACCATCGGACAAACGATAAATATCACCAAAAATCAATAGAAACGTAGCCAAGGCAGAATATAAATCAACGAATAAGTGTTAAATAAATATTTTAATTTCTAAAAATGGCTTTCTTTCCTTGGCACTAACCATTTATTTCTGTATCTAGATTTCGGAAAATGTTTCCTTAGGAAAAGGGAATTTACCAAATTATTTGCTTGAAAATATTTCATTGGTTAAAACATGAGATAAATAGTTGTTTAATCTTCTACCGAGACCTTTAAATTATGGTTCCAAACTTTAAGAAATCCAACAAAAATAAATTAATTTTGCATTTAATTGAGTGTTCCATAAAATGTGAATGACGAATACACATTGATTCAAATCATAACCAGCGGAAATCGTCTCCTTAAAACTTACTTTCATATGCTACAATGAACTTGCCATGCCAGAGAACGCTTTACAAGGCATTCGAGTACAATACGAAATATTTTTGGCATGCATGTAGCATTTTTACTTATTGTATCATGAATTCTTGATGAGTTATTTGGTGATTAATTCCTTGGCATAGAATCCAAAAGTATTTGTATTTTATGCAAGTATTTCTTAACCGACTGAAACAAAAATGTAATACAAAATTGCAATTGCTGTACCAAAATTCCTTACTAAATTTAATATATTTAACTCATTGCAATTTTGAGTTATCTCGTTAAAATGTTTCTGAAAGTACAGACCGACAGACAGTCAACTTCTTGATAGATTAAACTCCAAATTTGATGGATGTCTATCCTATAGATGTTAAATCTATAAGCCGAATTTTATATCCTTTCGTTTTATGGTTATCTTGTTAACTTATATATGAACAATTGGACAGACGGACTTCCTCTGAACAGATTTTGCTCACAATTTGATAGAAATTGCAAATTTTGTGTAAAAAACCGTATACTGAATTTCAACTGTATGCTCAAAGCGTTTTTGAGTTATCATTGTCACAGACAGACAGATGGACATTTTCTTAAAATGCGTTTTTCGAATTCAGGAAGATCTAAAACGTGAAGATTCGTCAAAATCTCGAGTTCAAATTTTTTTTGACGATTATACTTTATCTATAGTATTACGTATAGTAGATAGTAAAAATGAATAAATTCGATAAATGAATTTACTAATCTTGTTAGCTCTAAATAAAATGTCAACCCATTAAGTTTCTAGGAGCTTTCCTTTTCAATACTTGCTAAATGCGAATGTTAGCATTATGATTTTCGATGAGAGTATTATCTAATTGTATATTGCAAACATTTCTTAAATAATACCTGCGCCCATTAAGACCTAAGTTTAAAAATCGGTTAGACTTATTCTTTGTATAAGAAAGAAGACGTGGATACTCTGACTGGATATATCAGCAAAATTGTCCGGATGATGACATTTCTATTTTGTTTTTCGCTCTCTTCCTGAAAGGTATGAAAATAAGTATATTGTTACGGATTTCCCTCTACACTATCAATCCATCGGGTTCGTTTACTTGTGTGTATTTAGTGGTTGTGTATGGTATGAAAATAACACAACACAATGATCAATCCTTTCAGTAGACGAACACACAACACGTTTATTAGACGACACACAGGACAGCACAAAGACGACAACTATATACAGCATGGAGAAGACAATTATCTTCAGCCGAGACGTGCACACAGCAGCACACAACAAGACTCTACTGCAGACAGTAGCGCACAGCTTAGTTCAGCACTAGCTTGACTCCGTCGCTGCTATGCAAATCTCTGGAAGACCCGTTGTTTACCGTCGATTCCGACTACCACCCCGGCAGCTGCAGACTGCCTCCTTTTATAGGTCTCAGGAGGCGGGGCTAGAAGACTCTCAACCAATCAGGAACTTTCAAGGCGTATCTCAGTTCCCAATGGACGGATTGGGAAAATTCTCGATGTTTCGGTTATAATCTATTCTGGCGCCAAAGTCGCAAAATTCGTCGCCAAGTCACCAAATGGTCGCCAAGTTTGTCGCTAAGCTCAGGACCTCCGACGCGATACCCAGATTCCGTCCAATACAGATGACTGTAAAACAGTCTTTCTTACGATGACACTAGTCGTACTGGGAAGCAAAATTACAGATTTGTAACAATATATAAGTATATGTGTATTTATCATCTAAATACCTTAAAATCAAGTCACGTTATATGTATGTAAACATATTTTAGCAGATGCGTTGCCAAATAGAAGAAACTTTTGAAATTTTAACTTCGATTTAATTCGTCACGGAAAGCATAATTTATACAGATAAAAAGAAAATTCTTATAATGTTTTGAATGCAAGAATATTTAATAAATGGACATGCCGAAAAAAGAAGAGAAAAAAGATATTATATTGATCTTAAAAGATTAAAATCGATCGTAATAAGGAAGATATACTGGCCATGACAATGCATTGTTTTAATTTTTCCAAACTTAATTGACAATTATTGAATAACTTGATTTTTTTTTCTTTATCATTGGCGCAATATTTCACCAAAAATGATCAAAATTTAATTTCAAGGTTTCGTAATTTGTAAAGAAATGAATTGCAAATTAAAGACAAAAAAAATACTTTTAGATACACAAATAAAAATTGTTTATAAAACAACTTGTATTGAATTTTCAACTCTGACACAAAAATAGACAAGAAAGCCTTCAGGATAAAAATGGATTCAACAGAAAAAGAAATCAAATTTCATCTTCAGTTTTTCCATTGTTTGGTACGAAATGGCTATTTTTAAAGAAAGATAAATGCACGCACTGTTTTTGAAATTCAATCCTTGCAGCCTTTAATATAATTTTTCTTTCAAAAACTTTTGGGATTTCCGAAAATAATTGAATAGAGGTGATAGTTTGGATTTTATTCAGAAAATAGAAAGATTTTTCATCTCTTTACTTTAAATTCCATTAACGCTAATACCGCAACGTTTTCTTACAAAAAGTGTTTTTGTTTCACATTCATCCTTTAGGGTACCTCTTTTTTTTCACTCATGGTTCCAGCATAACATCTTGAGCAAATTGGCAATCCTGTAAAAACAAATTCTTAAAAGTCGATTTCAGGAAAGTTAGAAATAAAATACATACATCAAAATATTTCTAGAGAAAATCTGCAGAAAGAATATCATTTGTTTACTGAAATAGCATTATTAGGGTTTATTCGACTTTTTCAATAGAAAATAAACAAAATTTATTTTTATCCGATTCTTTCAACAAGGGTTTGTTATTACGAAGAAAAAATATTTGCACGTCCCGATCCTAGAACCACAAATAATTCTTCAGGTGCATAAATATGAAACGAAGTTTCACACTAAACTATTACAACTTAATTCCACTGTAATTAACGTTGATAATAAATTGAATATTGTGTTGAAATCAACAACGACTTTATCTGGTTTATTTGAATATATGAATTATACATAAATCGTAATTTTTCGGTATAAACCTATTCCAGACGGCGTGCTTTTTTGGAGATCATCTCTAAAAACCAATTCCGTACTGACTAACAATTGCAACCTCTCACGAATGGTTAACGCTTTTTTTAACCATTAAATTTGTAAAGACATCGAATTGCTAATTAAAATTTTTATTTTAGAGCATTTCTTTTCTTCCATAGTCAATGTTTATTCAGTTCTTCGTATGAAACTTTTGTAAAAATGAAAATTAATCGATTCTGAAAAATTAATCTACTCAATTAATATATTCTAAAATTAAAAACTTGATTAGAAGAAACCATTTTTTTTCTATAGATTTACTTAAAAACCAATTTTTCTATTTAAACAATACAAGAATTGAAATCCAGTTGTCTCTAATTATAGTTCATGCGAAAATAATAGCGTTATATATCTTATTCCATTTTTATTTTTAACTTTATATTTTATTTTATGAGTTTGACGCTTATGAAATCAAATATCTTTCAACCATCATTTTTTGACTCGCTTGCCTAAACTTTAATAGATAATTTTAGTTAGGGTCTAATGTTAACAAATACACTATGGCACGAGTGAACATACTCTTGAATATACGATCATCAGTTTACAGTACTGAAAAGTCTATGCACAGTCAAGCTGAATAGAATTAATTCCACAGATAATAAAGATTATACCTTACCCATTCCCAGTTCTTCGATTAACTTTTGTGAATTCTATTAATAAAATTTCAGTAAAATTGAGATTCATCTTAAGCCCTGTAGCATTTCCTCTTAAAATGTTTTTATAGTATTTTCAAGTGCCATTAAGGATCAAAACTGTAAAGAAAAATGTATTCGTGAAATAGTAAAAATAAAAAACACTATAATGTCTTATTTTTCTAATGAAAATGTCTTGTGTTTTTATATATGAACTGAATTTTTAATTTATTGTAAGTCAGCCATGTGACTCTCCGACCCGCCACGAAGGCACACGGATTTAAACCATAAAACTGAATGACCGGACCACCGCAACAGCAACACGGGCGGGAACTGTAGTTGATTCCTAAGGGCCATCACAGGCCACGGTACAACCCTCCCCTAAAGGAGTACGTCCCGTCATCGATGGGAGGAGTCAGATCCCCCACCTATTTATGTACCCTCCAGGGTGTCGAGATCCAACCACCATGCCGGAAGCATCTCATCCTCATTTCGAGGTGACCCCCGGGGTTTAATTTATTGTAATCTTCCCGGATTGTTTAAATAGTTTCAATTCGTGAAATATATTGAATATACGTTCCCAAACAATAATAATAAAAAAAACCTTACAAACATTTATCAAAATCAAATAATTATATCATTGTTTTTTCCAAACCTATTTTCTGAAAATATTTTTCTTATTTTTTTGGATAAATATGGTATTAAAATGCGAATTTCCAACTTGGCAGATTAGGCAGCTTCCTAGGGTCACAAGGCTGATAGGGGGTTCAAGAAGGGCTTTTGAAAAACATTTTTTGATCAGCTCAAATAAACAAGTTTGTTAAAAAAAATTTAAATTCAATGAATTATAAAACATTGAGATAATATTAAAACTTTATCGAGTGAAGTTGGTCAGGTTTCTGTATGTTTCATTATATAACATTCACTTAGTTATATAATATTTATTACAGTTTGCAAACATCCAACATCTGTTTCAATAACATTTATATTAAACATGGATGATGGACAGTCTGGAGTCATAATAACCACTTAAAAACAAATACATATTCATAAATTTAAAAAAATAAAAATACTTCAGCCTAAAGTTAAACATGAGCAAGTGAAAATTTGAAGAAATTTGAAATTAAGTTGGCCATCTCATTAAAAAAGCGATCTCATAGTGTGTACTGTTCTAATTTTAATCTGGCTCTAATTGTAACGCATATCTAAATACACCTGTAGTTATAATGCATAGCCTTAATAACAGAGTTAAAAAAAGGAATTCAGGAAATGTTAAGAACTTATAATAATTCTTCTTTACTTCTCTTATGAAATTATTTGAAAATATAGATGTTGGCAAGAAAATATTTCCATCAAATTGATATTCTGGATTATCTGAAGCTGTGCTGGATTTTTCCAACACACCTTTTCCATCCAAATTTTCTGGATTCCTAAAACATGTTTAACTGTAAAAGTTCTTGGAGCAAAAATGGTCTTTTACAACTATTTATCAAAATCAAATAGTTATACTGTGATTTTTCCAAAACCTGCTTTCTCAAAATGATGTTTTAATTTATGTGTTTTAACATATTAATGCACAGTCTTCATATTTAAAAAACATAACATACATATTTCCGCTTTGACGAATTGGTCTATATTTAAGTAAAAAAATTATTTGGAAATACTTGAAAAAATAAGTACATCAAAAATTTATTACTTTTTAAATTGCTTCCTACTTTGAAGTCAATTGAGGTCCGTTTTGAGAGGAACTTCTAAAATTCGTACCATGTGCAGATGATAAGGACGACATAGAGTTCAGCAGCATGATTTTTATATTTTAAATAGCTCATGTCTGAAGGATAACTGATGGCATCGGAGTTCAAATCCGGAACATTCCGGTGAAGCCAAGTTCTAGCCACCAAACCATTTTTCGTTCCACTTTCAAAAGAAATAAAGTTTTGTACAGATAATTTTGAATCGATAGTTTGAAAGTTATCTAGATTGAAATTTTTTCTCAATTTTTTATTAATATTTTAGACGAATTTTTTAAAAATACCTAATTAGTTTCATAGTCAGTGTACATTTTCATCAGATTAAAATATGATAGTCATTTTTGAAACTACTTTTAAAAATGAATTATTCTTTTAATATTTTTTAACATAATACTAAATTATATTTATTTTATTGTTTTAGTTCATTATATCATTTCTTATTGTGAGTTTCTTCATCACGTAGCCGTAAAAGGGGGTCGAATTTTTAATATAATGCTTTTTCCAATTTTTATGGATATTAAATAATATAATTTACATTGATTTTTTAAATGGATATATGAACTGCCACATGAATTAAAAAAGATGATAACGATTATAAGACACTATGTTTCATGTCAGTAATGCAGTAAAATACATTGCACTTTTTCGTCATTAGAAAATTTCTGTGTGCATTAAATATTAAACTTTAACTTTAAAAATTTTGCAGAAAATATAATATAAATAAAATCAAAAGCATATCCGAAGAATAAATATAAAATTTCATAAAATATAATTCTTTTTAAAGAACCAATTTTGCAAATATCCCAAACTGAAAGTCATTTGAAAAAAGTTAAAATATATGGGAAAGAAATTTATCAGATTATTTTCTCATTTATGTCTTTTTTAGTCATCGATGGGTTTTTTTTATTCGCAAACAATATTGCATTTTTTTATTGAAACAAAAGAATAAAAAATTCTGCAAAAGAAAAATTCAACAGCGAAAGAAAAAATAAATCAAAGTTCAGCTCCAACACTTTCAGCTTTTGGTGTAGAAAAGCTGATTTCAAAAAAGAATAAATGCACGTGCTGGTTTTGAAATTCTATCTCGCACACTTTAATATAATTTTTTTTTCTTCCACAAGCTTTCGAGTTTCTTGAAATTATTGAGCTCAGAAGATGATATCGTTTTTGTTCCAGAATACAGGCGGATTTTATTTTTATTCATTTTAAACTCCATTATGAACTGTCTATGTTATTTTATTAAATGATATTTTTGTTTCAGTTATTTTAAATTGTATTCTCTTGAAAAAATTATGACCTGAAAAAAATGCACACCAAATTCTTAAAATCTCATTTCACATATTTTTGAAATCTTTTATACAAAGTATCGCAATAATATCTAAATGGAATGAATCGAAAAATAAACAAAAGTCAAGAAAATAAATAACTTTTCTAGCAATTTTTGATTAGCTATTTTGGATTTTTAGAAACAAATATGTTTTAGTGATATCAATCTCTTTGTTGTATTGTGTTTCCCTTTTTTTCGCGCTACTCTCCTTTCTGTTTTTTTTTTTTTTTTTTTTTTTCGAATTTTTATGAAATATAAATTTACAACTCAAATTTAAATTATCTTTAAAATTCAGGATAACATGTTTACAATGCAAAAATAATTGGTTTATTTTATAAAACTGAAATAAAACTTTAGTTGATTATATGAATCCAAGCTGCAGCCAATTTAAATGAAAGATGAAAGTTAAGTTTCGGAGCAAAAAAATATAGATATATCATAGTTTTTATATCTTAACTGTAAGATTTAAGTGAAGAAAAAAACTCTAGCTTATTTGTTTCCAGAAACAGTGGCTAAACTGAAAAAAATGCTATTTTCTTAAGGATTTTTTTAGGTGACCTGCGAACACCACGGCCCTTTCTCAAATCCTAAACAAATACATTCAAGAAAAAAGTTTCGGAATGTTGAAGAATTGACAAGATCGATTTTGCGTGGAATTATGTTAAATCTTCAAAACTGAAAAAAAAATTCAAAAGCTTTAAATCAATGCGGGAAAGTTAAATTTCAAATTCTTATTTTAAGGTCCTCATCCTGATTTACCTTAGTAATGTCAGCGAAGTGTTCATGCTGGTATGTAATCAAATATCTGAAAGTACAAAAACAGAGTGGAAAAATAATACATAATAATTAACACATTTAACTTTATGTCGTATAATGATGCTTAAAAACATTATATTGAAGTTCTTAAATGCCTCTTGTAAGATATATAGAAAGTATAAAATCATAAGAGCATTTCATTTTCAAAAATTATAAACACAAAAGCGAAGCGATTTCAATAATAAAAAATTAATAGAAATTTCATGCCTATTATAAAATAGATGCAAATTTTTAATGAATCTCAACTACTTATAAAAAACGAATTATGAACGTGTAAATTCTGACAAAAAAAATGTATACAAACAACTTATATATACAATTTATATATACAACTTTTGTAATCTATAAAAGTTGAATTCAAGGTAAAAGTGCCATTCCATTTGAAAGAATGTCCTGTTTAATAATATGTAAATTGCATTCGCATAAGGAAAAATCACCATATATATTTATACATCAATTTCAATTTTTTCGCATTTTAACTGACTCTGCATAACGAGAAACTACCAGATGTAAAATTTTACACAAATCAGTCCCAAATAACCGAAGATATATGAAAAAAATATTTATTTCAACATATGAAAATGCCATTATTGTAATAAATAGATCGCTATATTAATATTTACCTTTATTGAAGTTTCATTTCAATCGATAATATATCAACTTTCTCTAAAAGAAATGTACGTGTTTTTATGCATAATGTTATTAGCAATGGAACAAGAATAAAAATTCGAAATCAATGGCTTTATTTGTCTGTTTAATTGCAAATAAATAATAAATAAATAGTGTTTTCGAGGTATATTGTTTAATGCAATGAAAAATGTTAAATCAAAGATTCAAAACTTCACTCTAACTGAGTACATGAACTGCTCAAAAAGAAAAGTCAGATTCTTATTTTCTAAAATATTTTTTTTTTTTTTTGTAAATGACAAAAACATTATATTGTCGATGTGCTTGTTGAATTTTCCACAAAATGGTACCTAAAACCATTTTCAACAAAGATTTTGTAGATGATCTCTTTTTACAGCAAGCTTATTAAATAAATAATTTACCAAAACGGTTATAAGTTTTTTGTTTCACTTAAAAAAATGGTATTTTATGAAAATAAAGTGATATTGCATCAAAGGGGTTGTTTTTGTGTTTTCTTCAATAATGTTTTATGTATTCATACATTTGCTGCTACATAAGTTTTGCATTTAATACAGAATTTTATTTCTGTACTTTTTTCATTGATTAAAGAAATCATAAATCAATTCTTCAATTGCAAACGCTCCAGTTTGTCTTAAACGAAATTTCGCCTGAAATGCATTCAGAGTAAAATCTGCAAAATGTATCATTTTTTTTTTCCCGAATCATCTCACATTTTTTAAAAATCTCTATCTGAAACAAAACTATAAGACATGTTTTGTTTGTTTTTTGTTCCATTTTCACGAAGGGATTTTTTGTAAAATTTATTCGTGCACGAGAATTTTCTTGCAAAAATAAGATGGAACCTTACCCTCTCCCAAACTGTTGTTTGTACCTATCTGTGTGTATATGTTCGAGTTATACAAAGAAGACTATTTGTCCAAAATTTAGCACAAACATATTTCGGAAAATGACAGTGTGCACCTCAGAGTATTTTATTTAAATTTTAGTCTGAATTTTAATTAATTAAAAATGAAGCAATGTTTTGATTTTTTTTCTGCGTTTTCTTTTGAAAATATGATTTCACAAAATTAATTTTCACATAATTTTAATATTTAAAAGATCTTTAATAATACTAATTAATTGTCTTGCGAATCCTTCCTGCATTTTGTTAATTTTGGCAAAAATATTTTTTGTATAGTTCCCAAAATAGATTTTCTTTGTTTGTTCTGAGATTCAAACCGTTTTCTTTACTCCACCAAATATTTGATTACCTTGATTTTTCTATTGTAGAAAGCTAAGAAAAAAGGAGTCTGTTTTAACTTATGTTTTGTTTATATGAGGAATGTGAAAGTGCAATAACAATACTAATAAAATTCGGAAGATTATCTGGATAATTAAGCTTTTGATAGCAGTGCAATGTCATGGAAGTTGACACTATAAAAACAGTTTATATAAACAATGACAAAAGTAAATATAAGGCAAATAAGATAAAACGACTTATATGTACATACTGTTACAAAATTATTTTTCTACTACAAATACCGTCAATTAATCTTAATGACGCAGCGCATTTAATCTCTAATAGTTCATTAGTTCAGTAGCTTTCTTGCTGTCTAATCCTCCAAGACCTCTACGTGTCGGCGACTCCGACTCTCACCACACACCGCCTCTTTTTACGATCCACACGACTTCTTCTTCAACTTCAAATTGCCCATCTTTTATAGTTCCAGGAGGCGGGGCTAGAATCTTCAGACCAATCAGGGCGTACCTGGCTGTATCTCGGGTCTTAGTGGATGGATCGTGAAAGTTCTCGAACTTTCCAGTAGTATCCATTTAGTCGCCAAACTCGCCAAATTCAACGCCAAGTCTCCAAATGATCGCCAAGTTAATCGCCAACCTCTGAGTTCATTAACACTGCACCCACTCAGCACACACAGGACAGATCGTACAACGGTCTTTCTTAGGATGACACTATTCGTCTTGCTGGGAAGCAAAATTACAGGTTTGTAACAATACTGAAAGTTATTAACAGCTAGATAACTTTAAAATTAAATAATGTGTTAATGTGTTAATTCACAAATGGCCCTTAACTTATAGTATTTATAGCCGTTCTGTTTAAATGGGTCTTTAATTTTAAACCATAACAAACCTTTAGAGAAACGGTAAAACAAAATAATAACTATACAAAAAAAAACAAAGCTAAATGGCATCGGATTTACAATACTATTCCAATTTTTCAGAGAATAGAGGAGAATTCAAATTCCCCTCCCCCCTCATCTTTTCATAGCACTTCTTCCGTGCGTCTTTAATCAAAAGTATGTTTTTGTCTATTCTTTTATATTCTCATCTGAAATTATTTTTTCACCTCTGGAAAAACTTCGAAATTAATAATAAATTTTAAATTTCGTTTTAAATTTTTATTACAGACACAAACAAAAATAATTATTTTAATTACTTAGGAATATAATTAAAATGGGAACACAAGTATTTATAAAAAATTACAATTAATGAATAGAAGAATGTATTAAATAAAGCATTTAAGTCTTCGATAAATCAGACGATAACGTTTCTCCATCGTTTTCATGAGAACGAATGTGGCGTGCCTTGCATGGGAAAGGAAATGAAATCCATGACTTCCCATTAGCCCGGAAACCAAACAATTTCTGGTTCGTGACGTAATTATTTCGAATTGATGAATGCAGAACGAATATAAAAAAAATATTCGAAGGTTCAATCAAACAAACGGAAATTACTACTGATAATCAATGGAAATATTCAAAAATAAAGGCAAAAAGAGAGTGACAAATAAATACTCCTACATTCAGTAATGAGCTTATATGCTTGTTTAGACCATTTGCTCAAGCAAGACTGCATGAAACGTTTCTATAGATACCAAAAATCAACCAATCATTTCATTCGCTATATTTTTTCATGTTTGACGTAACATTTGGCTAATAAGTTTTTTGCATGAATGTTTGAAATCGATCTTTCAAACTTCACTTACTGCAAATAGTAATCATGGATTGTTTATTTAAGACAATACAGCTGTAAATGTGATGAAAGTCATTAAGTAATGGATTTGCTTAATGGATTCTTTTCGTTCATTAAATATTAGTAAAAGAAACAATCAACCAACTTCCTACAGTTATTTCGAATTTTATTATACATATGCAAAAATATTTTCTCTCATTTAATATTACGTCTATTTGTAAAGTTCTACAAGCTCTAAACTTCTTCTGTATAATATTTTAAAAATAAGCCTACATGCAGATATTTCATGTGTTTTTTGGGGGGAATTATGCGAAATAAATTTGGAGCTTTCAGAATATGGCATATTTTGCATATTAAATGCTCTCAGACTTCAAATATTTACTAGAGCATATATATATATATATATATATATATATATATATATATATAATATAATATAATATTGTTACGAAAAATATCCATCTAAAAATCCGCCAGGTGGGTATGTGGAGATTGCATTCCCGAGGACAGAACCCTCGACATTAGGGTCCGTAGCCACGTAACTAGGGATTGCAATACCGGACCAAAATTTCAATACCGGTATTCGGTATTTTCTAAATCTTAATACCGGGATACCAGTTTTAATACCGGTATTAGAAATTTTAGAAAAAGAAAGAAAACACAGGTGTTTCATTGTTTTATTTGCCAGTTTTGTTAGAGAGTGTAAATATCACAAAAAATAATTTGTAACTTATAAATTATAACAGTATATAATCACAAAAAAGTAAAGGAACATCTTATTTATTTAAATCACAAAAAAAGTATAAATATCACTATTTAGTCTGTGGTACTATTACAAATTTTTGAAATGGGATCTTAAAAAAACATAATGTATCAATTGTACTGTCATTAAGCCTGAAAAGTAATTTTGTGTAAAAATTGCCAGCTGTCGAAAACCCTCTTTCGGCATCTACGCTAGCTGGTGGTACTGTTAGCAATGCGCGATATATTTTTTTTAAGTATTTACCTCTAAATCCCTCATCTTCAAATAAATTGATTTCTCGTCGGAATGTTTTGGATTAGCTGATTTCTGTATTGTATTTTGGTTCGTTGAAATTTTTTTTATTTATCGCTAATTCTAATTTTTGTTCAAGAGACAATTCCTTTTCACTATCGACAGTAGTGACATCATAATCTTGGATAATTGAACCGAATTCTTCTGAATGTGGATAGGTTTGTAGGTAAAAAATTTTAAGAAAATTTACTCTAAACTTAATCAGATTTGAACTGGTTATTTTCTTTTCTTGATTTGAACTGGTTATTTTCTTTTCTTCTTTTTCATTTTCATTTTTAAAATCATTATAATTATGTAAATACCAAAAGACATTTTCTATTTCGGTATGCCTTTCTTCTGTGCGATTTTTCAATGTAATATATAATTCTTTAGATAGTGATGTGTGCAGTTCTTTCAGTGACTACAACATGAAATTTATTGTTGCATTAGCTGTTATTAGAATCTCTCCGACATAATGCCTCAATAGTCAGTTATATTGGAAGTAGAGCTGATATAGTTCTGGATATTAAGTCGAATTCACTATCTGAAAAAATAATTTACAGGTTTAAGTCGATTATTGCTTTTTGGATTGGATTTCTCAGTTTCAAAAATCGTTCCATCATTAGGAGTAAACTGTTCCAACGTGTTTTAGAATCTAATATTAACATATATTCTGTTTTATTTTCAGTTAATATATATTTTAGTAATATATCCTTTTTTATAGGGGAACGTTTAAATATCTTAACAATTTTTCGAACTTCCTATAAATTATAAAGCAATTCTTGATAGATTAATATTTCATCGTCATTAGCAATATCTTCTTCAACAATTACATTGTCATTATCTTCATTGTCAATATCAATCTCACTTTTACTCTCTTCAAAGTTGGAATCGTAAGTTTCTATATCCACAGTATTTGGATTCTTCTGTTCTTTATTTTTTTGGTATAATACATCTATTACTCCTAATTGAATCCATGTGCATAGCACAACTGCTGATTTGCACCAATCAACTTTCCAACTTTTTTCATAACTGTTGCTCCATCAGTCGTTATGGATAAAATATTTTCTTTCAGGGATAATCCATGTTTCGCTAATTTAGATTTAAGCAATTAATCAACTAATTAATTTCGCCTGTTACGGAGACATAACAACAAAAATGTATACTATTTTGCTATGTTCGCGATCCCTGAACATATAGTGGAGACCATTTTAAAAATTTCTAGTAAATACCGAAAAACCGGTATTTAAACTTGTGAATACCGGTATTACAAAATTGTACAAATGGCTCAAAATACCGGTATTCGGTATCCCGGTATACCGGTATTGCAATCCCTACACGTAACATAACCACTAGACAAAAGTGATCACCCCAGTCCGGAGACTGTTAACTGGCTTATGAAACTACCACCACAGGTGTACGTTGAAAAGATCCAATAAGCTCAAGAATGGTTAAAAACATTTTTTTCTCTTAAAATCCCTATTATAAAGTCCAGACGTAACGATTATAAAGCACAGCACAGGTAAAAAAAAGAACAAATGTAATATATTCAAAACAGAATTTGCCTTAAACAGCAGAAGAAACGCAGCAAATTACTAATAAGCTATCGTAATAGCACAAAATAATGAAAAGAGATTAATGTCCTAATAGAGATTTAGCTCAAAGAGCTCTCGTCTTTAAATGACTACTATCTATTTCTTTTCAGCTTTTACTCTCGACTTTATGCAGTCTCCGTAACAGAGAATTGAAAGTTCTAGAACAAAAGTTGGAATTTGGCACTCCATTCAAGAAGTAATGGCTAAAGTTCTCTAATGTCTTGTACAATTTATTTTCGTCTCAAAAATTGACAAATGTGTCGCCAAATCGCCAAATAGGGGCCAAAGTCGCTTCCATTCAGTAGTCATTACGATATCTGTAAGATAATATTTCTTACCAGTAGACTTATTACTCAAGGAAGTAATATTACATCCTAAGTTATACTTCATTCAATAAGGATGAAGTTAATTAGAAAGTTAGTTAGTTAGAAAAATGTATTTTAATTTTGTCATCGCAGCTATATGTCAAACAGCTGTATACACAGAGAGACAGATAGATAATCAACGAGTTGACAAATTATGTTAAAATTTGGTACATATATATTTTGCTGACCCTACATTTCAAACTTCATGTATCAAGTGCGGTTCTTTCTTGTGTTGTTATGTTCATTTGTACAAAGTTGGAGAAGCAGATAGAATTACTCTTGATTAATGTCATTTCACAAATCGAAAAAAAAACTGCATCGAAATATCATTCATCTAAAGTGTTTAATTTTTAATTATTCTTTCTAAATAGACACAATTCTAGAAATGTAGATTAGCACAGTTGATTGAATCGAAAGTATTGATATACAACATTCATACCAAATAATCTAGTCGGCGTCATATAAAATGTTCAGTTCTTAAGTTATTGAATCGAAGGTATTGATATACAACATTCATACCAAATAATCTAGTCGGCGTCATATAAAATGTTCAGTTCTTAAGTTATTGAATCGAAGTTATTGATATACAACATTCATACCAAATAATCTAGTCGGCGTCATATAAAGTGTTCAGTTCTTAAGTTATTGAATCGAAGGTATTGATATACAACATTCATACCAAATAATCTAGTCGGCGTCATATAAAGTGTTCAGTTCTTAAGTTATTGAATCGAAGGTATTGATATACAACATTCATACCAAATAATCTAGTCGGCGTCATATAAAATGTTCAGTTCTTAAGTTATTGAATCGAAGGTATTGATATACAACATTCATACCAAATAATCTAGTCGGCGTCATATAAAATGTTCAGTTCTTAAGTTATTGAATCGAAGGTATTGATATACAACATTCATACCAAATAATCTAGTCGGCGTCATATAAAATGTTCAGTTCTTAAGTTATTGAATCGAAGTTATTGATATACAACATTCATACCAAATAATCTAGTCGGCGTCATATAAAGTGTTCAGTTCTTAAGTTATTGAATCGAAGGTATTGATATACAACATTCATACCAAATAATCTAGTCGGCGTCATATAAAGTGTTCAGTTCTTAAGTTATTGAATCGAAGGTATTGATATACAACATTCATACCAAATAATCTAGTCGGCGTCATATAAAATGTTCAGTTCTTAAGTTATTGAATCGAAGGTATTGATATACAACATTCATACCAAATAATCTAGTCGGCGTCATATAAAATGTTCAGTTCTTAAGTTATTGAATCGAAGGTATTGATATACAACATTCATACCAAATAATCTAGTCGGCGTCATATAAAGTGTTCAGTTCTTAAGTTATTGAATCGAAGGTATTGATATACAACATTCATACCAAATAATCTAGTTGGCGTCATATAAAATGTTCAGTTCTTAAGTTATTGAATCGAAGGTATTGATATACAACATTCATACCAAATAATCTAGTTGGCGTCATATAAAATGTTCAGTCCTTAAGTTATTGAATTCCCGACAAATATAGTTCCAGAGAAATTAAAAGATTCATTAAAACCATGGCTTCGATTTTTTTTTCTGATAATAATCATTTCTTTTTTCATATATCTTACAAAAGAGAGTAAAAAAATCAAATATTGCTCTAATAATGTGCTTTTGTATTTTTTATTCATAGATAACACTTTTTCATTATGATAAGGAAAGAGGACTCCTGTGATATTCCTTTATATTTTGTTACAGAATATTACTCGAAGAATTTTTTTCTAATATATCGTACATTCATTCCGTCAAGAAGGGAAGATATTACTGACAAGCGTTCCTATCTGGTAGGACACTGGGGCATAAAAAGGAAGGATATTAATATTAAAATCCTTTTATTGGAGATTCAAGAATCTATATATAGATTTTTTTTCTAACATTCTTTTGTTCAAATCTCGCATTTATACATTTAATATCTAGGATCTCAGCAGTGATAGAAGATTTTTTTTTTCTCTCTTTCTTTTTCTTACTTATAGTTGCGATTCGTCCAAAAAAAATGTGAAATTAAAATTATTTTAAAAAATGCAATTGTAATTGTTTTTACATGCATTAGTTCATATTTTTCCATGTCATCACTATTTTCAAAACAATTAAATTATTGGTCCTGCGCTCTTAAAAAAACTGATATTAGAATAATTTTAAACTAAAACTTTTCAAATTGAACATCGTATGTTTAGGTCTTTTTAATTTTTTCAAAATATTAGATTTTTAATATTGTTTTTGTTTTAAAACATCATGAATATCTACTAAATACCATCATAAAGAGAACTTCTTTTCTCTTTTTTTTTAAGTAATGATATATTTTCCCTATATTTTCTTATCATTCAATTTCCATTTATTTTTTTCCATACGGAACAACAAGAAAATTATATTTTATGTTAAATAAAAATTGGCGAAATTGATATAGTGATTGAGGATGAAAAGCCCTGTCGTGTTTTCTTTTCACCGCAGACAATGCAAAGTAGTATTTTTAAGAATTCACTCAAATAATTGGTTCGAGGAAGATTGACTAATTGACGATTGAAGAAGTATCTAGATTTCATAATTTTCATATGAAACAAAAAGAGACGAAATCTGAGGATGGTTGTGGCTTGGAGACTGGTTTTATGGTTCTGCCAAGTTTTTTATTGCTATTATTTTTCTCACTGATTAAGTCATTGAAAAAATATTTGAATTCGTCTGGAAAATTTTGAATTAAATATCTGTCAATGTAGGTAATTTGATCTCTGGCGATGAATATCTCAATAATGGCCTTAAAAAATTTGAGAGAGATAACTGAATTAGAATGTTGGACACAGGAGTTTTTATTTCAGTTTCCCTCTCTTTTTTTTCTGGAAAAAGCCTCTAATTTCTTAAAATTCAAAAAAAAATTATGTCAGACTTGTAAAACAATTTTTTTTTAGAATGCCAATATTCTCTCTTTTTGGCGGTGCAAATATTTCTTCTATATTCACCAAAAACAGCACCACGAGCAAACACTTGCAAAAAAACATCCAAAACAGAGCAAAATATTAAATAAGATAAATTATATATTGGACCTTAAAATTCGGGCTTCGAAGCGCATTGATCTACCGTTACAACTACCTGTCTGTTAAATTTCAGAACTGTAAATATAACAGATTTATCTGGACACCACCGACGTACGTAAAGACACACAATCCTTTTTATAAGCATAAAAAATGCATTATACCTTTATCGTGAAATGGTTCCAATTTAAAAATAATGTCCATTCACCACAATTACGTTTTTGTAAGATTTCTTTCCAAATTTTGTAATAGAAAATTTTTATTGGAACCCTGAAATTGTTCGTTATCATTTCTTGTAACCACTCAGATGGCATTTTTTTTTTTTTTTGGCGAAATTTTGGATTTTTTGGCTCGATTTTGTTGTGCTTGATAAGAAACCAGGTATTAATCTTAAGTCTTACCATGAGATATTTATAATTAAGATTTCTGAGTTTCCGGATTTAAGCTGCAATAACTCAGTTTAATTGTCTGCACCTCGCTCTTAGGTTGGTTACTGCTCGTAGAATTGAAAGAAATCTGTTTACGTCCAAGCTTAATGGATTTTGAACTGGATCCGTAGTCCAATCCATTGATGAAAGGACTCATGATAAATCAATGAAGATCCGTTCTGAAAGGAGAGGATAAATTCATTTGATTAGCACAAACACATCTGATGCTTAGACGCTAATATCCGATCCAACCTCATGAAGGTCAACTAGCTCTGTTTACAAACCAAACCTTGCAAATGAAGATTTAACGGGCAAAATTTCCGCCGCATTAGCTCACTTCCATGGTCGAAATGGGGGAAAATCGAGGGGGCGATATATTAGTTTCCGTTAGTGAGAGATTATTCAATAATATGAGGATAACGGTCAGAGAAAAAAAATTGATTTTTTTCTATCCTGTTTTCACTTGGTGATATTTTACCATTTGGATATATTTTTTATCAACAATGTTTTCAAATAATTTTATTTAAAAATGGTTTATAGTCAAGTCTGTAACAAATTATTTTAAATGTATAACATTTTAAGAAGATTTTTTTATATATTTCTGAAGGTTTTTTCTTACTTTTATAATTTTTATTATTATTATTATTTAAATTTGATGAAAGGCAGCAAATATTTCAAAGATTATCTTTCATTTATTATTTTCTTTTCATTTGTTTATATGAATGATTTAAAGGTTATTTATAACCCCGAAAATGAAAGTTAAAATGTCACTGGATGATTCAAGATTTATATAAAAATCAACATCAGTCGTTTAATATTTTTGATAAATGTATTTGTAGCATTCTTTTGCCAATCTATCAACATTCTGTTAGATTTTAATGAAATAACACAGACACTTATATATAAGTAATTATAGATATACAAGGGTGTTCAAATGAAAGGTACGAAACGTCGTAACAACGTAACCGTTAACATATTTCCCTATGCCGCTATGGGAGACGTAACGAGACATATAGGGATGCGATTGGAGTCTCCGGTGTAGATCGGAGCATGCGAAGGCGCCCACATGCGCAGGAGAGAGAAGAGGCACTTATAAAGAGCGTCGTCCAATTGACGTACTTGTTGTATTCCTCGAGCACAGAACCATTAACTCCGATGTGTACTGTGAGACACTCCGAAAACTACGCAAGTCCATCAAGAACAAAAGACCGGGGCTACTCACGGAAGGTGGGATTCTGCTGCATGGTAACGCGCGTCCACACGTCTCCAGGATGACACACGCGGAACGGGCAAAGTTTCTGTAGGAGCAATTCGACCATCCGCCTTACAGCCCGGACATGTCGAACTGCGATTTTCATGTGTTTGGTCCCCTGGAAAAAACATCTGAAAGGGAAGTGCTTCAACTCGGACGGCGAACTCAAGAACGCTGTGAAGGACTGGATCTCGTCACGGCCATAGGAATTCTGAGAACAATGAATCCTTTGGCTCGTTAATCAGTGGTCCATTGTGATCATGCCTATAGTGTATATTTTAAATAAAGTCTTCATTTATACCCACAGTGTCGTTTCATACCTTTTCATTTGAAAACCCCTTGTAATATTTATGGCTATAATATTTCCGTATTGCATATCGGGAAATCGGTAAAACCTAAATTAATTTTTAATTATTTCAAATTTTCATAAAAAATCTCTACAAAGAGCGCATTACCATAATTCAAACTACAATTCTGCCAAATTTGATGGCCTTGATCAAGAAATGGACCATTCACAGACAAACACACATTCTTCGTGATTATTAGTAAAGATTAATTTTTTCATATTAAAAATAAACACATTTCGATTCAAAATAGAAAATTGACTTCTTGGTTTTTCGAATGTAATATTTATTCTCTTATTTTGTCTTCTATTGCTTCCAATCTTGCCTCATTGGAAACTTAATTTCCCATTTAATGCAATATTTTAAACATAAATAAAATAACCTTCTGGGGACAAGCAAGCAATCGAGTTGGAAACAGAAATTACTAATGAAAATTCATTATGAAATTATAAAGCTGTTTATTTCACTAATAATTAATCATCTTTGCCTTTTAAGTAACGAAACTGTAGTTATTTTCATTTTACAAAACTATGAAACTATGCTCTAAAATTGAAAATAACATTGAAGAGAAATATCAAATCAATAAAATATAAACCGAAGTGGCATTCGAATGAAGGCATTATTTACTGTAATTTTTTTTACCCTAAAAAAATTTAATTTCATAATATTTTTCTTTTTTTCTTTGTTTAATTTCATTTTAAACTGTGGTTGAAACTAGAAATTGCTTCTGACGTAACACAATTATGCTTTTCCCTTTTATTCACTTAAATTCGATTATTATTTTATCTTAATATGTAAACAACATGTCAAAGAATTTGAAAATTACTTCACAGATATTAACTTCGCTTGATAAACAAGACGTCCTCTAGAGACTTTAATGAGGACATAACGAAATTAGAAATTCCAATTCGATGTCCAATTAAATCTCAAAGGAAATTAATGGAAAATAGGATACTTGATGATGATATGAATTTATTTATGGTATTTTTAAATCATATAAGCAACGACTGACTTAAGGTTTGAAGATAAAACACTACCCATTTGATTCAAAACTTGTCAGGGGCTTTACAACAAGTAATCATTAAAAAAACCGTGAATTTAATAGAAACTGTTAAGATCTTTTCCGAAACAATTTAACTTATATGAAATTTCTAAAAAATGTTTTCAAGTTTTGAAAATACTGTCCTTACAATGACCATAGTAATCGTTTTAAAAATATGCTATATACATGATTTTAGAGCATAAGAAAATTATTTTCATTTTAATTATTTTCTGCTTTTTTCTCTGTCATTCTTTATTAAAATATAAAGGAATCTATTTATGGATTTCTGATTTGATGGATGTCTTAGGCATTTGAAATTCTGTAAGTTTAAACAAAATGCATATAAGCGAAATATATATATATATATATATATTGCATTTTGTTCTTAATTTTATCCTTACTTCTCTTTACATTTTCTTCTGAAAACAAAACAAAAATGATATTCTACAAATAAAACTGAAATATTAAAAGGCTTAGTATCCATAATAATAATTTTAAGAAATTCTACATACATGATTTTTTAATTTAATTATTTTCTACTTCTTTCTCTATTTTTCTTTATTAAAATATTAAGAAATCTTGATACTGATTATCTAACTTGGTGGGTATCTTAGACATTCGAAATTCTGTAAGTTAATACGTAAATAAATTATAAGCTTTAACAAAATGTTTATAAGCTAAATCTTTTTAAAAAATGTTCTTCTTAATTTTATCTTTATATCTCCTTTATAGATGTAGCATCTTTTTTTCTAAAAATAAAAATTGATATTCTGCAATTGTCTTTATTGCTAATAAAATAAAACATTAAAATGCTTATTAATGAACAATTGACAATTACAATATTCTTTGTCCCAAAAATAAATCTTTACTTTTTCGTTTACTCTTCTTCTGATCTCCATCGAAGCAATCTCGATATTTGATTTAAAAGAATGAAATTTCACGTACTTCTGCTTGAGCCAATAAAATTGCTTTTACGAAAAACCATCTGCGCCTGCCAAAATTTTGTATTCAAAGTTTAGTATTCATGTTCCTCATACACTTAACACAAAATATGAAATACATTCTAAGTAAATGTGGCAACATCTGCCAAAAATGCTTTCAATTTTTCAAAGAACGCGGAAGCAGCTCCTTACAGGAATACTCAAAATCCTAAAGGGAATCTGCTCGGAAAAATAAATTCAATTTTTGCAGACGATTTTTGAATGCTTCTTTGGAGTTGTTTGAGTGTATTACTTTTGCGACCTGTGGCAACAAGAAATAAGAAGACAGCCTCGATATGGATTTTGAATACATTAAATAATTCCAGATTTTGAAATAGTAAAGAATGTTGACAATTTATTTTTTATGTCATAAAATGCTGAGCAAAAGTTACAATGTATTTTAATAAGAATATATATGTGCTCAAACTTTAAAATACAAATATGGAATGACAGCTTCAGGAAATTTCATGTTTCGTAATTTGGAAGAATAGAGATGGATCTATAATATATTATTATATACTCACAGCCGAATAAGTATGTATTTATAAGTATGTAATAAATATGGAATGACAGCTCCAGGAAATTTCATGTTTCGTAATTTGGAAGAATAGAGATGGATCTATAATATATTATTATATACTCACAGCCGAATAAGTATGTATTTATAAGTATGTAATAAATATGGAATGACAGCTCCAGGAAATTTCATGTTTCGTAATTTGGAAGAATAGAGATGGATCTATAATATATTATTATATACTCACAGCCGAATAAGTATGTATTTATAAGTATGTAATAAATATGGAATGACAGCTCCAGGAAATTTCATGTTTCGTAATTTGGAAGAATAGAGATGGATCTATAATATATTATTATATACTCACAGCCGAATAAGTATGTATTTATAAGTATGTAATAAATATGGAATGACAGCTCCAGGAAATTTCATGTTTCGTAATTTGGAAGAATAGAGATGGATCTATAATATATTATTATATACTCACAGCCGAATAAGTATGTATTTATAGAAGCAAAACAAATACGTATTAATAAGTCGTATGTTTTGCATTATTATGTCATATATATTCTCATATGTCTTTATGTTTCTTTTAAAAATACAACTGTTGAAAATTATAAAAAGAAAACCTTTCATATTGAAAAGTCAATGGGTTTGGGTTAAATTGACTTCTTGACCAATTTTTTTAATTAAATGGCTAGTTAACCCATAACTGGAAACGGGAGTCAAAATGAATCCGCGTTGTTCATTAGCTTTGACTGTCACGTGTTACTTTGAATTCCATCATCTCCTCAGTACCTTCAAGTTGTTCTTTCAGCAGTATGTTGCCAGAAGTCTAAGTATGTACACGTGCGTATAACCGAGTTATTCTTTTTCAAAGATTTTTTTGTTATTTACGGAATCATTGACTCTATGTCTCTGAAACTGCTTTGCATTTGAGTAATGCAAAAAGAATAAAAAAATAATATTAAAAAAGTTATCTTAAACTATTGTATTCTTCATTTTTATTTGTTAAATTCTAACAGTTATTAACATTTGTGTAATTCCGTAATATCTAACCGAAGTAAATACTCATTAAAAGATTGCATAGGATTTTATTATAAAATTTTTCCAACGTTTAATACTAATAGTTTTAATACTTTTGGTAACTATATGATTTTCAGAATGTATTATGTTTCCAAAATAAATGCCAATATGTTTACAAAAGACAAAAATAAAAATAAGAATAGAGTCATTTTGACTCCATGTCTCTGACTGCTTGAGAAAATTTATATATCCAGTTACGGGTAAATTATTTGTATTTATTGTTATTTCAAAGAATGTATATGGAAGTTGGCAATCGGCAGGAAAGAATGTTTCAACTAGAATTATCAAATTGAGCACATCTATAATCTAAATGCTTGAATAAGGCATCTTGGAAGCAATTATTTTTGTAATTGATTAAAACTTAAGCAAGATCTTAATGTTTTCTCATGATATGTTTCGAAAACATAATTACATAAAAATGATTTTTATACTAATTTAGAATACAAAAATTTCTTTTTTATTTGTTTTTGAATTTTTTCCAAAATTGTGAATTATTTTTACAAAATTTTTGTTCAGTATTTGCAATAATATATTTCACTGTAACTACAAAATTCAAATTTTCATTCTTGCGTCAAATATTTACCCTCACACTTTTCTCCTATTGCCAAAAGATGAGTAAGAAATATTTCTAATTATTGTTTCCGAAGCTTAGAAGCAAAACATAAAATTGCGTTATGAAATAAAAATTTGCAGTTTGTAATAGATTACCGGGATAAGTGAGCTTTTATTTGCTCTCTCATGACATACGACTTACCTCTGATATGAAGATTCTAGCACATAATAAATAAACTACATGTAGACCTTCAAAATTGCATATATTAAAACCTTAAAAATACTTTTCTGGAAGAATCTTGAAGATTAACTTGTGAGTAAAAGCTCTAAATAAAATTAAATATAACCATTATTCTCAGTGAGCTAGCTGGTTATTAAAGACAGCCAATACAATATGTAAAATTCCCTTAATAAAAAGCTGTATTTATCAAAATTGCTCAAAAATTGTTAAGCAATCTACTTGGACATTTTTATTCCATAACACTATTTTCCAGAGCAAATATACATATTAAGGATATTACTTTTAAGTCATTTGAGCCAGAAAAATAAGTTGCTCACAATAAACAATAGTTACAAAAGACTCCCAAAGGCCTTTAGAGTGCTATTTTTGCCAGTTTTTTGGGATTAATTGCTAGTTAGTTTTTTACCCAAAAGCAAAAAGAAAATCAAATGTCTATTTTGGATGCTTTCTTTCCTACCAAATTAAATCAAAATTTAACGCATAACTACAATTGTAGTACAAAATCACATACTAAATTTCACAAATTAAACTCATTGAGTTTTTGGGTTATCGCATTTACATATTTATGATATTACAAACAGATAGACAGACAGAAATTTAACGCATAACTACAATTGTAGTACAAAATCACATACTAAATTTCACATATTAAACTCATTGAGTTTTTGGGTTATCGCATTTACATATTTATGATATTACAGACAGATAGACAGATAGGCTCAACTCAACCCTCTGACAAGCTTCGTTTCAAATTTGACACATATTTACACTTTAAATGTTAACTCTATGTACCATGCTTTATCTATCTTTCTTCGTTTTGTATTTGTAGTATTCTTTTTTGAATGTATTTGTTCAAAATTTGATAGAAATCCATATATCTGGAATAAAGATCATATACTAAATTTCATAAGCTTAGCTCAAAGCGTTTGTGAGTTATCGTGTGCAGACAGCTAAATAGATAGACAAATGACATAATCCAAAATTGTGTCTTTCGAATTCACGAAGAATCTGAACTCAAAGATACGATAAAATCTCGCTTTTGAATTATTTCACAATTACAATACTTTCTTTTTGAAAACTTCGTAAATTTTTTTTTCAAGTTTAAACAAAATCCAAAGAATAAAGTCTCTTTTTTTTTATCTGGGCAATATCAGGAACTAAGCTAAAATTACAAATGATATATCCATATGGAAGCTACCCAACTACAGTCTTAATGGATTTGGAATGGATTCCATTAGACAACCAGATTTGATGAATGGTTCCAGATAAGGGAATACAGGTCAATTCCGAATAAGATCTCAGTGCATGAAGAGGAAATAAATTCATTTGATAAGCGTAAAAGCATTTGACGATTGGATACTTAAAGATTAACCTATCTCCATATCGGTCAACTAATCCTTTTACCTACAATAGTTTCAAATGTAGATTTAATGGACAGAGTTTCCGCCGTAATAGCTCGCTTTGCTAGACGATATTATATTAATCTTAAAGTAAAAGTTTCATTACAGAGTAATTACTCAGTTAAGCTATAAGACTTTTGTTTCCAAATTCTTTAGTTATTTAATTTTTTCATAAATTCTAAATAACAAATATTTTGCTGCTATTTTAATTTAGGAGAAATTTATTTAATAAAATTATCTTTCCAACAACAGAAAAATTTAATGCTTTGCTATTTAATCTTATTATATCGTCTTATAAACTCAAGATAAACCTTTATTTTAATTATCCAAGTATAGTGAACGGAAAAAAATATACTGTCTCGAATTCCACAACTAAGCCTTTAAATATATTATATAGACCAAACCCTTAAAATAAATAAAACATTTATTATCATAATTAATTATCTAGCATTGCGTTACTATTACTAATTATTAAAATGAATCTAAAATTTATTGCATGAAATAAAATGCATAATCCAGGACTTTTCATTATTGCAGAGACAAGAAATTCTGCAATAGTTTATGAAATGACTGCTACTCGTAGATGTATGTCAGTGAAAAATTAATTATGGCTATAACAACCTCAAATAAACAAAGAATGTCTCGAAAACCCAATGTGAATGGTCCCGAGGGGAAACCCAATTAATAAGAAGGTATTATATAAATATTCCAACATCCAGAAGTTGGGATTTAGGCTTAAACTTGCATTTATTTGAAGTTAGAATATTGGGAGCCTTACGTACGTAGGTGCTAGGATTTTAGGATTATTTTGCTAAAAATTATTGTTTTATGGAAATTTTGATTGCATTAGTTAATTAATTTTAGGATTATTTTGTTGGAAAATATTGTGTTATAAAAATTTTGATTGCATTAGTTAATTAATTTTCTGGAAGAGCGTTTGAAATTGAAATTCAGATGTTTATGTGATATAATTAAGAATAATGGATTGTTTATTTAAATTATTACTTTGGAGAAAGTGATTATTCAGGAATTCATGAATTTATTTCGAAATCATATTAGTTACCAAAGAAAAGAAATAATTTATCAATATTTTAAAGATTTGAAAACAAAATAAGATAGAATTATTTTCACCTTTGAAAAAATAATATTTGGTAACTTTTAAATGAAGTATTGTTTGAAAACATGATAAAGTAGAAAAGAATAGAGTCAAATAGATTAAATAAGAATCGAATCTCTAGAACAACTTGTAATTTCCATGAAGTTTCGGTAAAATATACCACTAAAGTCATAATATAATTCGCTTATGATTTCATCATATAAATTATTTATTTATATCAAATTATTTAAAAAATGGAAATGTTGCTATTTCTGTGATAAATTAAACATATAATAAACTAGATGAATAAATTTCGCATGTCGTCTAAATATAATTAAAAATTGTAGTTGTCGGTTTTCCGCATACATACATAGTATGTATGTTTACTATGTATGTATGTATTTTTCACATCTCCTTCTAAACAACTGGGCAGAATTCAACCAACGTTTACACAATTATTATATAAATCATAAGAAAAAATGTCAATTTTTTAAAAAATACAACCAAATAAAAAATACACACGCACAAAAGTTAAATAAATATTTAATTAATTAGAAATTAATAAAAATACTGCTTTTTTCACACTTTGAATACGCTACCACTCTTTCTTTTAAATTTCTCGTTTTTTTTATTAGTCTTTTGACAATGCTGTTATTTATTTTAAAGAAATATTTCAGAATTGTTTTAAAAAAAAACATAAACCAATTGCTCAAACGCTGTTAACCTTTCTTATATTCTTAATTTCTTCAACATTTATGGGCAAAATTTTTAAAAATATTAATAACTTATGGAGAAAATTAGATATTAGTAGTTTTTAAAATAGTCTAGTTTATTTAATATTCTAACTTCAATTTAAAAAACAAAATAAAAGACATAAAGTGTTCAGTCAATAAAGTATTTACCATAATATTTTGTGCAAAATTAATTTTTATGTTAAAAGTATTAGTCTTTGCCTAAAGATGGTAATTCAAAGTTTAATTTGAAGAAAATCCGTTAAAGCGTAGATTGCTTGTTTTTTATATGAAGCCAATGACTGAAAACCTCACGAACTAGATAAATGAATTTCACAATGTGGTCTTGACATCAAAATTGTTGAATCGTTTCAAATTTTTGCGACAACCAACCATAAGAGACGTTTCCTCAAAATTAATTCGAAATTCTTTACAATCTAAACTAAAACTAATCACAAAATGTCCAATAGCAAAGAAGTGATGGTAAAGTGGAAAGGAGCATGTCTCCATTTATTCAGATTAATCAATTGAACTATTTGAATAACATGAATAAATATTCACAGCTTTCCTGCTAATTGATTTGAATGAAAAATACGTTGAAATGTAGCTTATTGTGGTTTGTAAATTGCTTCGTTCCATAATTAATTTTAACCAGAAACAACGAGATATATATACTAGTAACTTAGTGAATAGTTACGATTAATCAATTTACAGAGTTTTAACTCAGGAAATTAACTAATTAATTCCACTGCAAAGTAGATTTGAAAAGCGCTTTGTAGTTAAGTGCATCATTGACAAACAATTAGTCAGTTAATTCACCGAATGGATATGTTATTTAAATTTGCCAGATAAAATCCCTATAATCGACTAAAAGGATTCCTATTCTACTTTGCTATCATGAATTGCTTTGTAGTTTATTTATTATATTTTACAATATATAAGTATATCATTAAAATGTATTCTATCCCTCAAAGCATACGGAGATAATGAATAGTATACACAGGTATCTGAAAGGTTTACTTTCAAACTTTAAGTGTAAATCAGGCATATAAAAATAAAATTTTACAGTAGAGCATAGCGTTGCAAGCATAAACGGTGGCTTCTACAAAGAAATCCTTGTCATTGAATTAAATGGAATTAAAAAACTGATATTCCCTAAATAAATTGTTCGAAACAGATTTAATAGAATGCAAATTTATAATAGAGCAACAGTGCAATTTTAAAGATAATAGCACTCAAATCGTGTTTAGATTCATTCGGCAAGTTCTTTCAATGCTATTTTGATCATTCCAAAGGTGTATTTTTGTTATTGCGTCGTATTAGCCATTATATTTGCAATGTCGCGTATGGCTTGTAATATTGTAATATCATGGAATTGAATTCAATGTAGCCTATGTTGTACAGTATCTGATATATCCTTTAATTTTATGTATTTCACTTATAAAGAATTTCCTGCAGCGATCTTCTTCCTGCGTTTGAGAGCTAGTATTGTATTGCAGAAATGTCGTGTCTGCAAGTCCTATTATACCTTTAAATTTTGTGAGAATTCTTTTGGGATATTATATATGATAGTATACAATCTGTCCCAGCATTCTTAGGAGTATCTCAGGTATGGGAATGAGAAGTTACCCATGTGATGATTTAGTTCATGTTTATTGCAATGATACAGCCTCGAGCTAACTCCACTCCGATGATAGAGCATACTTCCTACGAAATAGGTTGAATCATGGCCAATGATGGCCATTAGAACTCAGTACCTCAGTATTGTAGCCATGAATGTCATTCATATTATTCCGTAAGCATTAGGGTTGAAGTATATGTTTTTTTATGTTGTGTGTGTATCAATAAACACTCTAATCATGGCCATTAAAAATAGGATACGCTTCCAATTCGGGGTATTGTTTAAAGAAATAAAGAATTATGTTTCATATTATTTAATCCGATAAATATACTTTTGAAAAAATTACAAAATAAACGTTTATAAATAGTCCTCATTTCCTATTTGTCATATTTAATAAAATAATCTCCACTCACTAGTGCTTTAAACAAAAACAAAAAATGCTTCACTCTTCTGAGATTAAAACTGGTCTAATAAAAGAAGCTTTGAATATTACGGTTTCAGACCACTTAAACGCCACTTCGAGACAGGTTCTAAGATTATTTATCGAGACAATAAATGAATGGTACATCTGCGATGCAAAATAATAATTCATTAATAAAAAACACATTCAATCTTAGGTAAATGGGACTTTTTTTTGTTTAAAATATTAATATGCCATGATTAGCTTACTAAATATGAGTAATAAGGCTCTATTCGAATCTCGAATCAAAATCTTGATTTAGAATATTTGGCGATGCCATATTTCATCTATAATTCGTATACGAGAAAGGCAAACATGCAAATGTTTGAAAAAAATCAAATGTTAAAAAAAATGAAAATGTTAAAAAATTAATGATTAGAATGTATAGTTTGTTATTTGAAATGTAAAATATCGTTTGCTACTTTTAAATTTATTCTTGTTTCAAAATGTCATATATAACATACTGTGGATTGAAGGAAATCTTTTGCATTTTCCGAAGAAAAATATTATGGAGAATTATTATGGGGATGAATATTCTTTTCCATAATTCAGTGACGTTGTAAAATGCATAATAATAAAATTTCTAAGCATAGAATAAGCAAAAATATTCATCGGAAAGGAAAGAACAGACAATGATTATTTTTGCATGGAAAGAAGACTCCAAACGATTGCCTAAAAAAAGGTCATATTGTTTCAAATATTTTTTAAGTGAAATCGCTGATAAAAACAGAATGTCTGTCATCGCAGAAATGAATTACGAGCCTTTAAATAAATCAATAGCAACAATAAATAAAATAATAAATCAAGAATTGCAACACAAAATTAAAAAAAAAACATATTGTTCACCAGCTTTATGTTCAAGGTATGAAATCTAATACTAAATAGCCTAAAGAACCCTGTACGTGCATTAGTTAACAGAATATAAACGGGAAAACATTGTGATCCTTGATGAAGGAATAGTTTATCTAAATGACTGCAACAGAAATAAGTCTATTTAGTATCGAAAATAAAGAGAAAAAACTGTAAAAATTTTGTTCCGTTTATGCGAAAGAAAGTGTAAGTACGGAGTTTATACTTGTCGCAGGAATATTAAAAATAAGAAAATTGAGGGGAATGTTAAAATCAACTTAAAGCAATATTAAGAGAAAGTTTTACATTTGGCATTTACAAAAAAAAATCCATTTCTTGATCCCAAGGATTTTTAAAGTGTATAACTTCATCAAGACAGAGCTACAAGTCATACTTCGAAAATTACCATTGCAAGCCTTGAAAAAATAAACACTGGGACAAGTATTGAATAAATATCTTTTCTGTATACTCCTTCGAAGTCTCTTGATGTTATCAATCATGGATTAGTGTTCCTTTGATCTGTTAAAAAGAGCTCTTTCTAAGCGCAAACCTACCACGTTTGATGGAATCTGAGAATTAGTGAACAGGGAAAGGAAATCAGTACCTCTGGAAATTTCACGAAAGCCTACGAGCATGGAAATCACAATGCTGATTTATAATCCGCAATGAAAGGTTATCAGCTCAAATAAACAAAAATTAGTCTTTAAAGCTCTGTACATTGATTCAATGATACCGAAATCGTTTTCAGAATGTGTAAACATCCACAGTAGGTAGGTACTGATTGCACATATACAGACTGCACATAGTATATAGTATTATTATGTGCTATATAGTACTCGAATAGTTATGTTACACATTACCGAATTTAAGTTGTAAATCTACGGGAGACTACATAGCACATGCGTGTTTAACGTACACTCTTCTAAGGTAAAGTATTGCCAAATGCAGAGTTTTTATGTTTTTGGCTCATCATTTAAGTATCCTCATGTATCTTTAGCTCGTTTGGGTAATATTTCCATATTACCCAAACGAGCTAAAGATACATGAGGATACTTAAATGACGAGTCAAAAACATAAAAACTCCATTTGGCAATACTTTACCTTAGAAGAGTGTATAAGGTAAGGTGTTCCAGTCATGCATTCTTATTTGATTCTGCCTACTTTGTTTATTTTTTACTTTCCCTATTTTTGAATTTAAAATATAATTGAGTTCATTAAACATCTCTAAAACTTTCATTTAATGTACTTAGCTTTGATTTTTCTCAGTCTCCTTAATGTGTTAGTTGTTCTACTTTTATTATTGCATCATCAAATATATGACTTTCAGTTATGTCTATGACCTTCATTATAGGAATATAAATTTAATCAAGAAATAATATAATATCATGTAATTTATTATTTTAACATGCATGATAATAGCAAAAATTCAGAATTGGAAAAATATTATCAAGACAAAAAAAAAAGAATGGTCTCCTTGAAACATTCTCGTGCTCTCAAAAAAATGTATTACCCCAACATGCTTCCTTTACGTAAAAATGTGATTGCTGATGCTCCCAATTTATTAAAAAAATCCCAATATGAGATTTTGCATCAAAAATATAAATTATAAACAGCGTAAGAAAGAAAAACAAATGTGAATTTGTATGGATTTTTTCCAACCAATTGAAATGGGAATTTAACATAGAACTACAATTTTAATAACAAGATCATGCATCAAATTTCATTGATTTAAGCCATTGCATTTTTGAGCTATTGCGTTTACATGCATATAGAAGTACACATTTGCAGACGTTCAACCTCTTATCAGAGTTATATTTAGACACAGATTTCGTGCTACACTTGTAAATCAAATTTCACTCATCTAGCTCTTTAAGTTTTGAAGTTATTGTGTAATCTTACATTAATATGGGCATACATAAATAATTAAATGAATTTTGTGAATGAATTTTGCTCAAATTTTGACAGAAATCTGCAAATTTGATGTAAGGGCCGCATGTTAAATACTATATATGTAATTCTATGTGTTTTTGAGTTATTATATTCAGAAATAAATGAATTATCTACAGACAAACATCTATTTTCTGTTTTTCAGGAAGGGTTAAAATGTGAAACATCACCAAAATTTCAAGTTTGATTTTTTTTTTTAAGTTATATTTCCTCCTTGTGCATTTTGTGTATCAAAATGTAAAAAGGAATTGTTAATTCTGGGCATAAAAGTAAAAATTTCAGGTTTAAAACACAAGAGAAAAAGTAAATTTTCCAATTTCGTCCTATAATACTAAATATTTGAATTGTGGAAAGCATGACGTTTTAATCTTTTTTTTTTATGTTACAAGTAAAAATAAATAAGTGTCTCGCAAATAAAAAGAAATATTTGAAGAAAATAAAAACTTCATCGGCTCATTTATTTGAAAAGGGAAAATCCCTCTTTTTTTTTAAGGTTATTTACCTAGTGGTTCATTTGAAGAATTCTAAGTCCATAAAAAAGAAGCACTTTGACAAAAACTTGCTAAATTCAAAGATGCTGTTAAGATAGGTTTTATGAAGAATTTTTTTAATGTTTCTGAATTTTATTTTAAATCTGAAAAGCAAATTTTTAAGCATAAAAAAAACTATGTTTTATTTTAAAATTCTTATTTTAAAATCTTTCTCTATCTCCTTTAATTCGTCTCTGCGCTTCCCTTCGTAGATTCAGGTAGTCTTAGAGTTTAGTGCTAAAAACCTAAAAACCACCGGAAATTAATATAGTAAAGCGATCAACAAACTGATTATTCAAATGTTCTAACTCTTTCTTCGAATAGGATATAAATTCCAAATTTTTCTGTCTCAGTACCAAAGATAATTTGAAACTTCTAAAACGTAAACCTGAGAAGAAAAGGAATGCAAAATTGCGATATTCACAATGTTAATGAAATGAGTCCTAAATAAGAAAGAAACATTTAAAAAGGAGAAAGGACACAGAAAACGAATTTAACCCGAAAATTGATTATATTAGTTGAAGAATCAAAAAGTGTTAATTCTATTCCTTATTTAGTCATGGAGGCAAAATATCAAAGGTATGGTGACTTCTTATATTATTTTTAATATATTATAAAGCCAAAATATTTAACAGAATAATTCATCCAGGAAGTGCAAGTAAAAGAAACAAACTATAAAAAATGAAAAGACTCCACCAGAACAACTTACTTGGTAAGAAAGAATAATATAAATATTTATCCTAAAGAATCGGAATACACTCTAAAGCTCAATGTTGAGGACATCGTTTCTATGAAGAGATGCTTGATAACGAAATTCAGTTTATAGGCATAAACTTAACAATGAATCAGATATTAAGAAAACAGCAAAACTAACAATGGTTTTTTTTAACCAGTTAACTGTTTTTGACGAGTATATTCGTCAAGGAAAAAAGTACAACATTTTGCGTTATGACGAGTTTATTCGGCGGGAGTAATAAATAGTAACAATTTGTAGTTTGAATTACAGTTTTAGTAAAACCTCAAACACATTCGTAAATTTCAAGATCTTTAAAATATTTTTGAATTCAAATCGAAATCGAAGGAAAAATATAAGATTATTATGCGCTGCACCATGCTTTGCTCAATACCATTCTCTAAGAGCAAATTAAAATAATAAAATATTTTTGTATGTTTCTTTTCGTTCATAAGCAAAATATTTATGTTAAATTAAATAAATAAATAAATGTGATTATTAAAATGAAAAAAATAAAAATCATTTCATTACAACATCATTTCATATTACATATACTCTGTGTTTGACGAGTGTATTCGTCATCGCTAATTTTTTATGAAGATGTTGGAGCAGTTAACTTTAAGACAGAATTCGTTTTGAGGCTTAGTCGATGAGATGTTTCACTCATCTTAGTTTTTGTAATTAATTATCCAAGGTCTGTCTACATATTTTTCAAATACAGACAGACAGTTATATAAATTCTAGTTTTTAGATTAATTAGCCTAAAATATCGCTTTCATCAGTTCATCAAAGACAGATCCCATACTCTTAAATCACCGTTATATGAAATTTTGCAAAATTTAAACGTCTCATTTGTTACATTTGCAACCCTTTTTGAAAACCCTGGAGAGATGTATAACAATGCCTTCTACAGTAATGATTAATAATGTAAAAGTCTTATTTTTGTTTCATTAAGTCCTGTAATATTGTAGAAGAGTGAAATTATGAATAAAAAGCTTTTCATGCATGGTCTTAGAGCTTTTATTCTTCGTTTGCATAATGTTCATTCTGTGTCAAGCTACTTCTAACTAGGGTCTTTTCTGCAAAGTACTCTTTAAATAAGTAAATAAACTTCTTGCCTTTTTGTATTTTATCTTGTATAATACTAAAGGGATTTTGTCCACCCTTTCAGAGATTTCTTTGTGAACACTTTTTGTCTTCACGCTCGAAGAAACTCCTTAAGGCTAAAAAAAGTCACCTTTGAAAATTTTAAACTTTTCGTGTGAGTAAATATAAGCTTATTAGGTAAAGAAAAAAAAAGTGGCATAATACCTTTTAAAAGAAAGTAAAAAAAATATTTCACGTTTCAGTAAAGGAAAGATATTTATGAAAAATTATTTTACTACTTGGTTCATTCCCTCGGTATAATATGAAAACTACGTTTAACAGTATAAATGCTTTTTAATATGTTTTAATTTTGCCTTCAAATACATTTTAAATTGCGATAATCAAAATATGAAGCATCCTATTTCTTTATTTTTACAATCTCGTATATAAAGTTTAGAAAAAGTATTGTAATTGTCAAAAAATTCAAACTCGAGATTTTGACAAAACTTCACATCTTAGACCACCGGACTCCCCTCCCCCCTAGTTCGAAAAACGCATTTTTAGAAAATCCCTCTCTGACTGTTACAAAGATAATTTAAAAATGACTGTATATAATTTTGAAATGTAAGTTTGGGACAATAAGTATACTTTTGTATCAAATTTTAATTTTAATCGGTTGGGAAAAAACGCGTCTAAACCCCAAATTAATTTTCGAATACTTTTAAGCAGTTGCTTAGTTGCCAACACTTCACAAAGAATCATACGATAGTAAAAACTAAATTCACGATAAACGTTAATATTTCGTAACTATCATTTGCCAATTATATGCAAGGCGTTCTCTGCGTTTTGGTTTGGTTTGGATTTTTTTTGGTGCAAGAGCCAATTTTAGCTAGACTGCGCCATACGAAGATGGTGGAAAATAAAGTATACCCAGAAACATGTGAAAGAAAATGTAAAACTTAAAAATCACTAGTTCGATCAAAACACGATTATATAAAAGTTGGCATTTTCTGGGATAAAATCTTTATTAAAGAATATGCGAAATTTTGAGGAGACCTGTTTAGAGAATATAATACACAACAATATTGAATAGAAAACACTGTTTAATTAATAAACATTTTAAGCAAACCAATATGCTTACCTCTTTCTCTAATATTCTGATAAAGCAGTAAGTTTAGTTATAGAAATTCTAAGTGTATTATATAATTTTTTTACTAATACCTCTTCAAAAAATTTTATTTGTAGTAGAAATTACAATGCATAATATAATAAAACTAAAAAGGAAAGACAATCAATTAATAAGAATACGACAAATAATTAAATAAAACACAAAATTAAAAGGAATATATTTCTTTTCCAATACTCCGCGAAATGTTTCGTTATACAGGGTGTCCATAAAACAACTCCGGGGTTTTAAAAAATCATAACGAGTTAACGGTATGAGTTTCGTCAGATCAATGAATTTTGGAAAAATTAGTAGCTCATCAAATTTTATTCACACCAGTTTCATTTGTTTTTTCAATACCATATAGCGTCGTGTGTCATTAACCTTGAAGAAACGTAGCAGACACTCATTCCATAGTGCAGTGCTATAGACAACAAAAGGCTTAGTGCTCCCGGTCTATTTTCAGCAAGATTGGACACCGACTCACTCAGTCTGCATATATGGGAAACATTGGATACTTCATTTGGCAACAGATTGGGAGAGAAAGGCCTATTTCTTGGTCTCCAAGAAGCCCGGATCTGACTCCATTGGACTTTTTTTTCTGGAGACATGTCAAGAATCTTGCTTTCGCTCAGGATCTCAGGTAAAGGATAATCATTTGTGTGGCAAACTTCACTCCAGACATGCTGGCCAGGACGTGGGAAGAGGTTGAATACCATTTGGATATGTGTCGTGCCACAAACGGAGCATATATTGAAATCCATTAAATGGTAAAAATCTTGATAAATTAACCTCTTTGTACAAATATCAACATTAACCTAATTTTATGATTGAATTTCATCAAAACCCAGGAGTTCTTTTATCGACACCCTGTATTTTACATCATAATTTTAGAAAGCATTCTTCTTCCAGTCTTATTATTTTACGTGGTACTAACAAGCTAAGATTTTATAACATTTTATTGATTTGCGAAGATAAACAAATAATTAGCAAAGAATGTTTTCATAAATAATAGGACTAATTAATATCATTAACAGAACAATCCTACGGTAAATGAAGCATTTTTGTCTTGCAGAGATCAATTGATACTGTTTCTTCATTAATTTCTTTAGCAGGCATAAGACAGGCCTTATTTGTAATAGGAAATGAAATTCGTGACATTTCAGTAGCAAATACAGAATTAAAATGTTTGGATCGTGACATGGTTATTCCAAATTACCTAGCATGAAATAAGTGTTAACACATCAAACAAACATAACTGCCATTAAAAATAAATGTTCCCAAAGTCAGAAACAAGTTAGAACCGTATTAATCAAATACTATAAAAGAAATTAGCATTTATGTTTACATAAGCCATTTACTGAAGCTAAAGTTTTCGAAAATGTTTGTGCAGAAGTTGAAATCGCACCAATTGTTTGCTGCAAAATATTTTATCACGTAAATAATGGTAGCTTTGTTTATTAGTTTTCTGCACGAATGCCTCAAATTCAAATTCCAGACTCTACGTGATTCATTTATTAATTATGGAATATTTATTTATGCAATTACTTTGGACAATACGATTTCAGAATCTCGATGAATTTAAAACAATAAATGGGAAATTCGTGAGCCGAATTTCCATACTTTTACTAAAATGTCAGTCCATTGAATTTCATTGACTTAATTTGATAACGCCATTAACGAAATGCATTGCATTTAATAAAGTTTTCTTTGCATCTGTTTGTTTTTCTTTAAAGTATACTTTATGGCGATGGTACCTAGAATGGTATTTAATTATATTTTTTTATTCATTTTCAAAATAGCAGCTGAACCTTCAAAATGCATCCAAAAATGCATACATGTTCTAAATTTGATATATATATAATTTAGAAGAATACAATTTGTTGAAAATTTTTTTTTATTTTTAAATAGAATTTTATTAATTAAAATAATCAATTGAAATGTTGGTGCTTTTTCCACAATAGGTTCCGAAAATAGTACTTACTACCCCAAATTTTGTATCAAGCTAAAATTGAAAAATCTATCTGTTCAATTCATACCGATTTTGCTACCATATATTTGTTATTTATTTTAAATAATTTTTTTTTAAACTTTGAGCGAATTTTGAAGCAATATATTTCATCGTTGAAGTGAAAAACCATTTCTAATGTTGCTACTAATATTTTGTATGACATTTTTTCCGCTATTGTTGATCAAGATGCGAAAAACTTTTTCAGAAATCATTATCTGTAAAAGATATAATTATTTTTTAAAAATGTTACTGTATTTACAATTAACATTTAATTTTAGAATTAAAAAAAATGAAAAATATTTAAAATGTCCACATTTTTAATATTTTTGTTCTTTTGTGTAATAATAGGAAGAAAAAAAGATGAACACAATGAATAAAACAATGTAAGACTTCTAAAACAGTAATAAAATAATAAACCACTATATGCCTTTCAAAATTGGGAGTTGAAAATATTTTAATAGAAAATCATTAAAATATAGTTACATGAAATTCAAACTCGAGATTTTGATGGATCTCCCTATTTCAAACCACGATTCGTACAAAAAGCAAATTTATGGCATTATATTTGTATGCTGTCGGTCTGTCTATCTGTCCAATTATTGAAAAACTCTTTAAAATTCGACATATAAAATAATGACCACATTTGTAAATTTCTATCAAATTTTGAACGAAATCCATTCACATCTGCCTTGGGGCCGCGATGACCTGGTGGTAAGGTCTCGGCTTCCGAACTGGAAGGTTTCAGGTTCGAGACCCAATTCCACTTAAGAACCGTCGTGTAAGCGGGTCTGGTGCACGTTAAACGTCCTGGCCAAACGTCCTCCCGCTGGTGTGGTGTGGCGTGGTGTGGAGAGGGGTTTGCCAACCCTGGTGTCATCCTCGTCATCTGACCGCGGTTCAAAATTACGAGGTCCGTCCCAAAGTAGCCCGAGTGTTGCTTTAAAACGGAACGTTAATATAACTAAACTAAACTAAACCATCTGCCTTGATGTTTGAGTAAAAGTGAACTCCATAATTAATGTAAACGACTAAGTCGAGAAAATCTGGTTTAGAAAATGTTTAGCATCCAAATTAAAGATTCTTATCGAATTTTGAACCAAATCTGTCCAACGGTTGACCGTATGTCGATATGTACTTTCTCACCCATGCAGACATAGTAACACTTAAAATGCAATGACTTAAATCAACTAAATTCAATATGTGATCTTGTGATTCCCGTAGTTTCGTGACAAATTTTGGATTTCAATCGTCGGGAAAAGGGAATCTTAAATACATATTCGCGTGATATATTCAGTAAAAATGCTTAATTGACCACAAAGTTCTATATTTCGCATCTGTCTTTCACCAATACCAAGCAAGGTATTCGCGAACTTATCCAAAGTCCCTAATTTTATACGGATGACATAATATAAGGCTTTAACTGAAGATAATACGGTAAAGTTTAGAGAAGACCTCTGGTATAACTAATTCAAACCATTTAATTTAACCTTACTACGACCTTTTTAACCACAGTTGTTAATTGTGCGGTGTATTTGCCATAGTATCCTTCTCCCTTTTGAACAAATTCCTTTTTTAATGTTTTAAAGCCCATTTGATATTATATTCAAGTTTAAAATACGTCTGACAATCAAAGTGTGCTGGAGAACATCATTTCTACTAAAGGATGCGTATTCAGAACAGAATATCGCCAAATTCTTCACGTTGCGCAACATTGGCTTAGTGATTCTTCGCCAAACTTAAGTTTACTACTGGTTATGCAAACTTTCCGAAAATTCGAATTTTGTTTATCAGAATTATTTCATTTTTTAATCAGATGGAGAAAACTGTCGAAGTTCAAGCTCGTCAGATATAGAAACAAAAAAAATTCTGTCTAAGTGGAAGCTAGAGATGGAAAAGCAACTAAGGTAAGTTCTAATTGTCGTAATTTCTCTATTTATGCTAGTGTAAGATAACTTTATGTCTGGACAGTGAAAAATGTGGATATGATACACGGAGCTGTACATTGTAAATCCGTATTAAAAAGATTATTTAGATCAATGCAGAAATGCTATGTTAAGAGGGAATCATGTACTTTTACATTTTTAATTCTTATTCCATAGTTAAACAGTACAATTTTCAAAAGTAAATATAACTTACAGTGAGCCACGAAATTGAGTATACACCTCTAAAACTTTTAGACTTCTTCCAATTACAAATTAAATATTGATTTAAAATAGATATTTTTTTTTATTCTAAATAATTTAACCTCTGCTTTACCATCCTATAATAACACAATTCTATAGTTAACTTATTTATTACGAAAAAAGTTAAGCGATTCGATGAAAAGATAGAAAACCATGCCACAAAATTGAGTATACACTTCTTATATTTGTAAATTTTGCCACCACTTTTTTTAGTTTCAAATTTTCTTTAAAGAGTTTCAGGAGTAGCTGCTGCTTATAACACGTGCTATTGCACTTCAACGTTTTTAAATAGTATTTTTTCTCATTAAAAATCGTAAAATGAGCTCTCGTAGAGAAACTACTGAATCTGAACGTTTATTGGTTGTAAAATGGTCGAAAGAGGGCAAATCTCTTCTAGAAATCACTTCCTTGATTGGTGTAACTCATGGTTGTGTCCAAAAAATACTACAGAAGTATAAAAAAAACTGGATCTGTGGCCAATATTTCTGGAAGAGGACGTAAAGAAACACTGAGTACTACAGCGAAGAGGAAGATCATTCACTCAGTAAAGAAAGATCCGAGGGTGAGTGCCTCTAAACTAGCTTTATCAATGTCCTCTACAATCGGGAAAAAGATCTCGGATGAAACAATTCGACGTACCCTTCACCAATATGGGTTTCATGGCCGTACACCAATACGAAAGTACACCAATATACCACTCATCAAGTATGTGAATAGACAAAAGAGAGTGATTTTCGCCAAAGAACATCGTTTAAAGCCTATTTCTTTCTGGAAAACTGTAATATTTTCTGATGAAAGTAAGTTTAATCTTTACGGAAGCGGTGGACGATTTAAAATATGGAGAGAAGCTGGGAAAGCACTGGCACCTAAAAACACCATTAAGAGAGTCAAGTTCGGAGGTGGATCTGTCCTCGTTTGGGGTTGTATGTCGGCTGGAGGAGTTGGAGAGTTTGCTTTTATTGATGGTATTATGGACAAACATGTATATTTGGGGATTTTAAATGATAACTTGAAAAAAAGTGCCAGTAAGTTGGGGCTTGGGTCAAGCTTCATATTCCAGCAGGACAACGACCTCAAGCATACAACGAAGATTGTGCAGTTATACTTGCTGTACCATTGCAGGAAGCAATTAAACACTCCAGCCCAATCTCCAGACCTAAACGTCATCGAAAATTTGTGGTCGCAATTAGAGAAAGCTGTACATGAGCACGAAATCACAAGCAAGGAAGTTCTCAAGAAGGTTCTGAGAGAAGAATGGGCTAAAACTTCTGTTAATACCACTAAAGCACCAGTAGAATCTATGCCTACAAGATTACAAGCTGTAATTCAAGCAAAAGGTTATGCAACAAAATATTAATTTGTACGTTAAAAGGAAATTAATAAAGGTGTATACTTATTTTTGTGGTATTGTTTTTCCTCTCGTCTCAGATCTTTTATTTTTTTTCGTAAAAAATAAATAAACTTAACAATTTTATTAGTATAGTACTGTAAAGCATACACTACTGTAAAGCATAGAAGTATATAAGGTAAAAATTTCAATCGTCTTAAAGCAATTTTTAATTTGTAATTGCAAAAAGTATCTAAGTTTCTAAGGTGTATACTCAATTTTGTGGCCCACTGTATTTCATTCGGGTAAACAAAAATTGTGCAGTTTGCAAAAAAAAATTAGGTGATCAAGTTATATGAAAAATACATTGCATTCTGTAATTTACAACTTTTATTGTAAATTATAGAGTAATTTACAATAAGGTTTGTAATTGATTCCTGTAATAAATTTTAGGCTTTCAACTCCTTTGCTGTATATGCGTCCTCAGACTGTTTGGTTGGCTGACATTTTATAATATACGATATGCAACCTGGATATAGTAATTACATGAAATAATATTAAAACGTCTTAAAACTGAACCCTGCTGAACAGTAGTCCTGCAATTATTTAATTATTACAATTATTTTATATATTTTATATAGCGGTGTCGAAACGATACTGGCGGACGGCGGACGTTTAAGGTTATAGAAATCCCGGACGTTCTATTAGTAAATGACACAATCTTATGTTACGGTACATGATTTCTTGATATATAAAATAGAGCTGTAATAACCAGAAACCAGCGAAAAGTTCTTAATTTGAAAGTGTTAAAATAAATCATATCCAATATTTCCCTATTATAATAACTTTGCAATTCCCTGAATTATAATTATTATTATGAAAGATTGTATAATCCCAACTCCCGTCAGAGTTAAAAGGGAATTTGTAATTTCATAATAGGAAATAATTATGTCAATTTTACACGACATTTAAATTTCTAATGCAGTGAGCGAATTCATAACTCTGAATACCTAATCATAAATGCTGGGTGGCTACTAAATTTTGTTACAAATATTGAATCCTTTTATTTCATTGGTAGATGACAAATATACCAATATGATGAATATCATAAACAGTATATCTTGAAATAAATTTATTCGAATCGACAACCATCATAATCGATGATTGAAGATAAACTAGTATATCACTGTTCGAATGCGACAAGAAACTTTTTATGTGTCTTCATGAGGCAATAACCCTTTTGATCTTTTCCGTTCATAAATTATGAAGAATTTGAGACATACCAAACTTCAGTACTGTTTAACATTGTTTTGGGTTCTACTATATACTAAAATCAATTGTCTAGAGCAGAGGTTCCCAAACTTTTTTTTCTCGTGGACCACTTTCAAAGTTTTACTATTTTCGGTAGACCCTCTACTGCTACATTTCTACTGTATTCCCAAAACTCCTAAAAAATATCACCCTAAATTGGGGGTGTTAAGAAGAAAAAAAAAGTAGCACATTTTCTTGTGTCCTATTTATTAAAATAATACTTGTGGTTATACAAAATTATAAACATTTATTATTATAAACAATCAACAGTTGACAAAAAATCAACAATGAACTCTTAAATGTATATCAACAATAAAAAAAGTCCCGACATGTGGTGTACACTTGTACTATTATCGATTGTTCTATTCAATTCTGTGTTTGAACTGAGTCTCGAATATTTTTGAGTACCTACCTAGTGAATGATACTACCTGCCTACGTTGATAGGTAAATCCAAGCCAAAATTTTTGTTCTTTACTATGAAAATCAGAAAATTTTTTGTGAACCCCCACTTACAACTTGTGAACCCCTGCTTTCTTTTCACGTCTACGTGGACCCCCGTGTGGTCTCCTATGGATCCCAGGGGGTCCACCTGGACCACTTTGGGAACCTATGGTCTAGAGGACTTAGATATGTTGTTGAAGGTGACAAATCTTCTTGCTTGATAAAATTTGACGTAAGGCATGGAGCAAAGTTGAATTCAACTATCCGAATATAAGTTAACATAATAACTATAATAGTTAGAAAGCCAGATAGACAATATTTGTAGCACATATTTAAAATCCAAAGTCTAGATATATATCAAATTTAAAACAAAATTCATCAATGCGTTAACTGTCTGTCGGTCCGGACTTTCACAAGTATTACACACAATGACTCAAAAAATATTGATTTAAATACATGAAATTTGATTTACGATTTCGGGACTAGAATTGTAGTTCTTTATCGAATATTGGTTTTATTCGGTTGAGAAAAAAGCAGCCAAAATACGAAATTCATCTTTCTGTACATGTGTACTAATCACATCTCAGCGCTTAATCGCCAAACAATTGCAATTGTAGATCGCATTCTCATAGGTTCTTTCATAACTATTGTTTGCCATTAATAATATGTGTAATACTACGCAAGTATATTTTTATAGTGCATGCGAGAAAGTTTCGAAGAAAAAACCACTCCCATTATGTTGGTATGTAATCTGTCAGGTTGCTGAAATAAATTTGAGGAAAATATGTTTTATTTGTAATATTCTAAATGATAATTGTCTCTTTATTGAAGAATTCCGGAGAAAATTTTATACTCTTTGAAATTGCATCCAAAGCCATAGCAGAAAATTTGTACTGGAAGTTTTAATAGCCCATACGTCTCATGTAATTCCTAAAAGCTTGATGAATATACTTTATATATAAGGGGTGCTCAAATGAAAAAGTACGAAACATCGTAGCAACGTAACCGTTGGCATATTTGCCTATGCCGCTATGGGAGAACGTAGCGAGACATCTAGGGATGCGATTGGAGTCTCCAGCGTAGATCGGAGCATGAGCAGGAGAGAGCAGAGGCACTTATAAGGAGAGCCGTCCATTTGACGTGACAGTGCATGGGAAGACAGGATTCCTCGAGCAAAGAAGTACCATTAACTCCGATGTGTACTGTGAGACACCCGAAGACTACGCAAGTCCATCAAGTGTATAAGACCGGTGCTACTCAAGGAGGGTGTGGTTCTGCTCCATTATAACGAGCGTCCACATGTCTCCGGGATCACACACGCGGAACTCGCCAAATTCAATCAGGAGCAGCTCAACCATTCGCCCTACAGCCCGGAGATGTCACCCTGCGATTTTCCTGTGTTTGGTCCGATGAAAAAACATCTGAAAGAGAAGCGCTTCCACTCGGACGGCGAACTCAAGGAATGCTGTGAAGGACCGGGTCTCTTCAAGGCCACAGGAATTCTAGGAACGAGGAATCCTTAGGCTCGTTAGTCAATTGGATCGTTGAGCTCAGGTCTATGCTGTATACTTTAAACAAAATCTACGTTTATACCGACAGTGTCGTTTCGTACTTTTTCATTCGTACACCCCTTGTAAATGGCTGATCTGTATCAAATAATGAATTAAATTTGTCAGGAACTGACCGTCCGTCTATATGTACTTTCACATGCATGAAAACGCGTTAACTCAAAACTGACACTACTTAAATAAATGAAATCCGTTTATGATATTGAGACCAAAATTGTGATTCTAAGTTAAATTTGATTTCTAGCGATTAAGAAAAGCGCCGTCTAAAATACATATTATGTTTTCATTACTGTACTATAAAGCATAAATATGCTGAATCTGGAAATAAAAATCTGAATGATCGGTGCAATCACAGCCTTGCTAAAAGTCCAGAATTTTCACGTTAAGATAGAGAGGATAAAGCTTTTATTAAGAAATATATTTAAAAGTTCCGGGTTAAGCAATCCCATTTTTATTAATTAAAGATTTTACCAGCAGGAATTTATGATCAAGAATACCTTTAACTATTATTCCTTGAGCTTCCATTGTTAAACGAACTATACATTTTTGCTTTAAACATAAAATATCTGCACCAGTAGAAGGTTGCTAGTCGCAGAGTCATAAATTCTTTCGCCAAATTACTGAAATTCGTTTTTATTTTTGGGGTATTACAGCATTTCGTAACCATCGAATGTACTTGAGCGCAATACCAACAACGCAGTGCACACAACAGTGAATTTCATTATGGTGAACTCTTATTTTTATGGTTGCATACGATCATTCGTACGATTACTAAAAAGATTCAGCTCTATTCGCTATTTCCATCATAAAAATATAAAACTTAACAGAAACTTGTCGAACATTAAATTGCGAAATACAACATAAAACAAGTCTTATGTAAATAACAATAAATGTCGCAAAAATATTTCAGATTTATTTTTCATTTCGCTGACAATCAATTATGCTCAAATATTTACATAGTAGCTATATTCGCATAATAAAACCTTAAACAAATAAAAAATAATAGCTACTCAATATAAATTTCCTGGTATGGAAACTGAAGTGAAGTGACAGCTTGAAAAGTAATCAAAATGTGCTTAGCTCAATGGTTTCTCGTTCCTTAGCTCCTATAATAAAACTTGAAAGAAAAAAGGAAAAGATAAAAAAAATGGCTTCTGTTTTAAGCTCTGAGACTAAGCAAAATCAGATACTTATAGATCATCGTAAATGTTTAAGTGTGATGTAGCACAGTGGCACAAATCAAAATAAAAATTTATTTGTATTATTATGATGCATTTTTATAATATAAAAATGCTTTATATTAACAAAATGCATATAAAAACTCCGTAACAAGAAATTGAAAATTGAAAAAGTAGAAAATAGAAAAGTACAAATAGAATAGTACCGTAAATTGAAAAAGTATCTTTCCAAATATTGTCATATCAATTTTCTTTCGATTTTTAAGGAATTGTTATACAATATTTTATTATATTTTACAATGATCTATTTTATTGTTGAAGTAAAAGTCAAATCATTTACATTGTTCCTTTTTTTTTTTTTTCATTATTGTGATCAATATATGAAGTTTCGGCTTATTTTTTCAAATTGAATAAATTTCGGTGTTTAAAAGGGTCTTTTTTTTCATATTGAATAAGATTTTTTTTAAATTGTTCTCGTGTTTTATAATTCTAAACACTAAGTTTTAAATTCACAATCAGTCACTGGTGGAAATTCTGGAAAGTGCGGTCAATTTTTCATGTATAAATATTTGAATAGTTTTAAAAAAATGATTAAATACAATTTCACATATGAATATATTTTGCTGATAATGAATATATTTTGCTGATAGTTATAACATAAAGTTTGATGGATTAATAAGTTGGATAGAGCTATATTAATGTTCCTTATTTTATTCTACTATCTGCGTTTGAAGACAAATTTCTCAGAAATCAATACTAATTGTTAAAGATTTGAACTAAATTAGCTTGCTCAATGAAATATGTTAAACCTTATATTTTAACAAGCAGATTGCTTATATTATGTACATAAGTTGTTAACTGTGTGTTTTGTTCAACCTGTTATGCATTTCCGCATTTTCTGTTTATATCTTTATATAGCCAATAATATCACTGTAAATATTAGCAATATTTAAAAACGGAAGCAACACTTTTTTAAAAATTCACTATTGCATAGCTTTGATGTTAAACCACAAATGTAATAACAACATTAATTTCAAAGCTTTTATTAAAAAATAAATTTTATGCTGAACCTACTCAGTATGAAAAAAATTGTTCCGAATCTTCATACTTTAACCATCAATGATGGGAAAAGAAACCTGTATGAAATATTACTCGCAACAAGTAAAATGATTTGAATTTCATTGCGATAATGAAATAAATTGTAAAATGCGCTTAAAATATTTTTAGAAACTGATTCAAAATTGAAAAAATATATATACAAAAAACTAACACGAAAAAAATTATGTTTGAAATAATTTATGAATTAAAATTTTTATAGAAAATGATAAAAAAAATGATAAAAAATCGCTTTAGGAAGTATATACCCTTTGTACAAAGTATGCGTCAAGTTTGGTAGCTCTAGTTCAAACGGTCTGACTTATAGAGTAGCAACACACACGTAGAGATTTGTCTTTAGTATATTTATTGGGGGAGAGTCGATGTAAAAATAAACAAATGTGTTAATTAAAACTTTCATAAAATATAGTCTTAAAAAATCGTTCTTATCAAAACCTTGGGGGCCCGCCTCGTGGGTTCTCATCAGTTTTAAATATAAGATTTTTTTAGATAATGAAATGCATGCTTTCAAAACTGAGATCGCAATATTTTGTGATGACTGCCATCCCGTACGATATACAGGTAATTAGAATTTGAATACTTCATTAAAATTTTAATCGAATTTTTGAAATCAAATATGTTACCAAGAAACAACGATAAACACTAAATTATAAAGGGTGTCCCAAAATTAACGCAAAATTTGAATTTTCCACCATTCGTGCAGTAAAGTGTTGGCAACCCTATTAGAAACCATTTGTCAAATGATAGTTTAGGGTTAGTTAAAAGGGAGAGTAACACGATAAAACAACGTGTTTTTCATTGCTGAACAATATTTCAAAAATAATGAAAGTTTGGCGGTCACAGTTCGCAAATTTCAGAATTGGTCCCGTAGATCGCATGATTTAACACCACTGGACTTTTTATGGGATTATTTGAAGTCAAAGGTCTGTTCTAACAAACCCACAAACACGCGTGCATTGAAGGAGGAAATGCAATGCTGCATCAACGAAATCAACCACATTTATGCAAAATGATCATAGAAAATTCGGCAAAAGATTGTGTATTTGTTAGCAAAGCCATGGAAACCATTTTTCCTATTTGTTATTCCATACATAACCCTATCCTGTGCACTTTACGATTCAATAAAAATATAACAATTTAAAGAAAAAAAAATTGCGTTCTTTATTTAATTCAAATTTTGTGTTAACACATAATTCTATCCTGTTGCGTTCCAATTTTGTTAATCCTAAACTATCAGCTATCAAATGATTTTTAATAGGGTTGTCAATACTTTACTGATCGATTGGTGGCAAAATCAAATACTCCGTTAACACCCTTAATGGGACACCCTTTATGAGTTAAATGTCTCAAGCATTAATGTTACATTTATTTGTTATTTTCCTCACCCAAACTCACAGCTGTTTATTTGTATGAAAGTATGTACCGTATGTCTGACTATCTCAAGATCATACAGCACATATAATAAATTGCATTAAGACTGAGAAGAAGAAGATAACGATTTTTGAAATCTTTTCCTTTGAATCCATTACCGAAGATAATACTGGCAACCTTCGCATGATATCAGAGTTACCAAACAGTTTCTTGGAGGAAGAGTATTTTTTATAACTAAGTGGTCTCGTCTAGACGGGCTTTTATCTTGTTAACAATATGTCAGCTCTGATTTAATGTATCTTACTTTTGTATGCAATTTTCTCACTTGCAAACCTTTGTTTCCTCTCTGTGAGATTTTCTCAACATATAATATTCACAAACATACAAAACAATCATTAAAATCGTATTGAATAAAAAATATATTACTATATTAATAAAAAAACTGCAATACTAAATGCAAGCTTTAAAAAAAGCTGAAGGAAAAAATTATTGGTTAATTCGTGATTATAATGTATCAGCATGAATATAAAACAATAAAAACTGCACACTTCAGCTCATTGACCTTTGCTACAATCCGGCATAAAATAACAAATAGAATGGGAAGTGTACGATGCCGTCACTAACTTTTTTTTATTTTATGAATGAAAAACAGCTGCAGGATCATAAACATTATTAGAAATCGTTGATAAATCACTCAATTTATGATCTATATTTATGAAACGCTAACATATAAGGCACAGGTATTTAATTTAGAATTTGTTTCGTAATGCATATAATGTATACATGAGATATATTGATGATTTTCATAACTTCTAACAAAATTAATATGTTAACCAAATATCTTAGTTATTTGATATCAAAATAAAGATTGTTATTTGAACACTCGACAATGATACGAACCAAAGAGAGAAAATATTTTAACTCTATCATGTATTACAAATGTCGTTGGAGGCTTCCATTATAATTATTCATCAAAGAAAACCAGGTCTCTAATAAATAATAAAATGCAGGAAGGGATTTAAAATTTCAAATAAATTCTTATTCTTCTAAATATAACTCTTTATCTTCTTCTGTAAAATCGGATTAATTTTTAAACATATTGTCACACAAATCAGAAAAAGTAGCATTCACATTGGCTCAGTCGACAAAGCATCGCATTTCTGATTGGTTAACCCGTGCTTCGAATCCCACCAACGGCGTTTTATCCAAACACTGGGATTCTTTTATTTAAAATGTTATCTATTGTTTAAATAAGTTCTGGAAGATTCTAGATCTTTCTAATATATTCAAATGGAATTGTTCACGAGCATTCTATATGGGTATAAAAGCTGAGCCCCATCGTCTCTGAGTAAGTTCTCATTCTCGTGCTGTTGAGAGTTCTTCGTTCTAATGGAATTAATTGTTTGTTAAATTAAGGACGGTTTTTTTTTTTTTTTTTTTTTACATCTTTGTGACAATATGGATATGATAACAATTTCATACAATAAAATGTGAAAACTAACTATACAGTGAAAAGCGCTGCTGTAAAATCTATTTGAAATGCTTTCTTAGTGAGCACCTTTTGAACAAAAACTAAGTTTCCATTTGGTATTTCTTCTTCTAATTATCATGTAAAGTTTTCTATATTAATTTTTCACTGCTGTAAAATCTATTTGAAATGCTTTCTTAGTGAGCACCTTTTGAACAAAAACTAAGGTTCCATTTGGTATTTCTTTTTCTAATTAAGATGTGAAGTTTTCTATTTTAATTTTTCCCTGCTGTAAAATATATTTGAAATGCTTTCCTAGTGAGCAACTTCTAAACAAAAACTAAGTTTCCATTTGGTATTTCTTCTTCTAATTATCATGTAAAGTTTTCTATATTAATTTTTCACTGCTGTGAAATATATTTGAAATGCTTTCTTAGTGAGCAGCTTTTAAACAAAAACTAAGTTTCCATTTGGTATTTCTTCTTCTAATTATCATGTAAAATATTCTATATTAATTCTTCATAGCATGCATCGTACGCAGAACTTTGCAGATAATTATAAGCATTATTAAGTTAAAAGATACAATTAAATGGTTTATTATACCTTCAAAACTGAAGTTATGTTTAATTTATGTTTAATTCGGTAATTTTGAATTTATGTTTAATTCGGTAACGGATATAAGAGAATTTCCAACAAATTACAAAGAAAACAATGTCAGTTCTAATAAGTACAATGAAGTTGAAAAAACTTAAGCTCAGATGGAACTAAAAAGTAAGTTAGAACAATATTAATAATATATTTCTGCATATAAGTAAAGAATTTAGAAATGAGCTCCGATTTAAAAAATAAAATGAAATATTTAATAAAATATATATAAATATATTATATGAAATAGAGTAATAGAATAGACTAATAGTATGATAGAGTTTTAAAAAATATAAAAAAATTATTAATATGAATAATAGAAGAGAACCAATAGTATGACAGATTTAAAAATTATAAAAATTTATTCATATAAAATAGAATAATAGAACAGATCAATATTATGAATAAATAAATAGGTCGGCAATAGATGGTTATTAAACAAAAAATTTTAAAGCATATATCAGCGATGGAATACAAATGCATGCAAACGATAATTATACCAATATATGTCAATAATGTAGAGTAATATGATGCTCCATTTTTTACATAAATATTCTTAAAAGAAATGAAATTGTTGTTAATACTTTTACAATCCAAGTAAAAAGGATTATGTAGAACAGTGTAACGACAAATTTTATTAAAAAATTTCCAATGAAAAGTATTCAATCAATCAATAAAGTTTAATCAAGCTATTCAAGAACTGAAAATAAATTTTTTTTCTGACATTTTTTATAGCATAACTAGCCGCCTTTGGTGACCAGCCGGTTCGCCAGTATTACCGCTCGCTACAATTTTCAATTAAATATTTTAAATAACTGGTCTCTTAATAGATTCCCAAACAAAACATTTTTAATCTTCAAATTTTGATAGTCAGGCCAAACTTCTACTGTTGTTTAGATCGTTTCGTTGAATTTACTATATATATTTTGCTAATTTGTTGTCATTTCCGGTAAAACTTCAACTTTAATTTAAAGTCGAAACGATGAAATTGCAATTAATATAAAGATATTTTTTAATAAAACCAAGCGTTTTATCTTATTTGTCATCTTTATTGTTATTTATTTATTATTATTATTATTGAATATGAGTATTGCAAACAGAATCGGTCGGTATTTAAGTCTTATGTGAACTACAAAATATTTTTCATAATTTATGTAATATCTTAAAGAATAATTCAACAAAAATTTCTCAGATTCAGCATAAAATTCAGTTTTTAGTTTTGCTTTCAAAAGGATTGAAATGAAATCAATAATATTATTTTGTTCCGGCCTATAAATATATTTCAAAAAATATGAAGTCTAAATTTAATGCAGTAAGATATTATATTCTGAGAAATATTCTGGATACGCCAAATTTTAAATAAATGAATGAATGTTTCTATTTTCCACGATCAACTAAGACTTATTTATGAAGTTTTGAATGTTAAAAATTTAGAAAAACTCAACATTTTCATAATCTTAAGCCAATTAATCTTGAGAAACTTGCTGTCTGATTGGCGTATTTTCTTTGAAACGATCGATGGAAAATCTAAAATTATCCTTTTTTATTGAATAGTGATATTGAAATTTTCATAAATCAGTCAGTTTAAGTGATTGATTTAGTTGATTGGAAATTAACTCTTTTTATTTAAAATATTAGTGTTTCGAGAACATTTTGTTAATCGTGATTTCCACAGCAGATGCTTTATGTAAAATCAAAAATTCTTTATTTATTAGAGCATTTATTGAATCAAGTTACATAAAATATAATCATTTCCCATTTAGACCATTTTAGCAGATCTGTGTCTTACTAAAGGTTTACAAATTAGCTGTGTGGCCCTGATTTGAATGAATATCCTGTTCATATTAAACAAAACTTGCCTTAAGATAAAACTGATTTATTGGATTAATAATATAGAGAGTGTAAAAGATCATAAAATAATTTTTCTTGAATTTTTTTTAAAAATAATATTTCATATTTGTTTTTTTTCCTACAGACACGTGCCGAAAATTATATTTTTGCAGATTTCATTTCCAAAAAGATTTAATTTATTTTTAATTGGAGCTTTAATCAATGTGATGGCAACACTTTGAAAAAAGCTAAATTTTTCCCATGAATGCGAAACGTGCTCGTGCAGCTTAAATTTTATTTTTATTTTGTACGAAAAAAAATTGTTGAAAAATATAGTTAAAATTTTTATTTAAAAATTCATTAAAAATAGAAATTTAATTTTAAGGTTAAAACATTGGTATCATTTAAAAGATAAATTTTTGATCTTTAACTTCATGTAAAAATCTTTTTTGTGCGGTAATATTTTCAAAAGTTATAACAGAAACACGCCAAAATTTCGCTTAATTTTTAAATAAATAAAATTCTAATTAAAAATTCGAAAAAATAACCCCCAGGTGCACATTCCCGGCCTCCAAGGTATACACGTGCCAAATTTGGTAGCTGTAGGTTGAATGGTCTGGCCTGTAGAGCGCCAACACACACACACACACATTGAGCTTTATTATAAGTATATAGATATAGATATTCCTTTATTTAAGAAAATATTGAAATATAATTTATTTTAAAAAAGATTTCTCATATATCTTTAGTTTTAAACTTAAATACCATCTGAAGTAAATATCTTTAAACAACATTTCAAAAAATTAAAAGTGCTTTTATTCAAAGTAATTCTGGAAATGCTTTGAAGAGAAAAACTACCTCATTTAATGGATTTGGAACATAATCTCTGCCCCCATCCATTAGCCAGTATTCTTGATCGATGAATCCATGATAAATGAATCCAGGGCAATCCTGGCAATGCAACAGTGCTTAAAGAGAGAATAAATTCATTTGATAAGCGCAAAAGCATTTAATGCCAGGACGCTCAAAGCCCAATCAATTCCTATAAAGGTCAACTAGCTCCTACCAAGACCAAACGTTTCAAATGAAGATTTAATAGCTCGAATTTCCGACGCATTAGGTCGCCACCATGGTCGAACTTGTGTAAAACCGAACGTGCGATAAATTAGTTTCTGTTAGAGTCTGATTATTCATTTATATGGGAGATAATGACCTGAGAAAATAAGGAAAGTAATCGCTTTTTTTATCCTATTCTCCTACAGTAGAGAATTTATCGCTAAGTCCGATGGGCCTTTTTTTTATCAGCGATATCCTGGTATCTGAAGCTTTATTGGAAAAAGTGGGTTCAAACACTAGTTAATTCCAAGATCAATCTTCTTGGCTGTAAGAATTCTAAATAAGTGGCGTCATTTATTTAATATATTTTCGCCACTTAACTATGCCTGCTATTAATTAAGTTACTTATTTTCGTAATGTTTTATATATATTAACTGACACTAGGAGGAAAATATTTTGATGCTTTTTTATTGATAAGAAATTATTTAATTGATTGTCACTATAACTTTCCTTGTTCTTATTTATTTACAGTATACAATAGTAATTTCTTTCCAATTATTTGAAGTGTAATAATTATTTTTCAGTTATTTGAAGTGCAGAAATTTCTTTCCAATTGTTTGAAATGCAGAAATTCCTTTCCAATTATTTGAAGTGTAGTAATTTCTTTCTAATTATTTAAAGTGTAGTAATTTCTTTCCAATTATTTAAAGTGAAGTAATTTCTTTCCAGTTATTTGAAGTTTAGTAATTTCTTTCCAGTTATTTGAAGTTTAGTAATTTCTTTCCAGTTATTTGAAATTTAGTAATTTCTTTCCAATTATTTCGAGTGTAGTCATTTCTTTTCAGTTATTTGAAGTGTAGTCATTTCTTTCCATTTATTTGAAGTGTAGTCATTTCTTTCCAGTCATTTGAAGTGTAGTCATTTCTTTCCAGTCATTTGAAGTGTAGTCATTTCTTTCCAGTCATTTGAAGTGTAGTCATTTCTTTCCAATTATTTGAAGTGTAGTAATTTCTTTCCAATTTTTTGAACTGTTGTAATTTCATTCCAGTTATTTGAAGTGTAGTCATTTCTTTCCAGTCATTTGAAGTGAAGTAATTTCTTTTCAATCATTTGAAGTGCAGAAATTTCTTTACAATTATTTGAAGTGCAGTCATTTTTTTCCAAATATTTGAAGTGTAGTAATTTCTTTCCAGTTATTTGAAGTGTAGTCATTTCTTTCCAATTATTTGAAGTGTAGTCATTTCTTTCCAATTATTTGAAGTGTAGTCATTTCTTTCCAATTATTTGAAGTGTAGTCATTTCTTTCCAATTATTTGAAATGTAGTAATTTCTTTCAAGTTATTTCATAAATAGTAAATGTTTGAAAAATGTGAGATATTTATAACAAGGGTAACATTTATCATATTCACATCGATTATTGATGGTTATATGTTTTCGATGTTATATATCAAAAAGAAAATCGAATTATAGTATACGAAAAAATGCCAGAAATTCGTACGAAGAAATACATTTTAAAAAAATTGAACATGTTTTTCATAATTTAAAAATGCTTTTATATAAAATATTTTTATACAAAAAAAAATATTTTTACGATTTTATTTCTGATTATTTGATTTTTGAGACAAGCTGGTTCACCGAGGATTTCTGTTATATTTTAATTAAGTAAATTACTTAGATATGGTTTCATCAAACTGTCAGACATTAAAGCCGTATTATTTTAATTGTCTTATATATGCTTTATATTGTGCACTTGAATCATTCTTATTGAGACTACTCCCATTGTATCTTGGCGCAATTAAAAACGTACATGTTCGATTTGTCGATCTCTAAATTTTCAAGTATTATAAATCCTCTTTTTTTATTTGTGTATGTCTAAAAAGTAAACTATACAGACAATGAACAGAATACTTCAGCTTCAGCTTCCAACATTGGAAGAAGATCACGTCAATAAATATTTGATGAAACAATTAAAATGGTTTAAATTTCAGCTCAACAATTTAATCTATTGTTGGAAAATAGACAAGTTATTGAGTTTACGTGCATGCGAAAGTACAGACCAACAAATGGTCAACCGTTTGATTTCGTTCAAATTTTGACAACAGTGCTAAAGTTAGATATTAAATCTTTGAACCAAATTTATTTGCCAGCTCTTTGTATTTTGTAATTATCAGGTTACCTTGAACTCGAACAGCCAGGCAAAATATGGACTGGTTTTAATGTGAATATAAAGAAACGTCAATTTCTCAAATCTGAACGAATCTCCTACTTTCAGTTTAAATCTACACAAAGAAAGTCGTGCTCGAAACGAAAACTCAAAAATAAATTTGAAATAGCATGATCCATCACCACAAGTTTCCTTCTTGAACAACAGCTTTACTTTAAGCAATGTGTCATTTTCTTTGACATGACATGATGAATAACAAAAACTTTCTCTTTACTTTACGGGACATAAAGCATTTGAAAGATCTTTGGAACAGGCCTTTTTGAAGGATTTATGCTGTTTCCATGGTAGGAGACATATACTGAAGCTGCACCATGACTTCAGTTTTGGTTAAGCCAATTAACCGTCTTTGAAGGATAGCTGGTTTGGTGGTAATATTGGTTGTGTATTATTTTAAACTAGCCACTTTTGACGACCAGCCGGTTAGCTAGTATAAATGTTCGCTAAAATGTTCAATTAATATTTTATGTAACTTGTTCGCATAATAGGTATTTCAACAAAATAGTTTTAATCTTCAAATTTTTATAGATATTCATTTATATTATTATGTAGACCTAAAGCTGTTGTATTCATTGTATTACTCATCTCTCTCCCCCTTATTTTCTATTAGCGCCTTTAAAATTCAATTTTAAATTTAAGTGGAAATGATGAAACTGCAATTAATATAAAGATAGATTTATTTTAGGGAATCCGAGCATATCTTTAAAAAAAAGAGAGATAGAATTGAAAGCAGAGTCATTCGGCATTGAAGTCTTATGTGCACGTCAGAATAAATTTCATAATTTATAATATCGCAAAGAATTATTCAATAAAGATTTCACAGATGCAATGAAAAAGTTGGTTTTTAGTTTTATTTTTTAAAAGGATATAAACGCTATCAATAATAATATTTTATTTTTTCCGGTTTATATTTCCAAAAATTACGAAGTTTAGATTTAGACTTTGTTGCTAAGGAATTATATTCTGCAAAATATTCTTGACACTCCAACTTTTAAATAAATAAATAAACGTTTCGATCTTCTACGTTCAAAATCTGACTGACTTATTAAGTTTTGAATATTACAATATTAGAACAAACAACATTTTTATAATCTAGGCCAATCAATATTGAGAAACTCCAGAAGATGATTGGTTTCTTTGAGACGGTCGATGAAGGGATCTAAAATCACCCGTTTCTATAGAATTGTGATATTTAAATTTTCATAAATAGATCAGCTTTAATGATTAATTTAGTTGATTGGAGTGCAATCTTTTTATTTAAAACATCAACGTCTGAAGAATGTTTTGTTAAATATGATACCCTGGGCAGAAGATATATATAAAATTCGCAATTCATAAGCATTTATTGACTCGATTTATATAAAATATAATTATTTATTACATTTAAAACATTTGTTAGAAAATGTATGTCTATTAAGAAAGGTTTACAAATTATCTGTTCTGCTCCGATTAGAACAGATATCGTGTACATAATAAACCGTATTTGCCTTAAATAAAATTGTTTAAATGACTAAGTTATATAGGTATTGTAAAAGATCATACAAAATGTTTCCTTGAATTTACTTTTCAAAAAATAACATGTTTCGTATTTATTTCATTTCATACAGAAAAGTACTGAAAATTGCATTTTTATATGCTTAATTTGCAATAATAGTTCATTTATTTTTTTAATTTGAGCTTTTGTCAATATGATGGCAACATGTTTTTTCCCATTAACGTGCAACGTGTTAAGCTTTATTATTATTATTATTTTGGGCAAAATAAATTGTTAAAAAATATGATAAAATTTTTTTTAAAAATTCATTAAAAACAAAATTTTAATTTGTTAGTTAAAACATTAGTATCATCGAAAAGATTATTTTTTGAGCTTCAATTTGATGTGAAAATTAATTTTGTGCTGTAATATGTTTGGAAATTATAGAGGAAAAACTCCAAAATTAGGCTTAATTTTTAATTAATTAAAATTCTAATTAAAAATTCAAAAAAATCGTTCCGAGGTGCACATTCCCGGTATATACGTAGCAAATTTGGTGGCTGTAGGTCGAACAGTCTGGCCTGTAGAGCTTCAATACACACACACACACACATACACATTGAGCTTTGTTATAAGTATATATATATATATATATATATATATATATATATACAGATATAGATAGATAGATAAATGTTAAGCCACATGAACAAAATACGATAAATATTAAAACCTACTTATTTTTAATGTTAGTAATTAACACATAATAGTTTTACGGAAATTCCATTCATTATGTACATGAGACTTCGCATTGAAATCGAAACCCTTGACATTATAGTGTCAAAAAATATTCAGTATCTAGGTAACATATTTCAAGCTGCACATTAACGTATGCGGTAATGCAATTGATGTAAAATGCGCATACAATTAGCAGAAAATTTCTACTTTTCAGTTATGAAAAAAAGAGCATATTTGATGAAATGTTGAAAATGGTTTGAACTTCATTGCAAAAATGAAAACTACTGTTGAAAATTATGCAAAAAAAAGAATATTTTTAGAAAAATGTCGGAAAATAATTAATTTAATATCATTCGAAAACAATGTTTTATTATTAAAATGTTATTAAATATATTATGTTTATTATGTATTAAATATATTATGTTTATTATGTATTAAATATATTATGTTTTAAAAATCAGTTTTGTGTAGCAATATTTTTAAAATCTATATTTGAAAATATTAAAATCTCGCTTAATTTTTAATTAATTGAATTTTTGATAAAAAAAAGTATACAAATCAAATCAAGTTGCATGTTCCATGCCTAAAAATATTTTTGAGCCTGATTATAGGATGCAGACAGAAGCGTGCCATTCGGCACACGCATCGACACATATACACAAGCACAGGCACATATTCTCCGTCAGTATTATATTATATTAGAGATTATTTTTACACACATTATCCTTTATTATTGTGTTATATTAGAGATTATTTTTACATATAGCGAAAACTAACTTTTCCACATTATAGTAACTAGAAATTCAGTTGCTTTAATTAAAATTTTCTCATTTTATACTATATGAATGAAAAATATATTTATCCACAAATGAAACATTTTGTAATAAATTATTTATTAATAATCGTTTATTTCTAAAGTTGTGAAGTTAAATTACCTTTTTTTTTCAAGTTTTTTTTTTTTTTTATTATTTTTAAGTTTTCATCAAATAAGCATAATCTTAAGGCTGAACTTTACTTTCCATTCTTTCATTTTAGAACAAAACATAAAAGAAATATTTCTATTTTATAAGTGATAAAGAATTTATTATTATTTTTTTCATTCATAGAAAAAAAATCCCTAATCCTAATAAATTTCTGATGAAAAAAAAAAGAAAGACGTTAATAAAATCGACAAAATGAAAGTCATTGATAAAGTCAAAAAAATTTAATGCATTCTACATCACGCATTCCATTAACAAGAAATCTTATTTTTCACTTAAGCATTTGCAGATAAAAAAAAAACTATTTTTGATTTCATTTTCAGAGATTATTTAAATTAAGTTTCATCATTTCTGACGTAACGCATTCATTTTTTTTTCATTTGAACTAAAAATCGATATTTATTGAAGAATATGTTTATAAAGGTCAATAAACATATACAAACTAAAATTCCATTACATTTAGCCTTATACAATTTCGTTTCTTGTTTTAAATTCAGAGTAGCATACATTGGAATATTAATTTATCCTAATAAGTCAGAAACAGGTTGATAGAATTGAAATTATTTCAGAAATCATACGTTTATAAACTCTTATCTATGCGAATTTTAGTTCTTGATAAAACAGCTTGAAAGGTATTATGTTTTGAAATTATTTGTCAAGTTTTAGAACAATTTTTCGGGTATGAAATTCGTCTAATTTTAAATTTACTCTCATGGTAAATAAATAAAAGCATAAGTATCGATAATAAAATGAATAAATGAAAGAAACGCGAACATCATATTTAAAAATGAAATTATTACACTTTGTATTAAAATTTATTATAAGCCTTAAAAGAGCAGATGTAATAGTAAAAGTATTATGATATAAAAAATTGCCAAGAAATCTTTTCTAATATTTTTTTATTGTATTTTTTTAAATCAGATAAAAAATAAATAATTTTACAAATAAAACTGTTTCAGCATCCGTATTACAACATAACCATGCAAAGTCGATTTCAAATTATCGTTTTGCGTTTTATTTTTCTTATCCTGAAACAAAGTGCCTCTGAAATCTATATTGTCGTCTGGCAGTGGCTAAAATACTTTTTTATTGATAAATTGTATCCAACTTCTAGAAAAGATGAAATATTGTCGCTAAGAACAAAGTTTCTTTTCATTGTATCTTTCGAAATTCTATCTGTATGTGGATTTATGTTACAAAAGTCGATGATTAGTTTTGTAAAATACAAAATATTATTCGCTATAAGTTCTATTTGCAAGTGAGAGATATACAGAAAGATATAATAATTCTCCTTAGAGATTTAGTTAGATTGCTAGGATTTCTGAAACTTTGGTAATTACATAGAGCAGACGCTTAGTTTTTTTTTTATGTGTAGTATATGTCTTATTTTGTTACATACTATATGAATGTTGCCATCTCATTTTTGTGTATTTATGTATTATACTATTATACTGTATACCTTTGGTGACCAGCTGCCTCAAACAATGGCTGCATTAAATTACAAAGAAATACTTCGTGCTTATAATTCTCTTGATAAAATATTTTTAAGCATCCCACAGTAATAAATATTAAAGCAGTACTAGAATATTTTATTAACCTTACACCTGTTTTATTTATTACTAGCCGCCTTTGGCGACCAGCCGGTTCGCCAATCTTAATGTTCGTTAAAATTTTAATAATTAAATATTTTATGCAATTCCTACTTTAATAACTTCTTCATCAAAATATTTTAAAACTTCAAATTTTGATTGTCATATAATTCATTCATAATATTATAAAGGCCTTTAGTCATAACGTAATATGTATCTCTCTAATTTTCTGTTAGAACCCGTAGAATTTATGCTTTAAATTAAAGTGGAAACAATTAATCTTCAATTAATATAATAATATTTTTTACTGAAACAAAGCATTTTATTTTTATAATCTGATTACTGAAAATAGAGTCACTCAGCGTTTAAACTTTACGGGCACTAAAGAATATCTTTTTTAATTTATGTAATATCTCAAGAATTTGTCAACAAAATTTTCTTAGATTCATTATGAGCAGATCGATTAATTAACAATGTTTAATTTTAAATGCATCAAACACTAAGAAAATAAAACGAATCGTTTAAAATAAACGGTTGAAAACAGGTTTTAAAAAAACTACTTAAAAAACGGTGTACTTAAAACTATAAGCATATACAAAAAATATATAGCTAACATAAATACATTTTAATTACAAAAGCATACAACGAACCTAAAAATAATTTAAATCCAGTCCGCATCCGTTGATAATAATTGTCAACACAATGCGGAATTCTGAACACAGTACGCATGCATGAATTTTCAACGCCAGTTACGTAACGCAAATACGTGATTTTTTCTGCGCCAGTTGGGGTAACGCTATGTGGATTGGAAATTTTTAATTTTCTTTATTCCGTTTTATTTTAATTCAAAAGTACTTCTGAATGAATCTGAAAGATCGATTAATTAACAATGTTTAATTTTAAATGCATCAAACATTAAGAAAATAAACAGAATCGTTTGAAATAATCCGCCGAAAAATGTTAACCCTAGTCTCATTACTGTTGGGAGAAAAAAAAACTGAAGGCTTACTCATTTGGCGGTGGATAAAACGGAAGATTTTTTTGGCGGAAAAGTTGGCGGTGGGGAAAATGGAAGATTTTTTTGGCGGGAAAGTTAGTTTTTAATTAATAATTAAAATTCTAATTAAAAATTCAAAAAAAGGAACCTCAGGTGCACATTCCCAACCTCCAAGGTATACATGTACCAAATTTGGTAGCTGTAGGTCAAACGGTCTGGCCTGTAGAGCGCCAACACACACACACACACACACACACACATTGAGCTTTATTATAAGTATATAGATGTGCAAATTTCTAAAACTTTGGTTAGGTAATTACATAGAATAGTCTCGTGTTTTCTCGTGTTTAGTAAGTGTCTTATCTAATGATAGGTTATATGGATGTCGCCATCTCTTCTTTGTGTATTTATGTATTTTATTAGATAATTTGGTGGCCTGCTAGTTCGACGAAAAACAATGGCTGCATTAGATTACAATGAAATTCTACATGATTATATGTTTAAAATATTTTTAAGCAACAAAGAGTAACAAATATTAAAACCAGGTAAAGTATTTTAATACCCTTACACACTTTTATTTATCATGTGCATGAACCTTCCCAGAAAATAAAATCTCATGATTACGAGGGTTATATATTTCTCGAGGGTTATACTGTATATTGCCATCTGATAAAATGTAATTTCATTTTCTATTCTTGAAGCAAATTGCGAAGATAATTCATCAGTGGAAGAAAGCGTGCAATTAAATATTTTATGAAATAAGGAAAACGGTTTGAGTTACATTGCAACCATGACAATACATTCAATTTCATTCAACATTTCTGTATCCGTTGAAATATTTATTGAGACAGCTTGGATGTTGAAACAACTATAATCTGTTTTCTGTTGTAGTTGTTTCAAAGTTTCACAATAATTCTAATAGCTTTACATACACATAAAAATCACTTATAAGGCTGTTAAAATAGTGAGCTTTAATATATAATATAATTTGATGATCAAAAATTATTTGTTGAAATACTCATAAGTTACACATTCGATATTTAATTAGCTAGTCATAAATAATCTCTTTTTGCGCCAAACAATGAATCTTATCAGGTTGAAGAAGCACGCTATAAATATTTCTCAAACAAATCATAACATTTAATCTTTTCTGGTAAAATTTCTTAAAGAATGAAAAACTACCCATTATATTTTGAGAAACCTGCATTGTAATATACGCCAATTGTCTCAGTTAGCAAACAATATGCCTTGAAGTTAGTATAGTTGATGGCTTTGTACTTCCTTAAATTCTATGAAATAGGAAACTATAAAAAAAATCTTAAAGTGAAGCATAGTTTTTCAATTATTTAAACTTATTCCATGAAATCATTAGGAAAAAAAATGGAAGACAGAAACGACGGTAATAAGTCATTATCATATCTCACGTTTCCTGGATCTAAGTTCCTTATTTTTTCTAACTCTTTTGTACTCCATCTGCACTTACGTTTAAAGTCAGTAATTTTGGTTGAAAAAAACTTTCTGAATGGGAAACAATTTGTCGCATTGAATGGTAATGATCTCTTCAGTTCAATAGCTTGTATGCAAATTCGAAAGTTAATTACGATCCTACACTCAAATGTAATATGTTATTGATTGAGTTAAAATGATATTTGTCCATTTTATTTCAACATCGGACTTTTCTTTTGCACATAATAGATGTTCAAATCTATTGAAACAAGATTTTATTGGAAATAAAATTAAATTTAATCAGAACATTTTTTTAAATTATTTTAGCAAAGTTATATTTTTTCTTTTATTAATTGTTTACTTTTTAATTTATTATTATAAATATTGTGGAATTTCGAAAGAAATATTTTTATGATTTCTTAATAGATGGCGCCACACTTATATGATCGAAATGCAATTAATTGCTGCTACTCGAAGTTAGAAAATATTCAGATATTGGATTAGTAGGGGAAAGGAGCAGGTATTTAAAAATTCAAAACTTTTAGATATTATTAAGAACTGAGTGCATAGAATAAATTTCTTATAATTATAGAAGAAGTTAAAATGTTTAAAGATGTAAAAAATTTATAGAAAGAATTATTCAGTTTATATTATATATCATGCAATCAATATTTATGAGAGAAATTATTATATTAATGGTAGGTGAAGAATCGATCTATTTATTACATTACAATGAATACTGCTTAAAATTAAAAAGCACTTTTTTGAAATAGAAGACGTATCATGAAAATAAACTTTAACCATATTATTTATGAAATGATGATTTCTATGAAGGAAATCTTTAAATTATCTTCCTTTATTACTGGAATTAAAATTATAATTGCCAGTTAAATATATTATTAGATCAATAATGTATAATTTTTATTACGGTTAGAAAATCTTACTAAGCACAATTTGGATGCCAAATTTTTACATTTTTGTATACGAAATATACTGCTAAGGGAAGCAAAAAAAAAACTTGCATACAAAAATGGTAGATAAAAACAAACGGCATACTTGTCTTTATACTATGAAATATACCGGGTGTCCCATAAATTTGTAAATACTTTAAAAATTCATAAAAATTGAAGAACTGGGTATATTTGAATGTGGTTTGCGAAACTATTATTCTCATAAAGGGGGATTTTTTTTGATACAGAAAAAAATAATTCAAAAATTTGTCAATAGAGGGCGCTGCACACGAGCAAATCGGTGGAAATATGCAAATTAAAGTCTTATGAAAGGTAGAGTGAGCGATTGACACATCATTTCTAAAGGTTTGCATAAGGTTTGTATTAAGATGTTGACACTGGTGGAAAGCACTATTGGTAAAGTTGTTTTATGTCAGCAACGAATCGGCGGCTGAATCCTTACGAAAGTTTAGGACCCAGAAAAGATTGAAGAAAGGTTCAGGTCCGATCACTCCTGCTGAACTTGTTTCCCTAGTACGCCGTTTCAAAGAAACTGGAAGTTTGTGTCATCGGCCACGCAGTGGTGCACCTCGTTTAACAACAGTCCGTACCCCCGATGTCTCTTCGCAAATGGACACGCTAAGGGAACAGTCTACAAGTGCAGTCAGCAGCGCACGAGAAGTGGCACGAATAACTGGTATACCAAAGACCGGTGTACCGTATCTTTCATGGTGTATTGCAATTGTACCCATACAAATTACAATCGCTACATCAGCTCTTACCAAATGATACTGCTAAGAGATTGGAATTCTCAAATTGGGCTTTGGCGAAAATTGAAGATGATCCGCGATGGCTGCTGAAAATATTGTGGACAGATCAGGCTCATTTTGCTTTGCATGGAGCAGTTAATACCCATAACTGTAGAATATGGGCACATGAGAATCCACATGCTTACACTGAGAAGCCCCAGCATTCACCACGGGTTACTGTTTGGTGTGGTTTCACTGCATCCATTATTGTAGGCCCTTTTTTCCTTGAAAAGCCCTGTAAAAAAGCAGGATGGAAGACATATTCACATAATGGAACAAGTTACTTGGAAATGTTACAGAAGGAAGTGATACCGTCCTTATTGGAACAAGATGTCCTTGACACAGTAACATTCATGCAAGACGGGGCACCTCCTCACATCGACACCGAAGTGAAGGCATTTTTGAGAAGAACTTTTACTGAAGAACGGATAATCAGCCGTCACTTTACACATGAATGGCACCCACGCTCACCAGATTTAAGACCCCTTAATTTTTGGCTATGGGGTTACCTTAAGTCTCGGGTGTACCGCCATAGGCCAAATTCGGTAGTGCAGATAAAGGAAGCCATTCGCCACGAAATCTCATGCATTCATCCGGATATGCTGTATGATGCAGTTACCAGTGTTGTCTCCCGCTTCCAAACTGTTATTTGTAGTGATGGTGGACACATAGAACAAGTATTGTAGTTCTGGTGTGATACGCATGTAAACAATTGCTTGCATGCAAATAAAAGTATTTTTCCCGTAGAATTGTATGTTTTGCTTGTGTTTAGCGCCCTCTATCGACAAATTTTTGAACTATTTCTTCTTTTTTTTTTTCTTCTTTTTTTTGTATAAAAAAAATCCCCCTTCATGAGAATAACAGTTTTGCAAACCGCATTAAAATATACTCATTCCTTCAATTTTTATAAATTTTTAAAGTATTTACAAAATTATGGGATACCCGGTACATAAATTTCACTTAAAAATTCACCAGCACCAAATCATTTTCGTCTATGTTATTTTAGTATGTTCGTTATATCTCAAGTTTAGACAATAATCGCAAACATATTTAATAATTGCTTCCATCTATTGCATTAATTAAACTTAAACCTTTTATGAAGTGAATAATGCATTTATTCGCTTTATAAAAAAATCCTTATACCTATATGCATTACCAAGTGAATTATAAAGTTGATTAGTTTATGAAAATAGCGAAATTCTGGCTACATCAATATATTCTTTAAGAAATGAAAGTATTAAAAAATTAGAAGAAAGGAAAGCTTATTTAAAAACTGAACATCAGCGAATACATAAAATTTTTAATACTATTATCGATTCAAAAAATTTTATATGTAAAAGTTTCCAGAACTGTAATTGAGAAATCTTAATTTTTAAAAATAATAAAGTATCAACGATCAAATTATTAAAAACAAATCATCTACCAAATTTGGCAATTTATGTGTGGAAAATGTAATTTTGATACGATTATGAGATTTTTAATACCATTTAACCACATCAGCCTGCATATCATCAAAAACTAATTATTTTTATCCATAAATAATATTACGACACTATAGATATATCATATTAGAATATCGTATACAATGACGCTTTTAATTCCAAAATTCTTTTAAATGCAAATATCTCTCACACAAAAGAAAATTAATACAGATATTAATTTTATAATCGAATGTCATTCCAGGATGAATTGTAATTGTAAAACCACAAAAAAATTTTTAATGATAAAGTGATTAAATTATTTTTAAAAATCTACCAAATACGACAGTTTGTGAGAGAAGGTTGTAATTTTCATATGCTTATGAGATTCTTTAATACCAATTAAAGACATTAGGTTGCATATCATTGGAAACAAATTATTTTTATTCATAAGTGATATATGTATAAGAGTATCGAGATATCATACAAGAATACCGAATTCTGAATACAATGCGGTTTTTTTTAAATTTAATATCTCTATTTTTTTAAATACGAATAACTGACACAAAAGAAAATTAATCTAGATATCAATTTTATGATCGAATATCATTTTAGAATGAAATCGTAATTAGTTTTTCAATTATATTGTAGAAAATATATTATTAATTCGTAAAATCGAATTCTCGTTTAGCTCAATATAGATTAGAAATTAAAAGCGATAAGTTTAACCCTTGAGGTTTTAAAAATAATAAAATAAAGATAATAACGTGATGCTTAATATTGCTTATAAACAGATATAATTCTTCGTAGAAGTCATTTAGTTAAATATATTTGATATTTTATAAATACAAATGAATATATACGTATCTCTACTAAACCATTTTCAAGCACTTTTGAACAATAATACTTTTTTTAGAAATAACTATACTTAATCGGATTTCAGTAACTATATTGTAGCTATATATTATATTCAGTAATTATATTACAACATATAATGTCTTATTTTGTATGTATCTTATTTTGTTGCAGAAGAAACAATTTAACAAAAATATTTTAGCAACAAATTTAAATATTGATGCTTTTGATAATCTCTCTTTTCTCTACTTCTCTCTGCGCTGCTGACAATATCTACTGACAAATATTTCTTTCAGTACTAAGACATTGGATTGCTGTTATTCTGTTTCGAGATCTTATTTCTCCTGCGGGATCTGAGTCCAAATCAGTTTCCCTAATCTCATAAGCTGTAGCCACTTCTTCCGACATATTAACAGAAATTCTCTTCGGACGATTGTTATTGATTGATTGCCATATACAAGAAAACCTAAACAAATTGAATTATTCGGGATTTACGAAGAAGTTTCAGTGAAATATTGTTAGAATGATTGATTTAATGCAATGGGTACTTCATAGATAATATTTAAATCTCTTTGCATAAAAAGAAGTCATAATAAATATTCAAATGCTAAATCTTGTAACTATTGTAAGGCATTCATTTGAAGTAAAATCGTACTCTTCTCTATCTTATAGTGATAGGGGCAAACGAAAATAAATATAAATAAAGCAATATTTATTCTTAAAAGAAACTGGATTAATTAAACAATAAACTAAAAATAGTGCTTCAAATTTTTATGTTTAGTGTTCAGATAACTACTGGGTTTTTAATAATTCTCCTAATTTTAAATTGCCTGCCTGTAAATATAATTTATTAAAAAAATTACTGTTCCCAGAAAGATAGAAGAAATAAAGTTATTATTTTGTGGTGAATAGTATATAAGCCAGCTAACAACTACGCTGCACGGACAATTGCTTTTGCATAAGGGTTATGTTACTGGACTGCTAACCAAAAGGTCCCAGGTTCTATCCTCGCTCATTACAAACCACCATAATTTATTTATTCATTAAGTGAAGGATGATTAACGTATTTAATCAAAAACTTTAAAATTTTTTTAAAGTAATTGCAGAAAAAAATATCTACAATGAATAACATTTTTACAGGGTGTCCCACAAGGTATGCAAAGTTTAATTTTTATAGATTCAGAAAGAACACGTTAAGGCGAGTATTTTGATATACAACATGTGGGACCTCCGAATCATAGTCTAATTACATGAAAACATTGATAATGAATCCGACAGTTTGTATTCCAAATTACGATGCATACGGCGATTGCCCAATATAGAAGTGATTGTGCAAATTCGTGGCAACTAATGAGAGGGAAGGCGTGTCTGCAAGTGAATATGCAAATTTCTGCAGCGGCATATAAGGCTAGAAAACAGGTTTGATAAGAATGAGTCGCGCGTTATTGGCTAAAAATTTTCTGTGTAATGTGTGGATTCGTTGAGGCTCTGAAATGAGCAAATATTCGATTCAACGTGTTTTAATGGTGCTGACTTATCATGAATTGCAATCAGATCACAGTGAGCTGAAAAAATTCGGCAATCACCACAACATAGACGACACGATGACTAAAAGAACGTACGAAAGATTTAAGGAAACCGGCACTGTGTTGGACAATGTGCTAGCGAAAATGTGAAGGGAAAAAAAGAGATGTGTGGAAGAACAGAATCTAATGTTCAGAAAGTGAAAGTTTTTGCATGACAGTGACATTCTATTTTTGCATGGCAAGATAAGCGATTATTAGTTTATGTAAGATAGTGCTAGACCTCAACTCACTCTCAAAACTTCGATCTCTTAGCTGAACAATTTCACGATAGACTGGTCGAGTTGGATTCCATTACGGAACAAATAATGATAGAGAATTGGCCACCTCTCTCCCTGGATCTTAACCTCTCCCCCATACTTTTTTTGGGACGTTTGAAAGACACAGTGCATCTCATACAACCCTCAACATTGGCGACTTGAAAGTAGCAATTGAAATCGAGGTCAAGGAAATTGGAACAGATGTTTTGCAGAAAACAGTTGAGAACTTCGATTCCAAACTTCGAAATTTTATTTGTTCCAAAAGCCAACATTTCAAAAATCTATTGTATTGAAAGTTCTCAATAAACATTTATTTTCATTTGGTTTTGTCCTCATTTATTTAAGTTTTCATGACACAAGCTTCACACCTTAATTAGACTATGACGTTATATTCGGGGGCCCCATATGTTACATATCAAAATGCTCGCCTTGATGCGTTCTGGACGAATCTGTAAAAAGATTGTCTTCTGTAGACGCTGCATACCTTGTGGGACACCCTGTACTTTTTCTCGTACGAAATATACAAAAAAGGTAATCTAACTCGAGTTCGTAAATATGAATTCGAGCTCGAGTATATGAATTCGAGCTCGATATTTCAATGAATCTCCATGTTTCAGAAATCACTGAATCTGAAAAACAAATTTTTGAAATCATGTGTTTTTTTTTTTCTGACTGTATCTGAGCATATTAACGCAAAAACTGTTTCATTTAGATGTATGAAATTCAGTGTTTGGTCATTACACAATGTTTGCAGATTTCTATCAAATTTTGAACGAAATCCATTCGATGAAAACCTGTCTGTCTGGCTATCAGAATCGAACTTAACACAATAACTGCGAAACAAATATGGATTAAAGTCTGTACAAAAATGTAACATCTAACGCGTAATCTACGTGAGTCAATTTCTGAACCAAATCTCTCAAGGGGTGCACCCCTGTCAGTCTGTTGTTTTGCACGCAACTAAACGCGATAACTCAGAAACATACTAACTTTTGTAAATGAAATTTGGTTAAGAGTTTTAACATCTAAAGTGTAGATTTTTATCAAATGTTGAGCCACATTTGTCAACGAAATGACAGTCTGTACTTTCATAAGCTTGCAAGCGCTTTAATTTGAAAACATAAAGGCTTAAATATATGAAATTCAGAATTTTATTTTGAGACATGAATTCTGTATCAAATTTTGGTTTCAATCGATCGGAGAAAAGGCTTACAAAATACATATCCTGCTTTCTGGTACTTGTGTGTTAACTGCATCTCAGTTATTAATTCCAAAAATCGCGCTCTTATAAGCTCTTTCATAAGTATTGTTTGCCAATGCCATGTAGTTCATAAAACACAAGTACATTTATCATATCAGAGAATATGTGAAACTGTTTCGGAAACATAATTCCATTGGTTGTATTATGAAACAAAGCTATCTACTCGAAATTAATTGGCAAATACAAGGGATGTGCAAAAGATAAGGTAAGAAATTACACTCTGGATATAAATGAAGACTTTATTAGTCTTCATAGGTCTGAGCACAATGATCCCATTGATAAACGAGCGGAAGGATTCCTTGTTCCCACAATTCCTCTAGCCGTGACGAGACTCAGTCCTTCACAGCGTCCTTGAGTTCGCCGTCCGAGTTGAAGCACTTCCCTTTCAGATGTTTTTTCATGGGACCAAACACATGAAAATCGTAGGGTGACATGTCCGGGCTGTAGGGTGGATGGTCTAGCTGCTCCCACTTGAAATTGTCCAGTTACGCGTGTGTGACTCTAGAGACGTGTAGGCGCTCGTTATCATGGAGTTGAACCACACTCTCCGTGAGTAGCCGCGGTCTTTTGTTCTTGATGGACCTGCGTAGTCTTCGAAGTGTCTCACAGTACGCATCGAAGTTAAGGGTTCTTCTGTGCTAGAGGAATCCTGTCTTCAAATGCACTGTCACTTCAAAAAATGGACGGCGCTCTTTATAAGAGCATCTGCTCTCTCCTGCGCATGCTTCGATTTACGCCGGAGTCTCCAATCGCATCCCTAGGTATCTCGTTACTTTCTCCCATAGCGGCATAAGCAAATATGTTAACGGTTACGTTGTTACGACATTTCGTACCTTTTCGTTTGAACACCCCTTGTTTCACTACTTCATACATTTGGATGATATGGAAATTTCCATTTGATTTAATATTTTTATTCAAGAAGTGTTTAGTAATATTTTTATAATATTGTTGGCAGAGATAGGCAAACGGAGTCATAGTTGTTATGATATGACAACGAAAATTTTCATTGAACTTGAAAATTCAAAAAATTTTATTCATTAACCTTTATTATTCATTTAATAGTAGAAAATAATTTTATCTATTGAGCTAAATAAAGACTAAATAAAGGCTTAATATTATTGAATTCATAACAACCAGCTTTCTAAGTTAAAAAATTACGTAAAGCTAAACATTAAATTAGAAAACTGTTCCTAAAAATTAACCCAATAAATCATATTTTTAGTTTAATTTATTTCATATAAATCAATCTGTTTCATGAAATAGTTTAAAACTCAAAGTACATGAAAATCATTCATTTAATTATATTAAATCAAAATTATAATTTGATTTTGAAGTGAAACAGCATCAAAAAGAAGCAAAAGTGATATTTAAGTATTTCCATATTTTCCTTTTAAATATGTTAAGCACTGTGTCGGGTCCTTTTTAATTCGGTATTTTTCTTCTGTTCATTGCCCTTATTTTACTGTCGTTAGTTTTTCAAATTTCACTGATCTGCTCAAGGAAAATAAATTTAGAATTAGAGAACAAATTAATTTTTCATTATATAATTTGCATATTAACCTCATTCTTATTACAACCAGCCGCTTTATATAATATAATTTTAAACGTTTAAACGTTTTTAAAAATTTGATTTATTAAAATCACTTAATATTCCAACTTCAAAATCAGTTTATTACTATTTCCTGATTGCAAAGCTGGGAAAATAACTTATTTTTAGAATAAAGCAAGCTCTTTAGTTCAAATTGAATGGTTCAACCCTTTCTTAGCCGCCTAACACAAATCATGTCTTAAATAAAGATAGCACGTTAAATCGTTGGTTAAACTAAGAAGAGTATGTTGTTTTTACAGTGACAGTGTACGAATTTATGGGAGTTCAGTGCCAAATTTCCAACCTTTCATTTATATCTTATGCCTATGAATAGAAATCTCATGTTGAGGAGCAGAGCTTTTGAATTCTCTTTCATTAACGGTACATTCCAGAGAAGACAAATGCTTTCAGAGCCTTTAGGAACACCTATTGCTTTTGTTGATCTACACGAATCTTTGTTTTGACATGCATGTCTGGTGATCTTTTTGAACTTTTACTTTCAGCAACATTTCTAATAAAGAAAGTACGACACAACTTTAAAATTTAAATATCTTTTGAACTTATTACCTATTTTTTAAAAAAAAGTGATTCAAACTTCCAGTATTATCATGGATAATGCCGGATTATCATATGATGATAATCCGGATTATCATATTATGATAATTTTTATCATATCATGATTATCATTACAGATTATCATATCATGATAATAATTATCATATCATGGTTATCATTCCAGATTATCATATCATGATAATAATTATCATATCATGGTTATCATTCCAGATTATCATATCATGATAATTGTTATCATATCATGATTATCATTCCAGATTATCATATCATGATAATTATTATCATATCATGATAATTTTTATCATATCATGATTATCATTCCAGATTATCATATTATGATAATTATTATCATATTATGATAATTATTATCATATTATGATAATTATTATCATATCATGATAATTTTTATCATATCATGATAATAATTGTCATATCATGATTATCATTCCAGATTATGATATGATATTTTTTATCATATCATGATTGTCATTCCAGATTATCATATCAGGATAATCTTTCAGTTGTGATTCCGCCTTTATTTCATTTTTGAGGTATTCGACTAGAAGGAAAATTCGAATTTTAATTTTTAATTTTTTTACAGTTTCAAAAAATAGGTACGTTTTTGTTTAGAGTGATATCTCTATTTTGTCTCTATATCAATTAGAAGCCACGTTATAGCTAATTATTGACATGTAATTAATGCTTATTTATAAGCATTTAAAAACTTTAAATCATTTTCTGAGGGACGAGTTTTTTTATAATTCTATTGTACGAGTATCATCATATCAAAAGTATCGTACGAGTATCGTCATATTGTCAAAAAATAATAAGATATCTTAATGAAATATTTAATGAGTGCTCGTTATGTTATGAAGCATGTAATCTACTAATTATTGGAAGTTGAATGCTCTAGAATTGGATTTAAGATTGTTTAATATAAATGTTGTGGAAAAACTTCCAGAATTTACTAGATAATTTCATATATTACAGACACGATTTTTTAATATAATTCTTAGATAATAGTTGATCCACACTCTAATTTATTTTATACATGCAATGCTACAACGAACAACAATATTTTTCTGTAGGACAATCCCAGTTTTTGTAAATAAAATCTAAAATTTACATCAAAATATACTTTTTCTTCAAGAGTTAAATATACAGGGTGTTTATAAAGTCCCGGACCCATTTTGATGTTTAATAACTCGTAAAATAATAAAGATATAAACAAACTTATGGCATTTATTGATGGAATAACTCATATATTTTCCTTTTCAGGTTTGAATATTTTTACTTTTGTAAATATCGTCTGCACGTGTGGTGAATTTCAGATAATTTCATTTTCCAGTCTAAATATCTGTACTTTTCTAAATATTGTCTGATTATTAATTGCATTTTTCTCTCTTTTGTTTTTGGCAACTATTGCAATGTTATGTTTACTTTTGATGTGTTTGTTCTATGTAGTACTTTTGTATGTGATGTTTTATTCTAGCGGATATTAAGGAGAATGCATACACCACAAGAGAAAGCACAGATTTTATGGTGGTTCATAGAGAAGTATCGAAGATAAGAAACGTTCCAGACGTCCTTGCACAAGTGATTTTGATGTTGAACGTGTCAGAGAGACATTTTTACACAATCCTAGAATATCTGTGAGATCAGCGGCAACAGAATTGGATATGCCAATTTCGACGGTGTACAAGGTTATTAAGAAAAAATTAAGACTGCATGCATACAAAGTTCAAATTGTTCAAGTTTTGGAACCGAACGATAGGCCTAGGAGGATGGCCTTTGCAACAGATATGCTAAGGAGGATAGAAGATGCTGCTGATTTTCTGAAGAGCATAATGTTCTCCGATGAAGCATCCTTTCATGTTTCTGGCATTGTTAATCGCCATAATGTGCGCAAATGGCTCTGTGGATGCCGACATGCTTGTCGCTACCTGGCGTGAAATTGACTATCGACTTGATATTCTCCGTGCGACGAAGGGGGCACACGTGGAAGTTCATTGACAAGGGTCATGAAACTTTTTGAGTCTATTTAACCATTTATGTTATTAATTTAAATCTATCTTTATTATTTTATGAGTTATTAAACATCAAAATGGGTCCTGTACTTTATAAACACCCTGTATATTTAAATAATTTCACTTTTATTTATCATTTTATCCTCATATTAATAAAAAATGATATAAGAAATGAAATATATATATATCCTCCTAACCTAGCTGAATACCTTAAGTTTTATTCTTAACTATATAGAAATAATAATTTTGAAGTTTTTAAAAAATATTTAAAACGGTCGTAACACTAGAGTATAAATGTAAAAATAAAGCAATTGAACATTTTCATAAAATATACAAATACATTTCAAACTTTTTTTAAAAAATTAATTCTAGAAAAAACTTAAGCGGGAAAAAAATGTGGGGCCATTGAATATTTTTTAAAGTAAAGTAAATAGCGCTTGAACAATAATACACTACGAAATTATAGTAGGAAAATATTAAGGTATCAATTAATTTTTAGTAAAATATTTGATAACAATTTTTAAAAAAACTCTTTTTCTAGTACTTACTACATAAGGTAATCAAATGCCAATTTAATAGCTTTTGATTCATCTATTTGCCTTTTGAGTATTAACCTGATTTTTATCCTCAACTTTTGCAAGTTTTGAAAATATTTGTATGAATAAATTTCAATGAAGGTATCATATTTCCACTGAAATTTAAACCGTTTCTATTGTTTGATCAAGTATTAAAGCGTATTATTTTTTTTTCATAGCTGAATGCCACAGGATGAAGTTTCTGATTATTTGGTGGACAATTTATATAATGAATCAAATAATGAAAATATATTATCTTATAACAACGTGCTGTTCGGTAAATATCATAATCTAAATCTGTTAATAGACATTTAGCAGACGATTCCTTTTCAGACATTTTATAACTGCTACTATTTTTATTTTGTTAAAATATTATTAAAAAGTAAAAGCAGACGATTTTTCTTTGATTAACATATTTTGTTAATATTATTTCGTTTATTTTTTGTATATAAGCTGATGATCAATTGTAAACCTTCTGAAATCTGGCAATGTTTGCAATATACGCTGTTATATTGAAAGAATAAACAAGCCGATGGAATTCTAAAATGCTTGGAGTATTATTTTAATTTTAAGAATTTAAGATGCTCTGCAAGCTATAGTTTGAAGCTTAAGAAAACGAGTAGTTTTCTAGAAAGCATGCAAAAACGTGCAATAATAGGATGGATTACAATGATAAACACGCTTCCATTGACACTATGACGTCATTTAACTGGATTCCAATTAGAATGTTCACATGTACAATAAACAGAAGGGACTTGTTATTAAAATAAAATAATTTCAATGCTTATAAAAATTTTGGTATCTGAAAATAGATTTTTAAGAAAATTAAATTTTGCATAAAAGATTTAATTAAAATTAAACACAATCAATATTTTTGTTGGCGATGCAAACATCAAAAGCATTTATTTACTTCAGAGCAATACGCACACTAAGACATTACTAAAATAATTAACTAAGAATATTACTTCTTCCTGAAGAATATATATTATAAAGAACGTTAGCAACAGCATCGTAAGGATCTCCATTCATATAGAATACATGTGAGAAAACATCTAGCATCTGGCGCATGAGCAGCTTTGGCAGCTTACGTAACGGCAGATTCTACTTTAGAAAAAAAAAGGGGGGGAGTCAGGAAAAGAAAATAAGCTTTGATAAGCATTTTTCGAGAATTTGAGTCCGAAATAGGATTTTTTCTTCCTCTTTTATTTCATAGAATGTTCCATTTTGAACTTGTACTTGCAATAACCTATTACAGACTGATTTCATTAATTTCATATTTAAAATATAATGAAATAACAAAATGAATTCCATAACGGTTCCAGTATTCCGGATGAAAAGGTAATTGCCAAAGGTAGTAAGTTACACTTACTAAAGGTAGTAAGTTACATTTACTAAAGGTAGTAAGTTACACTTACTACCTTTGCAACTTACCTTACTTTTTTGCCAAAGAAAAATGGCAGACAAGTAATTAAATAATTCCATTTTAATATGAAATATTTTATATAAAAAAGTACTGTTAATGTATTCACAGTAATAAAATATTTTTGTTCTTTTATGGAGACATTTCGCTGGCTATTTAATTTTTATAATGCAAAGAAAGATTAAATCTTTTTGGGATCATTTGGGATAATTCTATAACGAGAACCAATACTCCGGATGAAAAGGTGATAAGTTACACTTACTACCTTTGCAATGACTTTTTTCCCAAAAAATGGCAAAAAAGTAATTAAATGATTCCATTTTAATATGAAACATTTTATAAAAAGACGTATTGTTAATTTATTTAAAATATTAAAGTATTTTTGTTCTTTTATAGAGACTTTTCGTTGAATATTTAATTTTTATAATGCACAGAAAGAATGAAATCCTTTTGGTATAATTTGTAGAAAATATCTCTATAGATTTATTTCTACATAAGGACATAATTTAATCAATGTTGCAAAACAAAATCTAAATATATGTCATCCTTGATGTCGTTTCAACTTCAACGAAATTCAAAGAAGTATTCTAGTATAAAGTACAAGTTTCTAGACGGTGAATCATAATACTCTAGAAGCATCAAAGAAGTCACACCATTTTTCTAAGAAAATCTGACAGGATCTTAAAACAAACTGCTATGTTCGAAGTCTATCCAAGCACCTGGTTTTGAATAAAAGTAAAACTGTACAGAAGTTGAAGTTTAGCTGTCAGAAAAGTTTCGAAAGAAATAGAGATTGCTGTCACTGATATGTCAGGCTGTGAAAAATTATCCACAAGTAAGATGGAACTGTTTCATTTTTAGATAGATAACCCTGTCAGCCAAGAAATAAATTCAAATAAATTCTTGGAATGGGGATTTTAAAAGAACTACTCTGTTCCTGGAGTGGCACTTTTTCACTTTGTGAAAGTTAAAAAAATAATGGTGGGAATTGATTCATTGTAATTCATTCATTGGATTCCCTGGAATCAAATTGATTATGTTTTAATTATATGTAAACAATCTGATTTGACAGTTCCAAATTTATGTATTAATAATTATATTATCAATTCGTCTTTGCAATCGGAGCGATGTAATAAATTTGTTTTAATTAGCATAATTATTTCAAAGAGTTGTAAATGGTGTTCCAAAATTAACGCAAGATGTGAATTTATCACCATTTGTGCAGGAAAGTGTTGCCAACACTATTAAAAAAACCATTTATCAGCAAATAATTTAAGGTTAGTAAAAATGGTGCGTTATACGATAAAAACAACGTGTTTTCATTGGTGAACAATATTTCGAAAATAATGAAAATCTGGCGGCCACAATTCGAAAATTTGAGAATTGGCCCTCAAGATCGTCTGGTTTAACACCATTGGGATTCTTTTTATGGTGTTATTTGAAGTCAAAAATATATGGCAACAAGCCCACAAGAACGCGTGCATTAAAAGAGGAAATTCATCATTGCATCAACGAAATTCAGCCACATTTAGGCAAAAATAGTTATGGAAAATTTCGGCAAAAGAGTGCGCATGTGCCAGCAAAGCCATGGAGGCCATTTGCCCTTTGTGTTATTCCATGCATAATCCTGTCCTGTGTACTTTACGATTCAATAAAAATATAATAATTGAAAGGGGAAAAAACTATGCCTTTTATTTAAGTCAAATCTTGCGTCAATAGGTTGTTCTATCGTATAGCGTTCCATTTTTATTAACCCTAAACTGTCAAATGTTTTTTAATAGGATTGCCAACATTTTACTGCATGAATGGTGGCAAATTCAAATATTGCGTTATTTTTGGGACAACCTTTATAATTGAATACATTCATTGCCGGTTTATTTATATATTTGTAAATGTCGTATACGTAGAAATGCTTTTAGTTATATTAATAGGTCTCTTTTCCTGATACTATCAAGAAATGATCTCTAATTCTCTATATACCTTTTAGTATTCAGAATACAAATCCAAGCAATATCAAGCTATTCAGAATACAAATCCAAGTTTACTCATTAGAATCTTTATTCACTGCAGAATTATTCCAATTTGTACAGAAGATATAGCTCAAGTGATGATTAGTCCTATGATGCACTACATTATTATAAAAGCCACCATCGATGAGAGGGTATTAAATATATGCATCCTTCAGAACACTGAATAAATTTACTACCTTAACGAATATGCCTAAGCCCAATAAGCCACACTTGTTACCCAATTTCTTCATGAAAGTAACATTAAATAACACCTTCAAACTATTGCGGAGAAGTCTCTTTTTGTTTGCAGAATGACATATTTTCAACTCCTGTTATCTTTTTTGGCTGTCAAAATTGCAACTTTTTTCATTTCTATACTAGAGCTTTGTAAAGCTCTAAAAATCCAGAAGTCTCTCATGCTTCAGGCTATATCTAAATCGTTCGCTACACCTGTAGTATAACATTTATTGTCCAGGTTATCAATCATTCTTCTTCATAGTGGGACATCAAAACAGTTTCATCTCTCTGAAATACTTTCTTCTATTTTCATTTTCTTTTCTATCGAAAATATTTTCTCCTATTTTTATCTTCTAATCTATCGAAACAATTTCTTCTATTTTTTTTCTTTTGTATAATTGGCTAAAAATGCTATTCAATTTGTTGTTGTTGTTTCTCATGGTACTTGCCATGGACAAGCCCGCTGTTACGAAGACAGCGATTTTAAGCCGATGGGAAGCGTTTTTTTTTTTTTTTTTTTTTTTTTTTTTCCTGATGCGCCAACTAGGGCCAAGAGTACGACTTTGCTACTCACGCATCACTCATTCGCTTGCATAACCCTTTTTTATAGGAGGGCACATTCACACATCTCACAGATAGAACAATAGAAGAACAACCAGGCCCAAACCAGGACTCGAACCCAGGACGCCGGCGCTATTCAATTTAAATATGTTTATTTTGGTAATTAAAACTTTTAGTAAAATGCTGCATATTCAGTTCGAGAAATATAATAAAATTGTTTATAGTAACATTTAATTTCTTATATAAGTATTTAATATTATTGTTTCTGAAAATTTCTTTCTATTTAACTACATCTACTACGAGCAATAGATTTTCACAGCATGCTATTCGAAATCAATATGCACAATTGAATAAGAAACTATTTAGTGCAATACTTAAATTCTTGCAAATATACCAGCAATTGATGTTCGTTTTCATTTGATTCATATATTCCTTAAATCAGAGCTGATCTCGCTATAAGAAAGTTCTTCCCTGATTCACATTTTCCGGACTCTTCAATTGCTCCAACGTCTCCTTTCATAATAACAGATTCCTTTATCTTTTTTCATTCCATGGTTTTGTCATGTCAATTATTTCGGTATGCCTTTGACAAATGTCGCCTTGTTAAAGATGTCAGCAACCGTACGGTCCATTAAGGTTGATTTAAGATGGCCAACATATTTCATAATTCCCTTCGAACATTTATCTGATAAATCTTTGATATTTTATTAAGAATTAACTGAAAATTCAGGAAAGCAGTCTCGGTATCTGTCTTTGTCTGACTAATGTATAATTTCAACAAGAAAGTTTTGAACTTCGTTTCAAGTACATCAGATATCCATTCTATTATTTATTATACACTTAAACCAGAAATTCTTGATGGTAATTGCTTATAAATATTCATATTGATTAAGGTCTGGACTTTTTTAAAAGCTTCGTAAAGACATTTTGAATATGTAGCAAATTCTCTTTGTAATAATTTCGTGTGAATCCTGAAAAAAAGATTTTGCTAAAGAGAAATTGTTGTTATTGATAGTTTGATTATTTCCTTATAAAATGTTTATGAAATTATTCATATATAGCGATAATACTAATTTTATTGCTCTTATTAATTTATTTTGCACGTACTCGTTGCTATAAAATTGTATCTAACACATTTTAAACTATTTAATCTTTTCTAAGAATATCAACAAGAAAATTTAAATCAAAATTTTACAAATAATCAAAGTATCATAAAAGGTTGTTGAAAAAGAAAAGCCATTCTTCATTAGTTTTGAAATCGATATTCCCTAGCAAAGACATGAATTTTCTTGTTTTTTCAGAAATCATTTGCCTACTTATAGACTAGTTTTCCATTTTAATCTGGTTGATCAATGCATTTTCTTTTTCGATAGTATCTTCAATACTTCAATTTTTTTTTTCAGAATATACCTGTTGTGTTCTAAGAACCCTCATGCTTTTTCGCAACATAAAAAATAAGCTTTATACAACAATTATTTGTATTCATTTCAATTTAAAAGTGGGTGCTAATCCATTCTCCTCAAAAATTTATGCGCCAAATTTGGTAGTTCAAAGTCAAATAGGCACAAAGGATAGGCTAAAGAAAATCAATAATCACACACAAAGCATAAATGCTTTTGTACAGAGAGAGAGAGAGAAAGAACACATTCTTCTTAGTTATTAAATGAAACTAGTGACATTTATTAATCTTACACGATTGCAAAGGAAATGGTCTACCCCAAATTTTCTCGCTTGCTATCTACCGCAGGTGTTACCCTCATCTTCTTACCATATTAAATTAGGGGTCTTGGATAAGACTGTGAATCCCTTGCATGGCATTTTCGAAAAATATTGATTAAATATACAACACTAGTGATTACTCTTTAACACACGGGTTATATACAAGTACCCAAATGTAAGTTGGACGCCTTTTCTCCGACCGATTAAAATGAAATTTTGACATAGAAGAATTGTACATACTATATTTCGTTAAGAAATTGAGTTTTTGAGATATTGTGTTTACGGCAATGGCAACATCGTGATGTCGGAATTCCGCAATGACAAAGTGGTCACTAGCACTTCTGCATCATAATTTGGAATAACAATTTTAATTTGTAAATTTAAAGGGAAGATTAAAATTAATTGAAACTAGTTTATACGAACACATAAAGCTCTAATATCATTTGGTATAGTTATTTAATTAATTATTTTGATCTAATTGTTAATAGTGAAATAATATTTTGAATATTTATCTCGGAATTTAGAACTTAAATGGATTTGCGTTCCACGGGCCTTTCTATGGGTGCTGGTTTAATAAACTGTTTTGATTAGATATTTTCAAAAAAATTCAGAAAATTTCACGCGTGTAGCTCATTGTAGCTATCTAAGGACGAAATAGAAGTAATTTTGAAAAAACTTCAATGCACCAGATTGGCAACGGTGTTAGAAATTCTCGGTCATTTTACAGACGGAAAATTATAAATGTCAATTGCAGCCTAGGTCTTTTTCTATAGCTGGGCACAGCAGGATCATATGCTGAAATAACTCCTTGCGCATCTGGGGTAATTTTTCAAAGACCTTAATTAGATGTTCTTTTAATAAATTCCAAAACAGGTTCAATTTGGTGGTCAGTATAAAATATTTTCCTTCTAATGTACCAGGGAGCATTAACAATCTTCACCAGATGATTATTTTAAAAACACTCGCAACTTTTTTATTTTTTGAATCGAAGTGGCTCCCCAAATTTGAGAACCATACATCAAAATTGGTCGTAAAATGTCTTTGTAGAGCATAATCTATAGCTTATTCCATGGAGCAATCAGGCTGTTGAGTTTAACACTCATTATCGTAATTTTGGCAAGGGCCGCTTTAATATGGCTATTAAAGGTTAATTTTGTGTCTAAAACTAACCCTAGGTATTTATACTCATTTACCCAGGGAACGGGTTGGTCGAGAATTTGGATCGGCCATTTTCAATTTTTAAATGAAGAGAGGCACGCTTATTCATTTGGGTTGACTTTTATTTTCCAGCCGATGAGCCAGAGCTGTAAAAGAGTCATGTACTGTTGTAATTGCTTTGTGTAATTCTTGTAATTGAATTTGTGGATCCCTATACTGTGTAAGAATAGCAGTATCGACTGCAAAAATAGCTAAGTTACAATTCTGGTAAGTCGATACCATAAATGTTAAAAAGCTTTGGAGAGAGCATTCAAAAGTACACACCGACAAAAGTTAACCCCCTTTCAGGGTCTATTCAATATTTGATACTGATCATTTGATACATTTAAAAGTTCAATCTGTGTACTAAATTTTATGTCTAGTTATTAACATTTTGTAGCTATCAAGTTCATTTGTACTCTTCTGAATGCATTTCTTTCAAAAGCAGAGCCCATATACCAAATTTCATCCGTCTAGCCCAAATAGTTTTTGGATCATCATTTTTATAGACAGACATGTGTAATTTCGAAAATATGTTGTTGTTGTTGTTTTTACTGATATTGTTTTGAAGTGTGAAGACTCGTCAAAAAGTCAAATTTGTTGTTTTGATTTATGGCACTTTACAAGCCCGCTGACAGTTACCTGTTCACGATTTAAGCCGAGTGAGCGTCTCTTGCTTTTTCAGTAGCGCCACCACGGACCAAGGGTACGACTTAGCTACTACTTGCGATACATTCGCTTGTACAACCCCTTTTTACACGGGGCACATTCACTCACCTCACAAATAGAATACAGAAGAAGAAGAACATGTCCGACCCGGGACTCGCACCCGGGATACACAAATCACTGGGAAGACGCTCTACCCCTATGCAAGAACGCCGCCAAAAAGTCAAATTTGAAGTTTTTTAACGATTATATTAATTTATCTTCAATAATTTCTATACGAAAATGTAAAAAAAAAAAAGTGTTTTTATTCAGGTTTGATTCTTAATTTTGTATCTCACCTTTATCGTTTTCTAAGCTCGAGCGTGACTTCGAAATACTAAAAATGTTTTTTTAATTATCAAAACTAGAATTATCGATATAAATTTTTTCTAATGGCAAATTGTACTTTGTTTCTTAAGGTATTCGACTTGGTTGAAAATATGAATTTAAGTAAAAGGGTACCCAATTTCAAAAAAGAGGTACTTTTCAGCTTCCAGTGATATCTTTATTTTGCCTCTATGTTAGTTCGAAGCCAAGTTATAGCAAACTATTGACATGTAAGTGATGCTTATTTATAAGCATTTATAAAATTTTAAATGCATTTTCTGAATATCGAATTTTTTCATCATTTTACTGTACGAGTATCGCCATATCTCAAAAAATAATCGAGATATTTTAATGAAATTGATAATTAGTACTCGCTATGCTATGCAGAACGTAATGAAGTATTGTTCTAATGTTGAATGCCCTAAAAGTGGATTTATGATTTTTTTATTGTAAATACTGAAAAAAAATCCAAATTTCATATATTACGTACAAAAATTTTATTTTTGACTATAATTCTTAGATAATAGTTAGTTACAATCCAACATATATTGTACATGTAATGTTACAAGGAAAAATGAAAAACTGTAATAATTTTAGTTTTGGAAAATAAATACTAAAATTTACATCAAAATATGCTTTCTCTTCAAAAGCAACAAAATTATTTAAATAATTTCATTTTTATTCATAGTTTTATCCTTATATTAATAAAAAAAAAACATCATAAAAACATTATTTTGATATATTAAAACATTAAAAAAATAATGATGATAGATGCTGAAAAATCCCCTCCTAATCTTATCTAATACCTTAATAAGGAAATAAAATTGTAAAAAACGTGATTTTCACATTAATCTGAAAAGAAATCAGAGCCAATATCAGCATCAATCATCATTCATCTATAAAAAGATTTGCAATGGAATTAAGTCACGTGACCCCGGCGCCACGTGATATATGTTATCTAAACATATTCAGTTTTGTCCTTCTAAGATATGCAATTAGTTTCAGAATTAAATCAATATACTGATGATGTCGTATTCATCAGAACAATTCATCACAATTAGGGAATAAATAATACATTGTTCCTTTATCGTCATGATTTCCTAGATTTGATATTCGATTTCTGACATATATATTAAGCACATCAGATTTTATTGAGTCTGTTCTTTGTCACAAATATGAATAAATAATTGCGTTACGGATTATCCTTGAAGATCTATACTGAATCATTCCGCCTCTTTTGACCACTTACATCCAACAGTTAATTAAAACAGAGATGTTAACCCTAATGACCATATAATTCGCGTACATTTTAAGAAAAGTTCGTTTTTGTAACATGAGCTCTGATAGAAATCAAAGAGCGAAATCTTTGTTCCTGGTGTTATTAATTTTTCTTAAAAGCAATAATTAGCTTTCATCCTATAATTAGTGTGGTCTCTGATGTCTTAATAACCACTACATTTTTATCTGGGATAATTAGGATCAATAGATCCGCTGTTCATTTCATCCTTTGATTTTAAATTTGGAAAATATAACCACTCCTAAAAAAGAAATGAAAAGTCTTTCTACTTTTATCGAAATGACAATCTAATTTTCTGCAGAATGTTTTAGTTTGAAGGATTGGTCATTTTGCCTTTTCAATTGTTAACCTTTGCGCTTTATTATAATTATTATTTGAAGTATAGAAAGTCGTTAATTAAAAAAACATTCCATTTTTATAGTTGATTTATGGTATGGGACCACGTTCGGGACGAATTTTGAAAAACGTTTGAAAATTGTTATATTTTTTAATATTTTCATAAAAAAGATTGAAAAGACATCTATAAAATCAAAATATACCAATGAAATGCCAAAAGGTATTTTGAAAATTAGAAAAAAGGGTCTTTTTTTGGCTAAAAAATCATACAAACCAAAAATCATCTAGTTGAGAGATTTATTTAATGTGCTTAAAATTTTCAAATAACTTAACGAATATATTATCTAGTTCCTGAACTAAAAAAATAAGGTTTATTTCTATCTATTCGTTAAATATTGGCTTTCGACTGATAAATAACACGAAAGTTTCCATTTTTTTTTTCACATTGTGAAGTAATAAAGCAACAATAAAATATTTCTAAATAAATAGATTATTTATACTCCAGTTCAGGAACTACAGAACATATTGAGAAATTATTATACCAAATTTAAACAAAAAATTTGCATTAAATTTTAATTTATGAGATTTTTTGTTAGAAAATTCTATTATATTCTGTATTGAGAATAGAGCATCTAAAGATATAAAACAGCATTAAAACATACACAAATGCAAATATAAAAATCAGTGCCACTTCCCAAAAAATAGATTTAGAAAAAAAAAATACGGAGGGTTTTATAAAAAACCAGTTCAAACATTAAAAATATTAAATAAAAATATTCACAGTTTCACAAAAAATAGACTTTTCAACTTAGTCACCGACCTTATTACAAATAAATCGGTACAGTATAGCGAAATATGGATCAACTAATACAAATAATTAATCGAAATATGGATCAACTAATACAAATAATTAATCGAAATATGGATCAACTAATACAAGTAATTAATCGAAATATGGATCAACTAATACAAATAATTAATCGAAATATGGATCAACTAATACAAATAATTAATCGAAATATGGATCAACTATTACAAATAATTAATCGAAATATGGATCAACTAATACAAATAATTAATCGAAATATGGATCAACTATTACAAATAATTAATAACACAACAACTAAATTACAAATAATTAATCAACCAAATAATAGAAAGTAATTTAATTAACAAACAAGTATAATTTTTTTTGTCAGAAATTGTGCAAAAGTAAGAGAAAAATGTTTTAAATAACCTGGAAATTTAATCACATTTATAATACATTTTAAATTACAATTAATATTTGGATATTTTCTTTCTTATTCTTAATGCATTAATATCTGTATCTATTTATTTCAGTATCTCAAGTTTTAAAGATTTTTATTAATTTTTTTTTCTTTTTAGTATATTAATGAAATTTTTTCTTTTGTTAACAAATATTTTACACATTTCAATCTTTTGCATAATTTAGAATTCCTTAATATAATCGTCAAGTCAACAATTGTTTTCTCAAATTCATTACCAAACGATATTTTTTATATATGATAAATTTTTAATTAATTCGAATTAAATTAATTAATTTTAATTAAGTTAATTCGAATGATTGAAATTAAAATACGCAAATAATTTCATCGCAAATATAAATTGTTTGGCAACGGATTCTAAAATCCTCCGCGCTTTTGCTCATGCATTAGGATGAGTTTAATTCGACAAAATACTAATGAAACGAAAGATTAAAGGACGAGATGTTTACATTTAACAATAAAATTAATTCCGGAAATTCGCACATCCTTCCACGTTTCACTCCTTAATGAGATAGAATTGTCGAAAAGTGGTGGTCTCAGAATGCTGAAACGAACTGTATGTCAATATTTCAGAGTTCTACCACATCAGAAAAAGAAATGATTAGAAAATCTATTCAAAATTCTATCTCATCAAACATGAGATTTAGAAACATAAAAAAAGTCAAATTGAGCAAAAAGGAATATAAAATATTATTTTTTTTTTACATCTAAAGACTGTTTTGAAAACTTGGGAAAATATTTACTAAAGTAAATAATATTGTTCAACTAATATATTCATGACATTCAAAAGAAAAGAATTAATTTGCTATTGTCTATTTCTAGAAGTTTCATTTCTGTTTGAATAAATACATGAATGGACTTTGTATATTCACTCTGGATTATGAAAGCTTGCTTTTATTCCTTTCTTTAATGATATTTATGTTTCCCAGTTATTCTGTATTTGTACAACGAAGACAATGAAAATTCACTTTGCTTTCAACGTCTATCTTATTTCCTTTAATTTTAAAGCCAATAGAATTCTTTTTTTTTTCCTCATAATTCTTTATTTTGATACGTTTAAAGTATTTATCACGATTATTTTCAAATTTGTATTCAAAATTTGCATCAAACTACACTTAATGTTATCAAATCAGTACCAAATTTGATGTATTTAAGTCATTGCGTTTTGAATTATCGCGTTTTCATGCTTCTGAAATTACAGGTTAATAAACAGTCAGCCCTTGTATTTCGCTCAAAATGGGATAGACGTCTATACTAATTCTATATAGACTGTATTTGATAGGCTTCTACACAATTCTATTCTTTACTAGGCTTCTATACTAAAAGAATTTATTGGCTATTGTCTATTTCTATAAGTTCCATTTCTGTTTGAATGCATAAAGGGCTTATTGAATATTCAATATATATAGGATATTGAAGTTCATCTATGTAGCTCTTTTCGTTTCGTAGTTATTGTGCTAATTTATATTCGAACAGACGGATGGACAAATTTCTTCTGATTGGATTTTGTTCAAAATTTAATATATATCTACAAATTTGATTTTAAGCCTGTATAACAAATTTCTTCGTCCTAGCTCAAAGCATTTTTCAGTTATCTTTGTCACAGATAGATAAACGGAAATTTTCCAAAAATGTGTTTTTATAACAAAAATGTGTATTTATAATACCAAAAATGTGTTTTATTATGTGTATTTATAATACCAAAGATGTGTTTTATTGTGTGTTTTTATAACAAGAATGTGTTTGTTAATTCCACGTTTAATGTGTATCTAAAACGTGGAGACTCGTCAAAATCTCGACTTCGTATTTTTTGACTATTACTATATTTTCTCTAAACTATATATATGTGAAAGTAAAAAATTGTCTAATTGTGACTTTAATAAATCTCGATGTTTTGAACCTCTCTGTATCTGAAAAAAAAATTTTTGTATGTGAGCATATATAAAAATGTACATTTTTGTATGTATAAAAGAACTATGGGTGTGCGTGCGTGTGTATTTTAATTTATTTAAATATTAATGTGTAGGATTTTTCAAGCACACAACGTACTAAATCTCTAAAATTTGTCGTATAGACTTTTTCCAATATTTGTAGATTGTATAAAATATTTACTAAATTCGTCAGAGAGAAGCAATATTTTTCTTAAATATATACCGAGAAATATTGAATGTAAATTATTTTTATACATCTTTCTAAGAGAAATAACACATTCTTGAGATGAATTTGCAATAAAGAAAGATGGGTAACAATAAGAAAATAATCAATATATCATTATTTTATGCTTCTTTAACTCGCTCCAATTTTATTGAAAAACTTACAGAGGTTGTTATAGTAATTTTTTTAATCAATCAATGCTTATAATATTTTCTGTACAAAAAATAAATATTACGAAAAATAAATGCAATGGCAATTTGTATAAAAAAGTTTTCTTGTAACAAATTAAAAAAAAAAACGGATTACTTGCAATTGCATAAACTTGAAAACTGTGAAAATTAAGGAGAGAGAAAAAATCGTTTGGCTCATTAGTCACCTCATTAATAAAAATTAGTGAATAGTAATGTTTCTTTACGAAAAAAACTTCTAAAGCTAATTTATCAAACATTAGAAAAATAATATGTTAATGAAAAACAATACATTGCATTTACATTTATCTATTAATTGTTCCAAATATCTTCATATTGAAGCCAAATCTCTCTAATCAAATTAATATTATAGACATAAAAACCTTTTAATAGCATTTTAGCTTACTAATACATTAATGATGTTTTTAATTACATGTTCCTGCTTTTAGTAAGCAAATTAAAATTATTATATAATGAGACAATATTTTTTATATCAAGTTAATAAGACATTCATAGTTTTTTTCTGAATTAATCCTTTATTGCACAATAGATTGGTTTTAAATATATAAATTACATGATTCTTCGTAAATAAATATAAGTATTAAATGAAAAAAATAATTCACAAATGAATTCTCAACATTTTTTTCCCTAAGTAACTTTCCAAAAAAAATCATGTTTCATTAATGAAATTGTCCTCTTAACGAATTAAAAATAACATACTTAAGTTATTCATTTCTAAAAGATAAACCTTATAAAGAAAGAAAGGCTTCAAAAATGCTTATACAAAAATAATATATCGTCAATTATTTAATATTTAGGAGATTTTTTTATGAAAAATTAACATAAGTATTGCAATACAATTTGCCATTTGCTAATTGTATGATTTACGTAAATAATGTTATACATAATACATAAATAATGTGATTAGTTCTTTATTAAGGAGAAGTAGAGATATAGTAGAGAAGAGAAGTAGAGAATATATTTAGAGGCATTTGTAGAAAATTAAGACGCATTTTGGACCTCTTCATACTCACCGATTAGTTGCAAAATTTGATATGAGAATGTAATTTTAACCCTTTAAAGGGCCACTTTTTCTAGTCATATTATGTTAAAATATTTTCAGGCTTGAAATTAGAATAAGAAAAGGGATTCATTTAGCTTATTAGATAAATTTAATTTGATTAATTAATTAATTAATTAATTTGGTTAATTAATAATTAAGTAACAAATCAAGATACATCATTTTGTGTAAAATAAAGAACTAAAGCACCTAAGTTTCTGTCTTTCTAAAAAAATTTGTCAGAATTTATGCCAACCTACATAAATTCATACGAAGATTGATAAATTTGGTGGAAAGCATACTTCCCACGGCCCTAGAAAGGGTTAAGATAATATATTAGTTTTTTTTATTCTAAGTGTGTTTGAATGTTATCTGTCTATGTATTGGAGGGATTCATTCAGAAGTCATCTCACTCTGATATTTGGTTTTCCAATGATAGCCCGAATGCCAATAATAAAATGAATATTAGATTAATTACAAAATAACTATAATCGCAGTATAAACTTACCCATTTAGAAAAAGATATAACTAGTCAGCATTTACAGTAATACCACCATCACTTCTATCAACAAAACTCCTCTTTCTTTTCTTGTGACTTCCCATTCCCAAACATGAATTGCCCTCCGATGATAATTTTTTTTAATTGTACGATAATTCCTTCCTCTAAATTTTTTGCCTTTTTACTTTCTGGTGTATGTAGTGTAGAGAAAGTATAGTAATCGTCAAAAAATTCGAACTCGAGATTTTGACGAATCTTTACGTTTTAAACATCCCTAAGTTCGAAAACACATTTTTGAAAAATGTCCATCTGTGGCAGAAATAACTATAAAACGCTTTGAATTAGACAGTTGAAATTCGGTATACGGTCTTTAAACCAGATTTTAAGATTACATCAAATTTTGAGAAAAGTCTGTACTGAGAAAATCCGGCTATTCAAATATAAGTTAACACGATAACTACGAAACAAAGAGAGCTAGATAGATAAGATTCGGTAAGCAGATTTAATATCTATGGTGAAGACACCTGTCAAATATTGAGCCAAAGCCAAAAACGGTTTGACTGTCTGTTGGTCTGTACTTTCAGAAACATGTAAACGTAAACGTGATAGTTCAAACATGCAATGACTAAAATATATCAAATTAAATATCAGATTTTGTGATTACAAGTGCAGTTTTATATCAAATCTTAGTTTCAATCGACTGAGAAAAACATGTCTAAAGCATAAATTCGATTTTTGAATACTATTAACAGTATGCCAGGGATTATTCACTAAAAAAACTCGCCAATAATGGCACGATAAATTCAGTAAAAATGCCAAACTTTCGCCAAAATTTAATATTTCATAACTATTGTACGGCAGTATCATGCAAAATGTTCTCTTGCTTGACAAATTTATCAGACAGTATGAGGGAAAATTTTGGCGTATTCACTCCTGTTGGTTAATTTGTCATGCTTAACAGCATAAGCATAAATATGTAGACAGACAGTCACCCAGCTCAGGAATTTCGTTTAATATTTGATAACAATTTAGAATGCTACATTATGAAACTACACAAATTAGATGCATGACTGAATTTTTTTATTTATCGTTTTTATTTACATACGTATGGAAAAACAGACAAACAGCCACTTCCTGGAATGATAAAAAATACTTGATAAAAAGCTGCTATTTTGTTATTGCACTACATCTAAATTTCATCCATGTAGCTCATCACTTTTTTTTCTTATCTTGTTTCCAATTTAACAAGCAGAATTCACTCTTTACCTTATGATTCAAACACTTTATGATTCAGAATGTAAACTGTAGTGATTCATAAAAATCTCCATATCGGTTTTCTTTTTTATTATGATTTCAGAAATTGCTTTTTATATATACGGTAAAAGAGAAATTCATTGCACAATAAATGTACATCACAAAAAATACAATATCTAAAAAGACTTACTCACATCCTGCCAACAAATTTGACAAGACAATTAAGAAATAATTTTGTAATAAATTTATAAATAATTTAAAATTTAATAAAAATATTTATAAATTTATTAATTTAATTTTAAAATAATTTAATAGTTAAATTTTGAGATAAATAACTTAAAATTTTGCCAATATTTATTTGTATCACAAAACTCTGCATTACCGCGCAAATGCACCACTCCATAGTGTGAATCAGATTTTATATCGTATATTAGATTAATTCTGTTCAACAAAAAATAATTAAAATATGATCTGGACTTGAAAGAAAATTAAATTCCTTAAGATATATTAATACATCTGATTCACTCTAATGAATGCACAAACAAAATGAAAATATAGAATGATATCTGTAACTGCGTAATTCGTTGCTTCCATTTTCCTACAATCCGATAGCAAGATAATGAAGAGTTCCCAGACACCAAACAGGCATTGAATGAATGAAAAGAATAAACAGTGAAAAAGTGACACAAAAAATCCAAGAGTCACGGGGTCTTCTATGATTATATGATTACTCCGAATTACTCCGAAAAGGAAATGATTTTGACCTGACAAAGGACTGTAGATTCTTTTTTTTAATCTAGAATGGTCGATTTTATCTGAATACATCTGAGGGTTATTTTAACTATGAAAGATTTTTAAACAGCTCTGTTAGGAGCAGGATGGACTCATTATATGCAATAGTTTAACTATTCTTCAATGGAATTTCATTGATAGCAATTTAATGGGTACATTTTAGAATGATGTTACTAGATATTCCCTATCCAATGTCATTACATAACACATGATTCTTGTGCATTGAATCAGGAATGAGTATCCTAATAAGTATCAGAATCTTGTGTATTAATTTGTTCTGAGGCAATGCGTTGAAATATTGAAAGATTCGTGCCATGATTGAATGCTAAAATAATGAAAGATTCGTGCCATGATTGAATGCTAAAATACTGAAAGATTCGTGCCATGATTGAATGCTAAAATAATGAAAGATTCGTACCATGATTGAATGTTAAAATATTGAAAGATTCGTGCCCTGACTGAATGTTAAAATAATGAAAAATTCGTGCCATGATTGAATGCTCAAATACTGAAAGATTAGTGCCATGATTGAATGCTAAAATAATGACAGATTCGTGCCATGATTGAATGCTAAAATATTGGAAGATTTGTGCCATGACTGAATGCTAAAATAATGAAAAATTCGTGCCATGATTGAATGCTAAAATACTGAAAGATTCGTCCGATGATTGAACGCTAAAATAATAAAAAATTCGTGTCATGATTGAATGTTAAAATATTGGAAGAATAGATGAAAACACTAGATATTTATGTTATCGCGGGAAGCCATCTGAAGAATTCTCTGTCATTTTGGTATACTCAAGCATTAGTGTGAATGTTTGATGATTAACATCGCCCATAAATGAAAATAATTTAAAATGCATTATATTATTTTCCCCTTAGACCTATTACTTCCGAAATTTGGTATCATCAACAATGTTAATGTCAATACAAAAAAATGAGATTCCTTTATCTAATTTGTTGCATTATCAGTTATTGTATTTATATAAATACACACAGATTTATCATAAACGAACTGTATACAAAATTTAAAATAAGAAAGTATAATTTGTTTATCAAGTTTTGATCGTTTCGTATTCACGAAGAGATAGGCAGTAGTCCAAAACTTTACGTTACAGAATCAAGGAAGTCTGGAAAGTGAAATTAATATTATTAAAACCCCACATGACTTCCTTGAATGATTGTATTTCATGAGAATAACAATTTATCTTCAGAAACTGCGTATATGAAAAAATAAAGTAAATAAATATCAATACTTTGTTTGTTTATTGTTATAGTTTGGACAGATGAGGTATTTTACTATTTGTATTAACTAGATAGTAAAATATCTGATTGTTTAAACTAGATTAGAGTTAACAACTCAATTTTATGCTTAGAGTAATAATTTTCTATTTGAAGGCTTCTACAGCTAAATGAATGAATAGAATGAAACCACAGATTGAAATATACAGATAGAGTGAGTCATAAGAAGACGAATTTCAGAAAAAATTCCGATGCGGAAACAATTTGGTGCAGATGGAACCGAAAATAGACTTTCTCTGTGAACAAAATATTCCATCCAAGGTATGAAGTTCTCTACTGCTCATAAAATATCGCTTTGAAGGTTTGTAATAACTTCTGTTATTTCATCGTCTGACACCACTCTTCACCCTCTTTCATCTCAAATTCAAAACTTCTTAGAATAAAATTTCCACAAGTTTTTTTTAATAATACTTCTCTGTGATGCAGTAGATATTATATCTTCATATAAATTATTCCCTTTTTAAAATTCTCTAAAAGCTGCAGCAACTTCTATATATATTTATAAAACGCTATAACGTATGTGGCACAAGAATCGCTCTTATTACTTAGTTACAGAATGGCAACAACTCAAATGGAAACCTATCGTTTTGCGAAAGTTTCAGCAAACTGCTTTATTCAGCGTTTTTATAGCTGAACTTAATTCAATACTTGGCTAATTAAATAAAATTATTATATTATGAACGGTCTTGCCGTGTCAAGAACTTCATTCAGTCAGAAGATGCAAAAAAAATCAGAGATAAGCATTAGTCGGAGAATTTAATAATCGAGAGTGAAAAACAGACTTAACCATCACTATGAGTATTCGTATAGTGTAAAACAGCTTTACGAATAAAGCATATTGAGTTAAGATCGGCTTTCTGTTAACTCAAAATGACCAACAATATTATCACATCTTCTTTTCAGTATTGTACGGTATGTAAAATATAGAACATCTTGAAGATATCGCACATATTATGAACAAGTCAACAGTCAATCAAAGAACAACTGTTGATTGAATGCAATGTTTTTCATGATATCGATGTTGTCCCGTAAGCATGGGAAGTTTACATAATCTATCTAGATGGTACAAATTTTCTATCTTGTTCATGGCAACAGTGCCAAAAGTATCTGTTACTGGAGACACTAGTGTAAAAGACAAAATCATGGAATCTGTCTTCCGGTGCCTTTCATAATATCTATACAATTCTTTTCATTAGTTTTAGCTGCTGATGCCACCTCCAAACGGAGAAAGTTACTTTATGGCCATTCTGTAGTATATCATAGGAGAATATATTTTTGATTAATAGTTATATTTTTTTGGTGATTTTTATGAAGGCATTTTCATTATCAGTTTTTTTTCTGTTAAAAATAGTTTCATAAAACTTTTTAACAGTTATAAATAATTTAATAATTTTATTTTATTACACATTAATATCTGACAAAATATTAATATGTAAAGTATTAACATTCAACGTATTAACTATAAATCAATTACGTTCTTTTCTTGACACTTCTTTTGACTTTTCTATTTCAGTATTAACGATGCGAAAAATAAAACTATGACATAAATGAAATCACAATAATAAGCATGATTTCGCTTTTTTTTTCATTTTATCAACCGATTTTGGTAGTTACGGTTTTTTTTTTCTTTTCATTCTATTTAGCTTCAATATAATGCCATCATCTAGAGCAAGAAAAGAAAAACAGATAATCTACTTTTTCGGCGTTTCTATGAAATAAGGTTACCTTCAGATGGCGCTATTAATTTATCGTTTGCTATTTAACTTTTAATTAATTAATCTCTCACCATAAAAAAAAACACAAAAATATCGTTTGGTGTTTATAAACTTTGTTTTTCTATTTAATTATCGCCCTTTTGTAATAGGCAACTTCTGCTTATTTTTCAACAACCTTTTGTTTACTTTATAACCACACAACGACTTCAACTGCTTTCGTAAAAAATGTATTCTTCACGGAATATGTAAATATGTTGTAAACATTAGAAAATAATTTTAAAGCAAAACTGCATTGTATTTATTGAATTTTACCACATAAACAATAGCTTCTAGAATATTCCAGTAATAGAGAACTTGTGATTGAATTTCCTGCGGCTATTTATTTATTACCTTTAACTACCAAATTATAAACAAAATCATTTATTCCGCTTCTTCCTTTTCGCTTCTTACAGACATCTCGATAGAATATAACCTCGATATATTATATAATATAAGGAATTCTTTTTTTTAAATGTTGAATTTCTTATAGAAATGAAAAGAAATCTTTATATAAAAAGAAAAGACATTTTATTTCAAACATCATGCATAAATTTTATGCAAAACAATTTTTTTCAAAAAAACAAAATGTGTCAAAAATATTAATGATCGAGTATTGTCTCCTCTCAGATATATTGAATTAATAAAAGGATTACTTAGGATATATAGAGAACATTCTGGTTTTATTTTTACAAGGATGTCTGGCAAAAAACTCCATAGAGAAATTACGAAAGTGCGTTATTACTTTGTAAGAATCATTCAAAACCATTCCATCTATACTTAAAGAGAATGATGATAAAGACTGAAATAATGAGCATTGTTGGAGACAAAATAAAAAGCATAATAACATAGAAAAACGTGGTATTTACCGCGTAGTAATAGCAGATTGCTTACACGTTCAGTACATTATCCATCTGTTTCTTTTAGCCTCTTGCAGACATCTAAAAATGTTTTCTTTTCCCATTTGGGTCATTTCTTTCTTTTGTTCTCTCCTTTTACACCTTAAAGGGCCATAATAGTTTTGTACTAAGGAATCTAAGGATCGTGAAAATTCAATTTCCTTGTTATATGATCTTATAAATGTTGTCTGGTGTTCAGGTGTTCTCCATGTTACTTAAGCACATTTCAAAATTATGATGCTCAAATCCAAATTTAGAAACCCTTTTATAGTATTAAAAACAAAAGGTTAATAAAAAAGAAACTTCCATATCCATAACTTCTGAAATGAAAGTTATTCAAAAATATGTAGGTACGTCTAAAAATATAAAAGGACAAGAAACGCTGTAAACATATTACAAAATTAAATTTAAAAAATGTAATGCTTTAAATTTGTGAATTGTTTTTATTAGAATTTGAGAAATGCTCTACAAATAAACTAACATTAACAAATACTTTGCTATTTATATTATATATCAATTTCCTTTCCTTTCTCTCACAAAGTTTGATCAGAAAAGTATATAACAGAATCCAGCATAGTTGAAATTACTGTTAAAATTCGAAAGATATTTTTAAAATAAGTTTCAAAACATCGCAAAAATAATAATTTTGAATACAGGAAAGGCAAACATTTTATATTTTACGAAACAATTTAACAACATCCGATATTTGTATACAGTTACAGTTCGTAACAAAACTATTCAGCCTCATGGATATTTAGAACCATGCAAGTCACTGGAATTGTTCTTTAACTATTGACAAAATACTCTCCTGACTTTATTGGTCTCATTTGTTCTCATGTCTGCGAACAATGTATGGTTAGTTTTAAATTAATCCTTTCGCTTCCTGCAAAATTAGACGGCAAATATTTGCCAGTCCAAAAAATATTGCTCAGTTACTGTCGTTTAGAGAACTTGTCTTGAAAGAACTATCAACACAATCTTTTAAGATTGATGGATTTAATCAAAATCTTTTGTGGGAAAGCCTCATTTTGTTTGAAAAGAAAGTGAATTATTTTTCCATTGTATCCACGCCCTTAGCTACTTCATTTGCTGTTGGTGGAAATATTCTGTTAAGTGTTATTAAGTGAATTAAAAAATCTCTCCAAATCGATCTTCTTTGAGTAATAATTGAGTATATTATTGTTAGGTACTTTAAGAAAACTTTCATTGCATATACATTTTTAAGAGCCAACTGAATATATACTTAAAATAATTAGGAAAAACCATAGAATCAGTCCTCCATCCCTAATTTTGGTCAGAATTCGTCAAATTTATCTTATATAAAAGATCATGATATCTAAACATGTCATTGGTGGTCGTCTCTCACACATTAACTTCCTATTTTAGGTAGAAGTATTAAAACACACTACTAATGAATATATTCTGCTTTATAAGAAAAATACGACAGAGCTTCCCAGCTCTAACCGCTGTACAAATTTCGCCATTTCTTTTATTTCAGTTGAAAGTGCATAACATCCATGTACTTCGTCAATGTTTACTAGACCATTAAACCCCACTCCTTCAGTGTGTTCTATTTTCTAGAGATATTGCAAAATGAAACTTTGTTAGAGCCTCCAGCTTCAACAACTGGACCACTTTTGATCATTCAATCTCTAATTAATTTCGCCACTTTGAAATACGAATGGTCTATATTTTTGAGCAAGTGTAATTTGAAGTAGTAGTTCCATTTATTGTGATAAACTGATATTCATCAAAGTTGGTAGGCATTACTAAATTATGGCTATAAATGCCATAGTCGAACATCTAGTCGCTGAAGAAGGCTTGTTATTAACAAAAATAATATAAAAAATTATTTCTATTTTTGGGAGGTAATTTTAAAATAGATTTGTTAGCATTAAATCTTACGAATTAGAAATCAGTTTTAAGTGTATTGAGAGAAATTTGGAATCACTCGCGTTTAGAAGCGATTTAAGAGTATCCATCCACCATCTTTTGATTATAACATATCGCGTCTAGGAAATCGTTAAAAATATTGTCTCTTTAAAAAAAACCGTAAAACTATCCATCATCGTGCTCTTATTTACCTTACAATATTTTTCCACTGAGGAGTGGGGGCGCATTCAGATATTAGGATGAGAATCTTCCGGTGTAGCGGTTGGTTCTTGCCACCCGGGTGGGTACAGAAATTGTAGGAGTCGATTACCTCTTAGTTATGAAGGGACTTGCTGCCCACGGGAAGAGTTGTGTCAAAGCCAGTGAAGCTCCTTAAGATTCAACCATACTTCCCACCAGTGCTGTCGTGGCAGTCCGGTCAGTCATTTTAATCCATGTACCATAGTTGCAGGTCGGGGGGGTCAAATTATGTTTACCGTACGATATTGAAATTTTCAAATGACCAGATGGAGGGAATTTATCGGAATTCTCACAGAATTTGGTAAGGTCGCGGTGGTCTGGTGGTAAGGTCTCGACTTCGGAGCCGGAGAGTTTCAGGTTCGAGACCGAATATACCGAAGAACCGTCGTGTAAGCGGGTCTGGTGCATGTTAAATTCGTCAGGGTCAAACGTCCTCCGGCTGGTGTGGTGTGGAAGTTTGGAGACAGGTGCCAGCTCAGATGTCGCCTTCGTCATCTGACCGTAGTTCAAAATGACGAGGACCGTCCCAAAATAACCCTAGTTTTGCTTTAAAACAGGACGTAAATATAACTAATCAAAACAAAACAAAACCCAGAACTCGGTGAATACAATCGAGCTATTATTTCGGTGTTCACGCTTAGTTTGTTAAAGATCCCATGCTGATTATTTCAGAAGTTAGTGAGATATGACTTATTTTTTAAGTGTTTTAGCATAAAAGTTAAATACTTTCTGAAAAATTAAAATCCATATTATAAAGACAAATCCCAACACTCATTTACAAATCTTTACAGACCAGCGTGATTTGAAGTGCCGAATTTTTAATTTTTAAACCTCGAACAAGTCATCAAATTCGTTCTTTAGGCATTGACAAAATACTCTTCGAACTTTTATGGCTTCTCATTTGTTCCCTTGTCTTCGAACAATGATGGAGTAAAGAATGAATGGCTGGTTTTTAAAGTAACGCTTTCGCCTCCCAGAGAGTCAGGCAGACAATATTTACGAGCCAAAGAAATGTTGTCCATTTACAGCCGTTAGAAATCTTGACGTGAAAGAGCCATCAGCACGCTCGTTTAAGATTAATGGATTTAATCAGAATCTTTTCAGGAAAAAGCTCATTCTGCTTGGCACGGAAATGAATTATTTCTATGCTATATCTTGGTGGGGGAATATTCATTTATTGGTGCAAGGAAAAAAATTGTTAAGTGTTGTTAAGTCAATAAATAACTCTTTGTGTATTGATCCTTTTCTTTAACTTGATGCTGATGTTGCTAGTGGATATTTTTAAGATATGAGCGCTGTTTTCAAACTAAAGAGTAATCAATAAAATACGAAAGGTTATAATTATGTTCTATTTTTAGATAAGAAATTGAAAACGTATGGTTTGCTATTATTTAATACTTGAATTATTTGTCTGGGTAATACTCAGAAAAGTGGATTTAGAGTTAAGTTGAAATAATCAAAGACGACTTTATTTAAACAAGAACAGATTTCCTACGTTATGATAAGGAATTTTATATTATGCGTATTATTATCTTTGCATTTGTATTTCAGAAATAGTTCAGAATTAGAAAAGGAGCATTTAGTTTATAAAAGAAATGAAAATGTTTTGATCACACATAAAAGAACGTATTAATTAAGCATCAGTTATACAAGGAAGTATCAATGTACGAAGTAGAAAAGATAAATTCTGAAATAGAAATTGATTTTAAACAAGAATAAAATATTCCTCTAGGAAAACTAGAAGACAAAGGTAGATTCCTCTACATTTAAATTACTATCTGGCAACATAAATTGTTGGTGTTAGAAAAAGTCAATATTAGAACTTAAAAATCATTTTTCAGCCCCTAATTTCTAAGATATTAGAGTTATCGAAAACCTTCAAATTCAAAAGTTGTTCGTCCTTGATAAGGCGTTCATTAGCTTTATGGGATTTATTTTTCTATCTTCAAAATAAAAAAAGTTGTAGCGAAATGAAAATTTCAATCCCCACCATTTCCATCCCCTTTGAGTTAGATAAGCCATTTACGAACTTGTCCGAGATTTTTACATTTCTAACAATATATTCCAAACCAGTTAAAATTCAAACAAAATTACTATAGTTATCTTCTTACCAAAATAACATGGAGAAAGAAGGTGGTTTTGAGTTCTAGGGACCATGATCGATAAAGAACTGAAGAAATGTTCCCGAAGTCTTGTCATGAGCAATATGTAGTTTTCCTATAGAAATCTACCTACAATGAATTGGGGAAATAGTTGCTTTACAGACTTTAGGTCTCATTACTCAGAATTTAGGTGTAATAATTTGACAGTGAAAAGCCTTCATTCGTCCAACGATTTCTTTGAAAATAAATCTCAATATTTAAAAAAAAAAAAATGTATATTGAGGTCTTGAAATTACTAGGTAAATGCTATCTTTACGTATCAAATTACCAGTTTCCTTTTATTTTCAACGCTTTATAGAACCAAAGTATAAGTTTTAAAATTATTACCTTTAAATACAGAACTATCCATTAAAATTTTTATATCCGCATCAACTTGAGAATAGCGACAACGATAGTCACAAATTTGGCGTCTAGGTATGGTAAATTTACCATGTGCTACACGGTAAAGTCGATTACAATGCCATCTCGTGGCAAACAACAGAGTTAGCATTTTTATCTCAAAAAGGGTATAAAGTATAGGAATAAAAAGTCATTTCCTTTACAAAACTATAGAGCGTATTCCAGTTAGAACAAACGGATGCTTTGTGAACAATAATATTAAGAACAAAATGTGTAAAATGTACCAAATGTTTGGTAGGCAATTTTTCCAATTCTGTGATATAATAGCTGGTGACAACACGAGTAAATATCATCTTTTGAACTATAAAGGTTTACCATGATGCTTTACAGCATTTCTAACATAAAAAATAAAAGCATCTGCTAATAATTAATAGTTTTGATTTATTTCTAAGGATTTTTCTAGTGTAAAAATGTTGAATCGAAGACACAGTATAATTTTGTAACGAGTCCCCCCCCCCCATATCATGTACCATTTTTGAGATCGAAACCCTAACTCTTCTGTCGTTTGCAGCAAGATGGTGCTTTATATAATCTCATCGTGTAGCGCATATTCATTTTAATATATTTAGACACCCAGTTTGTGACTATCGTTGTCGCCATTCTCAAGTTAATGAGGATAGAAAGAATTTAGTGGACACCCTCTATTTAAAGATAATAATTTATAAACTCATATTTTGGTTACATAAAGTATTAAAAATAAACGGATATTGGTATTTAATTTGTTAGAGATAATTTTAATAAACAGAAAAAAGGTACAAATTAAAAAAGGAGTTATAAACTGAAATCATTTTTCGACATATCAGAAAATAAATTTTCAGATTAATATGTCAATTCGAGCTTTAAGCAATATCCAGTTCTCTCGCCTACAATGACTCGATGACGCCACTGTGACATGATGATTGATTATTGTATGTATGTTATGACGTAAAGCGCTAAAAGTATTGCGTAAACAAGAAATTATTAGAATGGTTGTAGGTCGGTTATGCTGCTCCTGGCAGTGACCAATTTCCTTTTACTGTCCAATCGCCAATGGGCATCCGGTATAAAATACAAATCCAGACAGGCAAAATAAAGGAACAATTAGGTCCAAACACTAAATGTCACAGTCGTTGTGAAAAACAGGATTTAATTGTTTGTTACTTATTATTTTTAAATGTTTAGCATTTGAAATAACGTTTCAAATGCTAAACAAATAATGTTCAAATAATATTTAAAAAATTGTTTGTTAAGTTATTTATCTAATCAGGTGCGGTTTCACATTGCCTGAGTATATTTTAAGTTTATTTTTGAAATTTCATAATAATTTTACACCGTTTTACTTGTTTTCGTTGATCTTCAAGCAGTGAAGGTCAATGGAATTAAAGTATCAAACATCCATCCATCCATCCATCGTTAATAAACGGCCGGAGAGACAATTCTACCTTTCTGATTGTCAGAATTCTCATTCTTTTAAATTTCCAATTACATATTATAAATGACATACTATTTTAGATGATAAATATAAATTCGATAACACGGAATGAATGATTTTTTTCAAGAAATTGTAAGTTTTTGTGAACTTTTAAGGAGTGGGCATTTACAAAATTAAGGCATCAGTCATCGCTAAAAATGCTTTGAAATAATAATGACATCTTTCAAACTGCTTCTTTCACTTATATGAGATTTATTTGTAAATTTGTATTGATATATTTCAAATTACATATTATCTTATATGTTTAATACTAGATCAATTTCAAGAGATGAGTAATTTCTTTTGAAATTGTGGATTATATCCGAAAATTAGTGCAAAAATTATTAGTAATTATTTTTAATTTCAGAGTGTACTTTAGGAGAATTTAGTTGTTATTTTATTTTAATTAAATTGTTTTGCCTTTTGGCTTCTGAAGGTAGCTTAAATCTGAGTGGAGCTGTATGCAGATAATTCTTTACTAATGGCAAACTGAAATGGACTAACCCATCTTTTTCCCTCTCAACAGGTGGTAAAAAAATCCACAGATGTTAATATTGATTAACACTTCTGAGGTTGAAAATCTCCAGACGATATTTTACATTAGGTAGTAATAGAAATTATATGCGGGGAAAATATAACGTTTTTTCACTTTTTATATAATAATAAGGATTTATAATTTTTTTTTCAATGCAGTTTTATTAAATATATGGAAACAATTTATTTAATTGTAAAATCACCACAGTTATGAAATGAACTTTTCCATTGATATTTATATGCATTTTATTAAGTACTTCCTAATTTCGAACTGTAAATATATCTTTGGTTAATTGCATTAATTTTAAAACAAAAATGTTGTATTCATCAAAAAAATGCGAAGTTGAGATTTTGACGAATCTCCAACTACAAATCTCCCTGAATCTGAAAAGCAGATCCTTGGAAATGCCTGTCCGTCTATCTGCCTGTCTATGTGTGGACACAATAAATAAAAGCGCTTTGAAATACACTGAAGAATATGGTATATGATCTTTACACTAAATTTGTATATTCCTATCAAATTTTTGAGTGAACTCTTTACACTAAATTTGTATATTCCTATCAAATTTTTGAGTGAACTCTTTACACTAAATTTGTATATTCCTATCAAATTTTTGAGTGAACTCTTTACACTAAATTTGTATATTCCTATCAAATTTTTGAGTGAACTCTTTACACTAAATTTGTATATTCCTATCAAAATTTTGAGTGAACTCTTTACACTAAATTTGTATATTCCTATCAAATTTTTGAGTGAACTCTTTACACTAAATTTGTATATTCCTATCAAATTTTTGAGTGAACTCTTTACACTAAATTTGTATATTCCTATCAAATTTTTGAGTGAACTCTTTACACTAAATTTGTATATTCCTATCAAATTTTTGAGTGAACTCTTTACACTAAATTTGTATATTCCTATCAAAATTTTGAGTGAACTCTTTACACTAAATTTGTATATTCCTATCAAAATTTTGAGTGAACTCTTTACACTAAATTTGTATATTCCTATCAAATTTTTGAGTGAACTCTTTACACTAAATTTGTATATTCCTATCAAATTTTTGAGTGAACTCTTTACACTAAATTTGTATATTCCTATCAAATTTTTGAGTGAACTCTTTACACTAAATTTGTATATTCCTATCAAATTTTGAGCGAAATCCATAATGATGAAGTCAGCTATTCGAATATAAGCTAGCACTACAATTGAAAAACGAAGAGACCAAGATAAATAAAATTTGGTATGCAGATTTATCATTTATGGTATAGATAAGCAGAAAATTTGGAAACAAATCCATCAAGGCCTTAACTTCCTGTCGGTATGTACTTTCACGAGCATATAAAAGCAATAATTTAAATTCATGAAATTTGGTATATGACTTTATGACTATAATTATAGTTCTGTGACAAATCTTAGTTTAATTGGTCAGCAAAATGTCATCCAAAGTAGACATTTGGTTTTTCTGGTAATTTTGCGTTAACCGCATCTCATAGATTAATCGTCAAAAAGAAAAAGTCGCAATAGAGTGATGCTAATAAGCTGTTTCATAATTGTGATTTGTCAATGGCATGTGGTTAATGATACATAAGAACATTAAATTAGAGAGTAAGCGATAATTGTTGGGAAAAATCATTTCTGTGTTCCTTTTTTTTTTTTTTTTTTGTATATATGTTTCTGATAAAACAATCCAACTTGAATCTCATCTTTAATTTTTCTATTATTGCTTTTTTCAATAATTTGAATTCAAACGAATTCCTGGTGATGTACACAAACTTATAAAAAGTAAACTATGCATATTTTAAAAAGGCGCTTTGGAAATGTGCAATCAAATCAAATCTAAACTCAAATTTTAACCCTTTAAAGGGCCATTTTTTTCTAGTCATATTATGTTAAAATATTTTTAGGCTTGAAATTAGAATAAGAAAAGGGATTCATTTAGCTTATTAGATAAATTTAAGTTGATTAATTAATTAATTTGGTTAATTAATAATTAAGTAACTAATCAAGACACATCATTTTGTCTGAGATAAAGAACTGAAGGATCTAAGTTTCTGACTTACTAAAAAAGTGTCAGAACTTATGTCAACCTACATAATTTCATACTAAGATTGATAAATTTGGTGGGAAGCATACTTCCCACTGCCCTAAAAAGGGTTAAATCAATTAAATGGAAATAATAAACTTAAAAGAAATATCAATTTTTTGATAATTCTGTCCATAATTTATAAGTAAATAGATTTATCATTAAGAACTGAACTGTTTTATAAATTTAATTATTGAACCTTTTTAAGCTTCCAGGAAAGAAATAAGGAAAACCTCTATCTTAAAGGATAATTATTTCATGCCATTTGACACGGTACGGATAGCAGTTAAACAAAAAATAAAAAATGGTGCTCAATTTGATTTATAACTGCAGGAAAAATAAAATATCTTAATTATTGCAATGTATTCTTTTGAAAAACCAACATCAAGTACCCTTGAACATTAAGTTGCTGTTAAAAATACTTCGAGTTCATTCCATGCTTTCAACAATGATATGTTATTTTCTTCTTTTTTGAATTATTTTGTCGCCAAAAAAATAAAATTATTTTACGCCGCCCTAAAACCTTCACCTTCGCTTTTATATGTCACGCATTGCTTTGATGCCAGACTCTACACAAAAGGAAATAATTTACGGAAATTAAACTGTTTTTAATAATTATTGTTTTTGTTGCCAAATCTTCTTTCTAAAACTCACTCATACTTATTGTTTACCACGACTAGGTTGTGTAAATCTTTCGTCGCTGTAATCAACGTACGAATCTCAACTCCAAACGAGGAAAATATAAAGTCTAGAAGATGAAATTCGGTCGTCGTGGTTGGATAGGCTTGAAACAAAGGCATTTGAAGTAAACTTTAGCTTCTTTCTTTTGTTTTGCTTTATTTTTCTTATTGCTATGATGGATACCATACGTCGCACAATGTCCCTCCACGGTAATTTACATCTACCATCTATTTTTAAACGTAGAACTCGGAATAATACCCTAACATTAGAATTATATTTATTAATAATTGTTATTTGTAAGAACTTTCATCATGTGCCAATGACTCATAATTTTGCTTTCTTGTTGATGACGGAATTCATGCTGTCTTCTTCACTTGAAGTGTATTGGGCATTTTTAACTGCATACGTGAAGCTTTTGTCCGCTGTGATTTCATCAACATTTTATATCATGTTGTCAGCCACCACATGCCTTGCGTATAGTTTGTCAGTTGATGACTTTTTGTGGTGTTTTCGAAAAACCTCTCAAGAAGTTCGAAGAAAATGGACTGTTTTCTGCAGTACTTTATTTTCGGTTGCAAAAGAGTTTATTGGCAATGCAGTTTATGCTGCCAGCTTTGTGCTTCTTACCTCCTTGCAAAAATATATCCTTACTTCAAGAAGATCCTCAACTATTCTTCTAAGCTATATACTGACTTATATATTGCACAAACTTTTGTATAATGGATACTATCGATATTTGTCCTCAATACTGTATGTGATGGTAAGAACAAGTTACTGGACATCAATCGCTTATCGGTTTTTTGCTTATATAATAATGATCAGAGATATGTTAAATTTATCCATAATTATTAAAATGCATCTAAATTTTATTTTAAATAATTCCACTTTAATGTTTTTATCCGCTATTAAAGTCTTAGCTCATATGTATTTTGTATTTTGCCTTCTGATATATAAATCTTCTAGTATATTCATGTGTATAATCTCAAATTTATTCAATTTATTTCATGTTTCTATTAACTTTCTTTCAATAATTTTTGTTGAAGTTTTCTGTCTACTGACATTAAGTCTCTTATATATATTTTCAAGTATCAAGTTTAAATTTATTAATTATTTACGATCAGAGAATTTTATTTTCATTGTTAAAATATCAGAAAACATACTACTTTTTATATATTTCATGATCATTTACATTTTTCAATCCATTTTTCGCCTTTGTACTAACTTGTTACATGTTTATTTAATATTAATTACTAAAATGATCATCAAACTACGCACAGTTTTCTCTTTTATTGGTTTTTATTATTTTAATATCGTTAAAATGTCGGTTTCCTTTTTATTAAGCATTGATTTCAATTCCCTGTGGGTACTTTTCCTCAATATCTGCATTGTGTGCTACATATTATTTTACTTAATTTGCCTAGCTATAATTTTATCTGTTAAAAAATTGTTTGTTGCTTTTAAATTTTATTTGATTACTTCGACAGCAGTTATTGATAAAGTTGGCTTTGTTATTACTAAAATTTTCAACTTACAACTGCAATGTTTGCATAAAGTACTTCTTATTTTGTACTATTTCAAGTTTTATACGCTTTTTAAAGATGTATTACATTGTATGAAGATTTTATTATCAGTTACCTATTTTTTATTGTACAATCTAGAAAAGAAATGCCTACCCATTATTATCCCTTCTGATTTATTTTTCTTAATTAAAGTGTATTTAGCTCAATTTTTAATATTTAAATTTTTTTCCTTGATTCTCCTTGAATAAAGTAAACCTTTCAACTGTAAAGTGGAAATTATATTGAGTATGTCGGTCTATTTATTAAAATATTTTTTCAAAAAAATATGAAAACAATTTTAACTAAAAGATTATTAATTATTCTATTCATTTTTGAATAGAACACATTTTATTCAGAATATTATATTATTTCCAGCTATTTTCTGATTGAATATTTAATTTTTCTTTAATTATATTCATGTTTTTTTTGAAATATTGTTTTCAATTAATCAATTCAATCAATCAATTAATTAATCAATTTTTTTGAAATATTGTTTTTAATTAATCAATTAGTCCTTCATAATTATTCCTCATTTTCTCATTGCCGTTTATGCCTTTTCTTAAATTGCTTTTAATCATTTGTTAGCTGGTTAATGTAATTAATTGCTTACCACAATTTTTTACTTAAAGAAAAATGTTAGAAAAAATTATTTATGTAAATATTTTCTATTAAATATTGACTATTTTATTGAATAATGTTTTCAATTAATTAAGAATTCAGAAAATTATTTCTGATTTCCTTTTCTCTGTGTCACATACATTCATTTTTATGTACAGGATGACCATTTTAGTTATGATAAAGTAGTTCATTTCTAAAGCATTAGAATTAAGCCTATATTTCCAATTGGAAAAAGGCTTTAAATGATTAAACAATTAAATGTTGTGTTGTTTCTGATATTAAATGTAATGTTGAAAAATTGCAAAATCTAAATTCGTATTCAGTCCCTAGATTCATGATATCTTAACCTGAGACCATTTCACAGCTGTATCAAAGAATATGTCCTATCCACGTTTCCCTGAGGTTAAAAATGTTGCTGATTGGTCTGAATAAATGAAATTCAAAGTTTCATAATTTGGTCAGTTGTTGGCCCTAAAATTGAGTTTTTTGTTTAATGTACCAAAAATATTTTACTCTGAGTAGTATTGAGTAGGATGTTCCATAGAATTGAGGAAAAATCTATACAAAGATATGGGTTTTGTAATTTTTTTCAGTATTATATTTATCGGCAAAAACAACAGAAGACTCTTAAAGTCATTTCAGTCATTTTTACATATATATTCTGCCTACAATAGTTTAGACATAAGTCGTTGAGGCCACAATTAGATTGAACTGTGGATGCCCAATTCCAACTAGCACATTTATGTTGTACAATTTTGTAGGATATAAAACAATATTCGCAATATTGTAAAACATTGTTAAATATAGAATAATATAATATGATATCGCACATTATTATGCAACAGGCTTTATTACCTGTGAATATACATTTTTTATCGAAAAATAAAATAAGATTTATAAAAGGTAGTCTTACAATTCAAAAGAAATTATTCATAATAGTGTCTTATAACTTAATTTTTTTTTTAATATTTAGACGACGTACTTGTATTTACAAATGTAAAATAGGCAAAAATATATTTGCAGTTCAAATATTCTGTGGAAAATAATGTTGGCAAAGTTGCAGCAAAGAAAAATGAGATGCATGTTACTTGTAAAACAAATGTGGTATCAAGTGCCATAGACGGATTTTCAAAAATAACTACATAGATGTATTTCAGAATTTGTCTTAACACATGTAAAGAAATAAATGATTTTCTAACTATATTTGGCTTTTGTATCATTAAATCCAAAGAAGCCAATCGAGCTCTCTTAAAACTGCTAGAAGAATCATTGATTCTAGTGATGATTTTTCTCCCATACAACATGCAAGTCACGAAGTGATATCATACCCAGATGTATTGAAGTAACAGCAGTGACTACAATCCCGTGTCATTTCTATGACGAGAAATGACATGTTGCTCAATGTTTTCCTTACTATAATAATTTTTTATAACTTCAAATAACACAATACGGAAAAGAAAATGTTATGTTTTAGTCTGGAAGATTTTCCATCAGTCATTTACTTCGTTTCTGCTTTTATTTAAAAAGTAAACTTACATTCTTCAATTGTTTTGATTACCATGTTGATTGTAATCATTTATCTCTACATTCGTGTCATTGAGTGATCAAATTATATTTTAGCGCATGACATTTCAATGAATAAGCACATCTTCTCTATCTATCTCTACTAATCATAAAGAAGGATATATCTGTGTGCCTGTCTCTCTCTCTTTTCTCTGACTGTGCATGTATGCATGTATATTTGTGTACGTGCGTGTGTGTAAGTGTGTGTGTCTCTCTTTGTATGTGAGTGTGTGTGGGTGTGTGTCTCTCTCTATGTATCTCTCTCTTTGTGTATGTGAGTGTGTATGTTTATGTCTTTGTGTGTGAGTATGTGTGTGTGTGTCTATGTCTCTCTGTGTGTGAGAGTTCCATGTCCAACCAACTGTTTGAATAATCGTAAAGATTATAGTCGCAGCGGCATGGATAGGTGTTATGTTATGTGTGTGTGAGTGTGTGTATGTGTCTATGTCTCTCAGTGTGAGTGAGTGTGTATGCGTGTGTGTTTGTGTGTGTATGTCTATGTCCTTCTGTGTGTGTGAGAATGTATGTGTGTCTATGTCTCTGTGTGTGTGAGAGAAGGTATGTGTGTCTATGTCTCTGTGTGTGTGTGAGAATGTATGTGTGTCTATGTCACTCTGTGTGTGAGTATGTGTGTGTGTCTTTATGTGTGAGTGAGTGTCTCTTTCTCTCTCTCTCTCTCTCTCTCTCTCTCTGTGTGTGTGTGTGTGTGTCCCTCTCTCTCTATTCTCTGTGTGTGTGTCTCCTTCTGTCTCTCTCTCTCTCCTTCTCTGTGTGCGTGTGTGTGCGCGTGCGTGGGTGTATGTTTGCGCTCTACCAGCCACACCATTTGACACAGAGCTACCAAACTTGGCATATATATATTGAGGAGGGTGGAAATGTGTACCCTGGATTGAAACTCTTGGGATTTTAATTACTTTAAAATTACGTAAAATCCGTTCGCCTTTACCGTGGTAATATCCGGAAATATCACAAAATAAAATTAATTTTTACATCACCTTAAAATTCAATCAAAAATTTATATTTTTACTGTGACTAATATTTTGATGTATAATATTTTTTATTCTTAATTAATTTTTCTAAATACTTTAAACTTAATTTACAACAAAATATTTCATATTTGAACTCATAATTGTTTTGTCGTTTTCATAATTGTTACTAAGATAACTTCCACAATTTTTTTCCTTGAGTTTCAGCATCAAACTTAGATTCTTTTTATAGTATGGAAAATATTTTAGCCATTTTTATTTGAGATCATTGCGTTGGTCCCTTTTTTCTCCTTGTGACATTTTATTTTTTTCCTTAAATACAATATATTTTATTTATAGCATCTTTTCTGCGATATTTTTAGAATTTTACAGTTGTAATATTTAAAAAAATCGCTTTTCACCTCTCTGTTAGTCTTCTTTTTTTTCCATATTGATGACCAATTTTTGACAGTAAGCTTAGAAACTTTCAAAGTGTATTTTATGCTTAAAATTTTATTTAATTATGTTTATTTAACTAGTTATTTATTTAATTATGTTTATTTAACTAGTTATTTATTTAATTATGTTTATTTAACTAGTTATTTATTTAATTATGTTTATTTAATGGGCAATTATCATTCATTGCCATTAAATTTAAAATCATTTAATGGGTTTAAAAGTTCAAGTCTGAAACCACTCATCGCAATGGTTTATGAAGTAAAATAAAATTACGAACTACGCTTAGAATTAAATTACAAAAATGATGGTGCCAAGTAGTTCTTTCTCTGTACAGCTAACGAAAGTTACAGGAATGTTGAACAACCACACCATAGTGTTAATGTGATTACAATGAACGGGACCTATATAAAGGAGCATTAAAAGAATATGCAAATATTAATAAAGTTTTCGTGTCATTTTCTATAGTTGAAGATATCTAACATTCTGTAAGTAGTTAAAGTTTTCGTTAATATGTTCAGATATTTCGTAAACTTAATATAATTTACTCGAAAAAAAAGTCATTTTGAATCTTTGGATTTAAAGTCATGACTTCTTTGAATTACTGATAACTTTCATCAATAATCGCTCTTCCTTTTAAGCTTATCGCTTTGAAACAAAAGTAAGTGTGATAGCTTTTAATTTTTAATAATGTCTTTTTTACTTTCTCGTCTATAAAACATAGTAAAAGTATTGTAAGCGTCAAAAAATTAGAACTCGAAATTTTGACAAATCTCCACGTTTTAGACCTTTCTGAGTTCGAAACCACATTTCTGGAAAATGTCTCTACCAGTCTCTCTCTGATAAAGATAACTCAAAACGATTTAAACTGAAATTTTGCAAAGTGTCTGTTCACCAAATTTGTATATATCTCTAAAATTCTGAGCAAATATACGAGGGATTAATCGCCAAAAAATCCCCAAGATTCATGCGATATATTCAGTAAAAAACTCTAGATTTGCGTCAAAGATCTATATTTTGTAACTATTATTTGCCATTGTCATGTAAGGGATAACATGACAATGGCAAATTATAATTAATAGAGAGTATTAGAACGTATGCGAGAAAGTTTAGAGGAAATCAATCCTGCTATTTATTTCGGTGTAGTTGTTTGATAGTTTCGAAGTTATAAATTTTAAGTGAAAAATAGTTAGAGACTCGATAGGTAGTTTCGAAATTCTTTTTTAGAGCAAACAATAGTAGCAAAGGTAAATCTGTTGCAGTTGGTAAGGAGAATCCTATGTACATGATAAACAAACGCCTATCATACTGATAGATACAGATATGAAATGAAAAACATTTTTTCTGTGGAAATTCCTTATCCAAAAATTGGTATTTATTCTTTTTGTTTTACTTAAGTGCATGGAAACCTATTCAACATGGAAAATAAGCCAAATTTTGATATATTGATCACTAGCCGCCTTTGGGGATCAGTTGATTCTCCTTTATGAATGGTTGCTAAAAATTTCAATTAAGTATTCTGTGTTAATATGCCTTAATGGTCTACTCATCAAACTATTTTTAAACTCCCAATTTTGTTGAATATGTATTACTCACACTATTTTAGAAGCCCTGTACTGTTCTTTTTTTTAAATTTTATATTGCTTTGCATTTTCCTCTTTTCTTTCTATGTATGCAATTATATCAGAGGAAAGAGCAGCAATATTCGAAAAAAGAATCAAATTCGAACATTTCCCATTTTGTCTGATACTAAAATTAAATTTTAATTGTGAATAAAACAAAACTTTCATTAAATTTCTGAAAATTACACAATATCGAGCAATAAACAAAATAATCCTATCTTGGTTATTAACAACGAGAAAAAGTAGAATTAAATATTAGTAACAAAAAATAAATCGGTTTGAACTTTACTTCAACAATTAAATATGATATTGGAAAATACGCTTAAATTATTTTTTAAATGATTAAAAATAGATAATTAATTGTACAGAAATTAAACAGCCTAGGAGCACATTCAAGGCCTTCAAACTATATAATTATCAAATTTGATGATTCTATGTTAGACAGTCTGTTCTGTAGAGTGTCAATGTACACACAGGCGCGCATTTTCCTTCCTTCTTATTATTCGAAACGCCATTTTGGTGATCAGCTGATTCAGCGTGGATATTGGCTACATTGAATTTCACTTAAATCATTTAAATATAATTTCATGACCATGATTTCATGAAAATATTAAATGCTAAACGGTGTTATTTCAATTGTTATTTATGTTCTTTACATTGCACATGAACTTTTCTAATGGAGGACCAGTTCCATGATATCATAAACGTCAAAAGTTTACTTAATTTCTAAACAATCAAAATTTTAAATAAAAATTTGAAAAAAATGGCTTCTTATTGCACATTTCCACCCTCCAATGTTATTCTTACCTAGTAGCTCAGTGTCAGATGGTTTGGCATGTAAAGCGCCAACACGCGCAGCACACGCATTCATCTTTATTATTAATAAACAATCGGGGAAAAAAGTCAAGGTGAAATATTAGAAGCAACAATGAAAAAGATTTAAGTTTCATTTCCACAATGAAATAAATAGTTAAAAAATTTTGGTTTAAATATTTTTAAATTCATTAAAAATATCAGAAAAACTATACGAGAATTGAATTGACATCGTTAAAAAGATATATATGTTTTAAGTTTTAAAATGGTGTAAAAAAACAATTTTCTAGTGTAATATTTTTGGAAGTTACAGTGAGAAAAGGCTCAAATTGTGCTTTATTATCAGTTTTTTAAAGTCTTGATTAAAATTTCTGAAAAATAGCTCCAAAGTGTACATTTCCGATATGCGCGCGATGCTTTTTAGTTTTAAGTCAAAAGATCTATTCTGTACAGAATCAACACGCACGCACATTCATCTTTATTATTAGTGGAGATCTACAGGTGGTGGACAAACGGTTGGATCACAGAAGGCGGCTTGCTTTCTAAATAAAGAGTTTTAAATCTATTGTTTCACTAAAAAAAAAAATACTAAAATTCGTGTAAAGTTAATTAGTTAAAAGATGTGTTGACAGCTATGTGTTAAGTGGTAAAATATGTGTTGACAAATTTACTAGATTCACTTCTGATTTTGAAACTACAAGAAGACCAATTTTATATATTCTCGTCATTTTCAACCTTAATCTGGCTTGTAAATCGACATCTGAGATGGTATCCACTTTTTAATCTTCCGTACATTGTTAATGATCCCAGTGGTTTTAACTTTTACTCGTTATTAGTACCGGATTTGCGACTTCTCTTTGAACCAATTACCTTTTAAATCGTAACAGAAAATGAATCATTTGTTCTTCGATACCTAATACTTTCAGCTGAAGATTAATTCATGGGTGTTCTTCATTTATTTTAAATCATATAAATCGTAACAGAAAATGAATCATTTGTTCTTCGATACCTAATACTTTCAGCTGAAGATTAATTCATGGGTGTTCTTCATTTATTTTAAATCATATAAATCGTAACAGAAAATGAATCATTTGTTCTCCGATACCTAATACTTTCAGCTGAAGATTAATTCATGGATGTTCTTCATTTATTTTAAATCATATAAATCGTAACAAAAAATGAATCGTCTGTTCTCCGATACCTAATACTTTCAGCTGAAGATTAATTCATGGATGTTCTTCATTTATTTTAAATCATATAAATCGTAACAAAAAATGAATCATCTGTTCTCCGATACCTAATACTTTCAGCTGAAGATTAATTCATGAGTGTTCTTCATTTATTTTAAATTTCATATATAATTTCATTATTATGTTCATTTCTAAATGTTTAGCTTGAATTTTCTCAAAAAATATAGATTTAATCACTTTTCATCAGGCTTAGTTGTTAAATCGTTTGTAAACAGTTTTTTAAGTAGAATTCCTATTTTTGTAGATTGCATAACAATGACGGCTTTTTGCGATAGTATCCCCCCCCCATACGCAATGTTTATCTTAGGACCAGTTTCGGCGTTCATAACAACTCTATTAAATGTAAAAAGCAAATTATATCATAAAACTCAATTCTGTCCCCTTTAGTTTCAATAGCTTTAATTTTAATATACAGAAAAATTTTGGCAATAAAAAAAATTAAATATACTATCTTGTGTAATATAAATTCTCTTACAAATATATGAAATAATTTATAAATGTAATTTATTTCGGTGTGATTTTTAAACTGAAAAAAGAATTATCAATGAAGAATAGAATGCATCATTTCTCAATACAAGATTAGAATTCTGAATTGGTTACCACAACTATAAACCTTATCCGTGTAATATGAGTAACTACATGCAAAATTGTACAATAGGAAATCAAAATGGCTTAAATATCACATTTTTTAAAACTAAAACAAGTTTTCTACTTTAGTTGAAATAATAAAACTCTGTGAAAAACCACTTCCACTATTTTGAAATATGTGTGGTAAAGTGATGAAAAGTTTTATCTATGTTTGTTTGTTTGTTTGTTCCTGAAATAAAGCAGATGATGTAATGTTGCGGGAAGAATGATGGCACCATTGAACTTGTAGGTGTTGTTGACAAATGTTCTGATTTTTAAAGTGGTGATTCATTCTTAAAACTTTTCTAATTAATCACCACGAATGGCGACTTATGGCGGCTCTGAATTAGATGGTTTCTTGTGAAATATTTTTTTTTTTTTCTTATTTCACAAGAAATTGTGAAAATAGATTTTGATAAACAAATGTGTTTCGCTTCTTAAATGTTAAAGTGAAGAAAAAAAAATAATTCGAGGAATTTCAAAAATACTTCCTTTTTCAAAAAGAACTTGTTATTATATGTTTACATTTTTCTTTTCTAAAAAAAAACCTATTTTTATAAATATTTTTAATTCAATACGCATGAAGGTCACTGCGGTTATGTAAGAATATACATTCCACTTGTTCTTCCACGTGTCTGAGTCGAATTCAGTCAAATTGTGAGCATTCATTGTTTAACTCAAAAGAAAAAATACTGTTAAGTTTTCAAAGTACAAAAATTAGTTAAATACTCAATTACTTGGAATTTGTGGGGAATTTTGCCTTTTCTCCGCCTAAATTTCAAAGCAATATATCCCAAAATAAATGTTTTATGACATCTTAAAATTCAAATTTTATTTTTTAATTGCTGCCAATTTTATTTCCACTAGATTTTCCTTAATTCTTTTTTTTATTTATTTTTCAAAATTTAGTAAAAAATTGAATAGATGTAGAGGATTTGAATGGCAAATTATAAATATGGCATCCGATGATACTCAAAATGGGGAGACTTTGAACCATTTTCTATATATTTTATTATCATGTGAAAACATGATGTTGTTTTGGCTTGAGGTTTTTGAAGCCTCAAAATGCGTAATCAACAAATTGTTGAAGCCTCAAAATGCGTAGCTAACAAATTTTAGAGATTTATTTATTGGCGAAAATATTACAGCACAAAATTGATTTTTACATCATATTGAAATAATCATTTCGATGATACTAGTGTTTTGATGTATAAATTAAATTTCTATTTTTAAATATATAATTAAATCATATTTTTCAACAATTAATTTCGCACAAAATAAAAATAAAATTTAATCTGCACGAGCATCGCAAAAAATTAGCTTTTATTAACTTGTTGCCATCTCATTTACAAAAGCTCTGATTAAAAAATAAGTTAATTACTACTGCAAATTAAAGCTAGAAAAATGTAATTTTCTGCATGGGATTGTATGAAATGAAATAAATAGAAAATGGGATATTTGACAGAAATGTGATAACAAATTGGCGAGTTGTCGCTTTTGAGGCATCAATTTTCCGCTTTTAGGGTTATTAGAAAATAATACGAATGGTGTCACATTTGGCAATTTATCGCCAACTAAAGTTACAATTCATTTCCAAATTATTCATTCTCTGAATTTTTACGAATTGTCTTAATTAATTTAAATCATTAACCAGTTTAAACCTGTTTGAAATAATAACGAGACTATCAGGTAGCGCATGCGTCGATATTTAAAAAAAACGATGTTTTTTCCCTAATTTCAAAATCGATCGAGATCTAAAACTTTGTTTGCCAGATTGAATGAAAATTTGAAAAATTGAAAATAAAACTTTTAAAAAAATGATCACTATATATATATATATATATATATATATATATATATATATTCAGAGAGAGAGAAATCTCGTGATTGTTTTGAACCGGTTTAAACTGGTTAATGACTTAAAATAATAATGACTTAAAAAATAATAATGATAACTTGAAATTTGCGATCGTAGATTTCCTTTTTATTTATTTTTTTCACTTATCTTCATTATATTTTATTGATTGATTGATAATTTTATTTTATTTTTTAAAAAGGTTTTTTGCAACAAGTATTTTATTGATTTAAAAAAGAGCCACTCTTTGTTACCATCTGGTTTGTCTAATTTACAGGTTGCTAAAATTTTCAATTAGATATTTTATGTATAATATTCTTTTATATCTCGTTTAGTGAATTTCTCATACCATGTTTTAGACACTGAAATTTCTTGTCTTCTTATTTTTGTTTCAAGATGAATATAAACAATGAATAAAAATTATTTACAGTAAGATAAAACTGTGTTTCACAGGGAAAACTTTTAAATAAAATATATTAAACGTAATATTGGGTTGACTAAGAATCATAAGCGCTTGTCAAATTTATTGCAAATTTGCTGATTTATGTTTTTAAAAAAATTTCTGCTTATTTAATGAAGTTGGTTCAATTATCCTTATTTATTTATTATTATTTTTTTATTATTCTATTGGTATATTCAAGCATTGCTACTTCTCAAAAGACAGCACAAATATCAAGAATAGATACAGTGGTTTTAACCCTTATTAAATGCCAAAACATATCTGAATTTATCGAAAATGCTCAATTTTGTCCGCTTGGCATTCCATTTTAATAATTTGAAAAAAAGTAATAATTTTGTAAATCTAAATTATTATCTCTAGAATATTAATCTCTCTTGCAATTTATATAAAACATTCTGTCAATACATTTTGTTTCTATGCCCATATTTAAAACTGAAAAAAATCGGTTAAAATTCCAATCCACTATTAGCTGGGTACTTTTTGTATAGCGCTTTGAACATAGATTAAATGAGAGAAATGCATCTTTTAGTTGGTGAAAAATTAGTAGTAAATCATTAAACTGGGATATCTACAGTTCATTTACAATTATATTTTGATTAAAAAGAAATTGAACATAAACTATTATTTCGACCTTGCTCAAAAATTGGCACTTTTATGTCGATGAAATATTGAAGTGTCTTACATATTTTTAATTATAATGTCTTACATATTTTTAATCACTTTCTGAATATTTTTTTAATTTTTAATTAATGTTTAAGATTTTTTTTAATATTTAGTTGAGTTTCTTTTTCCCGTCGTGTTACCTTCAGCGACTCTTGCTTGATTTTTTTTAATTCTTATTTTTTTAAAGATTTTTTTTAATACGCCAATAAAAATTGCTTTTGAAAACTTTATTATTATTTTTTACCATATTTTCTCATTTAGTCTCTAATATCTTCCAAGATTCATCACAATTATTAATGCAATTTTTCTATTTTTTCTTAAACTAACCACCATTGCACTTCTTGTAGGGAAACAAAATGAAGTAAAATCAAACAGTTAATTAAAACCTAATTTTTTTAAATGTTAATTTTGCATTTTCACCAGAACTTATCCAGAGAATTTTATAACTCTAGTGCATTAGAAAAGAAGGAAAAATCGATAACAATGTTCCGTCTTCATAAACAGGAAATTTAACATGAAGCGCCAAGTTATATAAAAGTTATAAAAAGAAATTTAAACTGATTCTATGAATTGTATTCAATAAAGCATAATGTTTTTTTTAGCTTATAAAATTTTCCTCCTATAGATTAATAATTTCATAATTGAGGGGATAATTGCAAGAAATTATCTCAGTGTTTTGAATTCAATGAATCGTGTGTTTTTTGTTTTTTTTTACTTTATATTTTTTGCAATTACATAAATAATTTAATAATTAAGGACACAATTGCAAGAAAGTAACTTGGTAATCGGAATTCAATGAAGAATAATATCCTTTCGATACCGAAATTTTTAAAAAATTCGTGAATATTTAAATAATTCCACATTTAAGAAGTTAACTACAAGAAATTAATTCAATGAAGTAGTTCAATTCAGTAAAATTTAAAGTTTTAACAATTCCAACAGCTTTCTGCAAATATATAAGCGTCTTTTTTGTTAATAATAAAGAAGGTAATTATAAAAGGCTATCAATAAATATCTGCGCATTACAAAGATAATTAGAAAAGAATAATAAAAGAAATACAAAGTAAGAAAAGAGTAATAAAAAAATAAGAAAAATATCTTACATTTCAAAACCTGTCATCAAATAAAGATGCAAAAAATGATAATCATATGTAAATCTTTCCAAAAATTTATTGTTAAAAGAGTAACATCGTCGTGAGACAACTAAAAATATCTATAATGACTTGATGAAAAATATATATATTTGTGTTTTTTTTTTAAGTATTTCAAGTTTCTTTAATTTTTTATTAAACGCGTAATGCTGTATGAGAAATAATATGAAGAATATACTTAATTAAATTTGAAAAAATCTAAAAGTAATGTTAGTGCGTATAATTTGTTTAATTTTAGAAAGAAATTAAAAAATATATAATGTAAGATTTATTGAATGATTTGATTCATTTTATTTTTTTTTATTTTTTATTTTTTTTATATTATAAAGCTTCGAAAGGCATGTTTTCAACAATGTCTTATTTATTTGTAGAAATCTTAATTTATTCAAATCGGTAAAATAATTTACAGAGATTACCGTTTCTCTTCTAAAACATCCTTGCAATGTCAGTTTTTGGCGTATATCCTTCATTGGCTTTCAAGGGCACATTTTGTAAAATAGAAGTGTTTTATCTTGTCATCAAAGAATGTGAATAACTTATATTTTCCTATCAAATATTGAAAACTTTTTACTTAATTTGCATATAGATAGATGTTCATAAAAGATCATCTTGGTATCCTGAAGGATTTTATCCACTTTCTTTCCTCGAAGAATTTTAATCTGGACTTTAATAAAACTAAGTATTTTGGGAAATTCAGGAAGAACTTTGTTAATAGACGGCTTTTCTCAAAATGACTAGGAATGCAAAAAGTTCTTAATGAGAACAAAGAAAAAAAAATATGATAATCCTCATTCTTTTGTTTAAATTTTTTTCTCTTGATAGCTTTTGAAATGAAATTCTGTGAAAAAAAAGCAACATGCATTACTAAATCTGATATAAATGAATGTATGAATAAAAAATATCAATTTTATAAAATTATTGTTGGATTTTAATGAGATGTAAGAACTGTTTAGGAAATATTTCTTCAAAAAAATGTTATTAAAATAATTATAATTCTTGATAACTGATGAAAAAAATTATTCTGCGTTTCAAATAATAATAGACATTATGCTAGAAGAAAATATGTGGAAATATAATTTGTTTTTATCGTTTTTTAAGGCGATGAATAAAGGTTTTTGTCACCAAATAACAAAAAAAAATAATAATAAAATTTTAGAAAAGGCAAAGTAAATAATATTTGAATTACAAAAAAAGAAACCCTACAATTCTTGTTAAAGATGATAGATTTTTAATGTTTAGTGTGATTTCAATGTTTTTTATGCATCTTTTTTTTCTTTTTTTTTCATATATATATGTTGTAAAAATCGGTTAATCTTTTGCGATATAAATTCATTTGAAGAAACCTGTATAGCGACGTGCAACTAGTATGTCATTATAGCTCAAAAATTAATTTCTTTCTCATTTTTAACATTGTTTCCTCAGGTAACGCATTTTTATCTTAGTTAACCCTTTAAAGGGCCATTTTTTTCTAGTCATATTATGTTAAAATATTTTTAGGCTTGAAATTAGAATAAGAAAAGGGATTCATTTAGCTTATTAGATAAATTTAATTTGATTCATTAATTAATTTGGTTAATTAATAATTATCAAATCAAGACACATCATTTTGTGCAAAATAAAGAACTACAGCATCTAAGTTTCTGTCTTTCTAAAAAAATTTGTCAGAACTTATGCCAACCTACATAAATTCATACAAGGATTGATAAATTTGGTGGGAAGCATACTTCCCACGGCCCTAGAAAGGGTTAAGTAACTGTTTAAATTTTCATTAGAACGTTAATGTCTTTGGAGAATGATGTTGTGCAAATAACTTTTTTTTTTTTGGTTTTACCCTATTTCTTCTATCTTGTTGATTATGAATTAATTATTAGCATTGTTGTTATTTATGAAAACTAAGTATAAACTAACTTTACTTACATTTCATACTTGTATATAATAGTACTTATTTGAATTTATTGTATATTCAGTGTGTTTATATGCTTTGTATTGATTATTTTTTGTATTGGATTATTGGCATTAGTATTTTTATTTTTTATTTTTATTTGTATTAAATTCCGTATACCGTTACCCGTGGGGTAGAGTGAAAATTGTGTTGCCATCATTTTTATTAATGCTGATATAATTAATTGAAATATTATTTTTCCAAATTAATTCATTTAAGGGAAATCCAATATGTTTTTAAAAAGTTCTATAATTTTCTCTTTTTTTATTCATTTTGAATTCCAAAACTTCCGAAAAATTGTAGCAGTGAAGTGAGACTGCCCGAATAAGTTTTCCATAACTATGCGCAATCCATTTGTCAATAATATATATATTAACAGTTTGGAATCCAATGAATAGAGCGACTAGGTAATGATAAAAGTCAGGCAAATCATTTTTGAATTTAAGATAAGTGACTACGGTAAAAAGTCGATTTTATTAATATTTTTAATATAATATAATAATTTATTTAATAATTTAATTAATATAATATATTAATATAATTATTATTTTTAATGTTCGAACAGGTTTCTTTATAAAACCATTAGAATTTTATTTCTATTTTTTAGGAAGTTATACTTATTTTAAATCTGTATTTATATACTTTTTCATACTATCTTATATCTTAATATGCTACTCTCTCAAATCTTAACTTTTGAGAGAATTTTCCTATGAACAACCTCATAAATTAAAATCTAATGCATATTTTTTGCTTATATTTGGTATTAAATATCTCAATATGTTTTGCAATTATTGAAATAGAGAATAGGTACTCTATTCGTTTAGAAATATTTTATAATGGCTTTAGCGCATTAAAATGTGAAAAAAATGGAAAATTTCGTGTTATTTATCAGTCGAACAACAATATTTAAAGAATGGATAGAAATACACCATTTATTTTTACTCAGAAACTAGATAATATTTGTCTGAAGCTATCTGTTTTTGCGACTTTAAATGCGGTTTCATGTCAAATTTTAGTTTCAGTCAGCTGGGAAGAAAGCGTCTGAAATCTTTATTCGGGTTGGGATATTTTTAACCGTATGCTTCGGGTTCATCACTAAAAAAACTTGCCAAGGATCGCACGAGATATTCAGTAAAAATACTAAATTCAGGCCAAAGTTTAATATTTCATAACTATTGTAAGCCAATGCCATGCAAGGCTTTCTTTGGCATGAAAAATTTTTTAGAGAGTATGCGAGAAAGTTTTAGGGAGACCAACCTACTGGTTAAATATATTTTTCTACGGTGCTTTTCATTGTTACAGTTCCTGTATTTGTGCATATCAGTATTGCAAATATACTTAGCACTTTTTTCTATGTGTGCACGTTACATTGGCTTTAACTAAAAATAAAATTCTCAATTTAAAACAAAGAAAGACGAATCAAATCTAAAGCATTACCGTTCTAGGATGTTTTGTATTAAGCATTCAGACTATTTTACTTTTTTAATGAGATATAAGTCCCTGTGTTACTTTTCATTAGTTTGATGTATTTTCCAATTAAAATTCAAGCGTCATTAATTCTAAAAATAGCTTAAATTGTCCAAAATTGTGAAATGTATTTGACTTTTTAAAATCTCTTTCTTTCTTGATTTTATCACAATATATTGTGATCTGCTATTTAGAAGCAATTTCTGAAGTTTAGTTATTGATGTTCTATTTGAAAAGAATAATTGACAGACACACAAAAAAATTAAGTATTGCATGCATTCGTCGAAAAAATTTTAAGAGATAGCTTTAATTGCTTCTAATTTTTTTTAAATGTAACACCAATGGCTAAATAATTCTGTGTTCCTTTTTCTATCAAATTTCGATATGCTACTGCTTTAATTCAGAAATTAATAATTATTTTAACTCATGATAGATCAGGAACCCTTCAATCTTGAATAATTAAACAAAGTATTGAATTAGTTTATCCTTATCTTACTATCTTTATCTTGAAGTATCTAGTATTTTAATATGTTCTAAAGATTGTCCAAGATAAGTAGAAATCAAAAAGAATGTCTACGGCGGAAAAAAATGACATATTACCAGGCACTCCTTAACACACCCTATGAGTTCCATACTCTTCATTCAAAAGAACAATATCACAGAAAACTGATTGACAATATTATTACGAGAGATAAAAGTTTTTGATGTATTGATTGTTCGTAAGTACTATTAGATCTTTTTTCATGAAAAATAATTGGCAATACCAAATTTTATCCTTTGTCTTCCTGGTGTTTTATTCTTTCAAGCAATCATCCTAGGTAATCTTGTGCATGCCCTTTAAATGAAATTCTGCATGAACATGCACGAATACATGAATTTTCATAGCATTTGATAGATTTTGAAGATGTAATTTTTTAACTATATTTAATGTTGAACAACATTTTTGTATTACTTATAAAAGAATAAGTTTTGGAATTATTTTAATATAAGAATGTAGCAAAAAATCATACCTTGTGCAAATGTTCAATTTTATGTCACTGCTAACTGATGCACTCAACATTGGACGGAATAAAATTTTCATGCTTTTTTTAAAGAAAAAAGGGAAAAAAGTTGTTTAATTAATTACCACAAAATCTTCATTAGAACCTGGTTTATACTTCAGCAATTTGGATAAAAATTTGAAGTACTTATAACAAATAATTATAGAAAAGTTTAAAATTATAATATAACAAATCAGCTTTTGAAAGCTTCGAGGAAATGTGTGAAATGTGAAAAAATATATATAATATGTATACGAGAAAATGTGAGAAATGTATGAGAGAAAATGTATATAATATTATATATTTAATATTAACGCTACAAGCAATTCAAACGCGTCCGTAAAGAAATACTTTTAAATAAATCATCTTAAATGCAAAATTTTATTTTAAATAAAATAATCAGCAAAATACATCTATTAAATATTTTTTTTATTTATTTTTTTATTAAAATAGGAAAAATATATTTCAGCAAAATCTTTTACTTTCACTTAGTTTTTCAAAAAATTTAAATCCCAAACGATTTTTAAAAACATAAAAAAAATATTATTCTATTTAATTTTAATACTAATTTTAAAAACAAATTTAAAACAAACGATAACTTAAGTGAAAACTTACAACTTTAGAATACAAATATGGGCATTTTTAGGAATAAACTTCAATCCCTAACTCCTAACTGTTTAATTTTGTATACTTTTTTAAGCAACAATAAACTTTAAAATGTTAAAAAATATTTCGAAAAAAAATTCCTCATGTTAAAAAAATAACTATTTTTTGTACCAATAAAATAGAATATTTTTATTTAATTATCTGTCTCATGCTTTGGGTATTTCAATTCTTTTTTGTAAACATACCTCAGACGCTGTCATAATGTTGTTGTCGCAATAATGCTATTTTCAAAGGAAACATTTTACTTAATAAAAAATTTGCCATTTAATTAATTGCCATGGAACCATCACTGTCAACTTCCTTGTACTCTACAAAATATGTAAGAAAAAATTCAAAATAATTGACGTTTCAGTTTTATTTATATAGATGATATTACAGATTTATTTATTCTAAGAACTTTTACGCGCCTTTTTCATTTATCTATGGAACCAGTCTGTAGAAAAACATTGCATTCATTTATTCCATTTTTCTTTAAATCAATGATTTTGTTTCTTCTAGAAAATCTTATTGATTTTAAAAAAGGCTGAATGAGTCTTTCCATTAAGAATAGATCGATATACCTAAAAGATTGCTTTCAATGTTTCTACGAAAATAAGTATTCATTCACGAAGTTGTAAGTTCTGATTAGGTAGTTAAAATCAGTAAATTTCTATTTTATTTCATCTTGGATGACTCTTCTCATTCTCAGCACTGTTTAGTTATATGTGTTCACATTAATGCATGAACATCCCAGTGCCAAATTAACAGCATTTTTAAACCTGAAAGGAATGTCAATGACAATAATTTAATCTATATCAGTATTTCTTAATACATTGACCGACATCTGGTTATTTTGTAAGCGCCGTGTAAGCCAAAGTGACTGGCAAAGTAAACTATGTTTGAGCAATCGTTCAACTCTACCGCTCATACTTTGTGTTTTTCATTATATGAAACAATCGACGTAGCAATTCTGGATACTGTTGCTATTGAACCAGACAATATTATTTGAAAGAAACATAATATATGCGCATCTGCAGTAAAATTATTCCATTAGCGCTGTGCCAGGTAATGTCAAAATAGCTTCAAAATTTCATTAAAAATACATCAATACAATAAAATTCTAATTATGTTTCTATGTCCTTACAAAATAGATTTAAAAAATAAATGGTCGTTTTTCAACAATTTGTATAAAATTCTATGGCAATCAATGTGCTATATAAAAAAATTAAAAGGTTTGATGCGCGTAAACGTGTAAAATATTTCATTGATATGACAAAAAAAATTATTTTTCGATGTGACAAAAAACAATCACGACTTAAATTCTGAGAAAAAATATAAACGTGTAAAATATTTCATTGATACGACAAAAAAATTATTTTTTGATGTGTCAAAAAACTATCAGGCCTTAAATTTTGAGAAAAGTATAATTTTTTAATAGTGTTCTGAAACTTTAAAACGTTGTTAATGTTAAGAAATTCAGGCTTTCTCACTCAAGAAATTATATAAGTTTTGACTTGTTTGAACGTTAAACTAGGCTATTGGTCAACTTTAAAACTGCATTTATACTTTTATGAGTGGGCGTTGAAAATCATTATCACTAAGATGGGAAAATGTTACCTGAACTTGTAATTCAATATCGCATAGCACCAAAATGACAAAGTTTTGCAACCGGTGCATCTGATATATCCCAAAACCATAAACAGATGAGTTTCCGAGGGAATCAGTCTCATATCCATAATCATTTGCTCTTCAAACTGAAATTTAGTGACAGAACCACGATTCACTTTCATTATGCAATTTTCTACAAAAAAAAAAAAAAGAGCGAAATTTGTAGAAAATCAAAAGCTTGAAAGTTAATAAACCAAAAAAAAAACTTCTTCTTTAAAAAACTACGAGATGCCTTAGAAGTTAAAAGTCTCCTTAAGTCGTATATGATTATTTATTTTGAATATTTACGGTTAAACAAAATAAAATGTTTATTTTTACAATATAGATGAATTAAGTTGATCCAGTATCTAATAAATATGCTATATCATAAATAAAATGTATGCATTATAAACCCTGTAACTGATAATTACAGGGTTTATAATATATATAGACATAAGCCCTATACTATGATAATTTTTGTTTTAAAATTTTTAATAAAGAGAAACTGATAATTAATTTTTAACTCAAAATTTACAATTTCAATAATATTGTCACAAATTATTTCGCAATGTCAAAACATCCAGAGCGTATTTTGAATCTTATTTTCGAACAATTGTAATCAAAATTTTACATAGAACATCAATTGTAGTCATAGAATCACATACCAAATTTCATATATTTGAATCGCTGGGATTTTGAGTTATTTTGAATTATGATATTTTTAGTTGACAAACAGCCAACCTGCTGCTCCATTTAGCTCAAAATTTAATACTTATCTTCTCATAACCTATTAGTTATGTGTACCATATTTTTTCTATTTAAATCCCACCGTTTTGCAGTTTTCGTGTTAACTTCTATTTGGACAAATGGCTACAGTGACTTTCACAAAATGTGATAGAACTCTAAAAATCTGGAACGGAGACTATGTACCAAATTTCATCAGTCTAGCTCAATTCATTTTTGAGTTAATTACCGTGATCACTGGAAAACAGATATAATTAAAAAAAATGTGTTGTATTTTAGAACTCAGGGAGATTTATCAAAAGCTCAAATTCAAATTTTTTGACAATTTTCTCATTATATACTTTCAAAAAGGGGTTTTGATATGAAAAAGGAAAAAAAAAGGCAGAATTTAAAATTTATTGTTCTTTCCACCGATTTGCTTCAAATACAGAAAATAATAAAAGATAAAAGGATGTTATTAAAATAAACTATTCTCCTTAAAAATTAGTTAATACAAATAAGCAGAATGAAAAATTCATCTACAAATTAACTATTTAAAATTCTGCAAAATAATTTTGATTTCTTTTTTAATAGATATTAAAAAAAGTTTAAAAAAATCGAGAAATGCTGCGTTAATATACAATTTTAAAAATCAATGGCGACTTTCCTTTCCAAAACATATGCAAAATGGCAGTTTTTATCCTCATCTTTATCATTAGAAATTCTTTTATACTTATAAAAAAATCCATGCAATAAAAACAAATTCCATAGAATTTATCGTCAACTTTTACCATTAAATCTAAACATGAATACTAAAGAAATTTTGAAAAAGATCATTGACTCATGCAAAAAAGAAAAATAAATAAATAAAAAACAAAATGTTCCAACTGCAACAAAACATTGAAATCGTAAAAGAATCCCAATTTAATGGAAAAAGAAGACAGACGCTAACAGAGAGACGCAGCATTCTTTTATCCTCTAACACAGACAATTGAATTCTTCTCCTACCCAGTCTCGTGCATAATGATACTCTCTTAAAGGGAAAATCCTGCATTCATTATGTATGAATTATGCACGTGCGAGCAATCTGAATATTTTCACTCATTATCCACAGGATACATAAAATTATCAGAATGATTCAGATTGTGACTGTTTTTCATCCATTCCAAGTACAGATGCACCAGCTTAAAAAATATGATGATTTTTCGAATAAATTTCCTGTGCATATTACGATAAATCTAATCGCTAAAAAATATATTCGAAACTTCTGAAAAATCGTTTGGTAAAGCTTAAAAGAATTATTTTATTCACTAAAAATATCTTACGCTTGCTTTTTTTTAATATTTGAAAATGTGTAGTAATATAAATAAATATTATATTTATTAATAATATTATAATAAATAAATATTATATTTATATTACTACATATTTATTCCATTTTAAATACTATTTTTAGCTAAATTTCAAATTTGTTCAGATTACTTACTAAGAAATGTCAATGCAGAAAAACTTCTTTGATAATCCTCAATAAAAAATAAATATATAATAAAAATAATATATAATAAATATATATAATAATATATATAATAATATGTATAAAATAATATATAATAAAAATATTGATCCTCAATAAAAAAAAACCTCCGAAATAAACCTTAGATTCAAATCGTGATAAACTATATGCTTCATCTATAACAGGTCTGAATAAAACAAATCAATTTAAATTATTTTATTATAAAAAGAAATTAAATTGTAATATTTCCTTATGCTTTTTCATTTTTGTTCACCTAGTTAGCAAGAAAATGCCCCAACTTTTGATAAACATAAATATGATAGTTTTTTTTATAATTGCGATGTTTGATTTTTGCCGTCTAATGGTATCATTATGGATAGAATTTATATGCTTTAAAATTACTATAATTACGAATACTATGTGCTTGCGTGTTGTGGATTTCTACAAGTGCTCACTTTGGTTAAGTTTCTTACTACCTGCGCTTCTGGATTTCTTGATGGATAAAGCAACATTTTAGTTTATTCTTAGGTTGGAATTCTTTCAATCTCCATCCAATGGACAATATCTACAACAATATTGAAAAGAATATTTGAAAATACATTCTCTTATATGGCTGAAAATGCAATTTTTTTTCTCCATGTTTACCCTATAATGAGTCGAAAATTGGATGAGAAAAACAAAAAAAAAATCACAACGATTGTGTAATTACATATGACTGAATACTTATCACATCTTATCACATTACAATGAATATTTAAAAAAATATATCTTTTAGTGAATTAGAATCCACATATCATGTTACGAACACAGTTATAAAATATTATTTTTTTATAGCTTTTGTTTTTTAATCTCGATTAAATAGTATCTGTAAACAGAAATGTTAAAAATAAAGCTAAAATATATAAAATGTTCAGCAAAAGTTCTGCAATAAATTACTTTATTGTTTAGACTACAAAAGTTATCATTACTCGCTTTGCCATTGAGTTTTGTGTTTTTACTGAAAATTCTTCTTTGAGTAACTTTTTTTTTTTTTTGATGAATTAGAGTAAGTCTTTGCGTTTTAAAATTTCAGTATTTCGTAAATTCTATAAACATATTTCTTTAAATAGATATTCTGAGATTTTAGAGTCTAAATCAAAGAATTCATTTTTTTACTGCGATTATTTTTATTAAAAAAAAGTAATCTAAAAAGCGAAATAATCTAGTTCTATGTCAAAAAAAAAAAAATACCATTCGTAAAACATTATTCCGAAAAGGCTTATAGCTTTTAGCCTAACTGGAAATAGAAATTTCTTTAGAAACTATGTTTACAGAGTAACTATTATAATATTTAAAATTATAGTAAATTTCAAAAAGATAGATGACAAAGTTTGTCATAATAAGTTAATAGCAAAGTTAAACAACTTTGTCACAACTCTCTCTTATGACCCACTTTATGATATCAGTTGCAAAAAGACTTCTAAGATCAAATATTAATACATGCTATTTAAATAAAAATCCAATGTTATTTTCATTATGTTTTATGATTTCGACTTTCCAAGCTCTATAAGTGGCGAGAAAAATAACAAACAACTCAAAGTGAAAAAGTAATAAACAAGGAATATGTTTATTTTTTTAACCCTATCTCGGAATTGCCGTCATTATAACCAAAAGAAATATCATCACTATTGCTTTTTATCAATCTTAAATTGAAATATTTCTATTACTTTCCAAAAAGTTATAGTTTCTATCATTTCAACACACAATATGTAAAATACTTTCCAAACTTCACCTCTTTTCCTCATAAAGAAAACTATTAAAAAAAATTCGCTCTTTCTATGCAACGTGTTCGGAAGAAGATAGTGCTATCTTTAAAATATACAGGAGCCGTGTTTAAATTTACTATAACGTGACAAAGCTATCTCAGACTAAAAAGTAAATATTCTTATCGCCCCTGTTCTTTTTATCAACATAACCTTATTTATCCTTTAAATCACGTACCGCCGAGCATAAAGTTGAATGAGATCGTATTGCTTTCATACTTCCACTTTCTCAGATGTTCAAGTTGGAGAAGACTGCCTTTTTAACTTTTTCAAATAGTTTTCTTCTAAGTTTTTTTATTAGCTATTGCCTTATATACCATTTTTCTGTTCTCAAAAGTCCACTTGTTTAAGAAATTTTATTTACAAATGGCAGAAATGTTTTAACACGATCTTCTTATTAGCTGGTATACTATATGTGTGTTGCGTCACGTATGAAGCAGCATACAAGATGAAAAATGTTACCAAATGTTATGAAGAATCTGCTGTCGGGCTTCAATTTACCAAATTAAAGAATTAGGTTTTTTTTTTTTTTTTTTTTTTTTTACGGGGATGGGGAGGGGATGTACATAACTTGAGAACATATAATTACAAACAATCCCTTTACTAGTTTAACCCTTTATTTACCAAGTTATGTTGCCATCAATTTTTCAACTTCATTTTTGCACTAGTAGTTAAGTTGTCTTGCAGAATAATCCCAGGGAACCCAAGAAAAATATTTTAATTAAAAGAAATATCTTAATTAATTTAATTATTAATTAAATATTTTTAATTCCTACTTTTAGCTTATATTAACTTTTTGCTATTTGGGTTACATTCTCCGTGTTATTTAGAATACCATCAGCAAAAATAATAATATTACGAAGATATAAGCCAGATTTAAATGATACTTTTAAGTACCGTCAGTAAATAAAGGGTTAAATTTTTCTTAAAAAAAGGCTATTTGGTGAAATGAATTTTTCTTTCTCTGCAATTTTTTCTCTAATTTTAATAATTTTTAATTATTTTAATCTTTTGTTTTAGTAACGACACACATGCATATGTAAGGCACGTTACGAGTAATATTTAATTTTTTTTCTTCTGTGTATATGCAAATTATGGCCGATATATAATTAACAGTCAATTTTAAAGATAAACTAATCAAGTTTGAAACATTATAACTCTCCAATGATTTGCACTTGAGGTTTGAATATTTTTAAATTTTTGTAGTGAGTTTTGGGAACCATTGAAACATGATTTAAGTAAAAAGCTAAATATATTAAATTTCTTCATTTATAATAACATTTAATACTCATAATTTTTAGATTCACTGTATTATTTAATGTGAAGCAAAATATGAATATTCTGCTTTCGCAAGTTTCAAGTTATCATGTGAAGAACATTATTTTTTAAGTCACGTGGTAATAGTGCCTCTCTGTTTCGCGTTCATTCCCATTCTCCTCTGTGTGCTTCTTCGTACGATAACCTCTTACGACCCTTTCTTTTATTGACCATAAAAGAGAATCAGGTGCATTGCGGGCATTCATGCCAAGTTGTAACTTTTTGTTGGCGATAAGTCGCCAAAATGTAACATTCATCATTTCTAATAACCCTACTGAAAACCTTTGCCTCAAAAGCCATAAATCACCAATTTTCTGTCCGTGCAGGTTGTGGATTCAAAAACCTGAAACGAAAATAACATCATGTTCTGACAAGATTAAAAAAATATATATATATATAATAATAAGCGGAAGCGGTTTCCCCATAATTTTCTCGCATGCTCACTAATAAATTTGGCATTGACGTACAATAGTTCAAAAATATTTGGCTTGGCGAAAATTTAGCATTTTTGCTGAATCTATCGTGTCATCCTTGGCGAGTTATTTTGACAATTAATCCCTGGAATGAGAGTATCCTGGTTAAAAGTAAGTAAAAATCGAATTTTGGTTTTTGAAGCGTTTTGCCCAACCGATTGAAGAAAATAATTGACACAAAACTGCACTTGTATTCAGAAAATTCCAAATCAATTTTAATACATTTAAAATCATTTCCATTTTTAAGTTATCGCTTTTACCTGTTTCTCAAAATACAGACCGATCCCTTGCTGGATTTGGTTCAAAATTTGGTAGTTGTCTACACTATAGATGCTAAATCTGTATTCTGAATTTCATCTATCTAGCTCTCTTCGTTTTGTAGTTATAGTGTTAAATTATATTCGAACAGAGGGACGGACGGATTTCCTCTGAGCGGAATTTTCCTAAAATTTAATAGAATTCTACAAATTTGGTGAAAAGATGATATACCAAATTTCATCCATCTAGATTAAAAAAGTTTTTGAGTATCTTTATCACAGACAGACATTTCTCAAATAAGTGTTTTCCGAAATCGGAAAGTCCTGAAACGTGGAGATTCGTCAAAATATCGAGTTCAAATTTTTTGACGATTACTACATATACGATAAAGTAGTGTGTGTGTGTGTGTGTGTGTGTGTGTGTGTGTGTGTGTGTGTGTGTGTGTGTGTGTGTGCGTGTGTGTTTAGTCTAAAACAATTATCTAGCTACTACAGTTCGAACTAGAGGTTCAAAACTCTTTTTTGTATTTTTTGAGATACTTCCTGTGAGTAGTTGCTGTCTTTCTCAGGTTACACTGATTCAGGTTAATTGGTTCTGAAACTGTCCAAATCAACTTCAAGTTTGTCAGGCGGACAAGAACTTTTTTAAGAATCTGCTGAAATGCTCTTCAGACCTACTTTCTTTTTTTATATACTATTTATAAAAACTGTTCTGCATCCACAAGCAGAAAGTTTTTTTTTTTTTTCTTTTTTTTTTTTTTCATCTTTACTCGCAATAGAACGTTTTTCCCGGTACTAAAGTTTAATCTTTTTCTCTCTTAGAATAAGCAATATATGTAAAGTACAGTTTAATCGGCCGAAACTTGAGTATTAAGATTTTTTATATATATATGGACATTTTAGACATTACGGTTGCAAGAAAAAAAAAATTATTATGTTTGAGTTTCTCTCCATCGATATGTGTCTGAAAGTTAGTACTCATATACTCATAAGTTCTACGGGCTAGATTAGTGAAATTTGAATTACAGCCGTTACACCTAAATTCCAGATTATGAAATGGAAAGATTAATTTGCCACAACAGATGTTCATGGTTTTTTTTTTTTTTTTCATATACAAAATTATAATCATATTTGCAAACACTTTTTTAACATGGAGGTTATCATTCTTGCCAAAAAAAAAAAAGAAGAAGGAGGAGCTACTACCGCTATTAAAATAAAAACAAATAAATAACTAATAAAGTTATAACTGTTGTTTTCGACACAAATTAAAAATTTCGACAAAAATGTTTTTTTCCGACTAAAGAGACTTCAATATCCCCTAGATCTTCTTCCCTAATAGCTTTCTTTATCTTAATGGAAATTTGGAAAGTTTATAAAGACATTATAAAATCACTTTTTATCTATATATCATTGCCTTTAATTTATATATTTCATTTTACTATGTTTATTTTGATTCATGCTTCAACAAAATACAAAAATATATATTAAAAAAACTGGTGGAAACCCAACATAAATTTTTCAGCGAAATATGTTAAGGATGAAGAAATTCGCATTACTTATCGAATAATGTTTGAAAATGGAAGGATCATTTATGAATCTTAGAGACAAAGGCAATGCCTTCTACCATCTGTAAATGATACATAACTAGAATATTTAGAAATGATGCATAACCAGAATACTGCATATTTAAAAGTAGCATATTGAATTAGCAGGAAGGTCCATGTAGCTTCATTTATTTTTACTTTCTGATATCTGAAGTGGAGAGAAAATATTGTAATTGGAAAAGAAAAATTGAAGTCGCGATTTTAGCAAATTTCCAAATGTTAAACTTCCTCCAAGTTCTCAAAACCATATTTGGTATTATGTCTTGAGTTATCTTATGACAAAGATAACTCAAGACTGCTGAAACTTTATATGTGAATCGGTTCACCAAATTTGTAGATTTCTGTCAAATTTTCGGCGACATTTATTCGAAGGAAATCTGTCTGTCCCGCTGTACGCGTATAAGTTAACTACAAAACGAGGATAAAATTTAGTACGTAGATTTTACATCTGAAGTGTGAATATCTGTCAAATTTGGAACCGTTAAAGGGTTGACTTTCTGTCTTTCTGTACTTTCTCAAACAAGAAAAGGCGATAATTCAAAAACACAGTAACTTAAATATATGAAATTTAGTATGTAATTTTGTGTATGCAATGTAGTTCTGAGTCAAATTTTGGTTTTAATCGATTGGAAAGAATGCATCTAAAATACAAATTCGATTGTTATACTAAAATACTATTCGGAACCAGTTACTAAATACCAGGGATTAATTGGAATTTAGTATGCAATTTCGTCATACGAGTCAAATTTTGGTTTTAATCGATCGGAAAGAATGCATCTAAAATACAAATTCGACTATTATACTAAAATACTATTCGGTACCTATTACTAACAACCAGGGATTAATTGGAATTTAACATTAATTTCGTCACACGAGTCAAATTTTGGTTTTAATCGATTGGAAAGAATGCATCTAAAATACAAATTCGATTGTTATACTAAAATACTATTCGGAACCAATTACTAAATACCAGGGATTAATTGGAATTTAGTATGCAATTTCGTCATACGAGTCAAATTTTGGTTTTAATCGATCGGAAAGAATGCATCTAAAATACAAATTCGACTATTATACTAAAATACTATTCGGTACCTATTACTAACAACCAGGGATTAATTGGAATTTAACATTAATTTCGTCACACGAGTCAAATTTTGGTTTTAATCGATTGGAAAGAATGCATCTAAAATACAAATTCGATTATTATACTAAAATACTATTCGATACCAATTGCTAAATACCAGGGATTAATTGGAATTTAGTATGTAATTTCGTCATACGTCAAATTTTGGTTTTAATCGATTGGAAACAACGCATCTAAAATGCAAATTCGATTTTCGGGTACCTATTACTAAATACCAGGCATTCATTGCCAAAATAACGCCAAGCAAATGTTTTAAATTCATGCTAATGATTCGTATTTCAAAACTATCGTTCGCTAATGCTAAATAAGGCATTTCCTGCCTTATCCGAGGTCTGGATTTTATGTTCGATTCCTTTATTAGAGATTATACGAATAAGTGTTGAGACGCTTGCTCCTTCATTACTGGCTCGTCGTTTGGCATCTGTTTCATCTTGTAAGATAAAATTTTCTATTCACAAAATAATAATAATAAATACCGGCGTCCTTGCATAGGGGTAGCGCATCTTCCCCATGATATGGGCGTCCCGGGTTCGAATCCAGGTTCGGGCTTGGTTGTTCTACATCTGTGTTTTATCTGTGATGTGTGTGAATGTGTCCCCATGTAAAAAGGGGTTGTGCAAGCGAATGTGTGAGTTTCATCTTCATATGAGCTAGAAGTCATACTTCTGCCCTATGTACTCAGGGGTCTTTACCCTCAGAAGCTACTGGACCCCCTTTCCGTGGTAACGCGGACACGACATCATCAATCATAATAAATAAATAAAACTATCCGAAGTGCTTTGGGCATCAATTCCGAAATAAAATTTTCACTTCTGCTTTTATTTTGTGGTATATATATACATTTAAAGATGCACGAGTTTTAATTTGTTTTGACTTATTCATTTAATTTCATATCTTTCCGTCTCATCAAATAACAAGGCAAATTTTTTTTAAATATATATACCTTCCTAATTAATAATTGAAACCAAAAATAATCTGGGTGGACAAGTTGGTCACCAACAGTGGCTAGTTGACTGGTTAATAGTGATTAAATTTTTCGTAATAATAAATAGCCAAAAATTACACAGAAAACCGGGGAATTTCATAAGTGAAATAAATAAAAAATAAAAAAATCTATATTTTTTTCAGTGTGCGATACAATTAGTATTGAACTATACAATTTTTTCTGTTGTATTGAATCATTCTGATTTATTTTGTCTTAGCGGCATCCTCAAGAGACTAGAACTTAGAACATCCATATTCCTTTGCCTCCCCCCCCCCCTTCTTTTCTCTGTAGCTACGCCACTTGATATCTTAATTTCTTTTTGTAAATAAAGCATAGAACGCAATTCAAAATATAATCAAAAACAAACTTTATAAACTTTAATGCTAATTGCAAAAACATAGGACATGTAGGCCCCAAAAAAATCATGATAGAAATCACAATAAAAGAGGAAAAAAATTTTTTTATTATTATTTGTCACTTTGATTAATGAGTTTAAATCATAATCCCATAAATCAACACGAGTCCATTTGTTGTAGTTAACAAGAGAGCATCACCTTACAGAACTAATTATTTCTCCATATAAAACGAGGTCTTATTCTTTTAATTAAAGCATTGCCGCAGATATCGAAATTCAACCACAACACGGAGCCGACCCCAAGCGCGAATTGCCGGCGACTGACTGCTGATCTGTCTAGGAACGGGTTCTTCGCTTTTTTTCTTACTTTTTTTTCACGCCGACATGCGTCGACTATCAATCGGGCGGGGGAATGCCCACGTGACTTAGGCGATGGCCTGCCGCCAGCGAATGGGAAACCTCTTCTTTCGAGTTACAGGATAAAACGCGTGGTTCGGTTAAATTACCACGCGAAAATCTCTTGCGATGTTTTTCTTTGTATTTTTACTGCTCTCGGGAGTCGTTTATGTTTACACTCCGACAGATATCACTCCGTTAATGACAGCCGGTGGTGGAACATGAGAAATAGTCGTTCTTCAAAACTCCCCACCTGCTCTTCGATTAAAATCACTATGCAACTGTGGATCGACTCATTTAAGTTCTCAGCTGGAGAATTGTGATAACTAAATCGGTCGGGGTAAAGTTTGTAAACATTGCAAACCAAAAATGGCCTTTAGCAATGAGTCGGCGAATGCAGGGTTAAATGTGTCGAATATTTTTCCCACACTTACACCGGTTACTGCTACTGGCCTGGGGCTAGAAGAAGAAGAAATCGCCAGCAATTCCACGTATGTTTTCGACTTCGGTCCCAAGCGGGACTCGCTATCTTCTGTCATTCCCATGACAGTAATTTATATTGTCATACTGATAACGGGACTTGTGGGTAATATCTGTACCTGCTTTGTTATCATCCGTAACAAGCACATGAGAACTGTGACTAATTATTACCTTTTCAGCCTCGCCTTATCAGATTTGTTGCTCTTAATTGTAGGTTTGCCACAAGAACTTTACCTTTTGTGGAATAAATATCCTTATGTGTTTGGAGAGGCCTTCTGTATCATCCGTGGTTATACAGCGGAAATGTCGACTTATGCGTCAATTCTTACTATAACCTTGTTCACTTTGGAAAGATACTTTGCAATATGTCATCCTTTGAAGACCCATACAATGTCCAAGCTGTCCCGGGCCATCTACATGATAATAGGTGTGTGGATCTTTAGTTTATTATCAGCAACCCACGTGGCATTGCAGTTAGGTGTTGTCTTCTATGAATACAAAGGTCAGAAAATACATGAAACTGCGGAATGTACTTTGAAAACGCCACTTCAGCATGCATTTTTGGGTTCCACGCTGGCATTTTTCATCGTACCTATGATCGTCATCTCTGTGCTGTATGTCCAAATTGGAATGCAACTGAGAGAGTCTGACACGGTGAGTAACAACCGCTCAGAAATAAATATTGAACAGAGTGAAACCTTAAATGGGGATAATAAGCAGTTTTCTTTGAAAAAAGTCCATCTGGCTAAACTGCTTAAGAGACATTCGACAAGAAGTATAAGAGGCTCGGCGTCTAGCTCAAGGAAGGCTGTGATCAAGATGTTATGTGAGTACTTAATTTTTTCTATTACAGTAAGAGTTACTTAAATCTCGTGCGTTTTTTTATAGAAAATAACCCACTTAATTTTTTTAAATGATAATTTTCTTCAACCGAAATTTAGAAATATTTAGTCATTAACAAGATATTTATCCCTCTAAAATTTGTACAAATTATTTGTTTTATATATCTATATGCTGCAAAAGACTTGAAAAACAAAAGTCCAGATTTCCACGAATAAAAATTTTAAAAAAAACTCTACAATAAAAAGTGACAAATTAATTTATTGGAATCAGAGATTTTATTCTACGAAATACATAATTTTTTCCATTCGTTTAAAAGTACGAATTTAATATAGAATATTTCATTTAATTTGCTAAATGACTATATTAAAATATATTCCCTTTGGTAATCATTGTCTAATCAATTTATTTTATTTTTTTCCGTAAATTTAAATTTGGTCCGCAAATATCCACTCACAAAAATTTTTCTCAACAAACGTGGGAAAAGTTTCTTGTACTGAAAAAGTTCCAAAGGTTCAAAGGTAAAAAAAATAAATAAAGGGATTTTTTTTTCATAAAAAATATTATGATACATAGAAATGTTTTTGCTTTGAATCAATTAATTGTTTTCAATAATATAAGAAAGGTGACGTATTAAAAATAGGAAGTGTTCTTTTCTTTTTCTTTATGTTAATTTTTTATTATATTTCTTCATTGTGTTAATTCTTTTTAAAAAGTGTCAAAACTTCAAATAGATAAGGAATTTTTAAATTCTTTTATCATTTTTCTTTGTTTTTGAAAAGCATTTTTAAACTTTAAAATAATTAATAAATTTTGATTTGATAATTCTTGGAAAAAAGATGCAGGAGTTTTATTTCATATGAAAGATTTATGAAACATATACATAAGACAAAACTTTAGAAACTATTATTAGTACGAAGAAATAAGTATTTAAATTATCTAAACTACATCTAAATCAAAATAAGCATTTGATAAAAATTAATTGCTTTATTTTGATAAAACAATTAATCTATATTATATCATTATTTTCATTATAAAAAACATTTATTCTTGAATTAAACTTAAAAAAAACGAAGAATTATAAATCCATACTAAAAAATTATTTCACTAGGTACGAGATAATAAATTTTCTAATAAAGCATCCTTTAATACGCATTTCGTCTGATTACCGTCAATTGTACGTTCAAAGGAAAAGCACTTCCGCGTTTTCTCTTTTTTATTCAATTAAAAGTGGTAATTATTTTATTGCTCTTTTTAACCGACATAATTACCACATTTTTTGCACAGTCGGCTAATTTAAATGTTGAAGCTGTTGTTTTAATCATTCTACACTTAAGAATCATTCTGAAATTTCTGGAAGTTTTAAGAGTAAGTACTGGCATAAACTCATATCAAATTTAATTTTCATGCGCTAATGATTTGAATTTCTTTCCATTGTCTTTCGTTTCAGTATTTATGTAAATTATTATTGAATCTCTGCGAATTATACGTGGAGTTCTTAAGTTTATTTAATTTATTTACGCATTTTGGAAAATGGAATTATATTATTAACAAAAATTAAATTAAGGAATTTATATCCAAAACTTTAAGTTATTTATTTCGTCTATTTTGATCTTCTAATGCAGCCTCTTTTATTATTCTGATTCAGTTTGTATACTAATATAATGGATAGAAATTATTATGCAGATATATTAATTATCTGAAATAATTATAGAAATTCCATTTTTGTGGTGTGTATTTAATTTACGCCATATTATACCCTAGAAATGGGATCCGCAATGATTCTCCATCGATTTTTTGTAATCATATGTGGAATATATTTAATATACTAAAATAATATAATGTAAGCGCACAAGAAATTATTTTTTTCCAATTAACTAATTAAGAAAATTAAGAAGTCTAAATTAATAGAATTAACCACAAGATTTTATATCTGCAGAATTATTGGCATAATATCAGCTCCATCTGAGTTGCATAAAGGGAATTTCAGATGAACTGCTGCTATGGTTCCTGGATGGTAGTGTATCGTCTACGTGTCCGAAGGGTTTCAGGTTCTTAACCCGATTCCACTGCAGAATCGGCTTGTAGGGGTTCTGGTGCGTGCTTAATTCCAACGGCTCAAATGCGTTCCCATTAGTGTGACATGAAAATTGGAGAATGAAGGGTTACCGGTTCAAGCTTCATTCTGTTATCTGTTTACGGTTTCGAGTTACGTCAAATGCCCCAAAATACCCCTAGTATAGTTTCAAGACAAGACTTAATATAATTAAGTCAAACCTGATGGATTTCTATATTGCTTATTTTAGAATGGCACCTACTATTTTATCTAAAAAGTTTTAAATTCTAAGATCATTTCGTACATTCAGTGAGCAAAATTTTATAAAACTGGAATAAAGTTTGTTTTAGACACACGGCTAATATCATTCCCATTGATAAAAAAATATACGTAGTTGTAGGTTTGAACTGCTGGCATATTAGAGGAAGATATTAGAAATGGAATCCTTCTCCAAGCTTTCGAACCATTAATCAAGAAAAATATAGCATAATAAAAAAGCATGAAAACAAAAAAGAGAGAAAGATGGTGGGATTTAATATACAGATTTAACATCTAAAATACAGTTATAAACAAATTTAAAACCAAATCCTTCAAGAGATTGATCATCTGTCTGTCTGTACTTTCACAATCATGTAAACGCGATAATTCAAAAACGCAATGGCTATAAATGTATGGAACTTTGTACGTCAACTTGCGACTTCAATTATAGTTCTATGTGAAATGTTCGTTTTAATCAATCGAAAAAAGGTGTCTAGAATATAAATACGGTTTTCTTACACTTTTGTATTAACTGCAGCATTTAATCGCCAATGATCCGTCTCTAACAAGCCTATTCATAACTATTTTTCGCCAATGGCATGAAGTTAAAAAAATTCGTGTACGTTTATTAGAGAATATATACGAAAATTTTGTGGCTGAAAGAATATGCGAACTTCTTGCCGTTGGTCTTTTTAATTGATAGTGTGTCAAAAATATTTTACTCAGTATGATTGTTTGTTTGTTTCTTATGGCACTTGCCACTGACAAGCCCGCTGTTACGAAGACAGCGATTTAAGCCTGAGGGGGACGTCTCTTATTTTTTATAGCAGCGCCAACTAGGGCCAAGAGTACGACTTTGCTACTCACGCATCATTCATTCGCTTGCACAACCCCTTTTTACAGGAGGACACATTCACACATCTCACAGATAGAACAACAGAAGAACAACCATGCCCAAACCGGGACTCGAACCCGGGACGCCCAGATCACGGGGAAGACGCGCTACCCCTATGCCAGGACGCCGGCCTCAGTATCATTAAAAGCGCAAATGTATCGGATAAAAATTAAGATTTCGCAAATTTTCAACTACACATTCATGGACTGAAACATATTTAAAATGTTGATCTTTCCGTTATTTATAACATTTTAAACCCTTGACATAAGAATTTACTTAACTGCCTAATTAGAGGACACATTCTGTTTTCGGACATTTATTGTTATTTTGATTTCAATAATAATAATACGGACATTTGAAATGTTGAAACATTTCTAAGTAATTTTTGCATTTTTAAATACTTTATTCTTTCACTTAATTGTTTAAACTAAAAATTCAAAAACTAAAAATTCAAACTTAAAACTGAAAATTCAGTAATTTGATGCTCGTGTCAGACACGTTAGTGTGTGTCAGTGTGTGCAAAGGGGTTAATATTTGAATGCATAAGACTATTCATAATGATTATCGTGCCTAATGTCTTGAAAATTAGTGTTATGTAAAATTAGTATTTGGATACTATGAGAATGGCAATTTGTATCAATGATTCCACTTTAGATTTATAACTGGGGAGATATCACCTTGGACATTCACCAGGTCCGACATTCAACATTACTTTGAATTTATTAAATATTTGAACTGTTAAACAAACAAATGTTAGAACGATGAAAATGTGGTTTATGGAACGTTTTTAGAGAAAACTCTGACTAAAAGACTGCAATTAATGAATAAATGTTTATTTGTTGATATTATCAATTAAATATTTTAACAAAAAAATTTAAGTTCTTGAGCCGTTTTAAAGTAAGTAGATATGAAATATGTTTTTATATACTCAGAGAGGAAATTTGTTTGACTTCTATTTAATAAAATAATTTAAAGATAAGATTAAGCGTTTTTTGTGGAGCCGCGGTGGCCTGGTGGTAAGATCTCGTCCTCAGAAATGGAGGGCTCTAGGTTCGAGACCTGATTCCACCGATCAACCGCTTTATAAACGGGTCCGATGTACGCCAAATCCATCGAAGTCAAACGCTTCTCCCCCATTCGCTGGTGTGGTGCGGAAGTTTAGAGAAGGGCCTTCCAACGCAGGCGCCGTCCTTGGCATCTGTCCGCAGCTCAAAATTGCGTTGCTCGCTCCAAAATAGCCTTAGTGTTGCGCTAAAAAGAGGGCGTTAATATAACTAAACGTTATGTAATTTCGTAGGCGTTCAACATCTTAGAAAATTAGCAATGCTGCAAAAAAATTCGCCTAAAAAATTATATTTTTTAAAAATGTTGTTTAACTCACTTGTAACTTAAATTTTGAAATTTTAAAACCCAATATGAAATCTAACAAAAATTGCTATATTTATTTATTCTTTTCTATTGCTATACATTCCTTAAATGTTTATTTTTTCAAATTTGTTAAAATTATCGAGTTTATTTTTGGGGGTGGGGTGGCAGATAATGCAAATCATTCAGCCATCAACAGTCCATATGTCATCTCCACCATAATGTAAACATAAATTAGAATAAATTTGTCAGCGAAATTTGCATTTTTCAACAATGTTTAAATCTGGCATAGAGCGACTTTTATTTTTAAATTCAATTTTTCATTCAGTGACAACTGTGGAAATGTAACTTTTTTTTGGGAAGATGTGCATCGTTTTTTACATGTAATAGTTAATAATAATTAATCGTTTTTATAAAAAAATTTTTAACTGAATAACATTTTAGATAATTATCTACTAACCTCTTTTTCAAAGAATGAATTTTAATAAAAGAAATTGAATATTCAATAAACCAAATATGTTTCCATGAAAACAACAAGAAAGGAAACCGAAAATGATAAAAGAGTCAATAAGTGGGGGGGAGGGGACCAAGAACCAACGAATGAAATGACGCATGGATCTGCAGAAACTGCAGCTCAAATATATTTAAATTTAAAATTGGGAAATGTTGGTTTTCAAATCAATCTGTAAATAATGCGTGTAATCGGCTGCAAGAAAACTAGTTCTGATCTGCGTCCCACTAATTGTTGATTTATTTTCTGTTTTCCCTTCGCGTTTTTATTGTTTTTATATTATATTTTTCGCTAATGGCCTGGGGCAGGTAGCCTGGTGGTAAGGTTTTGGCTTCGGAACCGAAGGGTTTCAGGTTCGAGACCCGATTCCACGAAAAACCGTCATGTAAGCGGATTTGGTACACGCCAAATCCTTCAGAGCTAAACGTCCTCTCGCTGGTGTAATGTGGAATTTTGGAGAGGCTTGCTCAGGTGTCGCCCTCGTCATATGACCGCGGTTCAAAATTACGAGGTCCACCCACATATAGCCCTAACGGTGCCTTAAAATGGAACTTTAAAATAACTAAATAAATTTCGCTATTTACCGGAATTTCAGACCGATGAAGTAAGCACAAAGCATCGAATTGGAAAAAGTAGTTAAATGTGTAAAAAGCGAAAATAATCTTCGGAGCTGAAGCAGGCCTGATGAACGAGCCGCCACTGATATATTTGAATGTGTACATAAAAATAAAAGCTATTCAGATTGGAACACAAACATTTCACTGTATTGGATTGTACAATCATACAGACTGATAGTATTTAAACAGCATTTGGAAAAACATAAAAAACTTTTCTATGTAAAGATTCGGTTTGTTATAAAATCCATTATGAGCTAGAAAAATAACTCCAAACATCTTTCTTCAGGCCTTCATTTTCGATTAACACAAAAAAAGTCTATTTAATACAAAAAGAAAATAACTCTCTCAAAAGCTGTAGTAATAACTTGAAAAAATAACATTGGTATTCTGTACATTTCGTATTGGACATAAAATTGCTTTCAGCCTTGAATTTTGGAAGCCAAAGCACACTTGAACTAGATTTATACTTATCACGTAATTCAAACAACTTGGAAAGTTATTTCGTTGAGATCGTAATTGCTTGTTTAGGGTTCCAGTTTTTTCTATCTGCTTACTTCGACGAAAAATCAAATTTGTGAATCAAAAGTTATTTTGCTTTCATTGTTCCTAAGAAAAAAAATGAGTTTCATTTTTTTAAAGTCAGTTTATTTAATTGAAATTATGGGACAATTTTGATATGCGTTTTTAATACTTAAAAATGTATACCCTAAAAAAACAATATTAAAATATTCTAAAAATAAAAATTGCAGAAAATTCTACACCTTTTATTTATTTATTTATTTATTTTTGGTTTAGATAACTTATGTATATTAGGTTTATTACGTTGATATTCAATAAAAGGTTGACAGTTACTCGTTTTCTGAATTATGTTTGATTTTTTTCTTATCTCCCACTCTTTAAACAACAAAAGTTTAACTTATTTATTCCTTTTCGGTCTCAATAGTATTATTATGTATTATGCCCAGAAGAAGACAATGTTATTTAAGAGACTGAAATACATGCAGGATAATTCACTTAAAGGTCGTTCAGTATGCCACGCAGAATCCAAGTATCTATTCAAGGATCCATGCATCATAAAGTTTCATCAGTGCTTCAAATTCTGATGTGTCTAATACGAACAATGTTATCAAACCCCATGTGCAACCTTGACCCTCATTAGCGAACAGAAAAGCAGACACTATTTAACTTGTTTACAAAATTTGGCCACGCTAGATTTATCCATATTGACTTGTTGCTAGGTAAACAACCACCTCTGTTTTCGCAATGTCATTGCCAAATGCTGTCCAACATATATTATCAGATTTCCCTAATTTCAATGCCCAGCGTTTACAGTTTTTTTCAAAAGTCTTGAACTCCATTATCTTTCTTGCTTGATAAGACACCTCATTTCCAACTCATTTAAAATCCATTATCCATTTATTTAAATCTTGATTACATTTTAGAGTTCCTTCTCATATTCAATTCAATGACTCTTTTAAAATGATATAATTTTACCTATTATTTGGCGCAGCATGGTCAAAATCATGGCTCTTGCGCCAGAACCCCCCCCCCCAAAAAAAAAAATCAAATCAAAATCTGACGTGTCTAAATCATAAACAGGATAATATTTATATCAAAGACAGGCGAAAACTTAATATTTAACATTTCCATGGATTTAAACTATCTAACTGATATCTGTATGCATAGAAGTATATCTATTAAAGCAAATTTTTTCATAATGCCCGAATTTTAAATGAAAGCCGTCTAATAAAATTTAAAAAAATTGGTTAAATATTTATTGAATAAGAAACTATTCATTACAATAGCATAAAATATCACATTTTAATCAATTACAAAATTAATAATATTTAGTTTCAAATTATTATGTTTTATTTTATATTCTATAGTGGAACAGATTTTTATTAAGGTTATTTTTTATGTATTATATTCTTGATAAACATGATGGCCAAGGCTATTGTGTTAACCCTTTCTAGGGCCGTGGGAAGTATGCTTCCTATCAAATTTAACAATCTTTGTATGAATTTATGTAGGTTGGCATCAGTTCTGACACATTTTTTTAGAAAGACAGAAATTTAGAGGCTTCAGTTCTTTATCTTACACAAAATAATGTGTCTTGATTTGTTACTTAATTATTAATTAACCTAATTAATTAATTAAACAAATTAAATTTATCTAATAAGCTAAATGAATCCCTTTTCTTATTCTAATTTCAAGCCTAAAAATATTTTAAAATAATATGACTAGAAAAAAATGGCCCTTTAAAGGGTTAAATCAAATTGTAATCATTAGCAGTTTTAAGTATTTCGTAATAACTACTCTTCATTTATACATATTCATTACAATAACATAAAATCTACTGATCTCTCATTTGAATTAATTACAAAATTAATCGTATTTAGTTTCAAATTATTATGCATTATTTTGTATTCTATAATATAACAGATTTAATTAAAGTTTCGATTAAGATTTTTTTATATTATTATAATCACAGTTTGACCAACACTATTACCTGGATCATAAATATAATGACCATGGTAATTATGTTGTATCAAATTGTGATCATAAGAAATTTTAAGTATCTCTGGATTCCCACATATAATATATTATTCAAAATAATAAACATTATAAACATTCCTATAAAACAAAATTACTATAACTATCTTCAGTTGTCATTCAGCATATTTGTTTCAACTCCATGATAAAAATCTGTAAACGATTCTTGAAAAAAAATATATTAGCTACTAATTTCATAAATTTTATTTCGGCCATGTACATTTGCAGATCATTCTTCATAATCGGTTGCCAATCTATTGCAATGACTTGACATCTGGCAGCAGATCTCAAGCCATAGAATACAAGTTTACAATAAATCAACATTTTCATCCTAAAATAAATTTATCGTTTGGCGATATAAATCAAAAATTCAAAGTTTGCGCCATGACATTTTAAGTGTTTATGTCATTATTCAATATTTATAAAAATATTAAATAACTATAAAACTTTTATTGAAACTGATAAATTAACAAAACGGGTCTGACACCTCGATTCCGATGTCTTCCTCGTGCTTGAACTCTCTTGTGTAAGGCTTAATGATTCCATATAATTTTACTTTATCATATATTGATTTATATAAATTATAGATACATATATAAATTATTTATATTATGTATAAATTATATAGTATTGATATTGATACGCGTAAATAATATTTAAATATAACCCGATGCTGAAAAATTAACTTTCATGTTAAGAAACTAAAACGAACAAATAAAAAGAAATTGGTAAATAAACAAAATTTAAAATGATTTTTTTTAATGATGATTTTGGAATTTTAGATGATTTTCGCTTCTTTCTCAAAACCTTATCTAAAATACTCATTAAAAATATAGCCAGATAAAAAAGCAAAAGCAATTTGGGATTTTTATTAAATATCATAAATAAATATACATATTTTAATTTTCAATGGCAACATGATTTACAAAATCGATTTGTCGTATACTTTTATTACAAAGCTATGTATTACACAAGACATGTTTATTTATTTATTGAAATGAAAGTTTACGATTCGTTGAGCTTGTATAAAAAAATATCTAAATGGCCACTTCTCTTCCTTTCCTTTTTGAAGGGCATCCACATCATCTACTATGACATATTTTGTCACTTTCATCCATTTCATTCTTGGTGACATTTTATACGGTTTAAAAGAAAGAACAAAGTTTTATTTTGCGTTAAAAATAGCACCTGCAAGTTTTATGACTTGTATTTCATGCGTTTTCGCGCAGCTGTTTCACGAAGAGAAATCAGACATGAAAATCATAAAAACTAATAACAGCAATAAAACATATTCAGCACGTGTAACAAACTCGGTTAAAACTGTATTTATATTCCGAATCTAAAAAGAAAGCGCGTAACTATTTTATTAGTTTAAACAAAAGAAAAAAGGAAAAAAAACAGCTTCTTTGAAAGAATATTTTTGTTATGATCTAAATCATTCGAGTTATTTACAAAGTAAACCACTTAAAACTTTGAAATTTTAATACTGTAACATGTGTTGGGAATATTAACAGACACGGCTGTACATTTGAAATAAAATAGTACACACAGAAAGAAACGCTTACCGAAAATAAATCAGATGCAAAATATTTCTTTCGTAACATAAATGTACTTGGATATTTAAACTTTTATCTGAAGAGTATAGACACTTTACATTAGAGTCATTCAATGTTAAGAGATCTATCAATATTTCGAGATCTATGGAATTGCTATTCTTATTTTTCCTCTTCAGCCTTCTGTGTATTCCTCACTTATTTGTCAATATTCAAGGAGTAAAATATTCTACAGATTTATTAAAATCTAAAATTAACTGGACAAAGTGTATAAAACTTAAATGGTGGCAGTCATGCCACTCTACAAATTTAATAAAAATAATAAATAAATAATATAAGAATATATAAATGTAATAAAAATAATAAATAAATAATATAAGAATATATAAATTTAATAAAAATAATAAATAAATAATATAAGAATATATAAATTTAATAAAAATAATAAATAAATAATATAAGAATATATAAATTTAATAAAAACAATTTTTAAAACTCACTTTTTCTAGTCGTTATTCTCTTGGGCTTAAAAAGGGATGCAGATATATTTTTTACTATTTTAATTTGTTTATATATTTAAGCCATTAATAAATTATTCATTTTTATAAATATTATTCAATCTTTTAATTAAGTTTTCTTATTAAATTCATTACTAGATGGAGCCACTTTTGTGGAATCAAAATATAACTAAATTAATGGACTAGTAATTAAATTTCTAAAAATATTAAAAGAGTGATTATTTTCAAAAATCAAGCAGAATACACAATTTAAATATTCGACAAACAAAAATAAGTCAAAATTCGAAATAAAAAGTATGGAAAAATAAAATATCAATACATATATACTTTTAATTGCACGTGTGAATTTAAAAAAAATTATTGTTGTTATTATTATTGTTAGTAGTAGTAGTTTTGCTAAATTTATGAAAAAACATTCAGTTTTACTTATTCTTTACTTAAATAAAATTTGGCGTGTAGTTTTAGCTTATTACATATAAATTTGTATCCAATTTTGAACGAAATCTGTTCAACCGATCAACCGATATTCAGACGGACCGTTTATCAGTCTGTCTGATGCATCTAAACTTAATAACTGAAAAATTCACTGAATTAAATAAATGAAGTTTGGTATCAGAACTTGTTAGTAAAACTGTAATTATGTCAAATTTCAGTTTCAATAGTCGAAAAATTAGACATGCAGAATATGTATTCTGATTTCTTCATTTGCAACAAAGTACAAAACATTCAAGTGCGAAAAAATAAAAATAAAAATTTTAAAACATTGGTGGCCTTTATGGCAATATCCAAGATCCACATTTTTTATTCTGGTGGGGTAGGGACAAACCTTATTTAGAGAGTGGGCAATAAAGTTCTGAATGGACAACTTCTACATGTTCTTATTTTGTCTGACATCTATGCACTTGAAGTAAGTTGAAGGAAAAAAATCGCAATGAAATATACTATAGCGGAAACTGTTAACAAGGAAATTGCGTGCATGTCTTATTGATAATCGTGGGAAAATTTAACTATTCTCTAACACAATTGTGCCGAAATAATGAATGATACAAAAATATGCCAAAGCGGTCAGTGATCCACCTTTCAAAGTAAGAAAGAAAAACGGAAAAGCAATCGCAAATAATGTTTGAAATGGTCCCGGATGTAATGCTTACGCCAAGGATAATATTTTTAGATCTCTCCTCTGAAATAGTAACACGTATTGATAAGGACATACGATCGCTTTTTTTTTTCTTTTATAAGTAGGAAATATTGTTCAGCTGTTCTCATATAATATGTCAAACGGAGAGGCACTATTCCAAGGCATGCAAGTATGTCAGATTCGTATCTTTCATCATCTTTTAATTAATTCCTTGAAATTTACTTAGATTTGCACCTAACCTCTTAACCACATTTCATCTTTTTTTTGCAATTAATTGATATATTCGGCATTACCCGGGGCAACAAGCAGCAAAATATTCATTAAAGCATGTTTTTTACTTCAGTGTTTGGGTGAAAAATTTGAAGCACTTGTATCAAAACAAATATTTTTTTAATTCAAATTTCCCGTCCGATACATTGCAGTATAATAATATTTTGGAATGGATTCGTTTATATTTATTTTATTCTAATCAAAGCTTTCAAAAAATAAAACAAATTTTTTATTTTATTCTTAAAATCAAAACTATTAACTTTCAAATATATAGTAATGAAATTGTGCTCACACAAAATCTATGTAATAACTTCGCAAATCTCCTGTGTATAAATATAGTAATTTTAAAAATTTAAAGCGTTGTTTAAATTATTTTTAAAAATTTATTAAAATAAAAAGAACATAGTAAAGAAGTAAAATGAATACCGCTGAAAAGATTATTTTCTGAATTTTTAAATAGTATTAAATTAATATTTTAATAAATTGCTTCTAAGTTATTAGGGGCAAATGAAATATTAAATTTTTTTCTGAAAAAAGATAGTTAAAATTTTCCAAAACCCTTTTTTATTAAGCACTTACTAGTCCTGGCTGATGACCAAACTTCATTATAATGATATATTGTCCAAGATAAATCGATATTTCTTGGTATATCATGATTTTATTCTTTATTTATTTATTGCAATAATAAATTATAAATAATAACATTGATTTGCAAGAACTTTTCCAAAAAGAGGAATTTACAGTTATCTTGCTAATTTTCATTTATGTGATATAGATATTCGTTTTCTCCTTTCAATAAACTAATTAAAATGTACTGATATTAAAATCATTTCAAAAGAGGACCTTAGCAATTGTTGCTTTAAAGTGGGACGTTAATATAACCAAACCAAAAAGAGGTTTGAATATAACTTAAAATTTTAGACAACAAAAAGAAAAGTTTAAAAAATAATATTTCCTAGATGGGGATGAATATTAAATATTACTGTAATGTAAACGCATTTATCAAAGAATATTACAATCCATTAAAGTTTTAGAAAGGGCTTTCAATTGAGGCAATTACAATACATGAACAAATGAAAGAAAAATACTTCTGTAGCATATCATTCTGTATTAACCTAAAAATAATTTAAATCAAGTCCGAATCCGTTGAAAATAGTTGTCAACAATCAGAACAATGCGCATGCGTGAATTTTCAACGCCAGTTATGATCACGCAAATGCGTGAATTTTCTATGCCAGTTGGGGTAACGCTATGTATATTAGAAATTTTTAATTTCCTTTATTCTGTTTTATTTTAATTCAAAAGTACATCAGAATGAATCTGAAAAATGGATTAATTAACAATATTTAATTTTAAATGCATCAAACATTAAGAAAATAAACAGAATCCTTTAAAATAATCGACCGAAAACATGTTAAGCCTACCTTATTAGCGTGGAAAAAACTGAAGCCTTACTCATTTGGCGGGAAAGTTAGTTTTTAATTAATAATTAAAATTCTACTTAAAAATTCAAAAAAGGGACCCCAGGTACACATTCCCGACCTCCAAGGTATACATGACCAAATTTGGTAGCTTAAGTCAAACGGTCTGGCCTGTAGAGCGCCAACACACACACACACATTAAGCTTTATTATAAGTATAGATTACGAAATAATACTAGTAGATAGTAAATAACATGCAATTGATTGTGAAAATTAAGCGTCACTATCCATTTGAGGAAAGCATTGACTCAATCAAAATATGTCATTTACATCCAACCATTCCAACGTCTGTGAAACCTCACCTCACTATTTTTCTCATTTTTCATCCATCTTTTCCATTTAAATTATTTTAGACAAACCATTCGAACAAATTGAGCTGATGAAATCCACACTTCACTTTCCATATTTGCATCGGTATCTGATTTTCCACAAACATCGCTTTAAATTCAGTGACAAGGAATTAAACGATGGAAAAATCTTATCTCAAAAAAAAAAAAAGCCAGACTCGTAGAAAATCTAAACAGATAAAGATCCGAGAAACCATAAAGATGCAGAGAGAAATAGATTAGTTCTGTAAGGGATGCCTGTCTGTGTTTATTTACCGCCTTCGAGTCACTTGAACAAAGTAGTTGAACAGACACCTCTTTATCTCTACTGAACTCTTTATCTCCTTCACTTTTCGCGATCCGCCAACACGAGGAATGTCGTTTTGAGCCAAGAATTTAATTTCCTGTTTGTCACTAACATGAATTATATGTTTACATATGTTTATAGAGAAATTTTCCTGTGGTTCACTAAATTAAATTTTATGTTTGCATCTATTTACAGCGAAATTATGCTATGCAAATTCAAGTACCTATGTTTGTGAAATGTCTACCTACATTAATTAAATAGGGCATGAACTTTCATTAGAGGAGGATTGCAACACAACTGACGACGAATTTTATAAGTAAGAAATAAAATGTGTTGCAAATATATAGAAATCATTGTTTTAGCACTTTCATACACCGATAATTGAAATAAATACTATGAAACATAATACTACTACACTACATAATGCTATGAAATGCATACCTCACGAACTATCTATCTATGAAAGCTATCGAATGCATATCTATGAAAACTATCTAATGCACATATCTATGAAAACTATCGAATGCATATCTATGAAAACTATCTAATGCACTTATCTATGAAAACTATCTAATGCACATATCTATGAAAACTATCTAATGCACATATCTATGAAAACTATCGAATGCATATCTATGAAAACTATCTAATGCATATCTATGAAAACTATCTAATGCATATCTATGAAAACTATCTAATGCATGTCGATGAAAACTTTCTAATGCGTATCTATGAAAACTATCGAATGCATATCTATGAAAACTATCGAATGCATATCAATGAAAACTATCTAATGCATTCATATCCTTTTCATCTACAGAACTACTAAATCACGAAACAATTTAAAAAGATACATATTTATATCAAATAATAAAATTAATTTTATAGTAAGAAATTTCAGAATATTATTAGTATAAATAACAGGATGTATGTAGGGTAAAACATGATTTTATGTCGATATTTTCGATGTGTACTTGAATTGCCTAGTGTCTGTTTATAATTTAAACATCAATTTTTCAGTCACTGTTTAAATTACGTAAATAACTTAAATTTAGTCATGAAACTTGAAACGGTATATATTATAAGACATAGATTATAACGATATATATTATTAATTTCTTATGTAATTATTATTTAAAATGTTTATATATATTTGATGCACTTCAAATGCTTAAATTTACATGGCATGTAAATATGTATATTCACACGTTATTAAATTTTACATGTTTTATAAACATGTGAATGAAAAAATAATAGAAGGTTTAGAGTTTTTTTTTCGTTCAAATTAAAATAGTTTTCCTGTTCTCCGATATCCAGATTCGACTTTCAATTACTGTGATAATCAAAAGTAGTTCAACCTTTTAAATGATAATTTTTTATAACTATAAATTGACGACAACTCTGTGACTACTTCATTGTGTTTTCAATAATCTAATATACATTTTCTTCTGGCCGGGATAGCCTGGTTGGATTCGCTTCCCTTGGATTGCGAGTTCGAGCCCCGCCGGCCGAAGACTCCTCGTGTGTGTGTGTGTGTGTGTGTGTGTGGTGGCTGGGTCACGTATAAATCTGTCGTGGTCTCAAAGTACACCGTGTCGAGAGTAATACTACTGGGGGTACTGGATCAGGGGGGGGGGATCGTTCTCTGACTCAGGTCTAAATTGCGATCTGTGGATGAGTGAATGGAATGCATGAATGAAGTCCTCCCATTAGAAAGGGTTATAATATGTGTATAGCTAAGTCATGCTTTTGGCCCTAAATGGTGCTACTTAAAAACAAGAGACGTCCCCTTGGATTAAAATCACTGACTTCTAAAGTCAGTGGACTTTGTCTATGACAAACTGTTCGCTCTCTTTAAAATAATTTGCAATACATTTGTTATTAACAATAGTATTTATTTAAGTATTTAAGATTCACCAAACTTAATTATTGAACAAAACAATGATGCCATTTGTTCTATCTTGATGTGTATTTTAAAGTGTTATGTTTTCTATGAAGTTAAAAAACATTGGTTAAATAAGACAAAAATCATTTTGGTCATTGTCGCGTTCAGAGTCAAATCGAAAAAAAGCCGATGCGAATTCGATGCGTTTAATGATTGGTAAGTCACTGAATAAATATATCATTTATACTTTTTTGTTGTATACTCTAATTAATTAATTATGCTAGCTGTCTTAAAATGTTGTTTTTCTAAAATTTAAAAAGATTGACTTTACGAGACTCGCTTCTATCAATGATGCATACAGATTCACCTCGAAGATATCAGTTCGAATTTGATGGATTTAATCAACAGTCATTCATCATCATTAGTCCAATCAACAGTTAATTGTCATTATTTTCTCAATCAACAGTCAGTTTGTCATCATTTGTCCCATCTTGACGCATTTTTTAAATTTTTTACCCACGTTATTTTAAATTTTTTACCCAAAATACCACGTTAACGCTAAGGTTTGAAGATTATTAGTTTAGTGTGAATCATGCTTTTGTACTTTCATTTCATTCACCTTGACTATATCTGGTTAAATAAACCATAACAGTGAGTATTTAAGAAATCGTGGCGAATAATCGTGACATTTGCTTTATTTCACTCATTTATTTTTTACAATTATGTTTTATTTTAATGCATAAATTTCTTGGGAGGGAGTATTTTCCAGAAATGACGCAAATTGTCAAAGTATTTTTAAAAAATAATACATAGTATGTCTTAAAGAGAAAACATACAAACTTAAATGTTCTACGAGTTTACTTTCATATGCATCAGCACTATTTTTTTTTTTTCACCTTGAAAACTGTTTCTAAGGTTACTTCGCAGTTATGTTCAAGCAAACACTGTGGCAACATGGATTTATTCCGTAAGTTAAAGACAACATGTCGTTACTTTCAGCAAATTTATTACAGGAAATTTATACACAATATTCTTATGTACTTAGAAAGAAAATACATAAGCAGGCATTTACAAAAAATAAGGCGTTCTTTTGAGAAGATTCATCTTAAAATATTACACAATGGCATCGAATACAGCATATCCTTATATTTTAAAATACCTATTAATGCCTGTAATTTCCAATTATCCTTCATTCATAATCTCTTATGAAACACTACTTAAGGAAACCACTGTAACCGAAACTTTTTTCCTGTTTATTTGAATGTTCTGTTCTGAAATCAGCATATCGATGTATTTGGTTTCTATTTTTATTTTGAAATAATTCATTATTCGAGCTTCATTGATCAATATGATGACATTTTACCGGTCATTATTTAAATCGAGAGCTTATTTAACTAGAATGCAACAAAGATTGTTAATGGTTTTAGAATAAAATATTTATAAATCTAGAAAAGTAATGTTTTTCAAATTGAAGGGCGCGACTCAGACTAGGATTGCTTACAAAAATGAATGCGAAAATAGCGGAAGCGAGTATTTCTGCGAAAAGGATCTTAAGAAAAGCAATGAAATCGAAATTTTTTCCTGTTTATATGAAGGATCAATTCTGGAAATCAACATATAAATGCATTTTCTTTCTGTTCCCGCTCGAACTTATTTATTACTTGAGCTCCAATGAGTAATATAATGACATTTTAATTGTTATTGTTTAAATTGAAGAAATATTAAAATAAAATTTAACGAATATGTCGAACAAAAAATATATTTTCAATTCTAAAAGGAATTTTTTTTTAATTATAAGGAGCGAGTCAGGCTTGGATCAGAGCACAGAGAAATATGAAAACAACTGCAATCAGTATTTCTGTGAGAAACAATATTGATGAGCATGGAAAAAACCGAAAAGAATTGCAATCAGTATTTCTGTGAGAAATAATATAGGTGACCATATTTCACTGGAATTTTTTTCTCTTGCATTCTTTTTATTAAAAGTTTTTTTTTTACTTTGAAATTTTGATGAACTTCCGTTTTTAAATCGTCAAACTCCAATATCTCTTAATGAAATTTTTTTTAAAAAATACCTTAAAGGTAAAAAAAAAAAAAAAGGCATTTCGCAAATTTGCTAATTGATCCGTCTTAAATACCTATTTATTTATTTATTTATTTGAAATCTTGAAAGGGAAGCTGTAAGGATATTGCAGCAGTATAGAATTACCTTTATACCATTAACGTCTCATAATCGCTTCGCTTTTTAATTAGGAAATTTTTTGCATCATTTGTAGACCTTTGCATTTATTCCAATTTTCTATAAACAGCAATAATATGTTTATTCATTTCACAAAAAATGAATTAAAATAAGCCGAGACCGATTTTTTTTTCTTTTAAAAAGAAATTAGCATTTCTATTTTGTTGAGAAGATATGGAAATGCCATTTCAAAAACGAAGTTTACATATGATACATCATTCTTCTGGTTAAGCGCAGAGTTTTATATAATCTACTTATTTGATTCGATACAAATTTCTTCATAAATCGCGAAACTGTTTTTGTTATAAATTTTAGCTTCATATAGCTGATAGCTTCTCATACCGTATCACATTTTAATTATATAAGATTATAAAGTTTACAAAGCAGTTCTCGGAAAGTATCTTATTCTATTTAATCTTAATGTATTTCATTCATTCAATATTTTTCTCAAAAAGAAACAGTTAAAAATTGATCCTTAATAACATATATTCATCCTACAATTATTGGAATCAGCAAATTTTCTCAGAAAAAGATTGAAAATTATTTCAAAATCTTTTTTATGAATTTATTCAGTTAGTATTTCTAAATATTGTGAGCTGAATAAGCATTAATAAATTTAGGAAATGTAAAAAATATGTGACTATTACGCTAATGATAGACACATGCCACCATATAGACTCTCAGTAAGAATCTTACCACGTTTTGCAAACATCAATAAATCAGTCAGTATTAGCTGAAAGAAAAATGAAATTATTTTATACTGAAATCTCAGAGAATATAATTTTTTAATAATTCACTTATTATTTAAATGTTTACACCTTCTCTGTATTTTACTTATGTGAATATCGCTTGTAATGCAATAAAGTTAGTTATTTTGAAACGACTAGTCAGAGTTTTAATTAAGTCATACTTTTTTATTTTGGTATAAATAGAAATGTGATCTGCTAAGTTTGAAGAAATAAGATTAAAATTATTTGCATAATATAAGGGATTATTTTTTATCTTAAAATCTCATCTGATCCGAGTAAATAAATTTTTATCATTTAAATAAATTTAAAGAAATTATTTATCATTTCTAATAATAAAGATTGTGGGCACAGAGCAATTTTTTTTGAAATTTTAATTAATTAAAAATAAGTATTAATTAAATTAATAATATTAATTTTAATAGTTAATAATTAATTAAAATTTTAATAATAATTAATTTAATAAATTAATATAATTATGAATGAACGATAATTAATTTTAATTAATTTAATAATAAATATTATTATTAAAATAAATTAATTAATAATAATATTTAATAAATTAATAATAATTAATTTAATTAAAATAATAAATTAAATAATTAAATAAAATCTTGAAGTTTCCAAATTTGAACAACTGTTTTTTTAATGATACCAGTTTAATAATAGTGCAATATTTCTTGAATTTCAGCAAATTTTTTAAATAACATTTTTTAAATCTAATTCCAACAATAAATTCCTTGCTGCATTGAAATTCAAGCCATCATCAGTGTTTCATCAAATATTTAATTGTATGATTTTCTTTTAATGTTGAAAGCTAACGAAGAAGATTTGCTTAAATCTGTATGGCTTATAAGAAAAATAAAAAAATGGAATTAAAATACCACTAAATTTAATAGATAGATGACCTGCTCATTTACGATTTATATAGCATTACGATGCCAGTGGATTGATCTTCATTGGGAAGGTCCATGTGTAGACTGAACATAACATATGAAAGACAGTTAAAATAAGGCATCTTTAATACCCGAGAGTTTAAGAGAACCATAGACATGAAGTTATATCCAAATTATTCAAATGAAATTGTATATAACTAATATCTCCGGCAAACCAGCTGGTCACCAAAAGCGACTAGTTATTAAATATTTTTACTCAAAGATTGAGATTATTGAATAATTTTATTTTTCTTACAAATCAATTCAATCAAAAATTCAAAACAAACGCCAACACACTGAATGCAGTTGTTTTGTCTCGCTAAAAGCAAGGCGTGTTGAGGAAGTCGAAACAATACCTTGAACTGAAGGCTTTACTTAATCGAATTTCCCAGTACGCTAACAAAGACTGACAAATGCTTCTTGAATAAATAAATGAAATAAGGAGTCTATGAGTTTTTTGAACTTGACATAGTGACGTGTCAGAATTTATAGGTACCTGAAGCGGAAAGTCCTTGAGTGCACGTAACTGATTTAATTTCAGAAAGGAAATGAAAATACTGTAATTTTAAAAAGGTATTTGAAATATTTGAATGTTATTATAGTAGACTTTTGGTAAAGGATGCGAAAAACGGTGGATGATGGAAAACAAAATCCATTCAAAGATAATCGTGCTGTGTTCGAATTTTTAATTAACCATTCATTGATCCATCACTGAATTTAAAACATTTTTACCACTAGTTCGCTCTGGAGATTTGAAGAAAATCAGATCCAAAATTATCTAATTTCATAAAATGTTTATTTATATGCCAAAGCAATAAAATATATTATTTTGCTCATTTTTTTATGACGCTCGTTCTTGATGCCACCATCTTTTTTGGGAGCATAAAGTTTTCTACTTTTTATTTATCAATTGTTCCAATAATTATGTGATTTCTTAACATATTTGTATAAGAGCAAAAATAATAATACATATATCTTTTTCGATTTTTATGAGAATTGAAGTTCGATCTTGATTCTGCAGTCCTTCTAGGCCCCATAATGTTTTCTGATTTTTATTTATGAATTATTCCAATAATTATGTAATTTCTTAAAATATTTATATACGAACAGAAATAATAATACATATATCTTTTTCGATTTTTATGAGAATTGAAGTTCGTTTCTGATGCTGCAAACCTTTTGGATTCCATAATGTTTTCTGCTTTTTATCTGTAAATTGTTCTGGTAATTATTTAATTTTATGTGCTTATTTATGAGCAAAAATAACAAATATACTAATTACTATTTTATGAGGAATGAAGTTCTTTTTTTGTTGCTGTAATCTAAGACTTATTATTTGTGAATTGTTCCGATAAAAAATATACAAATAATTTTCCGGAAATTATTTATTGTCGAATTTATTCAAAATCTGAATAGTTCTTAAGCATTCATTGCATAACAAAACACTATTAAAGCATTCTTTATTTAAAATCATGATAATTTATATGTTATACAGCTTTATGAATTCATTACGAAATTAATAGTGAGAAAATCTTTATCTATGCAAAAATTAAACTTAATGCTTGTATTAAATTCTCGTTCATATGTTTTTAAAAATATACAAACATCTTTCCCACAGTTTTATTATTATGATTATTATTTTATTCTCACAACAGAGTATATATAGAGTCAATATATACATCCTTGAATTAAATAAAATAATGTATTGGCTCAAACAATTACACCTGTCAAAGTTTGTGTGAATATTTTAATCAATGGATATCCTGATTTGCTAATGTTTGATTTTACCTTATCTTGATGTTTAGAACATTTGCTGGTAAAGTCTAAGAAATTTTGTTTGTTGAATACTGTAATTAGAAAGAGTTTATATGTGTTATCACATATGCTTTATATTTCCTTAATGATTTTGTTTCTTTATCTAATTATATGAACATCTTTTTTTCCCAGAATGTGCTGATGGTGCAACTAATAGTTATGTAACATTCGTACCGAATTATAGCGTTTTAAAATTATCAGTTTCACATTATAAATTTTAAGAAGTAATTCAATTCCTAAAGAATGTGAAAGCACGGCTATTAACGGTTAAAGTATCCATGCACTAGTAAAGTTTATTATTATGACCTTCGTTTTCAAAAGGACAAATGGGAAATGTTAAAGAGAAAACAAGTCACGGCATTTTGATTTTAACGCAACGTAAACAGCAAGAATTTCAATTAAACTTTTTCAGTATTTATTTTATACTATCACCGGTAACCGGTTTAGTTCGCGGTTAATATTAGTTGTTTGTTTTTAGTTTCAATTAAATCTCCTATGATATCCATGATATCCTTTATAAAGTATTTTTCAGTAAAAAATAAAATTGCAAACAAATATTAAAATCCTTTTATTTTTATTTTAATGAGCTTACACCTTTTCTATTTATTGTGTACATGAACCTTCCTTAAGTATTCGAGCCCCATCGTATCGTAGTGCCATTAAATTCTTAAGTGTCTGGATAACTTATTTCAAATTGTACGTTGCCATTTGCAGTAATGTAATTTCCCTTTTTGATCTTTCATAAAAAAAAAAATATGCATATAATTAGTGGAATTTTTTTCCTTCGGATTTCAATAACGAAAAAAAAATCATGCTATTGAATATTTGGGGAAACAATGAAAATGAAATCTATTATTAAAAATTATACTGAAAAATATTTTTAAAACATTTCAAAATTCAGGAAATTTTTTTGCAACTATATTGCTATCATTAAAAATACATATTTTTTTAATTTTAAAATCATATAAAAACCATTTTTGTGCAATAATAATTTTGAGAATTATTGCTAAAAACACCAAATTTTGTTTAATTTTTACCTAAATAAAATTCCAAAGAAATTGCCATGAAATACATATTCTTTCCCTCTAAAGCATAGCTGTGTCTACTTCAGTAGCTCTAGATTCAACGATTTGTTTCGTACAATATTGCCTACAAACTCACAAATTCTCCTTTTTTATTACTAGAGATAGTATAATTTTTTGTATAATTTTGTACATTTTAAAATATTTTGTGTAATAAGCATGCATTTTGCTATGAAATGTATTTATTTAAATTATCAATGCGTCCTGTTAATTCGTTTCTTTCATTAATCTAGAAGTCTTCTGATCCGAGATCTGCTGGCTTACTAAAGTTTAATAAAATATAGAAATCCATTAATTTCGATGATTATAACCATCGAAATTCATCAATTTTGATATTTCGATGAATTTCCACGAATTATGTGAATACAATGTATATAAAAAAATAGAACGAGCAGAATGAATAAATTTAGTAAGCAACTACACATAAATTTAAACTTTTTGGTAATTTTTTGGACGAAATATGTCGAAAATAATCTGTCTGGCTGCCAATTGATGCCTAATACCATAATTCAAAATTACAATAAGCTAGATAGATAAAATTTTGTTAATATTTTTATCACCAGAATCATTAATGAATCAAATTTTGCTTCCTTTGCCTGTCTTCTGTCTATCTGTAACTTTAAAAAAATGCAGCGAGGTAAATTAATGAGATTTAGTGCATGACCGTTACACCAAATATTGTAGTTTACTATCAAATATTGACCGATTTGCTCCAAAAAGAAAAGATACTAGGCCAAAATATTTATTAATTTTTGTTTAATATTACAAGTATAATACACTCCTGAAAATCCGGCCTAATGTGACGGAAAGACAGACTGAATAACAAAAAATTCGGATAGGCCGGAGCTTTTCGAACTCATTTCTTTTTCTACCAAGACCAGAAGACAAAGTTTTACCAAGACCAGAAGACAAAATTCACTGTTATAATATGTATTTTCTCTCTCCTTATTGAATACTAAGCCCTCCATTTATTTCAAGACATGTAGAATGTGAACTCGACCGCGACCCGGTGAATTATAGAAATATTTGCCGGTAACGTGTTGACTTGAAGTAGAACTTTCTGTGCTGATAGTTATATATGTTTACTGCACTGCACGTTTCAAGATTTTATTTTAAAAGAAAGTAAGTTAAATTATATAAATTGTTCACATTTTAATATAAACTTAAATGCAGGAAACGTAAACAAAACGGAAAAGTAAATCATAGGCCTAGCTCTAAAGAGAATTGACTCAAACTGATTTTATTTTTCACTGATAAATAATTACACAGATATGAAAAGGTAACCCTAAGATAAGAGTCAACACTTATAGTTTTTAGTTTTTGAAAAAATCTTTAACAGATGACTGCTTTTGCAATGCCTTGCCTTCCTCATTTAATTACGATAAAAGAAAACTAGGTTGGATAGTACGGAGGCCGGATAGCCACGAATCGGATACTCGGGAGTGTACTGTATATAAAAAATCCTGGAGGAACGAATACTCCGGTTGGGTAAATTTGTTTTCTGCTACTTCTCAAGGACGGCATATTTCAGGAAATGATACTTGAAGACATACTGTTCTAAAATTCTTATTCAGTTCAATTGACCATTGGGAAAACGTACAAGAAAGTCTGGTGGAACAGAACACTCAGTCAGATTGTATTTTTTCCCATATGCATAGGATTCTACACATGAGGAAATGGTGCTTGACTCCCAACATCTTTATCCTGGATTATTACTGTGTCTCACAAAATTGATTATGAAACAGTATTGTCAAGCCATTATTCAAAATAACAATCAAAATGTTTAAAAGATTTTCATGCATGGATTTGACATTGAAAAGAAAAGATCAGAATGGCAGATTGTCCAGTAATTGGCATGGTTCGATTTGCATTTCACTTTTCCTTCCTCGTGCCATTAAAGCGATAAGACATCGAAGCTATTTCAAACAATTAGTTAACATTCTCCATCCATATTCTTGTCCTGAAAGTGAACTGTATCAAGTAGGAAATCAATATTTCGTCCAGACTGATAAGAACAATTTTTGAAAAATTGATTTCTAAGGGAAAATCTAAAAAGGATATCCTGTTGTGTTTTACAATGTGATTTCTTATATTTCGTTTCTTAGATTTCCTGAGATAAATTTATAATTACAATACCGTAATTATTAATTAATGATTTTTATTTATCTCAATATATGATTATCTATGTGTTGGTACTTTGCAAAGCAGACTATCTGGTCTAGAATGAACAGATTTGGCACAGATATATTTTGGACGTTGAAAATAATGCAAATTGTACAAAGCGATTTTTTATGTGAAATTTTATTTAATTAAAAGTTGAGCGAGATTTTTACGTTTTCTTACAATGAATTCTAATAATATAGCAGCAAGTATTGATTTGTTTCAACATTTTAAAATTTCAAAAACTGCCTTATGATGATATCCATTTTTCTTGTATTTTTACAATATACTTATTTGCTTGATTTTTATCAATTTTTTTTCATTGCTAAAATGAAAATCAAGACATTTTCATTCAAATCAAATATTTTCTTTAAATACTTTAAATATATTTTTTCCATTGCTGAAATGCAAATAAAAAGAAAGATTCTATTCATAAGCTGTGCATGTTTCTATGAGGTCCAGAAAGTGAAATTACATTACACATAAAACAGTGTGCAATTTAAAATAAATTATCTAGATATTTAAGTTTTTAATAGCTCTTGGCTGTCATGGACTCAATTAGAAAGGTTCATGTACATGATAAATTGCACATGTGTAAGGCTATTAAAATAGAGGGGCTTTAATGTGTTTTACAAATTGATGTTTAAAATATTTTGTTGAGGGAATCAGGAGTATCAAGATATGAACAAGAGATTTGATTGAAATTAAATACAATATTATTCCCAACGAACCAATTCATTGACAATGACGGTGTACTTTATCACATACTAACTAGAACACATACTGATTTAAGGAAGAATATATAAGTAAAAGCATAATAAATTAAAATGTAATGTAAACCTCTAATATCAAAGCTAAGTTTTTGAAAATTCTTTTCAAAATTTAGTTTATTAACCTAATATGCATTTTTATGAGTTCAAATAAATTTTCAAACGTAAAACTACATACAATTTCACAATTCTTAAATAATTTCTGTTCCATAACTCCTTTTTTTAAAGTAGATGACTGAAGAAAGAAGATTTGAGAACAATTATAAGCTAATATGTACAACCAACCGATCACCACGGTTTTCAGAATTCAGAGAACAGATATCGGAAAAAAATGCATGTACTTAATAACTGACTGAATATAAATATTCTTGATCAATTTAATACTAAAACATTAACATTTCACTGAATTTTCAGTTCTTTCATTTACGAATGTGCAAACGTAGTTTCAATATAAATTTAATTCATGTAAATGCTTTACCGACTTATTGTTTTTTATACTTCACAATTTTCTTCCGTTACAATATTAGAGGCTCCATTTTTATATATTGATTTTGGTTAGGCTCAACTAAAATTTACATTGTATCATTTTTTATAATATAATTTTCCAATTATACATTGTATCAATTTTTAAAAGACAATAAGCTTGAAGAACTCAGTCTAAACATGCGCATTATTGTTATAACAATATACTTTAATATCAAGTATTTGCATGTCTTTATACAATCGAAAGCTGTTTTAAATGTTTCTTTTAATTTTCCCGAATGTGAAGAATATAAAAAAGAGTAGTGTAATCGTCGAAATATTCTATCTCGAGATACTGATAAATCCGCGTGTTGTATCTCCCTTAGCCAAAAAAAAAAGACACAATGTTGAAAATATGTGTGTCTTTGGCCTAGGTAATTTAAAACGCATTGATCTAGAACAATGAAATTTAGTGCGTTCTATAAACAAATTTAAAGATTTTTAACTAATTTTGAACGAAATGTGCTGAAGGAATGTAATGATAAAATTTGGAACATAATAGTATTATCAAGTATGTATATGCGTATCAAATGAAGGGCCGCGGTGGCCTGATCGTATGGTCTCGGTTTCGGAGCCAGAGGGTTTCAGACCCGATTCCCCCGAAGAGCCGTCGTGTGAGTGGATCTGGTGCACGTTAAATCCATCTGGGCCAAACGTCCAACCGCTGGTGTGGTGTGGAAATTTGGAGAGGTGGGTGCTGGCTGATGTATCGTTCTCGTCATCTGACCGCTGTTCAAAATTACGAGATCTGTCCTAAAATAGCCCTTGTGTTGCTTTAAAACGGACGTTAATATAAGTAAACTAAGATATTCGTACCAAATTTCGGACCAAATCTGTCAACCAGGTGAACTTTGTTATTCAGTATTCACTTGCGCATACGGATATATTAATTTGAAAGTGCAACAAATTAAATAAATAAAATTTAATATGCCGTATTTTTTGCCAAAATAGTAGATTTGAACAAAAAAAACCTGAGTTCCAATCAGCTGAAAAGAACGCGTCCAAAATTCATACTAGTTTTTTTTTCATATACGATGCCAACATTAAGCGCAATATAATGAGCCATTACACGCGGAAATCTGATGGGGGAGAACTCGTGCTTATCTATTTCCTGTGACCTTCGAGACTAAACACTTTCTTTCCCACCCCTTCCCTACCTCCGCGATACGTTCGCGAGACTCAGACTTTCGCAAAAAGAACCGAAAACAAATTGCATTTCCTTAGAAATTAAGAGAGAGAGAGATTCAGTGGTAGAAAAGTCCTGTGTTAATTTCATCCTGAACTAGATGAATCTTGAATAATTTCTGTGGCAAGAACTTCAGTCAGCTTTTCCTCTAGCTGTTTTCTTTTTTCGTGCAGCTATCGGCCTACAATGTAATTTTCTTTTCTCTGTCGCTGTCAGAAAAGAAAACTGTCCGATTTGCATGTTGAAGGCTAAGGTTAAACTACTCAGAGTGCAGCGTCCTTCTGTTAAAGGTTACAAACACAGACTGCTCTCGGCGGCTGTCATGCTTGCATAGCTATTCGGTCATTGTGCCTTATCTAAACATTTATTGAACTCGTATAAGTCTGCCTCATCTGACCAAAAGAGTATTGGTAATCGAATGCGCAGAAATAATGTGATTAGTAGATAGTTGTATCTTGTCTTAATGAGTATTATATTACTTTTATTAAAAAGAAAATATTCTTGGACAAACCAAAGCAAAATTCAATAATTTAAAATCTATATTAAGGCTTACATTTTGATTATATATACTGTTAAAGGTTACAAACACAGACTGCTCTCGGCGGCTGTCATGCTTGCATAGCTATTCGGTCATTGTGCCTTATCTAAACATTTATTGAACTCGTATAAGTCTGCCTCATCTGACCAAAAGAGTATTGGTAATCGAATGCGCAGAAATAATGTGATTAGTAGATAGTTGTATCTTGTCTTAATGAGTATTATATTACTTTTATTAAAAAGAAAATATTCTTGGACAAACCAAAGCAAAATTCAATAATTTAAAATCTATATTAAGGCTTACATTTTGATTATATATACTGTTAAAGGTTACAAACACAGACTGCTCTCGGCGGCTGTCATGCTTGCATAGCTATTCGGTCATTGTGTCTTATCTAAACATTTATTGAACTTGTGTAAGTCTGCCTTATCTGACCAAAAGAGTATTGGTAATCGAATGCGCAGAAATAATGTGATGAATAGATAGTTGTATCTTGTCTTAATGAACATTATATCACTTTTACTAAAAAGAAAATATTCTTTGACAAACCAAAGCAAAATTCAATAATTTAAAATCTATATTAAGACTTAAATTTTGATTATATATAATACTTGTTTTTCCTGTTAACCCAAATTCAACATATTTCTTACATTTTAGTTGATTGTTGAGGAATATTTTGTAATTTTGAGCAAAAATATCTATTTATCGTAGCCGATTTTGGTTACTAGATTTCGCTCAAATTATTGACATTTAAGAGGTTAATTCATTTTTTAATTTAACTTTCTTATTTGATAAGATTGGAAAACCGAGATTTAAATGAATCATTCTGTTATAAATGACTGGTTCAATTAAACCCAAAATTAAGAAAGTATATATACGACGAAATAAAAATAGAAATGAAAATCCTACTTGCGTTAGATTAATATCCGTCAAAGGAACACTGATAAAACACGCAACTGAATGTTTTGAGGAATGAGTCTCAATGAACGAAGGAATTTTAACATAACTTTTAAAAACATTGTTATAGATTTTGTATGAAATTTTCAAAAATATATGTATGAAAAAATAAATAAATAGTTATATGGAAATGAAACTGATATCATTAAAGAGGTATTTACTTTAGTTTTAAGGTATTATCAAAATCATTCTTGTAATAATAGTTTTCGAATATGAAAGCATCACTTTCCATAGGCAAGTCATAGTGATTGCTTTTCGAGCGATAACCAAGCCTATTTTTTTCCTTGGATTAAGCGTTTTGTTTAACGTCTATTTCTGTCAGTTTTATTTCTTTTACATTTTTTTTCCTCTGATTGATTGGGAGTTTTAGTAACAGGATGAGCCCTCTCCTAAGAATTTCTAATAATATTTTGAAGCTTCATTATTTAGAGAAGCGATGCGTTGAATTAGGTCCAATTCACAATATAAAACCTTTCATTGGAATTCTGCATTTATTACTCTGCGAATTCAATTTCTATCAAATTTATTAACATGAAATTAATGTATTGGAGAACAAATTTTTCGTTAAAATTTTACAGTTATCACTTTATCGATTCTAGTTCTTAGTCGTTTGTTAATACAAAATAGATACAAAGAAATATAATTTTTCTTTTGAATTGTGTTTCTGCAGTTCTTTAATTACATGAAATTGATACATTGAAAACAAACTCCAGCTCTCTTCTGTTGAGTTTTAGTGTCTTTCCAAAACATTTCATTAAAACAATAATACATAGGTTATATAAATACAGAAAAAAAATCGAAAAGTATATTTTTCCAAAATTAATTATTTCATGTTAAACATTCATGCACCAGGGTTTGGTTAATTTTATATAACAAATTTGGTTACGGTTTAAAACGGAGAATCCGAAATCTGTAGTATGATAATTGATCTCCAGTTTCCTAAAAGCAGCAAAATAATACTAGTGACCCTGAAAACAGGTAGTTAGAACAGATTATTCCCTCAAATCTGCTAGTTATTTTTCAACATCAGTTATTTACATTAATCAAATATAAGAGAGGTTATAAATACAGCATCAATAAGAATTTTTTACTACTCTATTTTGAATGATATTTAGTATTTTAACTAGATGATTTTATTTTATATATTGTGGAAAAAGAGAAAATTTTTAATTTTTATTTTAAAATGAACTGAACTTAAAATTTTGAATAAGTATTAATATCTAAAAATTAGTTAATGATGCTTATGGTATTTATACATATTCTAAACAGTCTTTATCTATACATCTGCAAATCGGTTCTTACAAGAGATACCGATTTCAACACCGGCATCCAATTTTATTCACAAGTTATTAATATTTGTTTTGTTGCTGATGCAAATTTTATTCACTGAAGTTAAAGTTTAAGAAATGTTGTTCTCGTTTTGAGTAATTGACCTAAGCGCAGTTTTAAACATGGTTAAATCACTGCTTTAAGACCAATAAAGGCATTGTCAATAGTCGTATTAAAATTTTGAAAAATTTTGAAAAGTATAATGGTAGCGTAATGATTAGTTCAAAGCGTAAGAAAAAAAATTATTAATTTCTAATGAATTGAATTTTTATTGGTTCCGATGATTTGAAAAGCTGGCTCATGTCATACAAAATAAATGTGTGACATTTGGTTTAATTAATCCTTTTATTTAAAAGGAGATATTGAACATACATACATAACCGCGATTATTTCTATTTATATTAAGATATTCTGTTTTATTTCCGGAATATTTATTTATTTCAATTCATTTTGAAAAGTAAAATATTTTCAACCCGGAAACAGCCTATAAAATACAATATCCTCCAGCTAAGAATTACAACTTGTAGTGCCTTTGCTAGACTTGTGATACCTTTCTGCTGCTAGATGTCACATTTGTAAATCTCAGAGGTCGATGTGTCTTGTCTTATTAAAGTTCAGTGAACTTGACACAGACATAGATAATTACAGATTACATAATTATCATAATCCGGAAAATGGTAATGAAAGTGAAATATTAATTGGCAAGTTCTTCTAGCGATAAATTATCTTATATTTTTAGTACAGAATGTGTCATATGTTTAATAACAAAAAATGTGTGTGAAAGAAATTCATGCAAATTGCGACACCCCCCCCCCCCATATCAAAAAAAGGGTTCTAACATATCAAGGAGTACTTCCTGTTGATATCTGTCATAACTACCATGACGTTTTTACATCTGGTTGCTTTACTGGAAGTTTCCGACATTTGAATGCCACAAATTTATACTGAGCAATTTAGAGAATAAGACAACTTCTATTTTCAATGAAAAGAATGTGTCATTAAGTATAGTTTTAAAAACATGAAAAACAGTCAAAACATCTTGTGCAGTCTCTGAGTTCAATGTCCCCTAAATATTAAAATTAGCTTCTGATTGGTACAGGTGAAACTAAATGCTGGAGGTGAGAAATGTGCTTATTTATGAGCGAGACATGACACATTGTTTCGCCATTTTGATTGACAACTCAGACGATAATTGCGAATGTATGTTACAGAATGGCAATAATTAAAATAAAACAAAAATAGATTCATTCATTAGATAACTATCAATTTGAATTTTTGTCATCAATCTTAAAATTATCTTTCGTTTTGAATCTGAAGGATTATTTTTTTTTTATTGGAGACTTTCACTTCTCAAAATTTTATTCAATTCCAAATACGAAATCAAAATGTTAGTTTGAATAACTGCTAAAAAATCTGAGAATTCTTAATTTTTTTTTTTTTTTTAGTTTACATTAAAGAATATTTTTGAAAAATCCGTTTAAAAACCCAAAAGGAAGACATCAACATATTATTTGAACTAAATAAAAACATCTTTAAAATATGTCTATGAATAATTCATTTTTATCAAATTAAGAATTTTATTGCTGTATTTATTCAAAAGGAATTTTTTATTTGAATTGTGCTCTAATATTTATGAAGCATGAAAATTATGATGCAAATGTTATCTTCAATGTCTGGAGCCGAAATTCTATAGATTACCCATGCATTTTATAAAATTCCAAGAACTGGTGGCAATGTAAAAAACGATTAAACATTTTACATATCTCTTAGGAACTCTATAGAATGCTTAATGTCAAAAAAAGATGCATGAAATCCATCCCCGATGCTAAATATGGGCCTTTTTTCAAATAACGCGAATGAGATTATATTAGTTGGTAGATTAAATCAGCGTGATGGTGGCATGCTTCCGAATGAGCTTCCGTTTTGATACCTATTAAGTCTGTTCAAAGGAAACTGGTAATGTACATGCATACACAAAATATCACCAAAAATTCATGCCTATATTGGCTATGCTAATCAAGACGAGGAAGTGAAATTTTTCATCTTTTGTTTGAAAGCTAATAAACTAATTACATAATAGAGTTATCAATACCCTTTTTCCTATTTTGCCTAAAAGAGCATTTGTTTTTCTATAAAATGCCTTAGTATTATATACAAGATCTAGAAAGCCGGCGTCTTGGCCTATGGGTAGCGCGTCTTCCTCGTGATCTGGGCGTCCTGGTTCGGGCATGGTTGTTCTTTTATATGTGTTCTATCTATGAAGTCTGTGAAAGAGCCTTTCTGTATAAAGGGGTTGCGCAAGCGAGTGTGTGAGTATCATCTTCACATGAGCTAGAAATCAGACTTCTGCTCTCGGGTGCTAAAGGGCATTTACCCACAGAAACTACTGTACCAACTCGGCTAAAATCGCTGACTTCGGGCGGACTTGTCTATGACAAGTACCATAAGTAACAACAACGACAATAACAGATCTAGAGAAAATGTATAATCATTCTCATATTTCATACTTTGCCAAAGAGTGCCTAAGGTGTACGTGTTATTCTATAGAATACTGTAGTTCAAACATTGCCAGCCATATAAATAACAATTCTGGTCTAGTGGCACCATTTTCATTTAATACGATTTCCAACATGATCATAAGAAAATGCTTACAAAATTTTAATACATATTTTATAACATCAAAAAGTTATACCTGAAATATATAAATCTTAAAATTACTTTAAAAAGTACCGTCTGGTGGTAAACATTTTAACTATTTTTTTCATTGCAGAAATATTTTCCCCATGGTCCATATAACATAGATATACCAAATTTCCTCAAAATCCGATAGGTACAATACATTCTAAAGGGGTCCGAATAGGGTCTCTTTAATTATAACTATTTGTATTAAAAGATAACAGTCTGAAAATTTAGTCTTTGGGTCTGATCGCTAAAGTAGTTAGTTGTCAATCCACTAAAATTTTTTCCAGTTTGTGTAAAGTATATTTTTTGTCACAATTTGAATATTTTTAAAGATTTCGGTTACATTTAATCCATCTGCAAAACGAAAGAAAAAAAATATGACGAATAAATTTGTTCACATGGAAAATAATTAACTAAACAATACATGTGATTATTATTTTTTCCCCTCTGTATTAGTGTATTGTTCATTGTTTACATTAAATTCCGTTCTATTTTTGCTTCTTTCATGTTTTGATTTGGCTATTTTTAGATTTTAAAGATGAAAAAAATGAAATAATCTGTTCATTTAACAATTTAGATGCAACATGTTATTCTAATCGAATTATTTTTCTGCGATTCTTAAACCATCTTCCATTTTAGTTCTAAGACCAATAGGATGTTTTGTATTATTTTTCTGTATTTATAATAGCTAGATTCTAAGAGTATTTGTTTAATCTTATATTGTTTAAATGGGAGGAATTAGTTATAAAAGAGACTGGACAAAAAAGTAATGCAATAAGTAAACAGTGAAACCTCGCAAATTACAACAACAAAAAACAAAAAAAAAGCGCATGAATAGCATTTAAATTTTCATATAAATACATACGAGCATTAATTAATTAGCTTGCAAAGGTTAAGAAAACAGCATCATTATAGAAAAGAACGTCATTAATAGCGTGCTTTTCATGCAAATAAATATTAAAATAAAAGTGTTACATAAACATTCGATACAGCCATCGATGAATCATATTATCGATGGAGTCATAAAAACTAACAAACTAGTTAGACTGCAAAATAACTTTTTTTCTTCTTTCGTGTGACTTTTCTTCATAACAAACGATTGCTTATTTTTTATTTTTAAATCCTTCACTTATTGTTAGAATGCGCTACTCAATAGAGTCTACCGTCTCAAAAGATTTGTGATTCTTTTTTGCAAAAGAACCTGGCCTTGCTTCAACTTTGCAACTATCATTTGCTTTCTTGGCGCATGTGTCTTTGTTAAGTCGGCTATATAGTCTACCTCTCATTTTACTCATACCTATAAGCTCGTCGGCTGTCAACCCTTTTCTATTCAAGAGTTCACTGACATCACTATTAACAACTACGTCTAATAGTTCTTCTAATTATATTACGTCTACGTCTAATAGCCAGGCAAGGTTACTAATTATAATTACACCAGTGACTTGATTTATTTTTGTTGTTGTTCCTAATTTATTTTTGAAAGAAAAAAAAATGGCAAATTTTCTTCATTTCCTAATTTTTTATTTGCATCTTTTCTAACATAGAATGCTATAATCGAAGCAAAAGAATCATATAATTTCGCATTCGTTTAAGTCGAGGCATCCCTATTAGGACAAGATATTGTACGATATACCCACGATTTTCTTCGATATTCTGAATGCTAAACAATATTGTGAGGAAATCGTACCAACGTTGCTGTGCATATTATGCTAATAGATTGCTAATTTTTCTTCTTACCTAAAACTCAATTCCTTATGCATAAATAGAGGATATTGTTGTACCTTGGACCATTTTTATGTATTTTAGAATAAAAACTAATGCTTTACATTTTTATTTAATTGTAAACATTCTATTCCATTCTATACTAGTCTATTCAGCTTCAGTTTTCGCTCTCTATAAATTGGAAGAAAAGAGAGGTTAATTTAAAAAAAAAAAGAAAAAAAGAAAAATTATATTTACACGTAAAGTAGGCCTTGAAACAAAATGGTCTTGATTTTTTTTATTTCACATGAGATAAAGAGAAAGAATTCAATCTCAACTATACGTCTTTGAGATTTTTAAAGAACGTTTCCAACAGTGGTAAGATTGAAAGCCTTTGCCTATAAGAAAATTCTTTCTGTTTCTTTATTGGATAATTTTACAGCTTAACTCGTCGTAAATAATCTCAACTATTTGTCTATTGTTTTGTCTTCATTCTTCTTGATAAGGCGAAATATTAATATTGTTCCTGTACAAACTTCTTAGCCAGATTCCATATTCATTTCTTCGTCAATCTACTATTAACCTTTGGCACTATATTTATATACCTTTCAAGTGTATATCTTCTTTTTCATAAAATAATTTCCTAGTTTCGTACTGAACAATACATTTGAATTTCTCTGTTCCTAGATTTTTTAAAAGCCATTAAATGCCGAAATAATATTGTAAATTTAAATTTAAACTCTACATTTTTCTTTAATTGAATCTTTCTCTCCTTCAACGGGCTCAGTTTCAACTTTTTATCTTTTATAGCTCTAGGATCAATATCCTCGTATTTTTTCCTCGGATTTCTTTATGTTATAATATTTTAACCTGAAAAAGACCATGATAATTTGTATATGATATCCTATTTACATATTTCGGATTATGGATCCTTAATCTAGAAGAAGTGGCAATTTACATTATCAAATTTTTCATTTGACAATTTTTGCAGGTTATATTCGAACCTACAAACAACATGTAGTTTTACTTACCAAAATGTCTTGCACTATCTGAAATATAAAGGATATCGTCATGCAGTTTTTGATAATAAATTTTTTTTTTTTACATAGAATAAAAAAATAATTTCATAGCAGCATTTATCAACAACATCTGAATGAAAAGCAGCAACAAGTTTCTACTAAATATTAGCTAGAACTGTATGAGATAGTGGAATTGTCCACTACAAGATGGCAGTCCATACTGATATAAAGTTTAATGATAGAAAGTATGCAATACCCAAGGGGCATCGGCCTCCATATTTTATGCAAATACGTTTCCTGAAATATAAAAGAATTAGATAAATTATTTATTATAAATCGTTTAAACTGAAAAACATTTTCAAGAACAATTATATATTATCCATACACAGATTATCTTCCTCTTTATATAATATTACCATAAAATTCTCATAAAATTTATCATTAAAAATGTTCTTAAACCCCCTCCTCTCCAAAAAAATCATACTTTCAAGTAACTTTCATTAATCTTCTATTTAAACTAAATGCCAGACTATCAGGTAACAAGAAAAGAACATTAACTTTTTTCCACGTTCTCTTGAAAGACTTATCTGAAATTTAAGCTGGTGCATTAAGAATACTTTAATAAAATGTCAAATTGTTACTCATCAAGTTGAAATCGATTGCTTTTAATAAAGAGACTATTCTTCAGTTAAAGTAAAAGAGGGATTTGAAGATCTTTTCATATTCTTATTTTCTTCCCAATTTATGATGTAGGAAAAAAGAGTGGTTTTGACAGGTTTTATGACGCGAAATGAATGGTCTCTCTCCCAAATAAAACCGATTGAATATTTAACGACTGAATCAAGAAATTTTATTAAAAGCTCGACGTATTTTATCGTAAAAGACAAGTTTTTTGGCAGAGAATAGAATTTAGGATGAAAAATGATAGTTTGATGCAGGATAACTATCTCATTCTGTTAAAGCTGTTAATGTCCTTTATACGACGAAAATACTGCAATCAAAATAGGATATAAATTTCTCACAGCGGAGTTTGTATGACTTTATAAATAATTAAATATAATATCTGATCTATTTTACTGTAAGAAGAAATAATTTTATATTATGTACAATCCATGCAAAAGAATTAATTGGAATAGATGAAATTGAAGAAAAAGTAGTTGTCCCGTCGGGACAATTACTTGCCATCGACCGAACAGCATTTTTCAGCCTTTATACGCATGCGCTGCCTACTGGCCGGCTTATAAATGTCTGAGTGTAAACCCGAAATAATATTGCATATCAGGGATTTCAAACTGTAGGTTTCGAATCATTTTTTAATGAGTCATGGATAAATTTTGAATGCAATGTATCTTTCCACAATTTGCGAAAATGTATGTGAATTTGAAATATTCATGAAGCCACATGATAGTAAAAAAAAAACACAATATACTAACAAGCGGTTCTTTTTGAATGATAAGAAATGGAGAAACAAAACAATTCTTTTGAATACGGAGGAGTTTTCAACTTTTTGAACATGATACATTTATTGCATCAAATGAATGCTCCTAGAATGATCGTGGCTATTAAGTTCCTAATAAAGCAATCACATTCCTGCATTTTAGAAAGCCATTATTTTTTACGCCCAATTCGTCTCCAAGCCATCAAAAGATCGCGAAGGTTTGTGATCATCGGTTTGATATCTATCCAGCATCTGTTAGAGATATCTGTATATCTTTTTTCCCCTTATTATGAGACTAATTATGCAGAGAATTAATATTACAGATTCATAATAATATTTTTCTTCATACCACTATGACTGAAATAAAATGTCCCGTGACTAAAATCCAATTAACTGATAATTTCAAATTAATGGGACTTTTTAAGTCATCAATTTCAATTCGAAATTTATGCTTATGGGATTAAAAAATGAAATAAGTTAGCGATGAGGAAAAGCAGTTTAGTGAAGTGGATGTTGACCATGTTCTAGTTACAATTTCTCCAGAATATGATATAATAACCGAACCAATTTTGCGATAGGAGAGAGATGATGAAGAGCAAGAAGAGGATGGGGTTGGAGGAAACCAGCAGACGAAGGAAGTTCATAAGGTCCTAACGAACATCGATATTAGTGATACATTGAAAACGAAAGATTAAATTTCTTCTTTACTAGGGCACTGATATGGTTTATTTTGGAGGAATGGACAAGTTTTTGATAAAGTTGGCATATTGTAACTAGAATGGTATTTGGGGTATTCAACATTAAATATCTTGGCGATTATTCGATTTTAAATTTAGCCTAGGTTTTTTCGTTTGTAGTTCGGCTTTAAATCGAGATATCTTGATGAAAATAGTGTCAAACAGTCACTTTAGATCCATATTTTAAAGGCTAAAACTAAGTACCAAATTTAACCATCAAACTCTTCATGCGTTTTAGTTGTCGTGTTTACTGCTATCATACATGCTTTCTGTCTGCGTATTTCATTTGAAATTTGAGAGAATTCCACAAATTTAGTGTAAAGATTTGGTGGTGTTGGAATCAAATTTCCTCCATCTTGCTCAAAGAGTTTTCAAGTTATCGAATTTACCAATAAACGACAGACAGACATAATTCCAAATACTTATTTTTCGTTCTTACGAAGTAAACGTAAAGCGTAAAATTTAATCAAACTGTTGTGCACGAATTTTTTGTTGACAATAACAGTTCTTTCTTTTTGTATATTTCATTTAGGAAAAAAGTAAAAATGCGCACATTTCTTGCTATTTTAAAATATATTGCTTCATTTTGTTTTTTCCAGTCATAAAATTACGTTATGTTTTAATTTTAAACTATCTAAACAATTTTTGATATTGTTCATTACTTTGTGACCGATAGATAGAAAAAAATGTTAGGCATTCTGCAGTTTTTACTGATAATTCCACTAAACACTAATACAGAAATTCCTTGAAGCATAATTCAATTTTCTGGAAAAATCTCTCATTCGATATTGATGAGGTTGTGGCGGATTGTAATGAGCGAGGATAGACCTTGTGGTTCGCAGCCCAGTAACATGACCACAATACAAAAGCAATTCCCCGTGTAGCGTAGCTGTTAGCTGGCTTATACGCTTTCACTACAAGGTCCTATTATTGCTGGATAAGAAATATTGTATTATTTTCGTTTTAGGATGAGAGGAACAAATGAAGTCAATATGCATTTCGTTTCTGGTGACCACTTGTTACTTTTATGTATAAGAATTATATAAAGGAAAAGTATTGTGATCGTCAAAAATTCGATGCTAAGATTTTGTCTTAATCTTTACACTTCAGATTTTCATGAATCCAAAATACATATTTTTGGTATTATTCTGTTTTTCTGTGAACATTATAATTCAAAAAGCATTTGATCTAGACAGATGAAATTTTGTATAATATTTTTATATCAAATTCTTACATTTCTATGAAATTTTGTTCACCTTTCCTTCAGAGGATGTTTGTCTGTGCGAATGTCCAGCTATAAACGAGCATGAAATGTACAAAACGTAAAGAACCAAATAAGTAAAATTTGGTACAGAAATTGAGAAGTTACAAAATAAATCCATATCAATTTTGGAATAAAATCCACCAAACGGTTGATTGTCTGTCCATCAAAATTTGACACAATTCTACAATTTCAGTCATAAGATCGCAAACCAAATTTCATTTATTTAAATCATTGTGTTTCCATGGATTCAAAAGCAAAGATCGACAGATAGTCAGCTCCTTGATGGGCTTGGTTCCAAATTCAATGTGAATCTACACATTAGTTGCTAAATTTATTCACCGAATTTTCTATAACTATTTCAAATCGTTTTGTAGTTATCATATAACTTGCATTTGGGCAGCCGGACAAACAGACATAACGCCACAAAAAATATTTTTCGGACTCAAGAAAGTCTGAAACGTGGAGATTTATGAAAATATCGAGTTTAAATTTTCTGATGATTTCAATTCTTTCACTTTATATGCTTCCTATATGAGAAAGTAATATATATATGTAACATTATTTGTTGTGAAGCATGATGCAGTTTGAAGACAGTGAAGATACTTTTAATTTTTGTGACGTCGTTTTATTTCATTTTGAAGAAGCAAGCATATGTACAAGCGATGAGCACACAGAGCGACACAGAGAGGAATGAGGAAAAAGCTCTTGGACATTTTATCCCTGGTCTTATATAACCTATGATCTTGATAGGGAAAATATTTCTTTACAGTGCTAATGTATTGTGAGATTTCGATAGGGATTTTCGTTACACGGGTGGACAAGGTAGGGGAAACACAGGGAGATTTTAAAAAAGAATTTGCCTGATCAGCGGTATTTTATCTCTTCAAGCGCAGTGTGGGAAAGTTAGATTTTAGCTGATTCAACAATTTAACAAAGCTTCTCTTGAATTAATTAAGTAGCGACAATGGAATTGGAGCACGAAATAAGAGAATATTTTAGAATGAAGTTACTATGGGCTAAATTAAGATAGAAACTTGAAAATTAATTAAATTGAAATTAGAGTTAAAATATTATTACATATATATATGCTTTTTTCCTAATAGTACAGAAAAGAAATGAATTACGCCGAAAATACGCTGACTATATTAAAAAGGAATGAAAATGATTCTAAAGACTTCAGTCTTTTCAATCTTCTTCACATCATGATCCACAGGTAGAAAAAAAAAAAAAGATGGAATACTTTTCTCCAAATTAAACAAGCGTAACATTAATAAATATTTAAAAGGTGGAATAATACTGTTAAATTTCCTTTTTCGGAACTTCCCTTTCAGCAACCTTACGTATAATCGATTTAATTTGCCATCATCCGATTAGCCATTTATAGACAATACATTTTTGCAATGAAAATTTTTAGTAGATTTTTTCCGCTGTAAGATAAATTGTCTTTGCTACATTGAAGGTCATATGACTTATAAAAAGAATAGAATCGATCATACTTTATCCGCTGATTACCTTAGGTAATTGCTGAAAAGAAGGCTTTTTACAAAATTATTAGATTATCCATTTCGCTTTTATAGCAATTTTTAGTTTGGCATCTGAAATGCATCACGGTGAAAATTCTAATCAATGAAGTTTTGGAAGATTGAGATGCGCGAAGATAGAACCTGGGACCTTGTGGTTCGCAGTCCAGTAACATGACCAGCATACAAAAGCATATGCTCTGGCTTATATGCTAGTTAACTGGCTTACATGCTAGTCACCACAGACTCTCCCTCCAGTGAATCGGAGGTGAGACGAACGATATGACTTGTTGAGTGGTGATGTATTTAGCTGTTGTCTAATGGGCCTGTACCCAGCTGAGTAGCGCCAATCGTTATGGCGATCGTGTGTGGTTGTTGCGTCAAGTGAGTCTGACGACTCTGGTTGCGGGTAGATGGCGCCACAACAGCTGTGCGAATGTTGAAGGTTCATCTTCCGAGGTCACCATTTTAGCGATATGTGATGTGCGAGAATAGAACCTGAGACCTTGTGGTTCGCAGTAAAGTAATATAACCAGGATACAAAAGAATATGCTCGTCTAGCGTAGTTGTTAACTGACTTATATGCTATTCACCACTAAGTCATGTGATAAAAGTTACACCTCAATTTTTACTTTCTCGCATGCGTAGTATAGAAAAAGTATAATAATTGTCGAAAAATTCTAACACCAAATTTTGACGAATCTCCACGTTTTAAATGCTCCTGAGTTCGAAAAACACATTTTTTATAAAATGTCCATCTGTCTGTTTGTCTGTGACAAAGATAACACAAAAATGCTTTGAGTTAGATGGATGCAATTTGATATACGATCTTTACACTAAATTTCTAGTTTTCAATCTTATTTTGAGCAAATTTCCTTCAAAAGAAGTCTGTCTATCAGCATTTTCGAATTAAGTTAACTGCAAAACGAGAAGAATCAAATAAATGAAATTCCGCAGACATATTTAACATTTATAATTTAGACATCTGTCAAACTTTAAGCCAAATCCATTGAGGTGTTGACCGTTTGTCTGTCCGTTCTTTCAGAAACATCAAAAACGCAATGAGTTAAATATATTAAATTTGATATGCAATTTTGTGACTACAAGCGTAGCTTTTTAACAAATTTTTGCTTCAATCGATTGGGAAAACGCATCTGAAATGCAGGAAATGCAGGATTTGATTTTGGAAGAATTTATTAACCTCATTTATTAATCGCCAAATAATTCGCCAAAGATGACACGATAGATTCAATACAAATGTTAAATTTACGCCAAAGGATATTATTTTGTTACTATTGTACACCAATGGAATGCTAAGCGTTCTCTGATGTAATACCTTTATTAGAGAGTATGTAAGAAAAAATTTTGAAAGACGCTGTTTTTTTTTTTGTTTTTTTTCTGCTTTCTCTCGTTATTTGTTTATAAATATCAGTTTCGCGTCTTGTTGTCTTGGGGGAAACATATTTGGAGTATTGAATATTTATTTTCTTTCATTAGAAATTACTCTGCCAAATAAAAAAGAGAAAGTACATAGAAAAAAAATTTTAATGCTATTTAGACAAAAAAAAATTTATATAGAAGGACCTGTTATTATTAATTATTGTATATAAAAAATTAGGAATGATGTAGATGACCAAGAAAAAATATGTTTTCATAGTTTCCACTGAACGGAAAGCTAAATATGAAAAATGCTGGCTCCTCTGTCCTGGTTTTTGACATTGTTTAAAAGCTTCAAGCAGGAAAGCACAGCAGCAACGAAAATTACGCAGCCAACATTACCCTAACACTTTGATTATATAGCTGTAAAGTAAAAAAAAAAAAAAAAACATAATCTTTCCCCTCCCCCCTCCTCTACATGCTTACTTTCTGATGGAGATGATGTTCGTTTGGGTGATTTTCGGCAGTTTCCTGGAGATAAAAAATCTTACGAAAATTTTGAGCGACATTTAAGCATTTTTTAATACAATGTATATGTAAATTAAGATTCATGTTAATTCCTTAAATGTTTTAAAGAATTAAAAATAAATCAAGCTTCTTTAAGGTATCCGATTAGGTTCGGATGGGAATTTTCAAAAAAAAAAACGTTTATATGGTGTTTTTTTATTCATATAAGAATATCACTGTATTGATTTAACTCTGAAACTAATTGCATACCTTAGAAGGACAAAAATGAATGTATTTAGATGTAGACATATTTCACGTGGCGCGGGCGTCACGTGACTTAATTCCATTGCAAATCTTTTTATAGATGAATGATGATTGATGCTGATATTGGCTCTGATTCGCTTTTAGATTAATGTTAAAATCAAGTTGTATTTTTTTAATTTTATTTCCTTATTAAGGTATCCGGCTAGGTTCGGAGGGAATTAAAAAATGTTTTTATGATTTTTTTTATTAATATAAGAATAAAAGTGAAATTATTTCAATATATATGCAGTTTTTGAGGAAAAAGCATACTTTGATATAAATTTTAACATTTATTTACAAAAATTAGAATTGTTCTAGAGAAAAAAAATTGTTACAGTTATTTATTTTACTTTGTAACATTTCATGTGTTACATATCTTAGAGTATAACTATTATCTAAGAACTATATTCAAAAATAAATTTTTTATTTGTAATAAATGAAATTATCTGCAAAATTTTGGAAGTATTTCAATAATATTTACGTTAAACAAACATAAATCAAGCTCTAGAATATTCAACATATTCTGCATAACATAACGATTTCTGATTATAAATTTCTTTAAGTTATCTTGATTTTTTTTTTTTTTTTTTTTTTTTGAGATCTGACAACGTTTGTACAATAAAATTATGGGAAAACTCATTCTTCATAAAATGCATTTTTAAATTTTAAATGCTTATAAATAAGCATTACTTACATGTCAATAGTTTGCTATAGCTTGGCTTCTAATTCACATAGAGACAAAATAACGATACCACTGGAAACAAAAACAGACCTATTTTTTAAAAACTGCCAAAAAAATGCACTTTTTTTTTTTTATCCAATTATGTTTTTATTTTTGTAGGATACTTTAACATTTACATTAAAACGATAATATGGATTTATTTTTAAATTTTTGAATCAACATTATTATGCAATAAATCAAAGCTTAAAGGCTTACTTCTTAAAGTAAACTTAGGCTAGATCTTCCAATTTATATTGTCCCGTCAATCATCATTATAACGCCTGCAATTAGTTTTAAAACGTTAAGCACATATTCTCATCAATATAATTTTATTTTGTTGTTGTTGGGCGAAGAATAAAGAAACCCGTGTTCTAGATGGTGTGATTCTGTGATTTATAAGATAAATATTGACTGATGGGAGACTGATAAAGCTGAAAGATTATCTTGTCTATCAGACCTTCAGAAGATAGGAGAGTGTCCATCTTTCAATGGCAGATTGAAAGAAAAATCCTTTGAAAAAATTTTATGTTGACATTTTTATCAGAATTTAAGTAGAGATTTATCTTTCCGTCAGACATTGATCAATTGTCATTTACAAATGAAAACAAGAACTTTAATGATTTAGCGTTTCTTTGTGTTTGGTTCATATTGTTTGGAAATATTCTTAGTGAAAAAAAGCTAGACGTTTAACATGTCAAAGATAGGCTTCAAATTTTCAAACTATTTCGCATATTTAATCGGAAATTCTTGTGAAATTTATTTTTTGTAATATTGTCTATTATCGACATAAAAATTTGAAATACAGAAATGTTCTTTGAGTTTTAAAAGGCGTTTTATATTATTAAAATAAAGATGTGTCTATCCGAGTTTTTTTTTTATTATTTTTGGCAAGGAAAAGATATTGCATAAGTGACCTTGTTTTACATGTAGTAAGATTTTTAACATAGTAATAATTAAAGGCTGGCATTCGGTCTGTCAGCAATATTATACGATATGTATAATGGTAAAGAAAAAAAATCAAAAAACCTCATTTAAAAGGCTAACAAAGCAGACCAAGGGCTACGAAATTTGATAAATAGTTTTTGAGAAGTAGCTGATCAATAAGAAAAGTTTTTTTTAAAAAAAATTTAATCATATATTAAAATATTAAAAGTTAATCAAAATTTTAAAATTTATCCCCTGTAATTTTAGAAATAAAAACCATTTTTAACATTTAAAAATTTTAAAAAATTAAATAATCTTACCATTGATATTAACTTTAATTTCCGTGTACATTTTTTTCTGTAATTTATGTAAATTTTTAAAAATATTTTTAGATATAATTCACAGCAATACCTTACATTGTTTTAATCACAGCATTTAAACATATACGCATTGAGACGATATTAAATACATTTTTTGCGAGCATATTCACTGCTGCCATTACGAGTCAATCTTGAAAAATAAAATAAAGACAAATAGTTAAAGTCGAATGTTATCATGCAATGGTGTTTCAGACTCAAATTCCTTAAAAAATTTTATCTAATAGGAGAAATTAATAATTAAATTTTCACATAATGAAAGTTATTTACAACTATTTTTCGTATTAAATGAGATCTTTTCCTTCAAATTTTATCAAAACTATTCTCCTTTTTATCTAATAGGAGAAATCAATAATTAAATTTTCACATAATGAAAGTTATTTACAACTCTTTTTCGTATTAAATAAGATCTTTTCCTTCAAATTTTATCAAAACTTCTTCTGTACCTCTCTTACTTTTCTGAGTCCAAAGTAACACTATTTAAGTTTGATGTAGACTCGCCCTTTGAATGAGCGATTCTTTCTTAGACAAGACGTCATAGATACATTTCCCCCACAACGTTCCGTTTACCTCATCTTTTTACAGTTCATTAGTCATTAAATTTTTCACTCTTTTTCAATCAAAAACACTCCCTTTTGCTGTTGAAAAATTGCATCGCGTTTTGCGTCAAAGCTTCCAAAAGGTGCCAATTTAAACTTCCGGTAGCATAAATGAATAACTCAACGCCCGCACAACCGGATCTGGTTGGTCTCTTATACAACATCATGTTTATAGTTGTTGCTCACAAAACTTAAGATGAAATTCACCTTATAAACTTTTTAAAGTTATTGTTTTTGTAAAAGTTGGTGGAAATGGAAAAATTTTTAAACGTAGTACAATAGACCAATGTCTACTACAGTCTTCTTATGACTGAATTAATAATACATGTTTGTCATTTTACATTCATATTGAATTATCTATATGTCTCTACTAAAATATATAATCTCAATCTAATTAAATTATTTATAATCTCTTACAATTTATTAATTTATTATAAGCCAAAATTAAACGAAACAGAAATTTTAAACTGCTAACTCTGCGCATTTTAAAGGAATTTCTAGAAAAAAAAATTTTTAGAGAAATTATTATAATAAAATAAAACGTTACAACTTTTTGTTGCACCATTAGATTTATATTTTTAACAAACTTTTTTTCCCTTAGAAATCGAATCTTTTTTAAAAAAAACACTATTTCCGCAAATAGAAGAAATTCTGATTATGTTAATGAGGTTGGTTTTGAAAATTTCATGGAAAAAAATCTAATAATATTAAGTAATTTATTAAAATCAATGAAGTACTTCCTTAATATTAGCAGAAATTTTAATATTTATTCTTAAAAAAAAAAGAAAACAATAAAGAGTGATTTAATTTACTTAGACCAGAAAATATGTTTGTTCTAAATTTCTATAAGAAAATCAATGTTTTATAATCATTTTTTCGATTTCGATGTTACTTTTTATAATTAAAAAAAATCATTCAAGTTCCATTTATTTTGTATAACCTGTTACTTAAAACAATTTCTATATTTTGTTAATGGAAATCACAGTTTCATTTATTACATCTTTACTATTCCTTTCATATATAATGTAAGAAAAATTAAAATGGTTTAAATATAAGATTTAAACCATGTAGATTTAAACTATAGATGATGAAACTAAACATGAGTTCAACAACATATCAAAGCAGACTACTAAAAGACAGGCTTTTGGCAAGGTAACAAATTTGTTGATTATTTTGTCTTTTTGGCATTGTAGCAAAAATAATAATAAGTTCCGGTCATAGTGAACAAAACATATCGTTTGGCTCCGAAGCAAGAAATTGTAGATAAAGAACTTAGTTTGGGAACTTAAGCTTAGAAAAACATTTTTGTTTAGCATAAAAACACTTTATAAATGTTATTAGTCTTTACAAGTATTTTACGAAAATTGTATTTTTTCTTCTGCGCGTGCATTCGTAGAATTTGGTGGATTTTTTGGCGTGAAAAAATTGATCACTTACCATACATTAATTCGTACATTTTTTGCTCTTTGTTCTTTCTGATGCGAGGTTGTTTGTGTGGGTTTCATTTTATGTGCCATTTCTTTTCTATAGTGTTCCAAATTTAAATATGCTGATTTTTTTATTATTTTACCATGTTTCTTTGTGTAAATATCCATCAGTTTAACGCAACGAAAAAGAAAAATTCAGAGTCGCCAAAACGGCAATTTTTAGCCAAGCATGGAATGTCTGAATCAATCTTATGAAATTGTGGCAAACATAAATAAATCCCTTTCTACGCATGCGCTACCTACTTGCCGTCTTAAAACTGGCCGAGTGTAATCCTAGCATTAATACAGTTTGAAATCCCTGATATGCAATATTAGTATAGATTGAAATTCCTGATATTTAATATTAGTACGGTGTATATACTAAATGTTTATCTCAATTTCCTTGACCTATATTAGTAATTTCCCGCAATTTTCACTTTTTTCGTCGTTTACTTCACTAATCTTCTACTTCCTTGAAAAATATAAAAGCACGGCAATGTTATATTAAGAAATTGTTTTATGAATTGTTTTAGATTGCTATTATTTACTTCATTCTGTTTTGTTTATTAATTAAAAAAATCTGACAGATATTATTAATATCGATGTTTCAGCGTCCCAAAATTTTTGTAACGGCAGCGGCGGACTGATGGTAAGGTCTCGACTTAGGCACAAGAGACTTTCAGGTTCGAAATACGCTTCCACCATGACCACCGCCAATTCGCTTCCAATTCCATGAAGAACCGTCGTGTAAGCGGGTGACTGACTGAGGGTAAGGTCTCGGCTTAGTAACAAGGGGCTTTCAGGTTCGAAATACGCTTCCACCATGGCCACCGCCAATTCGCTTTCAATTCCATGAAGAACTGTCGTGTAACCGAGTGACTGATGGTAAGGTCTCGGCTTAGGAACAAGGGGCTTTCAGATTCGAAATACGCTTCCACCATGGCCACAGCCAATTCGCTTCCAATTCCATGAAGAACCGTCGTGTAAGCGGGTGACTGACTGAGGGTAAGGTCTCGGCTTAGGAACAAGGGGCTTTCAGGTTCGAAATACGCTTCCACCATGGCCACAGCCAATTCGCTTCCAATTCCATGAAGAACCATCGTGTAAGCGAATGTGCTGTACGATAAATTCATCGGGGCCAAACTTCCACCCGCTGATGCCAACTCAAGTAGCGTCCTCGTCCTGTGATCAAAATTACGAGGTCCGTCCCAAAATAATACCAATGTTTCTTTAAAACTGGACATTAGTGCAACTAAACTAAGCTCAAAATTTTGGCACAATCTGCGAATTGTGAATTAAACCAGATTATGAAGTCCTTAATAAATATTATGTACATCCTTGTAAGGATAGATAAAATTAGTTTGCCACGAAAAATGCATCAATCTTATTTACCACTTTAATAATGTTACAACGACGTGTTTTATCTCCAAATTAATTTTGTGCGTCGAATGACGGAAAATGTTCAAAACATCAAGTTTGGGAAAACTTAAATAAATGGAACCAAAAGTTCCGGCATAAATAAACTTTTCATTCCGGTCATCACGTAAAAATGATTGAGGAGGCTACTTGAGGATTCTCCGTCAAGAGGGAAAAATAAACAACGCGTTCTTTATCACGCAATTTCCGAGCTGTAATAGACAAGTTCCATTAATGCAGAGTAAAATGTCGTGAGGTCATGATGATACACTTAGAAATATCTTCTCTTTTAACCACGTTTTCGAAGAATAAAGTTTGTTTCCGAAAACTCGTTTATTATTACGACGTGCAAAAGGGGTCGTGAAAACAAAGCTGCATTCATTAGTCACCAGAAAGCCGAAAATAGCGCTTTTAGAACTAAAATTAGTTACAAACAAAGGCCATCTTAATAAGGTTCGTTCGCGCGTTTTATTTACAAAACGCAAGTTTGGAATAATTTAATTCTTCGGAATAATATCGGAGAGAATAGACTTGGACGAATTTTTCTTTGAACGAATATTCTGCGTGTCTTTTGTTATTTAGATATTTATTGATTAAAGTATATTAGTTTTCGTGAAATATGTGAAGAAAGACATTGAATATCGTTAAAAATGGAATTAAAATTGTAGAAGCCGATGATGGCTCTTCAAATGATAGTGAAGATAAACTAAGCCGGCGCTCTGGCTTAGGGGTAACGCGTCTTCCCAGTGATCTGGGCGTCCGGGGTTCGAGTCCCGATTCAGGCATTCTTTCCTTGTGTTCTGTCTATGAGGTGTGTGAAAGACCCCTTCCCCTGTAAAAAGGAGTTTTCTGCAAGCTAATGTGGGTGTCTTCTTCCTGTGACTGAGTGGACGAAATGCATGAATGAAGTTCGTCCCGTAAAAAGGGTTGTAACGCATGAGCAGCTAAGACGTACTCTTGGTCTTAGATGGCGCTACTGGAAACAAGAAACGCTCTCTTGGCTTAAATATCGCTGACTTCTTCAGCGGACTTGTCTATGACAAGTGCCGTAAGAAACGACAACATATAAACTGATATTTACGGTGTAGCTAATGAAAATGATTCTAAGAATTGCAGTATAGCTAAAAATGATGAATACGATCCTTCCATAAAATGCGGTTTATTGGACTATGAGAAGAGGTATGGAGTTCCTGCTACCAACGGTATAGCATCGCATTCGGTCTTCAAATCTAGTTCTGGAAGGTAATGACCAGCTCAGTTACAAAAGGGAGCAACCCTAGATTGGGATCTCGCCAACTTGGTAGCCATTGGTATCAAAGTACTTACAAAAATAATTATAAAACATATTGATTATTATCCCAGAATTTACATACACTGTAACATTACTATCTACATTGATAAAGGAAAGAATTATATCTGACTACTCCGGCCTGAGTTTCATACAGCAAGAGAAATAGACATCATCTTGCATCATGTCTTCTCATCATTCGTTATGCGAAACATCGCTCCTTAATCAAATATTTTTATTAACTCTTTGTGCGAGATGGACGGTAAGTGATTTTTTACAGCATTTTTATCACAATAAATAATTTCTGTTTTTTAATTTAAATTAATGAGATTTATTACATACTGATAAGGTTTCTACATCTACTCAGATTTACACACATTGTAAATTCTAAATTCCAGTGCGTCTCAAATTATTTTTTTTATGGAATATTTCCATCCTTGTTTATAAAATGTTCCAAACTTCTTTTCGTGCTTTTTACGTTTTCATTTTATCGCATACGTAGCAAAGAGAAAATATTGTAAGCGTCAAAAAAATTCGAAGTCGAGATTTTGACGATTCTCCACGTTTCAAATCTCCCTGAATCCAAGAAACACTTTTTTTTAATTATATTTGTCTATCTACCCGTCTGCCTGTCTGCGAACACAATAATTCAAAAGCCGTTTGAGCTAGATGGGTGAAGTTTGGCATGTAGTCTTTACACCAAATCTGTAGATTTCTATCCAATTTTATGTGAAATCCATTCAGAGGAGGTCTGTCTGTCCGGTTGTCCGAATATAAATTAACATAATAGCAACAAAACACATAAAGCTAGACACATAGAATTTGGTATGCAGTTTTAATATCAGGTACACATCCAAAGTATAGATACCTCTAAAAGTTGAAACCAATCTGTTAAGGGATTAGTCGTATGTTGGTTTATACATTCAGAAACATTTAAATGCAGAAATTAAGAAAACTAAAAAAAAATTAAATATATGAAAGTTTAGTATATGATTTTGCTGCTCACATCTTTAGTTCTGTGCCAAAGTTTGGTTTCAGTGAGTCAAAAAAATATGTTGGAAATTCGGTTATCTGTTGCATACTTATTAATCACATGGTAGAGATTAATTCCAAAAGATCGTAAGTCGTTTATTTCATTATTATTTTTCGTTGATAATCTTTAACACACCAATATATTTATTATAGAGCATACGTGAAAGTTTCAAAGAAGCTACTTCTGCTGGGATCAAATATATTACAAAATATTATCATATACAAAAATAGTGACAGTCTTATTATTATATAAAATGAAACAAGCATCATATATAATATTTATAATAAAAAGGAAATTTGAAAAAAAAATAGATTGTTATGGACAGTTTTGTTAAATTTCAACTGCAAATCCTCTTACGGTTCACTAAAGGTACTTTAGGTAAACACTAAAAGCCTACGCTTAATAGCAAAAGTCACTTATAAAACTAGCAACTGATTGTTTTCCTGGGAAGGCTTTTACAGCCTGAATAAATTGCACCCTATCAATAATAAAAGAACACGACGGAGAAGAAAAAAAAAGAAAAGTGTTGAAAAGAGCTCGAAGAAGACAGTTACAGGATGACTGCCAAGAGCGGTAAGACGGTAAGCTTTACGAAACCTTATTTCATCAATCATTCAGGAGGGCGAAAATGGGGCTTCTAGCAGTCTGCTGCCATTGAAGACAAACTTTTTTTCAAGGTAAAAGAGCTTTTTCCAGCCTCTTATCTACTGGGAAGAACACTCACTAGTGAATAGTCCCTAACTTGAAATTAAATTCAGTCTTCTTCGTCATTTTGTGTTCGTGATAGCATTCTTGTTCGTACAGAAAGATTCTGAAGCAAGCTTGAATGGTTTCACCAGTGTTCTGTGTTATCTAAAACGTTGGAATAAGCTTTGAGGTGTATGCAAAAGATTCGAGGCACATCTCCAGATTTTGTTTTGGTTCTTAAAAATTTAAATGCATATTTTGGCTTCCAAAGAATCTATTCGAAAGCTCCTCGCCTTTTTGGAAAAGCGTATGTTTTTTTATAATGTTGCGGCTTGTATTTTAAAAAGATCCGAACGCAGGTGCCAGATAAAATGGAAAACCTTTTCAGTAGATGCCCTTTTATTTTTTAGTTCTTATTCGTTCTTGAGAGAAACGAAACTTGTTGCAAAATAAATGCGCTTTTCCAACAGTACTGCTTTAAATACATGAAAAAAATTAAGACTTATAAAATTGTGGTAGGCTTGCAGTCTTAAAATTTAAACAAAAACAAATGATTCTCACTACTCAAATTAATTTCTCTATTCAAGTTTTAATTTAATATGCCCAAAATATAATGAATTATATTATAGTGCAGGTAAAACTTTATCATTTAAATAAATGTTTATATCTTATTCATACAGAATTTCGTGAAAAACTTACTCGTGTATCCTCTAATAAGCTTGTCATGCTAGAGAACGCCTTTCGAGGCATTGGCATGCAATAATTACGAAATATTAACTTTTGGCGTGAATTTAGCATTTTTACTGAATCTATCATGTCCTCCTTGGCGAGTTATTTGGCGATTAATCTCTGGCATGCGTTAAAAGTATCCAAAAGTCGAATTTGTGTATTAGACACTTTTTTATCAATAAATTGAAACAAAAATTTGACTCAAAACTGCAAGTTAAAAAATCCTTTACTAAATTTTATATATTTAAGTCTTTGCGTTTTTGAATTATCGTGTTTACATGTTTCTGAAAGTACAGACCGACAGACAATCAACCCGTGGTTAGATTTGATTCAAAATTTGATAGGAATCTACTTCATAGATATTAAATCTGCGTGCCAAATCTCATCTATTTCGCTCTCTTTGTTTTGTAATGATTGTGTTAACTTATATTCTATCAGTTGGACAGATGGACTTCCTCTGAACAGATTTTACACAGAATTGGATAGAAATCTGCAAATTTTATGTTATGACCGAATACCAAATTTCAACCGTCTAGCTCAAAGTGGTTTTTTTTTTTAGTTATCTTTGTCACAGACAGACAGGCGGACGATCATTTTCCAAAAATGTGTTTCTCGAACTTAGAAAGGTTTAAAATGTGGAGATTCGTCAAATATAGAGTTGGAATTTTTTGAAGATTTCTATACTTTCTCTATGCTACTTATATGAGAAAGTGAAAGTGCTTCACGTTCGTAGAACTAATGTACGTTTTCTTTTCCTCTCGCTTGAGTATTTATTTGATACCAATGTCTATGTAATTTCCCTGAAGTGGAATGTAAAACGTTACTTTGCGAAAACTTTTGAAAATTTACAACCATTTCAAGACTGGTTAGAGAAACCGCTTAGAATAAAGTTTGGAATGATTTGCGAAGGGTATAATTATTTTTGAAGTAGTAGTAAGAAACTTCACACATAAGATTGCGACGCAGACTATTTCAAATTAGAATAGTTTAAGGGTAGGGAATTATTTAGCAATGGTATTTGGATATACAAGTATCCTTTCATTGAGGTCGAAGAATGTTTGACTGCTAATAAATGGTTTGGTTTAAGTATTTATTAGCTTGATTCTGATTAAAATTTTCAATTTTCAGATAGCTATATATGACAGTATTTCTGATTTACCATTCCGCATTTTTCTTCAAACGGCGAGTTTTATTTTGTAGAATATTGATTTTCCTTCAGTGCATTTTTGCTTTAAATCACCTTGATACTTTTTACTTTATTGTATACGTAGTATAGAGAAAGTATAATGATCTTCAAAAAAAAATAGAACTCGGGATTCTGACAAATCTTCATGTTTTAAACCTCACTGAGTTCGAAAAACATACTTTCGGGAAATGTCCATCTGTTTGCCTGTCTATGACAAAGATAACTGAGAAGGGCATTGAGCTAGACAGTTAAAACTCGATATACAGTCTATACAATATTTGTATCGAATTCGTACATTTCTATCAAATTTTGAGCAAAATCTGCTCAGAGGAACTCTGTCTGTCCAGCTAATTTAATTTAAGTTAACACTATAAATTAAGGGAATTAAGAGTAAATAGATAAAGTTCAGTACACAGATTTAAAATCTATAGTGTAGGTGCCTATCATGTTTTAAGCTAAATTCAACATGGGGTTGACTATCTTTCAATACTTATTTTCAGAAGCGCAAAAACTCAAAAACCGCAATGACTTATCAAATTTTTTCGAGATTTTGTGACTACAAGTGCAGTTTTGTGTCAAAATTTAGTTGCAATTGGTTGAGAAAAACGCGTCTAAAACACTAATTCAATTTTTTTATACTATATGCCAGGGATTAATCACCAAAACTATCGCCAAGGATTATACGAAAGCTTAAATCAAACTGCTAAATTCTTGCCAAATGTTAATATTTCGTAATTGTTGTACATCAATTCCATGTAAGACGTTCTCGGAGATGACACCTTTTTGAGGAAGTATGCGAGAAAGTTTTCAGAAGACCACTCCCACTGGTTTTCTTGCTAAATAAAAAGATAAAGTCTTTGTGGTTTCCTGAAATATATTAATGGAAATTATCTCTAATGATATTTTATTCACATAATTAAATTATACTAAATAATATCATCTTTGTGCTCCCGCTTAATAAAATGTGTCACATTGGAAGTTTTCAAAAAACAGCATAATAGATTTATAATAATAAAATATCTCGCCACAAAATTTCGTTCTGGAAGAAATTTTTATGCGATTTCATTTGATACCAAGGAATTCCTTTTTATTTCAATTAGAACGAATCAGTTTGGTCTAGATTTGTGCATTTTGCAAGCTAAATTACGATTTCCATTTATATTCTTTTTATTTAAAAAAGCTGTGTTTTTCGACTTCTGTTAATAAATTACATTTCATAGAATTGTAATAAATGTACATAACTGATTGTTCTGCGAGAAGAATTCACCATTTTATTCATGCAAATTTTCTGCAAAAAGCATTTTGATACGAATTCTGTTTGACTGTATGCTCTAATATTTAGAATCTCATTCCTACATTCTCAGCATAAAATATGCATTAAAATGAATGGAAAAGTAAGCAAATAACCCAAAACAAAGAAAATTTTTAATCATAAAAAAACACTTCTCGGCCATTTTCTGTCTGTGAAAATAATTTTCAGGCTTTTAGAAATGTTACATTTTTTATGTTTCGCTTTCTATTCAGAACTGATTTCTTTATTCAAGAAACATATGCAGAAATAATTTATTTTAGTTACACGTTCCACAGAAAAAAAATGTGAGCAAAATGATTCTGATGCATTTTGAAATATAACATTTTTTTTTATATTATAGAACTCTGTTTTGTTGTAGAACATTTTTGTTGAAGTAGAAAGTGTAAAATTTTAGGCGATTCCTAAAGCGTTTTATTCATATTTCTAAAGAAGTTCTTTTTGAGGCTTTATAGATAGAAAAAAAAAAACTTGAAATCTGAATTTACTTATAAAACAACTAGCTATAATCTTAAGCAATAAGAAAAATTTCTTTTTAATTTCAAAGTATAGTTAGGATTATTTGAGATTCATATTTTTATTATGCATTATGCTGTTCTTCAAAAAGACAAAGAAATAGAAATATATGTATATCAAACTAAAATAAATTTTCATTTAAATTTTAAATGACACAGAGAAACAAAGTGTTTCAAAAATATATAAAATAAAGCTTATCATATTACCAGCTCGAAAGATTTTTTAAAAAGTATTGCTAAAATTTACCAAACATACAGAACAAAATAATCCGAATAAAAATAAACTCCCAAAGAAATAATCTCATAAACAAAATGTAAATTGTCTTTTATATCATCTTATAAATATGTTCATTTGTACAACATAAAATTAAAAATATCATTTATAAAATGATTTCATATCCGCTTTTAAAAAACATCCCTTGTAATTTAATTCTATTTTGTCAAGAAATTTTAAAACTTAAAACCTGGCATCGATCCATAAACAGAAATGACAGTACGATTTCGATTCAAAAATTTATTGTATTATGCTAAAATTACATCGAAGCTTAATCTCTTTTACGTAATGAAAAATAAAGATTTTCTGTTATCACAACGAACGTTACAGTTTAAGACTTATGATATGGATAGAAATTAATGTCTCCGCTTAGATGCCAAAATAAATAAACAGAAATAAAAGTAATCTTAGTCTTAATTTCTTAAATATTGTAATCTTCGTGCTTCCATCAAATGTTAATTGATCCTAAAGTGATGTGAAACATTTTTCCTTTCTTTTGTCTGTTTGATATTCTTTAAATCTTACTGCAGACACGTCTTGAAAAAGCTAATGACATTAGAATGTTGCATAAAAATCAAAAATCAGAAAAGATAAAAGTAATTATACTCTGCTGATAGTATTGCCTAATTTAGAATGCATTTTCTGAAGCGAAATTCTATTGCATAAAATAAAATTTCATTATTTTTTTAAATTTTATATTAATCTCAAAATATGCCGACAAAATATGCATTAAACTGACTAATTTCTTAAATTAAAATTTTAAAAAAGAACGTTGAAAAAATATTCCTTAGCTTTGGAGATCAATTCAAACTCTACATATTTGGTCATTTTATGAAGAGCCATTTTAAATGAAATAGAATTAAATGCATCATCTTAAAAGAATTTAATTAAAAAAATCATTTGAAAATCTTTTTTTATTTATTCAAGATTAAATTTATGGAACGCAACAAAAAAAAAATCAATTGCGAAATAAATTTTCATTCAACTGCCAGCTTATGAATGAAAATCTTAGAATAGCGTCTTCTCTGAAAGGATTTAACTTCAATTTCTAACACTCAAATTTCTTGAAATGGGATATTGTTTAAAGTTTATATTTCAAATTACCAAAAATAGCAAAAATTCTGTTTGCAAAATATAGCTTTAAGTTCTCTATACAAACCTAAATTCTGTTGTTAAAACTGCGCATAATTACTCCTTTTCAGAAGAATTCAATCTTTCCTCTTAAAAGAAATCTGTTTCTGTTGCCATAACGAATGTGACATTGCAATAATAAATAAATAAATAGCAGTTAATCGCTTCGTTTAATTCTAAAGTAGCCAAACGATAATGAAAAGAAAGTCTTGTCGTTTTAAATATTGCAATCTTCATGTTTCCATCAAGTGCTAATTAATCCCAGAACACAAAGAATACTTTTTTCTTTTATCTTTAACCTCTATCAGGTGGATATTAAAGGTTATTGGAAACCGGTTTGAAGATTCACTTGGTAAAACCTTGGTTGTTTTCCGCTTGAAAAGAATTTTAATATCATAAGAATACTTCCTGCAAACCAGAAGCAGTAAAAGTGACAATGTCGTGAACTTGAGATAATAAATTCTCTTCGGGTACAAAAGGTTCGTTTAGATAAACAATGTCTTTTCTTTTTATATACCTTTTGAAATCTTTCTGGTTATTTAGTTCAAAAGTGGATTACCGTAAAATTAGAATGGTATATTGTTTGAAAATGAAGTATTATTTCATATACCTGTAATATATTCTTCATTAAAACAAAACGAATAATTTTTATGTTTTTATATATCTCTGCAGACCAGAGTTGATTTTAAATCAGGATAAGATTTACATTTTCATTGATATCAGATATCGCATATAAAAAAGGATAATAATACAGATCAAAATTTTTTTAATTTGAATAAACAGGAATTTTGAAGAAATGTTGTGTTAATACTTATTATACTTATAACTGATACCTTTTTATCAGCACTTGAATATTATCCAAGATAAATATTTTTTTTATTTTAGATAATGCAAAAAAATCTTAATAAATTTAAAAGATTATATCAATAAAATTATTTCATATTAATGTTGAATATGTGCAGTAAATTCTTCTTAAAATAAAATGAATAATTTATATATTTTTTATATATCTCTGTAGACTAGAGTTGATTTTAAATTTGGATATGATTTAAAACTGGATGGTTTATGACTGGATACGATTACATAAAATATCGTATATAAAAAGGTTACTAATTCAAATTAAGAATTTTTTTTAAATTTTTCATAACTATGAATTAAAACATTGTTATGTTAATGATTATTGTACTTTATAATTAATGATTACTATACTTTTATTAACACTTGAATATTACCTAAGATAATTATTTTTTCTTTTTTTAGATAGTGCAAAAAAAAAATCTTAATGAATTTAAAAGAATACATAAAAGAAAAAAATATATAATGTTTTTATCTAAAACTAACCGCTTTTAACGACCAGATGCTCAACAAGGGGAATATTGGTGTATTTAATTTCAATCTTATATGTGATATGATACTCATTATTTCACTAGCAAATAATTCATAATTATCACATTGTAATATGCATTAAAATTGTGTGTTTGATAGCCTTACACCTGTTCGGTTAATTCCATATATTAACCTTCTTAATTGTTCTCAAGACATCATATATTAGAAACTAGATGGACAGTTACATTTTGTCTAGTAACTACCCAGTTCATCTATCTTCCATTTTTCACGGTGTCTTCTCTTTCTTATTCCTCATGTAAATTGTGCAGATAGTAAATAATCTTTTACTTCTTTCAGTAATTGAAAAAACAATAGAATGCAATTAGTTATTTGATGAAACAATGAAAACGGTTTGAATTTCATTGTAACAATGAAATGTAAATTGATGAAAAGAAATTAAAATATGCTCTCTAACTAAATTAATGTTATTGAAATCTTTTTTTCATTGGTGGTCATTCATTTCATTTATCCAATAAAATGTTCGGTATTACATAGGGAAAATACCGAAATTTCGCTTAATATTTAATTAATTAGATTTTTTTAAAAAATCGCTCTAAGGTGCACGTTTCCATTCTCCAAAAAATATATTTGCTCCATTTGGTAGCTCTAAGTCAGTCGGTCTTTGCCGTAGAGCCGCAAAACACAATCTGGCACTTTTATTATTAGTAGTGATAAAAATAATATGGTCTTTCTTATAGCTTATCTTCAAAATCAGGATTATTTTATTAAATTTAAATTTCACAAAATTAATTATTTTTAAAATTTTCTTAAAAATACAAAATAGGAATCAAATTATTCGAAAAAGAAAATAATTCCTTTATTACAAAAGAGTTATCATATTTAATAATTATTTGTGTTGACTCAATGTTTTTAACGAGATATCATAACTATATATTATTTGTGAATATATTTTTCCAGTCATGTTATCATCGGATTCAGTGATTCTTAAAAGAATTTTGCTATGCGATAAGCAGAAACCAATAAACTGATAAAAAGAAAGAGCAGTCATATTTCACCACGGACTGATAAGAATTTTCATTCTTATTAATATCAAATTCTTGCGGAGTTATAAATGGTGTTCTTAATGGAGTAAGAATTAGAAATGAAGCCTATTTATAAGAACCAGAAATATGACGCAACTTTATGTATTACTTTTCTATCGTAAGATGATTTATAATGTGACGGAGTGGTCGACTTCTTTTTCTTAGAAGAACCATATTTAGGTCACGGGAAAAAGAAATAAACAATTTTTACATTAAGTAAAAAGACTAGCTAATAGCAGGGTTCGCAAGTTCAACAACCGTTACGAATTTTTAAAATAAAGCTACTTTTTCCGTTGAAAATATGATTTTGGAACGCAATGAAAAATTTATCCTTATATTTTATTACTTTAGAATGTATTTTTTTTTTCATGTATATTTTTAAAAAAAATTCGTTTTTATTGAATTGTTCTGCTATAATTTTGGTTTTGTGACACATTTATTCGAATTATGAAACGCTTGGTTGATTAAATAATTCGTAGTTATATCTTATGATTGAAATGATGAATACTTTACATAAAGGATACATTAAAAAATATACCAATAGTTTTCTAAATTGCCTAAAATGACGCATTGTATATCTGATTACAAGCTTACAAAATATGAAACTATTTACCATTTAGAAAAGTTGCTACATCATGAGCATATACAATTTTATGAGCATCTTTAAAAGAATAGAAAGTTAGATATATCTTTATTTGATCTTAAAAACTTTGTTTTTAGAAACTTAATAAATTCATTCCAAAACTAACAGGAGTATTCTATTCAAACCTTTCTTTCATACTCCGTATGAAGTGTACTTGTATGTTATTAATCGTATGCCATTGGCAAATAATATTTACGAAAGAGCCAATTAGCCAAAATCTTTTGTCTTTTCTCAAAGTATGCTTACCCATACAAATATCAGAAAACTAAAGGCTTGTATTTTGGTGGTCTCTTACCCCAATAATTGAAATAAAAATTTAACAGAGATCTACAATTGTAATCACAAATTCACATTCACAAATTGCATACATGCAAAAGTACAAACCAACAAGCGTTCAACCTTTGACATATTTAGTTACAAGTATCAGAAAACCGAATGCCTGTATTTTGGTGGCCTCTTACCCCAATAATTGAAATAAAAATTTAACAGATATCTACAATTGTAATCACAAATTCACATTCACAAATTGCATACATGCAAAAGTACAAACCAACAAGCGTTCAACCTTTGACATATTTAATTACAAGTATCAGAAAACCGAATGCCTGTATTTTGGTGGCCTCTTGCTCCAATGATTGAAACAAGAATTTGACAGAAGTCTGTAATTGTCAACACAAATTGTAAAATTACAAAAATACAAACCAACGAATGGTCACCCTTTTGGCATATTTGGTTAAAAACACAAGAAAGCCAAATGTCTGTTGTTTGGTATCCTCTTTCTCCAAGGATTGAAACAAAAGTTTAATATTTATAATAATATTTTACCAGTTTTTTTTATTCCAAAATATTTCAAATCAATGAATATATGAGCTAAAAATGATTATTAAAGAATTATATATTTTCAAAGTTTTATATTCGCGTGAAATATTTATAATTCTTTTTATTTGCAGATATTATAAAATACTGTTTTGAAAGTTATATTTTCATAGTTTTAAATTAATTGAAACGAATTTTTAAAATTATTAGAAAATCAGAGGATTTAATCGAGAATTTCTTGAAATAAATAAAAATTAATTTTCGATTGCTAAGATTCCAATTATTAATATTTCGATTCTTAATATTTCTTTTTGAATTTTTTTGAATGAATTATTGAGTTGTAATTAAAAATGAGGCAATATAGGACATTTTCTCACGATACAATATGGAGTCAAAATTCGGAACTATTCCGCTGATTCGAATAATCATAATTCCGCTGATAGAATACCATTTGTCATAAGAGTTTCTAAACGATATAAGCATGATATGATTAAGGACATACGTATGATAAGTTAAAATTGCTTAAACATTTATATAATCCTTTTGATGAAACAACTAAACAATTTTACTAACAATGTATCAACATTATCCAATTTTTAGAAAAAAGGTAATATCATTTTTGGTAAATACTTAAACTCGGTCATTTCCAGAGATATTATACCAACACAATATTAGTGACAAAGCATTTATTTGCAAATCATACATGATTTTTTTGTAAAATCATCCTGCTCTTTATCGATTCCATTGTCTTTACAGACATTTCACGGAAAATTTTTCTACCTGAGTTTCAAAAGGCAACACTTTAGAATAGTCTTTGCCATGCAAAGGTCACAATGTAATGCGTCTTAAATATTTCCCTATATTCTAATTGTTAAATGATTTTACAAGATTCCATTAAATTATAGGAGAAATTCCTTCAAATAATAACATACTTAGTAGTCGAAATTGGAGTTAATGAAGCGTCTAAAGGATAAAAATGGAAAATCGTTTTCAAAAATTTTATTGTTTCCGATGCTGTGTTATATAATGTTCGATTTTTAAAACAGTAAACAAAGGACAATTTGGGAAAGAGAAATCGTAATTTGAATCTGTACAGTAATCTTAAATCTGGTCAAGACTAACATTATTAATTTTTTGTATGCGGTTTTCCTACAATAATATTGAGAAAATCGAAATTTTTAAAGAAGAATGTCTAGTTTTATTGGTTGTAGTATAATTACTAATTTTATAATTTTTTTTGTTTGTTTTTTAAATGATTCTATAACACCAAATACAGAAAATAATTATAAAACTATAAGCATATGCTCTTCAATCTGCCATAATCCATTGCTGTGGAAATTATTTAAAAATCCCTCATATTTTAATTCAACGTAATTATACAGACTCATTGCATCTTACATATTTTGCCTATGTCATTTGTAATCTTCCATTTTTAAATGTACATAAACAACATAATAATATTTTCCTTTATTCAAAGAAAGCTGTTTTTGTTATGAAATTTGGATATTTTAATTTCTTCATCTAATAATTGCTGTTACTTTATAACTGACTTTTTAAATTTCGGTTACTAAATTCTTTTGCATCAGTTTTTAAGATGCTTTTTTAAGGCTCTCACCTAGTTTTAACAAAGCTTACCCAGCGAATGGCACTTGCGCCAGAATAATATTTACAATTATTTACTTAAACAAGGAATCATAAATTTTCTGAGTTCACAGAAGCTACAGTACTTTAAGTCAAATTATTACTATATGGGCATTAAAATGTAAATGTTTATATGCTTGCTGTCAACTTATTTTATCAATAGAAATCCCTGCATTTCATAATAATGACTTTTTTGTAAAAATAGGACAAAATAATCGGGAAAATTGAGTGACTCACATTCAGAAAGATTTTCTGTGATAGAATTAATGTTTTAACTATTATATATCGGTCGGGATGGCGTGATAGGTACAGTGGTTCAAAAAATTGAGAGTACACCTTACTTTTATTTCATAAATCCGACTTTCAATATAAATAACAAATTACCGAGAAGTGCAAACTTTTTTTTTATTTTTACACATAACAAATGGTTTAATTTAAAGTAAAAACAAAGAACAAAGAAAAACCTCGAAATGGAAAAGTTTCTGAAGCATTTTAAATGAACATATGCAGATTTTTGCCTCAAAAAATTGAGAATACACCGATAAAATTTTTGTAATATATCGCATAGAAAGAAAGTGCCAGTATTTAGTTGCATGTCTTTCGGCTTTTATAATGACCTCTAAACGTCGTGATACTGATTCGACCAAATTTTTGGTGGTATCTGAAAATATTTTACCCCATTCTTCTTGCAACACTGGTTTTAAAGGGGTTTTGTTTCTAATTTTATGTTTTTGGACCACTGTTTAGAGTGTGGTCCACAGATATTCAATAGCATTGATGTCAAGATACTGTGGTGGTATGTGTAACTGCTGTTTACAATGAAAAAGACGCCACATTTTGACGTTATGTGCAGTATGTTTGGAGTCGTTGTTGTGTAGAAAAATGGAATTTCTATCTAAACCCAAATTTTTATCAATTTCTTTGAGATTGCTGTAACCGTATAGTTCACCCAACTTGTTGCAGAAACTTCTCAAATCATAGAAGAGTGTAATATCAGAAATGTAATTTCTGAAACTGGTCGAAATGTAATTAGACAAACTGGATATAAAAGTCGAATTGTTAGAGAGAAGCCATTCACGAGCTTGAAAATTCAGAAAAAACGTCTGAAGTTTGCAAAAAATCCATCAATGGAAGACCAATAACTTTTGGGAGAAAGTTATATTTAATGATGAAGAAAACTCAACAATTTTGACAGTGACAGAGGTCGCACGATATGGAGAAAGCCTAATACTGCTTTGGATCCAAAAAATTTACGACCTACAGTTAAACATGGTGGTGATGCCGTCGTGATTTAGGGTTGTATGGCTTCATCCTGGGTAGGAAATTTAGTTCTTATAGATGGCATTATAAACTATAGGTTTACTTGAATATACTTCATAGCAATCTAAAGGAAAATACTAAAAATATGGGTTTGGATGGAAAATTCATTTTTCAGCAGGATAACGATCCCAAACACACTCATGCAACGTCAAAATGTGATGTCTTTTTCGCTGTAGACAGCAGTTACACACACCACCCCAGTTCCCCGACATCAATGTCATTGAAAATCTAAGGGCAACACTCGAAAAGCGGTCCAAAAACACAAATTTAAAAACAAAACCCATTTAAAACAAATGTTGCACGAAGAATGGGGTAAAATATCTTCAGATATCACAAAAGGTTGGTCGAATGGGTACCACGATGTTTAGAGGCCATTATAAAAGCCGAAAGGTATGCAACTAAATATTGACGCTTTCTTTGTATGCTTGATATTACAAAAATTTCATTGGTTTAATCTCAATTTTTTGAGGCAAAAATCTGCACATGTTTATTTAAAATGCTTCTGAAATTTTTCAATTTAGAGGTTTTTCGTTAGTTGTTCTTTATTTTAATTTTAAATTAAATCTGTTGTGATGTGTAAAAATAAAAACATGTTTGCACTTCAGTAATGTGTTATTTATATTGAAAGTTGGATTTAATAAATAAAAGCAAGGTGTACCCTTAATTGTTTGTATACTCAATTGAGAACTCGACTTCGAGATTGAAACGTTCCATTCGGAACCGATCCTACAGAAGATTCTTCGTGTATCTGGGATTGGTACATCTTTAACTTATTTGTAAGGTTAAATATCCCCAATCTGTATGTTGCGGAAGTTTCTAGAACACATATGAACAATCGTCTTTAACTGACATAGATTTGGATTTATGAGTCTGTCATAAGTTATTTTTTGGTTTCCCCAAAATAAAAATCAATTTTGGCTAAAATCATATCAAGTGCCGTTGTTCAATAAAATATAAATTTAATCTTTAATTTCAGTTTTTTATTGTATTAATCAGAAATCGTTAGCTACCGCTTTTATCCTAATTATTCTTTAACTATTCCTTAATTTCCGAAAATTATGAAGAACAAAACTTTTATACATTAAGAAAATGAATGGAACTCAAAAATATAATATGATGTTCTTTTCCGGTTATTTTTTAAAAGATATAATTGATTCCGAATTTCTAAATACCTGAATCTGAATCATTATAAAATAATTGAACACCTATTCATTCTCTCTGACAAACTATTCAAAAGATGGCGAAAGCATATCATTGAATATTTCGTTGCAAAGAGCTTAGATTGCTAATGATTCTGAAAACTATGTTGAAAGTTCTTTTTTAAATTACAAATGACTCAAAATCCTTTTTTTATGTGAAAGGATGCTCTGAAAAAGTTCCTTTAAAAATGATATCTTTTTAACTACCTGCATTCTGACGTTCCGTTCACTTCCAGTATTTAAAATCGTTTACCTTATGACTATTCACATGTCATCTATCTTTCCATAAATGAGCAGCTGTTGAATCATCATTTATTTCTTAACGCATATATTATTTTTAAATATCATTGCATGTTTTAATTAAAATATTTATTGTACTAAGATAATTTCGAAAACAACACAATTAAGCTGTTAATTCCCAGAATATAATTTTTACAAAATGCAAATTCAATAACATTTCTGATAATCGAAGCGAGAAATTTAACACTAAACGTTTTTCGATAGCCTTAAGAAAGCAATTTAACTCATTCGTCTATGATCTTTGAAAAATCTGACGATAAAAAAAAATGTCTCAGCTTTCCGTCTTTACGATATTTAATGTATTAATCAATACGATGTCTAAAAGTAATTTTAGAACTAATGAATTATGTATAATCAAAAGAATGACTGTTTGAAACAAACAGAAACGATAACGTTGCCTTTAATTTTATTAAACATCCATATATTGATAGCCTTGTCATGGAAACGTCAAAACGATACAAAATTGGTTATTTGAAAAATGACATTGTCTTTTCAATTTTGCAGTATCATGAATCAGATGTGAAAACAAAAGTATCATTAGTAAACAGATAGATGCAGATTCTAAAAGGCATTGATTGAGTTCTATAACATGTCATTATGTTTCGAAATATGCTCGTTATTTTACTTAAATATTAAACGAATTTTCCTGTTATGAAATCTCATTTTAGTTATATTTTACTTTAAATCAACAAGAAAAATCATCGTTAGAAGAAAGCTTTCGAACAATGAGTCATCTTTTCACAAATCAGCGGAAGAAGAAAAAAATGGTGAAATCTTGAATTGAAACAATTCGCGTCCTCGTTTTAAGATGATAATGTTTATACGTTATCATGTTGTTTGTAAACGACATGATGTGACATTCATGATGAAACAATTATTAAAAACACTTTAAATAGAAGTACTTAACACTTTATATTCAAAACCCTTTGAATGACACGTAGTTCCTTCTTAGATAACAGCTGCTCACTAATAAAGGTTTTTTTAAATATTTATTTAGATTCTTAATTAATCAAAAATCTAATTTTAGATTATTAGATAATTGATTAATTTATTAGATTTAAAAATTAATCAAAATGTTAAAGGCTTTTTCCTCTATACATTTGAAGTATATTATTTCAAAAAAAGTCTTTCAATTTTGTCTTTTCAATTTTGCAGTATCATGAATCAGATGTGGAAAACAAAAGTATCGTTACTAAACAGATAGATGCAGATTCTAAAAGGCATTGATTGAGTTCTATAACATGTCATTATGTTTCGAAATACGCTCGTTATTTTACTTAACGTATATTAAACGAATTTTCCTGTTATGAAATCTCATTCAAATTATATTTTACTTTAAATCAACAAGAAAAACCATCGTTAGAAGAAAGCTTTCGAACAATGAGTCATCTTTTCACAAATCAGCGGAAGAAGAAAAAATGGTGAAATCTTGAATCGGAACAATTCGTATCCTCGTTTTAAGATGATAAGGTTTTTACGTTATCATGTTGTTTGTAAACGACATGATGTGCATTCATGATGAAAGAATTATTCAAAACACTTTAAATAGAAGTACTTAACACTTTATATTCAAAACACTTTAAATAGAAGTACTTAACACTTTATATTAAAAACACTTTAAATAGAAGTACTTAACACTTTATATTCAAAACACTTTGAATGACACGTAGTTCCTTCTTAGATAATAGTTGCTCACTAATAAAGGGATTTTTTAAATATTTATTTAGATTTTTAATTAATCAAAGATCTAATAATTTAATTTTAGAATTACATAATTGATTTAGTTATTTAATTTAATTTATTAGATTTAAAAATGAATCAAAATGTTGAAGTTTTTTTCCTCCATGCATTTGTAGCATATTATTTCAAAAAAAGTATTTTACACTACTTTCAAATTTTAAAAAATGAGCTTTTAAATGATATCGCACATTTTCGTCCTCCAATTTTATTACATATTTTTACTATTTTTATTTATATTTTGCACCAATAATTTTCATTGTATTAATTATTAGGCTTATATACATACGCGCTGTGATAATATTAAATGCATTTGTTTGTGTACACATTATCACTACTGTATAGTTAGAAAAAAATTTAAAAATAAGATAGAAGAATCAAAAATAAAATGATATCATGCTGCAATGTTTCGGAACTAGAGGATGAATCTTCAAGGATATTTAAAATTGTCCTCGAAAGAAGTTTTACTCCACATAAGTTTATATTACATACTTAGTTTTAATAAGATTTATAATGTTACCTATTTTCCCTCCGTCGTCGGTGTATGATGTGAAAAGAACACACAATCAGCAGGCCTCAGTTCAAAACAACGGCGTTTACTTACACGAAGAGACGAACACAAAGAAGACGAATACATAGACGACAAATATTTACAGCTGAGACAAGCACAGGACAGCACACAGTAGCACACTTCAGACAAAAGTAGCTCACAAGTAGTAATCGTCCACAGCACACGAAGCGGCCAGACAGAATTCACCAGGAGAGGGGATCCTCGAAGCTTCGCTCTACGGTCTCTCCAATGGCTGAACTTTTCACTGTCTCTTCTCGCTTTAGCTTCCGATTCACTACTTCTCACAATCGGCTACTACAAACAATATACGACGTTGCCTCCACAGTAGACAACAGGACTCTGATCACAACAATTCAATACTCGCTCCACACAACGCTGGTAATTCACTGTCCTCTCGAAGATTCGTTACTTGTCGGCAACTCCGACTGCTCACACACATAGCTTGAAGTGCCGGTCTTTTATAGTTCCGGGAAGCGAGGCTGGAATCTTCTAGACCAATCAGGCGTATCTCGGTTCCTAATGGATGAATCGACAAAATTCTCGAAGTTTCGAGCATTATCCATTTTGTGGTCAAATTTGTCGCCAAATGGTCGAAAAGCTTGTCGCTAAGCTCTGGGACCATTGGCTCGGCATCCGACAGCATCCAATACAGATGACTGTAAAACGGTCTTTCTTATGATGACACTATTCGTTCTGGGAAGCAAAATTACAGGTTTGTAACAATAATAATCACAGGGAAATTAAAATCTATGAGACTCCCTAATTGAAAGAAATAAAAAAAAAAACATTCCTTGTTAAACAGTCATTAGCATGAAAAGACAGAAGCAAATTAAAACATCTGCTATGCACTCTAAATAACTCTGCTGTTAATAAGGAAGCGTTGCTATCATTTCTTATCACAGAATTCTGTCCTTTTGTAATCGATGAATAGTTACGATTGTTATTTCTTTCATTAATAAATTTATGTTTCTATTTCTTGTTAAGTCATTTGTCAGACACCATTCGTCTGTCCATTTGACTGTTATATAAGAACAGTTTTTAAAAAATTGAGAAACCATTTTTCAAAGGAAGGTTGTCTTGATATTTCTTTGTTATACTGTAAAATAATTACAGTTGTAATGTAAATATCAAAAAACTAATATATCTAATTAATATTAAGGTAAGAATCAGTTTATGAAAAATTAAGTAAATATAATATGAGCCAAAAGAGTCTTAAATTTAAAATTCTTCGTTTGAAATTAATTTTTCAATGCACTTACATATTGTTACTCTAATGGATTTTGAAATACTTATAGTCATATCACTTACTCTCCGCTCCGCCTAAAGGCACACGGATAATAAATACTGAATGATTGGTCCGCCGCAACAGTAACACTGGCGGGAACTGTGATTGAGTTCTAAGGACCATCACCGGCCACGGCACAACCCTTCCCGAAGGAAGTACGTCCCGAGGATCCAGACCCCCCACTTATTTACCTGTACCCTCCAGGGTGGCGAGATCCAACCAGCATGCCGGAAGCATCTCATCCTCTTTTTGAGGTGCCCCTCGGGGGGAATTGAAATACCTATATATGTACTTATTAGGGAAAGATATATATTTCTTATATTACTTCTTTCTAGCATTTATATCATCAAATTTTTTAAAAAATCTTCAAACTTGAAATAAAAATTATTCTGTGATTAAAATTTCTTTGGAATTCTTTCTGAATATATTGTAAGAAACAGAAACATATTAATAGTATTCTTTCTCTTGTAACGAAATAACATACAATTACACTAGGCAATAATTTTGTTTATAATTATTCTCATTATTTAAAGAGACAATGTGGTGAAGAGCTTGTAAGCCAGTTAACAGCTACGAAACACGGGCAATTGCTTTTGTGTTGCGGTCTTGTTACTCGGCTGCGAACTAGAAGGTCGCAGGTTCTGTCCTCGCTCATACTAATCCGCTACAACAATATAATGTTACCTAGAGTGATAGTGAAAATTACAAATTTCAGATTGGTGCCAATATAATAGTTGTCAGAGGCAATGTTCGTTTCTCAACTTAATTGCATATTCCTCAAAATGGTGCATTTTGCGGTATATGTAATCTTCAATGTATAGTGAAGGAAAAGCAATGTGCACTTTGTTCCACTTCTATTTGCTTAACTATGTGTGATGCCAATACCACCAACAAATATTTATTTATCAAATTAAATTTTTAAGTGAATGCTTTCAAATTCATTGTAATAGACAAACTATAAACAGCCAATCATTTAAGGAATTTAGTCCAAATTATGTAGTATATTTACGTTGTTGATAAGTTACATTGTTATGATAAGACCAAACGTCGAATTTTATCCATTCAGTTCACTTTGTTTTTGAATTAACGCATCATTTACGAATAGATATATTTTTCAACACATGTATTTTGTTCATAATTTTATATAAACACGCATTTTTTGGGTAGAGTCCATATCTCAAATTTCACTAATCTAGCTCGTTCCAATCTTGAGTTATCATGTTCTCAGCGAGACACACATAATTAAAAAAAAATCCCTTTTCAGATAGAGAAATCTCATCTAAACCTTGAGGTACGAGTACTTTTAAGATTATAATTATTTCTTCTTATGCACTTCATATGCGTGAAAAATATACCACGTAACCACTTAGAAACTACCCACGCCCTATTTAAGCAGCCCGAATAATCTGAATGACCGTCCTAGCGATAGCATGGAATCGATAACTTAGGTTGTGTCATAATACTCATTTCCGACTACTCTACAACACTTCAAGTAGTAGATACAGCCCACCCCAAATATAGAGAAGGCTCAGTTCCACAATCTTAATGTATCTACCCGAGAAGCGAGAACAAATCACCATATCAGCAGCTCCTCTATATATTTGACGTTCTCCCCTTCATATAAGAAATCTATGATGTTATGCGTTAAATCCTTTAAAAATTGCTTTCCCACTGTTGTGTTGAGGAAAGTTAGAGAGAGAGAGAGAGGGAGAGAGGATCCATCTCAGTTGTCATCCACGTGATTTAATCATTGCTCAAAATTAGAGACCTAATGTCTCTCTTGTGGCTTCAAATTGAGATATAAAACTAACAGGATCTGACTAAACAAAAGTAAGTGATTTTGTACGAGAAGGTAATATTACTAATCGAGAAATAAGAAAGCAACAACTCTCTGAATTTGTGAGACATTTTTCTTTTGCATCGTAGATGATTTAGAGAACTAAATGATAATGCAGACAAAAGTTTTTTTTTTTTAAAAAAAAGAGCTTATCCATCTATAAATTTATTAGTCCTGTCTCGCTCTCTTAGATGGAAAAATGATGTAACAAATAAAAAGACAAGAGCTCAATTTTCGTAGTCAGACACCATACGAGTGCTAATAACAGCATTAACATTCTAATGAACAAGTAAAAAAAAAATAACAGGAAAAAGAAACAAATAACGTCTAAGTAGGTTTGTCTCAAGAGCAATGTTATTGGGTTTTCGTTCCAGTTGGGAAAAAAAAAAGAATTCTCAATCATTTTTATGATACGGTACTTCTTTATCTCCCAGAGAAATTAGGCTTAGGAAAAAGTTCTAAAATTAATCTATTTCTGTGATGATCATTATCAGAAAATTAAAGCTTTTTCGCAGAAATTTTTCTTTTATCGGTAAATTACATTTGTTTTGGAAAAAAATATTGCTTGTGTTAATGAGTCTTTTGAAGCAGACGATAATTCAGAACTCTCCAAATCCTCTTGCTAAAAATACTTATAATTGGTTTAAAATTGTTGAACTCGTGAAAAATTAAAAGACGAAGAAATTTTTCAAAAGTAAAATGGTGTTTTATTTTTGTTGGAGTTAATTAACTGATGTGATAAAACTATGCTTTATTCGCATTCATTTCTGATAATTTGCATCTGAAGTTTTATGTATATTAATATAGACTGCAGTGATATCTATTACATTAAGATCATATGGATAATTAAAACGATTTTTGCTTTTTCAACTATTATAATTATTTTACAATAATATATATTGACAGGGGGTTTCTATTTTTATACAATCATAATCAAACTCTGTTTAAACTCTGGCACCATTTTTGTTTATTCACTTCATTTTATGAAAGTTTATTTGCATACTTACTAAAGACAAAATAAATTTTTAGATAAAACTATTTTTTTTCTTTTCCTCATGTATTTCCGCAAGATAGCAGTAGTAATTCACAATATGTTTTTAAAAAATTTAATGGGTCTTTTTCTTTCGATTTTTTTAATAAAAAATTTGAGTATTTTCTTTTTATTGGCATAGGCTAGATAAACAAAACTTGGTGCACAGATGCGTAAGTTATAGACTCACAAAACTCTGTCTATCTATGACTTAGATCTGTATAAAATTTGGAATCAAATACACCAAGGAGCTTACTGTCTGTCGGTCTGTATTTCTCATGCATGGAAATATAATAACTCAAAATCGCGGTGACTTAAATAAATGAAGTTAGGTTTAAGATCTTGTGACTACAATTGTATGCCAGATTTTAATTGCAATCGGTCTGAAAAAAAGGTATTTAAAACAGATATTCACTTTTCTGATGCCTGATCGTTTAGCAGATATCAGCAATTAATCGTTAAAAAATTCGCCAAAGGTCTTTAGTAAAAATACTGGATTCGCGCCAATGATCGAACTTTTATAACTATTGCTCGCCAATTGCATGCAGTTAATATACAAATGTTGGTTTTCTTTGCTACACTACGAATTACATAATTCACATGTATGAAAATAAAAATTTGAATTCTCGTGTCGTTTACAGTCTTGCCTTAAATCCGTAATTTCATGCGGAGGAGGAGGTTATTTTTATTGGAGAATAGGAAGTTTCTGATTAAAATTCGCCTCAACTCTCATGTTTTTTTATTTAATTGTAGAAAAAAAAGCACTTTCATGATAAAGCTTCTTTAAAATTATATTAAAGTTTTCTATGCATATATTTTCATGCAAGAAGTTCTTTTTAAAAAAAGACAACATTTGTTATCAGCAAGAAAAGCTTTTAGAATGGCATTCTGCCAAATAATGCCACTAGAGAATATCAACGCATTTACCGAACAGCAAAATCTTTCCATTAGCATGTCGCAGTAGAGTACGAAGATTCTTTTCTTTTTATTATTTCCATCTGAAAGACAAAATATTTATTCCGTCATGTTAAATATGTGACTGTTTTCTAAACATGTACTAGATGACAGAAGTGAGTCCTTCACCTAATAATCTCTTTCTATGAAATTTTGAAAAATTTTGCTCTTAAATGAAAGTGGTTTAAATAAACAAAGATCTGCCAGTTTCCATATGTTGTCTTTTATATTTTGTTTCCCGAGTACGATGTTTATGTAGCGCTAATTATTCGCTGGTAAATCCAAACGTTGCCCAGAATGATATTACTATCAAGTTTTTTTCCTTAATGAAAAATTTATTATTTAGCTAGTTGTTACAAACATTTTATAAAAACCATTCCGAATATATGAACGAAATTTGAAGTACTTATGACTAAGCAAATATTTATAGCAAAAGTTAAAGTTATCACATATTAAATCAGCATATCATATAATTTCAATCTAAGAAGATTCTTTCATGTGATGCATTTATTACAATATGTAAAATCTTTCTATCGTCTGCAATTTTATTTTAATTAAACTAGAAAAAAATTTCATAAATCTATTCGAAATAAAAAAAATTATAGATTGTAACAAACGAATTTTAAATCCCACAGAAAGATAATTTTGTCGTTAGTAATTTTTAAAGCAGATATAAAATTTAGTTAAGCATTATGAGTAGTAATATGTATTTTGTTTGTTTAAAGATGCAGTATTAAGGCAGTCACGACGTTGAATTTCAATTTCTACAAATCATTAGAAGCAATTAATCAAGTTTTGAATATTTTTTAAATGATAGAAAATTTTAAATGTTTTTCAATTTAGTAATTTCCACTTAATTCATTAAAACTAAAATATATACTGTAGTCTTGAGTTTTAAAATGCATTTCTTTTCATTGTAATTCTTAATACTCTTTGTTTTCCGATTGTTTTAGATAAAAGTGAATTCGTTTAGTACTTACTAGTCTCAGAAAATGTGAACTTGAAACAAGGACCCCCTGCGTTTGTATTTAAAAGAACAAATTTAATTTGGTTAAAAGCCAGTTATTTGGAAACAATTGAGTACTTTATCTAAAGCAAGTTTTATTTTTATTTTGAACAATTAAAGTGTGTTTATTTCGTTTTTCTTCTTTCATCTTTCAAGTTTAAACTTTCTGCTCTGGAATACTTGCAAAGAATAGCAGTGTTTTAAACCAGAATTTTTGAGAAGTGGCCAACGGTATTATTGCGTTACTAATCCTAATTTATTCCTAATTCCCGTGTGGAAACTATCAGATGATTTCATATATGCTATTAAAACTAGTTCGTACGAAAATATTTTAAAAATCCATTTAAAATTTGAGGTAACTTTTTAGACATCAGTAATGGAAAGATAGAATATTTTTTATGTTTATGATACTATTAAATTTTTTAATATAAAGAATATCACAAAAAAATTTACATATGAAAATTGGAAACAGAATTTCAAATTAATTGTACTGAGTAGTTATAACAAATTATTGGTTTCCAAAATCTCACTAGTTTTTTATTTAAAAAGCTTTTAGCAAATAAAGCGAATATGACAAAAAAGCGTAATTTGTAAACAATGTATATTTAATATTAATGATTGAAAACTGTAATATAATTTTTAAAAGAATTTACAAATAAATAAATATATGTAAATTAATTGACATAACTATACATCTATAAAGTTAAATATCTCTTTCTAGATATATAGCTTTTTTTCAATATTGATGAAATTCAGCACATGTCAAACAAAGGAACTTCAAAACAAAGGAAAGGCTACTAGCAACTTTACAAATCAAATTCCAAAAATTAATTAAAACTAAGCGAGTGTCTTATGCTTTTCAGCAATCTTTTCTAAAAATATATCTCCTAATAGGGATTCTATACTGTCTTAAAACTCAAAAATTACCTTTTTGCTTTCTCGCATAAGGAGTATAGAGAAAGTATAGCAATCATCGAGTAAGTATAGTAATCGAAAGTATAGTAATCTAAAAATATTGAACTCGAGACTTTGACAAATCTTCACGTTTTAGATCTCCCAGAGTGCGAAAAACACATTTTGGAAAATGTCCATCTGTCTGTCTGTGGCAAAGATAATTCAAAAATGTTTTAGGCTAGACTGATGAAATTTGGTTTACAGACTTAACACCGAATTTGTGGATTTCTATGAAATTTTGCGCAAAAATCCATTCAGAAGAAATCCGTTCGTCTGGCTGTTCGAATATAAATTAGCACCATAATTACAAAATGAAGAGAGCTGGATAGATAAAATTTAATACACATATTTAATATCTTTAGTATAGAACCTATCGAATTTTGAGCAAAATCCAACAAAGGGTTAACCTTCTGTCTATCTGTACTTTCAGTAACGCGATAGCTTAAATATATCAAATTTGCTGTGTCATTTTGTGACTACAAGTGTAGTTTTATGTCAAATTTTTGTTTCAATCGGTTGCCAAAAACGCGTCTGAAACCCAAATTCGATTGTTTGACACTTTTGACTGCATGCCAGGGATTAAACGCCAAATAACTCGCCAAGGATAACAAGATAGATTCCATGAAAATGTTAAATTCACGCCAAAGGTTAATATTTCGGGTCTATTGTTCGCCTATGCTATGCAAGACTTCTAGTGAAATAACATCTTTATTAAAGAAAATGCGACAAAGTTGATTAATAATTTAAATTTTATTCATTCCTCTAATTTTTTAAAGATTTTATTCAATTTGATTCACAATCTGTTGCAATGTTTTTTATTATTGTAATGAAATTTAAACTAATTTCATTCATCTTTCCAAACAATTCAATTTCCTGCTTTTGCCAGTGTAAGAATTAAAACAAGAAAAATTCCTTCTTTGAGTATTAATTCCAAAGACGGATTTTTGTTCCTAGTTTTATTTCGTAATATATACATTCCTGAATGCGCACGTGCCATAGTTTACAATACATTGATTTCATTATATTACTTTGAGACTTATTTAATGATGAAGAACATTTTAAATAAATGCATTCCATGTTAATTCTTTAATAACTAGGAAAGAATATATTTTGGGTGAAAACGCTTCAATCTCGATGTCGAATCGAAGTTTTATACCTCCCCAAGTCCTAAGAAATTACCTTTGAAATAATTCCTTTGGTTTGTACTATAAAATGTGAATGATTACTCAAAACGTAAACAAATTAGGAAAATTAAATTTGTCACGTAGCACTAAATTACAAATCTATGTGATCTCTTAGAACAAATCCATCAATATCCAAAAATACACAGGCATTTCTGCATTGTTTCATGTAGGAAATATAGGAAAAGATTACATATTGAAAGAATAACTACCTACACAAATTAGAGGATATTTCAAAAGGAATATGAAGGGAGTGAATTAATTTACAAAAAACTCATATTAAATAAAGATATTAATGTATAATTTTAATTATAATTTAATAATATATATCATCAGTCGAAAATGACAATCTGAATACAAATTATATTCTCAGTCAACAGTGAGTGATGTGACCTGGATGAAAGGTACAAAGTCAATCACCAATAACTGACGAGATACGAAATGAAAGTATACTATCATTCACTGATGTTTTTCATAATGCAAATGGAAACTTCAGTGTCAGTCACCGGTGAGTGACATGCTGCTAACTTGTTAAAGAAAAAAACAGTGGGAGTGGTTTTAACTTCCTCTCTCCCCCAAATTGTGGATATTGTGCAAATCCGTGAACATTACAAATGCAAAGATTTTTATTATCAGAGTATTGCACATGAGAAGAGTATGCTTTGGGGTAAAAGAAAAAATAAATATGTATTTTGAGCCGTTTTTGCTTCGATTGAAACCAAAATTGACGCAATTTAAGAATTTTAGTCATAGGATCATCTACTAAAATGCTCATATTTTTATTTTCAGAGTATCGCAGATAAGAGGTGTGTTCGTCGTAGTATAGTAAAAAAATATTATACTAAGACGGATATGCATTTTCGGCCCTTTTTTTTTTATATTGATTGAAAATTTGACACAGAACTGCAATATCAATCATAATTTCCTAAACCAAATTTCATTTTTTAAAGACATTGCGTTTTTTATTTATCGCATTTATATATATGCAAAAGTACAAATGAACAGACCCTTGAATATAATTGTTTCAAAAATTGATAAGTATCTATAATTTAGATGCTAAAACTATATGCCAAATTTCATGAACCTAAGTTTTTGAATTATTGCTCTCTGACGGATTTGGTTCCAAAATCTCCTATTGATCTAGCCTTTCGATATAAAACTTATTTTTCAAATTCTATTTATCTAATTTTTCATATTTTGTAGTTTTTATATTCTCTTGTACTCGAACTGATGGGCAGATTGATTTCTCCTCAAAAGATTTAGTTCCAAATTTTATAGAAACCTACAAATTTGATGTAAAAATTTACATCAAATTTCGTCCGTCAAACTTAAAACGTTTTGGAATTGTAATATCCACGGACTGAGCGACACACAGACAAACATAATTCGAAAAATGTATTTTTCGACTTCAGGGAGATTTGGAACTTGAAGATCAATCAAAATTTAAAGTTCGAAATTTTTAGCAATTACAACACTTTTTTTTTTCTTCTTCTTCTTCTTCTTTTGACATACAAGAAATTAAAATGAAATTTGCCCTTTTTTTGACACATTACATTTATTTAAAATGTCGTCTAGTCTTTAAAGGTAGGTTTGTTTTTTTTTCCGTTGAGTTAAAACCTTAGACGAAATATTAATAATTAAATTTATTTATGTATAGTTACCATTCCACCCATTAAAAATTTAAATCACTTTAATTGAGTGCTAGTTGCCTCGGATATAATGTATTGATATTTTTACGTTTTAAAATTTGAATTATTTATGTTTACTTTTTAAAGTTTTAACATGAATTGCTTAAAAAAATTGTGAAAATTTGAATTCTTCGAAAAATAACTTCCATATTTGGTAAAAATCAAATCTACGAAAAAAGTAGAAATAGTGAATTTTGAAAGGTAAAATAAGTTTGATTACTTTTAGAATATTTTTATTAACGCCAATTAAGAATGTTTGAATTCATAATTTCAGAACAAAATTTACTTGAATATTCATATAAATAATTTTCTTACGCAGAAGCTAAATTTGAAATTTGACGATTTTTTTTATATAAACCTTGTGATTGGAATTAAAATTAATATTTTTACTTATGATATCAATAGTTGTTTAATTTTTTTCTAATCACATTCATATTTTTTAATCATTATTTTAACGCTCGTTATATTTTATTTTTATATCGTATAGTTTTATATTGTTTTCAAAATAACGCATTGTGATGACATTGTTCGTGTTGATGTTGTTCTTCTATTAGCGCCAATAAACCAGTCTCGAATTCTTGGACCTCAGACACGGAAGACTAAAATAACAGCTCTTAATTTCACAAACAGTACTTGAATCACAGTTATTTTTGGACATAAAGCTTCTGCTCCGTAAAATAAGTGTGTCTAAAACCCAACCTTGAACCGAAAAGTTCCAGAGCTCTAAACTTCTCTTTTTGTTTGTTTTGCACTCCGATTCACGCTCATGTTTGACGCTTTGATATGCTAATTTCCTTTAGATTTGTGTATTCAGGTGTTTGAATTCAAAACATAAAGAAACGTTCGAAAGAAACATTTTTATAATATACTTGGAACAAGATTTGTTTTGTCTGTGATATTGTAGTGTGTTGTAAAAAAACTTTTAATTTTATTTAATATTTATTTAATTTTTGGCTTTGTATACAGTATAAATTATAATCTGAGTTAGTTTCATTTTTATAGAATTCTTTATCGATATATTCATGATTTATATCAGTGCTTATATTATGAAAAAATAGTTTTGCAAGACATAACAATTACTGAAAGCTCGCCATAATGAACTACTTAAAATATTGAAATGTCAGTAATATAGTTTAATTAGCGCAGTTTAATTTTAAACTTCACAATTTACTGCAAGGTCAAAAATTGAGTAATATTTGCTGTAATCAATCATATTTTAAAACCTGGCAAGAATTTTTCAACTTTTTTCTGTCCTGCTTTTAAAAGATTATTTAAGAACCACTTTCTTTGACTTTATTCTGAATTCAGAATTTTTTTCAAATGAAAGCGAATAAAAAAAATTAATTAAGGATTATATTTTTTTTTTCTTCAAAACCTTTATCAAATGATAATTTAATAATATTTTAAAACTGAATTTGTTGCTTTATCGAGATAAAGAAAAATAGGAACATTTCGTATAGATTTTTGAAAAATATTTACACCTTTCAGACATTAAAAAAATCTGTACAAAATTCAAATAGAATTGATCCCTTTTTTTTAAAGCTTATTTATATTTATTTTCAATTTCTAATGCGCAGTAAATTCACTTGTAATCAATCAGACATTATTTATTTAATGATATTTCTTACATAACAAAAATATAGATCAACTCTTTATGATAAGTCCATAACTATTATACTAACTAAAATCATACAAAATTGTTGAAAGTCATTTAATTTAAAATGAAGGTTTCAAATTTTTGTTTAGAACAAATTTTGTTTGTAGAAATATTTGAAAGTTTTTAATTCAGTTCTTACGAAAATATATGATAGATTTTGCTTTATTTTTTCATTAAAAGGTTATTATGATTAAAATCCAAACCATGGTTATTTTTGTAATATTCAGTTGAAAAATCTCTATCTTCTAATGATTTTTATAAATTGATACAGTTTTACTTTTTGCTTGTATGGAAAATTTCTCTATGACCACATTAGTTAATTTTAAATACCCCTTCTTTGAAATTAAAAACATTTCTGTACAATGTTTTGTTTGGATTTAATATTCATATTATTTCCAATTAAAATGTAAATAAAATGTATTATACTCTTTTCTGAAGCAAGTTTAGCTGATATCTTAACTAATCTTTTACAATTCGAAATTGTATTTATCAAAATTTATAATAATCGGAAAGGCAATCAATCTGAAAAAAATTATTAAAAAATTCATAAATTTAAAAAGATTTTAAAAAATTAAATTTTTATTATTTTTATAATAAAAATTTCAACAATTTCATTTTTATATTATTCTATTTCATGGCTCGTTAAAAAGGTATTCAATTTCTTAAATAGAACAATTTTTCATAATTCTGGGGAAAAAATATATCAACTAAGATTTGCGGTCCAGGCTTCTGTATTTACTTTCCCTTTTGCTTGAAACGGTAAAGAGCGAAAACAAACTTGTTAAGACAGAGTGTATTCAAATTTAAAGCTGAGTTATCACAACAGAGAGTAAAAAAACACCGTCTTTATTTAAGCATTCGTGTGGTCCCGTGAAAACAACGAAATAAATGTCTTCATAAAACGTCGCTCAGCAGCGAGTTCTAGTTAGAACTCTCGAAAAATAAACACAGAACCTACGCTACGGAAATCACGAACCGTACAATCCATCGAAAAATAGTTGCCATCCTACTAACATAAAAATAAATATTTTCCGAATTAAAAATGAAAATAGTTTTTCAGCCGAGTCTTTTTTTTTTCTCATCCATGACAGGTAGTGAGAAGTTCATATCCTTGACAAGGTTGAACAGCGTGTTTCATTTATCTTGTTCTATTTAGTATTTTTTTTTTCACTTGGAGAAACAACTTTCTCTTAAAAAGTTTTACAATTCTCCGCACGTTCTGTTAATATCGTCTGCGCGACTCGGAATTCAAGATATCTTTCCGCAACAAAATCTAACAGTTCATGCACATTTTTGAAGTCATTTTTATGTACATCAAAGGAATAAATATTTTTTTCTTTGCTTTTAATTCAATGTCTTAGGGTCTCGAGTTAACTGGATTTACCAGATAAAGATGCTTTTGGGTCTTAGTCTCGTATATATCATCGACTATATCTTTATCTCGTTATCTTTGTCGCATTCCACCATACATTCTTCACTTTCGTATTCATTGCATATAAATTCCTGACGTCATTGAATCCTTTGCGAAGTCTGCACTTTGTTGCTTAGCTAAGCAGAAGACCACTGAATATCTATCTGTTAATGTATCTTGAATTTCCATTAATTCTTTAAAAGACTTCGCTGTTGAAAATATTTGATACTCCGTTCTCATTATGGTATTATCCACAACAATAGATTTTTAAATATAATTTATTATCTCTATAAGATATCTAACCGGAAATCATCTCAATTTAAAAGGTTCAACAGGAAATAGCGTAACCTTTGAAAATGCTTTCTGTTAAAGATTCATCTTTTCATTTCAGTTTAATTTTACTGCTTAGAGTAAGATATTTCCAATTATGGCTTCATTTCTGAATAGAAGCGTTTGTATTAATTAAAACACTTTAATGAATCTTATGCTTCTTCTAATGTTGAAATAAACTGCATTTTTATTTTTCAACTTTGGTTGAAAGAAACACGTGATTTATTTAACATGGCATATAAATTAAAAATGATAGCTATTATTTTATTCTCGACCAGCTGCCATAGGCGACCAGTTGGTTCACCATGAATATTGATTATATCTAATTTCGGTGAAATCGCTTAAATATAGATTCATGTCTATGATTCCGACAAATTATCTGACTTTAAAACCGTTTTATTGTAATAGTCTTGCATATGTTCTGTTTATAGCGTACATGAACCTTCTAATGGAGGCCAGTCCCATGATATCAAAGCGCTATTAGAAACGCAATTGTGTGGTTCTTATACCTTCTAAATTCGCATTATTAAAAAAAATAGCTTCGAGATGCTTATTTCCATCCTCCAAAGTATGTATGTGCCAAATATGACACCTGTAGACCGAAGGTTTGTTTGTAGGTTTGTCTTTATTATTAGTAGAGATGCTATGAATATGAATTTTTGTGGCTTATTGCCCTTGTCTAAATTGTATTTTATGAAATATTTCTTCTGATGTGCGTTCCGAAGAGATTAAATGCTATTATGCAACATTTAAGTTCTATGTATTGTTTTCATATATTTTTGTACAATGGATAGAAAACTTTCAAAGCGCTTAAACATGAACATAAACAAAAGGAAGTCTACAAAACTGAATTATTTTGTTCTTAACAAATGAAAATTCGCATTAAATATAAGAAGAAAAATTCAGTCTCACAAAAAGAAAGGTTACCCACAGTATCCAAAACGGAAGCAAAAATCTAATCTTAAACAATTGATAGTCATCAGAGTTCTATGTTTGTCTTATTGGTTCCGATTTGCAAACTAATCAAAACTCAAAATGCTTTTGAGCAGTTACAGAACCAAGCACGACAAATTTTTAGAAATATATAATTTTGCAAGTTTATTAGCGCTTTCAGGAAAATCCAGAACTAAAGATCTCGTTTGTCCCAAATTTCATATAAAATTATCAAATGCTTTATTTTAGCGACAAAAAATGTATCCTAAAATATCTCAAAAAATATTTGATTTAGAATATGCAATTTGCATTTAAAATTCTTTATACAAGAAATTGTACGTTTCCGTTCCTCGAATTTGGCACCAAAACGTTTAGGTATTTTTTATTAGCTAATGTTCTTAAACGATTTATGAATAAAAAATTCGTTAGATTACGAGATTCCGATTATTAGTTAAATTCACGATTTATACGCTTTGAAATCTCATTATTATCACACCTAAATAAATGATTGCTTGAAAAGATGGTACTTGAATCATTCTATAAAATCTAATTTCTTGTTAAATCAGTGGCGGATTTAAGCATTTTACGGTCCTGAGCAGTGGGTGTTATGAGGCTTTTCTTTTTAAAAGCTGGCCAATTTAATTTCACTTTTCAACATATTTTAAACTTAAACAGCTTGTTTATGATTCGTTTCATTTTTTTTTTTTTTTTACTCTAATAAATTTGTGGAAAAGTTTTTATTTATTTACTATCTATACCGACCTTCGCATTTATATACAATTATATTTAAGCTCCTTATTTTTTTATAAATATTGTAAGGACTATGTAAAGGTATCAAACAGATAGGAGCTTGAATCAATTATGCTTATAATGCATTAATATTTTATAACGTGTAGTATTTATAATTTTATTTAGTATTTATTTTTTAATATTTTTTATTAATGTGGCAACTAGGCTATTTTTTTATCGACCACCCTGAGGGTCCTGCGATTATAGACAGCTGCCTAGTCGGAAATCCACCACAGTGTAAAGGGTCTGATGAAGATATCACTTCAGCTTTGAAACAAAATAGAAAAGAAACTAATTAAAAGCAATTGTAAATTTAAAGTAAATGCAACGTTAAAACAAATTAGATTCAAGCACTCGAAAATATTCAAAGCAGTTCTCGAATTGCTTACTTTTTATACAAGAATTCCAACTACCTTTGAAATCAAGTCTTGAATAGCAAGGAATTTTGAGAATCATTATTTGATTCTTAAAAGTATCCATTGCTCAAATTGTTCAGACTTTTCCCACCCATCTAGTTTCCGAAAATGTTAATTAAAAAAAATCGTTGACAGAGAAGGCGGGGAGAGGAGGATTCACAACATACTTTCTTTTTTATCTTTCGTCTTAACGGTCAAGGTGTTCTGGCGTCATGAAATATGACAGTATGTTTTTTTCTTCTGTAAAATGTATCACTTGCCCGAAAATTGCAGTTTTCACCAGCTGCTTAGAGGTATTATGTGAGACGATAGCAATGGAATGTTGTAAGCGCTTCTTTTAATTTTGATTTTGTTGGATTAAGGCCTCATTTTGAAGTTTCGAAAAGTTAGAAACTGCATTCGTTCTTGATCAATTAGGTCAGTCCTTCAGGCGATATCTTAAGTTCCAAACTTTCCCATCACCCTCCCTTTCGGATATTAACGCATCCACAGATTTAATGAATGTAGATTCCTCACAAAAATACGGATATTTTGAGAAATTATGACACGATTGCATTAATATACTATTTTGATGCTGAAATTCGAACTAGTCACAACAGTAGTGTTTGCATTAACAATGAGATTACCATAATACATTTAATTTGATTGTATTGTCAGCATGATATTTGATTACTATAAAGGCGTTGAACAAGCTGTTGAATACGACTTCAAATCATAAACGAAATAATAAGTTAGCGTTCTTATATAACCAAATTAGAAATACGTATTAAATTTAAATGAATAAACTGGAATAAAAAATGAAAAAACTGAATGAAAAGGAATAAAAAAGAATTATTTTAAAAGATGAATAAAATGGAATAAAAGAAAAACTACAAATCCTAAAATTAAAGCAATATATATGAAACTCACTTATAAAAATATTTCCTGAGTCTTAAATTATTAAAAGGAAGATACATAATATTTAGAGCGTGCCAATATTGCTACATCTGAAACACAAATGAACTTAACCAAATTCGAAATAAATATTAAGTTTAAATCGCAGAAACATGAATAAAATGGAAAAAATATGAATGAAATGAAATAAAAAAGAAACTACAAACCATAAAATTAAAGTACTATTTATGAAATTAACTTATAAAGTAAATATTTTCTCTATTAAAAGGAAGAAGCATTGTATTAGGAGCACGCCAAAACTGCTACACCTAAAACACGAATAAACTTAACCAAATTAGGAAAAAATCTTAAGTTTAAATTGGAAAAACATGAATAAAATGGAATAAAAATTGGAATTAGTATTCTTAAATATCTAGTTAATTCAATCGGTAGAAGAAATGGAAGACAAGATAATGCTATTGTGTTATTTTACTGCTGTAAGACCGCAGATAAAAAATATTTTCTTCCATTTTGAAATTAAATGTGTTTAATTTTTCAAATATTACATATTTCAATACCTATTTACTGATTAATATCCATAAATTTGCTGAATCATATGTCATTTTTGTTGAATTTGATTTTAGCCGAGTTTATATATATATATATATATATATATATATATATATATATATATATATATATATATATATATATATATATATATATATATATATATATATATAACCAATCTAAAGAAAGAAAAAGTTTGAAAACGAAACTAAAATGAAAACGAAACAAAACAGTTTCGAAATCGCAACTAAAATTTATTACCTATTTAAACTAAAACCAAAAAGGAACTTCATAGTATTTAGAGAGCGCAATTGCAGCTACTTCTAAAACACAGATGAATTGATACAAAAGTATTAGAATCAAGTTAATAGGAAAAACAAAATTCAAATAAAAATTAAACCAAAAAAATTATTAAAAAAATATTAAAAAAAGAATCCGGCCTGAATATATATATATATATATATATATATATATATATATATATATATATATATATATATATATAACCGTTCGAATTGTGATTCTATTTTTTGGAAACTTGCACCGATTTTTATATTTATTTTTAATGCTATTTTACATTTTTAGATTATTTTCTCATATTCTAATCTTTTATAGAATTTTCTTACGAAAAACTTCATAAATTAAAATCTAATACATATTTTTTGTTCAAATATGGTAAAATAATTTATCAATATATTCTGTAGTTACTGAACTAGGGAATAAGTAATCTATTCATTTAGAAAGATTTTATAGCTGCTTTAGAGCTTCACAAAGTGGAAAAAAATTGAAAATTTCTTTTTTTTTATTAGTTGAACTTCGATATATAAAGAATTAATAGAAATGAAGCTTATTTTTTTTTAGTTCAGGAATTAGATAATATATGTCTTAAGCTATCTCCAAAATTTTAAGCAAATCTCTAAACTAGAAGATTTTTTTAATTTTACATTCCTTTTAGCCAAAATAAGGCACTTTTTTACAATTTCTAAAACCCTTTTGCACTTAACTGGTATATTTTGTTTCAGAGATTTTTTCAATCATTTTTATGCAAATATTCAAAAATATAACAGTTTTGAAACGTTTTTCAAAAAATTCATTCCAACGTACTTTACCTCACATACCTTAATAAAGAATAAAAGTTTATTTCTGCGTAACATTTTGTATACCTAATAAAAAAAACTATTGATAACTTATAAGCTATATACTCCACAAAATCCAATTCTGTAATGACAGCATGAGAGGTAGCAAAGTATATTTACCTCGGGTGCCTTCAGGACAAAACTTGCGCTATTTAATTCACTTATTCCACTTTCGAAAGCCAACTATAGATATTGTGTGAAAAAATAGCACTTTGTCTCTGACGTCATTTACTTTTACAACGCCACGAGCAAGAATATATGTTTAAACATTTCTGTCAAAAATTTAAACTACATATTCAGGCATGTTTGTAATTATTTCCACTAAATATGCAGCGAACATAACGAATGTTATTCACAAGTATATAATTATCTAATATTTACAAACAAGTAAGAAAAGTTGAGCAGACAGTAACTTAACTAAATCACCAACTTAAGAAAAAGATCATGTTCCATATTTCGTAGTTTTAATAAAGAGCGAAAGCTTTTAGCATGATTAAAATTATAAGGAGAATTAATAAAAAAAGTTAGAATAAATGTTTATAATTATTTTTAATTAATTCTAAGCAACAATAACAACAATGTTTAAAATATGATTTTTGATTTTAGCTAACATAAGTGCGTACCTACTATTAATTTATATTAAAAGTTTATAAATATTGAAAAAAGAAAATTGGCTATCTGCAGTATTTGGAAAAACAAAAGGAAAAATATAATCGAAAATGATGCCTGAAATAATATGCTACTTATTATATAAAATTTTTAGAAAGTAACAAAAAAATTTCGAAATATTTTTATTGGATAGAAACTATATTTTTTATTATAAAATTAAAATATTTTACCTAGAAATTTCCAACAAGGCAGATGCGAAGATTATTAATTTAATTGTAAGCATTTTTCATAAAGTTATTATGAGGGAAAAATTTCTACCAGTTTTATTACAGGAAAACTCAATTCCAATTTGCAAAATGGCAATTTAAAACAATTGCATTGGAAGAATAACTAATGTATATTTTTACAAAAATGAGTTTGAATTTGAGTTTTCGTAGACTTTAGAGGTTATCATTTGAGGTGTATTATCATTTATTCCAATAAAACATGTTTATTTAATGTTTGTCATTTTATTCTAAATGAATTCTGAGAGATAAACTATATTTGTAAAGTGACGAAATTAATTAGCGGATGAAACTGACGAAACCGCTCTATTTGTTGAGGTGGGTGCTTTTATACTTTTTTTAGTATCATCTACCAAATCTGAAAGATGGTGGGGGTCATTCGTTTTCAAATGAAACAATAATTGGCGCAATCAGTATAGTGGCGGGAACTGGGGAACCTCTCATGATTTTTTCCCTTTGAGAATATACAATGAGTAATATGAAGTATGAGATAAATATAATTTAATATTTCTCTCAAAATTATGGAGAAATGGAAGTAATCGTCCATCTAATGATCATGAACTTTTATATAATATGAAAATAGGCGAAATCAACACAGTGAAAGAGGCTCTCAGAAATAAAGAGAGGAAGGGCAAGTCACTATTTATGACTTATCTAGAGATCATGAGTTCTCATGTGAAATTAAAATATTACATGGTTGGAACTCGGGGACTAGTTTTTTCCGTTACTTGGTTATTTTAACCCTCCAGCTGCGTATCTCGCGATTTCCGTGGGTTGACAATCAGTCCATTTTCTGTTGCATCCCACGTTTTTTGCAGTTATTTTTACTTTTACAGATTTTTACTATATTGCATTATTATCGAGTGACATATAGTATCAGTTCATTTTCTTTGAAAAATATTTGAACTTATTTGCAAACATCGCATCTAAATAGTGATCTTAAATAATTACGCAGCCACAGGGTTAAATATACAAATGGAACAAAAAGTAACTCGAAAAATGGTAATTCCTTTCCGATTTATTTATCACTTAAAAGTATTTAAAAATGTCTTAATTATCTGATATACAATTTAATAGCTTAATGATTATAAATTAGAGATATTAATTAGTTAATTATCAGAAAGATTATCAACTGGCCGAAAAAGAAAGCAGTAATTTTATTAATCCATCTGTAACCTGCTATTGTTAAAAGTTGCTATGCAAAGTAATCTCTTTACAATGATTGATAACTGAATTAACTGTATGGAGAAATCTATGGTATATACGAACATAATGAATTAATAAGCTTAATTAAGTAGTCCTGAAAACTATAATTATGTATTTAGAAGCAAATTCTGTATTTGAGCAGAATTCAGTTTAAACTTCACTATCCTATGCATTGAATTTCTGCATTTAATAAGAAAGTTCTTAGAATTTCTAGAATATTCTCAAAACCCAAGTGACATGTAGAAATCCTTATCATGTCATTCAGAGGTAATATACCCCTTCTTTCCTCACATTGTCACCTAATAATTTACATGCATTATAACAAGCTTATTATCAGGATGGGGTTAAGTAGTTTATCTAACCACTGCTATTGTATATATGACTCAACTTATTTCCCATTTTATCTGAAGTCTTATCATGTGCATAATAATTTTCTCCGGCATTTTATTGACATTAGCATTCATTCTTTTCGTAAATACCTTCTTCCAAAATATTCCTTATTATCATATGATTATTAATGTATGCTATGATGTAGATTTCAATCTCATTATGTCGTATTGTGTTCAAACTATTTCAGCAAACATAGATCTTAAAAATGATTTTGAATCGAAATTTGTTTCAAGAGATGCCCATGCATTGCTTTAAATAAATTGTCTTTCGTTTAGAATAATAATGATTTTATATAAAGTCTGAAAAATACGTCATTCCCATTTCCATTAGCATAATAATCAGAGTTGAAAATGCATTTTCTTCTAAAGATGGAAATTCTGGTAATAAGTGTATTTAGTAAATTATAGGCACATATTAATTAATTCATCTGAAAATATACGTTTTAATATCCACTTGACTTACTTCGTTTGAAAGAATTTTTGAATCTTAAAATTATATTTCGTAGCATGGTTTGAATTAAGTTTTGAAGTAAAAAAAATCACCTCTTTGTTATTATCATTTTCCATTTTATTTTAACTTATTAGAATTAATTATGCAAAACTAAAAGTGTTTCTAAAAGAAAAAAGTGATATGTATTGATTTATTTGAATATTGATGTAATATGTATTGATTGACATGAATTAATATCTTTATTCATGTTAACAAAGCCATTAAGCAGTGTTCGTGAAATATTTCAACATTTTTAAAAAATGGAATTTCGTAAAGCATTTCTTTGAAATTCTAGAATACCGAAATTTATGCAGAATTGAAATTTGCCTTCCCAACGGCTCATAATGCATCCTCAAAGCATGTCATTAACCGAAAAATAAAAATAAAATTATTTTTAACAGTTTTTTTTATTTGAAAAAGAAAAAATTTACTTATGTTTTGTTTGTTTGTTTTATTATCTGAACTAAAAATATTTAAAAAATTACAATGAATTAAAATATTGTTTGTTAGAAAACTAAACAAAGAAATAAAAATATAAAATTCACAAAAAAATAATTAAAAATTGATTAAAAATTTCCAAGAATAAAATTTTATTCACAAACGAAGTGAAATAAGAAGCAGTACAAAATAATTTTTTGACTTCCTAATGGTTGCAATTAATAAGTCGCAAAGTTCGATTATAAATTTCTTTTTTTTTTATTTATTTAACTTTTCATTCAAATGTCTCAGTTATTTTTAAGTATTAAGTGTGTGTGTGTGTGTGTGTGTGTGTGTGTGTGTGTGTGTGTGTGTGTGTGTGTGTGTGTGTGTGTGTGTGTGTGTGTGTGTGTGTGTGTGTGTGTGTGTGCCTCTCAGGCATCGCTAAAAACGATCTTGCTATTAAATCCTGCCTGGACAGCACCAAACACATACATTTTAACTGGACGATACTTTTGGATCGACGATCTTATCCATTAACATCTTTACTGAAGAATTCCTTGCATTCTGACATGCGACAGCTAAGTTCATTAATCAGAATTAATTAGTTCATTAATTGCATCTTATTAAATGACAATTTATCCGTCTTGAAAGCCTTTCAGTCTTCGAACATCCATTCCAAGTATGTCATCAATCTTTAGGCACGGGAAATTTCAAAGATCGTAGCCACCTAGGCATCGCCGAAAACGAGCTTGCTGATAATCTTGCCTAGATTGCACCAAGCAGCTATATTTTTAAACATGTATTATGAAAGATCTCATCCATTATTTGAAAGAAAATATGCAAAATGAAATCGAAACAACATGGAAGAATTCCAAATATTCTGAAAGTTTTACGCATCCTAATAGCATCAAAACTCAGCATCGCTTATTACCCTTCTATAGAAAAATAGGTATCATGCTGACGCAATGTCTTGTGCATCAAGTACAACAAAGGTCATAACATTTGCCACATTCTATTAAAAGTATACATCACATAAAGTTGGGAAAAACTTAAAATTGAAGGACCGAACATTTCATTTACTTTTCTTTTTTCTCAAGCTCTCGCAAGAAAGCATCATTTAAGCATCTTTTATTCAAGCCTTCCAATATTTTGATATCCACTAACTGAAACTTTTCGGCACGCAAAGGATAGAAATTATTGTCGCTATATCCCGCACTGTTTACATTCAAGTTCAACATGCTGGTGACCCTAATTATGAAAAGAAAAACTTTAAAAAAAAGAAATTGGAACAGAATGAAGATTCTTAACAAGAAGGCAAAGACAGAATCAATAAGGTAAGCGTTGAAATTCCTCTTTGGGCAGAAGAACTTGAAATTTGTTTGTTTTTTCGAATTGATGTGCATTTCTCAATAACTATTACTCGTGATCTGACAAAATTCGATTACCTTTTGATACAATTGGAAATAAATGTTCTAAAAAAAATATATTGTATGTAATCGAAGAATCGAAAGTTATTAATAATTCCTGCATCACCAAAATCAATTTTTTTTTAATATCATTCTTTCCAACTCATTTCATAATCCTACGATTTAAAATTTTAACTCAAGATTTAGTCTTGAGAATGCCATTTTGTTATATCTAAAGGAAAGCGAGCTATTTGAGAATATTTTCTTAATAACATTGTGTGTGTATCAGGTTGCACAACCATTTTTTTGTGCAATCTGAATTACTAAATATTTTTCTGGTATAATAATAAATTTCAAATTATCGACTTAGAAGTCGATAATTGTAATTTTGTGTGAACCAAGAATTTATAAATAACATCAATCAAAGCCATTTCATATTTTATTGAAAATACATATCAATATTTTTTTCTACAAAACTTTTATAGATCGGCAAGAATTCTTTTTTATTTTCATCTTCAATAGGAAAAATTTTATTTTTGTTAGTTTTTAAAAAACAGCCATATTTTATAAGGTAATCTCCTTTTCTTGGGTGGATTGAATTTCAGACTGAATAAAGTCCTCTAAAATACACAAAAGGAAGAATGGAATTTTTCTTCTGGAATCCCGTTTTGAAATGCAGACGCAACATGTGTTTTGAAATATTAAAGTCTGGGTTCAAAAACTAGATTTTTTTAATGTATTTATTTTCTTCTTTTAAAATTAATTCCATTATTTCTAAAAGTTATTTATAAAATAGTTAATTTAATCGCAATAATGAATCAGAAATTTGAACCCTATATTCTTCTTTAAATCTAAAATTTAATTGCTGTCAAAATTTATTTCCCGGTCAGAAAATAGAAATGCAAATAATGATATAATGGTCATAAAATATTGCAATACTGAAAACAAGTTTTAGATCATATATTATTTCATATTCTTCAATTTTTTTATTGCTCTTTTTATTGAATGCATTTAAAAATTATAAATTAAGCTCAAATTAATATTTTGCTTGAAATTTGAGCTTTTATTTGATAAATGGTTTTCATCCTGATTACGCAACAATATTTTAGAAGGTCTTAATGACTTGGTAGACAGGTTGATAACTTAATCATTAGAACTATTAACTAGTTAATTATTAGGAAATTTTCTAATTGTTTGGGAGAATAAAAGATTGCCTCATTTATTTACTTATAACGAATCCACTTTATTGTTCGTATAACTTTTAATTTAGATTTTTTGTAGAATGTAAAATTTATGCATAATTTTAATGATTCTTCTCTTAATAAATCACATTATAATTACTGTCTCCTCAGTCAATCAATTGAGTCAATTTACATCATGTCACAATCACAGGACAAACATAAAATATCCTCTTGCATCTAGCTATCTAGTGTCTCTCATCGTATTGTGAGATCGTATCTTTTTTTCTCCTACAAAGCTGGAAAATATAATAGATTCTATAATTAACTGCCAAGATACAAATGGCGTCTATCATTTAAGTATGAATTGGGGCCCTCTATAACATTGTTGAAAAAAATTAAGTTAATAGGAAAGTAATTAAGCAATACATTTCAATTATGAGATTACTTTCTCCTTCCGAATCGAGGGATGCCAGCTCAGGTGTCAACTTCGTTATCTGACTGCGGTTCAAAATGTCCGTCCCAAAATAGCCCTAATGCTGCTTTTAAAAACGGGACGTTAATATCACTAAACTAAACTGTCTTCGAATTTACGCGATGACTGCTACCATAAATCGGAATTTTACCCAAATGACTAGGAAGATAATAGAGATGTTACACCACTTATCTAATTCCTCTCGTCTGACCTAACAATAGAATGTCCTATACTCAAAAGAATCATGAAAGTGAACCACACATCACTTCTTAAATCGTCATTCCTCTCAAACGATCCTACTCGAACTGTAGAAAGGAAACTTGGTAAATGGACGACAGAAGTTTCAGCGTTGGAATGATCGTTCTTTTATTTGACTGTTCTCATCCCTTGATTGTCATGTGTAGTACAGTCCCAAATAACAATTTCGCTTGCTCGTTAGAGGACCCTTTCGACCTATTCCAGGTCTTGAGAAGGTGATAAAACAGATCACGTGATTCGGGAGAAAAGTGACTTTGGAAAGCCACTTATTATTAATGGAACTTAATATCTATAATATAATTAATATATATAATATCTTAATTGTAATATAATTAATAGATATTACATTAATAGAATGAAATCGAACTAAAACTCGATTCATATCTTCAGCTTTGGGGTAATTACTATATAACATAAGTCATTTATCTAGTTCTTTAACTTTTGATTTGTTGTATTATTAAACGCAGGCTAAAAGAAATCTCAATCATGGTCAAACAGTTCATTGTTTTTTTTTTCAGTTTATATAATATTTCAATTATATCATAAATGCGGTTGCATAAAAATCTAATTACCTGTTGTCTTATGCTGAGTGTGTCATCGATTTTAGGTAGATGCCTATAGGAAGATTACCTATTTGCAATGGTTCTCATGACAAGACTTCGGGGTAATTTCTTTAGTTCTTTACCGTCAAGGTCCCTAAAACCCAAAACCACCCTTCGTTCAAAAGTTATATATGCCGGCGTCCTGGCCTAGGGGTAGCGCGTCTTCTCCATGATCTAGGAGTTCCGGGTTCGAGTCCTGGTTCGGGCAGGGTTGTTCTCTTCCTTGTGTTCTCTCTGTGAGGTGCGTGAATGAGCACCCCTGTAAAAATGCGTTGTACAAGTGAGTGTGTGTGTGTGTTCTATCTTCATTTGAGCTAGAAGTCAGACTTCTGCCCTCGGGTGCTCAGGGGTCTTTACCCTCAGGAGCTACTGCGCAAAATTTGGCTTAAAATAGTCACAAGACAATATATATATGTAATGTTATAACACTTTGCCCATATTATCTTATGAAAATATAACTAGAGTAATTTTGTTTGAATTTTAATTGGCTTGGAATATATTGTTAGAAATGTAAAAATCTATGACGAGTTCATAAATGCCCATTTAGCTCAAAAGGGGGTGGAAATGATGGGGAGAGAAATTTAAAAAAAAACTGTCTTAGTATTAAAAATAGAAGAATAAATTCAATTATCCAAATTAGCACTTTAAATACAAAAATCCTTTTGTATTTAAAACTTTTCGATAACTGCAATAACTTAGAGGTTAGGGGCTGAAAAGTGATATTCAAGCCCTAATATTGACTATTTCTAACATCAACAATTTAAATTGCTAGATAGTAGCTTAGATGTAAAGGAATATATCTACCTTTATCTTCCAGCTTGCCGAGAAGAATTTTTTCTTTCTGCAAGTTACGTACTCGATTGCAAAATTCACTTTGTTTTTCGCTTCTACATAGTTTGTATGAGCACAAATTATTTCATATTAATTTTTGAAATGAATTACCATAAGTTGACTTTTCATACAATCCAGTTTAAAGCTTTGTCTGAAGCCCCGATCAGTATGAACTGTCCCGATTTGCATTATAAGAAAATATAATGCTTAAAAAAATTATTAATAAATAACTAAACAGTCCTCAACTAATTTTTCATAATTTCTTTGTTTAAAGTTTTTATTAAGAAAAATAGTCGTAAAATAAGAAAGAAAAATAAAAGCTATTTTAATTTCTAATTTAACTTTGAAATGTTTTCGGCTATACTTTAAAAAAAATGTAGTTCTCATTGTTTATAAGCTAGACCTGCAGTGATATCTTTCATGATATGCATTTACATTTTTTTAATCATGAAAGTCGAATACTTTTTTTAAAAAAAATTTCAGTTTTTTTAAAGATATTTCATTATTATAAACATGCAAGTTGAAATGAATTTATTTGCTTTAACTTATAATTTACAAAGCAAACAATCAAAAATTTGTAATAACAGTAATAGATAAAATGCATAATGAATAATTAATATGACAATAATAAAAAAAGTGTCCCTTATCTATATTTTTTTAAGAAGACAAATTTATTGGCCTAATCATAAAAATCATGGATTCTTAAAGATATTTCCTTGAAAAAACTGTCAGAAATATAATTAGAGTATAATAATTCCCTTAATCCTAGAAAACTTAATTAACGCTTAATCCATTTCAATTAAAGTTAACCAATACCTTCAGAATGTTTCGAAACAAATCCTGTTTCAAAATGAATGAAATATTTTTCTTCTATCCCAAAACGAATTCTTCTGGCGAAAGTAATAAATAAGAACAGCTGTGCAGTTCATGAAATTTGATGAGTTTCTATATCTGGCAAGGCTCATGAATTAAGGATAAAACAGAACAGCAAAACTCGTTTACACGTTTCTCAGCGTTTGAAGCAAGACAAAAAAAAAAAAGCGAAAAATCTTTAAACAAAACGTGGCATTAATTTAAAAAAGGATTCAAGTTCGAATTCTTTTTTTTAAGAAAAGAATTTTTTAAAGGAATTATTATAAAAACAAACAAAATAAATTGAAAAAAAAATCGTTTGCTTCACAAAATAAATCAAAATTAAGCATTTGTTATTTAAATCAAATTTATTGTTTTATCTTCCAATTACAAACTTTTATAATTCTTATAATAAACAATTTACTGGTTACATATATGAAGAGTAACTATAAAAAATTTTTTACCAACGGAAATGCGGATTAAAAATATTCAGATATTTAAGATGTAGCATTTATTTTTTTTAAATATCAAAGAAATAAGAAGAAACATTACTTCTTTTTTAGGTGTTTTTGTTGATTTTTTTTTCAGACTTTTGTTCTACAATAATGTCTGGAAAAAGATTTAATTTTTCCCCGCTGAAAACTGTTCTTTCTATTTCAAGTCAAAGCTTTATTTTGTGTATAATTTTTATACTTACAAATGTGCAGTGAAAATTAGATAAATTTATCTATAAGTAGAAAACGGTTCCTCAAATCATAATACATGTATTACCTCAAATCATGCATTACAGCCACTGTTTCCTTATGCAAAAGTTGATATTTAATAAGCATAATAGCCAGTCACAATAATGTCTTTTTATACGGCTTAGTTCTGTGGTAACGGGGTGACTAGCTATAAATAGAATAAAAATTCATGCATTACATTAATTTTAATATTACAGTTCTTGTGCAGATTTAAAAGCATGTTCAAATTAAATGTTAATTAGCCCTTTTTGTTTTAATCTTTATTATTCAGAAGTATGCATATTTTTCCATTTTTATTATTACACACTATTTAATGCAATACAAAGCACATTTGTATTTTATTGTATGTAAAAGTTTTATTTGTGAATATAAGTATTTTATATTTAAAATATTGTTTGATTAGAAATACTCCTTTTAGAATACACAAATTTTTATTCGAAAAATGTTTTTATAGTGGTCGATATAATTTTGATTTTTTTTTATGATAAAAAGATTGAACTTCTGTGTTAGAAACTAACCCTAAACTTTTTTTAACCCAAAAAACCATCAACTGTCAAATGATTTTTTTATAGCGTTGCCAATTTACTGCACGAATGTTGGCAAATTCAAGTCTTGCATTAATTTTGCCACATCCTTTATTTATTTATTTTTCAGAAGCTTGGAAAGAATTTGTATATTGGATGTCATTTCAACCAAATATTGTCCCAAATTTATTTACATCTTTTTTTTTATTTTATTTTGAAGACATTATTCGATTTATGATGATAATATTAAATGTCATATATCGTTTGGGTTTATAATAAAAATTATTTCCATTCGTTTTCCATAGCTTCAAGAATTATTTTATCTCAAAAAACATTTATATTTCCTAGAAAACGGGGAATTGTACTTTAAAAATGGATCACTACATTTCTACATTGGATAAAAATCTATGCATTCTAATAACTTATTTATGGCAAATATTCATAGTCTTTAAATTATATCTGACTAATACTAAAAGGTGTCTAATTTTAGCTGTCTAATAATTGACTAAGAGATCATTTTGTGTTCAGGTTTAATCACTTGAAAATGAAATTGTACAATCATTAATCAATAAAGAATCTTATCTGAAAAGGTGACAAGACAAAAGATTAACTGCAAATACAATGTGTAATATAACACAACCACCTTTCAATTTTCTTCTGCAGTTTTAAAAGATTTAGCAACTCGGCCATTAATTTTAAATATCAACCTATCGTAAAAACTTTGACTATCTTCCTTGTGCTATTATTTTTACTTTATTTTCTAGCGAAAGTTTTGAGATTACATTAATAATTCACTTGGAATTCTTGAGTAAATTCTTTATTGGAAGACAGAAACCGCCCGAGGGGAATCATTTTATGACGCAAAATTTACAGGAAACTATCTAAAATTAAGCTAGGCATTTAATAATGTTGAAGTTATTTTTTCGTGGAAAAATATGCTTTTTAACATTCATTAATTAAAGATGTAGTAGTATACCTTTTGTGTTCAAACGAGGATTAATTGTAAAACTGCTCTGTATATTTAAGAAACATTTTATGTTGCTACCGCAGTAGGCTTTTTAAAAAAAGATCTATATTTATTTAATTTGATAAAGACAAACAAAATTACGACACAGAATTGAAATTTCAATAATAGATCGAGTATCGCCTGCTAGATAAAAAATAATAAGCAAATGTGTAATTTTCCTTGATTGGACAAAAAGAAAAGAATTACATGACTAATTTTTTTTAAATATTTTTTAAAAGTCCGATCATGTTGTCTTAATATAAGTCAAAAGAATCGTGTCAGTTTTATTTTGGAATATTACAAAAGAAAAAAATAAGGACAACGTACATCTAAATGTTAAATGACGAACGCAATTACATTTGCCATGTGATCACAACATCACATAGAGAACTTATATTACATTAATTTTCGCTGAAAATTTTGAAATATCATTTCCAATAAAGCTCTGTTTACACTCGGTCAGTTATAAGACGGCCATTAAGCAAGCATGTGTAGAAAGGCCGAAAAATGCTGTTCAGTCCAAGGCAAGTACTTGTCCTGACGGAACAACATGCCGCTGTATAGTTTTTTTTTTTTTTTTTTTTCCCTTACTAAGCATGTTTTTGGAATGTTTTTTACGTGGAAAAAAAATTGATCACTTATCATAGATTAATTCCGATATTTTTTGCTCAGTTAATAAGTTCCGGTCATAGTGAACAAAACATATCGTTTGGCTCCGAAGCAAGAAATTGTAGATAAAGAACTTAGTTTGGGAACTTAAGCTTAGAAAAACATTTTTGTTTGGCATAAAAACACTTTATAAATGTTATTAGTCTTTACAAGTATTTTACGAAAATTGTATTTTTTCTTACTGCGCATGCGTTCGTAGAATTTGGTGGATTTTTTTTGGCGTGAAAAAATTGATCACTTATCATAGATTAATTCGTACATTTTTTGCTCTTTGTTCTTTCTGATGCGAGGTTGTGCTTTTTTTTCCATTTTATTTGCCATTTCTTTTCTATAGTATCCCAATTTAAATATTTAAATATGTTGACCTTTTTTTTTTATTCTACCATTTTTTTTTTTTTTTTTTTTTTTGCAAATATCCATTATTTAATAATATACTCGGTGAAAAAGAAAAATTGGGACGCTAAAACAGCAATTTATAGCCAAGCATGGAATGTCAGAATCTATCTTATGAATGTGGCAAACATAAATCTCTTTCCGCGCATGCGCTGTCTTACTGGCAGTCTTATAACTGGCCGAGTGAAAACCCACCTTAAATACATTCAAGGCGACTTCTAAATATAAAGTAAAGCTATATACATAAATTATTTGCTCTTTCCAAAATAGCCATTCTATGATAAAAATTCCATAATGAAAAAAAGAATAGATTTCGGTTGTAAAAAAGAAATATATATTTAAAAAAAATTCTTGACATTGCCCTTAAAAAGCGAATTTCTACTTTTAATGTTTATTATATATTTAAAAATAGCTTTTTGAAGCAAGCATTTGTGTTTGTTTATATTTGCATTCATTTATTGTCTGCTTACAGCTTTTCTACAATATTTAAATTTTCTTCAAAGAAACAATACTCTCATTAATATTATTACAAAAAATAGGTAGAATTATTTCTGCATAGATTTTTGTTTTTTCTATTTACTGCTTGAAATATTCTTTCTGCTTTCAGTGGTGTAACTTATTGTTATCTAGCGCCAGTGATAATAATAGACGAAGAATGAACGGTGACATATTTTATTCATAAGCGTATGAGAGAAAAAGAAATGTCAAAAGAAACGTTTCTTTAGGCCTAATGTTAGCGAGTTTATTTAGTATTAAATCAGTGCGAAAGTATTCGAAATACGAAAAACATTTTTTCGTGAAATTAGGCATTGTAATTTTGGAAACAAAACCTGGAAAAATTTTACATAGAATACTTTTGTTTATGTATATAGCAAATGTTTTACATATTTCATTAATTTATTGATGTTTACTATGTAATATTTATTTATTTCATAGTTTTTTATTTGTTTATTTCATTATGTCATTACAAGTGGTTTTGAGGAATTTTTTCGGAGTGCAATTCCTTCCAAACGATTTATATATTTGACAATAACCTATAAATTATTGTATAGCTCTCAACAAGAAAAATGCGATTGCATATTTGATGAAACAAATTGAATTTCATTAGTACAATGAAATTTATTGTTGAAAATCTTTAAAGAAAGAAAGAAAAAATTTAAAATATTGCCAAAGCCTAAGAAAAAGTTGCATAGCAATTAGATTGATATCATTTAAAAGACAATTGTTTTGGATTTTAAAATGATGCAATAATTAATTTTATGCAGTTGTGTTTTCCGAAATAATCGTGGACAACTCCAAAATCTCAATTTTTAATCAATTAAATTTTTTTAAACTCGCTCAGAGATGCACATTTTCTCCAAATTATCCAGTACGCACACATTTTTGAACACGATAACAAATGTAAAATTTCTATTACATGGTGTTAAAAGAACTTTTCTTCGCTATTTTGTTATTCATATTTAAGAAAATCTGATGTTATAATTCTTTTCCAGTTTATATTTTCGAAAAGAAAGACTTATTCTTATCTTAATATGTTAATTTCTAAAATAGATAGTTTGTTTTCTGAAAACAAATATATCTATAGGCTCACTGTAACCTATACCTGTAATACCTGTAAATATATCAATATCTTTAAGGATATGTTCTGTAGAGCGTTAATACGCACTTACACACATTTAGCTTCATTTTTAGTGGAAATATATCGGGATATTTCAATATTAGTTATTTAATTCAAATAGAAATATATTGCTTTATTACTTAAAAAAAAAATTAATCTTAGAAAGTATTTAGAATTATTTCAATATTTAGTTATTTCATTGAAAAAAAAAGTACATTTATTATTTTCTTCTACGAATCTGTATATTTCTTTTATTATTATTTACATTAGAAGTATGTAGAATTTCTTTTTGTTTTCAGAATCCTTATTTCCATTGGAAAGTTTTCATTGGAAACTTGAGTCGAGAATTGTTTTTCTTTTTTTTAAAAAAAACTGAACTTGTTAGAAAACTTTTTTTTGTCATAATGCACCTATTGAAGAAGAACAATAAAATAGGTACGAGCACTTTTAAACAAGTTTCGAATTCTTTATTTAGAAGCATCTTAAAAGACTTTCTTGGGGAAAACCGCGGAGGCTGAAATTGAACCTTAATAATTACCTATCAGTAATACCAAACGACTTCATTTGCGTCTCTGCTGCTTTTTCTTTTCACTTTTATTTATTTATTTATTTTTTCCTTTTTCCTCAAGAATTATCTGTGCAGTATTCTAAGAGCTGCAGGCATCGAATGTCTCCGACTTATTTCACTCTTAGCAATTTTCTCCACTTCATTGATTTCTTACTTTGCTTCAATTGACTTTTGGCCTTTGTTTTTCCTGTTAACCATTGCACTACAAGTTCTATGAAGTGAATTTTTATTTTATTTTTTGATATCGTGTCAGTAAATCACATATGCATGTTGGGTGCTTAAGTATTTTAACAACCTTTTTTGTATAAAATAGCAATAAGGTAGTTTGACTCATTTTTGTTATTTTGTAAAGCTTTTAGTGACTCTTTAAAATAATTCTTTAATTCTGCTACAGAAGTTATAAATGTTAAGAAACGATTTTATTCCTATTTCATCTTTTAAAAACATATAAATTTATAAAATATGCTGTTATAAATTTCCGACGTACGTACTGATAAAATATAATGCTATTATTTAAAAACTATAGAATTTAATCATTATACCTATAAGAGCATATACGTATCCTAGTCCAATAAAAATCAATACATTAAAGACTTAACATTAACATTAAACATCATTAATTTATCATCATTAATTTATGATGATTAATTTATGATGTTTAAAAATAATTTTAAACGAGCAATTTATATATAAATTTATTTCGTGTATCTCGGTTCAAATTTTATATTTAGATACGGTTTTGCCTTTTAAGTTTATCTATAAAGGTGTCTTTTTTGAATAAACGGAATTTTTTAAAAAATAAATAACTATTAGAGCCTTTTTCTATCTGCTTTCTTGCTAACAATATCATATAGCGCCATCCCGGACTCGATTTCACCATGGTGAACTTATGTTCAAAAATATAAGTAATAATAGATAAACTGTAAAATGAATACTGTAATGTAGCTGATTATTTCGAATCACATGTTAAACGAGGCGAATTCATGACTTTTTTTATTTAAATACTCAGTTCTTATGTAGTTAAGATTGAAAAATATTTATATGTAATCAGTATGTGATTCGTATCTAAATATTTACTCAGAAAGCACGATTTTACAAAAAAAAAAAAAAATGTCGAGCTAAGCTCGGTCACCCAGGTACTGATGTTCAAAAATGTGAATGCAGCTGTGTGATTTTGATAACAATTGTATTGTAGAAAAACTTTATGAAATCTAAGACAATTTGAGTTTTTATTGCTTCATATCTAGCAAAATTTATAAACTAAATATGTTTTAGATGATTTAATTTTTCTTCTTGATGCTTTTGACAACAACGGTAGTAATTTACTAGGTGTTTTGCATACTATTTTATAAAGGTGTTCTGTTCTTTCCTTCTCAGTATAAAAATTGTGATTTTTATTCTAAGAGTCCTGACATGACCATTTCGTGCTTCGTACTACAGAGATGAAAAACGACTACAGATTTTAAATGCTTATTATTTGAATGCGATTGAAATAAAAATTTTACATAGAAATATAGTAATAAAATAACAAACCAAATCCCATTTATCTAGATTGTGGCATTTTTGAATTAACGCATGCGAAAGAAAAATAGAGAGATAAAACGTCAAGCATTTGATAGATTTGGTTCAAACTCTGATACAAATTCACATTTTAGATGAGTCAAATTTGTGAGTCAAATTTTATCCTTCTGTTTGTATTTCATAATTATCGTTTTCATTTATTTTCGAACACAGAAAGAGAAAAATTTCCTTTAAATGGATTTCTTTCAAAATTTGATAGAAATCTACAAATTCGACGATATTATAAGACAAATTTCATCTGTCTAGATCAGTGTGCTTTTGAGTTATCGTATTTAAAGGCAGATAGATAGATAGAAAAAATGAATCTTTCGAACTCATGGAAATTTAAGACATGAAGATTCATCAAACGCTCTAGTTTAATTTTTTCTTTTTTTATTTATTTTTTATGAATACAATTTTTTTTCCTCTATGCGTACTTTATATATGAACTAAAAGCTCTATTCTAGTTGATTTATTTCTATTGTATGGCTTGAAATTTCTACTTTAGAAATTTCCAATGAAGTTTTAATCTCTATAAACTGAAAACTTTTCTCCTGATTAAACTTACTTCTAATTATACTTTTTTTCTTATTTTTTCCATTAAAAGAACACAGTTTAATGCATAGAAAATTTCAAAATCTGTACTCCATAGAAAACTTATTTTGCAAATTTTTTTTCTATGTATTAGTAAAAATATTTTTTTTTTAAAAACTTATGACGCGAGGTAAAGTAAAATCTGTTTCAAATTCACACTTGCTCATCTCTCGAATTTATCCAGCTGAATTTGTTGTCTATGTTTGAAATAGAAAAATGAACGTGCCAGGTTTTATTTAAACAGATTTGTCTGTGATATATAACTATGTATATTTTTAGCTGGTGTATGTTTTCTAGTTACGAAATCCATTTAACTCCAGTCGAAATGAAATTTCAAAACTGTGATCAGCTGGCATTTGAGATCTTTCTCTTATTGTGTGATATTATTCGTGGCATGTTTTCTGTGATAAATTACAAATTTGGATTTTCTTTAAATTTAAGTTTTATTACTCACTTTTTTTGCCTATTAAATATTTTACTTTGATATTATAATGCATAACTTCAAGTGCAATAGTATATTTTAAGTATTGTTCATTGCTCAAATCATGATTTAAATAACTGATTATTCTATAACATTTCGTTCGCAACTAATCCGTTGAATTCTAAAATTTACTATTATTTTTATTTTTGATTACAACTAAATGCAAATTGAAACAAAGTTTAAAAGAATTTTATACCGATATGTTTATCAAATTTGTCACTATTTCATAGTCTTTTTCCTTGATCGTAAAATGCATTACATAAGAAATTAGATATCACAAGGAATAATAAACAAAGTACTCTTTTACTGAAATATTTTATTTTAAAGGAGTGTTGATAAAAAATTAAAGGGATATGCATGCATACATAGGTATGACGCATATTCAAAGTAACTGAAAATAAAGTAAGGGATATCCCATCCATTAAGTTTCTGCTGTTCCATTTACCAATATTTTTGGTAATATTAGAAACTCAAAATTAGAATTTATAGAGAGACAAGACTCTTTATACCTTCATTATGAGTAGATGAAAATTATAGACGAGTTTTAGGAGCAGTTATTTTCTATGTTCCTCATTTCGCAAAACAAAACAAATAGGAACACGAAAACACATAACACTCACTAGAATACAATCTAATAATGACCCTCAAGAAGGATCATGGGAAATATATCTTGATGTTAGTTAGGTTACGCCATCTGTTGTATAGAAAGAGAAGGTAGTAAAGTTATGTGACCACTACAAAATTTAATTTTCAAAAAAGCAAAGAACCGTTAGCGTTCCATTTGCCTATTTGTGTAGGACCATTATACAAATACTATTTCAAAATTGTGATAAGGTATCATCTAGTATTAAATTTTATTTATTCAGTATATTTTACAGTAAAAAATATTGCTTCAATTTTTTATTTCGTGAGATTTTTTCATTTTGAAATCCAAATGATCCGTTTATTTCTTTGTATAAATAAATACAGACTTGGAAATTCGTTCCATTTTAGTTCAGTGGTACATTTTACGTTAAAGATGTGCTACTTCAGTTCGTTTATATATTTATATGTCATAACTGCACTCAAAAATTTTCATAAGCATTGTAAGAATGATATATAAAACAGCACAGAATAAAAAAAAAGTTCACAAATTGTCAGCTTAAACATATTCTTCTCAACCAAACCAGCCAAATATTTCTAGAAAAAAATTTAAGATTGATAAAGTAAACAAAGAACCCTAAACTTAATTAATAATTCTATATTTTTCTTTATTTTCCCATTTTCTGCCTTTCACTCTTATTTCAGGATACTTTTTTTTCTGGTGTTCGCTGATGCAATTTTTCTAGATAATTGCTTTTGAAAAAATTATGCGGAAAAGTTTTTCCCTGGTGATGTTTATACCTGGGCTTGGTATATCATGAAAAAAAAATAATGAATTATGCTAGTTATTTTTAAATAAATATCTCCATAGAAATCTGTTTCCCCTAAAATCTTTTTACATAAAATGACAATGTTGTTTTTAAAACTTAGTTACGCATATCTTAAACATTTTTTACTTGAAATGTTTGTGTAATATTTGAATATCCAAGTTTTTATTGGTGCGAAAAAAAAATCGTTTGGACCCATTTTCTGAAAACTTTAGCGATCAATTGAGTTTATAGAACATTTTTTTTAACTCTTTTTATTACAAATCGCATTCCAAGTATTTTTAACAAAGTTTGTTAATAATAAACAACTCTTTTTAATATTTCATTAAATACTGAGTCACTAAATTATATTTAATGGCAATAGTTTTGTCACTATCCAATTTTAAAGAAATAAAGAATATCGATTGTTTTGCTGCCCACTTAACACTAAAACATGTGTTTTAAATCAGACTCTATTTCTAAGCTGACATTTTAAGCACCGTTTTAAGCTTTTTTCAAAACTATTTTTAAAAACTTGTTAACTTCGGAATTTTATACGATGATAGGTAATTAAAAATAGAATTATTTATTGGGTAAAGTTCTGCTAAGGAAAAAAAAGATATAATTGGTCTTTCAAATTCCATTAATTTCCAATGTATTCCATTAATCTTTTTTATAATTATCTTTGCTTTACGCCCTTTAAATAATATATATTTTAAGTGAAAATTTGCTAAAATCTTTTGTCTGTTATCTGTGAAGAAGGATAGGTTATTTAAATGCTTTTTCTTTTATTGCTTTTGTACACATATATGCTTAAATAGGCTTTATAAAAAATTAAAACACTATAGTTAACACTTTGTTCTGCTAGTTATTCTTTTATTTCATATGGAGGGGGTGTTCTTTCCAAGTATAAAAGGTTTCTGTACTATATACTTTTGTGAAAGGAAATGAGGTCTTTTATATTTTCGTTAAAAATATTCTCTTTTAATTTTGATAAAACCCATTTGCAGCTTAGAAGAAGAAAAAAATAATAACTGAGGACTATTTTGAGCATTAATTGGAAAATAAATACTTTAGCAGTTGCATTGCTCTATCTTCTCTTTTGGATAATAGATGGCGATGCCTGTTAGGTACGCATCCCATAGTGCATTGCGATTGTAATGAAAATGAGATGACAAGCTGTTCTGTTAAGCTACGCGCGTGAATGTTTTGTCTTGTTTTGTGTTTGTTTGGTGTGAATGTGATTATTAAAGAAATGTTCCCGGAAACATACGTCCTGTTGCTTCCACTGCACGGATCATTATGATCTACATTCCACCACAATACCATTTTTTCATGAATTTTTAATATTTTCTTTATTATACTACTACATTAAAAATTGTTGAATCTCATTTTATTAAGATTACAGATAGAAATTGTTTATTTGAATCTGAACTAACTGAATCTATGCGATTCAGTTAGTTGGTTCAGTTATTAGTCGTAACTATGCGATCTGAATCCGGTTCTAATTAATCAGCTAATTTTGGGAAATATAATAATTCTTTTGAAAAAAAAATATATTTTAAAAGCTCCAGAGCCTTCTGATATATTTGATTTTACTAATTTCAAAACAAATAAATACAATTATCAATATAAAATGTTTTGAAAAAGTAATATTTTTTCTATGTGCCAACTACATCCAATCTTTCTAGACTGGAAAACTTCATGCAATACTGTAGTATCATATTGCACCTTACGATGTCAAGAGAAATGAACTCTTCTATGTGACTCTCACAAATAAAATCGAAAAAATGCTTTAGCGGCTTTATTCCACGTAGTAGAAGTTTGAGATTCTCAGCTATATAAGCTGTGTATATCAGTACAAAACAGTATAAACTGGTTAGAGATGAAGAATGATTAGAAGAATGTGAGTGTCTGTTCTCTTCTGTTCGAAAAACTCAAGAGGTACTATTGCAAATGTCAAAACATTCCACATAAGATTCTAAAAGAAGTGTATATTAATAGAATTATAGCTGTTTGTAAACACGACAACTCAAAGATGGAATTGGCGAATGAAATTTGGGTGTGCTAGACTTGTAAGAAACAATCTGGCATGTGATTTTGTTACCACAATCGCAGTTCTTTGTCAAATTGTAGTACCAACCAATTGGGAAAAAAAAACTTTTCTAAAACATAAATTCAGTTTTCGGATATCATTAACAGTATACCAGGAATTAATCGCTAAAAAAGATTGCCAAGGTTCGCCAAAATTAATCGCCAAAAAATTGCATATAATAAAAACGCGGATTCAAACTAGAGATCTACATGTCGCAACTATTGTTCTCCAATGTCATACAAGGGATTCAGGATTTTGGCCAAGGCTAACAATTTTATGTAAGAAAAAGAGACTAACATCTTTATTATAGAGTATTCAAGGAAATTTCAGTGGACCACTCCTGCTGATCTGGTTTCTTATCGGGTCTACATGATTACGAAAACTGATGTGTAGCTGACAGATGATAATCCTTTAACAAATTTGTTTCGATATTTTGTGTGAACATATAGATACAAAATTTCTAGTTCCAAATTCATCTAGTTCTTTACTTGCAAATACTCGGGCAAATATCCTGTGAATGAATTTACTCTGTAATTTGATAGAAATTTACAAATTTGTTGTAAAGGCAATGCACCAAATAAATTCCATCCATCTTTCTCGATGCCTTTTTTTGATTTATCGTGTTCACAGAGAAACTTTTTTGCACAGAAAGATCTGAAAAGTGGAAATATATATATTGTCAATATTGTAGTCTTCCAATATTTTGGAGATTACAATACTTACTCCTTGTATATTTCATATAAGAAAAGGCAAAAGCTGAATATATAAGAAATATATTTAGAAGAAACAAATTGTTGATAATGTTGTTTGTTCAAAAATAAAATATTCTAAAGAAATCTATTGAATACGTTTTTATCGTTTCATAATTTTTCCTTCAGAAATTTTTAAAATTAATTTTGTAGATATTAAAGCAGTTAAATCAAAACAATGGGATGTTCAGTGGATTAATCAATATTAAAGAATCATCAATAGATCATCTTTGTTTTGTTCCATCACTTTTGCTGTCACTTTTTTTTTGGCACATCTAACTAAACACAAAGAGAAAGACAGCATCCAATCATTCATGGTACACCATTTACATAACAAAAGGCATTTCGCATTTTTATCTTTAAAAATCATCTCTACAACAGCTTCCTGAAGAATCGCTCAAAATTTCTAAAGGATAAAGTACAAGGTCTAGTATTTAAATCAGTACATTGAAGTCAAGATGTTAGGTAATGCAAATTTGTTAACAATTTCCGGTTGATGTTTTTCAAGACTTTTAGAGACACATAATCATCGCTTCTATCTAAATTCTAACTTGAAATGTTAAAATCTTTCCTCTTTCTTCTGTTGAAAGTTTGCTTCATAGATAACTACTCATATCGTCTTTCTATTTGCATATTTTGGATAGTAATAAAATTTGTCAAAATTTATCACGTATTTTAATTTTTCTTATCGAAAAATTTGAAAAAAAATTCATCAGAAATGACAAGTTACATATATCTAAAAAGAAAGAAATTTGTTGCTTTTTTTCCTTGTTTATTTATTACAATCAAGATGTGGAGACTTCCCTATTCAAAAGCGTTAAAAAATTCCTTTTTAATCATTTTTTTATTCTTAAAAAATGTACATGAAAATACTTAAAAATTATTTCAATATAATATAGAGAGTTTTAATGAATTAGTGTTCGTTAAATTATAGAAAATTAGTGTTCGTAAATTTTTAAAAAGTTGTAATTTTGTTTGCTCTGTATAAAATTTTAGATTCGTTCATTTTGGATTTTATGTATAAAAAGTTTGAAATAATAATACCCAGGAAAAAGAATTTATCGTCTTTCAAAAGAAAAGAAAGTACCTTTTTTTTCTTGTTTGAATAAAAGATTTTTTTTCCAATTCAAAATAATCCTACTGTATAGAAAAAAAAAATTTCTGCCAGTTTGTTTCTCCTGCCCATTTGTTTGTTTGAAAAAAAAATGGAAATATCTAATAAATACTTGAATGTCATAGAATGTTTTGGTGAATTATTTTTTGCTGTCTGTTTTAAAGAAGTTATAACTTTAGTTTCCCAGCATAACATTTTAATTTATCAATATAAAAAAAGGAAAAAAAATTCAAGAAGACAAAATAAGCAATGCTTGTTAAAGATGAATTTTATTTCTTCAATTTTAAAATCTACAAAGAATACTTTGTTCTATTCGAAATAAAATTAATTTGCTTGAATGCCTTTTTGTTATTTTTTTTATCTAACAATTTTGAATTATACAAATATTTAGAAAATATGTTAATATCAATGTATTTTTTTGTGAATTCTATTATGCTAGATTTTTTTTTTTAAAGCGCAATTAATTTATATTCTCTATGTTTGGATTCAAGGAACTGTATCGTTTATTTATCGTCCCGCTTTAACATTTTTTTTTATAATCTGAAGTACACTTTTTATTTCCCTAACTGGCAACGATTCAATACCCGATTCAGCCCACGTGCATATCAAAAAATCTTTGAAATTCCATATTTTTATTTACGTTTATTTATTTATTTATTTTTACTTTTTCATTTTTTGTCGGTAAATAAATTGCTATTATTATTGTTTATGTTAAATTAAAATGATTTCATATTTCTTAGAAATTTATATGTCTCCAAAACCCTATATAAATTTTTATTTTTCTCATTTCTGTTTTTTTTTAATAAAAAAATGGGAAAATGCTGAAAAGAAAAAAAAATTGCCAATGTCTGTAAAGAAAGAAATTTATTTATTGCATTAATGAAAACGAAACATTTTTATGCAAAGATTTTGTTTTTCTTTTTCTAATAAAATTTTGAAGCATTGCGATATTTAATAAACATTTCAATATGTCATAGAATGTTTTAATAAATTATTACATGCTTATTGTTTTAAGTAGTTATAGTTTTAACTTCCCTCGTTTTGATTTATTTATATAAAAAAAACGAAAAAAAGTGAAATTGCCATTGTTTGTGGATGAAAAAATTAGTTTTCGGTATAAAAATGAAAGAAAAAACCTTTTTTTCATATAAATGTCTAAAATTACAAGATGCATCCTTTAATAATTCTAGTAACGATATTGTGACTAAGTAAACAAAACAAATCCAAAAAGTTGAAATTTTAAAAATTCTAACTGGCAAAGCATTACATTACATCTTAAGTCAAACGATGGCAAGTTCTGCCAAAAAAATATATAAATTCTTTAACAATCCATTAAAAAATGTATTCCTCTAAGAATAATGACGAAGCTTTTCACTGAAAGTAAAACAACAGCACAAAAAGTCCACACAAAAAAAAATTCTCCAAAAATCCATTTTAAAAAACTTATTCCTCTAATAAAAGCAAATATAAAAGCAAAAAAAACTTAAAGATAGTTTCATTTTATTCGAAGTGATATTCAATAAAAAAAAATTAGATTATGAAAATATTCGAAGCTATGCAAAATTCATAAATCAATTTAACGAAGGCTTTTTATTTTTGATAACTACAATATCGTATCAAAATTGTGCAAATCTAATTTGATTGCATCTTTAAATGAAGCATGGCGATTTAAAGAATTTTTTCTCAATTTATTCAATAATGGCAATGATAAATTTAAGGAAGATGAGTATGGTTCAAGTATGGCTTTTATTACGGGGAATATTGAAATAAGATTACTCCACAAAAAAAAAAGCAGGAGTTGGGCACTTTGATGGAATTGAATTCATTTAAATGTAATCTCCTTTAAATGAAATTACTTTTCATTTGTTTTTTTAAGAAAAAAAAGAAATTGTTTTTCTTGGGTAAACTTTGTTACGTATCCATCATTATTATTTTTTTTACGTTCTCATATGTGAAAATACAAAAAGAAAGTATTGTAATCGATAGAAAATTTGAAATTGTGATTAATCGAAATACCCTTTAAACATCCTTGAATAAAAGTAAAATTTAAAATTTGGGGACAATATCTGCCTGCCGGTCAATCTATATAACGAGAAATCCAAAAAAACAAGGGATGAAATTTCAAAAATATAAAAATAGTCAAGTTTGGAAGAATGAAATTCGGTACATGTTCTTTACAACATGGTTGTAAATTTCTGTTATATTTTAAAATAGTCGCCTATGGCGACCAGATGATAAGCCGGGAATTTTTATATCACTAAAGTTTCTTGGACATAACTTCATGTTCAGAATTCCATCAGATAACAATTGTGTTATTTTAATATACTTTAATCTGTCCTGTTCATTTTACATCAGAACTATATATAGTTAAGTCCCATGACATCATATTGCTATTAAAAATATAAGTCCGCAGTTAATATTCTAACGTTCGCGAGTATATTAAAGTACAGCAATCGTCAAAAATTTTGACCTCAAGATTTTGGCTAGCCTCCACGTTTTATACCTCCCTCAGTTCGAAAAACACATTTTTGGTAAATGTCTGTCTGTCTATTTGTGACAAAGATAATTCAAAACCGCTTTGAGCTAGACGGTTGAAATTTGGTCTTAACACCTGTCTGTCCGGCTGTTCGAATATCAGTTAACCCGATAATAACAAAATGAAGTGAGCTAAATAGATAAAATTCGGTACACAGATTTAACGTTTTTAGTGTAGACGTCTGTTGAATTTTGAACCAAATCCAATGACTTTCTGCCAATCTGTACTTTAGATAATGTGAAAGCGATCATTCAAAAACGAATTGTCAAATTTGGGGTGGGATTTTGTGACTAGACATTTTAGTTTCAATAGGTTGGGAAAAACTTTTCTAAAGCACAAATTCGGTTTTTGAGTACTATTAACGCATGTCAGGAATTAATCGACCAATTACTTGCCACTGATGATAGATTCAGTAAGAATGCTAAATTCATGCCAAAGACTCGTATTTCGTAACTGTTGTACACTAATGCCATGTAAGACGTTTACTGTCATGACAAGTTCATTAAAGTGTAAGTTAGAAAATTGTGAGAAGACCACTTCCGCTGATCTATATCTCATATAAATTACAGAGATATTAAATAGAATTCTTCTGTCTTAGCTTTCAACAATTGAATTAAAATCACGTAATTAAATATTTGACGAAACGAGGAAAATGATTTGGGTTTCCTTCACAACGTTAAAAATATCGCTATGAAATAGGCTTAAAATAATAATTAAACGTTAATTGAATCTAAAGAACTTGAACCGAAACTAAAGTGGCACCGTTAAAAAGATAATTTTTTGGATTTAATAAAAAATGTGTAAATATCATTTTTATTTGGAAATCTGCTCAGAAATCATCGTTAAAAACCATCAAAATCTTTTTTATTATTATTAATTAAAATTCTAGAAAAAAAAATTTTAAAAAATCGCTCAAATGTGCACATTTCTCCTCTCCAAAGTATATTATATGCTAAATTTAGTATCCAAATAGTCTATCCTGAACAGCCATTTTGCTATCTTGTCTGTCTGTAAGTCTGTCTGTTTGTGAGCACGGTAACTCGAAACACGCAGAGAGCTACGTGGATGACATTTTGTAAGTGATGTCTGAACTAAAATGATAGGTGTGTTTCAAATGATGAATTAATCAGCGAAAATATCAATATTTGTTGATGACGTCATAAATGCATTAAACTGGATTTGAACTAAATTTGTTAGCTAATTAAATGCCAACCTATCTTTACTTGTGTGTATGTGAACACTAAAGCTCAAAAATACAAGTTATATAATTGAATTTTTAATATGATATTTACACCAAAATAGTATATATGTATCAAATTTTGAAAGAATTTACCCTTACTTACATGAAAACAAATGATTATCCAAACTAAATGAAATTTGGTGTGTGCTCTGTACATTGTAATAAAGAAACTTTGTTTAAATTTATATTTAATCAGTTCTAAGAAATAATTTCATTGCACGGCGAAATTAAATGCAAAATGCATTAAGTTGTGGAATTATGCAAGATAGTCAAGGAGAGAACTCTGTTACAATTTTATATTTAATATTTAAAACTATTCGACTTTGACGTGCAACTTGTTTATCCAGTTTATCGGACTTTCTAGGCTGTTAAACAATTAATATAGAACAGATTGATTTTTTGTAAAATTTTAGCTTTTTATTTGATACAATTGAAAACCATGAACTCAGATGAGTTAATAAACTGCAGATTATTGCGAGTGGAAATTAAAAAGTATATATAATTACGGTATAAAAGCAAAAGTAAAAAACCTACTTCGGAGTTTAAAAGATTACGAAAGCAAGCAAAAAAAGTCTACAAAAAAATACGGAAATAAAATTGATATCATTAATTTTTTTTTACGATAATGTAAACAATCGTTTTTAAGATTAAGGTTAAGTTATTTGGATGCTTCATTAAACTTTCTATTTGACATTTATTTCTGTCATCCTACTCTTTCACGTCTCTTCTCCCTGACTGAAATGTTTGGAGGTACGGCGAACCCTCTCCCAAGCATTTCTAATAATAATTTACAGTCCCATTAATTGTTAAGAGAAGCGTAGATTTGTATGAAGCTATAAAATATCCAATGAAGCAGTATGAAATTCGGAAGGTGATTTATTTACAATTAACTGCTGCCATTTCACAATAAGTAATAACAGCGATTTCTGCACCATATACGTTATCATTTTATATATGTATAGATTATTTTATAAGGTTTTAGAAAATTATTCGTTTATTTTAAGAGCACTGTATTTGCTTAACTGTTTACCATTTTTTTTTTCTATTCTGAACGAATACTTCTAGCAGAATGCAAATTTCGCAAATTCTAAACAAATATGCTGACAGCTAGAAACAATCGTTTATTTGCCTAATAATTCACGTAGAGCACAAAATTAATATACGACTTTCCTTTGTTATGATTGTCGCGCCGAACACGTGGAACACGCGCGTTGAAATTTATCATGATTTATGAAGGCACGTGTATTGAATGGCTGATACATTGAGATAAATTCAACAAGCAAAGTTTGCGGAAAATCAACTTTGATTTTCATGGGCCGATAAAAAAATCTTTTTCCCTTAGAAAAATCAGATTTGCATTTAATTTGAAGTTCTTGTATAAATAGATAAGATATTTTTAAATAATATTATATTTTCCTATGTGATCAAGCAATCGATGATGATGACAGAAGGAACAAAGATAATTATTGACAGTTCATATCCAAAATTATTAAAATGAATGTTTGCAACTATATTATTAATGCAGGAAAAATTTTGATATTCATAATACATGGAATTTTTAATATAAGACTGCAGGTTGGCATATGATTTTTAAGTTGCATCATGCGACATATGTGGTGAATATATCATTTAAAAGGCCTATACAGGGAAGAACGACCAAGTTTGACATGTAGTTATTTCTTAGATAATAAAAGCTCATGAAGAAAGAATTTTTCTTTTAAAAAAGTGAATTTTTAATTTAAAAAGTTTATTGGAATCATAAGGTTTTTTTCTCAACATCTTCAGAATCTATTGTCGCACAAAATTTCTTTGTATACCGCTTAAAATTTAAAAAATTAGCTTTTGAAATTAAATCAATTTTATTTTTGTATTGTTCTTTTCTCTTACTTTTTGAAATTTTTCTAATTATTTTTAATCATCTTGAACAGCAACACTTTTCTTTGCTTTAGCAACTAAGCTTATACATACATTGGTTATTAATGTGTGTGTGTGTACATATAATACAGGGTGTTCATTAATTATTGTCGGGGTTTCCGTACCTCATAACTTTCGAATAAAAAATATTACGCAAAAACTGATTACGTATTCGTAAATTACAACTTAAAGAATTTTATTAATGATATTAAAGTGTAAAGCTTGCACAATTTGCATTTTGTAGGCATTCAGTTGAAGGCGATTATGTATTCGTAAATTACAACTCAAAGAGTTATGAATACGTAAATTACAACTCAAAAAATTATGAATACGTAAATTACAACTCAAAAAATTATGTATTCGTAAATTACAACTCAAAGAATTATGTATTCGTAAAGTACAACTCAAAGAATCGCCTTCAGCTGAATACCTTCAAAGTGCAAATTGTGCAAGCTTTACACTTTAATATCATTAATAAAATTCTTTGAGTTGTAATTTACGAAAACGTAATCGGTTTTTGCGTAATATTTTTTATTCGAAAGTTATGAGGTACGGAAACCCCGACAATAATTAATGAACACCGTGTGTATGCTGTAGTTGTTGTAAATGAATTAAATACGTTAATGCATGTTGTATACATGCTATTGTTGCTATAATTAAAAGCAGGTTTTTAAAAATAATACAATAATTGACGATTCAATCCTAAAATTCTATCGTCCTATAATATTTCTTATTAGAGTTCCGAATCTAATTTAATTTTTAATATTTTATGCGATAGAGATAAAGCATAAAAATGATTTAATTTATTTGAATTGCAGCAGGACAAAGATAACGAAGAAGAAAGCAGCAATAAGTATCATTTTTCTTTTTGTCATTTTTTACTTTCTCATTCATGAAATATACACAGCGAAAATATTGTAATAATCAAAAAATTTGAACTCAATGTTTTGACGTATCTTCTCATTTCAAACTTATCGGTGTCTGAAAAGAACATATGTATGGAATTATGTCCATCTGTCTAAACACGATAACTCAAAAACGCTTTGGGTTGGTAGATGAAACTTGGTACATGGTCTTCATATTTGTAAATTTTTATCAAATTTTGAACGAAACCCATTCAGAGGAAGTCGGCTATCTGTTTCTGTTCGGCTATCCGAATGCAAGTAGCACGTCATTTTTACGATAGCTACAAAAAGATATATAATATAAAATTCGACACACAGATTTAACATTTAAAGTGTCGATAAATATGGACTTTTGGACGAAATTCTCTGATTTCTGTCGGTTCTGTTTTTGCATATATATATAAAGCCAATAATTCAAAAATGCAGTGACTTAAAATACAAAAATTTATATGTGATCCTGTGATTTCAATCGATCTAAAAAAAGGCATAAAAATACATATTTGATTTTCTGATTCTTGTGTATTAACCACATCCCTTTAATCAATCACCAAAGTTGGCATGCTAAAATGCTCTTTTACAACTATTGTTCATACATTGGCATGAGGTTAATACGTAAGTTCATATTAGAGAATATGCGAGAAAGTTTTGAGGAGACTATTCTCACTGGTATTGTCAAGATATGACTCATACATACTCAGCTTTTCATGGTATCAGAAATATGAAACACAGTTTGTAATGACAATTTGATCGATTCATCGTGCGAAACATGACAATTTTATATTGAATCTATAAGTACATTTGTAGTTTTATATAATCTTACACAATCTTTCACGTATACCTTCACATCTTTAATATAAATTAACGTAACTTTCGGATAATTTTTAAATAATAACCGTCAGATCAAATGTTTTTCTCTTTATTTTACTTATTGCTAGTCAGTTCTTTTGAGCCATGTTTCCACTTATAAAGCGTAACAGGAAAGATTCGGTAAGTGAGCATTCCCAATGACAAATCGTTTTGGAAAAAATGGTAAAACGTGTTAAGACAAGACAAAACAGTTAAATTTTTTTAAGTGATAATTGCTTTCTTTCAGATTAAACTCAACCAAATTCCATCAGATTATTAGTTGATACATCGTGCTATCTTTAAAAACAATCCAATTTGTCCTTGAAAAAATATTTTGAACTTAATATATTTCAAGTATTCTTAATTAAAATTTAATTCATCTTTTATGTGCCATTTTAATGTTGCTGACTTTGCTTAACTTGTCTTCAAGCTTGTCATTGTTTATGAATTTGACAATTCCATCTGTCTCAGCTCGATATTTGTTAAGTCATCTATTCTTGACAATAGTCTTATTGTGGACGTGGGAGATGAGACATTCCTTTAATTATCTCTCTTTTAATCCTGTAAACAAATTATTTATAACTTGTATTGTTTTAAAAGCTATCGCTCCTTTTTCCTAACCAATTTGATTTATCTTAGTTTGCTATTTTCCTGAATTTCGATATATTAATATAAGATATTTTGATCCAATTATATTTATTGAATTCGATCTTTGACCAGCCATCCCAACTTCAATATGTAGGTAGATGATGTACAGAAGTAAAATTAAGTAGACAGATCTGGACTATGTTCAAAAATATAGTATCTAAAATCAATCTGAAAATTTGCAATTTAAATGCAATGTAAACAAATGAGTAGTAGAGATAGAAACGCATACTTTTAATTAACATGCATTTTATGCACTTTCATTTAAATTAATATGCTTCAGGTTTGTGATGACAGAATTTTATAATCCATTTTTCACTCACTTCTTAAAATGCGATAGAATTCTGAAATTCTGGAAATCTGTGTGTTCCTGATGATAATGCGCCATTTTAAAATTTTTAGAATTTAATTTTTATCTAATCGAATCTTTTAATTAAATTTTGATTCAATACCCTTGACCACGTTGTAGTGAATTAACTAAAAAAATTGATCTGAAATAATCTATAAAGTTTATAATAATGATTTGTGAATTAAAGAACTAGCAAATAAAAAAATTAATTACTTATAAGTCCACTAATAAAAACATTTATTAAAAATCTCTTTTTATAATGTGATAACATGTTGTTTTGGTTTGGGGGTTTTGAATAATCAAAATACAGGGCAGAAAATTGACCGTTTATGGCTTTTGAGGCATCAATTTTTCGCTTTTAGAATTATTAGAAAATGGTAGGAAAGGTTGTCACATTTGATGACTGATTGCCAACAAAAGTTTACAACTATTGCGAATGTCCGCCATGTACTCGATTCTACTGTCTGGTCAATAACGGGGATGGACTTTAGAAGTTATCGCCCGAAGCAGCTCAGAGAAGAAAATAAACGCGAAACAGCGAGGGGAAATATCGAAGGTATTATGTATAGCTAAAACAAACGATTTTGAGATGAAAAAAAAAACATTGTTTTTTTAAATATCGACACCTGTAATCTGATAATCACGGGATTGTTTCAAACCGGTTTTAACTGGTTTAATAACTTAAATTAATTAAGACGAACAATGACTTAACAAAATAATAATATTCTCATATGATAACTTGAAGTTTGCGATGGCAGATTTCAATTTTTAACATTTGTTTTCTTTTTTTATTATTACATTTATTTTTATCCGTAAATAAACATCTGAAAATAAAACTAGAAATCCCCTTAAAAGAATTTTTCTTAAAAAGTACTTTCTCCTACTCCTCTCTCAAATTTTGTTCTATCATATCAACTTTTCAAGACTGAAAAGACACAAACTCACATTCAACTGTTCTTCCATCAACCCCAAAAGTTTTATTCCCTCAGAATCATCTATCCAAGGAACAATGTTACGAAACTTTCTCAAATAGAGACAAACAACAAATCCGGAAGAAAGTTCGATTGTGAAAACAAAAAATCTAACTTCAACCTCGCATTTCAAATAAAGCGATGCTTTTACAGCGAAAGTCTAGTGCCTCTTCAAATAACGTTGGCAACTTAACGCGAAATGCAGAAGTATTAAAAACTTGTCAAACATTTAGAAGGGAAAAAAACGTTGACAGTCCTGTCTGATAGTATTTCTGCAACTGCCAGATAGATATTGACATAGGATACGCTTCACTTTGATGTCACGAGTGACTTTATTATTTTATACTGGGATCCATGTTTTCTTTATTTCTTCCTTAAAAAGTGACTTCGATAAGTTTGATAAGTGTCTTATATTTCTTCCATTACTTTTTTTTTTCTAAAATGTACCCTGATATTATTTTTTTCTATTGATACTATTGTCGTATTTTCAAGAATTTATTTTAGAGATAAGAATGAAAAACGATCATAAGAAAGTAGATTTGAAAGCGTATGGACTGAAATTTACACGTAAAAAGTTAATATATTTAATTTTAACCTATATCCATGATCTTATTTAACCAATACATCGGATTCTGCACATCCTGTTGCACAATATCATACAATATTGTGCGATATTATATCATTTGTTATTCAACAAGATTATAAAATATTGTAAATATTGTTTAATATCCTACAATATTGTACAATATATATGTGCTATTAGGATAGGGGTATACGAAAATCCTTGTATAGATCGCAAAAATCATATAAAACAAAAACTGTATAATATAGAAACAAAATGTCTTTAATAATTTACACAAGAAATGCTAAATTTAACAAATCTCTGACATCATTTGATTATACATAGTATGTTTAAACGATACTCAGCTTAACGATATGCATTTGTAAGACGAAGAGTTAGGGATTGAATAGCAGCTGAAATGCGCTGCTTTAACCGAATTACTTTACCCTCAATTTTTCAAAATTTTTTTGAACCATTAATTAAATTTTGGTACAGAATAAACGCTGGAAGGAAAAAAAATTCATTAAAATAATTTATTAATTAAATTAATTATAAAAGATTTTTAATGTTATTTTTTAGATGACTGCTTTGTATTGGAAAAATATTCTTGGTGTCAAAAATATTCTTTCAAATACTGTTCGAAAAAATAGTCATATTGTGTAGATATCAGTCGGATTTAAACGGTACTTTAAAATACTATCGGCAAATAAAGGGTTAGATCCTGCAAATAGCTGCAAAAGATCGAATACATACTATGTTTCCATAACCGCTCATGAAAAAAAATCTAAGGGACTTAATTTTGCAAATCTCAATATATTAACTGCTAAATGAAATTTTCTCATTAAATCGCCATCAATTCATACATAGCGCCATCTATCGGATTCTGAAAAAAAGCAATACTGTGAAATAAAACTTGATGAGCCATGTTATCAATATGCAAAATCGAAGAAATATCATTATTCCAAATTATTCTTTCATATATTTTTTAATATGACCAAAAATTCTTAGATACTCTATATTATGTAATAGTTTTTGCTTTAATACATAAAGGATGCCCTATAACTTCTTGTACAAACTTCGAAGGAAAGCAAAAAACATCTCGAGGAATCATTTAATACATTTACATTGTTTAATTTCCATTGTTCAATTATTATTAGATTTATACACAGTTCACATCGAGATGTTATTTAATGAAACAGTGCATATATATGTACACTTTATTTCCTCTATAGGACAGCTCAGAGTAATTTTTTTTTAAATAATATAAATACAAACTGAATTAAGCCTAAAACATCATCATAACGATGTTTTGGATTAATCAAATCGCTTTTGAATTGGTTTTTGCCCTCAAAAATAACTATTGTAATCACAAAATACCAACTTGACCAAACGCAAACGAATAACAAATTCAGATGCTCAGATATAACTTTACGTTCGTAATTCCGAGCTATAAGATGCCGATGTTTGCGGATATTGAAATTCTCCTTTTCAAATAACTTAGACAACTTAACACGTGACATGCTCTTCGATACAAAAATATTAAAACCTTGACACACGCGTAGGAAAAATGCTGACGGGGGCTTGTCAGATAATATCACTGATATTAAAAAGATATCGATGCAGATCCACTCTACAAGTGACTAATTTTTTTTTGAATTGCGTTGATGTTTTACTTTATTTTGCTGTCAAAAAAAAGTTATCAGTTCTGCAAGGATCTAAAATTTTTTTATCACACTGTTATTTCTTAGAAAAAGTACGTTTACTTTTAAAATAGTTTTTTACCCTTTTTTTTACAGCAGTCTCATATTCTCTAGTTTTTGCGTGGGATTGAAGGTTCTGCAGTGAAATTTTTTCAATTTATTCAGACCATTCATCAAAATATCTTGCATATAATTTTTTATGTATATACACTATACCAATAGAGCTTATTTTTAAATGTGAGTTTTTGTATACTATTATTTAACTCGATATTTGTATTTTACATTTGTAAAATATGGAATTTTATGTTCATTTTTACTCTCGATACATTGTGAGCTATAATTTTAAAATATCGCGCATTTGCGTGTTCATGATAGCAATACACGTTTCTAATATTTGAAGAAGTTGATTAACAGTTAATTGATTAATTTACTTGAATTCTGATTCCATATTAGTGACATCAACTCGAAATGAATCTGAAGAAAGATTGATTTCAATATTTTATAAATTGTAAAATAATGAATTAGAAATTAACTAGGTAGAAAATAACTTTAATAAAAGAGAAGTTGCTTTTTAGTTTTACTAATAAAAGTTGCGCTTTTAAATTATTTTTTAAATTAAATTTATTTTTTCTGACTTTTTACTTGAGTGCTTTTCACATTTGGAACATGGGATAGACCGTTTAAGCTAAAGCTAAAAAATTTGGAGAGTGGGAATCTGTTCCTCGTAGTGATATTTTTGAAATTTTAAAAATTTCATAATGAATGAGGCAACATTTTGGCATTTTTCGGAGATAATTCCTTAAGTATAGCTTTACAAAGCCGACTTTTATGCCATTTAAAAATTTAAAATGTTGTCACTTTAATGATACCAATTTAATCGTCGTGTAAATGTTTTCTGGAATTTGGCAATTTTTTAAAAAATACTTTTACATAATTCTTACCAATAGATTTCATTTTTTCTATGAAATTCAAATTGTTTCATTGTTTCATCAAATATTTAATCGCGAGATTTTCTGTCATTTTTGAAAGCTAAGGAAGAAAGGTTTTGCTTATTATCTATGTAATTTACGTGAGAAATCGAAGTGAAAGTGCATTTCCGCTAAAGACAAAGAGCAATTTGAAAGAGACGCTTAAATGGTTTTAATGGTTCTATGATGTTATTGTGTTAAATTCCATTAGAAAACTTCATGTACACAATAAACAGAATAGGTAAACAATTATTAAAATCATTGAGAAATCGAAACAAAAATCTTAAAAGCATGAAGAGCAGATAGAAAAACTTTAAATAAATTGGAATCATAATTACATTTAAAATGTATTTTGATTTTTATGTAAGTATTGTTTGGGATTATTTTTATTTCATATGATATTCACTATGATTTTATAGTCATCTATTGTTTTCTTCCCCTTACTGTTGTACGAGTTTTGTTTTGACCTCTAAACTCTTTGCTAAAAAAATTGGATCACTAATTAAAAATGCTATTTTGAAATTTTTTATTTATTTTATTTATTTATTTACTTTTTATCTCTTATAATATTCATTATGGTTTTAAAAATAAGCTCAAATCTGGAAATCAAACGCTGGCACGCAGGTGTTACAATATCGTACATAATCTATTATACCAAATCAGCTGTCATTCTTTCAAATTGCATTCATATTCTAAACAATCATGGAACATTTTATGGCGAATAAAATTAAACTTTTTTATTATTCAATATTTGTAAGAGTAAATATTTTAAATTATACATTATCTAAATATTTTAAATTCTATTAGAATAGAAAATATTTTAATTCTCATTCGTAATAGCAATATTTTTCTAAGAATTATGGTTTAACTAGCTTTTTATAATATTCTATATTTTAATACTTAATATATTAAGAAAATTTGAATTTTATCACATTTATAATATATTTTAACTTTCAATAATAATTCGAAAATTTCTTTCTTATCATCATATTTTATCTTGATTTCTTTGTAAAATTGCTAGTTTTCAAAAACGATAGTTTCTTACTCTTTAATAGGCTAATAAAATTGTGTGTAAATCCGTTTTTATTTTTATTATTTTCTGAAATGTTCTATTCTGATTATTATTTCTGAAGTATTCTATTGTTATCTAGAACCAATAACGATAGAAAATTTCAGAATTCTCGTGATTTAGAAAATAAATGAAGAATGTATTACAGAATTCAATCTTTACAAAAATGAAATACACGAGGTTAAACAAAAACATATAAAAACGCATTAAAATTAAAATCATTCTATTTTTCCTCTAAATAATGATCTTTAAAATTCAGAGTACGCACATTGTGATTTCCTTATCTGTTATTCATTTTAAAGAAATTCCTTTAAGATAATGCCTTGTAAAATGAGGATATTTAAAGAAAACACATCGTTATTCATTCACTTTTTCTTCACTCGATGCAGATGATTCTGCTTGATAATAGCGAATTCCAGATGATATTTATTTTAATTTCTTATTAAAGCTTTCAATATGGAGGAAAAATCATTTTCTTGAAAGAATATCATCGAATACAGAAATCAGGAAACATTTAATATAAAAAGATCCAATCGTCCTTGAAAAAATAATCTTTACATTGCATGTTGAGATTATAAGAGCTCTGTTTCCCCCTTTCATAGATAAAAAAGAAGTTAAAATATTGTGAATTTCGTCGCAAACGATTATTCTTTTCAAAATTTTATTCCAAATTGATGAACTAACTTCATTCTTGTCATCTTAATTGGATGGAAATTCACTAAAATTATCTATAGTTTCTTCAAAAATTAAGGAAAGTATTTTTCATAAAACTTAAGATTAAATAAAATTATTCTCCGGAATGTACTATTAACTTTATACATATTGCTTGCAAAATGTGAATTTAAATGGAATACACGTGTTTCAAAATGTTACAGCGATTATCTTTGTAATCATTCTTTTAAGAAACACACTTCGTGTTTTTAAATAAGTTTTAAATGTTTAGAAAATTGGTCGGCGCGTTTTATATTAGTGGAACAATTTTGTTTAAATTGTTAATATACTTTTTTATTCATATTTTACAGTTTTTTAATGCTGTATTCTTCTGCATATATTTTATGATAAAATGTCAAAATCGCAAACGTTTTTCGGTTGCACAATTAATAATTAAAATAAAATAATTTTTAAATAAAAGAAATTGATAACTGATTTTTTTTAATTTAAACATTTTTAAAAGGATAGAACGATGTACAAAATTGACTAATAAAAGAAAAAACAACCAAATGACCATATTCTTAATTTGACTTTTAATGGCGTGTTCTTATTCGCTTAAAAATAAATATTCCTTTTTTTTTGTGCAATAAATAAATAAGAAATATGTTTTTTATAAAGTTTATTAAAAAAGTAATTAATAAATCGACGAATACCGTAAATTCACCCTGTTGTTTATAATAGTTTCTAAAACGTTTTTTTTTTTTTTAACTGTTCGTTTTCACATTTTGAAAAGAGACGAAACCGCCACCGCATAGTTCATAAAAAGGCGAAATACAAATCATATATTTTCTCAGATATTCCTTTTTTTTTTTCCCTATTATAAAGCGTATTTTTCATAACTTTTAAGAATAAATAGGCAATAAACGATACAAATTCTTTAATTCTAGATTTTATTTTAAAAAGGCAATTATTAATAGAATTAAAAAATTTACTCAATTTGGAAACACAGGTAATGCTTACATTTGTCAATCTACTGTTTCCTAAGAATAGAGCTGTTTAAAAATAGTTGAACTTCTAAAAAAATCTATTTCTCAAGTTAAAAAAAAACGAACCAACCATTTATTCTTTCACTAAAAGACAGTTACAGAATTTAGATGAAAGAATTATAGTTCAATGAATTATACACATTCAGTGTGAAATCTTTTAACAAAACAAATGAATATTTAAAAAGAAAGGAATTTTCGGAAAGTGCATTTCTATCCTAATTTAGTTCGGAATGTAAGAAATACAGTGTGGATAACTAGCTCTGTGAAAATGTTTAATAATTTGAAAAATGTAAGATTAAACTGAAACGTGCAAGTATTAGAAAATAATGCACACTAACAATTAAAAATAACCTGTCCCATGTCCCTCTTCAAGTAAATTAACAATCTGTATAATCACATGTAAGTAGAAATTATTTTTAAATATTCATTACAGATCGCAAATTTTGTACTACCGTTTTATTTTTGTTTCATGTTACCAAATTTCGATGATGCTATTAAAACTAATATTTTTAAAACTATTCATAAATTAATTAAAATATTCTGCCCCGCTTTTTATCTCCACGCGTTTATCTGTTCTATATGTATGAAAAAAAAGGACAATATATATTTACATTTTAACTGAAGCTAAAAAGCAGTTATTAAAGAGACATTTATATCCCAAATAGACCTATTAAAATTTTGAAGTGTTAAAAAATCTGACATAAAATTGACAAATATTAAAAAATATTGAACTAATTTTAAAAAGGTTTCTAAGATAAATTACTCCCTTGCAGATTAAGACGAGTCTATATCGAGAAATGAAAGTAGCAGAAATAACATTCAATTAACTGGAAGAAGTACGCAAGTGATAAATGTGAATTAAATAAAATAGTTTTATAGTGAGGGTGTTGTGATTTTCTAATGAACTGCCCGGTTTTAAATATAATATTTTTAATCTTCACAAACACAGCTACACTACAAAATTTACAAACACAAATAGACAATTAGGTTAACGAAAACAGTATGGTGGAGGGATTCCACTGGTTCCAGCCGAAAGCAGTCGGCGTTAGCGCAAGGGTTGCGCATGGGAAAAGGTCGACCTCAGGATGCAGATCTCCCTTTCAACTGTTTGTCTGTAAACGCCACAAGGGGCTTCTGTAAAACGCTACAAAGGGACGCTCTCTGCTCAAGGGGAAAAAGAGGTGCTGCAGTTTATAAATTAAATTAAATAGTGATAAATTGTTTATAGGTTTAATATTACAAAAAAGAAACATCTTTTCAAATTGAGTTTAGAATAATTTTGAAAGCGTAATTATAGATAGACGTACGGAAATAGAATTGGGGCCATTAAAATATTTTTTAAAAATTTTAATATGATGTGAAAATTGTCTTATTGTGATGGTACCTTCCAAAATTGTGATTTGACGACAATAGGTTCTTATTGTTATTTCAATTCCTTTATTTCAGGAGGGAGGGGGGGACTCGCAACTTTTTGATGGCGTAATTAATACCTCAAGATATTAGCATGTGCGCTAAATTTTATTTGTTTAAATCCATCAGATGGTGTGGAATTGTTTAATATTTAAACAAACATATTTAGAATTGTGTGTGTGTGTGTGTGTGTGTGTGTATATATATATACTAGCCGCCTTTGGCGACCAGCCGGTTCGCCAATCTTAATGTTCGTTAAAATTTTAATACTTAAATATTTTATGCAATTTCTACTTTAATAGCTTCTTCATCAAAATATTTTAAAACTTCAAATTTTGATTATCATATAATTCATTCATAATATTATAAAGGCCTTCAGTCATAACGTAATATGTATCTCTCTCATTTTCTGTTAGCACCCGTAGAATTTATGCTTTAAATTAAAGTGGAAAGAATTTATCTTCAATTAATATAATAATATTTTTTACTGAAACAAAGCATTTTTTTATAATCTGATTACTGAAAATAGAATCACTCAGCGTTTAAACTTTATGGGCACTAAAGAATATCTCTCTAAATTTATGTAATATCTCAAGAGTTGGTCAACGAAATTTTCTTAGATTCATTATGAGCAGATCGATTAATTAACAATGTTTAAATTTAAATGCATCAAACACTAAGAAAATAAAACGAATCGTTTAAAATAAACGGTTGAAAACAGGTTTTAGAAAAACTACTTAAAAAACGATGTACTTAAAACTATAAGCATATACAAAAAATATATAACTAACATAAATACAATTTACTTACAAAAGCATGCAACTAACCCAAAAATAATTTAAATCATCCATTGATAACGTTGTCATGGCAACAATCAGAACAGAATGCGCATGCGTGAATTTTCTTCGCCGGTTACGTAACGCAAATACGTGATTTTTCCTACGCCAGTTGGGGTAACGCTATGCGGATTAGAAATTTTTAATTTCCTTTATTCTGTTTTATTTTAATTCAAAAGTACTTCAGAATGAATCTGAAAGATTGATTCATTAACAATGTTTAATTTTAAATGCATCAAACATTAAGAAAATAAACAGAACCGATTGAAATAATCCGCCGAAAATTTTTAACCCTAGCCTCATTACTGTTGGGAGAAAAAAAAAAAAAAACTGAAGCCTTTCTCGTTTGGCGCTGGGGATAATGGAAGATTTTTTTGGCGGAAAAGTTGGCGGTGGGGAAAATGGAAGATTTTTTTTGGCGGGAAAGTTAGTTTTTAATTAATAATTAAAATTCTAATTAAAAATTCGAAAAAAGAAACCCCAGGTGCACATTCCCAACCTCCAAGGTATACATGTACCAAATTTGGTAGCTGTATGTCAAACGGTCTGGCCTGTAGAGCGCCAACACACACACACACACACACATTGAGCTTTATTATAAGTATATATATATATATATATATATATATATAATATGTAATGATATTTTAATTCTAATTTCAATTTAATTACTTTCCAAGATTTTATCTTAATTTAGCCCATAGTAACTTCATTCTAAAAATATTCTCTTATTCCGTGATCCAATTCCACTTTCAGTTTAATTAATTCCTCTGTAAAACTAATGCGCCATCAGTACTACGTATCAAATGAAAGTGATACTTCCGTAGCCCTTGTCAAAGCTCAACATATATGTATTCCATCGGCACGTGGCCGGAAATCCTATGTTATATAAGACTAGTGATCATTTGTTTCGCTCTCTTCTCTACTTTTGCTTTTGTGCCGCACTGTGGCGTACGTGCCTTGTCCGCGTCTCTGCTTGTAAATAATTATGCTTTCATGAAATAGATATTAAAATTAATTTAAAAATACAACGTCTCGTCTATGTCTTCAAACCTACCTTCTGCTGCAAACAAAATAATATTATATATGAATTAACGTCATTTCCTTGATGCACTCCTGTTACTCTTCTTGATTTTTTGGAGGGGAGGGGGGGGGCTATATTAAAGACAGAGGTATTTACCGCACCATTTGCTGACGTTGGGAAATTGAAGTAATAAAAGAGGCTGTAAGTGCCATTATCTGGTAACCTCCTGACAATATTATACCCCTTTGACATTCTTAGTGTAACAAAAGTGAAACACGCTGAATTTTACCTTATTAAAAACTTTGTAATAGTATTTACAGTGAATCTATGCAAGCATTTATTTAATTATAATATTTTTCGATCGACAGTTTTTTTACAAACAAGCAGGAATTTTGCTCACCATATATATATATATATATATATATATATATATATATATATATATATATATATATATATATATATATATATATATATATATATAGGTAGATAGATAAATAGACAGATATTTTTAATAGTATGAAATTTATAATTATCTGAAATAAGTAAGAATCACTTTTAAAATATGGTATTGTTTATTTTTTATTGTTGTTTTCCATGCCATCTTGAAGAAAAATATACGTTCCATTCTGCTTCCTACATATTCTATCAACAATAGCTTTCAAACAGAACAAAAATTGAATCCAATAAGATGCCCCTACCCTCCTTATTTTACCTTTCGGCCAAAACAAAACTTTTTGTTCCACAAATTGAATCACGTGGAATGTTCTCGGTAAACAAAAACATTTCGAAAGCTGCTGTTTTAGAAACAAAGGCAGACCACTTTGATCAAAACAGTCCACTGATTAATACCGTTGCTTTCAAACTGTTGTTTCCGAATTGAATCTCTGGAGTATTTTTCATTGTGAATCGTGAACAACAGCAGAGAAACAGAATGGGTTTGTGGTTTCTGAGAAATTCTAAAATGTGCATTATCTATTTTAGGTTTGGCTGTAAACTTTATGTTCTTCGTCGAACGTGATTTTTAAAACCATGGAAAAGAGCGAACGTGACGAAAATAATTTTAAGGTTTTGAAAAGTAATATAAATACACAATATACCTTGTTTTTATAGCACAGAATAGGGCTGCCATTTCGTAGAAAAATTTCGCAGATTTATAAATACGAAGCCATACTATTAAAATAACTAATATTTCGATCTGTTTTTCTCAAATTTTTTATATATTTCCATGTAAGAAAATCATTTATAAAGTATAATCCAAACCAATTATCACATAATGTATATCACATAATCAAATATTCTCACCTATAATCACTAAAAAGAATGTAAAACTGTACTGTTATGGAATGGTTTGTCATATTACTAAGATTGCATTCGGAGGAAAGAAAAATATTAAACATGATAAAATGAATTCCAATTTTACATCTTGAAGAAATATATTCTGAATAAATTCTACAATTTGGTTTTTGTCTTCAAATTTAAATGTTGGGCCATAGCGAGATAATTCTAAAAAGCTTTTATCCGTCTCTTGTTAGTGTAGTTTGGAATTTCGAATAGGAATAACGATTCAGATGTCATCGTCGTCATCTGATCACTGGCAAAATTTAGAGTCCGTCACAAAATGGTCTTCGAGTAGCTTCAAAAATCAGGACTTTAACATGACTAAACTAAATCAAATACATTTTTTTTCAGACTTTCAAATATCTTTAACGGCAATATCCTTAAAAAAAAAAAATATTTACGTCGTATTTACTGAATCTTAAAATGCTTCTCTCAATTATGCAACTGCTGATTGTTTTACGACCAGTTTAAAATACAAACAAATCGAACAAAAATATTTTTTCTGAAAAAAAAATTATGTTTGGATAACTACAGAAAACATAAAGCAACAATTCTGTGAATTAAGATTTGCTGAAATCATATTGTTGCCTGCAGCTGTTGGTGCAATCTCAGGAGATAAATTCTCTGAAATTAATAATGAAATTGAAACAAATGTTACAGATATCGAACTTGAAGTAGTCAAAATGGGGCGCTCCAAGAACAGTCCCAAAAAGTGAATTCTTGGAGAAGGGGGGAGGGGAATAGTGAAATGTAATTGTTCGTAAGAAAAAGATAGTCAAAGCCAATATGTGGTATTAAAGCTCTTTTTTTAATGGAAAAATGTCAGAATATAACATTCTTGACAACCAAAACCGAGAGGTTAATAGGTTTCGGAACTTCTTATGATTATAGCATTACTTCCAAAATTATCTTTTCAAAAAAAAAGAATTCGGTATTGGACATCATCTTTAACCCTCTACAGACGCGATGTGGAGCAAATATGAGAGATAAAAATTCAGGAAAGAATGTGTATATAAGCTGTTGCTAATATGATATACTTTTTCTTTGCTTTGAAATGTGATATACATCCCAAAATAATTTTTGTATGAATTTATAAGGAGCATTTACAAGTAATTTGCAATGTTACCATGTTCTTTTTTTCATTAAAATACCCTCACTTCTTAAATATATAGGGATTTATTTTATACAAAATCCTTTTTTAACTTAACTAGACGCCTTCGATTACCAGTTATTCATCAGTCATATTAATAATATTAATTTAGATGTATCAATCCCGGATAATCTTCATCCCAGCTCTACTGAATAAATTTGGATTTCATAACAGCACTGGCTGTCTCTTCTGCAACGAAAAAAATGCCATTGAACATATTCTCTTGCGCTGTTTGAAGCATTCAACTCAAAGAATTTATCTTTGGAGTAAGCTGACTTTCAATCACCAAGAAATTTTGTCTCTTAAAATTCTGATCTAAAAAACTGTTTTTCTAAAGTGCTTTCTTCAAATTTTTCTTCGTTCGCTGAAGTTTTTTGATATTTATTTGATTCTCTGGCATTAAGGAATGACAGCCTTTGCTGCTAAAGATCCCAAATATATCGTTTTAATAATAATAGTCGTATCAAGTTATTATGATACAATTTAATCGATGAATTATATTTTATCATAATAAAAGAAAGTTCTGTTTTTAATTAAACAATGAACATTGAACATTTTGAACGGTCTGTAGTGTCTGCAAATTGGTGAATGATATTTGCGAAATCGATGCATTTCTTAAAGATGGGAGGAGGGGGTTGCAAATTTTATTTTGCGATGTCTGTCGAAGCTTTGAAACGGTGAGTGAAGAAAGTAGACGACTATTAATGTGATATGAAGGAGTCGAGAATTTTCATATGAAACAAATATTTTCGAAATTGGTTCAAAGGTTATGATCAGGTAACTCTGATACGATCTTTTTCCATAGAATATGTACAGTGCAGTAATTTTATTGCATTTTTTCTTGAAAATTGAAAGCGGTGAAGTGCAAACAATTCTTAACGACATTTTAGTGGTTACAAGCTTTCATATAAAGCAAAAATTTGTGAAATTGAATGGGGAGATTGGTTCTTTGATTTCTCTGGTTAATATATAAATAGAATCCAGATGCTTGATATTTAGTTACTGCTTTCAAATATAACAAAAGACCACTTCATTGCATTATTTATTTCACCCGTTAATCTTTAACTCTCTTTAAAAATGTATATCTTAATTTCAAAGAGAAATGTATTTTTTAGTAGTATACTAGCTGATATACCCACCACCACTCGGCATTAAAATCTTTTCATATATAATATTTTTTTAATGAAGGAACTTTTATTTAAAATATCAATTAAACCAAACGATATTTAAAAATCGCCGATATTTTTACTCGAGAAGTTTTGGCAATGGTTGCCATAGCTCGAAGCCACTGCTGTCATTGGACATCTGTTTCATTGACTCACAAAAATTTTACTTTTCTTCGTTTGATTTACTGACTTAAGTTAACATTTAAGCATCTCTAAATCATTACTTTAAAATCGAGAAAAGCATTAACAAAAAGACATGCATCAAAATCACAGAATTTTTTAAAAATAGTGGTGGAATAGTTTTAAAAAAAAAATCAGCAGGAGTTGTCTTTCCAAAACTTTCTAGCATACTCTTTAATAAATTTGTCATGACAGAAAACGCCTTACATGGCATTGGCTTACAATAGTTACGAAATATTAACTTTTGACGCAAATTTAGTGTTTTTAAATCTATCGTGTCATCCTTAGCGAGTAATTTAGCAATTAATCCCTAGCATGCCCTAAAAGTATCCAAAAATCAAATTTGTATTTTAGATGCGTTTTTTTTTTCAACTGATTTGAACAGCTGAACAGAAAATCTTGTACCAAATTTGATATATTTAAGTCATTGCGTTTTGAATTATCGCGTTTGCATGTTTCTGAATATACAGACCAACTGACAGTGAACTCGTGGTTGGATTTGGCTCAAAATTTGGCAGGTGTTTACACTATAGGTGCTTACTGTGTCTCACGAATTTTATTTCTATATTAATCTTCTTTTTATAATTACCGTGTTATATTCGAACAGACGGACTTCCTCTGAACAGATTTTGCTCAAAATTAACTTATATTTGAACAGCTGGACAGACGGACATCATCTGAACTGAATTTTCTCCAAAATTTTATAGAAATCTGTAAATTCGATGTAAAGACCGTATACCAAATTTCATCTGTCTAGTGCAAAGCGTTTTTGAGTTATCTTTGTCACAGATAGACACACAGACTTCGACGCACATTTTCCAAAAATGTGTTTTTCGAACTCAGGAAGATATAAAACGTGGAGATTCGTCAAAATCTCGTGTTCGAATTTTTCGACAATTACTGTATTTTCTTTATACTACGTATACGAGGAAATAAAAAGGTAAAAATTTGGTTCCTGTCTAATGAATTGAATATCGGATTCGTTTCTCAATTCCTTCTATTAGCTCACACTCTTTCAATCTTGTTCAAATTTTCGATCGTTAATAAAATACTTTTTATTCATCCACTCAAGTTCAAATACCTTTTTTTAAAACTTGTAGTGGATGGCACTTGATGTTAATACAGATTTTTTTCAAATATTAATTAATTAATTAAATTGTCCAATAATTTCTATTTGGTCGCTAAAGTCGACAAATCCGTCGCCATGTCGCCAAATGGTCGCCAAGCTCTATTTTGCCATTTAATATTGTAATTCTGTCATATGTATAGACATATTTATATTATTTGTAATTATATAATAAAAAGTAACTGAAATAAAAAAAATTTGTTGACCTAAGTAGAAACTGACTTAAAAAATTCTTTTTTGTATATTACTTGCTATATTTTATATCACATCAAAGATCATCGACATTGGTTGTACAATGTAAACCAGTCAGTCATAATTCTTCATGTGTAGAAAAATATTTTTTTTTAAATTTGTTTTATGAGTTTGAGTCGAATTCTAAAATGTGCACGAACTGTTTCTGGTTTGCCTATAAACTTTATGTCCTTCTCCGCCGAGACCTATGATTTATTTCTTTCCCTGCTGACGTTATTTTTGAAACTTTGTGGAGAAGTACGTGACAAACATACTTTTAACGCTTAAAAAAAAGTATCTTTGTTTTCATAACACACAATAGGGCTGTCAAAGTTTTCAAGAAAGAATAAAAAATAGCAAGATTCGAATGCATTCACGATCGAATAGTGTGTGCATATATCACTTACGCGTGTGAACGGAAAAACGTTTTTTTAAAAAGGGCCATCACTTTTCAGAACTAACAAGAAATTATATGGAACGGTTCTAGTAAATTTATTGCATGGTTAGTAGTGTGATTCACAACATATAGCATCGGCTTCCATTTTTGACTCGGGTTATGCAAAGGTTGAATCTACATATGTTCTCAAAGGAATAAATATATCTGCATGTTATATGAGTAGTTTTTGGAATATGTATATAGTTTGGTTAGGATGAAAGTATATATATTCAGAGTAATAAAAAATCCTTCGCTATTGCAGAAATGCGCAATCAGTTATATGTATTACCAAACATAAATAAATTACTAAAAAAATAATATGTAATTTTATATGAATTAAATATATAATTCTTATCGAATTTTAATAAATTTTCATATATATATTTAAGCACTGCTTGAGTTACTGCACTTATATTCACGTACGTTCCCAACATATCAAATACATTATCTATGTCCACATTATTGCTGCTATATATTGTTCATTCTCGGATTCGAAAACCCTTTTCACTTCTGCGCATGCGTCAGGAAGAATTTATTTCATTAAAAAAAAAAAAAAAAGGTTAAGTGACAAGATGAAATGTAGATGTTTACATTTATCAACAGGACGAACTGAAATTATTCGTGGAATCAGAATAGGAAACAGCCTCTGATCTTTCTTCGCACCACCCCTAAGCGAAGTAAAATTATCGAAAGTGTTAATCTCGGGATACTGAAACTGACAGTAATTAAGATTTTATTTTTAAAATAAAAAAGGTAAACGACTTAAGACTAAAACATTTTCGAACTAGAGGTTTCAAACCCCTTTGAAAATTTTTTTATTTAATTTGTCTGACAGAGTTATAATATTTAAAATGCAAAATAACCAAATCGGTTATTAACCCCTTAACTGCCGCTCATTTTGTATTATTGGATTAGATGCCAACTCCCGTTTTGAGAATGTGTTGCTTTCTATTAACCCTTCTTTGCATGATGATGGAAATCTCCATCATAACATTTAGTGAATAAAAAATTGTACTCAAAATAGTTGTACTGTAAATTGGTTATTGCTGATAACTTTTTTCACGACTGTTGCGTAATAAGGAAAGTAGCTGTAAAAAAAATATCAAATGTCACAATCATTATAACTTGTCATTCCGCTGTTTGTTGTGGTCGAAAGAAACGAGCGATTTCTTGAATATTTCTTATAATTAATCTTAGATTTTTTTGCTAATAAAAGCTATATTGAGTCTAGAAATTTTGAAGAGAGGGACAATGACTGAGTTTAACATGTAAATTTGCATGATGGTGGATATTTCCTTCATACTTTTTTTTTAATTATTTTATATTATATATTTATACTAGAATTTTTTTTATACATTTTTCCTTTAATCTAGGGCATGAATTAAATCACCCTGATTTATTTCACAAAAAAAGAAGAAGAAATCATGCAAAGAAGGGTTAATTAAATTAATAATCGATGGAACATTTTAAAAGCTCGTAAATTATTTATAAATTTTATATCAAATTATAGCATCTTAGAATGATTTAATTTCAATTTTTAACTTTCAGAAACAATTATTCGACGTACGAACACGATGAATAAAGGATTAAATGGAATTTATACGATATACACAGGAGTATTGATAATATTTCGAAATCAATCAATTCCGAAGAAGGGTAATAGCTTACATACTTTCGACTCCGGTATATTTTCCTATTCCTGTAAGTAACTGCCATCAATAGACCCGAAAAAAAAAGACATATAGCACATTATTTATATACATAATAGATAGACATATATAAAAAAACATATGCGTCAGCACTTAAAGAAAATATGCAATCCATTAAGGATCCAATCAGTAGCAATATGATGTCATTTATTTATGCAGTATTCTTATTGGCTACTTTTATTTCAGCATATGGCTGGTAAATAGAAATTATTCCGAGATAAAATTTGCAATAAATTTGCAAATGTCATACACATTTATTTAACAATTTCTTTTTCCCTGTTTTAAAATGGAAAAAAAATATTATTTTGCTTATTTTTTAATTTTTAATGTCAATTTTCTCCTTATTTGAAGCTACATTTATTATTTACTTCTACAATCATAGTAAAATTTAATTATATTGTATCTCGTTTTGAATTTACAAGAGGATTATTTTTGAGATGGATTTCATAATTCTGAGCAATAATTAGATGACGAGAACGATACCTGAGCCAAGAAATGTTTCTCTTGCCTTTCCAAATCGCTTCAACAGGAAGACGTTAATCCTCGATAACTTATTTAATGCGCATCATTCTCACAATATCACGGATCTTTGTCGAAATAGATTTCGAATCTCTGTTGTATTGTATTGTGACTTATGGCACTTTACAAGCCCTTCGACAGTTATCTGTCAGCGATTTAAGCCGAGTGAGCGTCTCTTGTTTTTTCAGTAACGCCAACTAGGGCCAAGAGTACGACTTAGCTATTTCATGCGTCACATTCGCTTGCATAACACCTTTTTACAGGGGGGGGGCGCATTCACACACCTCATAGATAGAACACAAAAGAACAACCATGCCCGAACTGGGACTCGAACCCGGGACGCCCAAATCACGGGGATGACGCGCTACCCCTATGCCAGGACTTCGGCTTTCGAATCTCTAGTTCCCACTACTAAGATCTTATCGTTACACCTCAAAGGGTCTTTAATATTGAAATATTGTTGGTCCTAGACAATCACCTTTACCTCACAAAGGGGTGATACTCACTCATCCTCTTACCGCGTTTCTTTTTTATAAGTCATGACTTTCGTCCTGTTAGATCTATTTTCTTTTAGTTTTTAATATTTATGTGAGCTGCACTATTTCATACTGTTCCGAAATTTGTATATTAATTCCCACTTGATTAGTTCAATTTTATGGATTATCACCGGTTATGAAACCATTTAATTGCGCCGATAAATGGGATTTATGTATTGTTAAATAACTGTAAACACATCGACCTCCATCTTCCCATTTACACTCATTTTTGTGAAATCAACACCTCTTGGCACATGCGCAAAAGTGCGCAAGGTTTTTGTATAGGAGAATATACAGAACTTTGAATATTTTTTTTTTTTTTAATGAAAGGAAATGATGGTCAAATTGTTTAAAATGTCGTGGCACACTCAAGACGCTACAAATCAATTCGTCGCAAAGTAATTTCCTTTTATAAATTCCTTTCTTTACAACTCCCGATACTGCAAGTTTTATCTTAAATGTGAAAGCGTACGTTTTCAATTTCTCGTTTACAAAGTATACAAAAAGAAAAAAAGAAAGAAAGAAAGAAAAAAGGAAGTATTGTAACCATCGTAAATATTCGAACTCGAGATTTTGAACCATATCTGTCTACAGATTGACCGTTTTTTGGTCTGTATTTTATTCTAATACATGTGAAGAACGCAATAATTCAAAAATGCAATGACAAATAAATGAAATTCGATATGTGACTACATCTGCAGTTTTGGTTTCAATCGGAAAATACATAATCGAGCTGCATCCTTATGTATTAACTTGAATGTCAGAGATTAATCACCAAATATCATACGAAAAATTCAGTAAAAATTTTAGATTTGCGCCAAACATCTATATTTTATAACTATTGTTCGCCAATGCCACGCAAGCTATTCGCGGCCTCAATCAATTTTCACAATATTATGTAAGGGAGAGAGTTCTTTATTAGAGAGTATACTAGAAAATTTTAGGGAACCCATTCTCGCTGGATTTGTAGACTCTTGAGTGCAAATTAGCACAAATTACAGTTAACCCGTTTTTAGCGCTTTCTCAACACTTTTTATAAATCACTCAAATTAAGTTGAAATGGAAATTTATGAAAATAGTTTCCCAAAATTTAAGTTTTATTCCAGTGGTACATCGAAATTCTTCTTTTCTTTTGAAAAATGTAAAAGTTGGGCAGCACTCCATTTTGATTTAAAGCATATCTCAAACAAATTCATTAAATAAAATATCTTTAAAATATTTTATTTAACCATTAACACTTTCCAGTTAAGACCATTAACCAACCATTAACCCTTTCAACGCTACCGACGAGATATCTTGTCTTTCTGATACTTCCAGTTATAGGTTTCTGTGGGTTAAAAATTGTCTCCTATGCCAGTTTAGATTGGTTGAACTTTCTAATACATATGTAAAGAATGCCTTTACTTTTTTTCAAACTGGCATAAGAAACAAATTTTAGCCCATAGAAACCTATAATTAGAAGTCTCAGAAAGACGAGATATCTCGTCAGTAGCGTTGAAAGTGTTCATTATGTATTAGTCCATTTAAATTTCCCATATAAAAACGCGTAAAAAAGTTATATAACTAGCCCCCTTTGGAGATCCTATAAATATCGAATCGGGTTGAGTTTAATTCAAATTAAATCTGTTAAGCATAATTAGATATTCATGATCCTTTGATTAAAGGAAGCAGTCGAGTCTCATGACATCATTAAAAACTTAAGTGTCTGAGTAATCGGTTTCAAATTGCACATTGTCTCATATAATAAAGCGATTTCCTTTTCTGATTCTTCTTCATGTACAGTGCACACATGATAAGCATGTCTTTCTCCTTTAAGTTCAAAAGCTATGGTAATTAAATTTTCATAAGCTCCCAATAATGGAAAAAAATAGCACGATTACTGATTTGATTTAAGGAGATTATAAAACAGAATTTCGATTGGAAGTATAGATAATTTTTTTAAATTTTAAAATGGTCTAAAAATTCAAATTTGTTCTCTGATATTTTAAGATGTAATAGCGGAAAAAATGTCAGAATTTTGCTTAATTTTTAATTAAAATTTCAAAAAGGAAACGTTCTGTTCAATTAACATTTATCTTTCATCAGAATACAAGGAAATGTTTAATGCCCTTCATGAAAGACAGATTATTCTTCCGAAAAGTACATCCATTATTATACTACACTTCGATTATTTTTATCATACTCTGAAAAAAAATAAGCAAAAAACACATCTATTAATTTTTGGGGTAGAGAAAGGAAAAACCAATTTATCAATTTTTTTTTTTTTTATTTTTTTTTTTTTTGCTTACAGATTGTGCTTGTAAAGTAAGCATTTATTAGCAGTTTTTAAAAATTAACGTCTAGCAGTTGCCATTTAGAGGCTAAAAGTATTGTGATCTCGAAACATATTTACATGATCGATAAATATTATAAAATGCAAGTGGGACGTCGTCTTGGCATGGGGGTAGCGCGTCTTCCCCGTGATTTCGGCATCCTGGGTTCGAGTCCCGGTTTGGGCATGGTTGTTCTCCATCTGTTCTATCTGTGAGATGTATGAATGTGCCCCCCTGTAAAAAGGGGTTGTGCAGGCGAATGTGATGCGTGAATAGCTAAGACGTACTCTTGGTTCTAGTTGGCGCTACTAAAACAAGAGACGCTTCCTTGGCTTAAAATCGCTGCCTTCGCCAGCGAGCTTGCCCATGGCACCATTAGGAACAACAAATGCAAGAAGAATATAACAGGTGTTCTTAGAGCTATTTATTCAAGCATCTAAAAGTAACACGAAAGAAATTAGTGATGTATTTGATCTGTAATGTTAAAATATAATTGTATGGTCCTTAATTTCTTCTTTTTCATTAAGAGTAGAAACCCTGTCTGAGAACTTTTAACCCTTCTTTGCATGATGATGAAAATTTCCATCATAGCATTTAGAGAACAGAAAATTGTATTCAAAACAGATGTATTGTAAATTGGTAGTTGCTAGCAACTTTTTCCGCGGATATTGCGTACTGAGGAACGTAAATGTTTAAAAAAATCGAATGTCACAATCATTATAGCGGGTTTGAACTTGTCATTCCGCTGTTTGTTGTGGTTGGAAGAAACATGCGATTTCTTGAATATTTTTTATAACTAATGTGATTTTTTTTGCTAATAAAATCGATAATGAGAGGGAAAATTTAGAAGAGAGAGACATTGAAGATTTTGTACTGAGCTTAATGTATAAATTTCAACCATACTGTTTTTAATTATATTATATATTTATACTAGGCTTTTTTTAAACATTCTTCCTTTAATCTAGAGCTTGATTTATTTCACAAAAAAAGAAAAAAATCATGTAAAGAAAGATTAATACTCCCATTAATTTAATGTAAAATAAATATATCACGAGCAAAAAAGAATTCGAGAATACTTCAATGCCAATTTACAAAAAAACTAATCTAACAATAAGTACAAATATATATAAATTATTTATTTACAATCCATTACAAAAGAACAGAATTTACAAATAATTATTTCATTTTCCTTTCAGTTGCTGTAGTGGTGGCATTTTTTATTTGCTGGGCCCCCTTCCACGCTCAGAGACTGATGGCAATTTACGTAGTCCACCAGACTCCAACCGCCGTCATGATCTACACTACCCTCACCCACATCTCGGGTATAACATATTATGTGAGTGCAACCATCAACCCCATCCTATACAGTATTATGTCCAAAAAGTTCCGGCACGCTTTCAAAAACACGCTGGCTCACTGCTGCAGAAAAAATGGATCTTACGATCGGAATTCTTTGAGATACAGCAGCTATGCCGGATGTCAGACGAGTGTGGTGCGAGCCAACAACGGTTCAAATTTCAATAATAATTCCAGTTCGACACGAAAGAAAAAGCCACCGCCTGAAAAAGAAGAAAACAGGAATGGTAACACAGAATGGAGACATTTAGCAAATAATAACGGAATAAAAAGGGAAAGTGTTCTTAGTATGGAACCATGAGTAAGTTAATGAACTACAGTGAAATAGAGGAATAAAAAATAAAAAATTTTGGGGATCATTACAATTTTTATGTGGGCCAGCATAAAGGAAACAATTCTGGTAATTACATATTTTTGTCATAAAGACAAAACTCAACAAATTTGTTGAAAACTAACTCTGTGAGTTTACTTGTAATATTAGCGTCCTACTTTGAAGGTGAAAGCAGCAGAGATTCGTTGAATGAATTAATGGTGTAGAAAATATTTAAAAGAAGTGCTTTCTAAATATATTAAACCAAAACTTTTACATTCAATGATATATATCTTCAGTACCTATTTCACTTTAAAGTATTAAGTAAACCAGGTTTAATATGTTCGTTTTGGAAAACACAGGAATAATTATATCTTATAATATTTGACATACAGACTGTGATTACTAAAAGAAGTAGAAAATGAGATTCCAAGAATATCGATTTCCTATTTTTCTTGTGATTAAAAATAGACCGTGAGGCTCTGAAACCTGTGAAAGACTTAAGGAAATGACATATAAAGTGGTGTTCATTCAATTTGATATAAATTGTATGGAGTCATATCATTCTTTAACAAATAAATGATTTTTTTTTAATCTTTCATTACAAAGGATCAACGAAATATTAAAAATTCTAAAAACAGCTCAATTACTGTGCAGCCTGATATATGAGACTTATTCTGGAGCTGACGATTTTTAAACATGGTTAGAAATAAAATAGTAAAAACCTTTTTTACCATTATACTTTTAAAAATAAATATATTCAAAAGAGTTTAAAATATTTATTCCTTTAAAACTCAGACATTAAATGTACTGGAAAAAAGGGGCGGGGAGTTCCCATCAGAGTATAAATTACTGAGTTACAAGGAATTCTTCATAAATTGAATATGCAATATCAGAAATCCACAAGAGCAATAGTTTTATGTCACATAACTTTACATCAGGATGCAAGTAACATTATCCAAAATGACGATTTTTAATATGTGGCAAAGCCAAAAGTATTGAATGAAATGCCCCAGATTTCAAAAAGACACAAAAACAACTGAATTTTTAAAACCCTTGTCATCAACATACTGTAATGCAATGATTTTAATTTACTATATATTTCAAGCAGTAATTATTCTAAACATTTCTTCAACCTCTTTAAAAAATGATTAAATAAAAACTGCAATTATACCATCACCTTATTTTCAGAAATGCTCCTCTTCCTTTATAGCTTTAAAAACTAAATGGAAATTATACAAATTTATCATATATATATAATATACAATTTGTCTATATAAAAGGCTATCAACTTATTTTTTTAGATTAACATAACAAATCTCAAGATGCCCTCTTAAAGTGGGGTTTATATTAAAGAAACAAGAAAATCGCTATTTCCTTTTTCACAATAAGTTAAAGAGGAAGGACAATCTGTGATCTACTTGGGACATCCATATATACCTATTTATATCTGCCTTGAAGATCTGTCTAGTTGTTGATAATGTACCAATTAATGCAATATGGAAATGAAACTACATAAAGTGCAATTAAAATTTTTCAGATATAATTCAATGCTTTAGATGAACATAATGACTTTATAGTACAACAGCCGAATAAAAACTTAACTCTCATTTGATAATTGCATCAATTTCCATATCAAATACGAACTTTCAGATTTAATTTGCATCAAATCCAAATACATAGAGTGAATTTTAGATAAAATTATGTCTTGTATCAACAACCTACTATCTCAGAGTTACCTATTTTGTAAAACCTGATGATAAAATATTAGCACAAATTACATGGAAGCACAAAAACAATTTAGAAATGAAGGTAATCTGTGATAAAATTCAAAATTTTTAATATCACATTATAATATTTTCTATGAATGCAAGGTAAAATTGCTAGGATGTCTAAATTGTAAACAATAATATGATTCAAAGAGATTAACTAAGAAAAGCTGTCAAAAAACAGGCATTAAATTTTTAAGATTCACAGGAATTTGAAAACTGTATATTTATTTTAACTTTTAACACTCAATTAATAATGTCAAAGATCCTCAAAAAAATTAAGGATTCTTTATGCAAAAATATCTTCTTTCCCTTCTTCTAAAGATAAAATCAATGGCCTCTTATCATTTAAAACTAATCTTGTCTTCTTTTAATGTCAAATTCAACTATTGCACAACAACAGGATAAGAAAATAAAATGTATAGAATTATCTAAAAGATAGTTCAGCACGTTGTGAAGTCCTAATGGTTAAAAGGTGGTTCAAGCTTTCCATAAATTTATTCCAAATGATGAAATTCTTCTATGACATCTTTCAGTGATATGTGCTAAAGATGCAATAATGGACATTGATAGATAGGATACAAGAGAAAAAAAATAAAAGGATGTTACAATAAATGGTATTTTTTTCAATCCAAATTATATATAATTAAATTGAATCCAATTTAAAATAATAAAATTCAATCAAATATTGAAAATTTTATATATTTTAAATTCAGTTTATCTTGACATTTTATATGCAAGTTCAATACCTGCTGAGAGAGACACCAGCTGACACCTGATATTAATAGGTATATTTCAATAATTCTTGCACAAAGCAGTCTCCATGTTCCCATTAATGTGCTTAAATATCTATTATTTTTAATTAAATAAGCATTATAACATTATACACCATTTTTGCATAACTGGTAAAAAAAATTCTATATTTGAGCATTGTTGCTTATTTGTTTGTAAAGCCTAGTTATTATACATAAGGGATCAATTTGGGGTATGTGGAACAGTGAAAATAGATCCAGGAGTCGCAAGTAAAAAAAAAGGTCGAGGAATGGTTAAAACCTTTTGCATGTTAACACTAGGGTGAAAATATAAAATCTTAATCTGTTCATTGACAGCTCATATTCAAGTAGAAGAATACTAGTGGAACAGCCTTTAGGAATAAAGAAATGTTGATACAATTTTAATGTATTGAAATTTTTTAAGTACATGCAGTGTATATTTCATGATTCTAAAGTTAGGGAACAAAAAACAAATCCTGTATATGTTATTTTATTTGTTATTAAAGAAATCGTGAATTAATTCTTACGAGAATGTCATGAAAAATTGGCCAGCACAAGAAAAGAGAATATCAAGAAAAGAAAAAGCTTGTTCCAAGAACTTTTAAATTCAAGGATCAATTTTAAATGTTGTCATTCAAAAAAATATACCAAAGAAATTCTTCAGCCACTATATCCAATGTAACATTATACTTGTATACAGAAAACAGATGTCTAAAAATCACTTGTTGAATGTGACATTAGAATACTGCAACATTTACATGAATGATACAAGAAATGAAGGCTTCAAGAACAGGTGTAAAAACATTGATTCAAGAATTCCTGATCGAAGAAGCTATTTTAAATATTATGTCAACAAAAATAAAAGCCAAAGAAATTCTTTGAACATTGATTTGTATTACCATCAGACTAATATGACAGATAACAGTTCAACAGAAGAAAAACTCAGCTGCATTCTGAATACATGACATGTGAATATGACACTAGTTACAATGAATAATAGAGGCAGTTATATCCAATACAAAAAAAATGTAAAGAAAAGAATGTACTACATCATTTCAAAACAACTTTTCAAACACTTAAGTGTATATAGTTAGTATTAATTGATACCAAAGCCCCTAGAAGGAACTTGAGTTTGATATTGATGTCAAAGGTTAATATCCTGAATAAACTAAACTTCTCCAATTAAAATATTATTTATACTTTTCTTATTTTTCTTGTGACTGAAAAAGCTTCAATTTTTAAAGTATACTTTTTATATTGTTCAACTTTAAACTTTTTTAAAGTTCCTATGTATGTTTTAACTTAAATATATTGAAGGAATTTACTCTGGATATGGCAATAACAGTATTAAAGATTGTGAATATTATTTCTACTTAAGTGTTTATGTAATAATAAGCTAATAAAAAAAATTAAAAAAAGACCTGCATTTTTTATTTAAATGAAGTATAGTCATTTTAAATTATCGTTTTTCACAGTTTATTAGAAATTATTGACACTTTTAGAAAAAATAGTTTATTTGATAATTTCATAAATTCATTTGAAATTCCAAACATAATTAGCCAAAATCAGACATTTTTTTTCATATATCATGCTATATTGTATGATTCAAAACTGCATTTATATAGATTTTTTTTAATATTATGTAGGATATCAAGATCAATTAATTAAAATTTATTTAAATAAGTACGGAGAAAAAAAATACTTAATAGATTGGGGGTTTTTTGTGTTTTTTTTTTTGTTTGTTTGTTTTTTAATGGGACATTTAATACTTCTTTTAAAAAACTAAGTTTTAATATGATAATAATTTTAGCATTAAGATTAAAAATTAAATAAAAAGATAGGACTTTAGATTTGGAACTGTAACTGCTCACATTAAGATGAATAATTTAACTTCTATAACAAAATAATAATATGCATAGTGAATAAAAAATGATAACAAATTGCTAAATATGCATACAGTTTTGCAAGTACAAACTTTAAAAACAGTAAACACAGTAAGCATTGTTCTAAAATAGTATAGTCAATCAATTGTCAAATAAGTTCTTAGAATAAAAATCTCTTGATCATTAGAGGGCCTAGCCATTATGATCCCATTTACTCAGAAAAATTGTTTTTTGAAATATGAGAAATAAAACAGTTTTGAAATACCTTTTACTTACAGATATCAAATATTTAATAAAATCAATTAAAGCTAATGACTTATATGCACATAAATTTAATGTATATTATATCATTTTTTTAATCATAATTAGTTTGAACCGCAATCAAGAGATGCTTATTTAAAATTGTTAAAATGAAATTAACATGCAAAAACTTTAATTTAAATAAAAATTAACAACACTCTTTCAAAGTAAGGATATATAACTTCATATATATATTTCCAGCATTGTTAGAATATGAGTTGACATGGCATTACTTGGTGCAGAACACACATTTAAAATGCAATTTTGGCTTGAAATATATGAAAGAGTATAAGATATCAACAAATCCAACTTTTTATCTACTCAATTTCATGAATTCTCCACTTAACTTTTTAATAAGTAAGTCATGTAATTAATGGCAAAAAAGTATGTTTTTCTACAATAAGTATTAAAATTGTAACACAAACAAAAACTTTTACTTCTAAAAATTATATCAAATTTATTTACTTTTAAAAGTAACAAAATCAAAAATATTTCTAAAAAAACCCATAAAAGTGCTCAAATGAAATAAACTTAATTTTTTTAGAAAAGGAGTGGACTCATTACAATCATTTTATAAAACAAATGGCTTCAAGATGCTACCCATCCATAAATACAAAAGAAATAAAGTTTATTTAAAAAATTTTATTACCTGTGATGATTGAGAATTATCGGTTATTGAATAAAATCATAAAATTATGGTCTGATGATTTCAATTGGGAAGTTTTCAGTTATTATATGTTCATCTTCAAAAACTACAACTACATTCACTTCAAATTCTGAAAAGAAATGGAAAATAATATAAAAAGGAATTTTATATATATATATATATATAAAAAGCACAATATTAAAAAATATATGTTTATAAATATTTACAAACCCAGCAAGTATGGTTGATTTATATATAAAAAAGCATATTTTCTATTTAAACATTTTCTAACAAAAAGACTCAATATTACTTTTTTTTATAATAATTTATGTAATGTATGTTTTTAACTTAAAAAAATAAATATCTATCATAAATACATACAAACTAGGGAAATAGAATTAAAAGTTGTTTAAAGCAGAAATTTTCAAATTTAAAATAAGTTTCAGTTTCAAAATGAAAAATACTGTAAAATAACTGAATGCTAAATCACATATAAAACACTAGAATCAAATATGAGCAACATAAAAAGTGGTTTTATAAAGGATAGTTATTAATTTATGAAGGACAATTGTGACATTTATCCATGTGTTTATAAGGAAATATCACTTGTTTAAAACATCAATTTTCAGAAATTTCAAAAAATACAGACTAGCCTACGATACAGATACTTGTGCTAATTCATTGTTATTGCAATTATAGTTCATCAGCTTTTTGTTTGTTTTTCAATTGAAGTATTTAAACTCATTTTCCAAAATAAATTCAATAAAATATTTTAAAATTGTTAAATATTTTGTTTAATAATTTAGTTAATTATTTTAGTAAAAAGATCAATAGATATAAGGAAATGAATCTAAAATACCAAAAGTTTTTATCCAAAAACTTTTAATACTTTTATAGATAAGCAAAATTTAGATTTCGGTTAAACTAAAATTAAGCACATTTTCAGTATAAAAGTCAGTTTTAATGCTATAAATCAATAAAAAAGGATCAGTTTGAAATTTTTTTTTCTTTATTATATTTTTAGTAAAAACATGATTAGTTAATTTAAGATCTTGTGAGGAGAAAAAAGATGTATATTGAGATTATTTAAGTTAATGTTTATAGAGATGTCTCTTATTAACATATCGTTAGTCACATCACACACATGTAGACAATAGTAACATTTCCCAGAGGGCCACATTGCACACATATGTGAGACAGATATTTTTATCTTCATAGACATGATACATTGTACTTAGCATTATTACAAATGCATTTTATTTGGATGTCTGATATATTGACTATAAAGGAAATACCATTTAAGTATGGTTATCACAGATGTAAACTAATTAAATATGTTCGTACCATACTACTCACATGTGGGTAACAACAAAATGAGCTGAAAACTAATAATACTAAAATAATTTAATTAAATCATGCATCAGATGTATTTGATGTCAAATGAATGTGAATTACAAAAACATGCCATAACCCCCTGGAAAATAGTACTCACTTGACTATAGTATAAAACTGTTAAAATATTATATAATGCAAAAAACTTTTAGGCAGTAAAATCTAATAAGGGCAAACATAAAAATTAAAAAAGAACTTTCTATGCAAGATATAATTATTTCATGAAAATCAAAATTAATTTTTTAAAAAAAATAATAGTTTTGTTAAAAAAATAATAAAACTAAAATGAAGTTCATTGATTAATTATATATCAATCATTCAAAACTCAATTTTTTTCTTTTACACAATAAAATTAAAATAAACAAACTGTAATATTTCAGGAATGAAAGCAGATAACTGCATTTATTGGCTATTAATAAAATATTTAATTTTCCTAACTGCAATCAAATTCTAACTGATATACTTGAAGTTCGAAATTTTTCTATCTATCTAAGCATTCAATAATTTGAATTTTTTTCTTTTAATCGCTTTTTTAATCTTCCAATAATATTAATATATTTAATACAAAAGTTTTAATTATGAAACATTTTGTTGGACAATTTTACTGAAAATTTTAAATCTTGCTGATTTAATAGAATGATTGCCCTCATATGATGGGCCAACCACCTAATCAATAATGATATTAATAAAGATAATTATTTTTTTAATTAGCTCAAAATAATGATATACATATTTGTAGTTTCTTTCAATACATTTCTAGCCAAACTGTGATTTACATTAGTAAATCACAGATAATTACAAAGTAAATCTTTATATTTTCAGTTTTTTCAATTAGAATTAAAAATATTGTAAAAAGCCAAATTTGGAAATAAATTTACTACTACAAGATAAATAAAATTAATTACAACAAGCAAAGATTTACTTCCACACTGTAACAGGTAGAAAGGTTACAAATTCAAACTCATGGCAAAATGTGGAAATAAAGCTAGTAAATCATGATTCACTTCATTGAAATTGTAAATATATATAGGTTACTTTAATCTGTAGAATTTGAATTTGTATTACAAATTAAATATTACCAATGAAAAAATTTGAATTACAACAAATTTTAATATGAGAATGGCAACCTGCAGAAACAAACTGTGCATACCTTTTAGACATTTTTTTGTGCTAGCAGAAAATAGAAATTTTCAGATTTTAATAAATGATAAAATAGCTCTGAATAATTTAATTGATGTATCTGATAAATTCAATGATAAATGCAAATGAATGATGATTTAATTCAATGATAAATGCACCTGAATATTTTTTTATATGAACAGTATCAAAATATTAGGAAATTCACTAAATTTAAAACTCTGGATTTGCTTATAAAATAAAGTATTCTAATGAGGATACTTGAAACATAAACCATTTTCAAATCCAACCCAATGCTGAATAAGAGCCTTATGAAATAAACAGCACAACAAATTTGTAGCTGTTGTGTTAAAAAAATATCATAAATGTACAATGGACATATTTGATATCATACTAAATATTTTTCAAGTAAACAATAGGATAAAATCTATACATACCAATTTTAAAGTTGTTTGTTTTAAGTGTTGGACATGTAAAAAGTCTTGGAAATATCATATGAATTGGAATCAAAATGTTTCTGCATACATCTCCTTCACCAATCTGAATATTTTGTATTTCAGTAGCTATGATACAAGAAAATTAATCACAAATTTGTTACTAAAAATCAGAATTTTACATATATCATATTAATCAATTTTAAATTGATCATTAATTTTATTTTATTATATTTTATTTTTTTATCCTTTTCAGATATCACCTCGCAACTAGCAACTAGCAACTCTACCTATTTCAACTTTGCAATGTTAACAAGAGGGGAGGTGGGGGAATGAATTTTTTACAATCAATAACAAATATTTCCAGGTTGTTGTTTTTTTCCCCATATCTGATATATAAGATGTAAATATAATCAATAATATTCACTAACATTTGTGAAAAATCTAGATTGTTCATGTAAACTTGATTAACAACATTGATTTTTAAGCAGTCATATAAAAATTCTTACAAATTGGCACTAAATTTCACAATGCTGATTTCAATTAAAATTTCCAAACTAATACTGAGCAAAATATAATATAAACAGTGATCACTGAAATGTACAATAATGCTATGAATTATATAAAACATGATTATATGCATTATATAACTAAATAATTCAAAAAAAGGTAAATAACTATGGCTTTAAATATAGAGTTAGAGTGCATAGAATATGAATAACTATCATTTCAAATTAAATTATGGATATAGGCAATATGAATTTTAAATAAAACAACACAGTATTCTGTGCCATAAAATATAGCATGAAGTGACATTTTGTATACAAGTATACAATAAGAGGCAGATTTCCGACTAAGCATCTATCTTGGGCTGCAAGCTAGTAGACTGAAAGTTTTATTATCATAGTTCCCATATAAATAAACCTGTAAAAATTCATATTCCAGAAATTATTAAATATTAGAATGATGTCATAATTTTGGGAAAATAACTAGCCAGGTTTCTATCTATTTCATTATATTTATTATAATATTTATTAATATTTAAGCATCTGTTTAAATAAAGTGTGTACAATGCAACTTATAATCATAAGAAAGAAATAAAAACATACCATCTCTACAAAATTACAAAAAAAAAAAAAAATCACCCTAAAATAAATTATTAACATAAAATTAAATTTAAAATATATTAAAATATAAAACTGAATTAACTAGTTTATTGAAAGAGGGTCCTCATATTCTATACTGTCTAGGGCTAAGAAATACTTAAATCTGCTGCCATGTAGAATTAACAAGAATTGCTATTACAGATCATAATGGCTTGATTAAAAAAATTATAATGGAAAAGTAATAGTAAAAAAGTACTACAAGTCATAACCATTGTTTTAAATATAGAAAAAAATATACAAAGTTAGAGCAAATACCATCTCGTGAGTATCCCTCAGAACATCCACAAGTCTCTACTCGGACTAACTGCAGTTCTACAGACCTTATAGGTGCATCACATTTTTCAATACATAGCTAATAAACAGAAAATAAATGTAAATAAAAATTTTAAAAAAATTAATTATAAGAAATTTATTTTATTTTTATTTTGATTTTTTTACATTCAGAAGCAATTATTTATGTTTAATAAATCATATATAAACATTAATTATTAAATAAAATAATTTAAAATATACTTTTTATTATTTAAATTTTATATGTTATATCAAAACAAAAAATTACATTAATTACAATTAAAGATTTGATTATCAGTAACAAAATTAACATTGAAAGTTATTTTTACTAAAAACAAGTAAAAATACTTAATAATGATTGTTTTCACGTTTTAAAAATGTATAAAGTTCTATACAATTTTTTATTATATAATGAAATATCAGTAAGTTAATGCCATTAGAAAAATAAAAATACAGTAAAGACTCTTAAAAAAATGTAAGAAATGATCATAAATTTATTTACCTTAAATGTTAGAATACATTAGATGATAAGTTATCTTAACGTTGAGTTATTTCTAAAAATCTCTAAAATATTTTGAAAATCAAACAATAAGCATATAGCAAAATATTTGTGAAAAAAATCAGTTGTAGGTTATTTATAGACAACCAATCATATATTACTATAATCATATATTTAATAATAAAACTGATGATTTCGTACCTCTCCAGTAAATGGCTGCATAATATTGCATGCAGTTGAATCAATCCGTCCTTTTATGACAAAATTTGGCATGTTTTTTCTCTAGGAAAAAAATATATATCCGATATTTAGTAAAAAAATATTTCAACTTAAATAAACAAAATTATTTACAATTAACAAATTTATTAAAAATAAAGTTAATTTTAACCTAAATGATAAAAATTCTAGATATTATATCCTGACAATCAAATCACAAAAAGAAAACATATTGTTTTTGTAAATTAATGCAAAAAGTCATAAAAATTATGATAGTTAAAAAAAAGTTATATACCCATTTTATTAAAAAGGACATGAGAGATATAAAGTATAATAAGATAAAAACAAAATGACAAAAATATTGAGAATATTAATACTTTTCATACTATAATAAACAGAATGGTGTATCATTATTTCTGTTTTAAAGATATAGTCTGAATTACCACACATCTACAATAACTTTTTGAACATGATTATATCAAGAAAATGAAAACTTAAAAATAAAATGAACATATATATTTTTAAAAAGACTGGACATAGAACTCACTGTAATTAATCTCTTTACTATAAATTTTTAATTATATATAAATGTTTGATCAATCTTTTCACACTGCACTATGCAATTTTAAACTGATTTAATTCAAGTTTTCTTCTAATGAAATATGCTCATCTCCATTTCACTACATTTGCACACCATAGCAAAATCCAATAAAGAACCAAACTAAAAAAATATTATTAGTATTGTTTACAATTAAATGGAAAATATCATATTTCATTAATATAATCTGGTTGCTAATAATCACAACATATTTTTTTTTTTAATTTGAGGACTGAATCTGTTTTGAAAAGGACTTTTTACTAGACCATTAATTTCACTTCAAGTAAAGGAGATAAAAAAAATTCTAGGATAGAAGAGACAAAAACAACAGATCCATTCAAGATACTAATAAATTTGACTAGTTTGAATATAAAATACTAGCATGACAAAGAAATAAAATTTAAAATTCTTAAAATTTAAATGCAATATTTCATAAGATCTAACTTTTTAAATTATTATGAGCCAATTATAATAAATGCCAAAGCATAAGGTAACACAAAATTGCAAGTGCATAACAAAGTGCTATATCTGAATAATTCCTTAAAATTTTATTACATAAAACATTATTTATAAGACCAATAAAGATCTTTTATAAACAATTTATATTTTCTTTACGAAAAGAATCACTAAATGAAATACAAGTAAACTTCTGAAAAAAAGTGTTTAAAAATGCTTTCTTTGATTAATTAAATTTTTATCTGTTATTTATCGAAAATTTATCTTTAAAATAATATAAGAAGTGTATCTCAATTTCGTTCTTAACTATCACTAAAGTTCATAATTTAAAGATTTAGCAATAGAGAGCAGAGAGTATCAGACACCATTCCTACTAAAATAAACAATTCTTTGATATTTGGGGTATTCTTCATAAAAATGGCTTCGTAATTATTTATTAATGACATGAATTGGCTGTTTTTCAATAAACTGTAAAAATACAAGAAAACTGAAAATAATATACAGATGAAGAAAAATTATAAATTTCCATTATCTCCTTTTTTCTATATAAAACTTAACTTGACAGATCATCTTTTCCATCACAAAAAAAAACTCGGATTTATTCTTAAAATGACTTTTTTGAAAGGTGAAACCATAATATTATCCTCCCTTGTAAATCTCCCAAAGTTTTTCAAGAAATACAAGTCAATTATTACAGAGTTGTGAACTCAAGTAAATAAAATAAAAAAAATCAAACAAGAAATTGAAAGTATTTTCAAGAATGTTTAAATGAGCATCCAAGAAATAATAATTGAATGCTTTATTATCACAATAACTTATTGCAAAATAATTGCATTAATTTCTGGATCAGAAATCAAAGCAACTTTATATATAACAATATTAAAGATTATGGTAATCTAATAACATTCTTCTCTCCATTTTTCATAATGTATTTAAAGAAATAATAAAGAATTTCAATGAAATTACTGAATAACTATATAAAACAGTTTCTTTTTAATTGTCTGATTAATCTTCTTCATAATGTTGTATTTTGTTGCTTACAACAATTTTTTTTTTCTATTAAAAAAGAATCAAAAATGAAAAAAGAAATTAAGGAGCCCTTTGTATAACAACTTCAAAAACCATGATAATTTAAAATTGATAAAAATATTTCTACAGTAAAATTTCTATTATTTTTTCTTATATTCTAAATAAATATCTTATGCTTTTCAAATTTTACAGATTATAAAATTCATGAATGCCTAAAAATCATTTCCAATGAAACTAACAATTTAAATTAACATCGCCATAAGGACAAAAAAATGATGTTTTACAATAAAATAAAATATATTTCATTCTCTTTATTAAATTTTACTTCATAAAAATCAGTTTATAATTCAAATGGCAATAATTTACAAATCATTTGGTATAATGCATATGAGAAAAAATAAATTTATAACAAAAAATGGTTTTAAAAATATTGAAATAAAGACAAACAGATGAAAGATTTGTACTCAAAATTAAATCATTTAGAAAAGTTTGTACACTTGATTTTGATGGTTGAGAGTAGAAAGATAAAATTTACAGGAGTCATTTATCACTTCTCTGAAAATATGCAATAAATAGAGTAATTTATTTATCCTTTTATTGCTAATATTATATTTAATTGTATTTTAATTAATTACTCCACTTTTCAGTAAAAATAAATATAAGAAATTTTTAATAATTACCTAAAGTGCTGACTACTGTGTAAGATATGTGTATTACATCATATCCACTTTTTTTCTTAAGATTCTAAAAACTATATAAAAGTAAAAGCCGCAATTGTAAAAAGAATTTATTATTTGTATAAATACGAAAGTCATGAAATAAAAGTTTTCATACATATCTGACATTCTGTAAAGATTCTGGAGTGATACTGAAATTTACAGGAACAGCTTTAGAATCTCCTTTTTGACTCTGAAATATTAATATTACATGTAAAATTATTAGTAATTTGCATTACCAACACAAAAATAAACTGAGCATTTTTAAAGAATATATGTGAAACTTATGACTGACTGAAGGATAAAAATAAGAAAGACATTTACACTAAAACAAGATTTTAAAAACCCTTTGCTATGCAGGGTTTGCAAACAAGATTTTAAAAACCCTTTGCTATTTAAAATCCCATGCACATTTTATCAACCTGAAAAGTAAAAAGTGTGAACTAATTTTAAAAATTAAACGAAAAGTAAAACAAAAATACAGTTAGACCTCACTGTATGGAAGAAAAAGATTTTCAAAACAAGGATGATTTCAATGTCTTGAGTTACATAAAAATTGCAGAAAATTGACACTATTACGAGATCTACAACATCTTTCGTACAAGAAATTTGACCAAGAGGAGACTAGGTATAAACTAAAGCAAAAATAATATCAACAAAATAAAGCAGAGTAAGTTACTGCAAAAAAAAAATAATAATAATAATAAATAATGAGCTGTGCCATTTGAAAGAGTTTAAAATTTAGATTTAAAAAATCATTTTAAAGAATATTTTAATAAAACATATTGATGCTAACAGCAAAAAAAAAAAAAAAAAAAAAAAAGAATCCACAGTAAAAAAAAAAAAACAACATTTTGCCATCTCATCATTTCCACTTATACTGGTAAAAAAAAATACAGTAGATCTCATTTAAACTTTAAGCTATGTTTAATTTTTTTAACATAGTATCTATCTTGATCGAGATTAAAGTAATTAAGTAAAATCTTAAATACAGATCCTGGAATAAATTAATTTATTTGCACTAGACTAGGCTCATGGACATTTTGGTACACTAATGAGATTAAGTTTCTACAAAAATGAATAAAATTTATGAATGGAAATTTGATTATGTTTCAAAACAGAAATTGGTTTATTTAAAGATATAAATATTTTATAACTAAATATATGGAATAAAGTGTATTGAAGTGATAACTGACTGCTTTGAAAAAAACTTTAATGAACTTTAAAGTCAATGTCTGAGACAATTTTTTTTTCACACTCTATATTAGTCATATGAGTAATAAAAGCAAAAGTTTTTACTGAACATATTAATGATTACAGCAGCTAAAAAGCACATAATACTTAACTGCAACAGCTATAAATAACTAGAAATTGTAGAACTAGACATTTAAAGTAAGATTTTTTTTTTTTTTTCAATTTTAGAAAAAATATCTAATTTTATGTATAAAAAAGTCAAAAGACTCTCCGTTGAAAATAAAAAATAGATAAAAAAGATTTAAAAAGCAGGATGAAATGGCAGAAATAAACAGTCATTTTTCCAATGGATTTCAAATTTTATTTGTAATACTGCTCTCATCTTTGTAATTATTTTTTGAATTACTAAGTTTTAATTATTTAATTAAAATTTAACTTTAAATTAAACTTTTGACTTTTTAATTATTCCTCTACAATGAGAGGAAGATTAAATATCTGTACAACTATTAATATTAAATATTTATACGACTAATCATTATTTTTAAGTTCACTCAACATATAATTAAAATTTTATAATATATACCTGATTAAAAATTTATTTCTAATTTCTTTATTTCTTATTTCTAATTTATTTTTAATTTCTTTCATTTAATTTGTTTGTTTGCAGAACAAATCAATAAAAAAGAAAAAAAAGTCTATTATCCTACTCATCCTGTCTTCCCTGAAGATATTATTATTAGTAGTAGTTCAGTGGATTTTATTCTTTCTTCCCATTACATTCAATTAACATGAATAACAGAAATTATCAATTTATTTTTCAAGTTCAAAGAATATAAATCATGGTCTTTAACAAAGGAATTTTTCATGCTTTAAAATAATTAAATAATAGATTTGAGAAAATATAATGAACTGGCACCAAATTATTTAGATTACTAATTCACTAAAAAGTATAAAACATGATTGATTTATGATCATATAAAAATAATACAGCAAAATATTTCAAACAATATTTAGTTCTACCCTTTAATTTATTCTTTATCATAAAATTCATGCATAACTGTTCTTTTAAAGTAACAAAAGCTGAGATTTTTTTTTCTTTTAAGTTTCACTGATTCAAGTTAAGTTAAGAAGTTCATCAAGTTTTAAGTTTAAGAATCAACAGTGCATTTCCACAAATTTGCTTAAAAATCAATTAAATGAGATCAGAACATTTTGTTATTTATTATAAAGAATACTTAATTTTTTTATGATACAAGTGAGAACTAAAGTGATAATATGTATTAAATGCCTAGAAGTATGGTTATGTTTTTATTAATGAATATGTAATTATTTCATTTGCTTAGCATAAAAACTGAGTTTCATATAGGCATACATTAAAAGAGATATATTAAAATACCCAAAAAATTTTAAAAGCATTCAGGATATTTTTCATAATTTTAAAATACTGCAGATCTTTCCCTGTCTTTTTTGTTTGAGTTCTACATGAGCCAATAAGGATTTATTACTCCAGGCTACTTACTTAACGTTATTTTTAAAGCTGTACAAGTGCAATTTTGGAAAGACACGATAATTATAAATTGCAATTCAAAAGACAGTTTGAGTTTGAGTTGCGTTTTCTGGCGCAAGAGCCATGTTTGGCCATGCTGCGGCAATCTAATGGTAAAATTATAAAAAGGTTTATAAAAAATTCATTTATTCAAAAACAGGATCAGCGGTATAAAGATAAAAACACATGAATAAAGATGAGACAGATATGAATAGAATCGAAACTATGATTTATAGGAATACAAAACAAAGAAGTAATTCGTTTAAACTTTTTATCACTAAAGGAGAAAACAATATGCTAAATGCAAGTGAAAAAATTAATAGCTTTTAAAAAATTAAAAATATTTGGGTGGTATTTTTCACCCACCAGGTCTTGTAATGTTAAAGATGCCGAGTTAAAGAAACGAGCACGATAAGAATTAAAAACAGGACATTCAATTAAGACATGTTGAACAGTAAAAGGAACTTTGCAACTGTTGCACATGGGTGCATTTTCTCCAAATATGAGATGTTTATGGGTGAAGCGCGTATGCCCTATACAGAGACGAGTTAACTTAACATCCATCTGCCGTATAGGATGAACAGGCCATAAAGCAATGTCCGTTTTAATAAAATGTAATTTATTTTGGATCTGCAGATCCCATGACATTTTCCAGTTAGAACAGATTTGGTGATAGATGGACCTTTTAATGTTGCAAAAGGGAATTCCTATGTTTAAAAAGGTTGTTGCAGATTTTGCAGCCAAGTCTGCCCTCTCATTTCTCAAGATGCCGACATGACTCGGAACCCAACAGAAAATGATTTGAAACCCATCATTCTGCAACAGTCGCAAAGTAAACAAAATTTTAATAGCAATCGGATGCATCCAATTGTCGTAATGTGAAAGTGTCTCCAAAGCACACATGCTATCGGAGTTTCAAAAGACAGAGGCAGCACTTAAATAGCACATACCAAAGTCAAACTTCCATACTATATCAATGGAAGAAAATTTGATCCTAATAAATTTAAAAGCATGTCATTCACATAGTACATTAAATCATAATCTTCTAGTTCTAAAGTCAAAATTTTATTGTAGGTTATGTAGACCTAAATGAGAATAGCAAGATTTAGTCTGATTTAGTTAAATTAATATTAAATTTTGAAACTATATGAGAGCTTTTTTGGAATGGACATCAAAATTTGATTACGTGGAATGACGAAGGGCTCAAACGATGAGATCATCAACTGAACTAGTACCATTCACAACAAACTGCCACAGCACACCAACTAGGAGACATCTGATCTCAATAGATTTAACATGAATAAATAAAATATCTTTGGTAGAATTGATTTGTAACAACAAATTAGAAAACTACAACTACCATTATTCAACTGGAACTGAAATCAGTAAGGAACCTTTTAGAGTTAACATGGTATATGAGAAATGTATAATTTTCAAAACTGCAGGTATAGATTCAGTGAAAAAAATGTTTATAATTGCAAATTTTCACCTTTTTTTAAGAAAGAGAAAAAGAAAAATAACATGTTTCGTTTTCCAAACAGAGGAATAGTTACAATAAAATAAAATGAAAGAATACTGAAATAGAACTGACTTCATATGTTTAACATGTCTTTAAATGATTAGATCATAAACACATTGTGATTTATCATATCAATTATAATCTGTACGTAGCAATAGTTCATTTTCTTGAGTTTACTGACAAATTGAAACTAAAGTAATTTTTGAAAAAAATGGCTTCACACTTTTCTATTTAAATTATTTTCTTATAACTTTTGATATAAAACAGTAAATGAGAACAATAAGCTATAATTACTTTGCAAAGAAGTAAATTTACATGGAAATATTTATTCTATTATTTTTAATTAAAAGAATAATGACAATAAAAACTGCATCTTGAGAAATTTTGGAATAAAAAATAAAGCATGCATACCTTATATTCCATAATGAACTCCAGAAGTTTCTGCAAATCTTTATTCAATAAAGATCGCTTCATTTCACATTTTAAGTAATACTGAAAGAAAGAAAATAAATTTTAGAGATCTGCACTTCTTAAAACAAAAGTTTCAGAAAATAAAGCATGTGAATGAAATAAATTATAATATATATATATATATATATATATATATATATATATATATATATAAAAGATATTATCAAAATAGAACCAAAAATATGAATAGAATATTAAATACAAAAATATCACTTCATATAACTAATAGTTTTACTTTTGGAAAGGAATGAAGTTTCATCCTATATCTCTGTAATTGTAAAACAAATAAGAATTTGAGAGATAAGAATTAAACTGATTATAAATTAATACTGGACAATTCCAAGAAGATTTATTATTTTAAAAAGTTATTGCCAACAGTAAAGGAAAACCAAAACAAAAGAGTAAAAGATTAAATGAATTTCTTAGAAAACATGTTTATTAGGTTCCATAGAATTTTTTAACACTGCATTTTAATAAACTTTCTGCATCATCTTTCAAGATCTACTAAGATAACCTAAATATACTTTTCCAATTAAAATGCTGTAAGTATTTAATCAATCTTTTGTGGAATCACCAATGTATTGAGAAAAGTATGATAATAGTATGATAAATAAAAAATAAAAACAGACTAACATATGCATTTTAGTTCTTCCTCTACTAACATGAATCAATTATGAATGCAGTAAACCATAACTATGGCAAGATCTTATTACAGCAAATTTTAATATGTTACAGCTGATTTCTGAATATACATTTAATATATCATTTTATTTATATAAACTTTTAGATGGCAAAGCTAACAAATTTCAATAACAAATCTATATTATTTTAAGAATCCATTCCATTTTCCACACAGTTTCTGTTCCCATAGGTATTACAGACCTTTTTAATTCCCAAAATGATTCTGAGAAAATTTTGTCATTTTTTTTCCCCAACCAGATGACCACCTTTGCATACATGCTGCTATAGATATCATAATATGATGTTATTAGAATTTCTTTCCTATCAGATATTATACAGGAAATATACTGAATTTTTTTTTAATTCCTTTATCAATATTGTAATTGTGTGTATTGTGCTATTTTAAGAAGATATTGCACAATTCCATTAAATGGTAACCTAAAGAGTACCACAAAGTAAATATTTTTGACTATGTACTATTTTTATTTAGCAGAAACTGAAAACAAAAGATTGTTTCAGAAATTAAAATAAAATTGACTTCCCTATATATTATGATACATATTGTATATTTTAGTACAACAAACAATATGCTTTACTGCTCTCAATATAAGATTTCTGAACAGAAGATTGAAATCTTAACAAAACTTTATATATAGTTGATGCCTCGCTATAAAATCTAAAATAGCAGGACAGCAGGTTGTAAAATAACATTTTCAGGTACACTATATATATATATATTTCTAAAACCCACTTTTATTTATATTTTCTGGCTTCTATGAACAAACCAGCATTTTATTAATATTTGTTACGAGTCTTCATTATATATTTAAAAAATGTATTACAAAAGTCCAATAATAAAAATACTATAGACATTTACAACAGACTATTGTTTTTTTTTTTTATTTCATAGTAAATTTTCAACTGCATTTATCAGAAAAAGTTTCAAATCAGATTATTTGATCATTCTAATTTAGTTATTAGATTCACAAAATTGCAATATTGGTTCAATAACTGTTTATAAAAGTGATATCATCAAAGGTTCAAAATGGGATTTAAATTAAATAAGGAAAAACTGGGTATGATCATGTAACATATTAGAAAATTTGAAAAGAAATGTTATTTCAAGTTGTGACAACTTTAAAAGGTATTTTTAACGAAATGGAATAATTAAATTAATATATTTAGTAGAATAATACAGAATTAGCTCACTGTTACACTGCCATCTTTTTGTTTTCTCATTATTTAGATAAATTTTTTGATGATCCCTTTTTTATGTTTATAATGTATTAAAATCACAAAGTTTATGTTTATTAAACAGATGTGTAATGTGTGTGCTTTCTTACATCATGCCAAGCTGTTTAAGTGGGGGGGGAGGATTGAGGTAAAGCAATGTCATAACTAATAAGAAACATTTTTAGCATTTATGGCATCATCTATGTACATGTATTTTGTAAAAGAGAAGCATATCTACATTTTTCATGAATTCAAAAGACAAATAGTGGATATAAAGAATAAAAGATACTAATAGAAATGTTTTGGATTACATAATTTAGAAAGAATCAGTAACTATGCAATCACCATCAGGAATAAACATTTTCTAATATTTTATTTATAATGTTAACTATCAAAATTTAAAATTTTCAAACAAAGAAAGAACATTCATTATACCTTAGTAATTCCATACTTATAATATGAAAGAAAACCACATTATTATACATTACACAATATTTCAATCACTTTTCTTCTCGCCAGTAACAAAGTTATAAAAAGCAGACAAGTGTCAGCAACTAATTTACACTAAAATTAATTTGAAATAAGTATTAGAAATAAGAGTAAAATACTTTACTGTATTAATAAATACATTTATGTATGATTTACTTCTTTACTGATCTATAAAAATCTCCAAAGAATTTTCACTAACTTAAAAATCTTCCCATCATTTACATCACTATTCCTCAGACCCCTTGAAAAGTATAAAAGTGAGATAATATTGCATCATGATAAACATACCAAACAAAACAATTATAATAAAGACATACCTGAATACTTATAAAAACTCCATGATAAGTTTCATATAATGTCCTATTAGTTCTGGGTTTCAATGGTATTTCAAAAGGAATTTCTGTCCGTCCAGGAGGTAATTTGCCTGGTTTGGCAATTTCAATTATAGAACTGGTTAATAAAACTGGCTGGATATGAGAAGAAAAAAAAAATATTAAAAAATATTGTAAAAAATATGCATTGTCTGATGAACACTAAATCATATTTTATTTTTAAAAACTATTAAGTATACTGTTAAGTGATACCATTAAGAATAGCAATCTATTCTTTTGATTTAATACATTAACATCTCATTATGAGAAGACGTCATAATTTGAACATTCAATCAGACAGGGTGATAAATCATACTACAAATCTTCGTATTACATTAATGTGAAGACATCTGAAACATTGTAGATTCAATGACTAAAATACGCACACATTTTATTTTTGATAAAACAAATTTTAAAACAGCATCTTTCAACCCAGAAATTGATTATGCCTTATAAATTACGCTGTAATAATTTCTTTGATGGGGTTAAGCATATACATATATATAATTTCATGTGCATATTTCCTTTCAAAATATATATTAAACTCTTTTAATCAAACAATCAATAATGTGGTATATCATAATCATTGCATCGTTTTGAACAAAATCTTTTTCTTTTCCCCCTTTTAAATATTTTTAATTTGGAAATTTGCTTCAAATACCTTTTTAATTATATAAGTATAGGAATTTAAATATAAAAGCTCATTTCTACCTAAATTTAATTTAAAAAAGCATTCTAAGAGAATTGAAAGAATGAATCAATGTAAAAAAAGCACATATTCTACTTATTCTGTTTAAATAAAAACCTTGGAAATATATAGGTTAAAATGCAAGATAACTGAGATTTCTTCTATTTTTTTTTAAAGCTCAGAGAACTTCATATTAAATTATGCAAAGTTTTCTTTAATTAAATAGGTAACATACATGAGATATATGTATAGTTAGCCCTCAACTTAACAAAATCAACAAATGTTCTTGAGTTTTATGTCACTAACTTGGAATCTTCATTAAATGGTTAATTTTTAATTTCCATCTTATAATAACTTATAATGAATAATACAATACACAGAACCCCCATAATTATAATGGCAAACTACCACCATTAACCATGATAATAATGTTTGAAGCATGACAGGTAATATCAAGATCATACAGGTACTGTATATTCTGCAGAATCAGCAATTAAATCCGCAGTCCTTAGATATTAGTCCAAGATTTCACATTCAGGCCATTACTAATATCAAAATGAATACATATTTTTGTAATTTATGTTTTATTAGCTAGAAAAATTTATTGGAATAACCAAATAAATTCAACATGTGTTATTTATTAAATGGTTGTATGAATTTCCAAACTTCGTCTGCAATCTAATTTATTTAAAACTACATCATTATCTACATCATCAGGTTACTTTCCAGGATATGTATATTATGCTGGCTTTCTTTTTCCACATTGATTCTAGTACATGCTGGAACTAAAAATGTTTTCTTTGCAAGATTTCATTTTAACTCTATATAAACCCAAAAAATATTTCGAAGGTCTGTTTTAACTCATTCCTATCTTCCTATTAACTTCACGGTACTATCTGGTCATGATTCTTACAAAGAAATCTTGATAATGGATAAAAATTGAATTCCTTCCATAATATCATGAAGAATACAAATTGCTAATGAATTCTACACCTGCTTCTCTTTAAATCAAAGAATAATTTACATACATAAATATATTAAATGATGATTTAAATTCATCACACGTGTCTGTAATATAATACAAATAAAGTCATATATTCTAAACATCTATATCATATTAATGCAAGGATTGTTATCCTTCAACATCTTTAAAACAGAACATATTTATATACATAGTATGTTTTCTTGGAATCTGATTTCAAAATTATGTCACAGAAAATGCCATTGCAAAAAATAAGATTTGTGAGGGGGGATAGAATGTTTTCTTTTGTTTTATTAGCAAATTTCTTTTAAAATAATTCCAGTATTGTGTACTAGCATTTTGAAACATTAATTTTATTAATCGTCACTTCAGAGTGTATGAAATAATAATATCAATATCAAAAAGAAAATATCAACAGAAAAAAAAATGACATGTCACAGCTCAATTTATATCACCTATTCTTATTACAAAGAATTCATACCTTTGCAGATGAATAAAACGCTTCCAGAATTCCTACATTTTTCGCACTTAATTGCATAGTAACATTTCCTTCCATTGTTAAAGTGATCCCTTCATGTTTAACTTCGGATTTACTTTCTACTACAACATAACCTATAATGATTTCCTAAAAGAAAAAAGCACAAACTTCAATGCAAATATTTATCAGTACGGCTAATGATAAAATAAAAACAATCATTATAGTTTTTTTTTTGTTTTTTTTTTTTTTTGTATAATGTCAATATTTAAATAATTATTATGTTTCGGTACAAAATGAAATTAAAGGCACTGTCACGGAATAATATATAAAATTATCTCCTTCTAAAATAAATTACAGTTGCATAATTAAGACATAAATTTCGATTCAATAAAGACAAACCTCTTCATGATAAATTTTATTCACTCGTTTTAATCTGATATCTAATGTAACAGACATTTTTGTACAGCGAATTCAAGATAGCAGACAGCAAACACAATTTCAAAATAAACATAATTTACAATACAAAATAAACAAAATAAACAATAATTTCCTCTAAAACGATGACGATTAAATATGGACTTCGATATTTGAAAATTTCAATCACAGAGTAGTTAAGGTTATTGAATAAGTTATACAATGGTTTCAAAAAAATCTTAGTGGATGATGAAGAGATTATAAGAATTTCTTTAATTGTTTTTAACGCTAAAACATTCATAAAACAAAAAATGACGTCGTAAACTTTTGTGGATTTGCTTAATTTACAAATTATCATTACTTTCGAATGAATAAACAGAAAATCTGCTTTATATTTTCCTTTACACAAATATATTCAAAACACATTAATTTTTTTTAAATAATGCATTTATATTATAACAGTGAACTAAGATATCGGGTTTCAGTATTTAATATCGTACAATATAATTTAATTTCTCCATTATTGAACAAATACTAGAAATATTTCCAAAATTCATTTAAATTTTAAAAGCTATAATCTTCCTTACGCCTCTTAATTATGCTTATCTTAAAGTTTGATATATCTATGTTATCACTTACCTAGGGATTCGAACCCTGTACCTTTTAATCTGCTGGCAGTTTTCTCCATTCTACATTACACCAGCGAGAAACGGAAATGTGATTCACGATTATGGTAATTGCGTGTTTGACTCGATAGAATTGCATCTAATGTAGATTTTCCTTCAAATTTTTATGACTTTTTTTATAATTTAAAATCAACATTGTAATATCAAGTCAAAGAGGAAGCGATTTCAGGCGCAACTAAGCTTTTCTAAAAGAATAATTATGGTAGTTAAGTAAAAAACAATGGCCTTTAAATGTATGGGACGATAAAAAAATATTATTATTTTTCCAAAGCTATTTAGTGTTTCTTCGCCTTGATAAAGAATAAAATTTGAATATTAAGAAGAGTGCAATATAAGGTTCTCAGTTAAAAATGGATTTCTTATCAAAGTTCTTGATAGTTTGTTTAAACATGATGTGAAAGCTTATAAGCCAGTTAACAGCTACGCTACACTAGCAATTGATTTTGTATTGTGGTCATGTTACTGGACTGCGAAGCACAAGGTCCCAGGTTCTAACCTCGCTCATCACAATTCCGCTACAAACCTAAAAATTTTGACATATTCAATTCTGATTTTAGTGTATAAGAAAATTTCTATGAACCACTTTTGGTGGGAGTTTTTTCCAAAATGCTATACAGTGATTCTTTTTTATCCCCCCCCCTCCCCCAAGAGAATGTCAATTTTGTGAAATTGACATTCTCAGAATACAAAGTGGAGCGCCGGCGTCCTGGCATAGGGGTAGCGCGTCTTCCCCGTGATCTGGGCGTCCCGGGTTCGAGTCCCGGTTTGGGCATGGTTGTTCTTCTGTTGTTCTATCTGTGAGATGTGTGAATGTGCCCTCCTGTAAAAAGGGGTTGTGCAAGCGAATGAATGATGCGTGAGTGGCAAAGTCGTACTCTTGGCCCTAATTGGCGCTGCTATAAAAAATAAGAGACGTAAGCCCTCAGGCTTAAATCGCTGTCTTCGTAACAGCGGGCTTGTCAGTGGCAAGTGCCATAAGAAACAAACAAACAAACAAAGTGGAGCTGTCTTCTATTCTAAAATGAGACATACAAGAATTCAAAAATGATTATATCATAAGACTTTGGATGCGAAAAACAGAAGAACAGTTCAGGACAAAGGACCATTTCATGGGAAGGGGAATGGGATTTTCTTATCCAGCGGCCCCAGAGAATGAAAGTTGCTTTGAGTCGTTGGACTGAGGAGGAGTCACAAGCAGGTCAAATAAAAATATTATTAGCCTGGTTACCAAATAAATAAACTTATAAATTATTAATTATTTGGCTTCTAAATTTAGGACTACAATTTGACACAACATATTGTATTATTAAAATAATTATTAACTAAATTAAAATATAATTAATTCATAATAAATTGGAATATTAATTATTCATTTAACAAACTGTTATATTCCCCTTCCCAGAACCTGCAAATAATTTCTAATGTTGTATTGTCAGAAAACATAAAGCCAGTTTCATACATTTATAAGTTATCGCATTTGCATACTTGTGAAACTTCAGACCGCCAAAACAATCAACTCCATGGCGTATTTTGCACCAAATTTGGAACATGTTTGTATTTTAGTTGTTAAATCTGTGTACCAAATTTTATCCATCTAACTTTCTTTATTTTGTAATTATCATATCATCTTATATTTGGACTGCTAGACAGACAGATTTCTTCAGAGTGAATTTCGTTTAAAATTTGTCAAAAACCTGAGGTCGAATTTTTTTGAACAATTAGAGTGTTTTCTCTTTGTTTAGTTCACATATAAGAAAGTAAAAGAAAAAAAAAAGATTAAGTAAATTCGACATAGGTCGAAAACGCTTGATAAAAATTCATATAGCGCGAAATACACAATTCTCTGATATGTTAGTCTTTAATATCGTCTCGTTAATACATCCATTTGGCTTTGTCCTGATTTAATTCAATGAATGGTACAGCGAGGAAAAGGGGAAGATGGTGAATAGTGTGATTGTTTTAAGCCTCAATCGCCATCAGAGACTTAGAGAGTTTAAATGGTTCAGGATGCTTTTTTTTCCACTGATGTTATTTGGCTTTAAAATTTGACATAATATCATTAATTATTTTTATTTCTATATCACGCGAGCATCTATATTTTTTTATTTCTGCATCGAAGGAATACAATAAAGCATCACCCAAAATTCTTAAAGGATCAAAAATTTTATTCACGGCAGTCAAATCTGAAGATATGCTTTCAAACTTTCCTAAATAAAAAGAAACCCAAAAAATATTAAAATAAAGAATTTATTTCTTTTGTAATAAAATTATCTGAATTTTTATCTTTTGTAATAAAATTATCTGAATTTTTATCTTTTGTAATAAAATTATTTAAGATACTGCAATGCAGCCAATAGCAAGAATTGCATTTTGTTATATGTTCCGCTATGAAAAAAAAGAAATTTCTATAAATGGTTACTCATGAAATATTATCAGATTAAAATGTATGTAATAAACATTACCTGCAATTCAATAATTGAAAAAAGTTGAAATTTTTATAATTCATTTACGCTTGAACTTAATTAATATTTCCCCAAATTATGGGCTTAATCTTAATAAAATAAAAGTCCTTTTGACAGTTCTCATCTTATTTGCTGCGATAGAGAAAAAAAGATGACTAGGATTTTTTCTCTATCGGAGATTGGTTTTTGAGATATTTTTGAATGCCTCATCAGAATATTACAGAAAATTAGATCTTGTTCGGGACTTTTAGATTTAATTATCAATTATTTAACCACTTGGAAGTTTCAGCTCTTACTTTTGTTGAGAAATTGCACTGCTGAAGTTTTTCATTTAGGGGTTACGGATATTCTTTTAATTTTAAAATGCACACAAATTCATTTGAATTTTTTTTTTTTTCTTGACAACATTATGACTACAATCAAAGCATCATTTGTTCAAAAAACCTTGTAACTTCATATCATCAAACTGAATTCAAATTATATCCAACAGTTTCAAATATAATTAGGTACGAAAAAAAAATTATTACTTTTTAGGAAGAATATTTTCTTGTGTAAGAGATTTTATCATATTTAAAACATAGAGAAGAGTCTTGCTCTGAATTTTCTTGTATACTTACTTAGATAATAATAGTGTGTTTTCAGTTTTATTCTGTTGTAAAAAAAGATAATCGAATATGCAGTTAGAATTTATTCCATTGACCAATCGTATCCAAAATCTGAAACATCTACAACTGCAATGTCAAAACCTCACCCTAAATTCTTAGTAGAGTTTATTCTAGTTATTTGAATTTTTGAGATATCATGTTCACATGTATACAGATACAGCAACAAAAACTTCCCATTGATGGATTCAATCCAAGTTTAGATTTTTTTTAAAAAATCTGCAATTCTGTTATAAATAATTAGTTCTGATATTCAGCAATTCAGCTTCTTGAGTTTTTGAATTACAGCTTTTGCACATATTCACAAATAAATAGATAACTAACCCTTTAACGAATTTGCTTCAAAATTTGATTGAAATTTGCAATGTCAAATTGCATTGCTTCAAATTAACGTGTTCACATAACATAGGTGGACCAATTCTCTATTGACGTTTTCGTCCAAAATATTTTTAAGAAGTATATTTTTGGTTAAAAACTGCATTCAAAATTTAATTCCGTTTTTTAACTCACAGACAAGATATATATATATATATATATATATATATATATATATATATATATATATATAATGCCATGAGAATCAGGGAAGTTTGAAATGCGAAGATTTAATACTCTTACAGTATTATTTTCGACCAGTTAAAAATAGCTTTGCATATATGGGCAAGGCCTAGTTCCAGCTTCCACATTAATCAAGTATTTGTTGATTATTGAAATCAATAGAAGTTTTCAGTCGTTATTTATACATTGACCCCATATAATTATAAAAAAATACAACCAGATATAACTGTTACCATCTAGTCAATGGGTACTTTAAGAGTCGTGTCCCTAATTTCAATTGGAGAAAGATTAAAATAGCTAGTACGAAACATTTTTATTACGTACATATTCACTTGAGAGGAATAGTACTACTTTTCTTTATAATCAGATACTTACCGGAGAAATTGGACTTCTGTCTCAAAGAAAGTTTTATTCCGGAATTGAACCAGGACACGTTTAACGTGACAAAGCATTAACCGGATGACATCTCAAGAAGTTCTAGAATTTTATTTAAAAAAACAGGAAGACATATTTGCAACGTATCTAATAGCAGCGATGGTAGCCTGGAGATAAATTGGTGGGTCGTGTGTGAAAGACCAGAACATCTGCTTTGAAAGTAGCCTTGTTGCACGCTAACACTATAAAGGCATTTCTAGCAGTTTCAAAATATATTTGGAATCGAGATGGATTTAAGAAAAGAAATTCATTTAACTAATTAGATAAAGTTGATTTTATTTGAACTTCATTTCATAAATAATTTGTTTCTTTCAAATAAGTTTTTAATAAATTAAATCATTACCTTCATCTGCTGGAGTTTTTAATACGTTTCCTCTCAAAAAAAATATTTTAATTGTAACGAATTAAGAAATTTCCAATGAAGGTAAAACATTAAAAACCGTCACAAGTAAAAGATATTTTTTCAGTAATAAATGCAGAGTTGTTGATATTAAACTTACCCAACTCAGAGGACCATGCAAGTAGTTGTATGGCGTATAATGTCATGAAATTCGGATGACAGATCATGCTCTCAAAATTTTTTGGGAAAAAAATTAGAGCAAGAAACCACCGATAGGTGGCGCTGTAGCATGACAGAACGTTCTGTGTAAATTGTATATGAGCCGCGTATAAAAATTATATATATTTTATTCTTACGACCATAAAGATTCTAATATTCTTAAGTTATAAGATTAAAGTAAAGTTATGGATTTAAAAAGTTATTTGAAGTACAATATTTTTTTCAACAGAAAATAAACAACGATGATAAAATTTTAATGGTATTTTATTAAGATATGGATATTAATAATTTAAAACTCTAAACCAGGATTTAAATAAAAAAAATTCCAACAGTTATTTGTGTGAAAAGTTTGATGACTTACAATTTTTTTTAAAATCAATGTGCATTCCACGGTCTCATTACGGTCGGAAAAAACTTGCTCGGGGCTCTTGGTATTTGCGGGCAAAATATAATAGTATATTATATATATTTCGATTTGTCAACATTACACTTTAAAATATAATTTCAAAGGCTTTTATAATTTTTAACTATTTTTCCTAGTAATTGCTTTTATAACTGCTATATTATCTAAATTTTATAAATAGTTTAATTAATCTTTTTTTAAGATTTATTGACCAGTTGCTTAAAAATGCACAATGCTGAAATACAGTTGCTTGCACATACTAGCCGAAAAAGTTTTTATATTTACTCTGTAACTGCCCATAGTCTAGAGTGTCTGTTGTCCAAATTTCATATCAATAAGTCCCATACGACGTCCTTTAGGGCCCTCTGAATTGAGATAGTTTAATTCCGGCAACATTTGTATGAACTTTAAAGCTTATAACTCAATTAACTACCAATACAATTCAATGGGGAAATAACCATGTAAATGGAAGGCCATGTTTCTATTATGTTTGCTCTCTCTCATATTTTATTCATTAATTTGGTATCAAATCAATTGTTAAAATCATATCATACGGTCAAAGAGCTTTAAATACTTTTTAGTGGTTTCGGAAGTTATTAGTAGATGTTAGTTTTAATCAATGGTGGAAAAATAGCTTACTATGGGAATTTCAAAATTAATGAGTTTTGTAAAAAATACAACTCCCAAATGCTAAGAAAAGATTAACTTAATTGGAATTCAAACTTCCACCTGTTTATATGAATACTTGAAAAGAATAGCATATTATTCCGTCTACATTATTTATCAAAATAACTCATTCAAATTTATGAGATTCATTACATAATAGCGAGAATGTAGACTCAACACAAAGCGATAATTAAATTAAATCGAACTTAAGAAATCAAACTGATATTTACTTTTTTTTTTGGAGTATGTATGACTACCAAGCTTTCTAATCAATTTTAATTCCAACAGCTTTTATAAGATTATTGAGAAATGCAGAAAATTTTATTTAAAATTTAGTGCAGATATTATTATCTGTTATATGCATGCATTGTTATATACTGTAAAATATTTCTTGAATTTTGTGACAACATAAATTTAATTCTTTTACACAATTCATAATTCAGATGATTTTAATACTTTAAAAATTGTCTTGATGCAAAATATTCCGAATCTCAATTTTTCATAGATGTAATCTTTCCACTATTTTACATAATAAAACCAATTTTTATCCGATAAATAAATAATTTGAGAAAATTAGATGCAGATCTCCTAGACAGTACTAGCTGGTGTTTCTTGTAGCAGGTCCGAATTCTAAAATGTCCTAGTTTGGAGTTAAAAATATCTGATCATAATACCTAAACGTTTTTTGGCGAAGTTACAAAAACAATATGCAGTGTAGGCAAATATCACACTTTCGTATTTAATAAGCATATTTTATTTACATTCAAGATTGAAAAGCATTCATTTTTATTACAAAACAGCATTCTGCGCTTCTATGATTTATCCGTGCACTGAAGAGAAGAAACACAGGATTGTTGATCACAGGTGGACAAGAAGAAGCAGTGATGGAAGCAACTACTTGCTCGTATGATCCTTCCGGACCATGTAGCCCCGGAAGGCAGCTTGAATTTTGGTGGCGGCCTGCTCCTCGTCGGTCTCCTTCACATCAGCCCCTTCTTGCAGCCAGGACAGCTCCTCTTCCGTCAGCTGAGAGTTCTGGATGTCCACGCCTTGCTTCAGCAGGTCGTCCAGACTCGAGTCAGTGGGCAGAAGAGGTTCGTCCAGGAGGCTCTTTTCGGCAGGACCCAAATCGACGAGGAGGTTATTACTTTCAGGCTCGTCTGGAATGATAAGAGAAAGTGATGAATCAAGAAAAAAAAACTGCACAGGATACACATTCTAAATGAAGATTAAGGTTTTGGTGAGCAATTTACAGACAGATAAGATAGAGGGTGGCCCAAAATTAACGCAAGATTTGAACTTGTCACCATTCGTGTAGTAAAGTACTGGCAACCCTATTAAAAAACCATTTGACAGCTGATAGTATAGGATTAGTAAAGATGGAATATTACATGATAGATGGTGTTTTCATTGTTGAACAATATTTCAAAATAATGGAAGTTTGGCAGCCACAGTTCGAAAATTTCAGAATTGGCCCCTTAAAAATTGCGATTTAACATCTTCGGATTTTTTTATGGGATTATTTGAAGTCAAAGGTTTATGTCAACAAGCCTGCAAGCATGCGGGCATTGAGGGATGAAATTCAACGATGCATCAACGAAATTCAGCCACATTTATGTAAAATGGTCATTGAAAATTTCGACAAAAGACTGCGTAGGTGCAGCAAAGCCGCAAAAGCCATTTGCCCTATGTGTTATTCCATATTCAATACACAGTGATACATACATTCCTATCCTGTGTATTTTATTTAATTTAAATTTTGTGTTAACACATTGTTCTATCATGTAACGTTCCACTTTTACTAATCCTAAATTATCAGCTGTCAAATGGATTTTTTAAAACGATTGCCAACATTCAAATGCATGTACGGTGGCAAATTCAAATCTTGCGTTAATCTTGAGGCATTCTTTACAACAGAGAAACACTATCGTGAATACATGTTTATTTTCAACAATATGCAATAAATATAGAACAGCAGCCCAATATTTTCAACTTTGAAATAGCTTGCACAAACATGAAAATACGCAATAGCCCATTATAACATGTTTTTTGAGATTGAGATTGGTACTTCTGAGACCAATTGTAGTTCTCTACCCTCCTCTTCTCTTACACTGAACACAATCTAGTATCTTCTTTTTGGTTTTCTTTCTATCCTCCTTTACATCCTTTAAACGTACAACGTGAATAGAATAATATAGGGAAGGCGATGGAAGGTCAAGGCAATTCACAAGCATTAGTGCCTCTCTTTTGACTTCTCGTTTTGTGACGCAGTTTGGTGCATTTTATGCTTCGTTATATAATAAAGAAGGATGAATATGCATTTTGGATGCACTTTCTTCTACCTATCCAAAATTTGACACAGATTAACAATTTTGGTCATAAAATCATATATCAAATTTTATTTGTCAAAGCATTGCGTTTTTAAGATATCGCCTTCATATACATGAATATACAGTGCAATAAATTGTCACCCCCCCCCTTGACAGATTTCGTTCAAAATATAGTATACATCCATACTGCTCTTCTTCTCGATTATCATCTCTATAATTCTTTCCGTTTTTGAATTATTGTGCATACATATATATTAATACATAAATTTCCTGAAGATAGTTGGCGACCAAATTTTTATAAAACCAACAAATTTATTGAAAAGACTACTTATAAAATTTCATCGCTTCAGCTCAACACATTTTTGAGTTATTTTTTCAGTAACAGATAAATGTAATTCCAATAATATATTTTTTGGACTTCAACAAAAGAAGTGTGAAATGTGAAGATTCGCCAGGCCAACTTTTTTTAACGACTACAATACTTTCTCCTAGAGTACTTCGTATACGAGAAAGTGTGCACGTTCAAAGATATTAAGTGCACTTGAACTTTTCTCAGCACCTTTAATATATATTATTCCTTACAAAATTGTTGACACATATTTTTATTTCAAGAAAAGAATTCATTGAGTCCTTACATTCATAATTGCTTATTATTGCTTAAATTGGATTGCATATTGGATATAAATTGCTTAATTATACACATGAGAGTGTACCGATTCCTTTTAGTGATCAGAAAACTGAAAATATAGTTATTGATTTCTTTTAACTCTTAAAAATTAATCAATAGATTTTTGCTATTTGACTGTTACAATAATCGTTATTTAACGAGAAAGTGCACGATACAATATTTAAAATATTGAGTCAGATTCAGAACACGAGAGCAAAGATTTAAAATGTGCTCAAAATATCTGCTGTCGTCGTTACTTTTAACAAACGTTTTTATGGAGCATACATAAATCACGAATAAATACCGTTACTAATTACTTGGGTTTTGTTGATCAGATGAGGAAATACTGGTTTTCTTTTTCTTCACAATTTGGTATTTTTAGAGTAGTTATATCCCTGTTCCTGAATTTACCATAAATTTCGAAACAATAAAAGATGATAGAAAGTTCTCGTGAAAGAATTAAAAACTAAAATGATGAAGAGCAGGAAAAAAAATTACGGTACAAGTAACAACAAAGATAATACAAATCAAATTCTGCATACGATTTCTCTTTCTCTATAATCGTTTGGCAATCCAGTTAATTAAATTTTAATTTAAAATATATTTCATTACTTTAATGAAAAATATTCCCTTTTTTTATATAATAATTTGTAAGTTCAAATAAGTTTCGAATGGAAATTGAATTTAATATGATTTATAAAAGAACATGATAGATTATTAGAAAAAAAATTTAATAAATTTTGATAGTAATTTTTACGGTAGTACAAACTGCAGACAGAAGTTATTTAAATAAAAAAATAATCCACGAAAAAGAAATGGCAAAATGAAAATTTTCATTCCACCTTTTTCGAATCTCTTATCGACTCTTATATGTGTTATGTCAAAGGACTCAAAGTATTACAGTTCAAAAATATCATTTAATTTGAATGCTGTATAAAAACAATAATGAAAATTTCAATGAAAAATATTAAGTAGATATAACTACAGAGATATATTTAAAAAACTTATTCGCACAATTTTATAAATTCAAAGCAATTAAAAAATCCATTTAGAATACTATGCTACTTAAATGATTAATAAAGATTTCATTATACACTTACTCAGTTCTTGGCTGATTCTTCCAGACAGGTTTGTAAAATGAGAGTCAGAGTCAGTAAAGGGTGATAATTGTAAAGTTATACACATATTACATAATGTTAATTAAAATTTAATAACCAAATTTTTTACCAGTAAAAATAATAAAAAGATTATTTGAGTAAGTACAATTTTAATCAATCATTCTTTTAGAAAAATGGATTGCTGTAATTATAATGAAATAAAATATGCACAAAAATAATTTTAAGTATACTGGATGTCTGCCTCTAATTGTGGCCCAATAACTATTTTTTTAAAATTGCTAACGACATATATATACTTCTAACTCTAACTGAAGTAGAGAATTATATTTTACAGTATATGAATCAATAAGAGCACTGCTGAAAAAAATTACGATGTTTAAATTTTTATAACCCCCTTATTTTGTTTTAATTAGTAAAATATACCTGAAGCACAAATATTTTAATAAAAAAAAGTTCCATTCTTCAATTGAATGGAATTTTTTCCCCATTAATTAGAAAGTTCTATTCTAATTGAAAAGTTCATTCAACATTCGGTCAGTTTCATCTGATCGAATGTTGAAGCTTTGAATTTCCTTATTTTATGCCAATCAATGGCTACCTCGTGGAAACACCATGATTTGAGTCTTTCTCAAGGCAGCCATTGAAATGGTCTAAAGTCGATAAAAATAGTGATATTTAAAGTTTTATAACTCATTCAGAAAATTGGAATTTTTTTTATTAATATGAGAGAGCGTCACAAATGTTATTATATATGATTAATAAGACTGAGGAATTATACAAAACTGTGACATTGTAATTTTTACCGAAGTTCATTTATTTACCGTTAAACAGGTCTATAACAAACAAAATAAAATTTACACTTTCAGCCAGTCAAAGCATTCTTCCACTGAAAGCACAGGCGAAACGCTCTAACGGTTTAGAAATTAGTTATTGGACCACAATTAGATTAGATACCCTGTATAATCCATCAAGATAAAATGAATTCTGATTAATATTAGATAAGTATATGCAAAATATATCATAATTTCATTTAGCTGCATTCTTTAATCAAGAACAAAAAGAAAAAAAGAAAAAAAAGGGATTTGGCACAAAATTTGATAGCCGTCTACACTATAGATGTTAAATCTGCATACCGAATTTTTCTCTTCGTTAAGTATTTATCGTGTTAACTTTCATTCGAACACCCAGATAGACGAACTTCCCCTGTACAGATTTTTTTTTAAATTTCAAAATTTGATAGAAATCTGCAAATTTGGCGTAAACACCATATACCAAATTTAAGCAATCTAGCTCAAAACGGTGTTGTTATTTTTGTCACAGACAGACGGACATTTTCCAAAAATGTGTTTTTCGAACTCTGGAAGGTCTAAAACGTGGAGATACGTCAATATCTCGAATTCGAATTTTTGACGATTATTGTACTTCCTCTATACAAAAAAAAAAAAAAAAAAAAAAAAAAGAGCATCACTGGATTAAATTTGTCATTTTGTCGTCATTTTATATACCATACAAAATGGAATCTGATAATACGTTTTTATGCGAGGGACTCATCAGTTCCGAACGTCTTTTCCCTCCTTAAGAACATTTGTTTTAAACATACATAGCAATGTTTTGCTGCCCCTAATTACTTCGAAGAACAAACAAAAATTGAAATTTCAAAAGAAAAAATTATATTGTAAGCAAAGAAAGCGGGATTTTTTTTCTTGAAATATTAGTCATGCAGAAAAGGCTTGACCACCTAACTGATCACGGTTTCCGGCTAGCTCTCCTCGTGAATCAATAAACGAAATAATTCCTCTAATGAGTTCCGTGATAAAGTAAAATTTAAAAAAAGCATCCCGCCAGACAACGTGGTTTGATTTTTGCCGAGACAAATAAGGCCAACATGTTCGAGTTCCTCAAGGTCATGGATGAAACAGAAAATCAATCCCCTCTGTTTCTCATTACGTAATAAAAGCATGCACACCTGATGACTGGGTAAAAAGTATTTGGTTGGAAACATGATACCTAACTTATTTACATAAAATATTCCATGCGCTGCCATTGCAGAAAACATCAGGCAGAAAGATTTATGCGTAGGGAATGTATTATGCGTTTAGGAAAGTCTCGATTAAATGGAGTGTTTACTTTCCCATAAGCGAATAAAGAAGATATTCTATGGAAATCGTCTGCAATAATTCTTTATGGCTGGCTTTAAAGCAGAAGTTATATAAGAACATTCGCTTAACAAGAAAATAAAAAGTTACGGCGCGTTTAGCTACTATTTCTGACAGAACAATTTATAACATTTTTTTAGTGATAAGAAGCATGAATGTTAATGACAACACATCACGAATCTCTCTTATTTTTAAATACTTATTTCTTATTAAAATTGCTTAAAACATTATTAATCTGATTTATATTTTTTAAAAATTATGTCAAGAATTATTTTTCCCAGCTTGCACTGTGATTAGACTACAGCCATCTTATTTTTAGGAATAATCCCAATACATAATTCTTCCATTACATAATTCTATACGCTAATTAATTCTATGAAGACTTAGAATTTAATAAGAGAAAACAGACCATACATTATGATTAATAACATAATAATAATCTACACTTCGTTTTTAATCTCGTATCATTTATTATTACGCTTATTTATTTCAGTTTTAATTCACTTTGGTCTCACCGTTGATTTATTTCTCCTTAAATATAATAATGAGAACATGTAAGCAATACCCGCTAAATTATTGGAGAAAGTTTTAATTAAAGCAGAGCCAATCCCAAAGAGTACTGATGTTTATTTGTTTAATCTTAATTATGCCTTAAAAACCAACCTAAAGAGAAACATTCAAATGGCTGCAGTTCATTACAGCTACTTGTAAGTTATTACCAGCAACCTCATTAATTCTTAATATCAAAAGGTCCAGAAAATAAAAAGCCATGTTCTTTCAAACATTATTCTGAAAATAATGATGTCACTAGACGACAACCGAAGAATAATGTACATGAATAAATAAAAAAGAAGAAAATATCAATCAAAATAGTTTTTGTTTTAATGATATTTGGATACAACTAAAAAAAGTATGCAATAAACCCTTGCTTTAAGAGACTTCGGATTTGATTAATGGTAGATAATTTAGAAACAACACCCAATGGGAAAGTCATTAAATTTAGGAGCTTCCCCCCCCCCCATTTTAGAAAGTACTTACAAGTAGTTTTTTTTTTTGTTGTTGTTGTTGCTATTACTACGATATATGTACATTAAATATTTTAAATTTATATTATGCAGCAAATTTTCAAGTGGAACCCATTTTAAATATTCTTCATAGCAGAATTCTCAATTTAATGGGTTTGACAATTTTATGGAAGAAACAGGAAGTTTATGGAAAAGAAGCAGGAAGTTTCGGTTTTGTAAACTGTAAGATCCTTAAACAATAACAGCAATCCTATCAAATACAATATAAATTTACGCTTGTTTTTTTAAATATAGAAATTACAAAATTCCGAAGGAAAAAAAAGGATCTAAACAAATCTGATCCACGAAATCTAAGGAAAAACATTAAATATTTTAATTAAGATCGGTAAACGATTAGTCTTGGAATGCTAACATTTCTCAGAACTAACACAGAGATTTGCATAAGATACGTGAAACAAATGCTATGAAAAAAATTTCACAAGGAAAACAAATTTTAGCGCCATCTGTTGACATTGGCGACAGTGATCTTGCTCGATGTGAAGATGAAAACCTTCGATGTGAAGATGAAAATGGTGAGAAAGAAGACCTTCAGACACCTGCGGAATGTTTTAAGATTCTGACAATCGGGCACATCAACCTGTTGTGAGCGATGCCATTGATTTCTGTACTCTACCATTTTTTTCTTCCCTCACAGAAATTTTCAGTAAAAAAAAAAAACATATGTAAAAATGAATCTAAAAACGACGGCAGAGCCAAGAACTGTATTCACAACAAAAAGCAAAGAAGAGATATATTAAACAAAGTATTCATTCTGATAATAGCCAGATAGTTAGTTTTTAAACCGGTAAAGATAAATATGTATTTCTGATTAAAAAATTACTTTAAATGATGTTAAGATTTCTATTTTATGACATTTCAGGCGATAAATACAGAAAAAAAAATGGCAAAGTCTATATTTCCATTTAGTTTTCCCGATCTTATTAGCAAAATACAGTAAAGTTATCATGATACTCTAGAATTTTTAACTGCAGAATTTTTACTCTATTGCGATTAATTATGACTAAGCTATGAAAAGTTGATTCCCAAATTTAAAATTAATTAATACCTGCCTCGAATACGCATCGTCTATTGACTGAAACATCTTTAAAGCGGCCATTGAATTGGTCAAAACAGCGATATTCGAAATATCATAACGGAGCTCATTTAATAGCAGAAGAGAGGAAATTTTTCGTTTAAAAATTTGTGTGTGTCAAAAATATTTACTAAATACGACTAATATGATGGAATTAATGAAAATTTTCAATTCAAAGTTTTCTTTTTTTTTTTTTTGTAATACTTTTATTGATCAAAATAAGATAAGATATAATTGTTTGAGTAATGTAAAACATTTTTTCAGTTGAAAATATATACTATGTCTCACTAATGGTTTTGAAATTAGCTAACGGATTACGATTAAAATGAATATTTAAATAGAGTAAGAAATTAAAGTTTTTGTTTTTGCGAATGTTTATAAGAAATTAACGAAACCCCATGGAACACAAAAGCGAATCAATAAATTTTTTATGTATAATTCTGACAACGAACATCTTCTTTGAACATTTTAGTTAACCAATCAAAAAGAGTTTAAGAAAAATAACTTTTCTAATACATATACTATTCTTAATAAACAAAAAAAATCTTTTATTGATTTAAAGCAGTGAATTTCTGCTAAAAAGCTAAAGATAAATAAATAAAAAAACATTTATATCTTTAATACTAACCATCAGTCTTTTCTTTCTTTTCTTTGAGAGATTTCCTTGTTAAATAGCCACGGACGCCAGCCTGGATTTTGACTACTGCCTCATTTATGTTGGCTGAGCCATCATCAAGAACCTGAAATAAACGTATTATTTAAAATTTAAATTAAAAAATAATATCAGAAATCATTACTATATTTACCCATGTGGAAGAAAATGTAAATAAAGATTATTATATGATTAAAGGGGGGAAAATACTTTCATTAATTCAAAGGAGGGAAAAAAACCCCATGGAAATGTGTGTCAAGGACGTATAAATAAACATCTGCTTCCAAGTCATACGGGATGCGAAATGGGAATGCTATCAATAAATAATAATAAAAAGTAATTTTATGTTTTTTTTCTTATGCCTCAGGATAATTCGTTTATATGAACCTCATGCAGATGTTTCAGTGTCATTTTTTCTTTTGGCTTTAATTATGAAATGTAGCCTTCCTTCCAAAAGATTTAAGGAATGCAATAGAGCTAAATTAGATGGGCTAGATTACTAGATTTATATAGTTTTTTTTTTAATTTTTATTTTATCAAAGGCGTTATTAAGCTAGAAACTAATTACCTTTAGAAATATAAATCACATGATTGATCGCATCTAAATAGTGAAGTAATATTTGTTATGTATTTTAAATATTTATTTTAGATTATACTACTTTTTTTTTAAACCGGCGGTAAAAATGCTACATTATAAATACAAGGTGTCTGGGGTTAAAAATATTTAAAAGTTATGACCTACGAAACTACTCATTAGAATTTTTTTTAAAATTATTTAAATAGAATCGAGGTGTTAATATCAATAGATCTCGACAAATGTCTATACGGTACTACAGTTCTCTCCAAACTCTCTGTAACTTATCAGGAGTTATTAAACTAAATGCTCGAATGATTCTAATTACATGAAATTATTAAATTAATTACTTGAACTTCATCAACTCATCCAGTTTCAATTTTTGTTTTGTTTATACACAAAGAATTTAATGAATCCCCAAGAAAAAAAATAATGATGTCAAAGATGGAGATATTGGCGGTCAGGCAATTCGGGCCCCTCTTCTAATCCAATTTCTAGGAAATGTCATTCAAAATAAGCGGTAATATACCCGTGATAATGTGACGGAGCGCCAATCTGTTGGATTAGGAAACTCAATGGAATTTGTAGAACAGCATACTTTAACAAATGAAGCCTGTGTTTAAAGATAAAACTAGAACTAAATGGAAGATAATTTAAAAAATAAAAATGAAAACCATAATCTTAACTAAGGAAACCCTTTGAACAGGTTTTTTGCCTTCGTGCCGATTGTTGACTATTGTATGTATGAGTTGCTGAACGGTCTAGACCCAAACAAATCTCGGAGGAGTTTCCAATCAATGGAAGAGTAATCTATCATATTCTAATGGACAGTTTGGTAATAATAAGCCACATAATTTGTGGATACTTTTGACAAGGACATCAGGTATCTATTACTCATGAACTTGTATACCTGTCCTCCTGCAAAAGCCCCAGAATCGCTCGAAGAAAGTCAACAGATGTCTTACATCATCATTTATATTGATTTATTCTGTTGCATCACTGTATGTGTGAGAACTAAATTTTTAATTAACTAATTAAGAACTAATTTTTAAGAGACATAATAACGGTTATAGCGAAATTGCGAGTTTAATAAGATAAATAAGAATATTCAAATATATATCACATGAATGAAATTTTAATTTTTAATATTAAAAAAACCATTTCATCAACAGAAAACACACTTCATGTATTTCATGCATTCATTAAATTAATTCAAAAAATGAAAACGTGAAAACTGCAAAATTATCAAAAATTCAAAATGCACTGAACACAGAAAAACGAAGCCTTGCTGTTTAATATGAGACGTGTAACAACACATTTTTATTTGTTTAATTCACACCATGCAAAGCAATGTTTTCAATGAATCCTTTCATCAAATAATAAATACTATTATCTTCTCAAGAACAAATGGCCTTCAGATGTTTTAATATATAGAGATAAAATTAATAAATCAATTATTTATAAAAAAAAACATTTTATAATTCAGGTTCACAAATTTCTAAAAAATATAGAGAAATTTTAATAAAAATTTCATAATACACATTTTCACTAGCAATTTATAAGGAGTTCTAACATTATATTGAAAGTATCAAAAATGGAACAAATTTTTACAGTATTCTAGATAATGCAACTTTATATATTACTAAGAAAAGAATAAGTAAGAAAAAATTAACTTACCTTTAGTGCGGATTCTTGTGCTTGTGTTTGAATTCCTTCGACACTTTTGGTGGCTGTATCTACTACTGATGTCTGCACTTGTGAAAGCGCTCCCAGTGCAGCGGTAGGTATCTGTTTTAATTCAGATACCATATCTCCAGCCTTGGTCTGGACTTCATATATGCTGTCCTGAATTTTCTTTGGAACCTCCTGAACTGTAGATAAAACCTCCTGTGACTTCTCTTGGACTCCCGAAAGCAAATCTGTAGGTAAACCAGCAACGCCCTTAGCACCCGTCAAAGCTCCAAGGGCCATCTTTTGCATATTTTGAAATGAATCTTGACCTTTGGCTTGGAATTCTTTCTCTTTTTCATCTGTAGCCTTTCGGATTCCTTCTTCGACTTCAGAACGTTTTGCCTGCAGTTCAACGGTTGCACTGGACACGAAACCTTCGGCTTTATTTTTTGCATCCTGCATCTTAGCTTCAGCATCTTTGGCTGAAGCTTGAATCTTTGATTCTACGTCTTGAACTTGAGATTTCAGCTGCGATTCAACGTTGGATGCTAAACTGGTAGCTTTTTCTTCGGCTTCTTTAGCTTTAGCTTCTGCTTGGGCAGCAGCTGAGGAGACAGCGTCTTCTGCTTTGGTTTGGAATTCCCGAGCTTTAGCTTCAGCTTCTTCAGTCTTCTTTTGTAACTGGATAGTTGCTGTAGATACGGCACTTTCAGCTTTTGATTGAACATTTTTAACGGCAGATTCCGCTTCTCGCACTTTAGCATCGAGCTCGCTCTGAGCCTTGTTTTGAAGTTCCTGAGCTTTGTTCTCCGCTTCTTTCTTCTTTGCATCAATTCCACTACTTATCAAAGTTATTGTCTCTTTCCCTTTCGATTGAAGATCGGTTACAGCTTTCTCTGCTTTGGAATGCATATCCTGAGCTGCAGCTTCGGCTTCTTTCTTCTTAGCTTCAAGCTGAGCCGCTGCATCTGAAGCAGCCTTCTCTGCTTTTGATTTTGCCTCAAGAGCTGCAGCTTCAGCTTCTTTCTTCTTAGCTTCAAGCTGGGCTGCTGCATCTGAAGCAGCCTTCTCTGCTTTTGACTGTGCCTCAAGAGCTGCAGCTTCGGCCTCTTTTTTCTTAGCTTCAAGTTGAGCCGCTGCATCTGAAGCAGCCTTTTCAGCTTTGTTTTGGAGCTCTTTTGCCTTTGCTTCAGCTTCTCGTTTCTTTGCTTCAAGTTGGCTGAGGGCTTCCGATTTAGCTTCTTCAGCCTTGGTTTGAACATCCTTCACACCTGACTGCAAACGAGCATTAGCATCAGAGATGCCCTTTTCTGTTTTAGACTTTAAATCTAGAGCTGTTGATTCTACATTTTTAATATTGGACTGAATCTGCGATTGTGCTTTCGACTGGAAATCCTGAACTTTGTTTTCTGCTTCCTTTGCCTTACTTTGCAGTAAAGCACTAGTGTCGGAAGCTGCTTTTTCTGCTTGAGACTGAGTTTCCTTTATTTTTGATTCTGCTTCTTGAGTTTTGTTCTGAAGATATGACTGTGCTGAAAATGCTGACTTCTGAACTTTGGACTGGGCTGAATCGATTCCGGCTTTTATTTCATTCGTTTTTGACTGAATCTCTGCGCTAGTTTTGTTAACTATATCTTGAGCTTTAGACTGCACTTCAGTCACCGTTTCTTCAGCTTTCTTCTCGGCATCTTCTTTGGCTTTAAGTAAAGCTGCTTCCGTTTCCTGAGCTTTGGTTTCGGCTTGATTTTTCAGATTGGTAACATTTTCTTCGACTTTATTCTGTGCTTCAAGAGCATTCTTTTCTAATTCTTGTGCTTTGTTTTGAACTTCAGCACTGGCATCCGCCACCGCGCTTTCTGCTTTTGACTGAATGTCTTTAGCAGATTTAGTAATGGACGATGTGAAGCCGGAAATGAGAGAGCCTTTTTTCTGTAGGGGAAAATAAACACAGTAATACATTTAAGTAATTACTTTGTAAATTCTGTACTAATTTTTCTACTTCGTAATTAATCAATGACAAGAGATCGAATAAAGTTGCATATAATTGATTAAATAACATACTTTTAACCTTTTTACTTCAAAGATGATATTTTTGAATAAAGTCGATCAGTAACATCACAAGATCCAACAATGCCACTCGATAAAATCGTAAAATGTTTAATGCTTTTAATTGGAATTTACTTTTTTTTACTAATTCAGGTAAAATTGTTTTAATATGAAAAATCTTTGGTTTTAGCTTCAATTTAAATTAGAATGCCGCTGATTCAAAATTCTTCTGCACTTTACAATGAAATTAATTTGCTATGTAATCACTACTAGCATGCCACAAACATTGGCGCATGCCAATTAAAATATAACTGTTATGCTGAGCTGTAAAAACACAACCGTTTTCCTTCCTCAAGGGGTGCAATAGATTTCAAAAGTAATGTTGTCTCAAACAAGCATAAATTGACAACTTTATCTGTTTTTTTTTCTTTTTTTGAACTACGCAAAATACTAATTTTAATTCAGCTTCCAGTCTACATGTTATAAATGATGAATGCTAATCTATAAGATTTCTGCTGGACGCTCAAACGACATTTTGTGTCAATAACAGACAACATGTTTGTTAAAAAAAACTGTATTCATCGCCAACTATTTGTTCATCTGGCATTGCTACTACACTGAAGCAATACATGTCAGACGTCAAGCGCGTGTTAGAACTTGATCTTAAATTAATATAGATATTCTTTATCATTTTCTAAAACCTGCCCCTCATTTTCATTCACTTACTTTAGTCTGTTTTTATTAAAATTGCAGCGGCCTTTTAATTTTTACACCGAATATATGTGCATTGAAATCTTTATTTGTTTTTTTTCTTGTCTTTGATCTATGCAAGAAACTTCTTGAAACAATGCAACAAAATGTAAATCTTAAATCGCATTTTTTTATTATTATTATTATTATAATAAAAAGAACAGCTGTAACTGCTGGCGAGGTGATGAAAAAGAAATGATAAAATTTATTTTCTGGTGTCCTGAAAACGAGTCGAAAAGTTTTTGCTCCTACCAAAATCACGAGTTTTAAGAAGGTAGAGGTTACTCGACAGTACTCTAAAAATTTAATAAAGCAGATTCTTCAGAAAAAAATTAAACATATGAAAGAAATTTTACCTCAGTTTTAAAATATTTTTTTCTTGCACCGAGATTTTTCCACGCTACAAATATATAACATCATTATAACAAAAATTTATTCTATGAGTACTAACACCAATTTTTCCCTACCGACAGCAGTTCTTTTTTCTTTCGCTTTATAAATAAATTCTACATTGATAAAGATGAACCGACTTACAGCAAAACTGTAATATTGCTATCCATTCACCACTTGATTTCAAAGTATTGCATAGGCATTTATGATGCCAATGAATGTCCTATAATCCTTTCAAAAAACGTGGCGTTTACCAAGAATGAGAATCTTTGATAGTTATACTCCCCGCGAGCACCACGGATCGGCATCCATTTTTGCAGTTGCCAGTACCATAATCAGTGAGTCACGTTATTAATTCCCACAGTTTATCCTTACAAAATGAATTCTAAAAGAATTTTTTTCAGCATTAAAATTTTTGAATTCTCTAATTCTAAATTAGTTTAAAGCTTTTAAAACAGTATAATATTAGAATCTAGTTAAGTAATTTTCTATCGGCACGGAAATTTAAGATGATAGGTGTCTAAATTAATATTACAATTTTCTACAAATGCATCGGAACTGGATTCATGTGGATTCAACTAAAATTTTAACTGGAAAAATAGCTTGTCAAAACTTAATCTCTACCATCATCAAATCACAACTCGATGTATATCTGTTAATGAATGGTAACTAATTAACATCTGCAATGATAAAAATGCAGGAAATTCCTAGAAGTAAAATTTATTATACGCCAAAATTTTTATTTGTTGCAAGAAATATTTTTATTAGCATGGGTTTTTTTTGTTGTTGTTAATGAAACAATTCAAGGTTACGGAAAGATTTTTAAATGAAAGATTGAGAAAGCACGTGCAAGATGATGACAACTTATTTTTGGTATCAAGTCCTCTTCTTCCAAGTCAATTATTCACAAACTTGAGGCTTTCCTTGAGACAAGGCAACCAATTAACAATTATTACTACGTAGGACCCACAATTTTTTTAAACAAATAAACTAAGCAAGTTATAATCTATGATATTTAAAGTGCACTATGTATTTTAATTTCATGGGGAATGCTAAACAGAAAAACATAAAACTTTTAACATGTCGTATAATAAATCCTATGAATAAGATGATGACAATTTTTGGTATTTGAAAATTCATCGGTCTTTGGCTGATAAATGAGGCTGCAACTAGGGTGTATTTATTTAGTTTATATATTAATCTTTACACAGTCCAAAACAGTTTCATAAGTTTATTAAAAATACATTTATTCACTTTCATCAATTTTTACTAGCTTATTATGCGTAATTTCATTTTATAATTAGAAAAAATATTTTCTAATATAATTAGAAATTCCACTTTATTTCAGATGGACAATTGCGATTTTTTTTTTCAATTTATCTTATTGAAAACACATCGTGAAGTATGATCCAATATTATCAAACTATAAAATAAATCAGAAGACTTTAGTTTAAAAGATTTTTCCCGCTTTCGACATCTTTCATCCATCCTTTCCTTTGCTTGCAGAATCCAACTTCAAATTCTCCCGAGAAGCCAATTATAAAATGCGATCAAAAATACATAAAGAAAAGAAAAAAAAAACCTCATGCAATATAAGTGACAAACGAAACCATTCTGTCAAACAAATGGGAAAGAGATAAGCAGGATTAGTCAGCAGGTATCATGCAGCAGATTTTAACACCTGCGAACCGGTTTTGGGGGAAGGATACAAGGAGGGGGGAGGAGAGAGCGTGCATGTTTCTATTCACTCATTCTATGCCTTCTCGTGACAATCGCAGAGGCCTGGCCATAGAAATGATCATGATTACGCTCTCAGCACGTCACACTTTGCTTGTATTGATTCCAATGTACGAGAATAGCGTTTAGCCTTCACCCGGGTTGTGGCAACAGTCCAAAAAGAAAAATGGGAATGATTTTCTTCACAATAAGCGGGTAAAAACCGATTTTTCAGTTTAAAGAGAGAGAGCTGATGACACAAAATAGATAAGCACCTGTCTCATATTTAATTCAAGTACCTAGTCTTAAGATTTAAAGCTGAATTCCATATAATAATTCTTTCAATATTCATGGATTAAAATCTTAAATGTTTTGATTTTAGTGCAAGAATAACGTTGAATAAATTCTATATGTGAATATTCAAAGTTGATTTTTTTTTAGTTGAATTTGAATCTGGAGGATTACTAACAGAAATGCTGCTGATTTTTTAAAAACTTACAGAAATTAAATATTTATTGAGTGTAGAACATTGCCCCTTATCAAACACACTTAACTAGGTTAGGATGTGTTTTAGACTATCTATTATTCTATTAAACTATCTATTATATTATTATTCTATTTAGACTATGTATTTCTAAAATATCTGACCTAAATAATTTTTTTTTTTTTTTTTTTGAAATTCTGAGGCGTCGAGTAGGGAAAGAGGATTGATACGTCTTGACAAATCAAATAAACAATAAAATCCTAAAAGCTACCTACCAACTACTATTTCAATGAGAAGAAGATAAAATAAATTGAGGCGTCAAAAGGCGAAGAAGATACAATTTTAATCAATGGTGAGCAAATCAAAATAATATAAATAAAGAAATAATAAAATAGAGTTAAAAACTGCTAAAACTTTTTAAATTTTAGTTCGAAATGCATATTACATAGAAAGATTCATCCTTTTCCTGTCTTCTTTTTCGGCCGACTCTTTTCACATAAAATAATTTATAAAAAAAAAATGTTTAAGTTTTTTTTTTTTTTTTTTTTTTTTTTTGTAGAATTCTGGATAAGATAAAATGGTATTCGCCTTTAATAGTCAGGTTTTTTCTATTATAATCAAACTTTTCTCTCGTCGATTTTACTGACAGAGCTCAGGATATTGCGTATTTTACTGACAGAATTCAGGATATTTCGTAACTCCAGACACGAGCTTAAAATCAGAACTGTCAGGGTAAAATACCGGACATATGATAAACCTTGATACAGAAAATATACCAATTTCCTGTTTTCTTATTTGGACAAAATAATCTAAAAAATATTTTCTATTCCAAAAACAAATTACAGATGGAATGAAAATTTTAAATATCAACTGGAATTTTTACATATACAAACATTAATTATTCCCTTATTTTACGCCAAGGCAAATTTGTTGGAACTTCTGATGAAAGCAGGTTTCTAAATCATGCAGTATATTGGAATACATAAAGGATATAAAAGATGTAATAAGCCAACGGAATTCATTCTGAATTTCGAACTATTAACAAAATATTAACAACAACAAACTAAAAATATATTTAATTTGATTTGATAGTCGCCATCACCGATTGTATATTGAATAACAATTTTAACCGCCATTAAAAATTTTATTTAATTTTCACAAACTAACGTAATTTTTCTAGAAGAATTTGTCACATATGTGCAATCTATTTAATTAAAAAAAATTAAAAATCAAAGACACTGATACTAAAACATAAATCAGATTTTTTTAACTTCTCCAGAGAATTGATAGCTCAAAAAAAAAAAAAAAAAAAAAAAGCCGAATGCAAAATAAACGCGAGCGCATTTTTTAGTTCATACAGCGATACTTTCAGCCATTGAAATTTATAAAAAAATCTATTCAACATTCGTGAAAAGAAAATATATGCTTTCTACACTAAGGAGGATTCACTCAATATTATTTCAATATAAAATGCTTGCACTCAGTAATTAAACTATCTACATATCTACATTTTTAATAAACACGATTTTCTATTTTCTGTTATATAAAGGATGGTGACTAAAGTAGCTTTGTTCACAACTTGAATGGGCTATAAGGGGAAAGTGTTAGATTCCACGGCAAAAAACAATGCTAGTTTAATTTTCACACCCCACACACTGTTCGCATGCAAAACTTGCCTCTGCAGAACTTCCTTCAGACTTCACAAAAGGACCGAATAAATCAGGTTTTGATGGAAAGGACTGCGTTTGTTTCTCTTCTTTAGTAATTGGATGGTAAACTTCGGATGAAGTCTGACTCACTGTTGATGTTGGCCTCGAACTAGAAGTTTCGGACATAAAACTAAGAGAGTCCTAGTTAAGAAGACGGTGAATAGTGTTTGTTAGATGTTGCAGTAGTTTTTGAATTTCCGATGAAGTATATGATTTACTTAAACTAAATTAATGAATGTTATAAGAGTATTAATATGCCCTACTCAAAGTATATGTGTTCCAGTTTAAAGCGCCAAAGGAAAAAAAATAATATTAAGAACACCAAATTTTTGCAACATTTCTGAGTATGGGAAATGAATGACCCTCAAAAAGTTCCAAAAATGGACAACTAATAGGAATAGTTTCAAGGACAATAGTTCAATGGAATAGTTTCAAATGCAAACATCAACTAATCATCATTTTATAGTAATTCTATCAACATCATATTGAATAATAGATTATGAATTGTAAATGACTAAATGCTGGTGTGAAAATCTGATTATCTATTTAATTAAAGACATTTAAGGTAAAAAAATTTAATTTTTACCTCATTGTTCCGAATTTTTTTCCTTATATTGCTATTTTTTCTTATGCCATTCATTGTCCCATGTGCTCATATGAGCACAACAAAGATGTGACGATTACACAATAATTTTAAAATTAAATAATCTTTTGAAATATCAGTTTTACAGTTGATGTTCATTACCAATCAAATTTACTACGATTTTACAAATCAGCGAATGGAATGGTATGGGAATTACCAAATAGGAAGCAGAATTTAATTGAGATATTTATTCTCTTATAACCTCTTCGTTTGGTGGTGGATCTCAAGAATCTACTTAAGATATACATGATACTCTTGAATCAAAGTTACATCTACAAAATGTAATGTATTATTGCGTGCCATATCTATGTCACTATAATGATTAGCAATCCCGATTAAGCTGAAATAGTCCTGATTATAATTTCTTGGAATCAAAGCTGCCCTGTTTCAGAAATAATATTCAAAATTTCCTGTTTATTTTTTTAAACGTATAATTTAATAATTCATAAAATTTTAATAAGATATATTTTTAATATCTAATTAAAAATAAATATTTTTTAAATTTAATATAAAATTAATTATTCCTTATGTTTAAAATAAATATTTAATTAAAAAAATCTAACTACTGCAGAATTTCTCTTCTCTTTTTTTGTTACGTGTAGAACATAGAAAATTTACTTGAGTGAATAATCTCTATCCCATATCACAATTCCCTTGAACATAATTAAATTGTGTCTATAAATATGTGCTATCATTAATGCTAATAATTAAGCAACTTAGCTCAGATAAGATCACGGTTTTCAATTTAATTGTCCTGCCTTCACCTCCATTTCACTAACGATTGGAGGATACGAATTACAGTTGAGGAATTCTGACTGTGTCAGTAACACCATATTCTACCATATTTTATAAATTTGATCAATGTAAATTGTCTAGCTAACATCAAAAAGAAGATATCTAGCATCAGGTGTATTATGTGTGTGTCTGCGTGTTTCTTTCATGCCCTTTTGACCACCTCCATGGCAGTCGATTTCTGGTTTTAAAGATGTTGATTGTTAAGCTTATTCTGCAGAAATCTAGCAATCACGAATTATTTCTTCAATGTCACCGTAAAGTTAATACAAAAATATTTTGTCATCTCCGCATTCCAAGACGATAGCGGCATCGATAATTCTACGTCTCTGCATAAGTCTGACCATCTGCATATCATATGATACATGCAAAAATAGCGGATTCGTAAGATTTGATTGGTTCATCCATTGACTGTGGAATTGCTTACAGATTCACCGAACTGATTCCTGTGAGTCACCCTGTTTTTTTTAACGTAATAAATACCAGAAAATATTTTATGCATTTTATAATGTTTATTAAATTTCTTATATAATCACGTCCCAAAAATCGCCAGTTTTTTCATATGCATAAACAAATGAATTAGGCTTATGAAAAAAATTAATAATTTAATTTAATAGTTGCATTTAATTTTTAAAAGTTTACATGAAATTTGTTAAATTATAAAAGCCTATCAGCATATTTTGTTTTCAGAAAGCTTTATATTTTAAATGTGTAAATATTCAATCGCTTCGTATATCTAATTTGCATATTTTTTAAATGCTTTTCTCAGTTTGCCTCAGTTTCTTGACTTTAATTCGAAAAGATTGTGTGAGACAAGAAATCAAACTGTATAAGTATGATTTACAGTCATTTCGTAATTTAAAAAATAATATTTTATACATAAAATTAAACCCTTTCTAAATATCAGAAGCAAGTCTCAATAATTACACATCGATTATAAAGTTCAATAACATTTTGAACAAAATCATAATTCCATTCATAAAAAAAAAGGAATTTAGCTAATACGAACATCTTTAATTCGAATTGTCGATTCTTTGAATTAAATTCGAATATTCTCCGATGCCCTACATTTTCCATTAAATTAAAATTAAAACAAATATGGCACAAATATACCTAAATAATTAAGTACTACCTGTTGTCCTAAATGATCGTAAAATAATAATTTTAAGTTTTATTTTGCAACTTCTAAACACAAAAGCCGTACATTGTTTTTTTATTAAAATTGCGTTTCCCTAAAAATATCATTTTAAAATTACTTAAATAAATTTCAATTTCGAATTACTTTATTTATTAAAAAACTATCTACTTACTAATTTTATATTATTTATTAGAATTGTTAAATATTAAAAATAATTAATTACTGCTATTTTTAGATAGAGTTTTCATAGAATCCAATTTTTGGAATGTAACGAAATTTATTTCGAATTAGCCAAGTTTCACTGAAGATAGAAATAGAATGGCTAAACACCAAATTATGCTATTGTATTTTGAAAAACTAAGTCCAAAAAATCATCTAAATTTTATAAATGAAGGAAACTTCAAACTGAATCAAATTAAATTAATAATATTATTTTAAAAGTTTAAAGTCATTTGACTATGAAAAAAGTAACATTGAATTTCGAGCTGTAATTTTAAACTGATCTCATAGTTTGTATCAAAACCAGAAGTGCATATTGCAATTCGTTATCTTACCTTACTAGAAAAGGACGGGAAGATGGATTTCTGAAAGAAATAAACATAAATTGTTAGGATGGATATTTAAAATCATTACAATTATTCATTAAGCTTTAAAATTTAATAAGCAATTATCATAAGTCATATTATATCTATCTATATATATATATATATACATGATTTTAATAAGTCAAAAAAATGATGAAAGAATTTCTTAAATGACTATAAGAATTTGTAACTTGCTTTTTAAACACAATTATTTAGATAAGTACACGCAATAGAAACTCATTGTACAACAAAAAAAAAAAAAAAAAATCATTTAGGGCAGTTATCAATTGTGAAATGTATTGAATGAAAAAATGTATTGAATTGTGAAACTAAATTGACTAATTTAGTATAAGAGGGACCTCACAATGTGCACTGTCTGGGACCGCAAATATACTTTAATCCGCCATTGCTTCGCACGTTAGAGCAACAGGAAAATAAGTAATTTAAAACAGCAATTAAAAATACAAAGAATAATACCATTACACGAGGTTGCAATGCAAAACTTAAAAAAAAAAATGCTGCATGAACATTTCTATTTAATTTCATAATGAAATAAAAAAAATTGTATATCCTGCAATATTTTCACCAAACTGTCCCACTAAGGAAAACATAATTTTTTTAATCTATGTAGTTCACTGCGTTAGGTTCTAATAGCTATTAGCAGAAGAATGATAAACATGCTTGTTTATCATTCTAATAGCTATTATTAGAATGATAAACAAGCATGGCTCAAAAAGTCCATTTTTACAAATCGGATTACTAAAATGTAGGCATTTATAAAAACTTGGCTTTCGATATATTTTTTGAAGAATACTACTCATTTCTTTGTGCATACTCCATTTACAAGGAAGAAAAAGAGTCAAATATCCACATTTTGAAGGAAGCAGGCAAAATTTAAATTTTCGTGTACCTATGACAGCTACGCATACATTAGGTCCCATTACATATTGTCTCACATGATTATTGGAGAAATACTTACGCTTTTTTCCTTCTTTGTGGGATCAGCTATAGGACCTTTAGCTTCCTCGACTCGCACGCTTTCACTCACTTCCGTGAAAACGGTTTTCTGGACCAAATGAAAACAGGAAGATGAATATGAATATATATATAAAACCATACTTAAAAATAAAAATGTTTTAATTTCATTAATTATACAATTAGAGTTTTCATGAAAACATCATAAAAAGTATGTAGTTTTAAATGATATAGCACACACAAAATAACAAACGATATCCTTTCAAATAATATTAGAAATAAAATCTTTCGTATAATTTTTAAGACTTAACCATTAAAAATAGAATCCACTCAGCCAATCAATAATTTAATCCAAATCTATATATTCAAAGCCTTTTTCTTTTATCTCACATCTATATTTTGAAATAATTTATAAAAAGATTTGTCATTTTTTTGTAACAGCAATTTCAAATGCAAGGCAAGACAGAAACTATAAACATATTATATTTTATTTAATGTCATTTGTAAATAACATATACAAAAAAAAAAAAAAAAAAAAAAAAAAAATCAGCCACTTAATAATTTTATTCAAATTTATCTTTATATTCAAAGCCCTCCCCTACCCCTCCCCTTTTTTTTAAATCATACATTTATATTTTGAAATGTTTTATTACAATATGTCATTTTTTTTGCTACAACAATTTCAAATGCAAGGCAAGATAGAAACTATAAATATATATTTTATATTTTATTTAGTATCATTTGTAAGTAAGCTAATCGATTTTTTTTGTATTCTTTTTCACATTACGGAAGATATATGTATTATTTTGAAATAACTACTATGAAAAATAACTAAAACGATCATTCACAAACTTTCTGGAACATGGCATACGAACCATTTTGTTCCATTTGGAGATAATCCAAAACCTAAAACTCAAATCAATATTAGTTCATTTAACTCTACAGCATTCATATGGATGAGGTAGAAGAAAAAAAGTAATTTATTTATTCGGATCTAAAAGTAGAGCATGAAACATTTTGACTAGGGAACGAAAAAAAAAAAAAAAAAAAAATACAAACGGCATTATTAGTAAAAAGCACTGTAACTAAATATATAAAATGATTAGAATTCTACTATCATGTTCCAAAAGTCGAAAGGCGAAAAAAAACCCTATGATCATAAGCCCATTAGATCGATCTGCGTATGCATTTCAAAAAAAAAGAGGAAAAAAAAGGGGGGGGGGTAAACAAATGCAGTTAAAACAGAAAAAGAAAAGTAACATCTGTTACCTACTTTATTATTTTGTTTTTACCACAGAGCTATTTATCTCACATTAATATATTCATATTAAAATATTTATGAAAATTCAATTCTACTGACTGCATTCTTTTACTACTGAAATTTCTAAATATGCGAAATGATTGCAAGTTATTTCATGATAGTGGCTGAATTATGTTTTTACTAGAACTTCGATTATTTTCCTATTTCATTCATCTTTAGAACAGTTTAACATCATATCTTATCGTCATAAAACAAAGGACAATTGTAAATTATGTCCCTTTATTCCTGACAAAATATTAGTTTTCGTGTTAACATGAATAACATGAGGCGCCCGTAGGCCAAATCAGAAATCTGCCTCTAAACACATTTCATTAAAAAAATTAAAAAATAATAATAATAAAGAAAAGTACATGTCCAGTATTTCGCTGCCAATTCAGAATTTTTACCCAGCGAATTTGCAATATTTCAAAGCAACATTAGAAGTTGATGCAAAAGTTTGAATTTAACATTTCTAACCACAAATAAAAATATATATCTTTATTAATTATTTGAACGAATATATAATTCAAAATTTTAAGTAAGCATGACAAGTATGAATTTAAACATAAAATATGAACAAAATTTTGAGAAATGATACATATGGAAGTCAAATGTTCGGCACGTACGCTACTTTTGACAAATATCATGGTTGAATAGTACAAAATTGGTTATAATTCAGTTATAATAAAACCATTACTTTTCAATTAAAAATACTTTTAATGCAATGTAACTTGCAAATAGTCGTTCTGGATGTAAAGAAGTACATCGAAAAATCTTATAAATGGTTAAAAAAAACACTAGACAGTACTTATTCAACAGATACCAAGTCAATATCTAGTCAATACTAGTCCCGTCAATGCCCAAGAGAGATAGCTGCGAGGTACCTACTAGTGCATTTTAACCAAATGAAGTTTTTAATATACGACATTTTGCAGAGTGAGAGACGATGTTTATCACAAATATTTATCGAAATTCTCACATAATAAGCGTGTGTGTTTCTAATTTTCAAAATTTTAAAAATCCTTGATTTTCCATATTAAAATTTGTTTTTAACTGCGACAGAGGTGATTTCAATATACATGCAAAGATAAAAAGAAATAAATATTACAAAGAAATAAAATTAAGTAATGAAAACATAAATTAAGTTAAACAATGTGAACATAAATTAAGTAATTAAAAAAATGAATCAAGTGAAATGAACAATGAAACAGAGGAAATTAAAAGTAGAACAGAAGATGAATGTAGTTAATGGTCAGTAAGAAACATGATAAAAATAATAAAAAATGCATTAAAAAGAAGGAGAAAAGAAAATAAGTTCACCTCTGTTGTTTCTCCTGTCTCTTTGATAGTTTTTTCTTTCTCGATCTTTGTTTCTTTAATACGCTCAAATTCTGTCACAGTTGGTTCAACTGTCTGTTTAAATACAACGGTTCGTTACTACAATGAAAATTGACCAAACCATTCCAACCGAAGATATAAACATCTAAGGTTGAAACAAAAGCTGTGGAAATGTTTCCATTTTTTGGTTGGTTTCTGTCACAAGTTATAGGTTGTTTCAGTAAATAAATCCACAGCGTTTTCGGATTTTACACAGAATTTTGTTTTTATCATGTTATAAAAGTAGATATCGCAAAGACCCCACAAATTTTAAATGGGGGACATAATTCATATATAAAAAAAATGCAAATTTAAAAATAAAATAATAAATATAACATAAATGATGCGCAAATTTAAATAAAAATATAAAAGCATAAAGTAATAATTCACATTCTCAAATATTCATTGTTATATGAATGGAAAATATAATTAGATGTTAAGGATCAGTATAGTCACAATATATATATATATCAGTCCTAAAATATAAAGATATTTAAAACAACTGCACCATTTACAAACGACTAGAAACAGAAATGTAAAAGATTTAAACAAACCTTGTAAACGGAGATAGAAAAAATTTAAACTCAATACAGACGGAAAGTTAAAGCTTTGCTTCTATACACAGTAACTGCACCATGTGACTTCCCTTGGTCATTAGGATAATAATTAAGCAGTAGTCCATTTCACTGCCGTATAAAGCATTATAATGGACGCCGCTTAACATGACGCGGTAAATATTATCATCCTCTTTATATTATCAAAATCCTCTGTTCCCGAATTAGCGCATTCAAATGTGCGTAAAAATATTTGTTTATTGTGATCACTACTTCGCTTAATGTTAAAGTTTTGAAGAAGATGTAAAGAAAAAGATAATTTAATCGTAATTATTATTACCTTTTTCGGTTAGTTTTCCTAGCCAAAGTTCGAAATGTACGCGAAAATGCCTACATAAACAAAAGCATAGTTTGCTTCTGTTCTTTCTTGAGAAATTGTTTCTTTTAATCTTTAAACATATTCATCTCGTAAATAATAAATTATCATAATCTCGTGCTAATTTAATATTTTCTAAGATTAAACTATTTAGATGCAATCATCTGACTAATTAGCATAAGATTTCGGTATTTCTGATTCGAGTCGTAACTACTGTGCAATATGCAAATGTAAATCTGTATGTACATGTAAATCAATCGCGTGATCGCCATGAGATCATATAAAAGCGGATGCCAGCTTTTGTAAGGATATATCCGAATCCATTCTCCCGCTCCCTGGCTTGCTTTTCGCTCTAGCGACGTTTGTTTGCTACGAGTTTCAGAAATGTCTGAGAATAGACAATATAATACTTTCTGTGCTTTTAAAATTTTGTTAAAGTAACTTCTTGATTTTATATTTTCTGTTCAACCTTAATGAATAAATCCCGTTGATGTTTTTAAAAGGATGTTGATCTCCAATCAATGAACTTTTGAATCCTTTGCATCGTAAGTAGTATTAGTATGCGATTAGATGAACTTTTAGACCACTGCGTGATATTAGAGTTTCTTCATAATTAGATGCAGCCAATGCTACTCGTCATTTCATAAGAAGAAATTTTAACAGAAGAGAATTGATCGATGCTTCAATTTTAATCAACTCAACAATTGACAATAGTGGAATTTCTTATTTCATAAATAAGAAAGTAAGACCAGGTAATGCATGTCGATCATTCTGACGGGTTGAATGTGTTGAAGAAAACCCTTCAAGGAACGCCAAAGGGTGTCAAGCTCTTGATGTCTTGAAATGTGGTGTGCAACAAATACAAGTGTGAAGAATATATATATATGAACTGCAGAGAAATAATTGTCGATAACCCATGATTAACACATTTATAATTGTTATTTTATAAATAAATTATAGATAATTCTGATATAACTCTTTTTATTTTTTTTTTTCTCTTGGTGCTATAAAATATAGCTGAGAAAGAAGAAACAATACATGTTGCTTGACAGTGACACGTAAGAAAATCCTCCAAAGAACGTCGAAATGTATCAATCGAGTAACGTTATCAAAATTCTCAAGTCACGAAGTGATCATATGTAGCGACAGTCATTGTATTTACGCATATTATCAATGCATTCATTTCTGTAAGCAAAGGTTAAGAGTAAGTCCACGACGCATACCAATGAAATGAAGATTCAAGAAAATGATTTAAGAAGATTTAGATAATGATATGCAGAATATGCATATGAGTATCGAAGATGCGCATTAATCTTTAGGATATAATTCATAGTATCTGACATGAGATGTATTACAGCAGCAAAGTTTGTTCATGAAACTAAGGGAAGTCATGCTAAGCAAAAAAACTAGAGTCTCAACAAATTTTTTAACTTTTTAATGCATCGGGGTTAGCAGTTTTCTTCCAATTCCCTTTCACAAGAAAAGTACGCCCATTTGTAATTGATGCAATTGTTTTGAATAACCTTGGATATGTTTTGACAAAATAAATAAATGAAATAAAGAATCAATGATCATGAGCGCCATAAATACGAAATCAATTAAGTTTATTCATTTATGAAGGTTTTCAAAAGTTTAATGATGGAAGGGGAAGGAGTTTGGAGTTACTTCAAATGTTTGGGGGTAACTCTCCTTGCTCCCCCTCCGTTTTTAAAACATGCTTGGCACTTACCAGAAAATATTAAATTTAGTTTTAAATGATAAAAAAAGAATTACATGTGTTCCGACATTTTTATGCATTAAAATTTTTACTCCTTTCTTCAGAGATTTTTTTGAGGTGGGTTGGGGGAGAAAAGTAATAATATTTTGTATCGATTACTAGCTTAAGTGCAAATATTTAACAAGTATAAAATAGTGATTATCAATAATCGATAGAAATAAGTAAATAATAAATAAGCGCTGCTGCATTAATTTTATGTCAACTATATCGAAACCATTTGCTTATATCCAGTGTCTTGCTCAGAACCATCTGAAAACAATATTCTGGATAGCATACGTTCCAGCGATGCAATCAACTTTAAATAAAAGCAGTTGTTATTTACTTAATATTTAATTGATATTTGAATGAAATTAATTATTGCTACTAATTACATATAGCAACGTAAGGATTTTGTAATTCATGGCTATTGTCTTGCAGATTTAGAAATTAATAAGGATATCTGTTTCTGAATAGTATACATTGCACATAGCAATTAAAAATTTGTTGTTTTCAGGTCAACTCAGATAAACTATAACAAATGGACATTTCGCTTTAAATGACATGTAGTTTATTTTGGTATGGACTTGGTAATTTTGAGTTCATGGTCAGATGGCGAGGACACTACCTAAATCGTCACCGTTTTTCCAAAATTCTTCGTAACATACTTGAGAAGATTTTTTTTTTTTATCTAACTTGATATAACGAGCCAAAGTAAATCTTTGGTTATCAAGCCTCAAATCCATAAGTATCCGGTTCAGAAACCGAGACTCTGGTCTCGACCAAGAGTTATGATGAATAGTTAATCAAATAATTCACATCCTATTTTGTATAACATTATAAATTTCCTTTTAGGTGATCTTTCTACTTAATTGCATACGAAGTATTGCAATCGTCGAAAAATTCGAATTCAGAGTTATGTCAGTCCATCCATCTGCTTGTGCACACGATCATTTAAGAAATGTTTTGAATAAGACGGATGAGATTTGATATATGAACTTAAGACCAATTTTGCATATTTCAATCAAATTATGAACGACATCCTTTAGAAGAAGTCTGTCTGTCTGTCTAGTCGAGTACAAGTGAACTCAATGTCTACAAAACGTAAAAAGCTAGATTTAGAAAATCTGATACAGAAATTTTCGCACCTAAAATGTAGATTTTTATTAAATTTGGAACTAAATCTGTCAAAGTGTTGACACCTGCCGGTCTGTACTTTCTTTCGCAAGTATGTAAATGAAGTGATTTCAATCAATGAAATTAAATCATTCGACATGTAATCTTGTGACTACAACTGTAGATTCGAGTCGAATTTTGGTTTAAGTCAGTTATTAGAGAGGCATCCAAAATACCAATTTGCACGAGAAATTCAATAAAGAATGCTATATTCACCGAAAACCTGCATTCTGTAATTATTGTTCGCCAATGGCATGTAAATTATTCGCCTTACTCAAACTCCACTTTTATGCGGCAAGGGACTTTTATTGGAGAACATTCGGTTTGGTTTGGTTATATTAACGTCCCTTTTGAAGCAACAATAGGGCTATTTTGGGACGGACCTCGTAATTTTGAACCGCGGTCAGATGACGAGGACGACACATGAATTGGCATTCCCCCCCCCCCCACTCCACACCAGCGGGAGGACGTTTGGTCATGACGGATTTAACGTGCAACAGACCCCCTTACACGACGGTTCTTCGGTGGAATCGGGTCACGAACCTGAAACCCTCTGGTTCCGAAGCCGAGACCTTACCACCAGGTCACCACGGCCCCTGGAGAACATTCGGAAAAATTAAGGAAGATCACTCTCACCGATTCAAAAATAAAATACTGTGTACGATAATGGAGTTTAAAGCCTCATCCTAGAGGGATAATCAATCTTTTTAACCTGTAAAACGGGTGGGCTAAACCTCCCTAACATAGCTTACTTATTTCCATAAATGTAAAATTATATAAGACTAAACAGTAACTTAAAAGTATATATTGGGAGAAAATTCGAATAAAAAAATGAATAGTCATTTAATCAAAATTTCGTAAAAACAAAATATGTAATGAATTTAAATTAAATTTTTATGGTCGAATCATGCAAAAATAGATAATAAAGAAGCTATTATGCTCCTCGTTCATTTTTCTAAAATAGATTTATGGAGATAATCTCTTTTAAATCAAATAGACAAATATATATATATAGATATATATAATGATATTTTAAACTCTGATTTCAATTTAGTTAATTTCCAAGATTTTATCTTAATTTAGCCCATAATAAGTTCATTCACTTATTTCTTGATCCAATTCCACTTTCTCTACTTAATTAATTCAAGAGAAGCTATGTGAAATTGCTGAATCGGCTAAAAGCCTAACTTTCCCACACTCCGCGTGAAGAGACAAAATATCGTTGATGAGGCAAATTCTTTTTTAAAATCTCCCTGTGTTTCCCCTACCTTGTCCGCGCGTGTAACGAAAATCCCTATTGAAATCTCATTATATATTAACACTATGAAGAAATATTTTCCCTATCAATTTCTCTGGTTATATAAGACCAGGGATAAAATGTCCAAGAGCTTTTTCCTCATTCCTTTCTGTGTCGCTCTGTGTGCGCATCGCTTGTACATATGCCTGCTTTTTCAAAATGAAATAAAACGACGTCACGAAATCAAAAGTATCTTCACTGTCTTCAAAACTGCATCATGCTTCACATAAAATAATGTTACATATATGTGTAATGATATTTTAAACTCTGATTTCAATCTAATTAATTTCGAAGATTTTATCTTAATTTAGCCCATAGTAACTTCATTCTAAAATATTCTCTTATTTCGTGATTTAATTCCACTTTCTCTACTTAATTAATTCAAGAGAAGCTTTATAAAATTGTTGAATCGGCTAAACGCCGACACTTTCACACGCTCGGCTTGAAGGGGTAAAAATTGTCCAGTAAGCACATTCTTTTTAAAACATCCCTGTTTTCCCTTACATGTGATTGACATGCGTCAGAAATCCCTATCAGAATCTTAATAATATATTAGCACTATAGAGAAATATTTTCCCTATCAAAATCTAAGGTTATATAAGACGAGGGATAATTTATTTCTTGCTTCTTCCCCACTTCTGCTTTTTGTGCTGCGTTGCGTTGTCCACGCCTTCTTTTAAATAACCATACTTTCCCGATGGATTAAAAAAAATTTTAAAATGTAAAAAATCTTCTCACTGTCTTCGAAACTGCATTCTGCTTCACATAAAATAATACTTTATATTATATTATATTATATATATATATATATAATAAATTCGAATCCTGTCGGCTCTTTAATATGTAACATTATTTTATGTGAAGCATGATGCAGTTTGAAGACAGTGAAGAGATTTTTTTACATTTTTAAATTCTTTTTAATCCATCCGGAAAGCATAATTATTTACAAGCAGAAACGCGGACAAGACGTCCGCCACAGCACAAACAAAAGCCGAAGTGGGGAAAAAAGGCCGAACTAAATTATCCCTTGCCTTATATAACCTTAGATTTTGATAGGGAAAATATTTCTTCACAGTGCCAATATATTAATAAGATTCTCATAGGGTTTTCTGATGCATGTCAATCACATGTAAGGGAAACACAGGGATCTTTTAAGAAAGAATGTGCTTACTGGACATTTTTACCCCTTCACGCCGAGCGTGTGAAAATATCGGCGTTTAGCTGACTAAGCAATTTTACGAAGCTTCTCTTGAATTAATTAAGTAGAGAAAGTGGAATTGGATCACGAAATAAGAGAATATTTTTAGAATGAAGTTACTATAAGCTAAATTAAGATAAAATCTTGGAAATTAATTAAATTAAAATTGAGAGTTTAAAATATCATTACATATATATATATAACAAAAAAATTTTTCGGTTTCAACCCATTTGAAGTACTCGTCACGTCAATCTAACGAGAAAATAACAACCTTTCAGCTTCAATTGAATCGATTTTCATCACCCGGTTCCTTCACATTTAAGAATAGTCGGTCATACACATGTGACTCATAACACATTGACCCCGACTCAACCAAAGGTCAATGCGAAACATCATTTTATCACTCAAGATAAATTGGCCATGCGTAATATAAATTGAGCCGTGGAAATGTTAGTACCATATCTTCTACACTTGATAAAGGGTGGTGAAAGATATCGCTGCTGTTTTATGTTTCCCCCAGATAATCTTTTCCGATTATAAATATTTATTTATGATAGGTAGAGGCCTCCGTATAGATTTGTATAGAATAAAGTATCCAGCTCAGAACATGAGTGGACAAAGAATTAATATTAAATGTTTCAGATTGCATGATAAAATATCATATTCACTATCATTATATATTAAATAGATTAACTCGTAAATTATTGAGATATGTCTGTCCAGGAAAATATCCTCGTCATCTGACCACAACCCATAATTGCGAGATCCATCCACAAAAACCCTCAATCAGTTTAAAATTTTCTAACTAAACAACTACAACTCTCATAATGTCAATTCGGACAATAACATTTAAAAACTAAAAAAAATGTTTTAGAATATACATGTTTTTCTTAATAACTTTCTAGATATAACAGTCATAATACTTTTATCGGTACGTAAAGTTATATTTGTGTAAGTTTATTTAAAATTTTCCTGAATGCAAATTCGGATTTTCGATATTACATTACAGTATTTTATTCCTCTGTAAACCAGCCATGCTGAAATTGGTGCAAAATATGTAAAAAAATTGAAAATCAATTTTTTAATTATGTAATTGCGAGAATTTTATATTAGGGAAAAACACCGATTACGAAAACATATCAAAAACACTTAATTATATTTAAAACCTTATACTGAGAGGAAACATCTAATTTATTTAAGAAAACTGATTTTGTTGAGAGATCGAAAAAACATTTTCTTCATACATTACTATTACTCTACAATTTTATAATCTAATTTGCTAACACGGGATTCAAAAGTTCTAAATTTCAAACGAATGGAAAAGTACTGGCCAGATACATAAAAAAAAAAAAAAGAAGAAGACAGTTGAAATATTTTTAGTACCAAGCCACATGTAATTCTAAGAATTTATATTTAGCAAATAAATTCGACATTCAAAGATAATCATCACGTTTTCAGAAATCATTTTAACTATATATCTAAAAGTGTAAGGTGACAAGCTGAAATCCTTATTGTTATCAATAATTTTTTGTGACTTAGGACGAATTGCAGTTCCAATAATTTCAAAAGCATTCGTGCTTAAATCTAATAAAAAATCTGTAATTACAGACAACTGTATTAAAAATGAGGCTCTTGACCAATAATTATTACAAAATAATGATAACTTAATAGCGAAAAAAGTGAATCTTTTCTGTCAAAACAGATTTACAAATTTCATTTTTCTTCGTAATTGAAAAAAAAAAAATGCGTTTCGAAGATGAACATGAAATAAGTTTCATCTTTTTTCTTTTCTATAAGAAATATCCATAACTTTTTATTAGATAAAATTATTTCCTATTTTATGGATGTGGTAATAAACTCAGACAAAAAAATAATAAACTTAGCCAAGAATAGAAAAAAATGGTAGTAAAAAATATGAGGTATCTTACTAATAACTATAACCACTTAGATTAGAATAAGAAATGTCTCCACAAAATATATTATTGTTTAAGCACCGAGCTGAAATTCTATATTAACTACGTTCCATCCATTTAATGTACCTATAATTTCATCAAGATTTAGAATTACAACTACTCAAATATTTATCCGCATAAGATATAAAGTCGGCGAAAAATAAAGAAAACTTCACATAGAATTAAATCTTCTGTATCAATATACACACTTTAAATGGACAAATACGTCATTTAAACATTACTTCAAAATCCATTATTAATTTTCATAATATTCATTGAATTAACTAAAAATTTAGTTTGTTCTGGAAAAGAAATTGTAAAACATTAATTTAGAAACAGTACAGAGAAAAGTTATTCCTAAAAATAAACACTGACAGCTAATCTAAGATATTAATTGTAATTAAAAATTGAACCCGGAACAATCCGAATAAATGAATAACAGTCCTATGATAAAAGCGATAACTTACCTTATCATTCGAATTTTCTGTTTCTTCCAGTTTAACATTTTCCACTTTAATTGGTATTTCATTATTTTCTGCAGTTTTGCTGGGCAACTAGAATGGAAAAATAATTTAAATAACTCGTAATTATTTACAAAGCTCTTAATAAAGTAAAAACAATAATACAAATGCTACCATTAATGTTATAGTAGGCAATTCAACACAAACTACAAGTTAATTGTCAACAAAATAAAATTGATATACTGAAAATGACATATGTAAAGAAAAGCCAACAACTTCTTTAAAACAAATAAACTCACAATTAACCAGATAATACAAGTACATGAGCAATTATTGCTCATATATTTGTCACACACAAAAAAATGGAATTATTGTAGATAATATTGTTAACTATTAAAAAACTTTTCATACAAAATGCTAGATTCTTACTTTTATTTATTAAATTTTTTAATTATATTTATAAACTTAACATATTAGTGAAATTATACTACAACAGAGAATTGTAAAATAAATGCATTAAATGACACTTTTAAATAAAATAAATTCAGAATCCATGCATTCCAAGTACTGCTGAAATTGACCCTTTTTAATTGCTATTCTGATGTTAAAAATATTTTTATTAAATATTTACACAATACAAAAAGAGAAAAAATGACGTGTAACATTTTTTTTTTCTTAATACAATAAAAATTATTAGAAAATTAAGTAATGTGAAGCAACTGATTTCAAATAGTATAGTTTAAAATTTAACTTTCAATACATTGTTAATAACATAAATTTTAAAGAGTTTGCGTCAGTTTGTTTAGAAGTTCATTAATTCTGAACTGTGAAAAAAAATGGTATATTGTTTTGCTAACGGGACTCACTATCATACTATCGATTTCATGTCCACTAGAGTAAATTGTGTTTGCCATAGAAAACTCAAATAACTACGATTCTCTGAATAACAAACACATTAATTAAAATTTAAAACTAAATTTCAGAAACATAAGCATTAAAATTTGTCTATATATTTAGAGAAAATAATTTACATTCCTATTACGTAACTACATCCAGATATTCATTAATTCGTTGAGTACTGTAGCGCCCGAAATGTATGTTCAAGTGAAGTGCACCTAATAAATACCCCTGCGAAATTCCCATCATCTTGAGTTGACTAAGATTAACAGAATAATAGTAGCGAGCCCTTGGTTCGTTGAAGAAGTTTACGCAGGAAGAAGGAAATGTCGACCATATAAAAACTTCCGTAATTGACTTAGGCTATGCAGAATCCTGTATGTATTTATGTATATCATATCAACCCCTAAAAAATATGAGACATAACTATTGTTTTTGATAGAGAGAAGGGAATATGTCTATTTTTAAAAGAAAAATTCGGACGTTTCAGTATTTGCTGTTCTTTGGAATTAGACGGTAATTAGTAACATACGAAATAAGTTTTGTGAATAAATCAATTTTTTCTATAAGAAATCAATATGAGGGAATAAAAAATTTTAAGGTATCAATGAAATAGTTAAATCTCATAAGCAATTATTCATTTAATAAACCGAAACCATAGTCCAATTAACAACAGAAACTCTGATGAGATAATAAATGAGCAAGAATTAAGTTTTCTACTTCAACAAATGGTTTGAATGAAAAAAAATCCAAGCATCATCTATTAAAGAATGAGAAATATCATCTATATGAGAAAATGCAAGATCTCTTTTAAGTTATTCAAGAAAGGACGTGTCATATTGATATACGGCGTAATATCACTCTGTAAATGCGTGTCTTACTTAATGAAAGAAATTTTAAAAACAACATCAGATGCCGTAAGAGCTTTAACTTAAAAATAACTTGTTATTACACACGGAAGAATGGTACCATAGAAATGGTTTAGAAAGCCTTACTTGCAGACGGTTCCACATATAGTTATATGGAACCATCCCATATGCAGTTAGTTAATATTTCAAATGATTCAATGCATAATTATATATAGAGGAAGAAATAGTTTCCTCTGTAGAGATAACACTTATAGCTCGTTACAATAAGACCGTGTTAATACTTTTTGCTAGTTTAGAACAAATATTTTATGAAACTAATTCATTTATTAATGAATGATTACTATATAATAAAATCTAGTCCACTAGTCGGCTTTCGCAACCAACTGGGTTGTAAGAATTATTGATCGTATTCAATTTTAATAAATCTCTTATGCATAAGTTGATGTTGGCGATGACATCAAGAAAGTAGTTTTAAACATCAAACTGATAGGGGTTAATATTTACTATTTTAAAAGCCCTAAAGTTGTGTTTTTTTTTAATAGACTTACGCTAGTTCTGTTTATTGTGTAAATGAACTTTCCAAGCTTTTTAGCGGTGAAAAAAAATTATTGATAAATACTTTAAAAAACAGTGGAAATGATTTGAATTTTATTGCAACAGTGAAAAGCATTGCTCAAAATTACTTAATATTTTTAAAGAATTTTCAAAATCAAGAGCAAAAATGCACGATAATAAATTGGTATGACTAGATAACTTAAATTTCAAAGAGAAGCAATCATAAAAATTATTTTAATCAGCATTATTTTCAGAAATCATCGTGGTAATTACCAAAATCTCACTTAAATTTTAATTTATTAAAATTTCAAAAAAAAAAAATCATTCCGAAGTCCTATTTTTTTTTTTTTAAATATAAATAATCCAAATAAGGATGTTCGCAGTAAAATGATCTGGTTCTTTAGAAACCAACAGACATATAGATATAAACAAGCATTACTATTTTATTATTAGTACACACGGAGATGTGTTAAAAAGAATTAATGGATTATTGAAATAAGATAAATTTATTTAAAAATATTTTTGAATTTTAAATATATCCAAGAGCATCGATGCTCCAAACAATGCCACACAGTTCACAAACGAAAAATTAATTAAATTTGTCTCTACACTTTTTTAATATTAACTTTTTGGACTGTTTTACCCAAATGATTTGTACAGCACCCCTTGAGGGAAAATTGCTTCTTTTTTCAGTCAACTGTCCCTTTTATCTGGAACTAGTTACACGCCAGTCTGGATGTACACTCGTTGCCATGCCAACGGTCTGGGGCGTGTTCGGTTTATCCAAGGTCTCAATGGCTATCCTCAAAAGCATCTAGACTAAAGAGGAGGGCTTTTAACGAGGGCAGTAAACCAAAAGCCTCACCCTTTTACTAGTACTGCTTTCGTTTATGGTCAGCACGTGGGTCAAAATTTAAAATCTCTCGACTGTTCATCAATAGTTTTGGTTTATTTAGCACAAAATCTTTTTAACCGCCAGATGTAGAAGCATAAGTATATTAATAAAGTTTGTCAAAATTAAGGAATTGGGTTTTTTTTTTAAACCATAAACCATAAAATTTTTGTTATTTAAAAAAATTATGATAATATTTTGTTTGACTTAAATGCTATACAAAATGATGTCAATCCATGCTCAAGCTGGGACAGTTTTGAAATCTATTCTGCAAATAGGTGGAGGAAAAAGCATCAATGAGCAGATAGATTAAGACATGCACAGTTATATTTGTCATATGACTTTAAAGTCTAATTTCCTCCATTTGTAAATGTTTTTCAGGCAACGTGTTAAGAATATCAAAACATCTCCATAATAACATTATCAGAAACAAAGAACGCAGATTATTTCTCTCAGTATTGGTAAGTTAAGTATCAAGGTAGCAAGCAGATCATTTCTCGAACCTGCAATGTGAATTTAAAAACAAGACAAAAGGATATAATGTCTTTCTCGGATATGTATTTTTAAAGAAGTAGTAAATATAAGGACATAATTTAAGTTTGTATCAAAGACTTGCAATAAACTTTAACGCGCCAAAAAATGTTGCTTTTATACAAAAACAGATTGCTAACAAAAATTGTATGGATTTTTTTCACATTTTAGAATGAGCTTCCATTAATATACAAGTTCAAAAAGTACTTCCATATAAATAAATCTTTATAATTTATCATATCAAGGGCAATTAAACGGATCCAAGATCCAAGTAAAACTATCTCTTCTCTTCGCAAGAATTATAATCGAAAATAAAATAAAAATTATTTCTTTAGAGCGCTAGTTAAGCTTAGTGAATTATGCTTAAGGTCTGTTTTGTAGCTATATGAGAGCTATTTTGAAACAAACTTCATATGACTCAGCCGGCACTCCTTTCAGCTAATTTACGTGCCACACCCTCAGAGTATATTTAAATCCGGTGATTTAGCGCGTATCAATCCCGCTTAGACAACGATTCTTCGGTGGAATTTATTTTAAAACATAGAATCCTCCGGGCAAATGGCGGGAGCCTTACAACTAGGCCATAGCAGCTTCTCTAGTAGCTATCCTCTTCTCAAATGAGTAAAATTTTAATATCAGAAAATAAATAAAGGAACAAGTAAATATATAAAATAAAAATAAATATTTTTTCAATTTTATTTCAGAAAATAGAAACTATATTTCAATATCAGAAATATAGATTATTATACCGTCAATTACATGTAAAAGTGAACTTTAAATTATAAAATTTTAGCCACTTTCGGCGATCAGCTGTACACCTGTCACATTAACATTAGTTATATCAATCAACTTCAATGAACTACGCTTTATCACAAAAAATGATAGTACACAATAAACACACAGCATTTTTAATGGTTACCTACGCTTCCAATATTGTGGAAATAATTTGCGAAATTGGATCGGTTCTTAAAGTTGGCGGCAGAAAATTTAAAATTCGAAAGTTCTTCAAACTTAGACATCTCTTGAAAATGGAAAGTGGTAGGGCACTATTACTGAAAATGATTGAAGTATGGAGAGAGAATAAGCCTTCACAAAAATCGGAAAGTTAATAGAATAAATGAACAAGAATTTTTTTTCCACATTGGGAATGCATGGTGAAACGGTATTTTCGAGATTTTTCTGGAAATTGCAGATGGGTGGTGAAAGCAACCATTGATGACATATCAAGGGTTCATACGCCTTTGAGTAAAAAAAAAAAAAAAAATCAGCGGGACATATTTTCTGATTAAAATGCTACCTCCTGCATAAAATTGTGAATCATGGTCAAGACCTTGACCTTCAAGAGTGCTCAGATTTTTATTTTAAGAGTTCCGCTGATGACAGTATGGATTTCATAGCGTAATTAAAGAAATCGAATATGCATTTTGGAAGCCATTTTTTCACTGACTGAAATCAAAATTTGGTACAAAACTACAATTTTAAAAGAAAGGTAACACGCTAAATTACATTTACCTAAAGCGTTGCGTTTTTTAGTTTTCGTGTTTACATGCAAGTGAAAGCACAGACGACAGACGGTCACAAAGACTGATTTGTGTCAAAATTTTTTACGGATATGCACTTCAGATACTAAATATGTAAACCAAATTTCTTTATGTTTTGTAGTCATCACGTTCATTTCTACTCGAACAGCCTGTAAGACAACTTCCCGCGAATGAATTTTATTTAAAATTTGCCAAAAATCTAGTCTTTACATTTGCTGTAAAGACTAAATCCAAATTCCAAATATCTAGTTTAAAGCGTTTTTGAGTTATCCTGTTCATAGACAGACAGACATTATGCCAAAAATATGTTTTTCGAATTTAAGGAGAATTGAAACTTGGATATTCCTCAAAATCCCAAGTTAATTTTGTAATGATCACAATGCTCTCTATATTTCACACACCAGAGAATAAAAAGTATTGAATTGAAAATGAGTATTGCCGAAATAAGACCAAAGGTTTGGTTAAGAGAACGGTTCTTTGTTCCTGCCAATTATTTTAAAACTACATACACACATATATTGTTTTTAAATCTGAGTAAAACTGTAAGGCCCTCAAACTAAAATATATATATATATATATATATATAACAAACTAGAAACTAATCTATACTTATATAAAGCTCAATGTGTGTGTGTGTGTGTGCTGGCGCTCTACAGGCCAAACCGTTTGACCTACAGTTACCAAATTTGGTACATGTATACCTTGGAGGTCGGGAATGTGCACCTGGGGTCCCTTTTTTAAATTTTTAATTACAATTTTAATTATTAATTAAAAACTAACTTTCCCGCAAAAAAATCTTCATTTTCCCCACCGCCATATGAATAAGGCTTCAGGTTTTTTTTTCCCACGCTAATGAGGCTAGGCTTAAAATTTTTTGGCCGATTATTTAAAACGATTCTGTTTATTTTTTTAATGTTTTATACATTTAAAATTAAACATTGTTAATTAATCGATCTTTCAGATTCATTCTGAAGTACTTTTGAATTAAAATAACGCCGAATAAAGGAAATTAAAAATGTCTAATCTGCATAGCGTTATCCCAACTGGCGTAGAAAAATTTACGCATTTGCGTTACAATCTGGCGTTGAAAATTCACGCATGCACATTGTGTTCTGGTTGTTGACAATTATTGTCAACGGATGCGGACTTGGTTTAAATTATTTTTAAGCTAGTTGTATGTTTTTGTAATTAAATTGTATTTATGGTAGTTATATATTTTTGTATATGCTTATAGTTTTAAGTACATCGCTTTTTAAGTAGTTTTTTTAACCTGTTTTCGACCGATTATTTTAAACGATTCTGTTTATTTTCTTAGTGTTTGATGCATTTAAAACTAAACATTATTAATTAATCGATCTGCTCATGATAAATCTGAGAACATTTTGTTGACAAATTCTTGAGATATTATATAAATTAAGAAAGATATTCTTTAGTGCCCATAAAGTTTAAACGCTCAGCGACTCTGTTTTCAGTAATCATATTATAAAAAAATGCTTGGTTTCAGTAAAAAATATTATTGCATTAATTGCAGATTAATCCTTTCCACTTTAATTTAAGGCATAAATTCTACGGGTGCTAACAGAAAATTAGAGAGATACATATTACGTTATGACTGAAGGCCTTTATAATATTGTGAGTAAATTATATGACTATCAAAATTTGAAGTTTTATAATATTTTGATGAAAAAGCTCTTAAAATAGAAATTGCATAAAATATTTAATTATTAAAATTTTAACAAACATTAAAATGGGCGAACCGGCTGGTCGCCAAAGGCGGCTAGTACTTAATATTTTCATGGTATATCAATAATTTTAATGACTTTAAATAATAACTTTCATGGATAATGAGAGTTTTAGGCGTAGTTCAAGAATGGTTTTATATTAACTTCAATCGCGGATTTGAACTGGCATTCAATATGATGTTTATCTGATGTTTTCTAAATGGATAAACTCGTTTTGCTAGATTAACCTACAAATTCCCATCAAGACTGAGATCGTTGTTTATTTATAGCAAAGTTTCAACATTATATGATTCGTGATCGGAAAATTGATCTATTATTTAAATATACAGATGTATTATCTTGTTAATAGATCCATCCTTTCTCTACTAAGAGTTGCAATGGGAAATGATGATAGATAATAGTGCCTTCACTTTCCTCTAAATTCTTTCTTTTTTTTTTTTCTTTTTCAAAAATAAATGCCAAATATATAATAATGAATAAAAAGCAAAGCTCTGTGCCATCTAACTGATGATTTGAATTTAAAAAAAATAATTCCAGTAATGCTTCGAGCCATCGAAACTACTTTAATACCATTTTCTTCAAAAGAAAAATGAGATGCACTTTTTAGGTATCCTAAGCCATTGTTCTGCTCTTAAATTATAAATGCTATGTTTTGTGACTCATTAGTATAGAAAATTTAGAATTAGAAAATTTATATTGAATAACTACAATAATTATATTTTCTTGCAAATACGAATAATTTTAGAATATCAGAACATTCTGGTAAACAAAATAATTTCAAATTTTTATTGAGTGATAAAATTTTGGGTCAGTTGTAAACAATTTTACAGACAGACAACTCATTTATGATAAGGTAAAATTTTCAATTTGAACTTTTTACATGGCGAGTTTTATTTGTTTTGGTATTATTACGAAATTTCAATTAAAAAAGTATAAAGTGAGTAGTATTTTAATATAATAAACATCTCAATATGGTTAAAATAACTTAATACATAACATACATATTTAACTTAATACATTTAAGTTACATATGGTTAATATAACTTAAATAAATTAAATAAGTAGTTTTCAAGTTTTATGTGAACCCATAGTGCTTTTTTTTTATTTGGCCATTTTATTTTAGAAGAAAAATGCTCCAATGATACTTTTGTATGAATTTTTAAAAAGAATTTCCATTTTTCTTTATAATAAAAATTACAATTCATATCTTTTATTTTTTAGTTAATCAAAAGTATTAACTTTTTTCCTTAAAAGTTTTTAATGAACCTATATAATTTCAACATCAATGGTCTTTAAAAAACAAGAAACAATGAAAACTGAGTGAGAAAAAAAATCCAACAACAGCAGTGAGACTGACAGTCAAATAAAAGACAGAATCTACAACACTTGATTAGATTTCTGAACTTTAATTAGAAGACTTAAAACATTTAACTCTGAGTCACGAAACAAGCTTTTCAAGCCTCATAAAGCTTAAATAGAAGTCCGCAGGATAAGGAGCTTTAACTATCAACGTCTGGAATTTTCTAATTGGAGCAATAAGAAATTTATGCGTTAATTTGAAAGAATTCAAGTAATTACTTAGCTTGGGGAAATTGCTGTGAAGTGCTAAAATAGTTTTTTTTAAGTCTTTTAAAGTTTAAATAGTATTCAACTAATCTATAAGCCAAAACAACTAATAAAGAAACAAATATACAATTAAAATATCTCAGTTTTAAAGCAATTCAATTTTTTTTTTGAGATTAAAAAGGAAAGGTTAATGAAAAATCCCCCCCCCTAAAAAATTAAAAAACAAAATTAAAAAATTCGAAAATAAAATACTACATTCTACTCAAAAAGTAAACTAAAAAAAAGTGCTCAATGGGAATATTTGAACCGAAATTTCAAAATGAAAAGAGAAATAATCAAAGCAAACTAACATTTATTCTAAAATTCATGGCCATACAAAAATAAATATTTAAAACAGGCGAGCACTGTAACCTTGGTATCAACCGCTCTTCCAGATTTTCTCCGTTACGAAACGTGCTCTGTAACTGGCAGTCGATCGAGTTACAGATTTTAACCTCTCGTATCAGATTTCAAGAGGCATCTTTATTTTGACAAATATAAAACTCGAACAACTGTCAAAGTAGAGAAATTGGGGGTATTTCACATATTTCGGTATAAGGCAGCTTTTCTCTAAATAATGAAAAAATTTGATGTTTAATGTTTTCATATTACTAATGAGTAATTTATTTTTATAATAGTTAAATGGTCTTGAATTGGACTTTTTTATGTTATCATTCTTCATTAGACATCTATTTCCTTGAAAACTATATTTTATAAACAAGAATGGAGTGTAAAAAGGAAGATAAACTTTGTTAAAACAGATATGATGACTCAGCACAAAATTGTTCGCTTCTACTGATATAAAAAAAATTTCAATTAATATAAGCGCAAGCCAAAGTATTACACGAATCGCTCAAAAGAAAATGCTGTAAAATACAGTGAATAAAAATTAGGAAAATTAATGTTTTCAATACAATAATAAAATTAATATATAATAAATATTGTTAATACATATCGATCTAGATAAAAGTGAATAATGAGTTAATTCTTTAATAAACAAATAGAATATTATTATTCCGATTAAAAATTCTTAAATTCGGAAGATATAAAATAAAATGAATTTAAATGCATTGGCTTCTAAGCGACTCGTACAAAAAAAAAAAAAAAAAAAAAATCGAAATGCATAAGCTTGTCAAAGAATTATTTTTGTCTTTAAGGCAATAATTATGAAGATCTCAAACCAATTATAGCAATCAACTGGGGATTATAAATTACAAATTCGAGAATTATTAAAATTTTTGAATAGCATGTAACTTTATAGTAGTCTTTCATAGCAATATACATTAAATAAATAAATTTCTGTAATATCCCAGGAAAAAAATGACATATATTAAAAGCTTTTAAACGATTTTTCATTATCCACTTTATATCTTCTGCTTCTATTGAAATGCTGACTGCATCGAAACTAAATAAAACGTGATATTTATTAAGTCTTAACTATCACGGAAGAGTCACTAGAGTTTTCATTTATGGATTAAGGGAGGGTCAAGAACCCTTTTTTTCCATTAGTCGCGACAAAGCGACAGAGAAATGCGAGCCACTACTCACTTCTTGTGTGGATGGAATGTCACCGGTAGCTGTCTCGGTCTCCTCTTTCACTTCCGGTGCAGCTTCTGCAGAAGAAAAAAAAAAGAAAACAGTTAGTCGAACACTCAGAAGGACATATGGAAAAACAAATGTGCATTAGAAAAATATTTTGATTGCTATCAAATCCAAAGTGCGTAGAAAAGATGTCAAACTCCTTGCCAGCAATGAATATATTGTAGGAAACTTTTTTTTCTCAACTTCTAATCATTCAAAAAATTTTAATAGCAAATTCTAATATTCGCTAATGATTTAAATAGTTTATAAATAGTCAAACATTTTTTTAAAATTTATAATACATTTTATTTAATTACGAACTATTAAGACAAAATTTCATGCTGACCGCAATGAAAAATTGGTTATAATAAATATGTTATTGCGGTGAATCGGCAGATATTTGATTTTACATAAAAAGCAAATTCGTTCTTTTATATATTTTATTATTATGCAACAAAACGCATCCAGACACTAAATGACCGAACATAACAAGCAAATCCTGTTCTTTTAAATATTTTATTATTTATTTATTTATTTATTGCAACAAAACACATCTAAATACCAAATGACCTAACTTAAGTAAATTACGTTTTTATATATATTTTATTATTATTATTTATTTATTGCAACAAAACACATCCAGACACCAAATGATCGAACGTTCTTTTATATATTTCATTATTTTTATTCATTGATTGATTGTGACAAAACACATCTAGACACCAAACGAAGGAACTATATGCAGAAACAATGTGGAGTTCATTTATTTTTACCAATAATATAATTCCACATCCATCTCCAACGCCTGGGTGGACCCAAATTGAATGAATTTTAGTCAGTAATAATCTTTAGTAATAATCTAAAGATTTACAGTTGAGAAAAAAAAAGAGAAAAATAGCAGAAGTTTTCTTCTCTCATTTCGCATAACATAGTATGTCACAATTTTTATTTTGTAACATAGACAAGAATCCTTCTATTTTGAGCATCTTCCTTTCTTTCAAATGAAATCCACACTCCGATATAAAATTGTCTGAGTTTATTTTTTCTTGTATATTTTGGGCACGGAATAATGAAAAATAAAAGTAGTTCTTTAAAATTCTTGCGGGACACTACAACCAGTAGGATCAATCGGCTAATAGTTGATGCCATGATAGTTGTAGTGACATCATAATTTCAACGTAAAATTACAAATATTAAGATATATGGTTAAGTAAAAAAATAATTTAAACAGAAAGGTTTAAAAAAAAAGTCAGTTTTCCAGCATAAGTAATTTAAACGTCTTTTTCGTTCCTTATCATTACTTTCATCATTTCGATCTGGGGCAATTCAAATGCATCATAACAATATTAATTTATAAAAGGTTATTTGATATATTTGTTCATATTTTGTTTACGGTGAATTAGTTGAAGCTAATTCAAAATATATTCTATGCTAAGTTTCGATAAAAAATACTATACATATATTGATAGAAAATACAGAAAATGAAAGGAAAGATCCCACAGCAAACAGAAAAAACCCCCACATAAATGTTACGTATTTAACGCAAGAAATACATTTAGATGACGGCTTTTCGCTGCGTATACAAACTTATACAACTAAAAAAAATCTAAAATCTAAATATCTAACGATTTTGAATATGCTCATCGGCTAATGAAAATCTCGTCTTTAAAGGGTAATGTTTGAGGGTTAAAGGGAAGTTGAAAAAGCGCCGAAAAATAATTTTCTCCTTCCATTTTTATGATTAACAAACATCTTTTCGTTTTTTATTGATTAGTATATTGTTATTGAATGTCTAGGATAATTATTTTGTTACTGACTAAGGAAACAAAAACCGGAAAAAATAATTTCATTTTGTAATATTTTTATTTTTATAATATCCTTAATTCTTAAAAAAATGGAGAAATACGAAAAACAGCAAGAAAACAGATAAAAGGATGCAAAATGCAAAATTAAGATTTACTTAGAACTCAAAAAAGTGATACAAATGAATTTGCCATTTTATTTATATTTTAAGATAACTTAACAATAAAGCAACTTGGATTTCTTGGTAAAATAATACAAAGTGTATGGGAAAATATCAATATATCTTTTTCCAATGAGGCATTTTTGAAATAGTAATTTTACGTTCATTTGAAATTCAGAAATGTTTATTAAATTGCAATTGTTGAATATTTAGAAATTCATGGCTTTCACTAAATTATCACTACCTATTTGTAGATCTAAATGTATTATTATTTATAAAAATTATTATTAAGTAATTTTTTACAAATACCAAACAAGATTTTAAATTTAGCTATAAAAATAGAAATAGCAAATAATAAAAGGTCAAAAATTGTAGAAGCATGCAAACTAATTCGGTATACACAGAATAACCTTCTGAAAATCTGTAGCTAATTTCTAAAATTATACACAGAAAAACTTAAAACGTCACCAGATCATCAAGTAAAAAATTATATAAAAAGTAAATGGTTTAAAAGTTATTCATTATTTCAATGCATATTTAAAAAGGTGAAGAAAGCTGAGTTTTTGTACAGATCTCGTTAACCTCAATCTCTGTATCTTCAGAAATCTGGAAGTTCTCCAAATTTCTAAATTTGCCCGATGTTTTCATTACTTTTTTCTCCCTCCTTCAATTTACTCGAAATGTCCGTACATTCATTTGGGTTCACTTTCCATATCTTTTTATTTCCATTTCTGAAAGTGGTGTTTTTTTTGTTTTTTTTAATCCAATCACTATTAAAGTTTTTTCTGCCTCTTTTCCTCTTAAGTAGAGAAGGAACCATTTTACTCAACTTCTTTTGTCGAAACTTCGATTTCTTATATTGCAATTACGAAAGTTACCCTAAAACAAAAGTAAGTGGCTTTCGTTATTTCCTAGTAATGTTATCTAGATATCCAACATCGATGTAGGAATAGAATTTAATACATTTTCTTAACAACATATAAGTCTGGAAGGTAGTTAGCATAAATAAGAAGATAAAAAAAATGCTTGAAAACGAACAGAAATTTTCCTTCCAATAACATTTTGTAAATAAGTTTGGAATAAATTACTCACTTTTGTAGTCAACAGTTATTACAATCTCATTTTCTCAAAACTTTGGCTGGAACAAAGCAATTTAGAAATGCCAAGTTGAGAGTGTCATAGACAATATAGAAAAATCACAGCATGTTTTTAAAAATTGCATTGCTATTCTTTTTCAAACTGAATCTCTAATCTTAAGTATTTTTTTAATCACAAAATTAGATTCATATATGGTTCATTTGTTTTATAAAAATAAAGAAGAAGCAAATTATAATGATTCAATCATATACGGAATTAAAAAAATTTCTGCCAATTATAATAGCACTAAAATAACAAAAAAAAAAAAAGAGTACTAAAATTCTAAAAATAGTAAATATTGTGGTCAAAGTTGTCCATATTTTGCTTACATGATTTTCAATTTCACAACCGGTCAATGGTCAACGATCACTTGGCAAAATTATTATTAAATCTGTCATCATTGGCTATTAATATAATTAAAACTATTAACTAATAATACGAGTATCGATTATCTCTTTAAACCTATCCATTAAAAAAAATCAATTGAATTTCGCAATTCATGTTTTTAACATCTGTTTTATGAACAAAAATTACGCATTTTCATTATTTCCTATAGTAACTTTCGGTATTAGCTTAAATATTCAGAAGAAATACCATGGCATTAACTACAAACAAATATTTATAATATAAACAATAAATAATTTGTAACAGTTGCGTTCAGTATCATCCTGTGATATGGAAAATACTAAATTATAATTCGAAATTATGGTAGGATATTTTGAATGAATAATAATTTGTGTCTGTACAGAAGAAAGATATTTTCTGACATAGTATCTATGTCTAGGTATTATCTATGCCTATAGTATCTAGGCATTTTGCTAAATTTGAAGTGAGCTTTATTTTGATAAAAACAATTAATCAATCGAAAGTAAACAAACGCTAATTCTACTTATCATCGCAGTTTTAAAAAAAAATTATTACAAGAAATTTTAACAATTACCTTTTTAAAATTTAAAAATGAGGAAAGTTGAAGGTAATAAAAGAGGAATACTAACCAAATTTTTTAAAATTTTAGTACGAGAAAATACACCACATAATGGAGGAAGGGGTGTCAAATTGAGATTAAATCAAAATTAGCCCTTTAATCAACTTTAACATTGATATTTACCTCCAATATTTGGAAAGTTCAATTCATATAAATAAATAATATTCAAATGGTTAATTATTAAAATGGTTATTAATTATAATGGTTAATAAATTATTAAATGGTTAATTATAATGGTATTAAATACAATCTAGTAACTATATCCTACATAATATCTAGCCATGGCAGCTTATTTTTACACAGTAAAGAGACAGGCATATCTTCATACCAAAAAATTATTCTAAATAATGTAAATAATTATATTTTATATTATTTTTGTCAATAAATGTACTGCTGAAAAATATCATGTCTAAATTTTTACATAGGCATTTGTTCGTATTAAACATGTTTAATCAAATATTCTTGACTCAGTAACATTTTTAATAAACTGTATCACACTAGTGCATTTAAAGCGGACAGAATTATGAGGTACTGAATCACACTATTTTAGATGGCTTTACATCATTTCGACAATCACCTTAAGAATGTTATTTATTACTGCAAGACGATTCCTTGAGACTACCGTCGATTGGCCTAAAATAATGAAATTCAAATTTTCATAACAAGGTCAATTTTGGTCGAAGAAAAAATAATCTTTTTTTTTTAACTTAAAAATGGGGCGTGTCAAGAGTACTTTACTGAATATGACTGATTAGGCCGAGAGGCTGCCTGAAAAATTAGAAATCGTGATTTCTTCAGTTGTATTAAATATGCAAGCAATATAAGATATAATTCTTAATTATAGTAATTTTTATCTACTTATTTTTCAATTGGAGGTATATGCCTACCTTCAGAAATCAGCTGACATGAAATGATTAGATTCTGTTTACATTAAAGATATGGGGAATTCCTCAGTATATAATTTTTTTTCAAACTATTCGTATAATTTAAAAAAAAAAAAGATTATAAGTAAAAAAATTGGTAAATTTTTAAAACCGTAGAAAATAATCAATCACCAGGCCGTCTGATCTTGCATAAACTACGCAATTTCCAAAATCCAGTTACTGCCTCCTAACGAACAGGCTTAGTAATTATGGTAGTTAAAACATCGAAACTTGATTTTACTTATTTATTAAAATTAATTACAATAACAGCATTTACTAAAAGATATTCAACAAATTAAAATAACCTAACAAAAATTTCTACGAATTTGCACCAGTTATTTCAAACATTTCGAAATCTCTGCGCTCAAAGATTGCATGTCTAATCTAGGCATCAGAGATAAGTTACCCCTTTTCCCCTCATTGGCATTCAGAATCTTCCTGACCTTTACCATCGACCTTCAGCGGTCAATACTGTCAAAAAGCAAGTGAATCAACTACTTTCTACGATAACGCGTTAGGATACGTGACTGAAAATTCGTACTTAATCTAACAATTTAGCTATTTTTGTAAATGCAATGCCAAAGTTAATATATACCACATTTTTTTTTTTCTAGGTTTCAATAATTTTTTTTTTCCGATTTCTTTTGAATTAGTATAATAACTGACAATCATTGTATTGATTTAAATATTGGAAAACTCCAAATGGATCAAATAATGATTATCAGCCTGAAACATAACTGGTCTGACACTGTACACGCGATCTTGATATCAAAATAGTTAACTTTTTTTTTTTCTTTCTTCTTTTGTTACAACTATAGAATTTACATTAAAGAAATAGGTTATATTTTCTCTAATAAAGAAGAAAAGGTGCAAATTGCTACGAATAATTTATTCAAAAACTTAAAATTATAAGTTCTATTATAATATAAATATTTTTTTACGAGTTTAAAAGCTCCAGCAAAATTATTATCAATTAGCACAATGTTTTTTCTGAGTCTGGTGAGAACTAAAAAAAATTCCAATATATTTACAGTTTAAAAAAAATTTTGGATTATTTTAAGTTTTAAATCAACTTTTTATTTTTCAGCTAAATCCAACTGATAAACAAAAAAATTTAACACATATATGAGTATATCCAATCCGTTCATATTGTTCCAATTCAAAAGTTTTCACCCTCTACAATAGGAGTGGGCTGAGTTTTTCAGGGTACCGGCTACTTCAAATTTTTTCAAGGTACTTACTGCATTTCAGCCAGTGGCGTAGGTCTACAATATTTATTATAACTTAATAATAAATACAGGATATGTACTTTACTACCTAACAACAAACATAATAATTACCACAAATATAACAATATCAAATGATGCATTTAATACCAAAAAATTCAAAATACATTAAAAAATAAATCTTTTCATCTAAAGTTAGTTTTTTTAGTTATAGTTAGTAGAAAACTTCGGCTACATAATGTCAGTCAAAATTTCGGTATATAATTACTAACTGCTAACTTTGCACTGGATTCAAAGTGGTCGTCTGTGCGATGGGAACGATATATTGTCTCAATTATATTCATCGTTGAAAATAAAGATTCACACAGGAAAGTAGTACCAGAGAACGTTGTTAAATGATATGCAACTTTTTTAAAAATTGGGATACATTCATTAGATTTAAAAAGTTATTCTTAAGTTCTAAACAAAATGCTGTTAAAATCATGTCATTTAGAAGTAGAAAAATTTCGTTTTCCTCAAGAGATAAAAAGAATACAATGTTCCATAAATATGTTTCTTTTAGTACGCGTGTCTTAAGTCTTAATAAAGGCGGTCACCAAAAAATGTCTTGGTGGTGCACAGGTCGATCGCCATCAACTTAATGCCCACCCCTGCTCTACAATAAAGACAAAGAGAACCCATCAATACTTTTGATTTCCAAAAATTGTATGAAACATGAAAAATTACATGCAAAACTACAAAATATTTTTAAAAATCCAATAGTACAATTAGCAACGAATAGACTATTTTGACATAAATCTACATGAGAAATACGATTTTTTTTTTCATATGAAACAAGATACAGTACAGAAACAGAATACGTAACCTGCATATTAGATAAACTCTGCAATTGGGGACAGTTCCCCATCAGTGTTGCTTTACGAGTTGTGCAACAAAGTTGGTGCAATTTTATATTGCAAATAACGCACAGCTGAGTAAAGTGTGTGTGCTTTGCAATGTGTCATAAAGAATTCGCAATCCATAAATCATAGCTGGTTCCAAACAGCATAACGATATCGAATTTATAACAATTTTCCCTCAAATGAGAATATATAAATGTGTAATGAAAGTTAAGATCTCGGCTTCACGAACAGAATTATTTGATATTTTCTAAAACGAAACGTGTCCTTGGAGTATATAATGTTTTGCAATGCCAAATCCAAGCTTTCCAACAACAAAAACGAATCGCAATACATAAAACACATATATAAAACATAACAGCAATTACATTAAAATAATATATAAAATTAACTTCGTGATGATGAAATAAAGAATCCATGACACACGGAAGTATTAAGTATTTTCATGTGATCATCCGTAAATCAAGCATAAAAAAGGCCAATAAAAAAAAAAAGATTCTGTATATGACGACTGTTATAACATTACGAGAAAGCAGGAAATAATAACAGATAGAATTTCCATAGATATTCAGCACCTGCGTTTCTCTAAAAATGCATCCATTCCCATTCGCTTGAGATATAACCACATCTCTTTCATGTTTTTAATTTCATTTACTTTTATTTCTCTTTTTTATATGTATATGTGGTCGCTTTCTCAGAGGCCTCAGGCAAAACATTAAGTTAACAGCTGCGCCAGATCACGCTATCTCTAATTTCACTTCTACGTTCCCGTCTCTATGAATCAGAATTTACCACGACTGACTTTTGGCCCTTTCTGGGAAGTGTCAAAGCAAGAGGAATGAAAAAAAAAAAAAAATCTACAGTCTGTTGTCACATATATATTTCAGATAACACTGCCATTGCGAGGTTTTTTTTCCCTTCTTATTTATTTAAAGGGGAAAGACGCTGGTCTGTTTTGCAAAGACAAAAATTTATTTAATTTCCGCTTTTATCCATGGTTGCAAGAAAAAATGTTTGATGAGAAATTTTGATTATTTCTTAAGGCAACACACACAAAGAAGCATTATGTAATTATTTCCATAAAAAAAAAGAACATTAGCAAAAAGTAGAATTTATTTTTATCTATATTTTACTTGTGGTAAAAATATTTTGAGAAAGAACGTTTCATGCTATGAGGCCAGTCACATATAAAATTACTGTAAATAAAAAAAGAGTGCTTATAAAAAAATATGGGGACTTTTTTTATTATAATAATCTATCCAGTTCATGAATTAAATCATTATTATGCTCCACATAAATGTGCAGGAATTAAAGGGATCTACGTTTGTACTTATTGTAAAGAATAACAATTGTAGAATAAAACAGTAATCAATAACATAATGCTAAAAGGAAAATGCATATTTTCAGTATCTTTTACAAAATATAATGAAATTTCAGATTTTCCAATAGAGAAAAAAAAATTCATCATCATATTATTCTTGTTATTTAACTACTAAAATTTTTACACGACATACAATTTTTGAAATTTTAATCTAAATTTTAAAAGATATCTAAATGGATTTGTAATTTTTAATACAAATTTTGGAAACCATTTTCATCAAGCGAGACTATCAATAAAGTAAAGGATATAAATGTAAATAAATAACTGTATTAAAAATAGAAAGTTGCTCCAACTAAACTGTCGAACTGTATTTTAGGCCTTGTCATGGACTTTGTTTACTCAAGTCTGCTTAAAAAAATGATGAATTTATTAAAATTATTATATTTTTTAAATTTTTCAAAAGGAGGGAAATAGAGAATATTTCAATTTTAAAAATTAATAATTCATTTACAATTATATAGGGTGTTCATTAATTATTGTCGGGGTTTCCGTACCTCATAACTTTCGAATAAAAAATATTACGCAAAAACCGATTACGTATTCGTAAATTACAACTCAAAGAATTTTATTAATGATATTAAAGTGCAAAGCTTGCACAATTTGCACTTTGTAGGTATTCAGCTGAAGGCGATTATGTATTCGGAAATTACAACTCAAAGAATTACGAATACGTAAATTACAACTCAAAGAATTACGTATTCGTAAAGTACAACTCAAAGAATTATGTATTCGTAAATTACAACTCAAAGAATTACGAATACGTAAATTACAACTCAAAGAATTATGTATTCGTAAAGTACAACTCAAAGAATCAACTTCAGCTGAATGCCTACAAAAAGCAAATTGTGCAACCTTTACACTTTAATATCATTAATAAAATTCTTTGCGTTGTAATTTACGAATACGTAATCGGGTTTTGCGTAATATTTTTTATTCGAAAGTTATGAGGTACGGAAACCCCGACAATAATTAATGAACGCCCTGTATTCTTTATTAACACAATAAAAACTAAATGCCTTAAAATTCTTTTATTTGTTATGAAAAATTAATCTCTCATATATTTCCTTTTGCGAATGCTAGTAAAAATGTATCGATGTTTGACGTACCAGTGCAATTTCAATATTGTTGTAAAACTCTTAGGCTATTGTCTAGGTTCACCTAATGATAAAACCGGCTCTGAATATCTTACTAACAAAATATTACAAAATTATCCCTTGAAATCTTTATACTGAAAATATTGTTCTTGTGTTGCAAACATTCATATATATGCATTAACTGGAATCGAAATACATCTTGAAAGTTAAAAGTACCGCCAGAAAAGAAAAATAAAAGCTATGACATTTCTCAGAAATAAAAAATCGCTCGCTTCAGCGTTGCAGAAAATCGCAATAATCCATATTTCCACGTTTCCTAAATCACTCTATCACCAGGAACATAACTCGTCCATTTTCCTTGAGCTCCAGACATTTTTACTTGGAAACGATCTATTTATTGCGCTATGATTTTCAGACAACTTTTTTATGACATCTCAGCAAAACCAACTAAGATCGTTCCAGACGAATAAATAAGAGATTGCGGGAAATAAAAACAATTCGAAGGGCAGGCGGCACAGTAGGAGACAACAATGTAGAGAATTGGGAAAATCTAAAACTCAATGCATGTCGTTCATCACAGCATTTAATTGGATGTTGTCATCCGAAATATAATTAGGATTATAGTCTCTTTTCTGAACAAATGATTCAATATCGTAAACAGAATTTTTAGTTGTAAATATTTTGAATAAATAAAAAGCGAAGGTTATTGCACTGATCGATTATAAGTTTTATGTGTTTGAAATTAATTTCCATAAAAGATATTAATTATGTATTGCATGCTTTAATTCATAAATTCGCAAATGCTTTAAAAATTTTCATAAGAACAATACACTTGCATTTTATAACAACTGTATTTCTAAATTATTCAAATGAATACATTAATTAAGTAGTAAAGTTTGATGATTTAATTAAAATTAGCCATTTAAGAGTTTTATATTTTAACTAGCAAAATTTAACGTGTTTACTGATTTTTTTTGGAAAAAAATATCTTTTTAAAATGTAAAAGTAGATTTCATACTTTCACACAGGCCCAAATATTTTTCTGGAGTATATTAGCATAGGTGAAAAAAAAATTATATAAAATTGTATATATAAATTTTTCTTTAAAAATTATTCAAGGAAAACGTGAAGTTTTCTAATGAACATAATTTTACTTGTTCTTTTGAATGATGTCTTCAAATGGTTCTCGACATTTTTTTAATAAAAATTTGAATGACATAAAACAGAATTAAAAAATAATAATTGTACCATCATAACAGCATTTTCTAACTAAATATCAATACATGCATAATAAAAAGATAATAATTCTGAATAAAATCTGTATTATCAAAAGTAATGCAATGCATCATTGTTTGAGAAACTCTGATCTACTCTAGATTATTAACCCTTTACGCTCGGAAAATTATTCAAATAACACAAGGACTTGCTTATTGATATGAAAAAAAAAATACTTATAGTTTTAAGTTGAGTTTTATTAAAAAATTAATCTACATCTTCTTACCATTCTTTAAGTATTTTTTTAAAAATCAAAGTAAATAAATAAATAAAACGTTAAAATGATGCACCGTCTTGAATGGTGATTGAGAGACACCATCCGAGTGCAAAAGGTTAAAACAATAACATTAAAGCAACTATTTTTTTTAATTCCAAAAATACAAAAATTCCTTAAAACGAGTATTAACTTTCCGAGATTTTATTAGAAAGATCACATTAATGATTTAAATTCACTTTTAATCGATCATTTTTGAGTGATTGGATACACATGCTAATAACAGAATAAAATTTCAACAACATCACGATTTAGGTTACCAAAACTAAAAATGCGTAATCTTCAATACCATTTTTTTTTTCCTTGCAATAATTGCTATTTTGAAATTCCGGCAAATGATTTGAACTTTTGTGATGAATGGAATCTAACAAGGTCTTTCCAACTTATGCCTTATTCATTAATTTCAATTTTCTAACATGCAGTGCTGTTGGGACCGCTACAAAAACTTAGTTAATCTTGGTTTTATTTATATTCGCAACCTAAAATTAAGAACAAATCTTAAATCAATAGAATAATCAAAGTTCATTCATTCTCTAACAATGCACTGAGGTTACTATTCAAAGCATTTTCTAGTGCAGGTGTTGTGAGCCGAAAGCACACGCGTCCTTAGAGAAAGTACATGACACAATTAAAGTGAGGCATGCAAGAAGAAGAGTCACAAATTGTTGAATCAGTTTGTCACCTGGATTTTACCGTTTTTTTATTGCATCTTCCTAAGATTGCCCATTAAAAAACCCGGAGTGCTTTATTACAATCATAGGAAAATTAATTATACAAGCAATACAATATGTAAATACTAGAATAATCAGAGAAAATGATTTAAATATTCTGCCAAATTGTTTCTATTTTTCTTATTCATTTTGATCAGGGGTATTGCGTTTTTTGTTCTTACATTTATCTTCGTCGAATAAATAGTCAACCACAAAAATTAATTTTTTATCTAACTCATTCGTAATTAACTTGCTAAAAGTAGTACATGTATATACTAGGGAAATAACTAGCATTTTAAAGGCATCGAGCCCACTAATAATGTAAAATGCTCTAAATGTATGGAATTTCCTAAGCAAAATTAATTGGACCGACTGCAATCTTTTACTCAACAGTTTTCTATAATGCAGTGATTGATTTTAAAAAAATGCACCATAAGATTTCTTTCTAAAATGATTCGCAAAAACATCTATTTCTCAAATTGTGTAGTTTTGAAGAAGCTGCTTATCTCTTAAATACATCCAACTGCTGAATACGGTTTATTATCTTCATGAGGACATATACTAACATGTAATGATTATAGTTTAAGCATGACAGTCAACCGCATTTATTATTTTTTCATTATTTTGAACAATTCCTTAAATACAGTTCATGACATGCACTACACAGATATCATTTAAAAACTGTTCATTAACCCTTTCTAGGACTATGGAAAATATGCATTCCAACAAATTCATCAATCTTTGTATGAAGTTATGTAGGTTGACATAAACTGGGTCAAATTTTTCAATCAGACAGGAACTTAGATGCTTTAGTTCTTTATCTCACACAAAATGGCATGCCTTGAATTATTAATAATTAATTAACTAAATTAATTAATCAATCAAATTAAAACTATCTAATTAGCTAAATGAATCACCTTTCTTAAGCCAATCTCAATCCTAAAAAATATTTTAATGTACCATGAGTAGAAAAAAATGGCCTTTTAAGGGTTTTTTTTTTTTTTTTTTTTTCTTTTTCTAAAAAGTAGCAAGTATTTTAAACAAACAGAATTAAGACTTCTGAAATCTAGTATACAATTCGCGGGGTTCCAAGTGATTGAAAAGCTGTCTGACAAGAATTAGATTGCTGATGAAAGATATTTCAACAACTGACATTAAAATTGGCTGTCATTAGGGCACATCCACATTTCGAGGTTTTTCATATCTCCTCCGGTTTGTACAGGATGAAAATACTTCACACTATAACACTTAGAAAATAAGAAAAATGAAATAATGTGATAATAACCTAGCTTACTTTCATCCACAGTGTAGGATCCGTACTGAAACACCGATGATACACACCCCATTTCCAATGCAGGCACTAGCACATCCAGGGAAGGGAAAGCACTTTTCGTACCCACCGATTAAATAAATCCAACTGGCTACACTCCACTATCTCGCTTATTAACTAATTTTTTTTTATACAATAATCTCACTCCACATGCGTCCACATCTCTCTCACGCACATCATCAAAGAAACCCCAACCAAACCTAAATGCGATCTGTTCCCCTCGTTCCAAGTTCCATGAAGAGATAGCCGGGCTGATGATGAAAAAAGATTCTTGTCGACGGCTGCGTAGCCTCATTTGCCTGATATTTACGTTCACTCCGCCTCCCGTACGCAACGTCAGACGTTTTCTTCAAGACGCTCTTCTTCCGAAGTTTCGGCTGGAGCAACAACAAACGGAAAAGGGGAGGGAGGGGGGCATTGAAAGACTTACTCGTCCACTTCCTCCGGAAGAATCAACTATCGTTCATTCTCGCCGCCTTCTTGGTCTAATTTATCCAAAACAAATCCTCCAGAGATAAATTTATTTGCTTTGTCAGTAGGGTGCGATGAACTAGAGGGTTGTAATTGGTGTCATTTTGACCCCGACGGCCTCTAGTTGGAAGACGCGACGGAGAGTCTAAACTGTAACAAGTGTCTCTCAGAACAATCTCAAGAAAGGGGAACAGAATTTTTATTCATATCATCCCTAAATATTTAATAATAGTTCATAATTTACAAAGATAATGTATAAATCACCTTTCATTTAAGCTGTATTATGACCTTAAGTACCCCCCACCCCTTTTCCCTAAAAACTTCCCAAACAAAATATTTATACTAGATTTTAATTTATAGTACTTTGAAAACTAAGCTTCACTTTGACAGCTTTTTTTTTGTCGTTAAATCGTGATTTTTTTTTGGAGAAAATATTTAAATACGAGTCACATACTGAGGATATATGAATATTTTTCAATCTTATTTAAATATAAATTGGTCATTTAAATAAAAAAAAAATTATGAATGCACTTAGTTTAACATGTTATTCGAATTGGTTAATACAATAATTGCATTATCACTAATGGATACGAGAAGAATGTATTCGTATTCAGATAATGTCAAATCACAAAATTTTGAGGTACCAATAGGTGACCAACCTATAGCAGTGATGCAAGTACCACAAAAATTTACAGCATGGCGCAGTATGACATTGTCTGCATGAGAGAAGATAGAAACAGACTCTAATAGTTAGTTTTAATATATATATATATATATTGGATGCGCGCAAAATCGATGTTTTTTTTTTTTTTTTTTTTTTCAGGAAAGATACGTATACAGATAAACTGAAAAACCAAAACTTTATCTAAACATAAAATTTAATCCAAATCGTTAGAGCCGTTTCCAGGACACACGAAATAAATAAATTTATATTTGCCTATACAAAAATTGCTCATTTAAAGTTATAAGACAAACACATATATAAAAGGAGTTTTAAGAAACAAATATTAATACAAACTGGACTGACAGAATAAAAAAAAAGTCATCTTCAAGAGAGTTAGTTAAAGCATATAGCATAAGAAAATTTTTTAACGAGTTTCAAACTTCTAGTCCAAAACATCATACGTTTACGTTTGGGCTTGACATATTTATCTTTATTCCTAAAACTTGACCTTAACTTTGTAGAAGAGACAGCGCACTTACAGAAAATCCATTTATTATTGTTGTATTACGACTAAAATTGCAAATATCGTTAAAAATACTTTAAAATATTTTTGAAAATTATAAAATTAAAGAAAACAGCGCGGAAACGAATGAGTAACACCGAAAAGCTTATTTTTTTAAATTTTAAAATAGTATAAAAGCAATGATACGCTCTGAATTTATTGAGTAATAATGTTAACACTGATAGAACTAACGTTACTGGTCTGCTTCGTAGAGCATTTTGAGCGATATTTTCTTCATGCATGTTTCAATTTGCAGATAATATGCCAGCCTAATAACATTATCTTCTTAAGGTTTAAATTTTAAATTAATTTTAAACAGAATGGAATTAAAATTACAGAACATTTTAACATAATCTAAGTACTTAATTGTAATGTTTGCATTCAGGACAAAATTATGGCAGCCTTCAGTTGCATACAGGAAAAAATTAAGGCTTCCGGTGAGTAGAAAGAAATCGAAAGCGACCTGCGAGAGAAAAAGTGATTCCGAGAATTATATTAATATTCATTCACTTAATAATTTTTCCCACCGTTATGATTTTAGAGCTTTATGAATGTGATCGTTTCAACCATAATTAAAATTTGCTCGGCCAGACAAATTAAAATGAGTTTCTACTGCATTTTCAGATTTATAAAAACTTTAAAATGATAAAAAAATTAATTAATCAAACAAGTTTTAAGCTTACTTTCCACAATTCATAAATCTCAAAGTCTAAAAAAAAAGGTGTGGAAACTAAGCAAAAAGAAAATGATATTACACGGTTGAACAGTGGGAGGAAGGAGCTTTACATTTCATGTCATGACTTTTTTAATTCAATAACATACAAAAGTACCAAAAAATGGCATGTCAATTTTTAAGAATCTTAGAGGGACTTGAATCTTAAAATCAACTATAGTAGATTCGAAATATTTTTTTAGCTGTTGGTATAAAACAGAGGATGCGCATATCAAATTTATATTTTTATTGTGTGATTTTGAAACGATACAATTTAACTTAAGAATAATGCTGCATTTCAATAGAAAAAATACTAATTATACGAATCTCGAATTAAAAGTATAAATAAGGTCAACATATTGACTGCAGCGCTGAATTTTTTACAATGCAATTTATATAGACCCACCGGTTATCGATGACCTCTACGACAATCAAGATGTTAATGCACACAGAGGCTCTTTTGAAAGTCAGTAAACTCTTGCTTTTAGCGGATACATATAAAGCGATTTTACATTAAGAGTTATCTTAATTCTTTCCATTCAATTTGTTTGACGCTGAAATTTCTTTAAGACGTAGTATGTTGCAAAGAATCGGCCTCATTTTATTGAAATGGGAACCTAAGAAATTTTAAGTATTGAAAAAAGTAATTGGTGACGAAGAATTTTCTGATAAAATAAAGAATCGAGTACAGAGAATGAAAAAATGAAGAATTGAATGATCTTGTTACAACAGCCAACACTGAAAACAGCGATAGCCAAGAAGGCAAAGCGTCTTTAACTCACTAAGAAATTGTGTGAATTATTTTAAAAAGTTACAATCAGGCAAAATCAGATCAGCCGGATTTTCCTTGATTAGGGAGAAACTGATTCAAATGAAGAAAAAAGGCACTGAAAAAAACTTTTTCATTCTTTATCACAAAATTTTAAAGATTGCGTCAATCATTGTTTCAAATAAAAATACTCGACTTTTAAAAAAATATAACTGTATCATTTAATTCTAATTTATTAAGTAGAACGAAAATCCTATTCAATAAACATTTGTTCCCTTTCAATTAATTTGTTTAAATTATTATTTTTAATTAATTTGAATAAATTATATATACTCTATTAATGTGAACTAAGCATACTTTTTTCATAAACAATTAATTAACTGTGCAATGGGATTTTAAAATGTGCATTATTATTAATGACGATCTCTATGCAAAAGTTTAATGGAAACTTTAATGCTAGCTATTAGGAAAGTTTAAAAAAAAAAATGGAATCTACTACTGATGAGACAACAATCAATCTTTCCTAATTGACTTTCATTATTTTGAACCAAAAACGACAGAATTTCAAGATACATAGGAACACTGACACTTTTTCTTCTAAGATACAAGGTCAATAATTCTATATAATAAATACTACATAATATTTTAAAATAGATTTAAAAATAATGACTACAATTAAAAATGTCCGTTTTATTTTAGCTGCATGCTGCTATTATTATCGTGCTAAATACGGCTAGTCTGATCTATATTTGAAGAGATTTTATTTAAACTTAGAAGAAAAATATCGAAGGCAGATACAAAGATCCCCTTTCTATCTCCTGCTAAAATTACGACGTCTGGTGCAACAGCCTATCTCCGAAAGACCCGCTAATAAAAAGCAATTTAAACCTTCCCTATTTTTTGCTCCAAAATCCCCGTATTACCACTCAACAGCAGCAAAACATTTCTTAAAATAGATCCAGACGATTAGAAGTGCCTCCCAGATAAATTAAAAGAAGAAAAAGGCATGCTCCCGATTAAAAGGTCAAGTAATCGATTTTTTTTTTTTTTATCCTCTCTTAAGATTAACTACCCTTCCCGACTCAAAAATGTACATTGATTTGCATCCATAAACTCAATGAAACAGTTAACTTCAATATTTAATGAAATAGTTTATTTTATATAAACAAGAAATATGTAAAAGGAAAATGCAAGTATAAAATATAACTTAAAGGCATCAAAGATATCTTCCAAATTTTGGATATATTAAAATTTTCTTTGGAGGGATATTTTAAACAAAACTTTGTAATTTTTCACCATTATCAGATGACCATCAAGCCGACACTCCGTTTTCAAAACTTCCAAACCACACCAATGTGAGGATGTCTGACTTCCAACAATAGGGTGAATATACACAGCGGATTAACAAAAGGGATCATGTCACGGTCTCCAAATACCGACACAGATCATGAGAATTCATCCTTGCACTTTGAATGGGAACAAGGGCCGTGGTGGCCTGGTGGTAAGGTCTCGGCTTCGGAACCGGAGGGTTTCAGGTTCGTGACCCGATTCCACCGAAGAACCGTCGTGTAAGGGGGTCTGTTGCACGTTAAATCCGTCATGACCAAACGTCTTCCCGCTGGTGTGGTGTGGAGAGGGGGTGCCAGCTCAGGTGTCGTCCTCGTCATCTGATCGCGGTTCAAAATTACGAGATCCGTCCCAAAATAGCCCTAGTGTTGCTTCAAACGGGACGTTAATATAACTAAACCAAACCAAACTTGAATGGGAACACTGGATAAGAGCCCAAATGAAAATCTACAGAAATGATTTGCTACATTTGCATTCACAAAGTGCTTTATTAAGAGTACAGAAATGATAAAAATTCGCTGAAGTTAAAATAATTTTCATAACCTTAATTAAGCCTTTGAATCTCAAACTAATTAATTTAGAAAATATAAGAAATATCCGAAAATATTTTAAATTCTGCATTGCATTAAAAAATTAGCACAATTTTTAACGAAATTCCAGTTTTTCACATACGTTTCTACAAGAAGTTTTATATAATTTCTAAACAGTGTAGATACAACTCACATCTTCTCAAGTTACAAACATAAAAAAAAAAAAACAATATTCATAGTTATAAAAATGAAGCTGAAAAAAGGTAATCACAAGATTTTGCTAAGGTAGAAACATTTGGTTTAACAATGAATTGTTCTGCTAGAACAACAAGAACTTTGTAAATTTGAAATTCACATTATTTCTTTAGTTTGATATTTTTTCCGAAATTATTTTGTTAAAATGAATCAAAAATGCATATTTTTTGCTCAATTCTTTTTTCCAGTCCAAGATGTATAGATTTTTTTTTAATTAAAAATTTTCCTGACAGTAAACGGAACTTTTCTTGTGTGCGACTTCGGAAATTGAAATAGAACTTCTTGAGCCTTTGGTCGGTCAGTAGACTTCTCAACAACTGCTTTAGCTATTTATTTTGTAATGCTGCATATAAATTAAAGCTACAGGGAGTCACTAATCCCTCTTATTAAGCTGATGTAAAAATACACCCCCGGTTCGTCTGGGTATGGAAAAAATATATGGGATTGTGCCAATGTTCAGAAATCAAATTTCTAAAAAAGAAATAAACTAGTCATAATTGCAAAATTAATTTTTGAAAAACTGAGGATGAACGCTGAGTTTTAATGGATAAATCATAAATCAGAATAAGACAGTACCAATACAAAATTTTCTCTAAACCGAGCAAATTATCATATTTCATGATCATTGTACAAGAACCATTTGACAAGTCCGTCTGTTTAGCATAAGATAGTAGAAAAGTTAGATCCATTTTTTTATAAAGTTTTTATTATCAGTATATTGCGTAGTTCACTTCAACTGAAATTATATGTTAAAAAACGAACTGACTACTCGTTTCTTAACGGCTCATTACTTCTCCCCGACCTTTACAATAAGTAGAATATGGCTCTTCCATTTTAGTTAATAATAGTAGTTCAATATCGTAATTCGTTTGAATATCATTAAGTTCCGTTATATGTAGGTTCGTATTTTTATCAATAATAAAGGGGGTCATTCAACTCTGAGCAGCCTAGACAAGCGGTGTTGATGTCCTCAAAATTTGGTCTTTATAATATATCTGAATTCCAGAATAAAATGGTTTTGAATGAAAATTCTGTCACTGAAAAATGCTTTAGGATGGAAAAAAATAGATAAACTAGTTGAAAAAAAAAACAAAAAAACAAAAACAGACCATATATAAATAATAATCATGAGCCTGGCGTTCTCATACATCATAATCTATCGCTCTAAAATTCAACTGCCAGACAAGAAACATTTTTCACTTCCAATTTTTTTCTTCAATAGTGCTCCGGTCGTCAAACCATCAAGCTTAAAAACAAAAGCTCAACTACTTTATACTCAAAATTTCTTCCATGCAACGGAGCTTAAAATAAGCAAGAGCTTATGCTTTTCGGAAGAATTCCGTGATGGCCAGAAAAACACTCTCACAACAGATTGGAGGGCTTTTCAAGTACTACTTGATGCACATTTTCAGTGCAGAAGTTGCGTATCGAGGCGGAGTGGGAAGTTAAAATTAGACCATCATTCTTGGCAAAAGAATTCAGACTTTCTGGAGGTTTGTTTTTCTTTTTTATCTGTTGATAGTCGGGTCGTGGCAGAAACGGCAATAACGAGACCGCAATACATTTTTTTTCTTATTATATTTTCTTGAAAGATTAATGTTGGGGGTGAGAGCGCGCTTATTCTGAGAAATGCATCCACATCGCTAAATATAAGGGAATGTTGAATCACTTTGTATGAATGTTCTACGGTTTGGAATAAAGTAGTTAACAATATTTTGGAAAAGCTCGAAATGTTGTAACTTGTGAAGGAGCACTTAATCAAGAATGGCCCCGAAAGCAAAGTGTTTTGCTTTTTTTTTCCTTCAACTTTCAAAGTTAACTTGACTTTGGGACGGTCTCCAAAAGCAACTCTTGTATTTTAAAATATTTTTGAGGAAGAAAAATTGGAAGAATACACACAGTCACTACGAGGACAAAGTCGTAAAAAAAAAAAAAAAACACTTTTTTTTTTTTTTTTTTTTTTACTGTTTTTAACCTTTTTAGCAGAAATAAAGAAACAAATAAAAATTGGTAATCAAATGAATCATTCTATCGCTAGAATCTAAAAGACAAAAAAAGTGTTATGCAGAATTAATAATCTTAAATTAAGAAGCCATTTTAAACATAAGCCATTATTGAAAAAAAAATGAGAAAATGAGTTGTCTTTTTTTGTGCTAACATAATTTTATGTTCTCCATTAATATGAAACTAAGCACGAACCATTCTGCTTTAAAATATTTCTTTAATTATTTCAATTTGGAACAATTTTTGTAAGTAGGTGAAGCAAAACAGAACAAAGAATAAAATTTCATGAACCATAGAATTGTTAATTATTACAATTTTTTCAAAGAATAAAAAAGATGGAAAAACTAAAATAAATATATATGCACTCAAATATCATTAATTTTCTAACATCAATTTGGTCGTCAATCTGTTCTGGTCATATAAGAATAAATAAATTCTTTGTATATGAGTTGGGGAAAAATGCTAAGAAATTAACACTTTAGCAATAATAATTTCAAATTAGTTCTCTAAAAATAATATCCGATCACTCGAACTCGAGTTTAACTGTAACTTTTACTTCTAAATTGAATGGGTTATAATTCTCCCCAATGAACTAAATCGCTGGGTTCAGCAAATTCTATTCTAAAACTATATAAGTTCGGAATATTTTTTCTTGCTTTTTGGTTCCTGCTTTCTGCCTTCCTATTTGATAAGCTGTGCAACATCTGCCATGACGTGGATAAGAAACTTAGTAATCATAAGATAAAGTTTGGATTATTTCCTTGAATTTATAAAGAATAAAAATTTTAAAAGAAATCTTAGAAAGTTTCAAATCATATTGTATATAACAACTTAATAATGAAAAATAACTGGAAAAATTCAGAATTAAATCGGGTTTTCTGCTCATTTTAGTTAAAAGTTGCATTTCACATACACGACTATTTGCAAAATGCTGCTATATTTTGTTTTTTGTTGACTCATTAAAAAAACGAGAACTGTCTTTAAGAATAAAATAAATAGAAAGCAATATGAAAAAGAAAAAAAGTTATCTTTTATTAATAATTTTTAACACAGTAAGCAGCACTTCTGGAAGATTCCTAGAAAATGATCATTTTGCTTTTCATAGTTATCACACAAAAGGATTTGTAAAAAATCTTTTAAGGACGAAAGAATTATAAGAATTCTTTCAATCGTTCAGTCGCCGCACATATTACTTTAACCCGTTAAACTCGTTTTCAAATTAAAGCACAGGTTTCAGTAAATTTCTGTCAGAATATATTAAAATCTCCAAGATTAAGATATTTCTAAAATATAATAATAATGTAATAGACAAAGCATTTAAACAGAAATAAGTAAAAAGCCATTCTAAAAAGCTCGCTTATAGATAAAACATTCTTTAAACACAGTAAAGTATCAAAAGAGAAAAATAAGTTTATAATTCCTTGCATTGCCTTAAAAATAAGGCAAGAAATAAAAAAAAAAATTCTGTCTGAAAATAATTATTTGAGTTCAAATTCTATCAGATGGATAGCGTATACAAATTGAAAATTGTTTAGGGATTTGGGAATACTCATTATCTTCTTAAACAAAATATAAAAAGAAGGAATGAAATATGTTTACGTTTAGAAGTTACATAAAGGTAATTGCCCTATAATCAGGAGATTGAGAGTTTATGGGTTACTATCAATAATTTCGACATAATTAATAATCTCTGGTTATCTTGTCGTGTTTGAAACATGATTCCATCAAATGTAAGATTAAGATATTTAATTAATGGAAATGAAATTTGTGTTTAATTCCTCGGGATTCTGATAGGAAATGGAAAATTAAACCAGGGGACATTGTCTATCCAAAATTTTCTCGCATATACTTTAATAAAAGTATTATCCTAGAGAACGCCTTACATTGGCGTACAATAGTTACAAAATATTAACCTTTGGCGTGAATTTAGCATTTTTACTAGATCTATCGTGTCATCCTTGACGAGTTATTTATTGATTAATCCCTGCCATGTGGTTAAATGTAACCAAAACTCGAATTTGTGCTTTAAATGCGTTATTCCAAACCGATTGAAATTAAAATTTGGCATAAAACTACACTTATAGCCACAGAATCACATACCGAATTTAATGTATTTAAGGCACTGCGTCTTTGAGTTAATCGCGTTTACATATGATCTAAAAGCACAGAGCAACAGACAGTCAATCCCTTGTTAGATTTAGCTCAAAATTTGATAAGTGTCTGGACTACAGATGTTAATTCTGTTTACTGAATTTCAACCATCCAGCACTCTTTGTTTTGTAGCTATCGTGTTAACGTAAATTCGAATACCTAGACATACGGACTTCATCTGAGCGGATTTTGCTCAGCGTTTGGCCGAAATCCAAAAATTTCTTATAAAGGCTATACCAAATCTCATTGGTCTATATCAAAGCGTTTTTATCACAGACAGATGCATAGACATTTTACAAAAAAAAAAAAAAAAAAAAAAAAAATGTGTTTTTCCAACTCAGGAATGTCTAAAACGTGGAGATTCGTCAAAAGCTTGTGTTAGAATTTTTTTACCGTTACTATGCATTATTTATACTAAGTATACGAGAAAGAGAAAAAAAAATGAGGAACCAATTCAGTTTTCTTTATCATTATACAAGATACGAAAGTACGAAGTCTACAAACAAACAAACCAAGACTTACAAATAGTCTTGATGTTATTTCAAATCCGGCGTTAATAAAACAATTCAAGTAACGAATATCTAAAATTATCGAGGGTCAGGTAAGTTGTTCAGAATAACAATACATAATTTATTTTCTTTCAACTGAAATTTTTAAAAAAATATTTTTGTAGAATTAGGTTTTTAAAAAATCAATCAACCTTTTTTTTAATCCCAATAAGAGCATCTAACCTCTCGGACGCGGTCAAGTTTTGATTAATGCAAAGTTTAGAAATTCCAACCACATACATAGTCTGTTATTTCACGACCCAGCAATGCTAACTCTTCAGACCATTGAAAGTTAAAAAAAAAAAAAAAAAAAAAAAAAGATGTAAACATAATTCTGCTTCTGCGCAATCGCATCCATCTAAGCATGTAAAGATAAAACATATGATCTGAAGTCATGTGCAATGTCAAGGTTTTCCTAACCCCGCGTTCCGGACGCAACTTAATTGGACATTTTCTCACGTCGGACGATAAAATTCCTTGAAGAACACGTGTCCGGGGAAAGGTGAAATGAACGAAAACCGATTGGTTGCAGTTTCTCCCGCTTTCAAATTTCGGACGTTTCCGGTTGGCATTCCAGAATAAGGTTAAGGAAACTCAATTTTCGAGTTTCAATGTTTTGAAGCTTAGTTTAAACTCAAATGCGTTCTGTGAATGAGTCATACTTTATCTTAGATAAGATAATGGATATTCTCACCCGTCACTCCATAAATCAAAAAGGGCGGTGTGAAGTGTTTAATTATTTTAGGCAGTTTCCAAGATTAATTAGTAACTGCATGCACCATGCTTTAAATCATCTTTTTGTTCTTTTTAACAGTTGCTATCATGTTAATGGTTTTTAAATTCAAGAGACTGAAAGTAATGGTAGACTTTTTTTTAAACAAATTAAAATTAATACGCGAAATTCGGAATGTTAAATGTCGAGATATGGATATACAGTGGCATAATGATCAGATGGAAGGGGGAGGGTATAGATGCCTTCGGGCCCAGTCTTCAGGGAGTCATTCATGAAGACGAAATGTTAAAACATGAATGTCATTTATTAAAATAAAATCTGATGAGGATACTATATATATATATATATATATATATATATTACATCTCGCCTCATTAGCAAAGAGTATCTAATAACACTGTTGCAATATCCTCACGAAATTATGCGATTGCAGATTACTCAATAGTATCATGGAGATGTAATACAATATTTTGTGATAATAGAACGGTCGCCATTTACACTTTTAAGATATGTTATAAAGGTGATCACGACGATGGGATGAAATAAAATTTATTAACGTCGGGCGCTGCATCCTCTTGCTACGCCACAGAGGATACGATTCGAAGGAGGCCCGAATAATCAAATAGGCAATTGCCTAAAGGCACCATGATATTAAGGGCCTTAAAAATATCGATATAATATTTGCAAAATTTTCAGAGTAAATTTTATATTCACATTTTATTTATAAGGGCCCTGCACTCGAATTCATTCAAATTAAATTCATCATTTAGATGTCAGAACAATATTTTAATACTAAGTTTTATGTTAAATTGTTTAAGCACTCTATATGACGCTTTACAATGTACGAAAACTCGGTGCCATAATTAAATAGTACTTAAGATTTTATTCAATTTTTTTTTTCTCTTTAGCACTTTTTTAAAATTGAACCTTGAATTTATTTACACACACACATAGACTCATAGAATCAAAATGGTTAGTCGACAAATTCCTTTCTAAAACTATACAAGCTCAGAATATTTTCTCACAGTTATTTTTCCCTGCCTTCCTATGTAGTTCATTTCGTTGCTCACGCCATGGTTTAAAGAAAGAAGTTTTGACAAAATCTATAAACCTTGGATTATTTAATATGTGAAGAATAAAAATCGTTAAAGGACTTCCAGTGCCTGCTTCCCCTAATCACGTTATATTATATATATATTGTTTGTCTAATCTTGTCGGCAAAATAATATGTAACGTTATTTTGGTTGAAGAAGCAGTTTTAACAAGCAGTGAAGATTCTTTGTATCTTTTAATTTCGTTTTATTCTATTCCGACTGGCAGGCATGATTTTTTACAAGAAGACGCAGCCGGCACAAAAGCAGAAGTAAGAAAGAATCAAAAAGGGGCTGAAACAAATGATCACTAGTCTTATATAACATTAGATTTCTGGCCAGGCGCCAATTCAATACACTTGTGACCTTTGACACCTTTTCAAGAGCACATAAGATATCATTTTCATTTGATACGTAGTATTGATGGCGCATTATTTTTACAAAGGAACTAATTAAACCGTAAGTGGAATTGGAACAAGAAATAAGAGAATATATTTAGAATGAAGTTACTATGGGCTAAATTAAAATTAAGTTTTGGAAATTAATTTGGATTAAATTAAGAGTTTAATATATATGAAATACGGATTTAAATCAATAAGGAATGTCTAGTGTATAGAATTAAGAGTGGTGAAGGGGTTCTGAAATATTTGCAATGTCTAATGGTTCTAGGGGGCTTAATATAACCCTGATGTGGAATTCTGTAAATATATATGCAGGGTGTCCACTCTAATCATGGACATACTGACGAATTTTTAATCATCAGATAGAGGTAGATATACCCGATGGGAAAAATTCTTCAAATGATGTAAAGAATAATATTTCATGTTGCTTGAGTTCAATAAATGGATTATAGAAAAAAATTCGAAATCTAAATTTTCATACGGGTTTTTTTTTCCCCCTCTATCAGGCGCAGTAACTTTTTAAACAAAACAAAAAACACTCTTCAGCGACTTAAACTGACTTTGAATGTCATTACTTTAGACGATTTTATTAATCTATTTTCACAGCTGCCATTTAACGCACAGCGTTTGTTCGACATGACCAATGATTGGTTAGAAATAATGATATTCACATTTTTACAATTCTACCAGTTTTGATTTATAATAGTGGAATTTTTCTTGTTTATCAAAAATATTTACAGAATAAGACTAATATGATCAGGAGACTACATAAAATTATATTTATAACTTTCTTCAGTATTCCATTTATTGATTGAAATCTCATAAAATATAATTCTTAATGTCATTTACGACATTTTTTTTCAATTGAAGACATATGCTTTTAAAAGCTTTTTAAAACTTTTCTATGCAGTTGTTATATTTATTTGAAATATGCGTATTTCAAGAGATTATATACTCAGCTTTGATTGCAAGCTTCAAAGTAATTGAATATGTCTACTTTTGCTGCACGAAATAGGTAACTGGATAAGGATTCGATCTACCAAACACATCTTCAATTTCTTCCAATAAAAACTACACGGTTTACAATAGGAGGTCATAATGGTCAAGGTAACAATTTTATCTCCGTCAACTGAGCGACTGAATAAATGCTATGCATAATTTCAAGAAGTTGATAATATTTATTAAAAGTGATGCAAGATATTATTCCATTTGAATAACAAGTATTTATTAGAACTGGCGACAGGAGCAATCACATATATATTAAATAACTGTATTTCCATGTTTTTAAGGTGCCCTTGGGTTGTTTTTCGTCGAATAAAAGCTTGGAAATATATTTCCTTATTAATTTCAATCTCAAGGGATCTAAATAAGAGCGAAACCCCAAGGCAGAAAATCATTGACTATTACTGAAGTCTGAGGGCTCGAGATTTGACGAAATTATGCGTGAAATTTCATCTGATGAGAACTAACTCGTATTTTCATTTGGGAATATTAAGATTCACTTTCTGGAGCCGAATGTCTTTTGATAACAGCAATTCAGGGAACAATAAATTTCCTGTAGGGGAAAAAAAAAAAAAAAAAAAAAAAGGAATTTTTTCCTATACTTTTTAAATTATTTCTTTAAAAGCCTGGTTCACTGATTGCGATGTAAATTTAAATAGTTACAATCAAAAAGCAAAACCAGCCAAGGAAAATTGCATAAATATTAAAGAAAGAAATTCCAGAAGTAGTCATTACCACATAAACACAATTTCACGATATATGATAAGAAATAAAGACGCTGTTACGTGCATAATTCAATGTTATTAATACTATGATAGTTATAGCATATAAGCAATAATAATAATTAATAAGTAGAGGCTAATGTGCATGACATCTGATTTATTTTAAAACAATATATTCCAAACGCATTCATAAGAAATACAAATTATCCTTGCAAGGTTGCACGTTCATATAAACGATACAATACAAAATACAAAAACAGTCTGACTTTATACAGCAATAGATATTTTTCTGCAGAAAAAAATATGTTATCTACTTGCATTCTTACACTGTTTATCCTATACTTTCAAAGGCATTCTTTCAATAGAAGTCTTTTTTCACAATAATTTGATGCTCTTTAAAGAAATTGGATATTTTGTGCAATATTAAATAAAAAAATTAATAAGTACCCAATTCATATTTTGTTAAGGCATTCTAAAATAATCTGAATTCTATACAGTAAAGCAGTATTTAAACATTTTTTAAATGACAAATGTGACACGTCACAAAATAAAAGGCGAAATTTTAATAAACAATTTTGATTATTACAAATGTAATACTATTAATAAGATTCATTTAAAAGTAATAATTGTAAAGGCTTGTTTAAAGATAATATTAGTCGATTAGTAAAATAGTAATGAAAACAAAAATTAAATTTTAAATTAAACTGATTTTGTAGCCGCTCTTGTAATACTAACCATACTGACTGTGCTGCATGCTTCGGCCCATGTTCTTATATATCTTGAAATTATTCTAAAATTATGTATGTAAATTGCCTCTGTGTAACGTAACTTGTAAATAAATAACTGTTGTACTAATTCGGACTTTTTACTGAACCCCTAACGACCCAATTTCAGGATTAAACCATTTCATATAAAATAGTTTCAGGTTTAAAAAATTTAGAATAAAAGTGAGAAAATTTTATTGCTTATCTTAAATGCAAATTACACATGTCATATTTTAAATCGTTTAAAAGCATGCTGGCCGGCATTTAATTAAAAATATCTTTAATTGTTGTCTAATAAGCTGGTTGGAGTATTATATACAGCATTGTGAATGGAAGTAATTTTCACCAGTGTTTTGTGTAATTCATTACGCTTTTGAAGAAAAACAGAACTTCTTTACATTTTTTATTAATTAATTAGGATAATTTATCTTCTATTAATTCATTAATCATGAATAGTTCCTGGAACCATTCATAGTTCACCTCTTCGAAAATCGTTTCCGCTCTCACATGATTCAGTCTTCTTCGTTATCGAAAAACGACATATAATTAAGGTCTGATTATTAAATAGGAAAAACAAGCGACTGCCTAAGGGCCCCATAACTTGGGGGCCCGAACCCTTAAATTGCACTTTATGGTATTTTAAAAATTGTTTAATTTTGAGCTATCATTTAACTATAAAGATTGTGTAATCGAACTTTTTCAAATAAAAACCAAATACTGTTTAAATTGATTTTGGTGTATTATTCTATTCATTTTTTTAATTAATTATGATTAGCAAGTTTAATATTACGTTATTTTATAATTCTAATAAAAATAAGGTTACTTTATAATTTTAAAAGAAAGTCCGCTTTTATTGCTAAATATAATTTAAATAATTTTAAAGAAAGTCAGCTTCTATTGCTAAATATAATTTAAATAATTTTAAAGAAAGTCTGCTTCTATTGCTAAATATAATTTAAATTGTATTCACTGAAGTTTTGTCACTTTTTTTTTATTATTTTGGGTAAAATTATTTTTAAATTTCAGTCGTGCATTTTTTATACGTGATTTACTGAAACCAGTTTCTCAGAAAGTTACGCACAATTAAGTGGTTTGTGGTTAAGTTTGTCGAAAGTTGCCCCTTGGAATTATTTATATAAATTTAAGCTAAAATCAATAAAAAAAACATTTGGTTTTGAAGTGAAAAGGCGTTCCTAGAAGACTTAATCCGGAAAACACATAATCGCAATTTTGCTTCCATTGTATCTGTTAGGGCCAACGTTGCTGTAAACTTTTCCTCCTTTTACTTTTCAGAAAATATCTTTTTTCATTTTATATAGACACCTGCCGAAAATTACAATTTTATTTATTAAATTTGCAATAATAGATGATTTATTTTTTTCATTTAAACTTCTATCAATGTGATGGCAACTCGTTGATAAAAGCTTTTTTTTTTTTTTTCATTTGACGTGCTTGTGAAGATTAAATTTTAATTTTATTTTGAGTGAAATATATTATTGAAAAATATGGTTAAAATATTTCTTTAAAAATTCATTAAAAATTTAAGCATAATTTATAAATTAAAACATTGGTTATCATTAAAAAGATAATTTTTTGAGCTGTAATTTGATGCAAAAATCGATTTCGTGCTGTATTATTTTCTGGTTATAGCGACAAAACACCGAAATTAGGCTTAGTTTTTAATTAAAATTCTAATTAAAAATTTAAAAAAAAATCTCTCCACGGTGCATATTTCTGACCTCCAAGGTATATATATCCCAAATTTGATAACTGTATGTCAAACGGTTTGGATTGTAGAGCGCCAACACACACACACATTGAACTTTATTTATAAGTATAGATTATCACATCGGGCTTTGGCCAAGGATTCCCGGCCACTTCGTGAAATGGCCAGCCAAAGTAGAAAATGCAATATTAATTGCAAGTATTTCGGACTTTGGCCAAATCTCTTGGCAGAGTTCGCGAATTGGCCAGCCAATTCGCGAACTGGCCGTATTTCGGGTTTTGGCCGTAACATATCGAATAAACAAAGTACTTTATCACGACAATGTTTATGATGAACCGATACTCTGATGAAATGATGTATAAATGAGATAAAAATACTTTACTGCATCTATAATTATAGAAATAACGAATGATCGACGTAATAAGTACTTTAATAACATAGACAGTCATATCATTCTTCTTTTGAAATTCTGCATCTCAAATACATCAATTCCTATGCTATATGGCGAGAATACTGCAGATACACGCTTTTCAATTCTATTCCAAGGAAAATCAGGATTGTCAACTTAAGTCAGTGGAAAGAAAGCAATTCAAAGGCTTAATGTACAAAACAAATAATTCTATTACATTTATTACTATACTATTTATAATCAAAATATTTCACAGAAACAAGTAGTAAAAAACTTTCCAATAATATCGATTGAAGTGACATGAATAAAAGTTGCGCAAATTGAGAAGAATGACGATCCATCAATAATGCAGCTTTTAAGCAGCCAAGATAATCTTTCGGATTTATACTCCCTGGAAAAATGTCTGACAGTGATTGATTCCCGCATAAATATTTCAAAAGTAAAACGCTCGTATTTTTAGCTAGCCAGGAAAAAACCACGATACGCAATATTTAATATATTTGGGAATATGTATAACTCAGTCATTTGTTATCATTTCAGTTATACTAAATTCAGGATTAGCAGGGTGTTTTTAATTCTATTGAATGCAATGAAATGAAATAAAATGAAGTTCCTTTCCATACAAATTACGTACTCTCAAACCATAGTAATTTTATTCCAGTTTCAAGATTTAAATGTAATTCATTGATTTATTTCCAAACTGACATTACACATTTTTCGATGACTATTAAAACACAAATAATAAAAAAACTTGCAATGGAGAGCTAATCAAGAAATATGCATTTTGGGATATAACAGCCACCGCAAAATATTATAAAAAATTCTGATATTGAATTTCTTCAAAATTATACATTGAATGATTAGTTGTCGATACTGCAATGGATTGGGATTAACTTAATTTCGCAAGACAGACTATATAGACAAAGCTACGTAAGGGTTTTAATTATAAATTTAAAATTCACAAAATTGAGATTGGTCTAATCCTATAATGACATTTATTAAAACAAATCATATAAAAAAAATTAAGTCAATTCCTACTTAGGTCAACAACAAAATTATTATTTTAGTAACATTTTATTAAATAATTACAATTAATATAAATATATATATACATATGATAGAATTACAATATTAAGTGGCAAAATAGAGCTTGGCAAAAAAACTTGGCGACCATTTGGCGACAGATCTGGAGATCAAATAGAAATTACTAGAAAAATTTAATTAATTAATTAATATTTGAAATTAAAAAAAACTGTGTACAACTGCAATAAGTAAACCAAATTACTATACACTCTAAACTCGAAAAAAATAACTACGAAATTAAAATGAAACGCAAAGAAAAAAAAAGCAAAGTGTTCATTATCATAGAATAAAAAAATTTCAAGGAGATTCGAATCTCTAATTCGAAATATCGTGTGTTAAGTGTCAAACTTGATTCGTTTGTCCTTATCTTATTTTAAAAATTTGCATCTAATTATATAGCAACGATAACAAGCACCCGAAAAATGTGTTTAACACCGTCACAATCATCGAGAATATAAATATAGTAACCAAAAATATAAAAATATAAGCTTAATATATTTTTAAAAATCTATTAAAACTATAGAAAAATAGAATTGGTATCTGAAAAGCTATTTTTTTTTAATATGATGTGAGGAGTTTTGAACGAATAAGCACGTAAAGATGTTGACAGATTTTTAATTAAAAATCTAATTAGATTTTTAAGAGTCTTTTCTTAGTAAGTTTAAGCTTACTAAATATTATTCAAAAGGTAACAATAAGCCGAATTTGGTAGCCTTTTATCTAGTAATATGCCTTGCAGAGCATTTTTAACTGTTATATTTTTAACATACATGTCTGATGATGCAATTTATAGATAAAATGCCACTCAATAAACATTATTAATAATGAAAGACAGTACACTCCAGAGTATCCGGCCTAATGTGGCGGAAGAGTAGGCCGGATAACAAGAAAGCTGGATAGGCCGGAGTTCTATGAACTCGTTTCTTTGCCCACCAATACGAAGACAAAATTTTTATACCAAAACTTACTCTTATAATACGTATTTTCCCATTTCTTATTGAGTACTAAGCCCACCATTTATCTCAAGTCACGTAGAATGTGGCCGTGGCCGTAGGCCGGTGAATCATTAAAGCCGTTTCCGGTAATGTGTCAAGTTAAAATAGAAGGCTCTGCACTGATAGTTTATATGTATTTATATACTGCACTGCATGTTTATTAGAAAAAAGTAAGTAAGGGATAACTGTTGAGAAAAGTAAGTTGAAGGATATAAACAGTTCACATTTCAACATAAATTCTGTAATGCCTAACTTAGATGCAGGAAACATAAACAAAGCATCGACATACATCGTAGGCTTAGTTCTTAAGAAAACTGACTCAAACAGATTTTATTTTTCACTGATGAATAATACACAGATATGAAAAGGTAACCCTAAGATAAGAGCCAGAATTTACAGTTTTTAGTTTTTGAAAAACTAGGCCGAATAGTACGGGAGCGTACTGTACTCCTCAAACATTATTAATACATCGATAAACCTAAAATGGTTTTAGGAGGCTAACATTAAGAATATACAGCGACAGCATAGTACAAATTTCGATTTCAGGGGCATATTTCATTTTTTTTTCCTTATTCCTTCCGCATCTATGCTTTCTCATATGATTCTCTTGAATTACTAACTCACACTACAAGCCTAAGAATTCACGGCTCTCACATTTAAATTAGCTAGACGCGCCCACACGTGCCATCTAATCTCATCAATTTAACACTGTTAGTTCCCAACTCCGTCCTTTGAGGGCGAACAACCAAATGAGCAAATAAATAACCTTCTCTTCCACACGCGTTTCTAAGAAGTCTTTGTTTCTAATTCATTAATTGCGCATATCCATTGACCTCACAGCACAATAAAGAAAAAAATTAAGTCCACAATGCTTCATCTCCGAGCGGGAACTTCACTGATGGCAACAAGAACAAATAGAAACCGCCTTGTAACGTTCCTGCTTAATGGATATACTCTTACAGGCAGAGAAAGAAAAATTTCTCATTAAGAGAGGAACCGTAAAAGAGATGTTGAAAAAAAAATGTTTGTGTTTTCAACAGGCACTATATAATGAATTCCCTGCTAGCTTCTAGACCATGACCTACTTAGAATGTTTCCGCTCATAATGGCAAGGCAACACAGACAAGTTTTAAAACAAAGAACGGCAGGAATGAGAGATAGTTTTTTTTATATATATTAGGTCTTTGTCACCTGCTGCTTTTTACATGTCTACTTTTTGCTGTAGGGTAATTACTATTTCCATTAACTTTATTTGATGACGGAATTGTTTTAACGCAAAATGAAAAATAATAAACGGCATTCATGAGCGTCTCCAAATACTATTGAGCCACTATTTTGATAAAGGATAGTCTTCAAATATAAAGAATATATTAAAAAGTATATATCAAAGATAAAAAAACACCTCAAAAAGTATATATATATAAAGGATAAAAACACCTCAAAAAGTATATATAAGGGATATATCAAGGAAAAAAAGATATATCAAAAATGATAGTTTTTATCTTACGTGAACTTTTCACGGCGCATAATGTTTTTTAAATCCTACCAAAATCTTTTTTTTTTTTTTTAATGAAAGTTGTTACTCTAGGACGGAAATCGGCGACGCTCATATTCTTATGGAGTGTGAACTGCAGGAAACGGAGAAGGAGGAATTTATGAATGAATCTTAACTCTCCACTTAAAATTCTGATCCGATCACCTTCCTCCAGGTTATTTTCAATAAATGTGATTCACAAATTTTGAACCAGTTACGAATGTCGGAATTTCGAGGTCGTAGTCATCCTGGCGCTCTTATTTTGAAAACGGTCAATTTAGTTCAGCCAGTTCTTAATTTAATCAATATATAGATTCTAAATTTTTTTTTTTTTAATATAACTTTTAAATAGATATATGTTTTTATTTATTTACTTACACTATTCTTGATAAAATTAACTACAATTATTAATGAATGATTTCCTTACTTACAAAAGTTCTAAACCCTTCAGTTAATTTTAAATATTACATTATTAATGCAGTGCAGTAAACATTGCATTGTACTTAAAATCAATCGCATCCAAAGGAAAATTTATCACAGCAACTGGAATTAAATATTACAAAATACAACCTGAACATGCTGGAAGTTCTTTCTACAAAGCAGCATCTTTAAATCGACAATTAAATTTACACAACACGGAAGTTATCCTATCAAAGGCATTCTACACATAAGAATTTGGCAACACTTGTGTCTTACTTAAAAATCCCATAATTGGAAAACACTTCAGACGCAAATAAAGTTTTTCATAAGTTTCAAGTTATATGAATAAAATTTAGTGTATGAAATTAGTATATGAATAAAATTTTGTTTGTTTGCATTCTAGAATAATGGACAAAGGAAAAGAAATTGCCGCAGGTTTCATTATATAATAGTAATGCTTATATATAACGAGCAATCAAAGTAATCCACAAACTGGCTACTCCGACCAGCCGGAAGGCACACAGAAAAACTTCAATGACCGGACCGCCGCAACAGCAAACTGACGGGAACTGTGGTTGAATCCTAAGGGCTATCACCGGCCGCGGTACAACCCTTCCCTAAGGAAGTACGTCCCGTCATCAATGGGTGGAGCCAGATCCCCACCTTTATGTATACCCCCCAAGGTGGCGAAAACCAACCACCATGCCGGAAACTTATCTTCAATTACGAGGTGCCCCCCGTGGGACACAATTACAGTAAAACATAATATAAGAATAACATATAGTATAACCTAACATAACGTCAATTCTATGCTTGCTATGCTATGCAACGTTCGCAATTATCGAGTAGCATAAGAAGAGCTATGATTAACTTGAAAAGAATTTATGTTCGAAGCCGGAATAACTCAAACTGATAACATGATTGAAAAAATTTTGTAAATATTTCTGACTTGGCAGCTTCGCTCCGTCATACATTATATTAACTTTTTTTTTTTTGTCATTTTAGTTTCTCTATACCTGGTAAAACAATTAGTAAAAAACAGACTTTTTTTAATACATTAAATAATAATGAAGATTCAAATATACAATGTGATGTAGATTTTTCCTTCATAAATCTATAATGGCTAATGATGAAAAAGCACTTGCATGGGAAATATGAAATTAAAGATTAGGAAATAGAAAAAATGCTGATGCTTATTGCCTCAAAATGAAAATAACAGGAAAAACAGGACAATCAGACAGACAACAGCAGAAATGGCTATAGAAGTAAAAATACGGCATAATAAAAATAAATAAATAAATAAAAATTCAAATAAAAAAACAGTTGTTTTATGTTGTGCCAAATCGACTTATCTAAATCAAATGTAAAGATAACGCTTTTCTATATAAAATACAAAAACAAATTATACATTTTTTTTTAACTTTTTTTTTTCTTACGACTTATTTACCCAAAGAATTTACCAGCATTATCAAGTTGTAAAAAAATACATAAAAACGATAATATAAAAATAAGAACAGATTTTTGAAAGAAAATACAAACTGCTCTAGAAAATATTTTCTTGTTTCTAATCTTGAAAAGACACATTCGGAAGTTTTCAGCAACAGATCATTGGCAGATATTTCATCATCACATACTTTGAGATAATTCAATGGAAAAATATTGGTAGTGCCTGACAAGAGCTCTTTTGTACTCTTTTGTAAAAAAAAAAAAAAAAAAAAAAATTGTAACAAAATTTTGTTATCTAGATCTTAAATATCCATAAAGAAAATAAAGCTGTTTTTAAGAATTTCCACAAACAAACAATATAAAAAGAAAAATTTCTTTTTAGAAATTATTAGAAGCAATGCAGAGACGACACAAGCTTGGAACAAAAAGGAAGAAAAAAGCTGAATTTTATAAATGATAAATTATGCCAATTATAAACATCGAGAAATAAAATAAATATGAATAAATGAGAATGAAAAACAAATTTATATAAAAAGTTCTTCAGATATTAAAAATAATTTAAATTATTATATAAAGTAAATTAACCGAACTCAAGAATGATAAAACTCGATTCCGAAAATAATGAAATCCGAGCTTCGGTGAAAATGTGTCCTGTTCGAAAATAAAACTAATTTTTAAAAAAAAATACTACCGCATGATACATCTGACATCATTAGATTGTAGTGTACATTTTCATGTAACTTATAAAAAGCAGAAGTGACCATTTAGATTGAGTGTAACATTAAAAAGAACTAAAATAGGTAGCTTTCAAGCAGTTTCGATTTGCAGCAACCTTGCAGAATTTTATCATAATTTTCATTTAAAAAATACTTTATTGAGGTTTCTTTTTAGTCAAACAGTTTTTCAGATACATAGCACTCACCAAAAACTTTTAGAGCATCAGCACTTTCGCATTTTTTTGGGATACATAGCAATAGGCTTCTTTAACATGAATAAGAAAGCGTTAAAATAGAAACACAATAGGCTTTCAGCGTTATTTTAAATTAATTTGTTTTCTTTTAAAAAATAAATGCTAAGGTTAGGTGGGGGGGGGTCTCAATGCATGTCACAGATTCTGCTTCGATTTTATTTCAAACGAAATTTTGCTAGGGACAAATGGAAGCAAACTACAGTTATAGAAATGACTAGTGAGATCTTAAATTAAACACCGAAGAAAATTCAGCGCAGAAGAAATTTTACACTTACTATAAAATTCATATAGCCTGAAATATATGAATTAATAAAACATTATTAAATGAAATGCAAAAGCAACTCTTTAAACATGGATAATGCAATGACCCTAGGTTTAAAAAAAAATCAACATCTTTTTAATGAAACAAAAGTTTATAAGCGTTTTAGTAATTAACATTTTTATTGAAAAAGTTTTTCCAGTAAAATGAGATTACACATAAAAAAAATATTAAAAATTATTTAACGTATTGTTTGGTGGAAACTGGAACATGCAAATCAATTGCAATGTTATTTATGTTTTAATTCTAAAAGAATGTATTAGAAAATATCTAACTTTATTTTGCAACTGCTTCAAAACTTTTTAATTTAAGCTTTTAATTAATCTTATAGGTAACATACCCAACTGTTTTGGTTATTATAAATAATATGTCACATAGATACTATTTAACCACTATTTATTTGCAATTAAATATACATATAAAAGCATAGATTTCTATTTGTTATTTAGATTTGTTTTAAATAAAAAAAATTATAAAACATAAAAAATAATAATAAAAATCCTTCATTGAGCAAAATTACCGTATCAACGACTAAAAGAAAAATATGTACAAAGGGACCTATTTATTACGTTTACGCATATTGAAGTACCCCTAAATCTTTCTTCTCATATACCTGCGGTTATTTTGTACCCATTTGTCTGCAATTTTAAATTTCGGGATTTCTTCTTATTATGCAGTCAATTAAACGACAAAAATTTAAGGGTTGCGATTGGAAAATGTGGAGATTATGTAAAAATAAAAATATAGATGGACTCTTATTATAAATGCAAATTATATATTTTTAAGAGAGAACATTTTTCTAAATCGAATTAAATTTTTTTCCTTGGATTTACTTTTTTAGATTCTTAGCAGTAATAAATAAGAATTCTGATATTTTTATGACTGACAGTACAATTAAATAAGTGAAAAGACACTCCAATGCAAGATGCTTATAAGAGTAGTGAGGATTAATTAATTGTTCATTTTAGGAGAAACTAATTTGTGAATGCAATTGATTTTAAATTAAAATATATAGAATCAGCTTTTCTAGAATGAATTATAAAATATATGTGACCTAATTTCTCGCAGTTTTCTTGCAATCAAGTAATCCCATTCAGCCACGAAGCGGCAAAAAAGAAATTACCGCTTTCATTCCCAATTAGAATACAATGGCCAGTGCTCAAAAGGTCGCCGTTGGTAATCGGAGTTAAGCACCGGAACTTGAAACCATTAGGGAGGGAGGAAAAAAAATTGGCACAGCATTCCTCCGCTTGGCGTGATTTTCATTCAGCACATGCCATCCATGTTTGACGCTATCAAATATGCAAGAGTTCTTCTGAAACAAAGATTGTTTATGGGCATAACAATGTTTATGTTTAGAAATATAAACTTTAAATGTTTATTTTTTAGGTTCGATAATCACTTTGATAATTCGCATCCTTAAGTACATTTCTGTGTTGTAATGACAGCGATTGCTAGTAAACACATCCATATAATACCAAATGAGCTCAAATTTGGGTGGAAAATCTTTGAATTTAATATCTTTTTCAAATAATTACCTTTACAGGATATCCTTGCAATGATGGCTTTTAGAGGGTACCTTCTTTGTGATTTCCAGTTTCTAAATGTTTTCGAAAAATCATCTTATTACTGATTTACTCACACTTTTTGTACATAATAGAAATGTGCATAAAATCTTGAGCATTTCAGTTACTACGAGCATTTTCTTCGCTTTTCTCTCAGCCATATTCTTTTTTTTTTCAATTAATTCATGCTAATATTTTACGCATTATACTTTTGCCCAGTTTCAGTAACGACATCGATGTCCATGCACGTAAAGAATTTTTTTTTTCCATAAGAATGACTAATTTTGCCCTTATGGCATATCCTAGTTATAAATCACTCACAGAAAGCGAGAAAACTTCACATTCAAAATAAAAGATATAGCATGAAATTACATAAATTTTAAAAACGGACATTTATTACTTGTGGAAACAGTTGTTTTCAATGTAAAACAACAATTGATCTAAATGTATAATTCGATTCAAAACCTTTAAAAATGTCAAACCTATTGTGTTTAAATATATATATGTAATGATATTTTAATTCTAATTTCAATTTAATTAATTTCCAAGATTTTATCTTAATTTAGCTCATAGTAACTTCATTCTAAAAATATTATCTTATTTCGTGATCCAATTCCACTTTCGGTTTAATTAATCCCTCTGTAAAAAATAATGCGCCATCAGTACTACGTCTCAAATGAAAGTGACCCCTTACGTACCCTTGAAAAGGTGTCAAAGGTCACCATGTGTATTAAATTGGCGCGTAGCCAGAACTCCAAATTTTATATAAGACTAGTGATCATTTTGTTTCGCGCTTCTTTCTTACTTCTGCTTTTGTGTCGCACTGCGTCTGCTTGTAAATAAATTGGTTTTTCGAGATGGATGTTAAAGAGAGAATAAAACGAAATTAAAAATACAACGTCTCGTCTATGTCTTCAAACCTGCCTTCTGCGTCAACCAATAATATGTTACATATTATTTAGCCGACAGGATTCGAAAATCTTTATATATATTCGCTATCAAATAATGAATAGAAGTGAAGATGCACATATGAGAAATGATTAAAGTGGGCCAATTTCATAACATTACAAAAATTAGTGAACTTTAGAAAGTAAATGTAAATCAAATTGAAATGAACAATAAAGCAAAACAAAATTCTCAAAAAGTGGTTTTATATTAACAGAACTTTATAGTTTTTTAACAGAATTTTAAATCAGGATTAAGTTAATTCAGGTTAACAGAATTTTAAATCAAAAGCAGCAATTTCTAGCCACAAATTGATTATTGTATTTTTTCATTCAATTTTATTCTCTCTTGTAATCATTTACTTTCATATACGAAAGTTGTTTAATAATAATCATAATTTTTTTTAAAAATAATTTAAAAAGACTTTAAAAAAATTAATATTACAAGAATAATTAGCGCATGTCACAGCAGCAATCTTGGCAGATAGCCAAGTAAGCATTATTCTTTTTTCGCCTACGACAAAAAATGGCTGCGACACATAACAAGCAAACAGAATATTTATTTTTGCGTTAAAGAAAATCACTGGCTGAAACCTATATAATGCTACAGGGAGTCTGCATTTCTCTGTAGCAGAATAGAAGATGTTTAAAATATTTAAGGGGAGAAGACAATAGTTATCAAAGAAAAATGAGCTCGACGCTCTATTGACTGCTCATATGGATGTAAATATCAGCACAGCTAGTGTGATAGGTGAGAGAAGATGGGCGAATTAAATAATGAAATCTCATAGAAATCCGGTCCATTTCAATGGATTCCACTCGCACGTTTCTCATAGAAAAGCTGTATACATGTAAGAGTGCAGTAGATTTCGAGATTGCTCATTATTATCATTTAAAAATCAACGAAATCCTCTTTATAGTTTGATCATGGCTATAAAGCGATAATCGTTCGATTTATGCGAAATGCGATTTTTTTTTTTCTTTTCAAAAATTTGAAGGAACACCTCCGGGAGAAGCTCTTTATATTGTGAGTTAGTGGCAAAAGCTACGGAGGTGATTTGGAAGGGCCTATCAAAAAATTGGGTTCCAGTATGGGTTTGAAAACTGAAAAAAAAAGGTTAGAAAGAAATCATTCTTCTTTAATGTTCTATCAGTAAAATCTAAATGCACATGCATTTTAAATTGACCTCAGCACAATAATTACAAAATTTCTGTCAGAAATTAATATCCATTTCATAACTATAAAATTATTTATAAAATATAAAGCTGAGATATTTTCACTGTGCATTATCCAGATAATGGGAAAATGCAATACAGTGCATTTCCTTCATTTGTTATCATCTGTGTAAAGTCTCAAGTCATTAATGCTTAACGACATTAACCTGGATCAAAACAAATAATTTCAATGTAAACTAGCAAACGATTTGCAGTTTATACAGGCTGTGTTAATGATTTTTAAATAATACTACGCATTACTCTTGTTTAAATCGTTAAAAAAATAAATGAAATACCATTTCAAAGCATTCCATTGCTGATGAAAAAAGCCTAATGGTTGTATGTCTCGCATCTAAAAAAGGTAGAGTTAAAAAAAAATATTATCATTAAAATTTCCCAAGTTAATGTTTACAATGATGACACTCGATTTTAAAAATGGTAGAGTAAAAAATATATTATCACAAAAAGTTCCCAAATTAATGTATTACCGATCATCATTCTAAAAATTTCAAAAGATAAATGATATGGTTCAAATGCTTTCTAGGTTTCGCATTGAAAACCAACATTTCTTTTTCCAAAACGTTCTATATTAAATTATAGTAAATTGATATTTCCTTTATATTTATAGTGCATGCCTAATTTATATATTTCAGCAGAATTTTCAAAAAGCAATTTAAGTTCCAAATATAATTTTTACTTTTGAAATTTTAATAAGCACAGTAATGGGAACTAAACAATTTATTCTAGTAGATTTAATCATTACACCTAATTTATTTTAAAATCTGAAGGATAAAAGATAGTTTTCAAAAATCCGAAAATTAATTTACTGTATTACGTACGCAATTCATAAAACGTCGAAATAACATTATAGACCTTAAAATTACTGTATATCATTAATAGTATACAACAATTTTCAGGCATTTTAGCTTACCAGCAAATATATCCATCTATTTACACTGATCTTGAAGAATTATCCTCCCTAACTTTCTTAAAATACAAAGATACAGTCACAATATTAATTGTAGACAGCTACATATCACGATTCCTTTTATCGCGTTTAACTTCAATTATATATAATGTCATATCTTTAAAGTCAATTTTATTGCCAGCTGGGACCCGGAATTATCCAAGATAATTAGATTCTTGTCCCACCTAATCTTCCTGGCACAACCCCAATAATTAGAGAGCTAAAAAAATTCAAGATAACTTTAATAAAACGGAAAATCATGCAAATTGAATGATATACAAACAAATTATTATTATAGGTATGAGCTATGAATAAGCAAAATTTCCTTTAACACGCATTTTGCACATTTTTACTTAACTTATTTCATTTCCAAGTTAAAATTTTGTTATCCGCTTTTCACTTTTTATTTGATGAACTAGAATATGAATTTTTTTATATTTTAATTTGTGGGGCTCTCAACAATAGTATACATTTTAATATTTCAGAAAATTAATTATCAATTTATCTATTAATTTTTATCAATTATATATTAATTATTATAATTAATTTCTTCTTGTAGTTACTGAAGAAAATGTTAATTACCAGATTAAAGAACTTAATTAATCAATCAATTAAATTTTTTTCTATACAATTTACATCTCCGGATAGTAATTAAAAATGTTAATTAGCACATTCTAAAAAAATTATCAAAATAAATTAAAGTTTGAGAAGTAAAAACTAATGAAAATAATTTTTTTTTACTTCTTAGTATACTAATAAAAAACTTAAATCGCGTTTTTATTAAGTTAATTGATGTATATCTTCGAGTAAATACATTTTCGTTTTAAAAACGAAACAAAATTATATTTCATAGATATTTTGAAAATATTCAGTCACTAAAATGATGAAATTATCACAGATTACTAGTTCATGCTCGTTGCATTTTTGCAGCATGACAAGCATTAATAATAATAAAAAAAAAAAAAAGGAAAATATTTTCCAAGCAAAACTCCCCCGCAAAATTCGACATGCAACGTATTTATTTATGATGACATCCAGAAGATGCGGAGCGACCGCAGAATATATTATGCAGAGAGCTTATATGTACTAAATTGATTGGACTCTGCGGAAAGAAGAATTATGAAAATGGGTAACTACGCCCTGGCGCCACACTTAGGGCTGGGTGGGGCTCCGCTAATGCAAACGGAAAAGCATCTGTTCGTGCATTTGTAGCAAAAAAAATTTTAATACACAAGTTGCAATATAGTATATACTTTTTTTTTACTAAGTGTAGAAGTTATTAATTGCCAAAACAGCTGTTTAGGGATTAAGGAAATGAAATATGTTTTTTTAATTAAATTATTTATTTATTTTTGTCATGGCAGGAAGGAAAACCGACAAAGGGTTTAAAGAGAATCCTTATACAATCCAAATGTTTTGATAATGGAAGTCTTGCAAAACATTACATGGCTATATCATATCATATGTTTTTGTTGATTGCTATTGCTGTAATATATTTTCGCTATATGTTGTAAAGTAAACTGTTAGTTCATAATTTTTTTTTTTTGAAAGAAATTATCTTAGATGCATAAAATATTGATTTTTATATGTAGAATAAAATATTATTTAATAAATACTTACAGTATATTTACTGATACAAATATTTTTCTAAAATATAATAATATGTTAATTCCTTTTTTTTCCCTTCAAATTCAAGATTTGCAACGCCTTTTCTGAGTTAGTCCTTTGTTTTATATACCACAGATTCACATTATAAGACAAATTTAAAAACATAACAGCAATACTATATGAATATTATCCGTAATTTAAAATGGTTGACATTTTATTTTCCATAACCAACTTTTTTCATTTCCAGACAGGAATATTTCGATGGAAAATACGGTTAAGCGTGGAAAAATTTAGAAAATGTTATTTTGGATTATTATGGTAAATTCATTGTTAGTATTTCAGAGTTAGTATATTAGTATTTAAGTTCCGATAAATGAAGCTTAATTACTTAACATTTTTGAGGCTTTCTATTTCTAGAAATTATGGATAGTATATTTAAGTATTGAAACACTGAAAACTGCAATCAGAATACTGAGCAAAGAAGATTCGCATCGTCAGCAACGTCTCTTTGAGAAAGCAATTTTCTTAATTCAATGCACCATCTCGAAACCGATCCCTGCATAGTTCATTTCGGGATAACGTAAATTCGCTCAATTTCAATGTAAATGATCCAACTCTTTTTTGGGTACGGGAGCAGGGAATATTTCCCAGTATTGCTCCCTATCTTGCAATCGCCTTAAATAGCTTTTGTTCCCGACGTCTTCGCAAAGATTTGGTTTGCCTTTACCATCAGATATGACTCATGTGATGATTCATCTGCAACAACTTTTTTTTTTCTGATATCAGGGTCTTTAAACTCCCCTACAATATGTCACAGAGATTTCAACGTAAAATATTTTCATGTTCGTACATTCAGAATATATGAAATAAGTTCATTATTTCGGGTGTTGAAAAGAAAAAAAAATTTGGAATTTTAAGACTAAAAGAGTAAGTTGAGAATTCTAGAAGTTTCAATAAACGTACATTTAGATTAAATAGTACCACTAGATTTCAGAAATCTTATTCCTCTCTATATATATATATATATACAAAAAAACCCTAATAGGAAGAGTTTTTATTAATATTTAGATACACGGTCAATACAAAATAGAAAGAGAGAGAGAGGCAATGGCGTACCGAAGGTAAGCTGTCCTAAAGGCATCAACCCTTAAACTGTATCAAGTGTATTTGGCCCCTCCTTACTTCCCATCATATTTTTCTTTTATAAATGACAGAAACGAAGTGATATTTTTTCTCCTAAGCTTCCATTAAAAAAATGGTGCCCGAGGGATCTATAACCTCCTTGCCTAAAGGCTACATTATCAAACAGGTAACTGTCTAAGGGCTCCCATTACGACAAGGTTTTTTTGGGGGCTGGATATGTTTGATATAATTTTATGATTTAATTTGTATTTCAAGGTTCATGTACACGAATTTATGCATATTAAATTCAAAAATCATTTAAATTTCAAAGCAATATTTTTTACATTTTTTTTTCATGCTTTCAAATTTATCAACAAATTAATAAGACCCAATTTCTTCTAAAGTTGGCTGACCTATTCGAATGTCAATAGTCTTGGAAAATTTTATATTAGAATATTTAGATTATGTTTCTAAAAAAAGTATTACAATTTCTTTTACTAGTTTGCTTAAAACTAAAATTCTAATTTAAATGTAAAATTACTATTAAATTTACATTTTTATACGCGAGTTATGCAATCCAATTATTTTGAAGGTACCTCTTAATAAATGTTTCATTATTTCGATTAATTTAAAAATATTTGTTATTTAAAAACTGCTTTTATGCTAAAATAAAATCAATAGAAAAGTTACGAAGACAAAGAAGAGGCGCAAAATTTGCATTGCTCATGGTCCCTACAGGTCTTAATAATCCCATGGTCCCTACGGGTCTTAATTTGTATCTGCCTTACCTCATGACCATTACGTCATGGAAATAGGAGCTAAGGCATTCCAGATGTTTAAGATGTCGCAGAAGTTCCTAGCCAAAATCTATGATTATTCATTTCAGCCTATCCAAAACATCAGGTTTAAGTATTCAATACGATATAAATAGAATTCGATTTCGCTTACCCAGTGTGACAAAAGCATTCTGAACAATTATAAAAAAAAAAGCTCATAGTTCAAACAGACAAAAAACACCAGACATAGTTCAAACAGACAAGAGTTCTCTTGAACTGCTGAAACTGCGTATTACAACTGCTTGAAAAGTTCCTTGGCATTGCGGTCATAAAAACATGTGTTGCTTACAAGTTCATTGGCAACATGCTCCTGAATGGGCGAAAACGCTATATGAAATTAATGAGTATTATTATATATGCACAAATATAAAAATCCTATAAGTTAAACAGAGAAATATAATAAATTAATGTTATAATTAAGCTCAATATTTTCCGAAAAAATACTGATACCACAACCAAATCTGAATTTTCAGCAACTGACAGAAAAAAATTATAATATTCACAATCCATCTCCTTAATCGTCATTTAGTATGCGGTTTTTCCTTGCATGTATAAGTAAACAAGGCAAGTCCATCATTACTCGCGGGAAGCCAATCGAACCGCACAGACTGAAAAAGAGAATTCTTTCTAGTTTTAAGGGGTAGGACGATTTATCGATTTTGTGTGGGAGCGGACAGTGCTATGGGACAGGCGGCAGGATTCGTGGCGCCAGGGCGAGTGTTTCCAACTACACTTGTACTTTTATTGCACTTCTTCATTTGGAACGGTTACAAAAGTACAAACGCAGCCATTCTAAAACAGCTTTTCAGACATTACAAATAATTTTTCTTTCACTGGTCATTTCGTTACAATGTCTGTTTCAAAAAGGTTATTAACGAGCACAATTTACTTTCTCGTAAAGGCAAATACAGAAAAAGTATAGTCATCGTCAAAAAATTTGAACACGCGATTTTGACTATCTCCAAGTTTTGGACCTCCCTAAGGTCGGAAAAAATATTTTTGGATTATATCTGTCTGGGACAAGGATAGTTCAAAAACGCTTTGATTTAGAGGGATGAAATTTGGTATATCGTCATTACATCAAATTTTTAGATTTCTAATAAATTTTAGCTAAGTCTATTCAGAAGAAGTCTATGTCCGGCTGCTCTAATATAAATTACCACGATAACTACAAAACAAAGATAGTCAGTAGAATAAAATTCGGTACGCAGTTTTAACATCTATATTGCACACAGCAATCAAACTTTCAGCGAAATTCGATAAGAAATTGAACGTCTATCGGTCTGTATTTTCGGAAGCATGCAAGCGGGTGTCCTTTCATAGGGGTAGCGCGTCTTCTCCGTGATCTAGGGGTCCTGGGTTCGAGTCCCGGTTTGGGCATGGTTGTTCTTCGTCTGTGAGATGTGTGAATGTGCCCCCCCCCTGTAAAAAGGGGTTGTGCAAGCGAATGAGTGATGCGTGAGTAGCAAAGTCGTACTCTTGGCCCTAATTGGTGCTACTATAAAAACAAGAGACGCTCCCCCACCGGCTTAAAATCGCTGTCTTCGTAATAGCGGGCTTGTCCATGGCAAGTGCCTTAAGAAACAACAACAGAAGCATGCAAAAAAGAGATAACTTAAAAACTCATTGACTTAAATATATCCAACTTAATATATGATTTTGTGACCACAGTCGTATTTCCATGTCAGGTTTTTGTTCCAATCGGTTCGGAAAAATGTGTCTAAAACACAAATTCTATTTTCGGATATTATTAACCGCATGTCAGGGAGTAATCGCCAAATAACTCGTTAAGGATAACACGATAGATTTAGTAAAAATGCTATATTCACACCAAAGGTTAATATTTCTTAACTATTAAACGATAATGCCATGTAAGGCGTCCTCTGTTTTACCCAGGGTCCACAATTATTTGTGAGGGATAGGGGAATAACACCTTTATTAGAGAGTATGCGAGACATTTTTTGGAAGACCATTCCCGCTGATTAAGAAAAGATAACCGCTTGAAGTTCTTTCAAACAATTTTACTAGATACTTGCTCTACGCAGATAAATAATCTTAAAGTCTATACAACAACCATTCAAAGAAAATAATTCACCTTAGAACAATTATGGCGTAAAGCAAAGAAAATAATTTTCCTTACAGTAGCTAAGATCGTAAAATATTTAGACTCCAGGCATTTTTATACTGCGTTTAGTTTGAAATATCTTATCCCTATCTCTACAAAGTGTGTGTGTGTGTGTGTGTGTGTGTGTGTGTGTGTGTGTGTGTGTGTGTGTGTGTGTGTGTGTGTGTGTTCATAAGACATAAACAAAACAAATTAGGGAAATGTGTATCACTATGAGTAAAGGAGTGGAGGAGTTTCAAATGGAGAATCAAATGGAGTAAAGTTTCTAAAATAGTACGATTTATATGTCTATCAAATTTAAAATTGAAAAACATTTTATTGAATTGAATTGAAATTTTTAGCAATCATTAATCCAGGTGAGCGATTGAGTCGGCAAAGGCGGTTGGATTTGAATTTACTTCTTCAAAGATTATGCTAGTTCTAATCAAATACGTAATCCATTTTTTAAAGATTAAATAATCTCCTAAATAAAATCTCTTCATAAAAACAAGTTCACTTCTAATATCGCAAATGAAGCAACAGGCAAATAGTTTATCAATATTTTTAAAAATCACTTAGTTTATCCTATAAATATTTCACAGTAACTCTTCTTTTGCGCTGAAAAACAAGAATATTGCCCCAAATATACAGTCACATCATCTGTTTTCTTTTATTTCCGGGATAAAATGAAAACAAGGCGAAAACACACAAGGTTGCTTTTATTCATTCTTGAACTTTTCATTAGTTCCTTTGGATGCGCGCCATTTGGCTCAAAAGGTGGGTAAGAATAGTTGGCGAAGGGCAAATACCTGGCCGTCGACGTAACGTCTGGTCTCACCAACAATCGACTGTTGCCTCTTTTCGATCAACACCTTGAGGTTTCATTGTGAAATTCACAGCGTGGTGACTGAGTTTATTCAAAGATGGGACTTCATAGGAAGTTGAACAACTCAGTATCTTCTAAACATATTAAGTAAGCAACCGATATAAAGCAGTTGGAAGTATTTCGTTTCCTTCGTATTTAAGCAATTCAAAAGCCTAATGTAACTTCCTTGTTATATCCATAATTTTCATCGCATACAAGAAGAGTGCATATTTCACATTTTTCTCTATTAAGCGACGAATAAGTATTTTGCAACCCTACGCAGTATACATTTGAATTCTAAATATACATTCGCAGTATACATTCGACCTAATTGAACAAATTCTATTAGGTCGAAAAATTATACTGTCAATTTTCTGTCAATCGCTTTCTGTCAGTTTCAATCAATAGAAAATTTTTAATATTTTAAATAAAAATCTTTTGTATTGAGGAAACTTATAAAATGGATCAACTTATATGAAACATCTCAGATAAGCATGCATGTAATAGTGCAAAATATTTCCAGAAAGTTATTTGTTAGTTTTAAGTAATTTGTTTGTTCATCTGACTTCTGATTGACTAATGAGCAGTTTCTTATATAACAGCATTATATTCATACATTTTATTTTCTAAAATATTTTCACCTGATTTTTCTAAGTTTTGCTATGCGAATGCAAAAATTTAATTTACTACCCACAAAAACACATTTGAAATTTTTGACTATTTGCTTCATTGCAAGAATATTTCCTACATTATCTTCCATTCTACAAATGCACTCAATTAAAAAAAAATTCTTTTAACCCAAATGCATTTTGAATTAGATAATTTAGTAAGAGAAAATCAAATATAAAACTTTATTTAATCTTATAAATGACAAAGCAATTTGCCTCGTATATGAACATTTCATTATTCATTTAAGTCAAATCAAAATCCATATTTGTTTCTAACAAGTTCGAGAATCCCGAACTCGACTCTACAGATCAGGAAACAATAGCTAGGGTGGAAAGGAGGAGCACAGAGGAAAAATACTTTTTGCTCAAGCATCACTAGTACGGGCAGACATCGCTATTCACAGTAGATGAGTTATTGATAAAAAAAAGTATCCAACGTCTCTTTTAAAAAGACAGAAGTAAAAAATACATTCAGTTCAAATTCAAGTTATTATTGTCATTTGAATCTGGCATTTTCTATAAAAATTGTCCGAAATTGAAAGAGAAAAACTCTATAAATTTAGTGCAAAGACTATACATATTTTTCATTCAACTTATTATTATGGCTACTTCGAATCCAAAAATCATTGAAATGCCGTATAACAATCTTTAATATAACAGCTAACAAACAGCGGATCACTGGATGATCAGTGCGATACTAGAAAAAATTAAGTAATAATTTTCTTCTGGAAATTAAACCTACCATGTATTCCCTCTCATGTGAATCCTCCAAAAATAATGTGACTGATATTTAGACAAATAAGAATTTTGAAGAGCCTTCGCTCATTATTCTATGACTGACGTTTCTTGAGCTTTACTCTACCTGCATTTTTTTTTTTTTTTTACTAGGAGACATGAATCATTCAAACGAAATATTTTTTTTTGATATAATCTTACTCATAAACGCGATAGATCTAATGAAATAGTTCTTTTTGCCTCGTCTCAGTGAATATTTGCAAAAATTTATTTTTGACTATGGTTAATAAATTTGTGCAGTATTTCACAAATAAGTTTAATAGGGATTTCTCAGCGGCCGAAGATTCCCCGCGTGCTTGGTGGCTGTCGTGGTTACCAAGTCCTCCATGTCGAGAGTAATACAACTGGGGGTACTGCATCAGGGGTGACCGTTCTCTGATTCAGGTCCAAATTACGATCTGTGGATGAGTGAATAAAATGTGTGAATGAAATCCGCCCCGTAAAAAGGGCTGTGACGTGTGTGTAGCTAAGTCGTTCTCTTGGCCCTAGACGGCGCTACTATAAAAACAAGAGACGCTCCCCCACCGGCTTAAAATCGCTGTCTTCATAACAGCGGGCTTGTCCATGGCAAGTGCCACAAGAAACAACAACAACACTATTTACTAAACCTCTGTTGTCACAAGTGGAGTAGCAAAGGTAAGTAGCGCCTTGGGTAAGGCAATATTTTCCCCCTCATGGTATTTCTGTTTGAAAAATTACATAAACGCATTAATGATTCGTCCCCTTAGTGCCCCCTGTGTCCACATAAGGCATCAATAGACCATTGTTTTCAGGTCGCTAGTCCCTGACTGCGAATAGCTTTATGTGAATCTCGGGTATTTGATTTTAGAGAGGCAGCTGCGGGAATAAAAAAATCAATAATTACAAATGAAAAAGTGCTGCTTAAAAGTAGAGCTTCTAATTTATGTTGAACAACACAACTTTGTTTACCCGGAAAACTTTTCAATTTACGGTACTAATATCCACTCTCGGTAATGCAATATATATCATAATGAAATCACGACAGATCAACTTCATGCGAATCGAATTAACGAAATTATATGAATTACTTTACTATTTAGTTTAGATAATATATAACTTAATATTTTGTCTCTCTTTTAATATTAATTTTAAAAAAAAAATTCTGCTCGAATTTAAGAAATTTAGTTATTTTTAAGACCTAATTAATACTCGCTGCTACGGAAACACCACAATAAATCAGCGGAATGGTCTCCACAAAAATGTCTTGCATATTTTCTAATAAATGTGTCATGCAAGAGAACAATAGATAAAAATATTAGCTTTTAGTGTCAATTTCGCATTTTTATTGAATATATCCTGTTATCTTTAGCGAGTTACTTGGCGATTAATCCCTGGCATGCGTTAATAGTATCCAAAAAATGGAATTGGTGTTTTAGACATGTTTTTCTCACCCGGTTGACAGAAAAATTTGACACAAAAAAATGCACTTGTAGTCACAAAATCCCATACCAAATTTGATACATTTAAATCAATGCGATTTTGAGTTATCGCGTTTACATGTTTCCAAAAGTACAGACTAGTAAACGGTCAATCCGTTGTTGAATTTGGATCACAATTTGATAGAAGTCTAGACTATGAATATTAATTCTATGTACGGAATCTTATCTATCTAGCTCTCTTCGTTTTGTAATTATCGTGTTAACTTATATTCGAACAGGCGGACTTCCGAAGCGGATTTTTGCTCAAACTATATAGAAATCTACAAATTTGATGTAAAGACCGTATACCAAATTTCAACCGTCTAGCTCAAAAAGTTTGTGAGTTATCTTTGTCACAAACAGACAGATGGACAGGCGGACATTTTCCAAAAATGTGTTTTTCGATCTCATGGAGGTCTAAAATGTGGAGATTCGACAAAATCTCGAGTTCGAAATTTTTTGAAGATTACTATACTTTTTCTATACTTTCTATACTTTTTTATATACGTAAAAGTAGGGGAAAAAAAAGAACTGTCCAGATTCAACAAATCAGAGAATGGAAGTGGTTCAGACACATTAATAACATTACTGTCACTTAACCAGCAAAGAAATTGAGAACACATACATGTTTTTATCCACATTAGGGGGGAAGAGAGATAAATTCTTTAAAAAATGAATTCTAGGCCAGATTAAATTTTCAGGTGTCATTAATATATAATTTATGTAAATATATCAAATTTGTAGAATTTTTAGTTAATTCACCGGGAGCAGCTGCCTGACCTTCAAGAAACGTTTGCATAAGTGCGGTTAACGTGATAAATGAAACATAATCAACAGAGTCAGCAGACAAGGTTAAAAGAATTCATCTTCAAACGAAAAAAAGATGCCTAAAGGCAGATAAAATAGTAAAAAATTTCGATATTTTTCTAGTATCCATTTATTATGGCTCTAGCATATAATAGTATGGATTATAATTAACTGTGAAATGTAACTTTGCATATTATGCGAGTTTATTAGATTTACGATATGAATATACAAATATTTTAGTATGTCCTTAGTATTTTCTGTTAAGCCGTGAATAAAATTATATCTATCTTTTTGAAAAGCTAATTAAATATTTTTAAAAAAACATATAGGAAATCTGAATTTACTTAATGATGATATGGAATGTCGTTTCCTATTACAATCAACTACACTTCTCAAAAGCAATGTAGTATAAACCTGCATTCGAAAGATCAGCGCTATATTTTTTTCTCTTCGTATCGTCACTAACACACTTTAATTACCATTTTTTTCATGAGCATTCTATATATTTTTGATAGCAATTCGAACGGTAAAATTAAAAAATGTAAAAATATAACTTGATGCATTAGAACATCTCATGAATTTTGGAGGTGGATCAACTTTACATGAAACTTGAAAAGAAAAATTAGCTTTGTAAAGTGTTAATATTATCCTAATATTGTCAATTAGCAGAATTACATTTTTTTTATAAACATATAATTCAAAATTAAAATATGTTAATTATCCTGCTTGCACTATCCTTTCAGCCTAGCGACCTTAAAAGTGCGTCTAGTCGGAAATCCATCATTAATGAATATCTTTCATTATGATATTAACATTATTAAAAATTCAAAACTATTTTAACAAAACCGCAAAAACCTTCTTTACATTTTATTAAGAATACTTTTTTTAAACAAGAAATGTGAAAATGATATTTTACCATACACTGTAATTCTCTAATAGATGTCATTTTTATCGTCGTTGCTTGATGCTCTAACATTTATGGCGATGACAACGACATCTATTGGCAATTAGTTGTTGTCCACATCGTATCAATGCAATTCATCGATGTCGAGCTATCACATTCATTTATATGCGAATCCACAAATAAACTGACCGTCAATCATTAGCTACTATTCGGATTATGAAATGATACATCAAATTTTATCCATCTTGCTCTTCAAATACTTTAGTTATTGTCTCCATATTCATTAGAACAGACAAACTTCCTGTTGAATGATTTAAACCAAAATTTTACACAATAAAAAAACCCTTACAAATTTAATTAAAAAAAACACCAAATTCCATCTGTCTAAATGCATTTTAGAGTTATTGCATTCACAAACAAACAATGTTAAAAATGCGTCTGAGAAATTAGAAATGATGAGATTAACAAAATCTCGAGATCAAATTTTCTGATGATTTCAATATTTTTTTTAAAAAATATTTCACTTATAAAAATGAAATAAGAATAAAATTTTCTTCTTTTTAATATAATTTAAATTCCAATTTTTAATATTTAAAAATAATCCTCCTAATTACAATACATTTACATCGTATTTCTGAGCTATCTATCGTGCATCTTATTTCCTCTGTTGACAATACCATATGCAGAGACTGCATCCTTTATTTCCAATGCTTTTGTTGTGCAACTCTACACGACATAACAAAAGCTGAGTCATAGCAAGAGAGAGTTTTACGAAACTCACGGCCATTCCCTTCATGGATTTAATATTGTCTCGCATCATTTTCATGCGTATTGCTAAAAATCATAAAACAGTCATTACTTAACTTTCGAAAGACAATAGCATGACGCTCAGAAATATCTTTGTTCTCTTGAAATTTAAAAAAAAATATGCTTATCATCTGGTTTCTTACTTCTAAATTGAATTTTAAGACTTTTTTTATAGTGAATGTAGAGCTTTTTCGAGCAATAAAGAAACGTTTTCTTTTTACAATTTTCTTTAAATAATTATTTGAGATAATGCTAGACAAAATCAAATATGTTGCATGTGAAATTTATTAAAACACTGCGAGAAATTCTCACACCAAAATGATTTACGGATTATTTTATTCATGATATACGATGAGCCGAAGCAGAAGGTCACATTTTTCTCACATATTTCATTATCGCCTGTAAACAATAATCGACCATAAAAATACCAGATGTTCTCTCAGCTAAATGCCATTTAAAATCCCCCCCCCCCTTTCAAACCTCTACTCACGAGCCGAGTTATAATAAAGGCGAAAGAGATTTCATAAAATATCTTTTGCTTGCAGTATTATTTATGTTTGGAAATACAAGGAAAGTATAAATGTTTAGAACTTAGGTGCAACATAATACGTTTACAACTTTCAAACCATTCTTATATAATTAATAGGAAAATATTTAGAAAATTAATAATCGTTCGCAGAAAATATTAGTTGTTCCTGATTTTCTTAATAAAGTTAAAATGTCTAATGGAATCATGTGCCATCACATACCTAAGTATTTGAGTATAGTACCATTAAAAATCTAATTGCCTGAGAACAGTGTTATCAAAAACCTAAGTGTTAGACTAATCTACTGTAACTTGCAAGTAATCCCTTACGAAAATGCAATTTCACTTTATGATTCTTAATGTAAAGCACAAATATTTGGTATAATTTTTCTTTACCTTTCAACAATAGAAGAAAATCACACGACTAAATAGTTAACGAACTAATGAAAATTACAGATATCATTAAAAACAATGTAAAAATTTTAAATCAGTGTAAAAAGTTCAAATCAATTTTGTGTAATAATTATTATTGAAGATTATAAAAATATTGCTTACTTTTTAATTAACCCTTTATTTCTCTCAGGCGCCATTTAAGTGCATCATTTTGATATTTTATTTTTTTTTAATTTTGATTGTTAAAAACAATTACAAAATGGTTAGAAAATGTCCAAGGAAATTAAAGCATTTATACATATTGATTTTTCGGAGCAATAAACAAGTCCTTGTATTAAGTGAATAATTATGCAACGAATTACTTCCGAGTGCAAAGGATTGATTAAGATTCAAATAAAAATACCGGTTTGATAGCTGCAGATTAAACGATATGTCCTCTAAAATCTAATTCACACACATTCTCTTTTAATATTGGTTTAATACGAAATTAAAGATAACGAGAAAGTGGCAGGAAATAGCAACTCTCAGTTGTTCCATTGCAGAAACAACTCTGATTATTAAAGAACGATTTTGCTGTCTAGGAAATATCAATTTTGTATAAAATATTAAATTGTCGTATCCAAAAGATAAAACTTTATATTATAATAACACAATTAAGTCACGATTAGCAGGGTCTTGAGTTAGCGATAAATATGGACTCGTTGTTAATACTTTTCTCCCCCCCCCCTTTTTTTTTAGAAAAAAAGACATTTCCAAGTGTGCTCAATCTAATTTCAAAATTACTATTAAGAGTCAAGTTCTTTCTACTCAAGCAATCAAAGTGTGAAATAAATTAATTCGAATAATTTCATTTTATGCTGACTATTTTGATATGGCTTTTCTTCGCTCTAATGACGATTGTAAACTTCTTATTTTACAGCTGCATTTTAAGAGAAAATACAACTAAATTTTGTAAAGAAAGCTTACTGGTTTATCAGTTTCAATGGGAATTTCAAATAACAAAACATTATACAAAGCTATTACTATTAAGAGAGTCCGTTAATTGTTGTTACGAAGAAAAAGTAAATCTACGTGGAATTTGTGTAGTTTGTAATTTTATAACTAATTATATAATTTATAATTTTTATCATCACGTATTTTTTATTTATTTGACACATATTCATAAAATACACTTCAAGAAATAAAAAATTAAAACATATTACTGTCAAAATTAGCCATGCAATTCTTCAATGATTACCAAACATTCATTTCTTTAATAAATAAAATGCATGAACGAGATTTATTATCGTTTGTATATGCTAGTATAAAAATTTATAAATGTTAAATTTTTTAAATAATAGTTTAATTATTACAAAAATACTTTCAAGCAACAGAAATAATAACGACAAAAAACTCTTTTATACTACGATTCAGAAGTTTCAATAAGTAATATAATTTATAAAGCATTTATAAAGCAAAAAGTAAAATTGGTTTTGACCGTAAAGGATTATATTCAAAAATTCGAATCTTACAGAATATTCGAATCGTCTTCACACGGCAATTGTTGAACGTCTTCCAAGTTTAAAGAATATTATTTAATATGATGTGACAGGCCTATGAGTAACAACTGTCCTTCTTCCAATCTATTCAGAAATTGTCGCTCAAGTCGAGTTAATAGAAAAATTGGAGCTGGAATTCCGACCCGAGAGTTGTAACAATTGATCAAAAGCCTTGCTCACAATTAAGTGATATCTTGCACTTCGCCGACTGGCATCGAAGCTGTGAATTTTAGTTCTCGTGGTTCAAAATACATGCTATTATTATTTTTTTCGTGAAAAAAAAAGATAGTATTTTGTACTATATACTTTTAAATATTAAAATTTGGAAAAGGAAATTCTGTAGACTAATTAATTATCTCTTAAATAAATTATGGTCAATGGTGGTAAAAAAAAAGAAGAAAATTTTAAATAAAGTACAAAGAAATTACACACAATTCTAACATTTTTATATGCCAAAGAAAAAAAACGAACTTCGTCTTATAATTTTTGTTGACTAATTCTCGCTTATAAATAAATATATTACTAACGACTTTAGGATAGCAGGTAAAATTTTTATAATTTCAAAATACATCAAAATGAAATGTCGGAGGTTATTTCCTAAAATGTATAACAAAGAAATTTTATAAATGATACATTTTCTAGTTTATCTTTTAAGTTAAGAAATTTTTTCGAAAGATCTGAAATAAGAAAATATATATCACAGAGGCATGAAAACTAAAAATTATTTATTTCATTCTCACCTTTAAATATTTATTAATGCTCTAAAAATTACCAATTCACTTTAATAATAAATAAATCTCTGTCTCTTAACACTTTCACATGAAATTTATTTTTGTATTTCTAACTGTTGCCAAATGTACCATAACAAATGCAGAAACAGTAAAGCTCTAATGATGTAAAGCATGTGATCAGGAGACAATAAATTAAATAAAAGAAAAATAGAATGTAAACATTGCGAAAATATAATATAAATCTAAAAATATTTTTAAAGTAATTAGAATTTTTATCATATAAGTATGGAATCATAATAAGTTGTATTGAAATACTTATTTTTTTTTAAAAAAAAATCCGCAAATAAATCGCTTAAATCGTCCGATTTTCAATTTTTTTTAATGGACGCAATAATTTTTCTCAAGTAATTTATTTCTTTTTACATATAAAGCATAACATTGCGTTTATTTTAAGAGCAATATTCTTAATATTGAGTGGCAATTTATATCTAATTTAATGAGGTGGAATTATGAAATAAGCAGATAATTTGTTCCGGATCCTAATTTGAGAATCCTGATAAATCCTGATTCATTTCATTTAACTATTTATTTTCCACATACTTAAATATGATTCAAGATTTTAAAAAATTAATAATAAAATTTTTATGGAATTATTGTTTCAATGAAATTTTTTTTAATTAAAATAGTAATGATTTTGCGTTATTTTCCACCAGGATGATTCTGGATTCAAACTTGCAACAACCTATTTCCCATAATACATCTGATATGCTTAAAACAGCTTCCTGGGGTTTGCGAATGTTTTGACAGCTCAATTACACAGCTGTCAGTTGTTTGCTTAAAACCGGGTGTTTGAATCCTTGTATTCATCATTTAGTTAAACCTTAAGGTATCCGCGGTTTATGGAGAATTTATGAGCGTAACAGTATTTAAAGGAATGACAACACATGAAATATGATGGTCTTAAAATCTGTCCATCTATTTTATCGAAAAATCGTAACTTATCATATGAATGCATTGTAAACAGCAGAACACTTTCGATGAAGAATATTGGATAAAGTACATAATTTTCAAAGAATTTTGTGGACCTAATTAAAAGTTTAAAAAAATGAACAAATATATTCTACAAATTCAGCAACTTGGAAAATATATGTTCTGAGTTGATAATGTAACCAATGGAATATTTATCCTATTGACTTAACTAATTCTCAGATAATTCTTTGATAATCGTGATATTTGTTTGCTTTATTTAGAAGGTGTGGAACAAAGTGTTTGACGTCAAATATGTTTTTCTTTTAAAAATGCAAAGCAAATTCAAATACCAATGAATAAGTAATTTGGAAATATGAAGCAAAAAAAAAAAAAAAGAAAAGAAAAGAAAAGAAAGAAAGAAATATTTACAGTATAAATTTATGTTTTCTTCGTTAATTTTTTTTCTTTAAATTGAACCTTTGAAACTTGTAATACTTGTTAAGATTTTTTTTTTTTAGTTTTAGTTCAATTAAGATCTCATTTTTACTATACGTACAAATTAATGAAAGATGGACTTCGTAATTCTGCACCGTTATCAGTTGATGAAAATGACACCCTGACCAATGACTCGCATTCCAAACTTCTGCACCACACCAACATAAAAACATTTAATCTTACACGCCAAACTTCAAGGTCTCCAGATATACATACATGATAAAAATTTGGTGGAATTTCTTCCCAAGCTTGCAACCCTCCCGCACCAAATCAAGATCTTACCATCAGAATCAGTGACTCCTTTGAACTTATTTCAATAAACATTTTTTCATTAATAAAAATGGTTAGAAATATTCTTCATTAATTAATTTGTATTTATGTATTTCGATGTATTTAATAATAAGACGTAAATGGGGCAAAAGGAATAATTAAGCAAAATAACACAAAAATTACTTTTAATTGGCACAATTCGGTTTAGTAGAAACAACTGGTTGTTTTCACTTTTGATTGGGAAAGAAAGTAAAAAGCAATTTAAGAAACTAGGAAATCCTCATATTTCAGTTTAATATGGTAATTTAAATACAAAATAGAAAAAAAAAATTCACTATACTGCAAAAATAAAATTTTTGTCGCTCTAAACAATTCTATCATATTTCAGGATTATACATCCATTATGTGTTCGTTAATAACTTAGAAAATTACACTTATCAAAAAGATCAAGCAATTAAAAAATTAATAGATCAGAGAAGTAATTTTTTTATACAGAAAGGCCTTAAAATTGAGATTGTTTACAAAAATACGGGTTTTTCAATTTTAGATAAAACACATAATATGTACTATCACTATTTTATATAAAAAAATTTGGATTCGAATCAAAAAATTTCACTTTATTCATCATTTTTGGGGAAATTCTACTATATAAATCGAGAGTTAAGCTTATTCAAAACTTTCTGATTTGAAAAAGTCATCCAACCAAAGCGCTGAATGAAATGATAACAGAAATAGCCGGTGAATCACTTGTCAACCGTGATTCCATTCACTTCTTCCAAACGGTCAGTCAGATTTTTCCTTTTCATCAGCTTTTCCGCAAGTATCTCTTTTTACATAGAAGCATTCTTTTCTGAATGACAAGAGCTTGCTCACAACCCACGTGATAGGCAAGGACCCTTTTTAGCGCCAAATTGAACACGTACAAATGCCGTTCGTAAAAGAGAAAATCGCTCCAACTTGAAAACCAGTTAGGAAATACGAAAGGGTGAGGCCAAGGCCACGCAATGCGACGTTCGGAACCAATGGAAGACGGCTCTTTCTTGTCTATGGCAATTTTTTTCTTCCTAATGCGTAGGAACACAACATAATAAGGGAAGAACAAAAAAACCAGAAACATACGTAGTCATCCGATTTTCTTTAAATCATTAAGTTATCATTTCAAAAGTTATTAAAATATTAAGCAGACACACATTTCACGCACAAAAACGGCAACATTCTAATATTCTTTTCAAAGTATTTGAAATCTCCTATATTTAGACATATCCTTGAATTCTGCCTGATGTGGTATTTCGTATATTACTCATCCCATGGTTTACTGATCATGGATGTGGGAGAGAAAGTGTAAACAGGAATTGTGTAATACCTAAAGTAATATCTACTCATAATTATGACTTATTTAGGATTTCAGCTTAATCGGATATAAAAATTGCTATTAATCCTTTGGACTCGGAAAAGTAATTCGATGAATAATTATTCATCTAATACTAAGATTTGTTTATTGTTCTGAAAAATAAATATACACAATTGTTTTAAGTCGGAATTTTTTTTGAAAAATGAATCTACATCTTTTTACTATTCTATAAGGGTTTTTAACAATCAAAATTTAAAAATAAATAAATAAAACGTCAAAATGATGTACCATCTTGAATGGTGAGTGAGAGGCATTATCCGAGTGCAAAAGGTTAATATAAATGCTGATATTTACACAATAACAATGTGTAAATTACTCTAGTTCTACCCTACCACCGATTCATGTAATATCTTGTTTTAGAGATTAGTAAGACTGACTCAGTTTGTCTAATATTATATGTATCATATAGCCACATCAGAAAATCACCAAGTTGTAAGATCTTAAGATATAGTAACTTTTATTTTCATTAGATGGATATTTAACTACTTTTCATTGCACTAAAAGTTAATGTGTCTGCTTAGAAATAAGTTAACTGCCGAAGTTGATTTTGAAGTAGATAAAAAGATAACCACAATAATTTTTAATCTGATAAAAATGGTATTTATGGTTTGTAACAAATGAATGTATGAAAAAAGAGTTTGTATAAATCATGCACTTACATTTTCCCTATATAATGTGAAAAAAAAAAGAGCTTTAGTCTAACAACTAAATATTCTTTCAGAAATGTGGATTAAATAAAATTTTTCAGACATCTTATTCCTCATGTCGTTTCTAAAATAAAGCTCTTCAACAATTATTCAAAATATAAAAGCAAATAATGTTAAAATTTTCATATATTGAAATATTTCTCAACAAATAAAACTAGCGCCATGAATTGCATGTTTAATTTTGTCGGAATTCGATACTGCAATAGTCATTTTTCTTGATATACATGATTGAAATTGAAAGAGATGAAAACATTATAGTCTGATCTAACAAATCTTTTTTTCCTCTTAACATCCGAAATATATAATCTTCTTTGATAAGATGTAACGGCTGCTCCTTTTAAATAACAATTTACTGGCTGAAACAATTAAGTTGTCAAGTAACAAACCAGAATAACTTTTCATTTTGATTTAGAGCAATTAATTTTGCCAAATTTTTAGTAAGTGTTCCCGATTAATTTACAATGTAATTGCTTGATTTCCTGATCTTACAGAAATAACAATACGAAGTTTTAATATTAAAATCTTTAGGTGAATCAAACAGCTTAATATTTGATACAATACAATAATAGATTCAAACAAATTAACACTGTTTAGTAATAATAACTGGAGTAAGAATAAAGACCACATTTTACTAATATTCCTTACATGAATTTAGTGATCATTAATTAGAAAAAATGAATTAAATTGAAATCATTTTTTGTCATTGATATAAAAAAATATATCAAAAATTTTTAACGATCCATACAATTTAACATTTTTTATTCATAAATTATTTACTTTATTTATTAATTTATTTAATCGTTATTTCAATAAATTTCTTCTTAAAATAAATGCAAATTGCGAAAAATATTGTAGCTATAAAAGTAACAAATTTATATATTATTTCTCAGTTTATTTTTTAATTGAAAGACATGAAATAAATAGTAAATTATCGCTCTTAGAAATTTTCTCCCAAATTTAATAAATCAAGTAAAAGTTATTACATTTAAAAAAAGTTCCGAATTTTAATACGTTGTATTCCAACTTCCCATTATTTTTTCAAAAAAATTCATGGTTTCTAAAAAAAATTCGGAATTTCTATTATTTTCTCACAGCATTTTGGAATTTAAAACAAACAAATTATTTTACTTAAAAAGTGCCAGTATTTTAAAAATACATTTTATTGAATGAATTTGTAAAAAAAAAAAAATTAATACTCTTAACAGTTTTGCACTAATATTCTATTGCAACAATATACAATGTTGAAGTTTAGTTTCTTTATTACGTTTCTCTTCATATAAAGTATTAATTTAACTATAAATGAATACTTTATATGAACTTTGATTAACTACGCACAAAAACGTAATTAATCAAAACATGCGAATCTTCGGAAAAAATATATGTAAAAAGAAAAATATATATATTTTCCCCGTTTTAATACAATTTCCAACAATTAAAAAAAAATTGTTCCTTGAAATAAATATAAATAAACACAATCTAAACCCCACCCTAAAAAACGAAATTCGTCACATTGCCAACTTTTTCTTCACAAAAAAATAAAAATAAACCACAAAGTACTTGAAGAAACAAAACGAAAAGAAAAAGAAAAAAAAATGCACCGACTACGATCAAAATAAAAAAAAATAATAAAAATCCACTTACCTATCGCAGGTACTTTTTTTGCCCGAAGTTTAGTAAGAATCGCTCCCATGGTTATTTTTTCGCAACTCGACGATCTTGTAATTCACTTTTTTGGATTGGTTTTCGAACTCTTAGCGCATGGCTTTTTCAACACCGCACAAGAGTATCCCTTCGCTGAGGAGTATACTGAGCGAGGCGACTGCGACGCCACAAGCACGGCTGGAGGGGTGATCACGTGGTTTTTAGGTGCACATCGTACTTCACGCCGACGCGATGGTTTATTTAGGTCGCTGGCTCAAGCTGAAAATATCCCATGACGGTATTTATTCAGCTTCGTTGAGGTGTTGCTGATCAGTACGAAGGTAGGGTTAAAGGTGATCAGGGAAAGTAATTGAACATCTCGGCTTTGGGATATAAGTTTTACGACCGTAAGTTCCGTGTTATGTCTCCGCAAAAAGCCCAGAGATGAATTGATGCCGTTCAAAGGATAATTTTTTTTTTCTTTTACCGTCTGTGGAAACAATTGATCATGGCAATGCTTGTAGACTGAATACTATCTGTAATTAGCGACCTGCTTTATGCAAAAATCATTCAAATTCTCTAGACAGCTGGCCGTTGGCTCTAGGACTACTGAATTTGGCATGTTATTACTTCCTGAGTTAAAAATTGCTCACTAGAAATATTTTTCAAAGTTTTAATCAAATTTTTTAATTAAGTTGTTAAAGTTTTTCCTCATTAACATTAAAGCATATTATCGCATAAAAACTCTATTTTAACACTATTTCAAAATTCGGAGGAAAAAAAAAGGATTTCAATAATACTAATTTTATTTCCATGCAATATTTTGCATAATTTTAATAAATTTATAAAAGTAATTTTAAATATATTTGAGAACAATCATTTTACTTGTTTAGTAACAATACTTTTGATTGTTGTTTATATTTTAGAGCGTTGCGACGATAGTTAATTACTTATAAATTAAAAAATAATAATATAGAGACAGAGTAATCAAGCCTAAAACATCATCATGCTATGATATTTGGGCTTAGAATTTTCTTAAAATTTTTAATGTTAAATCATTTGTGAGAAAAATGGTAACCATTATAAAATAGATACTTGTATTTCTAAATCTCTATAATATTAATCAAACAATTAATCTATACAAATACTTGTTCTTTTTTTTTTTTCGTAGACAGCCAAAGACGCAAACAATCCATTATCAAGTAAATGTAAGGGGAATAACGCATAAAATATGCCTATTAAATAAAATTTTATAAAAATTTTTTTTATTATTTATGGAACAAGCCACAACAGATTAGAGCATTTATATTGATTTTATTAACACATTTATTTAAATTGTACGAAATATATACAGGGTGTCCCTGAATTCATGGGCCAAACTTTAAGAGTATGTAAAATACGTATAAAGAAGCATTTTTTGCATAGCAATGTAGGGTCGAAATGAAAAGTTTTGGCAGAAGAGAACAAGAAATGCCTAGGAAATGAAGAGAAAGCTCTTTACTTACATAATATTTCAGTAAGTGCACAAATATGCCACCACCAGCATCGATAAAGGCCTTATAACGTCTAGCAAGTAATTACCGTATTCGAGTATGTGTCGAGTTCGAGTAAGATGTCAGGTATTCCATGAACAACTGCAGCTGAGTTTTGCAATGAAGTTTTTATCAGAATCATTGGAGGTCTGGCAGACACTACATTTTTCTGTCTTGCTTGCATTCACTTAGACTTGCTTGTTCCAAATACACTTTTCATTTCCGACACCATATTGCTATACAAAAAATGCTTCTTTATTTGTATTTTATCTACTTTTAAAGTTTGGCTCATGAATTCAGGGACACCCTGTAGAACAACTAATTTTTATGTTAATGTTTTGCAAAATTTAAGTATATAGGATATTATGAGCCAAAATAAAAAACATAGGGCTTGAAATAAAGACAAATAATTTTGAGGATACCATTTGATATATTTAGATTCTGTGGTAAAATTACAATATTAAAAATAAATTTTCTTACATTTCCATCGTTATCTTGTTAGTTATTTAAGTTTAAATAATCACAATAGAATATGCAATCGTTGATTTAAAAGCTTAGTTAACCTGTGGTTATTAAATCCTACACAGTGCATTAAATATGCTGATCGTGAATTCTTATTCTTAATTCTGGTGGCTAAACTTACTGGTCACAAAACTTACATAAAAGTCTTAACTAGCCATTCATTTTTGCTTATTAAATTTTTATAGTTAATTTAAAAGTTCTGCAAAGTGATGCGCAAGCGTTAAAAATTTCGTTGTAGCCAGAGATATTAATCTTAATTCCGTTATCTCCCGAATGTTTTATTAACCTGTGATTCATATCTGTTTTCAAAAGGTATCCTGAAGTATCCTATCTGAGATTCCATATCAGAAAGATTGTTATTTAAAATAGTTTTTATTCTTTTTTACAACAATGACTTCCAGGTGACTTACAACAATGATGACTTACTCGATAATGGCAGACAGCAGTTTTTCGGTCTTTTGTTTTCCAAAACTTATGCAACTGTAAGTTCTATGACATCATGACCACTCTCCTCAACTTCACCTTTAAAATTCTGCTTGAACTTTGGTATATTTTCCAAAAATAAAAGTATAGATTTCATACATGTTGTTCATACTACATGATTTTTTCTATTGCCTATTACTTGATCCTCAATTACTTAAATAAACAAAAACAAAAACAAAAGCCGCGGTGGCCTGGTGGTAAGGTCTCGGCTTCGGAAATGGAGAGTTTCAGGTTCGTGTCCAGATTCCACCGAAGAACCGTCGTGTAAGGGGGTCTGTTGCACGTTAAATTCGTCATGACCAAACGTTTTCCCGCTGGTATGGCGTGGTGTGGACAAGGGGGTGCCAGCTCAGGTGTCGTCCTCGTCATCTGACCGAGGTTCAAAATTACGAGATCCGTTCCAAAATAACCCTCGTGTTGCTTTAAACGGGGCGTTAATGTAACTAAACTAACTAAACAAAAAAAAACACGATATCAACTGAAATTAGTTGAAGGAAGTGGAGGAAAACTATTACCCTTAATTTAAATAAAGTAATATAATAATAACAATAATTTCATATTTTTATTCTTATTTGTAAAAGTGCAAGGAGTCATCAAAAATTGTAGGAAGCAACCACTGAATTGCTGATAAGTGACCAACTGAGATAGAAAAGAAAGTTAAATTTCGTAAAGTAAAAGTTTGAAAATCAAATCACTGTCTTTTTCTGTTCTTTTCAAAAGTGAAAAAAATGTATCGAACTGCTGACCGGAAACATTTTGAACTGCAAAACTTTTAACTTTACGATATGCTGACAACAGGAAAATCCTCCTCAAATTGTCAGAAAGGAAATGAAAAAGTAAACGGGGAAAATAGAACACTATCAGAGATCATGATCATGCTTCAATAAAAATTTCAGAGATCATGCTTCATAAAAATTTAAAGTTATATAACTAATTTATGCTGTTTTTAAGTTACAGCCTATGCAGTCAAAAAAAAGATGAACATGAATTAATATTAAACTGCTGATCTGCAATTAGCTATTACTTTGTTAACATTTCAACTGATACTTCACGCCCGATTTTCACCATCTCAAATAACATGCTTGAGCAATACTATATAAACTTCCATTAGCACGTGACACTTAAAATTTCATTTTTATATCATCAGGCAAATGCATGTACGTTCATTCATAAAAGTGTAAGTAAATGTAATGCTTAATGTTACTACTATTAGTCTTTTTGTTGGAACTGATCCAAATACATCAAAAGAAGTATAAAATTTGAAATGAATATAAAAAGAGTATGTTCACCTGAGTTTGCTTAAAGAGTGAGAGTTTAATTTGTTTTTAAAATCACAATGCTTGTAAATTTTTTAGATGTATTGTAAATTTTATATGATCCTCAAAAACCAACAAAAACAGTCGGAGCATTTTTATTTATAAAATTAAGCCATATATATACAAAAACGCACTGTTTAGGTTAGAACAAAAGTCGAAAGCATTCCTTATACATTTAAATTATACTTATAATTATTAATAATTTAAAAATCAAAATTATTGTACAGTAATTTTTGCCAATTTTCTATTGAGTTCATTCTTAATTATGTAAGTAAATAAAATAACTGGAAAAATAAGAAATTCAAGCTATTGTTCTATCAAAAATTTGTGCAGCCAATCTATTGCAAAAGAAATAAGATCTAAAAAAATTTAAAAACTTTTTAAAGTTAGATTTTAATATATAAGAAAATAAAAGAAAAAATACTAAAGGCAGATATAAAATCTTGTCACTGAAGATAAAAGGATAGTTTTATAATCAAACTCACTCGGAAAATATAACAAAGAACATTGATTTAAAAGGTTTTTAAGAAAGAATATAGCTAGTTACTTGACCTGGAAAATTCTAAAGCAAATCAAAGTTTCATAAATTTTAGCGACCAAATACGTACCAAAGCTTTGTATTTCGAATTCTCAAGGCAATTGATGACTTGAAACGATCAACAGATATATCTATATTATTAGTAAAGAATTTATTATTGGCAGGATTTAAGAACAGAAAATTATTATTGCTTGTTAATTATATTTAAGTCTATTATAAGATAGAACTGTTTTTAATTAAGTCAAATGAGAAATTATTATTATTCATTTCACAAAGATTAAACTAAAGCTTTAAATGTAATAAATACAATTTTTTTTAAATTCTAAGTAATTAGACAACATAAAAATGCTCCCAAATTTTCCCCATGTTTTTTAAATAATCGAAATCGGATAGTGTAGGGACGAAGCACTTGACGTGTAAAATCCAATTTGCAAGTAGAGATTACCGGTATTAGAGGTAATTTTTACTTATGAATAATTCCAAAAGATCCTGTGAACAAGTTTTTTTTTAAATAATACTGTTTGGGGTGGAATTATTTTCATTTTTTAATCAACAGATTATTAACTATTTAATCGATTTTTACAAAGCCTTGTTAAAACCTTGCTTATGTTTCAGGATTTATAAGAAAATTGAATTTAAAAAAAAATAAAACATGTTTGATATACAAATATTGATGTTATATTCATAAGTCTTAAATGAAACAAAAAAAATTAACTTGACTATTTTTATATAAGAAATAAGTTGTCTAAACATATTCTTTCCAGAAGATACTTTTAAGAACTCAAGAAAATATTATTTTAAACAGTGAGAAATAAATCAAATGCAATAAACACATATCTCAAAAGGTTAATAATTAAAACTAAAATTTAAATTTAAACAAAGACTCAAATTCAAAATTGGGATTAAGCACAGGAACAAGGTGTAATTACATTTATTACTAGCTGACCCGGCAAACGTTGTTCTGTCTTATAAATAATTTCTATTGAATATTTTGGTTGTTAAAGAATGTAAGTAAATTGTAAGTGTGTAGGGATGGGATCTATGACAGAAAGAGGAATGGAGCACTGTAGACGTTGATCGCCGATAAAAACTAAAAAACACCAACCATTCATTTTCTCAATACAATGTGTACAATGTTTCTCAATACATTAATGTAACGAACATATACATTGTTTGATGTCTTAAAAGTTAAACGCAAAGTGAAAAAAGTAATATATTTCTTGCCCTAAAGTATAAAAATGAAATAAAGAAAATCAATATTCATTTCGAAGAGCAATTGAGTGTACGATATTTTTTCTTAGTTCGTCTTTAGCCAACACAAATAAGCTCGATAGTTTGCCCACGCGAGAACATGCCACGTGTGATAAACATGGTGTACCCAAATCTAAGCCGCAAACAGACATCGTTTGGCCTTGCGACTTATTGATTGTCACTGCGAATGCGAATCTAATAGGAAATTGAACGCGTTTGAATTCGATTGGCACGTCTGTGAGAATCATTGGAATTCGTGGCAGCAAAACATTTTCGGCTCGGAATTTACCATTCAAAATAGTGGCTTCGATAACGTTTTTCATCAATTTTTTAATGACCAATCACGTGTCATTGCACAGCCCTGGTGGGTTTGAATTCCGAAGTAAAAAAACCTGGAGATCCAACTTTCAATCGTAGAAGGTGTGGTGACATGCCTGGCAAATCCAGTGAGTTCAAAAACTGTATTGGATAATTTATAGCTTCGTTAGCATTGCAAACTGTATCGATCAATTTGTATGATACCAAGTCGCCTGGCAACGACTGCTGTATCTTGAAGTTTAAATTGTCGACGTCCACATTTTTTGCTGTCAAAATGGGTCTTTGTGCCAGCCACGCATGATTTATGTATTATGTGCGTACATCGGGAAATATGCGGTCAATGCTCATTTTGCGAACCAACGATAGTGCAGAAATTAGTGGGCAATTTTATGCATCCAGTATTTTCACAGACAGCAACTTTTCCATCGCCGATATCTAACAATTGGTCCGAGAATGTGTCAGCAGATGGATCTTGTAGCATTTGGACGAGCGTGTTTATTTTTAGCTGGACTTTTTCAACATTACGTCACAGTGGCGATGATTTCAAGCAAGCGTTGATCTTCTCATCGTACGGTGAAAGTGGATAGGAACACCCTAATTACCTAGCGTTGTGAAATATACTTTACGACCTATTCTCATACCTACCAAATACACATAAAAAATTTCATGAAAATCGGTCGAGCCGTTTCGGAGGAGTACGAACATAAACACCGTGACATGAGATTTTTATATATTAGATTACGTATCGCTACCTATCTAGATATCAAAGAAAAAAATTACCTTAATAGACTTCATCAGTTGTTTTTCTTCTTTACAGATATGCATAACAATTTTTCAGTTTCTATTTTACTGTTGCTTTCTGTGCTTAAATATTGTATAGAAAATAATCGTCTGCGAATAATATGGAAACAGGATCATTGCATACCATAATATAACGGTTTAATTTAAATAATTGATAGGAATTTAATATATTTTCGTTAAAACCTACCCTAAATTTTATCAAAAAAGAAAAATTAAAATGGTATTAATGTATTTTTTGATAATTTTTTTAAAACCACGAAATTTTATTTGATATCTTTCAAGAAATTTTCCTTATTTCAGAAACAGGTTTCTGTGAAATGGCAATATCGTTTTCATCCTTTCGAAACATAATCGTAATTTATTTTTCTGAATATAATTGGAAAATTTGGCAACATTGGTGAAACACGGTTGTAGTAATGACTCACTAAGTAAATAAATTGAAATTGAGTGAACTTATTTAAATGAAATAAAAGTTATCTTTCTGATGAAATAACGTGGAATCAATAGTACAGACTCTTAGTTCTTTTAATTTCAAAATTTTAATATTGAATAAAAATTATTTAATTTATTACAGCTATTTTTCTGTGTGAAGTAGAATTAAATTCTTTTTTCAATTATTATGGTAATGTAGAAAGAATTTTTGATGGAAAAGATTATAAAGAACATTGACTGACGGGCATATACTATATTTATTCTGTTGGATGCTTATTTTGATTATTATCTTACTTTTCATAGACTCTGAATTATGAAATTCTAATGAAAAATAAAAATTTTAATAATAATTATCAAGTTATACAAATGAACATCAAAACAGTTAAAAATCTCAAAATTTAACAATTTTTCGTAACATTTTTTGGTTTTTTTTTTATTGTTGTAACCAGGCTAACCGTCCATTCTTTAATACCACCATTTCTGTTTATTGTGTTCATAAACCTTCTTAATGAAGTTGAATCCTGTGACATTATTAAAATTTAAGTGTCTAATTAAGTTTAAACTAACAATCTTTTGCAGACCATTGATGGTATAATTTAATTATTTGATTTTCTGATTCCTTATGTAAATTGGGCAGATAATTAGTTGAATCCGACTTCTTTTCCATTTTATAATGGAGGAAAATCATGTGATAAAATATTTGATACAACAATGAAAACGGTTGTAATTTTATTGTTGTATAACAATAATAGTATTAAAATCTATTGCTGAAAATCATGCAATAAAAGGTATTTAAAAAAATTTCAAAATTCAGAAAAAATATATGTGCTACTTAAATTGACATTATCAAAAAAAAAATATTTTTGACTTTAAAAATCGTGTAAAAGTTTGTTTATTCGTAAAAGCTTACAATAATATTTTCGGGAGTTTTCTAGAAAAACGCTCAATACCATACAATATTTAATGAAACAAAATGTTTAGAAATCGTAACAAGGTACACATTTCCAACTTCCAAAGTATAACAAATTTGGTAATTCCAGTTCAAACATTCTATCTTATACAACACTAAAGTAAAAATATTTTCAATAATTTATTTAGAGTCAAGATTTCCTCAATGTTCGTTGGTTTAAATTTCAAATGGAGAAAACAAAAGCACTTATTACCTATATCCTTACATAATAATAAAGAATCTGTGTGTGTGTGTGTGTGTGTGTGTGTGTGTGTGTGTGTGTGTGTGTGTGTGTGTGTGTGTGTGTGTGTGTGTGTGTGCAAGCGCTCTATATGATAGACCTTTAAAGAACTAGAGTTTCTATATGTGGTACGAATGTACGGAAAGCAGGAATCTGCACTTCAAAGCTATTTTTTTTATTCTAATTTAAATTTTAGTTGAATTTTGACATTTTTCTCCTGTAATTATGAAAAATATTGCTACTCAGGGATAAGTTTTGCATCATCCTAAAATTTAAAAAAAAAATCTTTTTAATAATTTAAACTTAATTTTTTTCTGCCCATCTCTGATTAATTTTTAGCTAATTTTACTGCAATCGATTTCACTGTATGTAAAGAAATTCAAATCCATTGCTTTTACTTACAGAACTCAAATTCATTGTTTCTACTAATATAATATCATGGATTTTTTTTTCATTATTAATAATGAATGTATGAAGATACGGATTATTTTTCCGTGATAAATAGGTTTCTGTTCGAAATCTGCTTTTAATAAATTATCTGAAATTTTGTTATACTTACAATTAAGATTTAACTTGGCAAGCAACAATGATGAAAAATGTTTAGATTGTTTCCTTTTTTTAAATAGTTTCAACTAGAAAGTTTTTATATTAGTTGAAGCTTTATTACTTTCATTTCAAATTAAAGCTCAAATTTTAGGTGGGATGATAGAAAGTTAGAGAAAGCGTTGCATAATGAACATAAAAATATTAGGCTGCTAAAATAGTATGTCTATTATATTTATTCAAAATTTGAAATTGAAAAAAAAAATGGCAATAGAGTCATTAAGAGCAAGCTACATAAAATATTTAATCGAAAAATTTAGCAATCATCAATTTCCATGAATTAATTGGTCACCAAAGATTTATCAATCATCAATTTCCAAGACGGCTGCTTATTATATAATTCGCGAGCCTATTTCACTTTAGTAATTGATTTATCATTTTCAATTTTCAAAATGTCCATCATTTAAAGATTAACAACTTTAAACAACTATTTCAGAGATTCTTTCCTTCATTTATTTGTTTTTCATAACAGCAAAGTTGTTATTTCTAGATGACAAAAATGTATAGTAAAATGCTATAATTTTAGAAAGTCTGATCAGTAAAAGCCATAAAATAATATAGAATACATAAAGAAATTAAATCGCACGAAATTCACATTCAATATTTAATTTTAATAACTTGCCATTCTTAGCTGTAGGTCAAATACTGAGAATTCATATACGAATGCAAGCATTTCAGTAGTTTATCGCATATTCTTATTCTTCATTTCAACTTTTATGCGTGACTCATACCATATGGATTTTCCAATATGCGACGCGAAGTTTGATACCTGCTCAGCAAATAGGTCACTGATTCACCGTCTAAGTGCACAGAAAATCGGTAAAATTTTTTCTTGTTCTGTAAAATAAGATCTACCGCAAGCACTCAGTTGCGGCAGTGAAAGAAACATTGCGTTGTTTGTTAAGAAGATTCTCCATATAAGATTTTTGTTTTCTTCTCGAATAAACATTGAAAACCAGTTGTGTTTAGTTTGGGATATAAATACTTTATTTTTTTTTTTTTGTACAGAGACGGCATTTTGTTGGTATAGAGTGGAAATGTGGGCAACAATGGTAGTTTAGAAATTTTGAGCTCATGATAGGGCCCTTATTTTAATTTCGGGTGAGTTTTATTCCAAATTTCAATATACTTTTAACTTTATCAACGTCTTAATGTTTTATTATATATCAGTTTTTATTATTTTAATAATGCGTGAAAATATGCCCCTTTTTATTTTTTATTGTATAAATCAGAAAAAATTATTAAGGTAACAAAATTCTGGAAAAATTAACCATGATAATTAGTTAATGATTGTAGTTAATGAGTTGTAGGTAAAAGCAATTGATTGTTGTTGTAGATTGTGAAGAATTAATCAATTTCAAATTGATATAACATAAAAAAATAATTTTGTAGAATCTGCCAAGAGCATTATAATATAAAAATATAACAAATTGTGATTATCCCGATAAATTAGAAATAAATAATTAATAATGCTTTAATTAATAACTTTAGTAATTCATTAAGAAGTATTAAATATTCATAATAGGGAAAAAATTCGCTTTGATTCATTGTGTGGACCTTATTTTATAATTCAAGGAATTTATATTTTTTTACAAATTCAATTATTTAACAATCAAATTGATAACATTTTTCAAAGATTTGACTGCAACCCCTTTAGCTCGGTGGTCCGAGACTGATATATAATCAGAAATCTAGAACTGTTTGAAAGAAGATAGTGTCGCTATTGTTACAATGATATGATTAGTCGCCTTTAGCGACCAATTAGTTCTCCAGAAAGATTGGTTATATTTAATTTTAGTTAAATCATTTAGATGAAACTTAAAAACGTGTTCTTTTAATTGTCTTATGTTCTGTCCGTTGAATGCATGACCCTTTCTATTGGAGACCAGTCCAATGACATTATAACGCTTTTAACCCTTATGTTCATTTTGTATAGTATACCATACATACAACTTTATAAAAATATACTACCACTATAAAATAATTTTTAACTTAGTTTTATTAGACGATTTTTATTACACCATTTTTTTTATGTTTTTTATAGCGTAAAAAAGCTACCTATATACATTTTTTTTAAATTTTATTTATTTATTTTTTGCTTTTCTTCAAAAAAGCAATCTTGCTACGATAAGGGTTAAAAACTAAAAAGTGCAGGTCATCTATATTCTAAATTATGCAGTAACTTTATTTTTGTAACTTCATTGTAAGTGAATTTTTTTAAATTCTTCTTTTAAAATACACAGATATTAAACAGAATCCTTTTTCTTTAGTTTTCAACAATAGAAGAAAATTCCCCAATTAAATATTTGTAAAACAATGAAAGCAGTTTGAATTTCTGCTCAACAATGTAATCTGTTGTTCGAAATCAGTCAATATATATGCATGAGCCAAAATTCATGAAACATTAGCACAACTATTAAACTAGTATCACTAAAAAGACAAGTTTATAAATTTTGAAACCGTCTAAAATTTAAATTCGCCCAATATCTTCAGAAATATTCGTGGAAAAAACGACATTCAATTTAAATTTTAATTAATTAAAATTTTGAAAAACGTTCCGACCTGTGCATTCCCGCTCTTCAAAGTATATGCCAAATTTTGGAGTCATAAGCCAAACGATCTAGTCTATAGAATGCCAATATACACACACATTCATCTTTATTAGTAGGAGAAATAAGAAAATGAAGTTATATAGTATTGCGAAAGTTCGAAAATAAATGAGCCGATCACTTACATTTTTAATAGTACTCAATGTCAATGCACTTGAGTCTATTATGTTAGTTCATATTCACAATGAACAGAACAGATAAAAGGATATTCAAATATTACGAATTAAATGTTTGACAATTTGACGGAATCCTGGACATGAAGTTATGTCTGAAGGATTTTACTGAGATTAAATACAACCAATATTCCCGGAGGACCAGTTGGTTGTCGAAGACGGTGATTTGATAATAAATATAACTGTGTGTGCTTGCGCGAACTTCATAGGCACACCATTTGATTTAAAGTTACTAATGTGATATATATATATATGCATATCTTGTAAGGTAGAAATATGTCTTCCAGAAAATAATTTAATTAACCAAAATTTTGATAGTATTTTTCTCTATAAAATCCAAAAATATTATAACGTAAATATTAGTTTTAAATCATTTTAAAATTAAAAAAAATTATTTTTTTATTTATACAAATTTTTTGTTATATAATTTTTTATTTGTAACTGATTTTTTTAAAAAAAATATTTTACCGCATTTTGTAGCACTATATTGTAGACGCCACTTAATGCGTCCGCCGTTAATGTTATTATTCACTTGATATTATCAAAATCCCTCAGTCCTGAACCGACGATTTCAAAAGTATACAAAAATATTCATTAATATAATCACTACAATGTTTAATGTTATCAGGTTTGAAATAGAGAATTGACTGATTTTTTATTTTCATGTAGAATTAATGATTGATGTTCATAAAATTCCGTGCAGCACTTGAAGAAAGTATCTGAGTATCATTTTCCACTTGAGATCAGATTTTTTTCTACGTTAGATAAATCTGGATTGAATAAATGGCCAGCTACGCTACTAGGTCTGATATGAAATTCGTTGAATAGCCATAAACCATTATTACCAGCTACTAAATTTTGAAAGTAGAATGGATAAAAAAAACCCCTACTTTTAGCGCTTTTTGAGATTTTTAATAATGATGAAAATCTACCTAAAATGAGTCAACATGACCCTGCTGCGCAGTTGAAACTTTATCAGCTTCTTCATTGTAAAATTTTGAAAACTCGTGAGCTTCTTGTGATCAAGACTAGGCAATAAACGGTGATGATTCCTGCGGGGAAAATTGTTTTCAAGGAAGCCCTCCAACGAATGCCGAAATGAGTCAAGCACTTGATATTTTGCCATCCGCTGTGCAACATCGTTCGACAAATTTAAAAAAAAAAATACAAGTGCATTTATACAAAAATACAAGTGGAAAAATAAAAATACATTTTAAACACTACTTCTTTTTCCTATGATATAATTGAGTTTATTAATATAATGACATCAAATTAGGGAGATGCATTGTTCATTCAATTGAATAACATAGACTTTTAAAATTGTTTGTGTTGCAGGTTTGCCTTTAGTTTGGTTTGGTTTTTTTATAGTGCAAAAGCCAAACTACTTGTTGCTACCTCAAAAAGAAATAAAATCATAGCAATGTGAGAGTATAAAGATTTTACTAAAAATGATTAGAAATGAAAATTTTCAAAAATCGAATATCTTTTAAATGTGAGAATAAAGATTTGTAGATTTTAAAAATTCAAAAAGATTAACATAAGTCATTTTGTCAAGTAAAGGTGACAAAAAAACTGTAGAAGTTTGAAAAAAAAATCACAAACCCTGAACACTGAAACATGAGCACTCAGACAAAGTATGATGAATAGAATTTTGAAGTTTAAAAATATTTTGATGGGAAAATTATAAAGACTAAGTAATACAAAACATTTAATATTTGAAATTTTTAGCAACCATTGAACCATACGAATTAGTTGGTCGCTAAAGATTATTAGTAAATAAATAAAACTGAAGTGAGCATTATTAATCACGAAGTTCATTCTTAATATCGTCTCTTTCAGCTTTAAATCCAGTCCCCGAAAAATTGTGTCATGCATTTTTTTTTTTTTTTTTTTTTTTTACTGGTAGAAAATCAATATAGTACAAAATAATATGTATCCCTTGAAAGATTCCTTAATTACAATGATCTTATATAATAATCACGTATTAAGATATGTTTCATATTAATAATTTTAAGATTGAAAATAAAAAAATTATACAGGAATAATATTTTTAAATTTTCCTGTGAATACTTTAGTTTCGAAATTGATTCATTTTTTTCAAATGTCGCCATAATATCTTTGGAGTTGATGAACTATGACATTTTCAGGAGTAGGTGGGTTGAAATTGAACGAATTTCTTGGCGTTAATGGACTTTTGGGAGAAACCAAGACGTCTTTTTTTCCCTTCAGCATCATTTATCAGATTAAAGTTTAAAATAAATTTAGCAGATATTCAGTTTGAAGATAAATAACACAAAATATGTATTCCAAATATAATAACGCTTAGACGAATTTTCAGCTAATATCAGACGGACGAGTACCTTTATTTAGGCAGAGAAAAATTTGAAATGGAGAGAAAGTAACATAAATAATAAGGTTGTTATAGATAATATGGTATTGAACTCGGTGCATTTTTTCCCTCCTATTTCTCATCGTTGATATACTTTCAGTCGCATGGTATGAAGGAAAGAAACGCAGATGGATCCGACAAACTCTATTTCCACGATTATTTCTTAATTTTTCAAAATAGACCGATCTGATACAAAATAGACAGCAATTCTTATGTTGTATTCGATATTTCATCAAAGCCAGGCTGTATGGTATTCAGTGGAGCTCTCCATTAAAAAACATTTGTTTATTAAAAACACAATTGAAATGATTTAATAATGTGTTGAAATAATTTACAAATCTTTTTTTTTTTTTTTTTTTTTTACTTAAGCAATTATATTGTTAAGTATAGGGTTAAATATATGTTCTTTTTTTATGGTAAGTAAATCAATATTTCAAAAGATTTTAACTTTCTCTTTAAAGTTTAAATTTAAACTGGAACGAGCTCAAGTGGTCTCCCCAAAACTTTCTCGCATACTCTCTAATAAATTTGTCATGTCAGAGAACGCTTTATATGGCATTGGCGTACAATAGTTATGAAATATTAATTTTTGGCGTCAATTTAACATCTTTAGTAAATATATCATGTGTAATTTGGCGATTAATCCCTGGAATGCGTTAATAATATCTCCGAAGAAGGATATTAACATATGCTATAAAGGAATAAATATTAAACGAATTTATGTTTTAGACATATTTTTTCTTAACCGATTGAAACAAAATTTGATGCAAAACTGCATGTGTAGTCACAAATTCCCTTACCAAATTTGATACATTTAAGTCAATACGTTTTTGAATTACTGCGTTTGTTTATTTCTGAAAGAACAGAACGATAGATAATCAATCTCTAGTTGGATTTCGTTCAAATAGCCTCTATACTAAAGATGTATAATCTGTGCACCAAATTTTATCACTATAGCTCTCTTTATTTTGTATCGTGCTAACTTATATTTGAACAGCCGGACAGACAGACTTCCTCTGAACGGATTTTGCTCAAAATTTGATAGAAATCTACGAATTTGCTTTTAAGCCTGTGTAACAAATTTCATCCATCTAGCTTAACGCGTTTTTGAGTTATCTTTGTCACAGACAGACAGACGAACATTTTCAAAAAAATGTGTTTTTCGAACTCGGGAAGCTCTGGAATGTGGAGATTCGTCAAAATCTTGAGTCCGAATTTTTTGACGATTACTATATTTTCTCTATATTACATATACGAAAAAGTAAAAATAACCTTTTTCCTCTCTTTTATCATTAACTTCTCCTTCAAACATAGATAAAAACAAGCTTTAAGTTTTTAACAAAAAAAAATGTATTTGAAGAGAATAAAAATGTCTCTCAGACGATATTTTCTTTCTTAGTATCTATCAATAATATTAGAGATATAAAGGACGTAACATAAATATTTCATCATGGCAACGAATCTCATTCTTTCTCTTAGCTGTTTTGATACTGAATGAGAAAGCTTTTGTTAATGGCTTCTTCCTTAATGCAGAAAGAGAGTGCTTTCCCAAAGGGCTAGGAAAAAAGTCGAAATGGATTATATGATATCCCTCACTTCATACCAAGAAAAGTTTTTCCTATTAAATATTAATACAATATAAACACAGGAAATGGCAATGTTTTTAAAATATTTGTTTTGTCAGCCTTTAATGGCGAGCACTTTAAATTGTTTTGAAAAAATGAAAATTGACAAAAAATGATAAGATTAATAAGCTAACAATAATTAATTATTTATGTGCCAGTAATCAATTTTAACGAAGAGAACTGTTGTTTAAAGATTATTGAATGTTCAATATATATATCTTTATCATAAATATAAACATTTATTCTTATATTTAACACAATTTTTATTACTAAAATAATTTTTTCATTTATTGATGGATAGATGTATTTTTATATACTTATGTAGTTTGCAGTCATAAATTTCGAGTAAAAAGTTTTGATAAACGACAAAAATCATTTGCGATGCATGGTCTTTTGATCTGACTTCAATGCAAAAATTATTCTGAATAAACGAAATCATAATCCATCAAATCTCGGACATTTACGAAAATGTTCGCTTGTGAAGTTCCTTGATTCAATCAATGATATAAAAAGTGGAATAATTCATTTACATTTTATGATTTTATTAACCAAAAAATAAATCAATGATGGTTATACATAAACAAAAAAAAAAAAAAAAAAATTGCAGTGCTATATATATTTCTAAAACTGAATTTTCTAATAAAATTAAGAGTTCATCATACCGTCTCAAATAATAAGTAATAATAATAAACAAGTTTATTTCTTTTATAGATTTTTATTTGATTTTAGTAACACATCAATCCTTAAAACTTCGTACTTTCTTAAATATTTAAGAAATTCATATATAAAATGTAAGTTTTTATGTACTTTAAATCTCCTTTCTGAGAAAATAAATTTGGATACGTTAAAAATATAATGCTTAAAATTAATCATTAACAATAAATATTTTTTAAAAAATTATCATTTAATTCGCAAATGTGTGTTGAATGTATTTTATTTTATAAATTTGATGTATCCCATTACTTTTACTTCAGCTATTTAATATTTTTATTGAGAAATTCATTTTTAAGTAAAAGAATTATTGCCGTACCGTTTTAATTTACATTACATTTCATGAAAACCAAATGTTTGCTCTTAACTCCAACAATTAGTCAAAATCCTCATATTGTTACAAACCTGTAATGTTGCTTCCCAGCACGGTTAGTTCAATCATTGGAAAGACCGTTTTACGATCAGCTTTATTAGATGCTGATCGGATGCCGAATCAGTCATCTCAGAGCTTGGTGATAAATTTGGCGACTTGGTGGTGAATGTGGCGACTTTGGTGACAAAATAGATATTATTGGAAATGTTGAGAAATTTAGTGGTTTAGCCTGTTGGAACCGAGATATGCCTGATTGGTCCAGAACCTTCCCGACCTGCCTCCCGGGAACTATAAAAGGCCGGTAGTCTCAAGCTGTAATGAATCTTAGTCGTGAGTTGGAATCGTGAAACGAATCGTCGAAAGGATAACGAGGCAACGGCGGAATAGTAAAGCGTTATGTGGAGCTCAAGTGATTGCTGAACTGAGCTGTGTGCCTAGTCCTAGCGTTTATTGTAGAAGCAGCATCTTATCGTGTGTGGAGTAGCCGCTCTTGAAGTAGTGAGTCGGAAAGTGGATACAGCTAAAGCGAGGAGACAGTTGAGAATTGCAGGCGTTTGGAGAGGCCGTTGAGTGAAGCTACTTGAAATCCGTGCTTCTGCTGAATTCTGTCTGCAACTTTTTGTGCTGTGGTAGATTACTTGTGGGCTACTGTATGCTGTAGTTTGCTGCCCTGTGTTCGTCTCGGCTGTGTATTTGTCGCATTTGTATTAGTGTCTTCGTGTTCAGTAAACGTCGTCGTCGTTCGTTATTGTTATCTGCCGACTGCTTTCACACCATACACCCACTATAGACGAATCCAGTGAATTTACGGACTTAGTAGTGGAATCGAGGTAGATCCGTAACAATATTAATGATTTATTATGATTTAAAATGCCTTATAGTTTTCAGTTTGGTATTTGATGGCATAGACTTAAGGAAGGGTATATTTAAGTCATAAATTTTATCGTTATCATTTTCCAAGTTTTTTTTCTTCGGGATTCTGTAATTTGATACTTATATCTCAGTTAAGATCTTTTTTTGGTATTTTTAATTTATCGTCGTAGTTACAACAATTAAAGTAATATTTAATAAAAGTGTTTCGAAAGTTTACAGTTATGAAATGTTACATATGAAAGTTACATTAATGAAATGGTTTTCATTCTAATTTATAATCAGCAAAAGTAAGAATTTTGAATTAATAAACCGTAAATGTTGTAAGAAAATTTATTTAGTTTAAATTTATTATTATGTAAATTATATTATTTAAAGAGAGTGTTGTATATATTTTTAATGAATTAAATTAATTCTTACGTCATTAAGTAAAGGGATAATTCAAATTCGAAATCATCTCGAAATTGTTAAGTTGTATTACAAGGGGTGCTCAAATGAAAAGGTACGAAACGGCACTGTGGGTATAAATGAAGACTTTATTCAAAGTATTCATCATAGGTCTGAGCACAACGATCCCATTGATTAATGAGCTAAAGGATTCCTTATTCCCAGAATTCCTGTAGCCGTGACGAGACCCAATCCTTCATAGCGTTCTTGAGGCCGCTATCCGAGTTGAAGCACTTTCCTTTCAGATGTTTTTTCAGGGACCAAACACGTGAAAATCGCAGGGTGACATATCTTGGCTGTAGGGCGGATGGTCGAGCTGCATCCACTTGAATTTGGCCTGATCCACATGTGTGACCCTGGAGACGTGCGGACGCCCTTTATCATGGAGCAGAACCACACCCTCCGTGAATAGCCCCAGTCTTTTGTTCTTGATGGACCTGCAGTCTTCGGAATGTCTCATAATACACATCGGAGTCGATGTTTCATCTGTGCTCGAGGAATTCAACAAGTGGTGGACTTGGAGGGCTCTCTTTATAAGAGCCTCTGCTCTTGTATTTTAATGAAAGATATCGTTCGAAATACAAGTTTCTCTTACTTTATATTTTTGTGATATATTTTACTTTTTAATTATAAATGTTGCTAATTTTTTAGGTGGGGAAAAATAAACAAGAATTTTGGAATAATTAGTCTTAGATGTTTTAAACAGACGATTTATTTCTTTTAATTTAAGCATGTATACAAATTTGGAAACATAAAGAGTACGTTACATACTATTTCTTTTACTTTATAGTTTCTTCGGTGATATAATTTTAATTCCTAATTAGAAATATTTTTAAAGTTTTTGGGCGAAAGAAATTATATAAATTCTTGAATTTAGTTTAATTTACTAATTTCATTTCCTATTTTCATGGAAATCATTCGCTTCCTTGCCATTATTAAAGCAGTTTAATCTAAAAGGTATTTAAAAAAATATATTGTTACTGGTATTTTAAATATTTATTAAATCATTTAAATTTTTCTTTCGTAATTAAAGAGTATATACACCAGTTTTTTGTGTTATAACTTTTCTAGTTTTCTTCATAATATTTAAATCCGGGTACAGAGGGCATTTTTATACTACAAAACACTGAGGAAAATTTAAACAAAGCAAAAAAATGTTTACGAGAGGCCATTCTACTCTAAATGATAAGTAGTGCGCATAATGCTGGTCATGTGACTGTTGATATCCAATGAATTTCCGCCATATGTAAGAAATGTGAAACATTTATGTGCTGTAATATTGTTATTTTTTTCCCTCAAATTTTCATTCAAGTTTAAAAATTTAATTTGGATTTTAGCATTACACATTCAATGTGCAAAATTAAAAAAAATTAATTGTAAAAATAAAGAAAAAAATAGCATGATCAAATTGCGTCAAAAATTAGATTATATTCTGAATTCTCAGACAGCTATCATAAAATTGATTTCTTACCCTTTTCCCGGATAATAATTAACGCATTTATAGCCCCAAAGAACTGAAGTCACAAAATCAAAAGCGCTTTAAAGGCTCCATAATCTTTACTGGAAATGCAATTTTAGAAACTTTTAGAAGAATTTCGTGGATACCAATCGAAAATCTGTGGTGATATATTCGTTTTTTATTACCCGTCGTGAGTGGCATTTTTATGGCCAAGTATGGGAGAAAGTCGTGAAGAGAAGCTTTTCGACATTTCGAAATCATTTCATCGTAATATTCGAGAGGAGGATATTTTTTATTTCAGACTGTAGAGAGATGAAAATAATAGATGAGTTTCGGGAGTAGTTATTGAATTATTTTCTAAGTTCCACATTCCACAAGACAAAACAAACACAAACACGAAAATACACGGCACTCACTAGAATACAATCTAATAACGACCCACAAGAAGAATCATGGGAAATATACCTTGATGTTAATAAAGTAACGCCATCTGTTTTGTCAAAAGAGAAGGTAGTAGAGTTATGTAACAGCTACAAGACTTATTATTTAATTTTCTTTTTTGCTCTAAATTAATTATTCAGATAAAATTAAGTCGTTATTAAACGTCAACGATGGAAATTACTTATTCAAAATCATATTTTAGATGCTATTACACAATTGGGAACACATTTGGAGTACAAAACACAATAGAAAAAAATTAATGTTGCACTTTTATAAAATTATTTTAAAATTAATTATTATGCAAAGGATTGAAGTTGGTTTAATTTTTCATCACAAAAGAGACAGACTTAGGTGCAGTTTACAATAAAAAATCCAAAACCCATAGAGATTCCACAGTAAAATTAATGTTCTATTTAGAGGCTACATAAAAAATATTTTGTTATGAACCACATAAATTTGATGAAATGTGCAGCGAATCAGTAGGAACTCCACTCCAAACTTCCATACCACACTAGTGCTCTGGTTTTGGTACACCAACATGTATACACAAAACACAACATGTGTGTAACAAATATGATTTTGCAGATGAGTGGCCGAAAAGAAGACAAATTTAGAATTCAATTTATTTTTATACAGTGGTGCATGGTGAGAAGTGATAAAACGTGCCTGTTTACATCGAGACATAAAAGGAAATTGTGAGAAATTTTCCTCTTAATACTTTTATTAAGAGATTCTTTTAGGGAATTCTTTGACACGAAAATAATCTTAGGATCACAGGAAAGAGAATCTTAGGTATCTTTGAAAGGAATGCCTGAGCATTAAAGATTTTTATTCCTTCGTTCAGAGAGTGAGAATTGCAATAGTCATCAACTTTTTAGAGGGCATGTAGAGATAATTTAATAAAAAAGTGGGATTCGGAACAGGAAATAAGTGAAAATTTTAGAATGAGTTAATATGGGGTAATTTAAGATTTTTAAAAATTGGGAAATTAATTGGGATATATATATATATATATATATATATATATATATATATATATATATATATATATATATATATATATATATATATATAATATCATTTACATATATGTATATAAAAGCGTATATTTTGCGTAAAATATTTTTTTAGACAACTTATTTGATTATATGCCTAGTTTTTGCAGAAAAAAAACACTTATTTAAAAATTGAAAAAATCACTGGAGTTTTAATTCAATCCATAATACTCACACTTCTGTTGCAAAATATATCTCTTACTGATGCATAAAATTTTAATAATATTCATTTTACGCACGTTTAATATTTTGCAATTTTTTGGTAGCTACTTTTAAATTTAACAGTAGTTTTCGAGTAATTTACAAAAAAGATGGAAAAACACCTCATTTCACTGTAATTTCTTTCACCGAAAAATCAAATTTCATGTCTGCCTAAAGGTGAAAATTTGGAACAGTCATACTGGGTCTTAACTGAGGTGATTAAGGAAATAAAACTTTAGCAATGTTTCTTTTTCTCGATTTAAAATTCCTCGTTAATAACCTTCGCCTAGATTGCTAAGGTACAATGATATCTCCCCTCCACCCCCACAAATTGGGAAGCGTATAACAGAGTGCCGAGAGTTTTCAGATATTATTTAAAATGACATAAATAATGTTTCTATTGAGAAAAAAAAAAGAACTTGACTTACCATTTTTTCCGAAAATAAAAATTCTAAAGTTTCTTAATTCTTACGCTGCGTTTTTTTTTTAATTATTCACGCTACGTAAAATGAAAAAAATAGCTCAAGACCTCTCTACAGGGCTGTACATTCAACCTAGAATTTCAAATTTGGTATGTAGTTAACTCTTGAGTAATAGGCTTTCAATAAAAATAAGATCTTCAAAATTTGTATTATATTTTTGATTCGCTATTAATTCAACTGTTAATTTTTTTCCTCAATAGCATTGCAGCTATTATTGCACAAAGCCATTTTTACGCCACTTAAAAGTCAAAAAATAAGCTTTCTAGTTTTTACCAATTTTATTTTCCTACAATGTTTTTCTTAATTTTAATATTATTTTTAAGTATGTTTTACAAAAATAATTTCCTTGTTTGTTATTGGATTTATAAACTCGTGCATTGCAACGACATTAAATACATTTTTTGTGTGCATGTTATCGTTGCTGTATAATTAAGAGGAAATTTTTAAAATAAAATGAAGATTAATGAATAAAATCTAAATCATTATCATGTTGCTATGTTGGTGAGAAAAAGCTGGAACCTCCTTTAATTTTTTTTAATGCTGATTATTTGCAGTGAACTAGCTGATTCGTCCATCATATAAACAGTGTTAAATCAGTTATTTAATATAGTTATGAATTTAATCAAGTTTTGATAATCTTGGAGAATAAATTGCAACAAAGGTTCAAGAAACGATTGGAAAACATTAAGTTGTCATCTATTTTCGTATATATTAAAGATATTTGAAAATTAAAATTTAGAATTTGAACAGCTAAAATAGAATTTGAACAGCTGTAAATAATAATCCTCTAAACCATTTCGGAAGTTGTTGTCAAAATATCGTTTAGGTTTCAGTTAATCTAACAATATATTTAAAATTTTAAAAAAACTATTTGATATGTACCTTCACCCTCTAAAACACATTTGATCCAAATTTGAGAATTGCTACGGTATACCGAATGATGTGTACAATAAAATATCAACAGATAGACTAAAACACATTCGCTCTTTTGATTAATATAAATAACTTGATTGAACAGACATTATATGCTGTTCTTTTCTCGCAATTGAATTGTTGAAAATTAAAACTCTGATATTGAATGTAAAAAATTCAAACAAGAAAATCAGGCAATGTTTATGAAACCGTACTTATAAAGTCAAAAATTTTTAAGAGGAAGGAACATTGTGATTAGAGCGCGCCAATGCTGCTACATCTAAAACAACATTGAAATTAATCAAATTAGCGAAATATAGTTTAAATTGTAAAAAAAAAAAAATGAAGGGAAAAATGAAAGACTTTGATTTGAAGTCCTGCTTGAAGGTGACCCTTGATAAAATCTTCAGAGCAGATTCATTTTTTCCTTTTTTTTTTTTTATTACAATTGAAATTTTATATTTCGCTGATTCGATTTAACATAAAAATAATTTTGCATTTGAAAGTGGCAGAGAATAATTTCTCTTTCAGGAAATATCTTTTGCACCAACTACTTGTTATTGCGTTAAAGAGCAACCATTGGTCTGAAGTATTAGCAATAAATATTTGCAAAGGTCTATATTCAGTACTCAAGATTTCCTTTTCGTTTTAACCCTTCTTTGCATGATGATGGAAAATTTCCATCATAACATTTAGTGAACAAAAAATTGTACTCAAAATTGGTTGCTGCTGGCAACTTTTTTCACGAACTATTACGTAATAAGGAACGTAGCTGTCAAAAAAATATCAAATGTCACAACCATTAAAGCGGGTTTGAAGATGTCAGTCCGCTGTTTGTTGTGGTTGGAAGAAATGTGCGATTTCTTGAATATTTTTTTTATAACTAATCTAAGATTTTTTGCTAAGAAAAGCGATAATGAGTGGGAAAATGCGGTAATGAGTTTTTTTTGTGTCATTATTTCTATGCAATTTATATCGAATACCCAAAATAATCTTCTGAAACCATAACTCTACTACTCGTCAGAAATTTACATCACTATGCTGTTGTTTCACTTTTAATGTATGACATTTTTTTTTTTTTTACTATATGTTCATTTTATGTTATTTTTGTAGAGAAATTTAAAAGAGAGGGACATTGAAGATAAGCCAAAAGTAGGTGGTCACTCCCGTTCAAATAACCTAAATGTAAAGGGTATTCTAAAATCTCATGCAGTAAATGTGGAATTAATTTGTGTCGAAATAAGAATAATAATTGTTTGTTAACTATCATCAGGAATAAAAATGATACAAAGATACATGATTTTTTATTTATTTTGTACTGAACTTAACATATAAATTTGCATAATGATGGATATTTCCATCATACTGTTTTTTAATTGTTTTATATGTATATTTATACTAGGAATTTTTAAAACATTTTTCCTTTAATCTGGAGCATAAATTATATCACCCTGATTTATTTCACAAAAAAAAATCATGCAAAGAAGGGTTAAAATACAGAAATAAATGAAAAGGAAAATACGAAATATTCGAAAAAATTCGTCTGAAACGATCATGGTAATACGCTGGGAACTGTTACGTGATGATATAACATCAGTAACCGAAATAATCTATCAGAATCTCGGGTCGTAGACGATATGACTGATTCTTCGCGCCGTGAGGTAAAATGTTATTTAATACTTTCGGACACGATAGCATCTGAGAATTCTATAAACAATACGATCCAAAAGAAACAAACAATTTGGAACAGCAGCATAAACTGTCGCAATCATTTGAATGCTACCATATAATTTATATTTCTGGAAATCATCGTACAGGTCATTGTACGCTTGAATAGGCATCAAGAATTAGTGGAAATTTTTGGTTAGGATTGGAGTTGTTCATTCGATTACAAAAAAGTAGGAAATATAACATTCTTTACAGGATTAAAAATCAGTTATTTCAGCATTTTTCTTGTTCGTTTCTTAGTTTTTCATTTTATACTTCATTTTCAATTTATAGCAGGCGATCAGCTAGTTCGACAGGAATATTTGTTGCGTTTGATTTCAAATAAATCGTTTTTTATAAGTTCGTGTTCATATTTCCGCCACTGTCCGATGCTAAATCCATGTGATTTTAATTTTCTTAATTAAATTCTGTTTATCTTTCACATTTTTAATGAATACAGTCCCACAACATCTTTACTCTATTAAAAATAAAAATATCCGGTTCATCTATTTACTAAATTTCTCGATATTGTAACTTCACTTTTATATTCGTCTTATTAACTTTGCAACTATTAATAATCATCTTTCTTTAGCTCTCGACAATTTAAAAAAAATAACACGATTAATTTTTTTATGAAGCAATGAAAATGGCTTAAATTTCAGGACAACTATAAAATTAGACAAAAAAAAGGTAATTTTTAAAAATTGATAACATTTAGGAAATAAAATAAATTTTAGGAATAAAATTAAATTGATATAATTAAAAAAATAATTTTTTGAATTTTAAGATGATATAAAAATTATTTTTGTGCTCTAAATTTTTAGGAAGATATTGTGGAAAAGCACTAAAATTTCGCTTAATTTTAATTAATTAAAATTTTAACTAAAAATTCAAAAATATATAGCTCTAAGATCCATATTGTCACCACTCAAGGCATATATGGACCAAATTTGATATTTGTAGATCAAATGGTCTGACTTATACAGCACCATCACATGTATACATTCATTTTTTTTTTTTGTTATTAATACAGATTTCAATTTTATTTACTCATATCATTCTGTAAATTATACAGTCATAAAAATTATTAATCCATCAACTTATCCATGTTTTTGAACTGAACATTAAAAATAATAATGAATGTTTTGCAATTTCTAAATGAAAAAAATATTAATATCAAGAGATGAAAATGTTTAAGACCTCTTATAAATGAATGGAATACAAGTACTTACCAAGAAATGGAATGTAATCAGCAATTTTAAGAACTGTATGTAGCAAGCAATAACTTTGTAAATCCATTTCTAGAAGGAATTGGGAAAATTTATTAAATTTCAAAATTTAGATTTTAACATGACTTTTTTCTGTACTTTTCTGGAACTAAAGAATCCAAATCCCATCTTTCGGCTTCAGGATCTCAACAAGACTGACCAAATGTGGATTGGACGTGACTTTTAAAGCTTTTTAAGACATCTGAAATTTACGACACGAACTGGAAAAAACTGGCAATATTTAAAACCTCCAACTTTGTTCCCTTCTTTTCTTTGTTCTAAACGAGTTTCTTCCTTGAACGCTATGAACAATTGACTCTTAAAATGTTCGACGAATCATTTTGATGCAAACGATAAATCAATGGTTTTCTATCGCAGTTAGTCTATTTCATCTCTTTCGGCATCACTTGATTCAAACAGAATTACGATAAAATCGAAAAATAAATTTGAAAGAAAATTCCTTGCAACATGACACGTTCAAATAAAATTTTTTGTTTCACGTGTAAAAAGAAACGTGATAAATCAAAAGATAAATTTTAAAACAGAATTATTTTAATTATTGTAAATTAGATGCCATTTAGTTCGGACGGAATATTGACTTTCCCGCTTGCCAAATTATTAATATGAAATGAATAATTTTTTTTAAAATTCCGTCTTTAATACTAGTTAATATAGAAAAATATCAATTATGATGAAAATTGAAATTTATGTAAAAAGGAATTACCTATTTCTAAGTATACTTTGAAAATAAAATAATATTTAATATTAAATGTTATGAAGTAAGCATTTTTTTATAACTAAATTAAATCAAAAACGGTCAATGATTTTTTCAAAGTTGCAATATGCGTCATCTTTTCCCGAAAGTAGGGTATTGTGTTCTCAAAAACAAAACGAAATTACCTGAAAATGAAACTAAATTTCCAAAATTATCATCAAGAAAAACCTATAATAAAAAGTCATCAAAAGGTGTTAAATATCAAAATTTTCAAAATATTTTGTGAATAATAAAAATTTTATCCATGCTTTCTTAACTATAGCACTTAAATTTATTTTTAATTCTAATAAAAAGGAAATTAAAATTCTATACTTATATATATAAAGCAAATGTCCTCAATTATATTGTAAAAGTATTAATTCGTTGATGGTGAGAAAATAATATTTCAATAAAAAAGTGAAAAAATAGAAAATAAATTTTTTTTAATAAAATTTACCTTTGAAACATATTTAAAAAAAAAAAGGTTTAATATCTAACTGCAGAAAAAACAAAATCTATTTTGGAATTAATGTAGTTAATACACCAAAGAAGACAAATTTTACTAACTTCGAGTTAAAATGAAAAAAAAAAGCAATATGATTAAACGATATGATATAACAATGAAATCATTATTATAAAACGAACTATTTTACAAATTATCCCTAAAACTAATTCAGAAAAGGATTAAAATTCAAAAAAAAAAAAAAAAAAACTGACTAATAATTAGTATCACTAAAAATATGTTCTTTTGAATTTTAAAATGCTATGAATATTTTTGTGCATTAATATTTGTAATAATTGTATCTAGAAAAGGTCAAAATTATATTAATTTTTTTAATTAACAAAAAAATAGTTTCAGAATCGCCATTTTTACCCTCCAAATAATTTTGAGCCAAATTGGTGGTTCTAAGCCTAAAAGTCTTTCTTGTAGAGCGTCAACAGAGGCATAGACATTCGCTTTTATTATTAGTGGAGATGGAAATGGAATCATTCACAACAAATTTTTTAAAAATGCTGTTTTATACTTTTTATTACTATTTCGTTTCCTAATGAACAATAAAATTAAGAGAGGGAAACGGGAAATGTTTTTTCAGTGACCGCTTTCGTGATTGTATGATCCCCTCCTCTTTAATGTTTGTACATCGAAACAACTCGTCAAAAAACCGCTGCCATTACGGATTAAACAATATTCGTTTCGTCACACCAATTTCAAATAGATCGAATTTCTTTGTGAAAAATGTATCTCCACTTATCCTTCATTCCCCTATGTCTTATAAAAGCGTTTTGAATAATTTAAGAGAGAAATAAAGGGAAAAATCACAAAAATGGTACTATAATGATACGTTTAATAAAAAGAGAATTTAATCAAATTAATTTTAAAATGTAAATTAAAAACGATTTCTGATATTAATTGAATGGAAAAATTAGCTTAAAATATACAAAAATTTATCTTGAGGCAATCTAATAAAATAAAAATATGGGTGTCGTGGAGTGCAATACGAAAGCCTTAAACTTAATTTTTATCCTAATATATTGTCAATTAATATTCAAAACTTTTCTTACTTTTTTTTTTTTTTGCCTCTTACAAAGAAGGGACAGAGATAATTTTTCCATCTAAATAAAGTAAAGGGAGCGTCATCGAAACAAGTAAGGACAACAAAATAAGTATCAATTTAAAAATAAAAAATATTTTCTAATTTCAGCTAAACAAAATTGTATGTCTTTTACATTTATGATGTTAGTAGGATGTGGAACATTAGTATAGTTAGTAGGATCTCGAACATTCATATACGTATTAAAAAGTATGAAAAGTAAAAGGAAGGAAAGGAACTGCAAATGAATGAAATGAATATAGCAAGGAATCATGGAATTTCAGAATTTTACAGTTTATCAAATCTAGATTGCTTGGATTTCTAAGGTTTTAGTTTTTTATTAACGCCCCGTTGTAAGCAACACTAGGGCTATTTTTGGACGGACATGGTAATTTTGAACCGCGGTCAGATGACGAGGACGACATCTGAGCTGGCACCCTCCTCTCCACACCACACCAGAGGTAGGACGTTTGGCCCTGACGGATTTAACGTGCAACAGACCCCCTTACACGACGGTTCTTCGGTGGAAGCGGGTCTCGAACCTGAAAGCCTACGGCACAAGTGTGTATGTACACTCACCGAAAATTAAAATATTTTTTTCTTTTTTTAAGTTTAATTTTCGCTATTTTTTTGGGGGGGGGATGGATTATTATAGTATCATTTTTGAAATCGTAGAATATCATTTTCAGAGCATGATTTTTTTTGTCCACGAATTTAAATTGATAGAAATGTACTTACGGGTATTTTTCGAAGTCCATCTTTTTTTTTGGGGGGGGGTGAGGGGGATAAAGTGAAATTTGTCAAAAAAATGCATATGCCAATATGAAATTTTTACCATTTATTCCCATATTTATGCAATATTTACTTAAGTGAAATTTCGAGAATTTCGCTCAGATTTAAAAAGATATATTTTTTTTCTAAATTTACATTTTTTGAAATTTACTCCTGACTTAATTATGCCATCTTAACGTTTGACTGGAATCTAAGTGATTTCGATTAAAAATTAAGAAAACATATTGCACATTCTTTAGTTTCAAAGATAAGTTTAAACAGAGCTTCACATTAAATAAATAATACAAATAATGATTATAAATTCTTATTCTACAAGCAAGAACTTAGTGATATTCTAAAACTTTTAGATCGTTTTAATTAGTAATAGATTCAGAACTATTTTTCACATAGAACGATATCATCCATCAATTAGGATCTGAAAATTCAAAGATACTTTTTCTGTCTAGTGCAGCTGATTTAAGCCATTATAACAAAACAAGGGTAACATAATTATTAAATATTATATATAATGTGCATCTTGAATTAATAGCCCCTGCAAGTAAACTGCAGTATGATTCTTGTAAGACATATGAAAAGCTGATGAATATTTCTTCTAAGAAATAATAATAAAAAAAAAAACTTTAAAAAATAAAATTTATTTACAGCAGAGATGACTTGGTCACATTTTAAATTATGAATGAAGACTTTATAATATCTATGGCAGGTTATGAGTTTTCCGTTGCTCGAAAATGTTTGGATTCAAATACAGGGCCCAACTTAGCTTAATTGTGGCCAGGGGCAAAAACTTCTTTGCCCCCCCCCCTCTGTTTCACTACTTTAATAATGAAGAACCGAACTTCATTACTGAAGAAGAAAAAAACGTGAAAAAAACTTTCTATTCTATTTGGGACCCCCCTCTGATGTGGAGTCTTACGGCAACTGCCCCATATGCCCCTGCCTTAGTCAGGTTCTGTTCAAATACAGAAAATATCCGAAGCTACAGCTCGACTATATAAGATCTAGCACGACCTTTATTCAATTATAATATAAAAATAACTCTAATACGAAGTTTTAAAAGAAATTTATTCTTTATTCATATCCCTCAATTATTATTGTTTCAAAGAAGGATGAATAAATTAGTCCAAAAATCCTGCATTCGTATGTCTTTTTTTATTTCAAAAATATTTTCAAAAGCCTGGAAGAAGAAGCTACCGGAAAAACACGTTGAGTTTGTTGATGTTTATTTTAGAAACGAGCCGACCGTTATGTTTTAGTTTTTTTGTTTTGGTTTAAATGAAACGAAGTTTAACAATGTTTATTAACGATTGTTTAATATCTTTTGCTGCTGTAACATGCATTAAACTTCTTTTTGTACCTTTGTAGTAAGTGAAGTATTTTATCTATTTCATATAAATATATTATCTTTGCATATTTGTAAAATGACAACTTCATAAAAAGGGATGGGGTGTAATTTAAAAAAAAAAAAAAAAAAAATCGTATACCATTATTTTATTCTTAGAAATTTCAGAATTTAAAAAATAAAGTGTATTTGCATTTCTGCTTAATAATTTTAAATACAATTTAACAAGTTTTTTTTAATGTAAAACAATAATTTTTTTCTTTATGAAAGATTTAAACTAAATAATGAAATATTATTTCCTTATGTAGCTTAAAATGCAATAATTATGTTTGATTGTTTATTTATAGCAAATTATATACTTATTGTTAATTTAAATATTTGGCTATAAAATCTTTATACTTTAGATTACTTAATTATTCTTTTACAGAATTGAATAATATTAAAGATAGAATGAAATTATATCTAATTTTTTTTTTCAACCAGCAAATCAACAGATTTTGAAGTGCATCGCAATTGGATGGCTATAACACATCAAAAGCATATACAAGAGTGGTATTTTGAGGTAAATTTCTATTTTCTAATGCATTTGCTTTGTTTATATAATTTTTGTCTGTTCTTAATATTTCACACAGAAAGTTATCTTATCTAGCATAAATAGAAAAGAGGAAATTTGAATTTATGCTCTTATTAATTTGTCTGGTACTTGAAATTAAATTGAACTACTGAATATTAATTATTATTATAATAACTAGAGAAAAATAGTTTGTAAAATTGATTTGCAAATATATTTTTTCAAGTAAAGTACAATATCTTATGGGTTGATATTGTGATTTTAATGATTTTGACAGATTTTATCTTACAGAAAAGTTACTTTATTGATAACTTATAATACATATCTGCAATCATTTAAAATTATAAACTCATGTTAGTTATGTAGAGTAAATGAATATAGAATGAAGAAGTTAATATAGAGTTAATTTCAATTATGTTATATGCATGTAAATCTGTATATTTTTTCATTTTAAAATACTTTTTATTTTAAGATAATCATTAACATAGTGATAAGAATGGATTATGGAAATAAATGAATGAGTTAATTATAATTATGCATGCAATGAAAAAAATTCGCATTAAATCCTTCAAACTTACTGTATCATTCTTTGGATTCTGTCACATGAAAAATGATAAAAATGAATGATATATGTTTGTAGTAAAAACATTCAAAATTGTTAATTTTTTTAATGGCTTTGCAAATTTTACATTTATATTAGTGTTATAATCAATACTTTTGTAGTTTATATCAGTTTATTAATAAAGTTGGATACAAATATAATTTACATTCTAACTCTGTTATAAATATTAAATTGATTTTGAAAAAGTTCATACATGACTGCTCAATATTTGAACCTAATCATGTATTATTATACTATCATAAATTTTTTTTCAGGAAACTTCTCAATGGACCCTTGATTATCCTCCATTGTTTGCTTGGTTTGAATACCTCCTGTCATTTCTTGCCAAATATTTTGATCCCAAAATGTTACAAGTGACTAATTTAAACTATGAGAGCAAACAAACTGTATTCTTTATGCGACTGTCTGTAATATTGTCTGATCTTGTTTACTGCTATGGGGTCAATAGGTATGTTTAAAAAAAAAAGATTTTAAGTATCTAATTAATTTTTCAACAACCTTTTAAATTGAATGATGTTTATGACTAAAGGTTTAGTAAATAATAGAAATATGTTATTTACTAAACCAAATATACTGTCACTAATGAACAATGGTGTAAAGAGGTTAAAGACTACAAACAGTTAAATGTATTTATATAATTCTAAAAAATTCATGATACTTTCTGTAATACTTACCCAAATCATAATTTTGCCATAAAGTTAATTTTTGCATATTTTGAAATTAATATTAATTAAAAATTATTTTTTACTATTTTCATCATATTTATGTTTTGAATGCACAATGTTAATATTTGACCAAAAATAAAATATCAAATAATAATTTCAAAATCTACATTATTGACATTTTATTACGTGATTTCAGTACCTATAAAAATAATCATACATTTTATATATATATATATATATAAAACTCATAATTTAATCCAAATTAATCTCCAAAGCTTTATCTTAATTTAGCCCATAATAATTTCATTCTCTTATTTCCTGATCTGATTCCACTGTTTCTACTTAACTGTTCGTAGAGACACTAACTGTAATTGCTACTTAACTGTAATTCAAGAGAAGCTTTGTAAAAGTGCTTACATTTGCACTTTCACACACTCCGCTCCATGTGACGGGATAGAAAAAGTCCAGTAAGCACATTCTTTTTAAAAGATCCCTGTGTTTCCTTTACTTGGTGATTGACATGCATCAGAAATCCCTATCAGAATCTTAATAATATACTACCACTGTAAAAAAATATTTTCCCTATCAATATCTCATGTTATATAAGACGAGGGATTTATTTCTGGCTCTTCCCCACTTTTGTTTTTGTGGCGTGTAGAGAGTGAACATGTTTTGTCTGTGTCTTCTTGTAAATAAATTATGCCTTCCCAGGATGGATTAAAGCGAATTTAAGAATGTAAAATGTCTCTTCTATGTCTTCGAAACTGCATCCTGCTTCAAACAATGTAATGCTTGTGTGTGTGTGTGTGTGTGTGTGTGTGTAAGTGTAAGTGTAAGTGTAAGCAAGCATTATTTTATGTGAAGCATAATGCAGTTTCGAAGCAGTGAAAAGACTTTTTACATTTTTAAAAATTAATTCAATTGAAAGTAAGAGTTTAAAATATCATTACATATATAAGATTTTCCCAATTACTTGTATTCTGATTTCACTTTAACTTCTAAGTTGTAGTACAGGCATTTATTTTCCAAAAAAAAAAAAAAAAATGTTGTATCAGCAAATTTTTTTTAAGCTATATATGTTAAAGATACTTTCTCATGATCAGATTTTCAGCTTTCTATTTCATTCAAATTTGATAATAGATAAAAACTGAACTTCTGTAATATCATGAATAATAAAAATTATTGGTGAAGAACTCCATTTTGCTTCTCCTTAAACCAAAGAATGTTTTACACATACAGCATGATTTTGGCTCATACCTGGTTGAAGGATGACATTTTTAGAATAAACAAATTTATTATTCCGTGGGAGGCATAACATAGGGAGGGACAAAAGGCAGATACAAGAGCAAAGTGACATCGAAATTTTATTAAGAGATTCTGATAGGCATTTCTTTGACAGGTATAGACTTGGGAAAGAGAATCTTAAGGTATCTTTGAAGGGAATTTGTAGGTTTTAGGAATTTTTCATCCCTTTGCTCAGAGCATGAGAAGTTCCAAACTCTCTCTCTCTCTCTATATATATATATATACATTTATATGTATGTGTGTGTGTGTGTGATTGTGAAAGAATCCCTTACTTATTTTACCTGTCAGTCCCCCTATTACATATTAATCCCACAACAATATCACCCAGGTCAGAGCATTCTAACATTATATTTTTAAAGTTTAAACTAATGACCAGCATACAAATTAATGTCAACTTTTTGAACAATTATTTTAGTATATTTTAAATAATAATAAAATAAATAAATAAACCTCCTTTATCATTTTTTAACAACTGCTAAAGGAATTTTGGAAAGTTAATTAGATTAAAATTATGCAGTGTAGTTTATTTTTCTTTGGTATGATAAATATACTTCTTTTAAAGCCTTTTTTTCTTGATTTATAATTATACTTTGCATATTATTTTACCATATGTGGGAAATAGCAATTACAATATATAATCTATTATTCATTTGCACAATTGTAGTAGCTATTTACTTCTGTAATTAGTTTCTTGTAAAATTGGGTCTGAAATAAATAATTCTCAGGCTTAACTTTTTTTTTTCTGTAATAAGCTGCTCTCCAACTTTCACTTGCGTTTCCAGTTGATGAATACTTTTGTGATGGCTCCTTTAGAATCAAAGTTAAAAAAAGAGTAAATTATGAATGATTTGCAACAAAAATTAAATAATTTGCAATTAATTATGCAAGAATTTACTTAAAATAAAAATAATGCATAAGCACAAAAAACAGTATTCGAAATTCAAGTAAATGATTATAAAATTTATTCTGTGATATTTGCTTTTTTAATTGATTATGACCACATTATAAATACTCTTCAATATAAATTTATATTTCTTCATGGTTCTATTTTAATTCTCCATGCATAGATAAATTATATTGTGTTATAAGTGTATTTTTTTTTTTTCTTCTTTGAAATATCATCAGCTTCGCAAAATAAAGAAAATTTTCATAGAATATTCAAAGTATAAGTTTAAATTTCATAAAAAATTGAAATAATCTAATGTATACTTAAAAATAAATAAATAAAAGTATTGGAAAAACTGCTTTTCTAATTTAATTTTATATTAACTTTTTTTAAATTAATTTTTAATACATGTCTGTGAAGGAGATTAAAAGAATTATATTAAAAACAAACCAGAGTTGAAAATATAGAAATGTTGCATCGTTGAGAATTATATTGTGTCAATATATTCTGTATTATTGCAAAATATTTATGAAAATTGTATTTGAAAAATTCTAAATTTCTTGGAATTGTTATTATTAAGAAACTGCTCTATGGTGATTTCATTGTAAAATTATTTTTCTCTGTTTTATGTAGGATTTTCAACTTAATAAAAGAAAAGAAAGGCAAAGCTCATGATCCATGGGTATCTGCTGAGGCAACTCTTGCAATGCTACTGCTTTGGAATCCAGGTCTTTTATTAGTAGATCACATTCATTTCCAGTATAATGGTTTTCTAACTGGGTTCTTATTTATTTCCATTGCTGACATGTTTGAGGTGAATTTTTTTATGTTATTCATTACATTTTAATTTCAATTTCTCACTTTTAAGAAATAGTGAATGGAAGGGAGGACCTCCAATTTTTAATGTTATTTTACCATCATTAGTTGTATTCTGTGGTTCTTTTCATTTTTTCTACCCAAATGAAAATAACTCTATATTTTATAAAAGATTAATATGATGTAGTGATTAATGAGGAAAGCATCCTGAAATTTATTTTGTTTTATGTTTGTATCTAATTTTATTAAATAATTTGCTTTTTTATGTGATTACTATTATCAACTAATTGTCTTTGATAACCAGCTGTCAGGAGTATTGGTTGTGTTCAATTTCATTTAAATCTCTAATGCATGATTTGATGTTCAGGATTCTTTTAACCAAATATTTTTAAGCATCGGACTATGACTAGCATTAAAACTGTGTTAATTTGATTGCTTTATAACTGTGCTTTTTATTGTATACATGTGTCTTCCTAATGAAATTAAGTTCCCCAACATCATAATACTATTAAAAATGTAAATGGATTTTCAAATTGAAGGTTATCATTAATAATAATGTAATTTCACTCTCTGATTCCCCATGTAAACTGTTAAGTTAAGAAACAGAATTTTTTCACCATAATTTTCAACAATTAAAGAAAATTACATGATCAATTATTTGATGAAATAATTAAAAGATTTGAATTTTAAATCTATTATCGAACATTAAGTAAAAAATATTTTCGAAAATTCTCAAAATTCAGGTTCAAAATTGCATATCTACTAAATTGACAAAAAGGCAGTTTTTAAAGTTTAAAAAGAAAATTTTTTAACTGGTGTAAAAGTCAGTTCTTTGCAATGTTATTTTTGTTGTTAGTTTGGGAATGTCAAAAGTTGCTTTATTTTTAATTGTTTGAAATTCTAATTAAAATTTTTAGAAAATTGACCCAAAGTGTATTTTTTACTCTTCAAAATATATTTGTACCAAATTTAGTAACTCTAGCAAAAAGGATTTTTGTGTAGAATGCCAAAACATATGCAAGGGCACGCACGTACACATTCTCTTTTATTATTGTAAGGATTAAAAATAAAAGCATTAGTATTTTTTATAATTATTAATTGCAAAAAAAAAAAAAAAACCCTTCTATACCCTTTTTAATAATTTTGCAAGGAAGGAATTAACATATGCTTTCCGATTTCAAGTATGATAGAATTTTCATAAACTCCTAAATAATTGAGACCTGTGATACACCAAAATATAGACCACTTTCAAGAATAAATGAAAACTAAACTCTTATATGCATATTGATTAGAATGTTGGTTATAGAACAAATAATTTATGAAAGGCATGTATGCTGTTTGTCTTGGACTTGATGAATAAAATAATAACATTGTCTTCATGATATAATAGAATAAGCATTTTAGATTAAATTCATTCAGGAAAAATTCTTATCTAATATTTTTAGTATAGTACATCATATAAAATTCATATTTTTCTGTTAAATTATGTACATTTCCTTGCTTGTATATATTTTTGCGAATTTTATTTTTCAAATGGGTAATATATATGTTTTTAAATATGACAACTTTAAATTCACCTGAAAAAATAATTTTTTGTTTCAGAAAAAATATGTCAAAGCTGCCTTCTGGTTCTCTATACTGATAAATTTAAAGCACATATATTTATACCTTGCTCCAGCCTATTTCCTGTTTTTACTAAAAAATTTTTGTTTCAAAACTAATGGTAAGTATTTGAATGTACTTTCCAACTATGCATTGTTCACAAAAATAAATTGTTATTTATGCATTTTTATTTTTTTTTATTTTTTTTAGTTAAAAGTCCTGGAGAAAATACTTTCTTACTGTTCAATTTTGTCAAACTTGCTAGTGTAGGAATCTTGACTGTGTTATTCTCCTTTGGACCTTTTATATACATGGTAATTCACTTTTACTATCTTTTTTCTTTACCATCTATTTCTAATAAGACTTACAAAATTTATACACTGTTAATACATGATTTGCATATTTCAGAAATTATTTTTTTTATTATCATTATGCTATTTTTTAAAAATGAAAAAATAGCCTTTAATTTATTATTTGAATGTTGTTAAGCTTATCCAGTTGGAGTTTTTTTTTTTTTTTTTTTTTTTTTTTTAATGATAGTCATGTATTCTATTTGATTTTTCATAAATGCAATATCATATTTTCAGGAATTTAATCATTCTACATATATTTAGCTGATGACATTCCAAATTTTATAAGCCTTATTTATCTTAAATTATGTATTATGATTCCAAGTATAATATATTCAAGTACAATATATTGTAAGTATATTCTGTCTACAAGTACAACATTTAAGAAGATATTTTTATAAAAATATTAAATGGCTTGGACCAAATGTTAGGATAAAGGCTACTACAAATTTGGCAGCCAAAGTTCTTTTATTTGTTGCCGGTTTTGATAACAGTTTCTAGCTTCATGAGGTCAAAGTAATTTTTATGAAAAACTGTTGTAAATAATATAGTTTTTCTTTGTACTTTTCCTAATTTCATCACAAAGTTTAAAAAATAAAATTAATAAAAAGGGTTGTCTATTTTTTTTTCTCTCACTTTTCATCTTTGGCAACTAGATTTAACCCAAAATACTGGTTGAGTTTACTTTTATTTATAGCTTTTATACATGGTTTGATATTCATTATTCTATCACCATAACTTTTTTAAACTTTTACTTGCTATAGATATTTATATTCATTGTTATTTTAGAAGCCTTGCACTTCCTCTGTTCATTACATATTTTAGCTTTCGTAACAAGATCAATATGATGTCATAGTCATTTGAAAACATAAAAGTGCTTATCATCTGGTAATCATATGCAATTCTGTAACATCTCTTTCTTATTCCACATACAAAATGTGCTGTTGATTCCAATATTCAATTTGCATGCTGTAATTTATATGAATATATCTGACTGCATGTTAGCTGACTGAAATTTGGTGAATTATATATGTATATAAAGGAAATGAAAGAATAGCAATAACAATCATTCAATATATTATTTAATATCTTAAAGAAATTTGTTTGAAGATTCCCTAAAAATATTGATGAAATAAAATAAGAAAATAAAAATTCATCATAACTTTGCAAAGAATAAATAAATGAACAGAACCTTCTTACTTTTTAAGAATGGAAAAAAATTATCCGTAGAAATAATAGAAATGGTTAAAATTTCATTGCAATAATGAAAAATATTTTTACAAATTATGCATCAAAATGTATCCAAAACTGTAAAGATTAGGAAACTTTAATTAATAACAATATATTTTGTAATTCTTTTATTTTATCTTTGTATTTATAATTTATCTCTTTTTAATTTTAAAAACTTAATTTATTTTTCAGGGACAACTTGGTCAAGTTCTTTCACGTTTATTTCCCGTTAAACGAGGTTTGACACATTCTTATTGGGCACCAAATGTTTGGGCATTGTATAACTTTTTGGATCGAGCATTAAGTTATTTAGGTTAGTTCATTTCTTTTCTAATTGAAATATTAAATTGTGAATTCAATCATATACTTGTCAAAATTTTTGTATTTCTTAGTATTGTTTTATATCTATCTTTATGGAAAATATATATTAAAATATTTCTCACATTTACAATTTGGCCAAATAATTTTGAAATATCTGGACCTAATTCTGATCTGCAAACCACTGAATGTTATCTATGTTAATTTGTTACAATAAAATAGGTGAAAGATTTGTTGTTAATGGATTTTTAAATTTGTTTTATAATTTGTCTGAGAAATTCTCATTTTAAGCATGTAAATGAAATAGATCACTAGAACTACCTAATAGATTTAACTAGGTTATTGTATAAAAATAATGTAATGTATAGTGTATTATTATACACTACATTATGCAATTATCTAAGAAAAGTGTATTGTAATATTTTTAAAAAGTAATTTTCTTTTTTGCTTATAGCACTTAGCTTGGGATTTTCATCCGAAGATCTTAGAAGTTGTTCTACTAGAGGGTTAGTTCAAGAATGTGAGCATATTATCTTGCCATCCATTTCCACAAAAGTTACACTTATTCTTGCTCTTATGTCTTTAATGGTAAGCTACTTCTTAATAAAGTATGAAATATAGGTAAACTCAATATGTATTTTCAATAATTGTTACTTCAATAGCATCATTGCTTTCCAGATTTAATTAATAACTTTGTATGTTTTTTCTTTTATGAAATGTAGTTTTCGAAGAATTTGCCAAATGAATCTCTCCACCCCCCCCCTATATATATATATAGTAAAATCATAAATAAGTGTGATCTATTTAAACTCTTGCACACTTTATAGAAATAATTCTGATTAAGGAATCAATTTGTGTACTATGTGTTGATTAAGAAAAGATGATGAAAGAAGCAAAAGCAATTTCTTTTCTTTAATATTATGAACAATATTATTTTTAGTTGAAGGTTTTTCTGAAAATGCATGGTGGGGCAGGGCAGGGCAATGGAGACTTCTCTCATTTCCAATTTAATTTCTCATTTTGCTTGTTGTTTACTCATTGAAATCTATTACAAATTTGAAAGTTAAACTATTTTATTTTTTGAAAGTTCACTGAAATGTTTTGTGATTTTATTTCAAATTTAATAATGGTATATTTACTTTCCTGAAAGCTGCTTTTGTCAATCATGTTTGCAATTGAATTAATTAGACAGTTAAATAGTAGAATATTAATGTTAAAAAAACATATCTTAAAAAGTTTACTTTTAAAAAATCATTTTAAGCAAGTTCATTTCAGTGCAAATTTACCATTCAATTCTAAAACACATTAGTACCTACTAGACAAAAAAAAAAAAAAAAAAAGATACTTTAATATTGTCATAAATATAGTTTTAAGCAAATCATTGTTGATTTGTATTGTCCATTTGGTTAGAGATTCATCACTTGCATTTTTATAGATCAAGTGATGAAATTATATAATATAGTAATCAGCTTCATAATCAGAAGAGCATACAAAAATTCATTTCAGCTCATGATACCATAAAATTTGTTGCAACTAATTTTGAAGTGTATCTAAAAATTACTTTTCTCTTCATGCATTCCTAAAAATAATTTGTATTTCCTTTTATCTTCTATTAATTTTTTTTATATATATTTCACTTACATGTTGTTGGTGATAATTTTCTGATTCATTCCATAAAATGTATTAGTGGGCATGTGATAATATTTATAAATTGTGTTTGTTCCTTTCTCCACTTTTCAAAATTGTTAAAAAAAAAAGAAAGAAATTAATGCATTGTTTTTGGGATATAAGTAAACATATTTCGTATACTGTCTGTAGATAGTGGAGGCAAACAAAACAAAATTTTTACTACTTAGCTATTTGCAATAGGGAATATGAGAAAAGAGAGTAGAGTGAAGCAAAAATTAGCTTATTATATATTGCAAGACTGGTTATGGAATTAGGATCAGAAAAGAGATCAAGATCATAAAACAAATAATAATAAATTTGTCATAATAATTTTCTTTGGTTTTTTCTAAATTGTGAATTTATCTGTTTATGAAAAAAATAAATAAATATTCTCTGATTAGGATTATTTAAAATAAAATGAGTAACTTAAACAAATATCCACTATAGATTTGTGAAGTTTCTTTATCTAGATAAGATAAGAAACGGAAGGTTTTATTCAAAAATAAGCAATTATTGAAAAGTTAAGTTTTAGTTGTTTATGTAAAATATAATTTCACACCTAAAATAAAAAAATTGCTCATTTTTCATCCTGAATTGGTGAAAAATGTCTGCAAAATAAAATGTTCAGAGGTATTCAATGAGATATTTCTCCAAAATTATGATTTAACAACTATGTAAAATATTCATTTGATGCCAAAGTAGGTTTTTTTCTTTTTTTTTTATAGCCTATGTGTTGGTTGGTTTTAAAAAGATCAGGAAATTTTAAAGTATTTCTGGATAGCATTATTTTATGTGCTTTTGGCAGTTTTCTTTTTGGGTATCATGTTCATGAAAAAGCAATTTTATTGATAATTTTGCCGCTCACGTAAGTATTTCCTTTTTATGTATATTATGAGTTTTTATATTTACATGATTCTGCTTAAATTCATTTAAATCTAAAGTTTCTTATTAATATCTTATCTAATTATATTTTGCAACTTGCAAAAATAATATTGGATGATTCATAGTATATATATATCAATACAACAAAAAGTTGATAAGCTTCAAACATGATTTCTTAAAATCAAGAAATAGATTATTATTTTGAAATAAATTTGTTAGTCTTTCTTTCTTCCTTTGCATATTTAGGAAATAGTAATTTTTACATGATTCCTTACTTTAGCTTCCTTAAGCTTTTATTTTATAACAAATGTTTAGATAACAAATATTCAATATAAATGTGTATCACTAATTATGTTAGAATTTAAAGTTCAGTGTCTATAAATTTTAAATTCTTAATACAATTTAAAAAAATTTTTTACAGCTTTTATTCTTTGTGTTTTGAGGTTCATTTTGTGTCATGCATTCTACTGGCACACAACTTGAATTCTTTTTTCTTTTTATGTAGAGTGCATTTTTATTAAAATAAAGACGTAAATATGAATAATTAATATTTTAAGAGCAATTTGTTGTAAAAAAACTTTTATTAAATCTATGTTTTATAAATAACTACTTATTTGAAAATTAATATTAAAATATTTTCCTCATATTCATGTGACATATATATTTATGTATGTTTCCTTTATTATACATGCTGCAGGTTTTTACAACCTTACTATTGTTAAGTTAGAAATTATAAAATTTTATGGCTTAGAAAATATGTTGTGTCTATAACAAATAAAAGTCTGAAAGAATTTGTCACTTTCTTTTAAACAGCATATCTGCAGTGATTTACAAAGAAGAAGCCCAGCTTTATGTGTATCTATCTATAGTTGGACATTTTTCTCTCTTTCCTCTACTTCATCTAGAAGGAGGTGATTAAATTAACAAATTTCCTTTTAAAATATAAATTTCCTCAACTGTAGGACTTTTCCATAATTAAGTATAAAATATTTTGTCACATTTAGTACTGAATTTTATATAAATTCAATTTTAGTCATTAAACAAATTGAAATTTATAACCTATTCTATTCCTTGTAGCCTTATAGAAATCTATGAAGTGTGGAAATTAGTTATTGTTATTAGTGTTTTTCAAGTTCAAATTACTATTTGTATTCAATCTCAATTAAAGAAGATTGACATTTAAAATTGGGTTATTAGAATAGTATCAATTAATTTCATGTTACAATAAATTTCAGAAATCATCACTAATGCTTCATCTCTTTCTATGTATAACATGCAATAAATTAAAATTTTAAAACCAGTTTTTATCCACACCTTCCTAATTTTCCTTTTTCTTAGCCTGGTTATCATTTCAGATCGAAATCTTGAGTCTCTAAATATGTTAAATTGACTAATTGCATTACATTTTGAAAACTTTCAGTATCCATTCTATAAATATTTGCTTCAAACTACCACCTGTTTTTTAGCATTTTTCTATGCAGAAGAAACTTGTTCAAATTGTTTTCTGTTAGTAAAATAATTTTACAATATACCTTCTCAAGATTTGCTTACATTTTTATATAAAAATATGCCTTTTAGGGTTAAATGAATCAGGAGTCAGAAAAATATTCTGAAGCACAACTTTTAACATAAAAATCGTATTTCCACCATCCTATATTACCATTATTTTTTTGTCAAAAATATAATGATAATAAATAATATATAGTTGTAAAATTGTAATAAATGATATATACTAACATAAAACATAGTAATAAATAATATATGGTTGTAATAAGTTCTCCAATATTAATTTTTTTGAAAGAGTATTAAAACATGCACTTCTCCTAGGAAATTATGATGTCTTTGAAGAGGATAGAATTGATTGATAAATAATCAAGTTAGAATACAAAGAATCATGTCCAAGTGTGGTTATAGCTAAAAGCTTGCAAGGTGGGAATTATGCAGGAAACAAAGAATACCTACCTCCTTTGCTATTCATTGTAGCTAGTCATTACAGTTTTTGCATATTATAATGTTGCACCAAGTTAAAAATTTCTTTCAAAATCATATCTGTAAATATTAATTATTTCACTTATTTATTTTATGAGATTATAAATTTCATAAGGTGTGAAGAACCAAAAATATTTAAGCCCCTCTCATCTCACTTAGTGGTGATTTACATTTAGCAAAGGTAAATTATTTTTTCTATATATTCTATAGCATCAACCAGCTTTTTCTTTGAAGTTATGAATTATTGTCAAGAGCAGTATGACACAACTTGCAACAAAAAAATGGTGAACTTCGTAAAATGATGAATTATGCCAAACATACTAACTGAGAAGTAAAATAAGTATGAAGAAATGAATAATTTATACAAAAAAGTGCTTGAGATGTTGAAAGTATTGTTGAATTCTTAATTTTAAAAAAACTAATTTATCTCAAAAATGATAAAATTAGATGCTGATAATATTAAAATCCATGCTTTTGCAAAAATGTGTTACACTTGCAAGTGTCACATTATTCTAAATTATAATATTTTTATAAAATTTCTTTTATTATGTAATGATATTAAAATGTTTTTCTATTTTTATTGTAGAGACTCCATTGAAAATTTTACTGCTTCTGCTTCACGTAGTTTACATGCTATCAAGCCTAAGTAAACTTCATGGGTAATCTTTTGATTTGTATTTTAGTCATCACTAATTATTTATTATAATAATATAATATTTTATAACATTATATCATACACACAATTTATTAAAGTTGAACACATATTGAATTTAAGATCTACTTTCATATTTTGAAACATTTTACTAATATGCTCATGGATAATGGGGTAACTTTAAAGAAATTTTCTAATATATTATTTATTAGAAATAATAGAATATATATTATATTATTATAAATGAGACTAAAAATGAAAATTATTTTCACCATTAAAAAAAGTCAAACTATATTTTTCATTTTAAATCATATTCATAATGCTTATAAGCACTATGTACACGAAAGTTACAGAATGATCATAGAGGCATATTTTCCTGTTGTATGTATTCATAAAGGAAAAGAAATAAAAAAATTCTACAGTATTGAATAAGTTTCATTACAGTGATTCACATCTTATTTTGAGGCTATATGAAGTCTTATTTAGGACAGATTTCATGATTTTTAATCACGATTGGATGATCAGAAAGATATCTTAACTGGGATTCCCTATATATAACCAGAATTTGACCATTGTTATCAATAGTCATGACTGTTATTAGCAAAATTAGTTTGTATAAATGTTTTCAACAGGTTACATCCATAGTTCTTACAAATTAAAATTAGTTTAAAAACACTTTTGAAATCTTCTTCCCTGTACTTTTATTAAAATAATTACATTATATACATTTAAAGTACAATCTCTTAATAATATAAGTGAAAAATAAGCAAATTTTGTCTACAGTTGTAAATTTTTAGTAAACTTAAATGTTATAATTTTTTTTAGATTTTTGAAAGGAAATACTAAGGGGGAGGACAATAACAAAAAGATTATATATGCTAAGTACAGAATGAAACTCAATAATTAATTTAAGTTTTTGATATTGTATCAATGAGATAATAGTTTTTAAATTTGTGTAATTATCACAAAGTATCTATAAGTTTGGTAATTTCTTTTATAGTATTAAAATTAGAATGCTTCATATAATTTAAGTTATTGAAACTTGCATACGTTATCTGTAAAATATTAATAAGACATAGCACAAAATAAATTTGAAAAAAAATGAAGGGAAGAAATTTACACTTAATTTATCCAATATCAGCATTTTCTCTTCAAAAATATTCCTTAACATTTTAGTTCAACAGGGTGTATCTTGTAGAAAAATAACATCAGCTATCTGTTACAATTAGGCTATATTCACAACAATATGATAACATTGTACTTGAAGTTTACTTAATTTATTTATTAAAACAGCTAACAACTTATTTTTTACTGCTTTAAACTTTTTTTATGCAGTAAAATGTGACATGTAACACATTCTTTTTCAGAATGAAGACTTCAATAGTTAACACTGCAGAAAAATGTCATTTGTTTGGCTTGATTGCTCTGCAAATCTTTTACAGTTTTGGTGCAAAATTCTTAGGTTTGGAAAAAAGATTGCCATTTTTGCCTCTGATGTTAATTTCTACATATTGTGCAGTAGGTGTTTTGTATGCATGGACTAAGTTTTGTTACATATCTTTGAAAAACTCAAGTAATCAGTTTGTAAAAACAAAGACAAGATAACTTTATGGAGTCTTTAAAGATCTGAAGAAATATATTTATGCTAGCAAGGTTTTGCTACTTATACATTAAAATGAATCAATTATATTTTCCCCATTCTTTCATGGAATTCAAATGACAAAATAAATATCTGGTTTATTAATTTTCCTGATAAATGGCACAAAGTATTTTTGTACTTAAAATATATATTCTAGCCCTTATTTCTTTTATAATTTCATATAATATTATCTACATATAAATAAAAATCATAAAATTATGTACAAAACATACATATTGGTATTCCAAAGTTTCAAATTTAAAATAAATGGCATAATAATAATGCTTCATATTGATACTATATGAAATTGAATGATGGAATGTGTGATGTTTGTAAAATCCAACATTTTTAGTTTGTAATGATATATTAAAATTTGTCTTTTAATATATGATGACATAATGCTTAGTTTACAAATACTTATGTAAATATGAGAATAAAAAATATTGCCTTCAGTTTCATATTAATATAGTTTGTTGCTTCAGCTTCAGTCATTATTGGATAATTCACTTATCTAAAATTAATCTTTGACATTTAACTTTTGTATTTCCCTTTGGTATGGTTTAAAAAAACTTTTTATAGCAAAAGTTAATAGCATATGGTTGTTTCTGATTATTAAATATATTAAATAAAAATGAATTTCGACATTATTAAATAAATGAATTTTGAATTACTATTTCCTTCTCCTGAACTAGGTTATTACACTTCCAATGTTTTAAAAAAAGTCATCTGAGTTTTGAATACCAATATATATGTTATAAGTTAATAAAAATATTTTTTCCTTAAGCAGTTGGCTTTTTATCTCCAAATATTTTCCCTTGTAGTTTAGATTTTATGTCATCATCTTTTTCTTTCTGGAGTTTTGCGAGATTCTTAAGTTCTTTCTGTATGACAGATTTAAAAGAGGGATCCAGTTCAGCAACTTTATCAAAATCTTTATGAGCATTATCCAAATCCCAAGTTCCAACATATGCCTTTCCTCTTCTATATAATGCTTTAACATTTTCTGAAATGGAAAAGTTTACATATAATTATAATCTACTAATAAATGGATAATATAATAAAACTGTAATATTACTAATTTAATTTAAATTATTATTTAGATGGCAATCTCTATCCCTATATTGATTTAAAATCTTATATAAACATATACAGAAGATTTCTGCATGCAATAATTTCCTTTTCTAGTCACATGTAACATTATAACTAAAATAAATTTGACAAAAGATTTTAGACCTATGATTTTTTTTTCAAATTATCTCATATATATATATATATGTAATGCATAGTTCAGATTTGTGTTATTTTAATTAAATGTTTTTCGAAGAGAGTTAAAAGATTAATTAAATTAATAGCATGCAGATACTGATTCATGAAAATTATGAAAAACAAAGAAAGGAGGGGAAAAAACATTATGTTTAGAGAGTTTTACTGATCTAGTTCTTATAATCTTTCTAATCCACAAACAAAACATACAATTTGGATACTACTGAATGTTTAAAAAGTATAAATAATTATGAAATCATTAAATATATTATCAAGTATACATTGATTTGTTTGTTTAGAAAATTTTTGCTTTTATCTACCATGAATTTATAAGTGTATTGTTTGCTTAAAATTATATATTTTTGTATATATAAGATATTTTATAAAATGAAGTATGAATTTTAATAATTTGTATGGATAAATAAAGAATCTGAATAAAATTTATATGAAAATAAACCATATGTTTTTATTTAAACATTTACAATAGAATCTTGATTATCCAAGACTATCAATTTGAGATTTGTGTTAAACAAGCTAATGACAGAAAATCGAATTTATATATATATATAATGCCTCAGACTGTATTAAAGTGAATATTTAGTCTAATTTACTTGATGCAAAACTGGACAGTATGAAGACTTGTAAAAGATCATTGTATTGATCTTCCATGATTCATGGAATTATGTATAAGAGAAAAGACAAAAATAAAGATACATTTTTAAACGTTTCAATTAGTACATAATAGTATAAATTTAGACTGTATAATACAAGATATTTATAGTCCCAATATCAGATAATCAAGGTTCTGCTATATTTTCATAAATTACAGAATTTTAAGCAAAAAAATGAATATTGTTGAAAGCCTTTACTAACTTGGGTCTTTTTCTAAAATTGTTGTTGTTGCATCAATAACAGGATAATAATCTTTCAGCAGCAGTTTGCATTGTGCATAATTGCAAAGAATTGGAATTTTCAGATTTTCCAGCTCCACCCATTCTTTATCTCCTGGTTTTTCTCTGAAATACAAAAGTATCTTTTATCTTTTGGTAAAAAGAAAATAGATTTCAATTATTTTGTACAATCGATTATTTTTATATATTTGTTTAGTAACTATTGGTGGTACTTTTTAACTTTTCAAGATGCAGAACCATATGTTTTCATTCTTCATAATCAACCCAAAAGCAATACTATTTTGTTGATAAATTTTTGTAAAAAAATTCTACAATTGACAAAATTTTGATTTATTATATTTATGAATATATCATAAATTATACTTATTAGCAGTTTCAAAATCAGTTCTTTTTCTAATCATTTAAATTCAAACTTAAGAACATTTTGACCTCAGAAGTGTGAAGATTTTTTTTATCTTTCTCAAGCATGTTAATCTCTGAAACTTCAACACCAGTAATTCTTTAATTACAATTTCATTTGAGCTGATAATGGCTGTAACTGTCTCTCTCTTTTTGTTCCTGAATTGAAAATTGAATGATGACATTACCTCTCAAATATCATCACTTGGATTCACTAAAAATAATTTCACCTTTAATCCAATAACAGCCCACGTTTAGAGTTTATTATAAAATAATTCTAAAATGCAACCATGAGGGAAAGTCATCAATGACTCTACATAGCAAATTAATTTTTAAATTTTACACAAACATACTGCTAGATCGTTCATACTTGCGAATGAATTTTATCTGAGCTGAAGAATGACAAATTTCATCTGAGTTGATAAAGGTTGGCAATTGCCTCTACTTTGAAAATTAAATGATGAATAGCTTCAATAGCTATTTGAGAAGTTGAATACTTCTCAAATAGCCATTGCTTGGATCCATTAATTTATAATCCAATAAGAAACCAAGTTTTAAATATATGATAAACTGATTTACTAAATGCACTTTTCCTCATGACTGTATTTGCTTAATGACTTTACACTGCAAAATAATTTATGTTATTCACAAATACATTGCTAGGTTGCTCATTCTAATTGTGGACTAATAATTAATTTCCAGACTATTAGAGATAGGCAGAAAAAGTTGGAAAAATGCTTTAAATGATGTAAAAATTATATTTTATAATTCTTGGTTGAATCAATAAATGTTTGGTTGAAAAGAGTAATGAAAAGTTAGTAATAACTTAACTTTTATACAATCCTATAAACCTATTAATCATAGTTCATAAAATTAATTATTTTTCACACTAACATTTTATGTAAAAATGCTACGGAGTTTTGAATATCATTAATTCAGACCACTTTTATATGGGAAAGATCCATAAATGCAGATACTAGCTAGCCTAAAATAAAAGAAAAAAATTCAAATTTTCATAATTACTATATTTAAATCATAGAAGTCTTTTTGTTGTTGTTGTTTATTTAAAATATAAGTAGACCAAAAATATTTTAACAATTTTTAAATATGAAATAGGACTTGTATATGGCTTAAAAAATGTAGACATTAAAATTTTGTATTTTGAATTTCATTTATTGACTGAAAGAATATAAAATATAATTCTTTGCATCATATAAAATGAAAAGCATTCTTCAAATTGGCAGTAAAATCTAATCTCCAAAAGTTATAAATTAACTATTATGCCACAATTAAAGTTGACAACCTTTAAAAGCTCTGAGCTTTAAGTTATGAAATCAAAACTGAATTTGATGGAAGATAACTTTTACAATTGAATTTACTTTCACAAAAATTAATCAATTAATTAATTTTCACACACAAACAGTACATTTGTCATTGCTCTTTATTATTTAAAATTGTATCTTAAGTTTGGATAATATTGCTTTAAAAGTTTTAACACAGGCTGCTACTCATAATTTAAACTTTTATTAATTAATAGTAATCTTAATATTAACATAATATTGTCAACATCATCAATGAAAACTGTATGATAAATAAAGTTGGGGAGTAATAATATACATATTATAAAATGTTGAATTGAAATATGGGAATGTACTGAGAAAACTCTATTTCTCTTTTGTCATTAGAATATTATGTTTATATTTACATATTATTTTTATTTCGACTAGCCCTAGTAAGAATTATGACTACCATTTGACTTTAGGAATGATATAAATTTTACAGTAAAAACAAAACAAAAAAAAGACAAATTTTTTAAATGATTAATTACTTTAAATACTGATTACCTACGCAACAGAATATATCTTTTTGATAAAGTTACAATTGTTCTAAAATAGGCTTAATCAGCAATAATACTAAATTACAATTTAAAATGTGTTTTAATATTTGAATTTTTTGCAATTTTAAAACATGGGTAAATGTCCTTGTCAATATTCTATCTCAAGATTAAAATTTCTACCCTGGAATCTTAAAAATATTTTTTTACAATTGAATGACTTCCAGAATGTACACTCAAAGTCGAATTAATCAATTTCATTGCTTGACCAGTTTTTTTCCCCCCATTTGAAAATAGAATAGAATGCAATGTTGCAAATCTTGTCTATCAACCATTTCTTATAAAATTGATACACATGAAATGGCAGCTAGTAAATTACAGAAACTTATGTAAAAATTACAAACCATTAATGACTAAGTAACATATATTCAAAATGTCAGGTAAATTAAATGCTAAAGTATGTTTTTAATGCAATTAACTTCACAGTCGTATCTCTTTCCAACTTAAAACTATTATATAATATAAAAAATATAAATAAAAAAATGAATAAAAAAATAGGAATAAGTTGAGCTTTTAAGCACAATAATATATTATATATTGCAATTGTGTTTTCAGGTACTTGATGGTGTCCAACAGATATTGAAAGTTCATTGATATCCAATTCTTAAAAGTCTATGAAGAAAGATAAAGAGTTGAAAGTTGATTTCAAGTTTAAAGAGTTGATTTCAAGAATGAATATAAAATATAACCAAGTAACGCTAATCTGAGACATTGCTCTAACCTATCGAAGCCCTTCATTGAAAAAAGAATTACGACCATCCTAAACTTTGGCAAATATTTTAAATTTGACTAATTAATATCACCATAAAAGATATTAAAATCAATCTATAAAATGTTTTTACAAAAACTAGACTTTACTTAAATATTTTCCTTGACAGCTATCCTAATGATTCGTTGCAATACCTCAATATTAACTGTTCTAACAATCCAATAGCTTCAGCATATTTTTTAGAAGCTTCATCATATTGCTGCTGTTTGTACAACTGGTTTCCACATTCTTTTAATTGTGGCACAGTTCGAAGCTTCTCCTCAGGATCCATAGACCAAGCTTCTTTTTTATATTCTCCAGGGTGTTCTACCTTCACAAGTTCTGCAAGCAAAGAAAATATTTAGATTCATTTATAAATCTATATATCAACACAGTTGATCAGTTACATAATAATTAAATGACAAGCAATATATTAAATCTGCAGATTTATAGCTTCTTAATTCTATCAGAGAAATACACTATCATGAACACACATCTTATTTGCTTTATTTCTTAATAATTCAAGATACTGTTATAAAGCATATCTATATTTTAGATTTATAAATAATTACTTGCTTTGATGCATTAATTTAGAATACAAAAATTATACAGAAAAAAATAATTAGATGAGACAAGTTGGCTCTGTTTGAAATGAATAAAATTTATTACAGTCAGAAAATGCAAAAATATACAGATGAAAGATAAGCACTTAAGTAAATTTGTAATTATTATTAAAGGTTTTAAATTTTGCAAAGTGGAAACATACATTTGCTCTCAAGGAATCATTGAATTTGAACCTCATGATAGTGGTGTTCTTATCATGCATATATATATACATTATAATTTAAAAAATATTATTTTTACTGGTATTAAATAATAATAAAGAATACTACAAGGATTAAATAAAAATATTAAATATTATTACTGCAAGGATTTTCAGAAAATCCTTGCAGCTATATTCAGTTATACAGATTTTAATTTCTAACCATGCCACCCATCAAAGTCTTGAAACTAATAACATAATTTTTTGTAATATTATTTTAACTTTAACAAATGTCTTATAAATTAAATATTATTAATACTCACCTAAAGTAAACTGCAAATCCTTTGGTTCTCTAACCAACACATCTAAATCTGCATGTCCCAATCCTTCAGTGAAAGCCATCATTCCACAGCAATGACCTTTAGTACTTTTTGATATACCAGCAAACTCACGATAACTCTTTGATACTAATGGATAAGAGTCCACCAGCTTAAAGAAAAATATTTTAATAAATGTCAAAATAAAAAATTTTAAAAGAATGAAACAATGCTTTTTTTTAATAAACATATTTTTATTTGGCAAATAAGTACAAACTATATTGCTTTCAATTTGCGTAGTAATCCACAAAATCAATTAATATCAATGTTAATATTTTTAGTATTCAATAATCAATGATTTAATTAAATTCCCCTAAAATTATCTTTAATGATTAATTTAAAAAATTAATTTATCAAAAACTTTTAAAGACTCCTTGAAAATTTCTTATTAGTTTTTAGTTACTAGATGAACATTGATACTTTATATTAAAGACTAAACATGTTCGAAATACAAATATATTTTTTATTGTAGTTTATTAACCAAATTTCATATTTAAAATCTTAAACATTTTAATGAAAAAAACATTCATGTTTTAATATTATTATTGGCCTGCCACGGAACCATAGACTGAAAGAAAATTAGATGAGACAATTAGAAATTCAAAAAGTAAATTATTGCTTAAAATATTAGAAAAATTATAATCATTACTGCTTTTAAAGTAAGCATTTTTTGAAGAATTTGATAATCTCAGTGATGATTTGATTGAAGTACAAATTAAGTATTCTCACTCATGATGAAAAAATGCAAGTATTTTAACTTTAAAACAAAACAAATCACAGATTTCTTGAATTCAGAAAAGTTAATTTAAAATTGGGAATAAAATTGATAGGATTTGATATTAACAATACTTTTCCTTTGACTTGTCTTTATCCATTTTTTTAAATATAGGATTTAAAACCGTTACTTTTCTACAAAACTGTCAGTTGTTCAAATATGTTCAATCTAAAAAAAAAACCCTAAAATTATCAAAATTAAAAGAAAAAAATTATCAGGATTATCATTTTATACTTTGGCATAATAATAAAAATTAATGTTATTATTACTTAAAATTTATTAAAAATAATTCAAAAGCTAATTTAATGAATTTATCTATTTTATAACCTTTAATGTTCTCCTTTCCTATTGAAAATCTAATTATATATATATAATACATTGTTGATCACATTCACCAGTTAAATTATTTAAAAGATGATGCAGTTACTCTGATTAGCAGATAAAATAAATAATTGGGATCTCAATAAAAGTCTGTTGATACTATTAAAAAAATTGACTTAAAAGGGTTAAAACGTATATTAAAAATTATATTTAAAAGATAAATGCATAATTTTTTATAATAAAAGAATAATATAATTAAAATATAATACAAACCTTTGCATTATAAAGTATTTTTTAGTGTTAAGACTGTTTGAAAATAATACAAAATTTGCAAAATTTTTAAACTCATAATTTTGAGATTTCTAGCAAATACAATTAAATAACTATTTGGATGTATAATTATATTTATGGATTTTAGTATTTAATCATATTTGTTCATATTTGTTAAATATCATTAGCAGATTTTTTTTCCTTTAAGAAATCATGTTACAAGTTGGTTAAGTTTAAGTAAATAATAAAGAAATTGTTACCATACATTCTTTGGAACTGTAAATTTTGCAACTTCCCCAACGTTCATGGTTTCTAAACATTTTTCCCAAATGGGCATCTTAAACTGTTTTCCTAAAATTATTTCCATAGGGTGATCAATTTTCTTGCTATCATCAATACATTCTTGTACCTCGCCATTTTGATCAATTATGTGCGTTGTAAAATGAAAAGTAATCTGAAAAAAATAAAAAAGGTAATAAATAAACAATTAAACAAAAATGCATAAATATATATATTTAAATTTATTGCAACTGATCTAGTTTCCAAAGCAATAAAACATTTAACAATATTCTTATTAATATATATATTTTTAAAAATTCTTTTCCAATGAAAAATTTAATAAAAATATAATCATACTTTAATTCACAAGGGCCTTGGGATCATTAATAGATTTTTCTTGTTAATCATGAATGTTCAAATTGTTGAAACTCTACATCAGAAAGAAAAAAAGCTTTTAAAGATAAAAGAAAGAAAAGATGATATTCTTATTTTTTCAAATCCATTTTCGAAAAAATGACGAATAAATTTCGATCTGGAAATGAAAAGATGAGAGCACTTTCCATAAGTCAAATCGATGGTATCAAGGATCATGCCAAAAGATTCAGAGAAAGAATGGAAGAAAGGGTTAACCTAGCGTGAAGAGAGATTGGCAGACAAAAGCAGCCCTCTCTCTCATAAGAAGAATTGAAAGGTTCCACTCTAAACTGAAGGATCCATCTAAAGGTAGGAAAAAATGAAGGATCCATTTGTGGAATTCCATGTATGATGGTGGTGGACACAGATGCCAATATAACTCTTTTAAGAACAGCTTTGGCCCAGCAATGAAAGAAAAACATATATGTATTTCCAAACATTTTTTAAATATTGCTATTGCCAGAAAAGCAAAAACAATGAGAGATGGAAGCATCAATCAAACGTTGATCCAGTATATTCCAAAATAGTATTAATGCGGTCAAAATCATTTATTCATATTCCCTGCTTGGATTTTCTTCGAAAATTTAACTTTTCAGTAAATGGGAGAGAAATCAAATTTCTTTGTTCTCAGACAAAGTACAGCATCACAAAGGAACCACATCCAAAATACTGATATTCTCTCTAAAAGACTCTGCACTGAAAGCTACAAATACTACTCGAATACTGAGAAAAGTTTAAATGGAAATGGATATTTCTGTGAAAGTTTTAATAACGATAACAGCGGATCCCTGGTCTTCAAATGAAATTCAAAAATCACAGTTGAGAGATCCAGATATCAGATCAAATCTGAATAAGAAATTAAATTCGACAAATCGGCTATCAAGGCAAGAAACTTGCTTCGGAGAGTCTTGCTATAAGACGGTACTGAGACTACCTTTGTGGCTCCTTAATTCTCCCGAGTTGCGTCTTATATCGTAACTTGGAAAGTGATAATGGAACTCTTGTTAATGCAACTGATGCTCTCGAAATGGGAGAGAAATTCTGAAACAGATTTATGACAGTGCAAACGAATGATATTTTGATTAAAACATTAAGTCAAAACATTTACTTAAGAGCAAGCACTTTTACAAGAAAAATGGCTCAGAAAATGCCAAGCTTATAGAGCCCGAAAAGGACAGTAAAGAACTAAGTTTGTAGTACTATAAATGAGTGCATCATTCAAGATAATGACTTTGGATATTCTGCGACCTCTCCCATTAACTTCAAAGACCAAATGATATATTTAGATCCATAGACTATTTTATCTGAAGGTCAGAGACAATTTCAATTCCTGATCAGGAAACTTCAACTATACCTACGGAATTTATTCCAAGTAGAATTCCGCATTATGGCGCGCCTATGGTATTATATTTAAATCAAAGCACAAATCTTAATTCCTTGCTTTTTTTTTTTTTTTTTTAGCTCTGCAAACTTTTGTGAATTCCAAAAATTTGAACAACAATATTACATCTTGAGTCCTTACATCTTGGCATGAACTTTAGATTTAATCGAATGATTTGAAGTCATCTTTCGTAATTTGTCTCAAAGAAGCACACTAATTAAAGAAATGCATTTACCACTCTTTTCTCATCCAAATGCGGCTCATGAAGTGACTGGATAGGCTCCCTCGGAGATACTTTTCGATAGGGAAGAATTTTATATTATCCTCAAGAAACTGAACGATACCATCATAGAGTTCAGAAGTGGTTCAACGCTAAGCCAAAAGTTATTCACATCAATTAGCTAGATCCATATTGACATATTGATCTTAGTTCTAGATGATAGGAGTTCAAGGACATGCAGTCTTTGAACATGGCAGCAGTCTTCAGCATGAAATCAGACCTGTGATATTGCTTTTTACGCAAGTAGTTTCATGAGAAGAAAGAGAATTTTTACAAATATTTTAATGACTGCTGGATGGATGTCAGGTCAACAATTCCTAACTTGGAGACAAAAATCAAAGTTCCTGAAACAAGTGAATTGGTGACCTTTCGATTGGAAACAAAGACACGATATCCTTTTAAAAATTTTTTTTCCCTGTCATGGAGTTTATAAAAGTCCAAGAAACACATTTTAAGCCTAATAGACGAGTGAATCTTCTCTTTAAATTGTTATTCACCAGCGAGTTCTCTCTGTGCATTTTGTGCTGCTGTACGAAGGGGAGCAGAATTACTAATCAGAAAATATAATTAAAACTTTTATAATAACACTGTTATAAGAAGTTTAATAGTGATTTTGTAATATAATAATATTTCTATGTGTTTTTGTTACCTGTTTTTCATATCTTCATGAATTTATGATTTCTCATCAATTTATAAAACAAAGTTTGGCTGCATATATAAAGTCAACCTATCCACAGTATTTTGCTGTTGTAAGCAATAATCAGATCAATACCAAAATTTATATACACAGAGTATTCAAATTTTGTATTCAATAATTCTGAAATAAAATGTTCCAAAATTTCCCTATAGATGTTCCTTTATTTTTATTTTGCTAAAAAGAAATTATTAATATTAATTTTAAAAAAGAAAAAAAAAACATTCAACACAAATGAATAATTCAATTTTTTTAAATGACTTTATTGAAACAGTGATCAAGTTTCCAGATTTTTAAAGCTGATGAAACTTTTCTGCTTTGCACAAATACCTTTTAGAAAGAATATAGTCAACATAAGGCTATTACAATCCCACGAACTACAATCAAGTTATTAACAATGTATTTACAGGAATTCATAGATACTCCAGTTCCATTATAAATGCCATAGTGATGCTTTTGTGAATTTCGAAACAAAAACAATAACAAAAATTATAGTGTGAGCTGGTATCACCACAAGATGGTAGGAATTCACATTTATCTTAGAATCTTGCTTTTCTGGCCATCAGAAAAAATGTTCCCCATTCTGTTAATGCACTAATGTATTGTAACATGCTCCAGACATTCATGATACCACAGCTGCAATAGTGTTTTAATGCACCTTCCTTTATGGAAGTTGTTGTAATTCTACATATAAAGAAATGTGCACAACATTTATTCTATTAAATGTCACTTAACTGATGACTGAGTATGAATCACATGCTTTATAATGTTTGGCCATTGCCCTCCTGATCTGTCATGAAAATTCTGACTGTGAGGTTATGGTGTATCACAATGCAATTGTAACTCAAATAGAACTAAAAGATAATATTGCATAATGAAATGCAAATCTCATAGGTGACGATCTGTAATCTGCAGTTGATCAAACTGTTTGACCTCAAAATAAAAATTAGCAATTGGAAATGTATTGAACAATATCACATCCTCCATCAAATATTTGATGCTACTTTTTTTTTTATGAAATAAAAGTGTTTTTAACACCCTACTATTTTTTCATGTACACGCAACAATAAAAGTGTATTCTGCAAAACAATTTTAGAATTAACTTCTCTTACTGCTAAATCTCTGAAATATATATTAGAATTTTACAAGTATATATTTTTGTATTAATACAGTAATTATTTTCAATTAATTTGAATATTTGAATGTTCCAATTTATTTATTAATCAGATACATTACCATTAGTGTAGCATCAGTCAAAAAATCAGTGCAAACCTACTTAAATATTTATGTGCTGAAATGGTCAAAAGTATTGATAAGATTTGGCATGTTTTTGAATAATGTTGCACTAAAAAAATAGTCTATAATAATATTAGCTGTTAAATATAGTCAAAATTATAATAAATGTATAATAAATTAAAATTTTATATAAGAATGCATGCTTTGAACAAAGCAACTTAGTTAATTTTGAATTTTTTTAAACAATGATTTAAAAAAATAATATTTAACTTAGACTCAAATTAAAAAGAAAAAAATGATGCAATGAACAGCTTTAGTTCTGATTTATATATCACTATCAACAGCAATGAAAAAAGGATGGCAAATAGGCTTTAAGTATAAGCTTAAAGTTATAACTTATTTTGGGTAAATATATGAAGCTATAGAAATAAAGATATCAAACTGATCATTTACAAAGTATCACCAAGCATTTTCAAGGGCAAAAAAAGAAAAAGAAAGGGGGGGGGGGAAGCTTTTAAATGTTTATTAATATTTGCAAACAGAGCTGAAAATTGAAAGATTTTTGTCGTTAGAATTTAAATTGGTATTACAGAAATTTGGTGCCAAACAAACAAACAACAACAACAACAACAAAAAAAAAACCATGGTAATATACATTCAAGAAAATCAGATTTCAGAAGAAAGATCAGATCAGAAAGAAGATTTTACAATTCAGAAGAATTAATTAAAGCTAAGAGTATGGTATTGTCAATTAATATTAAGCAAGTAAGCACAATAATTCAATCTATCTATCTATATATAAAAGATATACATATACAGTGATTTTAAGACTGATATTTAAACCTATATAGTAATAAATACACAATGTAGTTAATATAATTTAAGCCCTACCTTAAAAAAAAATTTTTTAATATGTTAAAGACAAAAGTACTGAGTAAGACAAGATATCAGATAATATATAGAAACTATACACAAACTAGGACTAATAACTTGCAATATGATTCCTAAATAAATTTAAAACCTCATACCACATATATTTTGACAATCTAAAAAATAAAAATTATTTAATGATACCAAAGTTCAGTATATGAAAAATTAATTAACCACAGGGAGTGATTTCCCCAAAACTGTCTTGAATACTCTATAATAAAGGTGTAATATCAGAGAATTCCTTGTTTGGCACTGGAGTTACAATAGTTATGAAATACAAATCTGTGGCATGAATTTAGCATTTTTACTGAATCTATTGAGGGATCCTTGGCAAGTTTTTTGGCGATTAATCATTAGTATATAGTGAATAGCATCGGAAAATCGAATTTGTGTTTTGGATGTATTTTTGCCAGCCGATTGAAACAAAAATTTGTCACAAAGCTATTTCTGTAGTAACAAAATTACATACCAAATTTAATATATTATAATAATTCCATTTTTTAGTTATCATGTTTACATGTTTTTGAAAGTTCAAACAAACAGTCAACCCCTTGTTGGATTTCGCTCAGAATTTGAAAAATGTCTACACTGTCAAATTTTATCCTTCCAACTCTCTCAGTTTTGTAGTTATTGTGTTAACTTATATTTGAATAGCAGGACAAACAAACTTCCTCTGGTTGGATTTTGCTTAAATTTTGAAAGAAAATCTCCAAATATAGTGTAAAAATATTATACCAAATTTCATCTGTTTAGCTCAAAGCATTTTTGAGTTACCCTTGTCAAAGACAAACAGATAGACAATTTCCAAAAATGTGTTTTTAAAATTAGGAGGTCTAAGTGTTTAAATTTTTTGAAATACTTTCACCATACGACATATGTGAGAAAGTAAAAATTATTTAATGATACCAAAGTTCAGTATATGAAAAATTAATTAACCACAGGGAGTGATTTCCCCAAAACTGTCTTGAATACTCTATAAGAATACTCTATAATAAAGATTTAATTTGCTTTTATATGCAATTATATTATATTGCTCGATAATTTTTTCCCTTTCTAATTGCCAAAAAAGTTTCAATGGTTTTAAAGTATCATGGTGCTCCTGACTTCAAAATTAATGTTACTATTATGGACTTAGAAATAATTTATATTTTTAACATTTCAACAATATCTGTTGGTACAAATATATAATGCTGATGTTAATTTGCTAACTTCATTTATTTTACTCTTATATTTAAAATCACAATGGAAATAGTCGAAAACAACAATTAATGAGAACTTACATTTTTCCTACAGTATTCTTACACTTGTTTCATATTAATGCTTAACATTCCTTTGTTAAATTAAGGTACACAATAATAAAATAAATCTGGTAATAATAGAAACAGTACATATCATCCTATTTTACATGGATTCATATGGAATTTTTTTTTTTTCAATTGTTATAAAAAATTGTATGATTTGGGAAACATTATGCTTCTAAAGCAAAGTTTCACTGTAATTTCATACTGCATTTAGTATCCAAAATTACAACTGTCAGAGAATTAAAAAGTTTTATGCTTAGAAAAAATTACTTGCGATAATAGTCACAAATCGTATTACTGAAATATTAAAGCACCTAATTATTCAGTGTTTATCTCTCCATGCCTGAAGTGATAAATTATTTCATTCAATTAGAGCCTAATTCTAGTTTCTAATTATTCAGTAGAAACTAGAACTGCTTGCTAAATTTGATTTAACTACTATGAAGCAAGTTGAACTATCTAATTAACTAACCTAATTAAGGTTCATGAGAACAGCAGCTTTGTCAAATTAACAAACAAAGACAAATCTAAATGAAAACTTTGACTATAAGCTTGAGAATACAATACTATGCATTTTTGCAGAATGAAGAGAAAATAGTTTTTTTCAAATTAAAATTAATTAGGAATTATTTGAGATCAGCCATATCATATTTAGTAAGGTTTTCAGTAAGTTCATATAAGCAGGAAGTTTTCAATCAATTCTATCAATGTCAATGATATCGAGAAATGTTAATCCTCAAAAATTAGGCGGGCACTTTGTAAGATATAAAAATAAAAAATAATTTACATTCATATATTATACATTTAGTTTTTGCTCCTAATATTTCTGCACTTTTGTATCATTATTTTATTTTTTTGACAATAATTTTTTATTAGATAAATTATTTTTCTTAGTAAAAACTTTTCATGACAAATATAATGATAATGATATCAAAGAGTAGTTTCCATTGAAAATGTAATTTTTGTTGTTTTTTGTCATGGGATTTAAAGTTGTTAGATTAATTTTTATAACAGTCTTTAATTAAATGTTTTTTCCGTACTTTTCATAGATTTAGGTATAAATACCGTTCATTGAAATTTATCAAGAAAATATTAAACAAATCACATCTTAATTACAGAATTTAAGACCAGTAACTAGTTTTATTTTATGATGAGGGATAATAAAGGCCTACAGCAAGCGAATGTGATAACTGATGTAGAAGCATCAAAATGTTACACATATTTGCTTCAAATGTGATATTCCCTACAGCCAAAACTGTTCTGATGTGTAATTTGATACAAGGTTTTGGATTATGTAATGTATAGCATTTATTTTATATTGCAATTGAAGCTGCAACATGATTTAAGTGCTTAATTAGAAATCAGCTTTCATATACAGTCATTTTCGCAAAAAAAAAAAAAAAAAAAAAAAATTATCGCCACTTTTTAGTAAAATGGCCGAATATGGCGCCAACGGTGGCAATAGCGTAACGGTAGCAAAAGCGCCTCCGAAAAATTGCCAACCTCGCAAGGCGCCAAATGACTGTATATCAAAACTTAGCCAAAATTACTGAAATATCATTGACAATAAAGTAAGTATCCCCCAGTGTTACTCATACTGGAAATCTTGTTTCAAAATCAAAGAAAATTTTTTATAACTTGAATTGTTGATACACATGTTAAGGGTAAAACAAATTTAAACCTAAATTTGAAAGAAGCGCTTATAAATTTTAACATCATTAAAATCATACCGTGCCTTCAGTTTTCCAAAATTTGTGCAAGCGTGATTCAACTTAAAGGAATAATTACTAAAAGGCATTTTCTTAGTAAATAACATTTTTAAAATCTTTTTTTTTTTTTTTTTTTTAAGAAAAAAGAATTAAAAACCTAAACAAAAGTCATTTTACCTAACAATATAAAATCATATAGTTAACAAGCCCTGGTTATTTTCTATAAGTTTTATTAAAACTTCATCTCCGAAACATGGTAATTCTTTTAATTTAAACAAGAAACAAACCTTTGAACCGTCTTGAAAATCGGAAAATCCATTTTTTCCAGCAAATACAATAGTCTTTTTGACACCATCCATCATATTAGAACATTCCATAATGTTCTTTTTGTCTCTTCCTTATTTAAAAAACAATATATCAGTCTTCAAAGAAAAAACAAAACCATATTTCAATTTTCAATGTAAACAATGGAATAGCCAATGTTGCCATATATTTGCCAGTTGTGCGAAAAAGTGGTTACCGATGGTTGTCAAAAAATATATATATATATACAATTACTGAAGATTAAAAAAATAACTAATGTTTTTAATAGCATTCTGAAATTGTAATTGTGATTCTTGACGGTTTTATATGTAAAAAATAGGTGGATTGCTCATGATGTCTGATTATGAAAATGATTCAATTTTTGAAAAAGGAACACGGCGTCTTTGATTTATAGAATCAGTCAGACTTCATTAATTAAAAACTCATTTTTAACTTTTTAAATTATTTTTATTCCTTATTTAAAAATTTAAAAGTTGACATCTTTAAGCGATAAAATGATTTTTTAAAGAATATCACTTAACTTGTTTTACAGTATCGTATCGTTCTATGTTTGCAAATAATGAATTATTATAATCGATTAAAAAAATATAAAGAATATGAAAAAGTAGCGACTTGCCACCTATTTGTCGTACAAAATTGTGCATCCTGTTAATTTTGTGTGAAAGATTTTTGTGCTTATTGTTTAAATTCTGTGGTTTTGATCGACACTCCAAGCAAGTCGCTTTTTTTTCTGAAGGCTAAATTTTCTTTGTTGTGTTTGAGTCACGTCATTATGAAAGCGAAATTTAAATGATGATATTACGTTTGTGTACATATTCTGAGAAAGGAATTCTGGTGTATCAAGTTTTTAAATATTTTATCTTACAGGTAAAACAAGAAAATTCTTTTTAATTTCTTATTTTTAGATTTCTTAATTTTGTAAACAATTTCTGTTCAAGGATAGTATTTGTACTATTGGTGTTTATAATTGATTTTTGAAGTTTATAGTTTACTTTTTGTGTTTTATTGTTTGTTTCTAATATTTTTATTACTTACATCAATTATAATGTTGAAAACTGACCCAGAGTTGTAAATATTAAGTTTTCATTCAAAAGCAATAAAAATTTTTGTGCATATACAATGGCTAAGCCTAATGAAATAAGCTTCAGGAATTCAAAAGATTTTTCAAGGATTTTTCTGAATACATTCTTCGTATGCTATAATTATTTCTACGCATAAGCAAAAGCTTCGTTTTTTTTGTCTTTACTAGCTAAAGAAATGCTAATATGTTTCGTATACTTATGCATTTCCTGTCGTATTGTATAATAAATTCTCAATGGCATTGTTTATTTACATTTTTTTTGTATCATTTGTATTAACTGTATCAAATGTATTTATTGCTGTTTAATTTATTGCATTTATACTTATTTTTAGTGATTTAAAATTCATTGTCATCTCTGAGTCTGCTAAATTCTAAACTAATTTTTAACAAATGTCCCATTGTAGTAAATAACCCTCTTAATTATTTTTATATAAGAATAAGAGCATATCAGATGCCAATAACAATAAAAGTATGAGGTGTATTAAGCTGTAATGATTTTAATCCTAAAATTTGGAAAATTAGATATATTTCAATTATTAAATCCATAAATGTTCAGTTTATTGAAAGCTGTAATGCTTCTCTTTAATTTCATTATGTAAACAATTGAAGTTAAATCACGTAATTTGAAAAATATTGTTTTTTAGTATAAACTTCTTGTAAATATTTATTCTCAAGATACTATAATTCATCAATATTAGATTCATGAATTCAAAAATTGTATAGTGAAAAATTTGAATGCAATTCCTTATAGGAAGAATTTAATATTAATCTTAATATTTTGTCAAGTTTTTAAATTAAAGAATGTTTAATAATATTTGCTGTAACCTCTAATAATCTAAAGCAAAGAAAATTCAATTGTTATAAAAACTTTTTATTTTGTTTTATATGATTTATAAAGCGATAAATATGAAATCGTAACATTTTTTTTATTTAGAAATATTTTATGCTGTATTTTTGATAACCATTCATAATTTGCATAAACCACTATATAAAAATATTTTTTACTTTCATATAAAATTTATAACCGTGACTTTTTAATGTAACTATTTGAAGAAAAATCTAAAAGTTACTGGGAATATTTGTATTAAATGTAAAAGTGAATTTTTGAAAAAAGTCTTGGAAACATAATTGTTTAGCACTCATTTATTATGGGTAAAAAAAACTTCCATTTTTTTTTCCCATTATTTCTCTATGCATCATAAATAGAAAATTATTTCTATGTGCTGTCTCAAGTCTTCAAAACATTTTAAGATAATAATTAAGATTTGCTGTTTCTTAATACTTCTTTAAAAAAGTAGATTGCCTTAATTTTTTTAATAAACATATTGTTTAAAATTAACTTGCAATATCAAGAATAATATTGTACTGTAATTAAAAAATTTAACAAGTTTGTTTACTTATATTAACAAATGCTTCATTTGTCACCGATTCTTACAACAATTTCTTAGAAAATAAAGATACTCATAAACATCAATACCGAATGTTTAAAGATGTTAACATGAATATTAAATTTTAATTTACCTAAATCTGAAAATACTTCTAATTCTGAATTTTTAAAAACAATTCCCATCATAAATGGTTAATAACTTAAAATATTTATAAATTGCACATTTTTTATTAAGTCTGATGCAAATTCTAATTAAAAGAGGCTAGAAAATATCTATTAACTATTTTTTTAAAACTTCTACAAAGAAGCATAAAAAACGCCATGTAAAATTTCTAAAATATTTTTTGTCCTTCATTTACAATTTAATTGAAATCTTTAATTAGGTTTTAGCAAACTATTATTTTTAGGTTGTCTTAATATTTGTTATTGTATTTAGCAATTAAGTAGGAAGAGAACAGTGGCAAATTTAAACTTTAAAAGACTTTCTTGGGTAAATTGGTTAAACAATGTTTGTATTTTAGTAAATCATTAAGACACTTGGTCCAATTGCAATATAATGTATATATTTAGGAGATGTGTACCCTTTTATTTGCTTTGTAAATGATTTTTAGAATCTGTCTTCGATTATCTTAGTATTCTGCATATCATATTTAGATCCATTAACTTTTTGATAATTAAGCTAATTTTTAAGATGTATAAATCGTGATTTGATTTACCTGGATAACTTTTAGAAATATTAGAAATCTTTAATTCAATTATAATTCTGAAAACCTTTTAAAAAGTTGACTGGAAGAGGTTAAGATAGTCTTTAGTAGCAATCCTCTTCCCCTCCCATATTTCGCCTGCATTTTTCTATCAGTCACATAAAAAAAAAAAAAAAAAAAAATGTTGATAAATATGTTTGAGCAGTACAAGTAATAATTTGAAATTTTTTCTTCATTTAAATGGAAAATTTTTATATGAAAATTTTATTTTAAAAGTAGGACAAGTTTTTTTTAGATTCAACATTTTTATTCATTCTGATAAAAATAAATTCTGCTAAATTTTAATATGCTAGCACGTTTATTGCCTTTTTATAAACAATAACTTTCTATAATATTTCTTGTTCCATAATTTGGTAACATTAAATACGTACATTTCTTATTTAAAATCATACAAGTTTTCCTTAGTTTATAAACAATTTTTAATTTGACTTTGTTCATTTGAATTTTGCAACTATACGAGACTTCTAGGCGTCTAGTTTAATTTTAGACTTCTTCATTAATTATTTAATATTGCTTTATTCTGTGGATTTCACACTGTCTGTTATTTATAATATCCATCTAAAAAATAAAAGTTATGAATGTTTAAGACAAATATGATAAAATTCACTTAAATAGCTGGATTCCGTTGAATTTTTTCAGTAATTAAATGTTTCCATATTTCATAATTTATTTAATAATAAAAATTAAAAACATTTAACTCTTTGCACTTGGATGGTGACACTCACTCACCATTCAAGATAGTTACATTTTGATGTTTTATTAATTTTTCAATTTTGATTGGTAAAAATGCCTGCAGAGTGGTAAAAAATGTAGATTAATTTTTTAACAAGAAAATTTTTCAAAGAAATTAGACTTAAAACAATTTTGTATTTTTATTTTTCAGAGCAATAAATAAATCTTTGTATTAGTTGAATAATTATGCATCGAATTATTTTTCCGAGTGCAAAGGGTTAATGCGCTTGATTTATCACTATTTTTTGCTGAGTAATCATTTAAATTGTCAAATGAAATGGAAAATTGTATCTCATTGATAATGCTTATTATGATAATTATATATGTATTAAAATTAATTTGTATGATATTTACATCTATAGGTTAGTTTTAGTTTTTTTTCTTTTTGAGAATTAAAAATTACTTTAATTTTTAAATACTCTGAAATAAAGAATTTATAGATTTAGATTTTTAAAATGTTTATTTTATAGTTTGCTTCCTGCCTTTTTAGCCCTCTCTTTTTACAAGTAATTAGAAGATATCTTTTGTTTCCTTTGATTAAATATGAAATTACTTATTTATTTTCATTAGCAATCAATCTATTGTACATGAAGTGACTGAATAATTGGAGAATAAAATGAGTTACTGTATGATTGGAGTAGGAAAAGAATACAGAAATAGGTGGCAATAAAATCTTAAATGTTTATAGTTTTAGCTCGTGTATTGCATCTAGGTAAAGATTAATATCAGTTTGCATTTTATGTACTATTCAATTTATTAGTTCTCTCAATGGCATTTTACAGAGCATACAATTCTAAAGGGAAAAAAATTAGAATTGTATGAACTAATGATAAGTAATGATATATAAGAATCGGTCATTAAATAAACTGCTAAAATATTATAAAGCCTAAATTTTTCTGCAGTTAATTATATTTAATAAAATATATTTAGCATGTTAACAATTTAAACAAAAATATTTTATTCTTCTGTAACCAAAATTGACTGAATTAGTAAGCTTTGAATGTCACCATTTCAGATTGTGTTGGAGATTGTAATAATTATTAATTGACTGAATGTAGCATAAAATTTAAAATTAAAATTTGCTTGATTTCAATTTTGGATTAGTTTCAATTTCAATTCAGTTCCTTCCCCTGTTTAAAATGTTTGTTGTACTTTACTCGTTATGGTTAATGGAACCAGGGAATTATTTAAAGGTTTAGACTTCATAATTTTTGTAGTAGAACATTTATTCACTCAATATACAATCATTTCTTTACATCATTGAAAAAAATGTTTATATTTAAATTTTTGTATAGTTCAAAGTTAAGATATAAATTTAAATTTGTCATTGTTTTAATCAGAATTTTAAATTAAATAAGTTACATCAAATGAATTCTCTTAGTTTTCAATTTTGGTCTGTAAAATTATACATGTTACATTCTAAAATGTAAAAATTTATTCATGCTTTGTAAATTGTTTTCTACAGCTGCTTCTTTTATTGTAGGCATTTTGAGTAGACTAATCGTATGTTTTCCATTTTCAGAAGGTGTAATATATATGCTTAAAAAAGCAAATTTAGGTGGTGATTACTGCATAAAATCTTTGGATTTTGATGAAGATGTAGCTAGTGACCATGATTTTGAGTCACCCAGCTGCATTAAAGAGTTTGAAGAGGAGGAAGAAAATATGGATGATAGCTTATCTGATGATGCTGCTGCACTAGATGATTCAACATATAATGATGAAGATGATGATGATGATGACTATAATGTTAATACTTTTCCCGAAAATAGAGTTGTAAGTAAAATTTCTGTCAATCTTTTGGTTGGGGGAAGTGGCCTTTATCAGATTGATTAAATTTTGGCATGAAATGTAATGAAATATATTCATACCAATGCAAATTATTTAGTGGATTGTAAAATTGAATATTATGTCTCGCAATTAGCATTTGTGTGCAGTATTAAATTGCTATACTGATCAGTGGTATTATACTATTTTCATGTATTGCTATAAAAATTGATTTTTAGCTTTAATTAATATTAAATCTTTTAGATTTCCTTCTACATTTCAGTATTCTTTGATTTAAAGATTCAGATTGTTGTAAGAAAATATCAATTTTACTTCCTACGAGCATCGCTTTTAGAATTATTTCAGAAAATGTTAAAACAATTTTTCTATGCGGAATATTTCAAATGAATTTTGCATTTTTAAAAACAGTGATGAAACAATTGTTTAAATTTTTTTTTCCTTTTAAAAAAGCTATATTTAAATAGTTCTATTTTACATAAAATGTATAATTTTTTTTTATGTTTTCCGATTTTGACAACAATATGTTTTTTTAATAGCCTGGCAATAGATGGCAGGTGGATCACAAAATGTATTTAAATAGGAAAATCCTAAATTGAAAGAAATCGAACATGAAATTTGCTTGAAGAATATTTAAGTTGTGTACTGTCTAACAAACAATCTACATTTTCAAGCTTTTGAAAATAACTGATCTTAACAAGTCTATCAAATAATATTTTGTTTGCGAATTTTTTTAATTTAATTTATTCCTTGTTGGGCATTATTAACATAAAATATTGGTAATTTAAATTTGAGAGTTTAATGTATCATTAAGAAATTAATTTGGAATATAATTCATTAAAATGTATATGCTTGATATGCATATATTCTTAATCTTCCATATCTAAAAACTGTGCTTATATTGTGGAATTGTTTGCTTTTTATTGTGTATTCTTAAATTCTAAGCCATTTGTTTAGCTAGCTTAGACAATTCTCACTTAGTGCCATTAAGATCTGTAATATTACTAGTCAAAGTTTGAATCAGTACCATCTGCTTATGTTGGTTTATTTAGATATAAAGGACACTGTATGTTATAAAAAAATGCAGTTATTATTTTGTCATAGAAATAATACAGGCTATCTGTCAGTTGATTGTATTGTTCAGTTTAAATAATTTTTTATTTTCGTAGCTGAGATAAAATGATCAAAAACAGTGCTTAAAAAAATAAAATTTTAGCTGCTTTAACGTTCTACATTAATTATCAGTTTATATTTATTCAAAATTATAAATCTTTCATTCAATTTAGATATTTACTTATGCTGAATGATTATTTTACCACTGCTAATGCATTTAAAGAATTGTTGTAGTTCTTTGAATAAATTTATATATAATATAAAACGTTCTTACAGTATTATTTTAAAGAAGATAATGATTTTTTATAATATTTCTTTTTCTGATTCTTCAGTAATATTTCCATGAACAGTGAGAAATCTGTTTTTAACTTTAAAAATAGTTATAAGCATAATCAAATTTTAAAAAAAGAGATTTACCTATATCTGAAATTATTTTTCCTTATAGTTTTTTTAGACATAAAAGTAAGCTTTTCATTTTCCTAGCATTTACAAAGCAATCTATTATTAGGGAGACAAAGTATCTTTTTTTAGATTAAATCCAAACAATAAGTTTTTATTTCTAATCAATAATGTACTTGCTCTCATTATCGATAATCTTTTGTCTTAGTATGCAAATTTTCAGTACCAGATCGATAAAAATCGATTAGTGTTCAAGCAAAATATCTAAATTTTCATTTTGAGGTGTTTTTTGTTTGTCATTTGGAAAGTTTTTGAAGTTGTCAGAATAAATTGAAATGCGCTAATTCATTGATAGGTGAGGCAGCACCTCCTATTCTAGTTTATTTTTTCTCAGGTTTATCTTGTATTTTGGAATAATGCCTTTAGTGTTGACAATCATGGGACACTTTTCGATTAAAAAATTTATTTACTCGATCTAATTGTTCTCTGCAAATGTCTTCATTTATAATTTTTCAAGATTTCTGCATATCAAAATAAAAAATTCTATGAATAATTCACGCAAAAGTCCTTTTTTTGGGATATAAATCGAATTTAGAACAGTTCTGAGAAAGAGAGAGAACCACTGGTTTTTATATTTTGGATTATCATGACCTATTTTCCATCTCTATATGCGATAAGTTGCATTTATTGGATCAATTTTTTTTCTTTGGACTGATTATGCAGAAGAACAGTCCCAAGTGACTGTTCTGCTTATTTTACTAATATTCTTGGATAATCAACCAATGAATCCCCTTTATTTCTTCCCCTCCCCTCTCCTTTTTTTTTTAAAGTAAACCTGAAATGATGTACTTGGAGATGGTGCCAAAAAAAATTCTGGAAATGCTTATTATTCATTTATTTTCCATCCTGGCATATGACTATTTTTAACCTGCTATTTAAAATATATGAAAATTAATATCTTATTGCTGATGGTCATTTGAAAAAAGAAAATTACTTGTATTAAAATTGAAAGGAAAATTAAGATTTTAAAAATTGTGTGAACATTTAAAAAAAAAATTATCTTGGTAAGCTGGAAGGAAAAAGTAGGTTCCTTACTATCTGGCAACATAAATTGTTAATATTAAAGCAGTTGAAATTATGACTTGAAAATCACTTTTTGGCCCAAATTTGTAAGATATTTCAATTATCGGAAAACTTTAAATAAAAAAATTGTTCGTCCTAATGAGGCATTAATTTGGCTAATTGGATTTATTTTTCTTTCTTCGATATTAAGAAAGTTCTAGCAAAATAAATGAATTTCTACCCCCCTTTGAGCTAGATGAGCCATTTGTGAACTTATCCAAAATTCTAACAACATATTTCAAACCTGTTAAAACCCAAACAAAATTATTTTATCTGTCCTGTTCACAAGATAACATGGGCAAAGCATTATATGTATAATAACTTTTTAAAGAAGCATGATTTTTCGGTGACAATAACTTTTAAGAAGAGGGTTCTAGAGACCATGATCAGTGTAGAAAATTTTCCCAAAGTCTTGTCATGAGAACTATTACAATAGGCAGTCTTAATATAGGTGAAATCTACTTTAAAAAAATTGTATAAATTGGAAAGTAATAAGATATTATTAGTACTCTCTCCTTAATTTACGTAATTTATTTAATGACCCTTTAATTTATTTTTGTAATTCATGCCAATTTATGATTAATTAACTTTCTTTTTTCAAAATCAATATAACCTTTTTGTTATATAGTAATAAAAAAAAAATGTTTAATATTTCAATAGCTGAAAAGGAAATCAGAAGCATCCAATGACAGCAGCTTTGAAAAGAAAATGTGTAAACAACCAGATTTTATTGAGTAAGTTTTTTTAAATGTCATAGATTTCTGCATGTAAATATATTTTTGCATTAAGTAAGAATGTCAAAGTTCATTAAATCTAAAGCAATATTATAAATTTTATATATTATTATAGTGATGAAGATTCAAATAGCCAAAATGATGTGGAAGTTTTTACACCTGAAGTGGATAAGTGCCAGTCAGCATTGTCTAGAAAAATTAAATCTACTTCAGCAGCACCTGCTCCTCCAGGAATTGAAGCATGGTTGGCCAAATTTCAGGTAATTAGCACACTAATAATTAGCACTTTTAAAATATTACTTCTGCATATTTTGTATTCAATTTTTTTAAAGTAATATATCTCAATAATAGTTGCAATATTATCTCTTGCATAATCATTTTATTGTAACTATAAAGTACAGTTGGTGGTGGTTGTCAGCCACCCAACTTTATTCTGCTACTTATTATATATGAAAACTAAAAATATCATTTTAAAACTTATTAAATATGCTAATAGATGTATCTTAATTTTCATAGGGGATTATCTACATATTTAAAATTGTATGAACCTTGGAATTTCCAATGACAACTTTTTTTTTTTTTTTATATCATGAATAGATAACATACAGAAACATTGCCCAGAATATAAATTTTGGTTTTGTGTATATGAAATATATGATATATAATATAATATGGATATATTTGCATGTCAATTATAGTATTTTTTACTTTTGTAATACTTTAAACTTTAAAAGCAGCTTTATACTTTCATTCTAAGTATTAAAATTGATACATACATAATAAGTTACATACATTAAGTTAAAATTTCTAGAGAAAATTTGATCCTATTTTCAAACTCAGGGAAAAATAATTTTATTTCTATTCTGTTTACATATTATTCTTGTCCTTCTTTGTGAGTATATACTATTTTTATCATTGCTTTCTATTCATAAATAGACTTAAAATGATACACAACTTTATTTTGGTAAAAAAAAAAGGAGAAATTTATTCTGTCCATTTGTCCATGCGTTCTATGCAACTTACCGTTCTATATAAATTCTTTTTAATTGTGAAATAATTCATTATGTGAAGACATGTACATAGGATTTATGCTTGTTGCAGATGTAGAATGCAAATTGCAGAACATTTTAAATGTTCTGTGATTTATTTTATATGTGCATGATTTCCACTGTTTCATTCTTTTAAGCTATTATTCAACTGATATTTTGTTGCTTTTTATATGAATAGAAATTTGAAAGCCGATATAATTGCATGAATAATTGTGATCTAACAATTATTAGAGTAATTATTATATATACTTATGAGAGTATTTATTTCAAAAGATTTTTCTTTAAAAAGTATCCAGTTTAATAATACAAATTTTATTTTAGAATGTGTGATGTGTTTGTAATTTTTGCATTTGCGCTTAAAACTGTAACATTCTTTAAAAAAGAATGCAAGTATAATACTTTAATATGCCTAAACAGAATCGCGATTTTACATATATATTTGAAATCAAATAAAAAAAACCCCATAAATATTTTATTAAGCTGTCAATTGTAATCTCTTGTATTCAAAATAGTAACAAACCTTCAGAAAAAAAAATATTTATTTAAAAATAAATTTTCTATAAAATTTTGTGTAATTTTCTGTTTTAATTTATTTTTGCTTATTGAGAAAATTTTGCAAAACCTTGTTTTCCTAAAAGCTTATTCATTTTGACTTTCAAGTAAACTGAAATGTATTGTTTTACATTTTTTGGATGCTCTTTTGCCTTTCATTTAAATACTAAACAAATAATGTGTAATTTTATATTGATAAAACGAGGGGTAAACCTAAAATATCAATAAAAATATCTTTCTGAATTAAGTGTAATATTTTTATGCCATTTATGATTACATGCAGTATTATAATAATTGCAATTAAGGTAGATTAATTTTATGAAATCTGATATTTTGGAAAGAAACTTCAGTAAATTTTAAAAATACAAGTTGCTTTTTCTTTTTTGTTACAAAATATGGAGTTGATTATGTATTAGGTATAAAGATAAATAACTTGGTCAGTATGTTTGCAAAATTAAATTCTTATAATCTTTTTAAGTATTTATTAAGAAATAAAACTTCCATTTTTTTTCAGTAATTCCTTTATTCTGTCTTTTTATGAGTCATGAGTCAACTTTCTAGCTTCCCACAAGGACAGAGACTATTCTACATCTTTTAAAAAGTTATTTATCTTATAATATGGAAAATGCTATTGACATTTTGAAATTTGTGAATGCACCTTTAAGGGTATTGATTTAAAGGTAAAATGGAAATTTAATATAGTAGAAAAACTATTTGTAGAAATGAGTTGAAATTTTGTATGTCCCCATAAAATGACCTTGTTCTTTAGTTTAAGCCCAAATTTAAAAGTTTTCCAGAATTAGATATTAAAAATTGCTTTTTAATTTTAATTATTAATATGTTTGTAAAGTTTGTAGAACACCTTTATATTTTCATAATTAAAAGAGTTGGAAATATCAACTTAATTATTTTTATTTTATTGACAAAATTTCATTTTAACATTAGAAGATCAAAACTTTGATAATATAATAGTCATAGATTTGAAATAAATAGACCTAGATAAATAAAGTTAAAAAAAAAAACTTTTTATGTAGTTTTGAAATTTAATGAGAAAAATGGGTGTTGCTATGGGAAATTTTGAAATTTGGGCTTATTTCAAAATAACGACAGGCCTCCTATGAAATTTTTTTATTTAAGAATCCATTAATTCTTTAAATATTTTAATGTATTTAATGTAATACTTTAAATTCTTAGGTAATTTAATACTTTAAATTCTTTTAATACGTTAATTCTTGCAAATGCCAGAGTATGGATCTCTCTTTCCCCTTTTTCCCTTAACATGAGGTTTGGCTGTAGAAATGAAATTTAATGAGTTGAAATCATTGATTAAAAAAAAAATAATATCATTGAGATTGACATTTTGATTATTAATAACATTGTTGCTGGTATGCTAATAGTTAGAAATTTATGTACTAAATAATGTTTATAAACCATTAAAAATTAATATTCAATAAGTAGTTTGAAATTTTCTTTTATAGGAATGGAACAATATGGATCGTCTTTCAGCACTGGATCGATTGATAGATATATGTGATCCTGCTCAAGTCAGACATATGATGAATGTTATTGAACCTCAGTTTCAAAGAGATTTTATTTCCCTTTTACCTAAAGAAGTAAGTTGTATGTTAATGTTTTATCTTCAGGTGATTTTGTATTTTAAATAAGAAACCCTGTTGAATTAAAGTTTTTTAATCATTATGCATTCTTATTATCTTGACAGTTTTTTCATAATAGGTATTTTCAACATTAAAAATTGAGTTTCTTTAATAATGAATTATGACTCTGGAAAAACTTTTCATTTTTGCATTTCATTAAAACCACTGCAACTTTGAAATTATCTAATGATTGCCTAAAGATATTTGTGAATCAATATATGAAATGTTATATAAATAAACAAATTTTCATGTAAATAAAAGAAATTTAAATAAGTTTAATTCATGGGATTTTCTTTAAAATACATTTTCTGTTATTTGACAGTTTTATCTTTATTACACATTTAGTATTCAGCATATTATCGTTGTATTTTGTTCTGGTTTGGAATCTCACTTGATACATTCTTTTATATTAAATATTTATTGATAAAAATTTGAATTCAGATTTGTTGTATGCAGTTTAATATGTTTAATTTTTAATTGAAATATGCGTGGAAATTGTATTTACAATTGTATTCTCTGTGTTGGAAATTTGTATTGAGAATGAAAATTTTCCTCTTTTTCTGTAGTTGGCTTTATATGTTTTATCCTTTTTGGAACCTAAAGATTTATTAAAAGCTGCTCAGACTTGTCGATATTGGAGAGTTTTAGCAGAAGATAATTTATTGTGGCGAGAGAAATGTCGTGAAGAAGGCATCAATGATGTTAGAGAAGTCCTTGGAAGGCGACGGTCTCGCTGTTCTATTAGTGCCAATAATACTGCCAATTCAGGTCAAATTATTCCTAGCCCTTGGAAGGCAGCATATATGCGTCAGCACAATATTGAAATGAATTGGCGGTGTAATCCTATTAAACTGCCCAAGGTAAGTGTTTTGTTGTGTTCATCATTCATATGCGTTTTGAGAATGAGTGTGGTTAATAAATTTAAGGTCCCCCCCCCACACACACACACACATTTTTTAAAGTAAATTTTAATTCTTCCATCTTCAATAATCCATGGTTTTTAGCTGCTGGTTCCATTTAGAAAAAACTTTCATAAGCCTTTATCTAATCAGGATTAGTGATTTAAAATCAAGTCATCTGTCATCAAATTCTTTTTAGTTATTTCTTAAGTTTTAATTATAAGCAAGAGCTCATTGCTCATTTGTGAGTAAAAGGTAGAATTTGATAAGTTATTTCATCTTTTCTTTGTATAACTCTCCAATTTGCATTCAAGAATTACAGTAGATAATCATTGATATTCCTAGCTTTCGTTTTTCTGAAGTGGCATAACAAAAAGAAAAATTCAAATAATCGAGTTTCGTTGGTTTATAATTTGTTGAATATTGATTTTAATCAGTAGAGATTTTAGCTTTTTTTTTTTTAATAAGTTGCAAACTTTTTAATATGCACATCATTTTGAATAAATTGGGAAACATGTTTACTCAGAGGTTGGACTTTCTTTAAGAAAAGAATGATCCTTTGTTCCTTTGAATGCAAAATTCTTGAATTTAATTAGCTAATGTTTTTAAATCTTAGTGTAATGTGTTATTGATTACAATTTGTCACATAATTTCAATTTTCTAATTGTCCTTCTGATAGGACTTTTTCCTTCTCAAAGAAAATAAGACAAGAAATTTCTAGGTTGGCATAAGTATTGTTGGGGCAAGCTGTATTAAATTCAGACAATTAAGGTTTCTTTTTCCATCAGTATTACAGTTACCCTTAGTTTCCAATACCATACTGTATTTTGAATGTATAGAGGTTAGTCGGCATGTACATACAAACAATAAATGGATAAATGAGTGTATAGATTAAAGTCTTACGCATTCATTCAGTAAGATACAAATAACTATTTCAATTGTTCCTTTCTTTGGTCTTATTGGTTAATATATATTAATTTATGCAAATTTTTTTAAAGGTTCTGAAGGGCCATGATGATCATGTGATTACATGTCTCCAGTTTTCTGGAAATCGTATTGTCAGTGGTTCTGATGATAATACTCTTAAAGTATGGTCTGCAAGCACAGGGAAGGTAATGCCTTTTTTATGCAATTTATTTCCTAGTATTATTAGTACAACTCCTTTTTAAATTTTTGTTTTCATATTTGCTAATAATGAAAACTTTCTACATGAATTTCAATATAAAAAAAGTTTCCTTTTTATGTTTTTAATCTTGTCTCTTTTTAGTGCTTAAGGACATTATCTGGTCACACTGGTGGAGTTTGGTCATCCCAAATGTGGCAGAATATCATCATTAGTGGTTCTACTGACAGAACTTTAAAAGTGTGGAATGCTGATACTGGGCAGTGTATTCACACATTGTATGGTCATACCTCAACAGTACGTTGTATGCATTTACATGAAAATAAGTAAGTTTTGATTTAGAATTTTCTAGTTGAAACTGAATTAAATATAATTTAGTGTCTTTTAAAGTTGGTCTTTTTAAATAAAAAGATAATATTTTTTTATATAATAGAAAGCTTTTCAGTTTATACTTTGTTTCATTTAGATTAATATTCTTATGTTTTGATTTTACTTCTGAGTTGTATGGATTTTTGATTTGCCCACATTTTTTGAGATTCGATTATGCAATTTTAAACCATTCTTTTCTTTTCTTCCCTCTTTCTCTCCTTTCTTTTCTTTTATTTTTCCCCCCTGATTTTTTTCCTCCTTGTGGCAAGTATTACTCTCGGGTCATGGATTCAACAAAGAAGTTTTTAAAACTGCTAAGTATTAAATATTCTATGCCATCAAGAAACAGAATAATTCTGTGATGTCTTTTACTTTTTTCCTGTTCATTTGCTAAGAGTGTTGTGACATATATGTATTACTTGGAATTGATATAAGAAATTTTTGAAATGTTCAAATTTAGTATTGTTGCTGAAACTTTCTTATGTCATTATGCCTTTTAAATGAAGCATTTCATTAAAATAAAGATCTACTATAATATATATTTAAAAAATATTTCTTTGTTTTATTAAATACTAGCCGCCTTTGGCGACCAGCTGGTTCGCCAATCTTAATGTTCGTTAAAATTTTAATAATTAAATATTTTGAAACTTCAAATTGTGATAGTCATATAATTCCCTCATAATATTATAAAGGCCTTCAGTCTTAATATAATATCTCTCTAATTTTCTGTTAGCTCTCGTAGAATTTATACTTTATATTAAAGTGGAAATGATTAAACTGCAATTAATATAATAATACTTTTTATTGAAACAAAGTATTTTTTTATAATAGGATTATTGAAAACAGAGTCACTGAGCATTTAAACTTTATGGGCACTATCATTCTTAATTTATGTAATATCTCAAGAATTTTTCAACAAAATTTTCTCAAATTCATCATGGACAGATCGATTAATTAACAATGTTTAATTTTAAAAGCATCAAACACTAAGAAAATAAACAAAAATCGTTTAAAATTATCTGTTGGAAGAGATTTGATTGAGATTTTTAAAAAATGATGTACTTAAAACTATAAGCATATACAAAAAATGTATAACATAAGCATATATACAAAAAATGTATAACATAAATACAATTTAATTACAAAAGCACACAACTAACCTAAGAATAATTTAAATCAAGTTCGGATCCGTTGAAAATTGTTGTCAACAATCGGAACACAATGCGCATGCATGAAGTTTCAACACCAGTTATGGTAACGCAAATGTGTGAATTTTTCTATGCCAGTTGGGGTAATGCTACGCAGATTAGAAACTTTTAATTTCCTTTATTCTGTTTTATTTTAATTCAAAAGTACTTCAGAATGAATCTGAAAGATCGATTAATTAACAATGTTTAATTTTAAATGCATCAAACATTAATAAAATATACAGAATCGTTTAAACAGAACAGAAAACCAACAAATGTTAAGCCTAGCCTCATTAGCGTGGGATAAAAACAGAAGCCTTACTCATTTGGCGTTGCTAAAGGAAGATTTTTAATTAATAATGAAAATTCTAATTAAAAATTAAAAAAAAGGGACCCCAAATGCACATTTCTGACCTGTTTGAGCTTTTTTTTATAAGTATAGATGTGTATAGCTCTCTCTCTCTCTCTCTTTTTTTTTTTTTTTTTTTTGCCACTCTACCTTAGATTGTAAAATTGTTTCAGTAGAAAAATTTTGGCATTTCATATAAATTGTCTCTGTAACTAAAAACTTGGCTGACAGGTTATTCAGAACCCTATTGATTGTTCGGAATTTTTGTATATTGAAATTTATTATATGAAAAAATAGAATAGAAAGAATTTCTCTAGAAGAAGCATATTTAATTATCTTGAATAGTAGTTTACTTGAGCAGTTTTATAATTAAAGTTTATTGTTTATTGATGCAATGAGATTTATTGGCTTTTTATCCCAACCATGAGAATGTCCTAATTTCAGAAAATTTTAATTCCCCTTTCCTTCCTTTGCAAGATTTTCATTTATATCCCATTTTGAAGTTCTTATATAATCCATTTTCCTATTACATTAATTATTGTTGGAAAGATTTACCAGTTTTCTAACTGAAGATATACAGTAGTCCATATTATCGATAGATATTTTCCCTACTGATCATGTTATTTCAACAATTTATGGGAATAAATAAAATTAAATTAGTTTCCATATATTACACATTTAGTTTTCAAATAGTGATTGAAAAAAATGAAATATTCACTACAAGGTGGTAGTTCTTTGTTACTTAATATCAAAATGATTTATAGAGAATTATTCTTTCTGTTGAGTCCTCAAAATGCTGTACATTTATTTTCAGAGTTGTCAGTGGATCAAGGGATGCGACTCTCAGAGTGTGGGATGTAGATACTGGTAAATGTTTGCATGTTTTAGTCGGCCATGTTGCTGCTGTGAGATGTGTACAATATAATGGAAAACTAGTTGTTAGTGGTGCATACGATTATATGGTAAAAGTATGGAATCCTGAAAGAGAAGAGTGTATCCACACACTACAAGGACATACCAACAGAGTATATTCCTTACAGGTAACAATCGGAAAATTTCATTATCCATGTTCACTCTATTGTATATTAGCGAAATAACATTTTATTTTTTCTGAATAGTTTGATGGTGTTCATGTGGTCAGTGGATCTCTGGATACTTCCATACGTGTCTGGGATGTTGAAACCGGAGCTTGTAAACACACCCTAATGGGCCATCAATCTTTAACTTCAGGAATGGAACTGCGGAATAATACTCTAGTGTCAGGTAATGCTGACTCTACTGTAAAAGTATGGGATATTAGTAGTGGCCAGTGTCTCCAAACTTTAGCTGGTAAGTTGATTTTAAAAGCAATGTTATTATAGGATCTGTATCATGAATATTATAAAATTTATTTTTTGTTATTTTCTTGGTCCATAAATTAAGATGGATATTATATTGAGGTACTAGTGAAACAGATTTTCTCTGTTTTAGCTGTATTAATTTTTTTAATGTTTTTTTTAACATTTGGACTGACTTTGCACTAATTAAAATTGTAAATTATTTATGAAGTACTTCGGACTTTTTAGGAAAAACTGCTTTTTAAAATAGATTGTCCTTAAAGAAAATTTTGGCATAGCTTAAAATTTGAAATATTGCTCTTCATTTAGTTCTGATTCAAGCAAGTAATACTTCCTGGTTGAATTTTCTTATCAATGCATTTTTTAAAATTTTATTGTGATTAATCAATTTATGTATCTTACTCTCTTTATTGCTAAAGCAAATTATTGCAAATTTTTATAGAAGGAAGAATGATTTCTTTAAAAATTTGCATTTGTTCAGTTTTTTTAATGATATTTGTGAAGAAGTTTTAGATAGATTGTGTCTTGCTACAATCTAGCTTATAAATAAATTTAATGACTTATTCCTTATAAATAACATAGAAAGGATGTTTCTGTTTTCTCTACATAACTGATTTTAAGATCTTAATAATTTAATATTAACATCTTACATTTTATGAGCTTTAAATTATTTTGAAAATTTGTCGCTCTTTATATTATTTAAAAGAATTTGCCTCGCCCCTTTTCCCAAACTTAATATCTAAGAATGCAGTTTGATTGACGGATAAAATCTGAAACTAATATTTGCTTTCATTCTATTTTAGGAGCAAATAAACACCAAAGTGCTGTGACAAGCCTACAGTTCAATAACAAATTTGTGGTTACATCCTCGGATGATGGCACTGTTAAATTATGGGACTTAAAAACAGGAGATTTTCTGAGGAACATTGTAGCATTGGAAAGTGGAGGCAGCGGAGGTGTAGTGTGGAGGATACGAGCATCAAGTACTAAATTAATTTGTGCTGTTGGTAGTAGAAATGGAACTGAAGAAACAAAACTACTTGTGTTAGATTTTGAGTCAGACCGTTAATTGTGTTTTTCTCCATTCAAAAGTTTACAGAAATCCTTTTGTGTGATCCAAGTAGCACACAAGTATTTCTTATCTTTCTTTTTGTTCAAAAGGTGCTATATGTCACCGCTGTGTTGCATGAAAAAAAAAAAAAAAAAATGAATTAAACAAGAAGTTCTTCAAGTTGAATGAAGAAGGTTTTTAAAAAAACGAGAAGATCAATATTAAGTTCACTTCATGGAAGATATGATCACAGTAATCATATTTCCTTTTGTCTTCATGTTTTTCAAAACTGAATAATTTCTTACATCTGGGTTTACAAAAAAAAGTGTAGAATAGCCACTAGTTTCCTAAATTTTCATGTTGCAATAGTGTTGCTCATTGTGCTGGACACAGTTGAATTCTACTTTTTTCTCGTCAGAATACTATTTTGTCCTGCCATATATTGTAAATAAACTGCCTTTATTTTATAAAATTTTTACTTTGTTTGCTTTGTCTTATTTACTTTTTTTGTTAGGTAACATGTAAAAATTTAAAAGAAAAAAAAAAAATGAGCTTAAGTCACACATCTCTAGTCATGAAGAAATTTCCATGGATTAGTAACATTTGCAGATAATTTACTCAATTTATTGTAAAAAAAAATCATGCAATGAATTCATTATACTGAATTCTTATTTCCATTATCTTTGTATTGTTTTAGTATATTAAAAGTATTCAGATTGGCTTTTAGATCTACTCTATTTTTATTTACAACAAAGGCTATACATTCTTACATACTTTTTAGTTTAAAAAGGATAATTTTGTCTGATAATGCCTCTTATACACCATTTTATGTGAGAATTAAGATGGTGTTTATATTAGATGTAAAAATTTTTCGTTAAAATATTTTAAGCATTTTTTTAAGTATATCTGAAATCATGAATATTAGAGAAACTAGTTAATTTTATACTAATTGCTTTTTTATGTATTTATTTGGAAGAATATAATGCACTTGCTGTTTTTATTGACTCGTATTGCTCATTTTATTCATAGTATGCCAGAACTTTAAAAAAAAAAATTTTTAAAAATCGATATTGTAAGAGTTTATCATTATTAAGTATTTGAAATCGAAATCAGTTATATACTTTTTTCAATACATTCACTGAATGTATTGTTTATCAGGGAAGTTGTTTATCATTTTCAAATAATTTAAGCACAATAGATGTCCTTTTTTATTGTCTATTTGTTTAGCAAATCTTGAGTAATTAACCAGAATATATTGTGCAGATATCATTTGTTGTTTGCTCCTGTTGAGTTAAGTTCACTTCTTAAAATTGTTAGTCTAAATACAGCAGTTTTTATTGATATTCACACTTAATGAAACTAATAATGTTTTTAACTTCTTTGTTAATTTTTCACTGTGCATTTAATAGTCTTGGAATTTTTATAAAATTCTGTTGAAAACTGAATAAAATGTTTTTACATTAACATGTGGATTAGAATTTCAAAAACGTTTGAAAAATTCTAGCTAGTCTGCATTGCAATATTCACAAAGAGGTTTTTTTGTTTGTTTGTTTGTTTTAAAATCTATAATCTATGAAAATACATATTATTTTTACTGGGGAAATATTTTTCAAAATTTTCATTTGATTATCCTCTCACATTTAGTAATACATATATCAGTTTGTATTAACATGTGGATAGATTATAATTTCTTCTTTACTAATCTGATTTGAAATTATCTATAATCCTTTTATTAAATGTTAGACCAATGAGTATTTTATATTAATTTAGTTGATATCAAATTTTAAAAGTGTAATGGCCACTTACATTTTATTAAAATTAAAGAATAAAGCTTCTAAACAGTAAAACTAATTTAATATATTTTTTTTAATGTTGGAAGTTAATTAACATTGGCAAAAAAATCTCAAAACAAAAGGAAGAAAATTATTGTAAGTTGAGTAGTCAAGCATTTTAGCTGTTTACTTTTCTATTATTTGTTAAAAGATGAAAAAAAAAAAAAAAAAGTCTATTTAGTGTTATCAGAAAGCAATTTAGAAAGATTTCTAGAAGTTTTGAAAATTTTCTAGTATGAAGCTGTAGTGGTATTGCAGCAAATCTATAATATATATATTTTATTTTTTTTAATTTGTGAAACATTAACAAAAAAGTCATAGATGCATATTTTGAAAAATGTAACATTATTAAAAATTGTTAGTTATTGTAAATAGATATATTAAAAATTCAATTTAAAAAAACTACGTGAAGTAAAATGTCTTTGAAATAATTATGTAGAAATTCCTCTGAGTAAAACATTATTTCACAATTAAACTTTTTATTTAAAAAAAAAAAAAAAAAAAAACGTTTAACTTAAAAGATATTGCAGGGGTAAAAAAGAGAAGTGCTGTTCTAATTAATAACAAAAGGGAGGGGAAAACAATAAAATTCTTGAAGCTCTGTATATTTTTCAAATTTCTTTTCGCAATTAGAAATGCTGGTAATTTTGATATTTCTAAATATTTTATGAAATCCAACCTGTTATTTATCTCTGCCTCTTTTCTAACTTTTCCCACATTCTGCTATTTTGCTAAAAAATAGTTGAAATAATAAATTAAAGTTTTAAAAAATAGTTTAAAAGAATGGTTTTGGAGTTTCTTTCCTTAAGCATTATGTATAATAGTGTCAAATAATTTGGAATAACATAATATCAAATTAAGTTCATTTTTAAAGAATCTTTAAAATGAAATAGTTTAGATAAAAGCCGGAATTTTATGAATTATAGCATCACTTACATGCTCGTAGATGTCACCCTTAAAAAAACCTATTCACTTCAAATGTTTTTATTGAATCATTGACCCGTTGAAAATGCATATTTACTACTTATATTAAGAATTTACATCAATTATTTAATGTAACTAATTTAATTTTCATTTGTTTAAAGTGATTAACTTTAATCATTTCATCTATCAGACCAGAACTAATCAAAATACTAAGGCATAATATCTTTTGCTCTAGAACATATAAGATAATGGGAAAAAATTATATATTGAAACCTTATTCTAGTAGATCGCATTCCAAATAGTATTTTGAAATTTTATTAAACAATTATTTTGATTAGTTGATTTATTAGCGATTATTTGTATAATTTAATTATTTATGATTTTTCTATATCCTTTGTGTTTTTTACTAAGTCCAATCTGTGTAAGGTAATAAATTATTTTGTTAAACGAAATTTGTTTTAATTTTGTTGTTTTTGGACGTTGCAACCAAGCTTCGTTTTTGTTCGTGCCAACCTTGTATGAAATAACAAAATGATCGAAACACATTTCTAAATGACCTCATTTAGCCATTTGTCTTCTCGATTCTGTCTTATGATATCTTTAATGTTATCAGTCTCTAACTCGCCTTTTATCTTAAGTGCTTTTGTTTTATCTCCTTTTGCAACTGTTCTCCTTTCTAGTTGAAACTAGAAACAAAGATCACTGTGCCAACCGAATTTTATAAAATCAATATGGATGACAATATTAAAAATGTCTGAATCTTGTTAATAACCCATTGCGAATTTGTTATCTTTTCTCTAGTGAGGATTTAGTATATTTTACTGTGTGAACTAAAATAAGATAAATGAGGTCCACCATGTAAAATTTCTAACTTATTAAAAATCTATCAGAGAAATGTTCTTTTGCTTAGTGACAATTAAATTACTTTGCGCCTGCAGGAATTTCTCCCTAAAACTTTCTTGCATACTCTAATGAACTTGTCATGCCAGAGAACCTCTTGCATGGTATTAGCATACTTTAGTTGCGAAATATTTACTGAATCTATTGTATCATCATTGGAGAACTTTTGCGCGATTAATCCTTAGCATGCCGTTCATAGTATCGATAATCGACTTTTTTCTGAGTTCCGACATTTTTCTGAAACGATTGTAACAATGATTTAACTCAAAATTGCACTTGTAGTCAAAATCCCATACCAAATTTGATATATTTAAGTCCGCGTTTTTGAATGATCGTTTTTACATTTTTCTGAAAGTAGAGACCGACTGTCAGTCAACCCTTTATTAGATTTCGTTCAAATCTTGTAGTGTTAAATCTACACTACAGTTGTTAAATCTATGTAACTAATCTTATCTATCTAGCTCTCTTCACTTTGTAGGTATCGTGTTAACTTGTATCCGGACGGACGAGTTTCCTCTGAACAGATTTTAATCACAATTTGATAGGAGTTTCAAATTTAGTGTGAATACCGCATGCCAAATTTTATCCGTCTAGCTGAAAACATTTTTGAGTTATCTTTGTCTCAAACAGACAGGGGGGGGGATTTTCCAAAATTGTGTTTATCGAACTTCGGGAGGAACGTGGAGATTCGTCAAAATCATGATTTCGAATGTTTCGAAAATCACTATCCTCTCTCTATACTATAGATTGTATATTTTCTGTAGGCGGTTCAAGGTCACATTTTCTACCCCGTTACTGGTACCAGACAGCCAACAACGAGGTAGAAAATGTGACCTTGAACCGCCTACAGAAAATGCACAGACTATGAGAAAGTACAAAACCTTTATTTAAAGATAAAATTAGCGAGATGGTCTTGAAAAAACCGTGACCATTGAACATTCGTGAAGACCATGAGTGCTCAGATTTTCACTCCGAAAATCCTGCACATGAGAGTTTTGTGTTTCGTAATAGAAGCTGATTATGCATTTTGGATACCTTTTATATTTCCTGATCAAAAGCAAAATTTGACACAGACTACACTTTCAGCGGCAAGATCACATACCAAATTTCATTTATTTAAGTCCTTGTGTTTTTCAAATATTACATTTTCATGCAAGCGAGAGTTAAAAATCAACTTTTTTGTAGATTTTATTCAAAATCTGATAAGGACCTATCTTACAAATACTAAATTATGTATAGAATTTCGTTTAGCCAAATTGTTGCGTCTTGCTAACGTTATTTAAAGATATGTACGTGGAAATACAGAAGCATGCATGTTCGACCATCAACCTTTTCAAAGATTTCGTTCGAAATTTTTTTAAAAACTTACATTTTAAATGCTAAAACTTTATTTTGAATTTCGTTTTTGATTTACCGCGTTTAAATATATGCAGAAGTACAGAAAGATAGACGGTCGGCCCTTTGAAGGATTTGGTTCAAAATTTGGTACAAACATTTTGAATGCTTAATTTATTTTGAGTCTTAATTTTTATCTTCCAAGTTCTTTTTATTTTATAGATATCATACTCATTTGTACTCAGATAGACTTTCTGTGAATAGATTTTGTTAAAAACTTGATAGAATTGTACAGTTTTTTAAAGATAACATATCAAATTTCATTCCCCCCATCTAAAAGCGTTTTCGAGTTTTCTTGTTTGTAGATAGATAGCTATAATTCAAAAAATGTGCTTTTTGGACTCAGAGAGGTTCGAATCGTACAGATATGACATTCTCTCGAACGCGAATTTTTCGGCGATTAGAATGTTTTCTCTTTGTATACGTCATATATATGAAAGTTAATATAAACATTTTATTGCTACTAATTTTATTCCCGTAAAATTTTTCCTCTAATTTTAATACATTTTTAAAAATATTTTTAGGTACATTTTAAAACAATGCATTTTCATTGTTTTAGTTACCTCATTTTTTACACACGCACTCTACTTTGATATTAAGCATATTTTTTATTGCTAAATTATTATTCCTCTGTAATTAAGAGTAAAATTTAAAAAATAATGATAGATTGAAATCTAAAAGTATTATCACCTTACACATTATCACGTTTCTCATCAGAAATCCGATTGCCTTATATACTATACAGGGCGATTTCCTATATATACAGTACAAAAGTAACAGAAAACCGAATGTGTATTTTAGATGCCTTTTTTCCGAGTTATTGAAATAAAATTTGATATGCAAATACAGTTAGAGTCACAAAATTACATATCGAATCTCATTGATTTAAATCATTGCGTTTATGAACTATAGCGTTTACATGCATAAGAAACTAAAGACCGACAGACAGAATGAACCTTTAGACAGTTTTGTAGCGAATTGTTATGAGCGAAGATAGAACCTGGGACCTTGTGGTTCGCAGCCGAGTACCATGACCACAATACAAAAGCAATTGTAGCGTAGCTGTTACTGGCGAATAAGCTTTCACCACAGACTCTCCCTCTAGTGAGTCGGAGATGAGAGAACGATATGGCTGTTGAGTGGTGGTGTATTTATTAGTTGTTGAGTCTAATGCGTCTGTACCCTCTTGAGAAGCGCCAAGCGTTATAATGAGCGTGTGTGTGAGTGATTGATTGCTGTTGGGCCAAGTGAGTCTGACGACTTTGGTTTGCTGTGGGTAGATGGCGCCACAACAACTGTACGAAGGCTGAAGGTTCATTGACCGAGGTCACCAATGTAGTGAATTAATATAAGCGAGCATAGAACCTGGGACCTTGTGGTTCGCAGCCCAGTAACATGACCACAATACAAAAGCTGTTGCTCGTGTAATGTAGCTGTTAACTGGCTTATAAGCTTTCACCACAGTTTTGATACGAAATTTGATAAGAATCTACATTTTAGATGCTTAATCTGTATATCAAATCTTCTTTATTTAAATATTTATGTTTTGCAGTTTTCGATATTATTTGTACTCGAACTGGAAGCTGGCAAACTTCTGAATGGTTTTCACAAGAAATTTGACAAAAACCTACAAATTTGGACTAATTTCATATACCAAATTTCTTACGTCTAGCCCGAAGCTTTTTCGATTTATCATGTTCACAGATAGACAGGCAGGCAAGCCAGCACATTTCTAGAAAAATATTTTTTTAAATTTAAAGAAATATGGAACGTAAAGATTCCTCAAAATCTCAAGATCGAATTTTTCGAAGCTCTCTCTTTAAATATTTCGCATACAAGAAAGTAAAAAGATACTAATTCTACTCGGAAAACCGTGTTCTTATGCATTTTGGAATGTATAACACGCATAATGCTCCTCAATTTAAAATTATTTCCATCAAAGAACCAAACAGCTGGGGGAATAATAAATAAACGATGTTCATTCTGATAACATCTATTTGCTGTCAAACTGATTCTGTTTCTCGAATATTGTTTATCATTTTTATCAGGAAATGAGAAATCGAAAGCTAAACAGTGAACATCTGTTTTTAAATATCTCGGTAAAGTAAATAAATGATAAGATTTATGAGTGAATAAAAATAAAGCAATTTTGCAAGTATTGATGAACAACAATACAAATGGAATATTGATCTTTGATGTAAAGTTATATTTTTACTGCATCCATCGTGTGATCTTGGGAGATTAATTTTTGGCACGCGGTTGATAGTACCAGAAAATCGAATTTATGTTTCTAATCGAATGAAACCAAATTTGACACAGAGCTACAATTGTCGTCAAATTTGGAACTAAATGTCCGATTCAGTTCCAAATTTGCCAAATATCTACGTTTTAGATGTTAAATATGTGTATCAAATTTTATCCATTCAGCTCTCTTCGTTTTAAGTTATTGTGTTAATTTATATTTGGACATTCGAACAGACTTCCTCTGAATGGATTTAGCTCTAAATTTGATAAAAATATTTAATTCTATGAAATTTTGAACAAATATGTTTTAAAAAAATTAATGCATTTGTTTTGAATGTTAACATTTCAAAAAGAAAAAAAAATGCAAGAGTTTTTAGAAATAATGAACTTATTTTTGAAAGGATTACATACATAAACTACGGAAATGGTCCCTCCGAAATTTTCTCGCATATTCACCAATATATTGTTACGGATTTCCCTCTATCACTATCAATCCGTCGGGTTCGTTTACTTATGTGTATTTAGTGGTTGTGTATGGTACAACAAGACTCTACTGCAGACAGTAGCGCACAGCTTAGTTCAGCACTAGCTTGACTCCGTCTCTGCTCTGCAAACCTCTGGAAGACCCGTTGTTTATCGTCGATTCCGACTACTACTCCGGTAGCGAGATTTGGGATTATGGAGCACCCGCCCGGCGAAGCCGGGCTATCTCCTTCCTAACGGCATACAGACTTAGCAGCGGATGGTGCCCTGAACTGATGGCAAGCTGAGGACGAAATGACGATCGTTTACTGTGGCAAGGAGCAGAGTCCGGGAGTGGGAGAGAGGGTGAGTTCTCTTGGCCAATGGGAAAGCAGCGAGACAATGGAGTAGGTGCGGGTGAAGTTTTCAGAATTTCCAGAGTTCCAAGAGTCAGGTGGTGGATAAACTATTGTTCGAGTTCAGCGAATCAGGATCTTGCTATTTGGAGGTGGGCGGGAGCGCTGAGGTTTATTCTAGGAGAGCATTCAGGAGGATAAGTTTTCGTTCCTCTTTGGACTTCGATTCTTTTAATTTTGTAGCTACTGTCAGGAGACCAGGGAATTCTTCTATGAGTTTCTTAATTTCTTTAAAAGCTTCAATAATATTATAAATATCTGAGACATCCGGGATGGTTGTGTGGGCTGCTGAAGTTGGGTTGGGCTCAGGTGGTTTTCTTTGGTTTCTGGGTCGCTGTTGCAGTGCAGCTTGGGTTGGAGTTGGAGTTATTTCCGGATTATTTCTTGGGACTCTTTTTCTGAGGGTATCGGCATAGGATCGTCTGGGTTCTGTTGTTGTAGATGGGTAGGCAGGACACCCCTTCCAACAAGCTAGATGACCTGTCCCTTTGCAGTTTATACAGACTGGGTTGGGAACTTTTTCTTTGATGCTGCAGTCCGCCGTCTGGTGATTTCCATTGCATTTAATGCAGCGCGGATTGCATCTGCAATACCGCGCGCTGTGAAAGAATCCGGCGCATCGAAAGCACATCGTGGCTTTGGCTGGTTTCCTATAAGTTTCGATCTTCACTCTCATGTACGACAGGTGTTGTATGTTATAGATGTTATTGTAGTTCCCTACTTTTTTGATTTCTATCAGGAAGATGGGGTAGAAGGTCTGGGTTCTGAAGTTTCTTAGTTGAGAAATCTTTCCGACTGTAAACTTTAATTCTTCAAGTTCCCTTCTGAGATCGTCTTTTTCATGACTTTCTGGCAGTCCTTTGACGATGACTTTAATCGGTCTATTGGAAGGATCTTCAGTGATTATGTACTCTTTTTTCTTTTGATTGAGGAATTCTATGATGCCCAGTCTGTCTGCTTCTGAAGTTGTGGTTATTTTAATGAACCCGTTATTCAACTTGTTGTCGGTACCTGGGTATTTTCTGCATATCTCTTGTAAGATTAAATTGTAGTCTTCTGATAATTTCAGGTGGATAGGGGGAGAATCTGTCTTTTGCTGTTGAGGTTCGTCTTCCAGTATTTGAAACTTGTTAGCTGTGTCTATTGCTGAATTGTCTATTGAGTTTTTCCTTTTAGCCGTGTGCTTTTTATCAACTGGCTGGAAGGGCAAGTCCGTTTCCATCTCGTCTTGACTACCTGGATGCGTTGAACTTTGGTTCTTTACTGCCTGCGTAGAATATTTTTTGGCATTAAGGAGTGAATCTATCGAGCAACGTTGATTGTACCTATTAGCTAAACCCAAAGATGAGTCCATCATAACTCTCAATTTTGGATCTGTAATGATAATTCGTGATTCTGATGAGCAACTACTTGTGCGTCCGCTCTCACTACAACCGTCCTCCTCCATGGCTGAGGACGAAAATGAGTTTTTGCTACTACTCCGGTAGCTGCAGACTGCCTCCTTTTATAGGTCTCCGGAGGCGGGGCTAGGAGCCTCTCAACCAATCAGGAACATTCGAGGTGTATCTCGGTTCCTAATGGACGTATCGGGAAAATTCTCGATGTTTCGGGTATAATCTATTTTGGCACCAAAGTCGGCAAATTCATCGCCAAGTCGCCAAATGGTCACCAAGTTTGTCGCCAAGCTCTGAGTTCATTGACGCTTAGCACGCACAGGACAGATCGTACATCCTGTCTTTCTTACGATGACACTAGTCGTACTGAGAAGCAAAAGTACAGGTTTGTAACAATATATACTTGTATATTATTATCTATATGCCCTTGGGAAACAATGGCTACCAAAAAGCATATATATTTTAATTTTTGGGGCATTTTTTTGGGGGGGGGGGTTAATTGTTGGGATGCGGTTAATACACAATTATCGGGAAGCTGATATTACAGTTTAGACGCATTTCTTCCGCCCGATTGAAACCAAAATATGATGCAGAGCTACAATTGAAATCACGTACCAAATTGGATATGTTTGAAACACTGAGCTTTACTTTTCGTATGCGAAGTATAGAGAAAGTATTACAATCGTCAAAATATTCCAATTCGAGACTTTGACGGCTCTCCACGTTTTAGACCTCACAGAGTTGGAAAATGTCTGTTCGTTTGTCTGTCTGTGACAAAAATAAGTCAAAAACACTTTGAGCTAGACGAATGAAATTTGGTATATGCTCTGTACACAAAATTTATAGATTTCAATCAAATTTTGAGTAAAATCTATTCAAAGGAAGTCTGTTGCCCGGCTGTTTAAGTTAACCCGGTAACCATAAAACGAAGAGAGAGAGATAAATAAAATTCGGTACACAAAATTACCCTCTAAAGTGTAAACTCCTATAAAATTTTGAGCCAAATGTGAGGAGGGGTTGACCGTCAGTCAGTCTGTTCTTTCAGAGGCATGTAAAAGAGATCACTCAAAAACACAATGCTTTAAACACATCAAATTTCGTATGCGATTTTGTGGCTACAATTATAGTTATGTGTCAAATTTTGTTTTCTGTCGAATAAAAAAAAGAACGTGTAATGCATATATTCAATTTCTGGATACTGTTATCCGCGTGGCAAGGATTAATATCCAAAAAACTCGCCAAGGACGACACGATAGATTCAATAAAAATAGTAAATTAACGTGAAAGATTGATATTTTGAAATTATTGTGCGCCAATGCCATGCAAAGTATTATCTGCCTGATCTAAGGTTCATAATTTGCTATATGAGATGGAGGATAACACTGTTATTAGAGAGTATGGAAGAAAGTTTTGGGAGATCACTTCTATTGGTTAAATTTTTACATTTACATGAGAAAATACAAGACGGATAGAAGTATTACCTCTTGATGGTTATCTTTCCAAATTTGATACGTATCTACATTTTGGATGCTAAATTTGTGTATTAGATGTTATCCACCAAGGTCTCTTCGATTTTTTCATGTCAACTTATATTTGGACAGTGAGAAAGACAGACTTCCTCTGAATGGTTTTAAAAAAAAATGTGATAGAAATCTACAAATTTCTTGTACAGACCATACACCACGTTTTATGCGTCTAGCAAGTTACTATTTTTAGGTTACTGAGTTCACAAACAGACAAAATTTCAAAAATATGTGTTTCGGAGTCAAGAAAAGTCTGCAGCGGGGTTATATATTAAATGGCATCCAGGGCAAACATCAAAATAGCGTGGCACTGGAATATTTTAAGAACAATATTCATATTACCCTCCCCCCCCCCAAAAAAAAAATTATTACGCCAAGGTGGGAGTTGAAGGTAAGCCTAAATAATAAAATAGCTTTGCGGCTTCAAAACATCCTAATTATTTAAGCAAAGTAATTAACTATTTATAAAATCTGATATATCTTCAACTATCAAGATAATTATTCACAAGAATATAGTTAAATCATGTAAAAGCATTTGAAATTATGTTTTAAAAGATATTAACTGAGAAATAACGATTGGTACATCGAAATGTACATTAAATGTGAATATTTCAAAACCCCGCCCTCAAAAAAGTCAACGTCAAGGACATTCAGCAAGCTTATTCCAAATCTGACAAGATCAATGAAATCATTGTTGATTTTATATTTTTCCAACAAATCAAATTTTCTCACAAATATCTGTGCAGATTTCTTTTTTAAATCGTTTCAGTTGTTATTTATATATATATCAATTATTTCTTAGACAAAAATATTAAAATTTTCTTAAAAACTCCTGCAATGATTTTAAAAAAAATGTTTGTATATCATTACAATGACTTTCAGATGAAAGCATCGTCTGTATTTCATGCTTTTTAACAATTATATCTATTAATACTAAAAGCTAAAGACATTTTTAACTATGCATGCTTAATATTTGAAAAAAAATTAATCAAATAATCACTTGAATAATCATCTGCAGTTCATAATTTCTTTGAACTTTAGAACAGATTTAGATAAATAAGCTTGAATAAATAAAAATTCAAAATCTTTTTATTTATTCAAGTTTAGTATCGAATTCATAGCTTTATTTTCTTAATGCACTATATAAACTAATTGTCTTCAGTTAATTTCCAAATAATATTTTTGAATTTTTAAAAAAATCGTTTGAACTAAGGTATTTTTTTTTAAAGTTACAATTTTAATCAGAACTTTATTATTATTTTTTTAATTTTCAATGAATAGGATATTAAATACTCAGTTACTTTCTTAACTCGATAAAAAAACAATTTTTCGAATATTTGAAATTATTTTCGTTAAAAATAACACATCTCAAAGGCTATTTTGAAAGAAGTCGATTTGTCGGTTCATATAGAACTTGAACTCTTAAGCTCTTCACTTTGGGATATAACAATTGGATAGCGTAATAACAATGCAATAAAATTATTTAGTAAGTCGTTGTTCTTTAAGAGGATTTTGTAATTTCATCTGTGTCTGTACAAGCAATCATAATTTACTTTAGAGATCAGAAGCAATTTCGGAAGATTCGCTTAAGGCGCAACACAAATAATATGGGCTAAGAAAAAAAAAAAAAAGTAAGAAAGTAAGAAAGAAAAAAATATATCAACGTTTCCTTTTTGGTTTGTTTTGATACGAATTTACTACGAAATATGTTCATTCCAGCTTCAAAGAGTAACTGAAATATCCGATAGAATAGTTCGTTTCTCTATTCTTGTAGCAATTCTAGACAATTCATTCCGCATTTCAAAATACTAATCAATATTTTGTTGATTGATAAGAGTGTGTAGTAGGTATAAATATGATCTTCTGAGATAATTTATATTTTGGCAAATTTCATGGTGAATGAAGATTAACAAATACTTCTGGTATGATTCGCTTATGTTATTGAGTTCTATAGCCTTTGCTCTTATTAATAAAAGAAGTATTTTCAAACACTCATAATTCGTCTGTCTGTGTCATAAATTTCAAAATACTAATCAATATTTTGTTGATTGACAAAAGTGTGTAGTCGGTAGAAATATGATCTTATGAGATAATTTACATAGTACCAAATTTCACGTTCAGTTTAGTTTAACAAATACTACTGGTATGATTGGTTTATGTTATGTTCTATAGACTTTGCTCCTATTAATAAAAAAAAAATCCTACGTACCATGCATACTTGAAGCGTACCATGCAGAATGCAGAAAAACTGAATTCAAATTACAAATATAGCGTCGCGTTTTCTTTTGCTTTAGTTAATCAAGCATATATTTGATGTCCAAACATAAAAATATTTTGAAATTTAGAGGCATTGACAGAATAATTTTAAATGGCGAATAAAAAAATCGGTTTGAATCTTTGAAATTAACAAAACATATAAATCTACTGCATATTTTCACATCTTAATTTCTATCACAATTAAGAATCTTATTATCATTAAAAAAAGAATCCAAAAATTTCATTACAATCGTACTTTAAAAAGAAAGTTATTCAGTATTCAGAAAAAGCCAGATTTTCATATCTTGGTAATCAACGACGGAATAAAATTCCAAAGCGAGATAATTATGGAAACAAATCGAATTTCATCATAACAATGAACAGCTGTGGCAAAATATGCTTAAAATATTTTAAAAAATCATTAAAATTAGAGAAAAATTATCCGGAAAGAAAATTGATATTTTAAAAAGCTGATATCATTTTTTTTTTCTGAAATTTTCAATGTGTAAAAGTCATTTTTTCGCGATAATATTTTTCGAACTTATGAAAAAATGTCAAAAATTCGCTTGATTTTTAAATAATTAAAATAAAAAATATAGTTCAGGGGTGTAAATATCCACCTTTCAAAGCACCAAATGTGCCTCTTATTATTGCCCTGTATAACTACTGTACAGGACAATAATCAGACTAATACAACTGTCTGTATTGAGTTGTAGTATCCTGTACAACTCAATACAGACACATTCTCCTTCATTATCATTAGAGATGTATGATCTTTTCGTGGAATTTGAATATGAGCCGTTTTTCAATTTTTTTTTATCTACATATAGTCCCTCTTTGTAAAACCGATTCAGTTGCATAATAATAACTCACGTCTGGTTCGTTTGTAAGTTTCCTGTTTGTCAGCAAATTCCTCGTGCCAATTATGAATATTTCATGACGACAGAAAAGTTTGTGTTACCAGCACGCAAGTCTCTGTCCTTGGGCCATTAGCCTCAAAAATGAAATTTGAATTTTCTATAGGACGTTTGACCGGACTTACTTCCGAATTAATAAAAAAAAAGTGTGTATGTTTTATAGTTAAATTAATTTTGAAAACGCAATTAATCTTCTACTTTCTCGTATATGTAGTATAGAAAAAGTGTAGCAATCATAAAAAATCAGAACTCAAGATTTTGACGAATCTCTACATTTTATATTTCTCTGAGTTCGAAAAACACTTTTTTGAAAAATGTCTGTCTCTCTGTGACAATGACAACTCAAAAATAATTTGATCTAGACAGGTGAAATTTGGCATATGGCCTTTATACCAAATTTGTAGATTGCTTGACCATGAATTCCTTGCAAGGCATTGGCAAATAACAGTTAAAAAATATAGATCTTTGGTGTGAATGAAATATGGTCAGCCTTTTGTTGGATTTGGTATTAAATTTGATAAGTATCTACACTTTGAATCATAAATCTATGTACCAAATCTTATCCATCTAGATCTCTTCATGTTGTAGTTACCTAGTTAACTTACACTGCGTAAAAAAAGTAGAAGAACTCTTAATTTTGTAACAATAACTGAAAAATATTTTATTTTTACTAAAAATTTATATTAGAAACATTTAACAAATATTTCAAAAATACAATTTTAACATCAGAATTATGATGTTCAAACATAAAATATTAATGGCAACAAAAATAATTTCTCTTTTTTGAAACTTTGTAAAAAAAGTAGAAGGACAGCATTATAATGAATGAAAAAATCGTGACTTTAATAAGGAATGGTCTTCCCATTGGCCTTTATTACTTCAAATATTCTGTTTGGAAGTGAATTGTATAGAGTTTGAATTTCAGTTTGAAAAAAATTGTCCCACGAGTCATTCAATGCTTCTCGAAGCTGAGTTTGCGAATCAAATTGCCTTCCATCAGCATAAACTCGACGAACTAGCATTGCCCAGATGTTTTCCACTATATTAAGGTCAGGACTTTTGGCTGGCCATGGTAAAACATCCACATTATTTGTTAGGAACCAATTTTTGACTCCAGTCGCGGTGTGAATAGAAGCTCCGTCTTACTGAAACTTCCACTCTTCACCCTCCCCCCCATGTCAGAGGCATAAGGAAGAAACTCGGAATTCAGCACTTGAATGTAGTCTGTATGTTTTTGCCTACCATTTAAGAAAACCAGACTTGTCCTTCCTACGTATCCAACAGCCAACCAAACCATTAAACTCCCTCCTCCCATTTGTCGTGTTGAATAGTATTCGCCTTCAGTCCCCAGACAATGCCAGTAGTGCTGATATCCGCCTGGACCGTCTAAGTTAAATTTCTTTTCATCGGAAAATATCACAGAAGTCCATTCTGTAGTCCAGGACATGTGCTCCTTAGCCCACGCTAAACGGTTATCAATGTGAGCTTGATAACCGTTTCCACTTAGCATGATGTTTCCGTTTTTTAAAAATGAATTTTTTAGATCTTTTAATATAGTTGTAAACTGTTTGTTTCGTCACATGATTAAGTCCTGCTTGATTTCTTGCCTTTGAAACACTTCCTTTGTTCTTCTTCAGCACACGAGCAAATTTTCTTTCATCACGTGGTGTGAACTTTTTCGGTCTACCAGTCTTCTTTTTATTTCCATTTTTATAAGGATTTCTGGTAAAGTTTGAAACTATATTGGGGCTCACCTGCAACAATCGAGCAATCTCTCTGACACCTTTACCATCATTTTGATATGCGGAAATTTGCCCTTTTTGCAAATCGTTCAAAGGTATTTCTTTAGGCATTTCTGAGAAGGGAGAAACAACGTAACTTTTAAACAAATTAGATTTTTTTGACAGAAAAGGATAAACAAAGTACAAAATCACTATTTAAATAAAGAACAACTCCCTAAATTAAATATATTAGCAAGTGTCCTTCTACTTTTTTTACGCATCGGAAATTATATATACTAATTTTCTTAATAATAATGGTGGTAGATGTTTAATTTTTGCCTAAAATGAAAACAAGGGTCATTAAACTAAATCTGCATAAATATCTGGTAGTTAGGAGAAAATAAGAGATATTAATTGGCAAAAAGACACTGTCCTACTTTTTTTACGCAGTGTATATTTGGACAACCGAACAGACAGATTTCCTCAGAATGAATTCCTTTCAAAATTTGACTGAAATTTGAGAATGGTCTGTAAGATATATATACCAAATTTCATCCAACGCAAAACCTTCTTGAGTTATCCCTGTTCACAGACAGACAGACATAATTCCAGATAGTGGAAGAGGTCTCCTCAAAGTTTTCTAGAATACTCTCTAATACAGGTGTTATCCTCTTTTCCCCGCATAAAATCGTGTATCTTGTCACGAATACCTTGTATAGTCACGAATACCTTGTACGTCATTGGCGACAATAATTACGAAATATTGATCTTTGGTGTAAATTTAGTGTTTTTACTGAATCTGTCATGTAATCCTTGGCGATTAATTTCAAAGATTGCGATTAATTAGCAAAGATTGCGATACCTTGCGATTAATTAGCAAAAGATGCCAGAAAGTTGTGCTTTATATATGCTGTTTCCAATCGATTGAAGCTAAAATTTGACTCAGAATTGCAATTGCAGTGTCAAAAGCCATTGTACTTTTGAGTATCGAGTTTGCATACTCGTGAAAGTACAGATCGACAGATTGTCCATTCCCCGTCGGATTGGACTCCAAATTCGATAGGTATCTACACTTTAGACGTTAAATCTGTGCACCAAATTTTATCCCTCTAGCTCTCTTCGCTTTGCAATTATCGTGTTAACTTGTATTCAAACAATCGGGCCGACAGACTTACGTTAAATGGATTTCGCCCAAAATTTGATCGAAATTTATAAATTTGTTGCAAATATCATATACCAAATTTCATTTATCTAGTAGAAAGTATTTTTCAGTTATCTTTATTACAGACAGATAAATATAACTGCGAAAATGTGTTTTTTCAACTCAGGAAAGTCTAACATAGGGAGATTCGTCAAAATCTCGAGTTGAATACAATATTTTCTCTTCATATAGTTTGTATAACAGAAAGTTAAAAAAAAAATTAATTAAATAAAATTTTATGGCAATGTTGCTAAAATATATATATAAAAAAATAAGCTGCATCTTCATTTCTTAGTTTTTAACAGTGAAGGGGTAACACGCGATGAACTATTCGTATGAACAAGTTTGAAGATTTGCATTTCAGCAATAAAAAAATACTGTAGTATATTATATATAAAATTATTTTTAATTCAATCCATGAAGAAATTGTGCGAAAATTATATTGGAAATCATAGTAAATGATAAGGTAGTGTAAAAATCGATAACTCTTTCAAAACTTTTCGCCAAACACGCCAAAACTTTATTAATTTTTACTAATGATAAAGATTAATGTGTACATAAGCGAGTTTGAGTTTAACAAACTAGATAATTCAAAGTGTTATCAAATTTAGTAAATATTCTTTGGAAGTTGAGAATGTGCATTAATGAATAATGTTTCTGAAATTATGATTAAAATCTTAATTAAAAATTTTTTGAGATCTTGACGTTTCTTTTTGATAATTTCCGAAAATATCAATTCATTAATATAATTTTTAAGCTATTTTTAATTTTAAAAATTATCTGTTTAATGATTCTAATTCAATTATCGTGAAATTTGTTCCTAAATTTCGAAAATTTCAAGAAATATTGTATGAATAATTTAAAACACTCTATTTCTTTGTTGTGAAGAAATTCAAACGATTTTCATTATTGCCTAAAAAATTTAATTATCTGATTTTTTCCATTGCTGAAATATAAGGAAAAAGGAATATATTAGTTATCTGCAGAGTTTGCATTTGGAATAAAAAAAAGTGAATCTCAACTGCTGAGAAAAATAAAAGCAATTAAAAAATGGTAAAATTCGACAGCTATGCTTGTATTATGTCTATGATATCATAAAAGTTGACTCTATTATGAATGACTCCATTGGCAATGATCTGGGAATATTAGTTTTGTTTAATTTAAAGTAAATGCATGACTCTATGCTAATGATCCTTTTTACAAAGAAGGACTCTGTCTTAAAAAGTTGAGTTCCATGACATCATAATGTTACAAAAAACTTTAGTATCTGAGTAATCCGTTTTGAATTGCACATTGTCTTTTCCAATAATGTATTTTCGCTTTCTGATTCTTCATGTAAAATGTTCAAATAATTAGCAGAAATTTTTCTTCGTTCCATTTGCGGAAGAAAATCGACATTTTATGAAACATTAAACATAGTTTGCATTTCCATGTAATAATGTAATTTATCGTTAAAAATTATGTAAAAATAATATTTTTAAAATTGCTAATTTCCAGGAAAACATTATTCTACAATTAATTTGGTGTCATTCAAAAAATGGTTCTTAAATTTTAAAATTCTATAAAAATTATTTTTGTGCAATAAGATTTTCCGGAGTTATCACGGAAAATGCCAATATTTTATTTAATCTTTAATTAATAAAATTTTAAAAATAATGCTTTGATGCGAACATTCTCACTTTCTAAAATATGTCTGTATCGAATTCGATAGCTCTAAGACTAATAATCTGCTTTGTAGAGTCCTATCTGCCAGCACACACATACACACACTTCCTTTTATAAAAATAGATTGCTTATTATTGCCAGTAAATCACCTGCCAAATTTCAAGTATCTGTGTCAATAGTTACCGAGTTTCATCTTTCATATTTTAAAAGATTTTCACCACTGCAGGTATCAATGGACGTGGAATCTGTAAGTTATGATACACGTTGCCAATGAATTGAAAGAATATTTTTAATGTTAAACGTGAAATTCCTAGCTCAAGTTGTTTCTGTGTTCAAATGCTCCCGTACCAGTCGCAATGAAAATTTTTAAAAAGTCAAAATAAGTCTTTTAAATGTTCTAGTGTGTTTATATAAATAATCCGAGGGAAAGTGCTACGGAAAAACTCGTACCGAACGACCACGACAAAATTTTACAACCGAAGGATTGAAATTAAATGTAACAAAGCATAGAACACTCTCATATGCATACAAAAGAATTCAGCTTCAATATTTCACATATTTAAGTATGTTACTCTGGGAAAGGTAGCATTTATTAAATGTTTATTGAGCTCATGACCTCTCTGCTTAATACACTATATTACTTCCTCATATGTCAGTACAATGAAATCTAGCATAATTTAATCTATCAAACGGGGAAAAAAACTCTCTTGTGCCATCCTATAAAAATAGAAAAAAGTGCTCTTTTTTACTGTAATCATAAATCATTTTTCAACCCCATCCTGTATACTGTTCTTCCTCCGTTTTTTTAAAAAGAGCTACTTCCATATACATTAATCAACAAGTCTTGCACCGAAATGCTTCGACTCAACGGGTGCGGTCACATCCGTGGAAAAGAGGGGACCGGACACATTCTTTTGTTCGATGACCAACGTATGACCCCCACCTCGTGGTAAGAAATTAATGATATGCATGGATGTGTTGTCTGAATTCTCCTATAAAAGAGAAGCGCGAGAAATATTTGCCTCTCAGAATTTGGTTCTGTAAATAACCCTGCCGCAGGTTTCGGTTTTCATTTTTCTTTCTTGGTTATAAAATACAACGTAAGTATAAATGATGATGCAATATTTTGTAACGTATTATGCAAAACAAATTACCAAACGAAAAATAATGAATGAATGCTGTAGATTTATTTATAATTTTTTTAATTAATTTATTATTGTTGTAATTATCATCTGTTCTAAAAATTATCGTTTGCAGAAGAAAAATGATTTTTTTTAATTCCATTTTGAAATAATGCAATCGTTTATTTCACGAAATTAAATTCCTAAAGGAAATGTATCTTTATTAATTATTCGTAGAAATATTTTTAATTATTTTGTTGTCGTTGTAATTATTTTGCCATTTAGAGATTACTGTCAACTTAGAAAAATGTAAGTTATTTTTTTATACTTAAGATTTATTTTTACTCACCATTCATTTAATTTATAAAGTAAAAACATACTTTCATTTTTCTGGTCATTGTTTTGTTTTAACTATATTGATAATGCTCTAGTAAAATCTTTTCACCTAACTCCTTTTGAGAATTTATTGACTTTAATTTTTTTAAATATATTCCATCGAAGACTTCCTCAGGAATTGCCGATGACAATTTGGTGGTCATTTGCGTGGTTCTTCAAAATGTCGATGATAAGGTGCATTTTCTCTAAAAACTAAAATGGTTATTGTAGGATGTTGAATGTAATTTAAAAAAAAATTATATAGTTGAAATATGGAACATTATTGATTGAAGAAGTTTAAGAAATGGAAAGAAACTTTTGATTTAGTATCTTATACCCACCTTGACTAAAAATTATTATCTTATAAGGGACTATAATAATATTTTATTTCAGCTTGAAAATTTAAAGGAACTGAGTAATAAATTTATATTTATATTATGTATTTCCTATTGTAACAGAAGTAGTATTTAAATTGAAGGATTTATTGTCTTGAAATAATTATAATTTGTGCAAATTGTCAAAAAGAAATTAACGAGTTAAAATGTACGAAATTATTAGTATGAATATCTCGCTAAGTTTTCCAACAGGAAAAAAAAAAGAAAGAAAAGAAAAAAAAAGTTTAGATTTTCCTCAATTACTTATCATCCCTCCCTCTTTTTCGCTTTCTTTCTTCCTTTCTTCTTTTCCTTTTATTTTGAATAAGCAACTTCACATTTTTTTTTTTCCAAACTGTAGAAAAAAAATTATCGAAATCCTGGGAATAACCGGGATGAACTCATCTGATGTACGATAATTTTATCGCTATTTTTATATCATGAGTCAACATTTTAGATAATATTTTCCAGCAAATTTCCAACACGGTTAATTTCTGAACATTTGACTTACGGTTGAAATAAGATTACTGATTAGTCATTGGGACTTAAAAGAAACGAATACAAAATTCAGTTACATGATTTGTCTGAAAGAATTTCTGAATTAAACATTTATTAACAAGAAAACCATTTTATTTATTCGAAAAAAATAAAAATAAATAAAAATATATAAAAGTGTTAAATTGACTACATCTATCAAGTGTTTTTCAGAAAATGAAACTTAAATTCATCTGTTTTATTGAAATAATTTTTCAAAATATATTGCTCAAATCCAAGTATTCCATTAAAAATAAAAAAATATCGTCTGAAAAAAAAAAAAAAAAAACGAGAAAAATTTGTACAACAAAACTTTTTTCTAAAAAATATGTACAGTTTTTTTTATTTTCTTATGACTTTTAGCAAATTGTTGACTGATAATTATGCTCAAAGAACTACCAGTTTAATTATACTGATTATTGCTTAAATAATTAAACATATAAATTATTCCTTATTAACTTTTTGCAGAAATCTTTCCAAATCAGTATGAAGTTCTATGGATTTTTAATTTCTCTGGTAGCTTCAGCCACAGCTCTTTTATGGCCTGTAAGTATAAAGATTCGAAACATCTGTACAAAAAAAATTCTGGTATGCAATATTCTATTGATATCTAGCAGATATATGCAATAATTTGATAAAAATCAAGGTGTTAAAATTTATATAATTGAAATAATTTTTTTTAATGACAGTTTCTTGTTTTATAAAGTTTTGACATATTTTAGCAGAAAATAAGCAATTTCCATGGTGAATAAAAATGGTTGGGTATGGAGATAACACAGGGATCGGATCATTAAATAAGCATAGTGGGCAACTACTTAGAGATCCCTCAACTTTTTTTTCATCATCTTCAGGATAGTTTTGTAATGTGCTTTCATTTAATTTACAAAAGACGAAGTGACTAAATTAAAAGCAAGTTATCGTTTAAATTTCAGAACATTACTCCAGAAATTTATTTATGTTTTCAAATATGCTTTCAGATCAATATGGTTCAGTTTGTTTTGTAATTGCCTGCTGAGTCATGAACCTCATCAAAGTTCGTATTTGAATACTTAGATAATTTTAAAAATTTTGAAATGTTTGCCATTTTGCTTAAAATTATTTTTTGCTTGATATTTGACTATAACTCTATTGAAAATTGCACGATTCAGACGTTATTTTTAAATTTTTTTAAAAATCTTTGTGTAAATATCCATCATTTTAATACGATACGCAGTGAAAAAGAAAAATTCAGGGACGCCAAAACGACAATTTATAGCCAAGAATGGAATGCTTGAATCTATCTTACGAAATTGTGGCAAACATCAATCAGTTCTTTTCTATGCATACGCTGCCTACTTGCCGTCTTATAACTGGCCTAATGTAAACCCAGCATCAATCTATACAGGATTTTACTAGTTCTGAGCTAGCGCTCTTATTGGCTGTTGCTGCGTAGCGATATACCAGCAAAATTAAAAGTTTGGCTCAGTTGGATCAATATTAATTTAATACAGTAAAATACATACATTATTCATCTATAATCATGACATGTATTTCCGTTCACTGAATCAATTGTAATATTTTTCTAAATTCTTCACCAATGGCTTAAATTCAAAGCTATTTATTTCAACATATCGTGTGCATTAGTGGTGGATTAAATCGCGTAGAAATATAAGGGCAATGTAAAGTCCCCCTTTCGTCGTCTTTTTTTTTTTAAATCAGATTCTGTTTTTAATTTAATCTGCATAAGCAGTAATTAAATAACAAATATTTTGGCAAACTGAAATAACAAAACGTTTATTCAGTTTATAACTAATAGAGTTGGTTTTAATATGTAAATGTAAAAAATTAAATTTAAATTAAATACAATTTCAAGCAAAATGGTAAAAGAAATTTTAAAAAAAATTTCACTCACTGCTACTTTTATTCAAGTACAAAGATTTTCAGTAGGAGTGTAATTAAAGGAATTCTAGGGCAGATATATATATTTGCGCTGATTAGATAAGATAAGCATTTTAAATCACAGGCACATGAATTATACAAGGTCATTGTTATAGTCTTTCAAGAAACTACGAATATAAAGTGGGCGCAGTTTTATTATCGGTAGTTGACTACCAATTGGAGTACCAAATTTTATCATTTACTTCATGATAAAAAAAAAAAAGAAACACCTCATGCTCATTGCCTAACAGATTACTTTAAAATACAGTTACTAATGTTTTAAATAAATTATATAATATTTTCTTCGTTACATTTCGCGAAATATTTTAATTTAAATTCCATAATTTAAAAAATCCATACTTTGGAGTTATTTTTGAATTGCACACTGTGTACAATTATTCTCTTGAAAGCTTAATTAAAAGATAGTAAACAGTTCAAAGACATCTGAAAGTTGCATCTTTTCAGTAATTAAGACAATTTTAAATGAATTTAATCTCTTTTTTTTTCTTTTGCGGCCGAACTTTTTAAATGAACTTCAATTTGTTTCACTACAAGAGGCATAATTTTTACACAGGAAGAAAGACGCGAAGCGTACGTTCACATTAGGAAGCAAAAGCGAAAATGGCAGAATTTTTCTCTTTAACGGGTTTATGAGATTCTAATAAGGCTTTTTTTTTATATGTATAAACTTACGCAAGGGAATCGGGTACTTTTGAAAATGATGCGTAGGTCTTAAGATTTTTTTATCCCTTCGCTTATGGCGTGTTAAACAACACAGTCAGCAATTTTTTAAGTGTCTGTTAAAAATAATTAAATAAAAATGTGGAATTTGGATCAGGAAATTGAAAATACAGTAATAACTGAAATAATAATATCCTTTGATATTATGAATGGGTATCAATAAGTAATGCATATAACTTTGAATCTAATGATGAAAAATGCAATACATGACAATACGAAATAAAAATGAAAATATTGCCAATGTATTACTTTCGACAGTATTACCATTTCTGTAGAGTCATTTATCCCATTATTGGATCATGTTCACCCTGTTCGAGCAAGACTGCAAGGATTCCATTGGGAAATTTTAGAACATTCACCATGCAACCCTAGCCTTGGCACTTTAAATTTTCATCCTATTTAGACTCATGAAGAGACTCCTCGGCGATCAGAAGTTTGATTCTGATGATGGCCACATAGAGTCAAAGGCATTCCTTGAGCCCGGGATTTTCAAATTGATCCAGCACTTTACAAATGGCAATGCCAAAAAGTAATAAATTGGCAATACATTCATTTATAATTCGTATCGTCATGTATAGCATTTTTTTATTTTTATATACAAAATTATGTGTATTGCTTATTGATACTCCTGCCTAGAAATAATAATACAATCCCGGAAATGTCTTATCTTTCATTATACTTCAACGTTTCGAAACAATATTCGACAATTTTGTTTGTGCAAAATTTAAATCATGGTGCTCTGCCTGGATTTACTGTAGAAAATTTTCCCGTTCATAATTTTCGTTGAGTTTGCTTAAACATTAATATTTTCACAGGGTTCAACAGTCTGGAAAAATAATCAGCCATCTTTTACTAAAGTGTGCCTTTACTCTAATGACCCAAGCAAATTTACAGTAAGATATTGCATATTTTCCATATTCATTTCAATTTTTTTTTACATTAAGTAATTAACTTCTAACATCATTTTTCTTTCCATTTTTTCAGCCTATGTGCATATTGTGTCCAAATACTCTGTATCCTATCGTGGTAAGAATAGTTTCCTCTCTCTCTCTCTCCATTTGTATTGTAAAAAGCCTTAAATTAATTAAAAGCTTTAATTATTATTATGTAGATGGACGATTTTTGAGATAATAATAAGTGCTATTTGAATTTTTCACGAATACGCAGTGTCTTAATTTAGCACGTTCTTCGAATATTCGAGCAAATTCAAGCACCCAATAATGGGACTTAAAGGCAATGAATGTACATTTTATTGGCAAAATAAATGTAACAACGTTGCCTTAGTAAAAAATGTTGGATTTCTTTCTTGAAAATTATCTGATATTTACTTAAACATTTTCACCTTTTGTACGAAGTTTGTTCAATATCGAATAATCATAACTTTTTAAAGATGACTAAAGAAAATAAAATCAAAAAATTAAATTAATATTATATGTGAATTAATATTAGATTAAGAGAATAGAGATTAAGATTATTAGAATAGATTAAGAGAATAGATATTAAGATTATTAGAATAGATATTAAGATTATTAGAATAGATTAAGAGAATTGAGATTAAGATTATTAGAATAGATTAAGAGAATAGAGATTAAGCTTATTAGAATAGATTAAGTGAATAATAGAATGCGCATGCTTCATTATTGCGACGTCACCACCACGATCTTGGGCCGAGGTGGCCTGGTGGTAAGGTCTCGGCTTCGGAACCGGAGGGTTCAAGGTTCGAGACCCGATTTCACCGAAGAACCGTCGTGTAAGGGGTCTGTCGCACGTTAAATCCGTCCTGACCAAACGTCCTCTCCCTGGTGTGGAGAAGGGGGTGCCAGCTCAGGTGTCGTCGTCGTCATCTGACCGCGGTTCAAAATTAGGAGGTCCGTCCCAAAATAGTCCTAGTGTTGCTTCAAACGGGACGTTAATATAACTAAACCAAACCACCGTGGTCTTTGCAGCCAAGCAAGACACGTTATTTTTCTATTATCTACGACAGAAATGGATGCCATGACCGTCAAACTCACTGAAGTTTGTTTTTGCCTTTAAAATTCGCCACTTGAAGCTTATGTGATGTAGCTGACGAAGAATCTGCCTTTCACTATAGCAATTTAGAAGATATTTAAAATATTTAAAGAGGGAAGGCGAACGATTTCAAAGGAAGGTAGAGGCGCTTAACTGCGTGGCTGCTCTAACGAAAGTAAGACATATCGATACTATGACAGTGAGGTAAGATTATCGAATCACATTAAGAGACCTATTAAAAAGATTGCACATTTCATTAGAAACCTTTCACACATTGCTTACAGAAAAATTGTCTGTGATATGTTTTTTGTGTGTACTGGATCTCGTGACTGCTCATCATTTTTTTAACATTCAACATCATATGTACTCTCCCTCCACCTTATAGTCCTAATTTAGTGACATGCAATTTTTTTTTACTTTTTACGAATGTGAATAAACACTTCCCGCTTAGAGTTTTACATCGTCAGAAGCAGTGATAAAAATTGCGGCGGCAATTTTAAATAGCCTGCTAAAAAATTGTTTCTAACAAATGTTTGAAGACTAGGGGAAAAAACAGGATAAATGCATTGCATGGAATGGGAAGTTTTAATGAGAGACCATCAAATTTTGAAGCATAAGCCCCGGTAATTATTTTTTATTAATATATGGAAATTCTTTATTGAGTAGTCTACTTATTATAAAGCAAAGACAGAGCACAACGCTATACAGCTTTCCCTGTAATTAAAGTTTAAAGTTATAAGGAGGGGGAGGAGGAATATTACAGGATGAAAGGGAAGGTATCAAACTATTTTGAATTTCAAAATAGTGACTTTGAAATGAACAGCATTGTAACCAAACAATTTTTCAGTTTCTTTCTTTTTGAGCGCATTTTAATTATTTTAATATCGCGTCTTCAATTTGAGAAATTATTTAGAAGTTATTTTAATTTCAGAGTTATTTTAGAACACACATATAATTTTGAACCTAGGGCAGGATTAGATGACCACTTCTCAATCAATAATACCATTCCAAAGTTTCATGAAATAACAAGAAGTGGACGTTTGACCTGCAAGCTGCAGACGTTAGTGAGCTTTAATATCCATCTGGTTTAGTGGCATAGCAGATTTTTAGAGGGAATAGCTTTCGAACCAATAATCTAATCTCGTAATTAAGATCTTATCTCAGGAGAAAATTTTGAAATGATTAACTATAAAATTCTGCTGTACACTAATATTAATGTACACTTATATTACCTCCATTATTCGTAAAACAAACGATTAAAATATTACGAATCTGTAATATTGCTTCCTTGCGCAGTAAGTTTCATAATAAGGAAAAGAGTTTTAAGGATATGTTTATGATCACTGAATGACAAACTTGACAGCCATTTACCGACTTTGAAAAAAAAAAAAAAAAAAAAAAAAGAAGAAGAAGAAGAAGAATACCAAGTTTCGAGAAACTTGGGAATAGTTCTATTAGTACTCAAGTTCCATTTTTATTCTAGAAGCATTTGATGTCCGGCAGCTACAAAAGTATAGACGCTCATATAAGTGGAGTCAGTAGTAGCCTGACGAGTCTAGAGAAATTAGTCGAATGAATTCTTTCCTCGGAGCGTTGATCTCAACGAGTTCTCCTTTAGCTTTTTGTGCTGTCGCGGTTGCTTAATAATGATTTGCTGCCTTGATTGTCAATGAGTTATAGATTGCTGCAAGTACTGTTTGGTGCATTCATTTGTGTTTTGTTTCCTGCATTATGTGTTTTTGAGTAGAATGAAGCGTCGTCATTCGTTAATGAGCCTGTTGGATTTTTCATCATACACTCACAGGAAGGACTTTTCCATAAAAATATTTTTAAAACTTTAAAATGTAATTAAATCTTTCATAAAAATTTCTAATTCTATTCAAAAATTGCGCGCCATGCACAAAATTTCAAAAACTAATAATTTTTAGTTGAATCAAAATTGCACTTTTTTTTCAAATTAAAAGTGTTGTAAAAATAAATGGCAGAGAAAATGGACTCGGAAAAGATTAATTAGGTTTATGATGATGTCGTGTCCGCGTTACCACGGGAAGGGGGTGCAGTAGCTTCAGGGTAAAGATCCCTGAGCACCCGAGGGCAGAAGTCTGACTTCTATCTCATATGAAGATGAAACTCACACATTCGCTTGCACAACCCTTTTTTACAGGGAGGCACATTCACATACCTCACAGATAGAACACAGATGAAGATCAACCATGCCCGAACCGGGATTCGAATCCGGGACGGCCAGGTCATGGGAAAGATGCGCTACCCCTATGCCAGGACGCTGGCATTAATTAGGTTCATAGTTAAAAGTTGGCTTAGTTAAAATTAACACTTTGATTCCAAAGTCGAAACACTTATATCAGTTCATAACTAACCATATACAATTAGATTATTAGATCTATAGAATTATTTTGTTTTAAAAATTATACAATTATTTATTTTATATCCTGAATATGTATGAGACTTATTTTACAGATTTTAATGGAATTTTTAAATAGATAAAGTATTTCATAAAATTTAGTAGAAAATTATTATTCAAGCATAAATTTTGTATTATATTTTTATTTATAATTACGTCTTTGATTTCAAATTAATGATAAAATTGTACTTTCTTTTTCAGTTGACAACATGCGTAATGGGGGTAAGTAGCAACATATTTCTAGAAATAATTGCATTTTAGTCACATTTCTTTGATTCTTACCAGATACATAAATTAAAAATTAGTATTTTAACTAAAATTATTTCCAGGAGTAAAGAATATCTTTTTTAGAAATTATAAGCATGTCATTCTACACCGGTTATATTTCTTTAAGTGGGTCAGCTTTCTATTAGATATGATTCTTTTCCAATAAATGTGCTTTCAAGAAATTCATTAATTAATAAAAACAAATCTTCCCATATTTACAAAAATAAATATCCCTTATACTTATTTTAGTAAATAAATATCCTTAATACTTTTTATCTTTTATTTCAGTCCGTCATACCTATGAATGTAACATATACACAAGCAAGCTGTATCGTTGGAAATTGTGCTGTGAGTATAATTGGCTATATAGTTTATAGTTTGGTTCTTATTCTTTCTTTAGTCCGTTACTTTTAGGAGTAAAGGATTTAATTATTGCCATCATTTATTAATCATTGAAATTAAACTTAATGATTCTATGCTTTTAGATGAAATATTGAAATTTAATACTAATTCATCTATGTAGAATCAACTTTTCTGAAATTTTATATGTGTTATAATATTTCGAAGTAACGTGGCAAATAGGATCAATGAAAACCATTTAAAATCAACGATCTTCTTCGCATATAAATAAATAAATACGAATTTTAATTAACTGCGAACAAGAAAGCAACTATTTGAACGATAAACAAGTAATAACATGTTTGTTTACGAAAAAAATCTTTACAAAATTACATATATTAAATGAAAATTTTCTCCCTAACTCGGGTTGGAGCCCCGAATAAGAGGATAAGAAATTACCGTTTTGGTGTAAGTTAGTTATATCGACATCTCGTTTGGAAGCAACACTAGAATTATTTTGAGCAGACCTTTCAATTTTGAACTCCAGTCAGATGATGATGAGACATTTGAGTAGGAATCCTCTCTGTCTAAATTTCCGCACTACAACAACCTCCCCCCCCCCCCGACGTCAAATTTAGCGTGATTTTGTCATATGTAACGATTTAAATCGTATATACTTCAGATCTTTAGTGGATTCGAGTCCAGAACTTGAATCTTCTGGCATAGAAGCCGAGTCCTTGCCACCAGATGAAAAATCATAGCTTTTCATCTAGCTTTCAAAAGTGCTTCAAAATGAAGGAAACTCAAAGTGGCTCATGATCAATTAATTAGTGAAACGATGAAAACAATTTATGTTTCATTCGCAACAAGGAAAATATTGTCATGAAGTATACTTAAAAATATGTTTAAAAGTCAATAAATCTGGAGAAAAATTTTACAGCAACTAAATTCGGATCATTGAAAAGATAAATATTTTGGATTTTAAAACGGCTTTAAAAAAATTTGGATTTTAATCGGTTGTTTTGGAATTGAAAAAATCTTCTTCGTGCTGGAATATTTTTGGAAGTTATCGCGAAAAAATATCAAAAATCTATCATAATTTTTAATAAGTTAAAAAGTTTTTGAAAAATCACTCAACGGTGCACATTCCCACCCTCCAAAGTATATTTATGCCAAATTTGATAGCCCTAGACCAACATTTTGGTCTGTAGAGTGACAAAGCACACACAGATGCAACACATTCATATTTATAATTAGTAGAGATAGCGTAATGTTTTATGTTTGTTGTATAATTAATATTTTTACTATCGAAATATTTTTTAATAAATTCCACTAATCCGGGTATTTTTAATTCGTCATTTCTTTGGTCTGATATCTATATTTCAAACTGTTTTTTTTATCTTTATTCTAATCTCAGCTTTTACATGCATATATCAAAATGAATAATTCATGTATCTTTCTCAGGTGAACATGAACCCTAAGCCACCAGCAAAACCAAAGAGAGAAGCCGAAGAACCTGAAGAAGACGAAATCGAACAGAGGGAAAAGTTGGCAAGCAGTTTGTTTGGAGGTGATTTATCTTCCCTGCCAAATGTCTTCGAAGAAGAAATTCAGGTTCAGTCTGTGCCTTATACCATGGTTGTTGATGGACGCAATGTCACCATAACACAAATAGAAGAGTACTTCGTTCATTCGGATGAACAATTGATTGAAGATTCATTAGACGAGGAATTAGAATGATCAGGGCCACTGACACGACGAAACTGACTCCAATAGATGATACGGACCGAATTTTCCTAAATTCTGCACAAAATGCATTCTTTTCTTGTTGATATTTTATATTCTAATTGCTTTTTATAAAATCCAAGAATAAAGAATGAGCTGAGACTTACAAGAATGTTTTTTTATTAATATTTAATAATAATTTTATTTATTTTAGATATATTATTGTAATGGTTTGTCACGCATTTTAATTCAAGTATAAAATATATTTTAAATAAGATATATTTTAAAATAAGCTAAGTATTCCATAAGATATATTTTAAAATAAGTTAATTTCATTTAAATATTAAGGTTCTACTTAAGGCTCAAAGTATTATTTAAGAAAATACTAGATGCCTTTGGTGACCAGCTGAATTATATTGATGGTATTAATTTCAATTAAATCTCTTAAGTAGAACTTCTATGGATTGCTACGTTTGGTAAATGGCGAAATTGGGGATATTAATGCTATTACTTAGATTGGAGGACTTTGACAACGTTTTATATTGCCATTTCTTTCTAAAATGGAAGTCAGTTGAGGGCAAGTAGCCAATGAGGTGCATCAAGAGATCATAAGATTTCACGTAAAATAAAAATTAGTGAAATCAGTTTCAGTAGTTGGGGGTAAGGAAATCTGTCAAGATCTTTTGCCATAAAAAATGTACAATGACGTAGTGTTTTTGAAATTCCTCTCGAAAACCCTATTTCACTTCCTAAACTATACATTCTACGTAATGGAGATGGGGAACAAGCCACCTTTCCTGACGTGTTTAGGAATCATGAACTTCTGTATAAAATTAGAGTTGGCGAAATCTATCTGATAACTGGGACTGGGGTTCTTTCATTTGTCAATTATTTTAAATATATCGATTGTTTCATGAAAATGAGACATTTTAACGGCTTTTATTCAAAGAGAAGATCAAGGGAAACACGATAAGTTCCTCTCCTGCTAACCTTTTTGAGTTTCTGTAAATGTTTAAAATTGTAGCTGAATATGGAAAAGAAGCCGAATGAAGCTAAAAATGAAAAAGCTGATAATGGTTTTCACTTAAGTTAGATTAATCAGTAACTCCAACAATCTTATAAAGACAGTAACTCCAGTAATATTTTTTTCTAATTACTACTCTTGAATAATATTATTACAAATTTTATAATGTTGCACAATATTATATTACCTGTTAAAACAAATAATGTGCCTATTTCAATTTTCCAAATTTTACAAAAGGACTTAGAAACTGAATTTCTTACAAACAATACAAAATAAACTGTATTTTCATAGCAGATGAGAATTTGTTTAAATATTTGTTATTGGCAGAGAAAATTTAAATTTTTTTCGTCCCCTAGTAAAATTTAAGAAAAGGAGACAAGCAATGTTAGTTAGTTAGTTGTATGTCTTTTGTGCAAAAGAATGATATTAACATGAAGCTGCTCTCAAAATTTAGCACTGGTGATCAACCAATTTTTTAAAGGTTACCTTTTAAAAGTATTACAATTTGATTGAAAATAAGATACCAGTATGTGAATCAACCAGTGCAACACTGGCGTTGCAAATTTAAATCGCGCCGGATATTTTCTGATATTCTTCGGCCCCTTAAAATATTTTACTTCAAAAAAATAACACAAACACATTAATGCTTTTGTCCCCATAGCATCAGTTTTAAGAACCTGGTCATTTATATCCCCATCATCTTTCCCTCTCTCGCTATGCTTCTTCAAGAGTGTTAGATAACGATTATTTTAAACTTTTTAATTGCGATGTCCAAATGTAAATCTTTTATAGAATTGTAGTATTTTGAGTACTTATTTATTTTTACGGTTCCCATAATAGTTCGCCTAAAAATGCAAACCGTTACTAATAGATGATCAACCGACCTTGGCGATCTTGGTGTTATCTGAAATCACCAAGTTAATTATAAAAATAAACCATATCGCCAAGTAAACTCGGAAATGCAATCATCTTAGCATCTTAAGTATAAGAAAGCTTGGCGATTTTGGCGTAATCTGAAATTCATCTACTAAATTCGGGGACCAATATGAATAAGCACCGCATTTTCAAACTTATAAGTTAAAATAAGATCATCTACTGTTCATTCTCATATTCGGAAATCCTCCATGTGTTTTTGCGCAAACGTCAGGAAGCGTTTATTTTGTAAAAAAAAAAAAAAAAAAGTGAGAGGAAAGATGAAAGGATCAGATGTTTACTCTTAGCAATACGATGAACCCAGATTATTTTATAATTAGGAATCGTAATAACCGCTCAGCCAAGTACATTCAAAGAAAAGTGCTAATATCAACATCCTGGAAAGAACAGTTAAGATGTTATAATTCGGTAAAACGATGCTTAAATATCTCAAGAGTATTTGCCTTTTTTTTTATCAAATATATACTGATAGATCAAATCGAACACCACATCCTAAAATTAAAAATGTCATCCAGTTAGACAAGGGAAAAACACAATTAAGAGAATTAAATAGAAAAAAGAATGATTTGTTGTTATTCTTGCTACAATTATAGCCAAATGTAAATATTAGCTCTAAATATTATTTTAGCACAGTAGTGAAGAAACATGTGCAATTTGCGCAAAATACAGTAAGTTGTATATACCAAACTAACGAAAAATGCATTTTTGTAAACATAAGGCTGCTGTATCTTTGGATTGCACTTTAATCGCTGTCTTATAAAGATTGTATATTTTCTTTTCATCTTTATTGTCTTATAAAGATAAAATATTATATAAAGACTAAACGACATATTTTCGTTTTAATAAATACAACTGTAAATATAATACAAACAAAACATTTAAGTACAAATTAAAATAGCTATGGCCAATATCATTTACCAGCAGGAATGGTCTTTCCGAAACTTTCTTAAAAACTCTTTATTATTAAAGATTTTATCTCTCCCCTCTGCATAAAATTGCGGACTTCAAGTAAGAGCATGAGTGCGTTGCATGATATTGTAGATTCATAGTTAATAAATGTATATCTTTGGTATGAATTCAATGTTCAACTAACTATGTCGTGTTATCCTTAATGAGTTTTTAAGTTTTTATATGATTCATCCCTGGCATGCGGTTAATCTTACCCGAAATTGAATTTGTGCTTTAGACTTCTTTTTCTTAACCGATTGAAGCAAAATTTTGATACAGAACTTCATATTTTATGACTATTACTATTATGATTATGATTTGGTTCCAAATTTGATTAGTATTTTCTTTTTAGACGTTTAATCTTTTCATTGATCTAGCTCTCTTAGTTTGTTTTTATCATGTTAGCTTATACTCAACCAGCAGACAAACAAAGTTTTCTTGAAACAATTTCAAAATTTGGTATAAAGAAATTTTCAAAATTTGGTTTAAAGAAAATTTGGTTTTCTTGAAACAATTTCAAAATTTGATAGAAATCTACAAATTTGGTATAAAGAAAATGCACTAGATTTCATCCATCTAGTTCAAAATATTTTGTTTTATCATGTTCGCAGTCAGACAGACCTAATGTCAAAATATGTTTTGAGCTTAGAGAGATCTTTCTTCAAAATCTCGAGTGTGAATTTTTTGACGATTATAATTCTCTGTACTTCATTTAAGAGAAAGTAAAAATCTTAAGACTGAAAGGTAGTGAATTTTCGTCAGGCTGGGCAAAATTACGTCAAATATTGAAAAAATAAGTAGCGAAGTCAGCATTCGTTGCTAGAATTTTGTTTTAAAAATAAAATATAATCTAAAATCGAAGTGAACAGCCGAAGATGAAGACAAAAAAAAAAACCCTTCTAGGTATCACAGTTTATAATTTTAGTAGATATAACTTGCTGAATAAATGATATTTTTAGAATAAGCATATCTGCAACTAGCGTCTTTGGAAACAAATTTATTCACCTAAATTTTTGACTTTTTATACTGAATTATTAATACAGGATGCATTTCTTTAAAAAAATTTCATATTATAATTTGATACAACTAAAACACACGAATTCAATTAAAACAATGGTAAAAGTTTACAATTGAGTACCCCTAGATTTTTGGCGATTTTTTTGACACCAAGGGGATTTTCGGTCAGTAAACGAACAGTAACATCGATGAAAATAAAACATTATAGAAACCAGAAGAGTGCATCATCGCTGAAATTTGTCGCCAATCGCAGGGGCACTCACATCTACACTAGAACCAAAGCAATTTACTGCAATTTACAAAATGTATATATTACGAAATAAAAACGGGAATAAAAATCCTATTATGGATTTAATGATTGGCAAAAGCACATGCTTGAATGTTTTGATGGAGAGTTTAAATTCTATCATAGCATTAAAAAACAAGGTTTCAGATATTGTATCAAATCGATTTAAAAATATTATTGAAGTTAAATAAAAAATTGTACAAAAATGAAATTTATATCATCAAAAAGCTCTCTTTTTGTATCTTAAAACAATACATAAAAGCTTTTTTATAAGATATTTGTTTGGTAAGATATGAATATCAGTTTCCATAGGCAAGTCATAACGATTACGTTTAGACTTAAGGCGTCGAAATTGAAAAATTCTGGAGCGATTTCTCGCCAAATATAATCGTAACAATTTTTTATTGCAACTTTAAAAACTGTTTGTTAACATTTCTGGTATATACCCAGGATTACAGACCTTTAGAGAGTTTTTGGAGACAATTGGCAGAATTTTGACGTGCTTGGAGAAAAATTGTGCATTAATCTTAAGCCTTATCACGATTACTTATCTAGAAACGGTTAAGCCTATATTTGCGCAATGCACAGAACTCTTGTTTATATAACTTAGGTATATTAACATGGAACATTTTGTTTGAAGCGTATTTCTGGATTTCTTTTATATCATCTTTCTTTAGACAATGTCCTCTTTGGTGGCACGGCGAAGTATCTTCGGTACACCGCAGTTTAACCCCCTGCTTGGCACAATTTTCAAAAATCGCCAAGTCTCCAACAACGGTCTTGCGCCGTGTTTTGAGAAATGTTCAAAAGCGAGGGAGCAGATGTCCGATCATAGCGCATAATAAAGGCGAAATATGATAGGTTTACCAGTCTAGAAAAAACGTAGGGTGCCAGCTTTGGCGCGTTATTGCAACTTGGCGAAGGGAGTTAAACTCCGGTTCACCGTCACGTTCAGAAAAATGTTAACAAATATTTTGAAGCTCCATTAATCAGTTAAGCGAAGCGTTTGATTCAATGCAGATGTAAAAAATGTTCATTGACTGAAGCGTTCTGAAATTTGTATGATATTTTGTTCATACTTGAGTGTTGAGATCCGACAATTAGTAATAAGCTCGATTTCTGTCCCACGTACGTTAGCGTTTTATGTATATAGATTATTACTACAGTTTTTAATTATTGAATTTAATTGTATATCAAATCTTTTTATTTCTGAAATATTGTGTTATATTTCATGCTATTACTATTCCAATAAATTTATAAAATATACTATTTTCCGGTAGATAATATATTTAGATATTTAAGCAGTATATGTACCCGAAATAACAGTATAGATGCAATTTGATTTTGCAAGTCAGTTTAAGGTCAAAATATGCTACAAACTCAAATCAATGCAACTAAACTTTGCAGTACAAAATATTTTTCAAGAATGGCAATCATCTCGTAAATTGCTTATAAACAGTTTTTATTTTCTTTAAATAATGAATGAAAATAATAATGAATATAAATGAAATTTAATATACTTTAATTTTGCTGTTAATTTATCAACGCTGCAATAAAAAAACAGTCATCAATGCTAAATTTTCATGATAAACATAATATCAAAGAGAGGGTCAAATAATATGATACCATGGATTTTACCTTTTTTAATTATACCTGTACTTCAGTTTTTACCAAAGGAAAAGCCATTAAGTAAGTTGTTTATTTTTTTATGAGAAGTATTTTACAGAGAATTTAAATAAATCATATGTGAGGGATTTCTTTTAAAATTATAGTAAAAAAAATTAAGAAATTATGAGTACAGCATTAATACTCTTTCCATTTATCAAAAGAAAAAAAAACGAAATTTCAGCTTATCTATTCGTATTATTGTTTTCGTGTTTATTAAAAAAGAAATTCATTTTAACCCTCTCTAGGGCCGTGGGAAGTATGCTTCCCACCAAATTTATCAATCTTTGTATGAATTTATTAGGTTGGCATAAGTTCTGACAAATCTTTTTAGAAAGACAGAAACTTAGATGCTTTAGTTCTTTATCTCATACAAAATGATGTGTCTTGATTTCTTACTTAATTATTAATTAACCAAATTAATTAATTAAATTAAATTTATCTAATAAGCTAAATGAATCCTTTTTCTTATTCTAATTTCAAGCCTAAAAATATTTTAGCATAATATGACTAGAAAAAAATGGCCCTATAAAGGGTTAATAAAATAGTAACAAATGTATTCTTCCTATGAAACTGTCAGTCGGATTATTTTGCTTTTTATTAACCGTGAAATGAGCAAATTGGTTCATTTTCTGAAAAAAAAATTAGTATTGTTATTAATTCTACTAAGAAAGAAGATAAACAGAAAAGGAGATGTTTTTGTTAATCAAAACTAAGAACTAGAAAGAAAAAGAATTAGAAACTCTTTTTAATTAATTAGATATTTCAACAACTATTTTAATAGCATAATATTTTTCAATAAATATTATGTTGTGAAAATAGTTATTTGTAAGAGAAAACTTTAATCTGTTTCAAAACTGACATCTCAAATATCGTTTTACTTAAAAAATAAAGAATGTATATTGGATTGTTTGGTATAGCAAATATTTTTCTTCTTTCGATTTCTAAAGATATATTTCAATGATTTGTAGCATCCAGATTTCAAGAAATGAAACATATTGTACAGGATTTAAGTACAGGAAAATTGAACTTTGACTTGAACTTCCTAAAATTTCTTCTTAAACTTCTTTAGTTGAAAACTGATTTTAAACCTTTGATCTATCCTCCACTTTAAGTTCTGCGGAAAATTATCATAACTTCATTTTATAAAATGTCCCCCCTCATCACGTTCTTAGATTTGTGTATAATTTTTATAAAAATCTTCAAGGCTTACGTATTAACCACACACTAACGATAAATTGCAAAAAAAAAAAAAAAAAAAAAAATTCGCCATTGATTTCACACTTTTTGCCAACTAACTGCATGCCATCGATAAATAGTCAAAGATGGCAAGTTAATTCACTCTTTCGTAACTAAAATTTAATTATGTTCCTCAATAGCAGGCGATTAATATTAAGGTTCTCCAATGGTATGCGGTTAATAAATAAGTATTGAAAATTCAATAACTATAGCTATAAAGCAGAAAATACATGTGCCTGCTTGTTTATTTGCGCTATGATAATAACATGAAATTTGGGCGTAACTTTATGAAGTGCATTTCTAAGTCAACCATTTGTTTACAGCTTATAAAAATAAACATTTCCAAAAATGTTTAATTAAGGAAAGAACTACCTGTCTGAAAAGTAAGCTACGGTAGCTAATTTTTTTGTAACTTCTCGTTGAATATAGTAATTCCCGCAATTTTTATAACAGTTTTAAAAAAGGGCATTGAAAATATTGATTAGTGGTTCCTGCGGCATGCATTTCCACTTTCTACAACGAATGAGAACTAGAAACAATATAAAAGATACTTTGCTCTGTTGCTTTTAGTTTTTCTATAATAAACTTCTTCGTCATCAGTGACCCAGCTGGGTTCTCAACGTGTTTATTACATTTGCGTCCATCTTACGCGGCCCTTTCCCAATTAATTGATCTAAAAATATTAAAATATTTATCAATAAAGCAGCTGTTACCTGCTAAAAAAGCGTTTGTAGTGTTTTAGTTCGGTATAAATACCGCCCATTCCATTACTCAAACTCTTGTAAAACTTTCCAAAAAGATATTCTGAAAATCCACCCGAAATTATTGGAGCCATTAATATGAAATGGATCCTTTAGCACTGTATCTATTTCCAAATCGCAAAGGTCCATTCGAAATTATTCTCGCGGAATTATCTTTTTGGGTATGTTTTACTGAATACGATGGTCAACTCCATGCCCACTCTGGAGAATCATGTCCATGGAAGGCAGGGACGCCAGGCTTATAGTCTCCAACATTGTGTCCCAGATTAGTCGTTTCTTATGTAACGCAACTTCCTTGTACACAAGAGATTTAATTGAAAGTATGTTTACTTGCGCTAGTAAACCATACACAACCAACCATCTGCATCATCTTAAAAAAAATGACGTTATTAAAAGGAATTTAGAATTATTATAAACAAAATGCATTGGATGACTGGTTGATTCAACCGGGATTTTGGTTATGTTTACTTTCGATTAAATCTCTTATGCATGACTTAATAGTTATGATTCCTTCAAGAAAATATTTTAAGTATTGAATCGTGAAAAAAATTAAAACAATGTCATTTAATAGTCAAACCCCTATTTTGTTTATTAGATACACAAACCTCCCAAATGGAGTCTATTCCCATGACATCATATTGCTTAATAACATAATGCACATTTCCATCTTTCAAAATATATCTATGCCAAATTGGGAATCTTTAGATCTAACTGTCTGTTGTAGAGCGCCATTACACGCACATACACACATTCATATTTGATATTAGTAGAGATAGAGATTTATAGTGAAATAAAAAAAATCAAAATCACTAGTATAGACTTTCTTGAAATCAGTCAAAAAATCTTTTTGTGTTATTCTATATTCGTAAATCTTTAAATTATGAATTCTAATAGAGAAATCTTTCCTCATTTTAAAATTAAGACTAGTAAATTAATAAACTTAATACAAACCCAGCATTCATGTCTCAAATACTAAAAGAAGAAATGTTTCGTTATTAGATATTTTCAAAAAACATTTAAAGCTGAAACTTAATAAAAATAAATATTGTAGAACAAAGAGATTTTCTGTGAACTCTCAAAGAATGTCTGAGCATACATTATTTAATAGTCATCAGCTAAGTAGGGTTCTCTTTTGTACAGCAGGGTTGTAAGTAGGGTTTTCTTTTAACCGGACAATCTTTACAGTTTTTTAGGAAGTAGAGAATTTTTCTTATCTTTGAAAGAAAATCTTGGGGTACTTTTGTATTCTGATACATCTAAATTTAAACGATTTCAGAAACTACTGCATCGAAAAAGTAATTGAGAAAATTTAGAAATTATCTTGTTGTTTCCTATTATTTGTATCAAGGTTAGAAAAAAAAATATCAATTCAACAGCTTTTAGACATGCGTTAAAAAGATTATTTCATGCAATTCAAACTGCAGTCACACTTTACGTTAGCATATAATGAACTAAATTTATATTTCTGTTTGCAGATCCATCTTTCGGTATTCTCAAACACATAGATCCATTTTTCAAGGCCTGGAGTGAAAGACTTATAAAAATAACAGTCCTGGAAAAAAACTGGTTCACTTCTTCGAAGGCTAAATGCTCCAATGCTTTAGATCACATATTTGGAAATTGCTTGTATATTAATAATTTGGAAAATGACCCTAAAACTTTAAAAAACATTTCCAGCTTGTCAGCCTTTCATGTTTTCTGCTACACTCTCATCAGAAGATTCTTAGAAATTGTAGCTTTGTATTTAATACGATGGTTGCCATTGGGAAGTATATTTGGTTTTCTCTCTTCAAGCTGCGCCTTAATTTGGGTTCATTTCAGAAAGAAAGTAAGTTTTAATTTTTATGCTGAATTGAGTACTAATAACAATTCAATTTTACGTCTTCATTCAGGCAAAAAATACTGTCCAAAATGTTCGATTTTGAAATATATGCCACATCCTCGCCTTCATTTAATTCTCTGATGTCTAGTATAATTGGTTAATTCCTTTGATTTTTTGATACTGAGTAACAGAGATGCCTGTATTTCACTAAGCCATTCATTTCCTTATGTGTCTTAAAGATTTAAACTGGCAATATCCCAAATGTACAGTTTTAACTTAGTGATTTTTACCGAACGACGATGTTTAATTGATTTCCCATTAGCTCGATGGCAGCCAAAATACTTGCTAAGTTCTGTAATTACAGTAGCCTTATGCCTCGAAACATGTGATTTTTAAAGTGAAATTCGTAGTAAAAGATTGCTATATTGGGGCACCTGTGCATATTTTGGCAGTTCTAGATGCCATGTTGTTTCTTTATGTATTTCTTGAATTTAAGTTTCAACATTACTGAATTTTGAGCAACTAATTTTACATCTTGCTTTATATTACATATTATGTTATTTTTGTTATCTTTTCTATATTGTTATCTACCAGATAAGACTTACCCATCAGTTCAAATTATGTTATCATTTCAAGGATATTGACTTATAGTGCATGAATGTTTAGATACTTTTAACTAATAATAATAATATTAAAATACTCGAGGTGCAAAATTTTTTAAAAATTAATTCAAAGATTCCTATTCACCAAATCCCGAGTTTAAATTTTTTGATGATTACAATACTTTTCCTATACTTCGTTTATGAAGAAGTAAAATTGAAATATTACATAGTGAAGAAATCCTAAATAATGTTTATATTACTATCGAATGATTAGTATTCATTGAAAAATAAATAATATCAGAATAAAAACATTATAAAAAAATAATATACAAATCTAGAGTTGTTAAAAAATATATATTATTGAAAAAATTTGAAGTTTTTAGCAAATTCCAAAAGTTTTTATTAATCGGCAAGAAATGGAAGATTATCTCTGCATTTTAAACACATTTGAAGAAATTGACTATCGTTTGCAAATTTTGCTCTTTAAATTAAAGGCAAACAATAATGTTTTACAGTAAAAAGTGAGAATTTGTCGTTTGATTTTTCATTTACATTTCAGAAAAAAAATCGTCTGCTTTGCTTAATTAATTTTGAAATTAATATCTTATTGTTACGAATTTAAAAATTAATTAAAATTTTCCGTTATAACTATTAATTGGAGTAAAAAGAAATTTATTCTCAGATTTTTAAAAAAACTCTTCGGTATTGCATTCATTATTAATTGTATAATCAGTAAATTAACATGATATCTTTGCCGATTAATTGCTATTAGTCAGTTAATAAAAATACCTATATTTTTTCAAAGTCATAATAATTGTCTTTTATTATTACAATATTTTTAATATAATATATTCTCAATAATGCGGTATACATCAAACCAAAAGACCATCAAATTAACAAAAGCTCCAGAATAGCAAGGTTCATTAAAAAAAATCTATATATGTATATATAAAGAAATAAAAAACATGCAGCTTCTGGAAATTTTTGAGCTGATCCTTTTTTACATAATATTTTCATTAAATCTTTCTCTTCTTTATTTTTATTTGATTACTTTTATTCAAGTTTTTAATCTTTACTCCATATGCATTTAAACAATTTCAAACTAAAGAAATGAAAGAAACGTAAAAGTTTTATTTAATTTTTTTTCAAAACTGACAGCATAAATTGTTAATGTTAGAAGCAGTCAAAATTAGGGCTTGAAAATCACTTTTCAGCCCTTAACTTCTATGATATTGCAGTTATAGAAGAACTTTAAATACAAAAATTGTTTGTCTTAATGAGGCGCTAATTCGGATAACTGGATTTATTTTTCTATTTTCAATTTTAATGAAGTTACAGCGAAATGAAAATTTCCATCCCCTTTGAGCTAGATGGCCTATTAACGAATTCGTCCAAGGTTTTTACATTCCTTACAACATATTCCAATCCGGTTAAAATCGAAACTGGCTCGAAAGGTGGTTTTGGGTTCTAAGAACCATGATCGCCGAGGAACTGCAGAAAGACTTGTTATGAGAACCGTTGCAATAGGTAATCTGTTCCTATAGGAATCTATCTAAAATAGCTATTGAACTGCGATAAGAATTAGTACCTTGTACACAGTACTGACAATTTTTTGAGTATATTCTATTAACGTTAAAGCAATTTGTCATTAATATTCTTTAAAAATATTTTTAATAATCAAACAAAATTTCAGATCACGCTTACACTCTCTCCGTAACAGAAGGAGTACCACCTACAACTTCCATTGCTTTTAATTTCTGTTATAGCTATATAAGATTTCATTTTTCACCATATTATTTCAGTTCCTTAAATTCATATCTTATACAAGGTTATCTTCTATTAATCAAGCATGTTTAAAATTTAATAATGATATCGAAAGTAATAAAAATGCATTTTTGTTTACTAAAAATGTGCTCACGAATCTTTTTTTCAATTATTTTATTTTTTTAGTGCAGCTCCAAGAAAGTGAAAAAGGCTACTAAAGGTGTATCCAAAAGTAAGTTTTCTCACAATGCTATATGAATCCATTTTAGACTCTTCATGCAATAGCGCGGATTTCGTGGTATTTAAAATTTATTCTGCTAACCATATTTTAGAAACATTTTGAAACTAGTTTTAAATTCAAAATACTTTTATAAAACTAAAGAATTTTAAGGAAATTAAAAATCGAATTAATTGTTATTTTTCAAATGGAAGTTTCAGAATTGAGAGGCATATGTCAAACATATATATATAAATTTATAACACAAGCAGAAAACAAATTTTTAATTGAAAATAGTAATAGTGCTCAGAGTGCAAAGAATTCCAATGACTACGTTTCTTCATCTCCTGGTACTTTTATAGGTTTTTCATCAGAGCATGGAATTTTCCATAAGAATCTCCAGATGTAGGTTCTGGATAATTATTTCTGGATTTTCCAGAGCTTTCGTTCTTACTACAGAATTCGTAGTCATGCAACTTGGCATCCATTAAGTATTCCTTTAAATCTCCATTTTCAGAAAAAGATTAACTACAAGCGAAATATTACAGATATGTTATAATATAATTAAGGTGTGAGAGAGCTTGCATTATATCAGAGTATGTTAAATTTACAAAATATATTAATTAAATTTGATTATAACTTTGTAAGCATTGGCTTCATATTCATTTTCTTCCTTATGCTTTAGATTTTGTGTTGATTTTACTGGTATTTCTTTGTTCCACTACTCTCTGCCTTTCTGTTCTGGTACCTTTTTGCGCAGAATTAGGTAATTTTCAAATTTTTATATTTATTATTAATTATAAATTATGAATTTATACTGTCTTGTAATTTGTGAATTTATACTGATAACTGAAAAAAAACAATAAAAAAACGTCCTTACTGTAATTTATTAAAAAAAGTAAAACTTTTCTGATATTCAGATATTCTCAGATAAATGAAATAGTATAGTGTTTTCTTCTCGAATTTCTTGTATATCTTGACAATGAATCATCTTTTCGATTCCACTTAATACTCCCTAAACTCTTAACGTGGTGTAGGATGGGAGAGGGTAAATCTTCGAAGATGATTGCTTTGCGCAAACTAGAAATGCAATATCGCTTTTTATGTTTGGCAATTCAATGATGAAAACTGAGCATGCCTTTTGGAGGTCTTCTTTTCCGTCAAATAGATTTAAAATTTGACATGATTTGCAGTTTTGGTCACAGGAACATATACCGAAATTTTATTTATCTCAGTCTTTGACTTTTTGTTACATCGCACGTACATACTTGTGAATATACAAACCAAAAAATAGTCACTCCTTTGACGGATTTGCTCCAAAATTTAATAACATCTGCAATCTTTATGATACATTTTTATATAAGAATTTTATCCATGCACTCTTTACATTTCTGAGTTATCGTGTTTGTATGCAGACAGACTGAGTCTCTTTAACGGATTTCGTCCATATTATAGCATAAATGTACAAATTTGACATTAAGACTAGATAACGAATTTCATCATTCTAACTCAATGTTTATTCTGTTATATTCACGAAATTCCAAAAATTCATTTTCTGACTCGGAGAATTTTGAAACGTGAAGATTCGTTCAAATCTATAGGTTAAATTTTTTTATGATATTTTCTTTTTGTATATTTCATAGGCGAGAAAATAAAAGAATGAACATGTATTTTATGCAAATAACGTATATATTATTTACGTAAAAGGATTTTTTTTCAGTCGCTGGAGGAATTATTGACAGCCAACTTTCAGGAATTTTCACTGATTTGGATAGTTTTTTGGTTGAAAAAGGTAAACAGTTATTGTTTTCTAATAGCAATTTCTGTAGCAATTTTTTTTAGCTGTCATGTTTAGTGTTTCTAATTACAATATGTAATTTTAGGATGTGGTAAGTGTAAAAAGAATTCAAAACTCTTTTATAGGCTTCATTGATGTTCTTTATTGACGTTAAAATTACATTTTTAAGACATCGTAGTTACATCGAAGCATATTTATTAGTTATATATATATATTATTTGCATTATCCATTGATAAATATTCAATAATTTTTTTTTTTCGTTTCTTGATTTGCTTTCATAGATCTCCCAATGCTTTGGAGCTTAATCTAAAATAACAAAAAAAGATGCACTACTCTTTCTGTATTTGCTTTAAAAGAGAAAGTATTAATGCACATTATGTAATAGGTTACAAGCATTACAACGATCACTTTTAATTTTCATATTTAGAAAAGCAGGGCTTAAAATACTGCAGCAGATTATTGAAAGATATAAAAAAAACTATTAACTCTAATGTCTAAAACTATCGTTTTTTGTCAGTCTGGGGTAATTTGGGCCACTCGATCAACTCAGCATTTCACTGCCAAATAATTTCTATAGTTTCTAAATCTTGGATTTCTTTTAAATCATCTGTGGTAGCAAATTCATCAGTCTCACATGCCTTCTCTCCATCCGAGTGTTTACCTGAGCAGTAGAGTACATGATTTTTGGATTTATGATTTCAAATAATCCGGGTTTCGGTTATCCGGGAACCTTCGTTCACTATAAAAGTAAACATCGGCACATTTCATTCGCAATCAAATTTCATAAATCTGTTAATATGGTTCCCTGCCATCCGAAATTACCACATATTAAATAAAGTTATCAAACATAATTCTCTATAAATTGCTATCACTACCTTAACACATGAAAAGGCTGGATAATATAGATGTAAAAGCTATTTTAAACCAGTTTATTACAGGCAGACCATAGATGGAATCAAGTTTTTATTTACTGTCAATAGTTTTAATCTCTTTTTTTATTTAACGATGATACTATTGATATCTAATCTTATTTTTTTATATGAATCCGCAATTTATTCTTTTCTATTCACCCCATTTTATGATATTCAGAATTCAAAATTAATCGTCTTCAGTTATAATAAAACTTACCTTGATAATCATTTTAAAGCTTTTGGTTTATCATCCCCATGATATTTCTACAATAGAAAGACAAATTCTGAAGAAGTCTTTATTTCAATTACACTTTCACTTTTTGCCCTTTTCTTGCAAATTATTTAGATATTTATTTTTTTCCTTGATTTTGTATGTATTATTATTAAATTTAAACAAGCATTTGCAAAAAATAGAACATTTTTCGTTAACCGGTATTTAAAATTGCTTTTTTTTTGTAACTTGAATTTTAAAAAAATTGTTAGTCCCCTCTCCTAATATTATTTCCAATATATTTTTATGTTTGGAAAAAACAGACTTTAGCTACACCTGAATTATTTGCAATTTCATAGCCTATAAATGATATCATGAAATAGTATGGGAAACATTTAGAACGAGCAGCACCCGTACAGCCTAGCCCGTGACATAACATCCCAGAGCGAAAAATTATTAGCTTTAAACTTAAGTCTAGCTTCCACCCGATATGACATGGGAATGTTATGCAACGTCAAACAAACATAAAGATATATTTAGAAATCATCAAAAATAACTGCAAAACAATTATTGGCTAAACTTTGATATATAGTCATTTGACGCCTTACGAGGGTGACAATTTTTCGTTGGCGCTTTTGCTACCGTTACGCTATTGCTGCTGTTCGCGCCACATTTGAATTCACTAAAATTTGGCGATGAACTATTTTTTTAGCGAAAATGACTGTATATCAAAGCTGTTCCAGATTCACTAAGAATAGACAACAGAAAAGCTGTTTTAAAATTTAAAAATATGCAAATAAATCATTATACCCATTGTTCCACACTTGTTTATCAGCTCTGTATAATCTGATATGAAAATAAAATTCAGCTTTCTTCATAATATTTCTTTGTAAACTATATTGGATATTTTTCTTCCTGGTGCCAAGACAAAAAGATTTTGCTTGGATGTAATGCTAGAAAGTACCACATAAAGTTATCCATGGACTTCAATATACTAAAACCTTCCCCAATAAATGCCCTACAAAATGGTACAAATATCTCCAATATCAGTTTATTTTTTTGGACATAATGAGTTCTGAATCGCTTTTGAAAATCAGACATATATAAAGAAATGTATCGCATATGCATACCACAGCTCTTGCTATTTGTGCATGTGCGGATAAGTGTAACACACAAATACTGCTGTTTTAACGCTTGCGCGAATCGAAGTAGGAAAAGAATTAAAATCGCAATTATAAAACTGCCTTTTTTTATTTTGATATGACTTAAATGTACTGAAACCTTCCCTAATATATACCCTACAAAATGGTACAAACATCTCCAATATCAGTTAAGTATTTCTCGAGTTTTTTTAGTTCAAACATACAGACGCTTTCATGAGACTTCATTTTATAATATGTGTAAATAATGAAATCTTTTATAAACAATTGAGCAATGAAACAACTACGAATAATGAAATCTTTTGGCATTTTTTCTTTATTCCATCAGAACGATTCTTTAAAAACATATATTATTTTAAATGCATTTTTTATAAACTGTGAAATCGTTTGGCATTCTTTTCAGTATTATGCCGGAACGATTCTTATTCAACAGTAATAGTTTTATACTTTTTTTTTATTCCACTAACATCTTATCACTAATTTTATTGCACAAAAACACCGTGGAGAAAATTTTAGTAAAACATTTAGGTGTTATAAAGTGTGTTCTGCCTTTCTTTTCAGTTTTCCGTCAAAATAATTCTTGCTCTACCGTATACGATTTATTTCACTTTCATTGTCTAAGGAAAACATTGTTTGACTTTGAAAAATCAGAAATGAAAAGATCTGCTCCAATAAGTACAGAAGAAAGGCTATTACTGCAGATGAATCTATCAATTGTCAATATGACTGCATCCCTTGCATTCATCATGCTCTATTTTGTCGGTGTATTAATCTGCTGTGTAAGTAGACTGTTAATTTATTTTTGAGGAAGTAGTATATTTTTTATGCAAAAGTATTACTAAAGTATTTTTTACATGAATATAATACAGTAAGTACAGTAAAAAATTTTAGCGTCGTGTTTGAATGATTTTTATTTAGCAAAGAATTCAAAATACATTTTTCTTTTGCATTTGAAAGTATATGTCTTGTACTTTTTCTTAAAAGATTAAAAATAATATAAAAATTCCACTAAGATTTTAGCCGGAACAAAATATTTTTGAAATATCACTATTATTTCTTTAAATGAATAATTTTATCATTATTTGGTAATTCATAAAAACCAAAGTATATAATGTGATATTGTCAAACAGTTTTTCAATTATTGCATAGATTGCTGAGTAAATGAATGATGGCATTGAGAAATGTCGTCTCATTGATAATCCTCATATTTCTGCGGCGGTCAACAAAATATTTAAATGATGAAAACCTGTTTTAAAGGGATTGGGTTTTCACTACTCTAGAGTCAATTTGAATCAAGAATTACAAAAAAACATTGTAATCATAAAATGAAATGTGTTAAATTACATTTAAAATCGTTGTGCATCACACAGTTGCTACTTGTTCATACAGTTAAACCTAATTTTATTCGATTGGAAATCATTTTTTTTCTTTTTAAAAATTTATTTAATAATATGTTTTTATGTTAGAATTTTAGTTATAATTAGTTATTAGATTGTTCTATTTCTTTAGTGTTCATTATCATTATTAGAACAAGTGAAATTTAAATTGGTTTGTCGTTTTTGGAAATTACAATATATTCAAAATTGGTTTTACAATTTATATGATTATTTATTATTTTTTTATGAATTAATATAACTGAAGCAATGGTACTAATTGCGCTTAAATAATTCAGCAATGTGTTTGAGATATATTTAAGCCTGAAAAACATAATGCAAGCTTTAAACTCCTCTTTGAGTTTTTATATTCCCTTCCTTTATTAATTGAAAATTCATTTCTGAAGATAATTTCGTTTCTTTACTTGAATAGTCTAATATCGTATAGTAAACAGTTTTTTTTCTACTAGAAATTTTGTTAAAAATTTCTATCTTTTATTGATTTGTTGCCATAACAAATCAATAAAAACAAATATATTTTCATAAAATTAATTTAAAATAAATCTTTAACTTAAGTTAAAAATGAATTGAAAAGATAATTTGATCAGTTTATGAAGCGGAGGTTCTCTTAATAAGTTCAGACAAAGGCTCAAAATGCCTGAATTATATTTTCCTGTAGTTTTTAGGTCATCAATCTCATATTCCGTCTATACACGCAACGTATCATATTCAGTCTATACGTTGAAACAATGTTCCTTCAGATTTTTTTTGGATCCCAAGGCAGAACAATGTTAAGTCCTTTTTTTCACTGCGGTAAATCATTACTCACAGCTACTATTAAACAGTGTCGTGTTTTGATATATAAATGGTATATATAATTATCATGTAACTGTGAAGTCACAAAAATTTACTCCATCATCGGTTTAAAACTTAAAACTTTTCATAAATTCACTTAGAAATTATATTCCAGATAATATCATTTTGCTTCATTTTATATCCTAGACTTGTAACTATTAAAAAAAAAATTCTAAATACCAGTTTTAGTGTTTCAAAAATTTATTTCTTGAGATTTTATTAAATCAACGCATTAAGTCTCAAGAATTGAGAGGTATTAGTCTAAAAAAGAAACTTCCCAGGAGCTCGTCTCGTGTTAGAACGTGAGTGACCTCTCGCTCTCGCAATACAAGCGAGGAAGTGACCTTTAAGTCTTCTTACTTATAGATTTGCTTCGCTGCATTAAACCGAAAGCGAATTCTGACAATGGGCGGATAAAAACAATTTTGTGTCTGTGGCCTCTTACTGTCGAAATTCGCCACTGACTGAGAAATGAAATATTTGGGAATATAAAAATTTTAATTAAAAAAAAACTGTTTGGTTTAAAAAGATACTTCACAAAATATTTTTATACTCTTAATTCTGATTTGGAGAACAATTTATATAAAAATTAATTGAATAAATTCTGTAAGGCAATATTAATAAGGGTTCGAATAAAAATATTAGTCTTGCTAGGATGATTTTTTTATTATTAGGAAGAAAATAAAATAATCGTTATCATTTTCAAATTATGTGGATGAAAAAAAAATCTATATATGTCATTGTAAATAACTCCTGTATACAGAATTGAATTATTAAACTCTTAAAGAACTATGAAACTTCATTACCAAAGTACTCCATATAGATGGTATGGTATTTAAAATTTTTTAAAGCATTTATCCATTTTTCATTTTATTAACATTCTGATGCAAGCAAAGTATCATTGTCAATTATATGATTTTATTCTTAATATTTCAAAGTGGGAGTTGATTTAATTTAGCAACACAAAACGAAAAATAAGAACAAGCAGCGTCTGAGATATGAAATGTACAACGGTATGAATACATTAATAGTGATCTATAATTATTAATTCATTTAAAAATAAATGCAAAGGAATAAAATCCAACAATTAATGAGATTTGTTCTGTTTCAGGCGTTTACTCGAATGCTGATAAGATACCTGGAATCTAAGTGGAGGCCTGAAGCTAGGAGATGTGAGTACTTTATAAAATTCTTCATGAGATTCAGTTAAAAAAATTATTAAAAAATAAAACACTTCTGTTGATTTTTCCGTTCATAGCACTGCCTAAAATGAAAAAGAAGTTGAACACTTGGGAACGTATCTTTTCTTCTCAAAATGAGCCCTCCTTGGAATGTATGAATATATATATTTTTTTTTATCAAAACTTAAAGAGAATGTAAGCTAAATTCGCCTTACTGCTGTAGTACAGATAATTTGTTTCTTTCTCCCTTATTTTTATTATTTTTTTTGATTAAACATAAGTGGTTTCACACGAATCTTCATAAATAGAGAATAGCAATTATTCCCACAAGTCTTCTTTTTACAACAATATTTAAATCAGCAGTTTCAAGTACAGAACAAGCATTAACAAATCAGGAAAGCATGCGACGTGCATAAAACATGTTTTATTATAAATATATTTTAATTTTTATTTTAAAAAAAGGAGCAAAAATTATTAAATACGCTACTGATGTAAAATATTGCTTATAAAAGTTTTTTAAAACAATAAATAAGAAGAAAAAGTTTTTTTTCCTTCTTTTCGTTTCCGAGAAATGTTTTTGGATTCATTCTCTTCTTCAATCATCTTACCTTAAATAATAACATCGAAATTTACAGAATAATATTTTAATTCATCATTATCTTTAATTACTGCTTTATTATTTTATTTATTTTATATTTATTTTTATCTTTTTTTCCCCCTCGGAAAGTAAAATGTAGCGAAGTGGAAAAAAATAAAAAATCTCTGATGGGCAGAAAATGTTTTTTCCTGAATCCGTATTCTTAGAATAATTGAGAAATTTTGTATCTGCATTTATAACAGGAAATAATATAAGTATCTATTCATAATTAGTTGAACTAATAGGATGAAATAGGATGCGTAAATTCTTAAAGAATATTATGAAGAACAGAAATGCACTCGTGTATATACGGCAGAAATGCATTCGTGTATAACAATTTCGTTCTTCAATTTTGATAAATAATTTGAATAAATAAGAGTATAACTATGTTAGGCATATTGATAAATATGAATTACATTTACGTTTTCTCTCTTTTAATAACAATTTCGTTCTTCAATTTTGATAGAGTTCATTTGAATAAATAATAATATAACTATGTTAGACATATTAATAAATATGAATTACATTTACTTTTTCTCTCTTTTAATAATTTCTTATTTTGCCATTATTTTTCCGGAAATAAAGTATTAAAAAATTTACAGCAAATAGTATCACTCGCATTTTAAACTGATTTTTTAGCTCTTAGAAATTTATATTATTAATTATTTTAGTCTTTCAGATTAATTATCATCATTACTACAATAGAATATGATATTTGGATCATACATTAAATACGACTTGCATTGCGAGTATCTAAAAAAATCGCACTAAGAGTTCTTTTCCGATTAGGTCTTATTTTCGTAAAAATGCGTAAAATTCAGAAATATTTCCTGTCTTCATTTATAAAAGAGTATAAAGAAATAAAGTATTATCTTCTATTAAATGTAAAATTTTTTATATTTTAAAGTAACAAGTTCTCTTTTGCAGATTGTTATAAAAAAGTGTTAAAGCCTGGACTTAAGAAACCGTGGGATGAAATAGATTTTACAAGTAAACTTAAAAAAACTGTCCATTTAATAGCCTCTTGGTGACTTACTAAACTTAAAGCTAACAGCTAATAATAAGTTTGGAGTAAATGCTCGTTTTTGCGATACAAATTAATCGATTGTTCAGATTTTTGCATGTTCAGGTTCTTTTAAGATCTCGCTCGATCGTAGAAAAATTAATTGCTTCATAATATAAATAAATCTTTGTTTTAATACACTAGTTTTTATGACTTCACAATTGACACAAAGTCCCTTTACAGGCTATTTAGCAAATTCTGGAAATCTTTGTAATTTTTCAAAAATTCTGTAAAACATTTATCTGAAATATTTTAAATATAAAATACATATTTTATTTTCTTTCCACTTCGTTTTTAAATGTGAACTTTTAGCAAATTTTTATATATTAATTTATTTTTTTATCATTTATTTAATCTTTCAGCTACTTCTGTGAGATAATTCAAAGTAGTATGGACGAAATTTTTATGGTTTATAATTATGTTTTTTCATAATTCTAAAATGTCAAAGGAGAATAGATGCAATATTTCGATTTAAAAGAAGCATTAAAAATATTTAGTTGTTAGTTTGTTTAAAGGTATCCTCAAAATGATAAGAAATTGCTTTAAGTGTTTAAAGTTTTTTGAAAATGATTATTTTTCTGCACTTAGTCATTTGAGAGAAAACAAACATTAACTCTATATTTTTTATAAATCAAATTCATAGGTATTTAAATTTTTAAATAAGATTATTCTACGAGATTAAATGCAATTTTAAAGACATATTTTAGCAAACCTCTTGAAAGATAAGTTTTCTCTGATATTTAATACCATGATGCATTCTGTTCTGTGATTTAGTTGTCATCCTAATTTGACTAAGAATTCAAGCCCTTAGATTTTTTATCCGGAAAAAATAACTGAAGTTATAAATAGTTAGTTAAAAATAACTGAAGGAATAACTTTCTTAAAAGAGCAACAATTCACTGCAAAAGTTTGAGTTATCAAAAATTGCATAATATTAATTATAAAATGAAGTTAGACAACAAATAAATGTTAAAAAAACCGTTTTAAGAGTCAAATTGCAACAAACATAAAAACTCTCATTTTTCTGTTAATTATATGTACTATCCTAATTAATTCAAATACCATATCATAATTATATTAAAATCATTACTTTCAGGATTATCGAGCGTCCAATTTTCATTGTATTGTCATTGGCTTAAGTAATCAGTTATTCGTCGGGAATATTGGTTAAAATTGAATTCAGATGAATCGTTTAGGTAAACTTCATGCCCATGATTATGCCAAACTGTATGACATTAACGCCATGTTATTTTAATTTTTTTTTATCATATACATGAACTTTTCTAAAGGAGGCAGTCTTATAACATCATAGCGCTATTAAAAATTATAATAATTAATAATTTATATATAATTATTAATAATTATTTGATATAGAGCTACAGTTATCCGGTTCGTCAATCTTCTAAATTTCCCGATATTGTAACCTCACTTTTTTTATTTGTCTTGCAAATTATACGGGTATTAAAAATAATACTTCTTCCTTAGCTTCCAACAATGAAAGAAAATCACGCGATCAGATGCTGACAGAATAATAAAAAAAAAAAAAAAAAAAAAAAAACCGTTTTGAATTTCATGGCAGTAATGAAATTTATTGTTGGAAATTAGAAAAAAATATTTTTTTAAAAATTTTCAAACTTCAGAAAGAATTTGCACGACTGATAAATTGGTATCATTAAAAGAGGATTTTTAAAAATTTTGAAATGGCTTAAAATTTATTTTTGTGCAATAATAATTTTGAAGGTTATCGTGGGAAAACGCTACGATTCAGTTTAATTAATTAAATAGAATTCTAACTAAAATTTCAAAAAAAAATCGCACCTTGATGCATATTTACATCTTTCAAATTATATATGAGCCAAGTTTGCAGCACTAAAGCAAACGGTCTAGTCTATAAAGCGCCAACACACACATACCCTCATCCTTATGTAAATGTTTCAGATACTTTTAAATTTTAAAAAATGAGCTTGTATTTTATAAAAATAGAAAATCTCATTATGCAGAGAATCGATTCTAATTGTGACTGAATACATTATTCCTAAGCAGTGAGTCAGAGAAAAACATGTGCTTCCACTTTGCAAATTTCCTTAAATATATCTTATATATAAATATATCCTAGAATTATATCTTCTTTTATTTAAATCAAATAATGTATATTTAAAAAATTACAATGTCGAAAATTTTATAGAGTCCCTGGTTCTAATCTTGACAAACTAACATTTAAAAAAGTTTTACTCTTCTGTGAGCAAATTGATCGAATTATAAAGCTTTAAGTTTCTTTATTTTAAATGAGAAAATTTTACGAGTATTTCGAGAAAGTGCTGTGAATTAATTTGCAGATCTCTCTCAAGCCATCAGTTTGAAAAGGTCTAAATAGTATTCAAAGCTCTTTAACTCCGTTGGTTTTAGTAATTGAATAGAAATTTTTTTTAATGCCAGAGTTTCGAAAACATTTTCTATCACTAGTACAACTGGCAGAACTATATAAAGGACTTCGAAATTTTTCCAATAATTTATTTGATGAAAACAACATAAAATATAATTGTGTTATGTAGAGCAGTTTTTCAATTGGAAGTATTATGGTTGAGAAATCTCTATCTATCTTATGGTTGAGAAATTAACATCGAACCACGATTAGAATGAACACTCTGTGTGTTTCAATGCAAGGCATTCTAATTATCATTTTTTTAAAATATTTTTAGCTAGAATGGAAGTTTACAACAATGACAAAATAAAAAGAAGGAAAGGTTTACTGTCCACAGATAAAGACCAGGCGGACCTTACGAGACCATCTCTACATCGCAGTGATAATCAGACATCAATTGAAAAGAAACAGAATAGTCCAAACTCCAGCAGAGAACGTATTTTTAAGACTGAAGAAAAACAGCCCATCCGCAACTCCAGTAAAACATCTATGAAGAAGACTGAAATAATAAAACCACTTGCAAAAGAAACTTACCTCGATTTTCCTAGACTTAATGATCAACATAAGATTGACCAGGTGGGTCTTGCGAGACCATCTCTACATCGCAGAGATAATCAGACATCAATTGAAAAGAAACAGATTAGTCCAAACTCCAGCAGAGAACGCATTTTTAAGCCTGAAGAAAAACAGCCCATTCGCAACTCCAGTAAAACATCTATGAAGAAGACTGAAATAATAAAACCATTTGCAAAAGAAACTTACCTCGATTTTCCTGGACTTAAAGATCAACATAAGATTGAAAATAAAACTTATCAAACGGCATATGCTGATGCTGGTACATATGTGTGTTTTGATTCAGAAGATAGTTCAGATGAATCCACATTTGTCTTTCTAGATTATTAAATAATAAGCAACTCGAACAGAATGTTCTTTTGCTTGTGAAATAAATATTAGAATTCCATAATTGAGATTAATTGATTATTTCTTTATAAATCTTCATGGCATTCCATAGACATCTTATTCATTTCGGTCTTTTACATTATGTTTTAAATTCCAAATAAACGTTTTGAATGATTTTTTTATGAAAAACGTTCTAAAATAAAAAACAATTCATATTGCCTATTATATAAGGTATTTCTTAATTAAGCGAAGAACAAAGTTTTTTTTTCTTGACATGGACAACATTAGTTAGTGGTAATTCGTACAAGCGTTCTCTTTTTTTAATCTGTGTCAAATTATTTCATTAAAGAAACCAAGAAATCAAATTATACAAAAGAGATGTAATTGATGTTAAGTACAATCATCATTCCCAAAGAATCAACCGGTTACCAAACGCGGCTAATAAACAATGGGCTAAATAGGAGCAGCTTTTAATTTCAATTACAAATTTCGAAGTAATTAAAAAAGCGATAAATATTACACAATCATGCCGCTAAGCATCTAATTTAAATTAATGATGAATTTAGATCCTATCTGATAATATTATTAAAAAAGAAATATAAATAAACTTGGTATTTGGAATCCTTTGAGACAAATAGAAACAATAATGAACATTTTATATAATATATTTTTTTCAATTTCCTGCTCTGAAGGATTAATAGAAACATGTGTAATTCATCATTAAATTCAAAGAAATATAAAAGCATGTCTACCAATTGGATTTTTTTTTATTTATTAAAACTAGATATCTGTTGTGAAATAACGTATCAAATCGTTTAAAATGCATATGGTACGAAATTAATACATTGCAACACTAACACCTTTAATTAGCAAAATTACATTTTTAGATCCGAAATATGTACTATTGATTAATAATTTTGAAACAACTCTCCTCTACTAAAAATAACTCCACATATGTTAAATTTACATATTATTGCTTTTTCGTATAGTAAAATATTATTATTATTATCTCGTATATTACATATGATTTCTTTCGAGAAAGTATAGAAATTGTATAGGACTCGATAATTTTGACGAATCTCCACATTTTAGACCTCTCAGAGTTCGAACAACACAGTTTTGGAAAATGTCTGTCTGTCTGTGATAAAGAAAATTCAAAAACGATTTGAGCTAGACAGTTGAAATTTGGTATACGGTGTTTATACCAAATTTTATCTATCCGGGTGTTCAAATATAAGTTAACACGATAAGTGCAAAACGAAGATAGCTATATAGATAAGATTCGGTACACAGATTTAACTTCTATAGCGGAAACACTTGTCAAATTTTGAACCAAATCCAACAAAAGTTTGATTGTCTGTCGGTCTGTATTTTCAGAATCATGTAAACGTGCTAATTCAAAAATGCAATAACATAAATATATCATATTTAGTGCAGAATTTTTTTACCACAAGTGCAGTTTTGTCCCAAATCTTTGTTTCAGCCGATTATGAAAAACGTGTCTAAAGCACAAATTAGATTTTCGGACACTATTAACTGCATACCAAAATTAATCGCCAAAAAATCTTTCCAAGAATGACAAAATAGATTCAGTAAAAATACTACATTCATGCCAAAACTAAATATTTCGTAACTATTGTACGTCAATGCTATGCAAGGCGTTCTCTTGCATGACAAGTTTATTAGAGTGTACGAAAAAGTTTGGAGGAGGCCATTCCAGTTGGTTTTTATTTCATATAATGAAATGCTATCAGATATTAATTCGTCAATTCTTTTCAACGTGCTTTCTCAATGTCTAGGCATAGAATTATGCTAGATTGTTATTAACATTGTATTTGAAAAAAAATTTCTCTTATTTTCAGAAAAACAAATTTATTTACTCCTATTTAAAAAGCTACATTGTTTACAAATTCATTATTTTTGATGAGGATTTATGGATTTTCCGATTTTTAAAGTTTTTGATGGTTTGATTAGATTTTTTTTCAGTCCTCAAATTTTAAAGGCATATCAAAAAATTGTATAGTAGATTGAGGAATGATGACGATGTCAAATACTGACCATTTATAATAAATTCATTTTTTTTAGGAATATCGGTTTCTTTACATATACAGTTGGGATATCTTTTTTTATATTGTGCACTGTTAAATAAATTTTTATGCTAATACAAACAACATTATATTCTATTTTTAAAAAATGAAGGAAAAATGTAATATTCACCCATTAATGTAAATACATGAATTTTGACTTTGGGACAAAATGGCAGTTCTGATAAAAACTGAATATATGTTTATTCTTAGTAAATATAATATTGAGCACTAATTAATTAAACATTGTTAAGTATGTTTTCTAGGGCAGTACTGATAAAAGTGTTATTGTGTTCAAAACTCTAACTATATTAAATTAATATAATTCAAAATTGATATTTTTCTTTCGATCAAAAAGTTTACTCAAATTTCTCTTGAGAGTCATTATGCGTAGCTTTTGTAACAATTTATCCTAGTTTCTTCATGGAGAGCTAAAATAAATCTCACAAAAGGCAGGAATTTCACTGAATTTCCTTTAGGAAGTTTCAATTCATGTAAGCAGTGTTTGAAAACAAATTTTAAATTTTTAAACTCACCTCTTTTACTCTTCCTTCAAGAAATAATAGCTTTTTCAAATCCTAATATCTTGCTTTTGTTGCTTTAGATGCTTTTATGTTTTGCCCCAAACACGAAATTGTTAGAATATTATTTGTAAGTCTATGTCATTTGCAGTATGATTTGAAACAATTTATGGATCATGTTTATCCAGAAAATTGCACAAAATATGTAATAATTGATATAAATACCAATTAGAAAACAATAAAAATCACTTGAAGCAAGATAACTACGTAGGTCATCAACCATACTTCGTTCATTTTACGGTAATTAAAATTGTTCAAAGACTTTGTTAGTAAGATTAATTTAAATTTTTTAATAAGATTAACAAAAATAGGATATAAATAAAAAGTGATTATAAAAAGAGCATTGTCTAATCTAATCATGCATAATAAAGAATAACCAAATATCAATTCAACGAGATCCTACATTGCACATTTTGAAAATTACAGTACGTTAGCCAAAATACATGAATATCTTATAACAAATAATGAAATGACCGCCGAAATTTTTCTGTTATTTTTAATTCTAGCGGTGCGGAGTACCAACATTATCCGTAAGTCGGTGTATCGTATTTGAATAATACGAACATAAACTAAGTCATTCGTTTATCTTGTCTTGCTTATCAACTTGCTGTAGTCTTTCTTGTTAATCAAAACAAAATGAAAATGTTAAAAAGAAAACTGCTATTTCATTAAGGAATACTATAGGTTAATTTATTGGTATTAATATAAAATATTTCTCGTCGTTGTTTATAAATAAAATTCGAAATGAACAAAGCACATTCGCACATAAAAATTCAATGGCATTTTACAAATTAAAAAAAAAAGCAACAGGTAACTCTGCTGTCAACCTAACAGATATTTTTCTTGTCTTATTAGATTCTTGGGTATCAATGTTAAATATTAATTATATAAAATTCCTAATTCTTTTCATTACAGAATACTTTTTTAAATTATAAAAATATTTGTGAAGTTATCAAGAAACCCATTTTAATGATTGTGCAATGGAGAGTAAGCTTTGTTTGTGATACACTTAAATATTTAGCAACAAGAAATCTTACTTTTTTCCATTTAAAACGCATTTAAACAAGCAAATACGCAAATAGATTTTTATTATTCTATAATTCAAATACCTATTTTATTACCACGAATTTTTTAAAATTATTATTTTAATATATTTTTATCTATGACGAAAATCTTTTGGTTTTCAATTATTTAATTACATGAATTTTTATTGTTTTATTTATATCTTGCTAGAAAAACTCAGTAGTTATAAATTTTTTCAATTATTATTTTAATATATTTTTATCTTTGACAAAAATCTTTTGGTTTTCAATTATTTAATTTACGGGGATTTTTACTGTGCTCTTAAAGCTGTACGAAAAACTTGGTAATAAAAAAAAAAAACGTAAAATCGTCTGGCATTCTTAGCAGTATTTAATCAGAATTATTCCAGTTCTTTTACACTATCGTTCGTTATTTTCATCACAAAGAAAAAATTATGGATAATTCTAAAAAATGGGGAATGGCAGAGTTGACTCTGAGGAATATTAGAAATAAATTATGGCTTAACATGAGATTATTACTTGTAATTACTGCAATCGCCATCCTGTTTTCTCCTGCTGTAGCCATCATATGTGTAAGTTTTTTTACTATTCATCTAGGTAATTAAATTATTAAAATGTATATTTTTCTAAATTTGCACAAATCTCTTACTTTTAATGCTACAGTGAAATAAAAATTCTTTGATGTATTTAAAAATAATTTTTTCTCTAATGTTGAAAATTTTTTGAATTTTTCTTAATTTTGCAATTCTAAATATCGTATAAAAATTACTAAATATATATATTTGACAATCTTTTATATTTAAATTCATTTGTGACGAACAATGTCACAGTTATTTGTTAATTCATAAGATCCAGAATATTTTGAAAATTATGTGGTATAATTCAGGATACAACTAAAGAACCTTAGGATTAAGATATAAATAATATAAAGTTAAATCGTATAATATAAAATCGCATAGTAAATAAAAGTAGATACTAATTCTCTTACAAGTAGTCAGAATATGAATGACATGAAAAAAGTCTTTACGACATTTCTCTATCTTGGCAAATTGCTAAAAACTCTTTCTTGGATTTTTTTAATTATTATTATACCTTACCTATCCTTGAAAAACATGTCGATTTTATGATAAGTAAGAATACATAGTTTAAAGTGCTCATAATTCTTATCTCAAATATTTTAAATTTCTCGAAAATGCATTGCGTTATATTATTAAAAGCAATACAGCTTTGATTTATTTTACTCTGAAAAACCTATAACGATTAAATCCAAAGTAATTTTAAGCCCAAATTATGATTCTTCTATTTTTGAAATTCTTTTCTAAAATCTATATTTTTTAATTAAAACAAATTTGTAAATTCTGAATTAAATTAAATTTTTAATTTTATTTTATAAAAAAGCCTTGTTCAAGTTTTAAGATCTAAATCAAAATGCTTGTGAATGTTAGAAGAATGTTCATTTAGAAAACTTATTATTTCTTTCAATGTTAAATATGCAAATATTTTTAATGAACTTAGAGTTCTGGTTTCTGAAACAGGAAATGGTTTTGATATAATTCATGTAAATTAATAAATTAGTCTGCGAAAGATTTAAATTAAATATCCTCATCAGGTTGGTATAATTTTTTAAAATAGACAACAAAGAGATATCTATGTAAATCCTTGCAATTTTTTTGTTGAATTTCTGATATCAGAATGGATGTTGTGACTTTCGTAATAATACAAATACTAGTCGCTTTTAATTAATTTAATTGTGTTTGATTTTCAAATTTATTTCTTTTGCAGTTCTTTATACTTGCAAGAATTCAATTTAGCCATCTTATCTTTCATAGTTTTGCGATTTACGTTTCGTTGCTTATTATTGTATATATAGAGATGATTATGCTTATCCGGAATTCCAAATTTTCTGCTTTTCAAAATCCTGATTTTTTTTTACTGATGTTGACTAACTTTCTCAAATCTTGTTTTATTACACAATATTTTGTTATGATCATTAAATTGGGATTTTTTTCAAACTATAACTCCAAACGTGGCAATTCAGCAGCTACATTTGTAACCCTAAAAAACGAAAATTGAATGTTGTTCAACGGAATTTTATCTTTTTCCGGCACTATCCAATATTTCATGATTTAAATTTTTTTGAAATAAAATTTAAACTTATAATAAATAATAAATAAAAACATATACTTAATTTTTATTGAATCCATATGGAAAAGTTATTTATAATGAAGAGATTCTTATGCAGTGCTGGAAAGGTTAAATTAAAAGCCATTATCTTGATCAAACTGAACTTTCATTCTCTTCCTACGAAAAAAACAAACAAAGCAATTTCCGAAACTACCTCCCCTCCCAAAAAATAATCTAAATTTGGCAATTATTAGAAAAAAACTGTTGAAAAAACAAAATGTTGCGTAGTATATTGAAATGATGCAGTAAATAATTATTTTCAAAGTTGTACTTTTTTTTTTTTTTTTTTTTTTTTTGCCAAACGAAATTGTTTGAAAATATGAAAGCCATAAAATTATTATAAATATGCCCATTTATGAAATATATGGTTTTTCATAATTTTTTCAAAATTGTTCTTTTTTTTTTTTTGTCTTACTAATAAAATTCTTTTAAAATATGCATGCATGAATGAGCATCACATTAGATTTTGAACTATTAAAATTATGTCGGAATTTTATTCCAGGAATTTTGATAAAGACTCGCAATTACCCTTTCCCCCTATATATATGAAATTTCCTAAAGAAATCAAGTAATATAAAGTTCTAGTTACATGAAAATTGAAACTGCCCGAGATATCTAACTTGATGTGCATAGCGTATATTTACATTTTAAAAAAATTATTGAAGGCGAATATCTGCAGTTAGGTTTTTTTTTATATTCAATCAAGAATATTAAGAAATTTTACTAATTCTTTACGAAAATTTTTCAAGCCTTCTAATAATTGCATGCAACAAGTCGAGCCAACAAAACATTTCCAGGCATATTCTTTCAAACATCGGTTAATCGACATATTGTCGGAAATCTGTAATCTGTTATTGAATTTAAAAGTGGACTTCGATTGTATGCAATCCGAAATTTACGCTTTTTACATCGCTGTTCGATATGAAAGATGATGTTACAGTGCGTTGCGAATCGGTTTTCTCATAAATTATTAAACTCTATAACCCTCATTTCATGTAGTGAAACCATGCTTAAACGAGAATGACATTATCAATGACTTTATATCACAGGTTATCCGATTTTTAAAGGAAAAAAAATTATTATATTGATATTTGGTGTTGAATAAAAAAATGGAAGTGCATAGTTGTTTTGTTATTTAGAATACATTTAAAAATGAAAAGATACTTTTATATTATCCCGTATAATATTAATTATAATTTCACAAAATTTGAATTTCGGAGTCTTTTTCCATTTGTAAAACTGCATGTGCTAATCACATTTATCTGAACCACAGTTTTATTTATTGTTATTGTGTTATTACAGAATGTAATAACACAAGGAAAGTAAATATGTTCAGTATTTGAATTGCAAAGCTTTTTAAGCACTGGAACAACATTCTTACTTCTGAAAAGATGATTCTGATCTTAGGACTGAAGTCAGCCTGATTTGTAATGAAATTTGTTATGTTTCAGATTATTATTCAACAACTTAGAAAAATCCTTATGCTTTTGGAAACTCATGATACAATTGAAGGTGAGTGCTTTATTACCGTCATTTTTTAAATAGGAATTTTCCTTTGCTACCTTTCTCATGTATCATGTATATTATATTGAATGCTATTTATAAATAATGGTTAAAAATGTTTTTTTGGCAACGCACTAGATAAATACGATAATTAAAATTGAGTATTATATTAGCCTATAATATGACTGACTACGCATATGCTAAAATACTTTCCATTAATATGGTTCTATATTATTTATTTCTATAATGTATAGTAGAAAATTAAGAATGTAAGAGGTGCTTTTTTTCTTTTGATCGATTATATGTACTTTCATATAATAAACAATTTTGATGTAAAATCTAACTCACCCATGTAATTTATTCCACTATGAAAGTATTGAGTTCTCTCTTTTTATCATCAACAATAGCGGAAATGAACCCGATTGAATATTAGTAGCAACAATGAAATAATTCGAGTTTCATTTCAGCAATGAAATGTATCGTAATAAATACTCTTAGAATATTTTTTTTAAAATAATTGGCTAAATACGGAAAAGCAATTATACGGAAAAAATGCTTTGGTTGAAAAAATATATTTTTTTAAATTTTAAGATGACGTAAAAACAAATTTTTATGTTGCAATATTTTTGACAGTTACCGTAGAAAGACGCCGAAATTTTGTCTAATTTTTAATTGATTAAATTTCTAATTAAAATTTCAAAAAAAAACACCTCCAAACTGCACATTTTCATATGCCAAAATATGTTTGTGTCAAGTTTGACAGTTCTTGCTGAAATGGTCTGTCTGCAGAGTGCCAAAACACATAGCATATTGCATTTATCTTTGTAATTAGTACAAAGGAACTGATAAGTTTAAACTTGTTGATTGTCTATATGTAACTGTTGAGCGTGACGGCACTCAGTTTAGAGTAGAGCTCACTATCGCACTATAGTCTTAGCCCTTTTGTTGTCCTGCATGGTAGGTTGCAGGAACATGATTATACAGTATTCTGACTATCTTCATCCAATGTTGCAAACTATGCTTCCTGATAAATGATATACGTACCAAGACAATAATGCTCCCATTCACACTGCCGAATAACCAAGACTGTTTAAATGAACATGATGATAATGTACAACATCTCATATGGCTCTCTGTCTTAATATAATCGAACTTTTGGAAGATGTTTTGAAGGACAAACTATGTAGTCGCTTTCTATCTTTATGGTCAGTATGGCTATAGATACATACCCTGTCACTGTCGTGTAAGACTTGTTTTTATCCATTTAACATCTGAAACAAAGTTCAATAATTCATATGAAAGAAGGATTATAAGTATATTAATAAAATTTTTTTGTCTATTTTAGTTATATTCATATTATTTTATCTAATTCCTGTACTTAATGCCACGCATCTAACTATTTGCGTTTTGGTGTCATCGTGTTCATATTGACATGGATGTATGGATAGGCATGATCAGACAGCCATCTCATTAAAGGATTTCATCTGAAGATAGATAGACATCTTCAAATTCAGTGAAAAGACCATACACTAAATCGCATGCTTGCAGGCCGTTTTACTTTTTAAATATCATGCACATAGACCAACATAATTCCAAAAATATGTTTTGGAGAATGCTAAAATCGAAAATAGATATTTTGGAGGATCTCTTCTTCTAATGTTGGATTTGGTTCATTGTTAGTTACAGATATGTAATTTACATTTAAGCATAAAACTCTGTACCAAATGTTTTCCATCTAATTCATCATGTTTTTGAATTATTATGTTCCCGTGTACACAGAGACGCAAACATTATTTAAAAGTATTTTTTCTGTCTCAAGAAAATCTGACACGATCAGATTCATAAAAATTTCTGGTGATGATGTTTATAACAATTTAATTGAGACATGATTTAAATATTAGTTTATACAATATGCATTTCAGCAGTCGTAGTGCCTGATATCAAATCGGAAGGTATACATTACAATTATACTTTTTTTTACAATATAATACTTTCTGATGATTATTTTGCATATAAGGAAGTAAAAAAAAAATCAAATGCAGCTAGAATAAGAATTTTTCCATAAGTTTTCAATTTACAGCGTGTCGAAAATGAAAATGAAGTTGCCAATAGAGTTCTATTGTTTCTCCTTGAAGAATGTTTGGAAAGTATCAATTTATTTTCTTAGTCAAACTTAAGCAAATTTAAAATGCTTCCATCTTTTTAATACAGAGCATTAAATTCTTAATTTTTTTCAATTAATTGATTTTTAATGTTTGAAAGATAAAGAAATTTATCTAAAATAAAAATTCTTAAATTGCAGATTACGAACATTTCCATAGTTCCTTCTTAGCGTTTGTAAAAATCTTCTTACCAAGAAAAGTTTCATTAATATTTTTGTATTTTTTAAAATTTTAGTTATTTTATTCCTCATTAATTACTGATTTATACTTTTTTTTTTATTTTGATACTTCGCGGTTACGTGATAATTTCTTATAAAGTACGGATTGTGACAATATTTTTCCATCTTCTAAGGAACAAAGTGGGTAAATTTCCCAAAATTTTTTATGCATTTTCTTTTTAGAACAAACAATTTACAATTTTCTTCATATAAAATATATTTTTATTTTCATACTTTATTTTTAACAGTCTTTTAATATTTAATATGACTTAATATCAATAAATGCGTTTCCTATGTAACTACCTCAAGTGCTCAAAAACTTTTTTTGGATTGTTTCAAACTATTTCTTGAAGAAATCAGTCTTTATAAATTAAATGTATCACATTTCACTTCGGATTTAAAATAGCTTTAGAAGAGGGACAAATACAATGTTGTTTTTTTAAATAATATAAAATACTTATTTATTTATTTTACGAATGTAGATATCGCAAAATTTCTGAAGTGTCTGAATATTTTAGGAAATAATTGTGACAATGCACTGGCTATGTAAAACAAAAATTGAAAACATTCCAAATTATTACAATTAAATTTTTGAATTGTTTCAAGAAATTGATACATTTTAAAAGCTAATTGGCCAATCCCTCGACATTTCATTTTTTCTATTAATTATTAGTTTACATATATTCTTCTGAGAATATGTTTCCGCTCTGATTGATTCATTTGAGAATCTTTAAGACTGATAAATGTCTACAAATGATTTAATTCAAAAATTTGAGGTTACCTCAGTCTGGTATGCACGAATTTCGTTTATCAGATTTTTTCAAGAAATTCATTATTATTAAGCTGTAAAACTTGTTTTACATAATTTTTTCGATAACTTACTTATTATATTACATTAATATATATTTTGCAAAAAAAGTAACTAAATTATATGATTTCAATTATATATTTATTTAGCAAAAAAAGTTTGAAATTTTTTATTTCATTAATCAATGGTGAATTAAGGATTATTACTACATTAGAAGCTTTTATGTTTTGTCATTTCATTAAAAATAATAAGGCTATTTGTGAACATTGAAATTTTAAAAAGTGAGTTTTATAGAGTTCTTTTAAATAAGAAAAAAGTTGCATTCTTATTATTCCTCTTTATATTTGTTCATTTACAAAAATATTTATTATTGTCCCCTCTCCCCTTTTTTTAGCGAGAATGGAATCCGCTATCGAAAAGGAGCGAAGGAAAAGACAGAAAGTATCTCGGCCTGTATACAAAAAGCAAATACGCTTTAAGTCATTATCGATACTCACAAAAAATGGTACATCAACTGAACAGAAACCAAATAACCCCAATCCCTGCGGAATTTTACGAAAAAAGGCAGAAGAGCAGCCCAGTCACAACTTCAGTGAAGCACCAGCGAAGACGACTGAAATTATCAAAACATCTGCAAGAAAAACTTCTGTCAGTATTTCATCAGCGAATATAGAATCCCGTATCGAAATGGAAAGAGGAAAAAGAAACAAAGAATCTTTGCCTGCATACAAAAAGCAAGAAAGCCTTAAGTCATCATCGACGCTCACAAAAAAAAGTACATCAACTGAACAGAAACCAAATGACGCCAATTCCAGCGGAATTTTACGAAAAAAAGCAGAAGACCAGCCCAATCATAACTCATGCGGAGCACTTACAAAGAAGACTGAAATCATCAAAACATATGCAAGAAAAAGTTCTGTCAGTATTCCGTCAGCAAGAATAGAATCCTCATCCTCTAACGAAATGGAAAAGAAACAAAATAACTCTAATTCATGCAAAATTTTAGTGAAAAAAGCAGAAGAAAACCGACCTAATGACAACTCCTGCGAAGCACCTACGAAGACTGAAATCATAAATACATCTGTAAAAAAAAGTTGTTCTGTCGGTATTCCATCAGTAAATATCGTACCATTGACTGTTGATGTAAATTCTCAAATAAGGTATATTGATGAAAGTTTCGAATCAGAAAACAGCTCGGATGAATCCGACTTTGTCTTTTTGGATTATTAAATAAGTAGTAATTACTTAAACGCAATAATTTATTTGCATTTTTTAGCAAATAAATGTTAAAATTTCTCAAAAGTGATTTGTTTATTTCTTTTTAAATTTCCACCTTGGTTTACAGCCTACACAATCATTTATAATAATTCTTTTACTGAATTTCAAATAAACAAGAATTTGAAAGATCTGTTTGAAACAAGATTCTAAAATTCTAAAAAATATATGGTTACCTCCCATTATTTAACGCCTCAAAGCATAAATTATATTATAAATACTATTATATATAATTAGTATAAATATATTTTGCTAATATAATATTCATAAATTGTTATGAATATTATATTAGTCGACTGAAGTTCAGATGAGAAATGTTCTGCCAGTTTTGCATCAATTTTTTAAAGTTGTTTCCATAGATATAAATTTAATTTCTTTAAAATTTTAATTAATAAAATTAAATAATAATTTAAATTATAAATTTTTTAATAATTTAAACTTTAAATTTTTAATATTAAATAATTTAATTTCTTATTCAGAAGATGAGTTGGGCAAGGATTACATAGATTTTTTTCATATACTTTACATTTAGTATTATAACAGTTTTCAACTTATGATTATTGCTTATTATATGATGGATATTACAATTCATATTTACTTCCAGAACACATATTGATCTTATCGTCGTTTTAATTAATAGTTTGACCGAATTTGAAAGAATCATATTTTAATAGTTTTGATGCAGATTATGTTTTTAAAAAGAATTGCAAATGAAAGATACAGTGTAATAAGATATACTATAATATGAGATTTAGATTTTTTCATATATATATATATTGTATATGTATAATTGCCATATTACTTAATAACTATACAGTAACTTGTATTTGAGCAAATATCCTTTCAAAAATACTAGCAGGATTGATAACAAGCAATTAACGGCTAAATAATATCACGATTTTATTATTTTTGGAGAAATTTTTCATTTTTCTTCCGTTTGTAATTCCTAAACCGATTCCTATGCGGGAAATTTTAATATGCAAGAATTTTGTGATATTGTATTTAAAATTATCATGGTGTCGAATTCTGTAAATTTAAATTGTTACATCGACAATTGTAAATTTACACGTAATTGTAAAATCAACGATTTTTCTATTGAATTTAATTATTATTATTATTATTGCCATTCACAGACTGCATTTATTTAGTTTCATTCCGTTAATTAAATTTTGCAGTCATGCTTCCAAAAGGAAAATTATTTTATACTCTCTTCCAGTATTATTTTTATGTTTTGCTTCCAGTCTAGACTTTTAGTGAATATTTAATGCCAGTAGCTTTCATCTGGAATATCGTTTGTGTTTGATGCTTAACTTAATATTTATAGAATATTCAACATTTTAAAATTTCATATATAGTTAAAAATACAAGTAATGATTTTTTAGTTGACTTGCACTTGATCGGTTTTCTTGCGCTCATGAAACTTTTTAATGGAACCAAATCTCACGAAACTTGTGACTGTCGATATTATGTAATATCTAAGATATACGTCGCCTTACGCTTTGCTGCAGTTTTCCTTAATTATTCTTCGTGTGCTATTGATTCTTATAAATTAATGCCATACAGTTGATATATATGATAATTTATACAACAGCATGCTAGCTGGATTGGAATATGCTGATAAAAAAATGAAAGAACAGTAAGTACAATTAACATATTAATTATATATAATTAACATATTAATTATAATTAACTTATAGGATTTATTAAGGATTTATTCTTTAATATACTCAATACTTTACTGAGTTATGTTTATAAATTCCATAAAAAAGGTGAATGAAATAAAATCAAAAAGCAAAAATTCAGCAAGGTATTGCTAAAGAATCTAAAAATATGAATGGAATTTTCATACCTTGCCTTTCAACAATGTAAGAAAAATAAACAATTAAATATTTGTAAAAGCAATTCAAAGGGTTTAAGTGGCATTGCTGTACTAGAAATTATTTATATAAATTTGAATTTTTTTTTTTTTTTTGATTTCAAAACGGAAGAAAAAATTTTTATTTTAGAAGAGTGCAAGATTTTTTTTTGTTTGATTATATTTATGGAAATTACCAACGAAAAATTTTAAAATATTGCTTAATTTTTAATTAAATAAAATTTCTATGATTTGGTTCTGACCCTATTAGCACAAGATATCGCACGATGTTGTTCAACATTTTGAATGCGGACCAACATCCTCTAGAAGTCGTAGCAATATTGTTGGGCATTTTGTGCTAATGAAGGAGGTTGATATTCTCATTTTCCAAACTTACTCACACATGTACATAGTCCTTCATTGCCTTTACTAATAATAAAGATGGAAGTGTTTGTATGTGTTGTTGGAGCTCCACCAATCCATCATTTCAACTACAACTACCAAATTTGGTTCTTAATAGTTTAGAGATCATGAATGTGCACCTCAGAGAATTAAAAAAAAAATTTATTAGAAATTTAAATAATTGAAAGTTAAGCTGAACTTTGACGCTTCGACGCGATAATTTCTGAAAATATTCTTACATAAAAATTAATTTTACACCATTTCAAAATTTAAAAAATTGTCTTTTTAATGATATCAATTTTTAGTAGTAAAAAATTTCCTCAATTTTGGAAATTTTTTAAAAATAAATAAATAAATATTTTTTTATTTATTTTCAATTATAGATTACATCGTTGCCTTCAAATTCAATTGTTCATCAAATATTTGTTCGCTTGATTTTCTTTCATTGTTGAAAGTTAGGGAGGAAAAATTCTGTTTAATATTTGTGTACTTTAATACAAGATAAATAAAAAAGTGAAATTTTTCAATACCGCGAAATTTATACAAGAGATAAACCAGCATTTTCGTAGAGATATGATGTTATTATGGGACTGGCTTACATTAGAAAAAAAATCATGGACATATTGAACAGAACGTTTATAAGAAAATTAATATAACACGGCTTCAATTTTTGACACTTTGTTGGATCATGAACATGAAATTACGTCAGAATGATTTAAATGAAATGAAATTTTATTAATATTTCCAAAGAGCCAACAGCTGGCCAAGGGAATTAAAAAAATCTTAATAAATAAAATCTTAAAATGGGAATTAAATTAAAATTAAATTATTAAAAAATTAAATTATTAAGGAATTAAAATAAAATCTTAAAATGGGAATTAAGAGAAGAAATAAAGTTGAAATGGTTTGACAGATGGTATATGTCCAAAAACGGAAGAGCAACTTTCAATTTTATTCCTAATCCAGAAATAAAAATAAGAAGATACCATCCACTGATAATTCAAATTATATCAGGACATGGGAGATTTCCTGCATATTTCCAAAAATTTGGAAGAATGCAGGAAAATAAATGCATTTGTGGAGGAATCGGTACTGTTTACCACTATTTAAAGGAATGTATTGAAATCTCGGAGCTAAGAAAAAATCTGAAAATTATAAATAATAATGACTTAAGTACAGTACTGATGGTACCAGGTAATCTTAAAACTCTGAAGGATATGATGTCAAAAATTGTCAGTTTTTTACCATTTGAGAGTTTGTAGATAAGGAAGAAGGACAGCAATTGACCACTTTGTGACCAATTATCTCGAAGAGAATGTCAGTTTGACAAATCGGTCAATGCAAGGATGGACAATGCTAAAGATAGCAGTTGGCCACAATAAATTCTGTCGATACTGCTACGTTCAGTGGTGGCGGGGTGGTCGGCTGTACGTAAGAAGAGAAGAAGCTGACCAAGGGCGGTTAGTTAGTAAGGCAATAGAAACAATGTAAAAATATCGAAATAATAGTCTGCATTTTTCTCTAATTATTTGTCCCATAAGAAAATGCAAAGATCCGCCTAATAAATTGTAGTCAGTCTTAAGTAATAAAATATCTCCTATTTCCATGAAGTAATTGAATAGACATAGTTCTATTTAATCAAATCTCTGCTCTAACCTTTTCTGCAAAAGTAACCATGTCCCATTTGCGCAGATCGTTGTACGACATCTCCACGCTACTGTTCGATTTTTTTTAAACATTGTGAAGATATCGAAATAATATTATTGACATAAGGTGTCCTATTAGCACAAAACGCTGTATTTCTAGAAGTGCCTTCAGTGCCGGGGTGGTATTCAGAATATAGAAGGAATTCATGGAGAAATCATAGGATGTGTTGCACTGATTGGGTGTTCAAATAAAAAATCTGAGTCTAATCAATATAATAAAAAGTATGAGCTTCCTCATTAAATTACATAACTTTTTTATAACATCCTCAAAAGTCTAAAGATAAATCTTTTGTTTTCTTTTACTTTTGAAGATGGACTCACGAGTTAGCTTTTCACGAAACTGGTTCATTAATTTTACAAAAATAAAATGCAGATGGAAAGGAAGAGGAACTGTTGATAATCAACAAAGCATACCCATTAATCACTACATTTTCCCCTAAGAACGCAAACTGGCCTGCTCTCATACCTTTCTGCATCACTGGGAACTCCGGGAACAGTGAAAACTCAATATTTGAGCAGGACCAACATGTCAGTTAAGTTCAAAAGTCCAAATTTCGAATTCTTTTTAAATAGCGAGAGCAGCATTTGATCTGACTTCTTCAGTGAGAATCAAAAAAGTTTAAACACTTCCAAAGTTTCCCTGTTTCTAAAAGGATCGTAGGTCTTCGAGAGAATAAGAATACTAAGTTGTTAATATCGTATTAAACTGACATTGCTATCAAATTGCATCCTTCTTAACATTTTTGAAATAGCTTGATCCCTAAAAGTACCGGGAGCCTTCAATCAGTAACACAAGTAACTATCGAATATCGAAACCACCGAAACTCCGAAATTAAATATTTGTTTCATTTTATTTGCGTAATTTTGTTTGTAACCGTTGCGAGTAATCTTGTTCTTGTTTTATGTTTTCTTGTTTACATTTAAGTTGACGGTCATCGGTAATAATTGAACGGCAGAAGAAAATGACTTTAAGCAAATGTTTTTCTGTAACATTCCATTCAGCTTATATCATGCTATTTTACTATATTTCCAGTAACATTTGTATGGAACATTTTCTTTAAATCTGAAAATAAATCGCATCCTCATTTTCAAGCATCGGAAAGGATGAAAATTTATATTAAGTACTTAAGCATTATTTAATATTTTTTTAACATTTTATAATAGAATAAATATTTTAATAATGAAACATTAGCAAAAATTTTAATAATTAATTTCTTGTAGGTGATTGGGTATATATCCAACTAATATGATAGGTGCATTCATATTTATGCGTTTGAGGAATATGTTCTATGAATTGTGCGATCTCTTTCGAAGATGCAAGAGAGGTCTTGACAGCTATATGTCGTAAGTTTTATATTTCAGAGCTGCTTCTAAACATTTCGGCTGCAATAATTTTTCAAAACGGACGATAGGACAAATTTATTAATCTTCCCATGTAGTGTGAGATCAAGTGAAAATAGTGGTTTACCGAAGTATTTTTATAATGTATCATTCAGTCTTAATCAGAATATTACAATTTTATGGTATATATGTGATAATGATAAGTAATACATTTTTAATTATATAAATCTCCTATTAAAATATTTTACTTCATTAATTCGACTGTACAATCTTGCAAAAATATAAAATTAATTTTTTTTTTTTTTTTTTTTTTTGAGAATGCTACTATTTATTGTCTATTTTGAATAACGAAATATGAGTGAAAAATTTTGCATTTGCTTGTAACATTAATATTATTTTGTTTATTTGTAAAGGTAATCATGGCAAATTTATTAACCTCATCTTTGCTAAATTTATTAATATAGAGCATGTGCTTCATATTATTGAGATAAGTTTCAAATTTAATCTAAATTATATTTAGAAGCATGTGTATTCTGTTAAATGAGTGCAAATGCAGTTTAAAGTTATCGATTAAGGATAGTATTTCAGATAATTCCAAAATTAAGCTAAAGTTGTCGTTTCAGAACCTAAAAATAAATTAAGTATCCTAATTACAGTATGCAGTAAAATTTGTTTTTCTGTTAAATAATAAATATTTATCCAGTTAATTATTGGTGAAAGTATGTATAAAATAAAATCTGATTTTCTAATACATATTCTTTCCTTCCCTTTCATAAGTTGATATAAATTAGCATTTGCAACAATGAGGAAAATTAAAATATTAATGAGGTTTGATTGACAGTTGTGGAGTGATATGGGTAAAAGAGTGTGGATGTTGGCCAGTTTTATTAGCCTTTTTATAACCAGATAAGGATTCATTGATAACAATGTGTATTGACAAGCATACTTAGCAATAATACTAAGCCTTGGCTATTACTCAGCATTATCATGCCATAGAATAGAACTTTAGTTAAATTTTTTTTTTTTTTTTTAAATATCAATAAAATATGACTTAAAAACATTTCAAACAAATTTTTTATCGAAACATTTATTTTAGTTTTTGCAGATTTTTAAGCATTTATGACGATGTATGTAAGCTAAAGTTAAAAACTCAAATAAATAAATAAACACAGAAAAAAAAAAGAAAACGCTATAGAGATTATTATAACATTTACTATTAAAAAGTCAGTTTTTAACAAAGATATTTAATTCAGAAAACGGAATATCTTTGATATTTAAGTGTTGGGGCTTTTTTCTTTTCCCATCACATTTAATGTTCTTCCAAATCTTTTTAGGTTAAGAAAGGCTTTTTTGCTAGCACTTCTTGTATTTGGCTTGTTGCTTTATGTTGGACCTTCAGTTTTCCGATGGGTGAGGAAGAAGACTCCAATAATGATTGGTAATGTTTTCAAAAATAGTTTAAAATGCACAAAAATGAAACTTTTGTTTGTTAATTTGAAAATGGATATAGTAAATATGATTTATTTACTTAGCATATATATATGTTCATAAAAATTGTATTCTTATTTTGTTTCATTTCACAGCCAATATTTTTATATATGAGTGATTTTATGTCACTATAAAATTAGTGACATAAAGTGTATAAATTTTGAATTAAAAAAGCTGAATTATTTTGTGCCCATATATTTATAGTGGAATAAAGGTAATTCAAATGGATAAGATTCAATGCTTCACATGAACTTATTCAGATGATTTAATAATTTTGTAATCAATCTATTGATAACTTACAAACAAATGAAATTTGAAGAATATAACTTTATTAATTGAGAATATAATATTTATTATTCTAAATGATAGTTTTCCATTGATCTACAAGTTTGCCAATTCTATTTTATTAGAATTATCTTGTTTTTTTTCCTTGAAAAAAGATTATGAAGTACTTTCACACATCTTAGTGTCCAGATTTAAAAATTTTATCTTTTAAAATATTCTACAAAGATCAAAACAGTTAATAATTAGATGGCATACTATCATATAAGGGGCTCAACTCTTGAACTCTAGTAGTTTTTTTAGGCTTTGTTATGTAATATGTGGTTTGAATTGAAGAAAGATTACATCTTTTCTCCTTACCAGAACTGGGCATTTTTCTCAATGTTCCATCCAGTCTAGTGAAATGCTTACAATACTTCTCTGCCATGATTGTTTCACCACATTAAAGTACCTTAAAATTAATAATTCTGATGAAATTATTCATTTGTCTGAATAATTCTCCAAACACACAACTGTAATTTTAGAAGGTGCAGCACAGCCATTGTGACAAGTTCTGTATTTTCACCTGCTTTTTCCCATGTTCTTTTGTGCTGAACATTATTATATAAAAATCCACTTCTCATCAGTTGTTATCACACAATCTAAAAAAAGTTCTTTATTGTAACATGCAAGGAGAGAAATGGATGGTGTGGGAAAAAAAAGATTTAATTTGAACCTTGCAACTTGGGAATACACCCAAGCTTAAAAAAAAAAAAAAATGAAATGCTGTCTGCGTTCAGCTTCTCTACGATTTCTTTAGTTCTGTGGGGTGGGTTTCTTTCTCTAAAGCCCTCACTATATTTTCATCAATGTCAGAAGGCTGTTCTGGGTTTAATTGATCTTTCAGTGTAAAATCACCATTCCCAAATTTATGAAACCATATTTTCACAGTTTACAGAGCAGGCACATAGTTGAAATAAATATCCAAAATATTTATTTTATTTTTTATTCAGTTCCAACATTTTTGCCTTCCTGAAATTCATAAAGCATTATATAAGGAAAATGAACTTACATTGTTTATTTTTAAAAAGTTGCCATATTTAAAAATTATTGCATTTTATCAATATTCAATACTGTAGGGACAAAAGACACTTTTATGTTTCAAGTGCAAGAAACACACCATCTACATTTCCCTATAAATTACACTGTAACACCATTTATGAAAATCAAACATAAACATTTGGAATGACCTAATACTTAAAGTTAGAATTTTTGAAAAATGCAATTTAAAATATAATATTAAAATTAGATTTATTTAAGAAAATAATTATAGATAAATTTATGAAATTAAAAATTGTGTAAAAAAGGCATTGATTTAAAAAAGGAAAATCATTTTTTATTTAAAAAAATCATTTTCAAAAATAATACACATATTTAAAATCATCATGCATGATATTACATTTATGCACCAAATTTTATGCAAAATCATAGCATTAAAATATTTATGTAATATTTTGTAATTTTAAATAAATATTGAAAAACGAAATTTAATGTTCAAGGTATTGGAGAATTAAAATAGAAACCATTGAAAAGCCAGAAAATTAACCCTTATTGTGGCAAGACTGCTTTATTGAAGAAAAGCAAAAAAAAAAAAAAAAAAAAAAAAATGTATATAAATAGCTATACATTTTGTATAGCATCTCATTTTGTATAGTATACCATACATACAACTTTATAAAAATTATTTTATAGTGGTAGTATATTTTTATAAAGTTGTATGTATGGTATTTTTATAAAGTTGTATGTATGGTATACTATACAAAATGAACATAAGGGTTAAAGAAATATGTTTTAATTGATGTGTATTATTTTAAATACTAAAAAAAGATTTTAGCTAGAAACTGTTACAGATAGAATTCTCTAATTAAAAATTTCAAGTTCATTCAGAGCGAGAAATTGAAAACACATGCAAATGATGTAATTATTTGATCAAACAAATGAAGCCCCATATCTCATAGCACATTGCTACAATTATTTTGATGCAAGCTAACATTTACACTGAATAATTCTGTGTTTGAATTTTCTATTATTTTATTAAAAATGTCTTTATAATCACTAGACACAAATCATATTAAGATTATGCTGAAACTTGAAGAAAAAAAAAGCATTTTCACGTATTATTAGAAATTGGCATTTAAATGAAAAAATACGAGAATTGTAAAAATTTTATTAAAAAAATAGTTATAAAATCATATATTCAATGCCAAAAAAGGTTTACTAGAAACCTTATTAAAAAGTTAAAACATTAAATATTACATAAAATCTATATTTTTTATGCTTTTTTATTGATTCTCCACAAACCAGAATACATTCCATAAACATTGATCTTACTTCAGAGAATTTGTGATATGTTGTCAATTTAGGTTGGTTGATTGCTATATTTGGCATATTTACATATAATATTTTCTTGCTCATAAAAAAAATTGATGTTATATGTCAAAACTTATATATATGTATATATAATAAGTTTTGTGTGTGTGTAATATATATATATATATAATATGTGTGTGTAAGAATACTAATAAACTGCAACTATAAAAATAATTCCTGTTTCAGTAATTAAAAAAAAAGCTTCGTTGGTAATTTTTGCTGTATGAACTCTTCGTCAATAATTGCTCTTTAATATTAATAGGAAAATTCTAAATAGCATTTTCAATCCCTGTGAAGGATATTATATGTACCATAATTCTTGCAATTTAATAGCTTAGGGAAAGTTTTTTTTTATATATGATCACTATGCCTTTTAAATATTCTTGAATACGATTCTCATGCTTTTGCAAATCATCAGTCTATTTGAATAAAGCTCTATTTAATAAAGTAATAAAAGCCTGTCATTAAATGTTATTCTTTTTTTTTTTTTTATTTTTTAGTTAGAGATATTTGTATATGTCTATGATGCATTGAAACACACTTTGCATCACTCAATATTGATATGATCGTTGCACTGTCAGCTTCCATCATTAATTGTAGATGTGTTATGAAATAATGTAAATAAAAATATGGACAAATCTCTACTTACTTAAAGATCAGATGTATTTAAATACTCTTTCAAACAAAGAAAAAAATTGAAGTTTTTAAAAAAGTCATTTTTGTTGTTTAATATATATTTATGCTAATATTGATGTATTTCATATTTTAAACAGATCCTAATATTGGGTGCATTGCTTCAAACATGAATGCACTGATACGAGAATCCCAAACATTTGATGCAAGTATCTATCGTTCTTATGAGCCAGATGAACCATACTTTCTTCCTTTTGTTGGTAATATATTTAGAAATGTCCTTATAATTACATGAAATTGAATATACATATTTACAAATATAACTATATCTGACATTTAAAAATTGGATTTTAGATTTACCAAATTTTAATATTGTTTACCAAATTATTTTTCTTTAGTTTTATCAAAATAATTTAGCAATATAATTGAAGGATATTTTTCTTAATTTTTTAAGCCAGTGATTATGATATTAAAAAGGAAGATACTTGATTTTAAGTGAGATTTTTTTTAAAAGTTGGTTTCTTGATTTTTAAAATAAAGAAGAAAGAAAATTCTATTCTAAATTTCTTTAAATTTTGCCAATACCAATTACAATGAATTTTTATATAAATATTGTTTAATACTAATTAACTGCCAATATATTGTTTTAACTTAAATTTAAAATATGAGTTGAATTTTGATTTTAGGGAATGGAAAAATTGGTGTTCCTCTTGACAAAAAAGAAGAGTTATATGTCCATTATAAACGATATCTTTCAATCCCTATTAATTATCATCCAATTGTTCAAGTTGATATTCCAGGTGCTAGTACGCAAGGTAATCATATTTGGTGCATTTATTAATTTCTTGTATAAGTGATTTTCTGTTTATTTTACTGTTAGTATGTATATAATTCTATGTATATGTAATTGTAATCTGTATGTATAGAAACTGAGTAAAATATATATCTTATTTTAATTTTTTTTTTATTCTGCAGTTCAGTTTTTAAATATATTTGATATATTTTATTGTGGGTTTAACCATGCTATATTGCAAATTTACAAATCTGCCATAAAAGAACCTTCCTTCTATTCAATTTGAAAGAAAAAAAAATGCTTAATTTTCTTAACGTTCTTTTCTTTTCTTTCTTTTTCTTCTTTATATATGCTTAATTTGGGAGGGAGGGATTCATTTTTCTCTGCTAGAAGAACCACTCTTGATCATGCATGGAGACTACCAATCTTATCTGAATAACCATGACATCTTCTATTTGGTTTTCTTAAAAATTATATATAAAATAATGTGCCATCTTCCAGTAACAAATATGCTTATTACTCTTAATTTTGAAACAAATATCAAGTTTAATGACTTGAATTGTCTAAATATTGTATCCTTCTAGCCAGGTTGGCATTATATTGTTTTCATTCATCACGACACAAAATTTAAATTTTTGAGAATTAGCATAAATTTGTCCTCTAATTATACATTTTTTTTTTCTAAAATGTCATTCTTACATGAGCATGAAATATTAAAAATATTGATCCAGATTGAAAATCTAAATTAAAAGCTCCTGTTAATACTCATATTCTGTACTCATATTGCATATTATTTTAGAGTAATCATATTAATAAATTAAATGCATATCATTGTCAAATGAAATCAGAATTAACAAAATTTGTTGAGTTATTTAAATATTTTGTGCACTATAAGTTTGATAAGATAGCACATATAAATAAAAATAATAATTTTTATAGAAACTAAATATTTTCTCTTGAATATATAAATTGTTTGTTTGCTATAGATTTTATGACATAATAATCATATTAGGTTATACTTATACTGTTTCATACTGCAGTAAGAAAAAGATTGAATTCTTCTTTAGCAGGTTATTAGAATTTTTTAATATTATGGAAAAAGGCAATGGCTAGGAGTCCTCATATGGCGATATTATTTATTTACAACAATCAGTTTGTGAGAAATTTTTCAGAGATTATTTCATAAATTTTTTTATGACAGTAACAATAATCATGAATAAACAGCTTGTAAACATTTTTATTTATATTCTAAGAAATTTAAATCATTTAAAATATTTTAAAAAGTACATAATTTTATAAATTTTTACATAAATTATTTTAAACTAAATCTAATATATGTAAATTAAGAAATATAAAAATCATTCTAAATTAATTCAAATATTAACTAAAAAGAGAAAATAAATTTAAAAATTGAAAATACTTAAGTATTTGGAATAAAATACCTTGAAGAAGTTGACAATATGTGCTTCACAAAAAAAGGGATTTATGTATTTTGAACATTGAAGGTGGTTTCTGTGAAAAGCTACAATTTTCATGCATGAAATGAGAAGTGTTGCTTATCAAGCCATGTCTCTAATCACAGCATTATCAGAATGCTCATTTTGACGTCTTCAGAAATAAATTCAGATCTTATATACAATTACAAATTAATATATTAGAAGAATGTGATCAGTTGGTTTTGTTAGAATTGCAGTCTTTAAGAATTAAAAAACTTCTCTTTTATTTTTTAAATTAGAGCATTTTAAATATAAAATTACTCCCATAAAACAAAATTTCTTTGTGCTCCAACGATAGTTTTCAAAAGAAACAAGATACTACTATTCAATAATTTTGAAGGCTCTAAATGGGAAAAATCTTATTTTTTTAAAAAAAGTTTTGTAAATTGTTGACTTTTTTTTTTTTTTTTTTTTTTTTTTTGTAAACATTGTGCCAAAAAGGATTAGAGAATAATTCAAAGAAAAAAAAATCACCTATCAAGTATATTTATTTAGTCTCATATTTTTTAAATTTATAATATTGGTAATACCTATTAACATCAGCACTCATAAAAATAAAATTATAATAGTTTTCTTTAAAATTGATTAAAAGATAACCTTATGTATTTTTTGAAAATTATAAAAATAATATAATGTAGTCACGAGTTAAAATTGATATTGAATAAATATCAGTTTTTAAAATGTTTTCCCTCATTAAAAAAAGAAAAAAAAATAGCAAAATTATATAACTTCATAGATGCAAATAGAAATATTTGGAAAGAAAATTTCAAAATATTTTGAATGTCTATGAACAAAATTGTAGTGCTCCAGAATATATTTCATCTTAAAAATTTATGAATTGCATTCTAAATTACTGGAGGGGAGGTGAATTTAGATTATAAATAAAAGAGATTGCAAAAGAAATAGTTCTAGAACATTTTTAGGAAAATTGCATCATACCAAATTTAAATTTGTATCAAATAGACTCTGAAATTATAATTGAACATAAAAGTATTTATGCATAAACAAAATTCTATTTTTTGCCAAATTGGTTTGAAAATTTTATTAATTCTATTTCAAAATTGTTTTAATTTAAATATGAAGATGAAAAAGTTATAAAGATAATATTTGATACTTCTGAGAAGAAATATACAATATACTACATTCAATAAAGCATAATAATAATAATGCATTCACAATAAAATACTGTATTAAAATTTAAATAAGTGTGGTACTCTGTTTATCTGAAAGATTTGAAACTTCTTAACAATTTATAAAAAGCATTTTAAATTTTTGGAGAAAAAATCATATTCAAATTCTTTGATACTGGCAACATTTCACACTGCTCACACACTTTGCAAAATATTCATCTTCTTGGAATAATTGAGATAATTCAATAACTATCTTGACTACTGATAGAATCATCTTAAAAAATTTTCATTTTCACATATTGTTTTTTATGAGTTTTTGTCTTTAGAAGTGATTATTCTGGTTGCTCTTGTCTCATTTTAATTTTTCCTGAAAACTTACAATTCTTTTCTTTGCTCCTCTATTTTTTTAATTTTTTTTTTTTTTTTTTTTTTTTTTTTTTTTTTTTTTTTTTACCAACTATGTGTTTCTTAGTAATGTTTTCAGTCTTCAAGATTTTTTTCCTCTGAAGTCATATAAAGAGCTTTATCTGCTGCAATAGTCTAATGAATTTCTGATTAGATTCTTATTAATGGGAATTTTGTAGTTACAGCTATTATGATTTAAAATCATGCATGCATCAATATATACATTATACACATACATCATTCACATTTACAGTGTTAAATGATATTGGTAAATACATTTGTTAGCAACTTCTGATTTATCTCATAAACTATGTTATGTTAAATTCATTGATTTTCTTTCATTACTCCTCTGTCATTCTTATATTTAATCATATTAGAACTCAACAGCTATCAACCATACTTCATTGCTAGAATTGTAGCCATGCAGTTTATATTGATTTGTAGTTTTTAGATATGTTCATAAATTTCTTAAGAATAGTACCAAGATTTTAAAAAAAAAAATCTTTTGTCATAAATTATATAACATAATTGATTTTAAATCACTGTGTGTCACTAATAGCTTAGTCAGATAAAATTATTGATTTTACTTTAATCTAATCTTATTTTCTTTCTTTTTTTTGTATTTGTGTTGAAGCTGCTAAAGTATTAAAGCTGCTTAAATTATTTTCTGTGTATTAAGTATCATGCAAATGTTTTTGTGAATGGTTTTGTCTAAACTGCTAAAATATGCTTGGAAATCTAATAACATTACTATTATTATTATTTTTTTTTTTTTTACAGAAGGAACAGCTGTGCATTATACAAGTGGTATTGCTTATAAATTCCAGTGTTTTAATATGGTTAGTTGTACATTTGTTTTACTGAATATAATTTACTTAACTAAAAATATTATTTTATATTAGATGTTCATTATTTGCTAAAATCTTTTTCATTTATCTATTCTAAATGCTTTGTTCTATTTTTTTTAATAAATTAAAGATCAAGAAGAGTAAAAGGCTGCAAGTCATTTGTAATTAAAAGAGTTTTCGCTTATTTAATTTCAAATTTTAGAAACATTCAATCAGTGTGAAATAATGATAAATATTTTTTAAGAAAGAAAAAATAATTAAAAAACTGTTCAAAATTAATTGTAAATACTGCTATTTTAAAAATTTTGTTTGATTAAAAACAAAAACAAAAAGGAAATTATAGAGTTCCAATTTATTATTCATAGAAATTGCAAAAAAATGAAATCAAGTATGTTTTTGCATGTGTAGAGATATCAGGATAGGGTATTTACAATTTTAACTGTAATGTTTTTGTTTTTTTTTCTTTTCAAAATCTTTTCCTTCCTTTCCATTCCCCCCTTCCCATGAGGACTTTTAGAAGGTGTATTAAAAGTTTATCTTTGTTGTAGTGTTAATGGACCACATTCAGTTTAAAAAAAGCATTGAAATAAACAATCATTCATGATAATAAAGGGATCTTTTTACTTCTTATACAATGCTGTTTGCTTTGGAAATGAACATATTTTGCATTTCCTTTTGTAATGTTTTCCTATATATATATAAAAAAAAATAATAATAATAAAATACCTTAGCAAATTTAACTATTTTCATCTTTTTCAAAATGAAATTATAATAGTTACAAATCACAGAATAAAAGCATAAATTATTAAATCTAAAGGAATTTTATTTTAATTGTTAAGATTGCTTTATATACTGATTATTTTATCAGGATAGCTATAAATAATACCAGAATGATAAAATTAATAATACTTAAGTATTTTATTATACTTAAAAAATTCATCAGAAGACAATAAAAAAGGTTTACATCTTTGAAACTTTATTTTTTGTGATATTTTATTTAGGAAATAATTATTTAATAAAATTTATTTTATTGTAATTATTGCAATGAAATATTTATTTGAATCAATTTATTCTTAGATATTCTTTGTTTTTTGGTTTTAGAGGAGACACCCAGTTAGTGTGATTCATCAAGTGTATGCTTATCGTATAGCTCCTTCCCTGTTAATTCAACAGATTGAAATTATGAACCCATTAGTATGTTGATACATACTTTTTTTTTAGGTCCTAGTAGTAGAATATATTTATACTGTAAAAATATTTTTTTCTAATCTTAAAGATATGACTTTTGCTATTCTTTTTTTGTCTTATTTTGATTTCATTATTTTAATATATTTTTAATGCTAAAATTATGTTGGAATAGCAATAATTTTTTTTGCACGTAAAAATAAAAATTAGATGTATATTAATAGTTAATGTCAAATGCATACATTTCTGTAAAATTTTAATATTAAAAAAAGATTTTACAACCTCAAATGATTTTTGTTTTAAATAAGTCCATCATATTTGAAACTGACTTTTATTCAAATATATCAGTCACTTTAAAATATACTAGGATATTTATTTTATACCAAAATATTTGTTTGGGTGTGATGTTATGCTGTTACCAATAATTTTCTTAATTCTGTAAACTTGAATTGTGAATAACCGTAAAAACAAAATTGATGTTAATTTTTTTTAGTTTTTATCTTTTTGTTTTTTTATTATTTATTTTTGTATTGGAAACAATTTAATTAAAGTTTTATTTTTACTACATATTTTGCTAATGAATTTGAATAAATATGTGCATTCTATACATGTAATATTTAAGTATATAGAATGTGTATAAATATAATGTATATTGAATGTATGTGTGTGTGTTTTACATTAATAACTTATTGTAAATTATCTATTTATATTCCAATATTTTTCTAGAATGAGGATTTGACTCTTATATTAAGACAAGAATCATCTACAAGTAGTGAAAATTCTCCTCTAGTCATGTAAGTGTATGTTGTTTTAATGCAAACCTTTGTACTTGCATATTTTAAAATTTGATTTAAGTGGTATTAAGTTGTATTAATTGGTTTCCAAATTTTTATCCTAATTTAGCCCATATTAATTTTATTCTAAAATGTTCTCTTCATTCTTGATCCAATTCCTGCTTTTTTATTTAATTATTCCTACACATGCTCTAAGCAAAGGGATAAAAAAAACCTTAATGCTTAGTTCATTCTTTTAAAGATACATAAAATTCCCTTACCTAAATCTACATATGTCAAAGAAATCCCTTTCTTCAGTATAAAATCACTGAGAGACTCTTTCGCTCTTCTGCTGTGGTGTAGACTGACACATCTCGTCACTTCTTTCTTGTACATAAATTATGTCTCCCGGGATGAAATAAATAGCTCAGAAATCTTCTCTTCGACCAGACAACTGCTAAAAAATATGTTTAATATATATATATATATATATATATTAAAATTTGCTGTTCATTGTGTGTTAATATATTTTTATATAGTGATTTTATTAGTGATTTAGTTTGCAAAATAATTCTTTATACAAAATTTTTATTTCATTTTTTTTTTTACATAGCATCAATTTACAAAATTATTTATTATGTGCATTGCTTCTTATTAAAATTGATTTTCATAATTTTAAAATTTTCTTTTGATGGAAACATTTTATTTTATTTCTTGGCTTGCTGAGTTGTAATTTGATAAAGGAATTTAAAATGATAAATCAAAATAATTGAATGTGCAATAAATATTGATATAGCTTAATGTATGAAATTTGTTTGAATTCATTTATTGAATTATTTATTTGTTTATTTAATAAATTGCATGTGCTGAGGCCTATAAACCAATCTTATCTTGTCAGAACTTATACAATTCATGTACCTACTCCGTAGCCCCCTTCCCCTACTAATATTTCTTTCAAAAATGAAATGGTTGAACTTTAGCTTCTTTTTAAGTTTAAGCAAAATGCTAACTGTAGTTTTAGAATTTTTACTTCTTTTTGAAAAAAAAATTAATATAATTTGTTTATGATGTTTTTATACAAAGAATTTTAAAATTAGAAGGAGATATTAAATGTAACACCTTATTTTAGAAATATTACTTAAGTAGTAGATTTTCCTTGATGATAATTAGCATTTAATTGCATTCTGAAATAAACTGTATTAGTAATTACCTTATCTTTCTTTTTAAAATGAAGACTTTATTTTAAGTAAGATTTCATGTTCAAAAATTTATATCTAATTTAGAGCATTTATTGTTTACAGCTATGTTAATTAAATTTATATTTGTTTTAATTTTGTAGAACTTTACCCAATGGAAACAAATTTGAATATAAAGTATTTTCTGAAGAAGTAAAGGTGCCTGATTCTTCCAAAAGTATTATGCTATCTATTGCTGCTACAAAAGTGCCAAGTACAATCATTATCCCACCTAAAAGGTTAATAGACTCATTTAATATTTACTTTTGCGATAACTATTTTATGAATTTTAAATTTAATTGTGTGCATAAAAGGTGCATAAATTTAGTTCTCATACAGTTTTTAACTCTATTGTTAAGTGAGAGTTAAAAAAAAAACCCTGACCTTTTCAAACTAATATTTTTTTTGTAAGATTTACATATTTTAATACTTTATAATAAAATTGCATCTTTGCTTGATTAATAACAATATTTTTTTAAGGAAGTCAGTTTGTTCAAAATCCTATACTATAGTCTGTGTAATTTCTGTAGGCGTTTCAAGAACACTTGTTATCCCTGTTCTTCACTCTTTCTTCATTGCCATGGTTCCGACAAAGCTTGTTTTTTTTTCTATGCAAGTACATTTCGGGAATACCTTATCTTCGGAATACCTTAACAGCTGCGTAAAAAAAATGAGTGACACTATTATCTGCCTCAGCGTTGCGAGGCAGACAACCAGTAACTAGGTAGAAAATGTGACCTTGAACCACCTACAGAAAATACATGGACTATAGTATGTTACTATATAACATTATTATTGTATACTCTTGATAATAAAATTATATTATCAGTGTATTTATATACAAGGAATCCCCCCTCCCTTGAATTAAATTTATTTCCTTAAATATTGCATCTAGGCATATACTTCTGATTATAAACTTTCATTAAATAAGGTGTACAATTGCATGATGACCCTTAGTTTTTTTTTGAGAGAGGAAAATAAAAAAATTAAATTTTTATTTTACAAAATTACATTTTTATAAGCCTTTATAGCAAAAAGGTGATATGAATTTTTTTTATATCAATCTAAGCACACATTCTACCTACAAATTTTGCAGAGACAAGCATTTTTTTTTCCATTTAAAGGGACTGATATGATACATTAATGTGCATCATCCAACCATCTTGATTTTAAAGAAATTTGTTAATCGTGCATAACATTGCTCATTTTGGTTGGCTGACAGTTACAACTTTGACTTTCTAAAGAAAGGAAGAGAAATATGAGAAACTGAATATTTAAGATATCTCAGACAAATATTGGAATGTTGAGCAAGATAAAATTATTTACATACACTTATGTGCTTTTTAAACGAATGACATATTTGAATATTAAAAATGTTTGAACATGCTGTTGACAATATATGATGTATGTAAATAATAATGTCTCCTAATTGCAGAATAGGAATGTCATTTTCCGAATTCTCAGCATCCTTCTAGGAAGTATATTTAAGGAAAATTTTAGTGGTGGTAAACTAAAGGATCCTTGCACTTCTAGGAGGAGGAATTAAAATTTTAGCTTAAGTTAAACATGTTGATTTGCTAATAGTGAGTCTAAAACTTGACATTGTAAAGCCTTGAAGTATAAAGAATATTTTATCATAATAACTGGTATCTGTACAGTATTTGGGTCTACAGATTAATACAACAGTCACATAGACAAGTACAGAATTTTATAATTGGGCCATATTATAAGTAAAATCAAATCCTGTTTTGAGAAATGCAATTTGGACCGACAAATATTGATTAATCGAAATTGAACATTAATTTTCAACATTAATATTCTTGAAGTTGTACAAATCCATTCTACAAGAAGTTTATCATTACTTTTAAATTTCTACAAATTTGTGTTTGGAATTTTTAGAAATTCTTTGTTTTTTAGAACAGTATGCTGAGTAGTGACTGATATATTCCATTGTTTGGATTTTGATTGTCATTATGTTTGAATGAAGGTTTGAATTGGTTTCGGCAGTAAGGCTTTTGATGTTTGGCAATGAATTAAAAAAAACCTGAAATGCCCCAGTATTGTTAAATGAATGCAACTTTGTATAGATATTGAGGATGTTCATTTTGAACAAGTTCCTTATACTTCAATTAATGTATCATTTTTTCATTCATTATGACAGTTAATAAATATATTTTTTTTTCCTGATTATATCCTTTAAATAATCTTAAGTAATTAATTTTATAGTTTGTTTGTATTCTTATAGATGAGTGTAAGAACATCATCTAACCCGTTTATGCTTTTTGCTATTCGGATTGTATAAAAATTAAAAAATTTTTTTGCAATTTTCACTTATTTTCCTCTACCAAAGCCAAAGTATTTTCATACTTATGGGTACCTTTTTTGATGAAAATTCGCAGTTGGAAAGATACAGTAGTTAAGGAAATAAAGTTTTGCCTCACTTTTTCAGGACTCCTGTATATAAAATTTTTCAAGAAATTAAGCATGTGAAAAGTGGTTTGTTAATTTATATGCTATTTTTGATACCTTAGCTTTAATATAAGGGCATATATTATTTTCATTCTTATTTCAGTTTTTGAATGAATAAGGCTTAAAAAGGCAAAATAAGCTTAAACATTGTAACTCCTCATTTCTTTTGTGGAAAATTGAGCTGCATATTATTGTAAGGAAAATTTCTGTCAATAAATGATTAAAGATTATCAAATGCACTCATATGTATAAAAATTAAAAGATTATGGGTTATATGTGTTACATAACATTTATTTTTATCTATACAAGTTTTGAACTACAAAATAACATTATTACAATTTTAACTTTTAAAGCTCAAAAAAATTAGTCATCAGAACTGCTGTGCATTACTCAGAGCCATTCTCTGTTCCTATACCAGAAACTGTAAAGCAAAAACTTGAATCACAGTCTCAAATGGTGAATATTATTTTTTCAATACTTTTATTGTAATCCATATTTTTATAGTTTCTGAATAATTACTCATTATAAACTTAAAATTTTATAGGATCTTAGAAATGCATTAGATACAGATCCCCTGTATTTACGCATGAAACATGTTGAAGCATGGAAAAAAGTAAGAATACTTTTATTATCTATGTTTGCATTTTATATGGCAATGATTTTTAAAAAAATATATATTATTGTTTTTTTTAGTTGTGGCACAGTGGATTCACCATAAGTATATCTAGAGCTCAAGGGGCCTTAAATGGTGATAAGATAAACGCAACATTATATTACATGATGTCCAATTCTAGAGATTTTATGTCCGAAACAGACATAACACCTCATCAGCGTCTCTCATACCAGAAGTATTTGTATGTTCCAGACAAATGTTACAGTGGACATCATACTTTGTAAGTTATTTCTTTTCTATTCCTATAATTGTAGAAAATACTATTTATAATAATCAATCATTAAATTTCTAAATTAGATATAATTTTGTAATAGTTAATATTTTAAAGTTTTAAAAAATTAGAATACTTCCTTTCTTTCATTTTAATTTGAAAAGTACTTAAAATCTTTTATTAAAATTTTCTGAACCCCCAAATGATACTTTGGTGTAATGTATGACATTCATGTAAAATTTTTTAACTATTTTTTGAAAATCAAGAAAATATCTCCTTGTTGGAAAAATTCACCTTGTACTTATGTTTTGTCTAAGAGTTTTGCTATTTTAAATATTTATCACTTTTTCTTGTTCTTGATTAAAAATACTATAATCTGTATAAGTATGTATAGACAGGAAGTTATCTGTCAATTGCATATAGCATTCTTGATTCAAAAATCATTCAAAAATGCTTTATTGTGCCTAGATTTACAAAATTTGGCATATAGTTTTTCTGGATAGTAGGAGCTCACTAGGTTTCACTCTTCATTGTTTCAGTTACTGAAATTGTCATGTTCACTGTATTGATTTTAAACACATTTTTGAGTACATGTCATTGTTATAAATTATGATAATTATTTTATATCTGATGTGAACCTTAAAACATTATCATGCTACAATAACACTTCGATTAATTATCAGTATCTGTTATAAGTCTTATCTAAAAAAATTAATAAACAAAACAAACGAATTACATATTATTTTAAAGTGAAGTAGACTTACAGTAAGTAATACAGTATATTTCTGTACATTAATACTAATGAGGAATATATTGATTGTTCTTTAAAATTAAATAAAATTTGTATGTACTATACAGCTTAGAAAATATTATTTTCACTTTCCTCTCAAGTAGTAATAAATTCACGTTTTTTTTAACATTCATATGAAAAGATTTTTATTATATGTCTATTTGATTATCTGTCACAGTTATGATCTAGATAGAGAGGGTTAATTTGAGTTTTGTTATATAATAGTTCAGCCTGGGGGGGGGTCAAATTTATTTTTTCATTTATTTGATTAGTTGATAAAATTGTTGATACAATACATAAAGATTCGATAATAATCCATAAGACGCAGTAAAAGAATATATTTGATAATTTTGATGTTGTTTCATTGCTGTGAACTATATTTGGAATTATATTAATTTTTTTTTATCTGTGAAGTTACAGATGAAAAAATATTTTTAAATAATGCACTTCACTAATAAACAAACCTTAATCATAAAGTACTTTCTTTGGAAATTTTTCCAAATGTATTTACTTTTACAAAGTATCTATTATAATATAATGTACCTATTACAAACTCATAGATACATTGCAAATATTATATCTGAATATTTTAAGCAATTTGAAATTATATCATATTTTTTATTTCTTTATACATTACAATTTAATTTTTTATAGGCAAGCTTCAACATTGTGGTCTGATTTGAAATCTATATCAGATGTTAATAAAGTTGTTCATTTGTGGTTTCTTACTTTGAATAAACAAGGGTGCCACCGTTTATTACAAGCTGGTAAGAATACATACAATTACAGTTAATAATAATTTTTTGGCAAATATAACAAGAAATCATTATATTAAATAATTTTAATTATGATGTAAAAATATTTTTAATGCATTAGTAATTTTAAAATGATAATGTTAAAAGTTTGTATAGTGTCTGTAATTTGTGACTTTGGAAACAATATACATGACGAAAAAATCATTTAAAACATTCTATAGGGCAAGTGCATGAACCAAGTGATACCAATTTCAGATATATACTTACTTCCTTCATATTAAATGTTCACTAAGAGAAAAAAATACAAAATTTTAATTAGATTCTTTATTAAAATTTAGTCAAAATATTGACATTTTTCTTCAATATTCTTAAAGGATATAAATGAACAGAAGTAAATTTTATATCGCTTACAAAATTCAAAAGAAAAGAAAATAGCTTTTTAGTGCAGTCAGTTTTATTTCAATGTAATTTTTTCTCTAGTTTTAATACATTTTAAGCAGGTTTTATAGCAATATTTTTCATTGTTTTAGTTACTGGATGTATAACAATGTATTTTGCAATGATATTAAACATATTTTTTAATTAATCTTATTGTTGCCAATTAATTAGGTGGAATTTTAAAATTAACATGAAGATTGATAAATCACACTTAAAACATTCTCATACTGTTTTGCTCTAGGGGAACAATTTTCGTTTCACTTTTTTTTTTTTTTTTTATATATATATATAGGAGCTGAAGGTGTGATGCAAGCCATGATTCTTAGCTTTGGGGGTTTTAAATTCAGTGATCATCATTTAGAATTTGACACTGAGCCTAAAGACTTGCACAGAGACTATCATTTCCGTCGTATAATTTATGGTAATTCTACCCATGTCAACGTAAGTGTGATTGTACAAGAGGATAACAAAGCTTTGATTTATGCAGCTTTGGATCGCAGTGATAAAGACTATTATGCTTGTGATGGTGGTTGCTTAGATCCTCCTGTGAAATTGGGGTAGGTTTCTATCCATTTTTTATTGAAAAGGTTTAAAATAAGTGCAATTATTCTTTTGAAAGATTTCAACATAATGTTAATGCTAATTTTTGCTATTAACAGTACTATTATTTGTTATAAATTATAAAATCCTGAATATTAAAATGTTGTAATAAAATAAAATTTTCAAAGTAATATATTTTTTGTTAAATTACAGAAATAATTTGTTAAAATTTTCTGTTTTTCAAATTATGCAATAGATGCCAAACGGATAAAAACATTAATAAAATATTCTGATAAAAATGACAAAATCTTGCATGTCCTTTTGCTTAATATAAGAAAAGTTTTCAAAATGTAAAAAACAAAATAAGGGCCATATATTTTTCCAAAAAATACTAATATTTTATTTGTGATAATGAAAAAAACGGGGACTTAATTACTTGAAAACATCTATAATTTTAATTTGTTTTATGTATAAATTTCAATGTGCATATATTTCAGATGCATATAAACTTTCGAATATAATGTTTCTTAAATTTTTAGCTTTTTTTGGGGAAAAACAATTTGTTTGTATAACAATCATTTTTTTTAAATCTTAAAACTTTTTGTGATTGTATAAATCAATCATTAATAAATTATGATTAATTAAAAAATTATAAAATAACTTTTATATTAAATAATTTTAGGTCTGAACCAGTGCAACTGCCTGTCAAATTAACTAGTCCAATTACTGCTATATTGTATATAACTGCAGATAAGCAACATATGGAAGAACTAAAACATACCATTCATGTAGCAGAAGTTGTTGAAGGTATTTTTTCCCTCATTTTTTTAGTGCAGTTAAATCTGTTTTTCAAACATCTTACAATAACACTGAAAAAAATTAACTGAGAAATACATTTCTATTTTCAGTGAAGGAAAGTAAGTTGTATTTTTTCGGTGTTGGAAATAATTGGTTTTGGGCTGGTGCAAATTAAACATTTATTTTCTGAAATAAAAAATTAATCTAACTTGAATTTCATCTTTTGCCTTTAATATTAATGAGATATTCCAACATTTTTATTGAATGAAAATTATTATTGTAGTCTTTTGGATATTTTATAAATTAAAATTAAGGAAAACATGAAAATATTTTATAATGAATAGCTGTTAAACTCAATGGCAGGTAAGAAAGAAATTTTTAGACAATAAAACAATTCAATCAGCAATTTTGTTTCTCACGTTTCAACATTGAATTTTGTCCTTCTTGAGGTTGATTTGATCTATATTTTCAATATCATTTTTAGTATAAATTTATTTTGTTCAATTAATCACACTAATTTTATTTCTCAGTGTTTATGTTTGGTACAATCATTTTATGAAATTCAATTTTTTTTTTTTTATCAGAATGATTCTTATATATGATGCAAGTGATAAAAGGTTTCTTCATTTATCAAGAGTTTACTGTATGGTGAATTCATTACTACATAAATTGGATTATTTTTTTAAAAATCTTGTATACAACAACATGAAAGATACAATATAAAATATTTTTATGATGATAAATTTGAATTGCATGAAAAAAAAGCAGGGGGGGGGGCATTTTTTTCAGTCATTTAATATTTAAAATAGTGATACCTTCTGATACCACATCGATTTTTGCAGATTGTTTTTGTGTTATATCTTTTTTTACATTTATAATATTTTTTTTCTTTTCTTAAATGTAAAGTAGTATTATTTCATGTTCATTTAAAGATATAAGCTGAGAAATTACATACTGCTGTTGAATCTTTTATTGCCCTTAAATCAGATTGAATAGGATATTAACTATTTCAAAATAAACAAAAATGCATGTATTTATATTAAAATGACATTCTCAACTAATACAGCTACTCTTTTGTTTTCACAGCTCCTGCTCATGAACATCATATCATTGCCTTACATAGGCACGGACATCAGTTAGGAGGTTTGCCAGCTTTTTTCTGGGTTTCAATAGCATTTCTTATAGCTGTTTTTCATTTATTTTTAGCAAAACTGATATATAATGAGTATTGTGGTAATCAGGAAAAATCTCGTGGACGGTATGTGGTGTGATTGTAAATATGTAAATGTATAAAGTTTTCAAGTGTAATTGATCTTGGTTGTAATTATTATCAGTTAAACATTTATTTTGTTTTTTCATTTAAATTTAATACTGTGGGTGATATTCATAAAAAAAAAAAAAAATTGTGAAAAATTTTGTGTATTTATTGTATATAGCAAATGACATTTAATCATTAAAGCTAAATTTTTTTTCTCTCTTTTAAGTTTGTACATTTTTTCAAAGCTGTGTATCAGAAATTGGAACTGCAGTTTTAATGAATTAAATTTAACAGTTAGAAATCCCAACAATATTGCATTATTTGGATAAACTATGGAAAAAAAAATGCCAAATGCTAATAATATATATATGCAAAAATATATGTAAGATTGAAAATAAATTCTTTATAATATATTTCATAAAAAATGGTATCATTTACTTTTATTTATTTAGATACAGAAATTTCAGTATTGACTTTTTGCACTTAAAATAAAGATTTTTTTTTTTAATTAATTGCATTTTATTTTAAGCAATACTGTAATTCTTTCTTTTTTTCCCTCCTGCTAAAAGGAAATAGATATGCTTTTAATCTAAAGCATAGTGAATAAATGAGATGATACAAACTTATGTTGAATGAGAGGGGGAAAAAATTAATATTTTCTGAAGTGATCTGTGTATGATTATTTTGTTATATTGTTTCGTAAATGTGAAACAAGAGGGGGCGGGGCTTCAGAACAAGATTTACTTCAAAAATTGTAATATACACTATCTAATTAAAAGTGCCTGGACAAAGTCATGCTTTGCTTATCTTTAAACAAGCAATTCTTGTATAAATATAAATTTATTTTGTGTATCTCGGAAATGGCCCTAACGATTTGGATCAAATTTTATATTTAGATAAGGTTTTGCTTTTTAAGTTTATGTATATAAAAGTGTCTTTCCTAGAGAAATGCGATTTTACACACACTCGCAAACATTTTTTTATAACCAGCAAGTTAAAGCCTTTTCCTATCTGCTCTCATGCTGACAGTCAGATAGCATCATCTCTTAAATTTTTGTGGTACTTGCAGTGATGCCTCAAACTTTTGCGAGATGGTTCTATATGATGTAATACAAATATGTTCAGCTTACATCCAATAGCAATATTGCAATTATTGTGAACCTATCAACTTGCAGTACAGTAACATTACCATATCTAAATTTTTTTAAACTCTGAAATGGTTGCCAGATTTTGCCTTTTAAGAATGTGGGAAATTTAAAACAAGATGCAAAGCACTTTTAATTTAAATTGCCTTATACACACTATACTTGATGTAACATAATTTTTTATTTGTATTTCTGTTTAACAATGAAAAATTTATTAAAGCAAGATGTATAAAAATATATTTTAATAAATATAAATCGGGTAAAATTTCTGATCATATGTACATATAAGTAGATATACAAAAGATACTTGAATGCATTTTTAACTTTTCTGTTGAGACATTTTTGCAATCATGCGTTTTCTAAATCGTTGTGTGCGAGCTTGTTGTTTTCTTTTATATACTTCACTTCTTGGACATGTAAATGTAATGCACTAATGGAGGGAGAAAAAAAAAAGAATTTATCATATAAAAAAAGAAAATTGTATTAAGCAATGAATTAAGGATTTTTTTTTTTTTATATCATGTGAGAAGATGTTTTGGTTTGAAGTTTTTGAAGGCATAAAATGTACGGGCAAAAAATTTACATTTTATTAGAAAATGATAATGTGGCATTTAGTGATTTATCGAAACAAATAGTTACAACTTGGTGCGGATGTACATCATGTACGCGATTCTCCTTTCTGACAAATAAAGAGAGTAAGAAGTTATTGCCTGTAGAAGCACAAAGAAGAATAGCGAGGGGAGGTACCGAAAGATGTATATATTGTTACGAATCTGTAATGTTGCTTCCCAGCACGAATAATTTCATCGTAAGAAATACCGTTTTACGTGAGCTCTATTGGATGCTGATCAAATGCCGCGTCAGTGATCACAGAGCTTGGCGACAAAATAGATAATACTGGAATCTTCCAGAATTTTAGCGATTGAGCCAAAGGGAAGCGAGATCTGCCTGATTGTTCCAGAACCTTCTCTGCCCGCCTCTGAAGGCTGGCAGTTTCAAGCCGATGTCAGTCGTGTTAAAAGATGGCGGAATAGTTGGATCAGTCCTGCGAAGATCATGCGTTTGTGAATTTAGCTGTGTACCGAGTTCTGTGTTTATTGTAGGAGTAGCCAGTCGTGTAGTAATGAATTAGTTGAATTAATTGTCAGCAGTTGGATACAGCTAAAGAGAAACAACAATGGAGAATTACAGGCATTTGGAGAGACCGTAGAGTGAAGCTACGAAGATTCCCTCCTCCTGCTGAATTCTGCCTGGCCGCTTTGTGTGCTGTGGTTCTTATTATTACCAATTACTAGTTGTGGGCTACTGTTTGTTGTAGCGTGCTGCCTGTGTTCGTTTCAGCTATATATTTGCCATCTTCGTATTTTCAATAAACGTCGTTTTCTTCTGAGGCCTGCTGATTGTGTTTCTTCATCGACCAACAAATCGGAAAAGAACCTCGGAAGTATCCATAACAATAGGTATATAATAATAATAATTTTTTTTAATTTTAATTTTCAATTTTTTTAGCTGGCAAAAAAAGTTTTGTAGCTCAAAAGTTTTTAAGATGGACAAAAAAAAAAAAAAAAAAAAAAAAAAAAAATTGTTACACGTGATAATTCCAAACTAGCTTAAACCGAATTTTGCAAAAAAAAAAAAAAAAAAGGAAGGAAAAATTTTTGGAGCTTGGCCGGTTTTTGTGATGAAAAAAAAATTTTTTTTTCTGAATATTGGTGCATGCATAATCTGATAATTATATGATTGTTTCAAACCAGTTAATGATTTAAATAAACCAAGACAAACTATGATTTAAAAAATAATAATGTTCTCACATGATAACATGAAATTTGTAATAGAAGATTTCATTTTTTTTTTTTTTTCAAATACTGGCTATTAGAAAATTGCTTCATGGAAAATAATATAATTTTGAAACTGACTGAAAACATGACCAAAAAATATATTTAAAAGTACCTTTACAGAATAGGTAATTTTTTAAATTTATTCATCACTGCAAAAAAGCCATTAATATAGATCAATATAAGCTAGGCAATATACAGTGCAAAATATAATTGTTTATCCCCTGGTCATATTTGACTTTAAAAAATGAACTGAAGATATTAATGTTTAGTTTTCTGGGTGTACTGTACAACTATGAACTCTTCCCTCTCCACTGCTTATTATACTACTGTAGCACGTATTACCACCATTGGTTAGTCCACTTAAATACAATTGCTATTGCAGAACTCTATTGAAAAAATTCACAATCTGATTTTTTTATTCAATTTTTTTCGAACTCCTATCAAAATTTTTTTATGTTATTTTTTTATAATTTTAAATTTATATTTCATGTAAATAATATATAAAAAATACACTTTGGGAAAGTTTAAGCAATATTTTATGATGAATAAATAATATGGATATATTTTATCAAAAATTACATATAGTTAAAATTTTCCAAATAAATGGAAAATAAAATGAAGTATACTTTTTAAATGTAATTAAAAATTTACCTACCTGCTCATCAAAGTAGTCCATCAGTTTTTGAACACTTACAGATATTCCATTCTCCTTCAACTCATGCTGAAATTCCATTAAATTTAAGGGCTATTTAGAAGAAAAAAAATATTCAAATCTTTAAATTTTACATACATGGAATAACAAATAAAAGTAAATATTTTTTAAATGAACGAAAATATAACTTACTGAATAGGTTAAAATTTTCTTATAAAGGTCATCATTAGACATGATATATTGTGTAACATTTCTTACATTTTCTTTTGAATCTGGTTGACTGCTGTCACTGAAATCTGATGATAAATTGTAGTAGTTTTCCCTATCAATGTAATGAAATTTAAAATTAGAATACAATTAAATATCCACTGATGTGTTTTATTTTAGTATTTCAGTACAGCAAGTTGAAATAATTCATGTTTTATAATGAAACAATGCTATTAAAATACAATTGTTGAATTTCTTGGATTGAAAATAGTATATTGAAATTTACTTTCCTGAAAAGTAAGCTATCCTTTTAATTGTTCAATTAATTTTTTGATTAATATAAATAAATATTCCTGTTTTCCAATTATGGAGAAATTAAGAAGGGGGGAAAAAACCATAGTAAACATTATATATACAAAAACATTATAATCAATTTTCTCAAATAATTATTAATACATTTTGATATTTCTTAAATTATTACCTTATAGTATTTATCTTAATTTATTAAAGACATATTTTAAATGCAATTAAAACTAATTGTTATTATATCTCATGAATGACATGCTTAAATATAGCAACTTTTATTGAAAATTACAGATAATAAGGAAGTACACAAAATGTTCTTTTCCTCCCAAATAATAAATAAGTAAAAGTTGATTATTCACAGTAACTTAATTCTGTTTGTCAGTTCAAGAAATAATTTTTCACATTGGCGATTTCTTATGCAAATATATAAACAATGAAATGAAAAGTACAGCCCAAGATCACTGTTGAATAATTTGTTTAATATTTCAAAAGATAGCTTTTTCTGTCTAATCATACCTCATTATGCTTTAAACATAATAACTTTTTATGGCAGTTGAACAAGATACATATTCTAAAATTTTAATATATCAAGATGGTGTTTAGGGTGTTTGGAACATAACCATAGAACTATTTAAACTTATGAATATAATCTTTTTTTCAACTTAGATGTAGGAGATTTTAAATATATATATAATTTCATAAACACAAATTTCAGATATAGTGTATTGATTTGTTTCCATACAAGACAAATATCATCAATATAAAACTGTAGAATAAAATTTTAGCTTCAATACGATTTTGAAAACGGAATTGAATCAATAAATTGAAAGCAAAATTGGATGTATAACAATAAGATCCTTCAAATGATTGAAATTTCTATTTCAACTCGAAAATAAAATGAAACTTGTAAGAAGAGTTTGGATTTAAAAAAAAATGCATAATAAAATCATTTATTATGAACAGATTTATAATACTACATCTCTAAGAAAAAATTTAGTGAAATTAATCAGATATTATAATATTTCTATTGATAGCTTGCAATCTCTTGCAGTAACAAAAATCCATGCACTAAAAACGATACAGAAGAAACACATAACAGTCAGAAAAAGAAAACAACTTTTGTAAAATCAATATTTCATTAAAGAGAAAGAAAGAGACCATATAATAACAAATAGTACCCTTAGTGATTCACTAATACAAAATTTACCTCATTAAAAGCTTGTGGTATCCTCTCTGATGCAGGATTCTCAGCTCAATAATAATGCATGATCATTATCAAACACATTCTAAATACAACATATTAACACTGTTTAAGATATATGGAATCTATGATTTTGCTTTCACATTCCCCAGCCTTCAAACATTAGATATTTTTTTTCTCTTGGAGATCTTTCATGCATCCAAAATAAGAAGGGGAAAAAAAAAAAATCCAATGCAGATACCTGCAGATCAGGTTGATGTTATCAAACTAATTTACTTTGCTATGGTAATCACACAGAAGTATTTTAAAAAATCGTGGCAGTCCTTCCTTTTAACGTGCTATATAATAAAACTCAAATATATTGTTCATAGCAATATAATTTTTTCTTATTTGAATAGTTTTATTTTACTTATATACAATACATATGTCCTAATTTTTTTTTTCATTTTATATCCAACTGTGAGCAAGTCATGTTTCCTTCTCTACTACTATGAATGGATTATGATTCTTACACTCTACAGCACTATTGCTTACTATTTTAATTTTTTCTTTGTCATAAACATTAATTCTTGGTCTCCCTGTATATCAACATATTGCATATCATATCACAGACGTGTGTGACAATGACATTTCCTGGAGGTCCATATCATACAAATGTGTGATGAGAATTTAAATTGTCATGTCGTATAGTACTGATTAACACTATAATGTATTGTATATGAATGTCTGATAGTGTAACTTATAGGGAATCATCTTTTAAGTGAAGTTTTTGCAGAAGTAAAATAATAAAACATGTAAGTGCCAATTACTCATGTGAGCAGCATCAAAATAATCAAAAAATTGCTAAAAGAACCAAATCAAAACCACATAATAGATTTGATATCAAATAAATATAAATTTAAAAAAAAACACGGGAACAATGGGAAATATTACTCATATGACAGTTGCACATAATATGTTAAGAAATATGCCACTGGGTTGGAGTAGAAGGGATCACTATGAATATGATGGATGAGAAGGCATTGAGTGAATAAGCAGTTCTCATTTTCCAAAAAGATATAGCAATGGTGGTATGATTATATTGGTCTTATCCTAATGATAGACCAATAAGAATAGGATTCTATAGGAAGGATTAGTGCCTGAACTAGTAATGGCAATTTTGTAACTGAGCTACATAATTGTATTACAGTTTGGGGTAGCTGATCATCAACATGTCAACTTAGAGCCACAGTGAGTTGATTTGTTAATAGAAAGCAATTGCACAGCTGTGAAATGTAATATAAATTTTTAACATGTCTTTTTTGTTTAACTTATGGAAGATATGTTTAATATTTTATACAGTTCTTTCATATAGAAATCTTTTATCTACAGCATAAGCAAAATCTCAAGAATTCAAAAAGTAATAACGATTTAATTATCACTTTACCTAGAATTATTTGATCCATCTGGGCTGCTGGTAATATCTGGTGATGATGTTTTGGTTTCTGATGAATAAGTTTGTGCTGGACTTGAAGATTGTTTGGTATTGGAAGGTTTGTTCGATTCAGAGCTTGTTTTTGCTGTTGCTTCATTCACTTGAGTAATTTTCTTTGATTGTGACTTCACAGTTTTCTTAGATGGTTGATCAGATTTTTCATTCGTTTGTTTCCGTTTTTTAGGCAGAGATAAATTTTTTTTATGGCTTGTACTTTTTTGTGAGGTCTGAGTTTGAGAATCTAAACTTTCACCAGATTGATCATCATTCCCTAAATAAATAAATTAATAAATAAATAATTTGATTAGGGTATTATGTTTCTTTTTTTAATCAAATGTTTATAATATCACAACTAATTAATAAATTTGTTGTTAATACATAGCTTTAATTAATGTTTATAAGCCCAAAAATGACTAAAGCATGATAAGAACAGAGGAAAAAATGGAGGATATCATGCAGTTGACATTTTAATACTAAACCAGATGGTTGGGAAATGTGAATAATTTTGGTATAGTTAAATTTTTTTTTGTATATGTAAAGTTTTAATGATTTAATTATATTTTGAAATATCAAATGAAGAGACAGCTTTAAAATTTAATAATCAATGTAGGTAATATATTTTTTTAAATACTTAAATTCTTCCTGTAGCTTTATCTATAGTGCTAGTGTTTCAAATCTCATTTATACCTGCTTGTCTTATAAAAACAAACAGTACTTTATTATTAAATTAATATTTCCTGGAATTTAAAACTATGAAAGCAGTTAATAGAGAATTATAAATTTTCAGAAAAAAAATTACAGTATGAAATGCATATACATAAAAAATTTAAGAACTGAAACTTTAATTTTAGAATGCTAATATAGATCTGCATGAGAGATAAACAAATACATTTAATAAGCATATATCAATAATTTAATTTAATAGGTTAAAGACATTTAGGAATATAATGATTCAGTTTAAACTTTGTGCAATATAGAGTTATATTATTTACATTTAGCATCAATAAAATAATTTTGTGTGATAATTAATGAAATTATCAACACTTCGATGATGATAGAAGAGAATAATGCTAATTCTATTCAAATTATTACTTTTCAAATATATCTACTTTTGATCAGATAAAAAGAACTCATAAAATGTATTGAAATCAAATTCAATCCTTTGAAAATTCAGGTTATAAGTATTATTATTTGTTTAAAAAAATAATTGTCATTAATAATAATACTGCTTAACATTGGTTTTACTTTCACTGATATTTCAGTGATTTTAGGATAATTTGAAATTTTAAGGTATTTAATTCTAAATCCAGCATTGCTTTTGTAAAATGGGGTCTATACAAGAAACAGCAAAAATTAAACATCAGTTGCACTTAAATTTTTTTTTTTTTTTTTTGAAATTGTCTCAAATGCTAATCAATAATAAATTGAAATCAATGCAGTAAATGACATAAAAATAGTTCAATATAAAAATAAGAAGATAAATCAATATAGAAATTATATGAAACCTGTATTAAGTGTCACTTAAAAAATATACTAAATGGTACACTAAAAGAATAATGAATACTAAAAAAATGCATGATGAATTTACCTTTATTCTAAAATAAAATAATTTTAAATAAGTTAATTGAATTAATTAATGAAAAAGCATATACATTGGTGGATTTAAGCATTCTTGGCACATTATGAGCTTTCTATTTTAATAATGTATCAACTTGGTTTCATATTTCCACACATTTTAAATTTAATCGATATATTAATGATTTATTCAAGAAAATTTTTTACTTTAGTAACTTTGTGAAAATATACCTGTTTTTATTAATTTATTTTAAAATTATTTATTTAAAATTAAAGCAATACAGTTCTTAGAAATCAAACATAATTATTATTTAATAATTACTTAAATAAAAAACAAACCAAATAAATATAACATTCAAAATTATTTATTATTAAAATTTGGTTAAAATTTCAAGATGCAACTAAATGGAAAATTAAAAGCTCTTACATGGATGAGTTTCATTGTATATATGAGAAAGAACTGCAACAGCTTTTTGTCTTGGTAAAGGTTTCACACCAACTCTTTTCAAGGCTTGCTTCAAATCTGGTGTCATCATACTTTTATAATCTGGTAATGGTGTAACTGGGGAATCAGAGATTTTGAATTTCGGTTGCAAACCATTTATTACCACTGCAGAATTACCTGAAAAGTTGAAATGGGTGAATTAATTGTTACATGCTTTTAAATGTTCATCTGCAGTTTATTTCAATCATTTTTCTTTATAACTTTTAAACCAAATTTTTTTCAGTATCATAAGAGAAAATATAATGAAAATGGCAAAGCAATGTTAGTGTATTTTCAAACTATTTAAGCATTCGAACAAATATCAACTAAACATTGCTAATTTGCCAGAAAAATCATTTTTGAAACAAAAAGCATTGATTCATTGTTGGAATTACCTGTTAACTGGTATGCATATTATTGCTTTATCATTTTCAACAAAATGATATAACATAATTTAGGAGAAAATGTGGGTGATTAGGTTAAATTTAGGAGATTTTACAAGTTGGAAATAGAAGAATAAATCAAATTTCTATCCAAATATAATCTTGTTAAATTGTATAAAGTTTTAGGTAGTAACAATTAGTATGAATATTAGCAGCCACAATACAAAGATAAAAATAAATTTTTAAAGGTCTCCATCGTGTATAAAATATTATTTGTATGCTGTTCTTTTACCATATCCCCTTTCTGCAATTTTTATTGAGACATGAAAAGGTAGACTTATACTTATACATACCTATTATAGTGCTTAATAGGATTTTTCATTGTGCGACTCAAAGATAATAAAAATATTACAACAAGTTATTAAAAGAATGCAATCAGAAAATAATGAGATAAACTTTTAATTAAAATTACATATTTATGAATATTGCAGATGGGAAATATGAGTGTTTATAGATGAGTGCAAGACAAATATTTTACTAGTGGAACTTTTATGTTATGATGACCATGTAAGATTTTTTATTTTTATTTTGTAATTACTGAACTTCAGAGAAAAAAAAATATTTTTATACAGTTGCATCCCTAATTTAATGAAACTTTCTAATTGGAAATCATATATCTAGGTGCAATATTATAATTAAATAAATGCTTATTCCACTCTTCTTAAACATTACTAGAATCAACAATTTTCTTTCACATATTTTGAGCTTTATGTGAACAAAAAATTCTGTTACACAAATAATAATAGACAGTTATTTGAAAACACACATAAGAATAATAAAGAATTTTGATTCAAAATTACTGATCTCAACACAGAAAATACTAAATTTATAACATGAAAGGCTGAAAGCAACTAATAAATGTTACTTATTTTACTTTCCTGAAAAAATTGAATCTACATTTTTTAACTCCTACAGAAAAAAAAAAATATTTTTAATTATAAAAATTATTAAATTTAATTTAAATAAGCTAATTTATTTTTGAAATCATATTTTTAACCTTTTCAAAAATGGAAAGAAAAAGTCAATAATCTTAATGATTTAAGAAAAATTAGTAAACTTAATTTATTGCAATAGAAAAAAAAAAAGTAGTTTACTTTTTTCAGTTTGATTTCCAGCTGTTAAACTTTTGCTTTTGCTTCTTTTTGGCAGACGGTTTGGTGTTGTATCACATATCTGCTGTGAAGCATGTGCAGAGCTTTTTACTACATTTGGATCCTTTTCTAGAGGTCTGACACCACAAAGTTTATCTGTTTGGAAAATCCATGGACTTTCAGGTGATGATGGTGCTAGGTCTTCCACAGTTTTCTAAATTGGAAGGGCGAAAAAAAAAGAAATTTAAAATTTTAGATATCTTATCTATCTAAAAATTTCTATTATAATCTACCATTTGATAATGCTTCTAAAGTATTACTAATTTTGAGAAACTTAATAATTAAAATGTCTGATATCTAATTTTTTAAACTAAGCAAATTTATTTCGATAAAAATTTAATCAAAACTAATTGCAAATTTTACCATTATTAGCGAACTGCAGTTAAAACAATTTAAATAAAATATATATAAACCATAATTCTTATAAATTAATTTACAGTATTTTGTGATGCAAATGGGGATTTGCTTATTACTAAAGAAGTCTCACATTGTTACAATTCCAATAATAATATTTGAATTAGAAGAAAAAAAAACATATTTATAAAAAATATCAAAACATATTTATTGATTTCACAAGCTGATATAATTCCTTTTAAATGACAAATTCATTTACATAAAAATGTTTAATTTAAATGAATAATTTAAAAATATCACAAAGGAAAAAGTTCACGATTAAAGAGTATTAGATATGATCGAATGTGAAAATTCAGAAGCTTAATTAAATTGTAAGATTTTTTTTTTTAAATGCTGTTTAATTACTCCAACATAAACTTTCTTCTTTATTTCCTATTGAAAGGTGTATTTAAGATTTAAATAGTAATCTGTTTGAATATTAGGTTTTTTTAAAGAAATTTATATTTTTCTGATATTAGATTTCCAAAATGTATTTTCAGAAAATATTTGTTGTATATAAAATGAATAAAAAAACATAATATGTATTTAGTATTCATTCTATATTTACAAGTAAACATGCATTATATATCAAAATGTATGAAAAAGAAACTTACACATGAGTTGATTTTCGACTTTGCTGCTTCAATACGTTCAGATAATGGAATGAATTTAAAGCATTCATCATCATCATCAGAAGTAGTTTCTTTTGTTTTACATACTGTTTGTCTTGAAAATTGTAGTTGTTCTATTACATCTATATTTTCATTAGAATTAGAACAGCAATCAATTACATCTAATACAGGATTATTTGTATTAGTACCATCAGAAGTATTTTCATCTTTATCTGAAAATCTATTGCATTCATTGAATTTAGATTCATTTAAATCTCTATTTTTGTCAAAATTGATATTATTCCTCTCATGAGTTGAATGAAGTTTTAAAGTGACATCTACATCATTATCAGAGTCAGAATTACAACAAATGATTTCTGGCATTAATAATTTTTCATTGATGGATGAAAAACTGTTTTTCTTACCATTTGAAGCAAAAACTGAATCTGATGTTTCATAATTCTCATTATATAATACTGCTTCCATTTCATTATTAGAAGTGTGACTTTTTTCAAGAACATATTCAGTTTTATTTAAAGAACTCTTTTCAATTATTGGCTCAAATTCATTGTCAGAATCACATATAAGTATTTCTGGTGATGAAAGAGAATTCATTGGGTATACATCATCGTATAAACTCTGTTCAAGGTTCCTTTTGAAACTCTTATCTTTATTATAATTACTTATTTCTGGTCTAGCTATAGGAGATGATGGAGAATATTTCAAAGGGCTTTCTTTATTATTGGAAAATATAGAAAAATCAGGAGAGAAAGTACAACTCTTTAAAAGAGAATGTTGAACATGCAACTCTCTTTGTTCACAACTACTTCTGTTTTCAACAGAAATATTTTGACTTCGCATAACATCCAAATCATTAAATGAAGGGGATTTCAAATTTGAAGATTTCCATGGTGAAATTTTTCGTGGAGAAAATATCCTATTTTCAGAATTGTTCGTAGATAAACTTTTACTCAAGAAAGAGCTATGATTTGTTTCTTTTCCAGGTTCATTGCATTCATCTTCTAATGTAATAACAGCTTCATTAACTTTTTCAATTTTGAAATATGACAAGGAATCAGATTTTTTTTCTGTAGATCCTACCTTGAATTCAGTTTTAGAAAATGGAGAAACTGAACTTGGTGAAATTGCATTTCTTACTACACTGAAAGGGTATATTTCAGAAAAAATACATTCATTTAAGATGTTTTTATGAAATGTATATGGTGATATTTTAGGAGAAAGCATATTACTGGAATTGATAGACTTTTCAAAGGATGGATTAACATTTTCTACAGAGGTTTTTGAAGAAGTGGTATATAAAGATGTGCTATATGCTGATTCTTCTGATGCATGAGGCACTTTTGAACGCACAATATTAATAACTTCTTCCTGATATGCATCAAATGATGTTTTAGATTCTGAAGATATGTTAGCTTTCAGAATTTTACAAGAATCATCAGAGGAATTACTATCTGCATCACAATTTTCCAAATTTAAATTATATATTGAATCATTTTTATCAACACAAGAAGCACTATGTTTATTTAAGATAAAAATATCTTCACCATTATGGTTTCTTTCTGCTGAAATACTTTCTAAATCCATCATATCCTTTGCAATTTCAGTATGCTGTATACAAACTACTTCATCTTGATCTAGAACTACATTTTTCAGGTTTTTAGAATTTGTACATACAGTTCCATTTGATGCATCCTTATCATTAAAATATCCATTATTTGCATTTTGACATTCTATTTTAGCACTTTCATTAGCAATTCTATAATTTTCATTCAAGTCATGTTTATGTTCAGCTGATGGAACAATATCTCCTAAAATAAACATTTACAAAAATGCTTAGTTATATGAAAAATTTTCAATTTTAAAATAACCTTTCCAATTATTTCCAAAAGAAATATTTTTTTAAAAAAACCTACATATATCTCTGAAATATAAATTTCTTCAACAGAATTAGAATGCATTGCATAAACATTATATTTAATAAATAAGATATTTCAATTTTTTTTTATTTTTTTTCTGTAAGGAAAAAATCATTTTAGTATGCAAGCTGGATTCAAAATTTAAAAAAAATGTATTGCTTTAAAGAAGAGATCTGCTTTATAATATTTTTTTGTTGCAGTTTCTTTAAGTACTTATAATGTTTTGGGGATTTAAACAGATGAAATGTAGTTGATATGTATATTATACATAAATTAAATGAAGATGATTTATCAGATATGCCATAAATACATCTTTAATTAAATATTTCATCAAATTCATGGCAGAAAAATTCTTCAAAAATCTTGCATTTATGGATAATACAGTAATAAAAGAAATCAAAATTTCTCCTCTGAATCCATATTAATCTTACTTTAATCTATCATAATTTTTTATTTGCCTCATTCTTTTATAAAATTTAAAAAGGATTTCAAAATTTATTAAATAATCTTTTATAATCACATTCAAGGTCTATATTTTTCATGGAACAATTTCAACAACTTTATGATAACAAAACAAATGCTTTGATATTAAAAAAATAATAATAAAGATAAGGGATAACCATAAAAGAAAACATAATTTGGCAGCTTTAGTTTTTTTTTTAATTATTATTATTAAGACAAACAGCTTAAATTAGTAGACTAAGAATAATTACAAAATATTTTTAAAAATTTTTACTAGCTTTTTTTTTTTTTTGAATAACTCTTTTGTACCTTTTGATGGAATTGTTGCATCCATCACAGAGTCTTCAATATTTTCTTTAGTATCTTCACAAATTAACATTTCCAAAGTTTCTTTATTACTATCTAATATATTGAGCAAATCATGGACTTCATACCTAGAAAGAAGTCAGTATAAGTATTTCACAACACAGTAGGAAAGCAGCAAATTTTAATTAAATAAATTTTCTAATAAAATTTTAAAATAAAAGAGACAGTTGTATAATGTGTGTTCTACTATATAAATTTTTATTATTTAATAGGGATCATACAGCTAGTTTATTTTAATATAATACATTGTATAATGTATCAAATAATAATATGTGCAAATTTCTTGGTTTCAAAAATTAAATTCATTTTTCCACTATAATAATTCTAATCTTAAAAAATTAGCAGTTTATATATTTATATGGTTTAAGCTATAAAAATAATTCAAAATAATTAAAAACAATATAATTATGCAGAAATAATAGATCTATTGAAAAGATTGGATATTTGTGTGGATCTGTGCAGAAATATTTCAGCATGCAAAAAAAAAAAAAAAAAAAAAAGTAAAATAACAGGAAATTAGTTTTAAATAATTCAAACAGTAACAAATAACTGCAACGAGTTTTTTTTCCTTTTCCAAAACTCTAAATAGCAATACATTTATTTAACTGACTTTTTTTAACTAGATTTCTATACAATGAATTGTTGATTGATTTTTTATGCAAGATCTTATAAATACAGAAAGAAAATTTACCTTATAATAACAATTGTTATTTTAGATTATTCAAGTTACACATGCATATATTTTTCATCAACACCCCTTTTTATAAAACAAATGCATACAAAAACAGAATATTTATCATGTTGTTAGGGAACAGTGATTCACTGAAAAAAAACCACATTATTTGGAATATCACAACAGAGTTGAAATCCAAAACATGATGAACAATAATAATTTTGACTCTTTAAAACAAAAATTTATACACACACACAAACTTACTTTACTGCCAGCTGATGTAGTTCATCGATTATATCTTCTTTCCACTCAGCCGAGCCAGTATAAATGAAATTTAAAAAGTGCAGAGCAGCATCAAAAGATGTATTTTCCCAATGCAGAACATGCCTTCCACCAGTTACAGGTTCATCAAATGCCTATGGAAATAATTAATAACTTAGTACTTTTTTTTTAAGTATAAAATACGATAAAACAATAGAGCTAAAAAACTAGCTTACATTTTTCAATAAAGGACATCTCAAAGCTAAAAATAATTTGTGAGCAGGAATGACAATTCCACTTGCAGTATGTATATCAATATCACTCATCCAATTATTACCAATCAGAGAGCGAAGAGATTTGATTAGAGACGAATCTTCGCTATCTTCCTGAACGTCACCGTCATCCTAAAAAGTGCATAATAAAAACTAGTAGTGATGTTAATATTTGTAAGTTTAAATAAGAATTTAATTAAAAATTTATTTTATGAGTAGTAGAGTTTTATAAAGCCAATATAATTTAAGAATACATAAATAAAGCAAAACTTGAAATACAGTATCTGGCCACATAACTATATCATAACATAAGTGAAAGTTTACAGAACTCCAGTTTCGTATAAGATACAGATGACTGTTTTATACAGTAATTTAATTACCTATTAACACCCTATATCAACAAATTATATGTAAATAAAATAATGATGCTTGTTTTATAAAACAGATTATTTTGTAAATTCTCATTACATATAATTTTGCATGCAATGAATAATTTATTTATCACATGCTGACTCTGCTTACTAAATAAAAGGTAATATAAATATAATTTTGCTGAGATACTGCCAAAACTCATTTTCTCTATTTATTAGCATTTTTAAGGATATAAAAACATAATTATTCTTTTTAAGAATATTAAGATAATGATTAAATTCTTTTAAATTTTTATGCTGTTTTGAAAAAATAGAAAAATATGACTAATGTTTATCTGGTTCTGAGGTACAAAATTACTATTATTAAAATGGTATTTTTGATATTTATAATACATTTTGCATATTTAGGATATAGTTGAATTTCATTAGAATTTTATTGATTAAATTATAATGGTTTTATAATAATTTTAAAAAATCACCAACTTTCAAAATTAATTTGATTTGTACAGACACAAAAGCAAAACAACACAAATCATGATCCATGTGCTTACTTCAGTAATGTGTAACATCAAATGTAAAACAATGATTTAGATTTCACAATAAAAATGGCTTCTTTATTTCCATTTGTTTCTCGAGACACACAAACTTAAATGAAGCATTTGATAATGATCCAAATGCTTTACTTAATCTCCTAATTCCTTTTCTTTTTTTAAAATATTTTTAACTATTTCTTTAATGGATGGTTAATAAAATTTTTGTAATACATTAAACAAACCATACATGAAAACATTACTCTAGGCAATGAAAATTACTGAATTTAAATATTAAATATAAATGCATTTTTATTCTTACATCCTTTTTGTCTGCAAAACTAAATGTATAATCACAAGGCAGTTGTGTGAAAATGCGATGCCCTGCTATTTGTGACAAATTACATAACTTGCTGCCAACTTCAACATCAGATGGAGAAATCCAGTCTAGTAATTGTTCCACATAGTAAATTCTTTTATCTTCCTTTCTACCACACAAATTCCACAAAAAAGTTCTCTACAAGAAAGTGTTAATATCCAATTTAAATTTCAAGATAACAAATAGCCTAAAAATTATATATATATATATATATGAATAAAAGAATGGCACATTTTAATTCACCCAAGTAAAATATTCTGTAATTTATTAAACAAACAAAACATAACAGAATTTAAGATTAAAGAATATGAATATCACCCTAAAAAATGTAACTAAATTCATTATAAAAAAATTGAAATGCTTCTTTTTAATGCAATTTATTAAATATTTTTATCTCATACACATATATTAAGCATAACTAGCAGATGACCTCTATGTACGTTAGAAGTGAAAAGTAAAAGCTAACATGATAAAAATTAACAATCATGCTGTTTACATTAAAAAATTTCATGCAGATATAACAGATTTAATAAATGATGAACATATTTCATAATTCTTGTGTCAAAATATTTTATGTCAAAAATCACATAGAGTAATACTAACACAAAAGCAATTAAGTACCTACTTGCATATTTATATCTTAAAAAATTGAAGGACTAAAAATAATTGGATGTAATTCTAGATATTTTTATAGATATTCACTAGTTTCATTTTGTCGAAAAGTAAAAACGCTTATGTTCATTATAAAATAATTTCATTAAAAACATGAAATTACTTATCTATTCCCTTGCCATAAAAATGAAAATAATGCATCAAATTTCAACACAAATGTCATCATTTTTTAAAACAGTAACAAACTTTCACCCAAATTATGTTTATTAACATTAAAGCTCATTTTATGCTCCCACAAATCATAGCACTATATGTAATTGATCATTGCTAAATAAACTTATGTTATATTTTTATCATTAATAAAATTTTTCACAAATGAAGAGGTTCTTAAAATAATTTTGTGCAAGAGGCCTCATATTACTAAAGTCTGCTACTGGGTACATTGTTATTGCTCAGCTTTTGATCACTAACACACACATATTGTTTTCATTTGGATAGATAAGCTTGTTTATTAAGAGATAGACTCAGGATAAGAACTTTGGTTGTTTTAATATGTTTTTTTTTAATACAAATACATTTCAGATGTACAAGAAAATATGAATATGAATATGAAAAGTTTCATGGCCTGGTATTAATTAAAAAGAATATCACGAGAAACTACTGTGCAATAAAAACATTCCTTATTTAATATCAAATTATGTATATAACAAGGAAGCAAATGCCATTTTATAAACATAATTTTAAAAGTAAAATTTCAATACCTTCTGTTCAGAAGTGGCAGGTTTCACATCTTCAACAATAGCATCATTTTTTAATTTATTCTAAAATTAAAAAAAAAAACTAATTAATATTTAGTTTTAAAGTAAAAAAAAATAATAATAATATTAAATTCAAAAACTAGTTTTTCAGTATATGAAAAAAAAAAAAAAAAACTAATAATTTATGGTATAACCAATATTTGAATGTAACAGGAAGATTCTTTAAAACAAATTTGCTTAAATGAAATGAATAACTAAAAGAGGAAAATTTTTCATTTATTAGTGGATTTTCATTATCAGAGGAACATCTGGCCCTTTTGATCATAGAAAAGATATAAAATAAATACTGAAAATGATGTTACATACTGATGATGCTATTATAGAATTCACTTTCTCAAGAATAATCTTCTGCCTTTCTTCTTCACTTCTCAACAATAACAATGGAGTAGGTTTCCTTTCCAAAATAAATAAATTATATACCTAATTAATAAAAATTGCATATAACCATAGTTTCAAACATACTGCGAATAGAGTTTAAAAAAATAAAAATAAACTAGCTTTGTTTTGTTAAACTTTAAAATTGTTTACATGCAAAAATTAGTAGATAAAAACATTATTTTATAATGGCTTATCAGGTAAAAAAAGTTAGAAAAAAATAATAATACAGCTATTCTTTGACAAAGGGATACAAAGGTTAGGATGTAATACTTAAAATTCTTTGTAACTGATTACTTTAAAATATATTAAGATTTGCTGTATTTAATAATAACTATTAACAGTACTTACAGTTCAGTTTTATTGATTGATAACACAATTAACTGACAAACAATTTTTAAGGTAAATGCTGTTTTAATTTAATTTATATTTATATTTAAAGGATTTATTCTTTATCTGCATTTACAAAATCCCTTTTCAACAACTTTTGTTACAATACTTAATTTCTATTTGAAATTAATAAAAAAATCTCTAATAATTAATATCTAAACCAAAACTGGATTATACTAAAGGAAATGAGCATGTCTGTTGGCATTACAGATCAAAATGTCTTACGATGAGTTACCGAATTTGGTACAATAAATTGTGAAGAATGGAAATAGATATTTTTGAAATGTGAATTACAATTTGAATTAATTAAACACTGAATAAAATCTTGACTTATCTTTTTGTGATATTTACAACAACAAAAAATGACATTTACATTATTTAAGAAAAATGATCTATTTAACCATGCAATTTAATTATCATTCAATACCGTTTCTTAAATTTTGACAATTTTTAAAATTATTTTTGCATAATTTTGAACAAAACTTTTCATTGTTGCAACCGAATTCAAACCACTTTTAACATTACATTAAATATTCAATCTCCTAATTATCTTCCATTGTTGAAAATTGAAAATTAAAAATTATTCCTATTATCTGAACAATTCATATATCCAAAATAAGAAAGAGAAGTTCCAATATTACAAAAGACAATATGCAACAAAAGATATCCACAGTAATCTTTTGAATGCTACTATGTTGTAGTGGGACTTGATTCCATGTGGAATGTCCTTACACAAAAAATAGAATTGCCATAATGCTATGAAAAGATTGTGGCTTTAATTTTTTATCATAATTTTATACTTAAAATTACTTTGATGAGAGCATCACGAACATCAAATTGTGCATGAAACTGAATTGAAATGAAACATAATCAATATTTCTAGAGAATGATTTAGCCACAAAAAATGGATGTGGTATAAATTAAAATAGAGTTATAATTAAATCAAAATTCACCATTATAGGAATAATTATCAATAATTTTTAAATGATATTTACATTAGGTTTAAAGTGAGTAAAAATTAATTTTTGGTATGAACAGAAAAATTTATTTTAGTACAAAAAATATTTATTTATTCTAAAATAGATAGATTTTCCTAACATAATTTGCATACTAACTTTGCTAATAAATTATTTTCGAAGAAGTATTTGACGAAGAAAAATTCTTTCAGCTCTATAGACTGAGTAAAATAAATAAAAAAAGCACTCACAATGTTTTCTTTTTTGGAACAAATTTGCCAGGATTCTGAAATTCTGATGGAGCTTGTAAAATAGCAGTTGGTTGACTATCTTCAGAATCAGTTGAATCAAAATTTGCTTGTGTTCTATTCTCATTTTCTTTCAAAGATAATGATAATGCTTTAGCCAGATGTATATCAGATTCCATTGCACTGTAGAAATGAAAGATTGTTTTGGTTATATAGAAAATTATAATTTGTCAGCTATTTAAATGATATGTATTTCCAAATAAACCAATTCATTTAAATCATTTAAGTTAAAAAAATATTTTAAAACCTGTAAATTATAAACAAAATTCTTGCAATATTATCAGACACATTTTTATGCTTCAGCAACATCAATGGCATATTTTATGGCAATTTCAAATACAATGGAAAACTTCTTTCCAAGCAAGACAGTTTTTATGAAAAAATAAAATTTTTCCACTTAAAATAATGTATTTTACAAGTTAGAAAAAATATTGATTTATATCCATGCTACCTTTTCGGTTTTAGGAGAAATTTTTTTGTAGCAGGCTTCTTAGGTTGTTTTGTTGGCCTGTGGGAAAAGAAAAAAAAAATCATAACTATGGTTACAGTACTGAAAGTAAAGTTGAAATTTTATATAAATGAAAGCCCAATTCCATAGAAATTGTCAATAAAAACAACATGATTGAAAATAATTATATTACAAGCCTATTAAAGGATTAAATGCTATACAAAAAGCAATTTTATTTATTTTTAAGTCAAAATATAAAATAAAAGGTCTATATATACCTAATTTAATTTTGATAACATTCGCGTGATTCTATGATTTTTTTTTTTTTTTTTTTTTTTTTTAACATCAAGAAAGAATTTGGCAAAGATATTCTTCATTAATTTTAAAAAAGAATTAATGAAACATCTCTTTTTTTGAAGTTTTATATTACATGGCTCAATACTGAAGCATAAAATTCAAACTATGAAATCTTATAACGAAAATGCATTAACTTAGCACATTAGTTAATGTGTAAAAAAAATAACTATTATATTATGAAAAGAATAATTGCATAACTTTTAATAGAAATATAATAATGCAATTTAATATCAAAACAATTTCGATTAACAAAATCATAAACAAGGTAGAGAGAAAATGATGTAAATAACTAACCATCAATCTAACTCCTTGATAAAATAACTATCTCTGTAGATAGGAAAAATACTTTCCTTTCAGTTTATTTGGATTCATTATTTAATAATGATATCATTCCACATATTTGCAACTTGTTTTTTCAGTTTATTTTAAAATTCAGAAAGTCATTGAAGTAATTTCTTACTTGTTATTTAAAGGAAGTCCTAATGCTCTTCTCTCTAATACATGCTTTTCTTGCAGTCGAAGAGCTTGAATTATGCTTTGAGTACTCAGTCCTCGAGATTTTCCACACTTTTTTATATGAGTACATCGAACCTGTAACAAAATTATTTTAATAAGTTTTCATATTAAACAACTAAAAAACAAGACTATATTCTATTGAAAATTAAAGTGACACCTTGAGACTATTAATGATTTTACACCAAACAGAGCTGTACATAGAAAAACAGTTATTGTTTTTGACAAATAATTAATTGAATGTATAAAAAAAAAATTGCCAATGTATTACATTTAATCTTAACCAGATATATCAAATATAAATACATGGTAAAATAAGGATATTACTATGAATTATATAAATAAATGAAAGATAGAAATTACATATTGCCTTTTTTTTTGTTTTTTAGTTTTTTTATAGCAAAGTATGCACATGTTAGTAAACAGAAATGAAAGGGAACAGATAGAATATATATAACATATGAAACAGATTTTTGTATTTTTTTTATAGCCATTATTGAAAAATTGAGAATTTTTCCATCTTATTTAATTCCAAAACTATTACATCGAACTTGATTGTTAAAGTTTTATTTTAAAAACTACATATATGATTAAAATTTTATTTACTAGAATGATAAGGGAGGGAGCACAAAGCAATTGCAAATTTATGACTTATTCTATAGAAAATGTACAATTTATTGTCCTATTTTCTGAAGAAAAAGATATTTCAGTCTAAAAAAAAAAAGGAAATATTCAAGGTTATTATTTTATATTTTTTAAAAAATTTAACCTATCTGCATACTTTTCAATTAAAAAAAAAATATTTTTTAATAGAAAATTATTAAAATATTTTTGAAATCACTTGTATAAACTCCTATGATGTTACTTTAATTATTAACAATCACAAAAAAAAAAAAACATTTTAAAAACATTTTAATGGTAAAACCATATGGATTTAAAAATTATTTTTAAAAATCAAATAAATAAAAACAAAGAAGGATTTCCCAATTCTTGTGAAATGTTACTTTTCTGTTTGAATTGTAGTCACCAAAATATATACAAGAGTGCAAAATATAATAGATGTATACAATTAAGAAATTGAGAATTTTCCCACCCCTTTGCATATGGCTATTGCAAATTTCAGTAGCTGTTAAAATAACAAAAAAAGTATAAAATGTCTTTTTTTTATATCATATATCTCATTTACTTGAACAATATATTTTACTACATGCATATAGAGTTATTTTATTTTTTTTTCATTATTCCAACATATCATTACAAAATTATCTTAAATGTAGAACATAAAACATTTCATTATGATTAAGAAATAAGGCAAAGACTGACCTCTGAGGTGGGAAAATGTTTGAAACATAATGGACAATCCAATATAAAAGCACTTTCTTCTGCAGTTTCTTGAGAAGGAATGACAGTGGAGGATTGGCCATCAATGCATCTAAAAATAATCTTGATGTTATAAAATATGACTAGATAATAAACATAATTAGATTGAATGTGAAAAGCTTTTTTTTCCTTTTAATCCAGAAAATTATTCGTAGTATTTGAATATCAATGATAACAATTTCTTTTTTTTTATTTCCCTTTTAAAATAAAAATCTAAACACAAAAATAAAAACAAAGAATTGATTTCTAAACCAAAAAGAAAATCACTAAATATTGGAAAATTTCTTTTCTTCATTTAAACAGTGAAATGAACTATAAAATCTTTTTAATTAGCATAATAAACAATTAGTCAAAATAACAAATATTACACTAAACTAATTCATACATAATAATTTTGAATGTGAAACTAACATTTAAAAAAAGGATAAAGCATAACTTTAATAGTAATGAATTTAATAAATGAGAGAAAGTTGGAAGAGATTTGTTCAAAATAGGATTTTTTCAAACAATTTTATAGTTCCCCCTTTTAGTAATCAATCTGCTTTTAAAAGCGTATTTAATTCTTTTCCACATTTTTATTTGCGATCTTTATTTATTTGCTAACTAATTTTCATTAAAATAGCATTGGTATTTTAGAGCGAACAAACCATTAATTCCATTATTTCCAGGATTTATATTATTTATAAATACAGATTATATTATGTCCAAATTTTATATTATTAACAGGCCATTATTTTCATTTTCTTTGCAAAAATTATATTTTTCTATATAGCATTAAAAAACAAGTAACTAAGAATGTAATGAAGAATTTTACATTCCTTAGAAGACAACTTTAATAAATATATGTTTGTTCAAGAAATTAATAAAAGTTTTAAAAGTCAAGATTCTCTTTATATATATATATATATATATTAAACTAGGTTATATTTTCAGCGGCATAGCAAGAGTAAGTAGTATTGGTGCATTTCATTATTTTTTTTTTGTCTATTCAAGATGTGCTTTTTTTTTTTTTTTTAAGTGACATAAATACGCATTCTTTTGAACCCATGATGCTTGCCATATCACATTTAAGATATGATGCACATACATCAGCTAGTTTAATCTAGTTCTTAAAGGATCAACTTTAAAAACTTACTGATTGATATGAATTGTACGCTCTTTGATATCTAAATGAGTTATATCAGACTGGCACACAACACATGCAAATACTGGGTAATCATTTCTTTTCTTCAATTTTTGTTTCTTTTCTATTTGGGATTCCTGAAAATCATCTAGTGTTTTATCTAATTCATCACATAGTACTTTTTTAACAGCTGTTGCCTTTTCAAGGCATATGTTCCTTTCAGACATGTTGTAAATTTCATCTTGAGTGGACATATTTTTTAACTTATCGTTCTCGCATAAATCTTTCATTCCAGATGAAACATTCTTTGTTAAATGTGTCTCTGATGAATATCCTTTGTAATTTGAAGATGAAGGAATGTGAGAGAACTTTGAAAATATGTTTTCCTTCTCTGCTTGAAGTGTCTTTTTAGAATTATGTGTTATACATTTATCTGGAAAATAATGAAAAGATTATTATTACTAAACTGCAAAAGCAAACAATGAATTTTATGAAAAAGAACTAACATAAACAGTTATGTAAATCTCAAAAAAAAAAAAAGCATATAAAAAAATTAACAAAATTTTTGAAAATATATAAAAATAAAATAGTTTGAATTCCTTTAATAATTCCCTTAGATAAATAAATTATACTGTTTTATTCAACAGTCTTTTAACAATCTTTTTAAGTTCTTCAAAGTAATCATAGAATTAAAAAAAAATGATTAAAAAAATAGAAATAAAAACTATAATAAAAAATTTGATGTGCAAATTGAAGTTGAAGGGAAATAAAAAACATTTTACAAAATTAATCTGCTAGTTTTATAGTCTTACAAGCAACATAAGTATTCATTTCACGTTAAAACAAGATTTTATTTTCCCCCCTTTTCTATTTCCTCAAACGAAAACATCAAATAAATGAACAACTACATCATGGCAAATCAAATAAATTCTCATCTTCTTCCTTTAAAACATCTTTAGTATATCACTCATAGGACAGTGTAAAAACACAATACTGCTAAGAATACCATACTACTGATAAACTACTTATTATAGTCATGTAGAATGTAATGTATTGAAATCATGTTTTAGCTACAAAATTTCTGACAACCAACTAATATCTAAATTAAACCATAAAACTATAATAGATTATATCTGGGTTACAATATCTACTTTAAAAAAAAAAGGATAAATTTTACGTTCTAGCAAATCTTACTGGATATTGCTTGGTTTAGACAATAGGTAAGCAGTTTGGCAAAAAAAAAACTGCCTATTTAAACTTTTAATTATCATCTGCCATGCATCATTATGAAACCATCTTCTTCAAAGAAAATTACTTCTTAAATGGTAACACCTGAAAGCAATTAACAATCCTTCTGCTTTCATCTTGTTCTAAAAAGCCATACATTTTCTATAAGACCAGAATGATAAAATATTTAATATATTGGAATAAGTCAACATTTTGATATTTCAGAAACATATTATTATACTTATTGTACATATTATCATACTTATTATATTGGACAGTATTAAACTCCAAAAGATTTTAAATAATTAAACAGTATTTAATGAAAACTGAGATATATTATTACAATAATCATTCTTGAAATATATTTTTCTTTCTTTTTCATAAATTGTAATTAATGACCGTAAAACATATGCAATTCTTACGATTGAATGCATTGTGAATGTTTAAGAGGAATCTATTCCAACTGGCAGAAACTGAAGTGATACCAATATAATAACAGCCCTGCTAAGTTTTCTTTCTTTTTAAATCAATTAAAAAAAACTTAAATTTTAATTTTGCTCTAAAAATTTCTGCTTAATTATTACACCATTTAATTATTGCCAATTAAACCACCATTATCACCATGAAGTTAATTTATAATCGATTTAAAACTTATCTCGAGTCTGTGAAGACATGGTGTCAGCTTCTGTAATTATAAAAACTTCAACTAGCTCTACTGCACAGAAAAAAAATCATTTGAGATAAAAAAAAAAATGATGAATTGAAAAATGAATTAGCACTACATTATTGAATGCTTATATCATTATAAATACCTCTTAATTTTGAAAGAAATTTAACCAAAATAAAAGAAAACATTAATGAAGATATTTCAATGCACTAACTAAGACGACAATTAAAAAAACAACAACACCTGCAATACAAAATAGAGACTAGTTGCATATATAGAATCAATTCTTGGATAAATATATTACACCACAGGATTTGCTTTTAGATTTCATTGCAACAATAGAAGTATTTGAATTATCAAATGCAATGATGTCTTAGTTTCTGACTTTTGTTTGATGAAAATTTATTCAGATAAAACAAAAATATGATAAAAATAAGCATGGATATTATGCCTACCAATTTCCACTTTCCTCTTCATATTTGGTATACAAAATATTTTTCATCATGCACTGGAAATAAAAAAAGTTTTCAATTTTCATATATATATATATGTTTAGTCAATTCTATTTGAAATGTTATGGTATAAATTCTTTGTTTTTATGAAATTGATTTTAACCTATAAGTTTAAATAATTATTAAATTACAAAGAAATACATTAAAACCAAAACAAAGTGGCAAGAATTAATATTAGAAATGTGAAATTGATAGAATTACACATCAGTTATTATTCTTTCTAATAAACCTGAAGCAAAATTATTGAAATACATCACATTGTAAAAATATTCCAATCACATAATGCAATTAAAACTCATTCCCAAACACTCCATTACCTTTCTTACTTGGTAAGACACCATATGCTCAATTTTTTCCTTTTTAATTAATTTCTTAAAATTTCATGCACCCATTTAAACTTGCTTGTTTTGGGGTATTTTTGTACACTATACGTTTTTGATTACTGTACATTGATATGATTTTTACCCTAGTTTGGCACAGCATAGTCAAAACCATAGCTCTTGTGCCAGAAAAATCTAAACAAAACAAATAAACCTTATTTCTGTGCTGATAACTTTTTCTTTTTGTATTACAAGTGAATAAGAAAGATTTACTGAAAAAAAATGCAATTTTAATCAGAATTAGTAAATTAAAGTACATTATAAAGATTTTTTTTTTTTTTTTTTTTGAAAAAGAGTTTATTTTGTCTTTCAAAACACATTTGAATATGTTTTAAAAATTACTCAGGAAACAGAATTTACAATGCGATGCTATATCTTACAAGTCTATTAAAATTTTAAATGCATCTTAAATCTACTTAATGCACAGTGAACTCAGAAAAGTTAAGTATGTACAGTTAAAATTCCCCTATTCAGAGCAATTTATGGTTTATTCTGAAATTTGGAATGCATTTTATGCTCATTATTTTGGCTACTATTTTTAGCAAACCTATGAAATTATAAATATATTATTCATCAATTAAATAAATTTCTTGAATATTGTGAAGGTGAAACTGTTTTTAAGATATGCTAAACTTGGAAAGGACCTGCTACAAACAAAAAATTACAAACTTATGAGCATGTTATTCGTGTAGAGCACTTTCTAGTTTTTGAACATGTTATCAAAATAATAATAAATAAATAATAATAATAAATAATACTTATCAAAATAATAATAAATTAATTAGATTATGTTAATTAATTTATTAATAAATTAATTAATAAACCATAATTAATAAATTAATTAGAATATAAATAATTAATAGAAAATAAAAAAAAGAGTATAAAAATAGAGCATAAATGATCCAATAAATCTACATTATATCTTTATCTTCTGAAAGTGAAGTAGAACTTGCAGAACTAAATAAATGTCATAATTGTGTTTATTCGTTGAACTATACATATGAAAATATGCTTTGTTAGTTAAAATTAAACCATTCCAATGCATTCACACATATTAATTATATACGGCTGATACAAGCAGGAAAAACCTCATTAGAATGTTAAAATTAGTTAGCAACTAATACTGATGATAAGAAATTTTAAATATGCAAAATTGCAGAATTTAAATAATGGTAACATTTTACTAAAGCACCTGAATTACACATTCCAAAACAGGCATAATATCTTCAATCACTTTTGTAGAAATAAAATTTCTTTTATTTATTTTATAAATAAACAGTGATTCTACTGTTCTCAATTTTATGGTGATTTTTCATAATTCACATGGAGTCATTAGTACTCTGTAGAATTTTTCTAATTTGAAAATTTTCATTAAACTTTACAAGCAGTGAAATAATACTCCATGCTACTGAGCAAAACACATCTTGTCAGCTTAATAATATACTTAAGGAAAGGTAATATCAATGAAAAATAGCTACATTGTGATTTTTTTTAAATATCGTAGTTTTTTTTTTTTTTCTTCCACTGCACATATGTATCTATAAATTTAAAATCTGCCTATATACAGATAAAACAATGACTAAACTAAAGAATATGGTACAACTGCATAATTTTTAAAGGCAATAAATTGAAAAATTTTGTAACTTAACTGTATTTTTTTAGTTAATACTTTGAAAGTTTTCTACTTTTAACAAAGGTAGGCAAATATATATATATATATATATATATATATATATATATATATATATATATATATCATGTTCTCTAGTTTTACCAAAATATCTTGTGATAGGCAATATTAGCAAATAATATTTTTATTCTTAGCTAAATATCTTTCTTATCCTTCATTAAAGCACAATTAAAATTTTATAATATCAATAAATAAACATAGAATAAATTTAATTATGAATTTTATGATACTTGTGTATTAAGTGCATGCCATTAGTTAGAAAGAGCCAGTGATCTTTGGCAATTTATTACTGGCAAGGGTATAAACACAAATATCCATTTTATAAAGAAATTTGGCAGTAAATATTTATAAAAAATGAGAAATGAAAAGATGCATGTTATTTGCTGGGATTTAAATGTTTTAAAATTAATGAATTATCATGACATGTAATTAATAAAGTGAGCTCTCTTCCATCAAAATACATTCATTAAAATATATTCCATTCAGCAAATAATAAAATCCATCGTCAGGAAAATACCCAGTATTGATCTCTTGTCCCTGAAATTGTGAACTCGATATTAAAGTTTTCATCTGAAACAACAATTTTTTGCATAATACAATTAAATATGATTATAATGTTTTTAGCATGATGACAATTAGCCTTGTTTCGATAACAAAGTTTCATTCAGCGCAGATAATCTGTTAAATTACTTAACAGCTTTTTCTTCAGGGTAAAATGGTTTCAAAAAACATAAAACATGTTACATGAAAAGAAAAAATAATTTGCAATTTAATTCTATCATGACTCAAATAAACCAGTTGGTGCTTGATATCGAAATATGGCCAATAAATATTATGTAACAATTTCTCATACTTAAAATAATTTTTCAGTTAAATAAGATGTAAAAACGATAAAAACACTTGCGTTTAAATTTGTATGATCCATTTAACGATGCAGCATAAGAATAAGACAAGTCTAACAAATGATCTACAATTGGTACTATTTCAAAATCGGATCAGCTATTTATTTTATCGCATCTTCGTATATTAAACTTATGTAAACTGTAAACAAACTGAAACATGGTCATTTGAAATTATTGATTGACAGGAAGTTAGTAGCAAAAGTTGAAGTGTCAATATTTATAACTTATACTTTTTTTTTTCATAATTTCTGAATGAGCAAATAAATGTATATTTATTCCACATAAAAATCTATGAAATATTGTTAGTAACTAATAATCATTCATATAATATTTTTAATAGTTTAAAATACATTGAAAGTATATTGAAACCAAGTTATTTTAAATAAAAGAAGGCAAATAAAAAAATTAAATTTTCACTTTATTTTTCACATTTAAAAAATTATTTTTAACTTGCGGGTTTCAAAAGATAATAATAATAGTAAGATATGATACTTAAAACTAAAAATTATTTTTTTAATGCATATTTGACACTTGTTCAACTATTAACATTCAATTCTCACGAATTAATGTACAGAAAAATGTTTATTAGGACATGTCCAATGATAGAATAACGAGGCTCAATCATGCTTGAAAAGAAAATTTTTAAATTCTTTCGTTAGGAACTTCGTTTCAATCAATAATTAGGTCAAATTCCTGCAACGCTCTGTACTTACCTCAACTTTGGATAGTCCAGAGAGAAATGCGGCAAGAAGGAGAATAAATAGGAAGAAGTCGCTCTTGTTAAGTTTGTAAACAAATAGAAGTTATCCCTGCTGTTGGTGCGATTTCTTTTTATATCTCAGTTTATTTAATTTTTCATCGTTGATAACTTTAGAATTTCTTATTTTTGCATTTGTAGAAAATCATGTTTCTAAAATAAAGGTTCAATTTATTGGACTGTACACACTTAATTGTGGTATGATCAGATTGGATAAGAAGTTATGCAAACATTTGCTAATCAGCATCTCCTTTTTAAAATGTAATTAGGATAGTTTATGGAAAACTGTTTTTAATTGCACCCAGTCCCCAAATTCCTTTTTCCATTCTTATTTTTAGTTCTTTCTCTATTTGTTTTTTGAAAATTTTCACTTTTATTATTTTAGATATATGCTGATACTCTTGTATTTTTAATATATTTATTACTGAATAATTCATTAAATGATTTTATTGTATTAGTCATAATAAAGAGTCATGATTATAATTATTTCACATAATTTATTAAAGAAAATATTTGTTTAAACACCAATCTATTTTGTGTTTTTAAAAGAAATACTATCAAGTTTTGAAGTTAATATATATAATATATATTAATTTAGTGTTGTGTTTATGAATAATGTAAATAAGTTGGACGCTAGCTACTATTGTATTCCATTTATATATATGGTGGATACTTTATATGATGCAGTTACAGTGTTTAAAACATTTGATATTTTAGTTATGTATACTTATTTCTGCTAAAAGTAATCAGAAATTTAGGTTTAAAACGTTTGATATTTTAGTTATGTGTACTTATTCCTTCTAAAAGTAATCACAAATTTTGCATTAATTTATTATACAATTTTTAATATTTTTTGTTTCTATTTTATACTACTAAGAGTAATTTTATATGGAAAATTATCTTTTTCTATATAACTTTTTAAAAAATTTTTTATATAATTTTATATACTTTTTAAATAGATATCTGTTTTTTTCCAGTTATATCATGATTGCAATGAGCAAGTCCTACTTTCATTTTAAAAGACTTATTTAACAAAAAGTCTAATATATATCTGCAAAATTTATCACATTGCATTCATGAATTATAAAAATTTTTGCATTAATCAAAAAATTTTCAAAACATTAAGTGCTTTAAGCATTTTATAAATATATAACTTATCTTTTTTTAAATTTTAGAATAAATTAAATAATTACTTTAAATGAAATGTTCATTTTAAAACAATTCATATATAGAATGGACGGTTATATATATATATATATATATAGAGAGAGAGAGAGAGAGAAGAAATATTAAATTGAAGTTTTAAACAGCAGTGATTGCACATGATTAACTTCTGCTGGTCTATCATATCTTTATTTTTTTATAGAGAAATTTGATTTTCTAGTTATATTTCATGATTCTAGTTATCTATTATAGTTGATAAAAGTTTAAAATTTATATTCACAGGAATGCTACTGAATGTTTACATTGTTACTAATATCACTGCTATAAATATGCTACATATTAATTTTGAGAAGAATAGATGTTATTGTTTAATTATTTTTAGGATTTTTTCAAATAAAGATAATTGTTTTCAAATCTAATTATGTAAATATTCTATTTCGTACGTTTTTCCAGTGGTTTAAAAAAATTATTTTTAGGGCTTTATCTTGCTATGAATAATGCCATTCCTACAAAGAGTAATTGAACCAGTGCATGTATGTAGAAATACTCTTCCTTTGGATGATCAAGGAGTTCTTGCTGTAGAGGTGCCAAATGAATTAGAATGTGTTACAAATGGAACATTAGCTAATATAATTCGACAGTTATCTTCCCTATCAAAGCATGCTGAAGATTTGTTTAGCAGTTTATTTCGGGAGTCATCCTCCATAGTAGCTAGGGCAAATTCTCTTCAAGGACGTATTGATCGATTAGCTGTTAAAGTTACACAATTGGATTCTACAATAGAAGAAGGTAAATTTCTTTCTCCTTCCACTTTTATTTCATTTTGAACAATTTAAATAAAACAGAAAAAAGGATGAAAAGTACAAATTATTTGAAACTAGATCAAAGAATTTAGAAAAAAACAAATGCTAAAGTTACTATCTAAGAAATTAATCTTAATTGCTAATACTGTTCTCTGTTGTTTTAGTTAATACTATTAATTTCTTGCTTTACCTTTTTTACATATTTTATTTGATACATCTTAAGATTTCGCATGGTCTGTTGTGGTTTGGTAGTAACATCTCGATTTCAGTCCAGAGAACTCTAAATTCTAAACTTGATTCTATTGAAAACTTTGTTATATATACAGGCTGAGTACATGTTAAATCTGTAGTCAAAGATCAAATGTTCTCTCTTTGGTGTAATGTAGAAATTTGTGAAGGTGGATGTGCCAGCTTAGGTATTAGACTCATCATTTGACCAGGTTCAAAATTATGAGATTGATCCCAAAAAAGCCTGAGTGCTGCTTGTAAGCAAAACCTCATTATAACTAAACTTAACTACTGTAACAGTTTTTTTTTTTTTTTTTTTTTTTTTTATCAAAATCATAATTTAGTTTCTTTAATGATGTTGTATATAGGTTTTTGACTACAGTAATTCTTATTGTTTGGTGCTGAATGGTCAGACCTGGCTTTTGTGCCATAAAAATACAATCAATCAATATATTAGTTTTACTTCAAATTTCAAAAAAAAAATCACATTTAATAATAGAAGTTTTTAAAATTATGTATTCAACTATTTTAAATATACTTAATGTTTTGTTTTTCTTTCTTTCATTAATAGTATCATTGCAAGACATTCATATGCGAAAAGCTTTCAAAAGTTCCATAGTTTATGAACAACAAGTTGTTTCCAGAGAATCAATGCCTGCAGCTATGAGAGAAACATATTTTATGTGTGATAAACCTCCTCCATTAGACAAACTAAATCCATATAGGTATGTTCGTTGGCAATATTTTATTATGTGATTGCCTTTGTATTTTATTATCAATCTAAAGATATGCCATTGTGTTGTTCTTTTAATGTTAACATTTTAATAAATCTTATTTTTTTTATATAAATAAGATATATTTTCAAGTGTTAATGATCAAATATAAAATAAAAAGCTTATTAGTAAGAAAGTTATTCTTTATCTCATTAAAAGTGTAATTCATTAATTATTTAATCTTTTTTACTTCTAAATCAATTCTGTATTATTTACTATTTATTGAAAGACTTTTTATTAGGTGATGAATAAAAGATGCTTATGATTTTTATGTTGAATTATAACACTATTTTATATTGTATTTGAAGGACTTCATATTAATCGATAAATTTAGAATACAGTAGGTGCAAGTGATTCTTGATTTAATATTATTAATAATTATTGTTATAATTGTGCCAATTTGATATAAAAATATATGTAAATTTAAATGTAACTTTGTATATTCAACTTAGTGTTAAAGTTGTTATTTTGTTTTGTTAATGCAAATTATTTTATGGAGTCGAGATAATATGTATGTGTTAATCAGAGGAGAATAACAATAATTTCATATTAAAATAGGAAGTAAGACTTTTGGATATTCCAAAAAGTATATTTTTGTATTATATTACCACTTTTGTAATGAGAAAATTTTAACTATACTTATTTAACAACTTATCTCTAACATTTTATGATTTTGTTATAAATAGCATGTTTATGTAATAGGTGTGCAAATAGAAACTCAAGTCTGAAGGTTGTTGCATTAAAAAATATATGTTAATGAATCCAGTTTAGCTGCCATTTTTTATATATGTAGCTTAGTCATTGCTATTTTTTATTAGATAAATTTCAATCATTTGAAATTGTCATTTTGTATGTACCAATTATATTCTTATATAATACCAATTATATTCTTATATAATTGATAAGATATCTCTTGATAGATGCCAGTAGACAACATTTATGCCATTACATTTTATTCTATTTTCAAATGGGATAAAAAATGATTCTCAAGCAATAGAATTGATTAAATTGACTTTGGGTGAATATTCTGCAAATTTTGTTGAACATTAAAAAAGTGGTTGGAAAGATTTTGTGATGGAAATTTTAGTTTTGAGGTCCATTCATGTTCAGGTGCAGTAAAAAAAATGTTGCAGATGAAGAACTTCAAATTTTACCGAATGGAAATCCATATCAAACTCAAGGAAAATTTGTAGAATAATTAAGAGTTACACGTCAGCAATATTGCTTTGAGTGCATGCAGTGAGAAAAATACAGAAGGAAAGAAAATAAGTTCCTCATAAACTGATGGAAAGAAAAAAAAGCTTAAAAGTTTACATTCACATAAATTTGCTTTCTTTGTACAAAAGGAAGAATTTTTTTTTTTTTTTGCATAAAATTATAATAGGTGATAATGGATTTTGTGTGACATGTGCTAATACAGAAAAGCATGAATGGTCAGCCTAGTCAACCATCAGCATCAGTTGCAAAAACTAAGGAATTGGTTAGGATTCATTTTTTATAATTTTCAATAATTTGGTCCAACTGTTATAGCTAAAGGTTACCAGGTCAAATTGATGAAATTAAATGATGTTCTAGAGAAAAAAACACTATTTATGGATGAAGAAAAGTAGAAAGTGATATTGCTGCATGGTCACACTTCTTTACATACAGCAAAATTAACTCAAGAATTCATTTTCTCCTGATGCATGTAGCATATTCTCCAAATGTGACTCTTTCTGTTTGCCACTTATTCAGATCAGTGTTGTTATATTTGAAAGATCAGTGGATAACGAGTTTGCGATGTGCAAAAATGGCTCGGTGACTATTTTGCCTCGAAGCACCAAGTTTTTGTCATTAAGGCATTTGTCATCTAACTTATAAATGGCAAAAGACCATAAATAATAATGGTAAATATTTAGATTTTTAATCTTTGTAGCAAATTTCTTTTTGATAAAGTTAAATTTGACCAAGAAAGCCAAGTTTCTATTTGCACACCTAAATAAAATTATCTGTATTTTTTATTGTAATAATGTGATTTTAATTATGATTGTTTAATTTTAATGGATCATTGAAATATCATTAACTTTAAAATGTTTAGTTAACTATTTGTTTTAATGATAATAAATTGGATATTCAATTTAATATTTGTCTCATTTTTAGAGAGGATGGGAAAGATGGTTTAAAATTTTATACTGATCCTAATTACTTTTTCGACTTGTGGAAACAAGAGATGTTAAAAGACACAGAAAAAATGATGCATGATCGTGGGAAAAAGGTAAAAGTTTTTTCAAAGTTTATGCTTAACTTCAAAAATTTGTTTCATATAAGTATAAAAAATTTTTTGAGGCATTTTAAATTGTTTCGTATAATATTTAAATTTCTGTTATTACATTTTCAAGTTAATCATCTTGGATGGTTAGGAAGCTATGATTGTAACTTCATATGCTGAAGGGTATATTTTTGATATCATGTTGGAGGTCTCTGGTGATATTTTTTATAATTAGGAATAGTGCACATCTATGTCATACTTTTCTGAACATGTTGAAAATTGTTAAATGTTTCTTGGGCCCTTGATGCTCAAAGCAAAATTAAATCAATTTTATTGTGTTTTTTTTCCCTCTAAAAATATTGCTTTGATGGGCAACTTATACTGAAATTAAAGTAATGACAATTACTTAGAATTGTGAATAATGAATACTTGCAATTAATCAAGCATTTGGTAAATATTTGAGCTGCATAAAATTAGTTTCTTTACCCCCCTCCCTCCCCCCCAAAAAAGGAGCATTTAAATAACATTCATTGTAATTTCTATTTTTGAATTTATAACTTTTTTTACAATATATAAATTTGTTATGAAAAATTTCCAATTATACAGATATTCAGTAAATGCTATTATTATTTAAATCCTTGATGCGCAAAAATATTCATTTTGAATTTCATTTTCATTTTGATACAAATGGTATAGAGTATCATTATCTAACATTCCATTTAAATCAAAATTGGTTCTAAAAGTTTGAAAGTTGCAAATTTAAAAGAAACATTAAATCCATCATTATTGGATGAGTTTTGTTTAACATAACGGTTATATGGATATCTGATTTTTAAAAATCATAAAGTGAATGCTGCTCAAAACTTCAAATAGTCCTATTAGACTAACTATTGAGATTGAAATTTGTTCTCTTTCTGATTGATTTTTTAGCTTATTTTTATATTTTAATCTATCAGATTTTCTATAAAATTAGTTAAAGGTAACAACTGAAAAGAAAAAAATATATATATTGTTTTGGAAAAAATTTAAGATTGGTCAGTGACGTTAAAATTATTTATATGGTTGAACTAAATATTTTTGAATATTTGATATGCATTAATGAATAAGCTGAGAATATGGATGGAAGTCATTTATAAAATGGTGTGATATAATTAGTAGCTGCAACTGCTATATCACAATAAGTTTGTGATAGCAAACTTCAGGGATGCAACTTACTATCACAAACATTTTTAAAACAGTATAAGTATTTTTTCTTAGATTCATTTTACATTTTTTTTTATGAAGATGGGCATTGATAATTATTTTTTTCATATTATAACTTTTCCCGTATTAATATTCATCATAATATACGATATTATATGGTGCAGGACATTTTACTTAATGAGTGTTCTCTTTCTCTATTCCTATTATCTAGCATTTTAATTAATTTATAATTTCTACTTCAGATCAAGTGCAACTGTTTATAAATAACATCTATAAATTCACTGATAAATTTAATTATGATGTTATTAATAAAATCAGTCCACTATAAGAATTGTGTAAGGCCAAATATTTAAGATATATCAATGTAAATAATTATCTCATTAATACAAATGATAATATTTTTTAATTTCTTTCAGACAATTGTGTAAACCATTACATATATATATCAAACCAACTTTCCTTTTTAATACTTAAATTTTCACATATCAGAATATTTTAAAAATTGATTTTAAGTTTTTTTTTTTTTTTTTTTTTTTGTAGTAAATGACATAAAAGTAATTTTAACCCTTTATCTACTAATCCAACCTACATGGTCATACAAATGTTATACTGGCAGACCAGTTTCTGTTTGATACAAGATGTGCAGGATGTAAAGCATAAACATTCTTGGTTAAAGCTCATATTACATCCTGCACCCCTCATTTGAAACAGAAACTTGTCCACCAGTAAAACATTTGCATGGCTGGTTGGACCCAGTCTGTTGTGAAAATGTTACATTATTTCTTACTTTTTTACTTAAAAGCAGCGATAATATTGTATATACTGTATTGCTTATAATATTTCATTTCATTTGTAAATTGGAATTATCAGAATTGGAACTTTTTAGAATTTATATGAATTCTGAAAAGTGATTCTGTATGAAGTTTTGGTCTATATCTTCTTACAATATGTTTTTTAATTTATTTTCTAAATTGATTGTCTCGATAGTTGCATTTCATTAGAATAAATAGTATAATAGGATTTTTTTTAATATTTTAATTTTATTTTCCAGATTTCCCATTCCAAAGAAATACCAGAGGTAATTAAATTTATTCTGTCTTGAGCAAAATTTTAGATATTTTCATATCCAGTTTTTATCTCTAGTTTTTTTAATGACTGTAATTTAATTGTAGAATAATTATAATAAATCGTAGAATTGTTAAAGTGTCCATATAAATTAATATAGAAACTGCTGAATGTCCCCTCAGTTTCTGTCTTTAAAAATTTCTTGTTTTTATCTGTCAAGGTTTGATTTCTTTCATTTGTTAAATCTGGGTTAAAAAAATTTACATTATGTTTTCTATATAATGATATAAAAGTAGATAATATGCATTTTGGAGAATGTGCATTTTAAAATAATAGTATTTGTAATTTTTTTAAGAGTTGTCAATGTGTGGGAATAATATCACACTTTTCTTAAATCTGTGAATGAATTTATAAATTTTGGAAATCATTTTAAATAAATTCTTGGCAGCACTATAATAAATCTTTTAATTTTTCATAACAATTTTTATAAGGCTTCTAAAATTTTCTTTCATTTGATTTCTTTTTTTTTAATATTAGTATTTTGTACAGAATTTAAATTATACTCTGTTCCAATCTAACTTGGCAGTATTTTATATTCTACGCATGCTGAATCAGAGGCGTTGTCAGGGGATCTGGGTTACTTTAAAGTACAAAGTTACTAGAAATGCAGATCACTGGTGAAACGTTATCTCGCAAATTTTTCGCCAAATAGTAAATATTTATTGACTTTATTATATTATCATTTTAAATCAGAGAATTAATTCTTTTCTTATCTTCATTATTTTGTTCAATATTATTGATAGATTATTTTAATAAATCATTAAAGTTATTTCATTTTGTTTCATCATTTTTCAAAAGAAAATCCCAAGTCTCTTAATACTCTGTAAAGTGTTGTTCGGCTAATGTTTTTAGAAAAGATATCTCTGTCATCGTTCATATCTTTTAAACTTTATCTAATGCTGGAATCTCATTTCTACAAAAAAAAAAAAAAAAAATGCATGGATTTTTCATTGAATAATGTAAAATTATCCTTCTTTACAAACCTTGAATGTTTACGTGCTTAGCCTGATTGCTTCTTTCCAGGAGTACTTAAAGGGCTTGATGCCTTTTTTCAAATGGAAAACTGTACTTTGTGAAACACCTGTAAGATGCGAAACTTTATCAACGATTTAATTGATAGAATCTTGAGGGTTTGCCTCTCGGAGTCGAGAATAAAAATTTAATATGTTTCTGTGTGCTGCACTTTTTATTGGTTTCTCTCGTCTTGAAGGTGTATGCAGCGTAGTCGGTGATAACACTTTTAGAAGTGAATAGAAATGATGACTTGGATAAATATGCAACAATCGAATCTAATAACTACTAATGTGATTAACTGTATCAAAGATATCAGATGGTAAAAAAGCTAGAATAAAAAAGTACGAGTGATGATAATAACAGTTGCAAATAAAGCAAAGTTGGCAGATATGTACAAGAAAAGCGCACCAAATATTTGTCCTTGAAGACCGGTTCTAGCCAAAGTGGAGTTCATTATGTCAATCTTTTGGTTTTATTCGTTCGCTTTATTTACAAAATACTTAACAGGTATTCATTTCTGACTTGAGAATAATTTTAAATACATGCTGATAAAAAAAAAGATTTCTGTAATTTATGATTCATTTGATAAATTTTTGCTAATTTTAGTTATTTTAAAATCAAAATTGACAGGGAACTCTTTCCCAATGCAAAACATCACATTTTCTGCCTTTTACAATACTGCCAAGTTAGGGTGAACCAGAGTAGTTATGAATCATGATGAACATAATAAATATGTATATATTATGATTCTAATTGTTGCTTGCTGTATAAAAATGATATGCTGGGATATAAAAGTTTTGTTAATGTTGTTAGTTGTGTTAAAATGCATATGCTGTTTTTTTTCCCATTGAGCTGAATATTATTCCTTTCATATTTACCAACACTTTTTGTATCAATTTTAGAATCCTAATCAGAGAATTAGACCTGAATGCAAGAAGCATCGAAAAAGTCGTCAGCCTCATGCATCAAAAGAAAAATATAGGCAAAATATGTCATCTAAGGAAGTTGAAGCAATTAATTATTACCCATATGGAGGGGCTGTTTCTAGACTTGGTAATCATATTCAACCTGATGCTCAAGCCATTCGGCCCAACAGCTTAGAAATCCATTCATCATATTTCAATAGACAACAAGTTTCATATTCTGAAGGTACAAAACCTCAATATCCTCCACCACCACCAGCTTACACTGAGCATCCTATATCACCTCAGAAACATTATCCACCTCCACCATATGTTGCAGCTACTCCTGAAAAGCAAATCACTTCACCTTCTGATACGCCAACAAGAAACATTTATCGCATAAACTCTCTCAGACCATCACAGCCACCACCTGCTCCACCTCCTATAAGTTCTGGTAGCTCTAGTGGATCTTCTACACCCACTGTGTCAGTTGGTACACCATCTAGTGGTACAGGTCGCTACCGTAATCATGCACAAAGGGATAACTTGCCTCCTCCACCCCCACCCCCTGTGGCTCCTGCAACTGAATCTCCAGTATCACCAACTGCTAAAGAATCTCAAGAATCTAAAGTTTCTACACCTTCTCCAGTACATAGTCCAAAAGATAAATCAGAAACAAGTGAAAATATCGAAAAGCAAAGTATCAGTCCAAAGAGTATATCTGTGCATAGTAGCAACAGCAGCACTAAATCAAGTCCTGATAAGACGGTTGATGAAGTGATTGCTGTGGAAGAAGTTGATCTTCCACCTCCTCCTCCATTACCTCAAATAAATGGAAGTGAAGAAGAGGTGAAAGCGCCAGTAATTACTCAAAATTCTACTAATCAACCTGAGGTGCAGGTACCTAATGCTCCTCCTCCACCACCACCTCCTTTGCCTCCACTCGAAGATCTGGTGTTGGATATTGCGGAAAATGGCAGCATTTCAGAGCATCAGAATATAGAGGTTGTTTCTATAACATCAGAATCTGCAAGTGAAACTTCAAGTGTCAGTAAGTTTAGTGAACATTTTGATGGAAAATCAAAACTTTCTGGTCATAATGATGGGCGTAGTGATCTTTTGGCTGCAATCAGAGAAGGTAAATTTTTTTTTGTTCAAATACAAGGGAATTTTTTTTTTTTTTTTCTCCCTATGTGTTTTTAACCAACGAAAGTAAAATTTGTAATTTTCAGGAATCAAATTACGTCGAGTTGAAGACAATAAACAGAAAGAAGTGGAAAAATCAGCTCCACTGCATGATGTAGCTTCAATTTTAGCCCGAAGAGTTGCAATGGAATTCTCTGATTCTGATTCGCCATCTGGTAGTGAATATGATAGTGATGGATGGGAGGAAGAAGCAGAGCATGCCAAAACATAACAGAAGCTGTGTAAGTTTTTACCTCCATTAGTTAATGCATTCCTTTTGAACTCCATAGGCTATTAAGGGCTTAAATTTTTTTGCTGAAGAGTAAACTAGTTTTAATGTATTAAATAAAAATCAATATTATTAAAAGAGAGTTCAAAAATATATGTAAACATATTTTAGCAGTTGCATGTCCAAATAGAAGAAATTTTTGAAATTTTAAAATCAATTTATTTTATCATGAGAGGCATATTATGTACAAAAAGCAATGATAAAACTGACACCCATTTGCATTGCAACACAAGAGCAAAAGAAACCAAAATTTTCACTTCAGTGATTTTACTTTGATGTTTTGATAGGGATTTCTTTGACATGTATCGATTTAGACAAGGGAATTTAAGGTATCTTTGAAAGAATGTTATAAGCATTAAAGATTTTTATTTTTTCACTTAGAGCATGAGAAAATGCTGAAGTGAGCAATTTTATAAAGCTTGTGTAGAATTTATTAAATAAAAAGGGAGAATTGGATCAGGAGATAAGCGAACATTTTAAAATGAAGTTAATATGGGCTAAATTAAGATAAAAATTAGGAAATTAATTAGAATTTAAATTAAATTAAGAGATATTATATATATATATATATATATGAAAAAATTGGGATCAGAAATGTCTCATTGAGAGCTTATCAAGGCTTATTGTTTGAATCATTGTTAGCCAAGGCTGTTATTTTACTATTAGTTTTTAATTGTTTGTTTCCTAGATGGTTACAAAGAAGAGAGATATGCGAGTCTTCTGGTTTTCATATTTCATTTACACAAGGAGATTTATATAATGATATTATTTTCTGACACTTACAATGTATTCATATTGAATTTTATTGCTTAAGCTCATACAAGACAGATTTAAGTTTTATCAGATATAGGCATGCAATATAAACAAGTCCTTTGTTGTTTCTGTTCAAATTTTAAATCATTCTAATAATGGCATATATTTTTTTAATGCTTTGAAGTGAGATTTCCATGTGAGTTTAAAATCTTATTTCTGACTTAAATTTATATTTTTGCTAATTTGGTTATTTCTTATGCTTTTTTTTTCAGAATAAAATCCTACAAAGGATTATATAATTATTTTATTTTTGTCTGTATTTATATTCACCTCATATTTATTTTATCTGTAAAGTTATTAACACCAAAATTACCAGTGATCAACATAAACAGAGATTCTACCAGAAATCAATCATTGTGACTGGTCTGGTAATTCTAGTGTTAAGAATCAATTTTATGGTATTGAAAATAAAATAATAATATTGTTACCACCTTATTTGCTGAAAAGATGAATTAACCTCTTTATTAAATATTTTATATTCTTTTTATATGTGTTATTTTTATTATTTGACAGATCAAAATGCTGGAATGTCATGAATACTTGTCTATTAAAGGAAGATTGCAACAATAAGCCATCTATCCTGTACACTGTGATGTTTTTAAAAGAAACGGACCCCTATTAGAACAAAGTTTTCCTTCCAGCTTATTAAGCAGTAAATTGTGTTCACTACTTGTTTAAATTTTCATCATAAATATCTGAGTAGTTTGTTATTAGTTTAAATAAATAAATATATATATATATATTAAAATTTATGTGTGAACTGTTCCAGGAAAAGTATATTAGATAAAAAAGTTAAACTTTCATAGAATTTTTTGTCTATTATGAGAAATCCTAATATTTTCTTCAGTTTTTCATTTGAAAAGGATTTATTGTGAAATATATATATACCATTTCAGTGTTATTTACTGTATTAAAATTTAAAAGATTTCAAAAATGGTAGAAAAATTGTATGCATTTTAGAAATGCGATATTCATTTTTTAAAAAGTGAAATAGGCAAAATTGGACTAAAATATTTTATTGGATATTCTACATGTTATGGGCTTATATTTAAATAAATATTTTCATCTGTTGTTTTGAAATGAATCTCGGATTAATTAATTTACAGGAAAATTTTTTGTTTCTACACTTTAGTGTTCTTTTTTTAAATCATACTTCTAATATGATTATAGGTTTATCCTTATTCTTTTATATTGTTTTTAAAATTTTACTCATTTTTAATTCCATATACTTATAAATTCATTTAAAATCATGAACTGGCGTTCTTATATTGTGTAAATTTTAAAAGAACTCAAGATTAATGCATAATTTAATTTATATAAAAATGTAAAACTGTTTTATTTAAAAAATTCTGTATGTATTTTGTGGGAATTCATTTTTACTATAATAAATTTCCACATGATGCATAAATGCTTAATTAAAAAAAAATTTGCAATCATTTATTGTAAATCAATGCAAATAAACTAAATCTGTAATGTAATATTATTTAATTCAAAATATGAGGTGAATTTAATTCCTTGGCAAATTTAATTTCTTAAAAACTTCAGTCTTGATTAAAGAAGCAGTATAATTTTATTTGTAATTATCCGCATAAAATATCAAACTTGACTAAATGTTTGACATGAATATAATTATTTAAAAATAAATCATTTTTCCTGAAGTCTCATTATTATTTTTTAATTATTTTCTGTCAGTTATTTATTTTCTAAGAATACGGAATCCTGTTTTTAATGGTTTAAATCAACTTCAAAATAAAATTTCCTGCTTTGAAAGCAGAACAATTAAGTTTTCTTTTGCTTAGAATTACTTTGTTTATAAATGTTTCATTTCAAATTTAAAATCTCTTGTGGAATAATATTAAAGTATTTATAAATCATTAATGTAACAGTACTACATAAAACTTAGTTAAAACTTGTGATTATTTCTTTCTAAACAGGATTTTAAGAATTAGATCTGAAATAAACCCTATTTATAATCATCATCCCCCCCTGGATGTTTAAATCTATTTATTCTTTAAAAAAGATCATATGACAATTTCTGTTACTTTTGAACTTATTTTCCTTTTCATACGTTCCACATATTTAATGTAGTGTTTTCTTCATTTAATTGATTGTGTTGATATTACTGTGTTTGTTTATGTACTGACCAGTTAAATTACTTTTGCTGTTGTCTAAAGCTGATGTCTTTATGAGCCAAATTCTTTTTTATTGTTTTGTGATACATCAGTGAGAGTTTATTTATTTTTCCTTCTCTATTTTTGCTTTTCACTTTTTTTATTTGAAGGTTGTGTGTGTGCTTATGACTTTTTTAAAGGTTTTTATAAAAATTTCACAAATGAAGATTCTATCTTTTATATCTTTTGGTACATTCATTTGTTCTTTTATTGCTATACATCTTTGATTCTTAAAATGCTTTGCGTGGAAATACTTAGGATGAAATTAAGTATTTTCAGATTTCAAAAAGTTCATTTTGTAGTTTTAAATAACTGCTGAATGGTTGTATAAAAATGTCTACACAATTTATTCACTGGATTTAGGAACACTGATTTCATTAATAAATTGTTCCTTGAATAAATATATTAAGATCTTAAAACTATAAATGTAAACCTTCCTGTTATTCAGGCTGTGATAGTGTTACATTTTTTTAAAAAATATGTGTTGTTTGTCCTTGAAGATATTTAAACAGTGTATATTGTAAAATTTTACTGCTCACATGCACATTGCAGAGACAATATTCTTTGTTACAAATAAAATTATCTAGATATTCTTGTTACTATTAATGCTACCTGCTTGTTATTAATTAAGTAGAATGATTATGATTCTTTACTAAATAAATATAAGAATTGTGATAGTTTAGTATAGTAATAACAATTTAAATTTATATGCATGATTTAATTAGAATCCTATCGCAGTATTAATTGAAATATGAAAAGGGAATGCTTTTAAATAATGGTTATTTATTCTATATAAAAATTTTAAAATTTTATTGAACAATAATATAAATAACATTGGGATAATAAATGGAAAATTGAATGTAATGTGCTTAGTTGAATTACAAATTAAATGCATGCCAAGTTTGAATTTATTTGACACGATTCATTTGATTATTCAGCTTGAAAAGAGTGGAATAATTATTATCTTTCTTTTTTATTCATTATTTCACTAGAAAATCTGAAAGGTTGCATATAGTAATAAGCATAGTTTATCTTTTAAACAATTTGCTTCTGCGAATAAATTCTATAGAATTGTCCCAATGTAAATCTGCATGCAAAATAGCATTTTTCTGTGTTTCAAGAAGATAGTTTAGAAAGAAATATCGCATTATTAGATATTCTAATATGTTTTATTTACATATTTTTATTCTTGTAAACTACATGCATCATCAGTTGAAAAATACATTGATGGAGGTGGTTTCAGAAGTTATCATGTAACTTGAACAAATAGATTATAGAAATATGTGTGCTGGTCTACTTAATTTTATCTCAAAAGTTTATTATTTAATGAATTTATAGTCGAACTTAAAATGATAATTTCATTATTATTTTCATCTCTTCTAAAATATATTTATTATAATTGAATCTTTATTATTTATTTTGCATCATTTCCCCCCCCCCCTCCTTTTTTTTATATTCTCTTAATAATAAAATGAAGGAAAGTATTTTATAGAAACAGATATTCAGAACCATTATAAAAGCAAACACTGCCTTTATAATAAAGAACATACTTATTTATCTCAATAAATATATTTTGGATGGATCTTGAAATGGTTAAAATAAAAAAAATTTAATATCAGAATAAATATATATATATTTTACATAATACCTGCAAGGGAATGCTATGAGTATTCACTGTTGAATTAATAAGCTTTAATCAATAATGTACCTCTACATATATTATTCTTCTATTGCTACTTTAATGATATTGAAGTGCTATGCTGTAACTAGACTGCTAAAGCTTGTACCAATGCTCAAAGATTATAATAAAGGTAAGGGCTCTGAAATAACATTTTAGAATCTTGAAGCAATGATGAGACCAAAAGTAAAACCTATAATAGGTCCATGTGATCTAAGTTATGGCATTGCTAACATATTTTAAAAGTACAATACTTTAATCATCTAAGCTAAACTATGACTCTACATTGAGTCAAAAGAAAATATTAGAGCTTTAGATACCAACAAAATTATCTAACAATTATTGTTCTCTTTTTGCATAACAGAAGGCTTGTTTCAAAAATTTCATTTGCATGAGAAACTGATTCTTTTTAAAATAAAGTTTACTATTTAAAACAGTGTATTACATTATTAGTTTTTGATTATATTTTACTGAAAATATGTGGATAAACTATCTTAAATATAGAGTTAAACAATTATCATAATAAGTCTAGAAATGTCTCTCATTTAAGCAAAGTAAATAGTAATTTCCATTTCTTCATTACATGTCGATTGCGCATTTCATAATTTTCCTTTCTGATACAAATGTGTGTGTATCATAATATAGTGAAAAAGAGCGAGATTTCTTTTTGTCATACAATTGATTGATTTCTTTTAGTGATTGTCTTACACTGACAGATGATATCTATTTCTTGCTGTCTAACAGTAATACTATTTTTTGATGCAGCATGATAATATCAAATGTTTATTTTATTTGCACATAAATTCAAATTTGCATTCAATAGTTAATCTTTCCTTCTGCATATTGTTTGTTTAAAATTTGGTTGTATGTTTTGATACTATTTAGGATTTCTTTTGAAATTTAAATATAATTTTTGCAATTTTTATTTATTTTATTGCAGATTCCTTGTAATTTTTTGGATTAAATTATAATATCTGTGAATGAGAATTTTAGTGTTTATGCTTAAAAAGAAATTTACTTCAGTGTGATTTATAATCAAACTGAAATAAATTTCTTTCATTCAGGCAAATTAGTAAGTTTTTTTCAATTACCTAATATATATGTAATTTATAGCAAGAAATTTCATTAAAAGCTAACATTTTTATGATGATTTGAATCAAATACAATATCTACATATTGCAGATATCGTACCATATATCTTAATCTTGTATGCCATTTATATCTTGATAAAATTATGTTACAAACTTTTGTTTCATCTGATTTGTAGAATATATTTCAAGGAACTCTGAAACTTATCTTCTATTTTTTAAAACTAAATTGGAAATTTTTCTTTAAAAAAATAAGTTAGGATTTTAGTTTAAAGAACATTGCTTAAAACAATATTGTGTTTGGTTGTATTTTTAAAAATATTGGTTTATTTGTTTCTAAATATGACCTTTCTCAAAATTGGATCTTTATGTTTGTAAAGTGCATGTTAGAAAAAAAAAAATTAAATGCCTTCTACTGTTTGATTTAGTTTTAAAACATATAAAATCATTGAATTTTGTGCCAATGATCATATAACTAAATGATATGGTGTGAACCACGGAAATTGAAAAGGCTAACAAAATAGTGATATATAATATGGAATTTGCACAGCATGGCTATGGAGAGAGATGAAAAAAAGTTTCCATATTTAATTTTTTAAACAAAACTTATGCATAATATATATTATAGATTTTTTTTAAATATATAATCAAGTTATTCAACTTAAATTTGTTTTAGTGGGAAAGAGAATCCTTTTGTGTTAATATCTTGAGTACATTTGTTTCTTGACACTTCCCATTCATGTTTCTTGTGTGAATGAAAATGAAAAGTCTAAACTTGTCATTTAAATTAGGATTATATTTATTGTCTTTCCATATTATTCCTCACTCCTATAAATTGAATCTACTGCATATACAGAGAAGTAAGCTATCTCATTTTGAATATTCTTTATTTTGAAAATGTAAAAATGCAAAGAAAAACAATATATGACATGTCAAAACTTTCATGAACCACTTATGTAATTGTCTTTTTTATATATATTTATCACTTCATTTTCGTCACATTAAAGGATTTTTTTTTTCTTCTTTTTTTAAGAATATATTCAAGAGATATTTTTAATTTTCCCCCTCATGGTCTTAGCTCTGATTTTTCTGCATCCATTCATTTGATGACAAAGATTCATTCCATGGATCATTTTATTTATTCACTCTGAAACTGTTAATTAAAAAAAATGTGTGTCAGTTTTATATAATATTTTATGTTGTCAATACATCTATTATTTATTTTTATACCTATATTTATGTCTTTTCGCACAATTATAATTTTAACTTCTTGAAGAAGCTTTTTTTTAAAAGAAAATTTGGATTGCACAAATTATTGAATGTTAAATGCGATATTTGAATATAATTTAAGCATTCTATTTTTAATATTTGGCATGATTTTATTTATTAATTTAATAAGGAGTTAGTTTTTTTAGAAATTATCATTAAATATTTTATTTAAAGATTAAAATAATAATTCAGCACAAAATGACCTCTTTTTGCAAGTTATCAAATATTTAATAAAACATTTTAAAAACTAGTTTTTGTTAATGATTAAGTATAATTTATCTATATGAAAATCTCTTTCAGAAATACCATCCAATAGTTTATTGTCAATCACTGTAATAGTTTGTAGATAATTAAAAAGTAATTATATTTACAGTACTATGGAGAAACGCTTTAAAGATTTAATAAATCACATATGAAGATAAGGAATATTAATTTTTAATAGGATTTCCCTGATTTTTATATAGTTACATTTTGATTTGCTGTTTATGCTTACTATCAGTAATTATTGATGTTTTTATTTTATAATAATTACATAATAAATATAAAATTGTTTGATTATTATATGAGTTTGTTTTAGTTTATATTTCTTATTGAGTTTAAAAATAAATATTTTTTTCAAAAATCCTTTTTTTTTTTTTTTCCCTGCTTTTGAGCTTTTATGCATTGTAATTTATTGTTTTTTTATGGCTATATATTAAGATGTTATTAAAATGCAGGAGAGTTGCTAGTTGTCCTTGTTAAATGTTTTGTAAATAGGGATTTTATAAGTTTATTTTATTCATTCTTCTTAAATATAGTATATAAATTTTCCATAAGCTTATTCACTGGCACTGAACTAAAGATCTGATTTCATATCAATATAGCTTTTATAGAGTTTATAAATATAAGATTCTCATTCCCTTCTACCTTTATTGTTCATTTGATACTTTAAAGGGCATTTTCATCTAAATAGTTCACTAATTTTAATTTAATCTTTTGCTATAGTATTATATCAACAGTGAGCATAATGGATATGTAAACTCCTCAGCTTCTGGGAAATTTTATATTTAAGAAATAGCTAAATTTATCTTGGTATTTATATATGTATTATGAAGAAATAAAATGTTACATTCTTGAAAATATGCTTTTTTCTGGTGAATTGAATTAATTTTTTTAAAATTTTTATTACTATTGGTTGCTACTTTGATTTGATTAATGGTATGCTATTTTAAACCAATCTATAATGAAAATAATCATTTTTTACTGTTATTTACAAGTTTTTTAGTTGTTAATTATAATTTATATATATATAAACTTTTGGTAACTAAGTACAAAATTTGGTGCAGCATGTTCTTTTGATTTTGAATCTCTAAATTTATTTCTGTTTATTATATTTTAGATTCATGTATTTTTGAACAATGAATGCAAAATGAGTTATCTACTTAATATACTTGTTTTATGGTTATATTTATTGATTTCTCGTATTTTATTATCCTTGTGCTTTTATATAAGTCTTAATAAAATGCGGAAAAAAAGATCTAGATTTATATTAAGAAATTTAAAATTTTCTAATGATATTTTTTTGTTGTTAGATGAAAAATTCCACTATTTGAATTATGGATACATATACATTTTTATGATATTAAGCATCGTAATATTGGATTTACTTTCATTTTCTGATTGGTAAATAACTATATTGCATTAATTTGATGTTACTTTCTTTTTGTAATATTTTATATAATATAAATTGTTTTGTTTCCATGAAATATTGTTAAAAAAAAGTATCACTTTTTTTAAACAACTTTTAAAGTGTTTTAAAAATAAATATTAAGCTTGAAATATTTTACAAATGTTTCTTTGTATACTTTTATGGTGCTAAATTATTAAATATGTACAGCTATTAATTTTTTTTTTATGATGTTCACATTGAAATTCAAAGTATGCCATTTGTGAATGCTTGGGTTCTAGTTTGAATTTTTTTCAGTTGTATAAAATTGATTGTTTTGTTCTGTCAATAATTTTTTTAAATTTTATAATTTAAAAAAATTTCAAGCCAATTTTATTTTTTCATATATATTATAATGAAAGACTGATATCTGACAAATGTCAACATTCTCTGGTGAATGTTAGCATTCATATAGTCAGCATTCTGGTGAATTTCAACATTGATTGGCTGATAGTCCCAACACTCATCAGAGAATTTTGACATTCTCTTATTTCATTCTTTCAGATAATACATATAAAAAAATTCTTGTAAGAAACTTAGTCAGTTCAGTTTTGAGTTTCTGAATATTTAGAAGGATTAATTTCATTTTGAAAAGTGCATATCCTATATTATTTTCCATTTTTTCTGATTTGGATTTTCTACATTTTAGTTATATATATTTGCAGTTTTATTTGCCCATTTTAGTTGAAATTGATCAGTATGCTTAATCTTAAAGAGTTGTTATGAATATTTTTGATTAAAATTATCCTGTTGAAGAAATTAAATTTGTTTTATAGCATTTAAATGTGAAAACAATTTAATAACCCTTTGAAAAAAGAATCAGATTTTTCTTTTCTGCATTTATTATAATAAATTATCTCCCTTAAATAAGAGACAGGTAAAACATTTATCAATTTGTACTTTGTTTGTAAATAAGGCCTTTTTCAAATATTAATTGTTCTTAGATGTATTTCCTGAATAGTCATTTCATTTAAATGGAAGATGTTTTAAATTGTGTACAGTGTTAACTGTGTAGAGTGCCAAGGTGTACATAAAAAGTGTGATGCAATGTACGTTCTTGCCAAATAATGTATGAGATTGTTGTAGGATTACAAAATTGATTTTTTTACTCGGAGTTTGTATATTGTGTAATATACTGTTCCCATTATCTTAGATGCACTTGGCAGTTTTTCAGGCTTAAGCTGCTACACAGTTGTGACGGTGTCTTTTGTTTGAACTCAAGTCATTGTGCCTTTTGTCTAGAGTAAAATAAAATCCTTAATTTCCTTGTAAAATTATTGTTTGGCGTTTTATTTATTCTTGTTAAGTTGATATTAACTAGAAGTTAATCCATAAAAAGTTGAACAAACTTTTCCCACTTTGTGAATATAAAATAATGTCTAATGATTTGATGATATGTCATCATAATTGGGGGAAAAAAAGACTATGTTATAACATACAGTAAAGAATTTTTCTAAAGCATTTTTATTTTTTATCAAATTGCATTATATTTCAAACATTAAATTTAAAAAAAAAACATTATTAAAAATTATATTTTATTGAATAAAATATAATTTTTCAAATGAAATTTGCAGTGGAGAACTTAATCGTGTCACACCGAAATGCTCGTATCACTGTTTTTTTTTCTACAGCAGTAAATTTCGGACATCAAAGGATAGTGTGTGCATCTATAAGGATTTACCATATTTATGAAAGCATACACACAACTCTTAAAAGTCTCCCATAATTTTATAGTTAATATATCCTTTATTTTTTCAGCGGTTAATTTTTCATTTGCTTCAGAAGAATATCTTCAAAAGCTTTCATCATATTTTAATTCATTAGTCTTGAATGTAATTTGAATCTCCTTTTCCAACTTATAAATATTTTTTCTAATAAATGGGATCTTTTGAAGTTAATTTCATTTGATTAGTCAAAAAAAAAAAAAATGTTTGATGTTATTTATTTTTTTGAACATTTTAAATAGACATTCTTTTCGGTAAAGATGTAGGATTTGTTTTGTTAATATAAAATTGTAATTAAAATTTTGTGATTATTTTTGGAAAATGCACGAATTTTATTTGGTGTAATATTTATACAGACATTACATAAATGGAAAGATTACTTATTGCAATTATTCATTTAAATAAAAGAAATATTTTAATACACCACATTTTTAAAATGGATTAAAAATAAAATAATTTCACATAGCCTCATACAGGTTGTCTTGAAAATTTGTGATTGTAATTTTTTTAATTTATGGCTTGGAATTTTCAGAATTTCCAATGATAAATTTTTAGGAAAATTTCTATATGAGCTATGAGTAATTATTTTACACTTTTTAGTCTGATTTAAAAACGTAATTTATAATAATGTTTTGAATTTAAAAAGTCTCTAGCTCATTAAGAAATTAGTTTAAAATAAGTTTAAAAATAAATACCAAACAGACAAGAATGCGAGTTAATAAAAACATGTGGGCAAGAAAAATAAGAGTTTATAAAGCTAATGAATCAACTTTGTCAAAAATACAGCGCTAATATTAGTGAAATGAAATGCATTTGATTGTAGTATAAGATTCTTCTTATTACCGTTATGCATTGCATTATTGATCCAAATTTTCAATCGGCCTATCTTTTCTAAGTTCTGTTCACTTATTTGTCTTACTCTACAACCTGCTATTTTCGAAGAGAGCAACAGAATTTAAAAAATAAACTCCGGCCTTTTTTTTTTTTTTTTTTTTTTTTTTCATTATTATTATTCTGTTCTTGTAGAAGAGGACCATTCATAAGTCCATGATAAGTATGTATAAATAATTTTAAAATTGTAGGGGATTCAATTTTAATAATTTTTCTTGGTTCATTTTTCTAAGAAATTAAATAAGGACTTTTCTTAACATGATAATATTTATAAGTTATCATACTCTTTGTAAATTGCGACATGCATAATAAATAAATCGTTCAAAAAATGTACAGGTAGACTATTTGACCCATCTTAATCCATCTCTGTGAATTTGGAATTACAAATTTAGTTCATAGTTATTTCTATCTGCCAGATTTGGTAGTAGTTTCTGAGTAAGAAGGCTTTATCGAATTTCCTATAATAACTTTAGTGCATATTGTTGCACAATGAAAAGCAATTTTTCTCCATTTTAAGAAAAAATTATAGTTAAATTATTTTTTATGCACCTTCTATTAATGCTATATAATCGAGAATAATTTTTTTAAAATCAAAATGAATTTAGGCAGATCAAACCTAAAACATTTTTATGCTCTGATGTTTTTTACTATAGGTTCGAATTTATCTTATTATTTTTTTTTTCCTTCAAATATTAGGTAAGAATATTAGATTTTTCAATATTGAAAAAAAGAAAATAGCAAAGTAAAAGAAAATGAATTCCAATAATGGCAAATTGAAATGTATGAAATACTATAAGAATGAAAAGAACATATGATTCAAGAACTTTACAGGAAATCTTTTCAACTTTCTTTTTTCTAAAAAGAATGCAACTAATTTTTGTGACTTCACAGATATGCTATCGAAAGATAATACATTCCCAGCATCCCAAACTGTACGCTATTCCGCAAATTTTCCTGAAGTTAATGCAATCTGAAGTTCCCATCTCTAATAAACTTTAGTTTTAATAAAAATAATAAAAAATAAATTTAAAAAAAGAAGCGAAAATTTTAATATCTTAGATTTTGCTTTTATAAATAAAAATGCAGAACAATTAGGGAAATACAGCTTGCTTATATGCTCATCAACTGGGAAAGGAAGTTAAATGAATTTCTTTTTCATAGAATGTTTATTCTTATTGTGTTTGTTTAAAATGTGTATCTTTCCTTTCTTGCGTTTCTTATTCTTTCTTTCTTTCCCACAGAATGTTTAGTTGCAGTTATAATTAAAAGACTGCGATGGAACATAATACAAAAGCTATTTAACGGTGCATTATTAAGAAACGGAAATTGCTGGCAAATTGAATTTGAACAAGTATATTAAAAACTGTAAGCGTAATCGAGATAATTTTATAAGTTACGAATGAGAATACAGGACAGAAAAGATGAGCATTTTGAAGATGAATTTTATAAAGGTAACCGGCAAATCATGTAATCCTGAATTTCGACTGCTTTATCTCAGATTCGAAAAGCGTCCTGAATTTGATGAAATATTCTTGATTTTATTTAGAATGATACTAGTATCCTCTGGCAACCACCTGGCCTGCTCTCTAAAATGGATAATAATCGTTGAAATAAAAATTGAATATAGTTTTATACTAAAAATAAAGGAGAAAGTGTGTGTGTTGTTTTTCTGCAGCACTAATCATTTGACTTAGAACTGGTGTGGGCGTTGTCTCGGCTTCGAAACCGGAGGGTTTCCGTTTCGACACCCGATTCCACCGAAGAACCGCCGTGTAAGCAGGTCTGGTGCATTAATTCCGTCGGGGCCAAACGTCCTCCCGCTGATGTGGTGTGGAAATTTGGAGAGAGGGTTTCAGCTGCTGGAAGTTACTGAGTTTTTTTTTTTTTTTTTTTTTTTTTTTTAACGCGAAAATAACGCACAAAGGTGATTTTTTAAAATTTAAAAATTACCTTTTTAATGAAATCAATTCAATTATTAAGTATTTTTTTAAATGAATTTTGACAATTTTTTAATAATAGTTTTTGCAGAATTTTCAACCATAGATTTCACCGTAGAATTAAAATTCTTCTTTCCTTACTAAGGAAGTATCTAAGTATCTATCTATTAAATATCTAAGTAGTAAATAAGGAATATAATAATAATAATTAACTAAGTTAAATAAGAAAATGAAGTTACAGTAGTGTTAAAGTTAGAAGATAGATGGCTTGTACAGTTAGGGTTTCTATAACTATTATGGTATCATGGAATTTGATTTTATTAGGATGAGTCATATGAAGAACAGAACAGGTTTACAGCTATTAAAATAACATGGCATTAATGTTTATCACTAAATATTTAAAAAAATTTCCAGAACGAATGATGAGCTTTAAGTTATGTATAAAAAACAGTTAAATGAAAGTTAATATCGCCAATATTTTTAGCTGGTCTCCAAAGGTATTATTATTTAATATAAATGAATATTATTGAATCAGAAAAAATAACGTAAATTAAAATGAAAGTTATGAAAACTAAAACCAACCAGAATGTTTTTTTCCTTCGTGACTTTTTATATACAACTTTATATATACAATAGCACGCTTTGTGCTTCATAATAAACCTATTATAGATTTTGCATATCTTTTCACAAGTTGGATCAAAATTGGATATAAAACCATAATTATGTTTATAATATCACATACTAAGCATATTGTCTAAATCGTTGTGCTTTTTCATCCATCCTTCACATGCATACAAACATACTGATAGTTTTGACGACTTTTTCCAGAAATTTGATCATTTAAACTTGCAGATGCTTCTTTGAAATTAATAAGAAATATGCAATATTCATCTACGAGTCACCTCTGGTGATGAGCTGGTTCACCGTGGCTATTGGTTATCTTATATTCCATTTAAATCGTTTATATGTAACTTCATATGCGTCATACCGTGAAATTGCTAGACATTTGAGATGTAACTTTAAAAACGAAGATATACGTTTCATCTATCGTTTAACCGTTTGCACTTGGAAAAGTAATTCGATGCATAATTATTCATCTAATACAAAGATCTTTTTTATTGCTCAGAAAAATAAATATACTTAATTTTTTTAGTCGAATTTCTTTGAAAAATGAATCGACATCTTTTTTACCATTCTGTAGGCGTTTTTAGCAATTAAAATTTAAAAAATAAATAAGTAAAACGTCAAAATGATGCACCGTCTTGAATGGTGAGTGAGAATCACCATCCGAGTGCACAGGTTTAAATTTAGTGATCATTAAATTTACTGATAATGACGTGTACATGTTTCTGAAAGTGCAGGTCGACAGTCAATCTTTGATCGGATTTAGCTTAAAATTTGACAGGTGTCTATAGTATAGATGTTGAAGTTCATGTACCGAATTTTATCTATCTAGCTCTCTTCGTTTCGGAATTATTTTCTTATATTCAAGCAGTAGTACAGACGGACTTCCTTAGAACAGATTTTACTCAAAATTTGATACAAATCTGCACATTTGATTAAGGTGACCATTCGTACTGATTTTACCAGTACAGTACTGGTTTTCAGGGCATAAGTCCTGGTTAGTCATTAAACAAAACCAGTACACGAAAAGTACTGGTTTTAGATTACAAAACATTAAAACAAAAAAAGTAATAAAATAAAAATAATAGAATTAGAAATGGCAACCCTGATAATTCCATGTGATATTGTGAGGTGTCGCATGAGCAGGACCGCCACGAGATAGGTGGATTGAAATTTTTAAAGCCTTTAAAGAAAATGATGTGTCCAATAATATTGGCAAATTGGTAGAGTATTGCCTCTGTATGCCAGGAACTAATGCACCGACCGAACGGGATTTTTCTTTATTAAACAACATCTGGACTAGCGAGAAAACCCAATTGAAAGTGGAAACTTTGAAATCCTTGTTGATTGTCAAAAATAATTTAAATGCAACCTGTATGGAATTCTATGAAAATATACAGTAAAACAAAAATTTGTTAAAAGCAATTCATTCCTCAGAAAAATATAAAAAAACAAACTAAATTAAATAACTCCTTATGTTTTATTATATTAGGTATGACTTATCATGTTATGTTATGTTTATTATGTTTTATTTTTATATTGTAAAATCATATTTTAGTTTTCACATTTCTTGTGTTTAAATAAACGCAACATTTTTTGATATCTAAAATTTTTTTATTTACTTAGGTATACAGATTGGCCGTTGGTTGAATTTTTGATAAAAATTTATAAAATTTGGGCGTGGCTGGTCAAAATTCCTGTTGTCCTGGTTTCAGGTTAAAAAAAATGGTCACCTTACATTTGATGTAAAGTCCGTATACCAAATTTCAACAGTTTAGCTTAAAGTGTTTTTGAGTTATTTTTGTCGCAGACAGACAGACAGACATTTTCTCAAAACGTTTTCGTACTCATCGAGGTCTAAAACATAAATATTCGTCAAAATATCGATTACAAATTATTCTGACGATTACAGTACTTTCTCTATGCATACGAGAAAGTAATAAAATCTAAAATAAATCGTTAACATGCTAATTAAGCTAAAACTGTATTGAAATTATGATATTAAATTAATCTGCTTATTAAAAGAGCGACTTCATAATATGTATTATTTAAATTGATTCACAAAATGCTTACATCTGATCCCGATTCTTATCACCGGCTACTCAGATGAAATGGATGTCAAACAAGTCTTCCCTATTCCGTTTCATTTAACGGAAGAATTCTATTTCCGTTTTATCTTATCTGCAAACAAGCAGCACGTTTTCAGAGTCAAGAATAGCGCTGAATCGTAAATCTAAGCCAAAAACAGGATAAGAAAAGTAACATTTTTAGGGAAAATTTCTAATCGTAATATTTCTCGAATGTTTTTGAATATATGCTTTAGTTTGCCATTAGAATTCTGAATGAAGCAAGGTCTGGAATGCCAAATAAATTCAGATTGCAAATGCAATCGCTTTACATACAACCCCAGCCGTAGATGGGTATCGCATGGTTATGCAATTGAAATATATAGTTGCCAAGCATGGTCACTTAAAAATAGAGATGTAAAGTGCTTAGAACTTCTATAAGTTTTTCTATATTCATGTTGTGTTTTTGGACTTTTGTGGAAATTTTTGCAAAATATCTTCATTAGTTTCCCTCTCATTCTATTCAATATTTAAATCAAATTTTTTCAATGATATTTAATAAATTACCGAAATGAGTAAAAAAAAATGATCCTAGATTTCAAATCTAAATGATGTTCACATCACAGCTGTTATTTCGTATTTTAATTCATTTTTTTTTATTTAAAGAAATTATCAATGACATTTATTTTTATTTTGAAAGATATCAAGCTTTACCTATTACTGAAATGCATGCTTTTTTATGGATAAAATATGCGTTTAGACTACATATCGAAATACCATAAAACTCAAAGTTATAAATAGTTTTTAATATTTGAAAATTTTAATTTGAAATGAAAGATAACTTCAATAGTTTCAGCTTACTATTCTTTCATCATATAGATTTGCAAGATGGTGAAGTAAACCAAAGCTACCCTGAGTGGTCTCCCTAAAATTTTCTCGTATACTCTCTAGCAAAGGTGAGGCGGCGGTGGCCTGGTGGTAAGGTCTCGGCTTGTGAGCCGTAGAGTGTGAGTTTCAAGACCCGATTCCACCAAAGAACCGACGTGTAAGGGTGTCTGTTGCACGTTAAATCCGTCATGCCAAACGTCCTCCCGCTGGTGTAGTGTGGCGTGGAGAGGGAGGTGTCAGCTCAGGTGTCGTCCTCGTCATCTGACCGAGATTCAAAATTACGAGGTCCGTCCAAAAATAGCCCTAGTGTTGCTTTACAACGGGACTTCAATATAACTAAACTTAACTAAACTAAAACTAAACTCTAGTAAAGGTGTTATGCCAGAGAACGCCTTGCGTGGCATTAGCGTATAATATGTAGAAAATATTATCTTTTAGCAAGAACTTAGCAGTTTTACTGAATCTATCATATCCTTGGCGAATTATTTGGTGATTAATCCCTGGCATCTGTAAATAATATCCGAAAATCGAATGTGCGTTTTAGACACGTTTTTGCTAACCGATGAAAACAAAAATTGGAAATAAAACTATAATCACGCAATCACAAAATCCCATATCAATTTTGATACATTTATGTGAATGCGTTTTAAGGTTATCTTGTTCACAGTCGGAAATTACAGATCGATAGACGTTCAACCCCTTAATAAATTTGACTCAGGATTTGATAGGACCATCAATAAATGTGAAATAATTGAGACACTTCAAATTTCGTTTCCACTGGGGCTTTTTTTTTTTTTTTTTTCGAAAAAATCGACCATTATAATCAATATGAAATCTTAGAACAAAACTTTTATTTTACTGTCTACGAATTGTAACAGATAAGGAAAAACTTGTGGAAAATTTTCGACCACTCTGCTTTTTTCTGATAAAGAATTCTTTACGAAAAAAATGCAACTGTAGATTTGAAATTTTTAAAAGGTCTCGCTTTTTGTGTAACACGCACTTAAGTAGAATTCCAAAGATTTCTTACAAATTAAAATATTTATATGTAAAATAAAATTTGAAGATACAATCTTAAATACTTTTTCGTCATTTTAAGGGCATTGACAATTTTTTTTTTTTTTTTTTTTTTTTTATTTTTAAGAATTTCTTGCCTAAGTCGAGTTTAGTGCACCGAATAGGAAAAGGAAGCATTTGAATCTTGTATAGTTTCAGAAAATAATTTGTCGACTCAGTGTTTTGATTCCGTGAGGAAATTAATAAACCATACAAATCAGAAGTAAAGTTGCAGTGGTGAGAGCAGAAAATTATTTTTAAAGCACATATTAATTAAAAAATATTGCATAAGTTTAAATCCAAATTAATGCTTTTTTTAAATTTACTTTTAATCGAAATAAATTATTTTAATGCTTAATTATTCCTTTTATAAATCTATTTAATACCTATAACTTTTAACAATTTTAGATTTAAACTTTTTATATAAAGTATTTTATTAAAAACTTCATTTTTTTTTCCTTGCACAATTCTTACCGTGTTTGATGAAATTCGATATCACTCTTTCTTGTTGCTTCTTGAAAGCATAACTTCGATTTCAGAACTTCGAACCTCTTTTGTTGAGGGCAGAATTTGCCTTGGCGTTCACGTGAGGAATTCTAGAAGTGTTATTTCTGGATGACTCGTTACTAAGTTGAATCGTTCTCAGAAGAACCGTGGGCGAGCTTTCCTGTGTTCAAGAAAAAGAAGACTGGCAGGGGAAGGGGCAAGTGAAAGGTTCTTTTTATAATAAGAAATTGTTTCTTAAGAGTGAAAAGTGTAACCACCTTTGGCGACTAGTTGGTTCGTCGGCATTAATGATTTCTAAAGGTTTCACTTAAATATTTTGTGTAACTATGCCTTAATGGTTTTCTCAGTAAAATATTCCTGAAATTAAAATTTCGATAGGAATACAATTCTTTATTTTAGAAGCCTTTCTTCCATTCTACGCAGTTCTTTTCATTTTCTACGCATTTCCTTTTCTTTGTCTATATATTTACCAACAGTACCCATACGGTTTTATCCATGACATGATGAACAAAATCAAAATCTTTCTGATTTTGATTAAACTTAAAATATAACTATCAAAAGAAACGATAAAAATGCTTACATGTTGTTTAGTGTAATCCAATGTAGAATTCGTCATCCATAAACCACTGGATCGATTTCAAAAATTTTAATTTAATATGAAAGTTTGTGACCTTTAGATGGTTATTAGTGGTCAACTTTCTTGCACCACTTTCCATATTCCAAAAAAATTGTAAGAAATTCTAATTCAGTGTACATTTTTTATGTGGAAAAGCATCGTCTTAATTCCCTACAACCATTATATCAATTCAGAAATTCGTTGTTTCATATCAATGCTTATAATCTTAAAATATATATTTAATTGTTTTACTGTCTTTCTCGTGAGAGGGATGCATGGTATAGAATATATCTCGCCATTTGCAAAACTAATGTTGTTTATTTTTAACTCTAAAATGTTAAGTTGTAATTTAGTTACAATTAACTGAGTTGCTTTGCATAGATATTTTATTGGAGCTAAATTTCGCATATTACAAATTAATACATCCCGTCTTTAAATTCAATTTAAAGTTAAAGCTGCGATACTTAAATTAATTTTTCTAAAACCGTTAACTAAAAAAAAAGGGGAAAAAATCATAGTTTCGGATTTTCTGCGAATTTAAACAGATATGCAATCAAATTTGTGAGCCATTGCCAAACGGCAATTAATAAATTCCGTAAGATTTTTCATCCACATATGCGTTTTTTATGAATAAAGTATCATGGTTTCCTAATTTGGCAACGTACCAAATCAATGAAGAAACAAAACCTCGTTGGAGAAAAATTAAAAAAAAAAAATATATTGACCATTAAAGCGAAAAATAACTTTGAATTCATTTGAAAAATAATTAATTAGAACTCAATGAAGGAAGGTATTTTGATCGTTTTTATTTCAATTTAGAAATGAATGTTCAAATTACCTACTAAAATTTGTAAAAGTTATTAGAAATAGAACGTTGGATTCAGACATTTTAATTCAGTTTTGAAAGTTTTGGAATAAAGTGATTAATTTTTTAAAATTTCTTAAAATTCAATAAATAAATAATGCTCGAAAATTTTGAAAAAAGAAGGATTTTGAAAAAAAAATTTCGAGGAAAGCCATTAAAAAAAATTATAAACTTCAAGCAAGCACAATTGCAGTTTTTTTCTCCGAATTCTAGTTCTATCTTGCTAGAAGCTTTGTGGGTTTTTTTTTTTTATCTTTTTGCTTTTACAACTTTAAAACTTCTGTTTCCAAAACACAAGCGAATTCTAATTCAATTATATTCTAACACTTATTTCTATTAGAACAATCAAATTTCACTTAACGAACATCTTTTATACGAGTGAAACAAGCACCGATAACAAACAAAATAAAAAGTTAAAAAAAAAATGACTCGTTTATCGAGCGATGTTTTGCAGAGCGGATAACGTTGACACAAAATGACGTCGCAAGCTAGAATGGCCTGTACCAGTCTGTGTTGAACGCTTGTTTGAAAAGAACTCTGGTGTTTACATTAAAGAAGTCTTGGCTAAATAGCTTTATTGGACGCAACTGGGGGGAGGGGTGAATAAATATCTGTGGAGCTTTAATCGATAAGATTATGTCGCTGGCCAAGATTATACGGCTAGAGGTGAATACCAATGATATCGATGATCTGGTGGAAGAACATAGCCAGAACTACTTAAGAACACATGGACTTGCATTCTGTGTCACAGCAAAAAGCTGCGGAAGAGATTTGGTCAGGGAAGGAGGAGAAAGATAGACTCAACAGAGTAACATCCTTCCAGAAAAATAAGGAAGATGATGAAAGCAAAGGAAATTATTGCAATGTAAGTGGAGAAGCAATACTTTAAGGCAGTAGCTAGGAGCGATACAAATTCATTTAATGATAATGTTCAGTTTCATTTTCGCCAACTTTTGAAATGTAGCCAAAAGCAATGTAGCAACAACATTCTTGCAAAAACCAAAGGCTTTATTAACATCTTAAATAGCAAGAAAGAATTTTAAGGTCAATCACCACTCTTTTGTGTCAACTACTTCTTTTATACTTTATTTTAAAATATATTAAAGTCTTTGGTATATATTGTGTTTCATATAATAAATTTTAAGGGCAATAAAATGCAGATCGTAGCTATTTCTAGGGCCTGAATCAAGTTGATAGACACAGGGCTTGAAATAAGAAAGTGAATTTTGTAAAAGTAAGAAAAACTCTAAAAATGATAATTTAGTTGTAAAAAAATGCAGACCAAGATTATTGCTATTGCTAATTTTGGTGATAAAATTCATACTCAGACTAAACTCACAGTCAAACCAAAGTTATTTGAAGTTCCATAATTTAGATATATTTATGATAATAAATCATTTGTAAATTCTCATATTTATACTTAATGATTGTTATAAATAAGCAAAAACTTTCAGCTAACGATTGTAATTACATCTAATTATAAATTCAATGCATGATCGATCTTCAACTTTCACGAATCATCAAATATCGTCACATAACTTCATGGAGTCACTGTCATTCTTCAAGGTCAACATCAAATTAATGGCAATTTTCTATCAAATGATTAAGTACTCATTTATAGAATTTGCCACTTGGTCGAATATAATGTTTTAATAAGAAAGAAGATAAAGATGTAATTTTTGTTAATTAAAACGTTTATTATATGTAGTTAACTAGCAATTTCGGATAATTTTTTATTTTATTTTACGCACTTTTTATTATTTAAAGATTTAAATGAGAAATCATATGTTAATCTGAAACTTACAAACATGTCGCTCATTCTTTTGGTTCAGTGCAACTTTAAACTTTCTACTAAAAATGGTTAAAACGCTTCACAGAGCTAAAAGTTTATATAGACGCTTTAAACATTCAAACTATAAACATTCTTAAATGGAATTCACAAGTAACGCCATTTTATAAACATTCCTAAAAGGACACGTGTATTTGTCTGTAAAATCCAGATAAATATATCATGGAAGGGAAGCCATGAAACTTATTTTTAAAATCTGTTTCCAAGAGAAGTATTCTTTGGATGTGTGTTTTTGTGAATCCGATCGAAAAATATTGGTTCTCACACCATAAATTAATTTTATAATCAAAAAGCGATTTCATTTATTCAACTGTAAATATTAATAAAAGTTACTGAAAAATTGGATCGAGTGCAAGATCCATTGCTGTATTCTATATGATTGGAACATCTGATAGAGGTATTGCGAAAACAAGGAAAAGAAAAGGTAATAACATGGTTTTGATTTCTATGAATTCATTAGTTCACGAGTAAAGCCGTGTGGATTCTACTAGATATATAAAAGACTACCTATTTATTTTTAAAATTCAACATTTTTTTAAATTTTATATATCCAGTAATTTAATCACAAACATTATGTTGGAAATGATGATTCCAAAATAATTCATAGCATTACTGCTTATGCTGAATCATGGTTTTTAATAACAATAATGCAGTTTATTACATTCTAAGCTTAATATCTTATAATTTAAACGAGCAATTCTTGTATGTATGTAAATTTATTTATGTCTCTCGAAAACGGCTCTAACGATTTGGATATAATTTTATATTTAGATAAGGTTTTGCTTTTTATGCTTATTTTAGAGGTATCTTTACTGGAAAAAACGCTATTTTACACATAAAAAAAATCATTTTTTTATAACTATTAGAATAAGTATATTCAACCTCGACTTCGAAGGGTATGCCGTGCAGTATTGTGGTTAGAACAACATGAATGACGCGTGGGTCGCAGGTTCGAGTCGCGCTTTTGTTTTGTTTTATTACTTAGGCAATTATATTTAATATTTTTATTTTTTAAGTTTATTTATATAGGTGTCTTTCCGGAAAAAAAGTATTTTACACATTTTTTTTATAATTGACTTTTAGAGCCATTTTCTACATGCTCTCATGCTGATAATGTCATATAGGGACATTATCAGCAGGATAATATCACTATATGACCTATTTTCGGTCGGACTATTTTCACCATGGTTTAACTGAGGGTAAGTTCAAAAATATAAGTAATGATAGATAAGCTGTAAAACGAATACTGTAATATAGCAGATTGCTTCGAATAACATGTTAAACTAAGTGAATTCACATTTTTTTTTTTTTACTTAAATGACCAGTTCATAGGCAGGTAAGATTGAAAAATATTCATATGTAATCATTATGTGATTCGTATCTAAATATTTTCGCCAAAAGCACACAATTTTACGAAAAAAAAGACTGCCGAGCGAGCGAAGCTTGGTTTTCTAATAATTGTCTTATTTAAAGGCAAATAATATCCAAAGAAACAAATAGTAAGTTTATGCGATGCCCCCCAAGAAAAAAAAATCCCATTTTCCTGGAAAAGTTAATTTATTTTTAAAAGCATATGAAAGGTCACAGTAAGGAGATGAAATCACCTCTTCTCTAGTGCCACTGTTCCTTTTCGGAGAAATTATTAGTATATTTTATTTCCTTTAACACTGATCAAAAATGGACGTCAGAAATCCTGGATGCCGTGTAGAGTTACTTCCTCTCTTAAGTGTCAACTATAAATACACCTATACATGGACCAATGCCATGTAAGAACTTTTTATTATTCCCGAATCACTGGAATACAGTTTAACTGAATATAGTCTAGTAGTCCGCACTATTTTGATTACTTTAAACTACTTATAAATAACTGCTAATTTTATACATATAGAGAAACAAAATTGAAGACAATAAAGGAAAAGTATTTTCCGTAGGATTGAATATAAAATCACTCGTTAAGTTTAAAAGTTATGTTGAATTCTGTGCTGTTCATTGATGTATAATTGCATCGTTTTAATATTTTTCTACATAAAATTATTTTTAAAATAATTTGATCACTAACTGATGAAATAATTTATTTATTTTATTTTTTTACCTCGAAGAGGTAAGTACTTTAATAAAGGACATTTTGAAATTTTAATTAGCTAGTTTTAATTAAAAGTTTTACGGATAACTTTTGAAATTATTTTTCCTATACTTCTTGCAATAATTTAAATATATTTATTCAATTAATTATGATTAAAAAGCAAAAAAAAAAAAAAAAAAATGGTATTACTCTTAATTGCTATTTGAAATTTTTTTAAATGTAGATTGTCTTGTTCCATTGTTTTGCCAACAAAAACTGGAATAGCGGACTGTAAGTTTTACATGCCTGCTTTCTATCTTTCTCGGTCATGTTATGCTTAAAATTGTATTAACGCATTTATTTAACAAAGATTTTACTACGAATGTGCCCATCACATAAACTGTAGATTCATTTCTGTAAAGAAATCAGAAGAATTATGTCCCCTTAGACTTTTTCATTTGACCCACTTCAAAAACTGCTGGGTATGCAAATAAAAGGATATGCATCATAATGATTTCCAAAGAAGAACTGCATTTTATCATAACTTGAACAGCGGTAAAAACATGTAAATGAAAAATTTGATAAAATCTCACAAATAACTTGAATTTAATGACGGCAGTAGAAAACATTGCTAACTAATTTAATTTAAACATTTTAAATTCACTTATTAAATAAAAAAATCAATACCATTAATATTATAATTGTTAGTTTGTTAAAATGGTGTATAAATCTTTTAATGCTATATTTATTTCAGAAGATATTGGCGAATCTGATGATGGAACTAGCTAATGATGAAGTTAGGCTTCAAATATTTTTTTAAAAAAAGTTCTTTTTGAAAAATAAAAAATAGCACAGTTAACCTAAAAATGGAACCTGGAAAGCTATGAGCAAATTTCATTTCGCTATTGTTGACTGTTTAGAAGAAGTTGTTGTAGCAGACATGTATTTTCAGCTTCATATTATGCATATCTTTTATAGACTGAAATGAATTAAACATTAAGTTGAATGTTTTTAAACAATAAGTAAAACGTATTTGATTTTATATATAAGCACAAGACGTTTTTCACAAGAAACCGTATGAATAGAGAATAATAAAAATATCGTAGTTTTTTTTCTATAAACATTTTTGATTAAAATGAAAGAAATATAAATATTTGGAAATGTTTCATGCCCATTGTCCCCTCAGGAGCTCACCTTCTTTAGGTGAGTACGGGTGTCCCAATCCCGAGGTACCCAGGGATCTTTACTCTTTTTTCTCTCCCCTCTCCCTTTTCTCTTCTCTTCCTTTCTCTCTTTTAATCTCCCCTTCCCCTTCTGTTTTCTTCATTCTTCCATCCCTCGACGGTAAGCGAGGGAGCTCTCCATGAGAAGCTGTCGCCGCTCTGTTTGCTTCTTGCTTCTCATGGACAGTCAAAAACCCCACGTGTTTGCCGTGCGTGGCGACCCTTTAGACGGGTGGTACATTTCGGTCCCTGATGTATCAATCGGCTGGTATCCCAGACATTTGACTGGTCTGCTCAAGGGGATTAAGCGAAGGGGTCACTCCTTGGGCTTGGCGTTAAGGGTGGTCACTGTCCCCGGGAGTGACTCCCAGCGTATAGGTTCTGACTAGCATCATGGCAAGTGCCGAGGTTGGCAATCACCAAAGCCGGTAACTACCATCCCTTGTAGGGCTCCGTGGTGGGTGGTGCCGTTGGAGCCTGAATCTTCTCAAATGTCGCATGGCTCTTAATGTTTATACTGATTGTAATGCTTATTTTAAATTTTTCGTTATTGCATCTGAACAAAGTTCATTGAAAAAAGTATCTCCACTGTTGATACATAAAGCAATTATTGGAATTGTAGGTGAAGTAAAAACTATCAAAAAATTAAACAACGGGAATCTGCTAATTGAAATAAAAAACAAACAGCAATCTCAAAACATAATGAAATTGAAGCAAATTGGAGAAATACCCGTCACTGTTACTGCACACCGTTCACTTAACCAAACCAAGGGTGTAATCTCGGAGAAAGAGTTCCAGAGAGACCTTGAAGCAGACATTTTGGAAAACCTGAGAGAACAGAAAGTAATTGATGTTCAAAGAATAAGTATCAAGAAAAATAACCAAAAAATTCCTACCAAACATCTGATCTTAACTTTTAATACACCAGTCTTACCAAAATCTGTGCAAATAGCCTACATAATCTGTCCAGTTAAGCCATATATCCCAAATCCACTCCGTTGCTTCAAATGCCAGAAATTCGGACACACAATAACAGCTTGCAAAGGGACCAGAGAAATTTGTGCCCGTTGCTCTCTCCCAGATCATAAAAGTGATAACTGCTCTGCTCTAACGCCGAAATGCTCAAACTGCAATGGCGAACATCCATCTTATTTCAGATCATGTCCAAAATTTAAAATAGAAAAAGAAATACAAACAATAAAAATTACAAAAAACATATCTTTTCCCGAAGCTAGGAAAATTGTAATGGACAGAATGCCCAAACCAGGTGTCTCTTTCTCGGAAGCTCTAACAACCAATATTATACCTTCAGCACAAACAAGTCAGCAAAATTCTCAAACTAATGCAACTGCTATAGGCACTCCCCTAATGAACATAACCCAAACCGCTAATAACGATATGGTAACCATAAAACGAAGTGACTGGTTAGCTCTGCTCGAAATAAAAAAAGCATTTGAGAAAGCTTCATCATCTGCTCCCACTTGTCAAACCATTTCAAACCAGCCTGTTAGGCAAATAGATCAACGACCTTCTACCTCTACCTCAGTTGGCAATAATGACCCTCAAAATACTGCAATAGCACCTCCTGAGACAACTTCATTAAATATGGAAATAACGTCACTACAAATTGCATCTATTCCGAAAACATCTTCATTCTCGGAGAAGGATTCAACTGTGAAATCTCGTGTCAAAAACGCTCGTGATTCTAGAAAGCACGAGAAAGATAGTGATCTGGCTCCAAAACTTAAAGAAAAACACTCAGCTAAACGTGCGCGAGCTCTTGCCGCAAAGAGAGGACAAGATATTTCTAGCCCTTCTCGAAGCGGTCCCCTGACAAAAGAAGACTTTTTAAAAATTCCTCCTGATAAAACAGACGGAAAAACTAACAGTGTCAAAGATGATACTGATGCCCTGCTTAAAGTCCATCCATCTGATGATGATATGTCCGTTAGCGACGCTGAAGATAAAGATTTATCTTCCTAGTTTTTTTTTTTTTTTTTTTTTTTTCCTTTAGGCGGCTTTCCTTTTTCTTTTCCTTCAGTGCTTGTCGTCATGGCCACTCTTATTTCCTGGAATTGTCGTGGTTTCCTAAATAAATCATCAGAACTTAAAGATCTCATCAACAAACATAATCCCGCCTGTATTACTCTCCAAGAAACATACCTCAAGACGGATAAACACAATATCCGATATTATAAAATGTTCTCCAAACATTATATTCATAATCGAACTTCAGGTGGCGTTGCTATCCTTGCAGCTGACCACGTTCCCTCAATGCCTATTAACCTGAACACAAATCTGCAAGCTGTTGCTATTCAAATCCAGATGCATTCTCTGATTACTGTTTGCAGCCTTTACTTACCTCCAAATGAACGTGTTATTCAATCTGAACTCAATAATCTTATTTCACAGCTTCCGTCACCATTCATAATTTTGGGCGATTTCAATGGCCATAGTCCTTTTTGGGGTAGTCCCGATTCCAATCCCCGTGGTTTGCAAATTGAGCAACTACTTACAGACCACAATTTATGCCTATTAAATTCAGATGAAAAGACTCATTTTCATCTCCCTACAAGAACCTTTCATTCAGTTGATTTAGCAGTTTGCTCTCCATCTCTTTTGCCATTCTTTAATTTAACAGTTGATAATGACTTGTATAATAGTGACATTTCCCTCTGATTGCCTCAGACAATAGGTGCAACCCGAACAATCACTCCCATCCATCCAAATACATCCTAAATGCAGCAAATTGGCAAAAATTCACCATTTTAGCTAATATACAACCCGATATAATCCAATCCTCCACCATAGATGATGCACTAGATTATATAGTTGATGTTATAATTGAGGCAGCAAATAATTCAATCCCGAAATCATCCGGTAAACGAAAAAAGCAAAACAAACCTTGGTGGGACGACGAATGCAAACAAGCATACAAAGCACAACGGAAAGCATGGGGCATCTTCCGAAGATATCCAACAGCGTCGAACTTTATTTATTTTAAAAAGACTAGAGCAGTTTCGAGGAGAATACAACGTCGAAAACGAAGGCTTTCATGGCAAAAGTTTGTATCCAGTATCAGCTCTAAGATTTCAAGCCATGAGCTATGGAAAAAGGTAAAGAGGGCATCGGGTATTTCTACATCAAGCTACACTTCTTTTTTAATTCATAATGGAGTAACATTATCATCCACTAAAGACATAGCAAATTCTATTGCTTCGACCTTGGCACTTACATCTAGCAGCCAGAATTATCCTCTTCCAATTTTAAATTATAAAAGAAAAGCTGAAGATCAAAAACTAAAATTTTATTCTCGAGCTGATTTACCCTATAATTGCAATTTTACTTTCTCCGAATTTCAGTCATGTCTCGCCAGTGCCCGTGACTCTTCACCGGGGCCCGACAATATTAACTATTCCATGATTAAAAATTTGACAGTCGAATCCCAAAAAGCTTTACTGTTATTGTACAACCGTATTTGGAATGAGCAGTACTTCCCTACTCTCTGGCAGCAAGCTATAGTAATCCCGATATTAAAACCTGGAAAAGATCCTAAAAACCCAGAAAATTACCGTCCAATTGCTTTAACATGTTGTATGTGTAAGCTCTTAGAAAAAATGATTAATCGAAGACTCGTTTACCATTTGGAGACTAATCATTTCCTTCATCCTCATCAAAGTGGTTTTAGGAAATCTCGGTGTACTCTTGATAACCTACTCGCATTAGAAACCGATATTCGTCTGGCCTTTTTACAAAGGAAACATCTGGTTGCGATATTTTTTGACATTGAAAAAGCGTATGATCGGACTTGGAGATTCGGTATTTTAAAGGATTTACATGACCACGGATTAAGGGGCAACTTACCCATTTTTATTCAAAATTTTTTAAAATTGAGGAAGTTTCGTGTTAAAGTAGAATCTGAATACTCTGATTATTTTATTCAGGAAGAGGGAGTTCCTCAAGGTAGTATTTTAAGTGTGACTCTTTTTATTTTAAAAATTAATAATATTTTAAAACAACTTCCCCCTTCTGTGAAAGGTTACTTATATGTTGACGACCTGTACATCTCCTGTACAGGGATGCACATGAATTTTATAGAGAGACAGTTGCAGACTGCTGTAAATAATATAACACAATGGTGCAATGCCAATATTTTTACCATTTCGGCTTCAAAAACTACTGGTATCCACTTTTGTCGAAAAAGAAATCTACACATGGATCCTGAAATAAAACTAAATGAAATAATTATACCATTCAAAAATGAAGTTAAATTTCTAGGTATTACCTTTGATAAGAAGCTTACTTTTCTCCCTCACGTAAAAATATTGCGTAAAAAATGTGAAAAAGCATTAAACATAATAAAAGTTTTGTCAACTACGGCTTGGGGAGCAGATCGACCATCCATGCTTAAAATATACAAAGCTCTCGTTCTATCCAAGCTCGATTATGGTTGTGTTATTTACGGGTCAGCCAGAAAAACAGTTCTACAGAAATTGGACCCTGTTCACCATAATGCTCTGAGACTATGCTCAGGAGCCTTTAGGACCTCTCCAGTTCAGAGCCTATATGTTGATTGCTTTGAGACTTCCCTTGAATTTAGGCGAGAAATACTATCTCTGCACTATTATTTTAGAATTGAATCAAATACACAACATCCTTTTCATAATTTTAAACTCCGGCCATTCTTAACTCGAATACAAGAAGCACGAAAATTTTTTATACCTGTATATTTTACTAGAATTCATAATATTCTCAAGGACCTAAATCTACTTCACCTGCAGGCAACACCCCAACTGGACAACATTTTTCCTCCATGGGCAATTCCCAATATACAATACTTAAATCCATTTGAAGGGTTTACCAAATCTGACACTTCAGATTCTATTTATAGAAAAATTTTTAATGAACATAGGCATCACTATAATGATTATATTGCAATATACACAGATGGATCAAAAACATGTGATAGTGTCTCATTTGCTGTGGTTTTCCAAAACGCAGTCTTTTCGTTTAAAATCAATGCTTCTTGTTCAGTTTTCACAGCAGAGATAAGTGCTGTTCTTTTTGCCCTAGAAAAAATATCCGACAGTCTGCAAGATAAATATATAATTTACACCGATTCATTAAGTGTTTTACAGTCTCTAAAATCATCTCATTATCATTCAAAAAATCATCCTTTGGTCTTAAAGATTTTAAACCTATTTAATAGACTTTCCTCTCGTGGATTTACTATTTTATTATGTTGGGTGCCTTCTCATGTAGGTATTGGGGGCAACGAGAAGGCGGACAGTGCCGCCAAATCGGCTACTTCTACAGCAAATATTAGTATCCCTGTGAGTGATTTAAAAAAACACATAACTTTGCTCTACCTCTCAAAATGGCAGACTCAATGGGATCTGTTAACTGAAAACAAACTTCATAGTGTTAAACCTCGTGTTGAACATTGGCCATGCCTTCCAAATAGAAAAGCAGACACTATCTTAACCCGTTTGCGGATAGGTCATACCAGATTCACCCATCGCCATCTACTTTTTGGAGAAGCGGCACCAATGTGCTCTCAATGCAATTGCACCATGTCTGTTTACCATATTCTCAGTGAATGTCCAAATTTTAGTACTCAACGTTTATATCATTTTAACAACTCCACATTTTCACATTTGCTTGATAGAATACCACATGCCAATCTTTTTGTTTTTTTGAAATCAGTAGGTTTTTACCCCCATATTTAAGTAATCTTCATCTTTTTCATTCTTTTTTTTTTTTTTTTTTACATTGCTTTTTAAAGTTGAAATTATATTTTAAATCCTAAAATAAATACAGTTTGGCGCAGCTTAGTCAATACCATGGCTCTTGTGCCAATAAAATCCAAAAAAATCCAAAATCCAAATCATGCCCATTGTTTTGGAAATACGATTATAGTAAGCACTATATACTTGTCACCAATTTTTTTAAGACAGTGTACGGTAAAAAAAACAGAAAGAAATTCAAAAGTATGAGCTGCGAGGCCTTTTTTAGAGGTGAATCACGACAGAAAAGATCTTTACTTCTGAATGGGATAGCGATAGCGATTCATTGTTGAAATTCAAACAGCTGCCTATTTTAGATGCATTATTTGGAAACAGTTTGTAAAAAACAATGGTGCGGCGTGTAAAAATTTAAATAATTTTCACGACTATCATGATACACTGAGAAAAAGAAAGACTCTGTTCATGAATGAAAAAATGAAAATCTAGTTCAATTACATTTAGTTCCATCCTGTACAAAGTATATAAAGTAATGTAATCACAGAAATCTCGACCTCGGTATTTTAATATTTGATTTGATTTGATTTGATACATGTATTTCGAGTTATTTGCGTCGATAAGTAAATCTATTACTAAACACTACGATATCTAATTTTTATATATTCCCCATCTTTCTTAGATATCTTTAGTAAATTAATCTTGATGGATTAACTTTTTTAAAAAAAATACACAGGTTCCACTTTTTGGCAATTAATTTTTAATATTACTGTTTGAGACGAATCTGAACTATTTCAATACCATCTCTAAAAAGATCCGCCAGACAATGAATAGCATTTCCTTGACATATTTTTTGATAAGTCTAAAAGAATGAAATTTAAAACTACCTAAAAATGTCAATTTTGGTTGCAGAAAAATGGGCAATTTTATTTAAAAATGCTGGTGAGTGAAGAATATTTTAGCAAATATGATAGAGAGATTATATAAAAAAAATAGACACCGTAGCTATTTCAACAACAAATGTATTAATTAGAATAACATAAAATACATTTCCTTATGTATGATCCTTTTAGAGTAAAATTATATATCTCTAATTGTTTAATAATTAGCTATTGGGATAAAAGTGAATACAAAAGTATCTAATCTGATATTTTTTTATCCAGTCTTTCTTCCTTCCAAAAATATGTATGAATGTTACATTAAATGAGCCATTAGTCAATTTTACTAAATGTAAGCAATTCTGGGCTTTTAAAAAATGAGATTTATTGGAATTATAATCGCTTGCTGAGAAAGATATATATTTCTCTAACATTTTTAATTCAACAAACAATTCTTAATTGATTTTATGTTTGCTTTATAATTCTTTTAAATTCTTGAGTGTTTTAAATTTATAGTAAATAAAGTTCTAAACAATTTTTTCAATTTTTTTAAAAAATTGTAACTAAAGTTTTTTATGTTTATAATAGGGTTTGACGGTTTTCAAACCCGGTTTTAAAAAACCGGTTTTTTTAAAGTAAATTTATCACATTCGAAAACCGGTTTTTAAATTAAGAAAACCGGTTTTAAGAATTCATATTATTATGTAAAATTTAATTTTGAACTTATTTGATTTGCTATTCATTTTATGCAACGGGCAGCAAACACATTTTTTCAACGTTCCAAGTTGCGTTGGCCAGTGCTTGTGCACTGCACCTCGAATTCGTCAATTTATGTTTTTCATGAACATCCCTTTTCATTTTTTTTTTCTAGGTGAAGCAAAAGTTTGATAAAGTTCATCTCTTGCTTATCGTTGGATGTTTTGTCTATCGGTATGAAGTCGGTGCTAATAGAAACGTCAGCAATTTGACTGGCTCGTTTCGAAGAACGTGTGAAAGGAATAAATAATACCTCGTTTTCTGCTTCCTGATCACAGTATTTAATGATATCATATAAAATTTTCTTCCTACCACTCCCGAAAGCTTTTTTACTATACCACTTGAACTAGTCATATCAATACGAAATATTCAATTAAAATAAAATTGGAATTTTAAATAAAACACAGGGTGTTAAAATATTCCATATTTTCTTTCGCAACGTTTTAGCATAAATTATGTCTTTAGATTAGAATCATCGGAATTAGATTAAGAAATGTTTATTTTTTAAAAAAATTCCTAGTAAATGTATAGATTAGATTATTTTAAATTGGATTAATATTAATATTTAATAATAAAATTGTAAAATAAACGTCGAAAATATTTATCCAATAACTTTAATTTCCTTTTTAGATAAAGTTTGAGAAGTTAGTCGGAAGTTTGGGATAATTTCAAAAAGTACGGCATAGACAAGGCAATCTGAAATCATTGTAATAAAATGTTGAGCTGCAAAGGATCATCTACGAGCAATCTACCTAATCATTTGAAAGCAGTTCATAAAATAATTGTCGGATATAATATAATTGTTTAATTTCTTGAAGACTCTGAAGAAAAACTTACAAATCCAAAGACACTGAAAGCTGAATTTTCATTATTTGAACAAACGAATAAAAGAACAAAAAACTTAGATTTGTAATTTGATGCCAAATTCAGTAACTAGTGAACGAGTATTTTCAATTTCAGGCAATATTGTGCCCAAAATAAGAATGAGACTTAGCCACCTTTCAGTGGATATTTTATGTTTTTTAAAATCCTATTTTCTTAGGAGAAATTAAAATTAGTGAAAATAATATAAATATTATTTGAAATTTTCGTTTGAGTTTTCGTTATTTTGTGTAAGTAATATGTATATGTAATCTTTAATTTTGTTTTTTATATTTTGACTTTGATATTGATTTCGTTTTTTGTTATTTTATAGAAATTAAAATAAAATAAAAAAAATAGAATAGGGAAAAATAAAATATTTTTCCCTGTAAAATTTTTTTTTTAACAAAAATTTGAAAACCGGCTAAAACCGGTTTTTTTTAGAAATATCGAATTTGAAAACCGGTTTTTGTATAAACCCTAGTTTATAACATATTATCAGTATATATAAAAGAGTTGGTCAGTGTGCATGTCCATTTTTGTATTAGTTATGCATCATCTGCATCGTTTGATGTATTAGACTAAATTTAACTAGTGTTAATTAGTTTAATTATTTAGATAGTTTAGTTAAATTTCTTCTTGTTTGAGACACACCTTGCAATATTAAACCGTGGTCTGAGGACGTGGACTACTAGTGAACTGGCATATAACTGGCCCCGAACCTCCGGATCACCTCTGCGGACGGACGTTTGAACTACGTTCAACTTGAAATTAGCTTTAACAAACACCAAAGAGTTTCGAACCTCGAAATTAGAATCAAAGACTTTATCACTGGATACTTCGGCCCCATGTATTGGTAGAATTAGAAGTTCAAGCCATAAAAATTATTTCAAAATCAGAATTATTTTTTTAAATTATTTGATGTTAAGATGCAAATTCAGATGCTTTTTACATATTCTCTTTGAAGAGCAATTTTTTTCATTGTCAAATCTTGATCATTCGCTTTTTAATGACTTAAATTGAAGTGATTGTATAAGTACTTTTATTGAACGTGTATTAGAGTTTGTGCATTTAAGTATTTTTTAACCTTCAAACGGACGCGCTCTCTATACCAGCAAACAAGGCTGTCATATTTCTCAGATACACTATTATAAAATGTAAATTTTTAAGATGCTAATTACTAAAATTAATTATAATTGGGTAAAAGTCAATAAATACAATTATTTTAAATAATTTCTATTCAAAATTGAATGGGAAACAATATAATCATAAAAAAAAGCAATATAAATTATCAAAGAATTAGCTAAATGATCTCAAAACAAGATAAATAAAATTTATATTTGCAGAAGAAAACTTAGAAAAAATATGAAAATAAAAATAAAATTGAAATTTAGATATAAAATGCAATAACTCAGTTTCATATCCATCTTATTGCTCCGTTGCAATTCGAGCAAATATGCTTAGAATAATCCAAACATCTAAGTCTCTAAAAAATTTCACAGCTGACTTGAAATTCTAGTGTACTTGCCATTTTGTCAAATTTCCACCTTTTTTTTTTTTTTTTTTTTTTTTTTACATGATAACACATTCGCTCACTTCAAAATCTAATTCTTCTTTTCTTTTCAACACTTTTAGCTCATTTGTAAAGAGGTTAGTTCACATTGCTCAATATATTCTGTTATAAATGCATTTACCAGCATTTGTAAATATTTCCTTTCGAAATAGCATTTATTTATTTTATGTTGACTGAATAATGTAACCGTCTATTACAACTGCACATTATTCCTTAAAGCAATAATGGAAAAAAAAGGATGATACGGCAACTATATAATCAACGATCGCACGTATCTCTGAATAACAGATTCGCAGAGAGATTTAAACGTCTCGAATTTCAAATACACTATTCTCAGATACACTACTTTGATTATAAATTCGTCGAAAGGAGAAGGAGGAATAGTCAAAGTCATGCTTTCGTAGCGCCTTATGGTAAAGCGATACAAAACAAAAAAAAATTTCTAGTGTATCTCTCACATACAATTACAAGCTGAAAAGTTTCCTTATGTATCTTTTTTTCTGAAAACATCAGTAAGATTTCATTTTCATAAATATTATTATCCCAAGAGACTTCGGTGTTTAAATTCATTATTTTTTTTTCATTTTTATTTATATTTATTTTTAATGGATATTTCATTTTGGTACGTTTTATATTGCAGCGTACACTTTTATATCGTTTCCTTCGTGTTAATAAGAACTTAAACAAATATTGAAGGCATACACCGAGAAATTGCCGAAGAGGGACTTCTCTGTTATACTCAAATATTGAAAGGGAATCTAATCGAAGATAACGAGAAAATGAAAAGGTTATGACACACGAGTTTAGGATGAAAGAAGGAACGAGCTTACGAGAAAAATTTTGTGCCCTGAATTTTATGCAATGTAGTAAGAGTGTTTATAACTATAATTTTTGTTTGTAACTATGCATTTTAATACATTGCAAGTACTGGAGCAATATTAAGTAATTGTTCAGTCTGCAGCGCAAAAAATTATTCCTGGTATATGTTGCACTAACAAAAAAGTGCAGATGTCTCTGATTCCAGAACCTCTGAAACTTTTGAAAGATTTGAATTTGATACAGGCAAAATTTTAAAGATTTAATTTAGCAAGAAAGCGTTCAATCGAAATTTATGCTTGTTGGAAAAATTATAACAATATTTATTTTTAAAAAAAATGATGGCATGAAGAGGCATATAAAAAAGTTTGAATCCTCAGTAGTACCGGATAATTAGCTTTATTAACTGTAGAAATAATTATTTATACATTCTTTTTTTTAAAAAATTACCTAAATAAAATACGAAAAAAAGTGAAATTTAATTTTTGTAAATAAAAAAAATAATAAAAAAAAAGATTTGTACTTAAAATTTAAAAGGAGCCGGCGCCCTGACATAGGGGCAGCGCTTCCTCCCCGTGACCTGGGCGTCCTGGGTTCGAGTCCCGGTTCGGGTTTGGTTGTTCTTCATCTGTTCTATCTATGAGATGTGTGAATGTCACCCTGTAAACAGGGCCTGTGCAAGCGAATGTGATGCGTGAGTAGCAAAATCGTACTCTTGGCCCTAGTTGGTGCTACTAAAAAACAACAACAATTCAAAAGGATTAGTCTGTAGTAATCAATCAGAAAGAGGCGACCAAAGACTTTGGATTTAAATGTACTTTATATTAAATAAAGCCCTAATGCTTATGCCTATCAGTGGAAAAATTACAAATACTGCTAATTATCGATTTTTAATCGATTCAATTTTAAAGCTATTGTAGAGCGAAAAACAAATAGAATAATGTTCAATTAAAAAAGTCCTGCTTTATGTTCTAGTAAAATTTAAAATATAAGGATGTTATTAAAGTAGAAATTTGGATGAATTGCAAAGCTTCCAGTTTATTATTAACTAGGCATCTTTGTTGTCCAGAATTATTATTATAACTAATTGGCTCTGATAATAATTCTAGTCAATAAAATGATGCATAAAAATTCAATATTTTATGTAACTTGGTCTTATCAAGTTTCTCAGCAAAAGCTTAAAATTTTGATAGTCCTTTAAGTCATAACATTTCCGCAGTTTCACACCGTTTATTTCTATGCAATTCTCTAATACTTTCTCATTTCCCATTCATTTTGAACTTCAAACCGAATTAATTTGAAACGGAAATGATTAAACTTCAGTAAATAGAACATCTTATTTTTTTCTGAAGCCAAATATGTTTTTGTAAAATTATGAGTACAGAAAGTAAAATCGTATATCGAAAGTAGAATGAAGTCTTATATACACTAGAAAGTATTTTTTTATAATTTACGCTATACCTCTGAAAATTATCCAATAAAAGTCTCCCTAATTTTTGATAAAATTTTTATTATATTATGAAAGAAATTATCAAAAATAACTCATAGTACCAAGGATCTTTATAAAAATTAATAATTCATAATTCATCAGAATATTGATCGGCTCAAACTGCATACAATACAATTCTAAATCTTCATGTAGAACATTTTTTTCTATTAGATGTATATGCCTATTGCCAATCAGTAATTAGCTGTTGGGTCTGTATTATAATGATATTTTGTATATATAAACCGTTCATCTTAAAAAAATGCAGAATTAGTGAATCAATAATATAGATATGTTAAAATGTCAAGATGAACTTTCCTTGCATTTATTTTTCTAGAAAATTTCATGTTTCATACTTATTTCATTTCATAGAGATGTGCTAAAACTTATATTTTTCTAGATTTAATTCATAGTGAGCCTTTTTTTGTGTGATGATAACACACTGATAAAAGCTACTTTTTTTCATATACGCTTAATATACTCATAAAAGTTGATTTTATTTTAATTTTATATGAATTGTATTATTAAAAAATATGCTTAAATATTTTTTAAATATTTATTAAAAATAGAAAAAATTATATGGCAAAATAACAAGTATCCTTGGAAAGTTAATTTTTTTTTTAAATTTTAAGATGATGTAAAAAATTATTTTTCTATTGTAATATTTTCGAATGCTATCATGGAAAAAATGCTAAAATTTCAATAATTTTTAATTAATTAAATTTCTAATTAAAATTTCAAAAACGTCGTTCTGACATTCACATTTCCACCCTCCCAAGTTTATATTTGGCAGCTCTAGGTACGGCGGTCTAGATAATAGAACGCCAACACACACATTCATCTTTATAACATATAAAACACATATAAAATATCGACTAACATCCATTCAAAGAATAAAAAAATAATGTAATTAAAACACGATGAAAACATTTTATATCATCATAGTGGAAATTAAAAAATTTAAAATTAGAATATATTAAATTCTAAATTATACATATCTTAATTACAATCTAATAAATACTATACCCCATGTTGCTCGAGATAATATTTTCATGTTTTTTGAAAAAATGAAAAAGAAATTAAAACTTCATTTACACTATTTTCCAAGAAAATTTGAAGTATAACATGACAAGTATTTATAAAAAAGGTTAAAGTTATAACATATCAAATTAGTTTTTAAAAGATATGCAATTTAAATATAGTTTACGATATTTATTACTAGCTGTTGTTGGAATCTAAACAAATGATTTTTATAAAACAAATGCTTTTTTAAAAAACTAATTTTAAATACAAAAGGTAGTTTTAAATAAAATATTATAATGCACAGTATTGTTTTTAATTAAAATGAAATAGCATGTTTTCCCAAAGATGGTTTAATATCTCCCAGTTTGTTGAAAACTAATAGATTTTCAAAAACGGCTTTTAAAAATCGCTGAAAATTTATCTTTTCCAAAAATCAACTTTCAAGGCCTTGAAAAATTATTAGTAATCTTTTATGAATGACTCAAAATTTAATTGAATTTCATGAGTGGCAGCTAAAATATGTGTTTACAACTTGAAATATAATCAACTATTTTCAACAATGAACACCAATCTCCGTCTATTGTTTAAAAATGCAGGAGTCAAGTTTTGAATAACAGGAAATTTTAAAACAATTTTCAAGCCGAAGAAACATTTTTCGATTTCAATAAAGTAAAATAAATCTTATTCAAATAATATTTCTTTTTGATGTTTTAAATTCCGATTACAGAATAAATCTTGGGAAGTGCCATATTGTTAGCTGGCCCAGTACTATGCATGCGCTAATGAAGCGTACTTTTTTATTAATAAAAAAGTAGATATTTAAATAATTATCGTGAAATGCTTTACATTTAAAAAATAGCGTCCTTATGCTTTACATATTTCAAAATAATTATTCAGAAGACTGGATTTCTGAATTAAAGAAAACAGTTGACTTTTCAGTTTTATTTATACAGATTATTTTTATTAATTCATGACATAATGAAATAAAACTTTTCTGTTAATGTAAATTTATAATTCTTTTTATAAAAGAATTACTAAATGATTGTTGTTTGAAAATAGATTTCCATTACCATATTTTTGTTTAAAACAAAGCTGTTATAAATTTATATTTTACTGGCAATTAATTTTACATTTTTATCAAGCGCATAATTACCGCATATCCTTGAGCTAGGCTTCTTCGAGTGTATCAGAATTGAAATTTTTTATGACAATTTAAATGAAATAGAGAATATTAATGAAAAAAATTAAAGATTTTTATTTTGAATCAATCTGGTGATTAAAAATAAACATTTCATTAAAATTTTAGTTTCAATAATTAAACTAATAAATAATTTAGCTTACTGTTTCTTTAATTTGCATTCTTACAATCTATTATTTGTATCAAATGTATTTATTTGGCTATCCTTTCTTCTCTTCTTTCATGTGCTAGAAATAGGGCCTAAAGAATCAGTGCATTAGATTCAGAGGATAGGTACACATTTTAAAAGAAGCGTAGGAGGGGAGCAGAAAGCGCCAAAATATATGCCAAGTGCTTTCTCTAAAGCTAACTTAGAAGGCCAAATTATCTTTTAATTATCATAGTATTGTCATATCATGTTATTAATTCGAGATAATTTTCACTTATTAAAATTTCAAATTATATAACTAATTTCTGAGAAAGTTTTGAATGTCCCATAAGTGGTTTAAAGATTCATTCATCATTCAATTAGTTAATCAAAATTATCATTGTAGGCATCTTAAATTCATGGCTATCTATTTAAAATATTCCTTTTTTGCTATGCTTCTGAAACTTTAATATATTAGATCAAAATGGAAAATTATTTAAAGTGTAGTCAGAATTGAATGTATAAAAATACAAACATGAAATATAGGAATTTGTTATAAAGGTAATATTTCTATTTAAAAGGGAAAAATCATGAGAATGATTAATTGAATAGTTTTTTTTTTTAATTTCAAGATCAGCCTTTCAGATCGTAATAGTTTTTGGCAAAAGAAAAGTTCTAAAAATTTTACAGGCTGTGTTGCAAGACTGTTTTTTGCAGTCATTCATTAAATGAAGCATAAAAATTATATATTCAAAAAATTAAATGAAATTAAATTAACTTTTTATTTGATTGATATTCGATGCACATGCCTTAAAATTTTCTGGGACATTTTAAGAAAGAAATTTATTCTTTTATTTTTTCAATATTTACTGAAAAGATTTGATAAATTTTACAAGAATTAAATAAGAAAACATACACTTGTTTATAGCTGTATAAAATATTATATATCAAAATTTCGCTTTTTTTTTATCACCAACTATATCGTTCAGTGAATTTACAAGTTATTTGAAATTTCAAAATAATATTTAAAGGAAAATCAATTATTCACGAATTCTAACATTAACAAGCATAAAAGCAATAAGTGGAGTAAGATCAACTTACTAGTTCTATTATAATCCATTATTATTCCTAGGTATATGATTTAAAAAAAAATTCTTTTTGATCCATGCAATTTTAAATACTGTTTAAGCTTTTTGAAATTAATAATTTGACGTATTTCTATTATCATCGCAACATTTCTAGAATCCATTCATTATAAATCGAATAATTCGTTCTTTCGTTTAATGAATGAATTTGCATCTCATTCTTTTCCAAATAATTACATCGGTCTCCATTATAATAGATGTTAGTGACGACTAAAATTAAAATTAGCACTGAAATAGTCAAAACAATACACAATTGTAGAGTGACTAAGCAAAAGAGAATAACGATACATTTTTCTAAATATCGAATAACTTCCTCAGTCATCATCATATTTGCTGCTACTACAAAAAAATTCCAGCAAAATGGCTCTCGGAATTATATATAATATAAAAATTCCCCTTCATTATCACATTGAATTATAATATATCCCAAACTTAAGAGATGGAACCAATTTTTTTTTACATTTCTGGCCTATCCTCGTAATGCCTTTTCTAGTTCGACGATTCTGTAAGAGAGAAAAAGACAGAAAGATCAAGAAGAGAAAGGGCGATAAAAATCTCTACCCAGTCAGCTTGGTTGTTTATTCCGCACCGCTGAAGCGTGTCGCTTGCGGTAATAAACCAAAAAGCCAACATTCGTTGCTTGCAACTACTGTGTTGATCTAGCTGTAAATCGCTCTCTCTCTCTCTCTTCGACTCCGTTTTACCATGATGATGTTTTCGTTTCGTTATAGTCGTCTGCAGTCTAGCTCGGAGGTGTGATTGGCTTGGATAATTAGCTTCCCCCCACCAGTTCACTTCACTCCAGTTTTCTGGACTTCTCTTTCTTTCTTTCTTTTTCCGCTGCGAGTCGTGCCGGTCGCGTTTTGCGAAATTTAGCCTCCTGCGTTACCGAACAGCTGGGATTCCGCCAACAGGTAAGAAACTATTTTTGTAAAATGTTTCTTTAAAAAAGCATGGTTCGAATTGTCTTTTAAAGAAACTATTTTCACCGCCAAAACAAAACATAACCTTTTAGTTTTGTATATTTTTTTTCCGTCTCTCTCACCGCAAGTGTTGTCGCCGGGTCACCGCGCCGGTAATCAGAGCCAAGTTTGAGAGGAACAATGTGACGAGCACGTGAGGACGGTGTGGAATTGTCAGGATTTTAAACCTGCCACGGATAAGACCCAAAATGAATGTAGGTTGGAATCCGTTACACTTTGCAAACCTCAAGAAGGGTTATAGAGCTTCCACTGTCCTTGGACCAAATGGAAGTTCTTTTTTATTCAGGTCTCTCTAAAGGATGTCAATAACTTTAAGAAAGATTATTTAGATTCTCTAGTTGTTGTAAATTTTCTTTAATTTTGCAGACGGTCGAATTATATTTAGTATTTGATTAATTCTACAAAGAGAATTATTTTCAATTGCAATGAGTGATGTATTATAGATACAGATTATGAGTTATAGATTCTCTGTCAAATTTCTGCAAATGTAATAAAAGTTTTATCTCAATTAAAGGATGAATTTTGAAATTAAAATTTTGTAAAATTTGTAAGTGAATTGGAATTTTTTGTTATTAGTGCATAGAATTTTATCTCCTTCCTTGTGTTGAATCTCAAACATATGACCGAAATATTTTTAAATCTAAAAATTGTATAGTAAATGCTTGAAACTATCTAACATTTATTTGATTATGAACGTTCGTATCTGCAATATATTTATTTATTTATATATATAGATGGAAAAATATGCAAAGATATATAAATATAAATGTTCTAATATTTCAATTTGTTCACTTTCAAAGGCAGCTATAGTAAATGCCAAATTTTCTTAACATATTCATATTGTTGCCGCTATTTTAATATACAATTTATACTTAAATTATAATATTTTTTCAATTTTCTCAATAAAAGCAGGTAAATAGAAATTTAATCTAAATAATGCTAATTCGATCAAGTTCAAAATTTGAGTATTTGGAAATAGAATTCTGTAATTTTAGTATACTTTAGTATATATGGAATGCTTAAATCCTCTATTATTGAATGCTATATGAACGTTAAAATTAACGATATTTTCGTAAATTAAGGAGAACGTTAGAAGTGTTGTAAATTAAAGGTTGTTAAGCATAAAGTTAATTATATTAGAAAGCATTAGGATTCATTACTTAAAAACTTGTGAAATGACTTAAGATATTCGGAGTTCGTTAAATTATATCCGAATTTAAATGTCTATTACTTGATATAGAAATATCATGAAGACGTCACAAACTTTCAAATAGTACAAATTCCATAAGGAAAACTTTTTCTGTCGATATATAGCATCTGGAATTAGTATAAGATATATGCATAAATTATTAAATATTATACATAGTTCCTATTAAAAAACTGCATCTGTTTCTTCTAGTGCTCTGGAACAACGAAAAAAAATATCCCTTCATAATTTCATTTTTATAATTTAAAAGTATCAAATTAAATATATTTTGGGGGTGTAGGTGATCATAAAACGTCTTAATTTAAAAACGTATCTTTATATTAAAAAAAATAGTTACAACAACGTCAAAATAAATATAAAATAAAAGCACAGTACTTTAATTATATGACGACTACTTAGAAACATGCATTGTTCCAAAATGCGACTTCTTAGGATTTATGACGCAAACATGCAACATTGTTTGGTGGGTGCATGCTTTTTCCACTTCATCTGTCTACCTCACAATATATATCCATATTTTGAATGCATGAAATTTCATACATGCTATATTAAAATAAGTTCGAAATATATGATGCGCGGATACATAATAATGGTTTTTTTGTAATATGAATATCATTAAATATCGTTAATTAAATACTGCTAAATTAAATATTATTTTGTATATAAATGATATTATTTTGTGTTTGAGATGCAACTAGTACTTTTCTTCCTTTTACACATTATTTTCTATTTCCATTATTACTGAATCGCTCGCTTAGTCCTATATCTAAATAAATTTCTTAAATGTTACTGTTGCCACGTTTTGCATGAATTTCGGTTAAAACATCCCAGATCTAACTTATATTTTATACTAGCCGCTTTTGATGATGATCTGGTTCGTCGGTATTAATGACTGTGTTTACTTTCAAGTAAATCTCTTATGTATGTTCAAGATTTCCCCAAGGTAATAGTTTTAAACATAAAATTCCAATGAACATAAAAGGCGTGTAATTTTATTAGTCGTACACCTGTTCTGTTATCTTAACAGAATCATATCCCATGACATAATAATGCCATTAAAAATAAAATTGTATGGATAATTTCTTTTCTAATTTTCAGGTATTATTACTTAACTTCATATTTTTCATGTAAACTATAGACATATTGAATAGCTAATTCTTTTTTTAGCCTTTATCAATGAGGAATTAAGTAACGAGATTAAATATTTGATCAATGAAAGTGGTCTTAACTGCATTCCGATAGTAAAATTCATTATTACAAATTTACGAAAATGTTTTTTTTTTTTCTAATTAGTTTTTGAAAGTTAACTTGGTATCATTTAAAACAACAATTTTTTGAGAATGGTGTCACAATAAATATTATTCAATAATATTTCTGGAATTATAGCGGAAAAACGCCAAAATCTAGCTTAATTCTCAACTAATTACAATTTTAATAAAACTAATTTGTATACTTCAAAATATTATACCAAACGATCCACCCTGAAGAGCACAACATAGCTTCAGCTGCAGTTCGTTTATTGGAGCATAAATTGTTTGAGAAAACAGTTGTTAATTTTTTTACTGAAGATTGTTCACTTTTTAAGAGAAAATTCACACCCTTCAAATTATCTACCCTTTGATTTTTACCTTTTAAAATTTTACCTTGCATCATTCGAATTTTACCCTTTGCATGAAGAATTCTTAAGTTTTTATAGATATTTATATATGTTTTTTTCGCCAAACGATATAGTCGAATTTAAATTTTATTATGTTGTTCCGGCGAGTCTACAGTATGTCATCTCGATCATGTGGGTGTTATAAGGAACTAGAAAACTGTGTAAACAAAAGGATTACAAAGATAACTCATAAAATGTAATATCTGTATTTTACCGATTTCCTGGTATTTAACTATTTCAACCTTAATTTGTGTATAGTAAGGAATAGAGGAAAATATGAAACAAAATGATGGGCTTTTCCTGAGATTATTTATAGGTTAAGTACAGTTTTGAGTGCATTTCCGTAACTAACAAAAATTCACTTTATGGCGAATAAACTACCCAGTGATACTAGTTTTGTCCAGTATATTGTTGTTCTATTATTACTGTTGACTATTAACACTTATTTATACAACTGCTTGGATATTTGTCAGTTATATAAAACTTCATGTTAGAAGTCTTATATTTGAAAAATATGAACTATATTTAGATTCTACTCACATTCCAAGTTAAAAATATCTGAGAGTATTTTTAAAAAATGGAAGTAGATTCGTTTTTTTTTATGCATAAAATTAAAGGGATGTTGAATGGAAATTATATATCATCATTATTAAGCACATTATCAACAGTGTCTTTCGTTGACTGTTATTCTCATATTTTAGATGTTATTTAGATGTACTGCTATTTTACCAAACATAAGATGATGAAAAAATACTTTTCAATTAGATGTGAAATTGTTTAAACAGATGCCACTATTCATAAACTATAAACAAGCTAAAAATCGTAAATTTTTATTTTAAAATGATCGAAATATTTCACACTCGGTAATTTTACTGCAGTAGAGTAAAAGACAAAAGTTGGTTGATTGAATCTTAAGTTACAAACAAGAATTTGTTACTAAATGAAAATCTACCACATTAATCGTTTGCCTGCTTTCATTTTAGGAAAATTCTTTTATTTGAAGAAACAAGTTAAGAATTTGTATTTTTAAGAAAATTGTTATTTAAATTAAATTCCGTTTCTTACTGTATATCTTTTATATTTCGAAAATAATTTTTATATGTCAATAATTAAGTGACATTAAATAAGTAAAAATTGCGTTTTTCCAAATATAGAAAATTGTATTATTCTCTAAATATTTTGATTCCATATGCATATAGAAGAAGTTGACAAAATTCAAAATGATACTAATAATGGTAAAATAAAAATGTAACTTCTAATTAATACATGACCTTATAGCGACTTCAAAGTGGGAATGCAATTTGAAATAGATAAAATGCAGCCATGGGAGGAATTGCAGCTTTTATATACATAAATTTTATAACAGATGTAGTTTATTATAATAAATTCATAATATTTTAGGGAATTTAAAAATGTATATGCAAGAAATTATTATAAATTCTTTCATTGATATTTCCACCATAAAGAGAAGTATCTTACAAAGCTTTCGAAATTTCAAATTTTCATTTTTAGAAAGTGGCATGCATATTTTTAAATTTTTACATTGAATCAGCTGAAGTAGTGTTCCCAAAAGTTTCTCACATACTCTCTAATATAAAGTTAGCCCCCCTCCCCAAGCCCGAATAAGCTTAGGAACATTCCTCAAAATCGTGAAGGCCACAAGTGTTCAGATTTTTGCTTTCAGAATCTGGCAGAAGAAGGTTGTATACTTCTTACCTGTATGTCATTTATATGCATGCGAAATAACAAATCAAAAGACGGTTAACACTTTGACACATGTGATTCAAAATTTGATAAGGACTTGCACTTTAAATGGTAAACCTGTGAATCAAATTTCATTTACCTGCTACATTTTTGAATTATCGCGCTAGATGCATGCAAAAATAAAGACGGGCAATCAGTGAAGCCCATCATAAACACAGTTACAAATGTGGCATAGATTTACACTTTAGATGATAGATCTGTGTACCATATTTTATCCATTTAACTGTTTTCATTCTACAGTTATCGTGTTCAGCTGTATTCGGACAGCTGAACTGACAGATTCCCTCTGAATGAATTCGTTCAAAATTTGATAGAAATCTACAAATTTGATATAAAGTCAATATATCGCCTTGCTTAAATTGTTTTAAATTGTTTTAGAGTTATCGTAACCACAATTCCAAAAATCGCACTGTGAAAGTTTGAAACATAAATATTCGTCAAAATCTCGAGTTTGATTTTTTTCTTTCTTTTACTATTACTCTTACCTCTTATTTTTTCCTTGTACATTAGTAAAAGGAGGATTTTATCTATTTCATTGTATTTGAGAAATGATTTTAATAAAATATGAAATAAAATTCCGATATCTTTTGTGCCTACTGATTTAACGGAGAATAATATACTTTTATTCAAATTTCTTTGATTTCTTATGTTTTGATGAAGAATAACATGCTCTGTCTTTTATATTGACAATAATTTCATTACCCGGATAAATTGAAAATTATCGGTTATATTTAATTTTATTTACATGTTTGTTGCTATTTAAACTGTAGTTTATCAATACAATATTTTTAGTCTTCTGTTGCTCATTGTTGATAATTAGCTTTATTGACAGATCTATTGTCATTATTATTTCTACGTACAACTTCAAAGAAATATATTTCCTAGCGAAATGGGTGTTTTACTTTTATCAAATATAAAAAGTTTTCGATCTTTCTGAATATTCGAAGAAGAAAACTTTTGTGACAATGAATTTTTTATATTTCATCCGAGGTAATTATCTATCTGTATATTCTGTATGTATATATAATCTTTTATTTTGTTCTTCCATTATTCTTGGTGTGAAATTGAAATCAAGGATAATACGAGAAAAAGTAAACAAAGATCAAGAATATATCTCAGACAATTACATCATCATCATTATATACAGTTGTGCATGCGTATCAGCAGCTTAGTATCAATAAGAAGATTATTCTAATTTATTACTCGATGAAATGGCGCAAAATTAAATTTTTGTGCGATGAATATTTCCAACGTTATTCAGGAAAGACGGTAAAAATTATCACAGTTTCCACTATTTAATTAATAATTAATCAATTTTATAGTTGAAAATCGTATAGTTGACATAGAAATGTAAACCGGAATATCATATGGAAATTTCTGATTTTTATCATTTACCGTTTTGGAAGAATTTTTATAACAAATAGAAAGATCCTGCTTTATATTAAAAATGATAATATTATATGCTAGCTTACTATTTGGATATTGCAACATGTGTGGCATATAAACAATTATATTCAAAATCCTCTATAAGAAAAACATAATGCCCACAATGCTCACAATGAAAAGTTTTTTAGATAATAATTGCATTTTTAAGTAGAAATAAATCATTCAAATCAATCATTAAATAAATTTCATTTCTCCACAGTAATTTCTAAATATATTATCGCACAAAAGACATTTTAATACCGTTTTAAAATTCAAAAAATATGCTTTACAGTGATAACAATTACATTTTTTAATAGTATCCCTCAAATTTTAATATTTTTTTTTAATATTTTAAATATATTTGAGGCAATAATTTTGTTTTATTGCTGCGTTTATACTTATGTGCTTTGTTCATGAGTTAAATTATTAAGATACAATGTCCGCATTTTCCTTATTTCTGCTATGCAATTGCATTTAGAAATAAAATAAAGATGGTCGAATCAAATTTAAAACATTATCATGCTACTATGTATCTGACTAGAGATTCAAATCTTCTGTAATAACATTTTTTTATTACATAACGAAATTTATCCGCATTCTAGAAAGCTTCTTTTATTTTTAAATAGATAATTAAGTTAAATTATTATTGAAAGATATACTTAATCATCTCTTATTTTTTAATAATAGAATGTATTATACTTTTGTTTAAAGTCATTGTCACTAGATCTTATCTAATATGCATAAACATTCTAGAAGCATTGAATCAAAGCAAAATCTAGATTTGAAGTCTGCGTTTTGAAACTTTTAAACTAATCTGACCAATTTTTTAAATGTTTTATGATCTTTTCTCTATGACAAATGTACGTAAAGCATTGTGAACTCCATCATTTATGTAGATGTGATAGACATTTTTCTGTGAATGAAGTCTATCATATCTACATACATCTACTATCTATACATATCATCCTAATATGATACAGTTAAAAGAAACGTGTAACCAACAAAAAAGAAGGTTTGAACCTCTAATACAGTAGCATGATGATGCTTTAATCTCAGTCGTCTATTTTTATTTTATTTTTAAATTTCCATTTTAATTGCATAGCAGCGGTAACGTGCACACGAAAAATGTTTTTAAGAGTTTAATCTCGTTACAATGCACGAGTACATAAATGCAGCTAGCAAAACAATGAAAAGCAAGCAAGTATATTTTAAGCATTGTTATAAAATATAGTTAATAAACATATTTAAAAAAATATTAAAATTAGAGGGAAAAAATTAACGTAAAAATTTATATCACCTGGAATCTTTTCTTTTCCGGAATTTTCGAGTAATGTAAAAATGGTTTTTATGTAATAATAATATGCCTCACAATAATTGAGGGAAAAAAAACATAAAAATTTCGATTAATTTTTAATTAAAAATCTAATTAAAATTTTGATATTCCTTTCTTATTGAGCATTTAGCACCCACAAAGTAACTATGTGCCAATTCTAGGGCCGCGATCTGTCTCTGTAGAATATTTCGAATTATTTTTTCACTACGCTTGTCTCAATTTATAGATAATATATGAACTTGTAAACGTTACTATATATTAAAGAATTTGCATATTTGCTTTCACTGTCATTGGCTTCAGTTATGACTGAAATAAATATATTTACAACAAAACTTAATATTTGAATTAAACTGAAATATAACGAGACTGAAACGAGTCTCAAAGGAAAAGAGACACTTTTCAGAAAATAATTGTTTTAAAAAATTCCACTTCTCAAACGTAAAAATGTATACTTAGAATTTTAAAATTCAATTCAGGATTTCAAGAAAAAAAATCCCTTAATATTTTATGAATTTTAGTAAGATTAAAAAGTACTAAATCTAAATTTTAAAATGTAGTAAAAATTACATGTATAAGTGTATATTAATTATAAACAAGTCTATTTTAAATAATCGTTTCTGAAATATTACTTACCAAAATTCAATATTATCTTTCTTTGCATCTTCCTTTAACATTTACATACTTCTACCAAGATATTGGATTTTTTTTCATTCTCATATAATAAAAAAGAACTGAACGTGCAAGAATGAATTCCGCACAAATTCCACCATTTCTTCACCTGGTGAAATTCATTTTCTTCCTAAAGCCTTCTTTGAAGGTCCAAATAAATGTTAAGCAGGAGATTTCAAAACTGGGCAACGAATACTGTATTCAAGTAGGTATCATTAGCGAATTGAGCTTTTAATCTGTGTCAAATTTCAACAGGTTTGATATTTCCTTTGGTTAAAAATGTAATGATTATCCTTTGTGCAGCTGCTCCAGTCATTTTATTTTATTTTCATTCATCGTGCAAACGTACAAATAAATGAATATGCAAGAATAAAATACCAAACGATAATTTCAATTGTAAACAATCTATTACGATCGTTATAACAAAATATATTAAAATCGTTTGCATTTGCTAAAAAATTCTTGTTTATTATTAATTTAACCTCGTATTAAAATTTACCTAAAATCTCTTTATATCACAATTTTTTTTTATCTAATTTGAATTTAATAATACTTTGTGACGTGGCAAAGCATTGAGATACAATCGTTACATATTAATTTGTTATTATGATTTTAAATATATTTTATGAGGAATTCGCAGATTCTTTTACATGTTTTTCCAATATGAAGCTGAATTTATTAGCTGGTATACACTGAAAATAAACATGCTTTCTTTCAAAAAAAAATGTAGGCATTGCGCCATTGTTTATAAATGGTGAAATTTAGATGCTAGTGACCCACATGTCTATTCATTACAGCCAGTAACTCACACTGCGTATTTCCGCATTTCACAATGAATTTTGCTCGCTAAAATATGATCTCTTTCCCTTTATCATTTCTGTATATCATGTTACCTTACATTGGATCATACTTATATTCGGACATTTATTACACTATCGGAATTGGGCTTGGTGGATTAATGGCGACTCATGACATTTGAGAAATGCTTCCGAGAACAAAGTATCATTCTTCTAATGTCAAAGTTCAACATCGCATTTTGTATGGCTGTGGCAATTCTAAAATTTGCCATGATTTAACTTCAAAAGATTAATTAATTTCAATACAAAATTTATGGAAAGATATAAATTTATTGTGTACGAGCGTATATCATTAGAAAGACATGGTAGTCGCAGAATTCTGCCTTTTATTTTATAAAATAATGTTATGAAATCGATAAAAACAGAATCCTTTTGTTTTTTTTAACGTTTTGAAAAAATCTGAAACTCTAAAGTTTTTCATTGTAATTTTCTACAATTGAGAAAAAAAAAAGGAATATGTGGATTCAGAATGTGAATTTACTTCAAATGATAACATGCAATTTAAAATAAATTATCCAAAGACTTAAAATTTTTAATGTTATTAAGTTTATTTAAATGTGTCCCATTATTTAAGTTTATTTTAAATGTGTTGGATCTTATTATCTGTTCATGAGTCTCAATTTATTACGAACTTTATAATTTCGAAAATTCAGTTTGAAATAAAAATACAGTAAATGCTGATAATAAGAAAATTATCGTTTGAATTTTCCAAAAAACTCGGGAGATTTTTTTGGCAGTGGGACAATAAATAAATAAAAAATTTTAAGCTGTATACTTTGCAACAATAAAAATATTTTTGAGCTCCAAAATTTTGAAATCGCAAAGATAATTTAGCAGAATTTTCCTTCCGTACCATTTAACAACGAAAGAAACACACTCGATTGAATATTTGATGAAAGAATTAAAACGGAGTGAATTTCATTGCACCAACGAAATTCTTGTTCAAAAAACATGCAAAAATTATTTTTAAAAATTGTTAAATTACAGGAAAAAATCGCACAATAATTAAACTAGTATTTCTTAAAAGGACATTTTTTTAAAAGCTGTAAAGTTGTTCTTTTAGACAGAAGTTTTGCTTTCTTTTTGTGTTACGCTGATTTTTTTTTATTGAATCAAAAAGGTTCTTATTGTGTAATTTTTCTGCGATATTCCGCAAATCTGAAATATAGTGATCATAAAAAAGCTTCCTCGATATACAGCTTGTAACAATCGAAAGGAAATATCAGATATTATTATTTAAAGATATGCGTTTGAGATTGTGCTGAATAAAAAACAATAACGTTTCATTCTTACGGTTGCAGTGAAAATAAATCAAAATTTTAGAACGGCAACACACATTTTTTTCCCAGCGCAAATTAATCAGAACATTTTAAAAAAATTATAAATGTCGTTGGAACGATACATGCATGATGCAAGTTGGCGGCATAAAATATTTTCAAATATCTTTATAAAGGATCAATAATAAAACAAGAGAAGAGGTGGGAAAATAAACTTTTGTTGAAATTACAAGTTTTCAACGTGCCTACTTACGTAGACGATTGTACGCTAAAAATTGTTGACATCAATGATAAATGTAACATTGGAGGGGGAATTTGCTTAACTTCACATTATATGGCAATCTTTCAATTCTGATTAATTCCTGGATTTGATATGTAACCTTAGATTAGAACCCATGAACCAGAAATCCATCGGAGAGATCGGGTGGTCACAAAAACCTTACAGGAGATGATCTGTCAACAAAGTGCTATTGCAACACTTTTCGAACACATGTGGCGGCAGTGTGTGAAGGAGAGCACTATCTTGCATCCATACAATGTCGTTAAAGACATTTTGCTTGCTACAATTCTGAAATTAATATAATTCTGCAACATTGTTGTATACCGAGCCTTGTTATAGAGCCCGTTTTCTTTTCTGAAGAAATGATTTCTTTGAAGCGGAATAGACCGAAAACGAATGTGCTTGTGATACCACGCCACACAGTCAATTTAGCTTCGTGTAAAGGTGCTGGTGTCAGCTTTTATGAGCCCTGAGAACGCAGTTCTTAAAGTTTATGTTCCCAGTTCTGAAGAAATATGCTTCATTCGTCCAAAATGCTATCTTCATCACATCTGATAAAGAAAAAAAATCTCAAAATTGACAAGCTGTTGCTCGTCTTCAGGTTGCAGCATTTGGAATCGATAAGGAAACATACGCAGAGAGAATTCAGGAGCTTGTGAACGGTCCTTTGCGGTACATCCAAATTACGGACAGTACTTCTTACAGAATTAATCGACACTTGAAGTAATAATATTATACACTTTCGAAACAACTTCTTCAGGAACAAATAGATGAGCTTCCTAATTGCGCTCTAAACATGTGCAACCGGTTTCCTTATATGTTTTCTTACAGTTTTTACAGTTGATAGACTTCATCTCAATTTATAATTTCGCCAATAAACTCCCACTAATTAGGCAGTATTTTCCTCATTCTCTTAAAATAAACCATCTTGTTGGCATCCTCGTACACCTAATAGAAGAAGCAATCTTCCAAGGTTTTTCCACAAGCTATGCATTACACATGCCATTCTTTAATTAGTACTTGTTTTGTTTATCACTGTGAATTATGCAAAATGTCTCAATGCACATCCTTTGCTGAGTTGTTGTTTGAAAAGATTTTACGCCACCAATTTTCGTCATGTATCGTTCCAAAACTTTTTATGGTTTTTTTTCAGTGCGTAGAATGATTTCTGCTGGTAAAAAGTGGGTGTTGCTATTCAAATAATTCAAAACGTTTGCAATTATGAGAGCTCTATATGTTTTAAATCTTTATAATCTCCAACGCATACTTTCATATAGCAATATCTGAAATTTCTTTTCGTTTCTTTGAGTGGATCGGCCGCTGGAGATTCTTATATTGGTAAGTTTTTTTTTTTTTATGTCCACCTTGTATATTTGACTGTACAAACAAAACTTTAATACTGGATGATTATTATCTTCTATCAATAAGGATTTTTATGAATGCACTCTTATTCAGCTAACATGTAATTGAATTAATTGAATTTTAATCACTTAATTTTTAAATTAAAATTCAGATTTTTTAGTGAAATTATAATAAATTTGGCGGAAGTGTAATACAGTAAACATAATTATGTAAATCTTCTAAAATAATACGATTTAAATTTGAAGCTTAAAACTTCACTTAGAAAGTTATTAAAATTAACTTACATGTATAAGATTTAATTGAAATGTATCACAACTAATAATATGGTCAAACCGGCTGGTCTCCAGATATAATGTATCAGTATGAATTAAACGTTTTAACTATAATTTGGGATTTATACTAATTATACAGGGAAATATTATTCTTGCATAAGTGTTTCCGAGACAGGAAATAAATATTCATGGAGATTGAATCTGAAAAATTTTGAATTTAAAATAAATAAACAAAAAAGTGTAAGCTGATCAGAAGATGTAGAAATATATGCGAGATATGTGCCTTACATAAACATATAGAAAACAATGAGAACCAATAAGAAAATGTTTATTTAACTAGTCTAGAATAAGGCATTAAAAACAAATTATTTCCTGACGGTAAAAAATTATATATACTCTTTCAGAGGAAAAATACAAAACTCTTTGAATGTATAAACATTTGTTTGAATGTCATACTCTTACAAAATAATTTACGACTTCTAGAGTTTTAGTCGGTTTTTCCTGAACCTTAAAAGAAATAAAAGCTTTTACGTACTTAGGAATTTTGATTTTTTTTCATTCGGCTATTGTGCAACTTCATTTATGAACTAGTCAAAATATGTTGTCGCAAAATAAGCAGTTTTATTACTTACAAAATAAAAGAAATATTAAAGAGATGACTGCAAAAGAACTATAAATTTAATGTTTTTAATTTTTTTAATCTGCAGGTAAAATGCGACATTTGTTTTTGTTTTTTATAATCCAAAGGCGCAATAAAGTCAAATCATATGATGGTACAGCCCATACGACAAATGTAACTGCGCATTTTTTCTAACATTTAATTAGCTTTGCCTCGTATAAAATAAACGCTAGATTCCACTATTAAACTGGAGCTTTGACATCTCTTGAACATTCATAGACTCTATTGTTAGGTTGAACTCATTAAATAATGTTCGTTATCACATCCTTTTCTCAATTTCAATTCTTGGAATTTGTTTTAGAAAAATGTATTGAAGTCAAGCAGATATTAAAAGTGAAAAAAAATCGATCGTCGCTAATGTTTATCCACATATTTTGCTCAAATCACATGAAGAAAATGTTATTATTTTTTTTAATCCCGTAAAAGTCGATTTATATCAGCTAGTGTGAACACAACTGTGTCGGTAGAATTGGCAGGAAGAAATAAATAAATCAGATTGACAAGATTAATTTTTATTTCATAGCTAACAGACGAATTTAGTTCAGTTTGGTGATGGCGTTGTAATTACATTTTTATTAGGTTTTTTTTAGATGATCATTCAGAATGTTTTGAATACATGGATAACATCATTTAGGCACTTGCATATTATAATTTAATCCGAGCTGGAGGGCCTTAGGATTACGCCAAGATCGCCAAGTTCCCTTATTCGCAATGCAGACATCTATAATACGCAAGTGGCGTCATTTTGCTACAGAAAAAGAAAAGTTCTATCAAAAGGATATTACTTTTATTGCAAGAGAAAAACTTTAAAATTTAATTGCTCTGAAAGACTGATTATTTAAAATTGTATTAAATTCGAGTAACATGTCCTTTTATTGTTTGGCGATGAGTTGGCATGCTATGATTAATGGTGGCCAAAATTTTCAATGGAATCTTTTATGCATTACTTAGTCCCAATGTCTTTTTCAACGATAATTTTACACTCCAAATTTTGGCAGTTGTGTAATTCGCACTGTTTTTTGAAGCCTTACACGTTTTCTTCTTTTGTACTTTGCATCTACCTTATTTTATGCCATCTAACCTAAAAATTGATTAATTGTAATATATCTTATAACTTTCTTGCTGAATCTAAATGTTTTGAAAATATAAGGTAGAAACTAGAATCGTTCTGCATCGAAGTATATACTACAGAACGTATTTCGTGATTTCCATAGTATTTCAAATGTTATTCAATTGACATTTCTCTGATTCAATAGCTGTAACTAACTTAACTGTAAACACAAAATTCCACATATTTTATGAAAGCCACACTTTCATAAAATACGAAAAGTAAGCCGAATGATCTGTACGAAAAAGTAAGCCGAAACATCATACTTTGATCATCAAAAATGGATGAAAAATTTGGATAAAAATTTTTTTAACAATGGGAGCATTTTTGAGATTCACAACAATGAAATATATTGTTGTAAAATTTACTCAAAACTATCTTTACAATTTAATTAAAATTTGGCAAAATTTTATATGATAATATAACCGCTATCATAGAAAAGATAGTGGCAGTTAAAATCAAAGAACTTTGAAATTTTGCTTAATTTTTAATTAATATTCTAATTAAATTTTAGAAGAAAAACCCTCCTATCTGTACAATCCAATCCTCTAAAATATATTTCTGCCTAACTGAAAGATCCAGATCTAATAGTCTGCCATATAAACCCCAAATAAATACACGCATTTTCTTTCTTATTGTTAATGCGTAGTTTTTTATGCTTCATAACTATAATATTGCATCATGGTTGCTTCATATGCATCATGAATACAATACTTAGACGAATTACTTTTTATTTGTTCATCCCTCGCCATTCCACAACATTTTAACATAATGATATTTATAAATTGCATGCTATCTATACTCCGTGACATGCATGATGAAAAAGATGGTCAAAAAATTCTACAGGAAAAACCATTAAACCTAGAACTACCAAAATTCCAAACATAGTTACATTTTGAGCATAATGTGCTCGTTTGGAAACGGTTTAATAAAATTTTAATTAGATATTAAATTAACAATTAATCAAAAATTTTTAGACATAATTCCACAAAAATTTCGGAGCCTACTGCTACACAAAAAACATTTTTACATTTCTTTAAAATTTGAAAAGAAAAAATAGCTTTTGAAAGATGCCAGTTTTTATTCTGTACATTTTTTTCTCTGATTTCAATAAATTTTTGAAGTTTTTTAAGAATACTTCACAACAATAAATTTCATTGTTTTTGTAAATATGGATTTTATATTCACGCTCATTGTGAACGATATTAAGTACCTTTTTTGTGAACACGTTATCATTTGTAAATAATTAATTGAAAATGTAAAAAATAAAATATGCATGGGAGAATTAAAGTCTGGAATCTGGAAGAATCTTATTAAACTACGTTTTGGTTTAAATATTTGAAACTTTAAAAATTTTTTCGCTGATTTTTATCATATTCAAACAATTTTTAATCGACTTCGAATCGAAATTATCTTGAATTTGTTTAATTCGTTAAATTTATGTTTGATCCTAGATCGTTGTCCTTTATTTGATATTGGCAAATAGTTGGACAGTTTTCAACCTCTTAGCTCTTTTTAAATAACTCGCAACAATACGCTTTTGTGAGATGATTGTTCAATTGCTTTGGCAATGGAGAGGATGCAGTTTTCTCCTTGACCTTTCTCTTTTGTTTTACAGGTTTATTGCCAATGAATTACAAAAGTTTTGCATTAACTCATCATAGTCCTGTATGCATGCCAGATGACTGAAATATTAACAAGTTATTTTCACTATCATCTTGAAATTCATAGTTTAATATTTTACTAAATACGATAAACTTTTTAACGAAATTTGCTTCTAAATGTTTATCTATTTATTCATGCATTATTTTGCATATAGAAATATTAAAAAATTAATAAACGAATTCTATTCTCTTGACATTGCATAGTTTTTAAATCAAAATTGTCTTAGAATAATTTTATTTTTTAGAAAAAAAAATTATTTTTTTTAGTGTTTTCAATGAGTTTTAAACATTGATGAAAGAGATCTTTATCTTTTTCTATAGAGATTAATTGAACTGTAAACACTTCTTTCTTTACTAACATATTTCAAGTAATATTTAATAGAACTAATTCTTACGATTTTTATTTATGCTTCTTAAAGACAAAACAGTAGGGAATCTTTGTTCTTTTTAAGTAATATCCTTTTAGTTTTAAAATAATTTTTTTGCGATTTTATTTTTTATTCATTACAACTAAGTACACCATTCTAAAGATTTTTATTGCAAATTAAATTAACATTTAGTGAACATCATCTTTTAATTCCTTTTTATTTTAAATATTAGCAAATTATTAGTTAATCCAAAGAGAGTATGTAGATCCTAAAAATAGAATTTTTTTAATTTATGGGATGTTTAATTTAATATGTTAAAAAATCTTTTTAACAAAACCATCCTAAAAATGTTGAATCAAAGTTAGTTTACTTAACGTTGAAAAGCAATTTTCCTCAAATGTTTCTTAAAAATATTTTGAATTATAGTTAGTTTATTTAATATAATTAGTTGAAAACTTATTTTTCCACAAACGCATCAAACTATTTTCCACATTTTATATCTTCTGATAATTCTTCTGATAATTCTTTTATATCTTCTGATTCTAAACATTTTTTTTTCTATATTTACAGCATTTCTTTATATTTACAAAAATTTCTTATCTTGAACGGGCAAGTTCCTTTAATTTTTCCTCCATTAGCTCCTGGTATTTCCGATTTAGAAATTAGCTACTGCACCACGATAAAAAAAAATTATTCTAATACGAATAATTTGCTGCATAATTCTGCTTTTTTATATCATAAATTTTTCTTGCTGTTTTTGTTTTATGTAAGTTTAGTTTTTCATTAAAGTGTATCCTGGCAATATATCATTAAAACCTTATTCTGTTATCTAAAACTATAGAATAGCATATAGAATAAAATATAGAATAAATAAGACGTTATGTAGCACATCTTTTTTATATAAAGCATTATAATGTTTTCTATTTATTCTTAACTTTTTACTATTTAAATTATTTTTTATCATTTCACTTAAAATTTCTGCTGTTTACGTGGACTTTTTTCTTTCTTTTTTTAAGTTGTCATCTCAAACCTAACATTTCATTCTACAAAATGATATTGTCGAGTTGTATTTCCAGGAAAAAGGGAAAAAATCCACCATCAACTAACTATATATGAGTTATGACATTGCCTCACTAAAACAGGATTCTGCGTAAAATTTTCCGTCGAATATTAAAAAACTGCACTGCGTCACTACAATATTTTAGAAAGAAAATAAAGCAATTTATTCTCACAAATTGATGATTTTTTTTTAATCTAAAGCATTTCGTCAAGAAGCCGTTTGAAATATTTTTAAGACAACAGCCATGATCTGCCGTATATCAGTGCATGATGTCCTAAAATGTTGAATTTTACGTAAGTTATGTCGATTTTTAGATTTTTTTAAGAACTTAATTTAAACCAAGTGCGATAAAGCTTTGTCTAGTGCTTTTTTTTACTTAAAAAATATATATTAAAAATCTTCTTAAAAAAAATCCTTTCCTAGAATTCCGTAATTTTGAAGTTTTACTATCAAAATTTCTACAATCAATAGACATCAAATTAGTCAAATAAGGAATGACATACAAAGCATTAGCGGAAATGTTTTAAATAACAAGAAAGCATTTGTGTTTTAATACATTAATCGCCTTGTGAGGCTTGTCTCACATATAATGCATTCGTTTGGGCCATATGAATCATATAGGCTTCATGTGAAATATCTTTGAAATCTGTGACTAAGCAATAATCTATTCTAGCCTCATAAATGCATTATTGTAGCTAGTAAAGCGTGTCTTACTGAAGAAAATAAGCTATTTGGCTTTATGACACTTCCTTTTTTTATTTATTAATGACTTATCATTATGTGCTAAGCTATTTGATGACAAATCAATGAATTTGGATTCGGATTCTTCCATGGAATTTTAGAATTTGTCATTTTCATTGGATAGTTTATCATTTTTTAAAAATTTTTGAAAACATTTATTTTCTTTTTCATAAATTATCCATATTTCTTTGAAAATAGATAGAATTATGTGTTACACTAACATTTATAATATGAATAATTTCGTTCCATATAAGTGTACTCCTACTTGTGCTATAAATAGAATATGTTACAACTGCAATTAAACAGCATGAACAGATACGTTCGTGTTTTGAATCAAGTACGTTCTACTCAGTCTGATTAACTGCTTTAATCTGAAAATCAGCGTAAGACACAGTTGCTTCACATTCAAAAACTCTATTTACGATGGTTTTATCAAAAAATAATTTTATCGATATTTTAAATTTTTTTATATATAATAAGTCTGTTGCTTTTTGTGGTCCCAAAAAATATTTATATTGTAACTATTAACATGTTATGAATTGTAAACATTTAAAGGAGTCGCGTATTTATTTCCAAAAGTTAAAAATATCTATATATTAACGAAAATTAAGTATTTTTTTTACTTTTTTGAAGTATGAATACTATTTATTTAAATTTTAATTTTTTTTCTAAAAATAAACCAACATTGCCCAAATTTATACTACTTTATTTATTTACAGTCGAATATAGTAATGAAATATATATTATTTTCCTGTCTTCTCATTCTAATAATTTCTAAAATAGTTAAGTACATTATTGCATAAATATAAAAAATCATATAAATCTTATAAAAATATTTAAATAATTAAAATTAGTATAACCTGCGTTATTTATGTAAAATGCTTGAGAAGCAACCTCTATTATACTAAGAATCATGCCCATGAATTTATCTTCTGATACAATATACTGTTCAATCTGCATATTACAGAAAAATTGAAACCATTCATAACTTGATACTCTTCTTTTTTCAAATATTTCGATATACAGGTCTAAAACAAAAATTTTATTTTTGTGAAAAGTACTTTTTTTGTTTATTAAATGATTATAAAAATTCAGTTCTCCTTTTTTAAAGCTTTAACTCTAAATTTTTTATAGAACAGTTTATTATGGAATTTATTATTGAAGTTACATGCTAATCCTTGATAGAGTATGAAATGAGAATTCAAAAACATCGATTTGTTTATAATATTTCATTCCATTTAGATACCAAAATTGAAGCATTTTGGATATTCAAAGAGGAATTAAAAAGTAAAACTCTTTCATAATTAAATTTATTCTGTTGAATTTATTCATGTAATTTATTCTGACCGAAATCCATTTTAATTACATCCAGAACTTTAATTTATGTCCTGTTGCCAATTCTTCAGTTAAAATGTAGACCTAATAAGGAAATAAGAAACTTAATAAGAAAAATTGTTACCAACTATCATTTATTGTTTATTATATATATTTAATACATGGTATTAAAACCAAATTTTGTGTTTTCTGTTTTGTAACTAAACAAATTGCATTAAAATTGGTTTGCTCATCGAAGGATTATTTTTATTATATTTGTACTTTTTATTGTTTATGTGAATTGCAACGAGAGGCAATTATCGTTTGCAAATAAATTCACTTTTAATGAATGAAGGATCTTTGTTTATAAAAACGGAGGCAATCATTTGGCAAAGAATATATATTAAATTTATATTCCAGGAAGATCTTTTAGAAAAACACTTTAGAATTAAAAAAAAATTCAGTTGCTTCAAATTCTGTTTACGTTATGTTACATGTTTATAAGTTCTAAACCGCATAGTCACCAAAGAAGGTGGATTCATGTTTTCTGATGTGTAATCAAATCAGCAATTAAGTTAATGAGATTCGAAAAATGAAGCAAGACTGAAAAGACGACAGAAAATCTATCAAAATTCAAAGTATGGCAATTTATTATTTATTTTATTTTATTTATTTGTTTATTTTATGAGGCTTAACATCAGTAATTTTTTAACTAGATAAAATTTAATAATTTTTTATATAGAATTCACGGAGAAGGATTTCAATTATGGCGAAACAATTCACGAATTTCGCCTCGTGACAATACATTTTCTCACAGTGCTCTTCATAGAATTTTATCAAGCGTTTAATATCGATTTTCAAAGATTTATTTGAAGTGTCACTAGGAGTCTTTTCTTATTTCTAGAGCTAAAATTGTGAATTTTTTATCACCGTTCTTCATGCCATCTATTAATTGAACATATTATTAGTAATATAATGATACCAATTCTTTTCGGTTCTTGGAAATATTTCCTTGAAACGGCCGTAAAACAAATTTTATAAAGCGAAAATAAACTTTAGAATTAGTGTATTATATCAGATTGAAATTATTCTAAGCACAGTAAGATAAATATTGGCCAGCAAGCAGAATTTTTTCTCTTTTTTATGAAAATATACTTGTTGATTTTCATCATATTAGTATATACAGTAAAAAGAATTATTTTGGCCAAATGTCTTACCCAAAATTATTTTTACCCCACTAAAATTTTTTTTTTCACGAACAAAAATTTCGGATATTACATTGTTACTTGATACATAATATAATAAATTATCTTTAGGAAAACTAATCGAAATGGTTCCAAAAGTATTAGAATACCTGAAGATAAAAATAAGACCCACATTAATTACACATAATTTTTGACCAAACTTTAAAAATTATATCTTCATTAAATTTCTCAAGGACTTTTCGAAAAACTTTTAGTTTAAAGAAGTGCAAAAAATAATGAATTTTAAGTTATAAAGTCGTATAAAAATTTCAAAAATGAATAAAATTTATAAAATTCCTCCAATAAATTATATGATAATTTTAAAATAATTTTTATAATAAATTTACATTTTTTTTATCAAAAATTTATTTTGCGTAATATTAAATATTTAAAGAATAAGATTTCTTTGACCTCCATAAAGTGCATAAGACAATCATACAAAATACTCTGACCATCATTGAATATATTTTATAAATCTTTCGCTTATAAATTATTATTGCATATATATATATGCAATAATTACTTAAATTTAAATCGACTTCTGAAAGTTTTTATCAGCTACAATATAACTCTTTTCGTAAGATATACCTCCTGTAATAAGAGTGGAGGTAATTCGTTCCTAAAGCATTGCTTTACTCACCAGGAAAGCGAGACCAAATTTTATATGTTAACTTTCCATTTTTTTGCTCATGATACCTCCCATGTGAAGGTAATTATTTTAAAATAACGATGGCTATTATACTGCATAATGATGATCGTAATTAATAGATTTTCTGAAGTTTTGGAACTAATTTTTTATAGCAAAGTTAAAAGCAATTGAGGTTAAATGAGGTATTCTTAAATTCTGTCTCACAAAATATTTTTTAATTATTTTATTAATTTAAGCAAGCTATTATCTATTTTCTGTTGGTTATACAGATTTGATAAATTTGTATATCATTTGATCCTGGTAAAATTGTGCATAAATAATTTAACATGATTTCGGTTATGTTTTTATCCTAGCATACTCTCTGTAAATTGCTTGATATAAAAATCTTTTATATGTGCGTATTTGTCAACATTAACGAAGCCAAAGCAGATGAATCCAGCTTGAAACATTATGTAATGGATTAGAAGTTAAAATTGAGTTATTTTTAGAAATAGAGTTCCAAACAAATATTGAACTTCAAACTTCCAAAATACTTTTTTTTATTGTTTGTAAATATGCTATTATTTTAGATTACAGTCCAGTGTTATCAAAGCAAAGCATAGGTGAGAGATTTAACAATTTCTGTTGACAACTTCGCTAAATCGATTTCATTTTTAGAAAAATACTTTAATAGATCTGTCAATAAAAATTCCGTATCGAAAAATAAATGTTAGATTTCATTTGCAAGTGTTATATTTTTTTGCTCCTTTCAGACTCGAAGCATTGTTTTTTTTTAATCATGTGAGAACATGATGTTGTTTTGGTTAGGAGATTTTGAAGCTCGAAATTGCGTAGGCAATGAATATTGAAGCTCGAAATCGCGTAGGCAATCATCATCAGTAGTTTCATCATCATCTTTTAATAGCATATATTTTTTACCTGCTTTTACCAGTACTGCATTATTATTATGTATGCTTCTTTGAAAGAAGATGCGTTTTTAAAAGCTCGACCTGCTTTTACCAGTATAGCTTTATTATTACGTATGCTTCTTTGACAGCAGATCGTTTTTAAAAAGTTGGTTTAGAACTATGATATCATAGCTGTTATTTTCATGGAATGTAATTTTTTTCGGAGGAAATTAAATAATTTAATTTTTATAATATGTTCAAAAAAACTTCACACGCGTTTAATAACAGTTTTGATAAAAGTATTTTCTCTTTCTCCCAATGGGGAAATATCACTCCATTCATTCTTAAGTGGGAAACATTGAAGGATTTGACTCCTGTTCTAAGATTAATCCATTATGAAGCTGTTTTGTGATCTCAGAAATTAGAAAATAGCAGTTTGTATTTACAAAAATATTGTTTTAATAAAAATTCTATATAAATTAATATGTTTAAAAATGTATTGGTAAATAGTTTATCATTTGGAAAACGCATTGCGACGGAAACGCTCGTTATTCAGCTTCCAAACGTGGCATTCCTTTTTGTGAGACATGATGTTGTTTTGGTTAGGGGTTTTTGAAGCTCGAAATCGTGTAGGAAATGAATAAAGCATAAGTGGCAATTTTCATCTTCAATTTTTTCTTGGCTGGCAAAAAGGTTTTGGAGCTCTCGTAAACAGGTTTAAACTGGTTAATGACTTAAATTAATTAAGACAAATAATGACTTAAAAAATAATAATGTTCTCACATGATAACTTAAAATTTGCCATCGTATATTTCATTTTTTTTTTTTTTTTTTTTTTTTTTTTTTGTAAATATAGAATTTAAATGTTTTACATGATTATGGAGCAAACAAACAATCTTCATCGCTGCTTTTTTCATCGCGTTTCAGTTCAAAACAATCTAAAAATAGCGAAATGCTTTGTCTTATTGTTAGTTGTTCGCCGATTGATGAGAAGGGAAAACCCATTTTTACTTTCTCGAGTGGACAAAAAGAAGGTATATCAATCCTCAAAAAATTTCATCTCCAAAATTTGATGAATCTCCAGTGTTAGATCTCTCTGTGTTCGAAGAATACATTTTTGGATTATATTTCTCTGAACACGATAACTCAAAAACTCACTGAACATGAGAGACAGAATTCCATGCGTGATCCTTACATCAAATTTCTAGAAATTTTAGTGGAAATGTATCGGTGCATGTTAAAATTGATTTTGGAAGAGGCAAGACAGACAGACAGACTTTGTCCTGGCCCTCTAGACTTAAAAGAAAAGTCGAGAGGATGAAACTCCAGATGCTTTTGTGTTGTTTCTTTCTTCATTTAAAAGAAAAATCAAAAAGTCTTGTTGATTTGTAACAAATACTTATTATTTTTAAAGGATATTTATAATTAGAGAATGTTCGATTCGTCTTTGTCACATAATAGCATAATATGCTCTGCTTAACTTAAATATAGTGAAAAGAAGTGAATATTCATTTTAGAACTCTTTCTGTTTACCTGTTGGATACAAAATTTGACTCAAATCTTTAATTTTGGTTTCAAGACCACATACCAAATTTCATTTATCTTTCTAGTTGGATGTGAAAGGTGTCAAGTTCACACACGGACAGACAGCTAATAATCAGGTTCTCTTTGACAGATTTAGATCACACTTAGATACATATCAATATTTTTGGTGTGAATATCTTAATAAAATTCATCTATCTGAGCACGAATAGATAGACAGATAGGCAAGTCTTCGATCTCCAATTGCAATAATAAAAACATTTGCCAAATTTCATTCATCCAAATTTATTGCATTTTTATTATCGGGTTTACTACCTTGAAGAGAGATACACATAATTCCCGTTGATCAATTTCTACTAAACTTGAGAAATTATGCTGTTTTGGTAAAAAGGCAGAGTACCCTAATTTCGTTGTTCTACTTGTTGCATTTTTTATTTATTTAATTTGTTGATGGCATTCATGAAGAAACATTCAAAATTACTGCAATTCCCAAAAATTCGCTTTTATAAACTCAGGGAGATTTAAAACATGGAGTTTCAACAAATTTTCAAGGTGGAATTTTTGACAATTACCATACTTATAAATTCGTTTGTAAGAAAGTGGTAAAAGTATAGAGAAGAATTTATCCGTAATTTTTTTCTTTTAAATCTATTTAACAAGTTTTATTTGATATTTCTAAACTTGGAGAAGATAAGCTAAGCCACACCAACAAATAAATAGTATAAATAAAGAAAAAATATAGAAATATCTGCAAAAGAACGCAACATTATTATTAGAAGGAAATTAGGCCATCATTCATCCGAATTACAATTAGCAGCCCACTTGGAATTGATTCATGCACAAAATTCAAAGGATTTTACAGTCATTTTTCATGTAAAGCGTTATGGATTTCAAGTAGTGTGCGTGGAAGAGAAAACCGAGCATATATTTAGCATTCTAAAAAATTCAACAACAACTCAATGATGCTGAGATCAGGGACTAGGGCATTATATAAGATGCTTACTTCATTATTATGTTCATCTAATAAGGTTTTTTATATATATCGAGCTTCTTCACAAAAGCGCTATTATTTTGGAATAAAGAAGTGAAATAAAGAAAACAGAATGTGAAACAAACTGCTGTATTCATCTGCAAGAATATTGCAATATTGCTTGGATGTTATCTTGCACCTCAGGATCCTAAGCCTAACCAAGATATCGTGGCCTCACATTATCATAGGACTTATCTCCATACTCCATGATAGGAACCAGACAGTCAAAAAGAATTGTTTTTGAAAATGCCAGATGAACACACATTCGACGTCCCGAAATATTGCAATTGATGATTCAATAAATCAGATTACTTATTTCCATTGTTGTTATGTCCAGTTTTGGTGGTCTCGACCCCTTAATTACAGCTTCGCTGAATTCGGTGGCAACTGAACAGCTATGGGAAGGCCATTCTGCCATAAATGATAGCAAAATGCAGCTTTTCTTGAAAAGTTTTGGCAGATAAGTGGTACTGGAATTGGATATTCATCTCGTAGATCATCTGCGGCAATGCAATCTTACGTTTTCGGCACTATTCTCTTCAAAACTTATCTATCTCGGTCGGTCGTCTTTAACTTTGGCTCTCTGCTCTGCTTCGCAAAGGACACGCTTTTGAGGTCCCCCCCCCTAACTATCTATATTAACCTTTGGCATAGTGATCCTTGAAACATTCACTATATTAGCTGCTTTAAACAAGAACGCTCCAGTGAAGAGAGTTCAAATGATCATATTTGTTTGCCTTTGTTGGAATCAGAATTTTCTCATACAACTCACTATCTGGTAAATCATCAACAGATACCTACCTTATCGCTGCCAATAAGTGGTAAACTATTTCTATATGTTGCTGAGTTGTATTAAACGATCAAAGAACGTTTAATTTCGAAATGTATGTTCTTATAATTTTGTTTGATACCAGTATTTTCTTTATATTGAATGTGTCTTTATTATAAGTTTTATTTATATGTTATAGAACCACAAGGGCCTGAGAATAAGGCCTCGTCTGTGGTTTGGGAACCAAAAATTCGAGATGTATTTAGTGTTTCAATACAACTTCTGACATTGAAAGTCGCTTGCTGAAATAGTTTGAAATTTGAGAGAGAAATTCCTGTTCAGATGTTGAATTCATCATCTGGTAATAATTCAATGGCTAGGTTTCATCCAAAATAACCATGTGAAATTCCAACTGAAAATGAAACGAGTAGGATCCCTGTTTCCACTTACCAATAGAAAAGTATTTATGGTCATTCTTAACTTTTTTAAACTTTGAATTATATTAAAGATAAGACTTATCAAAATTTTAAAATCCTCTTTTCAAACTATGGCGTTATTAAATTGTTTGGGAAACATCGAACTGTTTGTATTCAACAACCGCTGTGATCTTCAATAGTTAAGCAATATTTTTTTTTATTTCTCTAATAGCTATAAGTTCAAATAAAAGAAGTTATCCTTAACGTAAAAACTTGAATTTTCAGAGAAAAACAAAATAATTTGTTGAGTTCTTTGATTAAACTTAAGTTTTTAGAGCACTCTTAAACTAAGAACATGATTAAAAAAAATTAATTCGATGGAAAAGTCGTAATCTAAAGATATAAATAACAGAATGTTGAGGTTTGTTTGTTTTTTTTGACATTTCCTACCTTACATTAATATACAATAAAAATATTGTTTGATTGCTTTTTTACAGTAAATAACGGAACGTTTTAAAACACGTGATAAAAGTGATCATAAAGACCAAAAGACTACTTTTCCTTAAAATAAGACGTCATTCATCGTTTTACTTTTGAAGCTGGGAAAAGTGCAATTGAAAGATTTATGCCTTACAACTGCTTTCTGTTAGTGTATCATGAAGTTTGTTTTGCAAGGTCATCGTTTACAGTAGTATTATTTGTCTATGCGATTATATGCGGCGATTCAGCTTTTCAAGACGTGATTTTCCTTTTATTTCAGATTCATCTTTTTTTCCCATTGTTTTTCCATTAAAAAATATTATTCTATTACATTAAATAGTCGTCGAATGTCGTAGGCCCTTACTTTTTGTTAACTTTTTATTGTTGATACATGAATTCATGTTTTTATTCTAAATGAGTCGTAAATTTTCATCTTTTTTTGTTTCTTCAGAACATTAAATTTCAATTAATTCAGATATTCTCTGCTAGAAATATTTATTTATTTATTTATTTATTTGTAAATCTTTAGCAAGCTTATATTCTTTTGGGAAATTTTATTTTTATTCTAACATAATTTTAAGTTTAATATTTTTTTATTTGCTGAAACTAGTTTTGTCAGAATAGAAATTTTTGATCTATGTAAAATATTTTAAAATAAAAAGATTATTTAGATGTTATGATTTAAATTCTATTTTATTAAACTTTTCGGAATTCGAGAAGGGCATCACATAATGCGAAACAGAGCCGTTTTTCTCCGTTTCAAATTATAATGCAAATTACGAACTAAACACGAAAATTATGGTGATGTAAAATTATAATGAAGTCTGGTTTTAGTCATTTTGATTATATATATATATATATATATATATATATATATATATATATATATATATATATATATATATATATATATATATATATATATATATATATATATATATATAATTTTTTACAATTTTTTAGTTTTAATTTAAAAGTTTGTTTAGAAAACAAAGAAAAAAAAAGACTTTCAGTTAACATTATTAAGAATTATTAATAATTTCCATTTACAAATTTGCATTGAAAAGGTTAATAAAAGGGCATAGCTGGTTTTTTTTTTAAAAACCATAAAAATATCAAAACATATCAATTTTAAAAGTCGTCTTTTTGAATCAATTAAATTTCCCACGATGTTTATAAAGATAGTTAGTCGAAGCTTTCAAATAAAAAGTAATAGCTAAGTAAATAGTTAAACAGAGCATTAGGTTTTGGTGATTTTATTAATATTAAAGGCAATTTAATGTATGAACACAATGCATGATTTTTTATTATACAGTATATGTTTTCTGTAGTTATTTCTTATGTCTTCATAGTTCATTCATACAGCACGTGATTCAGCTGTAAAATAGGTATAACTTTTATAAATAAACTAGTTCCAGCTTTTAACAATGAATTATGTAACTGCGATTGAAAAAATATGAATAATGTATAGTATTTTATATTTATCCGAATTAAAGATTTATTTATTTATATAATGCATTTTAAAAACCCTTTTAGAATTTATATAAATTTCATTCATTGAGCACGTGGAGAGATATTAAAAGAAATTTGGACTATTATAACCATGCAAGTTCACGTTTTTTTTTTATATGCCATTAAATTTTATTGGATGGCATTACAACAGACAAGAAGGCCAAATGTGACAGAAAAACTATAAAAGAGTATTAAGTCAAAACAGCTGTATTCATTCAAAAAGAAAAAATTTAAAAGTAATCTATTACATTCTCAGGTGTTTAAACATTCCTTTGTTTCATTACTAAGAAACATTCAGAAAACTATCTTCCTGTATATGTTCAAGTCGAATGCACTAAAACGTAGAATGTAACACTGATTTTAGAATGCCAAGACAGGTGCAATAATCTTATTTTTTTCAGTTGTTGTTACATAAAAAGCTATTTTTTTATTGGCGTATTCAACTTCTTCGAATAATCTCGAGAATTAGCAAATGACCAGTTAAAGTTTTAGTAGTTGCAAACATGTTATCTTAATCGAACAGCTTGTATTCTTTCTTTTTTTTCCCTATACACATGGATTTTAAGAGAGGATGTATCATGTCAGTATCGACTACTACATCATTTCTGGTTCCCACCCTGAATTGGATTATTGTAATGGACAGATTATTTTTACCATCATAAATCGGACAGGATATGCTTTAAAAATCATATAAATTTTTGTCTCCGCAAGTGTATAATTCATCAAGTCCATTGTAAGTATTCATTAATTTTAGATACGTAATTAGCAAATATAGTGTACTATTTTAAAAATTAAGTTTCCATTTCGATAGTATATGAAAAATCGTTTTAATTTATCTTAGAAAAAGAAAAGAAAACAAGTCGAAAGGAAAAACATTAAAGAGATTCGAACCTAGACCGAAACATCGTAACATAATACAATTTTTAAGCTTGAATATTCTGTTTTTATTTAAGTTCTAAAACTTGCTCTCAATTTTATAACAACTATTAATCTAAAAAAATGCATTTTATAATATTTATATAATATTTATATAAATATTTATATAATATTTATATAATATTTAATATTTATATAAATCTGAATAAAATTATAATAACATAATTATAATAACAAGGGTATTGCTACAAAAGATACAGGAGTATTCAAGTTAAACAGCAAGTGTTTAAACGCCTCCTGTACAAAAATCTACAAATCGGATCACATCTAAAATTTGTACACTCTCCTGAGTATGCAACTTCAATTTCAAGTGGAAAAATATTTTATATATTGGCCGGAAATAGTAACCGGTATGGCGCTAATAATTTTCATAAATAGAAATTTTCTTTCTCTAGAATGAGTGTTGGCGGCAATTTTTCATTAAAGTGACTCATTCATTAAAGTTTCATTCAGTGACTTAGTACTGTTTACCAAATCTAGCAAAATTTTTAATCAGCAAAATAGCAACGCTTCTGTCTCTCTCACGGCATTTCGAAAAAATAAATTAAATTGTTTGCATTGAGATCTTTTCATTATTACAAATCTTCCATGCGTTTCGATTAAATTGAGACTTTTATATTGAGTCTGTAAATAAAATTGAATGTATTAAGAAGTAGCACCTGGTATTGAACAAGCAATAATAAATGCACATGACAGCAATAATTTTCATTTCTTATAAAAAAAAAGTTCAAGATATTTTTTTTCATAAACAATTTAAATATAAAACAGTGTTATTTTCCCCACAATTAGCCAAAATATGAATTTTTTTTCTCCAGAAGTTGAAGTCACGAAATTAAGGAGAATATATGGGCAAAAACTGGATGTGATCTATTCTATGGTTTTTGTACAAGAAGGCCTAAACAGCTCTCTTCAAGTCGTAAAAATATTTTTTAAAATTTATTTATATTTTTAGAGAATTTAAAATTAGAGAGCATTGGTGCGGAAATAAAACTGATATCGCTGAAAAGCATATTGAGAAGAAATGGTAATTAAAAATCTAACTGAAAATTTAATAAACCCTTTCTTAGTAAATATCCATAACGCAAAAAATAATTAAATCAGCCAAATTTTGTAGTTCCAGATTAGAATGGTGCCCTACAGAATATTCAATTTGAACTATCTTGTTGCCAGATATATCACGTATGATGCAAGCTAAAAGGATATGCCAGCCAAAATATGATTACATAAAAAAGAAAAATGAGTACATATATTCCAGTTGCCTTAAAATGTCACCGTTGCAACAGAAAAAAAAAAAAAAACGTGCTTATCAATATACTTGCAGCATAATTTTATACTGGTGATATACGTATTTTCCCCCACAATATGAGCACATCAACTCATTTTTCTTTTTTACTTTTAACCGTCAAAGTAGATTTTTTTAAAAATTATTTTGAACATCATATCTGTGTGTATCTTTTCCTTCAAACGATTTTGTTTGTTTATTCATGCGAAATTTGCTATTTTTGGAACACTTTTACAAGTTTCTATCTTCTCGTTCTTTTGTTATTCCCTTGCCCCTGTTGAATAAGTTTCATTTCCTTCCTTTTACTTCATTCACCAATCACTGCTACTCCTCGAATAGACAAAAATCTTTACAAAATAAATATGATAAGCATTATAAATATCTTTATTGTTTGTAATAAGAAATTAATTAAGGAATCATTATTAATATTTTTTTTATTGAAAAATGCATGTTTCTTGTTTAAAAATATGATTTGTGTCAAAGTTGAAAAAATATTTTTTCTGTGGACTTAAATAGATTTTTATATTGGAGAAAGGATTTGTTACATGTTATGAATATCAAAAATTCATAAAAATATCAAACCATTTATTTTATTAAATAATGCACTCTCTTAAAATATTTCATATATTTTGTCAATTTTTTTTTGGTTATTTCAGTTTTTTTAATATGCCATAATAAATCAAAAAATAAAATCCTTAATTTTGTTGAGTGATAGGTTACATAATGAAATGATAAACAGAATGATATTTATAGGATTCTTGAGATATAGTTTACAAAATTTAATGTTTTGTAAATAGTTTCTATTGTAATTACAGATTTGATGTAAATATTTAAATTATTTTACGAACCTATAATTAAAAATTGATTACATCTGAATTTTTACTTTCACTTTAGCCTTTTTAAATTTAGTATTTCGGTAGTTGAAGAAGTTCGATTATTTTTTTAAAGCTTTAACGTTAAATATGAACATGATGGTAAACTGTCTGATAAATTTATCCAAGTATATACCTTTATACGTGTATATTTGAACTTTATATTGTATCTTCTAATTTATTTGAACGTGAATATTGTATCTTTTGACTTGCTTTTGTTATTCCGATTATATTTGTTCTCAAAACTTATTACAGAGATAAGTCCCTGTATTGATATAAAATAATCCCATTATTACATCCGTAATTTTTAAGTAATTGTATTTATTTTATATCAAAATGCAGCACTTTGATCAAATTGAATAGAAAAACCAACTGGAATTTTAGCTTTACATGCGTTTCACTCATATTACAGTAAGTTGTAACATTTTTATGATCTCAGAAAAATGTCACCAGAAAAATTCATTCTGATGCATGAATGATAGTTTTTACTTTTGTACAAAAGGACAATTAAATAAAGATCATTGTGTAATTGAAATTAATATATTTTATATTGCAATTTATGTATTTTATAGAAAAAAGTAAATAATTTGAATTTATTATTGATTGAAAAATACTAAAAAGGTAGTTCAGTGATGAATAAGATGGCAACTGAAATTTTAAATCGATAAAATTAAATACATTCAAGGTGTTAAATAAATTCAACAGCGCTCACATATTGGTTTGGACTATTTTTTGTGGTATAAAGATAACATTTCAAAACAACAAAAGTTTTTTTTTTATTTGCTTGTTCAATTTTAACAGTTTATTAATGTATGCAATATTTTGTAAGTATCATTTTTAAAAATGTCTTATTTTGATTCTTTTCTTTTTCACAAAACGACTGCTATTCTAAAATACCTTAATTAAGTATGTCATTATTTTTTATAATATACCTTCATTAATTTAGGATTTAATAATTGTTTCATTTAAAATTAATTACTAATGAATTCATTCCAAAAATCTATTTTTTTGCCTCGGATTCAATAGAATTTTTTTCTTGAGAGTAAACATTTTCTTTTTCTCAATGAATTTTGTTGAGAACTCGCACTTAAAATTTATTAATGATTTGAAACAAATAATTACATCATGGCTTGCGTAATGCTTTAAGATATGGCTATTAATAATAAAACTCTTTTTTTATTTCAAAATCCAGTATACTTTTGTCTAGTGTTTTAAACATATAGTCTATAAATAGCATTTTAAGATAAGTTTTTTTTTTTAGATTCAGTCTACTAAATTTCTAAAAGGAAGGCATTAATGCTCTTTTTGAATTATGATATTTGCTTGATGTATGATAAGAAGGAATTTTGCGCTTAGTGTGCAAAATTTTGACGTTTGGACTTAGCATACCACATCAGCATTTATAAAAAAAGGAAAATTTTGAAATCGAATTTTAAAATATTTTTCTGGTAATTTATTTTTTATTTTCACACTTATATTACTTTTACTATTTCTCGATAAATGTAAAAATGCAATTTAAAAGAATATTAAATATCTTAATTCTTCTTGTCTTTTCAAGTTCTGGAAGAGATAAGTTGGAAGCGCTAGGTTTCATTCATTTTATTGTTATGACATTATAATCTTTCCATGGCTTTATAATCTCTACAGTCTTTACTTATGATTTTTATATATAAATGTCTTTACATTTAATTGTTTTTATATAATTTATGATCTTAACATATAACTTTTGCAGAGGCATTCAAAATTTTGGTTATTCACTGCTAATAATAAAGTAGAATGCATGTAAATCCAAAAGCATGCAAGCCTGATATTTTGACCTAGAGTTATTAAATTTGGCACTGAATACCTTGGAGTATGGAAATGCGAAATTTGGAGCAACATCTTCGAAAATTTTATGAGAATTTCAATTAGTTAAACATTAAAATAAATTTTGTCATTTTCCCAGAATAATTTTCGAAAATATTACTGCCCAAAAATTATTTTTATACTATTTTAAAATTAATAAAATAATAACCTCTTTAATTATACCAATTTAATTGCCGTGCAGTTTTTCAGAAATTCGACATTTATTTTAAAAAATGTGCGTAATTTTCAAAAGCAGTTTTCACTCAAAACTATAAATTCATATAATAATTGTATTAAATTCAAACCGCTATTATTATTACATAAAATATTTATTCGCATATATTTCCTTCCATAATTGAACGAAAGCTTATGTTTATAATTATCACAATTTGTCTGGCGAATTAGAAAGTAGAGTACCGGGAAATACAGCAGATAATGGAGAATATTCTACTCCTTTAGGAAAATTCAAGTGGAAAGTAAACAGAGCAGTGTAAGGCAATTAAAATAACACAGCTTTATTTCCATTATAACTTGATGCTTAAAAATACTTTGCTGGCGCAATCATGAATTATTATTTTATAAGATTGAAATTATTACTAAAATTTACATCGAACTAGTTTGTCACTAAACGTGATTAATTCAAAATACTGATAAAAATAATTAGTCCTGGAGACAATTAAATATGTAATTCAGGTTTTTTTAAGAACTTCTAATCCAATTTTTTTGCAGCATGAAAATATTTTTTTTTTATTTTGTTTCGCATTTAAGTTAAATTTCAGTTTGCAATATGTTTATGTAATGATTTGCAACAAATAGATGTATTGTTAATTCCGCTTGCTTTTAGATGAAATTTATTTACTAGATTCGTTAAAGGAAAGGTATGAAATTCAAAGAATTAATTCGTTGCAATTAAAAATTTATTTAATATTAAGAAATTAAAAAAAATATTTATCATTTTAAATGAGTTAAAAATACAAAAAGGGGATTCTTTTACAAAAGGAATCGAAGAATATTTTGTTTACGTAAAATGTGTTCAAAAAAGTTTTTTGAAAATGTGTGAAGTAACTTTTAGTACAATTTGTTTTTAAAAAATTGTATGTGTGTGTGTGTTCTTTGAAGAATACATACACAATTTTTCTTTGAAGAACAGAACGCAATTGCATCTAGTTTTTAAAAAACTAAATATCAAAGAGAATGAGAAAATATTTGAGACAAATAATAGAAAATCAAGAGCAGCATTTGGATTACAGAACAATATCCACTTTCCGCAATTTTTTTCTCTAGTTTTAATTTTTTTTAAAATTTAATACATAATATGAGGAAGGTTTTATTGTTTTGATAAAATTCAAACTAATTTCATTGTACTATCAAACCATTAAAATGCTTGCTCTTGCAAAATTAAAAATAAGGTTAAAAAAATTACTTTCTTCGGGCATTTACTTCGATGTCGAAATTTCCTTTACTCTTTTACTTCATTTAATATATATTTTAATCTGCAGATGCAGTTTTTTTGTAATTAAGTGATTCTGTTAAGTTTGGATTTTTCAGAATCACTTCAACAAAGCAAAATTTTAAATAAATAAATTTTATATTATAATTTTACAGCTAGAAAAGTAAATATTTTGGGCCAACAAACTTTTTATTTCGAGTTCCACGCTGCACACATCTTTTCCACGCTGTCTTTATTTAACATTCTCTAATTGACAAAATTTCAGAATTTTAATAATTAGTGGTAAATTAGCTTTTAATAATTAATGATAAATTAGATAACTTTTTAAGGTTAAAGAAGATTTAAGAGAATTAACTGTCAACTTAAATTTATTATAAAAACAAAACAGTATATAGATAACAATGATTTTTCTAAATTATTAATGCCAAATTAGGGGAAGTCACAATTTTTTGCAGCATATTTATTTTTATCCCACTTTCTGTCTTTTATAAGTTCTTTTTTGTCTTTTACAATTTCTCTTTCTCATTCAGAACTTTCTGTTTAAGAACAATATCTAATATAAATATAAAAATGAATTTTCAAGAAATAGAATACATATTATTTATATTTCTTCTTTATACATTCATTCAATTTCAATGAATGTATTCATTGTCGACCAGAAAATAAATATTATTCTCTGTATCATTTCCAATTATGCTACGGAATGCATCCTTACAATCTCTTGGCATATGAAAAAACCATCACCAAGCCATGAACAGAAATGGCTGAAAAGAGTCGCCGGCAACTTCCTTTCCAGGCAAAAAATCCACAGTATAATCAAATTTATAAGTGAAAATAGAGACCTATTCTTGCCTCCATAGCTCTCAACATCATGTCTCGTACCAAAAAAGACTAAGGGAAAAAACAAGCATTGCAGTCTCCTGTCACACATTTCAATCAAACAGAGATTCTCTTCATTTCCATTTCCCAAATTATTTTCCATCTGATTTTTTTAACTGAATCCTGATCTACTATATTATAAAAAATAAGTGAACACAGATTATATGTATATTTTTGCACACTTTATCTCTCAGCATTATATTTCTAAGTTTATTACTACAAATTATATTTCTAAGTTGAAAAATTATGTAAACGGTCTCATCTTAATATACTTTCTTATATAATTGTAAATTCTGTAAATAGTTATTTTTGTTTCGTTTTTCTACTATAAATATTTTGTTAATTAAATAAAATTCCCTTAACATGCCCACCAAACCGTTCAGTAACCACAATGGTCACGGATACGGGGGTATGAGACGGCGTTCTATTCTGTATCATTCCCAATTAAACAAGATGGTTATTTCAGATGATATTTCCAGAATTATTTCTTCTGCGGTAGCAACGTGCCAGGTATCAGCTAGTTAGCTATAAGAAATCAAAAATTAAACTGAATTTAAAATAAAATTTGGCTCAATCTTAGGAGAAAAATTCGTAGAAAGGAGCTAAAAATAGTAAGTTACTGGGAAGTGTTTATTGTTTTTATGTATATAAATTCGAGTTCTTAGAATTTATATTGCGGAAAAATCAGTGAAACAGTTTTTTTATTGAAATTATATTCCTTTTATAAACAAAATCAGATAATGTTTCATATTTGCGAAAAATTTTGGTACATTTATAAATATTTCATTTGATATATAGAATCTGTTTCCAAAAAGAAATTCAAAATTATTTTTAAAAAAAATTTGAAGTACAGAAATTTCCCGTATGTGAAAGTTGATACATGGAATTCCATTCAATACCTAAAATACTAATTACTTTTTTTAGAATCAACAATTTAAAAAAAGAACTCAACTAAATTTTTAACTTTCAAAAATTTCTATACGCATTAGGAAGATAAATTGTGTGATAAATGATATATTATACAACTGAACTAAACGAAAACTGAAAGAAAATTTACATGATTGGTAAATAAAAAACAAGTTCAACATGTCGCAACATCCTCATTTTCAAACTGCACAGTGGGAAAACTACTGTGGGAATGAATAGTGAAATATGCCATCCTCCGACCTCGAAGCTCTTCCGCAAGGCCACTAAATCTAGCTGATTCTAGGAAAAAAATAATAAAATGTTTTTTAGTTTTAAATTTCAGTTATAGCACCTGTAGAAAAAGAAATTATTTTTTGCAATATAGGCTTTTCGATGAAATCAGGCGTGAGACGGTAACGATAGGCTGTCAAACATGACCTTTCTTGAATCGAAAGCGGAAACATTTTCCGGAAACGAAAATCTTCATTAAATACTGAAACAAGTTGAATTAAATCTAAACGAGCAATACTCTTGCATCAGAGGTGACAAACGACCTGGCCGGCTGCCACACGAAGAACTGCCCTTGAAGTCTCGAGTGCAGCTTGATAGTGATCGTTAAGTAAATTTAACGCAGTCCCAAATGAGATTTCCCGGACTTTTCTTGCTTTGTAAACAATTTTTGTTCTGACGTGATAAAAGGGTAACGGCGGATGGATGCATTTTTAAAGAACGGATTTCAAGCTTTTTGAAATTTGTATCATATAAAAAAGTATCAAAATGATGTATGAAGATTAGTGCAAATCTTTGGTTAACAGGCAGGGCTGACTTGAGGAGTTATGCATGGAATGCCGCACCCTTCACTAAATGGAAACAAAAAATATGTCCGCTTTCTATTTTTTTTCAATTTAAATATGAACACATTAAAATAATATCTCTCTTTTTATATAAATATCATGTCCACCAATATAAAAAAAAAGATTGGGAGCCTAAAACCTCACTAGGTTTGCAGACAGCTAACGCCGATAACTTAGGTATAGTCATAATCGAAAACGCGCAGTTTTAATTTTTAAAAAGATTTGAAAATTGTCATAAACATGTGACAACATATGGTTTCATTTAATTATCAATTCAATGTATTCCACACAAATTTGTACAATTTAATAAATAGAAAAATGCAATATTGAATTTCTATTTCAAACTAGGCTGCACTTTTGTTCGGGCCGATCTTGCCAAACTTTATTATGATAAACAACAAGTTATCAAACTAATCAAATATTAAAATTAACTAATTAATTGTTAATTAGTTAATTTAACGAAATTATGCATCATCATATAATTTTTATCTAATTAAAAATTAAGGCATCTAAATGGAATGTAATGGAAAGAAAAAAACAAGGCATTGAAAACTATAGCATTTAATTAAATTTATAAATGAAAAAAGTTAAGATTATAATAAAATATAAATATATTATTTATTGCAGGAAATAATACACAATAACAAATATTAAATTATTACTGCAGATGAATGTAACGATATGCGTCTATTTCATTGTAACTAGTAAGGTTATCTCGGGCTTTATATTCATTAATATAGTACGTAAATCAGATTCAAGCTACAGCTGTGACCAATATTTTTAATTGATAGCATAATTGAGATTATAATTTCGCTTTAGTTATAAAGTATGAAAACTCAATAAAAACTTTATCGCTTTGTTCGAAAATATATTCAGTGCCTCATTTCTGCAAAAATTTGTACAAACATTATTTTTTTACACATTCTTAAAATTTCTGTGAAATAAAATATCATTAATACGAAATATATTAAACTGGTACAATCACCAATTTAAGCGAGTGTCAAAGAGGGGGGGGGGGTATGTACACATCTGAATAGCAAATATTAAAACAAATTGTTAAAGGAGTGCATTTTGCATTTATTTTGAACGCTCATGTTAGTTTTATTCTGTAAAAATTGTATTAGAAAATTATAATGTATGTATTGCTTATGATACATTAAGTGGTGTAGGTGTAAGTGTGAGACTCCTTCTCACCCCCTTTTAAAGTGTGGAGTCATCGAAATAGTAAGGAAATATTTATAGTGATAATAACGATGACACATTAAAAAAATTTCAACAAAATAGTTTGTGTAAATTTTGTCCTTTGTCTTATGAAGCAATGATGAACAAAGCAATTTTCTTTATTCAAAATAACAGAAGAAAAAAAACCAAGGAACCTTTTCATATTTTTTTAAATTCAAACGTGTTATTTAGATTGCCTTATTTATTCTACATATATATATAATATCCATATCTTAAGACCCCTCTCGTGCAAAACATACCATTAGAACAGGTTTTTTTTAAGAGAACAGTCAATTTTATATGCTGATATTTTTTTCAGGATATTCATAAGCCTTAACGTTGATTTTTTTTTACACTTTTTTTTAATTGACAGATTATTTCTTATCCATGTGTACTAGCATTACATATCTTCATGGACTACAAGCGATTCCATCGAGTTTGCTCTTTTAATTCGAAAAAGAACTAAATTGCATATTTATTTAATTGTTGTCTGCCAACAATTTTAGCTATATTTTATTAAAAAATATTTATGACGTTAATAAAGTTGAATTATTTTGCATTAACTTACAAAGTTCTAGAGAGCTTTCTTATAATCTCTAATCTGGAATAGCATAATAATGATTTAGTCTTGATTTGTCTATCTTTATAAATTTTACCTTGAATTATATAGTAAAAAATGTATAATATCTCTCAATGAGCGTCTGTATAAACGCTGTCACTAAAGCAACGAAAAATATTGCTATAAGTTATACTAAAAATGAGCTTAAAAATTTAATAAAATTAGTCGGAGAGAAAAATTGTACTTAAATTGGTATCAATGAAAGGTTAATTTTATAAATTTTAAATTAATGTAGAAATTATTTTCTAAAACAAAATTCACTGAAATTAGAGAAGGAAAACATTAATATTTCGATATTTTATTTAGAATTTTGAGACACTTGTTTTAAGTGAATATTTATCTCCTCAAAAAATAATAATCTCGATTAATCGAATAATCTCAAAAAATAATAATCGATATTTTATTTAGAATTTTGAGACACTTGTTTTAAGTGAATATTTATCTCCTCAAAAAATAATAATCTCGATTAATCGAATAATCTCAAAAAATAATAATCGATATTTTATTTAGAATTTTGAGACACTTGTTTTAAGTGAATATTTATCTCCTCAAAAAATAACTATGTACCAAAATCAATTACTATAGAAATACGGTTTGAACGATTTTTGCATTCTATCCTCCATGTCGATTTCTTGCATGACAGAATTAGCACATACGTCCGTTCTATAAACATTATCATGTTAGTCATAATTATTTACACAATAATAATACTCATCGTTAAATATGCAAATAGTTATGAGATTATAAACATTATCATGTTAGTCATAATTATTTACACAATAATAATACTCATCGTTAATTATGCAAATAGTTATGAGATTATAAACATTATCATGTTAGTCATAATTATTTACACAATAATAATACTCATCGTTAATTATGCAAATAGTTATGAGATTTATGAGATTATAAACATTATCATGTTAGTCATAATTATTTACACAATAATAATACTCATCGTTAATTATGCAAATAGTTATGAGATTTATGTGCTCGAATTTCGGGTATAAATTTAAAAACCTTGAATTCAAATTTTACCAAAGATAAATTAAATTAATTAGAAAAGAAAACGAAATGATAAACTATAAAAAGCAATTTGTATTAGTAATAATATTTTTACAACGATTTAGAGCATAGGAAATCATATTTTTGAAAACACATGATTTACTTATCAAAGTGCTCAAGTATATAATATGTGTATTGCTTTAAAAGAACTAACCAAAAACTTAAGAAGATATTCCTAATATGTTTATTCTCTGCAGAATTCATATGTATTGCATTAAAACTCCACTCTAAACGTGAACTTGCATGGGAAAAAGAAATAGTAAAAGTAATAAAAAAACCATGACTAATAAATCTTAAAGTAAATAACGAAATAAAATCTGGACCATCAAAATAACTTGCATAAGTATACTCCACGCCAGTACGACAAAAAATTTGACAAACACAGCATGAAATGAACAATGACTTCTTCATAAGAACATTTTCAGCAGATTAGACATTCTTCTTACCTGTTTAATGTACAGGTGCGCTCATAGTAGCAAAGCTCTTGTGACGCTAAAATTATTTTCTATTGTTTCATCACAAATGCGCTATGTTTCATGTGGAAATGCAATGATATACCAGCTTCTTTTTTTATTTTCTCATTGTAAGCCAGAACATTTAGTCATTCAGAAGAATCTGACGCATATTTACGATAAAAACGTTTAATATACGCTTTTCGGTGCTTAGAATATTGAAAGAATAATAAATAAACGGTTTTTGTGTTGTATTGATTATTGGTATGGCAATATATGAGATTACTTTTGTAAAATTCATATATATTTGTTTTAATTGTCATAGCTTTTATCATACCTTAAGGTTATTTTTAAAATAAAGCTACGTAAGATTATTTGTATTTTTTAACATTCATTTCAAGAATGAATTATTATAAATTATTAGGTATTTTTATTTTCATTTTTTTTTTTTTATATTAGCTATGGTTCAGAAAAAGTTTGCTTAAGTTTTCCGATTTTTATTTGATAGGTATTAATATGTTTCCTGTTATATTGTTATAAATATATTTTATGATATAACTTTTATAAGAGTAAGGATATTTATGCCAATATTATATGGCCTATATACTGGGAACCGCTGATATAATTAATCTATCATTACATTGAAACTATTGAAGAATAATTTACTAGAGGTTGAATAATGTATCTTTTCTATCTTCCTATATATTCTTATGAATAGCGATATTACAATTATGAAAAATTTATAAACGTTTTGTTGAAAATAGAAATAAAAAATTATTCTAGCTGAAAATATCAAATTTGCATATTTGCACCATATAAAGCGATATTAAAAATTGAGAGAAACTTCATCCGTTAATCATTGATTATGCATATTTAACCAGGTATTAGCGAAAAAAATGAGGAAAAAATTCTAACGAATATATTAATTATGAAGTTTATAATAAACCACTTTCAATTCAGAGAATTCAGTATTAAATAAAATGAAATACGATTAAGTTTTTCTAATGTTTCATTATTTCATAATTTTTAAAGAAAAAATAAAAATAAAAAATTAAATATTGTAACCATCTGTTTCAGATCCGTCCTTGTTCTGATTTGGAATAATTTTCGAAATATTTATGCTCTATTTATTTTATTAAAAAGAACATAAAGGAAGCCTGAGCTTTACCTTTGATTGAACAAAACTGCACTTTTTAAAGCACACTCAAGAAAAAGTTGATTATGGCATTGATAAACGCAGTAATGTTTATAATAGATAATGTCCGATATTTTCCATTTGTGATGAAGTGTTTGAACTTACTTATGATGAAATGATGCATATAGCAGGAAAAAAACATTTATTTTGTGACTAAGCAAGCGTTTTTTGATCGACTGAATTCAAATCTAACAGATGATATACTGATTGAGCAGAAATTTCAACAATCTGTGAACATTTTGCAACAACGAAAAGGATGAATAAAAGAAAAGTCTGCTTTGAAAAATTAATAAATTGAAAATCGCTTCGTCAAAAAAAAATTAATGAAATCATCACAGAATTAATCTAAAAAGATAAAATAAATTCTGAATAAAAGGAAAAAAGAATTAAAAATAAGCAGAGATAAGAAAATGAAGAAGGTAGGTTCAAATAGAGTAGGCTACTGAAAAATCATTAAATGAATAAATAAATATGAGTGGTAAAATTTTCTCTTAGACTTTCTGTTTCTTAAACTATGTAGCGCCTTTTTTTTCGGCTCTGCTTTTTCAGTGCTTGCATATTCAGATTGTAATATGAGGGCAAGGATGGAGAGGTACGCAGAAAACCCTCTAAGATAACCGGCAAATCTTCTAGAGAACGTTCTTTCACCTCTCTAGACATCCACATATTGTAACATCAAATATAAAGTTTTGGAATTCGTAATATTATGAAGAAAAACGAGTATCAATTTTAGAAGGCTTGCTTTCGATTAATTGGGCCCGAATTTCAAAACAGATTTACAAATTTCTGCCACAAAACGAAAATTTCATTCTGTCACCTCTCTAGACATCCACATGTTGTAACTTAAAATATTACGTTTTGTAATTCGTAATATTATGAAGAAAAACGAGTATCAATTTTAGAAGCCTTGCTTTCGATTAATTGGGCCCGAATTTCAAAACAGGTTTACAAATTTCAACCACAAAACGGACGTTTCATTCTGTCGTTCGTGTCGTTTTTATTTCAGTCGCTGCGTTTTTGAGTTACCGTTTTTTACATGCGTATCAATTAAAAGATAGACAGAAGTTACTCCATTGATATATTTGATCCATAATTTAAAACACCTTTATATTTCTAATGTTGCGCACAGACAGAGAGACAGATATGCCGTCAAAAGATTTTGTCCTAGCTTTCACAGAAATTTATAAATTTATTGTTAGGACCACATATTCAAAATTCATCTCTTTAATTACTATTTTTGTTATTGCGCTCATAAACAGAGCAATAGCAAAACACAATTCCATGAATATGTTTCTCCAACTCTGGGAAGTCTGAAGCATAGAGAGAATAGAAATGGAATTTTTTAATGGATACAATAATACTTTCCTTGTGTATGCTTCATATGAGAAAGTCAACCATCTAACTCCCCGACCCGCCACGAAGGCACACGGATTTAAACCATAAAACTGGATGATCGGACCGCCGCAACAGCAACATTGGCGGGAACTGTGGTTGTGTCCTAAGGGCCGTCACCGGCCACGGTACAACCCTCCCCGAAGAGAGTACGTCCCGTCATCGATGGGAGGAGTCAGATCCCTCACCTATTAGTGTACCCTCCAGGGTGACGAGATCCAACCACCATCCGGAAGCATCTCATCCTCATTCCCTCGGGAATTTACTTCGTATGAGAAAATAAGAAGTCTGAAAAGTACACCAATGGAGCTAATTTAGATGAAAATCACATGAATGCAAACGCCCATTCATTTTATACCTAACTGCACTTTGCATACTACGTGATGACATTGTATCTTTTTTTAGCTGATAATGGACATTCAAAATTGATTCTACTGTTCAGATGTGACATCTGTTGATTTTATAGAATTTTCCAATTGGAATTAAGAAAGGAAAAACGATTTATATTTATGAAATGATAAATAAAAGTATTTCAAATTTTATACCCATTTCTACAAACAAGAAATTTTGATAAAAACATTTGAAATTTTATGTATCTTTCTTTAGATTATTCTTTTCAGTTTCATTTCTGTTAGCAGAGTTTACAGCTAACATTGAAATGTGCATTGGTTTCAGTAGGGAAAATGTTGTATTAGAATATACTATTATTGTAATTATTGAGAAATAGAGCATATATTTTATTCAGTTCTCTTGAACTTTAATAATTATGTGGTTGCCTAAATGCTGCTTAAAATTAGGTGAAAAGCATGTCCGTTTTAATTCTGTTCAACTTGAATTGCAAAATCTCCACATACAAATCTTGAATAACATTCCAATACATTTCTAATAGAAGTTGAACAAAAATTTTGCTTCCAAAAATTATAAATTACGCAAATAATCTTGAATTTGATCTAAAATAAAAGTCAAAATGTTTAAGAATCCATTAAAGATAATTAGAATTCACGTAATATTTACGTAAAATGCCCATTCTTTGCATTATGCAGTTTTATGGTATTCGCTAAATATTTTTAGGAAATAATATACGCTATTGATTTTGTAGTATTCGTTAATAATTTTGGGCACTTTGAATTTTATTTTATTTTTTTAACTTGGTAATTTTTATAATCTGACATACTATCTATAATTACATGATCCGTTATGTATGATTGTTTGAAAATTTTTACAGAGCAGACTGTCAAAGCTAAAGCTAGTAAATTTGGAATGTAGCTGCTTCTTGGATAACTACTACTAATAAAATAAAGGGATTTCAAAATTTTGTTTAAATTTTTAATTACAAATTAATCAAAATTTTATTAATACTTCTCTATAACTGTGAGCGTTTTTTGGAACAAAAACCAATTTTTATATCCTTAAAAATACAAAAAAAAAAGTTTTTTTTTTCAATAATATTAATTTCTATTCTGCCCAATTATTTTTAATAATTTCTAAAAAAAATATTTTAAGTATATTTTATAACAATATTTTGTATTGATTTATATTTATAATTTTATTAAATACATTTTTATGATATTTACGATAATATTAGATATATTTTTGGGGTATTATTACGTATGAGTGTTATTGTTACCACATAATTCAGAGTAAAATTTTAAAAATAATATGCAAATATACAAAACAATATTAAAGCATTATTATTATGCTATGTTTTTCTAAGTACAGTACACTCCCGATTATCCGCGGAATTGGGTGGCGCGACCGCCGCGGATAACAAAAATCGCGGATAATCCGAAAAAAGTTAAAAACGGGTATAGCAAATAAGAAAACAGTCATTCCAACTTTGAAAAATTGTTTTATGTACAATAAAACGCAAAATAAACAGCAGGAAATGTTTAACTAACGCTTAATATTTTAGTATATCACTCAAAACTAACCTAAAATGCATTTTGTTAATGAAAATAGAAAAGTGCTTTGTACTTACGAGAGACGTCAAGGATACACAGAAAAATTAATACATATGTAATGTTTTAATACTGTAATGTATTATGTAATTACAAAAGCATAACTGTAAAACTACACCTTTTTGAAGAAATCAGTCATTTGTGTTTGCTTCTTGCTTTGAAAGCATTTTCTCTTTGCTTGAAAGCAAAAAAAAAAAAAAAAAAAAAAAAAAACCTTAGTGCGGCAGGCGCGGATAATTCGCACCGCTGATAATCGGGAGTCTACTGTATATGTTTTATGCTATGCATTAAAGTATTACTGCTACATTTTTTCGGACTAGTGACTCGAATTTGATTTAAATTTTTTCTACTAATCACTTGCTTCTAATGCTGGTGATGTTTGAGGAAAGTAAAGGAATGTTTTTAAATCTGCAATTCATTTTTATGTTTCATTTCATAAAACAATCGTAGCAAAAGAAAACATATATCTTTAAAGCAAACTTCAATTTTCTTAAAAGACTAAAGTAGAATTTTATTAAAAGAAATTGGTAATTTTCTGCAAGTGTGAAATTATTATCACCAACTATCACGCAATGGAATTTTTTAATTAGTATTTATGTTGTCAAAAAATTACTTAGTGTAAAAACTAGTGGAAAATAAGTCTAGCAGTAACTTTTTAAATATACTATAGCGCAACTGAATTTTCTTTTAACATTTTAAAGGCATTACTTTCAAATAAAAAGAAATCTCTTATAAAAATGAATGTAAGATGATTTGATTCGTAATAGGGATTAATGATAATGACTTCAGGCTATAAAAATATATATAATATTTGATTTTGATCTTTTTAAATATGAGTCATAATCATTGTACATCACGTTTTATATAATCAAATCCAAAGTAAAAAAAAAAAAAAATCTCTTACAAAACTTTCGAATCTTTCTAGCAAATACTAAGTTATATAAGCAGAAGCAGATCTTGAAACATATCAAAGCTTCGAATGCAGTGTAGTTTCAATTTTTTTAATGCCCAAAATTAGTATCTAGTGAGGTCTGGTTTTACTTGTTTCACTGTCATTTTTGATTATGTAAGAAATTTTTCAGACGTTCTTGATGAGTATGTGACGTCACCGTTAACATTTAAAAAAAGAGAGAGAAAAAGAACATTCATATCCGAAGGACATACTGTCTAGTAGTTCAATGACTCTTTTTAGCTTAAAGAGTAAAAAAATATGCATTCAATTAGTAATCCATTTTATCGAAGAAAAACGAAATATTCATTGCATTATCTGCTATTAAATTATTTAATTACTGCTGTGTAATATCCAAAATACAGAGAAATTTTAATAGAAATTACAGAACTAATATACATCATTAGTATATTGTTAAAAGTGACCTATTCATAATATTAAGAAAAACGAATAAATGTGATATTACTGTTTTAAAACGTTATATCTGGGAAAAAATCAATGCTCGTATTTTGAAATGCACAGTTTTTATGTTATTACATTTTGTAACAAGATTTACATTTTGTATTTCCTATTCTTTCTCCTTCTGTTTAATTAGTATAGTTATGATAAAACATTTATGAATTTCTAGATTTACTTATAATTAATTTCGTGATTTCAACAAAAATTCGAAATGTCTCATTTCTTCATAAAGAAATAAAGACAACTGTTCAAATAATAATTTCAAACAAAGAGGCTTACGTAAATGCGTCACGATTATTAAAAATCTATAACTTATATCTGCGGATGGGTGAAAAATTTTATGGATAAAAATTATCTGATAATAACTTGTTTTAATATAATTTTCTTTAATAATTAATTTACAACAATAATTTTGTTTTAGTAATTTTAGAATTTAACCAAATGAGATAATGGAATGGATGAGGAATGGAAATGAAATAATGGATCTGTTACAAAAGAAGAGATCAGAATTCGAATACTCTTTTTTCTTTATTTTGTAATACCTTAATTAGGGCCATTCCTATATCCATATAATATATCCATTAAAATTGCCTTTGTTTTGTAATGCATAAATAAAATTCAAAAATAGACGTTCCATTATAAAAGCAATTCTTGATAAAAAAAAATTAATATATTTTAAGTGAAATGTTTATCATCAAAGAATAGAGAATTCAAGTTATCACTATTCCAATTATTTTCGTGGTGGAACTTTTGCATCATAATAAAATATACATATTGCTTGCAGTAAACAGTTGTTAATATACATAATAGAAAATATTAAAATCTATTGTTGATGAGAATTAATAAAACGACTTCCGTAGAAACCAATTTTGATGTGTACGATTTTATACATTTATCCATTAATTTCAGCTGTAAGTCACGTTAAAGGATGTACAGTTACCTATATTTATTTTTAATTAATAGATTGGCAGAAATCCAATTTCGCAAATATATGAAAGTATTAAAGCTTTTTCGGAAATATAATCATATTTTTTTTTAAATAAAAAACTGTATAAGTTTTGTTTTTAGTATTCTTTATGAGATTTTTATAATATTTGAAAACTGATCTTTTCCTTGAACTGAAACATTATCTTGCTCATTATCCTAATATATGGTCATGGTGACCAATGCATTAACACTAGTTGAGGGGAAGGGGAATAATTAGAAACGAAAAAAATAAGTGAATGTCTGAATAATAAATATTTTTAAAGAATATTTAAATCTTTATAATCATTTTCAAAGCTTCTTTCAATTTTTTTGAAAAATTTTTACCATAAAAATAATTTAAGTTACCAATAATAACATATAATATAATAAGATAGATGTTTAAAAATTCTGACTCTGAATTCTATAGATTAAGGAATTATGATTCAGAGTGGCAAATATATTCTTACAAACAGCTAGGAAAAAAAATCGAAATGATAATGTTCCTTTCTGATTTGGAATGCGGGTTTTGAACCTTACAAGCTAAATCAGCACATTCTTTCATATGATTCGTGATTTCCGATCTAGGAGAATGATAGACAAAACAAATAAAAAGAAAACGAACCCCTAGGCGGTTGCAAATACTGATAACAGTCTATGTAATAAAAATATATAGCATGTATCAAAAGAATCTTTTTAGTTCTCATGAAATCTTCAAGTGCAAAATGAATGAAATTAGACCTAACTTGACTTTATGTTTAAGTCTCTGATTGGAATAAATATTATGATCGTTTAAATGCTACATGTTAAATGGCATTCAAAGAATATTGCATTTAAAGGGTTGATAATGGTTTATTGTTAAAAAAAATAAGATTTAAAGAAATAATTACAATTAATAAAATTATGTATTATAATTTTATTATAATTAATAAAATTAATAACTGTAAAATTACAAATATTAAAACATAATCAATCGGAATTGGTAATCGAGGTTTAAATTAGCTTTATATTAGATTAAATAACAACAGCTCTATAATATCGAGGTTAATTTAATAGCATATAAACCTTTTGTTATTTTCCACATGTAATTAAACCTATCTGAAATTCCTTTAACCTTCCTAATGCTTTACTTATTTTTTTTTAATATTAAATTTTTCGTGATAAAAGTGAAACATGTGTAGTAAATGAAAAATATGAAAAACTGTTAACTTGATTCTCATGTTCAAGAGTTGAAACTGAGATAAATACAGTAATCTGAAATTCGTTTAATACGTTTCGTAATGAATTCAATAAAATTATTTCATTTTTTTTTTGTTCCGATATTGACCTTCCGTAGCTGATATCACCAAAATCAAGGAAGATTCAAAATGAACGCTCTATCATTAGATATCATAATATGTGCTTTTATGCATCTTAAAATTAGAAACAGTTCCATGAAATTAAACAACTGTCATTTAACATTTCAGACTTCATTACGCGAAGCAATATTTACTGGTGTTTACATTCTGTTCATAGATATAAACTTTTTTTTAACAGAACATGTTAATGTTCAGTATTTATTTATCTTTGCAACGGATTCACGCCAAAACCTTCCCAGTAATTTCAATTTTAGTTGTCAGAAATTATAAGCAGAAACCCAATCGGTGCAAATTTCCAATCTTAACCAGGAAATCCGAAAATGAAAAGCTTTTTAAAGGGCAGTTATATAATTCGAGAAGCCATTTAGCAAAGCAAGCATTACATTTTCTGGTGCAGGAAATGAGGATTGAATTTGGCAAATATGCTGCCGAGTGGAATGAACAGGTGTTCGCTACAGCTGAATGAAATTAACGACTCAAAATAGAAATGCTACAAAAATGTTTAAAAAAATTCTGCCAGTAAAGAAAATATTTTAATTGCGTTGTTTACTACAGTAAATTGCTGATCTTAAAACTTTTTAATTATCTTATATTATGCATGATAGTATTATTTGTATCAAGTGAGTGAAAATCTTATATCTCCTTGGATTTTTTTCTAATCTTATCGAATTGATTTTTAAAATTTTGTTATTTTTTCGAACTGATTCTTAAAACCTTTTATGTTATAAAGCCGTTTGATTTCCCGATATTATACATATGAAATTATCTCTCCCAAAATAAGAAAAAAAACTTACAACTGACTGAATTTTTTCAAACCTTTCCTATTTCACTCTTAAAACTTTTATCATTAAGATGTTGAAGTCAAAAGGAAATTACATTGAACAAGAAATCCTCTCTATTGTTGCTTTGACAAAAATAATAAACAAGTCTTTAAAAATCTTCTAGCAATTCAATATTATTTCTATTCCGCAATCCTTCAGTAATCAACTTTTTAAAACATGACTGTACTCGTTCATGTGTAATATCGATTATTCTTTGTTAAAGTTCTTTCTCTATTAAGAAAATAACATCTTTCAAAAATCAGCAAAATGACTTTATCAAAAGAAATTAAAAAAGTATGACCTAACTGGATTATTATTAAATATAACATTAGTCACAATAGAGAATAATGTTTGCCTGTTATTGAGTTCTTTATACTGAAAATTTATTTTCGTAAAACAAATTTCAAAGTATGCAAGACCAATGTTTATAGCTTTGCATGAATATTTATAGCTTACATTCGTGGAAAACAGGCTTATCAACAGTTCAAATCGATTGAATTGAGTTATATATGAGTCAAATGTTTTTAGGCGTGACATTGTAGATATTTGACATTTCAAAAGAATCGGTTCTTTAAATAAAAATATATAATCTTGGCAAAGTTCTTTACATTTCAGACGTATTTCAGAATAATAGCTATAATTACATAAAGGAGTCAAAATAATATCCTCTTGCTTTGTAACATCTCCATAATTCAAGCATTCTTAGAATGATAAAAAAAATAGATTGACAATTCAAAGAAAATGGTTGACTTATGTTGTCTGCAAGCTTGAATATTAAAATTTTATTTGCTTTGAATCTTCTTTCAAAAATCGTCCTGGCACGAGACGTTGAATCTAGCTGATATGAAATAGTATTTTGAAGTTATGAATTTGTCAAAACAAATCTATTATTGAATCTACTTTCTAAAAATTCAAAAACATGTTGACAATTTTTTTCAGTACTTTAAAAAACTTATATGTTACGAAAGATAAAAGAAATTCACAATTTTTTAAGTACTTCTATTTAATTTATTAACTTTATTTATTGCTTATAAATTAGAATCTTGAAATCGTTTTATAACTCACTATTTGCTGTACTAAGAATTTAGAATTTTGTGCATCTCAGTAATATACTTATACTCAACTTGGGATCTCAGTAATAATACTCAATATTATCATTCTTAAACATAAATTATTAGTTAATCCATTAATTTAACTAAATTTTGATTCTTTACAAATGACGCCACCTGGTAGTGGATTTGAGAAAAATATATTTAAAAATTTCATAATATTCAATATTAAAAATTATAAATTAAAGACAAAATTGCGGAAAATAATTGAAATAAAAATTTTCTTTTTAATTTATTTATAAGAAAGTATTATAAAAAAACGTTTTTATTATTATATTCAATATATTTCTAAAAATGAAATCTTTTATTACCAGATCGATTTTATTTCTTTTCCGGGAAAGAAAATACTAAAATCCTTTACAGGCCGATCAGGTTGCGAAAAATTCTAGACTGTCGCTCACTTCGATTCTAGAGTCGTAAGTCAAGCTGATATAATAGATTTTAATTTTTCAATCTAGATCAGTTTGAGAATTTCTATAAAATAATTTCTATGTGATAAAAACTATAAAGAAGGATTGCCATAAAGTATAAAAAGTTCAACATGCTGTATTTTGTACATATTCTATTATTATTGCTGGTTTTCAGTTTTATGACATTTATTATTTTAAAAATTAATTAATATAATGAGTATAAATGATTAAGTTGTAATTGATAAAATTGAAAATATTTTGTGTTTGGACTGGGATGTTCCTGCTGAAATCAATCCTTACTAAAGAAAATTATCAATTTTCATGGTTGGTTTAAGCTCAAAATATTTTTGCAGCCTTTTGCACCGAACGTCTTTTAGGATAGGTAAAGGATTAAAATACATAAAATTTTCCTTTATTTTGGCTCAATACATATATATTTCACATACTTTTATAATCGTTTATTACAAAAAAAACAAATTTATCAGACATTTAATATTTTTAGTCAGAATATTAAGTGTCTAACAAATTATTGACATTTATTTTTGGATTTTAACGGATTTATTACAGACATTTATTTCCAAGATCTATTAAGTTAAATATCTTTAAATGCTAGTTAGATGATATTTGAAAAACTTAAAATGTAATAAAAAAAATCCTCAAAAGGATGTAAGCGTTTGCCAGCAAAAGAGGTTATTGAAACAATTATAAGTTTTCTCAGTTGCATAAATAATGCAACATTGGAAATAGTTACAGTCTGTAAGATGAAAACATATGTAGAAAAATCAATTTTTTGAACAATTATCAGAATATAGCTTTTTAGTCATCATGTAATATAAGAAATATCTTGGAGATAAACTGTAAATGCTATCTTAGCTGTCTTGTGTAACTCAATGTGTGAATATGCGGCTGATTTATTCCCGCCGATTTCGCGAATTATGTAATTTACAGATAAGTTTTAATTAAATATAATATGCTCTTATAGCGTTGCATATAAATAATAATTCTCCTCATTGCTAAATTATAGCAAATAGACTTTTATGTGCTTCTCATTCATAAGTCGTTTCATTACAATTACAATTCATTCGTAACCATTGTAAAGATAAAATACTTCGTTCATCTGACGTAACGGGTGCAAATCTTCTATCATATGTCGCTTTCGGTGTTGAAAAAGATTGGAACCTCCTGAAAACAAAGATCGAGGTGTCTTCGAGGAGCATGTGAAAACGATATCAAGATTTCGAAACGTATCGCATTTGATCAATTAATAGAAGACAAATTGTCTGGTGTTTGCTTAAACGATGATGGAGAAGAACATCAGAAAATCATTCCATCTTCTGAATTAAAAAAAAAAATGATGCTTTGAACCAGGGAGAATCCGCAAAGGCGATGCGCAGTTTTTCGGTACATAGCATCTCTTGGTTAGATCACGATACTCTCCACTTTTTCATGCTGTTTTGAATTAAAAGAAATGAATTTATTTCATCTGTAAAAAAAGGTAAAAATATCCAATTATTGATCCGATAGTGTCTCCTTATCCTTTTACAACATGAAATTAGTTCTGATTATTTATATTACGTACTTTACGTACTTTTATTTCTAAAGAAAATGGTTCCTCGCATTCTTGTTTTTGTTTATTTTACAGTAATTCTAAATAATTGATTCGCTTCTTTAGAATTTCATATGCTTTTGTTTTGCCGATTCATAGGAATCTTCGGTGAATGAAAATGAATAATATAAAATTTTTGAAATTTATTTATATCTAAACTGGAGCCAAGTTTTTTCTTTTCTCCCTCCCCCTTGCATTCCAAATTAAAAGGCGGGAAATTTAGTTTTATAATGACTATTCCTCACTTGACTATGTGCTGAAATGTTTACTTGACGGTTCAGGATACGTTTTTAAATTTTGCGTTTAGCTTTGGTTCTCAAATTAGAGTTTAAGAATAAGATTTTATGAAAACTTTTAAGTGAATAAATTCGTAGTTGTGTTGCTATCAGATTTTCGAAATTCAAGAGATTCGAAAGACAAAAATGTTCCTTCATTTCCGAAACATCCTGATATTTCGGAATTAGATTTTTAACTTAGATTAATTCGGAAAACTTAGATTTTTAAATGCAGTAGGAAAGGTACCTTTAACATTGCAAATGTTCGAATTTGTTCCCCGGCATTTCACCGATAACTATTATTTGTGTAAACTGAAAGTTACATTGTTTAGCATTACCACAAAAAGTTTTTGAAAAAAAATGAGTGTCAACATTAAATTAAACATCAGATGTGAGTGTATCATCATCTGAAAAGAATGAGCGATTGATGCCTCGTAATTTTCAAAAACATACTTTGGAAACTCTGCATAGATCTGAAATTGTATAAATAAGAGTATGAAAACGTAATACTTATGTATGTGATTTATATGTATATAACTCAATAAAAAAAATTGTTAATAAAAACAAAAGTATAAATTTTTTTTTCAAGTTAATTCAAAATTGCAAATTAGTTTTAAGAATGAACTTATAAATAGTTGATTTTGTTTTTAGATCGATGAAGTAAGTGAAACTATTAATTAAACTTTTTATTTGTGATTATCAATCACAAATGAAACTATCCCTCATCATTCTCTTTTCTAATAATCGTTCGCTGTTTAAAGTAGAAATTGTTTTTTATTCTTAAGGTTTAGGAAATTATAGAGGTAATTATTTCATCGTTTCTTACATATAGATCATATTAGAAAGTTTGGCCACTGAATTTTATTAAAATTTTCTATTAAATATTCATAATATTTGACTCTTTAACAACGTTTTCAACAAAGAAAGTAGTATTGTAGGTATAAGTAAAAAAAGTATGTTTGTAGTTAACTGAGCTTTCAAACGATCTATTAGTTTCGTAACGTAACATTGAGAAAAACCGTGCTCCATATCTGACGTCATCAATGCAAACGCTCTCCGTGAGACTAACCTTACTGTTCTCAAGTAACCTTGCTTTGGACTGGATTTAAAAGATTCGATTTTTTTTCCCCTAATACTAGAATATAAAATAATAGACACTAATATTAGAATATACAATGACTTCTATTTATAATGCTATATTTTATACTCAAAGGCACTCAGCATATCAGACGAGAATAAAGATTTTTTTAAAATTAAATACTTAATTGCATGCGCATAATTCGTATAAAATAAAGAATTACTCAATTATGATATTAATTACCTGTAATTTGCATTCAATATTTTAATAATTCAGTTAATATTCAAGGTTTTTCTTATTTTTATGATTGCTTTTTAACTGTAATTTTTTTGTTTTCAATATAATTCTGCAATATACTTATACTATCTTTAAAAATTTTAAAAGTGCAATTTTTAATTGAAATGGCATCGGAGTATCAAATTTTATAATAGTCAATATTAATTGTTAATTTCGATTTCCTGTCTTTTTATCTGTACTTCATTTTATATCAATCGTTTGAAACATGTGCAGGCTGGGTTGTGCTATATTTGGATGTATTCTCTTGCATTTAAATATTGATTAAAAATAGCCTAACACTGCAAGTTGCATCTAAGTGATGTGCATCTATAATACTCTTTATGTCATTATTCTTAATGACCAATTAGATAATTGCTCTTTGGGTTTTTCCTTTTCTCACTTAAACAATCGCATATATTTCATTGAAAGGAATTGACTATTGGGCAATGCTTTAAATAATACAATTACGTTTTGAGAGACAAATACAGATTAAAAGAAGAAATCTTGTGCACATATGTATAAAAATGTAATTGCCAGATTAAATTGACTAATTTTTCTTATAAGCTATTCACAAGAGTAGATTCACTGTTCTCAATATTTCGAAACTTGTAAAATTATTTACAAAGTTTTAAAAAAAGTCACCTCAGCAAGCTGGTAGGCAAAGATAGATTCCTTATCATCCAGTATTTTCAAATTCCTTTCAATCCTTCGGTAAAAACAATGAATATTGAAGCGACCATAGACAATATCTTTATTAATATCGTGTCGTAATTAGGGTTACGTGATTCCAATTATTGCAACGTTTTAGAAAAATAATTTTATTTACATTTTAACTAAAGAAATTAAATATTTGATTTTACTACGAACTTCACCAAGGCAGTGTGCGCGTGAACGTTCCGAAGAGAAGGAGGGAAAATAGCTTTTTTAGAAGCATACCCGGATGATGAGCAGTGCGGCAATTACGTCACTCACAGCCTCGACGGAGCCTTTAGTTTACAGATATTTGATAAGATTTATGATAGATACATATATGATTTATGATAGACATTCACTAAAATTGCATGATTCAGCATTTATTGTAAAATAAATATATATAAAATAATTTGTATTGCCATATTTAAATAAATAAACATTTATAATTAAATACATTCGAAAGAACTAAAGCACGCGCAGCTTTGGAAATTTTCTAAAACTGGATATTTGTATGTAATGTTACCAATAAATATAATATTTCCATTCATTTATTTCCATTATATTAGGGGGTTTTCCAAGCTTTTAAATTTTATTCCAGATGTATTTAAATAATTTCAAATTCAAGATAGTAAGTGTAGAATTTTTTTTATTTATTTAAATGTACAATTCAGATCATGTTAAAAAATTGTCGAAGTTAAGAAGTAATTACGGTTATCAAAAACCTTTTCGTACAAGTGTTATTTACCTTAATGAGAGGCTAATTCACCTAATTTGATGTATTCTTCTGTCTTCAGTCATAAATAAGTTATGGGGAAATGAAAATTATACCATCACATCTACTATTTCCACCCCCTTTTGTGCTATATGCCTGATCTGCAAACTCATCCAAGATTTTTACTCTCCTTACAATAAATCCCAGGCAATTTAAAATCCAATTAAAATTATTCTAGCTATCGTGTTAACAAAATAACATAAAGAGAGAGAGAGAGAAAGGAGGAATTTGGGCTCTGGGGACCATGATCGGTGAATAACTGCAGAATTTTCCCAACGTCGCGTCATGAAAACCGTCTCGATAAGTAGTCTTCCAGGAAGGAATCTGTCTGAAAAAGCCCGGAAGCAATATTATATTTCAATTAAGAGTTTTATAGACATTTAATATGACCAAAGTTTCGAATTGGTTAAATAACAAACTTTAAAAAAAAAGACGGAATATAATCGCATATTTCCATGAAAATATTTATGAATATGTAACGTGACCAGGTGAATTGGGACGCTTCCGAATTTCGACTGTTTTGTCCCGATTGAAAAAAAAATATTTTGCATCTGGACTAAATATGAATTAATATTTCGGAATGTTCTATATTTTGCTTATATAAAATTCTATATAAACTTTTCAATGGCAACTGTTTTAATTCTGAAATGTTTTCTCTAATTTTAATTATTAAAAAAATGATATTTTACAATACTTTTAATTGTATTACTTACCAAATACTCACACGCTTTACAGCGATATTACATTCGTTTTCTTTGTGTGTGTGCCCATTATCGTTGCTATAAAATTAAGAACAAATCTTTAAAAGCAAAATAAAAATAAATGAATCAAGCTTACAACATTATCACAATACGGTGCTTCAGATGAGAGATTCGAATCTCTTTTAAATTTTTTTAAAAATAATACTTCCGTAAAAAAAGAATATTATATAAAAAAAAACAGTTTTTGAGTCTCTTTAATATTAAATCATTTAATTATTTTGAAGTTTTTTAATTCTATTTTATTTATTCATTTATATTTTGGATATTGGTGAATACTATGCACAAGTATCCAATCAGAATCCTTTTTTATTGTTTTATGCTTTACAGAGCCCAAACTGAAATTTAGAAAAATCTGATGTTTTATAATATTACATCTGTTAATGCGAATTATAAAATTAAGTATTTATTCTTCAAAGAAATTTTTTAAAAAATACGAAAACAATGAGGTTAACAACCCTTTGGAAATGTGCCTGAAATCACAAATCTTTTAGATACTCAAAATAGACACTTAAAAAACACATTTGGCATAGAAGGCTGAACGAAAAATTCAAATCTATGTTTCTGCTGGAAACCGTCTAAAGCTTCAGTTCAAGGCAAACTTTCGTTCGAGGTCATTTGCTTATTGAAATTCGAGGATCAAATGTTTGAAATGAGCATGTTTGAAACTATTAAATCGAAGGTTAACGGTTGCATTTTTCTAAATGAGAGATTGGGCAGTTTATAGTTGATTAACTTGTTTTATTTGTATTTATTACTCAAAAATGCTTATTATTTAAAAAAAAAACAGAAATACGGATCGGCAGTTTTAGGATGAAAAAGGGAGGGGGAATGGCCGCTGGAGAAGAGAAGGGCGAACGAAGGGCGTCATAGAAAATAAATATTAGTGCTTTTTAAGGTCAAATAGAACTAGATGAAAGAAATATAATTCTGTCTTGGAACCTTTTATCCGTGCTGAAATGAACTTCATATAATTCACTGTTTCAAGTAAATGCTTAAAAATGTTTAATTGGTAATGGAAACATGCCTGTTAACCCTTTAAAGGGCCATTTTTTTCTAGTCATATTATGTTAAAATATTTTTAGGCTTGAATTTAGCTTATTAGATAAATTTAATTTGATTAATTAATTAATTTGGTTAATTAATAATTAAGTAACAAATCAAGACACATCATTTTGATTGAGATAAAAAGCTGAAGCATCTAAATTTCTGTCTTTCTAAAAAAATTTGTCAGAACTTATGCCAACCTACAAAATTTCCTAAAAAGATTGATAAATTTGGTGGGAAGCATACTTTCCACGGCCCTAGAAAGGGTTAAAGCGAAATCCTTTTTTAAATTTTTAATACAAACTTATTCACAAAATTAAAATTTTAGTTAAGAAATTTAAAAATAAAATAATAAGTAATAAAATTAGTGATCTAGCATGTTTATTTTCGAATTTCTTTAACACCGTTTGTGCTTTAATTCTTAGAACTTATTAATAATTATATTATTCTTTTAATAATTTTGGTCCATTTTTAAAATTTTACTAACATTTCATTGATTCATTTTAAATGTTACTTAAAATGTTTAAGGATCATATTTGGAAATTATAAGAAAATAAATATTTTGTTTTGTCTTCATTTCTAATTAAAGCAGCAGATTATATTATAAAATAATAAGATACAGATATGGCATTTGGTGTTTTAAAAATAAAAATCTTAAACTGTCTGTTTTCAGAAACGGAAATCTTCCGTGCTTTTGCGCATGCGTTAGGCGGCTTTGATTTTACTAAATCAGTGATGAGATGAAAGGCGTGGTAGAAGATGTTTAATTTTTTTTCTGAGCAACGTCTGGAATCATCACTTGAATTTCAAATTAAGTTGGGAAAAAGTATGATTCAAACAGGAAATAAATATCTGCATCAGAAAGGAATAGCCAAAAGAAAATTGCACCAAACAAAGAACGCTGGAGGGGCGTCCGTCTTATTTATTGCGCATCATCCATTTGAGGAGTAAAATAATCCAAAAGGGATATTCAGAATCCAGGCTGAAATGAGCAGTATTTACATTGAACAGACTTGAAATAGGATTCGTGAATTTATAAAAACAATTTTTGAAAGTGATTTTCTATTAAAGAGAAATATTATTTAATTCTTAAGTCAAAGAAGAGTAATGTAAAGAACGAGATAAAAATATGTAAAAGAAAATAATGTGAGCAGATCTGAATATTTATTAACAGTTTAAGGAAATATTCTGCAAGCTTGGATGACGTAACAATTCTTCATTAGCTGATGTCACTATACTAAAATATTGAGTTACAGACGGAAGTCATCAATCTTTCATTCAGTAGCAAATGCTCTTAAAATGGTGCGAAAACTTCTAAGTTTTTATCTATGACGCCTACGAGTGTCAACGAACAAATTAAACGGTAGCAAAAATATCTCTCAAGATTGACAAACATTTCATCAAATTCAGAAATCAGAAATTCAATGCATTCTTTAGATATAATCTATCTGATGAAAATGATGAATTGACTATCTATTATCTCTTTTTCTAATTTGGGCTATCTTTGAAATTGAAGAAACTTTTCCGCTTTCTATATTTCTTATGTGACGTAAAATATCAACAAATGTGGCCTTCCGTAAGTAAGCAGTGAGTTAAAATAAGAGCTGCAAAGTGCATATTTTATAACCGACTGGCTATATAATGCATCGATTAGTTTATTATTTACTAGCCGCCTTTGGCGACCAGCCGGTTCGCCAATCTTAATGTTCGTTAACATTTTAACAATTGAATATTTTATGCAATTCCTACTTTAATAGTTTCTTCATCAAAATATTTTAAAACTTCAAATTTTGATAGTCATATAATTTACTCATAATATTATAAATGCCTTCAGTCATAACGCAATATGTATCTCTCTAATTTTCTGTCAGCTTCCATAGAATTTATGCTTTAAATTAAAGTGGAAAGAATTAATCTGCAATTAATATAATAATATTTTTTACTGAAAAAAAGCATTTTTTTATAATATGATTACTGAAAACAGTCACTGAGCGCTTAAACTTTATGTGCATTAACGAATATCTTTCTTGATTTATGTAATATCTCAATAATTTGTCAATAAAATTTTCTCAAAATTAATTTTTTCAGATTCATTATTAGCAGATCGATTAATTAACAATGTTTAATTTTAAATGCATCAAACACTAAGAAAATAAACAGAATCGTTTAAAATAATCGGTAGAAAACAGGTTAAAAAAACTACTTAAAACACGATGTACTTAAAACTATAAGTATATACAAAAAATATATAACTAACACAAATACAGTTTAATTACAAAAGCATACAACTAACCTAAAAATAATTTAAATCAAGTCCGCATCCGTTGATAATAGTTGTCAACAATCAGAACACAATGCGCATGCGTGAATTTTCAACGTTAGTTATGGTAACGCAAATGAGTGAATTTTTCTACGTCAGTTGGGGTAACGCTATGCAGATTAGAAATTTGTAATTTCCTTTATTCTGTTTTATTTTAATTCAAAAGTACTTCAAAATGAATCTGAAAGATCGATTCATTAACAATGTTTAATTTTAAATTCATCAAACATTAAGAAAATAAACAGGATCGTTTTAAATAATCGGCCGAAAAATGTTAAGCTTATCCTCATTAGCGTGGGGGAAAAACTGAAGCCTTACTCATTTGTCGATGGGGAAAATGAAAGTTTTTTTTTGGCGGGAAAGTTGTTTTTTAATTCATAATTAAAATTCTAATTAAAAATTCAATATAAGGGCCCCCAGGTGCACATTCCCGATCTCCAAGATATATATGTACCAAATTTGGTAGCTGTAGGTCAAACGGTCTAGCCAGTAGAGCGCCAACACAAACACACACACACATTGAGTTTTATTATAAGTATAGATATATGCATATATTGCTCACTGTTTAAAAATTCTACTCTTGGATCCTATTCCTCAGTATTAAATTGAGGGTGACTAACCAATGGCATTGAGACAATTTAAGTGACATTGAATGAACAGGGAATTCTAAAAAGGTAAATATTTGTACTTTTAAATATCAAAATTGTTGAAGAGTCCTAAAAAAGAATATGCCGTTTTCCTTTAATAAAACTGGTTTCATTAGATACATTGCTTCTGTTAAAGGATTCTTTAAAATTTAATTATCTATACATAGTATAAAATGAAATCCCCTGAAAGCGTCTATATGTTTGAACTCGAAAAACTCGAGAAATATTTAACTAATATTGGAGGTATTTGCACCATTTTGTAGGGCAATTATTGGGGGAGGTTTTAGTGTATTGAAATCATATCAAAATAAAAAAGGTGTTTTATAATTGCGATTTTAATTATTTTCCTACTACGATTCGCACATGCATAGAACACTTATCTACGCATGTGCGAAAACTCCAAATTGCGCATGCGCAAATAGCAAGAGCTGTGGCACGCATATGTGATACATTTCTTTGCATATATCTGATTTTAAACAGCGATTATCGCCCAAAAAGCAAATCCAGCCTTGGCCTGAGCAGATTAAATGAGAAAACGTATCGTTTGTTGGGCGATAATGAAAATGTAGAGAAAATAAACGTTCGGTTACCGATATCAGAGAAAGAATGTCCACACTTATGGAAGGAGCGTCTTCTTTTAAGCGAAGTAACCGTCTCTCTTTAAATAGCACTGCAAATGAATTACAGAGACAGAATGAATCACATGAGGAGCGAAGTGATCGCCTACCTGCTGACAGAGAAAGACATTTAAATTTGAGACAGAGGAGAAGTGAAAGAACAAACGTTCCTGATATTTAGTCCGAAAAGGAGTACTCCGCCCTGAATTACGATCCATATGTGAATTACAGTAATGCTGCTTCAGTTTCAATAGGGATAATGCCTATAGTCTGACCATATTGTTCAGCTTTAAAATGGAAAGATGTATAAAAAGGCATGTGTTGTTTACAAGGGAGAATTAAATTAGGAGAAATCCTTCTCCCACCAGAACCATTACATTCACTTCTTATTAATGAGCATCGTCTTTACTTGATATCCCAGATTAAGTTTATTATTCAATGGACACAGTTGTGGATAGTTAAGAAGCTGTTCATTAACCAATTGAATTTTTAAATTCTCTTAATCCATCTGGTCTTCCTTCACACAAATTAAGTTTAAAAGTTGGTGCTCCTATTGACTAAACTTTGATGTACAATCATTTGGCGCCTTGCGAGGGTGGCGATTTTTTGGTGGCGTTTTGTTCGGGGTTATATTGCCACCATTTTTTTTTTATTTTATTTTTGTTGTTGTTCATCGGAACTTTACGATTGGAAACGCTATTGCTGCCGTTCGCGCCACATTCGGCCATCTCACTAGAATTTGGCGATAAACTTTTTTTTTTTTTTTTGCGAAAATGATTGTATATCAAAGTTGTTATGTTGTCCATGAGAAAAACATTCTTCGCTTAATTCGATTCCAGCCGTGTGAAACGTTTGTCCTTGGGCTTTATTTATTGTCATGGCGAAACAGAGCCTAACAGGGAAATGAACATGTTCAAAGGAAAACGGTTAATCTATTGGAATTAGACAAATCTTTGATATTAAAATTGATTCTCCTGCACCAGAGGCAGTTAAAAGTATTGCCTCAAGGAAAATTTTGTTATACAATCATTTTCGCCAAAAAAAGTTTATCGCCAAATTCTAGAGAAATGGTCGAATGTGGCACGAATAGCAGCAACAGCGTTTCCAATCATAAGGTTCCGATGAACGCTGCAGCATATTAACGGAAATATAGAAAAAAAAATCAATAAATGCTGTAAAATGGAATGCACGGATAAAAAGTTTAATCGAAAATAATAAAAGTAAGTAAAAGGAGTATGTACAGTAAAACAAAAAATCAAGGTAAATGAACAGGAAATACAGTAAACAAACAGTAGTAAAGAAATGGCTGCAATGTAACCCTAAACAAAGTGCCACCTAAAAATTGCCAACCTCGCAAGTCGCCAAATGACTGTATATCAAAGTTTAGCCTGGCCAACCTTATGTGGCACTTACTAGAATTATATTCAAACAAAATCTATTTGTCTTGGCACCAGGAGGTAAAACAGCCAATATAGTTTACAAAGAAATATTATGAAACAAGCTGAATTTTATTTTTATATCAGATTATACAGAGTTGATAAACAAGTGGGAAACAATGAGTACAATGACTTATTTGTATATTTTAAAATTTTAAAACGGCTTTTATACTGTATATTTTTAGTGAATTATTTTGTCTATGAACATAACTTATTTTTAACAGTCTAAGTATTTCTGAATGTGTGCTATAAAAAATTGTTTTGTAAATATTTTTAATGATTTCTAAATATATTTTTTATGTTTGTTCGATGTTGCTTGACATGCCCATGTCATATCGGGTGGAGGCTAGACTTATGCCGGGTTTGCACTCTGCCAGTAGGCAGCGCATGCGCAGAAAGGGACTGATTTATTTTTGCCACAACTTCTTAAGATAGATTCAGGCATTTCATGCTTGGCTATAAATTGCAGTTTTGGCGCCCCTGAATGTTTCTTTTTCACTGCGCATTGTATTAAAATGATGGATAACTACACAAAGAAACATGGTAAAATAGAAAAAAACAACAAAAAAGGTCAACATAGCTCAATTTGGAAAACTATAGAAAAAAAGTTAGCAAATAAAATGAAAAACACACACACAACCTCTCATCAGAAAGAACAAAAAATGTCAGAATTAATCTATGATAAGTGATTAACTTTTCCAAGCCAAAAAAAAAAAAAAAACCTCCGCCAAATTTTACAAACGCAAGTGTAGTAAGAAAAAAATACAATACAGTGGCATGTTGTTGTCCCGTCGGGACCTACTGGTCCTCTTGTAACTAACTGGCCGAGTGTAAACACGGCATTAAGTTTAAAGCTAATTTTTCCTCTTGGATGCTATGGCATGGGCAACGCTGTGCGGGTATACTGTTAGATTTTATTTAAATTCCTTTATAGATCATAAAGTAGTTAAGAGAAGTTTTCATTATATTCTAAAAAGAATTAATACGTTAAAAAATAAATAAAAGATTTTCACACATAAAGCATCACCCAACTCTTTTGCTATTCAAAAATAATAATAATAAATAAAGCTGTTTAAAATAATTTTTAAACTATTCTTTCATTTTAAATCTTCATTTTCATAAATTGTATTCAAACTCAAATGAAATCCAACTCTTTTTTTTTTTCTCTAATTCTTAAGAAAATTTTATGTTGAAAGAAGTAAAAACAAAAAAATAAATAACAAAAAGTTGTTTATTTGTATTTTGCAATGATTTTAAGTAACAGAAACATTTTAAAGGCTGGATTGAGGTGTTTAAATACATAATACGCATCAAACAAAAATTATGAATTGTCTAGAAACAATCAGTATTTTTTTTTACTATCACCATCCTGTAGTCGTAAAATGAATTAATGCTTCAGTCAAGGACTCGAATCATTGTCCATCTTTGATAAAAGTTGTTAATTAATTCCCATTAATTTTGACTTCAGGATCGCAAGATAAATTAGTTCAGACTAATATATGAAAATTTAAATATACTTTTGTTAATACACCAGTAAAATTTACTTCAAAGCTTTTTATTATGATTTTCATAAAAATTGATGATGCATTTTATTTTCATAATATAGTAATGTGATAATTTATGGCACAAAAAAATTAAAAGCTTTACCAACTGAAATCTTTATCATAAATTGCCAACAAATGAATCCATAATGCAACCATCGTGGCAAAATCTTGGCATCTTATGTAAAATGGTGTCTGATATAATTTGAAAATCGCCTAGTAAACTAGCGAACATAAATATCAACATGTGCTAGCAATGTTCAAAACTATCACTTTTAAATTAGTAAAAATCCATTACATACATTTAACAGCAACAGTTAAGGAAATAAACGACTATTCCATTTTTTGGTATACCTTGTATATGGATTTGTGTGATTGCATTTTGTGACTGATTTATTTCGAGATTTGAAATAGATTATAAGCAAAGGCCAACAGGCCATATATTCCTGTGTCACAAAAATTAAGTTATGATCAACAAAGGTATTAATTTATTTATTAATTACTCTCTAACGACCGGATGGTTGACTCAGAATATTACTTATATTTAATTTTAGATAAATAGTTTAAATATAACTTAATGTCCATGATTCCGCTAAATTGTCAGACAATTAAAATCTTGTTATTTTAATTATCTTACGGAAGTTCTATTTACTGTGTATATGAATCTTTCTAATGATTACGTAAATTGATCGTAATTAAATCGTAAATTAAACGTAATTAAAATCGTAAATGTTCGGTGAGGCTTGTTGAATAAAAACAGTCTGAATTTCAGGGCTATAATGTTACTTTCATGGTATTGTCAGAAATTAGATAAAAAATATTTTTTAAGAGTTGCCAAAATATAGGAAAAATTTGTACACCTATTAAATTAATATCATTAAAAAGACAATTTTTCAAAATTTTGAAGCGATGTGAATTTATTTATTTCTTTTACTGTAATATTTTCGAAAGAAAATAATATAATAAACGTCAAAATTCAGTTTCATTTTAATTAATTAATTCAAACAAACTTTCTCCAAGGTCTACATTCTCACACTCTAAGGTATATATGTTCCAAATTTGATAGCTGTTATTCAAACGATCTGGCCCGTAGAACTCGAGCGTACATATACAGACGGACACACATTCATCTTAACTGTTAGTAGAGATTGCTTTGACGCTGAAAACGACTTCATCTGTGACTTCAAAAACCACGAATATTGACTCTACGAAAATAGGAGTTGTGTCACCGTTTAATTTGGTGAAGTTCATGAACTTAAGCTTTCTACATGGTTGTAATTCATGAAAGATGACAGGCTATAATTTATGTTTTCACTTCTTAAGTTAATATGTAAACACTTATGCCAATGAGAAGTATTTTATTTCTTCTGTTAATTGGTAAAAATCACGCGATATTTTCTTTTTTGTTTGATGATGTCAAAACTCTGAAATTAATTTATAATGTGGAGTAAAGTATTTAATCTAAATTTATGACTTGTTCTTTGCGCTTTCAATGAAAAATGAACTTCCTGATAACACTGAAAAAAATACAGTAAACTCCGTTTATACGTTTCTCATTTATGTGTCGCAATTCCGATTCATTCTTAACCATTGTGATGATAAAATATTTCATTTTTACTACTCAATATTTCGGTCAGTTTAATTTTCTGCGTTGAAGATGATTGAATTTTTAAAGAATGAATTGTGAAACCGATATCATGATTTCGGAATTATTCATAATTGATTAATTATTTGAAGATAAATTTTCTGGTATGATGATGTAGAAAATGAGAAAAATTATTCTACCTTTAAACAAAACAGTGTGGATTCAATTGAAAAGGCTGAATTTATTCTGTTTTTAAAACTCTTGTAAAAAATCATTCAATAACTTAATTTGATTAATTCCACTCTATTTAATACTCACAGATAATTAGTATTTCAAATAACGATTAAAGATTGTTCTTTTAATTGAATGCCTACCTACTTGCATATAAATCGAGCAAAGAGGTGTATAATTTGTACTCAAGATACGAAATAAAGGCAGAATTTATCTCATTTTTACTTTCTTGTATACGAAATATGGTGAAAGCATTGTAATTCACACACTCACATACAAAAAAAAATCAAATTCGAGATTTTTACTAACATTTCCTCGGTTTTAACTTCGCTGAATCCAAAAAACATTCTTTTTAGCATTATGTCTGTTTTTCTGTGAATACGATAATTCAAAGCGCTTTGAGCAAAACGGATGAAATTCGGTATATGAAATTAAGACCAAATTTGTAGATTTGCATGAAATTTTGAAGTAAATCCATTCAGAGGAAGTCTATCTATCAATCTAGTTGTTCGAATTCAAGGGAATTCGATAATAGCAAAACGTAAAACGCTATGTAGATAAAATTTAGTACACATATTTAGCATCACAATGTAGATATCAAATATTTAACCAGATCTTCCATTGATTGACCGTCTGTCGGTCTGTGTTTTCTCATGCATGTAAACACGATAATTGAAAGAAAATAATGACTTACATATGTGAAATTTGATATGTAATTTTATGACTACAGTTGTAATTCTTTGTCAAATTTTCATTTGAATCAGTTTGAAAAAAGGTATCCGAAATACATATTCATACAATGGATTCAATAAAAATGCTAGTTTCACGTTCATCTATATTTCGTAATTACTTTTTGCCAATGACATGCAAACAGTGGCCTTACCCACAATTTTATGCGGATAAGACCTTAATTGAAGAATATGCGAGAAGTTTTCAAAGATGCCACTTCCGCCGATTCTGATAATTTTTTAATTTTAAAATCTAATTATTGTTTTCGAACTAAGTAATACTATGCTAATACTATCTTTATAATTATTACTTGTAAATGAGTTTGAATTAATAGTATTAAATGTATTATAATCAAAGTTTTTTTTAAAAAATTTCGATTATACAGCTTTTTATTTATACGTCGTTTTCTGTCGATTTCTTTGGACATATGTATAAACAGTGCTTTATTATACCCGATGTTATATCGATTTGATTCTATTAAAGAAAGAGATCATACATTAAATGTTGCCATTTAGTAACTTTAATTATTAAAAATAATTGTACAAATAGCATAAGAAAAAACAAACAAAATAATAAAACTGAAAATGTTGATGTTGATTATTGGGGGAAATTAGTACAGATTTAACAATATTTCAGAACCTCTCAAAAATTTTATTCTTCTTGTTATTCTCTTATTAGTAATGTACAATTATTGGTTCTCATTATAATCTACTAACAAAACTAAACTGAGATTTAAATAATAGACACATTTTCGGAGGAAAAAAATTCTAAAAAAGCAATAATTTTTATTTCTTACTCTCATTGGGTATTGAAAAATGTGAATAAAAATCATATTCCTTGTTAAATAAAATATTTTCTTGAATATTTTAAATTCTTCCACCCAAAAATAAAATGCGTTCATGCAAAAAGGAGTTTTCTTTTTATTGACATTGGTTCTTCATTTCTTTCATTGTACCAAACTATTTTTCCATAAAATATTAATCAAACAGAGAAGAATTCCCGATTAATCATAGAAAATTTGTTTTTAAAAATATTCAATTAATTTCGATGAGCAATAGAATGAAAAAAAATTAAAGATGGAAATTATTGAGGTAAGATTTCTTTTATAATTAAAGAAAGTCAATATTAAAATAAGAAATAATGAAGGATTATTTTAATATAATAAACTTTGTTTTTTATTTCTAGAATTTTATCTAGTTTACAATGATACTTAAAAATTCGTTTTCAAACAATCGTTTATGTAAAAACATTGAGCATTTTAATATTTTCAGATTTTAAATTATTTATCTTGCAATAAATAATAGTATTTGTTTATTTATTAATTTATGATATTATTAGTAATTCTTTCATTCCATAATTCATAAGTTAAAAATCTAATGATTGATAATTAGAAATTATTACCAGTAGATAAGGATAAGAATAAATTACAAAGAGGAATGATATTCAGATAAAGTTTTTGTTTAATTAACTTGATAATACTGAATTTAATAAATGTGGTTGTATGTGCTCTAATGATGCGCCAGGTAAATATAATAAATAATAATTAAAAGATTTAATATATCAATATTAATATATATATTAATTTTATATATAAGAAATGATAATAAAAAATTTCGTATATCTCTATAAATATAATTCGAATGTATTAAAGAATGTATCTGTTCGTATCAAAAATAGCATTGCGATTGTTTAGATGACTTCTTTTAACTGTAGGGAAATGAGAATTTCCCTCCAAATAAAATTTGTACGATGATAAATGGTTTCATGGATACCAAAATATTTTTTAAAGACTGAGAGACGACAATAAAATTAGTCATATGTTACGCAAATATTTTTTATTTTGTTAATTAGATAATATTGGAAAATAAGAGCATTAAATATTATAAAATTTTCATTTCATAATATTTCGATCTGAAATTCGGTTAAATATTTTTTAAAATTTTCATAAAAGCTAATATTGTGCTTTGAGATTTTCATGATGTTTGAAAGAATAAGATTGCATTAATTTTTTTATAAAACGCTACTGCTTTGGGCGACCGATTTATAAAGAATATTGGTTGTGTTTGATTTCAGTTACATCTCATATACATTATTTGATATTCATGATTTTCTAAATAAGATAGTCATCTATATATAAACAGACATTCAAACCTGTTGTTTAACTGTTCGGTTAATTATTGTAAATGAATCACTTTAATTTAATCAAATCACGTTAGCATGCAAACTTATCCGTCCACTTCATCTAAATTACATACAATGGTTAATTTCTAAGTAGGTGACTAGGCAGCTGCCTAGAGTCCAGAGCTGAGAGGGGGCTGCCGCAACAAGCCAAATAAAGAAATTTGTTTTCATAGTTGCCCAGTAAATAAGTTTGTAAAACATACAGTGTCTCACAAAAGTGATGGGACACTTATGCTTTACAAAAGGAAACTGTAATAAAATAAATAAATAAACATGTACAAAAAATTTTGGGTGTGTTTCATATTTAAAGTTAGTAACAATTATTACATAACATACATTTTGTCAAAATATTAAAATATTAATTTAATAAAAATACAATTGTTTAGAACGGAGCAAAAAATGGCTCACATAAGTGATGGGACACTTACTTTTACATCAAATATTTATCCAAAAATTTTACTTTTTAAAAGGTTTTAATATTTTGTTGGATTTTCTTTTACTTTTAAAACATGATTTAATCTTCTTGGGATGGATTCGACTAATTTTTTTGTGATTTCTGGAGTGATTTTACCCCATTCTTCTTGAAGCACCGATTTTAATTGTTGTTTTGAAGAAATGGTGTGCTTGCGAATTCTTGATTCCAATTCTTGCCAAATATTCTCTATGGGATTTAAGTATGGAGATTGTTGTGGTGTTTTTATTATTTCAGGACAGTTATTCAGCAGCCAGAGTCTAACGTTCAAAGCAGTGTGCTTGGTGTCATTGTCCTGGTAGAATTTAAAATCGTTATGAAGACTCAATTTTCGTGCTGAAGATTTAAAATTTTGCTTTAAAATGTCAATATGCTTGTACTGATCCAATAAAAACAAGATTACCAACTCCAGCAGACGACATACGCCCCCATAAAATAACTCCTCCTCCACCATGTTTTACTATTGGCACCAAGTTCTGTTTGCGAAATTCTTCCCTGGGTTTTCTCCACACCAAGATTCTACCGTCAGCCCCAAATACATTAAATTTACTATTATCAGCAAATATAACTTTATGCTAGTAATCAGAATTCTTATTTATGTTGGATTTTGCGAAAGCTAGTCTGAGTTTTCTATTCTTTTTACTTATGAAGTATTTTTTCTTGGCTACTCTACCGTGATATCCAGCAGATCGAATTAACCTTCTAATAGTCTCAGGATTAACAATTATTCCATATAATGCTTCTAAATCGGCAGCAACTTTAGGAGCACTTTTTCTTGGATTTTTTTTAATATTTCGAACGATAATTCGCTTTATTCCATTGGATAGCTTTGATGGCCGGCCAAGTCTTCTTTTATCCTGAATAACATGATTCTTTTTATATCATTTAATGATATTGAAAACTGTTGAATGACTCAAGTTAACTGTTTCAGCAGTTTTTCTAAAAGATTTTCCACGTTCAATATGCAAATTAATAACTAATTTTCGAATTTCAGGCGAAGTTTCTTTTCGTTTAGCATTCATGGCTGTACAGAGCTAAAAAACACAAAAATTCCAAAACAAACTGGAGAGAAATACTGCAGACGATTTTATAAATTATTGCCAATTGCTTTTGAGTAAAAATAAAACCACCAAAAATATTTTTATTGCTTATTTCAGACGATTTTTGTTGCATATCTAATGGTTTCCCATCACTTATGTGAGCTATTTTTTGCTCCGTTCTAAATAATTGTATTTTTATTAAAGTAATATTTTAATATTTTGACAAAATGTATGTTATGTAATAATTGTTACTAAATTTAAGTATGAAACACACCCACAAAAAATTTGTACATGTTTTTTTAATTTATTTTATTACAGTTTCCTTTTGTAAAGCACAAGTGTCCCATCACTTTTGTGAGACACTGTAAAAATTCTTTAAATTATAAAATATTAACACTTTGTCAGATATAATTGTTCAAATTCTTATGTGTTTCGTTACAATCACTTTTTTATTAAAATATTTATAAACATCGAAAATCTTCTTCGATGTTATTGCGCACAAATTTGGATGCTAATAGTTTGAAGTCATAAAAGATAAATAAAAACAATTGTATTTTAACAAAATTATTAAAATAAAAAATTAGCTTAAAATCTAAAAGAGCTTAAACTTAGCTTAAAATTAAAATGTTAAACATATATTGAAATTTAAAATTAAGTTGACCAGTTTAATAAAAGTAGCCCCTCGTAATGTGCATTACCTACGTCCGAAAAATACATAAATCAGTCTCTGAATACACGTTGTCTATTTCGCTAAATTCATAGTTGATTTCAAAATTAAAGCGAAACGGGGCATTAAATTTGTAAGAGCACGTCTATCATAGCCGGTGGATTGAAAAATGTCCTTAAGTGAATTCAAAAATTGTCAGTATAATATTTCATCAAAAATATTACTTACTATCTTTGAGGATTTTGTTAATTAATTCCACACGAAAAAATTGATGACATAAAATAATAGAATAAAAATTTATAGTGACAGTGATTTTGAATAATTTATGATTTTAATTTTGGACATCAATGTATATTTTTATTTAAATCACACTTGTATTTTAGCAGAAAAACTTATATTAAAAATTAAATAGCGATTATTTTATAAAAAAGATTTTTTTGATGATAATATAGTGCATGAAAATGTAAAGTTTTAAGAACCGTAAAATTTTATGAATAGAACTGTTTGTATTTGTATCTCATTTTGAAAATCTAAAATAACTGCATAAAAACTGAGTGAAATTATTGGGCAGTCAAGCTCATATTTTATCTTGAAGTATATCACTAATCTTACCCATCCATCATAGTCATTAATAATGAAATTCTAAATATATTATGATTTATATTTATTTTACAATGTCTATTATCTTTTCAATGAATTGTTACGTATCATTTCTTTCACCAAATTAGTTAATACAGAATTTCGTATTAGCTTTAATGTAATTAAAATAAGACTTAATTAAATCGAGAACTTACTGATTAAAATATAGCTTTTTAACTTGAGAAGAAAAGAGCTTGTATTAGTTTTCTCGAAATGCAATTCAGTATCACAAAAAAAATTAGAGAAATATTTCAAATTAAACGAGAAGATATTTAGCTTCCTCTCCTCTTTCTTTGTTCTGTATGTTTATTTTTTAGATAGAATTGTTTGATTCTTTGGAAAAACCATCAACTTGAAAATATAAGTAGAATTGTTTATAACAATGAAAATAAAACTGGTGTTTTCAAACCATTTTTATCTTTTGCTAGAATAAATAGAAGCTCAGAAACTTTTTTGTCAATGAAATACCTCAAACATTTATCTCAAGTGTCCTTCTGAAGGTGTAAACGTCCTGATAGGACTTAAACGCTTTGATAATACAAAGCACGAGAGTTCCTCTCAGCTGCAATATACAGTTTTCACGTGTGCTTCACGCTTTTACGTCGTAAAGAGGGCGTGAAAACAGGTGTAGCTTTTTTTTTTCTTTTTTATCATATTTAGACTCTATCAATAGATATTGCAGATATGATAAACTCTTTGTGATTGCTTTCGGATCCTCTAACGTTTTTAATTAAAACATAGGAAAGCAAATATATATATATATTGTTTATGCCTGGAATTTTTTAAAAACTTATTTCTACTTTATTTAGTGTGCCAGTTTCAAATACGAAGGCAATTTTTTTCTATTATTTTTTTGACATATATAGTAAATAAATTATAAAATATAAAAAATTCAAACAACAAATTCGAAACTCAGATAGAAAAATCATATCGGAAGTAAAATACGAAGAATATTATTATTTATTCTCACACAAAAAGCCATATGACGAATAAAAAAGGAATCCGACACCATAGCTTTGGTCATGAATACCAATGGTCTAATTCTGTGGGCTTAAAAATGATCAACTATCTCCTCAGTCAGCAAGGAGATTACATGAAATATTTTTGAGAAACAGAAAGGCCAAAAATTGCCAACGTACAAAAGAAGAGTGTTCCACCAGAGAGAGAACATGGTGAGTAAAAAAATGACATACGGGAACACTTAAGAATAATCTTGTTTCTACTGCATATGAAGTTAAGATTATTAAAGCAGTTAAATGTACTTTAGAACTTGATCAGAATAGCTCTTGTTGTCCATACGTAAGACAAACAAAATCCTGGAATAAGTAGAGAAAAACTTATTGCTGGTACTTTTTATAGACCTTAAATTAGACAGTTCATAAAAGAACCTCATTTTGTGGCATCTATGAATGAGACACAATGAAAAGAATGAATACCATTTATCCGTGCTGTCAAGAACTTTCTAAGCAACATCAAACTGAAAATTATGCTGATTTAATTACCAGCTCCTGAGACCTTCGTTATTAAGTGTAAAGGCTCATTATTCTATTAGCACAAGATGCTTAGAGTATTGCACCATTATCATTAGACATTCAGAATGTTGAAACTTTTGTAGAGATTGTACAATACCTTAAGGTAACAGGGCATTCTCACAGCCAATTATAATATTTCCTTGAAATTCTTGGCAGCACTAATGGTGAATAATTCATTAAGACAGGAAAAGAATGGAAAATCAAAACCAGCGCACATGGAATACTCATTTCTTTTGGAATCTGCAAAAACGATATTGCAAACAGAATTCACTTAATAATGTCAAACAAAAGAAGCTTTCAGAGTGAAACAAAATAATCTTTGCTTTTAGTTTTAATTTATTCCTTTCATTTCTAATTTTTAATTAAACTATTATAAATTTACAGAAGCATTGCTATGTTTCTCAGTTCTTTAAATTATTTTTAATAATTTATTAAGGAAAGGAGTTTTTTTTAATTTAACATCTATATTCTAACTTAACATGATACTACCATTATATCTTATAAACAGGAGCTTATAGACAAAACCTAAAATCGTATTTGTTCTTAGGGCATAAAATCAGTAAAAAATTCTCTGTCACTAAATACGTGTATTAGTTTAAGATATTAATTCTGTCCATTTGTTTTTCATTTCAAAATAAAGAACAGAACCTTTCAATTCATTATTGAAAATCATTATTTTTTAAAGTTAAGCCTTTTCTCCATTAAAACTCATTCTTTATCAAATGTCATTCTTGGTAAAAAATAAGCATTTCTTTATTACTCTTAATCTTTCATTTCGTTTTTATTTATTAAATTAAAATTATTAATGATACGTAGGTGAAAGAATTTCATTCAATCAGCAGAAAATCGTAAATTTCACTTCGTTGACAGCAGCAGTTTTGCTTTAGATCGGCATTTAATATGTTGCAAATTATCCGCGTCGTTGTCGCATATAGTCTGCGTCTCGAACAGATGCGTATTTCCAAATTTTTGTAAAGTTATTTCGATTTCAATTAAAATTCGTTATTTTTTGTACAATTTTATTCAAAAAAGAATTATTTGCATTCTATAAGAAAATCAATCTTTTCCACTTCTGCCATAGACATGTTATAGCTTTTTTCAGATAACAGAATACCTGATATAAAAAGAAGAAACATTTCTACATGCAAACTTTAGCTCAAGTGTTAAATTAAATTAATTGTCCGAATTTAACTGCTGAATTAATGTGAATATAATGGGAAATTTAATTTGTTAATTTATAGTTGTTCTCAAGGAAATAAAATTTGCTTACTTCTGAAATTCAGTACAAGTTTGTCAATACATTAATTTTCCCTTGACTCATTTAAAAATAAATTAAAGCATTGATAAATATTTCGGAAATAGATATGTACTATATGAAAAACACCTATACCATTAGAAGAATCGAATGATGTCAACGCAACACATGTCAAACGTACCGCATCAATTTAATTTTGAGATCCATTATCTATCTTAATGCAGGAAAAAGGACTTGATATCATAGTACAGTATTAATATATGTTAGTCGGAACAAAACTTTAAGGAAATAAAAACCCAACCAGGGAGGATACAGACATCTGCATAATTTGAAAGGCCATTCATTGAATGGAAAAAATAGAACTGCAATATTCATACTGTTAAAACCACAGAGATGGGGGTTAAAACAAGAATTGCATATACGACATTTTTGAAAGTTGAGAATCGAAAGTGAACTTGTTTTTCGAAGGATAAGATTCTGTTTTGACTACAATTGTATAAATTTCAGGTCATGAGGCAACTCTCCGATAAACTGAATTTTAAGTATTTCCTGTTAAATTAATTTGTCTGCTTGGATCATTTTCGCTTTGTACCACGTGTTTTATCAAGGATTGGGCAGAAATAAAATGATGAAATATCAAAATTCATCTCTATGGTGAATCATACCAAAAGCAGAGAATTTCAGAAAATATTTTACATATGCAGTGAATGAGGCAGGTCAAGAGAAAATGTTATTAGCCTACCTACCAAATATAAATTTACAAAAAAAATTTATTAAATATAAATTATTGGGATTGCAATGGCTTTCTACTAAATTATTAACATCATTATTAAATAAATCAAACTATAATCCTTTATTTAAATATTAATAAAAATATATCTAATGAATAATTTTTTAAAAAAATGTTAAAAAAAAGCCAATTAATAATATGTCTATTAAGTTAAAAATATATTTAAATGCAAAAATAAATTAGCTATGCATTAAAAGAGGAGTTTCATAATGACACTTTGAGCCTCTATATACCTAAATCTGCACTGCTTAGAAGATTATTAGACATTTTTTACAATTACCACATCACAAAGTATTCTTTATTTAACATCTAAAATTTCAAAAAAAAAAATGTTTTTTTTTTGTTTGTTTTTTTTTTTTTTTTGCACTTACAGCGTTTCCCATTTTTGGTCTCCATTTATCGCATCATATTATATCTATAAAAATCAAAGCAATGTTGTACCTTAGGTACTTTAGAATTTTATTAATAAGGGACTGTTACAATACATAGTTCAATGAGCGACAGTTATTACTATTCAAGGAATTATTATTATTAGTCACGATGTAAGAATAATATTTAATCGTATTGAGTTTTGTAAAATGAGTAAAAAACAATATTTTTTTAAGAATATAGTAACTATTTGAGAAGAATTTCTGTTTCTTCTAACTTTTGTTCCGTGAATTTTTCTTCTTTCCTCTTTTTGAAACCTTAAAACCAGATTAAATACTAATTTTTCTTACTCTTGAATTAAACTATTAGTATCAAAAAGAATAATTTTCATCTTTTATCCATTTGTTTTAGGTCTAAAGACTATAACAGGGTCAATATTATCACAGAATAATATGTATATAAATTTTTTTTCTTAATATTAAATTTAAAATCTTTTAATTCAAACGTTTCATTTGATTATGTAACTTAGGCATAAGTCAACAGATGGCGCTGTTTGTGATGAATGAAGGCAAATTAAAATTTCATTGTAATGAATGTGAGAGCCCGCGGAACAATAAAAAGGTAAAAATATTTCAGTCTTGCGGTAGATAAAAAAAAATTACCCAATCTCTTGTTTGTAGTGATTTGTGTGCGTTTTGCACGTCATGCTTATATTTATTTTCTTCATGAAACCCACGATGCCATATGTTAAGTACACTCATCTAAATTATCTTTTTTACTCACGTCAGAAGTTTGCCAACTTTTACGTCGTGGTCTTAAAATAGTATATCAGTCTCCAAAGTGGCAGAAGATTGCAGAAGGCGTTAACGATGGTTACAGCATTCCGTTTTCTGAGGAAATAGTAACAAGATAAAGTAGTATTAAGGGCAGCCGTTATTTTAAATTCGGTTATCGAAAGGTTTGTCTCATGAACTGTTCGAAGCTCCCGTTTAAAAACTGGGTTACTCTGCAACTTGAAATACGATTAGAATAAGAAAGAAAAAATAATCACGAAGTCTTTTTTTTTTCAGTCTAAGTAGTAGGAAGACAAGGGAAAGAGTTAAACAGCAAAAAGATTTAAACAAGTACTGATCTTGAATTTCTAGTAAAGCTCTTCGAAAATTAGGGCAATGGTTTCCTTACCCACTTAGCAAGCTAGCACCAATTTTAAATCTACGTTTCCTAGATTGAGTTAGGAAAAAAATGAAGACAAGAGGGAAATGCGTTGCATTTTCATCGTTAAGGCATTTATTTTATTATATTGATTTTGAAATTTATTTATAATTTTAAATTTATTTATAATTATTATAATAATAATAAAAAAAATTTTATTGTTTGAAAATATTTACCAAATATAACTTTTAGATTCACAAAAACTTTATAAATTGGACCCAAGGGTTTCAGTAAGAATTTCTTACAAAAATAGAATAGCCCAAGCAAATAGATAATAGAATAGCCCTGCAATAATATTATTATCAGTGGCTGTTTTGTGCAGGATTATAAGCTTGCGTTTCTTGCTCCGAGACTCTGGAGATCTCAAAATATTTTTGATGTACATCGCAGTGCTAAGTTAGCGGCCAGTTTACAACATTGAATAATGAGAGAACCTGAATACGACTTTTTGCTATTACCTGATATTTTCAAAATCTGTCACTGATTACGATATCTTTACTATTCTGCGGCATTCGAAACGCTGTGGAAATATCTTATGATATCTTGTTTTGACTAATAGGAATTTTCAATCACCCATTGCGATTTTTCATATTTTTCTTTATTCTAAATTTAAATTAATTTTGCAAAGCTGTAGTTTAAATTCAGCATTCCAGAAAGCAAATTTAAAGAAAAATTTCAAAGTTATCTTGTATAACCTTTTTCTAGTGACTCATGAACTAATGCATTTAATCATATATTTGTGATATGTAAGATAGCTATTTTTAATCTATTTTCTATGTATTTCCCTTGGTTAATATTTGGGTAGTTTTATTGTATAAAACTATTAATATTATATCTACATAAATAGAAATAATATAGATTATATTTCTCATTTCATTGTGGCTTTAATCTTGCAGAAATGGATATTTCGAAATTATTTCTCTCTGAATAATTCTTTCTCTTATTTTTAAATCCTTTAATTCGCATTCCAATATCCCTTTGTAGAAAGAAAATGTGACCATCTGATCATTAAGCTATTATCCTATTAAAAATATTCCAGATTAACTAAGGAAAGTTATAGTATAAAAGAGCGCGAGAGAGTTACTGAGTGATTACGACATAAAAAAGTATTATTTGTAATACACTTTAAATGTAAATATATAATTACATTAAAAGTTTTGCTTACTTACAGTAGGATGTCTCTAACCATAAGACTCATGAACTCTGAAATCAAAAATAATCACTAAAATCGGTTCGAAATAAATAATGATCCATCCACTAACAGAAAAAAATCAAGCATAATACAGGCTACGAACGAAATTTTAAAAAAATTATTTTGTAAAATTTCATAAAATAATGAATTTTGTCAAACATAAACATTAAGAAGTAAAATAAATATGATTAGATAAACAATAATAAAAGAGTAAATTTATACAGAAAATTAATCATGAATGATAATGTTCGATTCAGAAAACACTTAAATCGGTGTTTCTGCGGAAATGCAATTTCAGATACAAAATAAAAATCTTGCTGTAAAAAATATTAGCTGACCTCAGCATTTCTACCCACCGGCAATTAAAAAAATATAAATAAAATGTGAAATATGCAATCCGATAGTTACATAATACTCAGAAACATTCAAATTAATCATTAAATTCCGATTGAAACAAATGGTCACATTCTGTAGGAAAAAAAAGAAAGAAATGCATTAGGAAATACAGAATTTAAAAAAAAAATCTGTATAGGAGAAGAAATAAGCATATGCCTGTTCATAAACATCTCTGGGTTTGCTCACATTCATTATTCGTTTACATGAAAAAAAAAAGAAGAAAGAATGGGGAAAAAAAAAAACAGAAGCTGAAACAGAAATTGGCAAGATGCTAAAAGATCCTTATGGAACTCTGTAGAATATAATCTAATATATAAAAATAAATTCGTATTCTTACAGAACAACAACCAGAACAGAGTTCTTCAAAAAAAATTGTAGGAAAATAAATTTTGCATTTACTTCTTGAATTTTAGATGATAATATCTATGTAATAAATTTTAATCTTTTCCACTTTAAGATTTATGGAAATTCAAGGCAATCAGTATTACTTTTTAAATATTCGTTTAATTAAAACGAAAGTCATAAAAATGCTTACTGTATAAGCAAAAAAATTCAAATAATTGAAGCTAAGAATAGTTCTTAATAACTTTGATAACCTCAAAACGTCAGGCTTCTAAAACAATGCTAGCATTCATGTTCGTATTTCTGCTACTGGGAGAGGTAGAAGGAATGTAAACGTATTCTTTTCATTGTGTGACTAAAACAAGGCGCCAAATGTGTTTCATTCACTTGTTTACTCTTAGCTTCCGTGCAAATAAAGAATGTTAATTTTTACACTCCAGGTTTTTCGAGCTGCAATATAAATATAAAAACCACTGCACGGCCCAAAACTCTGCCATGAAATCTTTGTCTCTCCCTAATGTTAAAGATAGAACTGCGCTATCGGAAGTTTGCAAGAGATGATGACAATGGGTAACGATCAGGGAGCAAGGGTATAGATATTCCGGAACCAAACTTCAGGAGCGCCATAGAAACAAAATATTAGAGCACTTCTTAAAGTGAAATATAAGGATGGGCGAAAACAATAATATGTCCCTGGCGCCACTTACCCTTGATAAATCCCGGTTGGAAACAGAGTGAAATGCTCACTGCTCACTCCGCCACATCATTAGATGCAGAGATTCAGTTTGCAGTGCTATTTGATTTAAAGTATACTCAAAGAATTTAGGAAACATGTTAAATAGCAAAAAGAAATGCATCCTTGTGACAAAAACTTAAGCTGATTCTTAAAAAAAAAGAACGGATATAAGTGATATTGAAAATGATGGCAAATAATTATTATAAATCTTCTTATTGGATGGATATATTTACATTAAATATAAGTAAGTAAATATTTGTAAGTATAAATTTATTCTTTACATTTAGGTATTTATACATATTATATATAATTACAGTGTGTATAAATATCTATATGTATGTAAAAATGTATGTATGTATATATTTAATAATGTATATATAAATAATATCAGTATATCTATATACAGGGTGACCATAAAAATGACTTTGGCGCTATATGGACCTCCCTTCGGATCTAGATTCGATCAACCGATTGAGATGAGATTTCAGATAAAGTTATTCAGAAGTATGAGCTCGAGATTTTGTGAATAGCAACAAAGAGATTTTCACAATTACGGTTAGAGTTAGAGAAATTTGAAATTTTGAAATGGCAACGCCCACTTTTTCCCATCCCAAAATGCGTATGCAGAAATCCTAAAGAGCATTAGCACGGTACGTATATCACAAAAACGGACGCGTTATGTACGTACACAAAACAGCTCTGCGAATAAAAAAATATTATTTTTAAATGCGTTCGGGAACGCTCGGAGGAAATTTATATATGACAAGAGCAAGACACCTATCTCTGATGACAAGATAGATCGGAGAAAAAAAACTTTTATTTCAATATCCTATTTAGACATGGGTACCATCACAGATAATTACGCATTGCATGCAGGAAACTGTGGACAATAATGCTAACGTAGCATGAGGGATGTTTGCAATCTCACGTTTAAAAGAATCTTTTTTCAAATTCGGCAAAGTTTGCGGATTTCACATGTACACTTTCTTGATTTGAAATATTCCAAACATATTCGTACCGGTATGGAAACATGCGAAGAACAGAGCGCAGTAGCTTTAGAACCGTTGTTTTCTATATATCCAATACAAGAGCTGTATTGGATAGTATAACAGGAACTATATTGGATAGTACTACATACGAGCCAGTATTGGATAGTACTACACACGAGCTATAGGTATTGGAGCTTCAATTCGCATATGCATGAAATCAGTATGTGATGCACTTCCGTAACAGCGTCCTCAGGAACATTTGGTCGTCAAGATCGCGGTCTGTTACAGGTGCAGCCAGCTTCCTCTTCTTTCTTTAATAAATCAAGCAGCATTTGCGAAGTATATGCGTAGCATATTTGTCGATAGTTCCGATGGAAAACACCCAATGCTTAAGAAGGCATTCATCTCATTTTGATAATAGAAATTCATCGATTCACCATAAACTTTCACTGGCAGAGTCGTTTTGTCCGCGTGTACTAGCTTTCGATTGAAGGACCAACATTCCTGACCCGTTTTTTTTTTTTTTTAATCAGTTTCCTACGCTAAATTTTTAGAGTGCGGTATTCTGTGTTTGGTGTTTTGCCTCTACGATATACAAATTTCCTCCGTGCGCCCCCGATCATGGTTTTTTTTTTCTCCATTCGCAGAGCTTTTTTTTTTTTTTTTGTGTGTGTGTGTGTGTGTGTGTGTGTGTGTCTGCATAACGCGTCCATTTTTTGTGATACACATACCGTTCCAACGCTATTTAAACTTTTCGCATACACTGAACTTTTTGTGAAGGAAAAAAAATGGGTGTTCTCAATCTAAAATTTCAAGTTTCTGTACATTTAACCGTAACCATGAATGCCACTTTTTTTAATTGTATTTTAAATCTCATATGGATTGGTTGAACGGACTGGCCGCTAGAGGTCCATATACTGGCAAAAAATTTTAATGGCTACCCATATTATGATAAAGACTTATCTAATATCTCTCTGAAAAAATTTAGAATACATTCTAGTCTGGAAAATTTACTGTTATTCTGGAGAAATTTACAGTTATTTAATTCCTTACAGTATAGCGCAAACCGTAGAAAACTCAATGCATCTGACAACTGAAGTTACACAAAAGCTTTGTGCGTTCATTTATTGTGATAAAAAACGATGAATCACAGAACCTTGTGACTTTGAAAAAAAACCCAATTCGAATACCCAAATCTGTCAGTCTCACTGGGTTGACTTTCATTTGCTTGAAGGAAATTATCCACGATCATCTAGGCTCGCCTTGGCACATCACCAATTCTTGACGAATCGTTTTTTAATTTTTCTTTTACTGCTATGCTCTACTAATTAGAAGACAGATTTAAGTGTTCGAATCGTGAATTTAAAATGAGAAGTGAATAAGCTCACTATCAGCAACTGAACTAAGCTGCAAATTTTTATTCTCGTTTGAATTGGACCATAAATCAGATAGCCGGTTAATTTTTCGACTGACCTCACAGATAAAATTGGAACTTCGCGTTTTTGAAACTAACTGCTTTGCGGACCTCAGGATGACATTATTTTCACGTCTTTTTTAATTATTGAAAATTTAATTATTTAATTAACTGTAAATCAAAACCTACATTAAAACCCTATTATACGTCGGCATTTGTGAGCAAAATTAAAAGTGCTTGTAATATAACAAATAATTGTTATAAAAGTTAAAGTTAACACATATTAAATCAGTTTATACAATAATTTTAATGTAATTTTTTGAATATAATATTGAATACTTAAAATCTTTCGATTTTCTGTAACTTTATCTCAGTTGAAATGTGAAAATTTGTTGCGCTAAAAAATTTTAATAACTCGTAGTTTCTCGGAAAATTATAGACTATTCCAAACGATTTTAAAAACTGCAAGAATCTAATTTTTTCCATAATTTTATTATAATATATAATTAATGATGACAAAAATCTAGTTGAATATTGCAAGTGATAATTTAGATATGAATTTACAATAGCTGTTAGCGATGAATATCAGTTTCAGTATAGGCTGTGATGTACCTCGAATTAATTTAAATCTTATAGTGTACAATATTATTTTTATTTGTGCTTTAAATAAAGGTATATCATTTGGATCATTTTAAAAATTTCTGGTTGGCATTCAATAGGTTTGAAGGTTTTTACTTCTTTATTAATTATTTATTTTAATTTTGTTGACAATTTCGATTTATTTATATAATATTTGCCTATGAACAGAGAAATTGTTGCTTTTAATGAGGCAGGTATTGCTTACTTTTTTCGTAAAAACAACATGAATATGTTGTTTTTACACGGTTTTTCTGACTTAACAAAGCGGATGACACAATGCAAATGAAGTCACTGATTTAAAAAAAAAAAATCTCAGCTCAACATTTGAAACCAAAATACTGCTTAGCTTGCAAATTTTAAAAAATGAACCATTCGCTATAATTTGCTCTAAGTTATTGCTGTATTTAATATTCATTCCAACATAAAATATAAAAACCAATACTAATTCAAAATCTATATTGGAAGATTTTTTCCACTTGAAAACTGTTATAAAAATTGGTAGAAAATTTTCAGCTACAAGAATACAAATGAATTGAAAAGAATGACATGTAGAAAGCGATTATTTAAAGACTAAAAGGAAGTGCATGTAATGAGAAAGCAATATTTTGAATGATATTTATTTATTCATTGTATAGAATTGCAACTTTTGCTACTAGAACCAGCTTGACGTTAATAATGATACAATAGAAGTGACAAGTGACAAAAAGCGACAAATTAAACAGTTTTACTAGCAAAGGCATTTTTTAACTAACAGTAAAAACAAAGCGGGGAAAAAAGAGACAAAAATAAATTTTGAAGTGAGAACGATGGCGGAAAATGTAAACAAAAAGCGAAGGAAAACAGAAAGAAATTTTCAGGAGATATTTTTTTTTTTATTATCTATTTTAATGAGTCTCAAAAATCGTCTCGGGAGGGGGGGGGGGTATACTAAATTCTGAACACCTTGATAAAAGAGGCATTTTTTGAAAACGTTATTTGATAAAAAGGCCATATTTTTTTACATATTTTTCGCCTTTTTCCCTTTATTATATCCACTAAACATTGTAAGAAAGAGTAGGGAAGCATGATAATGGTAAGGAAAAGAAAGAACTGGTATCACGCATAACTGTTTCTCTCCTGAAATTTCTATTCAAAGAACAATTTAAATCCAACAAAAACATTCAAGCTATGTTTTCACTGCACGAAATGCAAAAAATTAATATAGCAGGGAAGGTGTGTTTCCTATTCCTGATTTTCATCTTCACGGGAGTGGCAAAACATCCTTTAATTCTCTTACATTATTGCAAATTTAAAATTTGTACGTTGGCATCTCAACATTTTTTTCTTTTTATATAAAAAAAAATTTATATAGTCTAGAATTTTTAATAACTGGAACACAGATACTCCAGATTCAACTTCAATTTTATTATTGTTATAAAATGATGCAATACCCTTATGAAAGATAAAAGAATTGAGCAACTTCAAAAAGGCAACGCTTTTATACTAAAACGATTTACGATACAGATATAATACTTCTGAAGAGCAGAATGAGTACAAATTAATAAAATGAAAATATAGGGTACATATAAAGATTAGAGATTTAGATTAGAGCATTAAAGATTAAAACTTAGATCAGAATGTCCTGCTAAAACTTCTGTAAGTAATAAATTTCTGATAAGAATGAGTACTTTTCCTAATAATCAAAATAATTCAGTGCCAATGCAACCTTTAAATAATCAATTGTTATAAATAAAAATGAAATAAATAAATAGTTACAGCAATACAAACTATGGAAAAGATTTTGTACACAATTTCTGTGAAGAACATAATTGGTAAAAAGAATAAGAGAGACATATTTTAGTGATGTTTCCGTGGGTATTAATTGAATACTAAATGTTTTGAGTAGCTACTATAGTTAAAAATCATTTGATCAAGTGATATTCCTATTTTAATTTTTATTAAAATAATTATTCTTTAAATTATTAAATTATTATTATTATTATTGAACTCTATTAATAATAATATAAACTCATCATTTCATTTTTGAATTTATATAACAGAACTTGGTGCATTAAACTGAAATTCTCATTACTGGAAATACTGTAATAATTTAGATTTCAATCAAATTTATTATTTTCATTGCGATAGTCCTTCTCCGTTTTCCTTACTTTTCATGGAAATTTGAAAAGAAATATTAAAATTCTAATTCCTATTCGAAAGAGATTCTGTTATTTCGATTTCCATGTTTTTAGTTAGCGGTTTCTAATTAATTTTATTATGTTAAATTTATATCTGTAAAAGAAGATTCTTTTATGGTTTTAGACGATGCACTATTAGATACCTGTAACGTTATAAAAACTTATTTTAGCATTGAAATTAATAGAAATGAGTTGCGCCGACGTCAAAACGACATAATAAAGAGGTTTCGTTCTATAATAAAAATTGTCGTCTTCGATGATCAGTCTATTAATAGGATCAATGTAATCATGTCAAGCAACTTTAATGAACTGTATCTTATCTCGGCAAAAAAAAAAGAAAAAAAATGTTATTTGTAATTTGAACGATAAACATATTTATAGAATATAAATATATACATATTTGAACTATATATAGATATTGCTAGGGCATTTTGATGTATTAACAATAACTGCAAATTGATAAGCAAATTGGCGAAATTGGTTTAAATGTTAAAGCTTGGAGCTCTGCCAAAATTTTATTTTGCAATGTCTTTCTAAACTCTAGAATAGTGGAGAAGAAACAGGTGGCTTTTGATATATCTACAGGTTATGACCTTTCTTGTGAAATAAGAATTTTAGAAATTGGTACTATGGTTGCGACTGGGTAACTTTGTCGCAGTTTTTCCCCATAGAGAATGTATAGTGAAGCTGAAATTTCTCTCAAAACCGAAGGGTGGAGGTGGACAGGCCCATTTATGACGTATCTAGGAGTCAAGACTAATATGGAATAAAAAAAAAATTTAAATCAATATAGTAAATGCGGTTATATCTGGAGAAGTCTGTCGTTGTTTTCTCATAGAGAATGAATAATGAAGTTGTGTTTTTATGATTTCTCTTAAAAATGTGGTGAGTGGAAGCATGGAACCATTCATGACTCATCTATTTTCATAACAGACAAAAAATATCGAAATTGGAACCACGATTTTGGATGGGGGACTGGTACTACGATTTTCCTTATTATTTTAAATATATATAGATATTTAGCATTTTGAAAATGACATGAAAAATACAAAAACATCCGTGTAGAAAAGTTGAATCGTTGAGTGAATTCCAAGTTAAAATATGTTTTCAACCGCATAAAAAGTCAAGGGACAGCAAATTATTATTTTTTTTTACCTACTCTTTTGGAGTAATGGCGAATTTTCATGTAAAACACAATTGCAGTGAATCCCTTTTTAAAAGAAAAATCTAAAGAAGTCTTGACAGTTGTTGAAATATTCTGCACTTTTGGATATATTGCACGCATTTTATTAGATACAATTTTACTATATTCACGTTTAGAGTTTAAAAACAAGTCTAAATTTAAATATATAATGATTTTCTTGTTTATTTTGAAATTATTTACATTTATATCTGTAAAAAATTACAGTTTGTTGAACATCCTAAATATTCTGGTGACAATACTTCTCCGTAAAATATGATACATTTTCTGCTTTCCGTTTTCACTTCTGAAACATTCATACATTAAAGCATAACATTTTTCGAATTTATACTGATTTTTAGTTTTTCTTTATTATTTTTATATAATGCTACTATATTTGCAATGACATTTTCTTTCGGCAACAGCAATGTTTGGAGATGAAGAGCCTCTGAGTTCAAGCACTCCCTTAATATAACGCACATCGACATTATTGTATTTTCAACTAGTATTTTATGCAAATTTTAAACAGATCAATTGGGACAGCTTGGTCTATAACAATAGAATTTTTGAGCTTTAATTGGATAAAACTACAAAAAATGATACTCTGATAGATGTAAGTGTTTTTCTTTTCAAGCAAAACGAGTCTATTAAACAAAATGTTTACAATTCCGTGTACTTTTAGTATCTTTCATTCCATCAAAGATTTTTCTTGTCTTTTTGTTCGAGCGATGACTTAAAATGTTAAACAATTCTACGGCCGTTCCACTCACTCAGGACGTTATCGAATTACTGTTTATTTTGCTGAGACGAAAATAGTTTTTTAAAGACAGCTTCCGATTTAGTCGTTGTTTTGATTTATGTTTTTCCTTTCTATTAAACGATTAATCCTCTTCCTTTCTCCATTCAGTAAATTGCAGATATGTCGTAAATTTAACTATTAATTTGTCTTTTCGGTGTAAAATTATACATTTTTTTTAGCTTATCCCTATTTTTGCTCAGTTATCTACAGATATACTTATTGACATTTTTAGCTTTCGATAGGAAGGAAGAATGATACGCTTGTTGACAGTTTTCAGGAAGAGAAAGTGATAAATCAGAAAGGAAATGAATTAAATAAAACAGAAAAAAAACGCCATAACTTATTCTAGATTTGAATAAAGACCTAATAATATTGATTTATAATTGAATTATGAATTATGAATACAAAATGTGTAATATTAAGTATTAATAGATAAAAAAAGTCAAAGAGTTTTATAAAAGCGATCATTCCGAAATGTATTACATTTCTGAGAAAGTGATGTAATATATTTCAAAACTGAAAGCAATACGATAAAACATGAATAGCACTCAAATATATCAAAGATAAATAAAATATGAGCAATATGTGTACCCTTTGTTTTGGTCATTCTTTACAAAGTCGAACGATATCATTTCTTTTCAGAACTTTTATCATCATCAAATAAACGGAAATCCCATGGGGGAAATTCCAAGCATGTTTTAAAACACTTTCATTTCCTTCGATTCACTACTTTGATTCATTACTCTGGAAATGAATCAAAGAAGCAATTATCTGAAAAATCACGGTTCCTTTTGGGTTGAATTTTGTATTAACTTTCGCACAACATTCGTTATTTTTATATTTACATATATTCAAATGAGCATCAAGTCATTTACTTTTCTTATTTATATGTGATAAAAATAATAATGTGATTTAAATAGTCGAATGTGATTTATATGCGAGTGTCATTGAAAGAAAAAAGCTATATTATTTTATAACAATTTTTAATTGAATTATGTTGCTTTCAAAACGCTAATAATTAATAAATAAATTCTGAAAAATTTTATAAAAGCCAATTTTTATTTGTAATATGATTTGAATTTTTATTTTTTATTTGTAAGATAAATTCAAAAAAGATGAAAAAATAATATTCCTTTATTAATATTATTTTTTCCTTGCGTTTTTGCTTTTAATATGAAACTTGTAGATCGTTAGAAAAAAATTGCACATTCTGTTAGTGCGTACTTTTAAGCATTTTAGTATTGAAAATAGAAGTAATAAACATTTCAGTGGAGGAAGAAGTCCAACTATCAAAGAAAATATAAAAATAAATAATTTTCATTATGAAAAAAACTCCATCTTATCGATCTGTAAATATTTCAGTAAAGGGGTATGGCATTAGCAACACATGCACGTGCATTCGCTTACAAACACTCATGGACAACTGATCAAGGTCCTTCTTCCATTTTCTTATACCACTATAAAACAAATGATACAATTTAACCGTGAAAGCTTTCTGGGAAGGAGACGCATAAAAGTGTATTAAATAAAATTTAAATACATTTTATATGTCAAGATTTTATAAGTATATATAAGACTAGGTAATATAATATTATAATTTATAACGGCGACTGTCAATATTGGATAATAAGGAAAAAAAGAGGTAACAATTTTTTCTAATGTACTATATATACTGTTTTTTTATTATGTACTGAGTAAAACTAACTAATCATCCATGTTTATCTTGGTGAAAAATACTAACAAAAATAATATAAAATCAAAACAGGTTGTTAGAAAGTTTATTTTAATAAGTCGCTTCTTTGCCTATCGCTGTTTCTAAATTTCAGTTAGGAGGCAGCTTCAAAAATATTTAATCCATTCCTACTGGGTCATTTTAGCATCATCCATTTCAATCTTTGTTTTATCTTGTTATTGTTTAAGAGCTAGACTGTTGCATTGTCGTTGCTTTTCACTACTCATCAACATTAATTTTGAGATATTAATTTTCATTTTGCATACAGATTAATAATCCATAAACAATAACTTTTTTCCTTTAAGTCACTATACTAAAACAGTCGCAAAGAAAAAGTAAATTAAATTCTGATTGTTTAAAATGACAAAATGTTCATAAAAATTTAACGGAAGTTTAACTACGACATTCAACACCTCTCGAGTCTTATCGCTTTTAAGTTCCCAGAGATAGCCGATGTGCATTGGATTATTGGCGTTATTGAACTGAAGGATTCTTAACTTCCAGATATTACTATTGCTAGAAAAAAGTAACATTGCAGATATGATTACTTAATAAATATGAAAAGTTTGCATAAAAAATAACTGTTCGTTCACCTGCACGTTTTGTGCACTTCATTTTGACCGTAATTATAAATAACGTAACAAATATTTACCTAATGATAACAGAAGCTAAAAACTAGTTTTTTTCGATTTGTTATTTTTAATAAATAAATAATCCACTGTTGAAATGATCCAAGATTAGATAACTAGATTTTACTATTCTAATTTTGTTTTCTTATGTATGACAATCATGGAGCATGAAATACATACCTGAATAATAAAAGAAGATTGTTAAGTTGCATGTAAAATGAAAATTAATGTTACAAATCACAGAAATGTGAGAAAAAGCAACTGCCGTTTTAGAGTATTTTACATTTTGCATGCAATGTATGTTAGTTACTAGTAGAAAAAAAATTATCTAAATAAAAATTCTCATTTCTATTTCACATTCTAAGGAAAAAAATAGAATTTAGTTTCCAGGAAATCAATATTATTTTGTCCACATGTTATTTTATTTCTTATCAAATCATATATAATTTTTCTTCTTAAGCTTTGAATTAATACTGATCGGTCTGAACTCGGTCTAAATGATGTCTCGCAGAAAAATTTCTTTGCAGAAAAACATAGTTTTTTGGATATTCCGAAGTAATTTTATACCAAATTTGTAACAAGATAAGATTATTTATTCAAAAAAAAAGTGCACACTGCTGCAAACTACTTCTCAGAACTTTTTATCCTTTTCTCGTCACTTTCTCATCTTTTCAAAAAATAGTAAAGGATAATTTGAGCAAATATAAAGTGTGTTTTTATAATTACGTTCTTCTATTCAACCTTTCGACGAAAAGAAGAGTCACGAGTAATTAAATTCATAGTCTTTTAATATGTTTTGATGTTTGTTAAATATGTTTTGATGATAAATTTCTGCAGCAAATTCTTCAATTTTTTTCTCTGTCTTACTATTACCTTCATGGGATGCGTGACTGCAAAAATGACTGTTACTGTAAACTATTTTATAAGAAATTAATTTTATTATACTGTTTAGAAAAGCTTTCATTTTTATATTTCTTTTGTATAATTATATTGTTTTAAAATTAAAATCACTGCGTTCCAAATGCAGTTTCTTCTCTTTATTTCTTCTTTGTATTTTAAATAAAGAATAAATAAATAATCATTTTTGCATGAAATAAATGTGCCTTTTTTTATAAATATAATCTAATCAAACGCAATAATGATTTGTCTTCAAATAAACTTCAGAATTTGGAATTATTAGATTATACAAATTTGATTTTATGTTACTTTTTAATACATTTATATTGAATACAATTGCTTAATGACAGAGAATCATCAGTTGATAGTTAACCATTCGGAAATATAAAAATTCAATTTTTACTTTGATTGATTGATTGATTTCTTTTCTGTCGCATGGGCCAATATTGTCCGAACTCTGCCAAACTCATGTTAACTTAAAATACAAAAGAATTACTCATTAAAAACAGTAAGGAAGTTTTACTTTGAAGCTATATATGTATTTACATGACCTCGAATAAAATCTTGCCATTAGTAAAACATTTAATGTCAAAAAATACGTATGTACAAGAAAGGAAAGAAAAAAAATCGTTCGAAAACCATTATGCAATCAATATTCTCTATGTCATATTTGTTACTTAGTAAAGAAATTTGCTGTTTTATGTATTTTTTATCGCAGACAGTGATTGTTTGCTAGAAACATAGTTTAAAATATGATGATGACTCGACGGAATTAATAATATTACCATCTTTCCTTCTTTAAAATATTAAAGATTTACGTCAGTTTTCATCCATTTCGTTTGAATCTATGAATTTCAAATTTTTATCAAAAATAAAGTTTTAAATATTAAAAAAATTAGAAAGAGAAAAGAAAATTATTGATTAATAGTAGCAATTTCATCCATTCAAAATAAAATCTTCGTTTCGGATTTGTTTGCCATATATTTTTAAATTTAGAAGACTCAATTTTATTGTATTACGCGAATATTTACTAAGAAATTTACTCTTTTTTTTTTTATCTGGACTTTCATATTATTGTATTTGGACTTTCATATTGAAGTCTCTTGGAGTTTTATTCTGTAATACGCCATACTTCTTAGTCCATTTTTGTCCATAGGAGTTTAATTCTGTAAACTTCGTACTTATTCATCCATTATTGTACCTAGGAGTATAATTCTGTAATACGTCATACTTATTCATCCGTTATTGTTCCTAGGAGTTTTATTCTGTAATACGTCGCTATTTTTAATCCATTATTGTAATTTTAGAGTCAGCTGCGTTTTAGACTCGCCAATATTAGAAAATTATCTAATATATAAAATTCTCGTGTCACAGTTTTCGTTGCCATACTCCTCCGTAACGGCTTGACCGATTTTGATGAAATTTTTTGTGCTTATCCGGTATCTATGAGAATCGGCCAACATCTATTTTTCATCCCCCTAAATGTTAGGGGTAGTCCATTATTAATTAAAAACTAACTTTCCCGCCAAAAAAATCTTTCATTTTTCCCAACGCCAACTTTTCCGCCAAAAAAATCTTCCATTTTCCCCATCGCCAAATAAGTAAGGCATCAGTTGTTTTTTTCTCCCAACAGTAATTAGGCTAGGGTTAACATTTTTCGACGGATTATTTCAAACGATTCTGTTTATTTTCTTAATGTTTTATGCATTTAAAATTAAACATTGTTAATTAATCCATGTTTCACATTCATTCTGAAGTACTTTTGAATTAAAATAACACAGAATAAAGGAAATTAAAAATGTCTAATCTGCATAGCGTTACCCCAACTGGCGTAGAAAAATTTACGCATTTGCGTTGACGTAACTGGCGAAGAAAATCCACGCATGCGCATTGTTCTGATTGTTGGCATGACAACCAACGGACGATTTAAATTATTTTTAGGTTAGTTGCATGCTTTTGTAAGTAAAATGTATTTATGTTAGTTATATATTTTTTGTATATGCTTATAGTTTTAAGTACATCGTTTTTTAAGTAGATTTTTTTAAACCTGTTTTCGACCGATTATTTTAAACGATTCATTTTATTTTCTTAGTGTTTGATGCATTTAAAATTAAACATTGTTAATGAATCGATCTGTTCATGATGAATCTGAGAAATTTTTGTTGACAAATTCTTGAGATATTACATAAATTAAGAAAGATATTCTTTAGTGACCATAAAGTTTAAACGCGCAGTGACTCTATTATCAGTAATCATATTATTAAAAAAATGCTTTGTTTCAGTAAAAAATATTATATTAATTGCAGATTAATCATTTACACTGTAATTTAAAGCATAATTTCTACGAGGGGTAACAGAAAATTAGAGAGATATATATCACGCAATAACTGAAGGCCTTTATAATATTATGAGTGAATTATATGACTATCAAAATTTGAAGTTTTAAAATATTTTGCTGAAGAATCTATTAAAGTTGGAATTGCGTAAAATGTTTAATGGTACGACCGAAGTTTTATCCCCTGCTTGGCGAAATTTTTAAAAATCGCAAACAACGGCCTTGCGAAATGTTCAAAAGCAAAGAAGCAGATGTTCAATTATAGTGCATAATAAAGATTGCCAGCTTTGGTGCGTTATCGCAACTTGGCGAAGAAGGGGGTTAAACTCCGGTTAAACCTATTTAATTATTAAAATTTAAACGAACATTAAGATTGGCGAACCGGCTGGTCGCCAAAGGCGGCTAGTAATCTATATAAGGCTTTTGTTTGGAAGTTAAGTGGCTTCTTTTTACGCAGATAATCTTTCCGATAAAAGAATATATTCCTTCCATGTTGAGTGAGCTGAATGGTCGCCGTGATAAATAAATCTTTCGGACGCTGATTTCAAAAATTTCGGGAAGCATGGATTTTAGCAAAACTTCCTAGTTCAGAAGTCAACCGCAGAGGTCAAACACATGGAAATGACGAATTTATCACTTGGCAGGGTTCAGTGTGTCGCTGATTCACATTGTGTGCTTATCGTTAAACGTGATCATGTAATTTGACTTGGTTTGAACTTTCCCAGTTGTGTAGAAAATCCCTTGTAAAGTGTTGAATAGGTAGAAGAGAACTTTCTTGAGTAAATACATCGATGAAATATTTTATCCAGTTTTATCTGCTTTTGTTTACAAATACACAAGATTTCATTTGTTGTTTTTTTAAATTCTCTCTGCTCATTTTCTCCTCTGGCAATCTCAAAAATTATTTTATTTAGTAATTTTTCTAATGGTATCTAATGAAATATTTTCTATCAAACTGCACGAAAATCATTTTAAGGGCCGTTTAGAATTATAATCATTTCTTTTACTTGCGTAGATAAGTAAATGATGATATCACGCATAAAATCGTAACGAATATGTTTTCTTCCGTTGTTGCTTGAAGATTGATTGAATGCGTGTTAACAATTGAAGCTGCGTTTTCATTCGTCTAATAGCGCAACATCGGGCTTCTTCGTACTTAACTGACAGATATTTCTATGGAATTCTGAAGAAAGACTCTTCTGTGATTTTAGAATGGTGATAACCGCTAACTCACAAATAATCTTATTTTAATATTTTCACAAGAATCATTCATCAAATGTTCTTTCTTTTTGCAATTGTCTGTTTGCAATATGGATTAAAATCCTGTCTGTCATAGGCATGTATGGTAAAACAACTTTTAGGAGTTTCTCATTTGTACGTAGTTTACATTTGCATGTCGTTTCATCATTGTCTCACTTTATTTGTAATCATTGTGATCATAAAATACTTTGTTTATAAGATGCAAAACACTTTATATATTACTATCCGCCGTAAGCGACCAACTTGTATGCCTAGATTATTGACTTTTAAGGCCACAAATGATTAATATGGAATGCATTTTTTAATTCACCTTGTTATTTGATACTACTGGAAAACACGAATTCAATTGAATCAGTTTATTGCAAATTTTTTAAAAAATGTATTTTTACGAAATAAAAGCAGAAGTGTAAATCATACTACGGAGTTAATGATTGGTAAAAGTATGTCAATCAATGTTTTGATGGGCGAATTTTAATCCGAAATAATATTTAAAAACATTGAATATTAAATTGAATTAAACAATATTATTAAAGTTAAGAGATAAATTTTACCGAAATGAAATTGAGTTCATTAAAAAAGTAATTTTTTAAATCTTAAAATGATAAGAAGACCATTTTTCTAAGATAATTATTTTTGAATATATGAACATCAATTTCCGATTATCCATTTAGGCAAGTTTAAGCCGATTTTTGTGCTCGATTAAATTTTCTGTTTTAAGCTTATTTCTTTTATATCTTCATTCCTCTGCCATGGAAAACCTCTCCATTACATTTTACTGCTCCATTAATTAACTAAGCGAAGCGCTCAATGCAATGCAACTGTAAATATATTAAATGAAGCTGTCTGAAATTCGTAGGACGAATTGTTTACATTTGATTATTGCCATTTCTATACCATGTATGTTAGTGTTTGATATATATATATATAGAGAGAGAGAGATTTCCTCCTTTCTGGAATTCGGAAATGTTCTACGGCAGATATTATGTTTCTGTTCCTGTTAAAAAGGGATTTTTTCCTAGAAAAAAGAAGGAGGAGACGCGATAACATCCTTTTCCTTTCCTGTTATTTATTTAATCTAAACGGTTCTGAAAAAGTATGTGAAGCAATGTTTAACCCTCCTTTACAGATGCATGAATGCTACAGAAAGATTTCGAATTTATTTTGACAAAACACTAGAAAAAAAGCAGTAAACTTAATTTGATCAAAATAATCATAAACATTTAACACGTTAGATGAATATTAAAGTTATTTTTTATTATTATTATAGACCTTTCTGCGCGCATATAAACCGTTTAAAATAACGAATGTAAATCTAGTACTTAAGATGTACAATACAGGTATTTTTTTTTTCATTTAAGTGATAAATGTTTAATTTTAAAATTCACATATTGTTTTCAATATTATATAATAATATACTAGTTCTGTTTTGAAAACATTATAATTATTACTTTTAAATAAATTTCCAAGAATATCATTTAATTTGTAATAATCTGTTTTTTAAATTTCGATTACGTTTTTTCCTCTTTACATCTTTTTATTTAGACCTTTGAGAGACGTATAAACACTGCTAGATAACATTTATAGGCTAGGGTTGGGTTATCAAATAGGCAAAGTAGGCAGTTGCCTAGATAGTCTCATAGCATTGAGGGCCTCCGATATTTCGATATATTCTTTTAAGATGTTTTCTCGTTCTATTAATTTCATGCTTTCAGTTAAGGGGCCCCATATCCTCAAACTATTTCAAATTCAAATCAAGTATCGAATAAAGCCTGAAACATTATTATAATAATCCTATTTAATTATCTTTACAAATTTTGTGTAGAATAAAAACGTTTAGAAAATATATTGCTTTACATTAAAAAAAAGCTCTGATTCTATAATTAAACAGCATTTAGATTACACTCGATTTTTTTTTTACTATTTTTTAAATTGTTTTAGATTTCAGTCTTGAATTATATGGGAATTACTGAAACCAGCTCTCTCGAAAGAAAATGATTTGTTGATTTAACGGAATCTTCTGCATAAAACTGCTGACACAAATAATAAAAATCACTAACAAATATCTCCTGTACGAAGTTAGACATTCAGAAAATGGAGTTTTCGAAGATGTCTTACCTAAGGGCCTCTAGAGAATTTAATATGAATCTTCAATCTCAAAATGCATCTTAGATGCATGGATTTTATCGTAATATCTTTACACTCAAATTGTTTATCATTGTCATACTTTGAAGCAAATAGCTCAATTTGAAGAATTAATATTTCAAAATGCAACTGTCACTATGCGATGAACATAAGCACGAAATATGTTCATAATTGTGAAAAAACATGTCAAAATCGCGGAGAAGAAGACTTCTCATGGATCTTATTTATTTGTTGTATTAATGCGTAACATTTTATGGATTAAAAAAAAGGCTAAGATATTTTTCAAAAAGGAAAGGACGCTGATTTTGATTTCGAAAACCAGAGCGAATTTTCATGGCAATGTTTAAATTATCGCAATCCTTTTAGTTTCATAATTGCGCACAGTTAGTAAATTACAATGTAGAAACGGTGAAAGCTCAAGTAATTGAAAAATATTTCAGGTCAATACAATATAATATTTAGAACAAAACAGTATTTAGAAACAAAGTAATATAGTTGCTAAATCCATTTCATGTAACTCCTACATTTTACATGAGCAGATTGGATCTTATGAAACAAGGGCTGTGCTATAAAAATAATTATTAAAAACTGATAGAAGTTAGGAATGATTCGTGAATACCTGACGAATCACTAAAGCGATGGAAAGTTTGTTTTTTAATCTACAAAAATGATTTACATTAAGCCTATGCTACTAAAGATCTAAATATACTTTAAAAAAATATCTTAATTGTACTTTTTTTTTTGTTTCTTGCTTTTCATCCAAAATAAATAAATTTCTAGGAAGTTACCATCCTTTCGAGAAACGGTGTTTTCTGGAAAAAAAGTATTCTTAAAAATAGATGTAAAGGGGTAGTTTTATAACTTGTGCCAAATCAGAAAATTGAAGGGGGGAGGGGAAGTATATACATACATGAATAAGGATGACGAAACTTCTATTTTTATCGATGACGAAATACGGATTTATGCTGAAGTAAAAGGCACTTGATTCAATATCATGTATTTTATTTTTCGATAATTTTGTTTGATACGCAGTCGTGCTTTTAATACAACGCTCTTGTTATCCGTGTGTTAAAAGATATTTTAAGTGATGGTTACTAAATTTGATATCGCATGCCTCAATAAAACTTTTTTTTTCAATATACGCAATCACATATTCATATTCGTTCATTAAAAAGAATAGCATCGAAAGTACTCTTACTCATAAGTTTACGGTAAAGCATCTGTGTTCCAAAACGTAAATTCATTTGGATCATTTCCAGAAACAGAATTCGTTATCACTTAAGATTCTGACAGGAAGTTACAGCAGTAGAGGAAACTAATCATTTCCTCAAATCTTGAGACAATTGAAACATTGTTGGTTAAAACCATTTTTATTTGGACTTAGTTCATATATTGTAATGGAATGGGCTAACATTCCGATTTTTTTAAAACTATTATAATTACTTTCTCGTATGTGAAGTATAGTTTAGTTTAGTTATATTAACGTCCCGTTTAAAAGCAACACTAGGGCTATTTTGGGACGGACCTCGTAATTTTGAACCGCGGTCAGATGACGAGGACGACACCTGAGCTGTCACCCCCCCCCCCTCCACACCACGCCACACCAGCGGGAGGACGTTTGGCCAGGACGTTTAACGCGCACCAGGCCCGCTTACACGACGGTTCTTTGTTGGAATCGGGTCTCGAACCTGAAACCCTCCGGTTCCAAAACCGAGACCAGGCCACCGCGGCCCATGTGAAGAAGAGAAAAAGTATTGTAATCGTCAAAAATTTCGGAACTCCAGATTGTGACGAATTTCCACGTTTCAAACCTCCCTGAGTCCTAGAAACATATTTTTGTATGTGTATTAACGCGATAATACAAAAGTGCTTTGAGCTATACAGATGAAATTTAGCATATGGACCAATTTGTAGATTTCTATCAAAATTAGAACGGAATTCATTTACAAGGAGTTTGTCTGTCTAGTTGTTCGAGCGAAGTCGATAAATGAACTTGATAATTGCAAATGCAAAGAGTTAGATAGATCAAATTTGATATTCAGGCTTAGCATCTAAAATATGGATTCCTATCAAATTTTGAATCAAATCTGTCGAATGGTTGATTGTTTGTTGGTCTGTACTTTCGGATGCATGCAAACTCAATAATTCATAAATGCCAGACTTAATTCAATGAATTTGGTGTGTAATCTTGTGACTGCAACTGTAGTTCCGCGTCAAATTTTAGTATCAATCGAATTGCTGAATTTATGGAAAATATATATTCTTCCATAAATTCAGCAAAAGACTAGATTTAAGCCAAATATTTATACTTCATAACTAACATTCAGTAATACCATGCAAAATATTCGCTAAATTACCCAAGGATCCACAATTTTATCAGGGAGGAGGAGGAATTTAAAAAAAAATTTATTGGAGAATATGCGAGAAAGTTTTGGGAAGACTACCTCTGCTGTGTTGTTGAATATGATTTGGAGGATTCCGAAGTAAACTTTCTACTTTTCACTCTTTTGTAGGTTTGAACTTTTTTCTTGAAAGTGTCATAGATAAGAATACATTCAATTTCTTGCATATTTTAATTTGATACTTGATGGTATATAATATATAAATTGATATACGATAATGACACATTATTATATAAAATAACTTGAGTTAAGGAAATAGGAACTCGACCAGTTAAGAAATTTGACCTCATTAAAAACATTTCTTAAACCAACAACTATTTTCGATACATTTTGATACTTATTGCGACTTCGATATTTGGAGCCCATTGAAGTATAGTGTGTGGTTGGGATCAACATTTTACACAATGGAGTTTCTCATCAAAATGGTAGCCAAATAAGCAAGCTACATGACTGCACTGACAACCTTCACTTTGATTGCTGACGTAATTGCTAGTGTTTTTGGTAATTGAGTTTTATTTGATAATAATTATTTAAAATTTCGTTTTAAATAATTATGTAAAGAAAAATTCTTTTTACGATGGTGATTCCAAATAATGCTCGTGCAGTTAAATTTTATTTTTATTTTGTGAGAAATAAATTGTTGAAAAATATGGTTAAAATATTTTTTTTAAATTCATTAAAAATAAAAACTTTATTTATCGGTTGAAACATTGGTATCATTGAAGAGATAATTTGTCGAACTTTAAGATGGTGTAAAAACCATTTTTGCGCCGTAATTTTTTTTAGAAGTTATCGTAGAAAGATACCAATATTTCACTTAAATTTGGAATAATGAAAATTCTAATTGAAATTTTTAAAAAATCGCCCCAAGGTGCATATTATTACCCTCCGAAGTATGTATGAGCCAAGTTTGGTAGCTTTAGGTCAAACGGTCTGGCCTGTAAAGCACCAAAGCACACATTCATCTTTATTAAAGATAAAGATATAGTTCTTAGATCTTTTACATCTTTTTTTTGTTTTTTGACTTAAAATGAATTCCAAAAAGTAACGCTAAAGAAATGATAAAAAGCTTTTTCCCTTTCGTGATCTTTTGCACGTCAAATAGAATTTTAAATAACTGAAATACATTTGCTAAAACGGGTGTGGCTTACATTCCTCGAAACTTTTTCCAGTAAGGCCCGACAAAACCGTTAGTGAATAAAAATTTACGATGGGTGTGGCCTCCGATATCATGTCGTGCATATAAGAGAAAGGCATTTCTGCATATGTGAAAGCTTACTCTTTCAAATTTACTTTGGTTTAAATATTTCTCGAAGGAAAGAGTGGTTCAAAACATTTGTATTCTTTATCTCCCCTATTTCAACAGTTATCTTCTTTTTCAGTTCTGGTGGGAATTCAAGGAAGATGTATTGAAACTGTTGCCTTTTCTTGAATGAAATTCGTAATGCTCCTTTTAAATTAATAGACCGTCTGCAGTGATGAATTTAGTATTTTATGGCCTTAGTTATGCAGTACACAAAATAAGATTTCTTTTTTGATAAGATGGTTGATTCATTTTCACATTGCAGCACATTTTTAAAAAGTAAAAGATTTATTTAAAGCAGGTATTTTTTTTTATTTTATTGACCTTGACTTTTTATTGATTTTTGATTTTATTGGCTTTATTATTAACTTTATGAATATGTTTTGGTTTTTATCTATTTATAACAACTCAGAACTACCAAACATCCACTTTTAAACACATTATTATTGAAGCAGAAGTATAATGTCAGAAACATTTTTATAATTAAGGGGATAAAATGAGATGTATAGGATTCTTACTAATTATACTTGATAAAGTTTTAATATTATCTTAATATTTTATCATTCATAGAATAGCATGCTATGTATATCATATAAGTTCAGATGACGATTCTGACATACATGAAAGAGATTTGCAATATATTTTTTATCCTTCTTTCCATTTTAAATTGTCTGAAGTCAACATTAAAAATAAATATTTCGCATCCGGATTCCAGATTATTATGTCTCTAATAATCTCTACCTTTAACCGAAATGTGCCATTTCTCAAATTTACAAGCAAAAATTAACTTGATTGCAGCAGATTTATCTTAGAACAGCATCTAGTATATTTACCAATTATTTAATTATTTTTCAAATACTTAATCAATCATTTCTCCCCTCTCCCAATCCTCCAATTATCCATTCCATACCAATGATAGGGCATTTGATCTCAATAGATTTAATGTACACCTACGTGGTGGATTTTCGATAAAATGGGATTCAATTTCAATTCTTCATTCCCGAAAGAATAACTCTACTACGAGGCCATTTAAGAGCGTCGTAAAAGCGAGGGACCATTATATTTCCATTTTCTAGCTCCAAGTGATCATCAGTGACTTAGTAAATGTAAACGCCGCTCCTAGAATGATAACATTTTTTCGTCTCCTCTTCAAAATTGGCTTTAAAAATGATATAAATGCACTGAAGGTTTGTCTTAAAGGTGCCTTCACTAAGTTTGAGGCTCGAAGTATCTATACCCCCCCCTCACCCCCATCTTTCTCTGTCGCTATGTCACCGAGATCGGTCAGAGCCGCTCTAAAAAAAGAGTTTGCAAAGAGTCTGTAGGCTAAAAAATTTTTTTGGTAAATTGTCGTAGCACAGCTGCCACTTCAAATTAATCCGAAAATTTTAATTTAAAACCGAACTGCTTCTTTTTATATCAATTTCGATTTGTCAGATATGTTTTTTGAAATCTTCGTTTTTAGAATTTAATAAAATTAAAATTAAAAAAATGATTTTTGCTCATTGTTTAAAATTTAATAAAAACTTAGTCCAAATCAGTTCCACATCTTAACTAAAAATTGATAAAGTTGCTAAAACTGCACTTCTATTAGAGTACATTCAACTTGCTCTGACGATATTAAATAAATAAGCAATTTAGATATTATGTTAGATAAATACATAATCAAAATCGCATTTTTACTTTATCGTATCTTCTTCTGTAGCCGAGTTTATATTTATTATTTAAAATTTTTTTAATTAATTATTAGAATTGTAACCTAAAGAAAATAATTAAAAAGATATACATTTCACAGATAATATATAAGTTAGATATGGGGAACAAATTAATTAATCATTAAATTCCAAAATAATGTTAATTTTTAAAAAGTAGCTTCTAATCACTGAAAGAATAAAATTCATAATACAATTTGATATCTGTAGCTGCAAAATTTCTTGGTAAATGCATTCATTTTAATTTTAATATATGATTGAAAACAAGATGTTACATTAATAATTATATTTTTCACTCTTGTATTTTCCTAGAAGACAGGCTTTTGATGGAGGCTGTCTCCATCTGTCTGCCCATGTGTTTTGTTTCATTCAAAAACTCGTTTGGTGCCGCTGTTTATATATATCGCAGAATATTTACGAACCTGCCATTTATTTCGAGGTATAATATTTGCGTTATTTTTATCCATGTTTGCCACGACAAAAGATGCCAAAATATTATTCAGATTGAATGGAATCATTGATGTTTCGAAGGCTGTTTAGTAAAACAGCCTACTTGACGTCAAACCTTAATTGTGCTTAAAATGCGACCTTGTGTAAAGTTATTTGGAAATGGGAAAATGTGAATTCAAAACATCACTTAAAAAGATAGTAGAAATAAGGTAAACAACGCATTCCAAAATAATTAGCAAGAGAAATACAGTTACATCTCATATTTTGACTGGGAGATTTAACATCAGGATTAAAACCAAATTTTTAATGATTTCAATTCTTAAAGAAATGGTTTCTGAAAAGCAAATTATTTTTGTTTCTTTCAATCGCACTATCTTATTAACTTATTGATCTTTTTTAACTTTTTGAAGTAAAATCCCCCTTTAACACGTGGGGCCCAAATCAAGCTTAATAAAGTAATAGGTTCATTTGAATTTAGCTTATATGATCCTGCAGAAAATTTCACTGGAAAAAAATTCATAAGCATAAAAGATTTTATCGTAAAAGTTATTAATATTTTTCTATAACAGAACAGAAAAACTAAACTAAACGTAACGTATTTTAAAAACTTGTAATTTATTGTATAAAAAACACTATTAAAAAAATCTTTCATTTTTATTTTAACAGACTTGTAATTTAAAAGTTGAAAAACTTTTTTCTACAAAAATTAATGTTTATTCTTAATAATACAATTTATTTGCGATTTTTGTGCTATTCTATTGGCAAAATATGACAGAAATCAATTATCAATATATATAAGCAAAGGCAGTTGTGCAAAAAAAAAAAAAAATTAAGAATTTCAATCACTTTTTTCAGAAGCTAAAATAAATCTACATATTCATTTTAGTTAAACTTACAATCATGACTGAAATAGCTTTTAATAGAAAAAATTATTTCTTCATCATTTGCAAAATCGGCGCAAAATCGTTACTATTGTATTTCGAGGTTCCTGTTGACGTAAAAGCGTTATCATCACCAATAATAAGAATTTCTAAATATTATACTCGTGTTCATGACATTTTGGAATTTAAACCTTCTCGGATACCCAAACAAACTTGATACAGTTATTTTGACAACACACAGTCCGGCGAAATTAAGATAAGGACAGTTTTATCTTTACATAATGATTAAAAAGGCTTAAGAATATTATGCGGTTTACGCACACTGACGTTCGAAAAAGGTCTGAAAAAATTTCAACACAACAGTTTTGTAAAATCACTTGAAATAATGTCTGTCACTTGTTGCAATAAATTTCGTAAGATTGGAATGAAAATATAATGTTCCCTAGTACTTTCAGACGAGTTCATTTTTAGAACCAGTGTTCGAAAATGAATTTGCCAATAAGTATTATCTTTTAGCACAATGCTCCTAATCTGAAATATCATAGACCCCTCCCCCCCTCACCTTTCACAGAAACACAAGATTTCGTCATCTAGATACGAAGCTCCGGCTTTTTAAATTTACGTTTTATTAAATCTTATATTTATTTATCTATAATAACTATATGAATGTTATATGAATATTCCATTCAATTATTTCAAAGGAAAAGTAATGATTTAAAAAAAGCTACAATAGGGTTATTAAAAATTAAATAATTAAGATTAATAAGAAATAAGTATTGCAAACTAGTAATTAAATAATTTAATTACTAATCACTAATTAATTAATTAATAATTCTAATTTTAATTAAAATAAAACTAAATATTTCAATTCAGTATAAAATATATGTCATGTGCAAAAAAAAAAAATTAAGTGCATTAAACAAATGAGTGATTAGATTTATATAAAAAATAGTTGGGATGCCATTCTTCCTAAAGCTTATAGTTTGAGTTGCTCCTGTACATGTTTTGGAACATGGTTACGATACATTTAGCAAATGAGTTGTAAAAAAACTATAAAGGGAATAAAAGTGTAAAATAATTGACGGATTTATATGTCATGTGCAGAATTAAACATATTAGTTATATTTATAAGCTAAAAATATTGGCTTGCAAAAGCTGGCAATGCCTAAATCAAAAGCATGTTATATAACATACAGTTGTGTATTTATCAGATGTCTATGAGTTATTCCATTGAAATCCGAATTTGTTAAATATGCAAAAAAAATTGAATATATCTGTCTGTACATTTTGAGCAAAATTTAATTTATCTGGAGTATATAGATGTAATATATATAGAAACAACCAAAGATGTAAAATATATATAGATGTAAAAACTAATTGACTGGGTGACAAATGTATATTCAATCCTTCGAAATTTCAATTCATCATTTGTTTCGTCAGATTTTACTGTTTTAACGTTGGACAATGGGCTTATAGATATGACTATTTTTTATGACATGCAAATCGAGCAGTATATCACTTAAGATCCATCTATTAATCAATTAAGTAATTTAAATCATACGCTGCAATAGTTTGCATGTTCAGTTTGGAGATATTTACTTAATGTATTGTTTTCCGTAGTTGATATATTAATAGACTAAATCCTCTAAATTCACTGCTGTAATAGTATAAAAATTCCACTAAGAAACTTCACTTAAGGTGTTAATTGGCTTTTTAAGTCGAAATTAATTTAACGTAAATATCTTCTACAAATGATTCAGAAACAACCAAAGTTGCGACTTTACTTAGCAAAGGAAGTCTGTGAAAGTGACGTTTCTTAGAAAACTAGTAAAAAAATAAAGTTCTGAACTAGTTTATTTCTTTTAGACTAGTTTTAGTCTAGTTTATTTATCTAGAAAACTAGTTCAATATATCATCTAATATAGTAGAGGAAATGCCATTGTGCCAAAAATATGTCTTTTAGCAATTTTGTTTACCCTTTCACTGTGGAGTTTTCCATGAAATTGGAGCTCCACAATAAAAGAGTAAACACTGATGAGTCTAGTATTAATAAAGATAGATTTCTTATAAGAATTTCTCAAATGCTTTGTCTCCACATCCGTACCTTAGAAACCTTTGCAGTCTGGTTTAAGGAATTAAAACTCGGACTCATCAGATAACAAACCTTCATCGCGTTTACCAAGAAAAAATATTACTCATCGCAATTTTGTATTTTAAAAATAGTGACTTCTAGTGACGGTCTAGTGAAAAATAGTGACGCCCCAGTCATTCAGTTATTTTTCCGTATGCCTTCGTGGCGGGTCGGAGGTCAGATGTATGACTTACCCTTGTAAGTCCTTAAAATAAAAGGAACGAAAAATTCGACACGACCAGCAAGAATGTAATTCTCTCGACTTCCTCATTCTATCACACCCAGGACACTAAGTAAGTAAATGGATGAGAGACAGTCTTAAAAGTAAGCAGGTTCTCGCTTTCCCTGGTAGGTATAGGTAGTGTTGTGAAATTGGGTTATCTCCATTCTAATGTAGTAATATCCTGCGGGTGGGGTTGGGCCGTGATTTTGAATACGGCTAGTCTCAGTTGTGGCCCTTAGGACTCTTCGTCTTCCGCTGTCAAAGTCGTCCAGATAATCGATTTCCACTAATTCTTTGCGTTTTTGAGTCATCACTTTCGTGTATAAATAGACAGATCGGCAGGCAGTTTATTTTGTAAGTCCGGCAAGCATAAGAATTCCAGTACCTCAAAAATCGGGATAATTTTTCGCACTCAAAATCAGAATTGTATCGTCTCTTTCATGTGAGCGCAAATTACCTTTAACCTTTACATTTTAAGCTATACGCCCGAAAATGTCTGAATCAGTACTTTGTCGAACGAGGCGATTTGAAGGCACTGAATTTTTTTTTTTTTTTTTTTTAATTGAAGGGAATCAGTAGAATACCTCAAAGTGATTATTGGTTATCTATGATATATTTTTTGTTTCTTCATTACATTTACTGTATTAATTAATCAAAACAGGTAAAGATTTTCAAGATAATCATAATCTGTTTCATATTTTGGCTTTTATTATTATTTTGGAAAGGATTATAATAATATTTTAAGTACATTTTTAATTATTTTTTAAACGAAAAAAATTCATCAAAATTAAGATATTATAAATTTGTTTTAAATACATTTTTTGAGATACAATATGTTACAGAGCTTTCCCATAATTTCTTATCTGCCCTGCGATCCCTTAAATCCATGAGGTAAGGGAAATATTTTTGCAACAGTGCTTCTAATTATAAATCAAAAAACTTTTTGATGTCTACTTTTTAGTGAACAAAGTATTTTTTAAAAGAAATAAAGAAAAAATTGTTTGCAAATATAATTTTTTTATCTTTTAATATGGATGTGAGCATAAAATTTTAATGTGGTTTTGGAGTTATTAAAAACTTGAATTCAAAGCCATTATCTTTTGTTTGCATTATTTTTCCAATCTAATCATTAAAAAAACTGCCTTTTTGCATTTTAATTCATCACTTGAACTTCAACTTAGAAATGAAAAAAATCATCTATTAAAGTTATTCTTGAAGAAAGAAAGACAAGCCATATTCAGGGCATTTAATTGCAGAAATAAATCGTTTTTAAGCGACGGACAGTGCAATTGCTACTTATTACAGTTCTGTATCCAGCAGTCTTAATTATAATATATGCATCCACCTCATATTCATCAGACTTTCAAAAGTCAAGGCTAGTGTGACGGTGAATGGAATGCAGATCATCGTCCTTCGGGTCACACTCATAAAAAATAAAGTCTTTTTTACCATGTAATTATTGAGATGCATATCAAGGTCGTTTAAAAAAAAAATTGCCCGACGGATTTCAAGCGAATAGTTTTTAAAATATCGCTTGCTCAACTGTAGCTAAAACTTCATAAGAGAATTGAGTCGATCTCATTCTTAAGTTCCTTTCAACGTGAAAAGATTGCGGCAATAAATGACTTTTAATATTATTTAATGACGAAAATTGCCATGAACTACTGAAAGGAAATTTCTTAAATTTGATAAGCTTTTTTTCTAATGAAATTAAACTATTTCACTACAAAAAAAATCATAGACAAATTTGAAATCATTTTCTATGTTAATTTTTCTCTACTAATAAAAATGTATGTTGACGCATTACAGACCTGATTATTTGACCTAGAGTTCCTAAAATTGTCACTTTAGAAGATGGAAATGTACACCTTGAAAGAATATTTTGGAATTTTAATTAAATAAAAATTTAGCGAAATTATGACGTTCTTTCGCGATAACTTCAGTAAATTTTACAGCACAAAAATAATTTTTTATATAATCTTAAAATTAAAAATAATATTTTTTTAATAAAAAAATAATATTTTTGAAAAAGGAAAAGAGAGAGCCAAAGTATTATGTGGCAGATATAATCTTTTTCAATAGTTTTTTTTTTAACTAATTATTGGTAAAAAGGGAAATAGTGTACTTGGTGGGTAAAAACATGCAACTAAAAGGATTTTTTTTTTCTTTTTGAAATTTTAATTAAAAATTCAGCGATATTTTGGAATTTTTCCTCAATAACTTCCAACATTATCATTGCGGACAAATGATTTGTATAACTTTTATAATTTTTTAAAATTATATCTTTAATATAATCTTTAGATAATTATAATTTCGATATAACACATTTTTTTTTTTTAATTCTTGCAATTTTTAAAAATATTTTTGATATAATTTCAACAATAATGTACATTTTTGCTAAGAAATTAAAACCCCTTTTATTATTCCCTTAAATATTTAACAGCGTGATTTCATTCCATTGTTGAAAGCTAAGGAAGAATTATGTTTATCCTCACAGTTTACGCGAAGAAAGAATGAAAAAAGAAGTTATAGTATCACGAAAGAAATGTCCAATTAGAAAACAGACGATACGAACAATTACATTTTTATCATAATTGATCATGAAATTTGATTCCAATACCAAAGTTCATGTATATAATAAAAATAACAGGGTTAAGCCTATTAAAATATGACATTGATGTCTTTCAAAATTTGAATCGTGAATATCAAGTTGTCCGTAAAAGATTTAATTAGCATGAAAATTGTATCGTCAGTTAAAAAGGAATAATTAAACATCAGACTTATAGTTAGTACGACACTTTTTAGGTTATGAAGAATCATAATAATTCATTATGAAAGCTTCTCTTGCACCTTAGCAAAAACGAGTTTCATAGAGTTTTGTAATTTCATAATTCAGTTTTCTTTCTTCCTTTTTATTTTTTTTTTCTTTTAAATGCATTTATGTGAGTCATGATAACGAACGCAATGCGTAAATCAAGGCTTTTGACCTTAGAAATCGATTTTTTTTTTATCTTCACTTAAGTATTAACTGAAAGTTGCATAAGTTTTAAGTCACAACATAAACACATCCCAGGAAGAGCATCGTAATCAGCAGTCGCAAATTCGCTCTTTTTCTCACTTTTTGATTGAAAACAAGATTTCTGGCGACGTTTTTACTCGCAATTTTTCTTTATTTCTTTTATCGTTATTTGTTTATCACATTTTTAATCACCCGCAAGTTATCAGATTTGCTTGGGGCAAGTATGTCGGTCTTAAAAGACAGAGAAGACCTGGAAAATGAAACAAGGGTTGTAGTTCTCTGGACTGGTGTGTGGTTTTTTTAAGGTTGCGATTTTTTTTAACTTTTGGGAATTGTATAATAATTGGCCCAATTTCGAAGGCAGCAAAATGCAGCCAACATTATTTCCTCCTGGTGAGTATAATGTTCTTTAGAAATATTTTTCGCCTATTAATTAATATCTTGTTTGCTTATTTTTTGAATATTTTATGAGTGTTTTGGTCTTAGTTGGATAAACGCATTTGAAAGATTTTTCTTTTTCGATTTTTAAGTCTCTAAAGTATTGACGTCATTATTAAAGGAAAATCAAATTTTATAGTAACTTTCTAATTAAATTTTGAAATAACTATTGAAATAAATTTTTAAAAAATCAAAATTTTTATTATAATTTTTGGACATAAGGTTTTTTTTTTTTTTTTTTTTTTTGAAATATGAAAGCATTTTATTTTATTTGCTAAATGAGTGCTAAGATCATATTTAAAATATGCGATTTATTTAATAAATGAAATTAGTATAATTTTTTTCAAATGAAATTCTCAATTTAACAAATCTTTTTTTTTTTGTTGTATAGTTAAATTCTTATGAATTAATTAAATGACTATGGAATATGCTTTATACATGCAATTTTTCAAACTAGATAATATTTTATTTTCATGAATAATTTCTTTGAATTTGTTGAAAGAAAACATAAATTTGTTATTTCTTTCAAACCTTTGAAAATAAAAAAATAAATAAATCTTGTATTACGTTTTGAATTGTTCTGTTGAATAAAATATATTGAATATATTCTTGCCCTTTTAAAGTCATTTTATGCATTTTTTTTTTATTTTAAGAAGTTAATGCGTCATTAAATGTACCATTTAGGGTAATAAATCAAAATTTAGAAATTTAAATCGAAGATTGTAAATCAATTGTCATATATTTTATAAAGAATAGATTTATTTCATTCAGTCAGTGTTTTTTTGGGTTTTTTTTGGAGGTATGCATATAAATATTGCAATTGTAAATATTATCATTTTGTATTATATAAGTTCATGAGCACGTCAACTCTTAATAGTTTAAAATCATTTACTAATTTTTTTTATTATTGCATTGCATTTTTTTTTTCTGTATGCGTTCAGTCTAAATTCTGTTTGTTACTGTAATTAATTTAATATGAGAAAATAAACAATATGTGATCCTAAATAGTGCTCATTAAAAAAATCCCTTTTCTAGTAAAATGGTTAATTTAGTTTCAATTTCAACATATTTTTAACCTAACATTTTAATGATTTATTTTCATTTTTATTTTGATAATTTTATGAAAATGATTACTTTTATTTATTTATTTATCATGAATCAATGCCTGCGGGTCATACAACTTCCACATTAACATTTCACTCTAAGCATATTCTTTATGTTTATAAATAGTGTAATAACAAAGTGAAAGAAATGAAAAGATAGAATCTGAAGAATTATGTTGGTTAAGTTTTAATATTATCCCAATATTTGTTAACATATAGAATCCAAATTTCTTACCTTTTTTTGCAATTTTTACAATTACTAATAACATATTTTTATAAAAGCCTTCTCTTCTCAGCCAAACTGCCCTCTGCACCTAGTCGGAAATATACAACTATATGAGTTACATTTTGTTAATCTAGTTTTTTTAATGTATATTTTCTTTAAATTTGAAGAAGAAAAGTATAAAATTATAATTTCTTTCCATACTATGAAAAGAGAAAAACTCTTTTCCTAGTTTTTATTTATCGGGTGTCATAAAACTCCATAAACTGCTTAACACTGTTGAAAAAGTTAGAAACTCTTTGTATATTAATATCGCTTTCATATTTCAAAATGAAACAATTTTTTTTTAATTAGTTGTACTACAGTTGATTGTGTGATTGTTGAACAAGTGCAATTGTTATTAATTATTTGTAAATTACTAATTATATTAATAACTGGCAGGGGATGTATCTAAAGTTGAGAAAATTCTGCAAATTTACTCAGTTGAAGGACTCACTAAAATTAACCAGCAACATAAGTTACTTTATTCATTATTATCACAAAATTTTTCATTTCATTTTACCCATACACTAAAGCGGTGATTTTTAAGAGAATTAGGGGGGTGTTGGTTTTTCTAACTTCTAATTTACTCGTCTTTTTATATTAAAATTTTATTTAAAAAATTAATTCATAATAATGAATTCAAAATTATTATTGACAGCATGCATGTCAAATTTCACGTTTTTAGGGTTCATTTACAATATATATTTATTTTGAAAATGACATTAAAAAAAGGTCAACTGTATTATTTTCTAACAATGATGTTCCTGTTGATAGTATAATGTCTCTTGATTCCGTGTTTGAAAGGAATTATATCAAAATTAGTGTCAAATTATATCTTATAGCATGTTAAAGAAAATTTCATATAAAAAAATCCTACTTACTTATAAGACAATTTATTTTATGTTTAACTCCTTTTTTGTAATTTTTATTTTCATTTACAGTATTAAAATTCATATTTATATTAGTTACAAATTTTTGAATTACACCTTAAGAAATAAAAATCGTATTTTGTTTTCTACGTTGATATATTCTTTATATCTAAAATGCAAATGAGATTCAAATCAGGTGAAGAAAAATCTACTTTATCCTGTTCACATGCAAATTTTGATAAACATCTAATTTAGGTATTAAGTTGATTGACTTATTATGTGTTTCTTTCTGACATTTTTTAAATAATCTTTCATGAAACAAAATCTATGATTCAGAGAGGGCTATAAAATTAAATGTTGTCCTTGTATGTTATCACAAAATCGTAAATTCCAAATTAATCCAATTATAAATAAAAGCTTTCAACTTATCAGCATTCCCTTGGGAGTCAATCCAATGCGTTGTCAGCGTGCAGATGTTATAGCTTTTGTTGTTATTGTTGCCGTCTCGCTGAGGTTAATTTTTTTTTTCTTTTGTTCTTGTCCCTCTTTCGAAAGAAAAAGATTCACCAGCCCATTTAATTTTAATATCATCCTAAAGTTCAAAAATAAAAAGAGGAAATATTAATCAATGATAATAGAAAAAAATTAAATTTCATATACTTATTTATTAATTTTTAATGTTATTTTTAATAAAACATATTAAACTGTTTGGAAGAAGGAAACTTTTCGCAAATTTTCCCTACCTGCGCCCCCCTTTCTTTGGAGAGCAACCTTTAGTTTAAAAAGCATTTCTATAGTTGTCATTTACCATTTGCCCCCTCCAAATGATAAAAGTATTATTACTTTGGGCCTTATTTTCGCTTATAAATTGTTGCATTCCCATCTTTAAATATGTAAGCACAACAATTCAATTATGTTAGTTTAATTACTATATAAGGCTTCGTTTTTCTTTCATAAATCTTTAAATGATCTCACTGTATATGTATTCTTACTAAGTACCTCTTTTACCAAAAGAAGCAAATTCACAGAGAAAGGAAAAAACAGCATGCGATGTTTTTCAATCGGGTACACAAACAGTAGAAAGAGAATGGCACTTCATTTTGTGGCAATAAAAAATCATAAAATTCTGGAACTTCTGTTGTCAGACGATTAAAAGTACAGAAACAAAAAGGAGAGTAGATCAAGTTCAAATAGAGTAGTTAGCCAATGCGAAAGAAGTGAATTAAAATCGTTTTTAAATTTAAAGTACCATAAGTACAAGAAAATATTTTTATATCGTAAATCCCCAAATATATAAGTTAATTGTTACAAAAGAATGAAAAAAAATGCAAGGATATTTGTGTGTGTATATATATATATATTTAATTGAATTCAGCGTTGATAAACTCTTTATGCAATTAATTGAAAACAATCGTATGGTATTAAATTATGTAATAAATTTTTAGAATTTATACTTACTTTTAGATAGTCAAAAATTAATTATTTTATTGATTTTCATCAGCGCTTCAATTCTGATTTTCAAAATATCAAATCTTATTTTATCTGATGATTTTTTAACTTGATTAATCTGATTACCACTTACAGATTATGAGGAAGTCGGGGCATTTCGAAACCGAAAAAAAGTTATTATCAGTAAGATTGTGAAGTGATACTAAATGAGATGAAAACGAAACGCTAAAGCAAAACAGAAACAGTCGGGAGCAGTGTCTCTCAGATTTACCTTATCTTTCTTCAACGCTTGATGTAGGGAAGTACTTTGAAGATTATTTTTATGATGATTTCTTTCCTTTGCGATAAGCAAAATAAAAAGAATCGAAAAATAAATTCATAAGTTTATAACTTTAATTAATGCATTTTTTGTTGTTTAATTTCAACTTTTTATTGCATCCAATTTCTAGTTTTATTGGTGAAATATATGGGCTAAAGAAATCTCTTAATAAATTAAAAATACTAACAGGAAAAAGGCAATTTCTTATAATAGAATATGAATATTAAAACATTCAGCAATTTCAAAATCAATATTTATAAAATTTTCTATTGTACTAAGAAATATTTTTATAAATTTTGCATGAAAGATGAATTTTTTTATAAGAGTTTGAAGCCTAAATACCGAGCAGTTTCATGATTAACCTTCTTGATGAAAATGCTAATTGGACTGTCTCAACTTTTTAAAAAATCCTGTTGACAGTTAAAAATTACGATATTTTAGTGAACAATATATTAGAAACTGCATTTGAATTTCTTTCGTGGTATATTTCTTATTTTTCATACCAATAAAATTTTAATAATTAATATGTGCCACTATTAAAATAGTTTTAATAAGAAATAGCGACTTCTTTTAATTAGAAGTCTTCACGTTTTCTTTGAATTTGATCTGGCATAATTTTGATGATTCGATAAGGAATGCAACTAAATTTTGAAACATATGATTTTAATTTCGAATATTCTGTTCAAGATTGCATCAAAAATTTTCGCATTCGTATATTGTTACCTCATCAGTCTCCTTTGATTTTTTTTGTTGCTGAAATTATTACTTTTTTTTTTTCTTTCTTCATTTTTAGACTCATTTTAGATGCATACAGACGCGAGACGGAAATTTGTTTATTCTGAGTAGCTGTTTTATGACTTCATCAGTTACTTCTCCTTGGGACACTAAAATTAGTGGCACTACTTTGAGCGAAATAAAGGCAAGAGTGCCTTTACCTTCAAAGTAGCTTCATTGAAGGCTACATGAAAAAGCTTATCAGCAATTATTATCAGATTTTGTAAGAATTCGAAACTTTATTTTAAAAACTGGCAGTTAAGGACTGCACAAAAATAACCGCTTATAGACAATTGCCGAACTGTAAACCGTATTCCGAAGCGATCGTTCTTTTCATCGTACTTTCCTTTTTTAATCTGCCGCGTCTCTGTTTACACGTGCTTTTTAACACGTGTTAAACATTGTTTATCTTTTACAATCATTTATACAAATTTTAGAATCATGTCTCTTAAAAATCTGATTTGCATTACCCTTAGGAATACCATGATGCATTTAGTAACGTGACATAAGTTTTATTAAAGTAATATCGCTGTATTAACGCACATCACAAGTAAGTACACCAGGCTATTTTTAAATTGAAAAAGGAAATCCATTTTTTAGCATTTTATAGTGATCCTTAAGTATCGTATTTCACTTTATTTCGTATTTTAGAAGGCTGTAAAATATTGCTTATATATGTATTTAAATATATAAAAATGTTATTTTAAATTTGAAATATTTCGTATATTATAGTTCCATGATATTGAGCGCGTATTTCAATTATCCTAAATTTTCGGATGCATTCTTAGCTTTAATTTTATGTTACCATTTTTAATTATGATTTTGTTATTGTCAAGAAATACATTTTTGCTACGTCGTCTAGAATAAAATTAAGTGAAAATATGAAGTAATTTACCATTAATAGAATTATTTAAGTTCGTAAGTTTTTAGTAAAAATATTTCTTCCAAATACTTTCCGACGAAATTAAATGTTATGCATTGTTATGATAATTTCATATGAAATCAGTTCTTTAGGTAAAAGGGGATTGCAATCAATTTTCTTTTCCAAATTTTGTTTTGGAGCAAATGTATTGATGATATATTATTTAAATAGAAGATATCGTATATAGAAAACATCGATAGTATCGTTAAATATTAATAATTTATATTGTTATGGGATATTATTTATTCCTATGAAATAAAATTTTCTGTTGCGTTTTTATGTCAGCAAATCTCATAAAAGCCAATTAACTGAGGTTTTTCTTATGATTTATATTATAGCAATATTTGATTTAATAGCTGGACAATTTGATTAAATCTTTTACATTCTATAAGCCATTGTTTTTCTTCTAGCAATTTGTTACAAATATTTCACCAATATTTCGTTTTCACTTTGATATTTCCATGTGGAGATTGTAGTCTGTATCAAAAGATCTTGTTTGAGCATGATGAAGTTTCCACTGTTATCATAAATTTAATTAATAAAGTAATTATTTGCCCTTTAAAAGAAAGCAAAAGTTTTTTAATGAACAGAAAATATAAGCAGTTTTGTGTGAAATAGTACAGAAAAACATAAATTTGCTTAAATTGTTTAAAAATTTACTTAATATTGCTAATTAAATTGCTTGTAAATATGTTTGCATATGTGTATCTCATTTATATGCTGAATTACTTGAAATTATGTCAGGAATTCTATTTGTGATATTTTATATTTGAACTAGAACCATGATGGCCTAATTATATAATTATAATAAATTTGTTAGTTTTTCATTCTTTTTTGGGTCTTAACAGTGATATAAACTGACATGATTTATTTCCATGGATGTCTGTTTTTTGGAATTCATTCTTTTATCATTCTTGAGACTAGATAAATTTTCTTTTATGTAATAATTTCATGATATTTTCGATATCACAAGCATATTTTGAATAAATTTATTCATTTTATTGTTCAATTAATCTTATGTACTTTACTTTTTAGTGGCAAGGTATTTTTAGCACAATTCATTATTTTATGACATTAGTTTTTTTTTTTTTTTTTTTTTGTACCAAACCTTTTTATGTGTATGAATTAAGCATGTTTTTTTTTATTATAATTATTTGTTTATAGCTGGCAATATTATGGAGCCATTCTCTTCAGACGTTTTGTGGATTCTCATATTGGGCTTCATCGTTGGATTCTTCTTAGCTTTTGGCGTAGGGGCTAATGATGTTGCAAATTCATTCGGTACATCTGTTGGCTCAAAAGCTCTTACACTGAGACAAGCATGCATCCTTGCTACAATATTTGAAATAATGGGATCTGTGTTAATGGGTATGCTATTTCAGTTTTGTTTCAAAAATTAGGAGATACTTCCTGAATTATTGATCTATAATTTTTTTACAATGTGATGTATGAGCTCAAAATATTTTATCTAAAGAAATTCTTTGATTGTATGATTTAGTATTTAAACTAATGAAAATAAATTTCAGTCATTCAGGATATTTATTATTTATAAATGACATTTTTAAATGATTTCTTATACATTTCAATTTTAAAGTACATATTAATTCTGAAATTAATAGTCTAATTCAAGATTTCTTAAACTGTGCTCTGAGATCTTCAAGTGAGGTTGTGATCACAAAAATTCTAGCTGGATCTTTATATCTATATACATTTGAAAGCAAATGTATTTAAAAAAGTTGCAGTTGTGAGATTTCATTGAAAATTATTATAAAATAATTATTATAAAATAAAAATTAAATAAAAATTATAAAATAAATTAAATAAAATTAAAATTATAAAATAATTATATAAAATTAACTATATTTATTTGAATTTTTTACTGGTTATCAGTAATTCTTAACTCTAGCAAAAAAAGGGGGGGAAGAAAAGCTCTATCTAATTAAGTTATGAATGTAGTTCAATATTAACATAAATATCACTTTCTATCTGAAATTCAATTTGACTTTTTGTTATTGTACTTTTTTATGATAGTAATATTTAATCAATGCATTTATTATCTTTCAAACAATAAAAACAGTGTAAGAAATCTGCCTAATGATTTTATTTATTTTTTGCAGGTTATAAAGTTTCAGATACTGTAAGGAAAGGAATATTTGACGTTGAGATATTTTCTGAATTTGAAAAAGAGCTTATGTTGGGTTTCTTAGCATCATTAATTGGTGGGTGATTTTTAATTGTATTTTTGTTATTATCACCTTTTTAATATGTTGTAGAATTTTAAAGTAATATTTCTATTAATCATAGGTAGTGCAACATGGAACATAGTTGCTACATTCTTCCGCTGGCCCATATCTGGAACTCACAGTATAATTGGTGCTGTGGTTGGTTTTGCAGTTGTTGCACGTGGTTTCATGGGAATTAAATGGAAAATGCTTGGCAAAATTGGTAAGTTTTTTCGTTGATTTTAAAAATTAATATTATGATTTCTTAGAAAGGATGCTTTCAAAATTACCTGAAAAAATAAATCTAATTTACTATTAATACATTTTTTTTTTTTTTTTTTTTTTTTTTACATATTTGGGATTTTCAAATAATATAAAAGTTGTTATTGTTTGCACAAACATAGTTTTTTTGCAATATACACAAATAATAAAAGGAATTATATAATTTAACTTTTCAAATTTTAGGATATAATATTATAGAAATTCCCACTTGTTTTAATTTTGGTATTGGTTTTATATTTATACTCGTGCACAAATCTTTTTGAGATTTCCATCTCAAAAAGAAATAAAAATCTGTCTTTGTTATAACTACTCTTTCTTAATGTAAAAATGTTAAATCATCTTACCAACTCGATTTAATATTTTGACTTGCAAAAACATATAAACCTGTCCTTTTTTCTTTTTTTCCTCCACCTTATGGGCTATTAGTGCTGTATCACAACATACTGCATCTGCTACTGGAATTTCTAATCTTTCCAGTAATTCATTTTAGACTTTCTTCTTTCAGAATTCTAAAAGTTGAACACAGGCACTAGTGTCTTTTTCATACCATACATTCAATCTCATCCAGTTTGGACTGTAGAACTATATCAGTTTCCTTAATTACCTTGTTTTGAATCAAGCATGACAGTAAATACATTTCCTTTAAACAAAATTGCTTCATGAGTGCTGTATCTGTAAAAATTAGTCTGTACATAAAACGTGTTTCCTATGTGCAGTATGATTTTTAACTAATGATACATATACATTATATTAGGGTTTATTTAATCTAATATTTCATTTAGCTGTTTTTGCTCATTTATTTTTCAAAGGTGGGGGGTGGAAGAATTTTTTAAAATTATTATTTATGGAGACTGGATTAATTTTGGAACAGAGTTGTGCAGTTGTAAATTTGTCTTTGGTTTACTACTATGCCATTTGTCTAAAAGATTTTGAGGGTCTTTGGTGTTCAAAGCACAAAGAGATTATTTGTGTTCTAACACTTGTGGAAGAAACTATTAATGCTTCTGGTTGATTAAGTAGCTATTTGTTGTATTTATTATATGTTTCAAAATATATTAATATAAGTTATTAAAAATCATCTTTTGTTCCATTAATACATTCATTGTTGTGAGCCTCACCTGTAGGTCATACTTTCCAATGCTAAATCATCTACCTATGATCCCTGCTGTATTATAATTAAGAAATAGCGAGGAAGGGCTTACCTAATAAAATATCAAGGAAGGGGTTATCTAATGGTCCAAATGCTAGGCTTGAGCCATGGTGGTAAACTTGTTAATTGTCTGATTTGATTAAAAAAAGATACTGATTATTGTTTTCACATTAATTGGCCAAATGTTTTTTTAAATTTGACAGATTTATCTTTTGATGTAAAAGAAATTCACAAAATTATCAATTAAGAAAACTTGTTTGATAGTCAATCTGTACGTAAATTGGTAAGCTTATGTTTATATTTGAAAAGTAAATACAGGCCATGTAAAGTTCAATGTAATATGTATTTAAAAAAAGGGTCTTCCTAAATAAAATAATTAATTATTCCACTTAAATTAACATAAAAGTAAGATTTAATAATCATGATACATTGGTTGGTAAATAATATGTATTAAAAATCTTGAAATGTGGGAAAATATATTAACTTCCTTCTTATATGTGATTTTATCTATATTAGTGGCATCCTGGTTTTTGTCCCCGGTTCTTTCTGGCCTCATTTCTTCTGCAATTTTTTTGCTGGTGAAGAAATTAATTCTTAGTAAGGTATGTATACTTTTAAAGTATTCTTTTACTTGTGTATCTATAAAAATGTTAAGATATTTACAGTAAAATGTATTAATTTCCTTCTGTGGTATATATTTTGTTGCTATATTTTTATTAATTTTGAAATATCTATATGAATCGAATATTTTTTTCCTTTAATGTGTCTCTCTGCTAGGTTTATTATGTTATTCTCTAAATTATCATATTTTAGCATGTACGAGGGCAATTCAGAAACTAACCTCCGGTTGATTGAAAAAAATACACCAAGTTAAGTAAAAATATTTTAATATATACATCTTACAACTACATCTTTGCACTATTTTTCGACATAGTCTCCATAATGATTGAGGCACTTATTGTATCTCTTCACAAGCTTTGAAATTCCTTCTGCATAAAAATCACCCGCTTGTGCCCTGAGCCAGCCTGTGACCGCATCTTTGAGCTCTTCGTCGTCATCAAACCGCTGGGACCCGAGCCATTTCTTCATACGCATGAAGAGGTGATAATCGCTTGGCGCCAGATCTGGGCTGTAAGGTGGATGGTTGAAAACGTCCCACTTGAAGGACTCAAGAAGGGCTGTTGTTCTGCGAGCAGAGTGAGGACGGGCGTTATCGTGCAAAAAAACGATACCGGAAGTCAGCATACCACAGCGTTTGTTCTGTATAGCCCGTCATAATGTTTTTAGTGTTTCACAGTACACGTCTTGATTAATGGTCGTCCCACGTTCCATGAATTCAACCAACAACACCCCTTTGGCATCCCAAAACACCGTTGCCATCAGTTTTCTGGCAGAAAAATCTTGCCGGGCTTTTTTTGGTTTGGTAGGCGAATCTGAATGTGCCCACATCTTTGATTGTTCTTTTGTCTCAGGGTTCACGTACTTAATCCAGTTTTCGTCACCGGTCACGATTCTGTTTAACAATGGTTCTCCTTCGTCCTCATAACGTGACAGAAAGTCTAATGCAGAGGCCATTCTTTGACTTTTGTGGTGGTCGGTAAGAATTTTGGGCACCCATCGTGCACAGAACTTACGGTAACCCAATCTTGCTGTCACTATCTCGTACAAAAGAGTCTTAGAAATCTGTGGAAAATCAGTAGACAACTCCGCCATTGTGAAACGTCGATTTTCACGAACTTTTGTATCAACTGTCTGAACGAGTTCGTCAGTCACCAAGGATGGTCTACCACTCCTCTCTTCATCATGAACATTTTCTCGTCCACTTTTAAATAAACGTACCCATTCACGGACAACTCCTTCACTCATAACTTTTGGTCCGTACACGGCACAAAGCTCACGATGAATAGCTGCTGCAGAGTATCCTTTGGCTGTAAAAAACCTTATAACAGCACGCACTTCACATTTGGCGGGATTTTCTATTGCAGCACACATTTCAAACTGCCGCAAAAACTAAACTAGCGCAGGTACGATGTTCACTCGACTACGGCTTGATGCCGACTGACCTGCTGAGCGTGTGAATGCACAGATGGTGCGCTACTCCCCCCACTACCCGCACTGCGACCAATCGGAGGTTAGTTTCTGAATTGCCCTCGTAATTCGTTATTCAGTAAGCTCTTAGCCTCACTGTATAATGTCTTAATCCTTTGTTTCAATGTATTTTATATTATGTATGCGAGGCTACTCACTGTGGTTGCAGTAGACGGCCATGTGACTTCAACAAAATCTTATTGCTTATCTAAAATTTTAAGTCATGCTAAAGTAGTAGAGATGTGGATAGGACAACTTATTGCTGTTTTTTGTTTTTTCTATTTATCCATGGCAAGTGCCATTAGAAACAACAACATATATGTGTTCTGTGAAATTATTGCTGACCAACTGCCTTTGGCGACCAGCTTGTTTGTCTTAAGTATTGACCTGTTAGACTATTAAACCATGAATTTGGACTGGATTTTTTTAAAATGTTGTCTTGCTACTTGATACAATTAAAAGAAATTGAATCAGTATCTAATTACTGTAGTTTAAATTTACAAGATAAAAGTTTAGAGTAAATATCTAAAGAAGACATCTTTTTAATCTTATTTTTAACATTAGTGAATAAATCAAAAACTGAATATTCTTCTTTGTTTAAATAATCACTGGCAAAGCCTTATTTTGTCATCAGTGTATACCAGTAAGATTTAACTTGAACTTATCATGAATGTAAATTATATATTGCTTTTTAAAATATTATTGAAAATAAAGAAATAAATTTATATAAATGAAATTGATATTGTTAAAAAAAAGTTTTTTTTTTTAATTGTAAGAAGATGTAAAAGCTATTTTTTAGAAATCATGGATTTGGAAGATATCAATTTCCATAGGTAAGTCAGCGATTACTCGTCTGGTGATGATCTATTTTTATGTTAGATTAAACTTTCTGTTTGATACCTGTTTTCTCTTGACTTATTTTACATCTTTTCTTTGACTAAAGTATTTAACAACTACATTAATTATGAAAGTGTTGAATAAGTACAGCTGTAAAAACATTTAGTGAATTTGTCTGAAATGTTTATATAGAGATTAGTTTTCATTGTGCTGTTACCATTCAGTAATAAGTAATAAAAGTGATCTCTATGTCATGTACATTAGCATTTTATATATTTATAGATGTTGTCCCCTGATGAAATTTTGTTGTGACCTGTGATTTTTCTAATGTATTGTTCTATTTCTCATTATGCATTAAAGTAACTTTTGCTTATTTAGGATAATGCCATTGATCGAGGATACTATTCTCTTCCATTCTTCTGGGGCATTACTGTTTTCCTTAATTTATTTTCTGTTATTCATGGTGGACCACATTGTAAGTATTTTTTTTATTATTATTATAGTAATTATTTTATACATGTAGGATTCTATTTTTATTCTTTTTTATTATATCTTTTATACTTTTATATTATTTATTTAGATCTTGGCTTTGATGTTATACCTGCCTGGGGAGTTCTAATTTTAGCTGGAGGTATTGGTCTAATATTTGGTGTTTGTGTTTGGTATATACTTGTGCCTTATCTTCAACATTCAGCTGCAAGTATGTATAACTTTATTTCATTTTTATATTTTCAATTATTATTATTTATTGTTGATTTTTTAATTGGTGTAGATTTTAATATTTGGCAGTAATTATAAATGCTATAGGAATTGTTCTATTTTTTAAATGTGCCATTTTTTTTTTTTTTATGAAAGTTGATTTGATGATTTAATAAAATGCTTCTTTCATTCCATAATAAAATACTTCATTTTATCCACTTACATATTGAATTCAATTTATTTCATACTATCTATAATATTTAACAGCATGACTGAGATTCGGAGTTAATTTTTTGAAAAGAAGCTCCCATTTCTTTGTTTGGAAAGTGAAATCATGCAATTGAACAAGCCATATATTTATGTAGATAAATGGAAAATGAAATGACTATTTTTATTGCAATGGCATTGCTTTTATTGCAAGCACCGTTTCCTAGTAGTAGAGACAAGAAGTTTAACAATTAGTAGTAAGTAACAGAAATAGTAGAAGTTTAACAATAGTAGTAAGACAATTGATAAAAAAAATCTTATTTTAAATGATTTGCAAAATTTGTTGTATCCAATTAATACTGGAGAGCCCAAACTTCTGAATGTTCCAAACAACAATCTTTTTTCACCCATTCCTTTAATTGATTTTAAGCTACTTTGTATAAGAGAAGGATCTTGAGCTGCTAGAAATTAAAAGCTGCTTTTTAGTTTTTAGTGTTTTATTAAAAAAGAATATGTCCGCCATTATTTAAGCTCAATAAAAGAATTACTTGCATTAAAATTTAGAAGTAGGCTATATACTTTTGAATCCTTATGGCAAAAGTGCTTAGCATTGAAATGAATAGGAATTAATTTGAACTAAAGCGAAATGGTGTGCATACTTTAAAAAAAATTTCTGTAATAACTGTTGTGTATATATATGTATATTACATATATATATTCTTGTCAGTTACTCAACTATTTTATCTTTTTCAGGTATTGGAGATAGTGAAAGTAGTGAAAATCAAATTGATCGAGATGATTGTGAGTTTCTCTTCTTTTTCTAAAATTTGTTTTCATTCATTATTAAAAATAAATAAACTATATTAAATAATAAAAATTATTAATTAAATTTTATTGAAAATTTCAGCATTATGTCTTGAAAACCACATCTGTTTAATAGTATTCCATTTTCTATGCTAGATATATAGATATTGGATTATAAGTTTTTTCTAGTAAGTTTTAAGAAATGAATGCAAAAAAAAAAAAAAAAAAAAAAAAAAAATGTATTCTTGCTTTAAAAAAAAAAAAAAAAAAAAATTATTTTCTTAATCTATTTTTAAGAGATAATATAAATATCCTTCCTTTTAAGTTCTATTGAAGATTCACATAGCAAATTAGAAGATCTGTTTTGAAATAAATTTCCTTTACTTTCCAGTATAAAGAAACATTAACATGTCAATGTCATTTGTATGGCAAAACTATATACCTGATTGTGTAAACTTTTATCCATATTATGTTTGTGGAATTCTTATTTATTTTTAATTTCAAAAAGTGCTATTTAGGTTGCTAATTTTGTTTGTTTCTTTTAAAAGTACCCACAAAGATTCCATATCCAGAAGCTGAAAATCCAGGATTTGAGGAAAATGGTAAGTATATTTTTGTATTAGAACTGTTGATAATGCCTACTTTTTTTAATAAGGAGTATTTTTAAAAAAAAAATTATTTCTGAAACCTGTTCATTTCTTGAAATGTCATGTCCTTTGTATTGTTTTGTTTTCATAACCTCTATAACAGTTAAAAACTTTGTATGTTTGTGTAGTGAGATATTTTTAATTTGTTTTAAACAGGACATGAAATTCCTTTGGGAAAGGTATCAAGTAGTTATAGCTTAGATATGACTACAAGTAATAATACATCTGTTTCTACCCTTCAGGAAGATCTAAATAAAAAAATTGTAAGTGGTGTAATATGAATTTTACATACATTCAAGCATCTTTATTTTAGAAATTCCTATATGTTTAAAATTTCATTTAATATTTATAATTGTATATTTTTCTATGAACTTAATGAGTTTCTGGATTAAAAATTAACAATTTTGTTTGAGAAATACATTTCTAATTTTATGATTTTATATAACTATTTGATACTATTTTCTGTATGGTTGTAAAATTTCAAACATTAATTTCATTAAAATATATCGAAAAACTCATCGGACAAGAGTAGCTATGAATTCTATTTAATGTATTGTAAAATAATTTTAAGATATGTATTAATTATTAATTTTTTGGTATTTGTAAATCTATTTTTAAATGTACTTATATACTTATGCACACTATATAATATCTGTTCAGAACGTTCTGCTATATACAAAATAATTTTAGTAAGCTCCTTTGTTTGGACATTGGCAGAAAGATATTTCATTATTCTGCATGTCTTTGTTTAACAGTCTGTTTGAAGAATAGTTAAATTTCTTGCAATAAAATATGAAAAGTATTTCTAAATAAAATTAAAAACCTTTCATTTGTAAGTGACTGTAAATATATTTAAATAAATATCGATCATAAAAAGACCCTTTGAAGTTCAGATAATTGAGCTAACATTACCTCCTTGTAATTTTCGAAAATAACAGTTAAGTTGAAATTTATTTTGGATTTTCATTTCTGCAAAACTTAGAAGTTCTTTATTTTTGGCATAGTAAATGTGATATATCAAAGTTTTATTACAAATAATATTTTAACTAACCAAACCTTTATAACTGCTTCTAAATGTCCAAAAATTGGATACTATATGGTGTGATTCCTATCTGTATTTATATATAATGTGTTTTTAATTATTGATTATTTTCAGGTATTTTAAAATTGTCATTTTGTGGTAATTATTTAATTTTTGTAATTTGTTAAAGTTAAATTCTCTTGAATTTGAAAATATCAGTTTTTTTAATATGCATTATTAGCTTGAGATTAATAATGTAAAAAAAAATGTTTCTATTATTTTAATCGAAATCTTTATCAATAGGTATCAATTTTATTCTATATAATAATATAAACACTTAAGTATTAAAAAAAGTTCATTTATTCATAAGATTATGCTTTCTAAAAGGTAGGTATTTCTTCTAAAAAATATTTATGAATTTTTAATGTAATAATTTAGTTAAATTTTTAGCGAACATTTAGCATTGTCTTTTTAACTATTTTTTGATATGTATAGCATAAAAATGTTTTCTTTGTTGAAAAGTGCAGGAATTTACTATGATTTTTAAATTTTTTTTTTATTTATTGTTTTTGATACTGAAAACATTTTTCTACTAAGTTATTGACTTTTTATTATTATTATTATTAATATTAGCCTTTAAAGATTTCTATGCTGCTTTCTGTAGTATGAATCTTTTTTCAATGTATAATCAAAATCACGAATCATAACTCATATGCATGCTTTAAATTTAAAATTTGAAAATTATGTGTCCTTTGCCCAAGTATTGCTGCTAATCTGAAAGTTAAATGAAAATATTTCATGTAATTATATATATATCAATGGAACATGCCTAAAATCAACAGGCTGAAGTAAGATTCCCCCCCCCCCCTTTCTGTATAATTAAGATATTATGATATTTATATTGTTTGAAACTTTTGAATAGTTGTGCAGAACTTTGTATAAAACTGTTTCCTTTTCTCTTTATTAGGATAAAGGAAGTCGTGATGACATATCTGATGTCGATAAACCTGAAACATTTCGTATATTTTCATCTCTACAAATTTTGACTGCTGTATTTGCTTCATTTGCTCATGGAGCAAATGATGTCAGGTAATGATTACTTACAATAATTGTTCAAATGGAAAAAAATTTATTTATGAAAAAGTGAATGATTTTTTTAATGAATTTTGAAAAGAATAGCCAGTAATAAAGAAATGGGAGAAATGTGCATATCCATTTAATTCTTTCTAAAACAAATATTTTTTAGGAACACATTCGATATAACAATAATGGCTTTTCATTTTTTCGAGCAAAAGTATTTGTTATAGATAAAGTGGAAAAGTGTCCTTTCTGTTTAACATATAATGATTGATAAAACTAGCTTTGAAATGAGATGCAATATACATGGCCTATTTATGTATGTAGGAGAAATGATTTTCTTACACTTAATTAGAATTTTGAAAATATCACTTCTCTGTGTCGCTTGAAAATGCTAAAATTTAAAATTCTTATTTCCAAGTTATGTACTTAATTTTGATATTAATCATTATATTAAATTGCTGTAACTAATATAAATTCATTCTAGATTGAAATTAAGTCTAGAAGTAAAGGCTTATTTTTGACATTATCTCTAATTTTACAATATTTCTAACTTGAGTCGATACATTTTGTAAAATGATTGCTTTCTCTAAGTTGAGAAGATGATATGCATTTATTTCAGTAGCATAATATTTTCTTCTTATGTATCATGATGAGAATACATTTGTAGATTAAATGTCAATGAAGATAATATTATTTTAATTTCCTTGCTATAAGTCCCGAGTAAAATTGATTTTATAAAAAATCAGCATTACTTTTAAGTTCAATTGAATTTTATGTCTCTCTATATATTTCACAACGTTAAAAAGCAAACAATCTGTGATCTTTTCCAGTAATGCCATTGGTCCAGTTATAGGAATTTGGTTGATTTATCAGGATGGAAATGTAGCACAGAAGGAAGAGTCTCCATTCTGGATCATGTTGTACGGTGGTTTTGGTATTAGTGTTGGTTTATGGCTTTGGGGACAAAAGGTCATCCGAACAATTGGAGAAGATTTGACTAAAATTACTCCATCCAGGTAAGTGACATAATAACCTTGTTTAAATTTTCATTTATTTGGTTGAGATTGCCTAGTCATTATTTTCATAAATTATTATTATATGTATATAAGTGCATGTTTTAATGCAGTTGGATGCTTTTGTGAGCATACCAAATTGACTAGCAGTGACTAATTGACTACAGATATGAATTATCTTTCATGAGGGCTTAAAAAAATTATCATTATGATGAACCCATTTTTGTTTTTTAAAGATTATTAGTTTTTGCAATGTTTTACTCTTCAAATGGCTGGGCCTTCTGCTGTCTCTGTCTCCATTGAAGTTCAAAATTATTTTGCATCAATTTTGCTTATTTGCTTTGGCGAAATTCCAAGGGTGTAAAGTATTCTATTGATTTTGAAAATTCTGTTACTTATTTAAGTTTGATTCCTGGAACTTTAGGTTATTCTGTCAAAATTACCAGTTATTTGAAGAGATTTAAACTATTGTCTATTAAATTATTAGCAGTGCTAAGAATAAGATAAATAAATTCATTTTCAAATACCTTATTTTGCAATAATGCAGATCCTCCAAACAATTTGTTTCTTTATTTTATTAATTTTTTTTGGAAAAGTGACTTGCTCTTTATTAGGTACAGTTTATTCTCTGCTTGTTTCACTGGATAAGTTTTTGATGAATATTATATATTGAATTTGAAGATTAATGAATTAGCAGAAACAATGATGCATTTAATAATTTCCCATTTTATAAACACATAGTCATATTTGTTTATATAAATTTTTGTTAAAAATTGATTTGCAAATTCTTTAATAGCTTAATAAATCTTTTTTTTTTTTTTTTTTTTTTTTTCTTTTTCTTCAACCAACTGTGAATTCCTTCCAAATGTTTCTGCCATGTTCCGTACTGATTGATTAAAAACTATATTTTTAATAAGTGCTTTTAGAAATGAATAAAATATGAATGATTGAAAATAAACAATATTTACTAGATCTAACAGTTTCACTTATCAAGAGAAATGATAATAAATTCTTTTGTATTTAATTATTATAGAATATTCATTTATTTTATGTTTTATAGTAACTTTATGGAAATTTTCTATATTGGAGTTATAAATAAGCACTAAGTTATATGTATTCTTTGAGGCTTTTAAATAGTTTTCATTATCTTCTTTGTTTGAAAATACTTTTTTAGCTGCAAGATTTATTTTTCATTTTTAGTGGTTTCTGCATTGAAATTGGTGCAGCTGCAACCGTTCTTATGGCTTCAAAGATTGGCTTGCCCATCAGTACAACCCATTGCAAAGTGGGTTCCATCGTATTTGTGGGCTGGACTCGCTCTAAAGCAGCAGTAGACTGGAAGTTATTCCGATCCATCGTTTTGGCGTGGGTTCTAACATTACCAATTTCTGGTGCCCTGTCAGCTGCTGCTATGGCTATATTGACAGCAGTTGCAAGTTAACATCTGTGTAACTTTTGTATGGCATCAATTTGTAAAAAATCTCTTTTTGTACCAAAACCATTTGATGGTTTATGGTACAAAATAGATGTATAGGGAGACATGTTTTTTAAAAATCTCATCATCCGCTGCTAAACTTTGCAGATGAGGCGCTATTTAAGTTTCTTTTCGCATCTGTTTTATTTCTCTCATCAACACATAGTTCAACGTACTTTGACACTTTTATAAGTATAGATGAGGAAGGATGTTTGCTTGTTTTCAGTTTGGATATCATATGTACTTAGCCAAATTTAAAAATGGGCTAAAATTCTCAAAATTCCTGTTTGGGTTGGTGGGTTTTATTTATGACAAAATTCATGTTGAGGTTTTCTAGTCATTTGTTATGTGCTTTTATCCCGGTTAGAATTTTATAAAAAGTTTTTTTTATATAGTATAAATGTGAATGTTTATGAAGAAAGGTCTTTTTCACCAAGATTTTATAAGTATTATGAACTGAAAACAATTTATAGTAGTATTTATTATATCTTAAATTACTAATAGTATCAGTGACAACAAAATTTAATTTTTATATTATTGTCATGAGCATTTTGACCAATTTTTTTTAAAAAAAATTTATGAAGAGCTTTGGTGCTATAGTTAAATGTCTGGTTGAAAATTTCACTTGCAATGAATAATTTTTAATAAATTATTTTGGACACATGTATTTTAATAATTTTATATTCTCAACCTTCAGTGTAAAGATGATACTGCAATATTAAAGAATTCCATTTTAATGCCTTTAATAACTACATCAACCATTTCTGTTTCTTTAGAATATTATTTTGTTCATTTTTGTACATATGCATAAATTTAATTCCTTGGGTAATGGGATTAGATAAGTAAATGTAAATGTGTATTGTCTTCAGTTATTTCTGTAATATAACTTTTTAGGAGAGTGTGTTTACTCTGAGTTGTAACTTATGGAATGTATTTAACTAAGCAATGAAATCAGATGAAAAAAAAGAAAAAGCCAGAGTAACACTGTGCTTGTTAATTGTGATAGATAAGTTTTTTTTAGTCAAAATTATAAATATTTTTGGAAATAAAATTTTGTTTTTCTCTTTCTCATATCATGTGTCTTTATTTTGTATGCATTTCTTTACAATTATAGCAACATTTAAATTATTCTCCCTCTTACATTATATAAGGCAATTTTTTGTAAGCAAACTTAACAATAGATGTTTTTAACTTTTGATATTGAACTTTGTTTTTGGAAATATGATTTCTCTAAAGCAACTGGCAGATGTTAAGTTCCCCCCCCTCCCCAGTTTAAATATTTAAATCTGTGGAGCTGTTCTTTTTTCTCCCCTTTCTTATATATTTATGAGAGAGAAAGATGCATGTTAGGAAATTCAGTTTTGGAATTATATTTAGTATATATATTTTTTGTTTAAGTAATATGCCTTTAAAAGATTTATTCATTCAAATATTATAGTGCAATAACCTGGTCAAATCTCTCCAAAACAGGCATTGGAAGTTTTTGGCATCTGTCTATGGCAAATGCAAAGCATCCAAGTGGCCAGGACTCATTCTTGTATAGATTCTTTGATTTATTTTTTTAACTTAAAAATTTTGTGTTACATTTAACTATCTACAAATATATTTATTCTTTAAAACTAAACTAAAAATTAAATTAATTATTAAAACTAATTCTCTTTCACTGCCAGCTGATTTGTTAAAATATTAGTTGCATTTACTTTCAAATAACTTTTTTCTATCAATTTATGTGCATGATACTGTTATCAAAAAAAAATTTTTTGAGCAACAAATTGTCATTAATATTAAAACTGTGTTATTTTAATGATCTTCTACCTGCACTACTCATTGTGGATGTAACCCATCCTAATGGAGTCAAGTCCTAATCGTCATATGGCTGTTAAAAACATAACTGTTTGATTCGTCTAATTTTCACATTACTGTAACTTTTCATTTTTATTACTCATTTAAGCTATACAAATATTAAACAGAATTCAAGGATCGAAGAAAATCAGATGATTAAATCTTTGATGAAAATGAACACAATATTAATTTCAATGCAACAATTCAATCTATTGTTTAAATTTATGCAATTTTTTTTTAATTATCAAAATTTAGGAAAAAATTTGCTTTGCTAATAAATTGATATCATTACAGAAAATGTTTCAGGTTTTAGAATGGTGCAAAAACAATCTTGTACAGTATTATTTTTGAAATTTATAAGGAAAGAAAATCATTAAAATTTTAATTAATTTTTAATGAAAATATCTCTGGGGTGCACGTTTCCCCATCTTCAACAATCTATGTGCCAAGTTTAATTCTGCGTCAAATGATCTCTCTCTTAGTGCTTCAATGCTCAGACACGCATTTATTCTTGTTTTTTATTAATAAAGATAGGTAAGAAATGCACGAGTTAAATTTTATCTTGCTGTTTGTGCACATTTCAAGTCCAACAATTTGAGAAAACTGGGGCTTCAATTAAGCTTTCAGATAGTTAGAACTGACAACAAAGTTCTTTGCAAGGTCACTTTGCCATATTTATTCTAAACTAATTTAATTAAATTGTATCTAAAATCTATTATATTTTGTCCATATGATTACCATCATATTTGTAAAAAGATCTTTCTCAAGATTGAAAATAATGAATGATTCAAAATCTAGAATTAATTAAAAATGACTTAGCTTCTTAAATGTGTTATGTGTCGGATCCGAAGTAACTAAACAATTGAATTATGACGTTTTTTTTTAATGAATGTTATATAAAACTTTCAAGAAAATAAATATATACTGTAGCCTCATAAAAGTAATTCCCATACCAAACTGTATTTTATGAGTAATGACAGATTTCCGACTGGGCATTAGGCTAAGAGTCCTGCAACAGTTCAATTGAAGAATTAAAAGAACGATTAATATTTGTCTAGGCGTAAGTCATCTTTCCATTTTCATTGCCGTGGCTAGTCCTCTATGACAAATGTGTAGTGTTGAAATTTCTGAAACAAAATACTATGAACGAAAAAGAATTGTTGAGCTTCGCTGTATCAGTGCGATCATACGGAAGTCTATAATTGTATAAGGAGAATTAATTTTGTGTGAAGTTTACAAACGTCGAGGGGAAAAAAATCATTTGGAGTTCAATTTTTTTCCGAAGGCTGGAGGAACGTTTCTTGAACACCCAGAAATATTATAAAAGTTTTCTTTGTTGGAGATGCCAATTACATTCCAAATAATATACTACATATTGGAGATATTGAATTTACTGACAATTAGTGGAATTATTTATTGCTTGAAGAATATTTGAGAGAAGATATATTCCATTAAATAGGTCTGAAAGATTTTATGTAGTGTTTGTGTAATGAATGATTCAAAATCTAGAATTAATTAAAAATGACTTAGCTTCTTAAATGTGTTATGTGTCGGATGCGAAGTAACTAAACAATTGAATTATGATGTTCTTTTTAATGAATGTTATATAATTAAATGTTATAAATATAATGTAATTGGAACTTGATAAAAAGAACAATCGCTTCAGATGATTTATCATGAAATTCAGGTTTAGGATATTTTACTGACTGAGTGTGTTTGATGTGGTCTATCTGGAAGTAGGATATTTCACCAGTGAAATTTTCTGGGGTCACATATTTCATGCGCTTCTTGAGATTTATAGCAAACCCAATCGGCACCTTAAAACACTGGATCCCTGATATATATTCTGCTAATATGGAATATTTGCTAGCTTCAATCTTGATTCTTCCACAATATATAATTTCGATTTCGTATATTTTTGATATATTATCTTTCGGAAGGTTTACTAATAATAAAACCAAATCAGTATTCCCGTTGCGGTTTTGGTTTGAACAATGAGCAAATATTTGAATTTACATGCAATAGGGTCTGTCCGAATTGTTTCGAGTAACTTTTCGATTTTCCCATCAGCTAGTTCGGAAATGTGTTTTCAGATTTTAGTTGGTGAAGACGAATTTTACTGTAGGTGAAAAGCTTTAATGCACAAAAACAAGAAAATATTGTCTTTGATAGTCGATATCTTCTTTCATAAGGTTGGATAGACTTTTAAAAAAATCGTTAACATTCTTGATGTTTGTATGGTCTATGACACATATTTCCTGATATCCTCAACACGCCTATACTTGGTTGTAAATTTCCTGTGCTTTTGATAATTGGATTTTAGAATAAGGGCAATACCAGGAAATCCTTCATTGGTTCAGCATCATCTTCAGGGGATTTTACCATCATTTGTGATTAGATTCATTTTATTAGGATTAGACGGCACATTAAATAAATTCTATAAAGGTTAAAAAAAAAACTTTTCCCGTTGCCTTTTCCTTGATTATTTATCCCTTTTGTTTTGTAATTCGCTGAGTGTTTCGTGCACAAGCTCCTGGTTCATTTAATGCTTTTCTAACGGCTCAACACTGATCAATTCTTTTTGCAGCCTTTGGTCCATTTCGGCATTTCTAAGCTCAAAAATGTTATTTGTTGCTTGCTGGGCATTGCACATTATCTACATTTTGAATCATTTTATAGTCGTTCATCAGGCTACAATTACATAAATTTTAAACTCAAAGTGAATTCTGTTCTAAAGTACAGATAAGACAATGATATCAGTTGCATTATTTAGATAGTTAAATATTGGCTAAAATTTAAAAGAGTATGAAGGTCATCAAAGGGGCTTACGATTCTGCATATTCCTTATTCCATCTGAGATCGGGGGGGGGGACAGTTGAATGTTTTTAAAGAAGGAAACACTTAAATTTAAAAAAAAAAAAGTCTTTCTAAAGGAAAGCTCGCTTTGTAAGTCATAACAGTTGTACATTAAAAGATTTTTTAAAAATGCTATAAGCTTTACTTATATAATGATCAGAACGATAACATCGAATTAAAATAAAATTCATTAAAAGTTAAGATTGATGACACTAGATGGCAGCTCGAAATGACAGTTTAACACGAGCTCGAAAGAGGAGAAACGAAAAGAGAAGCCATCTCATTATACCTTTTTCATATTCAAGAACATCTACAGTTCCGCATTAGATATTAAACAAACTTATTGCTGTTATAAATGTAGTGAAATTTTTTCATCACAAAGAAAAATGTTATGCATAAGTTTATTTATAAATATGAAAGGAATTTAAAAAATCCATACTAACTAATAGCTGAAAATTCACTTTCTGTCGGAAAAAGTGAGCAGTGAGAAAATAAATATTCTTTTACATAAATCTTGTAAAAAAAAAAAAAAAAGAAAGAAAGAAATTCTCTTTAAAAAAAAAGATTTCTCATTTTAACTACAAACGATAACTTAATTTCAAAATTGTAAATGTAGCAGCGATTAGTATGAATTTAGCTGCAAAATAAAGGGGAATGGTACAGAGCTTTGTTTTTTACCTTTTTTAGATGAAGAAATTTGAATATATTTTGTAATTATTTGATGAAAATTTTGAAACGTATATTCTCTATTCAGCATCTTTACAAACCAATTAAAAAAATCTATTTTTAAAATAATAATAAATATTCTTTAGTTTTTCTTGATTCTTTACGGGGTTATTAATCTGCTTAATAATTTAACAATCATTTGATTGTGGGAAACATGGTACTTTTCAAATGTAAAAATAGACTACATATTCGCATATATTATTAACTTTTTTCTTAATTGTATAACTATCTTATAAGAAATAACTATAAAACAACTTTTCCTTTGTAGAGACATCTGTAGGAAAGAAACCAAATTTCATGCACAAACTGTCAAAGTCATGGAAAGATGAAATGGAGTAAATTATTATTATTATTTTTCCCGCTGAAACATTTCCATTCCTTCATAAAATCCTCCACAGAATTCCATGAATTTTGGATAATCGAATTTTCTGTAGACTAATTTGAAATTGTGTGCATTTATTTGCATTGCAAAGCTAGTAAATTCCTTTCTTGTATGTATGTTATCATTTCTATAAATTAAGAGCAAACTTCTAAAAATAAAATAAAAATAGATTTATTAATCTTAAAAGATTATAATGTTCTAGAAGTCAAAACATAATTTGTGTGACATCGATGTAAATTTTGTAAGTATATTGGAATTCAAAACATTCATAAGTTTTCAATGAATGTTTAAAAATTTTCTTCCATTTGATGCTTACCATGGTTTAATTTACATTTTGCATTCTTTACGGCAATTCATTTTTTTTATAAATTTTTTTCTTTGGCATTTAGATTTTTATTTTTTTATTTTAAAAGCTTTTTTTTACACTTGTTTAAGAACTCTTCTAAAAGTATTGTTTTTATTTATAATTTTCTACATTTTATGATTCATTATTATAATTAATATGGAACTTTATCATCAATTCTTCTCAAATTTACTCCTCTTAAAAAATTTTTCATGATGATGCATATAATGAAAATGAATTAAAATTAGCGATTAAAAGATGATTAAATTCTAAAAACATTAAAATATTGTATTGTCATCTGGAACAGTCAACTGGCAGTACTATGCATGATCAGGAAATGTGTGAAAAATGGATTAGGAAATTCTTCTTTCATAGATATGATAGTAGGCAAGTTAAATAAAAACGCGCAAATTCAGGCACATACACACACACACAAAAAAAAAAAAAAAAAAAAAAAAAAAAAATCGCTTTTTTTTTTCATGTTTTTATATTATGAGGAATAAACTAAAGAATAATTTTAAAAGGCAAAAAAAAAAAAAAAAATGGAAAGAAATAAAAAGCAGCCTTCAAATTTTACAAAAAAAAGTCTGTGTCTTAATTATATAGGAATATACAGAAGACTATATACAATTGATATATTGTTTGATTTTAAAAGCATGTTTTTTCCTCTGCATTTCATTGTCACTAAAATTTTCTACTCCAAAAGTAAACTTCAAGCCACTTATTCATGAGTCCATATCAATTCACGTAAATCCGATTATTCTACATCAAAATAGAGCGTGAATGCGGAAACCGGTCAGTTTTGGTGTGGCATGGAATGGAAAGTTGACTACACAAATTTTTATCATTCTATAGCGTTTTGTAATTGGCCAGTATGTGTGAATGATAAGGAAGAATCTTGTGATGCGTAGAGGAGAGGACTTAGGGTGACTTTAATAAGACGCACATTTAAAGGTTTGTAGTGAAAAAGGCTTGAAATGGCTGCCAGGCCACGCTTACTAAATTAGCAATCTTACTAATGTCTACTAAATGGAATACTATTCTATAAATGGATGGGCTAAAAAACAGAATTTTGTGCAGTACCGCCACTATCAAAATTTTGAATGACCTGCCTAATAAATCTGACCTATTCATCATACGTGTTGCTTTTAAGTTGTATTCCTTGAAAAATTAATATTAACTGCATAATAAAAAAGTGATAAACGCAAGATGTACATATAATTCATGCAATGCTCTAAAGAATAGTTGTAATTATTCATAAGAAAAATATGAGGTTCTAATACGGTTTATTGAAATGATTGAAAAGATATTTGCACACACACGTAAAAATCATCCGTATACAGTTATGGTTATAACTATATTGGAGTTAACCGGCCTACCAAAGCATCCGGGAAATTGGATGACTGCCATCGCTTCTACAGGAAGCGGAAAAGGTTAGCTCCTAACATTATTGATTATGACTGAAACACCCATATTCATCTTCATGGCCCAACCCTTCCCGTAGCAGATATGCCTACTCATTGAAGTGGAGCTATCTCGGCTCCTGTAACATTGTTATGTCTGAGTTAGAGCCAGCTTATTTACCCAGTTATGTCTCGTTCACGCAGTCGCAATGGCTGATGGAGAATCTATATTTATAAAAGCAAGGATTTGTTTATCTAGATAATTTTATCCCACTTAAGCCATAAAATTTGATACACAGGTAATTGTAATGGCGATTCAAAACTCGAATTTCAAAGTGAACTTTATCCTTAATGTAATAGGAAATTTTTCATTATTTTGCCTTGTTATGAGCGATTTTTTTGCAAGTGTTTTGTCCTAATACTTTTCTGATTATCTGCCGAAGAAAATTCGATGCATTAACGGATAGGACAGAGAATTTTCGTGTTAATGAAATTTGTTTTGAAAATACTGTACAATTTATTAAAATTGTGTAATATTTCCAAACAAATTACGTAATTTCTGAGATTTTTTTTTTTTTTTAATTTAGTCATTTTCAAGAAAAAACATTTAGAATTAAAACTTGAATAGCAGTATCCGACTTTCTAAATGTGCTATATTTTTTCAAATGTTTTGAGCTAACAAGTGAATTTATTCTTAATGTAAATTAAAAACGGTCAAAATACTATTTTTATTAATTTTTAATTAATTGTCTTCCTGATGGAAGCAGATTTTCTTCACAGATTTGTGAGAAGAAACGGCATTTGTGCATTGCTAGTGTGACATTTTGCAATATGAAAAGTTGATAATAAACATTTTTTGTAAGGATGGACAATGAAGCAGATAAATAAGTGAATCTTAAATTTACTTTCTTTTATTCATTGTATATTTTAAAACATGTATATTTTAAAATATTCTGCAATAGACTAGCGGATCTTTCCCACAGTAGCTCTCTACGAGAACAGATCCACTTTCTCTTTTTCTTCTCCTGCAATTACAATGGACTCCGCTAGTCTGAAATAGTGTTTATTTTTGTTTAGTTTCATAGTAGTAGATAATCGAGTATGTGATTAAAAGTGCCTTTATTAATTTTTTTTTTTTTTTTTTTTTTTTGTAAATAGGTTTGGTTTAAATCTTGACACAGATTTATAACTACACTCTATAAAAATATTTATGCTAAATTTCGTCCATTTACTTTATTTCGACTTTTTTTTTTAATTTCGAAAATGCCTTCGTTGGAATTAGGAGCATTTAAAACGAAAGATTGTAGTCGAATGTGAATTGCAGTCTTCAAAGTTGCATTCATATTTTTTTTTTAAATAATTATCAAAACATCCTTTTGTCCTTAGATATAGAAGAAGTAAAAGGAACAATTCTCTTTTTTTATTATATTTTTTGTTAATTTTAGAAAATGAAAAATAAAGTATAGATATACTTTATTTTCCATTTCCATTCCCTCTTATGATTGCAAATAATGTCTATTAATAATAAAGACGAATATGAGTTTGTGTGAAAATGAGAGTCATACTTTACAAGTCTGAACATTTGACCTAGAGAAAATAACGGATATATATATATATATATATATATATATATATATATTTGTGTGTGTGTGTGTGTGTAATGATATTTTAACTCTAATTTCAATTTAATTAATTTTCAAGATTTTATCTTAATTTAGCCCATAGTAACTTCATTCTAAAATATTCTCTTATTTCGTGATCCAATTCCACTGTCTCTACTTAATTAATTCAAGAGAAGCTTTGTTAAATTGTTGAATCAGCTAAAATCTAACTTTCCCACACTACGCGTGAAGAGATAACATACCGCTGATCAAGCAAATTCTTTTTTAAAATCTCCCTGTGTTTCCCCTACCTTGTCCACCCGTATAACGAAAATCCCTATCGAAATCTCATAATACATTAGCACTGTAAAGAAGTATTTTCCCTATCAAAATCATAGGTTATATAAGACCAGGGATAAAATGTCCAAGAGCTTTTTCCCTCATGCCGTTTCTGTGTCGCTCTGTGTGCTCATCGCTAGTACATATGTAGCTCATCGCTAGTTCGTTTTATTTCATTTTTCTTCAAAATGAAATAAAACGACATCACAAAATTAAAAGTATCTTCATTGTCTTCAAACTGCATCATGCTTCACAACAAATAAGATTACATATTAAAAAGTCGACAGGATTCTGAAAATTATTATATATATATATATATATATATATATATATATATATATATATATGTAGTGTACGGAGCGTCCCCCTAGCGGCGTTGGCGGTACGGAGCGTCATCCTAGCGGCGTTCGCGGTACGGAGCGTCATCCTAGCGGCTGTTGAGAGACGAGGCGCTCGCCTCGTCTCTGAACAGCCAATAAGAAGCTATCTGATTCCCGCTCTAAGAACTGTGTTCGGTACTGTACTAGCGTCCCTCGATGTAAAGCGGCCCAGCCGTTCGTCCAGTTCATTAAATTTGTTTATGTTAAATTAGTGTGTGATTCTCTTAATATGAGCCATCTCTACGCATTAATCTCAACCGGGCTTTTCCCCTAGGGCCCGTGAGAGATATTTAATTTGACATATAATCCGATTAGTAGAGGCATGTTTTTTTGAGCCAGAGTTAACATACCTCTACATGTGGGGGCTCGGTCCGGAGTGCAATGACCTCGGAAATAGAAAAATAATCTTCGATCGTGTAAGAAGCTGGGAATTTCACCATTAGTTTTCGTCGAATTATCTTCGGATCGGCAGTGGCCGACAAAATATTTCAAGAAAAGTCTTCGGATCGGTAGTGGCCGACAAAATATTTCAAGAAAATCTTCGGCTCGACAGTGGTCGACAAAAATTTCAAGAAAATCTTCGGTTCGGCAGTGATCGACAAATTTTTCAAGCAAATCTTCGCTTCGGCAGTGGCCGACAAATTGTGAAGTTCCTGCATATTATCTCAACGGATATAATTGAAGAAGAACAGGTAGGAGAATTTTCTATATCATTTTGATTAAAGAATCTTGCAAGCATTTATTTTAAGATTTGTATATTTGTGAATGACTTTTTCAAGAAAAAGAAACTGCTTGAATGTGTTTATTTTAGAAATTTCTGTTTTGAAGAAATATTAGCATTATTATTATTATCGTTATTATATTAGCATTTGTTATTAGGAAAAATAAAGGCATATTCAAAATGTTTAAAAATACAAAAAAGAAAGATTTAATTATTGTCGCTGAAGCAATAGGTGAGGTAGTTCCGGAAAAAACAAATATTGTGAAGCTTAAACAAATTATAGAAAATAGCCAAGCGGCTAAAGATGATTTGGAATTTGTTAAAGACATTATCATTTCAACTGTAGAGGAACGCGAAAAAATAGAAGCAGAGGAACGCGGAAAAATAGAAGCAGAGGAACGCGGAAAAATAGAGGTCGAACGAGCGCGTGAAGAGGCAGAAAGAGCGCGTGAAGAGGCAGAAAAAGCGCGTGAAAAGGAAAGACAGTTTGAATTAGAAAAATTAAAACTAACTTTAGCTCATGAAGAAAGTATGAGAAACGTTCAAGCGACCGGAATAAGTAGTCCTAACGAACCTCCTCAAGAAAATCATGCGGAGTCCATCGAACAAATAATTAAAAGCATCCGCACATTAACAATGCCAATACCAACTAAATCAGAAAATTTCAATTTGTTTTTCAATATTTTGGAACGTGCTTTCGAAACAAAACAGGTTAAAACTGAATACAAAGCCGAAGTCCTTCTAAATTTGTTAGGCGAGAAATGCCGACATGTTTTGTTATACGCGAACGAAAGCGAAATAAAAGATTATGACGAAATCAAAAGAATAGTGTTAAGAGAATTCCAACCATCTGCTAAAGAATGTTGGGATAACTTTCAAGCCGCCAAAAGATTTAAAGGGGAAAATCACGTGCAATTCGTCTCAAGATTAAAAGCAAATTTAGAATATTATTTGGAACTAAGAAAAGTGAAAGATTTCGCGACCCTTTGTGAACTAATTGTAACCGATAAATTAACCAGCACTCTTGACAAGGACACATCCGAACACATTTTGATCAAACAAGGCTCCGACTGGTTAAAACCGCTGATGTTAGCAAAAGAAATAGACATTTACTTTCGCGCAAGAAATAAAAGTTTGTTTTGGGAAGAGAGTAGATATACACATGACTACAGCTCAAGGCCGCGCGTCAATAATTCCCGCCAAAATAATGATCATGTACACGGTGGAAATATTGATAGGAAAACTTGTTTTAAATGTAATTCTACATCGCATTTAATAAAATTCTGTCCCCAAAATGTTGATGCTAGACAACATAACAATCAGGGAAGATCCCATAACTCAAATCCTGTAAACTCTATGTTAAAATCAAATGAAATTCCACAAGAATTAATAATCGCTGAGTTGGAATACGCAGATATTATTGTAAACGACGTTCCTATTAAAGCTTTGGTTGATAGCGGAAGCGTATTAATGATTATTAATCCTAATTATGTAAAGAAATTAAATTATGTAGGCCGTAGCACAAAAATTAAATTAGCGAACAGTTCAATTGTCAGTCTTCCGTTAGTGGCGATAGATATTAGTCATGTTAATAAAAAGTCAGAAGTGAAAAGAGTTTTAGCAGCTGCTGATACTAATATTTCTTTTGAATGCATTTTACCATCTAATAGTTATTTAGATCTTAAAAATACTTTTCCCAATAAAAATGATAATAATTCAACTTCTCTCCTAAATGAAAATAAAAGTATTACTACTGGTTCGAAGATAAATGCTGACTCTGAATTTTATTTACAGAGTGATGATATATCTTTGAATAAAGATAAATCTGTTGATGTTAATTTAATAACTGATACTTGTTTTGAACAGAGTTTTTCTGATGTGAATTCTGAATGGTTAGTGAAGGAAGTATGCACAAATGTTTTAAATGTTTATTCTGAAAATGATTTTGATATAGGGTATTTATCTGATAAAAAATTAAAACATCATGTAATTAATTTAATTTTAAATTACTCTCCAAATAAAATCCGAACTACAGATTTGCAAATGTCTATTATATTAACTGATGACATACCTGTGACTTCACCGGTTCGTAGACTTGCTCCCATAGAAAAACAAGTTACAAAACAAATCGAGGAATGGCTTGCCCAGGGTATCATCGAAAAAAGCTATTCTGATTATGCGTCTCCAATTGTCTTAGTGAAACGTAAAAATCGCGAACCCAGACTGTGTATTGATTTCCGTTCTTTGAACAAAAAAACAATCAAAGATAAATTTCCTCTACCAAATATAGAAGATATTTTTTATAAGTTACACTCAGGCAAAATTTTCTCCACATTGGATCTCAAAAATGCTTACTTTCATATTGATTTGACTCCTGGCAGCAGAAAGTACACGGCTTTTATTAGCCATGAAGGATTATTCCAGTTTAAAAATTGTTTCGGACTTACGAATGCACCTGCTATGTTTCAACGTTACATTCAAGTAATTTTTCAAGAATTAATACATGACGGAACTTTAATTGTTTACTTGGATGATATTATTATCCCCTCTCAAACCATTTCTGAAGGTATTCAAAAATTGGAACGCGTTTTACACTTAGCCTCTGAATTTGGCCTACAGTTAAATCTAAAAAAGTATCAGTTTCTGAAAGAAAAAATTAACTTTTTTGGTCAAGTAATCGAAAATGGACAAATTAGGCCATCAACTGAAAAAACTTCAGCCGTACTAAATTTTCCACAACCACGTAATGAAAAACAAATCCAAAGTTTCTTGGGTTTAACGGGATATTTTCGGAAGTACATTAAAGATTATGCTTTAATAGCTAGACCTCTAAGCGATTTACTTAGAAATGGTGTAAAATTTGAATTCGGTCCCTCTCAAATAAAAGCGTTTGAGACCCTTAAAAGAGCATTATCGCAAGATCCAGTTTTACATCTGTACAAACCAGGTTCCAAACTGGAACTCCATACAGATGCTTCCAAATTAGGTAACGGTGGAATCCTTCTTCAAGCTGACGACGATGATAATTTACATCCCATAGCTTATATGAGTAAAAAAACAACACCTCAGGAAGAAAATCTATCGAGCTATGAACTAGAAGTTTTAGCTGTTATTAAAGCATTAACGAAATTCCGTACTTACATTTTAGGAACTAAAATTAAAATTGTCACTGACTGCTCTGCGTTCAAACAGACTATTACTAAAAAAGAATTAATTCCTAAAATAGCGCGTTGGGTTTTATTCCTCGAAGATTTCGATTATGAGATAGTACATCGCTCAGGTAGTCAAATGCGTCACGTTGATTCACTTAGTAGATACCCAACAGTCATGACTGCAATTTGTGATGATTTAACAGCGCGAGTGCAAGTGGCACAGATGTCAGATGAATACATAAAAAAGTTGAAAGAATTATGTAAAGATAACAACCAAGTTGATTTCGTGGTACAAAATAGCATTCTGTATAAATGTCAGGACAACCGTCGTTTGCTCGTAATACCTGAACTAATGAAACACGAAATAATTAAGAACGCGCATTCAAAAGGGCACTTCGCCGTGGAGAAAACTAAAAACATTATCGAACGTGACTATTTTTTCCCGAATATGCAAAAAAGTATTGAATCGGTAATACAGAACTGTGTCGAATGCATCCTAGTCAACCGGAAGCGTGGTAAACCTGAAGGGTTCTTACATCCTATTCCGAAGGAAAACTTTCCTCTAAGTACTTACCATGTTGACATTATTGGACCCTTAGTGTCAACCAATAAAAATTATAATCATATTCTTACTATAATAGATGCATTCTCAAAGTTTGTTTGGTTATATCCTGTTAAAGGTGTAACTGCAAATGATGCAATTACGAAACTGCAATTGCAGGAAGCAGTGTTCGGAAATCCTATGCGCATCATCACGGATAAAGGTTCCGCATTTACCTCCAAGGAATTTACAAACTATTGCGCGAATCAAAATATTAATCACATTCAAATCACCACAGGAATACCTCGAGGAAATGGACAAGTGGAAAGGGTTCATGGAACTCTTATCCCCCTGCTTGCCAAACTTTCCATCAATGATCCCACGAAATGGTACACTCATGTTCAAGCAGTACAACGTGTATTTAACTCTACTGCTCCACGGAGTACAAAATTTACTCCTTTCGAACTCATGATCGGTGTGCAAATGAGGCATAAAAAGGACCAGAAAATTCTCGATATCCTACAGGAAGAATATGAGCAAATGGTCATCGACAACCGCGAGGACATTCGCGAAGAAGCGCGACAGAATATCTTGCGCCTTCAAGAAGAGAATAAAAGAGCTTACAACAAGCGCAGGAAGAAAGCTACTCAATATAATCCAGGTGACTTAGTGGCCATACAGAGGACCCAATTCGGCAGTGGTTTGAAGCTTCGCCCGAAGTTCCATGGTCCCTATCGCATCACAGCGAAGAAGCCACACGAGCGGTACCTAGTGGAGAAAGTGGGAATCCACGAAGGCCCCAACCATACCTCTACAGCAGTAGATTATATGAAGCCTTGGTCTACAACTGCATAAAGCATTTACTTTACAAAATCTAAAATGTTTTCAAAAATCTAAAATTTTCTTTTTTGAGTTTTTTCAGATTCTTTCTCAGATTGACGAGGACGTCAAGATCATCAGGACGGCCGATTGTAGTGTACGGAGCGTCATCCTAGCGGCGTTTGCGGTACGGAGTGTCATCCTAACGGCGCTCGCGTCGTCTCTCAACAGCCAATAAGAAGCTATCTGATTCCTGCTCTAAGAACTGTGTTCGGTACTGTACTAGCGTCCCTCGATGTAAAGCGGCCCAGCCGTTCGTCCAGTTCATTAAATTTGTTTATGTTAAATTAGTGTGTGATTCTCTTAATATGAGCCATCTCTACGCATTAATCTCAACCGGGCTTTTCCTCTAGGGCCCGTGAGAGATATTTAATTTGACATATAATCCGATTAGTAGAGGCATGCTTTTTGAGCCAGAGTTAACATACCTCTACATATATATATATATATATATATATATATATATATATATATATATATATATATATATATATATATATATATATATATATATATATATATATATATATATATATATATATATATATATATATATATATGGATGATAGACATATGCACCTAGGAATGACTATTTAAAAATTTTAATTAGAATTATTATTAATTAAAAATTAAACATATTTTCATTATAACTTACGAATATTTTCGTAATATTACAGCATAACAATACTTTATACACCATTTTAAAATTCAAAAAAATTTACTATTTTTTATACCACACACCTTTATTTTTATTTTTTTATTAATTTTTTCAAAATATTCTAAACATATTTCATTGTTCATAATACTGTATTTTATTGTGGAAGCGAAACTGAAATCGTTTTTTACGTTGCTACTAATATTTCATCTTGACTTCTTTTTCATAATGTTAATGGTCAAGTATAAAGACTTGGTTTATTTTTCCCTATTGAAAAGATTTCTACGCAGTGCTTTTAATAAAATATTCCATATTTTGTTGTAAATACAATTAAGGTTTAACCTCAGGACAAAGCCATGGTGAAACTTTTTTTTTATATAATATACTCATTTTTAAATACTACTGCTCTTTACGGCGATATATAATTGGATCTATAAAGATACTGATAGAAAATTGGGGAAACGCAATGAACAGAACAGAATACGACTTCTAAAATTGCATGAGTTGTATACCTAGCAAAACGTAAAGTTTAAAAATATTTTGCTGAGAAAACCATTAAAATCAAGTTTTACAAAGAAATATAATTGAAACTTTTAGCAATCATTTATACTGGAAAACAAAATGGTGTCAAAAGTGGCTAGCATCTAACAAATAAATACCTATAATTCACGGGAAAAAGAATATCGATAGGTATGTCGTAATATTTCGTAAAGAACTTATATTACATCAACGGGAGTGGATTTCCCAAAATTTTTTCGCATTCTCTATAATAAACTTGTCATGCCAGAAAACGCCTTGCATGGCACTGGCATAGTTATGAAATATTAAATGTTGACGCGAATTTAGTATTTTTGCTGATTCTGTCCTTGTCGAGTTTTTTTGGCGATTAACCCCTATTATGGCGTTAACAGAATCTGAAAATCGAATTTGTGCTTTAGACACGTTTTTCTCTACTGATTGGAAAAAAAGATTTGTCACAAAAATGCATTTGTAATCACAAAATCTTCATACCAGATTTGATATATTTAAATACTGCGTTTTTGAAATATCCCATTTGCATGTTTCTGAAAGTACAGAGTACCCGCTCTTGGGTTTGGCTCAAAATTTGACAAGTGTTAACACTATAGATCTTAAATCTGTGCACCGAATCTTATCTATCTAGCTCCCTTCGTTTTGTAATTATTGTGTTTACTTACATTCGAACAGCTAGACAGATGGATTTCCTCTGAAAAGATTTTACACAAAATTTGATACAAATTGGTTTTAAATATTTATTGTAAATTTTTAAAGCCGATTTGTATCAAATTTCAACTATCTAGCTCAAAGCATTTCTGAGTTATTTTTGCCCCAGACAGACGGACATTTTGCAAAAATGTGAATATTCGTCAAAATCTTGAATTCGAATGTGTTGACGATTACTGTATTTTCTCTATACTACGTATACGAAAAAGTAAAAAAGACTAATTATGTTTTGTGTAACAGTTACAAAATTAACGATAAATATTGCCTTTTGTTTTTGCATTTAAAAATTAAAACATCGTATGCATCTTTTATAAAATTATTCAGACTTTGAACAGTAAGAATGTTATTAAATTCAATTGAAGAAACAATTTATCTGAAGGTATCATTAATGCACCTTGAGCTTCCAGAAAAAAAAGGTAAATTTAATCTTACGTAAAGATAAGAAATCACATTTATTCTAGACGATACTCAGCAATTGACTCCATTTTTAAAAGCACTGAGATAATAATAAAAAAACTTTGATTACAAGTACGAACTTTCATCAGCACAATTTGAAAAAGGAGGTGACACAATCCTTTGATAAAATTATTACGAATCTAAACATGAAAAATATATTTAAAAAAAAGTTTGTGATCGTAAGCCCTGTACATGTGGATCAAAAGTAGAAATTTATGGTAATTGTTGAAATTTTTTAACCATCTGGAGTGGTCTCCAAAAACTTTCTCGCATACTCTCTAATAAAGATGTCATACCAGAGAATGCCTTACATGACAATGGCGTACAATAGTTACGAAATATTAACTTTTGAATTCAGTATTTTTACTGGATATATCGTGTCACCCTCGGCGAGTTAAAATTATTCAAAATTCGAATTTGCGTTTTAGACATGTTTTTCTCAACCGATTGAAATAAAAATTTGACACAAGACTGCGCTTGCAGTTAGAAATTCTCATACCAAATTCGATATATTTAAATCATTGCGTTTCTGAATTGTCGCATTTACTTATTTATGAAAGTACAGACCGACAGACAATCAACCCGCTGTTGGATTTGGCATAACATTTGACAAGTGTCTTTAATATGGACGTTAAATCCGTGTACCAAATCTTATCTATCTAGTTCTCATCGTTCTGTAGGAATCGTGTCAACTTACATTCGAATTGTCGTATAAACAAACTTATGAACAGATTTTACTCCAAATTTGATGTAAATCCGTAAGTTTGGTGTAAAGAGCGTATACCAAATTCCAACCGGCTACCTCAAAACTTTTTGAGTTACCTTTGTCACAAATAGACAGACGGACATTTTCTGAAAATATGTTTTTTGAACTCAGGGAGGTCTAACATGTGGAGATTTATAAAAATCTCGAGTTCGAATTTTTCAGCGCTTACTATACTTTCTCTATACTACATATACGTGAAAATAATAATACATAAATCTAAAATTACTTCCCGCAAGAGTGAAAATATTTTCTCTCAATACGACACATTTTGAGTTTAACTTCGCAATATGGTCAATAAGATCTGCTATACATTTTAGAGCCTCTTCCTTTTGATCAGTTCGGTTCAAAATTTGATATAGAAACATAGCTTTGTTTTTAAGATCAAATACGAAATTTCATTTACCTTGCTTGGATATTTTTGAATAATCCTTTTCATAAACTCACAAACAGATAGTTTACTCATTAACTAATTTAGCCAAAAATTAAAAGAAGACTCAGCCTTTTAACTTGTTGCACTTTCGAATTATTTATAATTTGCCTTTCACATATAGGTAAATATCAGTCTGCCGACTGATCGGTAGACAGTTAACTAGATTACGGATTTGATCCAAAATTATAAGAGCAACAGTTTTAGTCATAAAATCATAAACCAAACTTGTTCTCTAACTTGCTGCTTATTGTTGTTATCATGTTCGTATAAACATATAAAGATAGACAGACCATTCTCCCTTTTTTGCCGGATATTGTCCAAAATTGTACAGATATCTACAATATTTGTGGAAAAACATATATCAAATTTCCTCGATGTGGCCTCTTTCTTTTTTGAATTACCGATTTCTCAGATATATATGTAAATGTAAAAATCCTTCATATGTTGGTATAAAGTGAGAGAGAAAATCTCAAGAACAAACTTAAAATTTGCTTGGTGAAAGAAAGTTATAAAATGATGTTATGTGCGGAAAATATCATTCATTAGTTTCATGTAAATACCACATGCTAAATTTCATCAACCTTGTTTTTGAGCTGTCGTGCTCACTTACATACAGATAGAAAGACATCAAGTCTATTCTTTAACACGGGCTTTATTGAAAATTGATATATATCTATAAATTCGATGTAAATGACATTAAACATGGCATATTAACGAAAAATTTACATTAACATTATATAATTGCAATTCATTTGTTTCAAACTATTTTTTGTCCTTTTATACAGTGAGAGTAAAAATCCCAGTGGGAATTGTCTCCTTAAAATTCTTCTCGCATACTCTCTAATAAAGGTATTATCTCAGAGAGTCTTTCATGGCATTGGCATACATTAGTTACAAAATATTTATCTTTTGGCGTTTTGACAAAAACTATTTTTTGATTCTTGGCAATTTTTTATAAAATTAACCCTTGGCATAAGGTTAATAGCATCCAAAAATCAAATTTGTGTTTTAGAGGCTGTTTTCCCAATTGAAACAAAAATTTGGCAGAAAAGAACATATTGGTACGGATTTACTCCGATACTACTAGCCACCGGGTTCGATTGTAGTGGGTATATGGTGTGAAAACAATCAGCAGGCATCAATAACAAACATTATTAAACACGAAGACATGGACTACGAATACAAAGACAACAAATATACAGCCGAGACGAACACAGGGCAGCACACAATTACCCACAAGTAGTAATCAGTAGCAATAACAGCCATAGCACACAAAGCAGCCAGACAAAATTCAGCAGGGGAAGGAATCTTCGTATCTTCACTCTACGATATCTCCAAACGGCTGCAATTCCCCACTGTCTCCCCACTTTAGCTGTATCCAACTGTCGACAAACTACTACACGACTGGCTACTCCTCACAGGACTCTATGCTGCTTCCACCAGAGCCGGCCTTCTTTATAAAGGGGAACGGGTACAAAAAGCCATTTGGGGCCCTTCTTTTTTGTGAATTGAAAAAGTACAAACGCGAACATATATTATTAATGCATGTTTATTTAATGCGTGATTTTGTTTTGGCTAATACATCAATTACCTCAGAAAAATTTTAAAAATGTGCAATTTCTTTTTCCATGTTTAATACAGCAAGTGCATTTAAGTGTTCTGAATACATGCTTAACCGAAGATAATTCTTTATTAATTTTAATTTGCTGAAAGAGCGCTCAGCACTTGTTGTAATAATTGGCAACTTAAAGAAAAGTTTTAACACAGTTAATACATTTAGAAATAACTCATTATAATTATTATTTTGTATGCATTGCAATATGTTTTGTGCGTTATTTACATCTCTTTCTTTCAAAATCAAATCCCGTAGCAAACAAATTCCCTGGATTAGGTTTTCATCTACATCTTTGTTATGAAACGTTGCAAAGTTTTTGGAACATTTCTCTAATTCATGTTTTTCTGAAGTTTTTATAACAGTGATTAATCTGAAATCAGAAATAATATTTGGTATACTTTTAAATCTATCTTCTATTTGTACAATAACAGTATCAATTACAGTGTTAAAATAATAACACCGCCGGCGTCCTGGCATAGGGGTAGGGCGTCTTCCCCGTGTTCTGGGCGTCCTGGGTTCGAGTCCCGGTACGGGCATGGTTGTTCTTCCTCCGTTCTATCTGTGAGATGTGTGAATGTGCCCCCCTGTAAAAAGGGGTTGTGCAAGCGAATGAGATGTGTGAGTAGCTAAGACGTACTCTTGGCCCTAGTTGGCGCTACTAAAACAAGAGACGCTCCCTTGGCTTAAAATCGCTGATGTCGTCAGCGAGCTTCTGCATAGCAAGTGCCACTATAAACAACAACAAATAATAACACCTAAATTCCTCTACCGGGTTTTTTTAGAACTTCGTCTTCTGCTATCATGGAATATATATATATATATATATATATATATATATATATATATATATATATATATATATATATATATATATATATATATATATATATATATATATATATATATATATATATATTTCCAATTCATTTTTCAGAATTCCTTTTTCTGAAATATTCACACTACTTCCTAGCACTTTTGCGTCTAAAAATGTGTTAAATTTTCTTCTTAAATTTTGGATTTCAGTTTTAATCTTATTGACTAAATTGAAAGCCGAGTCAAGAACAATTGTTTTTTCTTGCAAACCATACTATTAAATATAAACTAAATGACATTTCTTGTATTGCATCCAATAAATTTTAGCTTCTGTACAGCTATATTATCGTTACTTACATCAATAAATTGTTCTGGGCCATTACAAGTTTGTTTAAACTGTGTATACACTGCTTTAACTGAATCTATTTTGACTTGGCAATGAATGTCAAATTATGTCTTAAAAGTAATGTTTAAATGCTTTTGTAGAACTTCCCATCTTTTTGTAGATGCAGAAAATAATCAATATAAGCGTTGGAATATCCCAACATTTTTTTTACAATATATGCTGCTGGAAGCGGCATCACAAATTAATAAATTAAAGAAGTGTGATACGCAAGGCACATAAATTGCATGCGTGTTTAGAGAAAGTATTTTAGACTGTACACCTTTTCTTTTTTATTTCGCTACCATTGTCATATGCTTGCCCTCTACAATTCATAATATCTAAATCAAACTCGCTTAATCTTTCCAATAGAGTTTTTGCTAGTCCTTCTCCAGTCACATCAATAAACGTTATAAACGACTCATTTATAGTTAACATTATCTCTTCAAAATTTACATACCTAATAATGATTAAATTTGTTCTTTATGGGAAATATCAGAAGTACAATCCATTTGGATACTGTAGTACATGGCTGCTTTTATATCGTGTTTAATTTTATTAATGACTTCATTTCCGCGCAGAAATAATTTGTTCTTGTGACTTATGTGCTAAATGATGCACAATTCTATTTTTAGAATTTATTATTTTGTTTATATGATCCATTAGCACAGGGTCGTATTTACATAATAATTTGATTAAACTTTAAAAATTTCAATCATTAGGCGTACCTATTATTTCGTGGGTACGCCGTTGTTATACACTAAAAATAGAATCACATCTACAACTCTTTGAAATAGTAATTTGAGTCGTGCTATTTCCTTACTTATATTAACTTGATTTGTTTTATCAAGAGTCGAACATAAATTTAGTGGTTTTAGTAGTTCTTTTCCAAGCAATAAACGAATTAAAATGACAACTAGAGCGCTCATGAGTTTGGATTACAATTGACAGCTTTCTCCAATTATTATAGCAACCTACAAATCGTGTAGTTTGATCATTTGCTCTTCTTTTGGAAAACAGTATACAACAAAAACAAAATACGGGGTCTTGCGTTTTTGAATAAATTAACCAGCTGCGAAATTGGGTTTCACAATTTTGCATTTTTTAAAAGTAGTATGAAGTGGAAAATGATCTATCTTCAGTATTTTTAGCAAAAACTCTTTTGTGTTGTACAGATCCGATTTTAACAAAAAACCAGGATCATTTATACTCTCTTGATCATATTTGTTATTGTCGTTTTCGTCATTTTCAGATTCGTTCATATTTGTATAAACACACGGTTCTTCAACAAATTTCACTGTTTCAACATTTTCATTGCTATACTGTGTACTTAGCGCGGAACTTTCTTATTTAGTTGAAGTTTGAATTGTAACTTCTGAAGTCGAAGCAATTTCTTTGCCAGAATTACTTCGCAGCCAAGAAAACAGATCCACTTGTGACTTCCTGAAGTTTAGCTTTTCTTCTTTTTTCTTTTTTGATAAATTTCTTTTTTGACACCCAGAGGGATATTTCTTTGGCATGGACATGGTTATATCTAACAGCATTAAGCAGTTTTTGGAATGAATTATCAAATTACTATATGCTATATTATACACTATTACCTAGTAGGTGAGGTAAGTGACTGTAAATCTACTTACCTTATTTTAACAATATTTTGCCCACTTGCACTAGACTATTATATATACTGAAAGCTTCGTATATTTCAAAATCCGTCGACTGCTCCATTTAAACTTCTTCCTTAATTTTTTTTCATTCTGGTCGCGGCCGGTGAAGCAGTAATGCAATGCGCGTTGCTAAGAGTTGATCGTGTAATTTATATTCGTTTTACTTTTTGTTTGAACAACATAATATAAACAAACATGCACAGATGCACGGATAAAAAATATTACATTAGATGTAGAAAAAAGTAAATAGCTGATGATTTACAAGTCCATTAGAACCCAGCCTCAGCCTCGAATTCTGGCCGCCGCTTGCGCCCGGAAGTCGCGCCGCTCTGTCTTAAAGGGATTTCCTTATTCATAAATGAACCCTTCCTTTTATAGGTATCACTAAGATCATTGCTTAATAACGGCGTCAGTCGACGTTTAGCCAGCCACGTGGAAACAAACTTGTATACTTTTAGTACGTGTAAACGTTATTATTGTTCAGAACATTATTTTAATTCAAAATTACGGTGCCCCCCCCCCTCAGTCGGAGGGCCCTGTTCATAGCACCCACCGCACCCCCTAGATGGCCGGCCCTGGCTTTCACAATAAACACCAGGACGCGGCACACAGATTAGTTCAGCAATCGCTTGAGCTCCTCACAATGCTTATTGCTTCGTTATCCTCTTGACGACTCGACATTTGCCTACGACTCCGACTCACTGCAGTTGAGACTGCAGGCCTTTTATAGTTCCCGGTAGGCGAACCGAGAAGGTTTTAGACCAATCAGGCGTATCTCGATTATTATTGGCTGAATTGCTGAAATTCTCGAAGTTTCCAGTAATATCTATTTTGTCGCCAAACGGTATCCAGATTTTGAGATCAGTGACGTGGCACCCGATCAGCACCCAACAGAGCTGATCATAAAACGGTCTTTCCAGTGATTTACTAACCGTGCTGGGAAGCAACATTACAGGTTTGTAACAATACGTAGTCACAAAATCCCATACCAAATTTGATATATTTAAGGCATTACGTTTACAAGTTTCTGAAAGTATAAATCGACAGACGGTAATAGATTATGCTCACCATTTGAAGAGTATCAATACTGTAGATTGTAAATCTGTGTAACGAATTTTATTCAGCTAGCTCGCATTGTTTTGTAGTTATTGTGTTAACTTATATTTATTTGAATAATCGGACTTCCTTTAAGTTGATTTTACTCAATAGTTGGAAGAAATTTACAAATTTTGTGAAAAGATCGTATACCATATTTCATCCGTCTAGCTCAAAGCTTTTGAATTCTTTTGTCACAGACGGACAGACAGACATTTTCCCAAAATGTGTTTTTCAAACTCCGGGAGGTTTAAAATATGGAGATTCATCAAAATCTCGAGTTCAAATTTTTTGACGAATGCAATACGTTATCTATATTTCGTATGCGAGAAAGAAAAAAAAATGTATTTAACAATTTTTCATTTGCGAAACATTTTATTTCAAATTCATTATTGACTTGCAATATATTCATAACCAAGAAATCTTTCTTAATAACAAAGGTAAATGTGTATGTGTCTAACGTTGTTTAGGCATTGGCACTCTACACTACAGAGTATTTGACCTAAAACGACCAAATTTGTATAACATATACCTTGCAGGACGGGAATGTACGCTACGGAGATTTTTTTACAAATTTCAATTAATTAAAATTAAGCTAAATTTTGGCATTTTTCTTCGATACCTTCTTAAAATATTATTACACGAAAATTATTTTTTGCATTGTTTCAAAATATAAATTATTTTAATTTTAGTTATACCAATTTTATAATAATGCGTATTTTTCCTGAATTTTGGCAATTTATTTAAAATATTTTTTCCTGATCTCCAATAACCCATTACAATGTTGTCCTGAAATTCGATTTTTTTTTTCCGCTGAAGCTCATAGTATAGAAAGAGGTATATCAAAAATTCCATCTGGTTGAAATCCTTTAGTTGGTACCACTTCACAAGAATAGTGAAAATTCTGACATGAACTGGCCAAAAAAAGTCATCGTAACAATACCTAAACCAGTAAAGAGTGCTGTGATAAAATCTAACTCAAGCAAAACATTAATAGTTACTTTTAGTTTTCCCATTTACGAAGTATGTCAAGAAAAAGATGTATAATCGAGATTTGATTGCAATAATTCAGACATAAATGCCTAGCTGACGTTTTTATTTATTTTTTTATTGTTTTTATTTTCTCATTTACGAAGTATGCAGAGTGAAAATATTGTAATTGCCAGAAAATTCGCATTCAAGATTTTTGAAGGATCTCCACATTTCAAACTTCCATAAGTTAAAACACACACACACACACACACATTTTTCGAATTATATCTGTCTGTCTATGAACACGACAACTCAAAAACGTTTTGAGCTAGACAGATGAAATTTAGAATGCGGTTTTTACACCAAATGTGAAATTTTTATCAAATTTTGAAAGAAAGCCATTTCAAAAAAAGTATGTCTATTTGATGAATATGGTAACTTTAGAAAGGAAATATAACTGGACGAATAAAATATGGCACACAGATTTAGTACTTAAAGTTAGTATCAAATTTTGGACCAAATCTGCCAAAAGATTGACCGTTTGTCTGCCTATAGTTTCGCTTCCATGTAAACGTGATGACCCAAAAACGAATAAATTTAGATAAATGAATTTCTGCATACAATTAAAGCATCTAAAGCATAGATTTTTGTTTAATTACACGTTGAACTAAGTCAGTTCAATATTAAATTTTGAATGAAATTTGTGAAAAATTGGCAGCATGCTGATCTGTTCATTCTCATGCATATAAACGTAATATCTCAAAAACACGACTTAAATGAACGAATTTTGTTTTGTGATCTTGTTACTAAATATAATTCTATGTCAAATTTTGGTTTCAGTCGTTGAATAAAAGGCATTCAAAATCCATCATTTGTTCATTGTGCTACGTCACATAAAGTGCTTATGTGCTGGAGTTTGAAATTAAAAATTTGAGCATTCATTTCTTTTACGCTTATCAAAGTTATCATTTTTCGTGAGGGAGGGCGAGAGGGATATCATAGGGATATCATCTTTAATAGACAGAATACAAGGAAGTTTCGAGTAGACCATTCCTTTTGGTTTCATCTTATCCTTGTTGTCAGCATTATATGTTTACTTTTTTTTTGACAAATAAAATTGGCCATATTTCTACTGAAGTTGAATTATCTTTCGTTGTATTTTGTTTTTGAATGGTATGTTTATGAATGGTCAAATTCTACTTAAATATGTTCATAATTACGTATATTTACTTTATATTATAATTCAATAATGTCTTTTAAATGATGTTTTTTATAAATCAAATGTATGTATTTAATTATTTTTTTTTACTCTCATTGTATTTTATTCCCTGTAAGAAGAAGCGTAGTCTATATCTCGTTCATGAAGTGCACAAAGATGATATATTCTTCTAAAAATTTGACCCCTATATGTTGATGACTCTTCACGATTCAAACCGCTCTGAGTTTGAAAAACAAATCTTTGGAATTTTGTCTGATTATCTGTGAACAAACAGAAGTAAAAATAGCAAACAACTCAAAAAACGCAATGAGCCATAACGATGAAATTTGGTACGTACTCATAGCATGCAGATATTTATCGAATTTAAGATGAAATTCATCGAAGGGAGGTCTGTCTGACCGTATATATGTGAATGCAAAAATTCAAAAAAAAAAAAAAAAAAGAGCTATACAACTGAAATGTATACAGATTTACAATTAGAATTGTAGGTCTATAATAAATTTTGGAGCAAATCTGTCAAAGCGGGGACTATTTGTTTGTCTGCATATTCATATATTTAAGAAGACGAACTGAACTAGTTGGAGAGGCCCCCAGAAATTTTCTCTTTTATTCTGTAATAATGGTCTTGCTCTCCACCCCATGCATAAAACTGCGGATCCTTGGGATAAGGCGTGACCCTTGGGAGATCTCTCGAGGGTCACGGGTAAAGCTGCAAATGCCTTGTCAGCATTGGTAAGCAATATTAATGAAATATAGATCTTTGGAAAGAATCTAGCACTTTTATTGAATCTAGCACGCGAATATATATTTTGGATGCCTTTTTTTTTCGACGGATTGAAACCAAAATTTCATACGATACTACAGTTAATCACATACGGAACCTTATTGGTTCAAGTCATTGCGTTTATGAATTATTGCATTCACATTCATCCAGAAGTACAGACTGGCCTACCTCTTTTACCTTTGTTAAGCAGATTTGGTTCAAAATGTGACAAAAATCTACATTCTAGATGCTAAATCTATATACCAAATTTTATTTATCTAGCTCTTATTGTTTTGTATATATCGAGCTCATTTATACTCGAACACTCAAATAGACTGATTTCCTCAGAATGGAAACAAAATTTAATAGAAATCTACAAATCCGGTCTAAATTGAATGCACTAAATTCCGCAGTTCTGGCTCAGTGTTTTTGAGTTATGTTATTCATAGACGAATAAGCAGATTGACAAACATATGCTAGAAATATGTCACTTGGAGAAGTGTGAAATGTAAAGATACATCAAAATCTCCAGTGGGAATTTAATGGCGATTACAATACTTTTTCTATACTTCGTAAATGAGAAAGTAAAAATGCAGCACCTTCAAATAAAGAAAATTTTATAAGCTGTTTTCTTGCCAAAATTATAGACCTGTCTCAAATTTTGGATTCAGTCAAAAGGTAGTTGTCCAAAATGCGTTTTCAGTTTTCTTTATTAAATTACAAAGTACAAAACGCACCATATTTCGTCACTTCATTTTTCTATGGTTGCAGAGGTTGATAGAAATAGCATAGAAAAGAAAATACTAGATTATCTGAATCTATGAGAAAATCGATTGGGAAAGGCTTCCATCGGTTTTTGATATCTCCTTTGAAAAATTACAAATACTCCTTTGGAGCACAATAAAATTAAAAGAAAATAAACATTATTTTATCTTCAAGAGGGATTACCTAAGGGGAATATTAATATATCTATAGTGTTAGAGTTTTGATTCCCTCCGGTGGAGAAAAGGGGAAATTCTGTTCCCCTAACCAGATGTATTCGAGACGCCGACGCGGCGACATGTACATACTCTCTCTCCCGTCTTTTGTGTTGTGATATGTTTGTGTGGTAGCATTATGTGTGAAACTAAAACCTATGAAAGTTTCAACTCCTGCTTCGTCATTAATGGAATTGCCATGCACTGACTGAACATATAGCTTCATATAGAGAAAATTCGAAATTTGATTCTTTTTCATTTTTATGATCTGGAACTTTTGAAATTTTTTTTCGTAAAATTACTTCATTTCCCCCGATGCAGCAATAAATTAGAATTCCAGTCTCAATCTGTAGAAGCGGAACACATAATTTAGTGAGATCGCAATGACCTGATGGAAGTCTTCCATCAATATTAGAAGGTTAAGGATTCGAAACCTGATTTAGCATGATTAGCCAAACATTTAGCATGATTTCTTACTTGTAGCTTATTTTACATTTTTTTTTTTTTTGCACAGCATTACGATTATGGGAAAGAAAAGAAAAGGGGCATTGCAATTATGAAAAAAAAAAAAAAAAAAAAAAAAAAAAAAAAAAAAAAAAAGCATTTCGAGGTACGCATCGAATAAATTCAATCTAAGGAAAAAAGAAAAACATGCACTGTCAATTTAGAAATGCAACAAGCTAGATGGATGAGCATTGGTTTAACCAAAATGTGCAGTTTTCTCAATTTATGGTCTTGTATAAAATTCGACAAACGGATGCACGAATAGAAAAACATCTACCTGGGTAGACTGTCTGTTATCGGTTGTGTATGTGAGCCGAAACACAAAAACGCAGTGAACGAAATTGGTGAAATTTAACACGTGATAATTATGTCAAAAAAAGCAGATCTAGATCTTAGGAATAAACCTATCAATGATGATTGTTTGTTTGTTTAAATTTATAAGAAGTACTCTCCTCCTTATATTTTTCCCGAAACTACTAATTCTAGTCGTCCAATAAGTAGGGATGACGAATATTTTAAGAGCGGTTATTACGTAACCAATATCAAAAAGTCAAGTGATCAATACTTTTCAAAGAGGGGTGTGATTCAAATCCTTGATACGATCTTACTGATGATATTTCGATTACAGGTTTTGAATCACGATAGAAAGTAACAATCGATACGATTTCACTGAAATTTGCCCGTAAAGTGGAGCGGGGACTTCATTAGAAAGTAACAATCGATACGATCTGTCCGAGCTCTCGAAAGAAATCTGTGATTGGATTGAAAAGTGAACGGACCAGTTATTGGAATTGTCGTATCGTATCATTGAATTGCATATCACTGAAATTTATCGGAGCGGTGATTTCACCGGAAAGTGCGAAGTCATCGCTCCACTTTACGGGAGTGACCGATATTCGTATTTGATGATGCACTATTCCATACAGATAATTTTTAATAGCTCGTGACATGATTGACTTTGATTACATGTATTCTGTTTACTGCTGGTGCCATCTATTGGTAGAATATAGGACTAAAGTAAACATTTTAAAGAAATGACATATATTTTTAACTCACCTTTTCCAGAAAATGGTTCACTCTAATAAATAAATTAAATAAATAGTTTTTAGAAAAAAAATAAAATTTAAGAAGTAAGATGAAACAGATAAATTAATTCAATCACACGTTACTTAAATTAGTAAATCAAGTATTAATTTCAATTAATAAATTTTATATTTAATATTAAGTAATAATTTTTAATTAATAATATGATTGAAGTAACAGATATTTGGAACGCATATTTAAAAATAACAATAGCAATATTATTTGTTATTCAAAAAATCGTGGATTATGCATCTCTACCAATAGACTGTTAACACTGTTGCACCCTATATACTCTTGTGGTGAAAGCAGAATATTCGAAGTCATGTGATTGTTTTCTTTCTTTTTAAATCAACGCAATGTTTAAATGTGATGAGTTGTGATATTCTTTTTTGTTTTCTTTTTCTGCGAGATAAAGTGATTGTTTTTTCACGTGATTACTTATGATATTTATATAATAGGAGATACCTTAAAAGATTTTATTGTGAACTTTATAACGTCTTTGATAACGTCTAATTTTCAATTCTATTTAAGTTAAAGTAAGGTAAGTTTGAAATTACATTACTCGAAGAATCAGTTTGTCGCTCACATGTAAAATATATTTATAATAAAATTTAATTCACTGGTTTTACAGAATGCTTCGTCTAGTATTTGTCCTTCTAAGCTGTTTTGTTGGAGCATTAATAGCTTCTCATCCTGATGAAATTAAAGATTTACCTGGATTAGATATACCTATTAATTTTAAACATTACTCAGGATATTTAAATGCTACTAGAGGAAGATACCTGCATTATTGGTGAGTATGTGCTTCTATGGTTATGCTTCTGTTTTTTGTTCTGGCACTAAGAAAAAAAAGGATACATTTTTCTGTTTTCATAACATTGCCAATATTTCTTTATTGAAAGTTAAGTTTATTTGTGCATAATGCCTATTGATAAAAATGCTGATAAGTATGCATGTCAGTCATACATTATGACTAAAATTTGAATATGGCAAATATTTTTTAATTTTAAGATTATAAATATAAAGACAAGACAGTAAAAAGTATTATTTAATTTGTAAAACTCATTTTAGAGTTGTGAGAAAAATAGCTTAGAAAACTGTTATATGTAGGCATTGGCCAAAACAGCTTTCATTGAATATAGTAGGAATAAATTTTGTATTCAAATATATTTGTAATTTTATTTGTATTTTGTATTTCAAAATATACGGACCATTTAACAGATTTATCATTGAAGTAAATAGCTCTTTCCACAACTTTTTTTTTTTGTATTAGTTGAGAGAATATTATGTATTTAATGTATTTCTCATTTTATGCTTCTCTTCATTTCACTTTTATTTATGTTTTTAAAGATAAATCAATTATTAAAAAAAAAATCAGTTTTGCGGAATAACATGCAATTCTAAGGAGTTTTTAATCATACATTTTCAGGTTCATTGAAAGTAGAAAATTATAATTATTTTCTCATACTTGCTTGAAGAAAATTTAATATTTAGTTAATTTATTTAATATGTCAGTTTGCATAGATTTTAAATGTTTATTGTTTATTCTTTTATAACATATAAAAGTTTGCAGAAAATTCAATTTCTTGTAAATCAAAAATTGTCCCATAAAAAATATTAGTACTTGTTTTCCAAATTGTTTGTTTGTTTATTTTATTATTATTTTTTTTTTTTGGTACTTACGTATTAATGCTACCGCAACTTCAGATTAGGCGTTTTTAAGTGCCGCCAATCACTATCAAAATTCAACGCCACCACAGCTGCAGATTAAGCTCTTTGGCGCACAAAAACCGCCAAATCTGTAGCTGCGGTGGCGTTAGTACGCAAGTACCATTTTGTTTTTGCCTCTTGTTAGAAGAAAGGGATGTTATTATATCAGTATTACTCTTTGTCAATTGATAAGCATCTGCTGTATGAAAAGATTTTGTACATTCAAAAATTAAATATACCTTAACAATATTTTTATTCCTTTTGATGTATCACTATATAAATTAAATTATATAGACTTAACACTAAATCAACCATTTTTTTTCTTTTTCCGAGCCATTATCTCTTATTAACATATCTAAACTTTCATTGTTTCTTAAACAATGGCATAGTAAAGAAAATTATCAGTTACCCACTCAATTGAGAATAAATAAAAAGGCTGAGAAAAAAGAAAAGAGAGATTACAAAGAACAAGTTTTTATGTATTGTAGATAAATCCTATTAACTGGACATTCCACACTGAAATAACAATCTTTGTTTTTGAACTGTTTGCAAAGATTTGAGGTCATAAATTTTTAGATGATTCCATTAAATAATAAACCATATTAATTAATTAATTAATTAAATGGAGCACTAAAATTTTTATAATAAATGAATTTTATTTGGAGAGCGTTTGGTGGTAGTTCTCCCATTTAGATTTCATTGGCAATTTAAAATCACTATGCAGATATATGGTGATTTTTTTTTTCTTTTCAAAAATGTGTTTTTAACATATAACTAGTGCATCAAGTTATATTTCTTAAGAAATGAAATAAAACATCCCAGATTTTTTTATGGAAATTGTGGAAAAGTTGGTTAAATATAAGTTGTATGATGACCATTATTTCTCTTCTTCTAAATTTGAATTTGAAATTTCATCATACTTTTTAAAATGAAACTGTTTTAAAGGAATAAATAAAAAATACTTATTCTTTATTAATAATAGAATGAAAATATTATTTGTATACTAGATTCAAACAAATCAAACTTCTCTCCATCTGGTCTAAAGGACATTTATAAATTTAAAATTCCATGAATTTGTTTGCCTTTTATTGTAGAAGAGTCAGAACTACATCGAAATCTAATTTCATTAAGCTTCCAAGAATATTGAGTTCTCCATACTGAATGATTTTGTTAAAATAAAGAAAAGAAAAAGCATTTAAAAATACTAAAATAATCTCAAAGATGAAGGTAAAAAATGCCTTATTTGAAGATTTGAAACTTAAGTTTTGAAGATATACTGATATCTAAAGATATGTTTTTTTAAATAAAAAATATAATTTTAAGCATTTTTTTTGGGGGGGGAGAGAAAGAGAGAGGTAGAAGGTAATAAATAATTATATGCATCATAGAAAGATAATTCATTCTGAAGCACTAGAGAATAAATTTATGAAGAGGGTCTTATTAAGAAAGTAGTAATAAAAAGAAGTGGAGCATATAGAAAACCCAAGATTTACAAAATTTGTGCTGGATAATAGTTTGGGAAACTTTAACATAAATTTAGGCTTTACATCATTTCTTTTTAGGTTTATAATCCTGCAGCTGATAACGTCAGATTTAAGTTACATTTACTTGGCTATTTTTGATTTAGAATTTATTTAACTAGCTCTGTGGGAATGATTGAGTTAAGTTTTGACCTGTTTCAATATTGAAATCCAAATTTCTTAAAATTCCTTTTTGTATACGTTTACAATATAACATACATTTTACAATATAATATACAGCTTCATTATGTTGGGAAAATTACATATTGAAGACTTCAAATTAAAATTGTATATGCTATTGGAATATTTTTTTGGTTTTTATATCCTTATTAATTATAAAGTATGTCCTTTTCTATTGATTTAATGCATTTCTGGCTTATGATGCTTATTAAATTTTTCATAATAGGTGTAACAAAATAAGTATGATATTCTCTGTTTACAATTTACATTTTTACACTGTTGCTACCTAAAAGGAAGATTTTGGTCATCACGCCAAATATCGATGTCTCATTTTTTTCTTGTGAATTTCACAGGAGGTTTAACATAGTGTAATATTTCTCAGTTTTGTTTCAATGATAATATTTCATAAAATTTTAAAATTTAAATAAAATTTCAACAGTTTACATGATATATTCCTTTCTCTCAACCTTGTATTTCATTGTTTCATTTCATCTGGCATATTTTTACTATTACATTTTTGTAATCTTTGATGTATATATGTAAAACAAGAAGTTGAAGAAACCAGCATTGATGTTTTTGATGATTTTTAATCTTCATAATTTTAAGCAAGTAATCAAATGTTACATATTATTAAGATTATATATCCAGCCATGGTAGGAGCTGAGTAGTGTACTTAATAAGCAGGAAAAAGAAAGCATAAGGATTCATTTCCATCTTATATAGTTTCAGAAGAGAATTTGTCTACTCAGTATTTTGATTTTGTGAGAAAGTTAATAGTCCATGCAACCCAGAAGTTATAGTGAAGACAGAATTTAAGTGGTTAGGATATTATTTTTAGAATTTAGATTAATTAAAAAATTTTACATATATATTATCAACTTTCTAAGTGTGTTAACTCTTGCTGTTGTGCTCTTTATTTTGCTACCTTTTCTTTCTTATTTTTTGAATTCAACATTTTTCTCTCAGTTGTATTGTTTTGCAATGGAGTTGACTTGTTTGTTTCATTACACAAACTGTCTGGGTAAAACCCCAAAAAATAACAATCTTGTAATGTAAAGACAAACTTCATCAGTTGCCGAAACAACTCATTTCAGGTTAATATAAAATTATTCAATATGGCAAAATTGTTTTAAGTACTGCTTTAATTGAACAAAAAAACAGCATTAAATTTTTTAAAATAAACTTTTCTGTATATTATAATGTTTATTTTGCAAAACGTAAATTTGGAAACAGGATAAGATAATACCTTGTTACAATCTGCATTAGTTGTCTATATGAGCATGTGTCAAACCCTCTTCTCCTTTTTACTATTCAAAAACTTCTCTTAAAATGACAACTTTATTACATAATTCATAATCTCTTCATTTCATTTTTCTACTGTTACTTTTGTGCTAATATTACTTTTTCTGAAACAATTATATATGAAAAATTAATGGACAAAATTATGAATGATTTTATCATGAAAACTGTGTTAAAATAATACATTATTAGTTTTTATATTACTTATATTTTATTGTTCTAGGTTTGTTGAGAGCCAGCGATCTCCTTCCACTGATCCAGTCGTCTTGTGGTTGAATGGTGGTCCTGGTTGCAGTTCCCTTGATGGATTTTTGAGTGAACTTGGTCCACTTCATGTTTCAGCTGATGGGAAATCATTGTACAAAAATCCTTATTCTTGGAATAGGGTATTTTAAATGTTTTTCATTCATTGAATCTAATGCTTTTTTTTATAAGCAGTATGCATTTTGTTTTATTTAGTACAGTGAAACTTAAAAAGTTTCAGATTATAATTTTTATTTGATGTGTTTAAATATGAAATTGATATGATAATATTGGTTATATAAATCAAGATTTATTTTTATGTAAGAAATATATGTTACAGTCAATGTGATTATGTAGTTACTATTAAACATAACGATGGTTATAATATTCTGTCAATGTGATAAGTAAATTTATCACTTTTATCTCTTGTTATTAAAAGCCACTTAATCACATTAATTGTAACATATATATATGTATATATATTAAAAATTAAGCTAAAAAATGCTGCAACTAGTTGTATTATTTCTAGAATTATACCAATCATTTATAAGATTCCTGATTACTTTGCTTTGATTCACTTAATCTGTTGAAAATATTAATCTATTAAAATCAAGCAAGAATACGATAATTCTTTTAATGGTATTTGAAAATGCAATTGATTTGCACATGTGTACTCAAACAAATGAAAAAATGTTTATCTCTTTATACATTTTTCATTTTTTTTTTTGGCTATATATTCAAAAATATTTTTAAAATGCATACAATATGCATATAAAAATGCATATTAAAAAAATTGCTGAGATATTTAAGAAATTATGTAATATGTTAAAAGTGCATAAAAATGTAATGTTGTATTATTGCATTTAATTTACTTTTTATTATAACTAGTTTATATAAGAATGGTTTTGTTATTTCTATATTATGATTTAAATAGTTTCTTTTCTGATTTTTTTTTATTAATAGTATTTTGTTTTAATTATAATTTTTTCCATTAGTAGTGGTAAAGCAATTTTCAATATATATTGCTTTTATCTTTTAATATTCAAGTAATTATTTGGCAAATGTGATATTATCTCTTCATTTTTAAAAATACTTTTTGTCAAATATTTTATTTATTTATAATTATTATATATTTATTTATAATTTTCAATTTTTCCAGCTTTGACGAAATTTGGTTGAAGTGTTATTTTTTTAAACTGAATCTCTCTTGTTAATGTCTGTGAAAAGAATTCTTTAATTAATTTGCATTTAATGATTTTTTAAGTATTTTCTTGTTATTATAAGAATTTACCTTTTGATTTTATTTTGATTGTATATGTCTGTTAGTTTATGTCTTGTTAACATTTATGTCTTCTTTAGATAGCAAATGTGATATTTTTAGAAGCCCCTGCTGGAGTTGGTTTTTCTTATGCAGATAATAAGAAATATTCTACTGATGATGATTCTGTTTCATATGACAATTATGTGGCATTGCAAAGCTTTTTTGAAAAATTTCCTGAATTTAAGAAAAATGATTTCTATATAACTGGTGAGAGCTATGGGGGAATATATATTCCTACACTTTCAGTGAGAGTTTTAACAGGTCCTGCCAATATAAATTTCAAAGTAAGTATTTTAGTGGGGTTTTTTTGACAAAGTATTTTAGTTTGAACTTATGCAATTTGAAAAAATTGAAGTTTTAATTGGTGAGAATTTTGATGGTTATATTGTTTATTTTAAATGTTTATAAGAAATATTATAGTGATAAAAAAATTTTTTATCACATCAAGCAAAAAGTAGTTAAAAGAAAATTCAGGATCTCATTCCAAGCAAAATTGTCAAATGTTATTCTAAAAATTTCTGTGTTTATTTTCTTCAGATTTTTTTGCTTTGTTTAGATTTTTCTTTTATTAGCAGATTTTATGCCACATTTGAAATTACCAGGATGTTAACATAGATGTTGATTCCAAGTTTTAATTTGCCTTATTGATATTATTTAATGATACCCATTTTTAGTTGTGCTTGACATTTCAATTTTTATCTTTTGGTTATGATATCTTGACAGTAAAATCTTGTATTTAAATATTCATTTCTCAAAAATAAAACAAAAAAATCTTTAAACACAAAGAGTTTTTTTTTTTTTTTTTTTTTTTTGTATGTATGAAAATGAATTTTAAGCCTTTCTATTGGTATATGAAGTGGTGATTAATATGATTTTTATCTGATTTTATGATTTTTATCTAGCATTCTAATCTCATTTTCTAACATAAATATTTTTTAAAGTAAAAATTGCAATCTGATAGTTATTTAATTGGGAAACCATAGGAAAATTTGTTGCATTCCTTTCACAAACTAGAATTTTCATTTTAAAAGGTTTAAGAATTTGTTAGTATAAGTAACATAGGCTATAAGCAGAAAAAACCATTCTCACAACTCTGGTAAATTGCAAAAATTTTGTGAAAAAAAAATTATGCCACAAAATTTTTGGTTTTTGTGACAACCGATGAAAGAAGCATATCATCTTCAATGAGGTAGGTTGATGCAAACAGAAAATTTATAAGTAAATTGTGAGGGAATAAAAATATAAACATATAAATTGAAAAATGTAAAAAAAAAAAAAATTAATATTTTGCATTACACTATTTTTTTATTGTAATAAAGTATATAAAATATGATAATCTTCAATATAAAAAGCTGACTTTTTCTCACAAACTCGAAAGAAAAAAAGTATTTTTCATTTTTTTTTACTCTTTTTGAAAAGCATGACTTTTTTTTTTTAAATACGGGTTTTTTTTTTTTCAGTTAATGGAATGCTCTATAAATAAATTCTTTGCATTTAATACTATTTTAAAAGCTTTATATTAGACTGTTAATTAATTAATTAGTTAATTTTTTTAAAAAATGGGTATATTGAATATATGCATATATATCTGCTTTGTGTTGTGAACTTTTTTTTTGGACAAGCAGAATGGTAATGCAAAACATATGCTGGCACAAGCAAGCTTAGAGTTGACTTCTATGAAGAATTTCCTTCTTTGGTCATCAATTATTAGATAATCTTTCCTACTCCTTAAAAAAAACAAAAACAAAAACTGTATTATATTTAAGGTTAGAAATAATATAACGTGAGTGAATCAAATTGTGTACCTGTCAAAATTTAAGACATTACTATTATTATACCTTCCTAAAATGTGTCTTAGTTACCTTTTTTTATTGATCTTTTTTATTTCATTTACTTTTCCACAAGCCTCTAATTTTTAAAATAGTTTTTAATTTAAAGAGAAATATTGTGATAATTTCAAAGATGTTTATTTTTTTTAAAAAATGGAAGGAAAAAAAAAAAAGAATTTTGAATAAATTATGTAGTTATTTATCTTTTTCTGCCTTCCCTCATTTTTAGGGATTTGCTGTTGGAAATGGTTATTTGGATGTAAGGAATCTGACAAATTCTATAGTATTTTTTGCTTATTATCATGGACTCATCGGAAATAAGTTAGTAATTATTTCTCTTTTAAATATTGATTACTAATGTGAATTAACTACCTATAATTATGATTCCTGTATATAACTGTTCTTTGTATTACTTTTATTTAGCTGAAATGAGTTGTAGAAATTTTTAAGACTAGTACATTTTGAATATACAGTAGTTTATAATGCACTCAAATATTGTATTAAAGTCTTATAAACAATGAATAATTATATATGATTTTAATTTTACTTAAATCATTTTTATGTTTAAAAAATGCAGTTTATTTACAAAGAAAAATGTTACATTTTCTTTCTTTGTCATTTGGTATTTATTTTTAATTTATATATCTTATTATTTATATATCCTTGTATAATTATTAAAATCTCTTGAAATTTAAAATCAATGATTTTTTTTTTTTTTTGCTAATTTTATTTTTGGCAAATAAAAGTAGAAATAAAATAAATAATTTTGTAATCACTAAAATAGCTTTTGTTTTTGAAATTTAATAGTTTTGTAATAACTTATTTTTAAAAGTTAAATATTCTTCATTGTTTAGATTTTGAATTTCAAAACTTTATTTTCATCTTTCTTTAGTCTTAAATTATTGTGACTCTGAAAAAGTTAGAAACATGTCTCTATTCATAATCTTTATTTGGCATTATTTTTTGAAATGTACAGATAACGAAATAAAAAGTATAATAACCATTTGTAATAGACCAAAGTTTCATACTGCATAAAACATTCTTATTATTTAGAAAATATACATTAAATGAATTTTAGAAACAAAATATGTTTACAAATTAAGGAAAGAAATTCTTGTAAGAATTTGAATTTTAGTTTGTTTTTATAACCCTGCTCTAAGTTGGACATGCTATACATTGTGATAGATAGTGTTGTTGCAAAAGGAAATTAAAATTGATTTTCAGGTGTTTAATAATGGAAACGTTTTTTATAGATTATGGGGTAGTTTATCTAAATTTTGCTGTGGAGGCCTAGGTGCAATTGAAATGTGCAACTTTGCTGATAGTGCTTCTGTTGAATGCCAGGATGCTGTAAGTAACAAATATGTTGTTTCAGTAAAATTAAAATATTATGTGATATTTCTAAAGGATAATGGGTGAAGTATTTCAATAATAATGAAATAATTTTTCATTCATATTGATTTTATGATATGTTTAATTTTCTACATTGCTACAATGTATTCATGCTGTACTACTCTGATTATAATTATTTATATAAACTGTTAAAATGAATGATCTTTTTTTTATATTTTTGATAAATTTAGGGAAAATATTGATTTTCTTTTGATTTCAATTTCATATTATTAATTTTTCAATAATAATGAAACGTTACAGTACTTACAGGCAAAATGGAAACTGATAACGAATTTGAAAGTTTAAAGTGGTGCCATATTTATAATCATTTATAAAATTCAATGAATTAAATTTATTTTTAAAAAATGAATTATGCATTTTATTTTTATAGTATTAAGGGGAAATTACTGATCATTAATCAAGACAATTGGATTGTGTTTCAAAACTTTCATGCAATTAGAAGGATTATGGTTCAATTCCTCCACTTTTAAATAATATTTTTTATTTTATATTTGATTCTTATTAAAGTATATTTTACTTACAGATTTAAAATCTATTATACATTTTTTTTTTATTTAAGTGAAGCAAATATGTATATAATGATATATATTATAATGTTATTATAATGATATATATTATATATATATTATAATGATATACTTACTTTTAAAATTTGTAATGTATTATTGATTGTAAATAATTAATTTTGAATTTCTAAGTTTAATTATGGTAAATATAAGATAAAAATAATGAATTTATTCAGTTTAAGGAAAGGTATATAAAAACAATGCTGAGCAAATTAAATTTACAAAAATACATTTTAATACCATGTATAGCTAATAGTAACAATGAAATATTAATCATTTTACCAGATTATATATAGCTAATAAATTGAAAAGGAAAGGAAAATGCAATTTTTGAATAAAAATTTTTTTAATGCTCTGAGTATAATTTTTACATCTGTGAAATGTCATGCATTTTAATTCAATATTAACGAAAAAATATATTGTTTTCCCACGAAATAAAAATACTACAAATTGCTAAATTATTTCAAAATTTTCTAAAGTTATTAGTATCTTTATGAACTTTCATATTATATTCTTTGCAAAGCTGATATTTTAAATTCACAGAATCATACACAGATGTGCATGCTATAGAAAGCAGTATATCAAGTATTCTATGTGGTTGAAATCTTTTAGTTAGTACCACTTCACACTGCCAATGTTAAAAAGTTAAATGGCATTGACTACTTGGCGTCATGAAGATGTACTGATCTTAATTTCAACAGAATGGAATTTTTTTATGTTTCCATAAAGTTTCCATTTGACTAAAATATGTTGTGTGTGTGTGTATGTATGCATATATATATATATATATATATATTGTTACAAATCTGTAATTTTGCTATCCGGCACGGCGTGCTGAGCTTGGCGACCATTTGGCAACTTGGCGTTGAATTTGGCGACTAAATGGATATTACCAGAAAGTTCGAGAAGTTTCATGATCCATCCAGTAATAACAGAGATACACTCAGATACGCCCTGATTGGTCAGAAGTTTCTGGCCCCGCCTCCCGGAACTATAAAAGACGAGCACTCTGAAGCTGCGAAGAAGTGTGTGTATCGGCGGAAGTTGTGTGTCTGAGAGTGGTCGGAGTCGCCGACAGGTAAAGAAACTGGAGGATTAGACAGCAAGCAAGCTGCTAAACTTACAATTAAATGCGCTGAGTAATTACAATTGAGTGGCGGTATTTGTTGTAGAAGAAAAAATTTGGGTCACGACGACTCTTCTCTATCGCTTCCGATGACGACTCCGCACTGTCGCTTCCGACAACTCTTCGACTACTCCCTGGATCACCACTGCTGGGTCACGACTACTCGGCAGCTGCGGGCCACTCCTTTTATAGGTCTCAGGAGGTGGAGCTAGACGCCTCTCAACCAATCAGGAACGTTCGAGGCGTATCTCCGTACCTACTCGACGGAGCGGGAAAATTCTCGATGTTTCGGGTATAATCTAATTTGGCGCCAAAGTCGGCAAATGGTCGCCAAGTTTGTCGCCTCCTATTGGGACCTCCTATGGAACTGACTATACTGGGAAGCCGCCTCACAGATTCGTAACAATATATATATATATATATATATGCAATTTCCTAAATATACTTTGTTATGTTTACAGGTTAGTGAAGTGTCAAATGTAGTTCAAGGATCTGGCTTGAATGTATATAACTTATATTCAGATTGTGCCCAATCCCAGGAAAGAAATTCAAGAGATTTGGTTGATAAAAGAAATATTCTTCATTATTTACCTAAACCAACTAAAGTAAGTATATACTCATTTACATGTTTAACTTTAAAAAATGTATTGAATAACTATATTTAACAGTTTAATGAAAAATAAGATCAGTTTTTTCATTTGCATTATACATTCAATTTTCGTTCGCCAATTCTAATGGATTTTTGGGAAATGTTATATACTGCTGAATAATTGCTAAGGTTGGATCAAAAATTGCAATGAAGTTGGAGTAGAGGACCAGCAGAATATTTTTGGCATTTTGTTTGGATAATTGAATAAAGAATGTTTATTTGTATAGAAAATACAGGTGCTGAAACATCTGGGAAAAAAAGTGTTCTTTTGATGTTGTGTATGAAGAAATAAAAGAAAGCGATGGCATATGAATGAATATTGGATACTTTTGAGAAATGTGCTAGTATGCAGTAGTCTTCTGTGGAGTATGATACAGCATTCCACAAGCCATGCCTTTCTTTCCATACCATTATTAATGAGCGGTTGTCAATTTATTCTGTTTCTCTATTAGTACAAGGGTGAGGATGTTCTTCTTTGTTGAAGGGCACTTTTGATTAGCAAATCACCACTCAAATGAAAAAACATCCCATATACTTTCAATGAGGTTTATCCATGCTATAAATACAATCTTGAGTACTAAGTGTTCATTGAAATGGTGCATAATCATCTATGGAAATAGATTTATCATTGACAATACCTCTTAGGAAAACAGTCCTGTTACAATCATATATAGGAACTATGGTAATTTATCAAGATTCTGGTGTATAATGTTGGCTACTAGTTTTTCCCAAGTTATTTTCTGGATGTTAAGCAGTGCCATTTTTGCACCTAATTCAATTGTTTCGTCTACAGTCTGATGACAGTTTAAACCTACTCTTATTTGAGAATAGTATGCAATCCCAGTCGTTGTTTGATTAATTGTGATACCATTTGCTGAGCTGTTATATGTTCCTTTTTTCCTGATAGAACAATGTACCTGCCTCTCGCAGGTATTATACTTCTAATGTGACCTTCCACTCGACATCTGCTGTTCACTCCAGTACCAACTGTTAAACAATGTTATGACAGTGTTTAAATTCCTGATAACATCTATATTTTTTTGCCTTTCTTTGATCTTTCCTATATTATCATAAAATATTTAATTGATATCAGGAAGAGGTGATAAAGCACTCAATCATATCTTTCCTATAAAAGTTTCACTTTGACTAACAACTGTTCATATGTGTCAAAGCTTTTAAACATCTTATTACCTCTATCATGTGATGAACAGGCATGGAAAAGAAAATTTGCATGTACACATCTTTTCTTACTGTATACTGCACTTATCCTAATTTTCTGCATTTTGTTTTCTTTCATTTTGTGACTGCAATAGATAATAATATCATTCATCCTTTGCAGTTGTTCATTATTGTATTTGGAGTGAAAGAATAATGTGATTTACATGCAATAATTACTTTAAAATGTTCTTTTATCTTGTTTGTATATTTATAAATATAAGTGCTGTAATAGAATTTGTGTTTATTCAAAAATTTGCCACTTAAGCAAAATGTGATATGTATAAAGGGGCAAGTGATGAAATTTTTTAATTTTTTCTGATAATTCAAAATAAGCAGTCATTCATTAAATGAAATAATAATTTTGGTTTTAATACCTTTTATTTTTAAATGCTATGCCTATATTTATTTTTCATTTTCATTTCTTAAATTAAATAAATAAAATATGGAAACTGCAATTTTAATTTTTATTTAATGTTTCACTAAAATATGAAATAGAATTAGAGTAATTTTGATGGGTGTTGCAATTTTTTTTATAGATGTCATCATGTTTTTGTTTTTTTTTTCTTTCTGTACACAAATTTCTTACAGAATTAAGTATCATATTTTTTTATTCTTGATTTATTGGTATAAAATTACCAAACTTACTTAATGATTTTATGTAGCTGAATTTTATCTTGTTTGTATTTTCTTTGTATTCCTTTTTCACAATTTCTACGGAATTTTCAAATGATTGTAATTATTTGTCTGATTTTGATAATTGTTGTTTTGCCAGACAATCACTACCTCATTCTAAAATATATTTTTTCTTTATATTCGTGATAATGTCAAATTATAATTTCATTACATTAATTTGCAGCCTGATAATGCTGGAGTTGTTAGTTTTACATAAGATTTTTTTTTTAATTGCTCATGATTCAGTTTCAAATTGTGTTATCATTTATTGGAAAATATAATAAGGTAACAATTTAAAAGCTTCATTATACTCCATGTGGTTTCTTAATTTTAAATAATTTTTGCATCGTTATTGACTTTTAGGGATTTAGATATTCTGATGATCCACCTTGTATTGATTCTTCTAATGTAAAGAAATGGATAAACCAGCCATCTGTTCGTCAAGCACTCCATATACCTACTCATGTCCAGGATTGGGATATATGCAGGTTTGATTTATTTCTAGGATTTTGTTTAATGCTTCCTTTGATTTATATCTGGGATTTTGTTTTATTTGCAATATTTTTATTGCAAATTTATTTATTTTTATTGTTAAATTTGTAATTTTAAGTTACTAGTTAAGTTTTATTTATTACTAGCTTCTTTTGACCAAATAGTTTACCAGATTATTGCAACAGAAAATGACAATAAAATATTTTGTGCTTAACTTGTTCTTAATACACTCGTCAACACATTTTGACCTCTTATTTTTAATTTTCAAAACTAATAGTCTTACAGATAGTTTTTTTTCTGAAACTTTATATTTGTTCTATTATTGTACTTTGTATTGTATCTAAATATGTTGTTGTTGTTGTATCTAAATATGTAAAGATAATAAGTGAAATGATTCAGCATCACTGTTTTATTATTATTATTTTGCTCATAATACTGAATATGTTTCATGGTTTATAAAAAAAAATTATTTATAGATTCATTAAAATATTGTAATGCATTTTAATAAGAAAGCAAAACTTCAAACTTAAATAGAGTGATGATATATTTTTATACATCCAATTATATTGTGGAAAAACTAGTTGTATTAAAAATTTGTAATAGCACATTTCCAAAAAAATGCACTTTTCACAGGGTGCATAGCGTAATAAAAAGGGCTTAATTTCTCGATGAGTGCAGATAAAACTTTTTTTAATTTGTTTCCCGAATCATTGGATATGATGAATCAAAATTGCCGCCTTAAAACTTTGCTTACGAGTTGTATTGAAAAAGAAAACTAACAAAAGAGAGGATTTGGAGAAGGAAACCTGATTAAAATAGATCCGGCGGGAATGGGGGGGGGGGGGCAAAATATATTAAGATAACTTTAATAATCTTTTCCCAATTTCTTCTTTTTTCAAAAATGTATATTACTCATTGAGTCTCAAAACATATTTGAATTTTTATTTACAATTTTTAATGTTATGGTGAAGTTTTATTTTAGTTAAGCCTGATAAATGTATATTTAAGTTTTTATGTAATGTTAAAGAAGAATATGTAGATTTTTTGATCAGTGGAAGATAGTATAGCAGAAAAAATTGGGTACAGAAAAGACATATAGGGAATATGGGAGAATTTACTCCTCTTTAGTACATTACATATTCAATTATTGTTCTCATTAAAATGATGTTTTACTTCATTTATTTTGAACAGTAATTTATTGTAGTGTGTAATTATGTTAGTCGATTTTGTAAAATCGAGTATGATGAAATTTTTACCTAAAACTGTAAGATCTTAATTATCAAGATTTCTTTTGCAGTGTCTCCCCCCCCCCCCCTTTATGTTCCCATCCATTTTGAAAATTATTCTTTGTTAGACCAATCTCACTTCTTTGGTATTAGAGACTTACAAAAAGTATATTTTTCAAAATTTTATCTAAAAGTTTAATTAAAAAAATAAAAACAGTTGCTTCTGCCATAACATCTAAGCATATCATCACACACAAAACATTTTTACACCATTTTATAAATCTAACCATAAATAGGTTTCAAAAATGTAACTTTTCGATTTTGTTTCAATAAATGCATTTTTTTCCTTTAAATTTAGCAATTTTTGAAAAAATTACTTTTTGGCATAATTTGTAACAAGTGATTTTTGTTGTAATGAAATTCAAACAATATCATTACCTCATTGAATTGTTGAGTCATGTGATTTTAACTCTTTTAATGTTGTGATATAAAAAAAATGTTTTCTTTAATTTTAAAAAAGGTTTGAAAACTTTAAAGTAGTTCATTGAATAGGATTTTTCATATGATGAGTGTTGTTTAGTTTTAAGACAATGCAATAAGCTGTCTGATGCTTGTTTCAGAAGATACTTCTTAAAAAATACATCAAGTGACATTTTTTTAATTTTAATTTTTCTTCTAGCTACAGAGTGGCATTTTTTTTAACATAGTGAATTTATTTGTTATTTTTAAAAAATAGGAATTGTTAAAGCATTTTCGTTTTTCCATAAAATCTATAATCATTTTTTCCTGTAATTTTAAAAAAAAATTAAAATAAGAAAATTTTATTTATTTTTGCATGTAGATTAAAAAACTAATTTTTTAAATAAAAATTGGCTTTTTAATCTACATACATTTTTGAAATGTAAAATGTTTGAAAAAGCCCATTATTAAATTTCAGAAGTAAGAAGCAATAAGATCATTTTACAATCTCACCATTTCTACATGCTGCTATTCTTTTCTGTTATAAAAATTTGATTTAAAAAAACTTGATTAGCACATAACATTGTTTTATCATCAATTTCATGGCATTTTGATAACCATTTTGGAAAGCATTAGTTGTTGGTTTTATAAAGCTGTAAATATAATTTTCTAGATTGCTAAATATGGTGAGTTCATGGAGTTAGTGCTTGAGAATTTACACTTTTAATCCCACCATGCTGAATTTTATTTGTTATTATATTTAGAAAAATCTAATGCAAAAATTTTTGGTGATGTTTTTACATCAATGCTGACATTTCCAGATATGATGTATTTATCCAAATTAACTGATAATTTATTAATTTCAAGAAATATTGAAAAAGATCAGATTTTTATTGCTAATCTTATAAAAGTTGATTTAATTATTATTTTTTGGGTACTGATAAACATAATTTGTTTTGCAATAGAGGATAATATGCAAATACAGAAATGAATATAAGAATTTAAAAAATACTGATTTAAGATTCTTTTTTTCCTTAATTTTTCAATAAAATTATGCTTTATTTTAGATCAGAAAACATCCTGTGCTTAGAAAAGTCACACATTTAAATCTTGAATTTTTTTGGGCTAAAATGCTTAAACATACTTAATCGCAGCCATTTCTCACTATGCATTTTGTTGTCTTGCCAATAGAAATTATTTAAATTTAATGCAGTATTGAAAAGAATTATTGTAAAATGGGCTTGCAAATATTTGTTAATTGCAAAAAAAGAAATTTAAAGGAATGATTCATAAAGAAGTATACAGATTCATTGTGCTATAAATCAGAACAATGCTAGATATTATAAGATACCTATTACAAAATTGTATGAGATTATTTTTTTAAAATAAGTCACAGATGTTCTATGAATTTTTTTTTTTTTTTTTTTTTTTTTTTTTTTTTTGTAGTCTTGATGTTGAAATTGGCTATAAGCGACTCTATGACACAATGAGACCTCAAGTTTTGCAGCTGATTGGATCTGGAAAGCTCCGAGGTCTTATTTACAATGGTGATGTTGATATGGCTTGCAATTTCTTAGGTGATGAGTGGTTTGCTAATGATCTTGGTCTGCAGGTAAAAAATGCATAAGTCATGAAATGCTCTTCCCGTTTTCTGAATTCATATTAATCTGCATTATGTATGATAATAAAATTTTCATATTTAAAAAAAATTTAAAATGTGGATATTTATGTGAATAGAATTTTTTATAATGAAATTGCCACCATAAAATTGTACATGAAACAAAATATATGATAATTTATATACATTACTTTATCTGTACTGTTTGAGAAGATGATTACAAAATATATGAATGAAAGTTTAAGTTAGTTTGATTCATATTAGCTTTTAAATTTTAATTACTTATATAAAGTTTTCTTTTTTCATTAACATTGTAAGAGTGAATTAAGATCAGCAAAATATTAGAAATTGGGAATTACTAGGAGTAGAAGAATGATTTGTGGAATGTAAAATGTTTATTCTGCCTATCATATAAATTATCTCTTTTTTTTAAAACCAATAAATTGTTTAGAGGGATTTCCTGTACTAAAACTTTGCTATATGTTTTTTCTAAGTAAAATAAGCTGTAAAATAACATTCAAATTCTGTTTAGTAATCATTATCTTTATATAAGCTAGTTCTACATTCTACTATAATACCTTCATCTGTTACTAAAACAAATGTCTGTATTATTAAAAACTAAAACATTTGATTTTCAAAACTTTAAAAAAAAAGAAAATCCTGTATAATTTTTTTTTTTTTTTTTTTTTGAAATCTTTTTTTTTTTTTTTTTTTTTTTTATACAGGTTACTGAAGAGTATGGACTGTGGAAATTTAATAATCAAGTTGCTGGATTTTTTAAAAGTTATGGTCCATTAACTTTCTTAACAGTGAAGGTGCGTAATATCTAATTATTATTCTAAGTAGTTTCTACATTTAAATGAATATTTGTATGTTCTAATATTGTCATCAACATATATGAAATACTAAATCATTATTGTTTAAGTGTTTGAATATTTTTACAGTATTAAACATAAAAATATAATATAGTTGTTTGTAATTGGCAAATATTATTTTTTTATTCATCTTAATTATCTTTACTATTTGATGCATTACTTTATATTGTTACATATTACATTATTATTAAGTATAGCCAAATAATGAATTATCAAATTACTGATATATGATGCTTCTTCCCCTGCTCCACATAAGATATCTGGTATGGAAAACTATTAATTTGCAAATCGAAGTTCCTAACTTTCAAAATATTTTTAGTTTACAATTATAAGACTGTGACCTTTTGTTCTGCAGTCAAAAAGAAAGCAACAATGTTTCTTTAATTGGTCATTATATTCTTATGGTTTTTGGAAATGCATTTTGTATCACTAAGGACTGTATTGTGTGAGAATTGTTAATTTTGTTTCATAGCATATCTGTACGATATAATGTAACTTTCTGTTCTCTTTTATTATATTTATTACAAATTAGGGTTCTGGACATATGGTGCCTCAAGATAAGCCTGGTCCAGCTTTTAAAATGATTGATAGTTTCTTGAGTAATTCACCATATAATTAAGCAAGTTGAAACTATAATAGAAAGGTAAGTATTTCTCAAAATGTCATTTTATCAAAATTAAACTTTATTTTATGGTATAAACACAGCAATCTTAAGAATACTTTATTATTACTTTTAATATAAAACTCAGTGCATTTGGAATCGATTTCTAATTTACAAAAGTAATTTCTTTAAAAAAAAACTAATTGTTGTATATAATCCCATTTTAGTTTGAAGAGATTTTGATTAATTTTGATTATAATCCACTTGATTTGTCCACTTCGTGTTTCCAAATTCAATTCACATCCATGTGCAAGTATCTTAATATTTACAGTGTTTCAGATTTTTTTTTTTTAATTAGATACAAAAATAGAAGTAAATTATATATTATGGAGTCTTGAAGTGGGATTAATTTTGCCAAGCATAAATGACATTCTCTCTTTTCTTTTTGACAGATCCTATTATACTAATCTTTTTTCATTGGTTTTCCTTTTTTCTTGTGGCTAGATTTCGCAAATATTAGATTTTACTACATGAGATTGAAATGCTTGATAGGACAGTTGGAATATTCTATATTAATAAATAACTTAACTGGGTAATACTTTTGCATAGTCTACATTTTCATCATACCAACTTTTATCTGAATGTATTTCTTTTAAATTCCATCTCCTCTAGAGATTCTAAAAAGTGCTGTATTAACGTGCTGTTAATAAACTCTAGAAGGAAAGCGAATTTTTACATTTTTGAAAGCTTGTCCCCAACTTTAATACTTTTGCATAGTCTACATTTTCATCATACCAACTTTTATCTGAATGTATTTCTTTTAAATTCCATCTCCTCTAGAGATTCTAAAAATTGCTGTATTAATGTGCTGTTAATAAACTCTGGAAGGAAAGTGAATTTTTACAATTTTGAAAGTTTGTCCCCAACTTTTGTTGGTAGTGATAACAAAAGCCAGGCAAAGTAGGTTTGCCTCTTTAAAAATGCAAAGTACAACTTAGTTCCAATAGATAGCTTTTTTTTGGGGGGGGGTAAATCTTAGACCCTGCGTACTCATCTTTTAAAGCATTTGAAACCGACTCCAGTGACTTTGAATTTCTTTTTTCACAAAAATTCCATGGATTTATCCATTATTTAAGATGTTTTATCAGAATTTCTTTAAACAGACTTTAATGTGAAGAATTATTTTCTATTTTCATTTATGTCAACTTAATGTAAGTATTTCTTGGCAGTGCTTTTCACTTTTTGATGAATGAAAGTAAATATTCCAACTGTAGGATTAGCATAAAAATTCTAATAAACCTTAATGGTTTGCTCAACATATTTTCATTTCTGTTTCATAAAACATTTAATATAAAATATGTTAAATAAACATTTAATATATGTTTTATAAAACATGTAATATAAAACTTTTTTTTTTTTTACAGTGATGTAGCTAACGTCTAAAATATCTAATAATGTCAAATTCATTGATTAAAGATCACTCAGACGAATCAGAGTGGCTCAAGAAAAAACATGTGGCTTTTTTTTTTTTTAATGTTAAATATGCTTATGCTTTCAGTTGTGGTAAAAATTCTTTCAGTTTAAATATTATGCCAGTACTTCTTTTAGACCTTCATTCATATTTTTTAAAAAATTGTATTTAATCAGCACTGACGTTTATTGTCAAACATTATTGATTTGCAACCCGCAGGTTTGATTTCCACTGGTCATGCAAAGTGTGCATGCTTGAAGGTGGATGACCCGTTTTGAATAAGAAATAAGCTAAGTTGATTGTCAAAACTCATTTGAAGGTATAGCAATTAATGAGATGTGTGCAAATCATAATGTATAAATTGAGTAGTTGAAATATGCAACATATAAATCAAAAGTTTTGGTAATATTCATTATTTATGTCTATAATTTTTGTTAATATCTGTTGCACTTCTGTATTATGTACAATTGCACTTCTGCTATCTTTTTCAAAAATTAAATCTGTAAAGGGCATTTACTTTATATGCAAAATTGCATTGATAAATTAATTAAACTTTGAATATTCATTAAATTCTCTTTTCCTATCTTTAAATTTTTTTAAACTGATATTAAAAAGATTGTGAATTTTAAATGTGGAAAAAAAAGAAGGAAAATTTATATAATGAGAAGAGACTGGAATTGAATTGCACTCTTATTGTTTCAGTTCCAGGACCAGACCGAGAGAGTATGCTAACACAATTTTAAGGTGTTTTTTTTTTAATCATATTGTCAAAAAAATCAGATCCATGATTTTGATTAATCTCACCATTTTAAATCTCCCTTTAAAAAAAACTGTCTGAGTGCATAACTTAAAATTTTAAGAAGCTAGAATGGTAAAGGTTTGAATGCAGTTTTTTTACACTTTTTTTAAATCAAATTTTGAACAAAATCCGTAATGGGAAGTTTGTCTATTTATGTATATGTAAACATGATGGCACAAAAAATGCAACAAGCTACATAAATGAAATATAGTGTGCCATTTTAACACTGTATTCTATACATCTGAATAATGAAACGTACTGTATTATGTAAGTATATGAAAAAGGTGAACACTAATGTTAATTAATTTATAACTTTAGCCAAAATAGTTTATTTCTTCATACTCTCCCTTATGTCTTGAATAAAGTTATATCAGATACCTGAACCAAACCACCTGCATTAGAAAGGAAAATATAAAATATTTTTAGATTAAAAAAAAAAAAAAACTTAGCATTTGTTTAACAACAAAGGCTTTCTGAAAATAATTTCTTATCTAGTTTCTTGTGTAACTGTAAAACTCAACATGTTCCAATATCTTGTGGGAAGTTATATATTGTCACTGACAGTGCAAAAACTAGTACATTAAAAAATACTTTAAAATCCAGTAATTCGCACTACTTTATATAACTACTGTAAACTAAGTCGCTGTCAAAAAACAAGATCTGTTGGTAAGATACATGATATAATAAACAGAGAAAACACAACTTGGGAAGATTCTGAGATGGGGGTATGTATCTAGGTAAAAATAAAAACTCATTTTAATTATAAGCTGCTTAATTATTATTACTTCATGGAATTATTTATCTCAGCAATTCATCTTACTTTTTGATATTCGTGACAGGAAGAAGCATAAATTAATGAATTTCACTCAAGCTGAATTTTATTTAACTTTTTGCACGATGAAAGATGTATGATGATTTCATATAGTGTAACATCATGATTGAAGCAATAATATAATATATATATATATATATATATATATATATATATATATATATATATATATATATTTAATGTAGTGTACTTCTGTATTCATATATTTTTACTATTATAAAAATACTCAAGTAATGTTCATCAATTTACATGATTAAAGTATTTTTTTACTGTAAATATTTATTTTAGGAAAATCTCATTTGCATAAGAGGAAAATGGTTGATTTAGAGATATTATGACTTCTTCACAAAACAGCAAAGGAACATTGAACTTCAGGAACTTTAGTTAATGCTTTTATATTATTTGTTGCATCTTATGTTCAGTTTAACTTAATTTTTCTTATTTATATTCTACTTAATTTATATTAATAGTTAATTACTCCATTTATATGAATAGTTAATCATTCAATAATTCTAACAGTATTAAATCACATCCAGATAGAATTTAATTAATTGTAATATATTTAAATCTTGCATGTTGATAAATTGTCGGTTTTCAATAAATTGAAATGATAATTTTAATTAAAAATTGTGTTGCAGGTGCATTTCAATTCTTAATCACTAAAAATATTAAAAATCATTAGAAACAAGAATGAATTATTTGATTTTCTCCCTGTGATTTTACTAAGTTAAGTTGTGTAATTCTTTATTTTTTTTTTTAATTATTATTGTATCTAACTGTTATTTGTTATCCATGTTACTCATATTTTGAATAAATAGTTTTGAAAAATATATGATGTTCTCTTTTAAAATTATTTTATCATTTTAATGCATATTAATATACATTTAAAACTTTTGTGAGAAAAATAGTGGGAAATATATTTATGATTTTTCTTCTTATACTCAAAGCAATTTAATGAAATGAAAATAAATATTAGTGTATTCTTTGTTATTTCAAATAATGCTAATTTATAGGCAAGAAGATATTTTATAAGATATTTACTTAACTTAGCTATATATTTACTCATAATAAAATATTATTTATTTACTAATTCAGAACATCTGTTTTTCAATTTCCTTCCCCAGTTTTGAATAAACACTAGGGGGGAAATATCATTTTGAACGCAAACCACTTTTTAAACCTTCATATTTTCCTTGCTTATTCTACAAATTTGTATCCGTTAATTGATTTTTTTCTAATTATTCATTAAAAATGTATGAAACAAATGATTTTTTTTTGTTTATTATCAACACTGTGTATATTTAAAAAGATGGGACTACAGCAGGGGTGTTTGTGCTCCGGGGAAACCCCGGAATTCCGGGGATTTTGAACTTCGATACCCGGAAATTCCGGGGATCGTCGTTCAAAAGGAAGTAGGAATAATAATGAATTATTTATTTTGATCTGGGCGATTTTGTTTGCTTTGAAAGCAGAAAACGCAAGGTCAGCGTGTGTGGTGAAAACTTTTCCTTTCTTTCTCTAAAGGCAGTGATAATGCGAGAAAAGGGGGAAAAAACTTCTTTTTTGTTCTTTCCTTATTGCGAGTTATGACTCATTCCCCCGTTTCTCGGGCATTCTCTTCTGGATTCTTTTCGGCAAGTAGGCGCGGCAGAAAAAAAAAGGGAGAGACTTCGCGACCAGATGTGCGATCACGTGACTCTGGGTTCAAAGGTCTTATCACTCCTGGCGTGGCGCCAATAAGTAGAGAAGGGGGATTTTTCGCCGTATTAGCTATTTGTCATTGATCGCTTCGCAACTTTTTTTTCTCCGCTGTGTAAAATTTTCGTTTCATTTATTGATGCACGTGTAAATTTTTCGTTTCTCTTATTGAAATATTTTTTTATTTATGTACGCAAGAGAATTTCACTTTGAAATTTCAGCATATGAAACAGAAATTACCCCTTAAAAATTCATATCTAATTAGTTTTACAGCATTAGATCCAGAGCTAAGAGGTAAAACCAGTACAATATTAGCTTTTGAAAAATTATCATCTTTTATGTCCCATATTTTTAGTGATAATGAAAAGTCAAAAGTAGAAGCTGAAATAAGGTTATACCAGAGTGATATTGATATCACCAAAGAAATGCTCTACACATCTGATGAAAGTGGAAATCAAGTCAAGTGTACAATTGATAAATATTGGTCTAAAGTTTTTAATTTAAAAGATGATTTCACAAATGATTATAAGTATCCTACATTGGCTAAATTGGTCAAAGCCTGCCTTAGCTGCTCCCATGGCCCATTAGTGGAAAGTGCATTCAACTTAATGGATACACTTGTCACTGACTATAGAACCTCTCTTAAGATTGATTCCCTATATGCAGTGCAGACTATTAAATATGATTTAATGGCTTCTAAAGAAACCTCATGTGAAAATATGGCTCAAAAAATCCAATGACTGATCCAATTCACAAAGATCTCTTACTGAATATGAACAGAAGTTGGAAAACATATCAAGAGGACTTAAAAACATGTATTTCAAATGAGTCACCTATAAAAGTCTCTGAAAAACCTTCTACATTAGCAGAAAAGCAAACTGCTTCTACCTCTGCATGTGCAGTTCTCGAGGAAATTTCTTCAACTGTAAATGAGGAAAATAAAAGTCAATCTTCCTGCAATTATGAAGTTCACCACAAAAGAAAGACAAGCCCACAAACATCAGAAAATAAAAAAAAGCAGCAGAAATTAGATAATTTTTTTTAAAGAATTAATTCAGGTAATTTAAAATATTTGCATAAAATGTAGTAGTTTATATGTTTGAAAATTTATGGTTATTAATTTTGCAAAAAAAGTAATTCATTGAACTTTTATAATTAGGTCATTCAATATTTCATAATTGTGATTTTTCATTTTCTCTCCCCCCCCCCCTTCTCGAAACTCCAAAATGCCGGTAGTAAGTCCGTAAAAGTTTCAGGGGATTTTTTGGGGTCCCACAAACACCCCTGCTACAGTCATTTTGATCACAAATATTTTTCAAGATTATGATGCATTTTCTATTTTATTTTAAATTTATATGTGCATTATTTATTTTTTGTTTCATTCACATTTGAATATGATTTGATTGGAAGAGATATAATGATGGCAAAAAGTACCCTATTCACTTGCAGTTTTTTGTTTGAAAGAATTTTTTATTTTAAAGACTCATTTAGTTCATTTTGATTCACTTATTCCTTCACCTAGGTTTTCTTTCATAATGTGTCACACACACACACACACACATAAAACCTGCTGTTATTTAAAGAAATATACTGAAAAAATGTTTTTATAAGTATTATGGGAAAACAGTTCTGGTTCAGATCTAAAATCTTATTTATATTAACTTCAACGGCCGAATATTATTTTTTCTACAGAGATGTCACAAAAAAAGGTTTCTTCTCCGATTCAGAAAATGAATCGATAAATGTCTATATCTTAAATGCAAATATTTTGGAAGAAAGAAGTCGAAGATAGGATTAAGGGATTCAGAAATGAAGTATCGAATAAAAGTCAAGAATGTCTCTGTCTTTGAAATTGATTGCAATGAACAAAATTAACAAATAAGACAAAATTTATATCAGTATATAAGGAAGAGTGTTATTTCTTTGACTGATTTTTAATATTTTTTTTTATTGCCTCTGTATGTCAGCTTACAATTCTGTGGCAAATGCTGATCTTGACTCTGTTTTGTTTTGTATTGTATTTATTACATATTTTAAATCTTAAAATATTTATTATTTAAAAAAAAAAACACCATACAAGATAGTCAACAGTACAAATATAATTTTGTATTTTTTACTCATATTTATCGTAAAAACAAATACAAATGCAAAAATGAATTTTTTCACATAAAATAAGATAGTTACATTTGATTAAATTTCAAGTTTCTATACATAAAAACAAATTATTTACAAGCATTTATAGTTTTATAAGGTTTGTCCCATTTAAAATATATTTATTTTGTTATTATTTAATGAATGAGGAAAATCTTTACTGAACTTTATACTTAAAAACAAATTATCACTACTTTCATAATTCATCATTTTTTAAAACCTTTTTTTGCTGAAGCAGTGGAGTTTTTCTCGAGTCTCTTTCCATATTTAGTTATCTTAGTTATATGAGATTATCTTGAGTGTGTTACTAGTTTCTACTTAATAAGAGATGTACTTCTAACCTGATCAAAGGAACAGCATATATTAGTTGTTAAAGATGCAGCATTGGGATACTTTCAAATTTTAGCTTCTATAATTCAGTTTGGAATTTTTTTTAAAAATTCAGAATTTGTACGAATTAAAATTATTAGTCTTGTCGGCATGCATACACTAATATCATTTCTTAACTGTATAATAAAATAATATGAGGCAAAATGTTATATTTAATATATTTTTTTAGCAGTGAAATAAGATAAATATTTTTATAAATCAAAGTACCCATCTGTTTAAAATAGCAACAAATTAAGTAATTATGGTTAATCTTTATACTAAAAATCAAAACTCAAATTCTGCTGCCAGTTAACACAAAAAGTGGTGAAAAGAAAAGCACTCTTTTTAGATAAATTAGATACATTTATTTCTAAAGATGATTTTGGAAACAATTTGTGTGTTGTGCCACTTGGGATCTAATGTTTATACCTGATATTATGACTTGTAACTGATTTTTAAAAATCGTGAATATTTATAGTATGATAATACTTCATCTACAGGATTCGAAGGATTTCAGATACAGAAATTTATTCTAGTCATAGGGATATAAAATATTTTTGATAAAAATTGTTTGCTTTGTTGCAAAGCTGATCAAAACATAATAAATGAACAGCTATTCCAATGGAAGATATTTAGTCCATTTATATTTTATTGATTTCGGAAATTAGATAAATATCAGAGTTAATTTCTAAGATAGCAACTTCTATTCAATCAAAAAATTTGTCGAATGCTTTTGTATATTTAGGGGAAAATGCAAATATTTGGAAAATTGATGGAAAATATACAAGATAAAACTTGGTAGAGCCATTTCATAGAATTAAAAGGAATATTAGAACCAAGTTTTTTTTTTATGTCTTAGAACTTAGCCAAAACTTTATAAAGAATATCACTGGAAAATGTACAAACTACCCAAATAATTAAAATTTTAAAATAAGGAAAAATTCTTATGCAATATAACAACAATCTTATTATCATAACAAAGAAGAAAACAAGATGGAAATGTAAGATTTAATAATTATATTATAAAAAACATTTCTTCTTTCCCCCACCCAAAAAAATGAAAAAATATGGTTTCAGATCTTTTAAAAAGAACAGTCAAATCTTTCTTGATAAATGCAGTCTTTCTAGTGTTAATGTATGATGTGGCTTATTCAAAGATTATTAGATAAATATAGTTAAGCTAAAGGTAAACATCCTACAATAATGAATCAAACTATAATTGAACAGTTTATTAACATAACACACTATACAATAACAATATATAATAAACAATTAAACTCATATAATAATTGTATGTTTTTTTATATTTTATTTTCATTTTAATCATGGTTATATAAAAATAACAAGATTTTACATTTTCTATTTCTTTTAACCAAGCCTTCTCAGAACAGAAGGGTAAAATACCTGAAGAGGGATTGACATATATTTTTACAATTATTTTCTCATTCCAGTAGCTGCTTAGAAATCAGATTTTCACAACAATGCTATCAGACAATTAGAAGATACCCTTCAATTCAGAATTTTAAAAAATCCAGCATATCAGTACATGCCTTGAGGCATTATTTATATTTAAATTCTATATAGAAACATTTTCTGTTAAATCATCTTCTCAAAGTTCATGATTAATCAAAAAAAAAAAAAAAATCATTAACAAAATCTGAAAAATTAAAAATTAAGGAAATTTGGGAATATTTATTTGGTGATATAATTCAAAATGTATCTCATCAAAAATTCTAAAAAATAAATATAGAAAAACAATATTTTAAGATTTACTTTCTCAACATAAAATATTGATTGCAGCACAATATTTTAACACTATCCTTATATATTGAGTTTTGCTTGTTGAAGAAATGAAGGTACAAAGATATATTAACTTTCTGATGAATATGTGAGAAAAGGTCTTATAATCAAGCTGCAAATGGACTTGGAAGATGGAGAAATATTGTAAATATACATTTAAAAAAATGAGATCTGTTAGAAGAAAGTATTGAATCAGATATGAAATGAAAACAAAAGATGTGAAACAAATCAATATATTTGTAAAAAGAGATGCAAAATACAATAATCACCGATTAATGAATGAAAAAAAAAATTCATCTGAAATAGAAAGTTTTAAATCTGGCTATAGTTGCATCAAAAAATAAATATTTCGTTTTGTTCTCCCTTAATAAATTTTTCAAATTAACTAAAAATTTTGATTGTTTTTATTATTATAAGTAATCAATACTTTTGAATTTATATATTGTTTTGGAGTTTCATATAATTTTATGACAAAAAAAATAAGAAGAGATAAAGAAATTATGCAAAATTAAGTAATTGTATAAGAAATTACTTAATATGAAGTGATAAAGATAAAAAAAATATATTAAAGGCAGAAATTACATAAAATTATTATTATGATAAAATCAATCAGTCTTGGAGTTTATCATACTAACTGCAATTAGTCATCAGTCAACATCATACCGAGAGATGAAGACTCTTTCTCTGTGTGTAATATTTTCAAAGTTATAGTCTGCAATACCTCAGCAAGTTATTCTAAAGTAGGAGATTGTACCACTGAACAACTGAAAATTCATTTAATCAAAAAATAAAAACATTATTTATTAGTATCAGTACCATTAATATTTTAATAGCTGACCTTAATAATTCTATGGTTAAACCAAAAAAATTAATTCATCTATTTCAAGAATTAATACAAGCAGATTCTTCCCCAAACATAAAATAACTATAAATATATTTGTAAAAGGAGTTCTTCCAGTATATCAATCGTACTTTCTCATATGTAGAATAGTAGATTTCAATAATTTCTGGTCTTAGGTAGTGTATTTTAAGGTTACTTTATTAATTAATTGGCAAAGTTCATTTGATGCTCCAACCTATTTTTAATTTAATATGATATAAATAAACATATGATAATGTAAATAAATCTTTATAAAATTTGCTCATTATTTTGTATACAGTCAACAAATTTCATTTTTTTTTCAATATCAATTTGTATCTATGTTTTTTTTTTAAATTTTATAATTTGTTATAATTTTGTATAGCGTTTTTATTATGATAAGAACTTAATAATGTGTAAGTTAAATTTAATAATATGTAAGTAATATGGTTAAAATATTTTTTTTTAAAATTTTATAATTTGTTATAATTTTGTATAGCATTTTTATTATGATAAGAACTTAATAATGTGTAAGTTAAATTTAATAATATGTAAGTAATATGGTTAAAATAAGAACTTTCAAGATAGAAAAATATTATTCCTCCACATAACCCCACTTTCTTTTGCAGGTGTCCCAAATAACTAATTATATACTCAATTTTCATAAAAAAACATGTATTCATTCATGTGCATGTGATCTACTATACCATACAGCAGAGAAAAGAAATAATATCACCAATAAGAAATAATAATATAATAATAATAAAATACATTAAAATTTAATCCTCTTGCATGATCAAAGTTTTGTTTCAATCAGAGAAAGCCGTCATGAATTCCTTCTATTTTTAAACTGAAACTGAAATTCAATTGCTTAAATATAGCAACTGAAAAAGAAAATTCCATTTCATATGAACCACAACAGATAACTTAAACCACATATTTATTACCTTTTATTTTTTTAAGAAAAGTGGAAAATGCCTTATAAATTTGTAAGAATAATTAATTAATATGGTATAGAAATTTACCCTGGAATCAAAATTAAAGTTACAAAACACATTTTTTGAATAATTCAAAATAACTATCTCTAAATTTATAAAAATTAACACTTAAATTTGGGGTATAAGAAATGTAATTTGTTAAAAAAGAAATGAGACAAAGTATATAAGTAGCATTAAATGCATGACAAAGCTCTAGACTTTGTTGCTGGATTTGAATAAATAATTTCTAAACAGATCATATGCAAATGCTCAATAAAAAAAGATTTACATTACCATCAACAAGTCTTTTAAAAAGAATAAGTAGAACATATGACAAATCATTTCCTTATTTCCAACAACAATGAAGATGCTGTGTGTTATTCTAAAGGCCAAGTTATTTAACCTACAGGTATTATAACTTGGTAGATTGGAATATGCACCTCTTAGTTTACTTCTTTTGAAATTATAATTAATTAGAAACTCAACTGCATTTAAATATTTTATGTAAAAGCATCTGAAAAAATAAATGCACAAAAATAAATTTTACACTTTTTCAAAATTTAAAAGGCTGTCTTTTTAATGATACAAATTTAACAGAATTTTTGCAATTTTTAATATATATATATATATAAAGACAGAGATTATCTAATTTTTGATAATAGATTGCACTGTTGTTCTGAAATTTAAACCATTTTCTTCTATTGATGAAACTGAAGAAAAAAGATTCTGTTTAAAATCTCTGTAGTTAACAAGATGAATAAAAATAATAATAATAATTAAAAATTACAATACTGCAAAATTTAAAAGAAATTAATTGAATCTTTAGATTTTTAATAGCACTATGATGTTGCTGACTGGTCTCCATTAGAAAGGCTCCACACAATGAACAGAATATGTGTGAGGTAATTAAAATAATATGGCTTTAATGTCTGATAATTTGATGGAATCATGGACATGAAGTAACAACTAGGGATTGCAATACCGGACCAAAATTTCAATACCGGTATTCGGTATTTTTTAGATCTTAATACTGGGATACCGGTTTTAGGAATTTTAGAAAAAAAAAAAAAAAAAAAAGAAAACACAGGTGATTCTTTGTTTTATTTGCCAGTTTTATAAGAGAGTGTAAATATCACAAAAAATAATTTGTAACTTATAAATTATAACAGTATATAAAGAATCACAAAAAAGTAAAGGAACAACTTATTTAAATCACACAAAAAAAAGTGTAAATATTACTATTCAGTCAGCGGTACTATTGCAAATTTTTGAAATGTGATCTTAAAAAATATAATGCATCCATTGTACTGTCATTAAGTCTGAAAAGTAATTTTGTGTAAAAATCACTAGCTGTCGAAAACGCTCTTTCGGATTCTACGCTACTGGGTGGGTGGTACTGTTAGCAATGAGCGATATACTTTTTCCAAGTATTTACCTCTAAATCTCTCATCTTCAAATAAATCGATTTCCCGTCAGATGGTTTTGGATATAGCTGATTTCTGTACTGTATTTTGGTTCGTTGTAATTTTTTTATTCATCGCTAATTCTAATTTTTGTTCAAGAGACAATTCCTTTTCACTATCGACATTAGTGTCATCATAATCTTCGATAACTGAACCGAATTCTTCTGTATGTGGATAGGTTTGTGGGTAAAAAATTTTATCAAAATTTACTCTAAACTTAATCAGATTTGAATTGGTTATTTTCTTTTCTTCTTTTTCATTTTTAAAATCATTATAATTATGTAAATACCATAAGACATTTTCTATTTCGGTATGCCTTTCTTCTGTGCGATTTTTCAATGTAATATATAATTCTTCAGATAGTGATGCTTGTTGTTCTTTCAGTGACTGTAACTGGGAGTTTATTGTTGCATTAGTTGTTAATAAATTAGAATCTCTCAGACATAATGCCTCAATAGTCAGTTTTATTGGAAGTAGACTGATATAGTTTTGGATATTAAGTCGATTATTGCTTTTTGCATTGGATTTCTCAGTTTCAAAAATCGTTCCATCGTTAAGAGTAAACTGTTCCAACGTGTTTTATAATCTAATATTAACATATTTTCTGTTTTACTTTCAGCTAGTACATATTTTAATAATATATCATTTTTTATAGGGAAACGTTTAAATATCTTAATAATTTTTCGAATATTTAATTATAGGAAGCAATTCTTGATGGTTAATATTTCATCCTCATTAGCAATATCTTCTACAACAATTACATTGTCATTATCTTCATTGTCAATATCACTGTCTCTCATACTTTCCTCAAAGTTGGAATCCGGAGTTTCTATATCCACAGTATTTGGATTCTTCTGTTCTTTATTTTTTGGTATAATACATCTATTACTCCTAATTGAATTCCATGTGCATAGCACAATTGCTGATTTGCACCAATCAACTTTCCAACTTTTTCCATAACTGTTGCTCCATTAGTCGTTATGGATACAATATCTTCTTTCAGGGATAATCCATGTTTCGCTAATTTAGATTTAAGCCATTAATTAGCTAATTAATTTCGCCAGTTAGGGAGACATAAAAACAAGAACGTATCTTATTTTGCTATGTTGGCGTCCCTGAACATATAGTGGAGACAATTTAAAAAATTTCTAGTAAATACCGAAAAACCGGTATTTAAACTTGTGAATACCGGCATTACAAAATTGTACAAATGGCTCAAAATACCGGTATTCGGTATTGCAATCCCTAGTTACAACTAAATGATTTAAATGAAATCAAACATAAACATCATACAATTCATTACCAAGTGAAGATAATCAAATATAAAATATCATTACATCAATATCATATTTCTGGGAGATATACTTTTGGCTTTAATTTTGAAAACCAAAGGAAAAATATAAAATAACATGAAAAGTAAAAAACATTGTACTAAATCATAGAGGAACATGGCTAGTTTGAAGGTAATGGGATTAAAATAAAAATTTGATTTATTCAAAAATTCGAATAACCATTCAACATCTGAAAAGAAGAAAAAAAAAAAAAAAAAAAAAAAAAAAAAAAAAGAAGAAAAAAAAATGAAAATGACAATTTTGAAATTAATTATTAGAATTCAGATATTATAATATTCATAGTTTTATAGAAAAATAAAGCATAATAAATAAATGGTAAATAATTATGTAATGATTTTAATTCAAAAAGTTAACAATTTTACAATTAATAAATAATTTTAATAAATAGCAGTATTTAGATCTTGTACAGTGAAAATGTAAAAGAATACAATTTGCATGCAACATGTTTAAAGTTTTTTTAATAGATTTGTTTTCAATAAGATATATTCTGCAGCAGTAAAGCCCTTTTCTGAATCAAGTCCTTAAAATCTTACGCATCTATGATTGTGAGAACTTAATGTATGGACTAACATAATTGAAAACAATTCAGAAATAATTTTTTAATTAGTATTGACTTATAATTAAACAACACAAATCGAAATTATAAACAATAGTTTGACAATATGTTAATAAAAATTTCAAATTATCAATAACTGTGAATTAAAAACATTTATTAACCAAGTTCCAGAAAATATGTTTTAATAAAAAGCAATAAAAAAACTTATGAATGGCTTTTATGCAATTACCACATACAATTTAAGTAAACAATTCCATGTATAAACTTAAAACAACTAAAAATCATCAAATTCATTAGTAGCATCATTCCAGTATTCACCCAAAAGTTTATCTAAATCTGGAATCTTCCAAGGAGGAGATTCATATTCAGTCTTTTCAGTTTCTGCCTTTATTCTTTTATATTTTTGGGCTAATTTTTTTATTTCCTTTACTGAATCTTTTGCATTTCGAAAAGCAGCGTCAGTTAAAAAGTCAAATGTTTCAGACCATTCGTCATTGCTTGAATGAGCCATGTAACATATAGACCCTGCTGTTAAATTCCCATCTATATGATACTCAGGTGTTTTCTTTATTGGGCTAACATTATCTTCAGGTCCTGATACAGAATTTTCTAGAGCAATTGTTTTATTAGTATTTTGAATGTCGCAATTTACTTCATCTAGAGGAGTAATTTTTTCTTTTAAACTTTCACGAAGTTTCCTGTCAATAGTTATCTTAGTATCACATTGAGAAAAGGAGAAAGAATTCAGAGGCTGTTTATTTATTTTAATATTTTGCTCTAGTTTTTCTAAATCTAAACTCTTTTCTGATTTCATTTTTTCAGCAGGATTCAATACAGATTGATTACAGCCATTGTTTGTAGCATCTTTCAAATTACCAGAAAGTAATGTTTCCAAATTTTTAGAATCACCTGAGGATGTATTTATATTTACATTAGAAGGAGAAGGGATTTTATTTATTATGGAAGAACTCTTAGGTGAGTTTACTGCAGAAGAAACTAGGTCACTTTGTTTATCATTTGGGATAGACTTATTGTTATTTTTCTTTTTACTTCCAGGAGAAGCTGATTTTAATTTCTTCCTAGGTTTATATTTATAATCTGGGTATTCTAAGATATGAAGTCGACGCAATCTTTCTGCTTCTGCAATGAATGGCTTTCTTTCTTCATCTGTTAATTTTTTCCATCTTACTCCCAACTGTATACTTATTTCAGCATTGTGCATATTTGGATTAAGTTCTGTAATTTTTTTCCTTTCAATTTGGCTCCAAACCATGAAAGCATTCATAGGTCGCTTAATACGTGCAATTTTCTTCTTAGAATTAACTGCATCAGTGTAAGGAGTCAACGAATCAGGCACATATAAGGTGGCAAGTAGTGAAGAACTATAAGTCGGGACTTCGCTGTCACTCAAAAACTCGAACTCAGGATCCATTGGAGAACTCATTCCTTCAGTGAATTTTTAACAAGTGATGAATGAAATTAAAATACAACTATAAAATTTTAATGTCTTTGAGGATTAATCAATTTTTTAGAAAGTAAAAGCGCTTTAATTAATAACATAAATAAAAATCGTAAACCCTTAATATGAAGCAATGCGTTGTTTATTTACAATTTGGAAATAGATTGTTGCCAAAGTTGAACTATTGTTGTGTAATAACTTTTCTATCGCAGTGGTTTAAATTTGATAGTGCTCGAACAATTTTTCGGATTCCATATTTAAATATATTACTTTTTTATTTGATCATATGAATTAAAAAGATTCCATTACATGTGGTAAAAGAATTAAAAATTTTCAAATGAGCCAACTGATTAGGTTTAAAGTTGGGAAGATATAAATACCAAGGAAGAATTATTTAGATTTTATCAATAATTTAAAAAAAAACCTGAGACTGAATCTGCTTTTAAAATTTTTTATCAAGATAAACTTGTGGGAAAAAGTTCAAATTTCTTAAATATATTACTGATTTTGGAGAATCCGTACTGGAAAATCTTACAAGAAATAATGTAACAGACTTTTTATGCTTTAAAATTATGCAGTTATGAGTTGATACCTGTATTGTAAGCTAGTTGATGAATATTTCATTCATAGTAAAACGCCTTAGAAATTTAAATTACTTTCCTTTAGAAATGAAGAAAATAATTTTTCATTTCAAGGAGGAATTGAAATGAAATTCCATTATGAGCTTAGCTCTCTAGGATATTATTATAATTTTATTTTGAATATCGAGACGAATTCCTTACAATTTATAAACTGCATTTCAAATATATTTTTTCCTTTTTATACTAGTTATCATTTGAAGCTGAATGCGTCTTAATTATTGCAAATGTAACTTTAAAGAAATTGCGAATGACTTATAGTAGTTAATTTTATTTTTGTTATAAATTTCGCCAATTTTTTATGCTTTTATTATATTAACAAAATATTATTACTTCAATTATGTTTCATAAATCTCGTCCTTTTCTGGTTACTTCTTTCCTTCGGTGTTTCTTCTGAGTGATCAATCATCAATCAATGTCTGAGCAGAAGAAAAAGGCAGTTTTTCTTTAGAGCTGTGACGTCACATTTCGCTGTTGTATGTAGACGACATGATGCACTTGATATTGTCAATTTGATATTGAAGTTATGGGATTAGCGATTTTATAAATGAGTGACTAGGTTCTGTTTTGAATGAATTTTAGCGTACATAGTACATATTTTTAGTTTGAATTCAAGCAACAGTGAAAAGAAGGAAACTACCACTTTCCATTTTCGGGTGCGGTAAATGTTCACATATTTTTACTATTGATGTTTATATTAGTAATGTTGATTTAGATACGCTTTACCAGTTCATTTTTTCACAATTATTGTGTTGTGTATTTAAAAATTACCTGAATAGTAGTCATACCATTATTTGGTGGAGTTGTTATTTTGAAAATAACTATATTCTTGATGTGTCCTATATGAAGCTTGTCATTTGCGCGATGATCTCATTTGTTTCTTTTAAGGAATATATGTTTGGAAATAAAATTCTTTATCCTATTTGTAATTATATAACAAATCCTTAAGTTATTTTGTTTGCTATTTTTAGTGAATTAATATTTTGATGTATTAATTTTTTATAACATGTGAAGAAAAAAATATTTGTCACTTTCATATCGTGCAGTTTTATTTCTAAGTTCGACCGACTTTGATCTTAAAATTAATGCTTCATTATTTTATGTAGTTAAAATATGTACTATAAATTTCACAAAATGTAATAAAATTTTGTTATTCAGTTTTGCTTTTTTGTGTATCTATAAGATAATCAGTTTTTTATATATTTTTCTTTCGGAATAGTTGCTTCAATGAAGGTGCTTCTGTAATATGTGCATTCTGTGAAATGAGGAGTGTCTGTTAAAGTAAGTTAAGTTTAATAATTTTTTTAATGTTCATGTGTATGTTTAGGTGGATGTATACATTTACATAAACATTATTGTTACATGGAAAATTGTGGAGAATCTGCATGTTTTTGCACAATGAATGTACTTATATTTTGAATTATAAAATAAATATATACATATGTAAGCTTATTAAATAAATAATGCATTAGAAGTATTGAATATTTTTTAATATTGTTAACAAAATAAAGCATCACACTTAATGCTGTTATTAAATCTCATAAATTTTAATGTATATTTTGTTTTTCATGAAATGATACTTTTCTGGGTAATTTATAACAGAATAGTACAAATTAATATTGGATTATTCATATAATGACATTAAACTTGAGCTTAAGTATTAATTTTTATATATTCTTATAATTTTAAACTTGTATGATATATTTTCATTTCTAAGAATAAATAATTATCAGTTTTTGAAAATATTCAGCTGTTTTACTTAGACGCTGTGTAAATAGAAATTTTTCTTAGAGCAAATACTAAATACTATATTTTATTTTTAGTTTTTTAATACTGTATAATACAATATTATTAAACTATTTGTAAAATTTCCAATCCATTATAAATGTGTATAACAAAGGTTTATTAAAAAGTCTCATACCTTCAATTGAAGTACATAAATTTCTAATAATACAAAATTGTGAATTGATTTTAGATGAATTTATAATGTACTAAGGATAAATTGTAAGCATTTAAAGTTTGCAGATTTTAGAAGATAGCTGCTTTAATTTTTATGATAAAAGTAAAAGAATAATTACTTAATCTATATGCAAATAAAAGTAATCAAGATGCAGTAATTCTAATAGGAAGGCAAAATTCAGTTATATTGAAGTGTTTAAATTTTAAAAAATATTTACTACCTACTTTTTTTAATACTTCAAATTTAGTGTATTAAATTATCTATATATTGAAAATTAGCTATTTATGCCTTGAAAAAATAAAGTTCTATATAAAACAAAGCACTGTCAATATTCATTTGTAATTATTTTAAAAGTATTCATATTTTTGAAGTAATTTCCCTAAATTGAAAATATAACTATCAAGTATGAGGAAGACAATACAAATTTTACTTGTGTACTTTTACTAATTTGAAATATATATATATATAATTGAAATATATTTCTTCTAGTATAAATAAATGAAAAATATTTGGCCTGTATTAGTCTTTGGATTTGACATACTTATTGCAAAAACATTTGGATTATTTTACAAGCTAGCAATTAAAATAAAATTTTCTGCAAAAGTTTTATCGTCTGAAAAACAAATGACTTAAATATTTCATTCAATTGTAACATTTTCAGTTCTTTTAAATAATAATTGGATTTACAGATATTGACTTATTAGTCTTTAGATGTTAAATGTTTATTAGTAACTCATAAAAAATATATTTTTATCAAAACCATTTAGTACTTGTGTATTAACTGCTTGCCAAGGACTACTCGCCAAGAATTTCGTGTTGATCTATTGACTGTATTTACCAGTGACATGCGGTTAAGCCTAAAGTTCACCAATAGTATACGATTAATACAACTTCACCAATAGTATGCGATTAATAGTACTAATAATTTTGTCTATTATAATTGTGTGAATAAAATTTAAAAATGATAAGCATATTGTAGTACAGTATATAATATTATAATTGCCCATATAAATATTGATGTAATCATGAGTTATTGAAATCTTAAATTCTGAAATAAGAACATTAAGTGATATCCTGCAAATGGTGCAGAAGTCTCAAAAAATAGTAATTCTCTTTTCAATTTTTGAGACAATCCGTATTGCTGTGTGTAACTTTTTTTTTTTTTTCTTCCGACATGTATATTTGCAAATTGCAAAAAAAAAAAAAAAAAAAAAAAACATTTTTAAACAAATTAATTTATAATTTTTAAGGAATCAAAAACATTTTTATTTGCTGGATATTCTGCACCTATTTTAAAAACACTGTGAAATTAGCTTATTTATTATTAATAATAATCTCAATATGGGAAAAATGAATTTTCATGTTCAACATTGCTGCTGAAAATTTTGTTCATAATTTTTCTAAAATAGTTGCTTCTTTTATTTTGTAATTAAAGTAGCCAAACTTGAATGAATTGAATATTTTTTAAATCCCTTCAAATAAATGCATAGATTCTAAAAATAATGTTCTAGCATGTTACAATGATTTCTTTTGGGAAATTATTTTAGTTCTAGTTTTTATGTGATATAGTTGGAAAAAGTATATTAGCAATTTTTTAATTACAGTTACTCCAATATTGGCTCTTGAGATTTAAATTTGTTGAAAATGGGTTTTAAATACATGTAGTAAATGTTGCATTGCTGTAATTTTATATATATATATATAATATAATTAAAATTGAATTTTTGCAAAAAAAAAATATAGTGTGTATCCCACCCATAAATTTAAAAAATGTTTATTAATATGAATGTACATGCCTAGAGAATTATTCTATTTTTTTTTATGAATTAAACATATATATTTTATTTTTCCAGGAACTTTATAATGGCTTTAGATGAAACTAAAATTATTTATCATATTGATGATGAAGATACTCCTTATTTGGTTAAACTTTCAATTCCACCTGACCGTGTTACTCTAGGTGATTTCAAGAATGTTCTTAATAGGCCAAATTATAAGTTCTTTTTCAAATCAATGGATGATGATTTTGGGTAAGTGCTCATAAATCTGCTAACACTTCATCCATACATATGTTTTAACCCAAAGGCATTTATTTGACCATTTGTAGCAATTTAATTTGAAATAGAAAATAAAGTACTGCAAGTATTTTTTTAGGTACTTTGAAAACATATGGAATTTTATAGAAATATTTTGAGAAATATATTTTAATTTTTTAAATATTTTTATACAAATTATATTTTTTAGATGATACATAACTATCAAACTATCATCTAGTTTACATAACTTGTAAACTATCAAAACAATGTTATTTAACTAGTTTTTTTTTAGCCTGTTTAGAACGAGCCCTTCCCTTACACACTTTATGTATAAGATTGGTATAACTTCTATATCAATAAGGGTTTTTATCATGCTAATCAAGTATGAGGTATATTGTAATCATCTTGTTTTACTCCTCTGTTCTGTTGCATCACTAGATATATAATGAAGAAATAGTTTGTGAATGAAAAAAGACAAAATTCAAAAAAGGCGAATCCACTGTTGGTTGTCCTGTGTCCTGAAATGAACAGATCATTTTTATCTATATCTTAATTCCTTTATGTAGGATATATATTAGTAATTCTCCTCATCTGTAATCTCATTGAATTTTGGACTTAGATCAACATTACTTTCAGAAATTAGATTGCATGATGCACACTTAATTCATAATATAATTTAACCAGATGTTTAATTGTCTTTTTTCCCCTCTAAAAGAGTACTTTCATTTGTTAGATAAATTTATCATGTTAGAGAAGTTGGTATTTATTGCCACTATATGTTCTCCTTTGAAGCATGAATTGGTATGTCTAACTAAAAAATAGTTAAGATTTTTTTTTATAGGCTTTACGATTTCCTTTAAATATGTTTTCAAAGGTTATAACTGACAAATCTTGAAGATTTGAAGAAGGTTCATTTGAATTTTGAAATTTTCAAGAACATATATAGGAAGTCTTCCTTCCTAAATATATCTTTTTAGCTTGTTTTAAATTAATTGTGTGTTCTTTTCATTAGTCACTATTTTCACATTCACATTTTTAAAAACAATTTCTGAATTAATAGTTATTGGATTGACAAAGCTTGTATAAATTTATCTGTTTAAAGATATTAAATAACTGCTGATTGAAAATAGTACTTGGGTATTAAATGTCTGCCGTAGGCTGACTTTGGGTTTAACTTTATGCCATTAATGAACTTTGGACTTTATTGTATATCATGATGAAAATAGACAATAGATTAATGTAAAATCTTTAGTATTTTTTTTGTAATTAATTACTAGTTAAAATAAACATGGCATCTTTGGATTTTTTGGCAGTTAATTGATAAAATATGGTTAATACATAAATATCCTGGAAATTAATATTTGAAAATTCATGTTCCAAAAAGAATCTTGAAATTAATCTATGAATATTGTAGCTATGCCAGATATGAATATCATTTGAATTAAATAAAGGGGGAAATACTTATTCCCAGCAAATTTAATATTAAATGAGTGACATATTTGAAAGAAATCTAAGATATTCTTATAGATATTTTAATTTTATTGGAAACACAGTTTTGATTAATTTTTTTGACATTTAATTCAAATTGTTCACTTATTTAAATGTTTATATTTTATTCAAACTTTGTTGGGAAGTTAAAAAATAAATTAAATATGGTTAATAAATTATCATGATTATAATAATGTAGATGCACCACATAGTAATTTTTCTGTAAAATTGAACCAGCATGTTCTTCTCTTTCTAAAATACAAGTCTGGTGATAAACAAAAAAAGTTTTTATTTATCACCAGATTTACGAGTCTGCAAAATATTTTTGATTTCATTTATTTTTGTGAAAAGTTCCAGAATTTCTCTTTTAGATGATTTTTATTATTTATCATTGCTACACACCACTTTTAATTTGACAATCGTGCTCAGAAATAGATTTTTTTTTTCTCCTTCAAATGTTTAGGATTGTCTTATGAAATTGAGCATCGGTCATGTGTTTTGAAGTGAAAATTGTCATGTTTTTTCATGAAAATTTTCAATGTCTGTAACCCTCATTTGCTCATCGCAGCATATATATATATATTCTCAGAACAAATGACAGCTATAGCCATCATTTGCTCTGCATACATATAATTTTTGCCTATATATTGCCAAAAATCAGACTTCTATAATCATCATTTGTGATAACACATTAATGAATAAAGTATAATTTCATTGCCAATTTTTAAAGATTATGATTTTTTATTTTTTTTTGTCATAGAAAAATGTTATATACATTTAACATTTCTGATTTGATAAAAGCATAAGGTCATGAAATTAAGCGTAATTATGGATACCTTTTTTTCTCTTTTATAATCAAAGAAATTCAACTGTGATTTCAGAGAAAAAAATGCAAAATTGTTTGAGAAAATTCTCTAGAATTCTTTTTTTTCTTTCTTTCAAGTTAATATTTGTATTATCAGCTTGATTGCTAGGAAGTTTTCTTATTTCTAAATCTTTTTTTTTTATTATTATTATTTGTCACTAATAATTTTAATTAATTTATTCCTTACAATAGGGTTGTGAAAGAAGAAATTAGTGACGACAATGCAAAACTACCTTGTGTTGGAGGCAGAGTTGTATCATGGGTATGTCATATTTAGCTGTAAATTAATAATAAATAATTAAAATAATTACTTAGTATAAACTGTTAATTGCATTCTTTTCCCCTATTTATTTAGCTTGTCACTGCTGAAGGCAGTAGTTTGTCTGATAGTACATCACAGTGTACTGATACAATGTCCCAAAGATCAGAGTTAAGGCTACCCTTAGAAAGAACTGTTGGTATTGGAGACAGTAGACCACCTTCTTTCCAGTAATTAATTTTTATCATTGTTATTACCTCTGATTAGTTAATCTTTATTAACTTTCTAACAATCTTATTTCTAATTTTTATGATTATCTTAGTCTTATTGTTATCAATTTAATAAAGATGAATGCATTATGTTGGTGCTCAGCAGGTCAAACCATTAAACACTAGGACTAATAAATGTAGAACATATATACTTGGGAATGTAAAATTTTAATTAGGGAAAAATTAAGTGAAGTTGTAATGTTTTTCACTCTTGAAATTATTATAACATAATAATTTTTACAACATCTTAAAATTCAAAAAATTGTAATTTCAATGTTATAATGCATTATAATTAAAATTTTAAGCATATTAGTTAAAATATATTTTACTGTGGGAAAGAAACTCGAATCATTTTCATTATTGCTATTAATATTTCATCCTGTGTTATTCCATCATTGTTGATGCCGAAGGTATGAAGTTATTACTGATTTTCATATTGAGTAGGTTTCTATCTAAAGTATGTTTTTGATAACCGTTTTGAAATATATTGTACTTGCAAATGACCTTCAGCTTTACAAGGAAGTGTTGATAAAATTGTCCATTTTTAAATATTGCTATTTTTTAAAATTTTATTATTAGATACAGTAGAAATAATTAGATATATAGAAACAAATATTATTTATATTCACTTGAATATTGCCTTCTTATTGTAGTGCACTGAATTTTGTTTGTTGAAACAAAAATTTATCAAATAATCATTTGAGTTAATGCACAAATTATGAAAAATATTTTTTAGTTATACAGTTTAAACAGTTCTGTTTTTCAAATTAAAGCTCAAAAGTTTAGCTGAGATGACAAAAAAATAAATAAATAAAAGGGATGTATTACATAGTGAATGGCACAGTGCAGGGATTTCAAATTAGTACATGTCGTATATCTGTCAAATTTTAAGTCAAAAAATATTTAAGTGTGAAAGCTGTCAAAAGAAAACCATTTAAAATATTCATTTGAAAATTTTAGAAACTATTAATCTTGATGAACCAACTAATCATCAAGGATAGCTAGTGTATAATATTTATAAAAATGTTTACAAATATGTTCTCTTAATTAAAAGTACTTATCTTTAGATAAGTACCTTTGAAAAAAAGTAATAGAAAATTAGTTGCTTGCTAGCTGCTTTTGGAAACCAAATACTTCATATGAAATATTGGTTGTATTTAATTTCATTTAAATCTTAGACAAAACTTTGCAGTTTCTCCAAAAAATATTTTTAAACATCAAATTGCCATAGTCATTAAAACTATGTTACTTTAACAATCTTTCACTTCTTCTTTTTTTTTTTTTTTTTTTTGTATGTATATGTGTGTGTGAATATAAATCATCATAATAGTCACAATATTGCATTGTTATTAAAAAATAACTTTTTAGTCATTTATATTATAACCTTTGTAATCTTAAATTTCACTTTCTTATTTCTCATGTAAACTACACAGATATTGAATAGAATCCTTGCTTAGCTTCCAATTCAATAATAGAAAAGAATCGTGAGGTTAATTGTTTCAGGAAAATATGAAAGTGGCTTGAAATTCAGGTGTAAAATAATAATAAAGAAAAAGAAAAGAAAAACCTATTGTTGAAAATGATACATAAAAATATTTTTAAAAAAAAATTGTTTACATTAAGAAAGATTTGCATTATTGAAAGATAATTTTAAAATGGCGTACATTTAATTTTGCATTTTATTTTCAGAAAATATTGCAGAAAAGTGTTAAAATTTTGTTTAATTTTCAATTATTAAAAACTTCTAACTAAAATTTCAAAAAATATATTTATATATTTAGATTGCACATTTTCACTTTCGTAAGTCTGTGTGAGACTCTAAGCTATGTAGTCTATCTTAGAAAATGCTAGTACCTTAACACATTCTTGTACATATAGAGAACTAGGTGATTTAGAAGTAATGAAAACATTAAGAAAGTATTACATCAGAGTATTAGATACTATAACTTCTGTTTAAAAACAAATTCTCTGTATGTATATTCATTGCAATAAAACTAATAAATTAAAAAAAAATTCTTGAAAAAAAAACTATTAAATTAGATTTAGTATTAATTAAATTAATTGATTTTATATTTAGTCTATCGTTTTGCTTAAAGAATTAACATATTAATTTCCCTATAAAACTCTAATTATCAAATATTTTTGGGAAAAGATAATAATAATTGTGTATTTACTTTTTTCAATCTTTTAGTGCTCCTGCTTTAGACCATAGGGACTTAGGAGATACTTGTACAGAGACCGAGTCTGTCATTAGCTCAAGGAAAGGTACTTATGCATATTTAGTTTAGAAAACTTAAATCACTTTGAATGATTTTTAATGATATTCTCATTGTTTTTTGTGCTTTCAGATCTCCATTCACATATGCATCGTTCAATGAAGCATAGAGATAAACATTTTCATGATGATCATGGTAAGATTTTTCATTGTAATTAAATATCTAATTTATAGCTGCTTTTTCCTTTAATCCTTTGGCTACCACTAATGACATATATATCCACTCATATTTTAAAATTACTATTATGATAAAAATTACTTAGAATCTCATTGTATTGCACTTTAGTTCTGGAAGAATAGTTTGAATAGTTGCACATAATTCAGTTTTAGTAACTTAGACGATACTGTCTGTTTTCTTGTCAAAAGCCATTGCTTGCCGAATTTTTTTTTTCTCCACATGTGCATTTACTTGTTTTGCATCTGTTGATAAATAGTGCCATTTTTTTAAGTTATAATTTTAATTATTGTAAATATATGAATAAGTTATTTTATATCTAATGATAAGTTGCTGAGGGGGGAAAAATTATTTTATATCTAATGATAAGATGCTGAGGGGGGAAAAAAATTCCAAATCATTTTGTTTTATTTGAAACATTCTCTAAATTCCTGTAGTGTATAAGAGTGAAAAAATTTTAAAAACACAGTCAAAAAGTTACTGTTATTTTGTGAATAGAATCAAAATATTCTCTTCTTTTAACTTTAAGGTTTTTGTCAAAATTTAAAAATGTATCATATTGACATGTTTGATGTAAATCTAATGAAGCTAAAATAAAAAGCATAGGAAAAGGACTAAATAATTTTATGCTTTTTTCTTATCTATATGTATGGTTAACACACATATTTATTTCTATTCCACTGTAGATTTCTTTTTAAAGAATAAATTCAGATTTTGATTTTAGTATGCTTGTTTGATTGTAATTGAATTTGATCACAGTTTAGCATTTTTCCTATAAAAATAAATGTGCAAATACATGCCTTTTTAAAAATTTGTAAAATAAATGAACTTATAAACAGTTATGATTTTGACATATTTTTTAAGAATTTCTGTAACTTTTAGAAATTAAATATTTTTGTACTAATAGTATCATGTGGATGTCCTCCAACTCGAATTAATGGCCATGCTAAACCCACTCATCCTCATATACACTCTCGGCATAGGAGTGGCCACGGCTATGAGTCTTCCTCAATGATGACAAGTGATATTGAAAGCACTAGTTTTCTTGATTCTGAAGAAGAAACAACTAGCAGGTAAATTATGTTTTTCATATTAATTTTCTGTAACTTTCAGTAAACTGTTGACTTTCTGTATATATTCTTTTAGGCATTTATTCCTCATTACATTTCCATTGCTGAACGAAACTCTTGTAAATTTTTTTGTTTAATATCTGAAACATTTCTTATGGAATTCTTATTTTTATGGATTTTTTAACTGCCAGTTTATTATGTAAACCTCTTTTATAATTGGTTTTGAAACTCTGAAGTATTTGATAATTATATTTTTGACTTGTAATATTTTGTTAGAATATCAACTACAACAGAAGAAAGTAGTGTTTCTAGGATTCATCCCAGACATCGAAGACGGCGGAGACGACACAGAATGCCGCCTATGAGTCGAGTAGGTGTTCTGATTGCGGTGATTCTTTGTTTAGACTTTGAATTGTAAATTTTTAATTACAATTATTTTAAATAATTGAATGTTTAATAAATATTTTTCTTATTTTAGACATCATCTATCAGTAGTATAACCGATTCTACAATGTCTCTAAATATTATAACAGTCACTCTAAATTTAGGTAAGTATTGCTGTTATTTTTGGTACATATTTTAATATTTTTGTCTATTGCTAGTGATGCATTTTTTTTCATCTTTCTGACAAATTATAAATGCCATGTCAAAAAAAAAACAAAAACCCATTGCTCTTTTGAAGCAAACAAGTCAGCAAGCCATTTTCATATATTTTTATTAGAAATTTGGCACTGCCGAGAAAGTGCGTATCCCATGTATACAAATAAATTGTCAAATCTGGTGAGTAAGCCATGTGTGCAAATATTTAATAACTGAACATCTCAGTCGTTTCTTAACCAATTTAGCTGGTTATGATGGTGCATTATCATGAAGCGATATCAGTGTGTTACCTTTCTTAATATTCAGATTGTTTTTCTCCCGATGTTTGATTCAAATAAATCATTTGTTAGTAGCATTTTGTATTCATGGTTGTTGTATTGTGACTTATGGCACTTTACAAGCCTGCTGACAGTTATCTGTCAGCAATTTAAGCCGAGTGAGCTTCTTGTTTTTTCAGTAGCACCAACTAGGGCCAATAGTATGATTTAGCTACTTCATGCAGCACATTCGCTTGCACAACCCCTTTTTACAGGGGGGGGGGGGCATTTTCACTCAGATAGAAGAACAACCATGTCTGAACTAGGATTCGAACCCGGGTTGCCCAGATCACGGGGAAGATGCAATACCCCTGTGTCAGGATGCCGGCTCGTATTAACAGTTTTTCCAAGTTTTAGCAGTTCATAATAAATCACATCCTTCTGATTAATCACTTAGACACTTAGTATTTTCTTCTTTTCATAGTGATTTGATCTTGTAATGAATATGGATGATTTGCCTTTATTTATCCATTTTTCATCACCTGTCATAATTTGTTGGAGAAATGACTTTCTTTTCTGTATGGAGACAACTTCTTGTATTACATTTAATTGATCTGCTAGTTTTTGTTAGGTTTCATCATCATCTTCATCCAACAATGCTTGTAATTTATGTTTTCAAACTTTTTCATTGACCTTCTGTATTCTTTTTGTCTCGTGTCAAAATCATCAATTTGAATTTCTTAAACCACTTGGAGCACTGTGATTTACCAAGAGGATATTCACCGTAAGCTTCAACTAGCATTTGATTTGATTCTGTAACAATTTTCTTTAAATGGCAACAGAAAATCAAGGCTGTCTGCAAATCATAGTTTATAAACACAAAACCCAATATGTTCAGTTCTATTAAAAACCAAAGCTGTTATATGAAATTTGTATTGTTAAGAGTTGAAAATCTTTGTCAGCTGTTAAAGAAATAACATGGCACTGATGATGCAGTTTTGAAAGTTATTACATTGATGGCCATGGCCTTTTATGGGCAAATTCCGGTTTCATCTTTACACATCTGGTATATTTGGATATATTTAGTTTATAAAGCATTTCTTCATGATGTTTTTTCTATATGATGGTTATGTTTCTTTTAGCTTTAATATTTCACATTGCTGTATATTTTCAAATAAAATACAAAATTGCTTCTATTAAAATTATTTGTTATATTTCTGTTTAAAAAATTTCTTGTAAATTAGAAAATCTGAAATTAATGTTTGGTATAACATTTTCTTCTTTTCAGACACTGTGAATTTCCTAGGTATTAGTATTGTTGGACAATCAAACAAAGGTGGAGATGGAGGCATTTATGTTGGTTCAATAATGAAGGGGTAATTATACAAAATATAATTTGCTAATTGTTTTTAGGAGTAAATTATATTTGGCATAAAACATTAACTTAGGTGTATCTAAAACATATTTTTACATAATTGATAATTATTAGTCTAGTAATAAGCTATTGTCAATTCCCAAATATAGAAAACTTCCACGTATATTTTACATATATATGTTTTTGGAAAGTGCCTTGATAAAAATTGAGACTTTTTTTGGGGGGGGGGCAATTTTTATTTTCCAAGGCTTTGTCAAAAAGATACTGTGGGAACTATATATTGTGAATGCTGTTTTATATCTATTAAATATTATATTCTGCTATTACATGCATTTTTAAATTTTTTAGAGGTGCTGTGGCTTTAGATGGTAGAATAGAGCCTGGTGATATGATATTACAAGTCAATGATATCAATTTTGAAAATATGAGTAATGACGATGCAGTTCGAGTTTTGCGAGAAGCTGTTCAAAAACCTGGGTATGTTATGCTGTATTTAATTTTTTTTTCCTTTTATTTTAATTATAAATATGAGAATTCCTTTACTACTGGCCTTTGTTCTGAATTTTACTTGCAGTTTTTAAAATATTATGTATATAATTATCTTTTAGATTTGGTAACTTTTTTTCTGTGAAGCAAAAGTTTGGAAAGAACATTAATATTATAAAAAAAATAATAGTGCTCATAGTTCTTTTATTATATAATTTTGCAAAGTGACCAATTATTTTTAGATGTCTTATATAACAGAAAAGGTTTAATAGTAACAATGGGAGAAACAAACTATAAGGGTTTGACTTTTTATGCTGTTATAATACATTTTCCCCCAAATTATTAGTTTTTTGAATTGAGAATTCAAATTTTAATGAAATGTAATTTATCTGAAGATTTACTTCTTTCAAATTACATATTTCAGTTTTTTTTTTTTTTTTGGCTTTGAAACTTATGATAATTAAAAAAAATTTCCATTAATTTAATGTTTTGCTTTCCAAATTTAGTCCAATCAAATTGGTAGTTGCCAAATGCTGGGATCCAAATCCTACTGGTTATTTTACAATTCCTCGCACTGAACCTGTTCGTCCAATAGACCCTGGTGCTTGGGTTGCTCATATTGAAGCCACTAGGGGTAAGGCTTTTTTTCCTGTTATAGTATATTAGATCCTGAAATTGGAAGATCATTGTTCTCTTAAAGTTGATAACTATATTTTTCAAAATTTTAATGGCATTATTTTGATTTTCATGAAATAATTCTTGATAAGTTGTCATTAAAGTTAGTTTGTTGAATGAATGATATCATTTCCCAATTTTTTATTTTTCAAAATGTACGGGTGAGAAACAATTTATAAATTGCTATATTATTTATTTATTCATTCACTTTAAACGTTTCCATTTTTTAAAGATTTTTAAGTTATCTTCAAAAGGAAATTGCCAAATTTTTAATGTGTTATATAAATTTAACTTTTTGAATATTACTGATACAAATGTATCAAACTAGGAATTTAAGTAATCTTGAAATATTTAATATCTCAATTTCCATCTGTACCTGTGATAAAGCATGTAGTTGATTTAGATCAGATCTATTTAAAACCAAAATTTTTTTTAGGAGAATTGAATAAATTTTGTGCTTATGACAAAATGTATTTCTATTCCTTAAAAATTGCACCAAGTCTATGCATTTCAAATAAATAAGACTTTACTGTTTTACAGTTTATAAATTTTAAACAAAAAAAAAACAACTTTGATTCTTATTATTTGCTTTATTTAACTTCGTATTTATGTTATATTATTTTATTAAACTATCATATTTAAAGCTTTATGTTTATGCTGTATTTTTGCATTGTTATTTCATTATAGCTCACATATTTTTTAAATAAAATCTTTTAGCTGCTGACTACCCGCTAAGGCCACCATCTGTTAGCACTCTTACTTCAACTAGTTCATCAATTACCAGTTCCATACCGGAGTCGGACAGTAAGTTTCGTGACATTTTAAGCATTGCTGTAATTTCTTATGAATATTTTTAATTTTAAAATATTTTCTCCAATTCATAGGACCATTTCAAGAAAATAATTTAACTGTAGAATCAGACATGCTTTCTATTGTAAAGGCAATGATGAATCCAGAATCTGGTTTAGAAGTGAAAGATCGAATGTGGTTAAAACTTCTTATACCCAACTCATTTATTGGTAATTTGTTTTTCATTTTCTCTGTATTGTTATTTTTATGTTAAATTATTTGTGAATACTTTTTTTATTTAAAATCTTTTCTGTTGTGGTTACAAAATTTGTAAAATAATTAGCATCATTAATTTTTACACTTTCTCGTATCTTTCCTAATTCTTTTCGACTAATTGGCTTTCAAATCAATTCAAATTAATATAAATTATTATTATATATTTAAGCACATGTAAAATATATATGTTTATCTCTCATTTTCAGGTCTGCAGATTTTAATGTATACTTTTATAGTGACATTTTGATTTACATAAACTTTATTATATCTAGGTGCTGATGTTGTTGATTGGTTGTTCACTCATGTCCAAGGTTTCCAAGATAGGAAAGATGCAAAAAAATATGCCACCTTATTACTTAAAGCTGGCTATATACGTCATACTGTAAATAAAATAACTTTTTCTGAACAGTGTTATTATACTTTTGGAGATCTTAGTACAAGTAAGTCATTTTCAGTATTAGTAAATCTGAAAAATATTAATTGAGAAATTCTACTCTGATTTCATAAGATTTTTCTTTTGAAATTATTAATGCATTGTGATATCATAATGTTAAAAATTTGTAAATGTATTTTATTTGTAACTAAGTGCTTGTTTTGATTGTTTATGTGTTTGTTTTAAGCTTTTTTCCTTAAAAAATTGCTGCTTTATTTTATTGCAATTGCTAATTACATTAATTACACTCTATCTTATAACATTAATAATAGCATACATATATACATTCAATTGTCAAAACTTAAGATTGAGTAACAGATTTATATGCCCAGGACTTCAAATAAATATTTTAGAATATTAGTCATTTCAATACATAGTAAAATTTTAAAATTTATTTGGAAAAAAAAATCTTAATTTCTAATAACAAAGTTTAAAAAAATAGATTGGTAGTGGGCTGTTGAATGACTAATTTTAAACATCTGTACTCAAATAAAATTAAATTTTTAACAGAATGTTGTAATTATGTTTTCTCCTTTACAGTGTCAGATATATTTTTTATGTATATTATAAAGCACTTGTATAGTCATATCATGATCTGTGTCTTTTTGTAAGTAAATTTAAGCCTTTGCCCATGTTAATCATTGGGCTTTACTCATGAAATGAACTATTCCTTAGCATAGTGATGCATCATACATAACAAGTATTTTATTCTTACCATTACTTAGAATTTAGTATGAAACATTATATTTAATGGAACAAGCTTATAAATGTGCAAATAAGCCTTAATGATAACTTTATAGAGAAAAAATTGGTTATCAAACTTTGCCATATGTTTTTTTAAACAGGGCAAAGCATTGGACCACTTGTATTAGTTTCCTATGAAAATTTTTTCATTATCATTAACTTTTTATATGCTCATAGTCTAGCATCAAATATATGATTGAAAAATGTAGGTTTTAATTAGTCTACAAATTTGCTTTCTCGGGCAAATTAAATTTCAGGTATTTGATTTGTTTGTCATTTTTGAACAAAATAGAATTATAACTATGAGCATCATTTCCTATCGAAATTCAACCTTAAAATTGTACAACAATAACAAATTATTCTTTTGTTAATGCTCGTGATTTTGTAACATTTACAGTTTGATTCTTAATTTGTATATTTGTTAAATATCAGTGTTGTATATAAAGTTGTATTTACTTATTAAAAATAGGAAACGGTGTCATTTAATTTGATTTGTGCCTGTATGAATTAATAAGTTTTTATAAGTAATCTTAATATGTATATTGTCTGTTAAAACTCATTTCAATTTTGGTGTATGCTGATTTGATTTTTTTCTTTCTGTTTCCTTTATCCTTTGTTAATCTCTCATTATGATCCCATTCAGATATCGCTGCCTTGAAAATAAATGAAGACGATTCTGTAAGTGAAGCTGATCGTGACACACTTGGACCCCTGCCACCGCCTTCTGGTCCATCCCCTTGGGGAAATCAGATGCCTTATTCTGGTAGCTACATCCCTCCAAATACAGGGTTCATGCCTTTACCATTCAACTACACTAATGACAATAATAGTAGTTGCAAGAACTTTGTACGAGAAGGTAGTGTTCACAGTGGTTCAGGTACATATAATTTTTTTTATTTAGAATCTCACTTTTATATTATATTTAATGTCTCTTTGATTTGATATAATAATGAATCATATTCAAGTTTTCAAATACCGTGTTCAGTTTATGAATTTATAGAAATTTATTCTATCTTTTTTTCTTTTTCTTTTTTCACTAATATTTCAGAGAATAATTTTGACACTGTCAAGTCTTCCAAAGCAAATCTGATTCTCTAGAACAAAACAAATACTATCTTTAAGAATAAAATGGCATATCTTTATGAATGAAATTAAATGTGTAAATTTTTTAATTTTTGTTGTTGCTGGTGAGGGAATATTAGAGTTCAAATTTATACATAGTATAAGGTTTATAAAATGAAAATTTATTTTTTGTGTTAAAAAAAATCTAGTACTGAAAGAGAGTTATTCTATGGAGATTGTGTTTTAAAAAGGAAATTAATTTGCATTTACATAATTTTATTATGATTACTGTCAGTAGTTATCCAATGTTATCATGATTTAAAATTAAGTTAAATGTCTTATAACAATGCTAAAAAATATTTTTGAAATTACTTCTTCATTAAATTCTGATTTGCTGATTAAAATTTTTTGTATGAAGGATTAGTTAGGCTTGTCACAGTTAGTAAAGAACTAAAATTAGGTTGTATTAATCCTATTGATGAACTTTATTCTAAATGTGTAACTCTAGATCATTAATGTCAATTATCTAATGCTTTAATTCAGGCTTGCCATTGTGAAAAGTAATAAAACTAATAATATATTATTTTACTTATAGTTTGGAATCCAGTAATTTCATTTCATATATAAGCAACATATATTATTATTACACATATAATATCATTTAATTACATGAAAATGCATTAAAAACTGAATTAATTAAAAAAAATATTTAAAACTTTTTTTATTTGAATGTTTATAAAAGCATGACTTATTTTTTTCTGGCTTATTCTTCACACCCCCCTCTAAGTATTTAAGGGTCTTAACATCTGAATGATTTTGAAAAATGAAGACATATAGAAAATTTTGCTATCTAAAAATAATTTATACCTTTAAATTTGTACATTTTATTAATTTCGTAATAATATTTTTCTTACAAAGGTGGTAGCAGCAATGGAGGTGATTTAATGCCAGATAAAGATAGAAAATCTGGTAGTCCTGGTGGCAGTGATTCTGAAGTAGCCAGTCAGCATAGCTGTCGCAGAATTACTAATCCAGTTGACTGTGGACCTGGAAGCAGTGGTAGTGACCGTAGTGCCAACACGAATATTACACAAGATGTTCCAAGACTGGATACAATACCTCCTGAACTTTCTGGTAGTTCTCAATCTTTTAGAGCTGCTATGGGAAATCCTTGTGAATATTTTGTTAATGTAATATAATGTACACATGTACAGCACAGGATCCTAAATACAGTTGACTGTAGTATAGTATATTTCCAGATTTAAGTATTCTATTTAAATAATTTGAAGATACAATTTTTAATTAAAGCTGGATATATATTAATGCTATATTATGATTTTTATTGTGTAAATTTTAAAATTTGTATATTGCATTCATTTGCAGTATTATGTAAATCATATACCTGTATGCTCTGAATTTTAAATTAATGTCTAATTTTATACTGTATTTAGGACCCTCTTCTGTATTGCATTTTTTAAAACAAATTGTATTTAATGCTTCAAGCTTTTATTGAGAAAATAATCATCAGAAGTAATTCTTAGAAATTTTTTAAGTTTTTATTAGTTTTTAGCTTTTCAATTATTTAAAGATAGTTTAAATGTTTATAAAGCAATATTATAAGAATTCATCAAGATGATATTCTTTAAAAGTACCACAATTTAATTTTTATTTTTGTAAACTAAATTTGAATATATTTTGAAATACAATTTCTTCATCTCATCTGTATAATACTTTTATATATATATATATATATATAAAACTCAACTTTAGTGAATTTTTCTTCTAGTCTTTAAATTGATCTTAAAATAACTAAGATGCGCCATTTGGATAGATTTGTTTGATTATTTATTAATATTTTATGAATAAAATTGCAAACTTTTTTAGCATTGCTTTTCATATGATAACTTGCAGTAATACTAATAGCTTTTTTTTTTTTAATATGATAATTCATTTTTAAAAAGAAGCTCGGACAATAGAAATCATTAGCCATTAGTTATATTTATTCATTTGAATGTAAATGCATAAAATCTTATATTCCACTGATTTGTGTAATAGTGGATTCATAGTTAATTCTGTGTAATTTTCTTTCTAAATATTAAGTGTAGTCCATTAATATTTAACTGACAAACTTGATATAGAATAAGGGAATTTTTTTTTTTTTTTTAAATCTATTTCAGGTTGGAATAAAATCTATTTTTATAATATTTATTGTTTTCTATGGTTTTATCAGTTTTTTTGGACTTGTTTTAAATATTATTTATCAAATATAATGCTTTAACTTACATAGATTTGTAACATTTTAATTATATTTTGGTTTTATTTGATAAACTAACTTCTTAGCTTTTAAATTTTATATTTCTTTTCTTCCTTTCATTTCTTTTTTTTTTCTATTATATATCCCCCCCCCCTCCAACCTATTTTTAGCCAAAATTCTTCTTAGCAAAACAATTTAAATTTCAGGATGGCAGTTACTTAGATTGATAAGAATTGTAAAATTTAAAAATAATACCAACTATTATTTAATATCTATTTTTTTATTTACATTATTATGTTTGCATATTCCAATAGGAAAAGAATAAAATAATATCCAATTGTGTATTTCCTTCAGAATATATAAGCTGGTTTTATTAAAAATCTTCATTTAAATAGTCATTATAATTACTTCATCATTTTTTTATATTATTATTTCCTATGACCATGCACACTTTTTAAAAATATGTCACTTGTTTAATAGAGTGCTTTATGAAAGTTCATATCTTAATGAACATTTTCAATGAATATTTGTAGATTTTTTTTGTTGCAATTTCTTTGATATTTATTTATTAAAGCACTCTAAGTACATTATATCTTGTTTTATAATTAAAAAAGATTCGTATTAATTTGGTTAAAATTATATTCATTGCTTATAAGCAATTTATTTGATATTAATTTCAAATTAAAAACTAATTTAATAATGATTTACCATAATTTCTTATTCCATCACAATCATTATGTGAATGATCTATCAGGTTTTATTTGGCTTACATCTTTTATTGCAAGTTTCATTTATTGAAAATAAATTTATTTTTGGACTTTTTATTATTATTATTATTTTAACTTTTTTTAAGAATCATTTGAGAATTAAGTATTAGATTAGGAGCTCAGAATTTTTAATTTTCTTAAGTTTCAACTCGTTTGTAACTAGCATTGTTTATCATATTTCTTTTTATTTCATGAAAATTTTTCATATTATATTTCAATCCTTTTTCTGTTTTAATTTTCCAAATAATAATTAGGATCTTCAAATATATTAATAAATAAATTATAGAGGTAATGCTTTTGTGCATAAAATATATTTTGTCCTTTTATTTCATATTTATAAAATAAAATGCTTCATGTGTATGCAAAATTCTTTTTCATGCTGCTTAATATAGTTGAGGATGATATATTGGAATACCGCTTCTCTGACAAGGGGATTGTATAGCTATGAAGCCATCAACCTGAAAAACAGTTTTTGATATCAGTATCAAGGTCCAAGTATATTAACTTGTACAGTTCAAACATGTGTATCATTAATATTGTATTTTGTTGCAATGATGTACTTATTGTTATTTTTCATTCATTGCAAGTATGTCTTGAAATGCATTGCATTGATATTTTCAAATATAATTAATTTTGATATAAAAAAATCTATTTTTTAGTTCTTGTTATGTGAGAATAATTTTGTGAATGTGGAAAAAAAATTTTGAACTTCTCCAAATGTTTATTTGTTTCATTAATTCTTGTAAAATGTCTTATAGCTACTAGAAATAATATTCTCTGTAAATTTTCAATGAAAGTGAATAAATATATTCATATTACACTAAAAAGGGTGGATAAATAAAACCAAAGGGCAATGTTAAAAAGTTTTATGTATGTGCATCAATTTTTAAAAAAATAATATATAAGTGATAAGTAATCTTATTTATTAAGTATGTCTTTGTAATTTTAAGAACTTTATGATGATTGATTCTATGCAAGAATAGTTCCCATTATTTAAGGTTTTCTGCAATGCATAGAGCATGAAAATCAATTTAATGTAAACAACAATTTAGTCATTATTTAATGATTAATTTATTTTTATAACCTTATTGAATAAATGCCAGACACTTTTTTCATTGTAATAATCCCTTTTTTATGGAAGTATGTAACATTTATTTTGAATATATCTTTTATTAACTTTGTCCAAATTTTAAATTTATTCTAGATTTAAATACGAGCTTAATGCATTGCATATCATTGAACGAATTGAATTGATTGAATTTGTTTTATATGTTCCAGACTAATTTTTAAATTTCACATAGCTATCTGAAATATTGCGTTTTGTCTCAATCCTTTTGTCAATCAATTTTGTTTCAGATTGTAAAATTCTATACTGTGGTAATTTGTTAGGAAAAATGCATGTTAGAAATTTTTAATGTTTATTGTAATTTTGTATACTTATTTGCTAACTTGCTTCATGGAAATATTTTTTAATCACTTGTAAATTCATCAGCAGCATATATTTTAATTTTTTTTTTCAATACATAGGAAACAATTTTTAAAAATATTACTTTGCCTTTCTAGTCAGTTAATTTCAATTCTTTGCTTGAAAAAAATTATTTCATGAATGAAATGAAAGAGCATTTAAAAATGTGATTGAAACTTGAATGATTTCTGACTAATGGTACAGATATATTTTCCCAAAGAAATCTGTGTGTGCAATTTGAATGTTTTCTAGGGGCACTGTAAATATCAATACACTTTTTTAAATGCTAGTTTGATTATTTTTTTCAATTAATCTCTCAATTACATTTCAGTTTAAATTTTAGATCATAAATGTTTTGTCCATATTTGCATTTGTTTGTGTAACATTTTTTAAAAAAGCCCAACTTTTGTTGCTTTTTAAGATATCTTTGTAGGTATGTGTAACATGGAAAAGGCATTTATATACGAATAAATCATAGAAAATTTACTTTTCTCTCTTCCTTTTGTATTTAGTTTCATTTTCAACTAACTAAAATAATCTTAATTTAAAAAAAAATATTTTCTATTAAATGCTTGTTTGAAAATCAGTGAATTAAAAGGGAAAAGGGTATAAACTTCATTTTACCATCATACTTGTTAATTCAGTATTTTGATCAGTTGATTGGTGATGATTTGTAGTTTCTAAGATTAAATCCCATAATGTTTATTTTTAAAACAAGAAATTATATGATTAGTACTAAAGGATTTTGCTTGAAACTGATATCCATAGATCATAAAGTAAAATAACACTAATATGTTAAAGAAAGAGTTTTGTGACTTATTTTAGATAAATAACATTGGAAATCTGAGCTGCAGTCATACTAGAATTTGTACTCGTCATGTGTAAAAAAAATAAATATTCTATTTCAAATCAACTTTCTTAAATTCAGAAACACAGCAGTGATCAACTGGCAGTCTTTTAGTATGAAATATAATTTCCATTGTGCATGTGAGTTTGGTGCATATTATATCTATCGATGAAGTATCCTAGTAACAGTATGGTTGGCAAAAGTTGGTTGATAACTTTATTCATTATTAAGGTATAAAATCATGCCTGTCACAAAATAATTCTTTAATTATTACTATTGGATTATTAAATTAATATAAACTATAAAGTTAGTGGTAAATTTGAGAACTTTGCAATCTTTTCTGCTCATAACGTCACTGTAAACATCACAGAAGTCTGTAATCAATGATTTGTTTTTTTCTGTTTATTTGATTTCATAAGATTATTTTTGTAATATATTTATTTCAATAAACTTAATTTTTTGTGAATTCCAATCCTTACAATTATATTGATTTTCTACCTGTAAGAGTAACTTAAGAATTGGATCGCTCACAGATAAATTGAATTAGTGTTTTGAATAGTCCTTACTGACAAAGTTATCTTGTAAAAAGTCATGACATTATTAAAAATCGACAACTGAAAAAAATGTCATGAAAGTAACATTTGTCGCAGCTTTAGAGTATAATTGGTAATACTTTTTTATCAACATGTTAACATTCATGTCACAAAAAACTTAAAATTATGCTTTCTCTTCAAGTTACATATGAATTAAAGACCTGTTAATAGATGTTTGAAAAGTGGTTTCACTTTAATTACAGAGCTACATAATTACAGTTAATGTATTTGAAACTGCATCTATCTGACTATTAAACTAAATAATTTTTTAAAGCAATAGATGATAAAAAAAATATTTTTTAGTTGTCTTTTGTAACTGTATATTAAGATGTTTGCCAGATTATATAATATTTAGATGAATAACTAAAAGAATATAGAATTAATTTTACATATTAATTTTTTAAAGAAAGCACAATTAGTATTCATGTTTTTAGAGTTTGCATTTAATTTATATATTATACTCAATGAGTTAAATTTGGATTTTGTGCTTCAATTTGAATTAAAGGATTATTATGTAGATAATATAATGATAAATAAGCAATTTTTTAATTTAACTAGCAAAATAAGGTTTTTTTATTGTTTATTTTTCAAAAATATTTTTCATAATTAAAATAAAATGGAGGGAAAAAAAATCAAATTTTGATACATAGTAATCAGTATTATCCTGGATAAATTTAAAATAAATAATTTCTCCGTTTTTTCCCCTCCTGTGAAGAAGATAAAATCAAGGTAGTTGAACATTGTTTTCTTCTGCGTGCTATTTCCTTCAGTTGAACATTTTTTCCTCCTCTTTTCTCGAGTTATAATTTTAAGGATCTTATATCCTTCATGCCGATTTTTTAGCCTTTCACATTACTTTGAATGCATAATAAGTAATTTAGATGGCTTTAGATAATTTGTGAAGAGATTGATTGGGGTATTTATTTATATATCAAAGCAGTTTATAATTTGTCTATAAAAAAGTGTTGGAAACTTACTACAGAATTTCTAATGCAGAGTTCTTTTCCAAAACTCTTATTTTCTGAAATTAGTGTAAAGTGTGATCTCAAAATTAATACTCATAATTATTTCAGTATTATCAGATATCATTAGATCCCATCTAGGTAAAAAAAAAAAAAAAAAAAAAGTTGAATAAAATAAGTTATCCTAGTAAAATATCTTACTTGAGTTACCAATCTGGAATAACTTCTGCCTACTTAAAATTACTAAATTTTTAATACTGTATCTTGCAGACTAAATCGTGTATATCATTATATTCAGATATTAATTTTATGATAAATTAGCTTGAAGAAGTATCTTAGAGAATTAGTATTCAAAATATAGTAGAAATGTAAGTTAGAGTCAATGTCTTATTGATAGACCATATATCTATTGCAAGTTTCCATGCATAAAATTAATTATTGCAACCCATATAATTCAAGAATAGTACATGTTAACATTCTGTTTGCAAAATTATGATTTTGGGGACAAAATGCATGCATGATTTTTTTCCACTACAGTTTTCAAATAGAGGTGAACTTCTAGTAATTAAATATATTTTTTATCTGTCTTGTTAATCTGATTCTAATCAGCATGATTGAAATTTATATAATAATGTAATTTCCTTTTGTATTGCTTCATCTGAAAAAGGTAAATAACAGAAGGCATTATCCTCCTAAAAGGAAATTCAATACTAAGCATTGCTGAGGTTGCCTAGTAAATGGTGCGTGAAAACCAATTTTGTTTATTTGAATTATTGCACTTTTAAAGCTTTTGCAACATGTCTTAACTGCAAACCCCTTCTAAAAGAAAATCCAATATTGTGCAGTGCTGAAGACTTGTGTAGTAAATGGTACGTGAAAACAAATTTTGTTTATTTAAATCATTGCACTTTTAAAACTTTTGCAATATGTCCTAACTGCATCTGCACTTCTTTGCACATATAGAAGTAGAAAAATGTACTTTTTTTTAGCCTGCAATAGTTTTTAGAGCTTTATTAGATTTAGTTATGCTGCTTTTTTGCTTAATTGCCTTTGGTTTGTGTTTATGCATGTTCTTTTGATGGTTGCAAATAAATGTGCTTTGTGGTTCTGTGGCTTTTCTAATCTGTATAATGCATTAATTGTGAAGGTTTCTGCGATGCTGTACATTTTCTTTGCTTTCATTGATAAAAAAATTATGGGGAAAAAAAGTAATTTTTTGTGTGTGTGTGTGTAATCTATTGTTTTTCTTTTCAGAAGTGAGAAGGGAATGGCTATTGAAACAGATGGAACAGAATAAGAGGGCTGTTCGACCACTCCGTGGAGGACTGGCTTGGACTTAGAGGAGTAATGGATAACATTTCAATGTTGTATATAATCAAGAAATTATTTATATTGGAATAAATTTGATTTTTAATTTTAATGTTTATAAATATTTGTGCATTCCATCACATTCTAGCTTCTGAATAAATATGGATACCAAACAGTACTTAAACTGTTCTACAATTAACAGATTGTTTTACATAATTACATATTGATTGTATTAATGTACTATTGCAACTTTAAATTTTAGATAAGATAGTTATAATTTGATTAATTTTAATTAAAATTTGAAGGAATAGGTTTTGAGGATCTAAACTGAAATTTTATAGCATGGTAATGTTTTAGCCTTTGAGCAACAATATGCATACAAAAATTGTATTTGAATTGCAACATACACTAATATAAATTCAATAATTAAAATAAAAGTGTTGTAAGTTGTTCTTAAAAATATGAAGAAAATATTTTGAGTAATTTATTCAGAAATTATCAAGGAAAAGCCACATATAGAGTGGCTCAAAAAATTGAGAGTACACTTTACTTTTTCTTGATAAATCCGACTTCCAATATAAATAACACATTACCGAGGAGAGCAAACATGCTTTTATTTTTACCCATAACAAAGGCTTTAATTTAGAATGGAAATAAAGAAAAATCAACGAAAAACTTCTAAATTGAAAAGTTTCCGTAGCATTTTAAATAAACACGCAGAATTTTGCCTCAAAAAATTGAGAATACATCAATGAAATTTTTGCAATATCTGTTAGCTGTTAACTGGCTTATAAGCTATTCACCACAATATTATATTCCCATGATTCTTTTACTAATGCATATCATCTTGCAGTGACTAGAGCGCTTTAGATTATCTGAAGTCTAGGATTAATTAAGATACATAAAAAAGAGAAAATGTATTTTAATTGAGAAGTTTACGTCACAAATATATATAAAATTAAACAGAAAATGTTACAATAAATATTCCGAACAGCAACTAATTGTTTTAAATTGTGGCAAAGTCACTGACAGTAGTATGAGTCATTTCTCCTTATTTAATTCATACTCTCACCCTGTTAAATACTGATCCGTAAGAGAATTGATGTAGTCCTTTTTTCCTCTTATAGGATATGGAATTCATCCCAATATCAAATTCACCAAATGTGTATGAAGTATATTTCAGGAACATAAATGAATTTTATTATTGTTATTTTTTTAATCAGCCAAAGCTTCTCTGGATCATTATCCCCATTTGGATTACAGAAACTCTCACAATGTTTTTGTTTTAGATTCTTCAACATTTATTGAAAAAATGAAAAATAATGTTGATTGGAAAGATTACATTCAAACTTGCCAACTGCTATTTTTATTTATTTATAATTATTTATCAATACCGATTTTTCTTATTAATAAAATTTTTGAAAGAAACAGGGTGATGAAAGGTGCCAAAATTGGATGACGGAGAGAAGAGTATTAAAGGTTTCTGTTAAAGGCGATTCAAAATTACAACAATGAAATCTTTTGTGCTTCGTAATATAATGGAGAAAACTGAATATGAATATTGGATTTTTTTCCCTTTTCCACTGATTGAATATAAAATTTGATAAAGAAATGTAATATTGGCAATAAGACCACATATTATTATTCATTAGTCTTAGCGGTTATAACGCTATAAAATCATAAATATACAGACGAGATAACCTTGCTTGCTCTGCTTAACAAACTACTTTTTAAGCTTCCTGTGAGCGGTTACAAAGTTAGTGAAATAGTTGAAACCATTAATGAAAGAAATTCTTTCGCAATTAGCACAAAATGTCCCAACGATATTGTTCCGCATTCTGAATATCGGACAATATCGTTTATCTTATGCCAATAGAGTTAGTTAACAACATAAATAATCGAAATAATAAGTCTAATAATTTGATTTAACAAAAGCAAGGCATCAAAAGTTATAAACGATGATAAATGGCGAAAGAAAGTGACCATTGAAGGCAAAAATGTGGTTAAATCCCAGCAGTATTGAAGGCTTTAAAATTGATTCGACGTATTTTGCTAAGTAATGGCAACTTTTTTACATTGCAGCATTTTCACAAAAGATTTTTCTCCCTTACGTAAATCCTCGTGGGGGCACCTCGAAATGAGGATGAGATGCTTCCGGTATGGAGGGTGGATATCGCCACCCTGGAGGGTACACAAAAAGGTGGGGGATCTGGCTTCTCCCATCGATGACGGAACGTACTTCCCTCGGGAAGGGTTGTACCGTGGCTAGTGATGGCCCTTAGGGATGACGAATATTTTAAGGCGGTTATTACGTAACCAATATCAAAAAGTCACAAATACCAATGATCAATACTTTTTAAAAAGGAGTGTGATTCAAATCCTTGATATGATCTTACTGGTGATATTTCGATTAAAGGTCTTGGATCACGATAGAAAGTAACAATCTATACGATCTGTCCAATGGAAGCTCTCAAACAAGAATTCAATCATGCAATCTGTGAATGGGTTGAAAAGTGAACGGACCGGTTATTCTTAAAATTATCGTATCATTGAATCGCATATCACTGAAAGTGGAGTGATCACAGGAAAGTGTTCATAATTGTGAAGTCACCGCTCCGCTTGATTTTCCGATATTCGCATTTGACAATGCGTTATCCCATGAAGATCATTTCTAATTGCCTGTGTCATGACTCTCTAGTGGCATACATTCCTTTCACTCTGCAGGCGCCATCTATTGGCTGAATATATAATTAAAGTGAACATTTTAAAGAAATTACTTTTTTTTAAAATTTAATTTTTCAAAAAATGATTTACTCCAATAAATAAATTAAATTAATAGTTTAAAAAAATCAAAATTAAAAAGTAGGCTGAAATAGATAAATTAATTCACACACACGTTACTTAAATTAGTGAATTAAGTATTAATTACAATTAATAAATTTTATTTTTAATACTAAGTAATAATTTTTAATTAATAATATGATTAAAATAACAGATATATGGAACAAATATTTAAAAATAACAATAGAAAAATTATTTGTTATTCAAAAAATTGTGGATTATGCATCGTGAATCGTGGATTAAGAGATGTGATAAATAGCAATATAGGAATTATCTTGCAATTAAATAGCGAATATTAGAAAGCAGATAGAAAGAGAAATTTGAAAAAGCGTAAATTAGTATAGTTGTCGTCTGTTACTTCTCTGTTATAAATTTTTCCCATTGACGACCTTGGAGATTGTCTTGGCAACTTAATCGTTGATTGCAATACACAACACACATATCTTTGGCGACTTTTTTAAAAGATTAATTATTTACTTACGATTATAACACAATTTTCCGAAATCTCTGCACATAAAGAAAATTTCTATATTTTCTTTCAAATTATCAAAATTATGATAGAACCTTTGGGGATGCAGCCCTTGCAGCTGAAAATTCCAAAAGTGTATTCAATCAATCAATCAATAATTCAATAATGTTTTTCTCTAACTTCAACTTCAGTGTCAGCAATTCAACATTGTTTATTTATTTGATGGTAAAAGCAGCGCTATTTAGGTTTGGGGATAAAAGCAATTATTCATTCTTACAAACTTAAGGAATTTGAGGTTATGTTTTGTAATGCAAGCAAAAATAGTCCGTGAGAAGACATCCGAATTCCTGCATAGTAATGCTATTAAGGTAATAGATCGCTCTATTATTTATTATTCATTTAACTTTTTTTTTGAAACTTCAAAAAATTCTAGATATTTAGGAAAATTATGAATTTAATGCACTGCTTTTTATTTTTACCCTTATGTGAAACGATAGAAATAGTGAAAATAATTGTGTGGTTTTGAAGGTTTTTTTTTCCCATCTGTTAGATTTTATTTCAAATTTTGAGAATTGTGTGTGTATAAAAATTAAAGCTAGGAGAAATAATCTTGGGTGGAAGTTTTCGTAGATGAGACAGTAATTTGAAAATCATTACTTTTGGGGATTTGTTTTAACAATTGGATGTTTGATATAGATAAATAGAAAGGACTAACTGATATAGGAACTAAAATAGCGGGAATTTTCAAATTAAATGTCATTAGTTTATAAAAACACAACAAAATTTATATAGCAGCCCTACACAATTTTCATGAAACATATCATGTCAATCTTATTGCACAGTCTTCCAGACCGGATTTTTGTCTGACAAGGTAAAAGTTGAGTTTACTTAAGTTGTGACTAATTTTGAAGTTGGAGTAAGACTTGAAATATAATAAATTAGTTCAGATTGATCTGAATTAGAATAGTTTAAGAGGAAAGAACTATTTGTTTATAGCATGTTTCCCTACATTGTGGAGAAAGAATGTTTGATAGATGATTAGTTAAAATTATTCAGCATTCAAAATCTTTTGATTTGTTTGAAGTTCTAGATATCTTTCAAATGCACTTTGTATTTTCCCAAGTTGTTATGTATGACACTATTTCTTGAATATGATGTGTTTGTCATGATACTGATAACTTTTTTCCTGGAATTTGAATTTTCTTTTTATGTGCTATTGCTGCAAACCTTAGATTTAGGTTACATATATCAAAATAAGATAAGGTTCTTTTTTTGTATTTAAGGGTTTTGTTTCTTAAAGAGAGGGGAGAAGTGTCTGCTAATGAAGGAAATTATTCAAACTTTTACATTCTAAAATGTATTGGCACTGTAAGTTGCCTGAATATCATTCAATATAGAAGTACATACCATAAGACAGTTGAAATATACAGAATGGTATAATTACACACTAGACTCATATTGTTTCCACCAGAAATGAAACAACATTACTGACATAGTATTTACATTTTTCTTTAAACCCTGTTTATCTAAAAAAAGAAAAAGTGACGAGTCATTGTTATGTTTATAATGATTCTTTAGTTCGATGTTTTTTTTTTTTTTTTTTTTTTTTGGATGGAGAATCACTAATATATTTTTAATAAAAATTTTGATTTTCTTTCTTATTTTTGTCAAATTTTCTTGAGAATTCTTTAAAGTGTTTGACCTATATATTTTATTGACTTAAGAGAAATAAATAGTTAAAAAGAATATCCAAGATTGGCAATTTCTATCATATTTGTACTTTTGTATCATTTTCATCATTTTTATTTCAAAATTGTTATTCACACTTCAAAAAAAAAAAAAAAATACATTTAAATTTTGTGTTTTAATATTCATCTCACAGTAGACTTAAAGAGGATAAGAACTGAAATGGAAATTGGATGTGATTGCGATAGTAATCAATACTGAGGATTAATGCATCTAGCAATGTTAATTAAGATAGGTTTATTGTAAATTCAAGATAATCGTGATAATAATCAGTACTGAGAATAAATGCATCTAGAGATGTCATTTATAGATTTATTAGAAATGACTGATATATTAGATTTGATAAATGACTGTAATATTTTTTTAATAACATTTGTCATGGTATTTATTTAAGAACAGTTTTTCATATACTAATATCTTTCTAAGAGCATTCAAATAGTTAGTAATTTTTATAAAATTAAATGTTTATTTGATTTTTTTTTTTCATATATGTTTTAGTAACATTTGAATTTGATGTTTGTTTTCTTATATCAATGTCAGATTGAAATTCCTGAAAAAGGAGATAAGACAGTTATGCATACAGATATTAGACTTGAAACAAGCAATGGTGAAGTGAAAAGTGAGTCCAAAGAAGAATTCCTTCCATATGAAAGAAAATATTTTGCTTTACTTCATAGATGTGAACTTGTGAAACAGGTTTGTATATTGTTGCTTTCATGTACAGTTATATCACTAAATAATACTTATCATATCTTCTTATATCAGATAGTTATCTTTATTAATATTTTGTTTTGGATCTGTTATGCATATTGGGCATATTGTTATTTATATTTTGGTTTTGTCTTTACTTTTGTATTATGATTTACTATTCATTTCAGTATTGAGTTTTAACTGACTATTTATATTGAAAAATTTGAAATCTGTCGATATATTTCTTAAAATGCTGTTATTATCATAATTTTTCTAATATCTTTAAATTATTCCTTAGAGATTAGATGGCATTTTACAACATTATTATTACATGTAAGCATCTTCCATACATCCTCTGATTTTAAAATTTCTGTCTGATAATAGAGTAATGAAAGACTTGTTAATAGAATATACTATGTGAAAAAGCTACTTCGCAGAAGAAAGAAAGAACGAAAGTAAGTTCTTTTATGTTTAAAAAAGTTTTCACATAGACTGGAGGATTTTCTTATTATTTAAAATGTTATCCTTTACAATGTAAACTATTATTATTACCATTCCTTCAGTTTACATATTTTTTTTCTGAAACAAATGTATTAATATTCATATTTTAAAAAAAATAGGTTTTTAATGGACCGTTTAGATAGTTATGGTGATGATTACATGAGTGTAGCACAATCTTTATTTTCTGAAGTAAGTATTTTTGCATTTATGCTCTATAATTTTTCATTTTAATTCTGAAGATCTCATTGTTATTTGTAAAAATAATAAAAATGCTGTATTTTAGGTAAAATTATGTGTTAATATTTTTCAATCTATTTAAATGTTTTTTTTTCTTCAAAACATTTGAAATGAAAAATGTATATTCTTTGTGAAAATATTCAAGCCATAATGATCTTGATGTAAATCCTCAATTTTGAGACCAAATATTTACTTCTGTTTGAGTGTCGGATACATTAAATCTAAAAAGCATGTCCCCGGTTTGGTTTAGAAGTGCTTTTTTTGTGTTTGATTTTTCCCTTATTATTTGTTAACAATTTTCAGACAAGAGAGCTGTTTATTTAGATACAATTCTTTCAAAGATTTGTTGTAAATATAGTCCAGGGACATATTCATTTTATTAGATTAAATGTCCTTCAGCTGACTTGAAAGTTGTAGCAAAGATTCCATGTCAAGCATTATCTTATCATAGTTCAAAATTATGCAGTCTTTTTCAAAAAAATTTACAAGTAGTTCAAAAAAGGATACTAACTTTAATAAACAAAACTAAATTGCTGTAAAAAAATTATAATGAGATTCATATACAGCATTGATCTTCAAATTGGATTCTGGTGAATCTTAGGTATTACTAATGTGTGTGTGTGGGGGGGGGACCCAAGGTCTCCTTTATTAAAACTATTGATTCTAACTACTGATACTACTTATTACTACTGATTCTAACAAAAACTTCAATCTGAATATTATGTCTATCTGCAGATAATAAATACATGGCTAGATTTCAATTGTTGGTGTAATAAAATGCAAGCACAACCCAAATGACAAACTATGCTATCATTAAGTAGATAAATAAGATAATATTATGCAAATTTAAAATCCATTTGTATCTCTTTCCTTTATTTACATTATTATTGGCACCTATACAATCTAATTACAAATGTCTAACTTATACTTTTGGAGATGTAGAATTCTGTTATTAAGATCATATATTTTCAAGCTGTAGTTCGTCTAAAACATTTCAAGACCATTGACATAAAGCTAAGTGATTTGTAGTAGATATTTAGTTTCAGAATCGTATATATATATATATATATATATATATATATGTATATTCTTTTCGCAAAACTATTTTATAAGATTGACAAGTATAATTTTGAACACTGAGAATGATTTAAACTTTTCAATTTCTGCAAAAATATAATGTATAAAAATGATAATTTATATACGAATATAAATTTTTTAATTCTCTGTTGAAAGAAATATCGGGTGGAAATTTTTTTTTTTTTTAAATGAAAAACATTAGAAAACAGAATGAAAACATTGGGATTTAATAATTTTTGTTTCATAGCTATAGTATATGTTTTTAAGTTCTGGAGATAAAATATTATTTCTGATCTCTGTTATTTATTATAATTTATTTTAAATTAATAAGAATTTATTTTTAATTCTTTTTCTAAGATGGTTGGCGATAGTAGTCCCACTAGAACACCTCAGCAAAGTATCAAGTCTGAAAATCCATCTTCATCTTTTCTAGTGCAAGTAAAAAGTGAACTTGACTCATGAAATTAAAATTTTATTTTTGCATTTATGTTTATTTTTCGTCCAACAGGAATAAATCATATATCATATCTTTGTATCATCTTGTAAATAAAGTTCTTATTTTTGGATTTTTAATGTGATCATATTTCTTATTAATATGCTTGTACTAATTTATTTTATGTATTTTTTTTATCAAAACACTTTTTTGTGTTTATTAATTTATAATGAATTGTTAATTGTGATTATTATTCAAGTTTTGTTAATTTTTTAATTCTTAATTGAATGGGTGGCATTAATGATATACAATATTATCTGGCTTTTGTGTTTTTATCTTTTAGAGTTTTTGTATTGCAAGACTTTTTCTTTGATTTTCCATAAATTTTCTCTGATGATAATATATTAAATTTACATTATGGTAATACAAATTTACATTAAATTTGCATGTTTTTGATGTATCAAATTTTATATTTCCCACCATTTACTACATATCAAGCAGTTCGAATGACAAAATAAATAAATAGATAAATAAAAATAAATAAATAAACTCAAAGTAAAATAGTACATAACTAATTGAAAGTGTTTTAAGTGACCACAGCATTATCTGTAGAGTGAGATGAAAGTTATTTGAGTTATATTGTATGAGCTCGAAAGAGAAATCAAATATATAAGGAATAAGAGCTGCAAACAGAAATCCATTTTCTATTAATAATTTTGACAGACAATTTTAAGTTTCATGTGAAAAAAGTATTTGCTAATAATGATAATATATAATATTATTCATTAAAATTTAAATGTTATGAATGTTGAAAAAACAAACATTTATTCTGTTTTAGCCATTGCTAAGGGTTGCAATGACCTGATAGTAAAATCTTGACTTTGAGATTGCAGAGCTTTTAGTTTGAAACCCAATTTCATTCAAAGTATTGTCATGCAAAGGGTCTGGTGCATGTTAAATTCATCAAGGCCAAATAATATTCAGCTAGTGTGATGCAGAAGTTGGACAAGGTGCTTGCGGTGTCAGCTCAATTGTCATCTTCTTCCTGCTATTCAAAATCATGAATAGCCTTTAGAAATGATTCAAAACAGGCCATTAATAGTTAAATTAACTATGGGAGATAATCAAATTAAAGGAGTATATGATACAATATTTCAATCAGTCTTCTCTTAGTCAATGGACAAGCAGATTTACAATGGCTGAGTAGTGTCTATAATAAATTTTAATTAGCTATTTATTGAGAGAAGTAATAAGAACGAGGTATTCTGTATTAATAATGTATATTCATTTCCATCTTTTTAAAAAAAAAATTATTTATGTGTTTCCTGGCAATTTGCACTTTCTCGTAATTAATAATACTTTTTCTTTGGTTCCTCGAAAAGTATTAAAATGTTTTAATACTATAATTTTGACTTTCTAACCTTTCAAAATGAGGTCTGTATGAAAACATTATTTTATACATAAATTTCTCTATAAATTGAAATATTTTAGTAAAATTCTTTAAATAAAACAAAAGTATTTTTTCAAAAACAATTTTTATTTAAGTGACTATTTTTTATCGACTATTTTTATTTATTATTATTTATTAAACTATTTTTTATTATCATACCTCATTAGTTTTTGTATCGCTTTAAGTCGGCAGAACCTCCACCATAATGGAAAAAAAAAAGTGGTAATTAACAAAAAAAATAGACGTAGTTACATCGATGCAGAAATAATTTTTTGTGCACTTCTATTCTGTATTTGAAATTTAATAATGAGCATTATTTCAGTATCTATCGAGGATTCTTTCTTCTTGTGATACAATAGGATGCACCTTCGTCCGGAACTTATTCCTCATTCTCCGGTATGGATGCTTCAGAATGATAATAATGCTTTCCACAAAATCGAAGACAGCAACTAAGGAAATTCCTAACCATATACCTACATACCCTCCTAGGTAACAGAAAGTTTCTATGAGCTGGAAAAAAAAAAAAAAAAAAAAAGAATATTTTAAACATTAATGATTAAAAATATAGTGAATAATTTGCTAATCAGCGATTTGGAAATATTCGATAAAGAACAATCAAAGAAGTGTGTAAAATCTGCTTAACTTTAATTTACTACTACCTATGGGGGCCATCGAAAATGAAGTGGAACAATCGTTGCTTTGTATAGAGTGGATATGACGAATCGGCAGCTGACCTTTAACCTCAGACAGACGAGTGCAATTTCGGAAAGGGAGGAAAGTATGAAACGGAGAGTGGGGCAAAAAGAGGCCTTAGTATAATCTTTTACATTTGTTACCTTACTTTTATTGACTATAAGTGATAGCATTAAAAATAAATAATAGTGCATATATCACAATGTCATCGTTGATTATTAATGATTGCATTAGAAGAAATGAGTTGAACTTGTTTACAATTAAAAGCCACTTACTTCGAATTTGGGTGTGTAGCTGTATGTTGTGATATCGAACTTATCAAAGGAAAGACGTACGTAAATATACTGTTTCCTAAAAGATAAAAGAAAAGTTACTTATACTAAAACACTGAAGATTCAATCTAAAATGGTCAGATCGAAAGTTGATAATTAATGCAATGGTAAAATAAAAGAGAAATCTTAAGATGTATTTTTATTTATACCTCTGATAGAATCAATTTATAAAAGATAACTATCACATGGCAAATGATAGTTATTGTGCATGGTATTGAAAAATAAATGAGTGTGAGCGAATGAATCGAAAAATAAACGAAAGAATGTCGTACTGTATGATGAATGCACATGTACCTAACATCTGACACCTTTCATTGTACTTAATTGTTTAAATGTTGCAAAAACTTAAAAAAAAATCTTTGTGGTTCTGCTTTTAACTGTAGAATTACAAAAGAATCGTTTAGAATGTTGTCAGTTGTCGTTTTAGAATGATTTTTCTTCAAATTCCCACTTAAAAAAAAACTAAATTATTAAAAATAAGATCTGGAAAATTTTATGCGTAGATCATACTGCATACAACATTAGTTATATAAAAGTTGTTCCTTTTTTTTTTATAACATAAGCATGTATTTCTCTCAAAAACAAGGATATGAGAACTGGAACAAGCGTGATAAAATACCATGCAAGAAAACGAATGAAAGAAAACATAGTAGAAATAACAGACTTCTCCCCTCCCCCATTCTCTTAAAAAGGATACAATAAAGTTAGATTTACTAAGCATTTCTCTCAAGTGAAAATTTTCCATGAGCTTTTTAAATGAAAAAAAAAAAAAAAAATTGAAAAAGTAGCTTTTTTTGGAATTGAAGCCCAAAAGAGAGGGGTAAAAAATAGGAAGATAGATAACAATTCCTTTCCCTCTGACGTGATTTGAGTTCATATTTGGGCATCGTTAGTTCCAATAAGCATTGGATTTCATCTGTATCCGAACCAGTTTTTGATTTGCTTTTTTGTTTATTTGGTGAAATATTTGAACCACCATTAACTGAAGTTACCGCATTTATGTTATTATAAAAAACTTTCCTTTTTTTAAAAAGATTTTTTTATTAATATGATAATTTGAATTTCAAAACTTTCAGTGAGTTTATTTACTTTAAGATCTAATTTCTCAATAACTGTCGCATCTTTTTAGATTTGTAGAATGAGTTTATTTTCGCTGCTTTTGTATGCTGGCCGATGCAGTCTTTTGATTATAAGTTTCAGATAAAGTAATGAGTTCTCTGCACTAGTGTTTCCTGTTCTCGAATATAAACATGGCGTTTTTTGAATTGCATTTTTTTTTTTTTTCTTCTGGAGTGAACAGATCAGGAATGCGGAAGAGTGTAGTTGTGACAGAATTTCATGGAATGATTCTATCAAAAGCATTTTGTACGTTGCCACTGTGTATCGATGAAAAACTGGGTTCAAGTAGACTGGGTTCATGTTTTTATTATTTCGGGTTAGGCGAATAATTTTTATTTGAGATATTTACTCAATTTTAGCACTTTTGATGTCAATCCATTTAAAAAGCTCCATGACCAATTATTGTGAAATCTGTGTTCACAGAAATTCAAAGATGAAAAATACTACAAATATTTTCCGTAGTGATGAATGAAGATACTTTTATATCCAATACTTTTCAGTGATATTAAATGCAATCAATAAATAATGAGGCAAAGGATATGTCACAGTAATTATTCTACGAAATTCAAATGCATTGTCTGCAGTTGTTTAGGGATTTATCTTATTCTGATATTAGATGCAGAATTCCAAACCTGTAAACATCCTTTGGCAATTGTTAGAATTAATTGCATATACTCCAAAATTTCATCCTCTAGTTGAAACAGTTGCAGTGTTTTTGAGCTCATCAAAGATTTAGAAGTCACATAAGGTGGGTTCACACGAGGCTAACAGTTGCGTGCAATTGTTGTCTCTCTACTGTTGTCCCTGTATTGTCCCCGTGTGAACAGTTGAGTTGAGACAACGTCGATGGGACAGTGGCTAATAGTTGTCCCGACGGGATAACCATTTGCCATTGTCCCGTAGAAGTCACGTGATTTACCTGAAGTAGGCGTGACCTTCTGTTGCGCGCAATAGTTGGCTTCGTTTGAACCCACCTATAGAGGCAGATTTAGAATGTGAGGAAGAATGACTCGGGTTTTATGTTTAAATGTTCATCGTGTTTTCTTTCTTTTTTCTTTCTTTCTAAAGTTAGCTGTGTGTATTGAATGGCGTTATAGGAAAATAAGATAATACCAAGAAAAAATATTCCGCAATGTTCCGATTTGATTACCTTTTTCATCTTCGCCAACGTTTCACGATACCTTTGAGCGTAGATTGTAGTTCTGTGGTGCAGAAATTTGATGAAAAGTGGTCCTTTGTGATTCAAGAACTAAAACGGTACCTTTCTTGCATTAGAATTTTTCTGGAAAAGGATAATTCGTGTGCTTCCCATGGAAGATTTCGCGGTTCGGATTTGATTTTAAATTGGTGGTTGATTACACATGTACTAAATTTATGTCGATAGCTCTCACATTATTAAAAAATCACAACACAAGAATAATTTTGGACTCTTTTTTTCCTTTATTCTGGTCATCATTGCTTAGCAGGCGCAGCCTTGCTACCGCACACACACTCGCTAACGCTACACTGAAGTGTTTTTCCCTTTGCCGCAAGAGGGCAGCACAGTGACAGGTCGGAACATACCGCCCGCCTTGACATAATGTTGTCAACACACACACACACACACAAGGAAAAACTATGAAATATCACAATTCAATGCACAATGCTGAATAAAAACACACAAATTCAGAATTTAAACACTACATATTACAAGGTAATAACATTAATCACACAATAAAGAACACTAATATAAGATTACACATCAATAGGTAAAATACAAATTTTTGAAATGGCTCTTTTATAAACTCCAGATTGAGTTTTAACTTTTACAACTCTGACCCTTTTATCTTCACCCAGATAACAATCAATTATTCTACCTAATGCCCAATTTTGAGGGGGTAGGTTTTCATCTTTAAGAAGCACTAACTCATTGATTTTTACATTATCTTTTTCTACCTTCCACTTGGATAAAGCTAGAGAATAGAAAATATTTAATAAAGTAAGTAATATGCATAACAAAATATTTTTTTCTATATATTACTAACAGATATTAATCTCATATTCAATTTTCACATGAGTTTGATATAAATAGCTGCATTAATTTAAATCACAATTTCTTATGCAATACTATGAAGCAGTTTAACAGTTAATATATAAAAATTTCACAAAATTGCTATAACAGAATAATTTCCATAAAACAGCAGTTCTATCACATTACCATAATGGTGAAACAGAATCGAAAGGTACAATTTTCATCAATCCATAATAATATTAAATCTTTCATCCGATGACATACTTTTGCCAAGAACAGGTTTATTTTTATTTAAACACCTTAATTCTTCTGAAAATTCCCTACTCTGGATTTCCTTTATTATGAAGGTTTCAGCCTTCCTAATTTCCTCTGTTTTCAAGGGACCCAGTCTCCTTTCAGTTGGACTCCTCAAGTTGTGGAGAAATCTGAAAACATAACTTATTACATGCAATATTTTAGTATAACTATTACTACAATTAAGAATATCAGTAACAAATGAATTGTTCAATGTAGTAACTAAAACACTTTCACAGTCAACTTTTTTGAGTTCACAGTCTACATCGTCCTTTATCACAGTGTCAGAGATTTCTCTGCACGGATACTCATTGTTTTTTAGAAAGGCAGGGCCTTCCCACCACAAGTTACTCTCGAGCATTTTGGACGGATTTACACCACGACTGATAAGATCAGCTGGATTATCACCTGATGAAACATGTCTCCACTGCTCCTGACACGAAAGGTCTTGAAGTGTGGTTACACGGTTTGCCACGAAGGTTTTTAACTGGGACGTCTCTTTTTTAATCCATGACAGCACAATCATACTATCGCTCCAGTAATAGATATTGGACACTTTCAGTCGAAGAGCCGACTGGATACGCTGCATCAATTTCACCAGCAGCACAGCAGCGCAGAGCTCCAATCTCGGGATCGTGAGCTTCTTCAGTGGAGCTACTCTGGATTTACTGGCCACCATCTTGACAACAACCTCACCAGCAGGTGTTTGGGATTTGCAGTACACAACAGCTCCAAAGGCAGCTTCAGAAGCGTCGCTGAACCCATGAAGCTCTATAGCTTCGATGTCGGAAAATGGAAGAATACATCTGCTCACCTTGATGTTGTTAATGCACTGTAACTCGGTTGAAAACTTCTCCCATTCACTATGATTTTCAGGAGGAAGCTGATCATCCCATTGAAGATTCAGAAGCCACAATTTTTGTAGAAAGATTTTCGCTAGTGAAATCACAGGACCAAGGAGGCCCAGAGGGTCAAACAACTTGGCTATTGTGGATAGAACTGTTCGTTTAGTATGAACATCCGTTGAAGTTATGGACACCTTAAAACAAAAACAGTCATTAGTATGGTCCCACGTGACACCTAAAGTTTTGTTATCACAGTCTGCAAAGTCGTAGTTGCATCCAGAAGTGGTAGACAACTGAGGATGATTGCCTCGCCATTTATGCAAGTTCATGCCAGCTCGTTTTAACATGGAAGTGAGCTGCTGTTGTATCTCTATGCATACGGGTAAAGTCTTAGCACCGGATAGCACATCGTCCACATAAAAATCTTTCTCGACAACAGGTGCTGCAAGGGGAAAATTGTGTCCCTCATCCCTTGCAATTTGAATTAGCGTTCGAGTAGCTAAAAATGGGGCACTAGTAGTACCGTAAGTAATTGTCGACAGTTCAAACTTTTTCACTGAACCAAACTCACTGTCCTTCCAAAGTATTCTTTGTAGGTTTCGCTGACTGGGATGAATGTAAATCATCCTATACATTTTTTCAATGTCCGCAATAAATGCATATGGATGTTTGAGGAATCGCATCATATTTGAAATTAAGTCCTCCTGCACAATTCCCCCATTAAATTGTAAGCTATTGAATGAATTTCCATTCGTAGTTTCACTAGAGGCATTAAATACTACACGAAGCTTAGTGGTCATTTTCTCTGGTCTATATACTCCATGATGGGGCATGTAATACACTATTTCTGGTTCTGTCTCATGCGTCACGTCTCTCATATGTCCCAACTTTTCATACTCATTAATAAATTCTTTATACAATTTTAAATAAGTTTTATCACGAGATAGTTTACTCCAAAGTGAATTTAATCTTTTTAATGCTATACTTTTAGACTCGCCTAAACAACTAGGTTCCTCTTTAAGTGGGATTGTGACTACATATTTTCCACTAGGCTCTCTATAATGAGTGTTAACAGAATGTTACTCAGCGATTTTTGCCTCATGGGATTTAGGGGTCTCTAACTCAACAGTTTCTAGTTCCCAGAATTTTTTCATGGTATTGTTTAAATCTTCATCAATAATTAACCCACAATGAATTTTTGGGGAATCAAATTCCATTACACTACCGCAAGCCAAAAATCCAAAAACACTATTTTGAAAAAACAACTCTGCATTTGATGAGTAGATCTTTTCTGGCCTCAACAAATGATAGAACGATTTAGCACCTAGGAGACAATCAACTTTTTGGGGAACCATAAAATTATCAGCCAAATTAATATTAGAAGGAATTTGTTCTTTAACACTTAAATATTTAATTGGGGTTAACTCAGTGATTTTATCTACAACAAGAAACTCAAAATTTTGCTTAAAGCTCTTATCAGCATTTGAAATTTCAGCTTTAATAAATTTGGTAACAGTCATTGAGGAATTATTTAAACATGAAATTGTTACATTTATTTTTTCTTGTTTTAACCCTAATCTGTTTGAACACTCCGAAGTCATGATATCGGACTGACTTCCTACATCCAGCAACCCTCTAACACATTGCAGATTCCCAAATTTATCTCGAATATAAAATTTAGCCGTGCTTAACAATACAGTTCTCATTTGTTTATTTTCAACCGTACTCGTAGCTGAAAATGTCGATTGCACATTTTCATTAGTTGCGCAAGAAGTTGGATAAAAGGAATTAACTTCCGGGTTTAAAGTTGAACTTTCCCCTTTATTAACTATGGTACTAGTTTCGGTTTTACCACTCCCACTGAAATGATCAAACTCTCTGGGATAATGAAGTAACCTATTATGAGGTTTATTACAAAAGCAATTTCTTGCAGAACACTTTTTCACATTGCATATTGGTGAGAAGCATTTAAAACATAAGTTTTGGGATTTCACAAATGCAACTCTATCACTAACAGAAAGTTTTTGAAATTCCTGACATTTAAATATTGAATGGTTGTTCTGGCACATAACGCATTTAGAATTAGTATTCGATAAGAACACTTTAGAAACATTTCTATTACGATTCTCAAAATTTCCTTTACCGAAATTCCTTTGCTCATTTCTATTCGTAACGAATGCGCGGGAAAACGAAACGCACTCAGTTTTGGTTTTGGTTTTAGAAGCCACAAATAAATCACATTCTCTACTTAATTCCTGCACATTAAAAACAGATTCTCCTTGTTTAATACTGATATGACTTTTTAAATCTTGAGGAAGAGTGCTAAAAATCTGATCAGAAACCATTAACTCACACAATTTAGAAAAATCATTCACATTACGAAGTTGAATGTAATACTCAAAAACAGATCTAACTCTTGAAGCAAATTGCACATAATTTTCTGTTGGCAATTTTACTGCACTTTTAAATTGTTTTAGACATTCTTGATAAGTTGGTTGAAATTGTTTTAAGACAATAGATTTAATTTTTTCATAGTCACTCAACTCTTCTTCTTTGATATAAACCATTAAATTGCCAATTCTATCCCCTAAAAGATTTAATAGAATTTCCGCTTTAAATTTATCACTAACTGCTTTTGTTTTGAAAGCTTTTTCGAGCGAATTGAAAAAGAGATTAAAACATTCAGCATTTTTGGGAACAGGAATCGTCAAAACTTTGATACTCTTAATTAAATTCTCTAAACTAAAACTCTGTTCATTATCGCTAAGCTCACACGATGAGGATTTGAGTTTTAAAAGCTCTATTTCTTTCTCTACACGCAAAAGCGAAAGCCTTTCAATCTCCAATTTTTGTTCTAATGAACGCCTTTCGTTTTCGGCTTGATCCGAATTTTTACTTCTTTCGTCTGAAATCTCTTTAATTAAATTTTTCACAACCTCAATTTTTTGCTTATAAATGTCACTATTCTCAATTATACTTATCAAATCTACAACTTTAGCGGAAGATGCAAATTTAATATTTAGTTCCGTACACAAACTCTTTAATTCGTCTTTCTTCAAACTAGACAAAGACATAATGAAAATTTAAGTAATTGAACACTTACCCACAATAATTATCCTTGAGAATTGGGACGAGAGAATACGCGAAAATACAGAGAACAGAAACAGAAAACACCACTCAAGCTACAACTTTCGTTTCCTAAGCCTACGCTAATCCACTTCGCATATTTTCACACACTAAAAAAAAAAAACGTAATCCATCGCTGATCGCTATTACCACTCCTCCGAGACGGACCATATGATTACACATGCACTAAATTTATGTCGATAGCTCTCACATTATTAAAAAATCACAACACAAGAATAATTTTGGACTCTTTTTTTCCTTTATTCTGGTCATCATTGCTTAGCAGGCGCAGCCTTGCTACCGCACACACACTCGCTAACGCTACACGCTACACTGAAGTGTTTTTCCCTTTGCCGCAAGAGGGCAGCACAGTGACAGGTCGGAACAGTGGTTCCAACTTTTATGCAAAACAGTAATTTGTGTTTTTCCATTCCAAGATTTCATTGTTACAATTCGATCTCAAAGTGGCGATTCCAATTTTTTTTTTTTTTTGCAAAAGGATAATTTGTGTGCTTTTATTGAAGATTTCACTGTTCCGATTCGATGGCAAAGTGATGATATCAACTTTCGAACTACTACTGATAAAAAGTTTCCCTCATTCTCTTTGCCACACTGCAATAGTTCTGCTTCGTTATTTGTCGACTGTACTTAATAAGAGCTGCAATTCACATAAAAAGCCTGGAGTATTGAAAAACTCTCCTGGTGTCGTTTAACTCATGTTTATAGTTGTGTTGTATTTATCAACATTCTTCTTTGTTTCCTTTTGAATATTGAAAAGGTAAATGTTAGGAATACCCAATTTTTCAATAATTTTCAACTCAGTTTAAGTACTCATTTTTTTTATAGATTTTTTAAATATTTTTATAGTAATCGGCAGTTTTTGCCAACATTTTACGTGTTTCTTTGTCTCCCATTAAAAATTCATCATAATACCTCAAAATAAAGGCAGAAGTAGTCATTTTGGTACTTGCTGCTTTCAGTTAAAAGCGCAGAAAAGGGCGAAAAACTTACCCCCACCTATTTGTTATGCAAATCCAAAGAAAAAAAAAATCCTTCTTAACAGCTAAAGTAAAATAAAGGAAAAAACGAAAGGGATGACCGATGGATAAAGTTCGAATTTAATACTAAACTCTTTCGCTAATCAAATCAAAACGATAACCACCTTTCATTCATATCAAATTCCGCTTAAAAAACAAACAAGCAAAAAAGATACCCCAAGGAGTTAAGTACGCAAATGGGACAAAGTGCTTAACCAGTTAATTGTTTCGACTTCTTCCGAAAATGTGTATCTAAATTATCATAAACATATATGTAATATATAAATATAATAATTAATTATAAATATAATATTTAAACAATTATTATAAATATAATAATTAAAAATTATTATATAAATATAATAATTGTGATTGAATAAACTCCTCATAACGCAAAATGTTGTACTTTTTCCATACTCAGTCAAGAAAAGTTAACTGTTTAAAAATAGTCTCGAAGAAATTGAAAAACTGATTCATTATCATCGCCTGAAAACAAGTGCATCCGGAGTGAAAATTCTTGATTAATGGCTGACGAATAACGGTTCAAGAAAAGGCGAAAAAGTTATCGAAGTGTATGTAATTCATCATTCGAAATAAACTGCAATTTTATAAAATAAAGTAAAAGTAGATGTACTTTTTTTGCACAAATTTAAATCTGTGATGAAAGCTGCGTGTTCCTTTAAAAACTTACTATTTTAAGTTTCATTGGGGATTGTATGAATCGGGTTTCTTCATGGAAACAGACAATTAATGCGGTATAATACTGTGAACTTATGAATAAGGCAGAATACCCGTCCAAAAGACATTCTATTCCAATACTGAATTTTTCCCTCTAAAACGATGCAAGATTCCACGCATTTGAACCTCACAAGAAATATTGAAGAAACTTCACAGAACAAAACTTTAACTATAGACCAGATTTAGTACCTTCAGACTACTATTTGTTTGGATTAAAAGAAAATTCACTACTTTAGAAAAAGGTAGATTTTAAAGGAAGATATATAGACAAGTAGCATTGGTAAGTAATATATCGGATAGTTATTTTGAGAAAAATTCGTTTATGTTTGATTCATTCTTATAAAAATAAATTAACTCAATTTATAATAATTTATATATAATATTTTCTATTTTGTAATTTGATTCGATTTATTGAATAGAATTTTTTTAAAAACAATATAAAGGTATCTTAGAATTTTTCCAAGCATATTTGATCGATACAGTTTCGTTCATATTTGGTTATAAATCATATTTAAAAAAAATTGAAAATTAATTTTAAGATTAGAAATTTTTATTAAAAGTGCATGCCCACGTCGAACGCTTTCGTAAGGATTATTAAATTTTCTTTTAGATTTTTAACCAAAAGTTTTGATATGTTTTAATGCATGCTTACTGAACAATTTATAAAAATTTCAATGCTTGATATCTTGATATGCATCATTGATCTAATTCTTAATAATTAAAAACTTCTGGGACTGATCGAAGGAAAAGAACATTAATTTCAGACGTTGAAAGAGTTATATTTGATAACTTTAACTGCACTTACCATGAATGTCTGTCGGGTATTTGTGCAAATACCTATTAAAAAGAGAAATAAATTGCTTAATGATTTGTAAATTATTGCTGAAAATGAACTCATAAACTTTACTGAAAATATGCGAGATTATTATAAGATAGTTAATTTTCTTTCTTTATTACAAAGTTTCATATAAATGAGAATTAATTTTCCTTCTGCTTTGTTTGCGTTTCTTGATATATAGGGTATTTCAGAAAATTCGAAGCAACTTTAAAAATCAACAATTTGTAAACAAATAAAGATAGAAAATTGTTGTTTTCGGTCAAAAAATGGAAATACCTGATTTCCTTTCTCATAAAAGAATTTGTTTATTGTATAACTTAGAATTTAAATCACTTTTTAGTTTTGCAACTGCCAGGACGCCTGACACCTAAGAAAGCATCACAAAGCATATGACAATGAATTAAATATCGGCTTGGGAAAACTTCAGTATGCCATAATTTATTTAAAAGAATTACTATCGGAACATAAATCATTCTTTTCGTCGCATTTCTAGTCTTTCTGATCGTATCTTTATTAAAAAATGGCCGCAGCTGACCGCCAGATGGCACGCCAGGATAATTAGTTGTGTTTACTTTCAACCAAATTTCATATCCATAACTACAAAGATAAGGTAATAAATTGTCTAAGGAGTGATTAGTAGAATGAGAGATTAGCTGTATGGGGATAATGAAATCCTAATTGAAGAATATTGCAATACTTGTATGAAAGGGAAAATTTTACTAGTATATCCTCTACATTACTTGAAAGGAAAATATCAGTACACTAATTTACTAGATCAGCATTAAGAATCAATAACGTTATCACTGTAAAGTTTTCGTATAAAATTATCTTAAGGTAAGAACTACATAATGAAATTTCGCAAATCACTACTTGTTTTATTTTTGTTGTTGAATTTGATATGCATAGTTGGATCTCAAAGCCAATTCTTCAAACTCAACGTAGTAACTGAGGTAACATTGTAAACGAATTAAAGCAGTTTCCGGCCAATATTTAGCAAAATATAGTGTCTAATTATTCTAATTCCAATTTTTAAACAAAATCTTTCCAAATAAAGACAGTGAATTAACCGACTTTGATTTATTGTTGAAGCAGAGATATTTAAATATTTCGTTAATTTTTTTCTTTTTAAAAATCAGCTCTTTCATTGTCAACTATCCGAATAATTGATTACCTGAACAGAGCTCGATACCAGAGAATGCAGTTGATTATAATAAACTGTACCAAAGCTATTGTATGAAAATTTTAAGCATTTCAAACTGTAAAGCAATTGTAGTCACTGTATTAAAAAGAGAGGAAATGATTTTATATAATGATGAACAGAAATATTCTTTTTAAAAGTAATAAAACTAGTTGATAAATTTCCAATGGTACAATAAAATCAATGTACTATTATTCATATTTTAAAAATAAGGATCTTGTTTTTAACACATTGATTGCCGCAAACCCGCCTGTGCGTTACAGATAATATGTAATTGTACTAAACTATCTATGTTATTAAATGGCGCCTTCTCAACTACAGTTAAGATAGCAAAGAAGGGATCATCTAAATAGATAGATGGCCCGGTTATCAGGTGTGAGTCGTGGCAGTGAACGTGTTAAGCTTCTTCTAAATATCGCCAATACTCGAGTTAATTTGTTTTATGATATTTCAATTAATTTAAGCGGCTATAGATCTGGTTTGAATGAACTCATCATGTTTTAAAAGTGCTGCTTTTTACAGCTTGTTCAAAATTCTTTCGCTTTATTCGAAAGCTGAAATGTATCAATTATTTATTATCAGGCCAGAACATGAATGTTGTTTTGGTTTGAGATTTTTAAAGTTATTAAGATGCACGGGCAGAAAATTGGCGATTTATCGCTTTTGAGGCATTGATTTTTCATTTTTAGGGTTATAAAAATGATAAATAAGGCCGTTTCATTTGGCGACTTCTCGCCACAAAAAGTTACAATTTACCGCGAATGTTCGTCATATACCCGAGTCTCCTGTCTAGCCAATAAAAAGAGCAGAGTCGTAAGGAATTATTTGATAGTCACGCGATTGCTTCAAACTGGTTAATGACTTAAAAAATATTGTTCTCGCCTGATAACTTGAAATTTGCGATTGCAGATTTCAATTTTTTTTTTTTTCATATTGATTTCATTTCATACAGACATGTGCGGAAAATTACATTTTCTACGTTTAATTTGCAGTAATTATGTTATTTATATTTTAAGATAGCTAAACTCTTCTGACAAAGAAAATTCATGTTTCTTATGACCGACAGCAACAAAGGATTTTGGAGATATGTATTAGAGGGTTAAAGGGCCACATTATTAAATAATAAAGCAGATAATTAAATACCTTGGGACCTCGAAGACTAGATATTTTTTTTCAGGACAATCTATTTTTGAACTTTTTGTTGATTTCTCAGGGCCAAGTGCTCAAACTGAGTGATAAATTAAAACTAAGCATTGTTTACATTTCAGAAAACTATTCTTACGCTTTATTTCATATTTTCAAATTTATTTTCTACTGAGTGTGATCAACTTTTGATCACTATTTTTTTAAGGACTCCAACAAGGTTTAATTTAGTCTTGTCTCGAAATAGTCAGTAATATCACATGGAACCTATAGAAAATGATTAAAAATTTTCCGGGCCGTCTTATTTTAAAGTAATACCGTTTATATGAAGAAATCAGTTTTTGTGGAATGTATGTGAAATTCTGCCACTTGTATGTTTTTTTGTTTTTGAAATAAATTCGTATTATCCTTTTGTAATAAAGTTCCTAATTATTTCTAATAATAAGGAACTACACAAACTTTTGATCGCACAGAAAGCAAAGCATAATAATATTCATAATATACTAAAATGCGTAAGAAATCTACCTCTTCAGGCACTTGGATTTCTTCTTTCGTAATTTCGTAAACCTTTTGGCTGAAAAGAAATAAAATCATTATGTGTATCATAAATAATATATTATATATAAAATAAATAAAATCAAGAATAATAAATAATGTATAAAATCATGATGTATGATCATCTGTATGTTTACTAATGACCAATATGAGTATACGCGAGTGTGTTGGCGCTTTACAAGTCAAACTGTTTGATCTAGAGCTATTGAATTTGACATACGGGGTATAAAAATGCACAGTTTAAAGTAATTTTTTTGAGATTTTAATTAGAAACGTAATTAAAAATGAAGTGGAGTTTTGGAATTTTTCACCATAATTTCCGAAAATATTAAAAATGATTTTTTATATCATCTTAAAAAATCTTTTCAATTATACCATTTTTGGAGGTATAATTTTTTAAATTTTAATTTATTTTTGAAAAACCTTTTATGCGTGTTTTACAATAATAATGTTTGCATTGTTTCTCCTGGTATTTTATACTGACTTTTTTCCAATTGTTGATGATCAAGATATGTATAATCGTCTTATTTTTTCATATTGAGTAGGTTTCAGTACAAGGCATGGTCAAAACCAAATTTTTGGGAATTTTGGACAGTTGAAATTTTATTTCAGGATTAAGCAAAAGTTAAAATTTTCTAAAGTACATCCGTTTATGTATAATTTAAATTGAGTTAGAAATGTTGTCAATTGTTTTTACTATTTTTGCATAAAATAACTTTAATTAATTAAACTTTTATTTTATTGTTTACTTTAGTACTTTAACTAAATTACTTTTTGAATTGTTTTATATAGGATCTGGAAACCATTAACAAAATAATAAAGATATGGTTAGTTACTTGAATATGTCAAGTTTAAAATTAATAACAAAAGGTTTTGGAGGTTAGGGAGGGCAAAACGAGGCATCCAAGACCTGCACTGCATAGAAGCTACTCCCCTAGAAAGCGTAATCTGATCCTGGCCGTGTGATTGCAATATTGTAACTGGTTTTCAAACATACGGTGATTTAGCATTTAAATTTATTTGTCAGTTTTCAACTGAGTAATGTTATTAGAGAAGCATTTTTTTTTTTTTACGAATAATCGAATTTTATTTTGATAATTGTTAACTTTAATTTTCAAGTTTTTGCCTTTTTAAAATTTTTTCATTAAATAATTTTATTTAATTAATAATTATAAAGTTCCCGTTAAACTTTTGATATGTTGCATGTTCATTTTTGTTGATTAAATACCTATTTCTTGCATCCTTAAAATTGCTTTCATATAATATCTAAGGTTGATAATTTTTTAAAAATTCAGGCAAATAGAATTGTTGCAAAAAAATATTTCTCTCTCTTTCTGTTTATTATATAGACTCTTTCAAATTTCAAGCTAAAAAATGTGCGGAAAGCGAAGATAACTGAAACTTGTTAAGTTAAATTCTAGATAGCAAAACTATCGACATTTTTGAAGTCGTGAAAGTTCTCATCATCCATTTCGTCGGTCTAATACCCGTTTTCAGAGAGCAAAACTCGAGTTTGTCCTTGATGGCTCCTGGAAACTTTGCTAGTGTGATGGGAACTTTAGAGGGTTGGAAGATGCAAATTTTCTGCATTGTTTATGCTTTAGGGAAATGTGAGAAATTGAAAGATTATTGGAACTTCTACACTTAGAGAAAATTTAAAAAGAAACCACTCCGAGGATTAATATATCCCAATCCTTTTTACAAAATAGTTTTTTGATGGAATCAAATCGTGATTCTATGAAAATGGAGATATGAAGTTGAAACTGTGAATCAAATTAAATTTAAAAATTAGATAAGCTTTTTTTCTTCTAAATATGAAATTAAACCAGTCAAATTTCCTGTCTACGTTTTTAATAAATGAGAATTATTGGATAATTTTGTTTGAATGATATAAATTTATAGCTAAGACAAATCAATTTGCATTGAAATTCTGCATCCTTATTATATATCACATCACTAAATCACTAATGAATAATTTCATTATCTTTTTTATGTCAGAATAACTAGATATCAGTGGCATAAAGGAAAAGAATTTTTACCAAATACGCATGATGCATATAATAACACAGTTTATTTTTACAAGTTATACACATACAAATAAATAACATCTTTATATAGTATTTGGATTTATAAATTGCATGTATGTTGTATAAATCTATTCTATGCGGAATAATTACAAATTTTGCTGTCTGCAAATGCACATGTTCCATACCGATTCCGGAAAGTCACTTGATTGATGTAAGGACGAACAATATTTTATGTGTGTGAACTCAATAGGATCAAAACAAATCAAACTGACAAGATGAAACACGAATCACTTGCTTACTTTAAAAATGGATTTTATTGCTTCACATCCACAATAGACTGGAAAATCAGAAATACTGAAAAAAAGGATAATACGATCCGAGAATTATTCTGTAGTAATCCATTAACTTCATCCTTATACTATCGCTATACAAATCAATAAATAAAAAAAATAAATTCATCCATAGCAACAAAGAAAGCGGGAATTGTGCTTCAGCGGAGTTTTCGAGAAAAAAAAAAAGAAATTGGATTATATACCTGGATAGAAAACAAATTTCTGACTGAAGCATTGCATCGCTTACATCGGTTCGGTGCACTCTACTGTTATGCATGGTCTTATTTAAAATATACAGTAATTAGATTCAGGAAATTTGTTTCTAAAGAATATTTGTTGAGATGTAATGTTTAAAAATATTTGAAATCATTTCTTACTCGCATCCAGGCCTGCATTTTTCAGCACATATTTTTCCGAATTTCGTTAGACTTTCGCTCATACCATCAACATCTTTATCTGTAAATAAACATGTAACAAATTTAATCGGTTAATGAAGGAATATAAGGTTGCACAGTTGTTTTGAAGGAAATCTTACAGAAGTTGTGCGATTTTTTTTTCAAATAATAACTGTGATTTGTAATCACAGTTATTATTTCAATAACGCACAACTTCTGTAATGCGTTATTGAATTTCCATATATTGAACTTGATAATTCATGGAAAGAAATTCCACTTATAGAAATTTGCCTTATGTTGAAATATGATTTCTAAAAAGATGATTGCAACATTTTTATAATTTTCTTGTTAAAACAATAATGCCAAAATATTATTTTAGGATTAAAGAAGACTTTAGAAAATTAAACTGTGTAATAAATTTATGTTAAAATGTACAAATAATTGCGATTTTTCTAATTATTGATATCGCATTTTACAAAATTTCACGTTTTCCTTTCGCATATTTATTTTTTTACCTACTTTATACTTCCTTTTCTTTAAGTTGAAGTTCTTTTTCACTCTTATGGATCATACCCTTTATAAGAAATAAAGTAAAAATTTAAAGAAAAAATTTCGCACTGGAAATAATTTCTTAGAACATGATCTAAGAATAACACGCGCCTCAAGTATGAGAAATAATTATTTCCTGTCAATTTGACGGAATTATAGATATAAAGTTATATTTAAACGATTTAAATGAAATTAATTATAATCGATGTTCCCGGCCAAGCAACTGGTCACCAGATATGACTATTACAACGCAATTGGGAAGTAGCTTTTCATCATTTTTATCTGACTGATTTTGTCTACAATAAATTATGAAACTACTTTTGCTAATAGTAGTAGTAAAAGTAGTTTACTAATACTATTGTAGTACTGTACTATTATATTATTCTATAAAATTTTGTAGAATAATAATAGTATTCTACAAAAAGGCAATGAGAATATTTTGAATAGAAATTATATCTTACAGCCACTTGAACACACAAAATCTTTGCATCCTGTTTCACATAAAGGCTCGTTATGAGGATAGAAGTTGAAGAAATCAACGCATTTTCTCTGTTTGCGAATTAATTCTAGCTTGCAGTATTCAATGCAATCCTAAAAAAAGAAAACCAGTCTTAAGTTACTTATCGAACGTTTTTATATTTGTTGTCACTTTTACCCAGAACTTTTTGCTCGATTCTGGTGATAAACAATAACAGCTCTTAAAATAGAAATTACAATAACCATTAAATAAATTACAAATATAAAATGAGAAATATTTTTTACAGACCGCTAGTGAAATGGGTCCTTTGTTTCCGTTTTTCTTCCATTCTGTTAAGTAGTCTGTACAATTGGTACTGTAAGGCGCTGGCAAAAGTTTGAGGATTCTCTAGAATATACAAAGGAAAAATATTATAAGCTGCCGCAGTCTTTTATACTAGTAAAAATGGATTTTATATTTTTTGTCCATTTTGAAATATTTAAATATTTGCATGTGATGGTGACAGAGAGGCGAAGGATCAGATTTGGCGAGTTGAAAGATTTTCGCCAATTGAATGCATGTAGTTTAAATGGATGAGAGCGTATTTTTCTTAAAAGAAATTCGTTTTCTCTCAGATGCAATGAGAACAAGTGCATGAAGAGATGAGAGGCTGTAAGTAATAGGTAAGGTAGACAATGGGTGGTGGGAATGTTAAATTCTGATGGTTTAGATAATAGACAAACATAGAGAGTGATCACGGATGTCTCAAGGAGAGACAGAAAATAATCAAGGGAAAGCATAAACGCATATGAATAGAGTGCGCATACACTCAAAATAAAAGAAATAATTATTTCTCTGCCACTGACGGATTAGAGTTTAATTTCACTTAGAATAGTCTTCCGTTTTTTAAAACAACGCTAAGAAAATTTTGGGACGAACTGCTTATTTTTGAGTCGAGGTCAGATGACGAACACGACACCTTAGCTGGCACAACCCTCTCCAAACTAACGCATTACACCAACGAGCGGCCGTTTGACCCTGACAGATTCAAAATACAACATACCAGCTCACATGGCGGTTCTTTGGTGGAATTGGGTCTCGAATCTGGGATCCTCCGGTCTCAAAGTCGGGATCATATCACTAGGCCACTGTAGCCGATAGTCGAATTAATTATATATTTTCAATTATAGGTCGAATTATTTTATGTTCTCTATCTCTACTAATAATAAAGGTGAACGTGTGTTTATATTGTCGCCATAAGAACAGACTGTTAGATCCAGAGCTGCCAAATTTGCATATAAATCTTTGGAGGGTGGAAATGTGCATTTCTGATTTAATTTTTTTATTGGAATTTTAATTAATTAAAAAGTAGACGATATTTTCTCGATTTTTTTACGATAAATTCCGAAAATGTCATAACAAAAAAATTTTCACGACTTGAAATTCAAAAAAATATCTTTTCAACGTTAACAATTTTTTGCCGTATTATTTTTTCTATTTTTTTTCCTTCTTAAAAAAATTAATTTAATCTTATTTTATTACAGTATATTTAATTGTTGTAAAAAAGCTAAAATTGCTCAAGTATTGCATATTAATTGTTGTAAAGAAACTCAAATTGCTCAAGTAGTGCATCTTAATTGTTGTAAAGAAACTCAAATTGCTCAAGTATTGCATCTTAATTGTTGTAAAGAAACTCAAATTGCTCAAGTATTGCATCTTAATTGTTGTAAAGAAACTCAAATTACTCAAGTATTGCATCTTAATTGTTGTAAAGAAACTCAAATTACTCAAGTATTGCAACTGAATTGTTGTAAAGAAACTAATTGTTACTACTAGTGTTTCATCGTGAATTTTTTCCCTATTGTTAACGATGAAGGTAGAAAGACACGACTCAGTCTTCTGTGCGGCAATTTAATTTCTGTTTAAATTAAGTTTTTAAGATATGTTTAATTTACAATTAAGGCTTAGCTTTAAAAGAACGCAATGATGAAAATTTTTTTTACTACGTTTCTCTTTAAAAGTTTCAGCTGGAAAATTTTTGCATCTTGATGTTTAATAACTGCCGTTTCAAATTTTAGATAAGATGGCAATAAATTTGTGAGAAGAATGGCAAGATGAACGCTGTAAGGCTTCTAAAATAATATGTTTTATATGTCAATTAAAATTTAGAGTTAAAAAATATTTTGCTGACCAAACTATCAAGAGCAAAGAACGTAAATTATCTAACTGACAATTTTGACAACTACCAATATCACCAAACCAGCTAATTACCAAAGGTAAGTAGCTTATATTTGCAGGATTATAAATAAATAATCGGGAATCAAATTGCAGTCTGTAATGCAGATGCATAAATTAATTGAAATAAATTACTAAGAATTAATAAAATCGAAATTAATTGAATAAACTTCTAAGAACACTTATTATACATAACATACTTACTCAGTATATTCACCAGCAAAATTTTTTTTACTACGACTTACTACTAAAAGGTTAAAAACAGAATAACCATATTCAGGGTTTTCTAAGCAGTAATGTTGTCGATTTCCTTTTGACTTTAAAAAACTGATTTGAAATGATAAAACATTAGGTTTTTATAGAAATATACCAAAAAACTCACCTCTTTGATGTAGTACTTGTATCTCATACCCGGGTACATGATGAAACCATTCACGAAAGGATTGGTCAAGGTCATCGGGGAATGGAAATCAATGTACATGGCCACGAACTGATCACCTATTTGAGGGAAGTAGTCCGTTTTGTTTGTCAGAAGTAATAGGTTGATGACTGTAAACATTTATCGAAAAATTTTCAAAATTAATAATTTGTTTCTGTTTAAGCAAAAATCAAGTTCTGTTTAAATGTTTAAAAACAGTGATAATAGTGAAGAAAAAATAACTTGTAATTGCCAAAAGTAATCGCTTTTAAAAGAAAAAAAATGAAGAATTTATTCTCTTAATGATAATAGAGCGAATTATTTTTAGCAGTTCTTAACCCGTTAACGCCAAATTAATTCAAAGCATACATTTCAGTAAAATACTATCAAATTATTAAGAAAAAATTAAGTTAATTATGAAGTAAGATTTCATTTCTTTAAACGATTGGTGGTTAAAGGATTTGATAAGAGAATACAGTATTGTGTCCATCTCATAAGTTTTAAGATAAGGAATATTTTTACGATCTAAGCTTTGGGATGAGATAACGAAAGCCCCCAAAAATAGTTTTATTGAAGGAATAGAACTTATTTCCAAAGAGTTGTATGAACTGCCTCAATTGCAATATCAATTCACTTTATTAAAGCTATATAAATATAAGATAATATTACATTCTATCAAGCCTATTCTTTTCGATATTGTGATTTGTTTTAGACTTTCTTCTGTCTATGAGATGGGCATGCATGACAAATTAAAGGGTGTTAACCAACTAATGTCCAGCATCCTCATTTTACCTGTCCAGATATTGAAGATAGTTAACCTTTCTTTTTCATGGGTAAATTAGTCACAATCCATTGTTTTTTTGTGTGCTTTTTTTAAAAAAAAATCGAGAAAATCTATCGGAAATCATTTTAAAACACTTTTGTCAATAGATATTCATTAAAAGGTTTCTAAAATTCAGTAAAATATAAAAATAAAGAATACTTTCGATTTCCTTTCATCATCTCGAAAGACAAACCAAAGTAAAAAATAAAATTTCAAAATGACGACACTTTGAATTAAAAATTTAGCTAATGGATATTATATGCCAGTTAAAGTCTGTTTAAGAGTTTGAAAATGAATGTACAATACATTAAAAATAATAATTTGAAAAAAAATGGAAGAGGAACAATGAGCTATGATGAGTTAAGCTGCGGAAAAGGAAGATTAACTGTCTTAAGAATGCTTGGCATTAATAAGTTAAGGGAATTTCATAACATGAATTCACATTGGAAACGAATAATTTATATATCTCTTTGATAGGCAATGGTACAATTCTTCCTGTAACACTATTTTCAAATGTTTTGACCATGTCCAGACATTCTCACTTGGGCTCTGCTATTTTTAAACTGTACAGATATTCTTAATACTAAATATTATACAGGATGAATACTATATTAAATGATGCATTCAAAACATCTATCGTTACACTAATTCCAATCCTCTGAAGATTATCTCATTCCATTATCCAAACTTGGGTGGTTATTTATTTTAAACCTTTTGTCTTTGAATTTTATCATATGTTAGAAAAAAAAAATGTGCCAAATAATATGCGCGAATGAATTGCAAAAATTGCTATATGCATTTATAAAGACATTTTTTCTAAATACATTACTTAAGTGCAAGTTTATATGTTCCATTATAAAGATTTAAACCTGCCTTTGGAAGCATTCGTTTTATTTCCCATTCAATACTTTTTGAGTTTGACAAAATACAGACTTATTCAAAAAAATTCCACAAATTACAAATGAGTGTTACTTATTTGTAAGCAACAGAAATGATTACAAAATTTAAATAGAATAAAAAAAGAAAGCTTAAAGCTTTGCTTGGGTTGTGTAATAATCGTCCTGTGTGACTTCCCTTTGTCGCTAGGGTCAATCTTGCAGAAGTCAATTTTGCGCCAGACAATGTGAAGAATGTCCACAGCCACTGATGCGGCTACTTATCAACCATACTGCATATGGTTGGCCATCTAAACTTTTTGAAATTATTTCTTGGATATTCGTTCGTCTAAAGATGTATTCTTAAGAGTGTTAAGTCTCTGTCTTAACACTCTTTTATACATAATAATGAACGAATTGAAGGTATGGATAGATAATTCTTCACATGGTAGAAGGAGTTATTCACTTTTAAGGATGCTCACATAAGGCAATTATCACGTACGCTAACAAAGCATTAATTATTTTGTATTGTGTATAGATTTTTACATGGAAGTTATGCCATTTATAATTGGTGCAATAGCTGTGAAAAACATTGTATGTAAGTCTCTCAATTTTGAACAAAAATGTTGGTTATTTTGTTTAATAATAAAGCTCTCTGCTAAATCTTCAGTAAGGTGTAGTTATTTTTATTTGTTAAATGTAAAATAAATTTACTAACAAGTAAAGGAGTACAAAGATTTTCAGTTAATTACCCTATTAGCCCAGTATATTGTCCGATGTTCTGAATATTGGCTAATGTCGGGAAGATATCGTAACAATGTTGTTCGGTATTTTGTACTAATAGGGTATATTCTAGTTGGTCAGACAGATGGATGGGTGGGAAGTTTTTTAAATCATTTGCATCATTACGAATTCGCTGTTTATAAAATGACAGAGAAAATACTACATAGATATAATGAAATAGTTTAATTCCTTACTTACAACGCTTTATTAGCTGTAAATTAATTTCAATGAATGGTTCGTTTGCTCTTTTTGGAAATAAAAGAAAGATCCAACAATCTGTATATAGTAAATAAAAATAAAGATAGTTTTTTTTAAAGCACAAAGAAAGATATTTTAATGGGTTTCAAATTGGAATTTACCAGTAGTAGATGGCATATCCTGAATTGTAGCACCAGGTAGATCCCATATGGAATTGAACATTAAACAATTTGTCCTCGTTACTATATCACCTTTGGTATACGGTGCTTTTCTCACCTTCCTGTAACAATGAATCATTTTGATTATTTGTAAAATTTCTTATAACAACCAAGAAAAAAAAAATTGATAAATTTTTATGCAAATACTAATATGAGACAAACTGTATCTTCTGTATAATTTTAGCTATCTTATTTAAAGTAAAATTTCAAATTGCTCCTATGTTGAAAATATAGGGACATATTGAAGTTAATTTCTATCTACTAATACATATTCTATTTAATAAGGTTTGATCGTTCACTATAAACATTCATTAAACAGAAAATTGTAAATTGTTATAAAAAAAAAGAATTTTTATTGAATTTAAATATACCTAAATAGTAAAAATAATCTGTCATCTTATTTTGAACCTGTTTATTAAAAAACACACAATTTTTCATGATTTTTTCGCATTTTTGTGAGAATTGAGACACATTATCTAAACATTTGTCTTGAAACTATAATCCACTTCGCATTGCATGCAAGAAGAAAGGCTGCTAGTACTTTTTCTTGTGAAGCTTTTTTTAATAATCTCAGCATTATTATCTTTATCACTTGAAGTAGTGTCTTCAATACATTTCTTGACACTTTACAATAATATCCCATGATCTGCAAGATGTTCAGCCATCACAATGTTTTCATCAACGTAGTGAATATTAGAGAGTTTTAGGTTCTTTTTCTTGGTGGATTAGATATTCTATGAACTCTCCTATAATGACGAATATTTATGTGTGGTCGAGTTGAAGGTTCGGCTTCATTCTTTTTTGTCACCTACGGCCTTATTTACCTCATTTTGGATATTTAATATTAATGGAACTGGTAGGCACTTCTAACCTAAAAAATATTTTAGATTTATTATATCTGTTTGATATAAACATTTACTTTGTATCCTCTACTCTTTTTTTAGCTGTGATGCTTGCTTGATATGCATAAGCACATGTTTAAATTTTCTTCCTTAAGCGTCTATCAAATCAGTTGATTGAATTTATGGTTATTTTACAGTGTTAATATCTGGAATAACCTACTCCTTTCATGAGGTCTCATGAAAGTCTAATATCTGATGTTTTGCTTTTCAGATATGACCAATTCGACATTCTGTTCTAATTCTTTAGCCTTTAGTTATGCAAGGTAAATTTATCCTCCATTTAAAGTTGAAGAATATATTGAAGTCTTTTCGCCCTCAAAATCTAACTTTTCGCTGCGAGAGGACAGTTTTACTTACCAAAACTGACCCACGAGGTATTTTCCTCTAATTGTCCACTTTTCAATCATGCAAGACTGATTTCTCAACCTTTTTGAGAGTATGCATCAGATATATCGGTTAAAAGTCTCACAATGTTTGCTTGAACGGACAAAATTAAATTCTCTGAGGGTTAACCAACCCGAAGAAAACATTTCAAGAAAAAAATATTAGATTATTTGTCTGCATATCTACATCTGATAATCTATTCGAACCATTGCGGACATTCGGTAATACCTACTCTAACATAGTTCTATCTGAATATAAATGATGATGAAGGGCTTGATATGGACGTCACTTAGCAAAGGTTTTTTTTCTAGACGGTGAAAATGAAGCCTTTGTTAACAGACTTAACAAAGAATCTCCGATTTGATCTGACAGATCTCAATGCATGAAACGCACTTTTTACGTTCTCATATACGATGTATAGAGGAAGTACCTTGAAGCCTTCCTCAGTTGCGAAAACATATTTTTTGGCATATTCTGTCTGTCCATAAACACGATAATTTGAAAATGCTTTCAATTAGGCTGATAAAATTTAGTATATGGTTTTACGACTAAATTTGTAAACTCCTATCAAATTTTGAATGAAATACATTAATCGGAAGTCTATCTATCTGATTGATTGAGTATACACGTAGACACGATAACTTAAAAATGTAAAGAGCTAGGTAGATAATATTTAGAACACAGGTTTAATAGCAGAAATACAGATTCTTACCAAATTTTGTACCAAAAGTGCAAAAGAGTTGTCGGTCTGTATTTTCGTATACATCTGACTTCGAAACTTCGATGCAATCAATGAAATTCGGTATGTGATCTTCCACTTAAGTTCAGAATCAAATTTTGGTTTCATTCAGGCGGTCAGAAATCAGGCGTTAAAAATACATATTTGCATGATAATGGCTAGATTCATGCCAAATATATATTTCGCAGCTATTTTTCAAGTGACATGCAAAACATCCCCAACCTTAACCAAGGTCCACAATTTTTTGCAGGAGGAGAGGACCTTAATTGGAGAGTATGCGAGAAAGTTCCAGGGAGACCATTTTCGCTGATTAATTTTATATTATCAATTTGATTTAACCACAAAAGAATACTTAAAAGAGTCAAGCAGTGAGGTAATAATAAACTTATAGATATTTTTAAGTTGGATTTAAGCAGTAATTTATTTTGTAGCAGTTTTGAAGATAAACGTGTTTGTATTTGCATTTTAATCTGATACAATTTTATCAAGTTTGAATAACAATGCTTTAAGGAACAGTGTCCATTTAAAGGGCTTTTAATGTTTTAGGGCCATTAATGACTAACCATTATATCAGGAATTGGATGATTTTCATACCTATTGGTTTAAAACATACTAAGCCAATTTGGCTTTTTTTTTTCCTTTGAGAATTCAAAAATCTCGAAAGAAGCAACTACCGAAGACATTGAAGCCGGTTCATATTTTTAGGTTCCATCAGATAGTTTTTTGTTCATTATCAGTAAAGAGCATCTTTGCTGCACAAGACCAATTTATAATGTATTTTACCAAATTCTTCTCTTTTGCCCTAATCTATTAATACAATGTAGATGTGGCTAGCTGGGAGGCACACTTCATCTCGTTACAGCTGTCTTTGAACTGTTTCCGTTGATCTGAGGAATTGACACTAAACAAGAATTGATCTGGTAGAAAAGAGATTGATAATCAATAAAATATATGGAGAAAAGAGCAATCATTTTAGGAAATTCCTGGTAAATGATGAAAATTGCTTTTGGTAATGGAACTGTATTACAACTCATCATTTAAATATTCAAGATCTCAAATTCACAACTAAATTATGATATTCAGCTATATTTACTCATAAAAACTTTTTATATTGAAATACAAAGCAATTAACACTAATCTTTTTATCTATCTATTGAAATTTAATCTGAACCAGACAACTAAACGTTTTCTGTCTCTTTCATATCGAAAGAATCACAGTGCGAATTTTCATGAACTGGCTTTTATTTTATTATTTTATTTATATATTTTTCCTATGCATTTTTTTCTTTTTAATTCAATATTACCCACCCAAACTGATAAAACACTGACCAATACAATAATATTCCTGAGAGTTTAGCTGGATGAAAGTGCAAGTAAGGTTTAATAATTTGTGCAACATTATAGATGAGTAAAGATTAGTCTATTGAAAATTATCTATCTTCAGTTCAATCATACATATCCGCCCAAAGCTATAGTATCTACAAATATGTATAACAATGTATTTTTAATTTCTAATTTACTGTTTCCAGGTATTATTTTTGTTTCTGATTGCTTTTGTAGTAGTACCACATCTAATAAAAATATTAATAAAAGTTTCAGTCAATTACTGTACTAATTATGTAATTGATCTAGACGATGAGAAATGCACAGTACTGAGTACTTACGAACAAGTTGTGGTCGGTGCGTCTTCTCCAATCAACATTTCACAGTTTTTAATCATATGATTCTGAGGAATTTCGGGGATGGCAGTTGCGTTTCTTCCATTCATAATCTCGTGGATGATCAAAGATTGATCTGGAGGAATCTGTGAGGAGATAAAGAACATTTCTTGAATCCTGTGCAATCCGCCAAAAAATATCTGGAAACCGCTCTTTCATCGTTAATGTGTTAAAATAAATCAAATATTATAAATACAGGTTGTTGAAATAGAAATTAAAAATCCGATTCGGAAAATAGCAAGCGAGTTCAACTACAGAATATTAATTATTTTTATTTTCAATGGAATTTTCTTTTTATTAGTTAAACAAGAGCCCACGCTGATTGCAAATGCAATTCGATAGCAAATCCAGTGATTAGTTTTTGTATTCGAATAGCATTTTCAGTCGATTGGCTTAAATGTCTTGTTTTGCGCATTAGTTCGATGCGTTTCCGACTAAAGGAACATCAGTTTTTGAATTCTGGTGATTACTTCTTGCTTTTATGAAACAGTTGTCAAAGTCTTTTTTTTTGTCTAAAATTTATTTTTACACAATTATAATTTTTCTCGAAATAAACTTTTTCGAAAGTAAAGGCTTTGATTCTCTATTTTTATTACTTCAATACTCCATTTTTTAAAATTATTTATTAAGGAAATAATTTATTTTTCCAATTATTTTTGTTTCCTTAAGATATAAGTGCTTCTCTGAAAAGCTATGTTATACGGATGAGAGTAAATAGAAGTCAAAATAAGATTAACTCTACAAAAAATGACGAGTTTAACTGCAGTTCCCATTATTCCTTTAACGCCCATTTTAATTTAAAGCATAAATTTCAGTTCTATTAAATTATATTAAAAAACGAAATTAAGATTGTTGCGTAGTAAAATTAAATTCAGAATTTTTTTAGAAAAGTTACCGAAAAGACAGCAGACGATTATTAAAATTTTGCTAAATGTATCTTAAAAGATTTTTTAAGAAAAAAGGAAAAAAAAAAAAATTAATTAAAAGGAAAATGTAGCAAAGTGTCAAAAAATAAAGATTACTTTCGAATTCCTTGAATCTGCTCGAAAATAAATGAAATAAAAAACAAAAACTTCAAAACTATGATATCTTGAGTTTAAAATCTGGCTAATGGATAATATATGCTTCTTGAAAATTGCATAGAAGATTTGGAATACATATTAAATTGTTAGCTAAAGCAAAAAACAAACTGAAATACATTTATTTTAGCCATAGAAGTGAATTTTAACTGTCCTATAACCCGGATGCTGGGTATTTGTGAGTTAAAATGACGTATACATTCACAAATGCAACTTTCTTTGCCACCAAATTTCTTATTTCAAACCAAAAGAAATAATGGTTATTTATATTTCATTCATATCCTATAAATAGAATTTTGAAGCATGCTAACACTCCTCTTGTGAAAATGTTTTACCCGCAATTATTTCCAAGTAGTGATATTGTTTCATCTGTGAGCAAATGGCGAAGACTTATGCGAGAAATTTATATTGTTTGTTAATTAAATATACAAATATAATTCTGTAAGTATTCTATTTCAATGCCTTTCATTTAAGAATAGTTGTCTATTATTTTCGAATTTGGAAATTATTATCTTATTGTATCTAATAGTTGATAGTTCGTAGAATGATACCAACGGGCGAATCATTTATGCATGATGTATTTCTGTGTATAACTAGGTTATTTCTGCTTGTTTTATTCAGTTCTATTTCAAATGCCGACCTATATTAAGAAAAGAAAATTAAAAATTGAATTTAAAAATAATTTTATATAAGTTTTTTTTAATGAATTATGATTATATTTAAGACTTTTTATTTTTTTTGAATACGAATTACATAAAGAGAAATTATTACGATCTCTATTAATAATAAAGATGCATGTATGTGCGTATGTGTTGACTCTCAGCAGGCTATACTGTTTGACTTATAGCTAATCCCAAATTTGGCACATATCTATACCTTGGCTGGTGGGAATATGCAAATGGAAAAGACTTTTTAAAATTTAAATTAATTAAAAATTAAGCTGAATTTTGGCGTTTCTTCACTAAAATTTCTGAAAATATTATCACATAAAATAAATTTTGTATCGCTTTAAAATTTATAAAATTATTTTTTAAAGATATCAATTTAATAGTCGTGAAACATCTTTACTTTCTGACAAATTTTTAAAAACGAATTTTTTTACTGAATTTCCAATATTGGATTACATTATTAACCTGAAATTTAAGCCGTTTTCAAGGTTTCTTCAAATATCTAATGGCTTGATTTCCTTCCATTTTGGAAGCTAAGGAAGAAGAATTCTGTTTCGTATCTGTATAGTTTACAAAACGAATATAAAACTTCAGTTTCAATACCACGGTATTTAGAGGATAGATGAACTGAATATTTGCGTTTTTATTAGCCCTATGATGTTATGGAATTAGCTACCATCAGAAAAGTACATGCATGTGCACATAAAAAGGATTTAAATAAACCAATTAAAATAACACGGCTTTAATGTTAATCAATTTGGCGGAATCATATGGATATGAAAACATATCTAAGCGATTTATCTGATATCAAACATAAACCAATAATCCCGGCGAACCGAATGCTTGTCTGAGACGACTAGTGATTAATAAATCGACATCGATTTTGATTAATCTTTTTGATTTAGATTAGTTTAGTAATATTAACGCCCCGTTTTAAAGAACACTAGGGCTATTTTTCGGACAGACCTCGTAATCTTGAACCGTGGTCAGATGATGAGGACGACACCTGAGCTGGCACCCCCCTCTTCACACCACGCCCCACTAACGGGAGGATGTTTGGCTCGGACGGTTTTAGCGTGTACCAGACCCGTATACACGACAGTTCTTCGGTGGAATCGGGTCACGAACCTGAAACCCTCCGGTTCCGAGGCCGAGATCTTACCACCCATTTTGTTTTAGAATACTCAGTGAGGTTTTTTTTTTTTTTTTTTTTTTTTTTTTTTTTTTTTTTTTTTTGTAATTATGTTTTTTTGCGAATTTGATGAATCAAAAGTATAACAAAAACAAATGAAATTTATTATGTGATCTTGACAATGAAGTCGTTTTAAATTTGAACGAAATTTGTCAAAGGGATTTGCTTATCTACCATAGTTCAAACATGCAAAGAGCAAAATCTTGCTCTCAATATCGCCTGCAAAATTGGAGGTTTTCATCAAATTTTGATCCAGGCAAAAGAAGGGAAGAGGTCCCAAACCCAAACTAAGTTCCACCAACAAAACTATGAGAAGGGGTGTAAGTGGAGGAGAAAACATTCACAGAGTAATAATAAACTTTATAGTAACTCAATGCTATACATTTTGATTGAAATCAATATAGAAAATAAAAGAGAAAACTGAACTTATTCGAAAATATACATTTCCAGTTCTTATGTTTATTTTTCAAATGTTATTTATGTTTTAAAGAATTCCACTATGAATAATTTATATTAAATAATTGAAAATAGCAATGTTATTACGTGCAAAGCGCTTCCACTCATATAAAATATTTGCAAAAGCTTATATGTTTTATCAACTAAATTAAATGGATGAGTGGGAAATTTATTCAATCAATAATATGTAAATTTGACAATATGTTTTTAAGAACTATAAATATCAAATTTGTGGGTAATTTATTATAATAATTTTAAAAATCGATATATGAAAAGATTCCCTCTATTTTTGGAACCTAAAATAAACTATAATTAAGTGTTGCGTTTGTAATAATTAATTGATTTTATTTTACTTCTGTTAGCTTAACTTACCATAAATCCAGGTGGCAACTTTCTTCTATGACAGTACCTTCTTCTGATTAGACAAAATTCCGTATCATTTAACACTGGTACACACTTATGTTTCGTTATTGAGCAATAATTCTTCAAAGTATACCTAAATATAATTAAATTTATGTTAGAAAAGTTATCAAAAAATAACGATATATTTCAGCATTTTAGTCAAATCCAGTCTTAAGGAATCCATAGTATCTTGCTTCAAGTACTCATTTTAGGAGAGTACGTATGTTCTAAGCGGTACTCTAACGGTACTTGGAGAGGAGGTTACCTTTTAGTTTTACCCTCTCTCATAGATTTTTTTAATCTTTCTACCACCCCTTCTCCTTCACTGTAGTACGAGAAAGGAGGACGACAACGGTTTCACCGTGAGAAGCTGTTGTATCTTTGTATGCTACATGTTTCCCAAAGGCAGTTAAAATCCTTCTGTTTTGGTCGAGTATGGAAATTATTTAGACAATAAAGGAACTGCTTGACCGGGATCAACTTGGTTAGTGCCTTGAAAATTTTAGTGGTCTGTCTGCTGGGATTAAGCAAAAATTAAATTTTCTCTTATGGATATCCAATGTTTTTCGAAGTGCCACTGAACGTAAAGGCTCTGGTTAAGGCTGAAGTAAATGTAATGTCCAGAAGTGGTAATTGTCTTCCTTTCTAAATAGTTAAGACTATCAGGCTTAAATGATATTTGACATGCATAAGGGTAAAAAAAAGAGCCCTGTTCTTTCAGTAATAATCATAAAATTCTGATTTAATAATTCGATCAACCACTCGATTCTTTCTTTGTAATGTCATATATACTTCTAAAAGAACCCGAATATTCTGACACATATTCTTCAATTTATTTATAAAAAAATTGCTAACAGAGTTGATGACGATGCATCCATCAACAAACTTCATTCTGATGAATTGTTAAACAAATATCCAAAGCAATCTCATCAAGTTATCAAATTCAAAAATATTGCTCACATTTCTGTAACTGGAACTGTACAACAATAAAAGTAGTTTCTTAAAACGAGTTGTTTCATACAGCAGAAAAACCTGTAAGGATTAATGTACTCCATATCACAGCATCGTGAGTTGACAAGTCTTTGACACAAACAATCTTGCTACTTTCCATCTCCATAAAATATCGGAATCTATCAGAGCAGAACCGCAAAAACATGTATTACTCAATCCAAAAGGTGTTTTAAATGCAAGTGCTTTAATCATTCGGAAGTTTCCTTTCACGAGGTTTATTTATGCCCATTGTGCTGAAGCAAGGTATGGCAGTTCTTACAGTACCGCGTCAGAAAAATGCATCAACTGCAAATGCTTTCATACCTTTCCCCCCCCCCCCGCTTATGTTCTTTCGGCTACCGGAAAAAGCGCTCATAAAGAAAAAAAAAAAAAAAAAAAAGCACAAAAAATGTTGTCTAAAATTTAAACGGTTCGTTAAAACATATATGACAACGCTTGGTAGAAATATCAATTAAGGAAATCTTTGAAACTAAATGCATTCAAGCAACGCTTCTTTATATATTTTTTCCATTAGAAGTTTATTTTTCAATAGTAAAATCAGATTTAGTAAGAGAGAGAGAAAATATAATTCACACCATCTGTCATTGCTAATCGTCTAATAGACCATCATATTAATTAGAAGTTATGAAACCCATCAATATATTTTACGTACATTTACATGACAAATAAAACCCTCAAATAAATATTGTATATTTAAAAACATATACAAAAAAAGTAAAAATAACCAACATATATAAGTGATTAAAATACCTTTTTGAAGGAATTTCACTTTATACTTAAGCTAGGAAATTTTATGAATTCAAGCATTTCATGAACAACTAGCTAGCTTTTGATAAATAATAATAATAAATATAAATTATTTGAAATTTGTTTTGCAGGCGATTATTAATTCCTATCGATAAGGTGTAGCGACTACTTATCTGGGCTTATTTTCACGGTCACTGAATCACTGAGGTTTAGAGAATACTGCAAGCTCTCTTCTAAACATTTCTAATATTTTCCAGCTGCAGCTTCAAACATTAAACATTGAATTAAGAGCGGCTATAAAAACGTTCAGTGAAGCAGTCTAAAAAGTTCTCATGGTTCAGTTTATATTCTACTGTTGCCATTCGTCAATAAGTAAATAATAGCGATTTCAATTTCATGCACATTAGTGTTTTATATACATAGATATTATGAGGAGATTAACACAGTATTATCTTTCTTAAAGAATTTTTGATTTCCATTAAAAAAATGTTGAAAGCTAAAAATTCTCTTAAGAGCTAAGATGTCCAGAAATATAAAAATCAGTATAAAAAATACAACTACGCTTCATTTTTGTTATAAGTAGAGAATACTGCAGCAAAATGGTGAGTATTCTTCCTGAAATATAGCGAACTGTGTAAAGGAAGAAGAAAAACAATCGTCTGCGTTTGATTTGAAAAACATTTATGTTTATTCTGATAATTTTTTTGACTAGATTTATTTAGATGAAGATTTAGACAATTGTACAATGCTGATCCTTTTTGAACAAAAGCAAAAGATAGCATTTATCAAAAGTCATAAAAAGACTTAAAAATTTCCAGGGTTTACATATTTGTGCAAGTTATTTCTAAGTATTCCTTTGAAAACCAAATAAATTTTTAAATTCCTTTACTTATTTTATGTTTCTGTGATTAAATTGTCAATTCTGAAGCTAAAATGGCTTTTAAACATTTCACTTCGGAAATTTTATTCCAACAATGAATTCCTTATTTTGATTACGGAATCCATATGAAAATGTTTTCAGATCTTTATAAATCTATTTAATAATAATTATGAATAAATAAGTACTTTACCCATTGTGGTCACATATTGTAAATGCAGGAACTAATATCTTAGATGGGGATTTGACCTGGACGTCCATTACTATTGGATAGGCCCAATAGAGTTGCAAAAAAGTAAAGAATTGATATAAGAATCCGAATAAGCAGGAAAAGAAGACCGCAGCCCGCAGTAACTTCAGGATGGGGTTGTTGGCGGCCACTATTTGTGGAACGCCAGCAATTGCTGACTTTTCCAGAATTTTCTTGGCATGTCTACAAAAACGTGTCCAGTAACTCCTTTTCAGGAAGAGACGTCCTCTTCTCATCTTGAAATATTCTTATATGAAGACTAATCCTGTAAGATTAAAGAACAATATTATTTAAAAACAGAAATCTAATAATCAGAATAAAGAAATTTGATTGGAAGTTGTTTAATCCTGATTGTTTGGTTAATTTTACTTTTCTATTTACATAATATTGTTATGCTAATAAGAGACGAAAATAGTTTCTTTAAAATATACTAAAGCAAGAAAACACCTGACAATTTTGAAGAAGATTTATGTCATTATTTGCAAAAGATAAGAGCAATTTTGAAATCCATGGTATGCGACATGCCATATTTCATCAATCTTCTCTTTGCATTCGTGAATCATCGTGCTCATATGTACGTGGACGAACAGACAGATTTTCCATGAATAGATTGCGTTCAAAATTTCACAGGAGTCTACAGACTTAGTGAAAAATTCACATAGAAAATATTTATTTAATTTGATGCTTTTTAAAACTATCATGCTACCAGACCAATCAATAATAGCAAAACAAAGTGATTTTTTTTTCCCTTTCGATTTAAGTAAAGTTTAAAATGAGAAGATTTATTGCAATCTCAAAGTAAAAATTTTCGAATCTTTCAATGGAAAAACTTCGATTTCTTTATACACTTTCGTATACGCTAAAATAAAGATAAAACATTAACAAGGATTTTTTCAAAGCTTTTTTATATTAAAAATTTAGCATGGATAAGGAGTTTACATTCAATTTCGCAAGCTATCACACTGATCCTTTAAATGAAGAATGCTCGCTTGCAGAGTTAATTGCCTGGTATTCAATTTTTAACCGATGCATTTATGTTTCATTTAAATGTACGGGCATGATTATTTGCAAGAAATAGGGCTTCTGTATGAAAAAAGAAAGCGCTGTGATTAATTCTGAGCATGTTTCGAGTCAGATGGATCATTTAGTAAGATGCTATCCTCTTCTAGTTATAATTTGACTTTAGGTATACCCTTCTAATTTTGTCACATTTGATCTGAACGGCAAGGGAGCGAAATCTAGACTTGTTTAAATCTTGTTATTTACAGCGTTGAAGGTTGACATATTCTTTTACTAGCCTCCTTTGGCGAGCAGCTGCCTCGTCTAGATTAATGGCCGCCAAAATTTTCAGCTAAATATTTTATGTAATTTGGTTTTATGGTCCCTTTAACAAAATATTTTTAATCTTCACATCTTAATATATATGCTATTTTAAAAGTCTTAACATCGTTCTGCTTATTATACTATATGTATATCTCTAATTTTCTGCCAGTTCCCTCAAAATTTGAATTTTAGATTAAAATTGAAACAATTAAAACTGAATCAATATGAAACATCTTTATCTGAAACCAAAAAAATATAAGTACTTAAAAAAAATATAAGTACAGAAAACATACACGTTCGACATGGAAAACTTATGTGCATTACATAATATTTTTTTTTTATAATTTATGCAATATTGCAAGAAATTATTGAATAAAAATTTTTTTGTTTTTTTTACAAAATTCGGTTTGCAGTTTTACTTTCAAAAGGATTTAAATGACTAAATAATAATATTTTATTTTGTGTCGGTCATTAAATGTAGCTCTAAAAATTATGAGGTCTAAATTTTATGCAAATTTTTGATTCTGTGAATCGTACTCAGTAACATATTCTTGTCATTCCAAATTTTAAATCAAATTATGTTTAAATCTCTCGACCAAATCTGAATTACGACCAACTGAATGATTCAAATTTTGAATACCGCTATTATAGGACAATAAACAATTTCATTGTTTTAGGTCAATCAACCTTGGGGAAACCCTGGGCGCGGTTCTTCTTTGGGACGGTTAAGGAGTGGCCATGCGTTTTCATATAATAATGCTATGTTTTTAAATTTTTCATAAGTCACTCAGTTTTAGTCTTAAAAGAATTGACCTTTTTTTTTATTTAAAACATTAATATATAAAAAACTGGTTGGCATTTTTTTTTTGTAAATTTTTTTTTTTAGAGAAAATATTTAGATACGAATCGCATATTATTGATTGCATATGAATATTTTTCAATCTTGCCTACATATGAACTGATCATTTAAATAAAAAAAATCATGAATGCTCTTAATTTAACATGCTATCCGAAACAATCTGCTATATTGCAGTATTCTTTTTACAGTTTTTCTATCAATACTTATTTTTTTGAACTTACACTCAGTTTTGCCATGGTGAAAGCGGGTTCGAGATGACACTATATGACATTGACAGTATGAGAGCAGGTAAAAAAAGGCTCTAATAGTTAGTCGCAAAAAATGTTTTGTTTGTGTGTGTGTGTAAAATCGCGCTTTTTCAGGCAAGACACCTATATAAATAAAGCAAAAATATTAAATATAAATACATAAGTAAAAAAAACAAAGCAAAAATAGTGACTCGAGCCGAGAATCCGCAACAGACACGTCATTCATGTCGCTCTGACCACTATACTGCGATGCATACACTTCGAAGAGAAAGTTGAGTATACTTATTCTAATAGTTATAAAAATGTTATTTTTGTGCAAAATCTCGTTTTTTTCAAGAAAGACTTAACACTTAAAAAGCAAATCTTTATGTAAATGTAAAATTTGATCAAAATTGTTCGAGCCGTTTCCCAGATACGAGAAATAAATAAATTTATGTATAAACTAGAATTGCTCGTTTAAAGTTTTAAGATTATTTAAATAAATAATAAAATGTTATATTGAATTTAAATAAGTAGATTTAAATAATATTTAAATAAGTAGATTTAAATAATATTTAAATAAATAGTAAAATATCTCAAGAATATTTTGCGAAATATAATTCATAGGAAAGATGGCCGGTATAAAAGTTTAAAATTCGTAATTTATTAGAATATTTATTGATTTAAATGCATAAAATTACTTCATTTAGATAATTCTTTACTTCATTTGGACCCCTTTTTTGATATATATATAATTTATGTCTACATAAATTATATATTTTATGTTTAATAATCTGAATATATTATGAAAATAATGTATGCACATTTAAAAAATTAATTCAATATTTAATATTTTTGATTTTACTGTAAAATATGAAATGTAACTTACCTTTTTATTGAGTTTTATTAAAAATATTCCACAAACACGAAAAAAAAAACTTCCTATTCCAGAAACAGGAAATAAAACTAATGTATATATCCAATCAAATTGTGTTACTGATTTGAACTTTAGAGCAAAATCATTCTGATCCGGTTTGCTTCTAGGATTTTAAGGTATGATAGGCAAATATTACTTTCTGCCATTAAAACTTCTGTTACATTTTGATCTAGCTCCCTTTGTTCAATATACAAAGAAGAAATGTTGGAAATGCAGAAATAAGAATAAAAATTCCGAAAAACATTATTACCAGTTTCTGTGGCAACATAAATTAAAAGTAAATTAGTGAGGATAAGAATAAATATTTTCCTGCAGAACATTGAAATAGGTCAACATTCATTTGATGAAATCCATTTTTAACACGCGAAAGACATAATGGATTTAGAATATAACACGGTCTTATCAAGAAAGAGCTATTCTGTTAAAAAGTAGATTCCTGTTCGTACTAATCAGAAATGATGAATGAAATAAAATATCTTTGATTAAAAAAACGGCGATTTTATTTACTTTTCTTTGCAGTCCATTAAAAAAGTAGCCAAAGGCTGCTTGTCATTCTTGAATTAGATATTAGATAATAAAAGCAAAAAAAGGAAATAATTAGAAATGTGTTTGTTGGAAATTATGTACAAGGAATTCCTCTTTATAAAATAATTGCAATAATTCAATTTTTTTTTCAAAATGGCAACGTTTAGTTTTGAATGCTTGGATAATAAAAGCAAAAGAAGAAAATAAATTAGAAAAATGTTTGTTGGAAGTAATGTACAAGGAATTAAAATATAAAAATATAATTATAAAAAAAATAAAATCTTTATAAAAAAAATCGCAATAATTAAATTTTTTTTTCAAAATGGCAACGTTCAGTTTTGAATGCTTATTCGAATTCTTCTAGTTAAATTATTTGGAAAAAATCGTTGCAAATTTGTCATTTCGAATAAGCACGAATGAATTGAATTATTAGCAACTGAAAATCTTAATCATGGTAAAATATGTTTCAGTTTTTTTTTTCTTTTCCCGTTGATTAAAAACTTTTTTTAATAAAACAGTCATTAAAGCTGCGCTCAAATTGTAAAATAATAATCATGTGTTTGTGGTGTAAAGATATATCTACTATATGTGTATAGTCATGAAATTTGACACACAGGTAAACGTAATGATGACTCAATGCACCTCGAAACCTGAATTTTAAAATTTTTCATAGAATTTTTTTTATTAAATGTTCGTTGTTGTTTGTTTTGTATGATCTTTCACATATATTTGTCGTAGTATCTTTTGTAATGATTTTAAGAAAATAATTTATACCCTGAGAAATTGGGAAAACAATAGTCATTACAAAAACATTATCTTTGTACTTTTGATATAAGAAATTTTTAAAAATAAGTCACTTCTCCAGAAAAGGTTTAAAATTATGGAACAAAATAATCTAATTTAATCTTTTTTCTTTTTCCCAATTTTTTATTATTAGAGATTATTGGAACATTCATCTCTAATTTAAAACAGGAACGATCAAAAGATATTCATTGATATTTAATTGCTTTTCTGATGAGTCGAAAGATTTACTTTTCTAACTAATGATCAGAAGAAATGTGGATCCGTGCGAGAAATTTTACATCTTCGCCGATTTGGCAAAGATGCCAAATTGGAGAATGAAAAATTATTATTATTACTATATAATTTTAATAGTATCGTTTGCATCAAATTCTCTACTTTCATTCTCTCGCTTTTTAGAGCTTTTCAATTTCAGTTGATTGTTGTTGTAGTTGATTCAGTTGATTTAAATATTGATTTTTATTTTTTGTCTTTTAGTAAGCTGTATTATTCTAAAAAAAACCCATTTGTAATATTGTTTTCATATGTATATTTTATGTTATTGTGGTTTTGATTTCAATGATATTCCTCATGTAGCAGAAAGCCTTTCGGATTCTGCCAGTATTGAAATAAATTTATTTAAGATTTTCAAAGTTACTTTAAGATTTTTCTTAGACTTTGATGATACTTTGTTCTTTTATCACAACAAATGAATAATTTTTAGAAGCATAAAAATTATTCATTTGAGTCAAAAGCACTTGAGTCAAATTGCTACTCCATGGATTATGAAATATTTTTAACAACGTTTTCTTTAGCTTTAGAAAGTAGGCAGAAAGGGAAATATTTTTTAATTCAAATTTTCCAGATTTTTTTTTATTTATACTGAGATTGTTAGTTATAAATTTATTTAAGTAAAAAAAGCAATTCAGAAACAAACAATTTTGACAATTTTCTGTTCTCTGAATTATCCAAAACAAATTTGAATTATAGATATCTTAATGTTACACAAATAAGAAAAAGAATCGAAAATTTTGTTCAGAGAAAAAGTTGAGGTATAAACGTTCCAATTAACTAAATTATATTACATATAAAAATAATTTAGATTTAGTCAGTGGGAGCCATTAGAAAAAACAACAACAACATAATTCAGATTTTCTTAAATCAATGATTTCTATTCTTTTTTACGAAATTAATAAAGAATAACATTTTTTTTTTCGTTTCTGGAGTTTAATGATTATGCTATTGTACGGTACAATAAAATGATACATTAAATACAATTTACCTAATTGTTTATAAAAACATTTAAACTAATCATACCACTATATACTGTCGCATCTATTTTCCTACAAGGAATTTATTTTTAAATAATTTTGTATGGAATATTTTTTTTTCCGAATGACTACGTTATGCTTTGATTTAAGCAACAAATGGTTTTGCTTCTCAAATAAATATTGTTTTGCTTCCACTTTTTCTCTCTAATGTTTATTTATTATTCAGGTTAATGATCAGCGATTATAAACGGTCTCGCTTAATACCTAACAGACTAAATAAAAATATTAAAAATGAATGGATATTAGAAGGGATTTCTATCGCTTTTCAGACGCAACATTAGTTTGAAATAATTAAACTAAAGAAAAAAGTGGATTTTTATGCTGAGTTGGCCCTGAAAAGGAAAACCATTATTTATTCTAATAATTTATTATATATATATATATATATATATATATATATATATATATATATATATATATATATATATATATTCCTGTCGTGTTTCTAGCTTGCAAAGCACAGCTTGAGCAGATGGCCTGCACTTTCCACTGAGTATACAGTCGCTCCAAGCCAAACTCGGACACCATAGAAAAAAATTTTGTTTTGCAAAAATACTTTGACTAAAAGGAATTCAAAAAAAGTAAAGATGGTTTTCTAATAGTGAATTTATTGCTGTATTAAAAACAAACCAAATAACGCTAATTCATAAATTATAATGACAAATTTAGAGATAAAAATAAAATTGCGGAAGAAAGAGAGCGCAAGCCAAACTCGGACATCTGACAATAAAGCGCCAAATAATTCCAACCCTGAGTGAAAATTGTAGACAACTTCATGAAAAACATTGTAGTTGTTCAGCGGAATTCTCGATTTGACGTTTTTTCATTTATTGCAGAAAAAAGCTTAATTTATTGAAAATGTGAAGGCAAAGGAGCCAAACGAGCATAGAGTTAAGGATATTGATTATTAAGCATACTGAAGATGGAAAGTCTAAAGTGCGAGAAATAACGGAGATTGTCAAAAGAAGTCATTCCACGGTTCATGACATCATAAAACGCTACAAAACCAATAATCAGGTGGAAAATAAGCCTAAAAAAGCCCATAACAAGATTTTCATCGAAGCAGATGAGCGATATTTAGTGAGAAAAGTGAAAGTAAATCCCTTCCTTAGCGCTCCAAAGCTAGCTATTATTGCTGAAAATGAATTAGGGAAAAAAGTCCATCAACAATTATAAATGTGTTCCATAAGAAAAATCTCAATGGAAGAAAAGCCAGACAAAAGCCTTTAATAAGTAAGCGAAATCAAAAAGTAAGGCGTGAATTCGCAAAGGAGCATGAAATAAGGATTTTTCTTACTGGAAACAAGTATTATTCACTGACGAGAGCAAATTCAATATATTTGGATCAGATGGCAAGCCATGTGTTTGGAGAAAATCGAATGAGGAATTGCGTAGAAAAAACTTGAAACCAACTGTGAAGCATGGTGGCGAGTCAGTAATCTTTTTCAGCTGCTGTCCCAGGAACTTTGCGTTTCATTGATTGGAGAAGGGATCAGAATGTATACCTTGACATTTTAAAAAACAAATTTGCCACTATGTGTGCAAAAACTTTCACTTGGAAATAATTGGAGATTTTATCAGGATAATGATCCCAAGTATAAAGCTTATAGAGTGCGTTCCTGGCTCCTATATAATTGTCCTCACGTCATGGAAACACCACCCCAAAGCACAGACATAAATCCCATCGAGAATTTGTAGGATCATCTTAACAAAAAAGTCCAGGAACACGCTGTTTCAAGTAAAACTGGGTTGAAAAGAGTATTATTGCAAGAATGAGACAATATTCAGCCTAATTTTTGTGAAAATTGGTGCAATCTATGCCTAAACGCCTTAAAATGGTTATAAAAAACAAAGGATTACATGCAAAATATTAATTCATTTGAAATATTAACTAGTTTTAAAAATATTCTTAGCCGTCCGAGTTTGGCTTGTGCGTTAATTTTTGTCTTGTTTTGCTTTTTACCATAATTTCTGGTTACAATGTAATAATTTATATGTTTTGTTATCTGTTTTTAATACTGCAATAAACATATTATTGAAAATGCATTTAATTATTTTGCTAATCATTTTTATTAAAAAATTTTTTACTTAATTATTAGATTTTCTTTGATGTCCGAGTTTGGCTTGGAGCGACTGTAAAGTCGGACAGATAAAACTCGCACGTTGATGTCCCCTCTTGCTAACTAGACAGTTTTAGTTGGAATAAACTCGTGTGGCGGCCTACTAACATTGTTTATTTAAAGAAGGAATCGCATGTATGCGCCAAGTAACAACGCTATGCGCCAAGTTAAAACAAAATTCTTTTGCTATGTGAAACACGAGGATAAATCAATTATAAACGGAATTTTTTTTCATAACAGCAGTCAATTTTAATGCGTATTACAGAAACCATAGTAAATTATTTATAAATAACTGTTATATATGGTTTAATTCTTTATACACTGGCTTACTAATTGTCTAAAACAAAGTATGTAATGTTTAAGGAATGAAAATGTCCAAACTATTGACTTTAGAGCAGAGTGAATGTCTATATCGGTAATGCCACCCTATCGATGGCAGTATTGGAATATCTTCTATTTCAGCGGCAACTAGTTAGCTCAGAAGTCAAAAATTACAGGGAAAAAAGTTTTCTTAGTAGAATTCAAAATTAATTTTTCTCTGAATCAAATACAAATGACGTATTATAAATAAAAATAAAATAAAAAAAGAACTTCAACTCTGAGTATCCCAAAATTCTAAATTGTGATAATCTGAACTGTATTTTAGAAATTACCGACATATATTTTATTTTGATGACTGATTCCTGATAAAAGAAATAGCGAATATGTATTAAAAGAATGAGATTCTGTCAGAAAAATATTACAACAGAATCGGAATTATGAAACAGAAAACGAGAGGAAAAAAAAATTAAGTGAATTTACTCTCGGATATGAGAGACCAGTACAAACATAGGCTGCAGAAATCTTGCCAAGTCATTCAGTGGGTGAATTCAGTGGGCTAAATTCAGCAGCTAAATTCAATGGGTGAAAAACAGCTTTTGTTTTCCTGTCTGTCAGAGAATGCGTAGCGAGAGAATTTTCATGCCGTGGAAGGAAAATTGCCGAACAGCCCTAATCTGCAATCTCCTACATGCTGATACATCAATGTCATTTCTTGCTTTTATTATTTTTTATAACATTTTTGTTTCTATTTGAAATCCCAGTACGAAATAATAACTAAATTAGGATGTTAAAATAATACGAAGGGATTACAGCTCTGATGGACGCATCGCTATTGCTCCATTTAGTCCATACTTAACATTTTCGGACTAACATTTGTTTGGATCCTTCAAAATAGCATTAGCAGGGAAAAAGTTTTCATCTGATGAAGAAGTAGAAGAATTTATGAACAATTGTCTTTCTTTTCATCAACTTTCTTTTTATCATACAATAATGTAAGAAACTCAAAAAAGTTGGAAAATGTGTGTGGATGTCAAAAGAGGAGATATAGTCATCTATAGAATTATTTTCCTGAAATGTTACTTCTGTCACATTCACAAATATTCTTAATGGAAATTGAATGATTCCTAGATCAACTCCCCTATTTGATAACAAAATTGGCGACGATTTGAAAACCTGGATAAAATCTCGGCGTTAAAAATGAAAATTTTAGAAAATGCAAAAATGTTAGCTCTTTTCTTTATTAATATCAGAGATTTGATGATTCTTCTAAAAAATACGATACTCGTTTGGAAAGTTATAAAAGACAACGTTCTGGAATTTTCTATTTAGAGTGTTAGGGTTTCTGTTTAGCACTCTAAGCGATGTTGTTGTGCGTTACCTGCTTTCTTTGCATGTTTCTACAAGTGCTGTTTTTTTTGAATAACCATTAGTTGTGTTTTTCTTACCTGTGCGTTGTTTTCTTGTTCTTGGTGTAAGAAGTGTTGTTTTCCACAACTTACACCAAGAGAAAAAGAAGTAAGAATTCTTCACGTTTACCTACTGGATAAGATTTTCGCAACAACAGAAAAATAATATCACTGTCATTTTGATCATTAATGTTTCTATAAAACTCTTTTAATGAAATTTCGTTTATATAAGATCCACATTGTTTTTTGCAGTAATAATTCTAGTTTTCACATTACAATTTTATTAAGATTTTTATTTTACCTTAATTAATTAGCTTAGTATTATTTATTAATTAGATTTCTATTTACAATGGACTATTAATGGGCTTTTTATTTTAAGCTTATGAATTATTTTGTTGATTTTATTTGAATTCCTCGTTAGTTATTTTTTAAAAATAAGTTTATAAGTTAAATGTTCACTCTAGACTAGCAAGTTGAAAGAAACCTTTATGAATATAAAAATGCAATTTATAGCAGAATTCTGGTTTAAAAACATCCCACCGAAATTTTCAAATGACATATTTTTAATAATTCAAGGTATTTCAGCCAGAACTTGAAAAATACCTCAGAACTAAATCGTCTTCACTTTTGTCACACATTATATTTATGCATTTTTCGAATGTAAATGTTAGGAAGATGTAAAAATAGCATAATGGCAAAAGATGTTGATGACAGGCGTACGTGTAAGAAGTATGATGTAGCATGTATTCTCTTTTTCGATGATTTATAAAATAACAATTTTCATGTGATTATGATTTTGCAAGAACGATTTGTATTTGTATGAAATAAGTTTAAGATCTGGTAATCAAACGATCGTTTAATTGTATACATTTCAAGTGCAGTAGAATTAAATTTTCAATGAAATTTACAGGTTGTGTAAAAATTAAATGGTTTACAAATATTTACTTCGTTTATAAAATTTTAATTTTAATTAATATTTTTAGAAGAGTTTTCTTTAATTTAATATATTAATTTGGTCTGTTACATTTTAATATTCCCACTATCAAGAAATTTTTTTTAAATGTAAGTCATTAATTAGCTCGTGGGTTTCTTTAATGTGTAAAAGATGCATCTTTATGGATATAGATTTAATGGAAATATTATTTTGACTTGCAACAAGAAAATAATTTACATTTGCTTTTTTTTGTTTCATCTCAGTAATTCAGGTGTATTTGAGACTAAAATCTCTGTACAATCAAATTTATTTCTATGTTATAAGCAATTCTCATTTTGATGGTAAATACTGAAGTTTAAAAAAAGTTTTAATGACGATTTTCTGGTAACTAATGAAGTAATTATTTTTTCATTTAGTAGAAGTCTGAAAATAATTTCATCCTGAGAAAAGCTCAGCTAGCGTAAAATATTTCTGTTTATTGATAAATTGCAGTTGACATTTCAGTAGATGATATTTAATTTTTTAATGAAATGTATTGGAGTTTGTAAATACATTAGTACTTTAATTTTCAAAATTCAGTGTTCTTAAAATGCTACATATTCAAATTGATTATTACTATTAAAATAATATATTAATGCATTTCGTATAAAAAGAAACACTTTTATATTATTTTATGTCTGTTGATGAATAATAAAGTTTTGGATACAGTATTAATTTAAGATAATTATTTGTTGTGTTTCGTTATAATATTTATGAGTTTTTTTTAATATGACAGTCATTTTCAAAATTTGTCATTTTTGATTATGGTAAAATTAAAATCAGGCTTTGGATATAATGATCTTGTAAAGTTTTTATTTTGTAAAAGTGTCAACAACCAACAACACTGAATATAGTTTGAACACAAGAAGACAACAAAGCAAATAAAAGAAAATGAAAATATTTACAAATATAGATATGTATGCATATAATAAATGCATACATGTATATATCTATAAATAATATACACAAACACGCAAGAATATCTACAACTTTGTACTTTTACACAACAAATACAGCGTCAGCCACACAAACCAAGCAATAAATTTAGGATGTGAAACTCTCTAAGAAAATAAGCAAGTTTGTAAAATACACAACGGATGACATTAAAATACCATTATTTCCACAAATCATTATGGTAAGCCTTGCGAGTTATCCTAGCTTCTATGGGGATCTGATTTCGAAGCAGGGTATGTTGCAAAACTTGCAGCACCTTTATAAATGGTATTAAAAGAAATCCAAAATAAGACATTCTCTTTGCTCGAAACTTCTCTTAATTATTTTTTAATCTCTCTTATTCTAGTCACAATACAGAAGCAGCTTTATATTAAAAAAGAAATCCATTAAATACAGAAGTGTTGCTGCGTAAAAGATTCTCCAAACTGAGTTAATTTCTCATTTAGCAGCGTGTATATATTATTTATAAGCAAAATCTACTAAATATACTTTGGCTTTCTTCTAAAGAGGATCGTCACTCGTGAGCTAATCAACTCAAATTTGTTTTCAAATTTATTATTTCTTAAATTTATAATTATAACTGTAGCTGCCTTTTTTTTTTTCAGTTTGAAAACTAAATCTACCATTTTTTTTTTTTGTTGTTGTTATCACGATTACATTCAGGAAACGTGTCATCATCATTTCATTCACGATCTAAGACTAATTATTTAATTAGTTTATTTAGTTATTTACATACAAACACAGGCATCGAAATATGTACATAATTATTTCCCCCATCCGAACAGATGGTTTGTCTAGGATACTCCGAACGACCATCCCAGGACGATCTCTAGTCTACTGCCTCTGTCGCAGTGGAAGTTGTTTTGTGAGCACTTGTTGTTGAGGATTGCTAATTATAGGAAAAGGCATTCGATCTATACTTGAATAACATGGTGGATAAATTCAAATCGTTAACCAATTACTTACGCACTATGTATTTCTTTTCTTTCCATCTTGCTTTGGAATCGCATGCTGCCGATAGGATCTGGAGCACTGACTCGCGAAACAAAAAAATGTCACCCGTTGAATTCAACTCTCATTCTTGTACACGGTAACTTGTAGCAAATAAAACAAACGTCAACTTTTGATTTCATCCAGGGCACTGTGAATAAAGACATCGAGCATTATCAATTCCAGTGTTTTCCAAACTTCTTTATGCGGTTAAGCATAGTAATTTTTTTTTAAATAACGATATAATAATTTAACAAATATTAAATTTATATTGGATAATATCATTTTCTGTATAGATTCACAAATTCAAGAGCTAAACGAATTATTTGAATTCGAAGGACTATTGAGATAAATATGTAGGCAGAAACTGAAGAGATTCTTCAATTTTCAGATCATTTTTTGAATTTTCTATTTTTTTTATTTTATTTTCGATGAAATTTCTTAAAGTTTCAGTCTATGGAGAAGGCAGTTACAAATGCTAATGTGACGGAATGGTATTTTTCTTTCCAGTTTAACCATGAGGTCACTAAATTGGTTATAATTATTTAAAAAATTCTATTCAATGGACAAGGCACAGCAACTTTCCGCAGTACTTCGCTTGAAAAACACCGATACAAACAGTTTACTTTTGAGCTGTGACCCTTTTATTTACGATAAAGAGACCGTTTTTCTTTTTACAATATAGGCCTACTGTACAGTGTGAAAAGAACTACGACCAAGCACTATCTACGATAAATAAATACTCATGCAAAAGAGAGGAATATCGTTAAAACTATTTTTGACTGAGCTATGAACCAACTGTCCGCGTTGTTCACTTTAATAATAATAATAATAGAATCATTACAATCTAACTGAGTCATTTCTTTTCTATGATATGGAGACAAAAGTAGTATCAATAAAGTCTCAAGGAATGTAGATATATATATATATATTTCATTTTGAGTGCTCAAATAGTTCTTTCATTGACCAATGTCAGGTACAACAATACAAAGTTACTGGACTAAATTTCATAAACAGTTCACAAGTATGACTGAGAACAAACAGGAGCGATATGGTTGAATAAATGCAGTGATAAATAAAACCTCCTTCGTTTTTCGTTCGCGGAAATAGACAACTCTGTGGGTATTTTAAAAAATATTCCGCCCGTATTTCTCCTATGACTTTAAAAACCATTTTTCCCCCCGTGACCTCCAAACTTTTTTCTCTGTGCAAATTACACAAAAACAACTGTCACACAAGGTCCACATTTAAAGATTTAATTTTTTTTAATAATTATTATTTTTTACAATTTTTTTGAATTATAGAGCACCAGGTATTTTTTGTAAGAGACTAAAACGTTTATTTTTTTTATTTCACCTTTCGAAAAATATGACCTAACTCTCCCGTTTTCTTATCACACAAGGCAACTCTGGCACTAACGATTCCTGCGCTAGCAGTCCGATTGCTTACTCGACATGGTTGTCGCTTGCTGCTGTTCCTTCTTGGGGACTGTCGGTGGGATGACATACAGCGCAGATCCGTATTCGTCGTAAACAAAGTATTGCTTTGTGCTTTCCTGTTCTTTGCCTTTATAACTCGCTGGGAGGGTCGACGCCTTGTCGAAGGAGTTTTCCCTGGGCTTCCAGATGGGAGAACTGGCCTGCACTGTCGGTGGCTGGTAGCTGCTCGGCGGGTTGCTCGATTGGATCAACTTAGCCGAAGAGCTACCCATGCTGGAATTGGACAGTGAAGACGCCGCACTCAGGCTGAGAGCCTTGGGCGCGCCAAGGTTTCCTCCGGGCTTCAGTTTACCGCTGCCTCCACTGTCATGAGACTTGTCCGATTTGTCGGACTTATCTGATTTGTCAGATCTGTCCGACCGTTCCGACTTCTCCGAATCCAGCGTGAGAGGTGAGTGCCCCCGCAGATCTCTGACCGAGGTACTCATCATGTCATCCATGCCATCTGCCACCGTTCTGCTTCGAGTCCGGAAGTTAGCATCTGCGTTGTCGTCGGTGTATTCTCGGTATTCCCGGTCGAAGTGACCGGCAGAATGTCGCTGCGAATGTCGGGCGGAGCGCTTCTTGGAGCTGAGCGTCCGGGTCATCCCCTGACCGTCGGTTTTCTTGGAGTGAGGCGATTTCTCGCGGGCTCCACTCACCTTGGTGGGAGGAACGGTCATGTTGCGCACGCTTTCCCGAATGATCTGTCGGATGGTTCGCAGGAAGGAGTTCCTAAGCTCACTCGTGCTAAAAAGGTTAAAAAAAAAAGCCCAATTAAAGAAGGCGGATAGTTAGAAATGCCTCCCTACAAATCTTAACGTAACACGTATTGATGCTAGATTTTACATTTTAAAAGTTTATCTATACTTCTATACAAACATTTTAACAATTAGATTAACATATTCATCGCTACGGACGAATTAGATACAAATTCCATGAAAAGACAAAAGCAATTCTTCTCGCCGTTTGCATTTTTTAATACAAAAAATAAATTAAAAAAATAATTAAATGAAAAAAAGCGAAGGCATTCTCCAGACATGTATTAGAAGGTTCAACTTATCTAAACTGGCATTAGAGATCAATTTTCACACTCAGAAATCTGTAATTTTCTTTTTAATTAAAAGTTAGGTTTCAGAAGATTTTCAATCACTCTTCTTGTTTTATTTTTGTTTATAAAAATTTATTCAATATAAAACAGTTTAGCAATGAAAAAAAACCCCTTCAAGTTATTTGATTAAAATAGTTTTGATAAAATAAATACGGATATTATTTATATACTTATTAATGAAACAATGTAATGATTTAAACTAAGTTTTACTTGTTAATGACTATTATTGAATTTGAATTTTTAAATTATTTTAGTTTAATTATTTTTTTTTACTCAAATTTCAGGCTTACGAAAAACGTTTTTGCAGTAAAAATAAATAAATATATATATAAATTTATTTCTACTCTCTTTTTTAGCGATGATGCATTATTTTAGATAGTACCTTCTTGTTTTAACAAATTGTTGCACCAAACGGATGTGCTTTGTTACTGAACATGTGTGGCAGCAAAAATTAGTACTGTTTTGTCCACAGCAAATTCACCTGCTCATTCATTTAAGAGTTAAAGGAATGCACTTCTTATTATGTGTGATGTGTGTGCTTCTTCAGAAATTTGTACTGTTCGGATATTTTCTTTCTCGTGGCTTTTCGTCTAAAAATTCAAAACTATAAAAGAAATGCTATTAGACTGTTGAGAGATTTAGATATCATTCGCAAATATAAATAAGTTATTGATTATATTAATACTGAAAAAGTTAGAGGTAATGCAGATTCTTATTGTCTATGCAACAGCCCCTTAAGTAAACCAAAAACAATTAAGGCATCTAGGAAGAAGTTATGTAACAAACTATCTAATTCAAATGTAGCAAATGGGAATTAACAAGCATTAATTCATCTCAATATGAATATAACTTTAATAAAATCAGTGTAATTGCAGATTAACGATTGAAGCCTTGTTTTTGAAGAGTTTATTTAGAAAAGGATAAAGGAGAAATATACCTGTTTGACAATTGATACACTTTTTCGGATCTTCTTTGCAGCTGAGATTTGAGGTGTATGAGCTCCCACAGGAAGTGAGTCTCTCCGTCTTTGATCGTGCTTGACCTAACTTGCACCTCGGTCACAGGAATCAACACTTGATATCGAATGATTTCTACTTCAGATGTGCTATTTTTGTTTGAACTTCCCTATAATGAGAAAAACAAAAATGGTGAGAAACGATTGACAGAATTATTTTATTAGAAATTGAATTACCCGCTTGTTCATGAGGGATGCTGATTTTAATAGCTGTCGCAATTTTTAAAGTTCAGTAATAATTCATAATTTCATAATTTAAAGTAATAATTCGTAATTAGTTAGAATTTTACCCTTGATGTGTGATAACACTAAAAATATAAACGACGATAATAAAGTGCTGAAATTGGTATAATGATTGTGGCTGGTAAATTGTCAGTTTTTTTTTTTGTCCCATTCAAAATGAATGTACAGAGAAAATAGTATTTTGAAATTTGTCTCGAAAACGGAAAGTGATGGTAAATATGTGACAATTGATGACATATCTATGGATCACGAATTTGGATAATAATAATTGGCAAAATCAGTACAATGATGGCTTCTAAGATATTTCTCAATACAAAAAGTGCAGTGATGTAATATTTTTGAGATTTCACTCGTTTTGTTTTTGTTTTGGTGATGCTTTGAGTGTTTTTTGGTGATGTTGGAGGATATGAAGGTCATGATTGTTACTACTAAACTTAATATTCTTAATTATTTTACTCTTTTTATCATATATCAAAGCTTCCACCGCAGTCGTGTCTCAATATCTTATTTCTAATCCATTAGAGATAGACATCTGCTTTCGGTCGGAAGAATGCTTCAATTGAAATTAAGAATTATATTTTATATTGTTTCAGTCAATAAATGTACACCTGAAAAAATTATAAAAACCCATATTTCATACACTTCCTTGATCTTATTTGTCATAGTTAGTAAATACATTCATGGCACACTAATAGTTTAAAAAAAGAACTGCATTTAAAACTAACAAATTAAGAACTTTCAGTATCATTATTTTAGACCATTTCAATGCCTGCCTCAAGGAATATCCGTCAATTAGCACATAGCATTTCCTCAATGCGACCTGTTGATTGACCAAAGGTTAAGGAAACTGAAAGGTTCATGATTCTTCTAGTTTTGATCGCAGAATAGTGGTTAATTTTTTCTTTAAAAGGTTAGAGTATTATGAATATTTTATTACATAAAATTAAAATTTTCAGCATCAATCATCAGCATTCTTTATTTTCTTATTTACTTCCAATTTTTTTCCACTTTCGAATTTTTTTTTTTTTTCACATTTGACATTTTTTCTGTTTAAAATGCTATTTTTGATATATCTGTTATTATACTTTTTTTTTTTTCTGGCCTTCTCTCCTTTCAAAAAGAAAAGTGCAGACCTTCAACTAAAATTTTCCATCTACAAAGAGCGACATAGGGTGGTTTTAAGTATATTTATCGGGTAAATAAACAATAAATAGAAATTGTCTTTCTGTATATTTATTTAATTGAAAATTGCATTGGATCATTTGCAAACTCAAATCAACAAGTGATTAAATTTATGCACAGAAAAAAAAAGATAGGCATCGCAGCCTGCATTACGTATATATGAGCTCCTCTGCTTATATTTATTGGATTTCCCCCCCGAAATATATGTTTTTACTTTGTTCAAAGCAATTTAAGGATAAGATTTTTTAAGCATACTTTTGGAAATGAAAATGCCATTTCCATTCTTCACAGTTTTTAAAAATATTTCTCAATACTACATTTGACTTGCAATAATTTAAATGAATCAGTAATGTTTTTATGAATCATTATATGTTAATGTTTCTAGTGGGAAACAGCAATATATGCATCTGTGTAGATATATGCATCCTCTCCTTATTATAGAACATATTTAAAAGAAACAAAACCACAATAAGCAAAATTTCAAAGGTTTTATAATAAATCGGATGAAATAAAACGTGTAGATTAATTTTCAATGGATTAGAATCATAAAAATATATGAAAAGTTCAACAAAACTTAACTTTTTATTTAAATGCAGAAAAATATTTAAACTTATCACTTATTAATAATACATTTTTAAATTAATGATATCAAGATCTTTTTTTATTGATATTTAAACAGATCATACGTTTCGTCAAAAATTAAATTTTTAGGATATTAAGATTAAAAAAAAGTGCTCCTACCATAAGTTTCTTCTTTTGCCGTATTTTCTCTTTGCACAGGAAGACTACAGCCGTCTTGAATACAAAGCACATTGCATAAAGTTCTAAACCTTTTTTGATTTTACCTAAAAATTCCGAAATGTTGAGCCAATCTACGCCAGCGTAGAAAAGCAGTTCACCTGGGCTCAGATCCACGTGCTGTATAGATAACGAATCAATCAATCAATCAATTAATTCAAATTTAATTGAACGCAAAACAATTAAATACAAATTATTCAATTAAATATGCAAAAAATAATAAATTTAATTCAAAAAATTAAAGTTTATAATGATTGTTACCATTATATCTAGAGAAATTAGTTTCGTGTGTGATTATAATGATTTCGAAATATAAAGATTTTTTTTTCTTTGAAATTGAAAATTTTATTCTGGAGAAAAGAATGGAATCTTTACAAGAATATCAAAATTAATTAACATATTATGGTATAAATAGGGTAATAAACTCATTATCAACATTGAAGGGCATTATATATATATATATATTCATATATAGGAAAGACGTGTTTTCCTTTTAATATTTAGTTTACAATTTTTGACTTACAATTTGCGATCTAATAAAGAGTAGATTGATAAAATAATTCCCTGTATCCTTAATTTCCTAGAAGGAAGTCTTTATTTTATGTGTAATAGAGAAATAAAAAATTAATTTTTTAAATAGTTTTGATCACGGTTTCAATAATTTCATTAATTTGATTTGATTAATGAATTCTATTTTTATTTAAAATCCATGTAAAATATAACTCATTATTCAAGAACTATTAAAAAAAGATAAAACTAATATCTAATATAATCTATGGTAAACTTCATCCGATAAGAAATGGATAATTCAACAGAACATGGAAAGTGCTATAATTTTAACCAATTGTATATATACCACTAGTGTTATGTTGCATTATTTTTGATAATGCAATTTTCAAGAGAAAATTTTAGTGACTGTAAATTATCGCCCATTTTAACATTTTGTTTTAATATTTATTATGCAGTTATGTAAATATATATTTTCTGTTCTTGGAGTTCCACTTAAATTAACGTGTATGAATAACTTAATCAATTTTAGATTAAAAATGTGTTAATGAATGTAAGTATATTTCTGAAAAAAGGATACAATTTTTAATACTTTTTAACAAATATCTTTTCGAAGTTCTATTTTCAATTATAGGGTTAATTAAAAGTATAGAATAAGGATTCATGCTTGAAATGAATAAAAATGAAATTTAACATATCGAAATTGGTAACAAAGAAAGAAACTGAGTCGATGTATTAATTTTCAACAATATCAAATCATAATTTTATTATTGTGTACTATAATCGATTATGTATTACAATGCATATATACACTCATGTCCAAAATTAAGGTCACAAAAATGTTTTTCAAAGTAATTCTAAATGGCTACCAGTAAAATTTAAACAAGTTATATTTTATATATTGTGAAGGACCGCTAACACAATATTATCCTTTTTTGTGGGAAAAAATGTTGTTTAGCATTCGTTTTTGGGGAACTACTGAAATTAGACTGTTTAGGCATCTGGGATTTTTGCCTGCAATTTTGTGAATACTGCATTAAAACAAAAAATTTAACCTGTTCCAGTGAGAATGAGTTCTCATAATCGTTTAGACGAAGCCTTGAGGTGGACACCGTTGGTAGGCTTGAAGCTGGGCAGTCTCAAACGGAGGTGGCTCAATGGTTACAAGTGGCACCTAAAGTGGTATCCAGTTTGTGGAATTAATTCCAAACAAGTGGTACTGTAACCAGGAAGGCCGGCCAATGCCATCACAGAGCAAACACGCCTGCACAAGATTGCTATTTGGCACTAAGCGCAAGACGGCATAGGCTGACAACGGCTCCTCAACTTTCTCGTGACCTTGCTGCTGCGTCTGGAATAAGAATTTCCAGACTAAAAGTATATAGACGTCTAGCAGAGAGGGCTCTTTATGCCCGGCGACCAGTTGAGTGCGGTCCTTTGATTGCATCCAACAGAAAAGCCTGGCTGTTGTGGTGCCTAACATATCAGTCTTGGGCACAACAAGAATGGGGGCGTGTACTTTTCAGTGATGAGTCGAGATTTACCACACAGAGTGACACTCGTCGAATCTTCATCTGGGAGAGCGAGGAGCTCACTATCATTCCTCCTACGTAAAAGAAATCGACCGATTTGGTGGCAGATGAATCCTTATCTGAAGTGGCATAATGTTGGGCAGTCGTACACCATTGCACGTCTTCGATGCGGGTAATGTTAATGCACATCTCTATAGGGATGAGATCCTTGAAGCCTATGTGAGGTTGTTCCGGGGTGCTTTTGGCCCAGACTTCATGTTTATGGGCGAAAACGCGCTTCCACACAGATCCCTGATCGTTGATGATTTTCTTGAAGAAGAGGATATTCGACTTATGGACTGGCCTTCGAGGACTCCGGATCACAATCCTATTGAACATGTTTGGGATGGACTGGGAAGAGCCATTGCACATCGTAACCCCCCTCCTAATACCCTCCAAGAGTCAAAAGCCGCGATTTTGGAAGAATGGGCTTTGTTGCTCCAAGAATTTATTGACACCCTCATAAACAGTATGAAAGCTCTTTGTGAAGCCTGTATAGCAGTGCACGGTGGTCACATTCCATATTAGACAGGCTTTTCCCGAGATAAATGCTTTGATTCATAATGTAACACTTTTTGATATATCCTGTTTCTTAATTCCCATTTAAAATCTTTTCCATGTTGTTATGTGCCTATGTTCTTTCTTCCATTGTAGTGTACCTCTGTGCCAAATTTCGTGGCAACAGAGTGAATAGTTTTTCATTTTTCGCAGATTTTATGTTTGTGACCTTCATTTTGGACATGAGTGTAGTATATTTATGTTTTATTGTGATGTATTCGTGTGCAGTTTTATTTATGCATGTGTTTGCATATTATAAACTTAAAATATTTTGTTCTTTGATTATAAACAGCCCAATTAGAATTTCCTTGATTCTTCAATGGCTATTGCGATAGTACATATATTTTTGATTTGTGTTTATATGACAAAAAATTGAAAAAGTTGATATTCCCTCTTTTAAAGGAGTAATATAATGGAAGAACTAAGGATTTAATATATCAAAATAAAATATTGTAGGCTGAAAATGATCTACATTTTAGTTGAATAATGATCATCTACCAAATAAAATGGGCGACAGAACAATTGAAAATTAGGATGTATCTTCTATAATTTCTTTAAAGATTTGTTAAGACTTTCAGATGCAGAGTCTTAAGATATAAATAGTTCTTAAGATATAAATAAAAAGAATTGTATTAAAAGGTTTGATTTAAAAACAATTACTTGCATTCAACAATATTGTTGGAAAATTTTCGCAATACACCACCTGTTTAGATGATTTCAAATGCTGTCGATGTAGATGATCAAATATAGCCCCGTACTCTTCATGAATCCGCTGCATTTCGTTAATATGTTCTGCAACCCGTTCCATACCTTTCAAAGCCTCTGAAAAATTATTGACATTAGTACATTTTAAATACCATTCTTAATGAAGTTTAACAAATTAAATATAATGCATAAGTATATAGTTCCCCTTGTCTGTATTTTTAGTAACAAATGTTAGATTTTTGACACATACGTTGATTGAAACCTAGTGAAATAAAACGAGCTATATTAATGATTCTAAAATATGTAAAAATTTATTTAGTTTTACTTATGAAATTTAGAAATCATTACTATAATTATAGTTATTATTTCTGATGGTTTTGGAGAATTTTGCAAATAATTAAAAAAGAAAACTGGTGAATGATATATTCATGAAATATCTTCTTCTGTTAATAATGAATTTATCTGTTAATAAATAAGATATTTGAGAAATCATTCGGGCATCTTATTGCTGCATTGAGTAATAATTCACGAGATTTTTCCATATTTGTTTTACATTTTCAAGCTTATTTTTTTTTAACAATTCTCATGGTTTTTTAACAAAGAAATTGGCTCAACCTTCTTAATTTTTTCCCTGCCCAAGAGTTATATCTTTCACAAACAGCTTTTCATAAACTCTCAATTAAATACTCTTAAATAAATTAAATGGTGTCTAAAATACGCATTTTTGTACTTTTAACATTTGATTTGAATAATATAAAAATGTACAAAAAAATCAATAAAACTAAAAAAAATCATAAAATTTAATGTAAAAATTATTAAATCATCAATATCAAATAGAAATCCAACTAAAAAAGTCATCAAATCTTGTAAAGCAAATTAATTTTAAATTTTATAAAATTTTATTTTAAGTAATATAAAATATTTTATCAAGGCCTTTTTTTATGCATGAATTTCTAATTATAAAAAGAATTATTACTTTATCTCAAAGAAATGATATGTGGTGCAGAATTATTTAGCTCATTACCAAAAAGAAAACATTTATTCCATAACTTCAAACCATTGATTGTTTTTTGTTTTTCATTTATGATGGCTATACTGAAAAATAAAATGTCAGGTTTGAATTCAAAATTGAAAGATGTTGTTATTATTGTGATTTTACAACCTCTATTGAAACCTTATGCTCTGTACATAACATATATGCATTAGAATGTATTTTTCTATTCTATTAGCCCTTTTTCTATTCTATATAGAAAAAATGCTAATAGAACATTATATTAAAAGTACTAAATACTACTAAAAGAATAAATATTAAACGAATAATACTAAAAGAATAAATATTAAAAGAATAATACTAAAAGAATAAAAAAGGGCATATATTATACGTATTTTTATATTCTTTTAGTATCTTCAGCAAAATCAGCATAGCATATTCCGAAGAATTGTATGAAACACTCTATCGTCAAAGTATACTGTATAATCTTGTTTTTCATTTTTTAGTTAAAATAGTGAATATATTTCCTAAGACAAAAGCTTAATGTCACCAAATGCTCTTTTTCCAAATAGAACGTATTTTGAAACCTGACTTAAAGCATTATCATAACATTTATAAAATTCAACACATATAAAATTTTTGGAGCCCATAGTGTGTCTATAGATACTGCAACAGAAATTTCAAATTGTGCTAATATTTTTTCATCGAACTGCTGGCTTCTGTGTTACAGTCGCAAAACATTTTATAATAGTTTTGAATGAAATTTCAGATAATGCCTAGTTTTAGCTACTTTAATAAACAAATGAAATTTTGCAATCACTAATTTCTGATACAATTATTTTCAAACAAATGTATTAAAACATCATATATTTTATGTTTAAGGATAATTTTAAATGTGTTCTTTCACGTGATGGTAAAATAAAATATATCAATGAAATTTTGTAAAGTTAGTATTTTTGCCATTTGATTTTAATAATGAATTCAGTGCTTACTAAATATTTATTGACTCTATAAGTTATTATAATTCGAAATCACATAAATGAACTTTCCCTTCAAGAAATAATGATTTTGATGATACAGGAAATTAACCAGAATCCAAAATGATAAGAAATTATATAAACATTTATAGTAGATTTGTACTATTCCGAAGTTTCCTGAACTAAATAAGAAGAATTATTTATAAGTAAATTTCATTTAATAAAACTCGAATCTAAAAGAAAATGCAGCAAGAAAAAAAATAATAACTTCAAAACAACAAAAAGGTTAATAGAGGTTTACTTTTAATATGAAAGAATATTGAGGATAGTGGACAATTTTTAAATAAACACAGAGTAATTTTAATGTATTAGGTAGTAATAATTATTAAACCTTTTTATTAATTTAAATATTAGTAATTTTATTACACAAATAATGTACAAAATGCAAGAATTACAAAATAAAACTTCAAAATTAACAACTCAATTTACATTGTTCACATTTCCTTGAAGGAAATATATATATATATATATATATATATTTATTGAATATATTGTACCATTGTGAAGATTCTGAGGGAATTAAGAGTTAGTTATTCAATCAGGATCATTGCAGCACGACATACGAACATATTTAACAAAAACAGTTTTCAAAAGAAAAAAAAATGTTAATAATTTTGAATTAAACAAAATAAATTCGAATTATAAGCATTATTTTAATATTATAATGAGAACTCCAAAAGGATCATAGAAAAATTCAAATGAACAATGTGTTAGCATATTTTTTAACAGTACTATGAAACTAAAGCTCTTTAACAATGAATTCCTTCCGTTTGCCTAAACCAGGTGGCTCACCTGCAAGATGTTGGTGCTCCTCCGACGTAGGATCGGTGAGGTGCTTGAGCTGCTGCAGAAGCAAGGGGTACTTGAGTATTCTCTGAATCGGTTTGATGAGGTAGGACTCCAATGAGAAGGAATGCTGGCCTCGAGGGTTGCGAGACTGCATGAACTCCACGAGAGCCGCGTTCCCCTCGCCTGAAAACACGGAGGGTTTAGAACCATTTTTTTTTTTTAAATAAAGCTTATTTTATTACCCGCGATGCACGCAAAGTCTAAAAATGTGTTTCTTAAATTTCTTAAAAAAATTAAGAGTGCCTTTTTTGGTAAATTTAATCAAGAAAATGAACTAGAAAGACTAACTAGACTACTTAGTAAGCTTAATTGTTTTCTTCTATCCAAATCATTGAGCATTATTATTTACTTTCTCTTTGTATGCTTGACATATGAGAAAGTAATAAAGCTTATATTTGTAAAAACAAGAGTGGTAGAGAAAAATGCTTTTTGAGAAACAGTGAATTTTAGGATGATAGATGATTTCGCACTTTCAGAATGTTTGTCGATTTTAATATGTTCAATGACTGACAAATTTTTTTTATGGATTTCATTTGATTTAGTAGCACCAAATATCACAGAAATTATTTATGAAAATAGTGATATTTGATTTAAAAAAAAACAGGTGTTTCTATCTTTTATTTTATTGCTCATCTTTCTTTTTGAGGAATTTTAACCTTTTAAACTTAATCCTAACAAATTATAAGAAATCGATTCCTTCTTACACATTTTAGGTTTGATAATTATTGTTTGCCAATGCACAGATGCTATTGTGTTTAAAACAAAAGTACATATATGATTAGAATAAAATATTTTGAAATGATTTATTATTGTTTTCAAGCTAAGTATACTTATCAATTTCATTAATATCATATCATGAAAGAATGCGAGGCAAAATAATTAAACTTAAAAAAAATCGTTAAATTAAAGATCTTCTTTACGGTCACGAAATAAAATATTATTAATTTTGGTAGTTCTAAAGAAAAATAATAAATTGTAATTTGATATTCAAATTAGATTTCAAAATGTAACCTTTTTATCTTTTTAGACAACTACCGACATTAAATTTATTGTTTTAAACGAAACTGTTTAATAATAAAAGAATCTCACAAAATTTACAACTTTTAAACAGTTTTAAAAACTTAACAGAATGTACAATTTAAAATTGTTAGAATTTATCCTAATACTTTTAAAAAATTATGAAATTTGACAAAAAAATTGTTTGAAATTTAAATCGTTATCAGTGGAACTGTTTAATAATTTTGCCTGCTGTTTTGTATAAAAATAAATTTGAGTGGCAAATACGTCAGTAAAGAACTATGTTTCTTTTTAAAATATTACCTTGTATTTTACCGTTGAACTTAAAAAGAAAAAAAAACTTACAAAGATTTTTCGTTTTTGTTCATTCAGTCATTGATTTTTAAAATCTAGTCCATCTTAATTTGTTTATCTCCTGTAAAAGTTTAAAGAATTGCCATTAATAAACATAAAAGGCATGTAATTTACCTGGATGAAGCACTTTCTGAGCCTTCGAGTGACTAGCACAAAATGAACTGTATAACTTGAACTGATCTGCGTAGTACAGAAAAGAATTTCCCAATGCGAACAATACGTTCTGAAAACAAAAGGATAAAGTCAATATATTTAATAAGAAAAATTCAATTAATTTTAGAATGCAGATGCAGTGCGTCATTGTTTTGAACATATATAATTGAGTATTATTATTTTATATCTTTTATAGAAAATTTTATTTGCTGTAATATCTCAAAGTATTTTTAAGATATGCCATTTAAAATTTTAACTACTTCGCAACATTTTAACACCTTTTATACAATAATATCAACTAAAAACAGAGTATCCTTAAAGTTTCGTCATCTTCGATGTATTTTCTTACCAAAATTACCATGATGCAATTATGTAAGTTTTGAAAACTTGCAAAAATTAGCATATGAAATTTTATTTTAATCTATGACAGTTTTGAAAAAATTTATATATAAAAATTAATTAGATTATTTTTATTTTAAAAGTATTTAATTTTATTCACTTTTTTAATAAGAGCAAGTTTTTAATTGTAATATAAAAACCTCCCCAAAAGAAAATGATTTTAAGTCTAAATAGTATTATTACCTATAAACAGTATTCATTTGAAAGATTCTCTTAATAAATTGTACTTGGATAGGCAAGCAACATGAAACACTTTTATTAGCCCAAGAGATACATCTATGATTCATGCCTAAAATTGCACATTAAATGTTAACAGATATTTTTAATTCCATTGTTCATGAATCCAGCAGCAAGGGATTTATGTTCATTGATTTAATGTACTCTGACCAGTTTCTGATTTTTGTCTTATTTTCTATAACGAACACCAACTAATCAGTTATTAAAAATAATCATTTAATGTTTTTCAAATAATTTTCCTTAAATGTAATGGATACGGATATTTGAAGTTGTAATGCTGTTCTTTCCTTCTATTGTCTCTTGCTTGGTTATTTATTAATAATAAATTTATTAAGACGACTTTACATATGTAATACTCTTCTACAGAATACAATTTGTGTAATTGTCATAAAAGTAATATTAATGATTCCTATTCGATTAATTTCTTTTCAATCTTTACTTTTTATCATACTTTTCCACAAATTTTGAACACTCGAGCATCTGATCTATTCCGAGTTTTATATGGACATATGTTCGTACATGTTAGATGACTTTCAAGCTTTCTCGATTTATCCTGAGTTTAATTAGGGCAAATCTGCTCTAGATTTCTATATTCTAAAAAGATTCAAAAGTTATATCGTTATGTGAATTATCGATAAGTTATCTTCGGATATATGCATAAATAACATGATTATGCTTTATTATAAATTATTTTATTTTATTCAATTTTATTATTATGCAGGCTGCTTGACAGGTTCCATATGGAATTTCTTATTAAACATTTCCAAAGAAATGCTTATTTAGTGGGCCGGGATAGCCTGGTTGGTAGAGCGTAATACTAAAATGCAGTTAAATTATCGAATTATTTCTAAAGAAATTCTCGCATACATTTTGAGATATTTACAATCTTGACATGTGATAGTTATAAGTTATTAAATTGTAAAAAATATCATCACCAGTTTTTTTTATGATAAATTAGATAGAAAATTACCATTTTATATTTAGTTATTTATCACATATATTGGGAAAAAATACAAGGATAGCTTTAAAGATTCTTGTTTGATTTCTTGGAATTAAAACTAAGCAAAATTTAATATTTTGTAGCATAATAGAATTGAAATTTAAGAATAATATTTCATAAAAGTAAAAATAAAAGTCAATCGATGACAGAAATTTTTGAATTAAAAATAATAAAATATTATTAATAAAGATATTTTATTAAATATTCCTAAAAATATTAATGAAGTCTGACAACTAAAATGATTATAACAAAAGCTATGGGAATTGGCGTGTTAATATATTATTAGCTCAGTCACTAGCGTATTTGAATTTTAGAGTTTTACTTATAGCTAATTTATTAAAAAAAATTTTAAACTGGAAATTACACTAAAAAGTAAATTTGCTAGTCTGCAATTTCTAAAGTTATCTGATTAATCATATTTAAATATGAGTGATAAAATTTAGATTTAATAAATTGTTGCAATCGAAAGTAATGTAAGAAAAGCCTGCAATGAAACCTTGATTATAATGCTATATTTACACTGATGCTTTGAGAATCGAAATAAGCTCCTTTCAAATTCAATTGAATTACAATATATTTGCTTATTTACATTTCAAACAGAAAATAAAAAAAATAATTTAATATTTTTATAAGATATAACTAGCATTGATCCAAATCAGGAGTCGAAAGTTATTTTTGGTTCTAATTACATAATAATTGTTGATTACATAATATTTGTTCACATTATAAGAATATACAGAATCCCTTAACATATTATTTTTTCCACTTTAAGAGAATATACAGGATGTCTTAATATATTGTTTTCTCACATTAAGAGAGTGTACAGGATTTCTTTACATATTATTTTTTTCGCATTAAGAGAATATACAGGATGTCTTCAATAATCCTGACCCCATCGCTAATTTTACCTTAAAAACCTTTTAGAGACAAGTATATATTTCCAATCGGAAAAAGGCTTGAAATGACATAAATAATTATATTTAATGCTGACTTATTAGACATCCGGAGTTAAATATTTTTGACACGTTAACATCTTAAATAAAAAATAGTTCCACTTTTCTATATCCAAAACTGATCAAGCTATGAAGATTTGAATATGATTATTTTAGATCATTGCATCGCCTGCATTGAGGAGGATCCATCAAATCAGCAGACTGAACTTTTCGAGGCAGTAATTGATTGACTTAAAATAGTGAAATTCAAAATTCCATAATTCAATAATTTCAATCACACAAGCGTAGATTTTCTTTGCTTAAAATTCTAGTGTGTTATGAATATTTTACTAAATAAAATTAACAGGGCCGATAGATGGCATAAAATTGTATGGTATTGTATTTTGTAATTTTTTAAAAATCAAAATTTTTTTTTATTGACTGAAATAACATAAAATGTAACTCTTTACATCATTTATAAACAACATTTATCCAATTGGAAGTAGATGTCTATCTCTAAATGGTTTATAAATCAGATCAGGTCACGTGGGCATTTTGTATCTGATAAAAGCGAGTCAAATTTTAAGTATTGAGAAAGCACTGAGCACAGCACCTTGAATTGGGAAGGAAGCTCGAATTTAGCAAAGTCCGGTTCAGCGGAAATCGCTTCTTCTAAGCTCTGGAGGAAAACTCTTTGAAACTGCACAATCTCCTGGATATTCCCGAAAAGAGCGTTGATTTCGGCATTCGAGAGGAAGGTCTCCTTCTTCATTGGCTCTAGGTAGTGCTCCAATAGACTGTTTAGGTGCTGAAACAGGCGAAAGAAGTAAGTGTTGCAAAAATACAGAATCCTACAGAAAGATCTAAAGAACTTAAACAGCATTATGTTATTTTTTTTTATTGCAATAGAGTTTAAATTGGGAGTTCTACGCTTCAAAATAATGATGCAATTTGAAAATCCCTTTCTGTACTTTCTAATATACAGAAATCTATAGCTAATGTCGAAATTAAATTCATAAGAGATACAATAAATTTGGTAAAATAATGCTTTTTTGAATATAAACGGATAAAAATGACTGCCTTGTTCAATGTAATTGTATGTCCTTTACCATATATTTGTTTCTGTCCAATACAATTGTTTGTCATTATTTAGATTTTTAAAATGATTTAAAATATATGCGAATGAAAAATGCAACCATTTCAAAACTGTTAATACAAACTTTAAAGAATGAACAAACAAATTTAGACGATCAAAAAACCCTTTAACAACACATGGTCGTAACTCAAATGATGAAAAGTTAGGACTGGAGTTTTAGTTAGGAAAGTTAGGAAAATATTTAATAAAAAGAATGGTTGTGGTGGAATGGAAAAAAATAATAAAACTCGATAGATTTAAAGAATTTGGTGTATGACCAAATTCTTTAAATCTTACGAGCCTGACAATATTAACAATTGTGGCTATTCACTTATTCTTTCCATTTTCAATGTAATGAATAATGCGCATTGAAGAAATCCAAATTTTTTGTCTCATATGGCCGTTGTAGTTCAGAAATTTAGGCTTCTTCATCCTCATTAAAACTGACGGAATTGTCATTGTAATTGAGGATTATTTTATCCCACAGGAAAAATGCCTATACATAGAAATCTGATGATTTCACCAGATATTAGATTTTATAGGTATGGGAAATGCACTGTAACTCTTTTCTGCTTGGGGTTACGATCATCGTTGTAAGGATATATTTGTATTCATTCTTTTAAGCTTTATTTACTGAGACTCTAATGCCAATCATTCCTTAAAGTTTGTACTAAGAGTTATGAAACACACTGCATTTTCTTTTTACAACTTTCGAAAATAATGTCAAACTCTGCTAATACTTAAAATAAGATGTTAAACTGTTTAAATTATATTTTTATTTTACTTCTTAGTAAATGTAAAATTCAAAATTCGTACCAAGCTTATTCGTTTTTCAAATTAAAAAACACTTTTTATAATCTTATTAAATTATTGTTGCAAACATTTTCATGTTTTTTTTTATATCTTGCCAACATATTTTGAAGAAAAGATTATAGATATAAATGTTTTTTATCAAATAAAATATAATCATTATTAAAAATATTAATATTTTAGTACAAGTTTATAAGCAAAGAGTGATAGAGACTGCAGAGTAAAAACTAGGAATTTTGTTAATGGAAGTTAAATATTCTTCATAAGAAGGAAACATAGTCTTACTGATGGAGTTTAAATTTATATTTATTGTATAATTACAAACGTTAAAAAAGGCTAACCAGAATTTATTTAATGAACATTAAATTCTTCAATAAAATGTTATTGGTGAATAAATATATAAGTGTTAATAAGAAATAATTATATAACATATTGAAAGAAATATCCTAATTTATTGTAATTTCAATTTATTATAAAATTCACATCTAAAAACGTAGCCATTGATGCAAATATTTCATTTGTGAACCGGAGCTCAACTTATCTAGATTCTTAAATATAAGTTTAAACTATAATTAAATAATAAATGAATTCCTATGAAAATAGTTTTTAATCTCAGAGGAGATACTTTAATACTCTGTTAATTTGTGTTTGACTATTTGTAGTTTTCATTATAATAATAAAGAACAAAATCGCTCTCAAGGTATAATTTTTTTGAATAACAATAGTTTTTTTAAAATTTATAATTTATACATTTTTTTTATGGAAGTAAGGAAAAGTAATAAGAATTTATAATACAGTATAACAAATATTAACGCATAACATTTTTCAAAAAAAAAAAAAAAAGATTTGACTAGCAACTTGAATTAATTCGAAATATAACATAATTTCATAATCATATTTGGTATATGATTAAGAAAGTAATTTTAAAAGTATTTTCAATTTTTTTAAAGGAATAATTTGATTTATTTTATTTTTAAATAAAATATTATGATATAAAACTGTATATTTTCACAAAAAATTATTAGTTAAGAAGGTGTGAAATACGAGTAAATTATTAGATAAAATAAACTCTTTTTCAGATTTCGTTTTTATTTGATGAATTCACTTAAGGTTATTTTATGGTTATTAGATAATTTTACTGCAAAATGAAATGAGACTTTTAATTATGAATGAAATCCACAATTATTCAAATGAAAGTATAAATTTAAATAAGCAGATGAATGACAGGTTTAAATTGTCTCATTTTTGACAATTTGGAAGTTTTTTAGAAATTACATATTATTTAAATGAACAACTTTCATTTATAAGATTAATTAAACATGTATTTGAGTATGAAAAATGTAGTATATGAAGTATGAGTATGACAAAATAAAGTAATGAGTTATGAAAAAAATAAGTATAAAAGCACTTGATTTTTATATGTTTAATCGATTCTTTTTAGTTCTTACAAGAGCATAAACATTTTCATAGTTTGAATTACAGCCTAGCTCTCAGGAGTTGGCGGGTTTGACGTCAGAATTGTATGATATCAGAATGAATCTATTTTCTTAAATAGGCGAGGTTGTGAACCAAAATGTGGCAGATTTGAGTGCATTTCGTTTCTTCCTAACACTCAATTTGCCAATGACGCTATACAGGAATAAGTAGGGGAAAATGCACTGAATTGAATACAATCGTATTTATCCCAGCCCTATTATTTCTCCGTCATTAACTCTCCGCTTCAAACTTTTCTCCCTCTTAGCAAATTCTTTCGTCTGTCCAATGCCGGAAGTCAGCCGCCAACTCGTCAGAGCTTACCTATACTAAAAATAGTTATCAAATATATCATACTATAACATATCAAATGATTTATTAATGCATAAGAATACTAATAACCACATCATGAAGGGATAGAGAAAAACCTATATAAAAGGCAATGCTAAGCAACATTTAAGTCCATTCAGGATTAAAAATAAGGAACATCGAGAGATAAAAACATTCAGGTAGCTAAAAATCTGATCAACGATTCTGGCAAACCAAGCAACGAGGTGCATAGAGAGAAAGAGAGAAAGTTGGTTAAGTCTTTTTTTTTTAAAATAGTTATGATGAGGTGGGATGTGAGAACAAAAGAGATGCGGGATAGCAGACAAGGGTACAACTCACATACAGTCCTGTGTTTATATTGATGGTGCAGAGAAGGGAGGTTCGTAAGAATAAGGAAGTATTATGATCATGCGACAATATGTGGAGCGGTTAGAAGAATGGAGGAAGACTATGAAAGGTCTGAATTACCTTTTTTAATGCTTCCACATACCAATCAACCAGGTCGCTCATGTGCTGCACCAACAACATAAAGGACTAGGTGTCAGAAATAGCAGGGATACAACACTTCCAAAAATGGGGCTTTTGTCTAAGGGAGTTCAAAACAGTCAAGTAGATCTTCTTTAAAGAAAGTAAGAAAAGCACAAGAGACCACTTCATGTTGTGTTTGCTTTTTTTTGTCCTGTCAGTGTTTGCTTTCGTTAGATCTCAGGCAGAGGTGAATTATGACCTTTCATGCATTCCTCTTAGTTCGGTTTCTTTGATTTAGACATGCAAGCGTGACGGGGAGATTGTATGTGCTGAGGGGGGAATATACTGTGCAAGTAATTTATGAACAACAATACTGAAATGGTGCCAAAGAAAAAAGAGGTGCATACAACTATGTACAATTTGAAAGGCACTCTTAAATTGTAATTTTAAATGGTAAAACTAAAAATGAATAAAAATAATGAACTACTTTTACATGACTATAGCTGTTTATCTGCCGTAATTAATAATCTGCAAATATATTCATTTGCTATATTCTATAATTTTCCTTTAGAATATTTTGATGCAAAAAATATATTATACTGCGAAGAATGTTTTCTTTCTTTAGTAAAATATTCAATAAAAAGGGAAACTTAAGAGCTTATTAAAGTTTTGAATCAGTTCTAAAACATTATGATTAATTATATAAATATAAGAATCTAGTAATTTTGAAATTTAAAATTCCATTAAAAATATTGGAGTTTTTTTATTCTTTTGCTACGTCGCTAATGTCTTTAAGGTTATAACTACTTAAAATATCATTAAGGCGTGGCTAAAAAGTCTTAAGGTTGCACTAAGACTTATATTAATAAAAACAAAAGCATTATTATTTATATTTAGGCATATAAAAACACTGAAAATATGACATTAAATCATATATGAAATTTTCTTTTATTATAAAAATATTTTGGCTATCAAAGGGCATTCAATAGCGTGGACAAAAAAAGGTTCAATTCAAAGAGTTCTTCAATCTATTATGGAGTAAATAAGGGACTGAAGAACAGAATATCAGTAATATTCGACAAGAACTAAAGTTTGATAAGGGAATGACAAAACTATTTTATGGATAATTGAAATATTCTTTATTTGTTTTCAGTGATAACATAAGATATTTTAATTTTTTGCATTGAGTTTATCAAAAACCATATAAGATGTTCGAATAATTCCTTGGGTCGAAACTTGATTAATATATAAGAAAAAATAATTTTAAAGATAATTTATAGATAATATATTATGGATATATTTACAATGCAAAACATTTTAGATTAAGAACTATTCCCCGATTTTACGAAAAAATTATTTTATTTGAAGCTACCAGCGTTATTTAGGTTCTCATATAAGATATTACACAATTAAGGAGAAAGAAATGATATTGATTAGTTTCCCAATCGATATTACCAATGGTGATATTTATGGAGACATTCATTTCTCTAAAAGACAACTAATCTTAATAAATCCTCCACAGATGAATATTAAAGTTATCGTTATCGATTTATTCTATACTAAAACTCGTATTAAGAAATTGCTATTCAGTCCAAATGAAAAGATTCCACTGTATAATTGTAACATTTTAATTTTTTTTTTAATTTTCAGATATATGATATATCTATTGAGAATACAGTTGATATTAGCCTTTTTCAAATGTTGCATAAAATTCAAATACAAATTAATAGATTTTTTAAATTAAAAAAAAATGTTTTTAAAGTTGGAATGTATGTTTTCTTAATATCAATTTAGGACAAGACATATTATTTGGATTTGGAAAATTTTCTATTTTTTCGGCCAACCCAAAAGCATTCAATGTGGAAAGCAAAAGCAGCTAAAATATGCCTAATATACTGTAACGCGATTTTGTGATTTTAATACAATTGAATAAGTCTCATATAGTGCAGAGCATTTGAATTATAATGAATGTATTAAATGTAAATAATTCGTAAATAATAAACAATTTAGGGATAAAAATCTATGCTCATATATGGTTTTTGAGCAAATTAATGCAAGAAAATGGAATTATTACCGCTGAAAACAATCAATCATATTTTAATTACAGCCGATAACTTCTGGAAATGACACAGATTTTTCCCCTGGAGTTCTTCCCCTCATATCAACTCATATATAAAATTATAATTATATATTTCAGTCAATTATTATTTTCCTTGATTTTCTGATATTTTCTAAATTAGTTAAATACAACATTTTCGAATAATTTCTTAATAATATATCAATTAATTTAATAACCTCAAGAATAAGGCATTTTTTCGAGAAAAACTTTTTGATATATAAATTAAGTAATAAGAAAAAAAATAATGAAATATGTGCATTATTTAGAATCCATTCTCTAAAAATGAACATGCTGGAATTTAAGTTCTTTGATGGCATGTCAAGCAAACTACAAGCAAACACTGTGAGATCTGTGGTTATTTTGATTCTGTTTATATTAAAGGGCTCAAACCAGTGGAGGCATAAGATCTTTATTAGTCAATACTTTAAAATTAAAGATGAAATTTTCTATTTCTATAAATAAGACATTATACCTTTACGTAAGTTCTTTCAGTATCTATGAGTTCCATTATAACTTTCCTTAACTTTTCACCATCAGACAACTGCCTCGATGGTATGAAAGGCATGTTAGTTGAACCAGTACTAACAGTACTTGCACCTCCTAAGCTAGAACTGCGTCTTTCCAAAGGAGCTCGACAATATTCTGTAACTGTATCGGCAGTCTATGTAAAGAATAAAATAATAGTAGTTAGATTTTTGAAAAGTTGATAAAATATTTAATTTTTTTTTGTGCATTTAAATATTTTTATGATTTAAGGAATTCATGAAAAAAAATTTATCTTTTAAATTTTTTATAAGAGAAATATATCTAGCATATGTTTTGACAATTAACAATTTAAAGTCTGCTTTCCTTTCTATATGTATATATTTAGTGAAATTTCTATCAACAGTACTTGTAATTAATTACAAATTAAGCAGTACTTAAATTTGTATACAGTACCGAATATACAGAATTTAAAAAAAAGTTATTTATTTATTTTTTACAATTAGTGAAAAAATTATTTAACCATCTAACTGTTTCGAGCTCTTCGTAAAATGCGTATCTAACTTGTTGTAAAAATATGTATATTATATAAATATATAAATAATTAAACAATTATTATATAAATGTAATAATTGTTATTGAATAAACTCGTCATAATGAAAAATGTTGTGCTTTTTCCATAATGAGCACGCTCTTCAAAAACGGTTAACTGGTTATCATTAAAAAAGTTATCCTAAATACAGTTGGAGCACATAATAGAATAAAAGGTAAATAAATTTAAAATTATATCATTGTATATATAAATATATAAGTTCAAAGTTAATTATATTTTAGAATGCTTAAGCAAAATGTATCAGTTAGTAATCAAATTAACCCTTTATCTACCAGCAGTCCTTCTACAAATAATTTAATTTGAAATTATTTTAATTTGGAAATATTCTAAATGATATCTTACTTCGAAAGAGATGCAAGTATATTTATATGTCAATTTTTCTTTATAAATGTCTTAGCATCAAAAATTCTTTTAATGAAACTGATCGACTGTCAAATATTTGCTTAGATTCTATTTTAGAAATAAATTTTTTTTGTGACTCAAAACAGATTTATCTGCTTTATTAAGCAGTTTTCAAAAATGTTTATAAATGTCTCATAAAATTGTATGATGAATGTTTCAATACTTAACTTTATCATTTAAATACATTTATAAAGAAAACACCTCAATAAATTTAGTAAAGAAATTTAAAAGAATCATGTATCTCAGATAAAACTGATTCAGTTCCATGGTAGATAAAGGGTTGAAATGAAGCAACGATTCACTTTTACCTTTCTGCATGAATCTTCAATTACCTTCAAGATACTATCGATCTGATCGACCGAGAGAGCTGAGGTGTCGGCATTCGGAACTGGAGACGGTGTAGGCCGACCAGAGGTGTCTGGGGACCTCTCTATCGAGCCTGGGGAAAGGAAAAGAAATAACGATAAAAATGTTTTTAAAAATTTTAGTTTGGAAGAAATAAATTGAAAAAAACCAAGTATCGGAAAATAAAACACTACTAAGTATTGTTTGTAGCTGCACATTATATAACCCTATGCTGTAGTGCATCGAAAAAAGACATGCCCGGGCACAATATTTTATTTTTTTACTTCAACTATTATCAATGGGTTAATAAATGTAAACACCACATGAGCATTACATTTTTTGCAAGGTCATCGAACCTAGTGTTAAAAAAATAGCATAAACACATTAATATTTTGCTTCTGTGGCACTCCAACATCTGCTTTCAGATTGTCAACCATTTGATCCCTGCATCTCTGTCTATGTATGACCAGAAATTTCCAAATGGGTTTTCAGGAGCTAATTTTTCAATTCTCAATTCATCTACGAGATTTATATTAATAACAAATATAATTTTTATTCTTACCTCATGTCGAAAATTTCTGAACAGAACAATACACTACTAATCCACTTCACTTTATTATTCATATATCGCAAAATTCCTTACTTAATTTTCAATTTTTAATATTTATTTAAATTTTTTATAATAGTAATTTAAATTTGAAACTGTTATCAATCACTTAAACGTTAAGTTCATCAGATCACTTTTGTCTTTCGATTAATCAGATCGAGCGGTTAATCGATTATTGAGTAAATTAAGCAGCATAAATTAGATTAAGAAAAAAAGTAATTAAAACGGGTGCCCTTTCCGAGTAGCTAATACATGGAATGCTATTCGTGTTAAATATATTACAGATGTGATATCAAATGAAAATTAGACCATAAGGCTATAGTTTTATATCCTATGGCTGACTTCAAATGGATTATGTAATATTTCATTTTAAGTAATAATTTCTATTTTAAGTTATAATTCCTATTTTAAGTAATAATTTTTATAAAAATAATTTCTTTTTAATTCATTTATATGAAATAACAGGAAATAATTTTGATTTCTCTTCGTAGCTATGTTAAGTTCAATATGTCAAAATTTCTGAATTGTTTTCTATCGATGCGAGAAAAAAATATTACTAATTAATGAGAAAAATTAATGCACTAATGTATCTCATTTATGAGGAAAATATATTGTAATTGTTAAAACGCATGATAATTAATAAAAAAATACTCTTATCATTGCAATAAAAATCATCAGTGGCAATATTTATTATGAATAATATCTTTCTTAATATTATTCAAACAAAATAATGAGAACTAAGAAAATTAGTGAATAATTAGAATTTATTAATAACTTTTATACTTATATTTAAAATATAAAGGCATTTATGAATAGTTTTATATATTTATAGATAAAATATAGAAACATTTTTTTGAGAATTTATACCGATTTTTCATTAAAATCAATGATTATGATATGATTTCTGATGAATTTTAATTGCTAATAACTTATAAATTTCTATTTTCATATGACCAATTATTTCTGTATTTAATAATTAGATTATTTCTCTAATTTTAATTATTTTTTACATTTTAATTTTTTATTTACACTTTATTTATATAACTATTATGGAATCTTGAATATAATATTTTCTTAATTTTACCATTATTTTGTACCTATAAAAATACAATTAAAATAAGAGATGAACTGTTAATTAAATTCTGAACGTATTAAAATAATGCAGTGTGATCGGAAATATATCCTTCGAAATCTCGAAACTTCAGCACATATCTTTATAAACATTAAACAAACTATGTGAAAAAAAGCCAATACCACCAGCATTACACAAATTGCAACATCGTCAGTCTCGTTTTCTCTCATCTAGAAAACTAGATACTCACTTGACTGTTGTGATTTGAGCAAATTGCCTCCCTCCTTGCACCACATGGGGGATGGAACTATGAGTTTTCCAATCATGTCCTCCGAAATGACTGAATCGCCCGGCGGCGGAGGACACACCAGGGACTCAATGTAGTCGTCCGTCGTGGTTCTCATGGCACTGGCCAGATCTGGTGGCTCCGTCCGAGAAGATCGCATCATCATGCACAGAGACAGCTCTTCTTGTAACACGCTTTCGATGTACATCATGTCCAAGTCACTGACTATGGCGCCATTGATCACCATGATTTCGTCGCCTTTCATAAGCCCTAAAAAAAAAAAGAAAAAAAAAAAAGGCATTTTTTGTTTGTTATTGTAATGCCTTTTCAGTTTGAAAATCAAAAGTGAATTAAAAATATTATATTGATGATTGTCAGAATATTGAATGAAGGATATAAAGCCCTTAACTTCATCGTTGCGAAAAAACATTAGACTTGAAGTTCATATTATAGTTTTGGTTACAAATTAGCCAAAGATTTCCATAAAATGTAGGGTTAAATTTAGAATGTCCATTTCATTAAAAGGGTCATTTCTTTGTAGAACTGGTGCTTCGAATGTATCTTAGATTTATACACACAATACTGATAATAAACACAAACTTGATTATAAAAGAAAGGTTTAATTCTTTATAGTCTATGCTGAGTAGTTTTGACTCAAACTTACAAATAAAATTCAATTAAAATACTTGAAATGTCTATAAAACGAAAAAGTAATTTAGCGAGATTGAAGTAAAAAAATGTTGGAAATCATAAGGAAAATGGCATTTTCACAATTAACTTAAACATTTTTTGAAATTGTCTGTTCCTGGTCTTTTCAAAGCAAATTTTTTGGAGAAATAGTCTGAGTTACTAAGGTCATACTGGACAGTAGAAATCAAATAGAAATGTTTTTCACCAATTATTATGCATCTACTATATAAAGTCAAAAAACAGACACAGCAGAATCATCTTACCTTGTTGATGAGCTAGACTGCTTTCTTCTACTCTGCTGACGTAAACACAGAGCTCATCTTGGTGGTCAACATTCTCAACTAATTCTGCTTCGACGCTGAAACCGAACAGCTGTTCGAGACTGTGTCGGCTAAGTTCCACTTGGTATAATACTTTGGGACATACTTCTAGTACTTCGTATTGCTGCAAAAACATATCGAGATTAATTAATGATGATTTTAATTAGTCTTACAAGACTGAATAAAAGATTCATAATAATGGTATGTTTTTTATTATCATTTTAGGGTAACAAGTTTGTCTTTTTTAAACTATTAGTATTCCTGATCATTAAGCATTAACTTTTATGATAATTCCATATAGTATATTTTAAAAATTAGAAATCAAGACTAAATAAGTTAATATTATGAGGATTTAATATTATATCAATTAGAAGAATTAAAAATATTTATTATTCTAGTCACTTAAGTTTCCTGATTTAAATTTTTATTTGTTATTATAATCAACTCCAAGAAGAAGCATAAAAATAAAATTCTTTCAATCCTTTTCACAGCATTTTTAATGTTTAGCAAAGTAAGAAGAACTTTTTCAGCATGGAATCAGTAATTTTTTGCTGCATTTAACAGGTAATAGCCTCTTACTTTAGAAGTTTAATTCTTCTAGGGATAATTTCCTAACAGATTATAGGCTTTATCGTAGAAAACAGAAAATAAAATATGTTTTGTTTAGTAAATAATGGCCTTTCCAGAATCGGCAGAACCTATGGAACCTTGAGACCGAAAACACACACTTTCAAGCCTTTTATTGAATTTTGGTGTTCTTTCTGAAATCTCCGGTACGATGTTATTCCAATTTGATTACATATGGATATTCTCGAATAACTCCTAAGTATATACTTTTTAAGCATCCAAAACCAGCTTGAAGCCCTTGTGGTGATAGTTCAACAACCCGACTTACTTTGATTGGATGACAGTCACTGGACTCCTAATGTCTTAAATATTTTGACTCAGTTGTTCACTGTCTTCCGTTTTTAATTGGACATAAACCACATTTTAACATTTTCCTTTATTTAAAGGAGGCAGGTTTAATCAAAGAAATTTCAAACATTGATTTCTTCTTATCATTGCTCTTAATTATTAATTGCCTTTTTTAATATTTGATTATAAATTTATTATTTGCATAGTTTAAAAACGTAGTATTGAGGTTTTCACCAAGTTACGGCACAACTTATTCAGAAAATGGATCTTTTTCTAAGATATTACTCACTATTTAGTAAAGATTCATAAAGAAATACATAATTAAACATTGTTAAAATAAATAAGTTGTACATTTTTAACATTTGCCGTTCATTTATGGAAGTAGTTAAACAGAAAAATTGAGCAAGAATTTTCTTTTACATTTTATGAGCAAGAAAATAAGTTTACTCACATTAATTAAGTTTTCTATAAGTTCATTTCTTGGAGGAACGAAATATTCATCAACATCTTTCCTCTTTTTCGCTCTAAGGAAATGATCGTTAGGAGAAAGCTGTTTCTTTCCGCAGGCACTCCAGAGAACTTCTTCTACCGTCATATTGTCTCTAACATTTAGAGACGTTGTAGATACCGTCTGCAAAAGACATTCCTCGGCTTATTTCTCGTATTCATTTACACCCATTCATGTAATAAATTTATTCATGTGTTCTGTACTTCTCTAGGAAATTTCTCCATGAAAACTGGTTCAAAATTATTTATAGTAAATGTTATTAATTTGTGGAATATAACTGCATTTTATAAAAATTATATTTTATCTTCTGATGTATGCTCTTCATACACTAGATATAATCGCAAGATGTAGAAACGTAAGGATAACTCATATGATAATCCAAAACATATATGTTCATACCTAATGCAAAGAAACGCATCAAATAAAAGAACAGATTTATTCAATGCATATTTTAACTTCTCATCTGTGTATGTAATATATACCTTGCAGTTTTTCGACTTATTGCTTGAATAAGAGGGAATTTTTCATCCTACAGCTGTTGCGATTACCGTGTGTAGACAATCAGTCCATTTTCTTTGCATCCCGCGTTTTTCGCTGTTTAGAATGTTTATTTTTATAATTACAGATTTTTATTATATCACATTATTATCGTGTAACGTATAGTATCAGTTGACTTTGTTTGAAAGATATTTGAACTTATTTGCAAACATCGAATCTAAATAGTGATTTTTAAAAGTTACGCTGTCAGAGAGTTAAAGATTGAGCCTTAATCAAGATAAATATCTATTCTTCGTGGAGAACTAGAAGATTCTGATGTATTAATGAAAGATGATCAAATGATAGAAAAAGAGATATTGCTATCATATTCTTTTATGTTACTAATTCAAGGACATTTGTTTTTAATTAATGATTCCAGCCACTTCCTCCCAATGATATCTGTAAAATTTTGTTGAAATTAATACCTTATAATTGGGAAAAGAATTCTTGAACTCAGCTTTTCTAAAAGTATAGGAGAAATTACTTAGACAAAATCTTAAAAATAAAGGAAATGCTATAAAATTTCTCAAAAAATATCAATGAAAGTTTTTAAATATATATGAATTATATGTATTTAATATGCATAATATATATATATATATATATATTATATGAAATATGTATTATATAAATTATGGATATGTTTTTATGCATCATATAAAAGTTACTATTGCACCATTCGTAATAATTATATTCCTATATATTTATTCATTGATGTTGAATAACTTAATATTATTTTATTGCGAATATTTATACTGCATATACTCTATGTTCATAATAGAAAATTACTTATACAATGTTTTGGTTAATTATTTCAAACATTATTTAGAGGAACACGAAAAGAATTCTTACTTGGTTGTCAGGAATTTGTATTTTTATTGATCTTTCAGGCATTGAAGGCAAGTCTAAACTGCAACTTGATGTTGTTGAGAGACTAAGAGACCGTCTGTAAAAAAATGTTACGTTATTCTGTTATTATCAAGGCTAAATAATATAGATTTTAATTTATAGATAGAGGCAGAAAAAAACGTAAAAAATAAAAGGTTCACATTTATTTCACAAGAATGAAGCGTCACTTGAATGATTTAAAATGAAACTGGAAGCAACAGCTCAATAAAATGGAACTATTCAAAATGTAGCTGTGATGCTCACTTATGAGAAATTACTGCTTTTGTCAAATAATTCTATTGCTACAACTATCCTAACATCAGATTGTTGACTGATTTCATATTATTTGTAAATTATGTGATGAAAAAAAATAATTCAAAACATCATGCACGGCAAACCATTAGATATACAGCTACTTCATTTGTCACATTGTTTCTTGGAAGTTTGATGCATGTTAAGAAAGAATTTTTCTGAATTTTATTCTTAATTGATAATTAACAAAAATTTTAACGCTTTCTTGCAATAAATACAAAAATATAATATTTACTAATAGCAGTTAAGCAATTATAAATACGCATTTTAAAATTAAAATAACGCTTTTTAGTTGTACTAATTTTGTTCTCATATAATTTCTCCGTTTTAATAAATATTTGTATAATATTTATTAAAATGTAATAAAATTAGTATTTCCTTATTTTACGACAGTAACTTTCAATGTTTTATCCTCTAGATTGATATTCATACTGCCAAGATGCTATTAAATGCATTTTTATGTGTATATTGTCGTTATTACAGAATTAAAAGCAAATTTAAAAAAAATAAAATAAATACGAACAAATCAAGACAAAAGCATTATCACGTTATAATGTTTATTATTCTTTATTTTCCTTTAATTAATTATATGTTTATACTATAGCAATTTAACAGTAAATAATAAAAGTTTACAGTTATAGATCAGGCTATTAATAATAGCGTTGCCATTAAAGAGAATATTAATCTAAGCTCAATAAATCTTATTATGAAGAAATTTTTCAAAAACCAATTGTAAAATTAATTAAAATATAATTCTAATAATTAGCATACTGTGATGAAGCAAAGTAAAGATAACTTTAAAGAATTTGTTATTTGTCTTCATGCAATTAAATCAAATTGAATTTTTAGTTCTGACATCATCTTACAGAAATAATTTCGTCGAGATTAGATTAGATTTTAATCATAAAATCATGTATAATTAATCTGAATTTGAAACATGGATATTCTTATAATGAGAAACGAGACTTTACTTTGGTCATTTACCAAATAATATCACTTTACGTTTCTAAAAATCAATAAATATTTTATAAAATGATTTCTGATTTTGAAGATAGTTTACGCTTTAAAATATAGCCAAATATCAAAAAATTTCATATAAAAGTTATACTTTATGAACTTTTATTCTGATACAGATTTAAGTATAAATATGCATATTGAAAATCTTGTTAAAATATATTTTAACAAGATAATAAGTAGAAAATAATAAGTAATATTTTGTCAAGAAAATAAGTTTAAACAGTATTCCCATAGCTGTGGCAATTTAAAGATGGGATTCTTTGGGGATGGATGGGATTTAAAGATGGGATGAGTCATCATTTGATCACAGCTTAATATTATAAGAGCGGCTTTTAATTATATTCGTGTCATTTTAAAAGGCACGCAAATAAAATGAAATTTCCCATAAATTACTTAAATACTTTTTTTTCCATTAAAATAGTGAGAAGTCTTGCTATTTTAGCAACAACAAATTTCAATGATTTTTTTTTTTTTTTTGTAGATTATTTGTTCCGAAAGATTTCCTTTGTTCAATGAATTTATTAAGGGGCTATAGGACTTTTAACATCTAAAACAAACCTCGAACAGTAGTCAAATGTGATTCTCCCTAACTTATGAAAAAATTCTTAAGATATTTTATCACAATTTTGTAAGACATTTAGCTTCATAATTATGAATTTTTTTTCAGTCTATGAAATAATATTCATTAATTAAAATATATGGGAAGGAAAAGAAACATGTTCCGTATAAATTGTCGCAGACAGAATTTGCTTGAAGGCAATGTTTCTCAGGAAATAAGCAACTTATACTAATTAATGTTACACCCATTTGAGTCCAATGAACATAATTTGACAATCATGTAAAGTGATGAATGTTTTAATAGACTTACTGAAGTTATTTTTCTTTTTATGTTGTTAAAACATGATAGTTTTAAAAAAATGTCGAGCATATTAGCAAGCACTGAAAAAAGTATAAATAATAATTCTTTGATTTTGATTGAATTTTTTTATTATGTGTCTATAAGAATACCTGAAAAATTTCATAATGATACGATAAAACATTTTTTTAAATCCTGCTTGGAGCTCTGAAAACGTAATTTTATGGAAAAATGTCTCTGAGGTAAACATTTTTGAGTGGAAAGTCAACAGTGACCTTCACGTTTTGATTATATCTTTTAAAATAATTAACGTACAATCATGCGCATTGCTAAAAAATATTCAGAAAGATTCTGGCTATTAAATGAAATCACAAAAAATTTAGAAAAATTAAAGGTTTAAAGTTCTTATAGCCCTTTAAAAGATATAAAATTAACCATCTGTTTTTTCATAAAATTCAAATAAACTGAATTACCTCCCACTGTTGGATCTGGAAAGGGACCGCCTTTTAGTCGCACCCCTTCCGGAGAGGAGGTTTGTGAGCAGAGAGGGACTCCGGGCACATATGTAGGCATGGAACGAAGAGACGGTGAACACTCCGAGTTTGTTCAAAGTGGACTTGGTAGCTTTCGATACATGCTGAAGCAGACTCTGAAAAAATTACCGCAGATCTTTTTAATGTGTTAATGCTCATAGTATGGCATGATACGTGCGGATTCCGAAGAGCTATATATAAGAAGTATTATAAAATTTTATTTTGCAAATTTAACAGGGTAGATAATTGAATCTATAGCTACAGAATTCTGCGTGAGCTTACTTCTTAAAGAATAATCTTCGCTCTCCAAGGAATAGGGGGGGGGGATAATGTAAAATAAGGGGAGTCGCATGGGAAGTAATGTATTAAAAGGATTTCTGAAAACTTTTTTAAGAAAATTTGATTAAAAGTCAGTCGAAATGTTTGTTTCCCTTTAATAATAGTGGAGCATCTTATTGAACTAAACTATTTTTATATCACTTGAAAAAATATAAAAAAAATATTCTTATCAATGATATCAATGCTATTTTTAATAATTTTTTCCTTAATTAAAATATTTTTAAATATATTTTACAATTATATTTTTCATTCTGTAACTGCGCTATTCACATGCGCGTTGTGATAACATAAAATGAATTTTCCGTGTGATATTATCCCTGATTTATGAGTAAAAGCGAATTTTGAAAATAAAGCAAATATAGACAAAGAAGTTAATACAATATTATGGTATGATGTTTGGTCAGTTAAAACATTATTTAATTTTTTTATTTAAAAAAGTGTTTATTGCATTGATGATAATAATGCGATTCTTTTATTGGCCTTTTTTTTAAATTTAAATGATGATGTTAAATACTGAAGCTCCATTAAATATATATAGTTATTAACTTGTTTAAAAGTGAGTAAAATTAATCAATTTCAGAAATTCAATCATTCAGTATTTAATATCGGAACACTGTAAAAATTTTAGTAAAATAACATAATGCTCTTTAGAAATTTTTAAAGTGATTCTTACGGGAAGAAATGCTTAAATGGTTTAATTTGCTGAAAAGGGTTAAAGAAACTTATGCATATGGTTGTAAAAACAAAATTGATTAACTTTTAACAAAGAAAACTCATAACCAATGTTTTGCTATAAATCTGTTATCAGCATTGAGATAAAATCTTTAAACTCTTCTCATGAATCAAATTGATTACTGTAAGACTTGCTACGTTACAGAATATTAACAAATATTTTGTGAGATATCCAGATTTAAATTCAACGAGAATAATGATTTTTTTTAATTTAGTAAATTCTAGGTGATTATGCTCTAATAAGAATTTGTGTAGAAGTTTTGATTATGAAGCGGTTTGCCAATATATACATTCGAAGGACAATTTTGAAATCACAACATATTGAAAATTTGAGAAAATGGGGTCAACTATATATGTGAATGTAATTTTTGCAATTTATCCGCTTATCGATCTGTATTTAGGAGCTGCCGTAAAGCACTCTTTTGCTAAATTTTGTCATAATCCCTCCTCGGAAAGTATTTCTGAGTTTAATTAAATGTACGAATATAATAAAATGTCTTCCACAGATAAGCAAAAAAGTCCCTGTTATAGTTTTTTAATATTTGTTATTTTAGATCATAATATAATTGCAATTTAAGCAGAGAAAAAGTTGGTAAAATTAGGCTGTATGGCAACATAATTTTTAAAAAAAATAAAAACATTCCAAATATATTTGTTGCATGATTTAATACATTACTATTATAAAAATGAATCAAATTGGCTATGAATAACATTGGATCTCCAATAATCCCTCAATCATCCGCCTGATGATTGCGCATGCAGATTTTCTTTTAAAACGAAATTTTATCTTCATTTTTTAACAAGCATTTTTATTAATACAAGTATTTTATTGATTTTTTAACAAGAAGTTTTATTGATTTTCAAGAAGTATTTTTATTGATTTTATTGATATTTATCATATTTATTGATTTTATTGATAGCACTTTTATTTTTTTTGAAACATCGATCCCCTATTCAAAACAACATATTAGTTTTGGTAGGAGATAATAAAACAATTCAAATAAATTTTAATATCAAAGTTATGCACTTTTATTTGTGTAGCCTTGTTCTCTCGCAATAATTTTCTAACAGTCGATATGTGATATATATGCTACACATTTAAATAAGCGAATTACGAAGACCCACCTTAGGATTAGGAAGCTCGCCGTTCTGCAAGGAGGACATGTAACATCGCAACCGGAATTGCTCACAGTGCAACCGTTCCATGTTCTCCTCATATTGACTAATCTGATTGTTGAGTTGCTCTTTGCTTTCCGCATCCGCCACAACAGTGAGCTGCAACTCAGCCATATGCTTCATCTTAAAATCCTGCAATGAAAATGTTTCGATTCAACTCAGTAAATAACGGAAGCAAATAATCCGATCAATATTAAAGATTTTAAAGGATTCGAAACTTACCGATTCTATTTCCTTTTCAAGGCGGAAAATCTCTTCCTGGAGCAAGTGAAGAGTTCCCGTCTTTCCCCGGTGTCTGGCGAAAGCAGCTGCGCATGCGCAGTGTATGCTGTTCACCCAATTCTCAAGCTCAACATGGCATGGGGCCTAAATATATGAAAAGAGAAATAACTTTAAACATAAAATGTTGAAAATAAAATTTTCATATTGAAGTTAAGAAATAATTCTTCTGATAAATTATCATCCTTGACTATTAGATAAACGAAGTTTGCAATATGCTCATATATTCCCAATTTATCATTAGTTTAAATAAAGATTCATTAATATCCAACATAAATGACAACTATTTATGTTTTTCTTTGCAAATATATGATTTCCATCTTTTACAAAAATAAATATACCTTTATATATTATACAGCTATATACAAGACATTATCTCCTACCTATTTATTTCCGCTTTTCTTTTATATATATATATTCACTCTTTTATTTACACGCATAGAAATTTGAAATAGATTTCATGAAATTTATATTTTTTTCAATTTTATTAAATAACAAGTTCTAAATAAATGCATTCCATATTAATAGTTTAAAAACGAGAGAGCTAATGTTTCGAACGGACAAGCTGGTGGCTAAAATCTGCTATTCTGTTGATTAAATAATATTGATTAATTTTTATATAACATATATAATATTGTATAGTTGTAAGATTTTTATATAATACAATTCCATTTCCAATTTTTTCTCAAGGTATAGATACAAAAAGATAGAACAATGCAAATGTTCTGTTTGTTGGTAATATTTTGAACTTCAAAAAATTGCAAATCATGGACAAACGAAACAGTCATATCAGAAACATAACAGCACGACATTTGACGAGCAACTGTAACTGCACAGTGAAGGGGTGTCCCTTTTCTTTCTATAAGATGGGCACTTAATTCAGAAATTAAACTGGAGCTTTGACTGAACTAAATCTATTAGTACCCTAACACTGATTCTACTAAATGGTTCAATATTTTAGAATGTAAAATTTACTAAAGCATATTCTGATTATTGTTTATAATTTTTTTTTTGAAATTTTAAAACTATACAAAAAAAAATGATGCTGTTGAAAATTATCAGCTACGTATTACTATGTTCAAAGTGTATGGAATTATTAAAATATTTTCCAAATATAAATTAATTATGCCATTTATCGCAGAGCAATTGAAGAGTATTATGTGGCTGAGGAGTTAAAGAAGGGTTTATCCAGTTCAAACATGTACAGAGCATGCACGTCGAGTTTAGACAGATTCAAAGCATAATGTAGTGACTAAAAGTTAAGGCATAAGTGCATCATTATGATAATATACAGATTCACAAATTCTTTCTGGTATCAAATTATATGTCAAAGCATTGTACAGTTATTAAGCAACTTATTTCTTTGCTTCTTCCTTCAGATAGAAAATTTGCGCAATAGGACCTTTCTCAAGTTCTTAAAAAGTGCAATGATTGGATAATTGGAGGAGGTGACAAAAAGAGGCTTGCAATCCGTATATACATCTTTGCATGCACGGTAGCACTAGTGCATAGTTGTACAGAGGAGATATTTCAAAGAAAACATCAAACAGGTTTTATTTGTAATTATTCTTCCATAATAATATGTTTCGAAAACTGCTTGAATGTTATGGTGTATTATATTAATAGCAATCCTAAGCTTGTTATACTTAAATAGATAATGTTTATATCATTTACAGACATTCACAAAATATTGTTTTAATTATAATCTTATTCCATAATTAATCGACTTTGGTCACCAGCTAGTTAGTCAGGACGATTGGTATGTTTATTTTCCTTTAAATCAATCAGATATTTAATAACAAAGATTTCACCGAACTGCCCATTAAAATAATGTTATTTTAATAATTCTATCATATGTTCTGTTTTTGTGTATGATCCTTCCTAATGGAGACCAATCCCATGTCGCCATCGCGGCATTAAATATGCAATGCACAGTTCATCTTTTTTCTGCAGTTCCCGTATAATGGGTTCATTTTTCTCGTCTTGTAAATTACATAGATATTAAACAGAATCCTTCTTCCTTAGCTTTCAACATTGTAAATAAATTATATAATGAACTAAATATAAATAAATTATTATTATATTACCCGGGATTAAATATATATAATGAAATAATGAAAATGGTTTAAATATCAGATCCATTGTTTGAATTTAAGCAAGAATGTATTTTTAAAAAAATTCCAAAAATTGAGTAAAAATTTTCACGAGTATTAAATTGATATAATCAAAATGATAATTTTTTGAATTTTAGGCCGATATAAAACCCATTTTTGTGCAATGATATTTTCAGAAGTTATCGGGGGAAAAAATCTAAAAATTCAGCTGAGTTTTTAACTAATTTATTCTGAATTAATATTTAAAAAAAATCATTCTAAGGAGCCTATTTCCAACTTCCAAATTTTGTAGCTGTAAAATTACCAATATTCGTTTCACAAGTGCCAACTTTTGAGAAAAAAATTACTGCAAGTGTGAATATATCTTAATCTAGTAGAATCAGTTCTGAAAGTTTTTTACCTAATTCTTATTCTGCATTTCGAGAATTATAACTATATGATAATACATTTTTCGTAATATTACAATATTTATTAATGCCAAAGTCCTAAATTAGAGATTATAAAATATCAATGACATTTTGCCTGGGCTGTTTCCAGTTTCTTTTCGATTTAGCGTCGATATTTTCCGAAAATCAAGTCTAAATATTGGTTGTGCTTTTAAGCTGGTATTTTAAAGAAATTTTTTCAATTAGTTTAATTTTTAAAAGGGATTTCAAATAAAAGAGTTTTACAAGAAGTAAATTAATAGACATATGTTTTTTATACAACGAACTACATGTACTGGACATACATTGCATAAACGCCATACTTTTATTAAGCTCGTTATTGAGTCCTAGAAAATTCAAAGATTTAATTATATATGCAGTATTAACGTATTGTCCTACGTTTAATTACTTTTGTGTGATATATATATATGTAATATATATTTAAAGAATCGGAACCAAGCATATTCATCTCTGAAAATTCCTTATTCACTTACTTATATTAATAATCTTGAAAAAGATATCAAGATTTTTATATAATAATAATGCTTCTTAAACTAACATTTTATGTACTATCAATACTTTCACTTATTCGTTATGTTTAAAATTTAGCGGAATTTTAACATAAAAGCTCATTTTTTTATTTGAATGAATCTTTCAATAGTATTTAAAGTATTATTTAAAAAGCATTGAACTTCCCAAAAATATCATAATTTAACGAAAGAAATGATACATTTATTGAAGTTAAACTAATTCCTTTATCATCTAAAGATCGATTGAATAGGATTTTTTTCTTCTTGAATATGACCTGACGTTAAGCATAAAAAAGCCTTTAAATTCTTATTTGCACTCAATTTTTTAAACCTGAAATCTAAAAGAGATCACAGCTTTCTGAAGAACCTACACAAAGTCATTAGATAAGCATTTACTAACAATTAAACTAGTGCTCTACTTTTTAATCTGATACAAATGCATTTTTATTATATAAAACATTTACATTTAACTTTAAAAAATATATTTAGATGAAAAGAATGAAATGAAATCATTCCAGAACATAACTCAAAGGAAAATTTCAAAGCGGTGGAAGAAAAATAAAATTCCGCAGCGCTCGCTCCCCAGAATCGAATGAGGTAATTCCTATTTGTAAAAGGGGAAAAGTCATTTATCCCAGAACAAATTGCCCTGTTACTGCAAGAAATGAGCGTTCCATCCCAAATTGAGCTGCATCCCCGTTGGACTTGAAAAATCAAGGGTTTTGTATGCCGGGATCAGCGCGTGTGAGAGGACTTGTTTGATCGATTGGTATGAGCTGGAGAAAACTGCGCAATATTTCGCGCAGGATTGTTGTACGTTAGAGATTACGATGAATGCAGTATATTTTCTTGAAGGTTAAGATTACTTCTTAACTGTATTCTTCTTCCAAATGTTTTACAGATAATGCCTTACCATATTTAATTTCCTATGCTCATAAAAAACATAATATCTTAGTCCTTAAATTTAAATGTTTTTGATTTTTTTTTTTATAACGAGAAGTTTAAGGAAACATATTTATTATTTAAATGATTTCATAATGTGAACAATTTTTCAGCGAAGCCCAAAATGTATTCCCATTTCAAAGCAAGGCAATGTATTACAGATAATGCCTTAGTGCATTTTAATTTCTGCGTCCACATAAAACATAATATCTTGATCCTTTGGTTCAAATATTTCTGCTTATTTTTTAAAAAGAAAATTTAAAGGAAAAATAATAATTGTTTAAATGATTTCATAATGTGAACAATTTTTCAGAAAAGCCCAAAATGTATTCTTCTACTAAAGCATGGCAATGTTTTACAGATAATGCCTTAATATATTTTAATTACTTATGCTCACAAAAAGAAATATAATTTATATTAGTGCTTAAGTTTAAATATTTCTAATTTTTTAAAAATATAAATTTACGGTAAAAATAATTATGATTTGAATGATTTTATAATGTGAACAATTTTTCAGAGAAGTCCAAAATGGGTATTCATATTTATGAAATCAAAATTCTCGGAATGAGAATTAAATCTATTCATTTTAACGCCTACAATTAAATGTGAAAGTGATCTATCCTAATTTTATGAATTGTAGTAAAAGCATTTTCCTGTTTAATTTGTAGTAAAAGCATGGACCATAATTAATTTTAAATAAAAAAAATCGACAGAAAACTCAGTTTCAAAAATTTGTAAGTCATAATTTTAAAGATACCGAAGATGTAACTTATTAGAAATTTCAATAAGGAACAAAATATTGTTTTAGATGTTGTTGTAAAGTTGTTTACTATTTTAGCTAAATATATTCATATGTTAGATTTTATTTCATGTATTATTGATGAAATTTTACAAAAAAAAGAGAGAAGAAGAACTGTTTTTTTTTTCAAGTATTACATAGAGGGATAAATATAAACAAGAATTTAAAAAGGTATTTTGGTCAGTGTAGAATGAATTTATATAGGTATAACTTAAAAATTTGGAATTTTATATAAATAGAAATTTTAAAAAATTAATAGGAATTTTAAAAAAGATAAAATCTATGACCTTAATTCTAATTTCATTTTTACATGAATATAGATGTTTTGGTTGATTCTTTTAGCAAGATTTAACTTTTTTCTAAATTGTATAATCATTAAATTATTTATTGGAAATAGAAAAATTTAAATAAATTTTTTAGGATCATTTCATTTTCTTAAAAATATGCACTTTGTTTCTACAATAAGCTTTACTTTTATTTCAGCATTGATGCTTTTTATATAATATTCCAATTTTTTCTTTTCGAAGAATATTAATATTTATGAGCTTTCAGATTTAAATTTAGAAGTAATTGTTCGCATACCAGTTATGTTTTAGGTTTTCACGAATTACACTTGAAATAAAATTAACTTCGTATCATTTATAATTACCTAATTGTGCAATACTTGATTATTTTCTTTTTCAATATTTGTGGACAACTATGAAAATTATAACTTTATTTTAAGAAGCATTTAAAATATATTGATCTTAACAGAAATTTAGAATAAGAAACATTTATATGAAATAGAAATTCGTCTAACTTTAAATATTTTAAGGGTAAATTATTGGAAGCAAAAGTTTTGAATGAAAAAAATAAGTACTTCAGTTTAAAATTTCAAGTGATTATAAACTCGGGTGAATGGAGTTTCATCAGTTATATAAGTTGGTAGTAGGCTTTCAGTTCTACTGTCTATAAAGTGCAAATAAAATTGCTCTCTTATTTAACATCCCCCAACAACAAACAAGTTACAATACATCATGAGAAAATGATTCAAAATGTGAAAAAGTCTTTTAATTTAATTTATTTCTTTTTCATCACGCCTAACTTAATTTTCAAATTAGTGAATTTAAAATTGAGCTGTGTTCCTTGATTTTTCTGAAGGAAAAAAAAATGCAATTGAATTCTAAATAAATAGAAAAAAAGTACTAGATATATAAAAGTATAACGAAAAATATTGTTTTATAATGTTGCATATACATAATATTTATTATATCTAAATAGACAGATAGCAAAATAGGTATAAATATTCAAGAAAAGTAACTTTACGACTTAATATTAAAAAAAATTGTGTTGCAGTTCTTTGTAATTTTTAAATACTAATTTTTATTAATGATCATTTTCCAATATCTTTATATGACGGATACAATTAAAACAGATACATTAACTTGATTCACTTTATAATAGAATATCTAACATCATTGAAGCATTTTCTGTAAAAAATTATGACATTTGGTCTTAGCATTTATAATATGTTGCCCAAAACTCTGTGATCTTTTAATTTAATTATGTTTCGAAAACAACATTTTTGCTTTGAAACTTAATGTTCTATCTTATTATATGTTTAGTTTTCTACATACATTATTAAAATGTAGCATACATTTCAAAGAAAATCTTCTAAACTTAAGTTGAATAATAAGTCATGTAAACTTTCTATTAACTATCGGTTTTTTTAAAAATTATTTTAAAAATTATAATTAATTCTCAAAGTTATAAAGAAAATTGATTAGCATTTTTTAAAGTGTAAAATTACTTATATTAAATTAATAAAATAGGAAATTTGGAACTCATAAGTTTAAAAATAAAAACAAATCTTAGAACAGAATAATTATTATTTTGAGTTTTCTCTTGTTTCTTATATAGCTATATCTTTTTGTTGATGATAAGGCACGGTGGTTTGCTGAAAGGTCACATTAACAAGAAGCACAAACAACACTTTTTATAAGATAAGATATTTTGCACAGTAAACTATTTAAATAAACTACATATCTTTTCAAATTCAACTTAACTGTCTATAAACGGCTTTTTATTAGTTCAAATGACCAATAATTTGATAAAATGATTAATAGTTAGTTAAAGTAATTAATAATGAAAATTTTGAACTGCAGGTATCTAAGATAATTTGTTTCTTATTCATTAAAACTAATAAAATAAAAAATAAACAAAAATTTAAGAAAAAATTAAAAAAATCATCACTAGCTTATGTTCAAAAGACTTAAGTGATTAGGAAGATAAGAGAAGATAATAAGCTATTCAGAAACTTATTTAACTAGCATTAATTTTTGAAATGACTTCTAAAATTATTGCGGCATGTTAACATGTTTTGTGATCACAGAGCTTCAACAACTTTGATACATTCAGGGAACACTATGAGCTACTTGATATTTGTAGCACCAAACTTTCATAGATGAGAATTCTTGAATCGTATTATTCGAATTTTCAATGACTTTATCTGATTCCATTTGATTTCTAATTATGAGGCTTCTGCGCAGAATAAGTTTATCACAAAAACTCAGTTTTTTTTTTCTATTTTATGTTTATTTCTTCGAATTTTTTACATTAATTCTTTTATTTAATAACTATGAATAATTCATCTGAAATACTTTTCGTATTATTTGTTGCAATAGAACGCTCTCCACAGCATTTAAGTTCGTGCAATTTAATTTGAACAACTCAATTATTTAAATCTTACAAACCAAAACTGGCAAAACATATAATTGTGTCAAGAATATGCGTAATACAAATTAAAAAAAAGATTTATGAATGAAATTTTTAAAATGGCAACAAGAACTTACTTGAAACAAGTAAGCATCCCCAAACGCCGTGCTGAGGCAAAAAATATAATCCCTTTTTGGATGTTCTGGTATTGGTTGCATGATCGCACCATCTACTATGATCAGATGCTTTGGAGCTGTGTCGATAGCCCGGTTGTCTCTGTTGTCGCAAGGATAGAAAAGCAGCGTTGTTCCTTTTAAGCAGACCCAATAGCCTTTCCAACCTCGTTTCCGAGCTAACTCGACCTGTTGCTTCTTTCGTAAGAGCCACTTCTTGACACTTAGAAATCTATATTGAATAAAAACAAATAGCAGAATTCGAAATAATTTCCCATATTCTAGATTGTTTACAGTTAAAATATGTTTTTGAGTTTTTTTTTTCTTTTGTCGCGTAAATGTAATTTGTGTTAAATGGGAGAAAATGTATTACTATATACATAATTCTGCATTATACGATATATTGAAGACTTTTTTTACTGTGAAAAATCTTTAAAATGATTTATTTATATGAGATTTATATGAGATTATTTATATGAAATCCATCTGGTACATACAAAGAAATCTTCAATAGAAATGATAACTCAGGTGGTAGGTGCTTAAGTAAATTAACAAAATGTATGGATTTTATTGAAAAAAATAAGATTTCAAAACATTTACTTTCAGCCCAAAAATTGATAATTAGATGAATCTTTCAGAAATGATTTAATAGACTAGATAGAATAATTTAATTTAACAGAAACAACATCCCGATTTGATAAATCGCCATCTTTTGTAGATGGTGTGAAAACAAATAAATATTTCATCTGGAAGGATTATGCAATATGTTGTTTTTAATATATGATGTTATTGTATGATTAGACCATTCTTTAGATATTCAGGTAAACATTTTTTCTGTGATTAATTAGTTCATTATTACTCACGTTACCTTAATGAATTCATCGTAACTATCTAGATAATTTAGCAATTATATATTAAATTTATTTGCAATAATTTTATTCTAACAACTTGATATTTTTTGTGGTTATTGAAATCTTACGCAAAAAAATTTAAGTTATTTCGCATTTAAGAGAATTAACAATATTTAAATAATGAGATCTCTAAAAATATTTAAACTGATTTTTTTATCAAAATTTATTTATCGCATTCCATGAGTAATCTAATGTCTAAGATGATCAAATTATTTCATATTGTATTTTATCTGTTATTTTTTGTTTCTTAACAAGAAAGCTAAAATATGTATGCAATAATTCAATAATAATTTGCTTCCAAATTTTTATGTATGCTCATAAGCAACATTTCAGAAATTCTCTATAAATTATTCAAACTCATTCCATATTGGTTTCAAGGATATTTATTGGAAAATATTTGTTTTAAATTAAAATATCTTATGATTTAATCCATTCTTAATTGTGCATGTTAAATCCGCAAATCCGCATCTGCATGTTAAATCCGTTATGCCAGACGTCCTCCCGCTGGTGTGGAGTGGTGTGGAGAGGGGGGTGCCAGCTCAGGTGTCGTCCTCGTCATCTGACCGCGGTTCAAAATTACGAGGTCCGTTCCAAAATAGCTCTAATGTTGCTTTACAACGGGACGTTAATGTAACTAAACTAAACTAAACTTGCAAAAACAATATATATTGTTGAAAAAGGTTTCTTAAAAAGTTACAATGAACTCGCAGAACAGCCACCTACCCTGCTTTCCTGACGGCCCCTGTGCAGTTGAATGAGGCAGCAGCTGACCCCGATCGAGCTCTGTAGGGAGAGTTTCTGGCTTCTCCATCTTCTTCCTCGCTCAAAGCAGTGGTCAGGGAAAGCCTGTCATCGTCCGAGATCTAAAAAAAGATTCTTTTATTAAACATATTGTACCGAAAGATGCATGCTAACAATTTATTTCACGCCCAAACTTCTTTAATCCATGAAAAGATTTTCATGTTGTTTTTCTGACCACTACAAGTGGAAATTCGCTTCTTAGGAACGTTAAATAATACAACAATTTGCAAGAAGATGTTAAAAAAAAAAAATTCAAATGAATAGGTACTCAAATCAAATGAAAGAAATTTACATTCGTAATTAGTAAATAAAATCTTATCCTTTAAAATAAGTATAAACATATGATAAATAATTGTCAATATAAACACAAAAATCTTTTTATCTGATCCAATATCAAGTAATTTGAATCTATTCTGCTAGGTAACAGATTCGAAATGGAATATTCTGAATTAATCATAAAGTAAGAAACTTTCTTTTTTCCCTTATTCCAAACATAACACCCCTCGATACACAGTTTCTTAGGTTATAAGGTTGGTGTATAAGTAAAGGTATTTGGTCTCCCATGTACATAAATAGAGAAAATCAAATGAAAGAATTTTACATTCCTTATTATAAAAATAAAATTTTATCCTTCAAAGTAAGTATAAACGAATGATAAATAATTGTTAATATAAACACAGAAATCTCTATTATCTGATCCAGAATCAGGTGATTAGAAACATTTCTGTTAGGTGAAAGATTTACTAAGGCATCTCAAATGGAATATTCTCAATTAATTATAAAATAGGAAACTTTCTCATTTTTTCTTATTCTATTCAAAACCCCCTCTACACACAGTTTCTTTGGTTATAATGTTGATATCTTATAAGTAAGTAAGGTATAAGGTAAATAAAGGTATTTGGTCTAGTATACACATAAATGGAGAAAAAAATTGAAGGTATATTAATGCAATAGAATCTGGTTAATTCGAGTGTTTTTAATTCAAATTCTTCAATCTTCCACTCAGGTTTTTTAATTTTTATCAAAATAATTTTAAAATATCTTCTGAGAATTTTTATTCATTTTACTAATTTGAAATTAAAATTAAAAACAGTTATAAATTATTTCTATTCCTGAATTGTTACCATTAGTCAAATTCCTTCATACTTTGTGTTTCAGTAATAGTAAGCGAATGATATTTAATGCTTTCATTTCTAAAGAACTTTATTGGAATACGAAGTATTTAATATAAAACACTAATATTAAAAAAATGTATTCGTTAGATGATGATTCTAACGAATTTATACTTTTCTGGTTTCTTTTGCATTTCTCTTGTACGATTGTTATAGACATGCAATAACTGTTAAAAGTACAACGTTACAATATTGAATACTACAGCATCGCATTAGATAATTTGCTTATAGAAGATGCTTCCCTTTGCGTGTTTACTAACATTATTTACCTTACTGAAATAATTTTTATATTTTAAGAATTATTAACTTTTTTATTATGTTTATTAAAATAACTTACTGCTAATTTATTAATAGTGTATCATTAATTAAAGCTATTATATAATAATAATTAATCTTTGGTCCTATTTTTTATTATAAATTGTTATTTCATTTGATGTACTCATTATTAGGACCAATATTTTTCAATCAGATTTTCGGATAAACCAGATATTTATTTTACTCCTTTAAGCTTCAAATTATTCAAATTTCATCCTACTAATGAATAAAACAACAAGAAAGATTTCAGAAAAAATACTTAAAAGGATTGAAAAGATTTTACATTGCATAAAATTCAACTGAAAGATTGAGTTCTGAATGTTAAGTGATGGAGATTACCCATTCTTAATAGATAAAGTGTTTTTAAAGAATGTCAAGTTTCTTTCCAATAAAAGAATATCAGAAATAAAAAATATCTTATCAATTCTTTTATACTATCAGCATATTAATATTTTGTGGAGGTGGCTTGGAAGTTTTATATTGTAGAACAAAAATCGAAGAAAAAATATTTTACTCCGATTTACATTATATCTGGGAAATTTCCCCCCCTCGATACAATATCATTAAAAATATTAAATTTGTCCACTTAATTTTATATTTTCTTTGTATTTCCTGTATAAATGTATATTAATATTTCATTAAATAACACATTTGATTTTAAAGTAAGTATGAAACATTTCTCATTTTTTTTATTTGTTATTGAGTACAATGATCTTGAAAGTTTATTGATGCATTTGTTAGTGTTTCTGCAGGACATTAAAAAAAGGTTGGTGATAAAAGTTGCGAATATTTATGATAATTACATTCTGAAACAAAGGGATAACTTTAACTGAAAAAGGAGTTTTCTGATGTACTTTAACTTTAGTACTTATTTTTCTGATAGTGCCTTAAAACTTTGATAGCAATTTTTTTAAATACAGAAATGCATAAATAATTATTCATGAAATTGAAAATTTTATTAAAAATTATCTTTGGCTTAGCAAGAAGAATAAAGTTTTATTATATTACAAATTCATTTTACTTTTTCAAAATAACTTATTACTTCTTTTATCCATTTATTGGTTATATCCATAAATTTTTCTCCAATGTTTAGATAATTATTTTGTGCTAACATAATTGTATCTTGAAGAGGATGATGAGTTAATATAAAAACAACAAAAACAAAAATATTTATTCAAACTAAATGAACATTGGAGAACGTTTTGGGGGAGACATGGGAATTTATTCAATTTCTATTTTATTCCATTTGCACATCATTTTATATTAATGATGTGTAAAATAAGAACTAAATCTTGCAAAAATTCTTTTTAAAATTAAACTGTTGTATCCCTTTTTCACTCATTTCATTACTGATTGATGCGATTGGTTCTGAAATCTAAAGCAGCAAAATACTAAAATTCATAAAAGAGATAGTTTTGCTTATATTAAGGAGCCTTCTAAGAATATTTATATTTGAAGTACTTTTTTGATACAGAAATAAAGCAAAATTGAGCAAGATGATGCTTTTTGATAGTGTTTATAGGTCAATGGATGAATAAATTTAAAAGGTCATTTAAATTTATTTATTGACTGTGGCTTTAATAGTCACTATTTTTTCAGAGATTTCTTAATATAATTTTTTAATAAAAATATTAAGTACAATATCGTAAACAAGCTTATAATCAAGAGGAGTATCCACCCAATTTGAAGTTGTGACATCAAAATCTAAAAACATTTTTTTTTTTTTTGTCTTTAACATTACCTTAGTAGAAAGCTTATAACTTGTTTGTTCAGTTTCAAAATCTTGTTACTCTCAAGCTTGCAAAGCATTGAAATCTGAATTAACTAATATAAAAAGTGACACTCCTGGTAATTGAATGTATACTGAAGTAGGTAATTGCTATTAGTACTCGTGATTAAATTATTTTCTGGAATAACATATTTTTGATAGGTTTCATACATTTAAATATTTTACAATAAATAAACTACGTGTAATTAAGCTATTAATTTATATAACGAGCTAATAATCCAATTCAATCTTCTGGTAATAAATTTGAAATATGGTAATCAGTATTTGTACGTATCAATATGTTTTATCATCTTAACAGTCAGTAATTTATCAGCAATGTATTTTATCATAAACTGTCAGTAATTTAACAACATTTAAATTACTAAAAAGATGATTTAAGGTTGTTTCAAGTTAGCAGATGCTCTAAAGACTAAATGTTAAGTCTTAAAATCCTTTTTGTTCTTCAGATTAAATGTTTTAATATTAGTCTAAAAGTGTTTTAGTAAAATGTTAATTCTAAAAATTTTTTAATAAAGTTCGCAAAGTTTTAATATTACTATACAGACATTTAAAATTTAATAAATCATTTATCCAAAATGTTGGTATCGATTTATATTTGGCGTTAACTACGTATTCATAGATGTTTCTAATGAAAAATATTTTCTATTTTATTCTTATTTTAATCAACTCGTCGAAATACAAAAATAATAATAATAATAATATTTACTTTTAGACTGTAAAAAAAGTAGAAACATTTTTTTTTTAAATCTTAAACTTTTTTATGAATGTATAAAATAAAGAACTAAAAATTTAAAAATATTTGAAGTAAGCGAAAAATAGCTTTACCAACACAACTTTTTAAAATTGTTGACATTTCGAAATTTCCTGATTGTACGGTCTTTTATAAATACAATGATATTATTTCTGTATCTAATTACTGAATAAATAAATATTTAAGAATCCGAAAAGGGATCGCGTGCATTTTATTGTAAGATATTTAAGTTACTTTTTATTTTTTAGAGCCATTAATTCTATTAAACTAAATAAGTTGTAATATGCTTCGTAATGTATAGAACAATGCGTTATTGTAAATCAAACTAGTATCAGCAATAAAATTAATATATAGCTGCAAAATAGCAATTTTTTAAATCATGTAGCTATAACATAGAAAAATTGTGAGACACGCGAAAACTTTTTTAGTATAAATTTTATTTAAAAGTAAAAGAAGTGATTAATTTCTTTTATGTTTTTGAGGATGAACAGTCAAATATATTAATGAAAACATAATGGGTTGTTATTACTTTATCTGTAGTGCAGCGGTAATTTTTTATACCAGTCTTTAATATGAAAAATTGTTCTTGTATTACAGATTTTGTATAAATTAATTATTTAATCTATATAAAATCAATAAAATATTACTCTATTTCATTTTGAGAAAACAGAATTAATAATTTCAAAAATTAAATGAGATTAGAATCTCTAGTATGGGACACAGAAAATTTTAAGTGTGATATTTGACTATCTATGTATTATATATAAAATTTACTCCTAATTATAGTAGTAACACGTATAAATTTATTATTTATGCAACGTATGGATGTATAAATGAAGTGACTAAAACAAAGAAAAATGTAGCTGTAAAATAGGTTTAAAATATTTTGAAAATTTATTAATATTACGAAAAAAATATATGGAAATAAAAATGTTATTGAAAGGTTATTTTTTTAAATTTTAAAGTGGTTAAAATGTTTTGCATGTAGTGATATATTTCGAAATTACTGAGAAAAAAAAACATTAGAACGTCGATTAATTTTTAATTAAATATTTAATTACAATTTTGAAAAACTTTTCTTATTGAGCAGTTAAAAAAATTACTTTGTTATTAGTTAAAATAAGTTACTTCGTTGAAAGAACTAAAGAGCCCTGTTACCTATTTAAGTTTTCCATTACAATGTGCTACATTTTTAAAAATTTCCATTGCATGCTTTTAAAAATGTATTGTTTTTACGAAACGGAAGAAAAACATATTCTACGTTAAGAGCAGACCTTGGATTCTATTCTCTTCAGAATCTCCGTTTCAAGATCAACGGCCGCCAGACAAAATCGATCGGGAGGCTTTTACTGTAATTACTATCCTCATCGATACGGAGGATCGGATAGAATCTTTTGTAAAAGAGCTACATTGTTTGAAACTAGTATGCTTTGTTTTCAAAACTCCCGCGTAGTTTATTGAAATAAAAGTAATGGTTTAAAGAATTTTTTTTAATGAATGAAATATTTTGACTGTTATTCAAAGTACTTCGTAATAATTTATATTAAGAGCTCATTGTAACAAACGATTTTTTTTTTACATTTGTTATTTAATTTAAAAAAAACTTTTGAATTACCTTATATTTAAAAAATAAAACGATATATTTCTTAGTAGAAAAGAGAATAAAAGGTGTAAGAAATATTTTATGCAAATATTTTTTTATTAAAATGACTGAGGTAAACTACGTTTTTATGCAATTTTTTTCATCAATGTATGATATAATAAATTTATAAAATGATACTTACGAAAAAAATTCTTGAATACAATAATTCTTTGTTGGAAGCGTTAAAGCACCTTTCGTTATTAGGTTTGAAAAAAATTAGGAAATTTGTATAAAAAGATTTAATGTTTGATTGGTGAAGGTATTTTTATTTTTCCTATCGGAATTGTTTTTTTAAGATTTTTAATAACATTTTTCGATATTAAAATTGTATAAAATTTAAGATTTTAATATTTTGAATTATGTTTAGTTTTATAATTAAATAATTCAGTTTTATACAACTTTAAATGTTTGGAAATTGCTGATAAAAACTAAAATATTTAATGGAAATCTCCAGGATAGTAATTATCACAATTCTGAAATTAAGTTTCTCGAAATTTCAGATTTATAAAATGTCTTTGATTTCTAATAAATTGGAAGAATAGTGCACTTTATCCCTAAGTTGCCGAAATGTTTATTTAAAAATGCAAATTAAAGAGAAAAAAAAATCTATTTAAAATGGATTAAACTAGTAGTAATTAAACAAATTTTTTTGTTATGTATCTCAAATATTTTATGAAGTAAATATCAGTCATTTCAAAATTAAAAAATGCAAAAAAAAAAAAAAATGACTACTGAAATATGGAAAAACTAATCAATTAAGGTTGTTATTGCTCATCTCCTGTTTATTTCTTTTGAATTTTGCAACTTTAATTATTCTAATCTTTTTTAACAAAGTAATATCAGCTATTATTTAAAATTTTTAAAAAAAAGGGGGGGGGGAATTAGCTTCCAAAAAAGAAACGGAAATGAGAAACTACTACAAAGATATAAATAAAAAAGAATTATATTTATATTCATTAAAATATTTTTTTTCTTCATATATGAAATTAAAGTGAGTGGATTTTTCTTCTCATATACTATTTGAAACTATGAATATATTTTATAAGTGGTAAGTTCTTGGTTTATTTATAAAATTTATTCGAAGATAATTTTAGCTTTATGAATCATTTATAATTTAAATTACATATGGGTGATAAATTAAACAGTACAATTATTACTAAGATTTTTTTTCGATTTAAAAGCAAAACCCTTTTGCTGGACTGATTTAAAAATCTAATTATTTTAAAATTTCAAGTGCAGAATTCATTTCTTGAAATAAATAAAATAAGATATTTTACAACTAAATTATTTGAAATTATATTGTATCGAGAAATATAAAGCCGCTGAAATTCAAAAATATGTTAAATCAACAAGTGCTTATTATATGAGAGGTGGTTTGGCGCTCAACCTTTCAACCGAGGAAATAAGAAAAAGGGAAAAGGGCGCAAAATCGAAAGTTCCCTTCGATGAGTAAAATTCCACCCGATACAAAATAACACGCACCAAATGGATGAAAAGGGAAGGAACTTGCCCTGGGCGCAGACGACGATCGGTTCCTCAGTATTCCTTTCTGATTCCACCCCATGGTAGTAGTTGTAAACTTACTCTTTACCCTTCATTCATAACAGCTACCTTACGCAGATGGAAATTTAACGAATATGCACAGAGATCCCGCTGTCTTCTGTTGGCAGGTAACAAGATGCTGTGCTACTGCTGCTGGTGGTGATGATGATGATCGGATCGCCCACGTGCGCGCACCCTTCTCTGCGCATCCCCACCGTCCGTAATGACGTCATCGAGAATGAAGTTTACGTCATTGAATGAATCGAACTCGGTTTCTTCGCATTTGAATAGGAGTGTTCCCATGGAGACGTGTACCCCAGAGGTAGCAGAGGGGAGTGGGGGATTTAGAGTAGTTTATAACTACGGGATGAAAAATTTTAACTAGAGTTTTTTGAGAGTTATCCACACACACGTATCTCAAATTACGTCAGAGGAGAAATGGCTAATACATAATAACGTTCATTGGAAAATTGAATTCAACTAAAATACAAATGAAGAAGTTGGTTTTTATGAATACGTAATACCTGATTCATAAAATTTAGTACGTCATAGAGAAAACATAATCCCCTTTAAAAATCAAACATAAAGAAAAAAAAAGAGATAATAAATTCTTTTTTTTCTTTAAAAATATTGAATTGAAGCTCTACAGTTTCATATTTTGACATTTTTTTTCTAAATAATTCTCGCAAAAGATTTTTAGTAAAATTTAAATCACTAGAAAAGAATGAATAGGAATTAAGAAGTGTGAAAAAATTTTCAAAAATTATACTTCAACTTTTGGAAATTTTTTGAAATTTAAGCCTTTTATAAGCTGAATAAAATTAAACAAAAATGAAACAATTATTCAAACATTCAGATATTCAAAAAGTGAAACTGAAAAGCTCTAATTTCTATTAAACATTAAACTATTTACAAATATTTTTTATTATCTATGAACAAAAGTTTTATTCCCACAATTACAATATCTAACCTCAAAATCAAGAAATTTTCTCCAATTCATATTTTTCACGAAAAAAAACAAACAATATTTGATGATTAATGAAATTTTATTTTTATTAACTTTTAATCTTCAGGAAAATTTTATCATTTTAATGGTAGAAGATAATAGATATACTTGAGTTTGGAAAAATATATATTTTTTAATTAATCAATCAAATCAAATTTTTTTGGGTGATTACAGCCGGAACTAACATTAATATGTGTCTTAAAATTATTTTTAATTTTGACTGGCATAAATTGCATATAAAAATTAGATTCATTTTATGGAAAAATATGTCTTTTAATTTCCATCTCAAATATTATAATTCCGTTTATCTTCAATCGAATATTTGCTTAGAGTTGGGAAGCATTTAGTCAGTGAAACGCGTTTCACTACTTGTATTTTGAATTGGAAATGAAAAAGAATTTTTAGACTTTCATTCCGACTGTACATCCCATCTTAAAAGACATGGAGACATTTTCAAGCTTATGTAGAATCATTACGAAACTCAAAAAATTTAAAAGGAAAAAAAGAATTTCATTATTTTTAAGAATAAAATCCAAAGTAGGTATAATAAACTATATTTTCGATATCTGAAATAAAATGTATAAATAGCAATTTTCTTGAGGACGATAATATAAAATACACTATTTAAGTAGTTTTACAACGAAAACAATTTTGTAGATGATGTGGTTGCCAAGAATCTTTTTTTTTTTAAAGAAAAAAGTTAGGCACATAAAATTTATATCGTGTTATGTATATTGCAACAGAGATGAAGGAATCTCCTTGTACTGTATATGTTTTCCCTATCTTTCAGAATAAAGCCAGAAAAGAAATTCCTTGCTTACTAAAGCTCTTTATATAACAGTTAAATAAAAATTTAAAAGAAATAGGTAATAGGTCAAATAGATTATCCATAAGCAATAGGTCAAAGAAAATTTTTCTATCCAGGTTACCTTTATGTAAAACTGCTCTTTCTTTTTATAACACAAGTTATGAATTTTCATTTTAAAATTTGTTAAAGGGCTATAAACAACTATAAGTAAGATTTTTTGTTTTTATTATTATTGTTCCTTTATTAAAGTATATGAATAGAAAACACTCTGGTTGAATTCTCTGAATCTAGAAAAAAATATGCTTACTCTTTTATAAAACATATGGTGACATTTCCAAACCACATAAGACAGAATAAAGGGGAGATGAATTTATTCTTCGGTAGCTAATACGTTTGAAAAATACTAGAGATGTATTTTAATAATGAAATTAATTTATACATCATCATGTTTTTGTTTATATTTTCGTTTGCGCCTTGCATGCAATTTAATTAAATATATATATATGCTTTTCATATTGTTATGAAATGTGCGAATAAAGTCAGGAGATTTAAAAAACACGAAAAAATAGCGATAAATGTTTTATTCCATATTGAGAAAACTTGCATTATTTATAACATTGTGCTATTATTCTTCGTTTTTCAAAAAAAAAAAAAAAAAAAAAAAAAAAAAACTCTTTAAACAGAAAATGTGACCTCGCATATCATAACTAAATGTTAATGGCAATTCTGATACGCACTTTTAGAAATCGAATTGCTACAGAAACAGCAATAAACAATATTTCCCATTTTTAGAAGATTATTTTCATAATGAAAAGAATATTATTAAATAATATTTTTATTTATATTTCATAAATCGCCGAGTATATTTAAAATATTTCATATAATGAAAAATCGAGAAAGCAAAATACAGTAAGAATTATTTAAACTTCCAACTTTACTTCTCATAATATTTATCATGTCATTGTATTTTAATTCTTTAGGTGATAGCATTTTAAACTTCTAACAGGAGGAGTTTAATTTCGTTGATGGGTTTTGATAACTGCATTATCACAGCTCAAAACTGAATGCTGATTTACTAAGGTTACACTTGAAAACAATATACTTCAAGCATACCATTCATGATATTCTTACAATTATAAAATATCTATACTAATAATAAAGATGAAGGTGTGTGTGTGTAGAGGGGGCGCTTTTAGGGCCGAACCGTTTGACCTACAGTTTCCAAATTTGGCACATGTATACCTGGAAGGGTGAAAATGCTCATCTTTGAGTGATTGTTTTTAAATTTTCAGTTAATTAAAAATTAAACTGAATTTTGTTGTTTTTCCGCGAAAACGTCCACAAATATTATTAAACAAAAATAAATTTCGCCTCTTTTTAAAATATAAAAAAATTGTTTTTAAAGGCCTCAATTTAATAACTACGGAAATTTATACTGAATTTTGAAATAAAAAACATTTTTTTGGCTAATTTTTAATTATAGATTAGATTGTTGCTCTGAAATTTAAATATTTTCATCATTTGATCACCTATCTGATCGCGTGATTTTCTCCCTTTGTTGAAAGCTAAAGAAGAATGATTCTATTTATTTTTTCTATCTATACAGTTTCTAAGACAAATAAAAAAAATGAAGATATAATGTCTTAATATTTAGATGAATCGGATATTTATATTTTTAATAAGTCCATGATGTTATGGGATAATCTCCATTAAAAAAGTTCATATACACAAAAAGAACTTTAATATGACGCTTGATGTCAGACAATTTGATAGAATCATGGATGTGAACTAAATCTAAATGATGTATCTGAAAATTTTAACCAGTGTTTCTGGCATTTCAGCTGATCGCCTGAGACGACTAGTTCTATAAGTCTTTGATTAACGAATTAATAAAAGAAGGATCATAGTTTACTGTTAATTGTATTTTAGGTCCATTTCATATTAAAATATTTTTTCAATAAAATTTTGTTCACGAACTACTTGCTTTACCACTCATTTTATTGAAGAAGCTAATAAAACTTGAATTATAAACAAGTGACTTTCGATATCATTTAACTCCCTATGCATTTCCCAAGGTTTTTTATTTATTTATTTATTTTGCTAATATTTGATTTTGCTAAAAATAATTTTTGTCTTCCGACGTACGAAATCTACAGGGTTTTTTTTCTATATTAAAATCTAACAGTTGTTAAAAATACGCATCAAAAGTCATGGAAACAACAGTTTATTCTCTGAGAATATAGAAGATTTTTTTAAAGAAAAATTTCCACATCAGAATATTTATTTTCTGAAATTATTAAAGCCTTCTTTTATTTAATTCTTGATAATAGACAGAAGGACTTTCGATATCATTTTAACTCCCTATGCATTTTCCAAGTTTTTTTTTTCATTCTTAGCTCTAAAGTGGAGAATCCATTTTTGTATTCAAGTTTTTTTTAAACTTCACAGATAAAGCATTCTTAAGGTTTCCGCTATTTCATTAAATTCAAAAGAAAGTAAGTCTATTCATTTTAAAAGTAAATATATCAGTTCTTAAAACTTTTCGATGAAAATAATTAAGATATTGAAATGAAATATAAGTCAAGAACTTAATATGTGCCTTTACATAATTGTTTGTTTATTTTTAAATTGTTGTTAATTAAATATTATAAACGATTTCACGTTCCTTTACAATGGGAAAAATTGATAGATTTCTTTATTTTAGCCTGAATGTTTTTAAAGCTGAATTGAAAAATTTACGAATTAAAATCAATCGAATTCCATACCAAATAAGATTTATAAAACTTACTGTTTTATAGATGTTATGCATTTATCGGAAATTTTAAAAGAAGTCTAAGTTAAAGAAATTGAAAGGATATGTTTTTTCACATTTATGTTTCGATTAAATATACGCACAAAAAACAAAATTGAAATTTTTTTCGTTGATGTTGCTTTAGACGATGCTGTTCTTGAAATCCAGCAGATTTAAAAATATTTTAGAAACTATGTAGCCAGAAATTTTGTAAGGAGAAAAAGCAAAAGGATGACAGTTGAGAAATTTATTTAATTTTTAATATCGAGAATATAAAAAGCACCTAAGATATTCAATATATATTTAACTGATTTAATGAAAAAACACCAGGCCTTATTATCAAGGTTTTTTTAAATATTTGTTTAAAAGAAACTTACAAGATCTATATGTAATTGTAAAACTCGAGAATTGAAATAAGAAATACAATTTTACTCTAAAGGAATTAAATCCTTTATTCATCTGAACCAAATATGCATATACTCGAACACTATTTTGAAGTCTTATCGTCTTTCTTCTTTCAGTTACATAAGGTATAAATCTTTAGTATCTCAACTCAAGATGCAAAACTCTGCAATTATAATTTCATACGATATTTATATAGGGTTCAGTAGGAATGAATTAATTACTATAATAATGTAATATAATTAAACGGCAACTTATAAAATAATCACAGCAAAGATAGCATTTCTATTTACACATGGCGCATTAATCTGCTTGTCAGAAGCAATTAAAATGAGTTCAGTGTAAATACTTTCAGTCATTTTAATAGCTTGATATAATCAGTTATGAAGTTAAAGAAACTACGTTTTGATATTTAGAATACTGAATAACTTATTAATTCAATAAAAGAAATAAGAATTAACCCTATTTCATAATGCGACTGTGATTTATCGGTAAATATTTTTCACCAATATTTCACTGTATGAAAATATTAGAAACAGATTATTGTGAATTAAATCAATTTAATCAAAAAATACAAATTATTAATTTGATTCAAAAAAATAATTTTCAGGACATTTTCTAAAGAATGCTTCAAAATTTTTGCAATGAAACTTTAAATACTTGTATGTGATTTCTGAAAATATCAAAAACTTAATAGGTTTTTCTTTACGTTTAACCTAGCTAATTAATAATTTAAACTCATTTTTATCACAATGAATTTCATAATTGAAATAAATTTTGCAATCATAAATAATCGAAAATCAGCTGAATTTTGATCTAGTTACTAATCAGAATGCTACGCACTGCGTTTCAAATCTTTTAAGTGCTTGGTTAGAATAGCGGCAAAGAAGTTTGGAATCCTTTTGATTTTAACATCTATAACAAATTCTATTATTTCTGTTATTTGTCATTTATATTAGCATAACCAATAAATGTTGAATAAAAATTTTGTATCGTTATTAATAACAACAAACACTGAAATCATAAGTATTCATACTTCGCTAGAGTTAAAAGATTAGATTTATTTTTATGAATTTTATACTTTTGAATCATTGATCATGAATTATAATGCAAATTATTGCCTGCTTTTCTGTGTGTAATATTTTCGATGGGATAAGTACATACACTTAGTCTGAGATGCCTCAACATTCATAATTGCATTTCTATTTTCATATTTTTCTAGAATTCGAATTTTGTTACCTAATCTGAAGTTTTCAAAATATATTCTATCTGAAAACCGTTGGGTTGTGATAAAATTCTTTGTGTGTTTAAAAGAGTTTTCTAATAACAATTGATAAAAATTTATAGGCGGACAAGCACTGATATTCCAGAATCTTTATTTAAATAATAAATAAATATTTATCGCCTATTTAGAACGGCTAGTTTTAGAGCTTATATACAGCGCATTTACTTTAATCGTGGTCCAATTGAAAATTTCTAAATTAGTAGAGTTAAATCAATATTTGCAATTGAAAAAAGGCCTTAAATGATGAATATGAGTATTGTAGGTTGTTTGACTCTATAAAAGATACTTCTAAAAAATACGAAAATCTAAGTTTTCCAAATGTATTCTTCGGTATTATTGATCATATTTAGTAAAATATCTTTTATACGTTAACATTTGAGGAAAAAAAAAGTTCGATTACTCTGTGATAAAAACTAAACGAACTATGAAGCTTAGAATTTCAAAATTTTAGACGACTTCACCCCATTTCAACGATTATCTAAAAGAATATTCTTTAATCAATGTCCTCTAGATGGCTGTTTATTTTTTTAAAATATTGAAATACAAAACTTCATAAATAAGTTAATTTTGATCCTAGAGAAGTGAACCTTTTTCATTCAAAATAATAGTGTATCAAAACTATTTTACATATTATGACTAACTAGATCGGTGATTTATAAAAATTCGTACTTCTTGAATTTTTCAGACATATTATATTGACATAAATAATATAAAATATATAATTTTATGTCATTTAGAATACTTTACCAATTAGAAGTAATGTATATCTAACGATTCAGAAAGCATCTATTGGGCCATGACTAATGTGGATATCCTGCATAATGTGGGGAGAGAAATAATGAAAATTTAGTGTTGAGTATTGTATATATAATTTTAAAAAATAACATTTTCTTACCATTGCCGGATATTAAATTCTTAATTCCTTATATTAAAATAATGCCCTTCTTTAAGTACTATTTGCATGTCTTTCAATCGTCTTAAAAATTTAAAAAATTAATTGAATGTCATTTCTATAAGTTAAGGAAATTTTGGAATTTTGATGAAGGATCAATTACAGAATTTTTTCTTCAATTCAAACAAATCCTATACTTTTTTTATTTATTTATTTTTACTAAATGAAACTAAACTGAGAATAAGCTATTTATGAGAAGTTTAATTTTATGACATCGATTTTAGATATAAGAGCCCACCGTTTATAAATTTAGATTTTTTTTACAACATTTCAGTATTATTACAAGAGAAATTTTATTAGATTTCCATGCAGGGAATTTTTCCGAAATAAATTTAAGAAAAATTTGCTAATACATATGTAGTTTGTTTCTGTATTGCATATTTATTGGAAATGATAGTTTAGTTACCCAGGGAAATATTTAAAGATAATTTTCACTCTTAATTAACTTCTTTTACAAAATTTTCATTCATATTTACAGTCAAAATCTTTATTATATGCTGATCAACACTTTTGATCTAGCACAAAATAATTCGACTTACCGTAGTTTGCTGAAGATCCCCCAAAACAATTTTTTTTCACTGTTGAGAATGAACTTACAGATGTTAGACAGTAAAAATTCAAGAAGAAAATAATTAATGTTCCAATACTTATATCAAGTTCGAATATATGTTGACTTAGTGCTTTAGATCAATATTTATCACGTGGCTATCCCCCCCCCCAAAAAAAAAGCAGAAAATATATAGTTTTATTATTCTTTTTTCTTTTGATCCAGTTTTCTAATATAATTTTTTGCATTACTTAAATGTCTTGTGAATGCTTTCTTACAGATACATTGTAATATTTGAGCCATTCTGAATGACATAGTATACCCTATATTTTTATAAATCTTTCAATTTTGAAATTTTTAATATTGGTTGAATTAAAACAAGATTAGTTTCTATAAATTACTAGCTTTCTAAGACGGCCAGTTACTTGATCATCTTTCTCTCTCTCTCTCTATATATATATATATATACTTGAAATAGTTGACAAAATAAATAGTTACCATAGCCCAAACCGTTGGCCGAATTCGCTACTTTTTGTTTTTAATGAAACTCATGACTCCTAGATGCGGCAACAATAGTCGTCTGCCCTCTTCTCTATTTTCGAGGGAGATTGCATAATAATTAAGTTTCCAATCTTAACAATTGAACGAATCAATTGAGCAAATAAATTTCTCTAATTTTTAAACATAATTAACCAATCTTTTTCGAAAAGCGAAAGAAGTTTGGAACCAGGTGACCAATGATAATATATCTATGGGTTACGGACTTTCATATAAAATTAAAAATGGCGAAATCAGTACAGATTCTATTGATCCATTCTATTGTATTTTTCCTCTTATAAAATGCACTTTGAAATAATGTTTATTCAATTTCACGAAGGAGAAACATTAACATACCTAGAGGTTATAAACTTCAATAATAAAATGAAAATTGTCTAAATCAAAATAGTACTTTGACTCGGAACTGGAATTTTTTTATTACCTTGGTACTTGCTATTGATTTTTAATATGTAGATTGATCTTCAAATTTAGACTTGATCATAAAGTTTAACATACATTTTAGCTAATTATGAAACAAAAATTTCACATCCTAGTTTAATTTTCTGAAATAAAAGTAAATTTACAATAACACATTATAGCAGCGGTTTACAAAAGAATACAGCGAAATACTAGGAAGAATTGCATGTCTTACAAAAATGCCATGAAACATATAAGTTTATATAACCACTGAAACTTAGAGACATTTAATTCTAATTGATTCTTCTTATTTGTATGAAGTTCGGTTGTTGGCAATTGATGTCATAAAATCGGAGTATTGTGCGCAAATCTATATGGGAAAGGAAACAAGCATAAATGTAATCAGTTCAATTGCATCATGAGGGAAAATGATTATAATGATTAACTAATTAAAGCGTAATGATCAACAGGATCTCTAGTGATAAATATAATAATCAGTAAAGTGGTTATTATGTTTATTAAGTTCTGTCAGATAAAATTTTATATGACCTTTGTTTTAATTATTTTTATCTAGCCTAAACAAAAATTATTGACATTTTTGCAATAAAATTACTGCTTAGAGTTTGAGAAAAGATTACCGTAGAATAAAATCTGGAGGCACCAAAGACACCAAGAATCAAAAAAGCTTGGGAACTTCTGCTGTGCAGAAAAACACAATATTAATTATACACATAGTGTAATATTATATGTATATCATTTGTATGGATTTCTAGAAACTTTAATGTACGTCGAGCATTTAATGGCATATGCGCTGAAACGAAATATGCATGTGCGTGAATATATTCTTATGAGATACAATACGAATAATAGAAAATAAATTTATAATTGACTTGTGAAGCAAATTTATTCAACAATATAATGCTATAGAAAGTACACAAAGTACAGAAATACCCGATTATAATGAATCGAGATTGGGAAATAAATGGTTTATATGACTGTGATGCAAAATGTTGATTATGCGATGCCTGAATTCAATTTGAAAATCTTTCGTGATATAAAACGCACTAACCCTGGGTCCTTTTTGTCGACTGCTTTTTGAACTATATGCATGTGTATACTCAGGATTATTGTAGAATATCTCCATATTGTCGCTGTATTTTTGACTCATATTGACAGTGGTGTAGCTAGGATATGGGACATACGAAGTTCAACATGTTTTTTTCTGTCCCTCGTAATATTCTATGTAGAAAGTGTGATCAACGCATGTTTGTCTTCATGGTATCATGTGATTACTGCTGATAGTTACACCATTGCATATTACCTATTTGCTTTTGGAGAAACATGGCTTACTTGTCATCACATATGATGCACCAGCTTATGTATTCTTACGTAATGCTGATTTGATTTAATATATATATGACACTCTCTTAAAGTTTTCATGAGACTCATCTTAAACACAATCATTAAATGAAAAATAGTTACTTTTTCTAATGGTGAGGAAAATATTACTGAGTTTTCTTCATGGTTTTATGAACAGCCAGAATAGTCGATCTTTCATTTAAAAATTATTAAGTTGCTTTAAAGCAACTATAATTTTTTAGTCACATTACACGCACACCATATTACCCATTGAATATTTGTATTTAATGGGTACTGCGAAATAATTTTTAACCCACTGAATATACGTTTTCAGTGGGTTAAAAATTTAAAATAACCTTAAATAGAGATCGTAAATGAAAGAAATCTTACTTCTGAGGAAGTGAGGTAGATGCGGGAATCGGTGCTCTCGATGGAAGGTTGCTGGGGTATAGAAGCCGGTGGGTTGATTTCGAATGAACTCCCTGCAGATAGACCCCCGGAGGTCAACACGGGATGGCGACTGAAAGGCGGTAATGGTAGGGTGCTGCATTTGCCACTCAAAGCTGCTCCTTGCAAAAGAAAAGAAAAGATTTTTTCCTTAGAACTTTTAAATCATACGGTACAGAACAAATCAATCAATTATGTTATTAAAAATCAATTCTGTTATTGAATCAGAAAACAAATACTAAAAGCAAACTCATTTTTCATTTCTTTGAAAGAAATTACTGAATACTATGAAAATTTTAACCCTTATTAGACAATCAATTACAATTTTCTTTTATGTTATCAAGTAATTGAATTTTCCAATCTTTTATTAAATTGCAACTTTTTTAAAGTTAAATGTGCAAATATATATATTCTTATCCCTTATAAGTTACTTTTCAACGACACATATTCTTGTGGCCATCTAACAAAATAATGAAAAGGTCTATATATTTTATAAATGTTGTAGAATTAATGGTTTCTTGATATCAGTAAATAACATTTTTTTCAGGCAACTATACGAAGAAATTTTCAAAACAATATAAAACATATAAACTTGCTGGAATTTTTTTTTTTTGCGATATATTTTATTTTTATAAGCTAGTTAAAATGTTTTCTTCACCATTTCTTAGAAAATATATTTTTAAAATAGTGTATCCTCTGTTCATGGGTTTTTTTACAGTAATTTATCAAATATAATGATTTAACAGGAAGGTTCTATCTATGCATTAGTCATCTTCATCAATGAAATTGAAATAAAGAGCTTTTAATTTTTTGAGCCAGTCCTATATTAGTCGCCAGAACAACTCAAAAAGTTATCGTCGTAACACAAGAGTTAATGAGAGTCGTAAACACAAAAAGTTAATGAAAGTCGCAAACACAAAAAATTAATGCGGGAATGAAATACAATGGAAAATAAAAGGCTCCTGGCTTAGTTTCTGTGCTATTTAATAATATGTGACTTTTCCAAAACACATATAATGTGGCATGCACTGCTTAACTAGAACACAACCAAAACAGCAGTAAACAAGTTGCCAAATAATAGTACAATAAAAATTGCATGCATACTAGTAAAGAATAAGGGTGGCACACAAGCAACAGTACAGAAAGAAACCAGAAGGGTTATAAAGAAGAAACGGAAAAAAGTGATTTAAAGACTCACTTTTTTCAACACTATCGACCATTCCATCGAGTGTGCTGATGTTTCTCTCTTCTTGCCTGATGGCTTCCAACTCCGCATGCACCTCACGCATTAAAGCAACTAAAGAGGGAGAAGAAGCAAAAAGAAGGTCTGAAGCAACGGACGTGCATGGGATCAAACACAAATTCTAGGGTGAATAGGATCAGTCGCAAGAGAGCAACGAAACTTTAACAACACAGTCAGGCATGCCTATGAATGAGTTAGTGTTCGATTCCAGTGCAAGCTTAGTAACGAGTGAGAGGGTGCACAGTGCAAAATACCTAGTCGATGAAACGCAGCTTAAGATTTTATATTATTCTTAGAACATCCTCAATCAGAAAAATGATAAATTTTAAGATTTCAAACGCGAGAAATTGTCATAAAAGTCCTATAAATGTATGTACATGCTTATGGAATAATCTCAACATGGGCAATATTCAAGCATATTTTTATTACATTTTAGAATATTTTTTTGCTTTAAAAATAATTTAAAAAGTAAAAAAAACGAAATAAAATAAAACAAAAATTAAACGATAACAGTTTATCATTTAATACAACACTGATCCACAATAGATAACAGTTATTATATCATAAAAAGTTTCCTTAAAAAATTAAAATGTGAAAGCAAGAAAATAAATAAAATGAGATATAATTGGTAGGTAAAATTTATTTATTTCTAAACTTCAAAGACCGAATTGGATCCATTTATTCGATATCTAACCAGTACTGAATCTAGCTGTAGTCATGTCTTTATAAAAATAATTATTGATATTTAAATAGCAGTGCATTTATCCTTTTTTAAAATTTAATTGTGTATTTATTAAAAGAAGCAAAAATAAAAAGATATAAAAATGCGAATATTCTCAGTTGCGATACTCAAAAAAGTCTGCAAAAAATGTTCAAAAATAATTAATTATACTGCATCATTCAGATAAAAAGAAATTCTAACATTTTGTATGATATATTTCGGAAAAACTTAAAATTCTCTTAAAATTTGTAGTTAACATATTTCGCTAAGCTTACGAAATCCAGTGAATACTCAATTTAATATGAATTTTGAAATTTAATGTAAGTTTTAAGCATAAATTCTCAATTTTTCTTTCTAGCTTTTAAGATGATTGCTCGTTTCTCTATCCCACATTTGACAAACAAACAAATAAAAAAAACTTACTTAATTTTATAACTCATTTTCTAAATTTGATCATTTAAAGTTACTTTTTTTTATCTTTCATAATTTTATTTTTTGAATTTATGATTCATCTCAGTTGATCGGAGATCTAACAGCCAAATGTGAAAATATTTCATTTATTAAAAATATAATGCATTAATAATATTTTTACCAAAATACTATGGTAAATGAATTTATAATAAAACACTTTAATTTATATAGTTCCTTCCTCCAAAAAAATAGACTTCTCTTTTTTTTTAAAAAAAGAAGAAGAATACAATATATAAGAAAATCATTTACTAAAATTAAAATAAAAAAGATATTTGAGTATATTAAATCTTACCGACATTTTCCATACTTTGGCTTAGTAAGGCTTCAAAGGTGTGCAAGCTATAACTTTCTGCATCCAGACCTCTGGCTAAAGCGTTCCGTAAATGCATCTCGTATTCCATCAGTAGCCTACTTGTTGGAGAGCTCGGTGTATGAGTGGGTGCGAAATGGCCCGGTCCTTCATCCGAACTGACATAGGGCCTGTCCGCATCGCTGTTCTCATTGCTGGAATTGGGAGGGGTGACGTAACATTGGTTGTCGTAAAGGAAATGGTCGGAGGGTGGTGACTGGTCAGGGTCTGGCAAATCCAGGCACATACTTCTTTCGAGACTCCTTCGCCTTCCTGTCTCAGACCTATGCTGTCGACTCCGATTAGCATCCCTTGACTCGTCACTATTTAGCTTCCTCAACAGTCTTCTCTTTAGCTCAGCATCTCGATCAGGAGAACTGTTGGAAGGAAGCGGGTGCAGCATTCGCTTTAGGGTATTACTGTCCAGACTCAAACCTGGAACATCCACCTGTGACTGTTCAAATACATTGTCCGAGCTTTTACTTTTGTTCCTCGACTGTGGTTGAAGTTCCTCAGGCCTGGATCGATCTTTCTTTTCAGACATGGAGCTGCAATCAATGCTCTTAGCCTGCTCTTTGCGCGTAGACTGGGCATACAACTGACGAGCTTGGTTGTTACCCTGTCTGCTGTCCTGGTGATGATAGCTGGCACCAACATCCGATATCCTCTCCTGGAGGGAAGTCTTAACGGTGGTCTGCTGCTGCTGTGAGGTCGGAGTTGGTTCCAGACGGTTTCCCTTCTGGCCGCCGTGGACACTAGCCGTCGTGGTACCTCTGCGTAACGATGCGTTATCGTAGACAGAGGTCGAAGAGGCATGTGTCTGCTGGCGGCTGCTGCGGTTATCGTAAGAAATTTTGTAGTCATCTACAGAGCGGGGCTGCACCCGAGGTAGGGTGGCGGCACCTGTATATCGGACTCGGCCATTGCGTGCACGGTGTAGATTTTCGGCCGTCATACACGTGCACTGGAGCTCACGGCTACGGGATGGGGAACTGGGAGTGGATTGTGGCTTCCGCTTTCCTTTCGTTTTCTGTTGCTGCAAAGACAAAAATTTTCCTGCGACTAAGTAACTAATGCAGTGAAAATAATTTCAAAATTTTAGTTATCATAGAGTTGGCAATATTAAATTCGCTAAGTTCTGTATAAATTTGTAGTAAAATAGTATGCAAACACATTGAAAAACGTTTGACATTATAAGTAAAATAGGATTAAATTTGAATCATTTCTAAACATTATGTCGAAGATTCATAGCTAATTTACTTTTAATTTTGATATAAATGAAATGAAATGCAATTCTCTTAATGAATTCATTGCAATGAAATGGAAATTATTTAAATGAGATGCAGGCATTTACGTATAACAAGTAATTAAATGCTCAGCTTTTGGTTATAATACTTAAGAGTACTGGTCAGCCCTATATTAATCCAGAAAAGATTCATAATCGATTACTAAAGAAAATTAGAATAATTTAATTATACATAATTTTTTAATGGAAATGTTTAATAAAGTTGAATATAAGAGATAGTTAGTGTTGAAAAAATTTAAATTGAAAAGGTAAAAACAATTATTCACTTTCAGCATTATACAATGTTTTAAACTTTAAAATGTGTCTAAAATATTTCTGCCCTCCGTTTGTGGTCCGCATCTAGTAGATATACATATACTCATAGAATGTGTTGAAAACTTAGCAATTATATGATAGTGAAAGCCTATATCAGATAACAATGCAATAAAATAATTTATCGAGAACAATGTAACAGATAACAATGTAATTAATACTTTTTCAAGATAATCTTGTATTAAGAAAAATCATAAATGTTCTTAAGATGAATTAAAACGAAATCAATGTTCTGTAGAATCACATTAATGTATTATAAATCTACTCTTCTTGATATATATGAATTCACTCTCTAGCTGATATTTCTTTATCTTTTACAAACAACATTCTGTTACTATTAAAGCAAAAATATAACTTAACTTTAATTCTTTTGACTGAACTGCTTTCATTAAAATTAACCTCATTTTCTGGCCTAATAAATGTTTCAGTTGAAATTCTTTTTGTATAATTAATTGATTTATTATTTAAAAAATTGATTAGTTTCAATGAAAAGCTTCCCAATCATTTAGACAAGTAATATAATTTTTATTTGTAATTATTCAATAAATCAAGAATATTTTTTGTCCTAAATCAGTTTAAAATGAGCCTTTAAAAATTTTAATGCACTTCGGAAGGACATTTGAATATCATGATTTGATATGATTCTTATTTTTAATCGCACTTCAGTTCTTATTTATTTCATCTATACAAAATAACAGTTGCTTTTAAAATTTTCTAAATATTAAGATTTATTTCTTCAAAAAGTAAATTGTCAAAATTCATGGTTATGACTTTTTAATTGTCATAAACTTATCATTCAAATTATAGTAATTATATTTTTAAATCCATTCTTTACATATTTATACACTTAAAATCTTAATTCTTTATAAGTGCTCAGAAATCTAGTTTAAGATTCGTTTGTATTTAAATTATTTAGAATTCCCTAACTCCATAAATCTAGGATAGGCCTTAGCTCATGCAAAATGAAAGTTGTATTGGATCGTACTAATTGCAATTATTATTTTTCACAATTATTTAAAAATTCTCGTGTTTTAGCTTTCATTACTTTATAATTAATCTTGCAAATTAAGAAAAGCTTACGAAAGCGAATAAACTGTTTATTAAATATTTCAGTGCTGAAATTTTACTTTAAAAATTAATCTTTCCATCTAACCTTATTTTAAATTTAGTATTCTAAATCAGCTTAATAATATTCTAACATTCTAAATAGCTTTATTTCAATCTTATTCTGTTTGTTAAATAATGTGAAAATTTCAAGTAAATAAATAAATGGGATTATTGAAATAAAAAAAAATGAAAGTCATTTCATAATTTACAGCACAATTTCATATTACACATGCTTTGTGTTTGACGAGTATATTCGTCATCGCTAAATTTTTGCAACACAATTTAGATACGCATTTTCCGAAGAGATTGAAATAGTTAATATTAAAAGCTAGGTATTTTTACTTCGGAAATGTTAAATTATCTTACCTTGGGTGGCTCCAATTTTAAAGAATAGGATGATGAGGCTTTCCTCGAAAATTTGAAAGAAGGCGACTGAAAGAAAAACAATTGTAAGAAAATGTTGAATTGATATATTATTCATTTTACCACCTGCATTTCAAAGTCACGAGCATATTTCATTTTTTAAGGAATTTTTTTCTTCGAACCGCTATTCCCTTATTATTTAAATATAATCAAAATTTTAATATTTTGACATGAAGCATGGTTACAATTTCAAATGCCAAGCTAAAAATTCATCTTTAACATATTCATCCAGTGGGGAAAATATTAGTGAAAGTTCTGTCTTGGGAACATACTTTATTTTAATTTGCGTATAAGAAAAATATTGGAGAAAAATTATGTACGAGATAAAAATTCAATATGAAGTTACTTGAAAATTAAATTATCGAAATGTATTATTCTTATTTAAAAAAATATTTTTTAATTAAATTAGTGCAATTAAGAAATCAGAAAAAAAAATGAAAATATATTCTGAAGTTAAATATTATTTTATCCAAAGATTCTTATTATTAGAATGTTTTATATACATTTACATATACGCTTACATATATATAATTTACTGATTGTTACACACGTATATACTTACACAACATTCTCGAAATTGCTTTGCGTCTATTGGAGAAGTAAAATTCAAGCCCCAGGTATCTCCTGTTGCAGGATCTTTCCAATAAACAAAGCATTCTGAAGCCTGTCCCAAGCGTGTTCCTATAAAGATATATTAATTTTTAAATTAGCAGAAACATTTTGTCTTTTAAAAATTGGCGGATTAATTAGATATTTATCTATTTAAAGTTGTTTCGAATATAAAAATATATCATTTCAAATATATAAATATATTAGCATCTTATTAAAACGTAACATTTCAATAAAAATAGAGAATATTTTCATATTGCCATGCTATGTATACATCATTATGCCGATTAGGAATTTATTTCATATACATTAAAATAATATTTTATAAAGAAAATAAAAATCATGGTTTGTTTTAAAAAAATCACAATATTAGATTTTTTTCCTTTTTAAAAATGTCATTTTTAAAAAGTTCTTGTTTTTTTTACTCCAAAAGAATTGCAGATAATATCATTATGTAAGAGATTCTTTAAATTTGTTAGATGAATTTAAAAGAAATAATGTTTATATATTTAATAAGAAATAATATTTATATTAAAAAATTAACGTGGTACATTTAAATTTAAAAAAGACGGTCAAAAGATTTAAAGTATTTCTATTCTCAAATAAATATTATTTAAAACTCAATTTTATTTTATGCCTTTAAACTTCTAAGAAAAATATATGAAACAGAATTAATCAAAAGTTAATTAATAATATAACTTTTATAAGAAATATTTCATAGTTCTTCTCACCTCATCAGAGACGTTAATGTAAAACTAGATATATAATTTAGAATCATCAGATATAAAGTTTAAATTACTGCTTCTTATTTTTAAGTTTCTTGAATAGTTTGAAAATTTGCATTGTATTAATTAAGTAAGAAATTATCTAATTCTTCCTTTAAAAAATAATATACACTTTTAACTACAAAACATTTACCTTATGGAAGAAAAATATATATCATTTTGCTGAAATATAAGTGAAGAATTGAAAAATCGTTTGCTGCAATAAAATAGCTTAATATGTTGCCACCTCAAAATAAAGCTCTTACTTTATATTTCTATATGCATAATATATTTATTGGAAAAAATGGATGCTTAAGGAAAAAAATAGAAAACATTAAAAATATTATGAAACATGTTTTGTTGTAAAATATATTGCTTGGTATTTCGTTATTTAAAGCATGTCGAATTTTTTTTTTCTTTTTGAATATTATTTATTTATTTTCATTATTAATATCGTTTGCTTATTTCAAATTATAATTTTTTAAATTCTTTTGATAAAGGGAAAAGGAAACTGTCTATCGATTTTATTAGAAAAGCGTAAATAAAATACTATAGTCTGTTATTCAAAATAAATATTCTAAAAAGCATAGGGTAAGTAATTTACATAATTTTATTTTTAAAATATCATAAACTTTATCATTTTTTGAAATTATGTAAAAAAAAATTATAAACAAACGGATTTATACATTTTGTATCACAGAAAATAGCTATAAAAATCTGATAAACAGTTGCAATTATTTTATGTCATTCTATTTTTTTCATTTTGTGTTCGTACAACATGTTTAGAATAAATACTAGACGTTAATTATTATATTTCTATATATATGCTTCTATAAGAAGGCGAATTTTTGTTCTAAAATTTAATTAAAATAACTTGTTTTACAAGATAGCTTAATAATTAGAAATTACTTATTTTATATTAAATTACACTTTTTTCTATCTATCAAGAAAACTTTTTTCATTCTTTAAAAACAATATGTTTTTCTTAATTTTTTTACGTCAATCATAAATATTATGCATGAAGAATTTCGGAGATCATATTTTCCCCCTACAATTAAGAATTTTTTAATTTTTGGATGACTTTTTACGTTATAGTGAATTATCAGGTATCCTTAGTATAAAATTATTAATTTTATATTTCGAACTAGATTTTAAACACCACATATCTTATTTCCAGTATTCATATTAAATCAGGATTAAAGAATTTGCACCCTAACATTCTTTTCATTTGTCAAACTTATTTTCTATCGGAAAAGTTTTAAAGTATGAAGAATTTATTTTAATATTATGTATTAATTATTAACTAATATCTACGATAAAATTAGCTTTTACCAATTAAAATTTAATATGCATTTTTATAATAGATGGCACATATTTAAGAATCAGAGAAATCAAAAGATTAAAAAATTTTAATTCGTATAGTTATTTAAAATCGAAGAATTTCTTTCATCACCACGTATTTATTATAATCTATGATTTATTGATTTTGTTTCGTGAAAAAAATTCGGGTTTAACTTAATGGAATATTTTATCACGCAAAAAAAAAAAAAAAAAAAAAAAAAAAAAAAGAAAAGAAAGAAAGGTATTTCTGAGAAGATTCTACCTGGCTGCACCAAGCGGACGTCAAGTATCTTTTCCACCTGAGAGTTGTATGCTGTGATGTGGAAGACACAATCCGGGTTGTCCTGGATGCAGGTGATATTGACAGGCACCAGATCCTCGGACACCTGTTGCCACTTCACGGCTCCACTCGTCGCACTCACATGGAACACCTCCGCCCAAAGCCTGAAAGATATGAACTACGACTATTAATTTATGTTTGTTTAATGAATGACAAATTTGTAAAGTTTTTACCCATGTAATTTGAAATTTCAAATAAATTCATTTTAAAAAGAAATAAACGCGAGAGTTATTTGTTATAATCTAATGTAAAAAACATTTATTCTTGAAAAGTTTTATTTTTCATTTAAAGCACATTTTCTTTCTATTTTTTCACAAGTTTAAATAAATTTTTTGTGCTGTTTTATATTGTCTCAAAATTTTATTTCCAATAGTGCATCGACATAATTTCTTATTCTAATTAACGTTATAGAAATAATATAACCAAAACACATTTTATGACATTTTTATTTTATAACTTTGAGATTTTCCATAAATTTTTGTAGCTCATAGTTCTTTTCTTATTGGGATGTATTTATCAAGAGCTTTTACATTCACTCGCATGTATCATGAGACATTCTTAAAAATTCGCATGTTATCAAAAACATGTAATGGAGAATTTTTACTTTATAGTATGTTTTTTGGAGCATATACATTCCCAGCTATGAATATTAGAAGCCTTTCAAGTTTATATGCAGTTTTATAATTCCTCATAAATATGAAAACAGTTCTTATATTTAACAGTTTTTCTATCATTATCTTAAATGGCTTTCTTCTCTTTATAATTGAAAAATAATTCATTTATTGAGTTCCTCTATAATTTAAATTTATACATAAATTCGTTTATAGTTTTTTAATACTAAAACCTTTCTCATTGTACAATGAATCAAAAGATCTGAAATATTTGAAGTCTTAATTTCAATCAATTTTGTTTTTAAAGCGAAATGTGTAATAGTTTATAATAAATGAAAATTACCGTAAACCATTTTTAAACGAAAAATTCTTTCTTTTAAAGAATTTTTTTAATGTTTTATCTTATTTCTTTCGAGAAAGTGAAGAAGAATTTTTCATTTTACTTTAAGAGATGGTGCAATCGTTTTCACAAAACACTTCAGAATCTGGTACAAGTGGATGAAATATCATTTTGAGACAAATAGTATTATTAAGAATATATGGTTTGCCCTATTTGAAAGGAATTTTTAAATCTTATATTTTTATTTTTCGAATACAATTAAGCCAAGGAAAGAATTTTTTAAAACAATAATTTCTTTTCTGTTTTGCAGGGAAAGAAAACTTAAAGTTTTTTAGTCATACATCGAAAGCAAAATAGCGAGATTTTTTTTATTACATCGTATAATTATTGTCTAATTTATTTTTATATGTCAGATAAAATTTATGTTATGTAATCTTGAAATAATAAATCTCCTATACAAAATGCTTAAGTTAAAAAAATAATCTTCTCTAAAGGAAAGAGTCGTAATAGAAATAAATATTTAAAGCCATAAATATTTAATGTCCTTTTGGCAGCTTTTACTAAACTCTTATTTGAAAATTTCGAATCATAGATAAATTTTCAAATTTTCCTCAAAAATTGCAGAAAAAGGAAGCTTGCATTTTTTAAAATTTTGTTTACATTTGAAAGAAAATACAAGAATAAATAAATAAAAACTTCTTTCCTATTATTCTCGAAAATATAACCTTTCGTGATATTTAAATGTAATGTGAACGACATTTGAATATTTTTAAGGTTTATAATATGTATGGGTGTACATGATCTGCTTGGTATCTGATCTATATTAAATAAAGAAAACATTTCTTTTTCATATAGAGAATAAAAACTTTTGAAAGACAAGAATAGATTCATAAAATAAATTAACTATACTAAGATATCAATTTTATTCATTTACAATTTTTTCTCTAATTTTAATAAATTTTTATACAATATTTTAAAGTATATTTCGCAACAATGATTTTAATTCTTTTAATTACTGCGTTTATATTTATACACGTTACGACGATATTAAAAATGCTCTCTTTTTCTGCACATTATCACTTTTATATAGTCAAGAGATATATTATGCATATATTAAAGATAGACGAATCGCTTGAAATATTATAAATTAAGTTACAATTTGGGACTGGAAATTCAAATTACATTGAATTAAATGCCCACCAATTTTTTTAAAAATACATACCCATAAAAATTTAATAATATCAACTCTTCATTTTGAGAAATATCTGCTTATCATTTTGTAGCTTTTCTGAAATATAGATATGCAGGTTTCCATTTGAAATAAAAAGTCTGTTTACATTTTCTTTGATTAAAAAAGATATTATCTAAAATCCTGAATTTCGAAAGAAAAGAAATAGTTTTTTTGCCAAGTTTTCTTCCTTCATTGTTAAAAATTTATTTTCCTATGTCATTTGGGATGAAAAAAATATTAAAAATCAAACGTAGTTAGCAATATTGCTTTTCGTTAAATTTTTAGCATTTAGAAAATTATTATTATTATTTTTTTTATTTGAAAGAACATTTTGAATTAGAACGTTAACATTTTATTTCGACACAATCGACAAACAAAAATAACAAAGCACATATAACGTCTTCGCGGAAACAGGAACAAGCGTTTCCTTGCGTCAGCAAGGGGAAGGAAGGAACTGACCTGAGCAAGTGTCCGTCTCGTCTCCTGGCATTCTGCCAGGGCGAGTCTTCGTAGCGGTAGGCCTTCCGTATGAGCGGGGCGCAGGAACAGCTCAGCTTGTTCCCCATGGCTCCACTCAATCACACCGAGCACAGGGCATGCCTCGCTCGCAGACCTGAAAAAAGAAGACATTTCTTTAGTTTACTGAAATTGAAAAATGACGCATTACATTAGTAATAACAAAATTATACAGTGAATTAAAAAGTGATATATATTTTTGGCGTGCTGCACTGTGCAACTACAATTCTTATAGTTACTGTAAGACATATCAATTGAAAATGTGAGAAGCAAATGCTTGATTATTATACGTCAACGTAAGTTTTGATAGATATTTAAAGTGGGAATAAATTTGGCCTTTGATTTGAGTACATTCGTCTTTCAAAAATCACTATGACATTTATATTTTTAAATTTCTTTATAAAATGAAAATTGATAATTTAAAGAGATTATCGAATAGAAATCTTGTAGTTGTAATTTAGTTGTAATTTAATCAGGAATTTTCCTTTCTTTTTTTTTTTTTTTTACATTGTTTGTTGGATTCCAAAGTTAATTTGCGTATAACTGAAAACATTTCACAGACTTTCATGTTGTTTTTTTCTTCTTTTTTCTACTAATTCTATTGGTTTTAATTCTATTCTATTCTTTCTAAATATATTATGCATTAAAGGCATCCACTTCTTGATACACTGATCATGAAATATATTGCACGATGGCTTGAATATACTATAATTCTTTATTTATTTTTCTGGATTCCACGGCAATTTATCCCCCCCCCAAAAAAAATCATGTTTGAATGATAATAAGTATTTTTTTAAAATACTCTTTAAAAAAATAAGGTTTCCAATTGCAAATTTCGTAGAAAAGATACCATGTTATTGTTTGAATAATGAAAGTCAAATAAAGATTTATATAATATAAACAAGAATTTTTAATCATTTACTGTTATCATCTCCCCATTAAAAAATAACTGAAACCAAGTGATATCATGAAATTTTTGTTTTAAATTTTAAATTTATTTATGTCAACATAATAACAATACCGCATTTCTGTTATTAGCTTAAGTAAAATATTTCAAATTTAATTGCGTAGTGTTAAGAAAATCTCATCAAATTGTATAATATTTTTTTAAAAAGTAAGTAATAGAATGCAAACGATTTCCCGATTAAATATAAGATCAAAGGAGAAAGATATAGATGTTTCGTATATTCATATATCATGTATTTAATAGCTGCTCTCATAAAAGAAATTGTAATTTAATCGCTGCAAAAGTCTATACAGACTTCTGCCAATTTAGATCACTAAGCTTTTGTTGTATTTATAATATTGATTTTGAATTTTTTGTTTCAAAAATTTGTGAATTACCAAATTTGCAGTTACCAAAATTATTTTGAATTCTATTTTAAGCCCATAATTATTTTGAATTTGAAATATAAAGTTTATATTTGTGTATTCGGTCCAAAACAGAAATTCTGATATAGAATTGTAATATTTTTGCATTATTGGAGCGAAATATTTCATTTATAAAACATCAGCATATGCAATCAGAATCGAAATAATAAGCAATTAATAAATATAGAATTTTAACTAGTTTAAAGTGCATCTTTAAATAGAAGCTGTCGATTCTTGCAGCATTACTTGAGTTTTAAAATTATCTTATATCCATAAAAGAATGAGTAACTTATTTACAGAAACCTTTTTGCACAACTAACAAATTTCAACATATTTAAAAATTTGAATGATTGAATATTGTAAGAACTGAATTTGAACGTTTAGCAAGGTTAAAGCAAAATAAAGGATATTATCTTTCATCTGACCTAACTTCAATTAAGAAAAAAAACTTATGAGATTCTTAACAGATGAAATTCTTAACTCTCTGCTGTCTAATGATTGAATATTGTAAGGACTAAATTTGAAAGTTTAGCAAAGCTAAAGTAAAATAAATGAATTTATCTTTTCATATGCATATACATAACTGCTTTTCATATGCATAACTTCAATTTTAAAAAAAAGCTATAAGATTCTTAATAGAATACACTCTGCTGTCTAATTACGTTTTTTTTATATTGATTTTTTTAAAAAAAAATATTTTGATATATTTGAAATTTCATCTTATGACAGTATTGAATCGTTCAATTTTTTTTTCAAAAATCAGATATAACTTAGTTACTACTACAGATGTGATAATTAATCAATACTAAGTATGTCTGGCGAATTTCATTCTCGCAATAGATAACAAGGATGTTCACTGGAGATAAGGAGAGAACATTCTACTTTGAGGCTCACACAGTTTCGGTTCTTTTCCGCCATAAATCTATTATCATGTGAATTTCTTCCGGGCCTCGAGAGGTCCATTTCGATTGAGTCAAAAGTACTCTTCAGCCGGTTATCACCTCAATTGTGGAACATTGCCAAAAATGATCCATTTTTCCTGCATTACTGTCCATCTTTTGGTCTATTTCAAACATATTTCAGATAACAAAACAGCTTTAATACTATATTTTTAAAGAAAAAATATGAGGCCTTTTCGTGTGATATATAGACAAGTAACTTCACACATCTAGTTTATCTTTAAATATGCAGTTTAGGGTCAATTTATTTTATGGGTTTCTATTTCTAGATGATGTGTTATGATTTATCCGATAGTTTACTCTTATAACGGAACGGTAAAATTGCCACTTTTAAAGATATAGCACAATTTTTACTGATTTGAGAGTAATTAATTTTAATAAATATGCGTCTTGTAATTTCCTTTGCAGACATCTAAATTTTAAAATGAAAGTGGGTGCTTTACTTACATATTAAGTATGTTTTTAAAAAAAGATGCCGATGCTACAAAGTCAATACTACTTTACAAATAGAAGCATGCCATTTTTAAATTCATAAGTAGATTTTTAAAAAAAGGCTTTAAGGCTTTTTTTTAAATAGCTTGTTATCAGTTGTCGATCATTTATAGATAAAATTCTGCAGTTTCTCAAATTATCATCACCAATTCAACTTCATTTCCTTTCCAGCGTGTAAATGCATTTTCTTGCTGTTTTTAATCGCTTTTTCTTATTTGCAATAATGACTCGATAGATTTATCTCTATTTATATTAATAACGAATAAGAATGTGTATACGCGTATTCTGACTCTACAGATCAGGTCGTTTGAACTGAAGTTACCAAATTTGATATATATCTTGGTGGGCAGGAATGTGCTTTGAGCAATTTTGGAAATTTTTATTAGAATTTTTATTAATTAAAAATTAAGCTGAAATTAACATTTCTCCTCAATAACTTCCAAAAATATTATTGCATAAAATTTTTTTATACATTTCAAAATTTAAAAAATTATCTTTTTAATGATACCAATTTAGTAGTCTAGAAAATTTCTGCAGAGCCTAATTTCCAACAATAGCTTAATTACATCATTCCTCTGAAGTTCAAACCATTTTCATTGTTTAATCAAATATCAGACCGCATGAGTTTCTACCATTACTGAAAGTTAAAAAAAAGAAGGATTTTGTTTACTATCTATTTTATTTACGAGATGTTTAGAAATCCGCTAAATTTAAGAGACAGTCATTTATATTTTTAATAGCATCCTTATGTCATGGAACTGGTCTTCATTAAAAAAATTTCATGCATACAATGAGAGAAGCATATGTAAGATAATTAAAGTAACAAATCTTTAATGTCTGGCAAATTCATTGTATCATTAATATGAAGTTATATATAGATGATGTAAATGAAATTAAATATAACTAATATCCCCGGAAACCAGCAGGTAGCCAAAAGTGATTAGATTAATCGGATATTTACTTTATAAATTTAGATGGATTAATATTAGACAAATTAAATTATGAATATAAATAGATTTACAGGATATTCGGATGTTTAGTAGATTTATGACGTCATAGGACTGGTTTCTATTTGAAAAGTTCATGTACTCAATAAGCAGAGCATATATAGGACAATAAAAATAACACAAATTTATTGCCTGAAATTTCAGGGGGATCATAAACATGAAAATATATCTAAACATTTAATTAAAATTAAATAAAATCAATACCTCTGGTGTATCACCTGGTCACCAAACACGACTAGTTAATAAAAAAGATGAGTGTGTTTTGGCGCTTTAATAGATCATCTTTTGGCGATATAAATTTTCTATTTTCATTTTATATTTCCATAATGTATCCATAGTTGATTTACCTTGGTTTATTAAATACTTTTCTTTAAAAAATTTTATATTATATCACAGTTTTGCATCACTATTTCCACCTTCCCACCTCGGTTGTATATTGTACAAAATGCTATAAAACATTTTGCTATCTGCATTAATTTTATCTCTTGATGAGCAATTAATACGTTAAGCTCCTTGTTTCACATTCCATTATGCGTTTTATTTTCAACTTTACTATTAATGCATGATTTATTTCCACGGTGCTTCTTATAAGAGTTTTATTTGGATTTTATCCTTTGTTTGTTTGCATATACATATAAATACAGAAATATGTTATTCGAGAGAGGATATCTCAAATGAATTCATAGATGGATCATGGGTCATTCAGCTCAAAAAGAGCATTAAATCGTTTTGAAGACTGAAATTTTCATTTTCCAACAATGCCTTTGCCTTTAAAGATATAAATGTTATTTAAATTTGTAGAATAATTTCATCATCTTAATGAACAATTTTTGTTCTAAAAGTATTTTTATGTCTACAACCCTTTCCATGTTTTATTATTTTTTAAAAAAAGATAGAGTTCTACAACTCTATTCGTAAATAAAATAAAAATTCGTAAATAAAATAAATAACTTGAACTATATTTTTAAGTTTCGTTGTTCATATTACTCAGATGATCGGAAGCCACGATGAGTTTGTGGCAATATCAATTTTGAAAAGGAGAGTCAATTTCAACTTTAAGGAGGATTCTACTCTCGATTCAGCGAAAACTCCACTGTTCCATTCAGTTCTGTTATATGCCAATTTTACAAAAAAAATCGTGTATTAAACTTCTTCCCATTGGTGAGGTGTGGAATTTGAAGGTTTTGAATGAGGTATTTACTATTGCAATTCGCAAAGTTTATTCCAAAATAACCCACGTGCTACTTCACAAGTGCGAAGGTAATGTAACTAAATTAATCCGCCTAAGATACTTCAATTCTTAGTAGTTTTAGCATAACGATTGCACAACATCACCTTAACCTAAGCAAGAAAGAATTTATCTTCGCCTTTCGTTTTTATTAGTCAACCGATGAAACAATACTCCAAACATTTTCAGAATCTGTAATTTTTCAACATTATTCTCTATGCCTTTTTGAACATTTAGTTCACTTAGCGATATGCATTACAGAACTGTTAATTTTCACAATTTGTTTAATTATCGTCGAATTTGCATATAAATCAATTTTTTTTTTGAAGAACAAGCATAAACGAAAATTGAATTACATACTTGATTTGTTGTTATTTCATTCAAATGAATTCTGGAATTATATGCGTTGAGTCACAATTATAGTTTCTATGATTTCGAGAAGTAACATGATATTAACAATGTAATGTCTTGCAAATGCAGCCTTAAGATAAGATTAAATAAGAATCAACCTTAGGAATTATTTAATTCATTTTTATAACTTTTATAATACCAATTTCTGAAAGTTTTATCAAATCTTTTCATTAAAATAAAATTTTGAAGTATAAATTTAATTGAACTTACAAATATACTTCTGATTTGAAGGGAAAGTATTATGCACTTTTTTTTTTATCGTGCTCAAATTTTGAATTTGATTTGTTAATTTGTAGAAATATAACACAAGCTACCTATTAAAAAAACTAACCATTGTCAGTTAAACTTATTATGTTAAGGACTTTAACATGATAATGTTATTTTGAATGATGTTGAAAAATTTGACAAAGCCTCAAATCAGACGTTGGACCTAATGGTGCTAAATTTGGCTCATACTTACTTCCTAAATAGTAAATGAATCAAAGAAATTTAGTTTCAAAATTTTAATTATATTCTTATTTATAAACTAATCAAAATTTTTAGGTATTTCCTCAATAATTCGGAGCAACCCCCCCCCAAAAAAAACAAACTTTTCAATGAACCCAATTTTATTTTCGTACAGTTTTAGAATATTTTTACAACAATACTTTACATTTTTTTAATTATTAGTTTTGTAATCAAACGCATTGCAAAGATATGAAATCATATTTTGTACACGTTATTGCCATTACACAATTAAGTTCAAATTTGAATGAAAAGTAATCAATAATAATTTAAGAATTGAAAGCAAATTTTAAAAATAAAATATAGATATGCAAGTGAAACCTAAAACATCATCATAGTAGATGTTTGTATTTCTTTTACATTTTTAGTAATATTTATTAACAACTAATTATTACTTTTCTATGTATTATTTTGTTAATTTTAATTGATATTAACTGATTTTAATAGGAAGTATAGAAATTCAGATCAATTTTTTTGGGAATCGAACGAAATGTTATTTGAATTCTTCAAAATTCTCATGGCAAAAAAAATTTGTTTTGGTAAGGGAAAAAAAATTGTGATTAAGGAAGTGAAATTAACCATAATCACATATGGAGTTAAATCTGAATTTTTTTTAAAAAAGTTCCATTTCGAAACTTAATAAAGACTTGATAAATATATTTCCTAAGCACTGTTATTTTTATACTGCCTACGTTAGAAAGAAAAATTTGAATACCGTTCAACAAGAATCATAAGAAATATTTTGCAATTTTATAAATAAAATTTGGAAAGATCAATTTTTACTCTAAAGAGAAACAGTAAACTGTAAATCTCAATCCCATAATGTATCGCGTATGCTCTGAGAATAGTAAATAAATCTAACTATGAAAAGTCTTTAGATTTCAAATATTTCTTTAAATTTTTAAAAATAAATAAATTAATAATTATTTCCATTTACTATAAAAATACATTATTTATTTTTTATATGGTTTTTCATATTTCAAAAATGAGACTGGACCTTTGTGTCATCTCTTAACATAAACATTTCGTTGAATTTTCAGAATCCTATAAATATAAATAAAGTTTGTTCAGTCATAAAATATTTATATAAAATGTTTCTTTTTCCTTGTCATAATTCTATTATTTGGGATATTTATTAATATATTCACTAGATTTATATATTCATCTATTCAGTCTATTAAGTTCAACAAGATTAAATTAATTCGATTAATTTTAGTACTACTTATCTTTAATCAATTAAACTGAATGCGATGGAATTTCTCTTAATCACAAAATATATTTTATTAATATCTAAGGAATTTCATTTCTCAGTATTTTTAGTTTCGCTTATTTAATGCGTTACTTCCAGTTTCCTATTTTGCCTTCGAATCCTTCCAAGCAACTAGCAATAATATATTTAGAATTTAAAAAAAAATAATAATAAGCAGTGTAAGATTAGAATTTGGAATTACGTTTTTGTATTATGCTGTAATTTGCATTAAATATTACGAACCATCATATTCCTAAAGTTCGCCAGTAGAAAATACAATTGCATTTTTTAATCCCTAGAAATATTTTATCTATAATAGCATTTAGAGTTCACATAATAACATTATTTAAGAGTTAGCATGTTAAAAATACCCATTCGAGTTCAAACTTTTATAACTTGTGCATAACCTTTTTTCATTGTTGCTAAACTTTTATCATTGCAATATGTCGCTATCGTTTTTTTAAAGATCATCCAGTAGCACCGCAAAACGTTCTAATTTAAGTAAGTAGACGCCAAAGGCAGATCGAAAGTCAGAAGTTGTAAAATAAATAAATAAATAAAGTTAAGCAAAGAAAGAATAAATAAGTTTTAAAAAAATCCGCATTCAATTTATAGTACTTCATTCAAAGTACAGGAATCGGAATCCATAAAGTTTTGTATCGACTTTTTCATCTACCTTTTCCATCCGATCTGCTGAACTGATAAAACCAGACCGACACATCGCAGACAATTCCGAAAGTGTCTCGAAAGGAGTGGGTTGGATGGAATTCCATGCGCCTACTTTTAAGTGTTTCATATTTAATCTCGGGGTAGCAAATTTCGGCTGCGGAACACGAACAAATGTCTACACATAACTGAAGTGAAAAGAAAGGGTAAGGGAATCGAATCGCACTCGCCGTATGAATGATTGAAGAACCCGGCGGATGTACCGAGATGAGATTTTGGAATGAAAGATGGTTTATGTCAGAAACGGCGGCCATTTTGAGAAGATACTTTTGCGCCATTTTTGTCGACATGTGTAACTTAATTTTAAGGTTTGCTTTTTCATCTCAACATCACAGAGTTAGCTTTATCAACATTTTTTTTTGTCAAGAAATAAATCTTAAATTCTTAATGTCGAAGATTATTAATGAGAAATGCCAAATGTTCATGATTAAAAGTAAATTAAGTTTTCCCTTTTAAAATACCATTTATCATAATCTAAATTTTATAAACAATATTTCAACTTTTAAATAAATTTAATATAATATATATATAACGTTGTTACAAAAATACTTAAAAATGTATGATTAATATATAAAATACCCATTGTACGAGTTTGATTTAATGCATTATTGATATATTTTTTTGGTGCTTATCTAAGCAAGCGTATTGTGTTGACTGATCTATTACATGAATTACTGCATCAAAATTTATGATAGCATACGAGAAAATTCACTTATCATTCATTTCTATTTATCGATAAGATACCTTTTTTCAGTATCAGAGACATATTTAATTTTTTTATGACCTCTTTAATTTGACTATTTAATAAGCTATTTTATTCTTTATTCAATACTTGATATTTAGTGCTCTTCAAATCATTTCTGAATTGAAATACCAAGATTTGTTGTTGTTTTTTTAAAATTATTTATCAATCTAAAATTACAATACGTGAAAATAAGAGTTTTATGATCCTTCTGTCTAATATCGCTTATTTTAAAAAAGGAATTATGAAGTTTTTACACATATAAGTTCTATTTTCATCTATGCACATGAATAAAACAGATTATTTGGATTTATTTATAAGTTTTCTTAATGACCAAAATAATGGAATTATTCTTCAACTACACGATAATTTGATATTTCAAAAAATTATAATGTATTCATAATTTAGCATTTTATTAAAAAACTTCAGAATTTGGTAATAAATTTTAAATAAACTTCTAAAATTATTAATGGAAAGACATTTCCTAAGATGAATTCTTGAATATCTTTTCATAAACATGAGTTTAAAAATTACAAAAAGGCATAAGTAGCTTATTTTATCTTCGCAATTTTCCATCTTATTTACAGAAACATTTATATTTTTGAACACTATTACAAAAATTCTTTAAAATGTATCATGAATAAATAAAATTACCCATTGTTATGAGTTTTATTTAATACATTATTGATATACATTTTTGGGATTAGACGTAACTGTTTATCTAAGAAGCACATTGTGCTGACTATTCTATTTTTTAAAGCGAATTCGAAAACGTGGAAGGCTGAATTTCATGAAAAGAATCAATAAATTTTTTTTCAAATATTACTTATTTTTGAATAAATAATATTATATTATGGAATTCAGTCTTTTTAAAAATATTATTAGACAGCTTTTCTTACTCATGATATTATTTTTTTTTTAATCTATTCAATTTTTTACATTTTCAATTAATTTTTTTTATTTTTGACAATTAATTGTTGTAAGATTTTATAAAACTACATATTTAATTATCATTGACTTCGTCTGTTAATCCTTATTTATCTACTTAATTGTATAGGGATTTTTTAATTATGCAAATAAAAATATAAACGTTATTTTAAAAAAAATGTATTAATTAGTAAATGGGGCATAGTAGTTTTAGAATGTCACTATTTTTTTAAAATATATATATATATATATAAATCTTAATACTAATGAACGACTATTTCAATTTTTTTTTATTTATAGAAATAGTTTTACTATTATAAATTAGAATTTAGCAGCTCTTAGAAATTTTATACCACATAAATACGAATTTAAAAAATTTGTATCATCACAGAATTATTTTCCGATTAAAAATCAATGCATTCTAAATGATGTGCTTATTAATGTCTGAAAAGAATAACGCTTTTTATTTTATATTAATCAACTATTTTCGTAAGCAAATCTTTAATACCAATATGAAACATAAATACTGTTTATATCGTAGTAAATAGAAGATAATAATATAAAAATATTATTAAGACTTATTATTGATGAGAACTAATATTACAACTAAGCTTGTATATCATTATAGCCAGTTTTGAATGTCGGGTTTTGGTTACATTTTAGATTAAGTCAGAATCAAATTGCAATTGTCTTTTATTTATTTTTAAATAGCTTGATTAAAAAACCAAATTTTACAAAGATCTGATGAGTTAAAAAAATATTATGAATTTTGTCGCTTGATCTAAAAATTACTCATTATTTTTTTAAACCAAAAAAATATTTGAATTATCTATTTTGAATTCATTCATAAGATTTCTACTACATGAAAAATCTAAAACTTATCTCTTTCTTGAAATGGAACAAATAACAAATGGCTACACTGCTTAAGGGTGCAAAAAGAGGGGGAAATATATAAGTGTCTAAAAAATAATTTTAAAAGATTTGCAACTTCACATTCATTTTAAATAAACCCATATAAATCTTTTAATTAATATTGTATGCCCAAAACAATGTAATCCTAATCGTTATGCTCGATAGGTTGAGTATCTCTAGTATAGAAGAAGAAAACACAATTTAATTCAACTCATTTAAGTTGTGAAATAAAAAATAACAGTGCAAATATTTTTAATTTTGATATTTTCCAGATGTCGTTTTATAACTCTTAGCGAAATAAATGCCTATAATCCTGTTTTGCTAAAAATCAAAATTTTCCGACTTGAACCACTGTGCTTCATAGCAAAAAAAGTTGGCTTCTAACTGTCATCAAGACGGGCGAAATGTAGTTAGCAGCAGTAGATAGCCATTTCATCCCGGGTGTGATGAGAATGCTCCAGTCTGGAGGGGGTAACTGCCTGGGGTAGACAGAGATTGCGAAACAAACATGCCATGCATGGAAGCCAGAGCATTTCTTATCGGAAGGACATGATACAGCTACCGAAGGGTAGGGTCCAAAAAACAAAAATAAACAACGAAAAAATAGAAATAAAATGATATGTGAGTTTTTCCTCCCTTAATGTTCGCCGCTGCTCTAGATTTGTACGCTGCCTAGCCGATATTATGATGTTCGATATATCTCGATGAGGTGTTTCCGATCTGAGTATTGGATTCGTTCACGGTTCATTATGACTCTGCAACTTGTGGAACAAACCAGATTAAAAAGGTTTTTTTTTTTTGTTTAGAAAATTGATTATCTTTTAGTTTCGTCCAGAAAGTGGTGCAAAAAAAATGCAATTAATATCGTGCAGTGTTACAGATTTAATCTTTGTTTACCAGAGTAAAAAGTAAAAAAATATAGAAGTTTATCTCTTAGATAAAAATTCTTTTGGGGGGACCTCCATATGTTTTGCTTAGCATATAAATTTAAAAATTAAACTATGTCCTTAACATATTAAAATTTTATGATAAACGATAAGTAAAATTCCGTTGTTGAAAATTCAGGATATAATTGTTAATCAATAGTGCTGTCATTCTTTGCTTAGCTATTACGTAGAAATAGTTCTATTCATACATCATAGTTTTTCGCTAAATTAGGATTATTTTAAATCTTTTTGAGAATTAAACAAAATTAGGATAGTAATTAGATTCATGAGATGATTTTTGGTAGTTTTGAAGAATCAATAATTCTGAAGTAATATGACTCTAAACGTAAAATTAATAAGAAATGGTTATATTAGACTCCAATTATTTATTAGCTGAAGTAATTAATTTATTAGTCGTTTTTGATAAGCAGAAAAGTTAATTTAGATACTCTGATTATATAAAAAATGTTCATTTGAATAAAAATATTGCCTTTTATTAGACTGTTGCAGCTCTGAAAGCACATGTAATTTTCCAAAAAACTATTAGAGGCAAAATATTTCGAAATAAGCTATTGTAATTATGTAATTATTTAAATTGTAAGAGACTTAAATTATATATGCTTCTGATACAGGGTTCAGAAGCACACATAATTCAAGTTGTTTGAGACAAAAATTGTATATGTTTCTAATCTTAAACATCTTTGGAATACTTCAAGCTGCTACATTATTGAAATTAAAATCGTTTTATATAATGAAATAACTTGCGAAATTTATTTAGTAACTAAGCTTCACACGTCGAGTTTTCAGTTCATACCTTATTTACAAGTGCACTTGATTTTTAAAAAAAATCGAATTCCTATACAATTCAATCCAACCACCTTGATGAAAAACTGAATCTTTTTTCCCCACAAATTTTCCCATATAGGGAACTTAACAAACACATGCGCCAGGAATGCATTCTTTGATTTTTTTTTTTTCCTCGGAAATCCCCAAATATGGCAAACAGGATTTTTCTCCCCGATTGCAACCCTAAATGCAAGGGAAAGTAATCCAGTTGAGGGGAAAAACGCACGGACCAAAAACAAGACTAGCAAAAAAGAGGATGAGATCTGTTATATATACGGTCCAATAGGTTGAGGTGAACTTGAATTGCAGCAATTTTGCACAGCGATCCTTCCAAAAAAGATAATGCGCTGCTGGAAATTCTTTTTTATTTTATTTTTTTTTTCTTATATTGTTCGGAGAAATGAAAGTGGTTTGAATTGGATGAGGGAAAACATTTCCCATACAAAATGAGACTGCTAGAAGAGGCCGGTAGGTTCAGTTTTTAGGAGGATACATGCGTCTGAAAAGGAAGTTTTATTCTTGCAAAACTATTCTGTAAAGCATATGAAGAAAGCATTAAGACATTCAGCTGATAAAAGAATAAGGAAGTAAAAAAGAAAAAATATGTTTTCGAGAAAGGTATTTTCTATAAAATTTACTTCACTGCAAAGCTTGTTCGTTTTTAAATTTTGTTTGTCAAAATTGTAGATGCATTTCACAATCGCAGTCTAAATGCGTGATCGGGTTTAGTATTTAGGAAGAGAAACTTTGTGTCATTTGAATTCAAGCTGTTATTTTGAAATGAAATAATGTAACAAAACTTTAGCATCCATTTATCGTGAACCTTTTACATCGATTCATAAGTCTGCTAATGTTGTATTTCTTTGCTTTTTTTTTCCTTATACAAATAAAATTTTCTGTCATTTAAACTAATTTTTATTTATAAATAATACAGAAAAGAATGATTTAAAAGAATCTTAAGGTTTCATATACCTTAATATCTTAAAAATAATAATTAAAAATCATTGTAAAAATAATTAGGATAAAAAGTTTTTTTCAAATATAATGAAATTTATATCAAATTTTTACACAAAAATTCGCATAATTAGTAGCTTTTCACTCGATTTGAGTATCCTTCATAATTATTAAAGGACCAAAGACCGTATTTCACATGATACACTTAAAACAAATCAAAATATTAAAGCATAAGTTCGCATTTAGAGGAAATAATATTCCTTTGTTTCTCTTTTAAAGAGCGATAGTAAAGTATTAGTAAGGTATGTTTTTTATGTTTGCATAAATAAGGTAATCATCATATATTTAATTATAATCATAAATTATTATCATTTAATTTATAAGCACCAAACTATTAATATAAAAGTATAAAAATAGTGCAAAAGTATCTCATAAGAAAAGCAATATATACTTTGTATATTTTTTTTTTTTTTGTAAAAATACTTAAGAAGGTAAATAATTGTCAGTATTATTTTACATTTTTCATAAAATAAAATAATATATTTTAATTTTATTTGAATAGTTGGATTAAATTATTTAGAATAATAATTAGAATTTAATAAAAAAAATCAAAATTTTAATGGCAACCCTATTTTTTAAAATATTTCCACATTCTTTCAAAATCCATGTTCAAATTTAAATGTACAATAATGTAAATATCATCAGTGCAAAAGTACTAATTATTGGTCCGTTTCAGCAGAAATATTGAATACGCAAATATTCCTTCCCTTCCTCTTCTTTACCAAACACAAACCGGTCCATTAGCTACGTTGGTAAAGTGAGCTTTTCAGCTAATGATTCATGATTATCACTTTCTAGTGAACTGGAAAATACATCAACCATTTAGTAGTTATAAATGATCAAAATTTACATTATTACCATCAAATAACTTTACTGCTAAACTATTTCATGTAGTTTGGCTATCTAAAATGCATTCAAAATTTTCAAACTTGAAAACCAAAGAATTTTATCCCCAAATACGTTGTAATGGTTGGTTGGATATTTTTCTTCCGTGCCAGATTTAATGTTTTCTAGGTTGAAAAACATGGCGTCATGTGTTGACGGATATTTCAAAGATTTCTTGCATGTTTTCAAATTTTGGTTCCTTTAGTTTATTTACATATTTCGCGATAACGAACAAGACCAAAGCTTACATTATCTAAAAACAAACTTTCAGGAATTTGCTTCTTATTTAAAATAGCATAAGCTATTTTAATATTTCTGTTGATTTTTAAATTGTTTAAAAAAATGATGAAAAAAAAGTAAAGTGTTTCTTTCTTTCTTTTTTTTTTTTTTTTTCCTTTTACAGAAGCAGAATTTTTAATATAAATTGGATTTTTTGAGGTTAATTGAACACTTTTTAAATAATTTTTGATGAAATTCAATCCGGAATATTTAAGGGATATGAATTTTGTGATTCGTACTTTTGTCTTAAACTTTTGGCTCCAAGATATAATATTTTATTGTATATTATTCTATTATATATTATTATTTTATCTTAATAATTTTCTTAGGATTCAGGAATTTTGATTATAAGTAATTAGTTAAGATGTATCTGGTACCTATTCTTAATCATAAAAATATTAATAATAATTACTTATAATTACTTATCATGGTATTCAAACAAATAATGTAAACGATGATCTTATTAACATCAAAAAGACTAGCTATTCATATAAAATGATTTATCTATATCACATATAGTAACTCCGAGACTGCACTGAATATAACTAAGAAAGATAAAAGATTTGAAATATTTCCGATGTTGAAAGACAAGCTACCAGATATAATAAAGATTGGCATTTATGGCAATAGTCTCTTTGCATGGTAAAATTCTATTGGAATGCTCTATTATGATAATAGAGAATTCCAAACAATCTTTAACAACTCATTTATTAATTTAACTTTTATTAATTAATTTTCTTAAGGCAAAAAGAATCTGCATCATTAAAAGTTTCCGAATTGTGGGAAATATTAATTGATTTATTACCTACACTTCTATATTTCATTAAAGAAAAATATGCGATATTGAATTTGGTCTTTTTTAAAACTATTGAAATAAATTAATGATTGCTTTTCTAAAATAACTTTTTATGCGTTTGCTTTTTGAGCAGCCATTAAAATAATAATAAAAGAAACTTTTAAAAAATAAAGGAAAGTTGGATTTTTTATTTTTCAGTAAAAGCATTAAAAGCTAATTTTTTTAAAAACACACGAAACTATTTAAGATTATTTTTGCACAGAGTTTTTTTAAATTGTAAAGAAATTTTTCACACAGTTTTTTTATTAAATAATTATTTTTTCTAGTATTATTAATATCTAATATTAAAATATCATATATCGTTATTTTTAGAAGCTAAGGCCTTTAAATCTACATATATTCAAATTAAATAAAAGCTTTCTATGATCAGTAACTGAATTTATAATGAATGTACAATATTCTTGCTTCAATATCAAATCATAACAGTCTAGTTAATAGTTTATTGAACTTTTGCATAAAAAAAATGGACTCTATAAAAGAACCTCTGAGAATATTCCATGGATCTTTCAATTTATTTTTAATAGTTAGTTATAGTTTATTTTTTCAGCCCTAAAGAATAAAAAGTGGATAGTTTAAAGATAGCTGATATCCAGTAAATGAAATAAAATTAATATTTAAGTCTGAGAACATACGAATGATGAGCTTTCAGCGAACAAACACGATTTAGCTGGGCAATTCCAAATTTTTCGAAAACCATGAGAAGAACCATGAAACATTAAGCAGCTTCACTTTGTTAATTTATTGGTCAGTGTCTCTTTAAAGTGTGCTTTGTTACATTTATTTTCTGTAAAGATTAAATTGCTTACTTTAAAATCTCATAATTGCTTTGAAAAAACGTTCTTCTCATATTAAAAAAGCTTAATTGCATAATTAGAACAGTAAAAAATTCTTAAACTTCAAAGTAATATAGTTTTTTCTACATTATTACTTCTTATAAAATATTGTAAATTAATGCTTCTTTTATTCGATAAATTACATAATATATTAAATTAATTTTATAGTAAAGTAGTATATTAAATATTGTGAATTAATACTTGTTTTAATAAATAAAGTACATAAATATTAAATTCATGTAAAATTAGAGTAATATAACATTAATATCACATCTCTAAATACATATAAATCTATATAAATGATGTTGTTTTGCGTAATTTTGTATGTTTTTCATTGAAAGATTATTATTTTTATAGTATTTCCATACAATTTTGTTTAAACTTCTGATTAATGATTATTGCATTTTCTTCTGAAAATATTTATTTCTTTTAATTTTTAACTAACTTAAAATGGCAATTTTACATAGTAGAATTTTCTTTTCATTACCTCATATATTTCAAATGATAGAAATTTGTAAAAGATATTTTCCAAACGAATGTAAGGGAACAAGGTGCCTTCTCAACATTTTTTGAAATTTAATTATTGAAAAGAATTTGATAAAATTGTAACTTAACATTCAAATAAAATTATATTGAAGGAAGAAAATATTTTAATCTGGCTTTTTAATAAAAATTTAATTTTTTTTAAATGTAATTTTTTCTTACTACTTTTTCAAATATGAATACTTGGGCTTCTAATTTTATTTGTAGATTTACTGAAATATATTACACAAAATTCTACATTAATTCAGATACATCTAATATTAATATAAATTTTTTTTCTGCCTTACATCGGGGAAAATGAGGAAATTCTGCTGTATCTCATTTTTTACTTAGTTTATGAAAAAAAGCATAACAATCAAATGATTAATTCATCTGCAGTTTTATCGAAAAAATAATGATAAATATATTCAAATTATATTTGAAAATTTTATAAATAGAAAAAAAAAACACTTTTAAAACGTAAAAATATATAAAAAAACTTAACATGAAGGAAAATAACCACTTAAGTCTACCACTTCACTATTTCATTTGTTAAAAAAATCACTATTTCATGAATAAAAATCCAAATACTGAAATGCTAAAAGTAAGTACAATACTGAAATACAGTCAAATATGTTTTTTTGCGGTAGATAGAAAAAAAAAAAAGAAATCGCGCAATAAAAATATTCTGAAACTTCATAAATAGATATATTAAATCCTTTTTACAATATATTAGAGAAAAAAATTTACATGGTGAATGGAGACCACATGAAAAACGTTTCTTTTAGAAAATCGTTGGAAGATTAACCAAATAATGAGAAAGGGCTTTCCAAATATAACGATTAATTAAATTATACGTTGAAATATTTTTTTAATTTAATTTCTCATTTTAAACATGGAAATTTTTTTAAAATACTACTCGTCATAATCTGAAACATGTATCTTCTTGTGATGATGATCCAAAATCATTTTCATCACTTGAAAATATTAGAGTTGGTTTATTTTTGGAACATATTATTTATTTTATTTTGGAATATTCGAATTAGTTAACTTGATATGTACGTGCATTTTTACCACACGTATTACATTAGTGTACATATGCACTGATTGTATTGTATATATGCACTGATAGAAAATATTATTATGGTATTATAATGCCAACACCGTTGTGATTCATATATCACACAAAAAAATTGCACAAAAATGAAATCGCATAAAAAAGGACAGCACAAAAACTTATTTGAGTATATTCATAAAATGAGCAGAAGGTTAAGATAACTAATACGCCAATAAAATAAAAATCAATATTTTGCCCACGTTTTGATTTTTATTGATTGATATCTAAAAATGGTTAAACAAATGATACTTTTGATTAATATTGTCATCAAGTTTCCATATATATATATATATATATATATATATATATATATATATATATATATATATATATATATATATATATATATATATATATATATATATATATATATATATATAACAATTTGCAAATTATTTAAATTAATCAACTGTCCCTATAAGGTTTAAGAATTTTTTATGTTTTAAATATTTATTAATTTATAATGATTATTTCCATCACTCAAATAAAATTATTTAAAATTTAATTGCATTCAATATTGTTATTTGCGTCCTCACTATGTCTCAAAAGAAATCTAAAGGTTACACAACATGAACCAAAATGAATCCATACAGATGCTCCTGCAAACTACCATAGATTGCGGATTATGAAGTCTTTGGCAAGCAAGGAATTTATTTAAACATTGATTAATTTTATTTATATTAAATGAACTCAGTGCACTAATTTTTAAAATCCCATTTAGACTCTGAAATGATTATCATTATATCTAAAGATAAGACAAAAAGGAAACTAATCATTGTTTCATTAGATTCTTTTAAAAATTCAATGATGGTTGAAAATATTTATTGATTGATAATACTTTTTTTATACATTTCATTATGTAAATAATTTTTACGGTAGCAAAAAGTGTAATCCAATTATTGAAATTGTTTACAGAATAATTACTTTGAAAAAAGAATAAATTGAAAGTATGGTTTATGGAATTATATCATAGTTTTTTGTACTTCCTTTCAGAATAAATTAAACTCTGTTGAAAAAAAAAATAACGTTTATAAAACTGCTCACCAGAATTGCTTGATTAATCCTTATCCATTGGAACGGATTATATTTTAGATATATTAATACTGTTCCCAAGAAATTATATAATAAATATCTTTAATCTAATTATTATATGTTACTAAATAATAGTTATAGGGTTTGAAGCTCTTTTCAGATATCGCAATTAAAAATAAAAAGAGTTACTGCACTCATAGAATGTGGAAGTAATTAAGAGTATTTAGATTTTTTGCTTTAACTAAAAGGAGGTTTGTTCAGTGCATTGATTGATCGATTTGTTAGATGTTAACATATTATTTCAACGCTACATGAAGAGTATTGATAACATACATGAAAACAATCTTCCATAAAACCTAAGAAACAAATGCTATGTAAAATTGCATATAATAAATATAATAATTATATTGAAAAGTAGATGCTTGTAAAATATCACGAAAAAAATTCTATGCAATCGGATTAGTTTTATCTAGCGGAACAAAACATATATTTAGGTGTAGATTTCAATAATAAAAATTTAACCAACAAAACAGCAGTTGGTACTTAATTGCACAATCGTATTAAATTTATAATGCAAAGTGTGACTAAAAATTAAAAAAAAATATTTATTACTATCAAGCAATTTTGATTAAACAAATCTATTAGTTTTCGCTCATTTAAAGTTGGTAATAAAAATTATTAGAGAAAAACTTGCATTTTTTATCGAGTGTATCTTATTATTAGAACCTTGATGCCATGACTTAAGAGTCTTAAAGGGTGAATAATAATAAGTTTTTTATATCCACAAATTCTTTAAAGTTAAATTAAACAAGTTTTCAATCATCAACTGTACAGTTTCCTGACGCTCTTATAGATAAAATTATAAGTAATAATATAATGCTTTTTTTTTTAAATTTTCAAAATTGAATGCTAGATATGAGAAAGTTTCAAAACATTGAAAAATGATGCATTAATTTCATAATAAATTAAATTTGACTATTAAATTTATACATAAATTTCACCCTTCAGATTATTCTTATATTTTGCCAAAATGGGATCATAAATTAAAAAAAAATTAAGGAACCCTACAGTCTCAGATTTTAAATGCTCTGTATTTGACAGCAGTTACTGCAGGATTTAAATTGAAAAAATAATTTTATAAAAAAACTGAGCTATTCTTCGTATATAATGCTACTTTTAACTTTGCTGTATATTAATTAATCTCAATTAAGAAGCCCAGAGATAATTTCACATCATTTTCAGGAATTGTTTACGCTTCGCACCGATTTCAGTAACAAACATATTGGACTAAGCTAAATAATATCAGTATTTATTCAAATTTTAAAATCAAATAAATTTTGTAGATAATTAATAATTGAAGTATAAATTGCTTCACAGAATATGTTTGGTTCTTTGATATTCACCAGTCCTGCATGTAAAAAAATTCAGTAGGGAAAAGGCAGCCTGAATTTTCATTATGAGTAAAATATAAAGTTTATTAATATGATCATAAAAATTCAGAGAAGGTGCATTATTTATATCAAAACTGCTATGACATACTAATTCTATGTTTTTCTAGTACAAATGTAATACAGTTTAGTTGATACAAATTTTCGATGGTCGGTTTAAATAAGCAATATCATCTTAAATTCAATATAATCTATTTGTATAGTGATATGTTTTTTACCATAGCACTTTTATTTTTATTTTGTGTTAAATACTCTATAAAAAATTCCACAGCAAGTTGCAAAAGGTGTATTTAGGAAAAAGAAATTAAAATTATATTGTTAAAAGCGTGCTTTGCAAAAAATGCATTAAATTGCATATGTTATAAATATAAAGATATTTTAATTAAAAACTATGTAATATTTTCTTGAAATATAAAACTCGATAAAAATATAATGATTCCTTCTTCTCGTAAAATTTACTTAAAATTGTTAATGAATTACCAAATAAAATACTCAAAACTAAAATTCACAAAAAATGTACTAATACTAATTGATTGAGAAATTTACTTTTGCAATCAAAAATAGGTTATTAAAAGCAAAATTATAGCGAATCTAAAATTATTACTTGCAATGTAATGAAATGCTTGATTTTAGAATTTTTCAAAAATTAATGACATATAAATTTTTCAAATGCTTTATGTGTAAAATTACAATTATCTGCCATTTTCTTTGTTCTTCACGGAATTTTACTCAACGAAAAGTATTGTTTACATAATTATACCAGCAGATGACATTTATTTATCTAAACGATTTGGAGCAACAGTTTTATTATTTTGATCCATAAATAATATATAAAGATGTTAAAATATTGACAATTTATTGAATCTTTGGCATTTCATTTTCTGACATTTCTTTTTGACGAAAATTTGTATACATTATACTTACAACAAACACTTTTTTTTCCTTTAAAGAGCCCATTATACTTTTATTAATGGTAAATTAATAGATTTTTGAAAGATTTGATTTAAGAAAAGAAATTCAATTTATTAGATAAAATAAGTTAATTTTTAAAACAGCTTTAATTGGGCAAGGTATACTCTCCTTCCTCATTGTAGCAATTAGACAATGGTAAATAAACTTTTTATTGCTTATAATTTAGTACATTGTTATAAATGCAGAATAAAAAAACCCAGAATAAAAATACGTTAGACCAAATGTTTAAGCCTTCATATGTAATTAAATATTTTGCAACTTCTGCTTTATATTTTACATTCATAATTCAACAAACCTAAAAAATACTAACCATATAAATAAAAGAAAGGTTAAGATAGGAAAAACTAGTCTGTCACTCGAAGAAACTGATCTTCCCTCTTTGATATAAAGTTAACTTTAAAGTTAAGTCATGTTGTTCCTGGAATCGTTAACAGATTGAAGTTCGAATCAAGAAGTTTGAAATGCCTTATCAGATAATTTTAAAATGATGAATTTGGTGAGAAGTATACTATCCACGACCTTAAAGAAAATTAAAAAATATCGTATCACATTAACGTCCTTCATTGTACCATAAGTTGTTTTTTCAATCTTTCTAATCTAAATGTATTTGGTATTAATTTAAAATTTAAACAATATTTACTAGCATAATGAAAATCATGCACATTCCATGTTTTAACAGATGTAATACCTATTTTTTTATATTTATACATGTGCTTTTGTTCGTATTTTTTCATAATGAAATATCCTTAAAAAAAGCTTTTAATAAATTACACAAACTAATAGCTGAAGCCGAAGTAAATTTTTAAAAAAACATTCTTTTTTTTTATGTTCTAAAATGAAAATAGAAATATTTCAAAAATCTTTACTGCTGACTAATAAATTATTTCCTTACTAACCACGAAAGAAACACAAAAATTCATTTATAACACTGAATGTATCACGTAGAATGCTAATATAGAAAAGTAATTAACAATGAAGCTACAAAAAATTCAAATATAAGTGAATTATAAAAAAGTATAATTTATTGATGCAATATATAATTTTATTTACAGTTTATAAATTTCTTGTCTCAGAAGTATAAGTTTGTAATTTGTAGTAAATCTTGCTGATAAAATACCTTCGCTTTAAAATTTTCTATTTTATATCTTTTAGTTGTTTTAATAAAATAATAAAATATTTTTTGCAAAATTTTGTTTGACTTTTTGTTTTAGTCCTAAAATATAAAATTAATTTATAAAAATATAGTTTTGAGTTTTATATTTCAAGTATTAAGTTCCAATGCATTTTAAATCGATATTACTTTTGCTGTAAAATAGCGATATTACTTTTGCTGTAAAATAGCAAAAGTAATCTCGATTCATTATCTTTACTAGAATTAAAAAAATGTTTTTTCAGCATTAAATTATTTCTGTAGGAAATATAACAATTTTATAATAGTTTATTTTATTAAAAGATGGGTTATCTTTTATGTCACCGATTATAAATGATTTTTTTGCAAATATAAAAATGTAATTTCCGCTATAGTAAACTGTACATTCAATATTGGAGAAATAGAAAAGAATTTGAGAGAAAATATAAATAATACGAATGAATAAAGCAGTTATGCATAGTTCCAATTATGTAATACATTCCAAAACTGTCATAAGTGACTCCATTTCACTTTAGAAATAAAAATGATTTTTTAAAAATAGAACAGTTAATGAATACTTTCTTTTTAAACCATATTATTATTTCAATGTGCGCAGAAAGCAAACAACATTTCAAGTCTTTTAGAATGAAATATAACTTAATATGAATAATATTTTCGCATGATGATTGCATGTATTTTAATCATTTGTTTCAATAATAGCATAAACACTCCTTAAATAAATTGTTATCCAGAAGCTAAATACAATGTAAGCAAAAATAGATTGGAATTCTCTACATGTAATTACACCAAGAGCATTCCCCAATTAACTTGGCGATTTGTCTCCCTTTTTCTCCACTAAACTAAATTAACCACAACCGGCAATTAACCGTATTCTTAATGCACAGAGCACCATTCTGAACAGCAGCAAGCCTAACAGCAAATTGAGCACTGTTCCCCTCCCCCGAGACCTACCTACCGATGAAAGCTCATCCAATTTGCGTGTGTGGAGCCTTCCCTTCCCCCAACCCGTGGTTCATCCATCTCTGACCGGCAATAATGAAAGTGCATCGCTTACCTGCGAGATTACTCTGTGATTCCAATTGATCCCCCTGCTTCTGCAGTAGCGAGGGCACTGTCCTCCATTGCATGCCGGCCGATCGTAAAAAAAGAGGGGGTGCGAGGTGGTTGTTTGGAGGGGGGCCACAATCAATGATCTCCCAAGGATTCTTCAGCACGTGCTGCTGCCGTTGTACTTCCCTGGCAAGAGTGTGTGTGGCTCACAGTCCTCATCTCGCCATCCACCCTTTCCAGGAGGATGGAGAGCGAGAAGACGATGAGGATGATGAAGAAGAACCAGAAGAAGAAGAGTGGAGAGAGAAAAGTCGCAGATGACTGCCGAGGAGCAAGGTCACCACAAAGATAAAACCCCGTCTCATCGGCATCCTTGCTCCACTGGTTCGCTCGACGACGACGTCTCCCGTCGGCACAACTTCGGATATCGATCGGGGGGTCCGATCTCTGCCGATTTCCACCGAGTGAGAGAAAGAAAGGGGGAAACGCGGAATGGAAGAAAATGGAAATAAATAAATGCGAAAAGAAAAAAAATTCCTCAACCTCGCATAAATATTTTCTCTACCGGTTATTTGTCTATTCCGCTGGATTCCTATTTGTCTTTTCTTTATTTTTATGATAGCTCCCTCCCTCTCCCCTTCTTTAAAATCTGAGTTTGTTTATTGGAAGGGGGGAGGTCGTGGAACGCCAAGGGGGTGCGCAAGAGCTTCCGCGCAGCTGCAATGTGGGGTCGGGAGCAGCAGACTGCGCCAAGCTGCAAGCGCACAGTGGGTTACTACCCCGGTAAAGATGGCCGACCAGTGAAAGGGGGAGGGGGTGTAGAAAAACGTGGCCCCGATGGAAAGTCATTCGCTGAAAAGGGCATGGAAAATCAGCTTATTGCTGTTACGATTCCTGTCTGCAACTTTTGCCCTACAGTGTGAGCTGGCATGATTAATGTAACTCATGCTGACTCGCCTTTTCATCAGCATCGGTTTATATCCTATTTAATACAATGAAGTGATAAGGGGGTTATTGAATATCCTACAGCTAATTCCATTTAAGATTTTCAGATTTCAATAAAGATGAATTAATAATATACATTATTTACGGAAGTTAAAACACTTTTCAAAAGCTAAAGAAAATATTCAAAACAGATATTTTAATACACAGAATTCCTCACGGTCCATTTTTGCTTTTTAATTAACGTATCTCCAAGAATTTTTATATAAATGCACTCCTATCGCCTTGTCCACGTTTGAAATTTTAAAATAGCAAATAAAAAATGTAATAAAATCATAAATTATGAAAAGTGATTTTCAGTCATTCGATATTTGGAACCCAGATTTTTCGTATCAGAATTAATTACTCCATTTACAATGATCTTCGTTAAATTTATTTCTTATTCAAATAAATTTTAGTGTCTTATATATTCAAAAGCCTTACAATATACAAATTTTCAAGGTTTTTTTTTTAAAAAATAACATGACACTTTTTTTCTTATTTTGATTTCGCTAAAGAAGTTTAACAATAGCTTTAATCTTTTTCCAGATCTTGGATTCAGATTCAATAACATTTCAATAACAATTCAGTTCAACAATTTTAAAATATGATATATATTAGCAACAAATAAAGAAATGATCTGTGGGATCATTTATAATTATGGAGAAATGGCATTCTAATGGGATTAACTCAGAAACACACACACACACACACACACACACACACACACACACACACACACACACACACACACACACACACGCACACACAGAAAAAGGAAAAAAACCTGTGACAAAAAAACCTGTTATCTACAAAGAGAGACAAAGTGCACAAACTTATTTATATTATATTCTTAGAAATTTTGAAAAAAAATTGCTTTAAAGCAGTTACGCACAGCTACTGTTATCTTATTATAGAATCAGATATTTTAGCGAAGAAGAAATAGGTATACACTTTTTTTATAACAGTTACATACTTCAATCATTGGACTCGATGTCAGAATTGAAGACATCAATATTGAAAGTCACGAGTTAGAAAATGATCACCAGTGGATTCTCCCAAACATTCGATACGTGTAAGCCTCATACACATCAATAGTCCTTATATAATAATTACCTCGATAAAACTGTTAAATCCTTCTCTACGTGATACGGACGGTTAAAGAGTTTTATTCTGGTTGTTGTTCATCTTGGTGATGTCAAAGTTATCCGACTTCAGCAAGGAAATTTTGAGGTCCCCAAAATCATTCAATATACAAACAAATTACACATGATGGTCATATAGTCTTTCTCTGCATGCAAAATAAATAAATAATAACCATTGATTATCATACTATAAATTTTTACAATAAAATAGCCCTGCTCTTAAATTACTTTTTTATTTGTTTGCTTTTTTATTAGATTGCTCAACTAATATAGAAATACTGAAAAATGGCATCAACGAAATGAAAAAAAAATCAATGTGTTCTTTAGTTTCATGAATTCGCATCGTCTATTACTGTTCAGAGTCAATTTGGGAGTTATATAAAATTTTGAGTTTTTGCAACGTCAATTGAAAATATTAATGCCCTCAATGTTAGGATCACAAATGCTGTGCCTAGCGTGACAGCTGAAATGTTAGACGATATTTCTCAAATATGGAATATTACCTATGAGGTACCAAAACAGGTCACACTGAAATGTACTGACATATAGGAATTTATTAAAAAATTTATATTCGTCTTTATAATATATCGAAACATCCATATACCCGATAAAATAATTTTTACAATAATTTTTTGTAATTAGGTTGGTTGGTTAGGGTTTTTTGGAGAAAGAACCATGCTTAATAATGCTGTGCCAAGCAAATGGTAAAATCATAGACCAAACTATAAAACCACACATGATTAAATATAAAAGAAAAAGTTGTCAACATACAATTCCAAAAATAAAACTTCAAGTACGTACAAGGTTAATAAATCTAAATGAAACAGTGGTGCAATAAACGCATTACAATGAAGCAATGTAAAAGTCAAGCGTGAACAAAACTTAAAAGCATTAAATACAGGTGTAAAAGCCAATGGATTTAAAAAAATTTTAAATGTTTGGGTGGAATTTTTTACCCACCAGGTCTTGTAAAGTTAATGACAATGACTTAAAAAGTATAAACGAGAGGAATTAAAGGATGGGCATTCGATTAAAATATAATTAATGGTAAAATCCACACGACATGCGGGGCACTTAGGTGCCACCTCGCCAAAAATGAGATGTTTATGCGTATATCGAGTATGTCCTATACGGAGGCGTGTCATTTTGACATCAACCTCTCGTATAGGGCGAACAGGCCACAAATCAGTCCGGGGTTTTATTGAATGCAATTTGTTGTGGATCTGCAGATCCCATGATTCTTGCCAAGTAGCAAAAAGTCGGCATACAAATGACCTTTTAGCATCACAATATGGGTGGCCTGAAATAGAAATGTTGATGCAGATTTAGCTGCAAAATCAGCCCTTTCATTTCCCGAAATACCCGCATGACCCGGAACCCAGCAGAAAAGAATATTAAAGCCCCTGTTTTGTAATAGCTGCCAGTTAGATAAAATTTGTATAGCCACTGAATGCATCTGGTTCTGAAAATGAGCAAGCGCCTCCAAAGCACTCATACTGTTCGGTGTATATGATAAAATTGCGCTGAGCAGAAGGGGGAATTAATTGTAATGAGGGGATAACCTTGTGTATAAAGAGGGGAGGGAAGTGTCATTCAAGTCGTATTAAAGGGACTAAAGGAGCATAATATGTTCTCGCCATTTTAATTAGCTATCTTTTTTTTTTTTTTTGTTAGCGTACATATACAGGGTGTCTCAAAAACATCGACCGCGGCTTTTATTCTTTAAATATTGATCATATGCATACTTTAAATTACAAATTTGCGCAAAAAAAGGTGTAAAATGTTATGAAATCGATAAAAATTTTCAGGGGATTAATTTAAACTTCAAAAAATGCAAAATTTAAATTTTTATACGGAAACCGTACAAAAAAATTCACAGTGAGTAAAATGTGCCCCATACTCTTATAAGGTCATGTACAAAATTTCAGTAATTTATCACAAAAAGTCTCAAAGATATGAAACTTTATAAATGCTGACTTAAACCACTTTTCGATGCCTGGATATGAGTTAGCAAAGAGAAAAAATCATGTCAGATGTTCGTGCTTTAGAGATCGTGCACAAATTAACAAAGAAAGTAATGATTGAATAAATAAATAATAATTTTGCTATTTATTGGTTCAAAAGAATTAAAAATTTGTAGAAATAATAACTTAAAGGAAAGATTACGTAAGTTTTTTTACAGGTTCATTGACTTTACTATTTTTAAGTTATATTCTGTAATTCATGATATAAAATTTTAAAGTGTTTTTCAGGAAGCATAGATTTTAAAATTTGTATTTAAAACTAAAGATAGGAAGCATATTTAATTTTCTTATGATGCATTCCTGCGTCGCGTCATCTGCACTGAAGCTGTAAACATTTGCATTTTAATTTGTGATTGACCCTTCATCAACTTTGTTTTAACATATCTTTGAGAGTTTTCATGATAAAATTCTGAAATTTTGTACATGACCTTATTAAAGGGTGGGACACATTTTACTCATTGGGATTTTTTTTTTTTTTTTTTTTTTGTACTGGGTCCGTATAAAAATTTTAATTTTGTACTTTTTTTAAGTTTAATTCTCTGAAAATTTTAATCGATTTATAACATTTTGCACTTTTTTTTTCAACGATTACAGGTATACTTAAGATTAACATGTTTTAAAGGTATTTTAGTATATATTTCAATTGCTTAAATAATGAACATTCATAGGAATTTCAGTGAATTTCATTATTATGGAAGGCAACGTTTTGAATCCTTACTTTTCACTGAGATTCTTATATTTGTGAAAGATATAGTAGGTAAATATACTAATGTTAGTTTCACTCGCTTCTGAAAAATAATTTTAAATTTAATGTAATTAATTTAATTTTATTGTGTTTAATTTTCAAATTCTGTTGAATTTCAGTGAAACAATACCGTTTTACGTTTAATTATATTTTGATAAAACACTATCATGTCTGACAATGGATATTTTTATTAACTTAATTACTTTAACGGTAACATTGTTATTTAGTTAATATTTTCAGAGTTAATCATATAAAATGTAATATTACAATACTGATATCATTCGGCAAATTTAAAATACTTAACCCTCTGCAGTGGGGTGGTGACTCTCACCCATCATTTAAGACTGTGCATTATTTGACGTTTTATATATATTTTTTATTTTAATTGTTAAAAATAACTACAAAATGGTAAGAAAAAGTGGGAAATAATTCGGGGAAATATAAATTAAAGCAATTATATGTATATTTATTTTTCGGTGCAGTGAATAAGTCCTGGTATTAAATGAATAATTGTGCATCGAAATTAACATGTGCATTGAATTAACATAAGTATTGAATTAATTTATTGAATTAATTCTTTTTTTATATGTATTTGTTTAATTGGAACAAATCTATAACAATTCGTAGCCAATATTATTAATCATGAAAACTGTTGATTTTGAGAAAATTTGTTATGCCATCAAAAACATAACTTGTAAAAAAAACCAATTCTCGCTACTCAGTTCTTCTATCGTAAAAAGTTGTGAGATCCATTTAATACCAAGTCGGTCAATTTATTCAGTCCCTACTTAAGGGTCCTTCTGTCTTAAGTTATTACGTAATTAGCTAACTTAACAACATCTTATAGTAACCATATCAATATTAAAAATCTTTTATGGTTTAAATAAATAGATTGACTTGGCCATCGCATGGATTGACTTGGCTTCTCGGTGAACTTCGGGATGAGACCCCATCGCATGAAATCACAATGTATCTTTACATTAAATTAGATTACATTATATTATATTAAATTAGATTGTTTAGTGCGATTGCCAAGTCAATCTATTTATTTTAATCATAAAAGATTTTTAATATTGATATGGTTACTATAAGATGTTGTTAAGTTAGCTAATTACGTAATAACTTAAGACAGAAGCACCCTTAAGTAGGGACTGAATAAATTGACCGACTTGGTATTAAATGGATCTCACAACTTTTTACGATAGAAGAACTGAGTAGCGAGAATTGGTTTTTTTTACAAGTTATGTTTTTGATGGCATCTCATTTCTTTTTGTATGTAGTCTTCCTCTTTTTCTTTTCCGATACTACTTCTTGAGCTTCAGCTACATTTTTTCTTAAAGCCCACTCCCTGTCTCTATGGTTTTTCTCGTATGTTACAATTTTTGACAATTCTGGACGGTAAATGCTTCTTAGTCTCTTGTATTTACAAATTAAGGATTCCTGCGCTTTAATACTTCCGAAGTCGACATTAATTAGATGTAAGCCATCCAGACTTGTAACTCTCGAAAGTGCCACGTAAGCTTGACCGGATATGAATACTGCAGAACCTATATCCATCAGTGCATTATTTAGACTTAGGCCTTGACTTTTGTGTATGGTTATAGCATAGGCTATACATATGGAAAACTGTTCGCAATGAACATAAGCTCTATTAATAATTTCAAATTTAGTTTTGACCGGACTAAGCTTGTAAACATGTTCTTTATTAAATGTAATGTATATTTTCTTAATTTTTTTGTATTTTCCGGATCAGCCTTTACTCTTTGCACTATACCGATAGAACCATTAACTAAACCAAGACTTGGCAATATTTCGCCTTAACATGACTTTTGCTCCTATTTTTATAATTATGTTCTCTTCGAGGCCTGCAGTCATAGAAGCATCGTCTTCATATTTTTTTTATGCATTCACGAGCTCTTTTTGTTAGGTATCTGGGGCAATCTATGCTATCTACAGCTGTAAGTTTTATTTCGGGATGTGGAAGAGATTTAAGCATTGCAGTATTTAATTGTTGACACATGTTTTTTGTAGGTAATAAGCAAACGGTATCATCAGGAAGTTTCAAGAGGTGTTCAATTATTTCAATTAATCTGTTTTCATTTGAATTGGATTTGAGGGTTATTAATCTAATCGAGAATAATTCGCGGTCTTTTTCTGTAGTCACACCTAGTCTTATTCTATTTAGCATTTCAACAAAGTTAGAATCATTTAGCTGTCGCATGTTAATTGTAAGTTCATCGTATATGAACAGTTCAATCGACAGATTCGGTATACTGAGGGAACCTAACAATTTGTTAGTTTCGGCAGTTGATAGTTTTTCAAAAGGTGACTTTTCTCTAACCGGCGGAAGCTGTAAGAGATCTCCGAAAAGTACAAGATGTTTTTATTCCAAACCACCCATTCTGATCATCACTTGTGTCGAATATTTCAGATAAGCGTAAATGAATGTATGTTAAAGTAACATTGGATATCATCGACACTTCGTCTATGATAAACAAAACTACTTCTTTCAAATCTGATCTCAGAACTTGGAGCACTTCATCAGAAAGTGGCTTGTACTTCGGTGTTTGCTTGTGTTCTACAGGCAGCTGCAATAGTCTATGTATAGTCAATCCATTCACATTGAATGCAGCTATTCCTGTTGGAGCACTAACTGCCACTTTTTTGTTTAAATACGTCTTAACCCAAACTTTCAGAGTTTTTATTAAAAAGCTCTTTCCAGTGCCCCCACTTCCACTCACAAAACAGCGTAAAATGTCAGCGTTATTATCAGTTGTGTCCATTTTATTTGTGATCATATCGAAGACTTTTTTGATCGGCATTAAGTTTTGCGATCATACTTTGAAGATCAGTTTATTCTTCTTCTACCAGATTGATTCTCTGAAAGTCACCCATTGCGTTTTCAGCTTCCACAGCTTCAAATTGAATTATTTCAAATTAGATATTGTTATATGCCTGTAATTTTGCTTCCCAGCGAGAATAGTGTCATCATAAGAAAGACCGTATATTAATCTGTATTGAATGCTGTCGGATGCCGAGCCAGTGATCCCAGAGCTTGGTGACAAACTTGGCGACCATTTGGCGACTTGGCGACGAATTTACCGACAAAATAGATAATGCTCGAAACTTCGAGAAATTTATCGATCCGTCCATCATTACACGCATATTTTAGTTTTTACTTGATTTATACACTAAACACTAATTGTATTCTAAATTTAAAGCTTCTATGTCTGCTAGAAGTGTCTTAGAGTTTTGATGATCGGTCAGTCAGTCAGTCAGTGACAAAATTCACAAACTTTGACTAGTTATAATTCTTAAACTACTGGTATCAAATTTAATGAAATTTAAAACATACCGTATTTATATAATGCCTGCTTGGATTCTGAAAATTCAGGCTTCTAGTTTTATTCACAACGAAGTTATAAGGGGTCAAAAATGGCCTGAACTGCTTCGAGAAAAGGATGTTACGGCGTGCCGCTTGTTTTTGCTCGACTTGGCGGGGGCACTGCCGTGCCCCCAGATGATATATAAAAGATAGAATCTGGATTAAAGAAAAGCAGTCTATAAAATTTATCGAAGAGCTATATATTCAAATCTGTCACAAAGAATCAGCTTGATTTTTTTTTTTTTTTTTTTTTTTTTTTTTTTTGGCTACGGCTAAAAAATAATATTTCAACTGAAATTTGTTACTGATGTTATAGTGCCAGGTTGTTCAGGCTAAAATGTGTTTAAATACATTTTATTGTCTGAAAAGGAACGAAAGAAATTATCACAATTCAAATTTCAAAACATTGTTTTTTTTATATTTGCCAGATACTTTACATTAATAACATTTTTTTTCCTAGTCAAATATTTAGAAAAAGGTAATTATTTATGATTGATTTTATAAACTTGTAGGATTATATCACATATCAAAGATAAGCATCTTAATAATTCTTTTGATAAATGAAGCATAATTAATGGTTATGTTTTAAAACTAAGACCAACAAGAAAATTTAAATAGTGACTTCAATTAGTAAAGATAATTTGCAAAGAATATATGCAACTATTATATCTTGAAAATCTTAGATTTCAATTTGATAAACCAACAAAAGTAAAATATGGATCAAATATTCAGTAAATTACTTTAATTCTTTCTTGACCAGGTCTCTTTTAATTTTTGTTTTAACATTTTATACTGCTTAGATGCATAGAGAATAAATAATAAAACAAATATAGTCTATAATAGAAAAAGACGGATAAAACTAGCCTCTAATTGGATACTAATTTAACTACATTTAATGTAAAGGAAATTTCTACTAATAATATGGATGAATGTGTATATTGACACTCTACAGGCTAGGTCATTTGGTCTTAAGTTGCCAAACTTAGTGCATATATAATTTTGACACTAAGAGTATGCCTGATTAGGGATCGAGTTTTTGATGATTTAATTAGTTAAAGATTCAGCCAAATTTTGGAATTTTTCTGCAATAACTTATGAAAATATTTTTTAAAAATTTTATATGGCTTTAAAATTTTAAAATTTTTTTCTCAATGATACCAATTTTTTTACCATAAAATTATTATATTTTTGATTAAAAAATAGTTTGATTATATTTTAAGATTGAAAAAAATTCAAATCATTTTCGTTGTTGCTACCACTATTTCATCTTTGTGTTTTTTCCATACTGTCGAGGATCAAGGTATGAAACTTTGGTTCATTTTTTCATGCTCAAAAGGCTTCAGTCTGAAGCATACTTTTAATAAAATTTTTGTAATCTTATTGTGTTCATAATAAAAATTTAACTTCAGAATTAATAAATGGTGAAAATTTTTAATGTGTCCATTTTAATTCTTATTAACATAAGTTATATATTTATCAAAATTAAGAGACCATTCAAACAAATTACACAAAGTATCGATATATATGAAGTGATAATGTGCGTGACTCATAAATAGGTCTTATTGTCTTGTAGCGGATTGCGATGAGCGAGGATAGAACCTGGGACCTTATGGTTAGCAGGCCAGTAACATGACCATGATGCAAAAGTAATTGCTCGTGCAGCGTAGTTGTTAACTGGCTTATAAGCTATCACCTCAGAATCTCCCTCCAGTGAGTCGGAGGTGAGACGAACGATATGGCTGTTGAGTGGTGATGTATTAGCTGTTGATTCTAATGTGCTTGTACCCATTTAAGTAGCACCAAGCTTTATGGCGAGCGTGTGTGGTTGTTGTTGCTGCGTCAAGTGAGTCTGACGACTTTGGTTTGCTGTGGGTGGATGGCGCCACAACAGCTGTACGAAGGTTGAAGGATCATCGTCCGAGGTCACCAATGTGGTGGTTTTGTTAAGAACGAGGATAGAACCTAGGACCTTATGGTTAGCAAGCCAGTAACATGACCGCGATACAAAAGCAATTGCTCGTGCAGCGTAGTTGTAACTGGCTTTTAAGCTTTCGCCATAGTCTAATGACAGAAGTCAAATATAAATATATGCTGTTCAACTTTTCAGTCTGTTTCATTGAATGTTCTTAAACCTGGACTTATTTCAACGCTTCAAATAGTTAATAATATAAGAAATGCTCGGAAGAGAGCTTACTGAAATTTCCATTCTGTCAGAGGGAAGAAGTTGTAAAAGAAATCAAGGTGATTGAAATAAGTAGTAAACAGAAAATTCGAATCCAGCGCGAAAATATATTTAACACAGTGAATGCTGAATGACTCATCTGTAATTCACACTTACTATATAATTTTATACAGTCCCCTATTTAATTAGATGATCATTTTTCTATTTTAAATTAGAGCTAGCTAAAAAGAGATGATCTAATAAAATGACTCTTTTTTCGCTCTCTCTTAAGTAAATAGAGAAAGGTTCATCCGAATGCATTAGGTGTGAATATGTTAACTTGTTAACCGTCGACGGATAAGTAATACAATGATTTGCAACTTCTGCATTATCTTAAAACTCAAAAAATTGTTTTTTTAATTATATAAGTTTTATTTTCGCATAATTTCTTTATTCGTTTTCAATATTTTTCCAATTTAATCTTAGATTCAAACTGAAAGGCACCTCAAAAATGAGGATGAGAAGCTATCGGCATAGTGTTTGGTGCTGGCCACCCGAATGGGTACAGAAATGGTGGGGGGTCGACTACCGATGACGGGACGTGCTTCCCATGAGAAGGATTGTACCATGATCGGTAATGGCCTTCAAAGCTGAACCTTACTTCTCGCCAATGCTGTCGCGGCGGGCCGATCATCATATTAAATCCGAATGCCTTTTATTAGGCGTGGCGGAGTTGCCTTGTATTGTTATTTAACCTTAGGCATAACCTTTAAAAATGTTTTCAAAATTATATGAAATTGAATTTACTCCATTAAAACATTCAATCGTATGCTTCTGCCAGATTTAAAATTAGAATTAAAAAATGCTTCCTCAATTATTAAGTCTACGCAAATAGGTATTTCATTTCCGTTTTTATTTCGTTATATGTATACTTTTTAATTTGCAAATATTCTAATTTTTTATACACTGATTCTATTAAATTCATATTTTTCTGTTTTATCAAATAACTAGCCACCTTTGGTGACCAGACGGTTCGCCAATCTTAAAGATCGTCAAAATTTTAATAATTAAATATTTTATGTAATTCCTACTTTAATAGCTTCTTCATCAAAAAATTTTAAAACTTCAAATTTTGATAGTCATATAATTGACTCATAATATTATAAAGGCCTTCAGTCATAACGTAATATGTATCTCTCTAATTTTCTGTTAGCTCTCGTAGAATTTAAGCTTTAAAGTGGAAATGATTAATCTGCAATCAATATAATAATATTTTTTATTGAAACAAAGCATTTTTTTTATAATATGATTACTGAAAACAGAGTCGCCTGAGAATTTAAACCTTATGGGCACTAAAGAATATCTTTCTTAATTTATGTAATATCTCAAGAGTTTGTCAACAAAATTTTCTTAGATTCATCATGAGCAGATCGATCAATTAACAATGTTTAATTTTAAATGCATAAAACACTAAGAAAATAAACAGAATCATTTAAAATAATCGGTCGAAAACAGGTTTAAGAAAACTACTTAAAAAAACTATGTTATTAAATATGCTTGTTAAAACTTTAAGCATATACAAAAAAATATGTAACTAAATACAATTTAATTACAAAAGCATACAACTAACCTAAAAATAATTTAAATCAAGTCTGCATCCGTTGATAATGGTTTTCAACAATCAGAACACAATGCGCATGCGTGAATTTTCAACGCGAGTTATGGTGACGCAAATGCGTGAATTTTTTTTTACGCCACTTGGGGTAACGCTATGCAGATTAGAAATTTTTAATTTCCTTTTTTCTGTTTTATTTTAATTCAAAAGTATTTCAGAATGAATCTGAAAGATCGATTAATTAACAATGTTTAATTTTAAATGCATCAAACATTAAGAAAATAAACAGAATAGTTTGAAATAATTGGCCGAAAAATGTTAAGCCTAACCTCATTAGCGTGGGGAAAAAACTGAAGCCTTACTCATTTGGCGATGGGGAAATGAAGATTCGGGAAAGTTAATTTTTAATAAATAATTAAAATTATAATTAAAAATTTAAAAAAGCGACCCCAGATGCACATTCCCGCCCTCCAAAGTATACATGTACCAAATTTGGTAGCTCTAGGTCAAACGGTCTGGCCTGTCAGCGCCAACACACACACACACACATTGAGTATTATTATAAGTATAGACAAGATGATATCTTAAAAAAGTGCAATCCATATTAATTCTGTAACTACCTGAAAAGTCAATAAACTGAGCGAACAAGCTGGTCGCCAAAGGCGGATAGTTTAATTGAAACACTTAGCAACCAGTATCCTAACTGACGAATTGATCGCCAAAGGAGATTAACAAAGAATAAATTGGAAATTCCTCAATGGAATATTCATTGTAAAGGAGATACTTTCAATATACACTAAAGCCATTTACCAAATTTTGTAGCGAAGTCAAAGGAGAGTATCGCATTACCACTATTTACTAAAGCATATTAGCACGCCTATGCCGGAAAATGAAAATATAAAGGTAAACTAATCTATTTTTACATCCAAGGTGCATTCCTCCTGCATTTATGGCACTACATTAATATGAGAAAATGCATCCGTCGACCTACTTATCCGGTACCGGTGTGCCATTTTCGCTGTATAAGCCCAAAGAATTCTGAAACCGGATCGAAGCAATCTAAAATTCAACACAAGTTTCCTTCGTTGGAAAGAAATAAAATTTTTAACCAAGATTTGAAAGCGAAGAATTTTGAGTGGATACCGCTTGCAAAATCGTGACTTGGTAGGCAGAATTCTCACAACACGATTTCTCCATTGGAAGTTCTCTACGCGATGCATATTGGCGTTGTTATGTGATACCATGAAGTAGGGAACTGTCATGACGTTAGAAGCTGCAGTCTAATGACAGTAATATTTCCTGCAAAGCTTTCTTTGAGTTGAAATTTTTGATTTCTTGTTGGGGAATTTTTTTCTCTCTCCCTCTCGTACTGCTGAAAAGGAAGAACGAATGCTTCAGATGTCGTTGCCAAGATCAGTTTTCAAAGTTAGTATTTCTTTCTGGCAAAATAAAGCGCATCCGTTAAGGTTTTGGTTTTCACCCTAATACTAAGCGTACATTTTATGTATTCGAGTTTATGCAGTTAAATTAGTTTCATTATCTATACGAAAGATATTTTTGTAGAAAGTAAGTCGAAGGTTACCAAAATATGAATATTTGAATCGGAGCTTTTCAGTTTCGACAAGGACATTGGTATATGAAGTTGTGTTTAGGTGATCTTCAAAAAACACCCTACTAAAAATGATAAAAATGAAAGTAATAAAGCTTTAAAATGGATTTATGAACATGAATATGCAAAATTTAATAAATATTGATGCTTTAAAATATTCGTTCTCAAAAGTGAATGGGTGCATAATTAATAATAATAGAGAAACATTAAAGAGAGAATATTCCCAAGTTGTTTTCCGTCAGACTCTTCAATTTTAGTAAACAGAAGTATTTGAAAAGGGCAACTCGATTTAGGCAATTTTTCATCTAAGTCTTAAAGTAAATGTTTTATTAAAATTTCGTTTGCTCTTTAAGAAATTGTTCTTCAATTTGTTTTGTTTTTTTATAATTACATTACACTTTTTAATTGCTAACAAATTTTTAGCACGTTTATCGTTTCTTGGCGCAATCTTTAGCTGATGCAGAGTCGTATATGAAAAAGTTGAAGAAATCCTGATGAAATAATGAAATAGTCTTTGAAAGTCATCTGAGTATCCTCTTTGTGTTTTTTAATAGATAAGAAGAATTTCTAATCACATATTGGCAACACTGGATGTGTCTTCCTTCCAAAGCAACAGTTGAATTGTATGGGAATTCTTTAGATTAAGTGGTATTCATAAAAAGAAGAAATTTTGCTGCTTCCAATTTAAGACGTAACACGATTCATTCTGTTCTGATGAAAGTTGTTTTCTAATTTATAGAAATTAGAATTTATACAAATTTCATGATTGTATAAAGAAGATAAAATTTAATTTTTTTAAATAAACAACTTTATAAAGATTATCCAATGTATTTGAAATAACTGGGCACAAGGATTTGAACTAGATAAAAATAAGGCCTATATCGTTTTCACTATCCCGAACTACTAAATTAATTCAAAAGGTATCCGCTGTGATTGATTACCAGTTGAGAACTTCTAAACCTTTATAGATAGATTTACATGTCCAAATTTTTTAAAAAAATCCTGCATTTGCAGATATTTATATAGTTTCCAAGTCTTATTCATCATACTTTGAAAAATATTCTTGATACACTAACATTTTAATAAAAAAAAATTTCTATTCTTCATCGCCTGAAATTGCCCAAGTTATGAAACTTTGAATATCACTATTTTATAAATGATTCCAATGAATACCTTGAGGACGATTCGTTAATCAACGGATAGCGAATCTGTCTCCTTGAAGGGGAGGAAATTGTGTTCAGATTAACACTTCTAAAATAATTGCATTTACAAACTATTGATGAAAGGAAAAAAAGAGATGCTTAGACTAGAAAAATATTTTTAAAAAAATAAACTTAGGATATGTCTGAGGAGAAGAAATTATTTCATAAAAAGATAAGAAATATTCTTACAAATACTTGTAATAAAATATAAGACAATTGTTTAGTTATTCTTTAAAACAAATATTAAAAATAGCCAAGAAGAATAGGTATTTTTTTATACAATGATTCTCAGCTAATTAAGATCCCACCTTCTAAACAAATTAATTCTCATGAAACGTATGAATTCCTTGATTTATTTTTATTATAAAAGGTTTTCAATTCAGTAAGTTAAATTTTCTAAACAGTTTTCTTATTCAATTTGATAGGATAAATTAACAGGGTATTGTATCGTTCTCTCATCGGACATTTAGTTATATATTTTAGATATACCATATTGCTTTTGAGAACTGAGCTTTAATTTAATTTTTCATTCTTTATAATAAGTTATTTTCTCTTTGATTTAATTTGAAAAGTTCTCTTCAGGATTTTATTTGTGATTTAAGAGGATCCATCTTACACACGCAATAACTTAAACTTCCTTGCAAGTTTCTTGAAATAATTTAATTTTTGAGTTTCCAATAAATATGGTTATTTGTAAAAGTTATTATTTTATATCGATTTTACAATTTATTTGGTTAAAATTCACTATTGCTTCGCTTGATAACTACAATACAAAAATATTTAGGAATGAATTGCACTCATCAATCAAGATTCCACTTTATATCTAAATATTTTTCATCAACAATGAATAAAATTAACATATTTATCGATAGATAAAGAGGTGTACAACATCAGTGCATATGGCTGGCCCATATTTTTTCAATGTATTATGAAAATTTGTGGATTGATCAGTCTTCAAAGTTTTACATTTCAGAGTAAAATAAACGGTTGAAAATTTTTCCTTTACAGCAACAATTAAAAATTTTTTTAAAGCGATGCTTTATAACAAGACTAATCTTTAAATATATAATATTTAAGAGAAGATTACAGCTCATTACTCCGGTTTGTTCTTTTAGATATTTAAACTATTTGCAAACGAAATAGAAATTAAATTAAAATCTTCTTTGTAGATAAACCTTTATTTAAAATTCAATTCATTGAAATAACAAAACAGTTTACATATTTCTTTATTTGTAAGATTAATGAAATATGCCTTAATGAAAACAGAAACGGAATTCAAAAGTTTCCTCCAAATATAATTTTATATTCAAACATGATCAAAGACTCACTACCATGCAACTTTCATATAATGATGTTTATAGACTAATATACAACATATATAACGAAAAAAAAAATCTTTCAAAATAATCTGCAGTGCAGACCGTGTATCCTAGAGCTCCTTAGTTTGATATGTTGATTTTTGAGTAGTAACATTATTTTGAAAGGGTTTTCAAAATTTTAATTGAGTCTTTAGTTTAAAAAATTATCAAAATTTTAATATTTTTTCTTCTATAATTCCGTAGATAGTATTTAAAAAAGGAAAAAGAAAAGTAAATATTCTTACACAATTTTGAAATGCAAAGATACACTTCTCAGCCATAACAATCATATTTGCTGCAATTTTTTCACCATTAAAATTTTCTATGTTTTTAAGAGTATTTTACAACCATAATTTCTACAATGTTAATTACTGAATTTATAGTCACTCTCCTCGCAACAATAATAAATGCCTTTTTTGCTATATATATATATATATATATATATATATATATATATATGATTGAGAGTAAATTCTAAAAATAGAATGAAGGTAAACGAATCAACCAAAAAAGTATTAAATGCAACAATGTTTCGGACTTGAAGTTCTAACCTCTTTTAAATTATTTTTCTCTCCATAGTTACAGCTAATGGAAAAGAAGAAATTGATTTTGTCATTATTTTAAGACAATGAATTATTCTGAAATAAATACTTTAATTTTACTAAACAAATGCTAAAATAAAATAAAATTTTGCGACTGACAAAGATGTGTTTGTGTGTGTTGAACAAACTTGACATATTTATATATATATACATGGAAGAGGGGGAATAAGCACCTGAGAGTGATTCTTTTTGAAATTCTAATTAATTCAAAATTAAGTGAAATTTTGACTTTCTTACATAATAATTTCCAAAAATATTACAGCATAGAAATAATATTTACATCAATTTGAGAGTTTAAAACTAATCTTTTTATTGAGTTCAATTTTTTTGAAGTATAATCTTTTCCTTATTTTTAATCAATTTTAAAAAAAATATTTTAAACTTATTTTACTACAATAGATTTCATTGTTGAAGTGAACTTCAAATCTTTTCCATTGTTGCTACTAATATTTCATCCTGGGTTTTTTCCCTTTTTAATGTTAAAAGAATGAAGTTACAGCTTATTTTCTTTATAATGAATAGATTTCTTTTTGAAATATCCATTTAATGTACTTTTTGAAATTTGTTGTAATTAGAGTTTAACTTCACAAATAAGTAATAGCGAAAATTTTTATAGTACGTCCATTTTTAAATATCGCTATTCTTTAAAGTAGCACAATTCGAGTATCAAAAGATATTAACATTCTAATTGCTTTAAAATTGCATTTTTATTAAGTGCACTGAATATTTTCGGAAATTAAAGAAATTTTTATTGAATCATTTTCTGGGCTATTACACAAAAGTATAAAAATACTCTATAGTGCACATAAAATTTCAGTGCTAAAGATTCAACTTTTTGTTCTTATAAATTAAACAAAAAGTGTTAGTTTCATAAAATTCAGTTTTTATATTAGTTAAAATTTAAACACATCTTTTTTCAAATTAAAGTTAAAAAATTAAATTTTAGATGCATTCCTCATTGAACAGAACGGTTTTAAGACTTTTAATACTATACGAGTTACTTATATATGAAATTGTAAGTTTAAAAATCATTTTGTTGAGAACGCTACATAGAATATTTAATTGAAAATTTTGGCAATTATTAATCCTGGCGATCTGTTGATATCAAATATGGCTAATAATCAGTAAAATAAATCCAATAGGATAAAATAAACTGGACTTAATGAAGAAAAACAGTAATGTCGCCATTTTCGGATTTTTAATTCTTTATTTACCGACGATACTTAAGAGTACTGTTTAAATCAGGTTAAAATGTGCAATATAACTGTTTTTAGTAGCGGATTTAAAAAGTCATGAAGAGTGAAATTCGAACAGCAAACACTAAAGGCAGAAATTAAAAATCTTTAAGAATAACGTAAATTAACGAAGTTATTTTTATTAATTAAAAAGTTTCTTCCTCTTCCCTCGACTTATTCAGCATAAAAATGTAATTAATTATGTAAGGATAAAATTGAAAAATTCATAGTAAAATAATTCGGTAAATAAAGGGTTAAAAGTTCATGAAAAAAAATTCGGAAATAAAAACAGAAACTGCATTCAAATGTTTTACGTAAATAAATTTTTTATCCACAATTCACTGCAATAGCTTTAATATGTCAGATAAACTTTTGCTGTCAAAGGTTATACAAGTCCAAACAACATTAAAAAAGATCGAGTTGTCGCATCCGGGGGTCGGAAACAACACGGAGACAATTAGGGAACGAACTCGGAGATACGGTGAGCTGAGCGAAAGGAGATAATCTTGATCAAAGAAAAAAGCACCGAGAAAAGAGAAGAAAGACGAAGAGAGAGAAAGAAAGAAAATAATAGGGAAGTAGACTAGAAAATGAAAGAGAAATATGAGTGAGAAAAAGATGAGCAGAAATGAGAAAACAAAGGGATAAATACAAAGAAACAATGACATAAGATCTTTCACGACAGGCTGCAGATGGAGCAAGAAAAACACAGAGATTGCAAAGGAAAGTAATGACTAAGGAATGGAAAGCAAAAAAGAACAACAAAAAAACTCAGAGGAAATAAAAGCATTTAAAAAAATATGATCTGAGTTACGAAAGAGAAAGATACTGAATCCATATAAATCATATAAAAATAGATAAATAGATGGAGATAGACTCTGTTGATAAATTAGTTTTCCTTTTTGAATATCGTTTGGTTTTTTGAGTCATTGAATAATTTTAAAGGGAAATTTTTAATTAAATTTTCATACCTTGAGTTTTTCTTAATTATTTTTATTTTGTGTGTGATGTGCAGAATTTTCAAGACGCAGCTCTTTATCATTTAGCATCTGATATATGATTTGTTTTATGAATTTTAATTGCTTTCGACATATTTGGAATATTATTTAATACCAAAAGTATATTACATAAATTCATTCGCCTATTTTTAAAGATGATACTTTTTCTTCTTTTTTCTTCTGTATGTGTGTGTGTTTTTATAGCTTTGCTTTCTTTTAAGCAAGAAATCTAAACAAGCTAGCAAATGCAGCTTGGAAAAAGTATTTGGCTTTTAGTGTTGTTTTGAGAATTTTAATTTTAATCAATAAAATAACTTCCAATCCTTATTCAATACATTCATCACAAATATGAGAGCCAAAAAAAAATTAGTCATGAAATACTCCAGGGATCTTGAAGTAATATTCCATATTTAGGCATTGATAACCTATTATTATAGGGAATGATTATTTAAACAAATTTCATTAAATTTATGATACATCACATAAGAAATTTAATATGAAAATACACACACTTTTTCCATGGAAAGAATTCATATAAAATGGCACAAAACATTTAATGCGACTGAAAATAAAAACTAGATATTGGAAGCAAAAATATTGAGTTTTTTTAATGTTGTTTATGTATATTCATTATTTCATTTTTATCTTAAAAAAGAAATAAAGATAAAGCTGAAAGGAGAAGACGCATGTTTTAGAATGTCATACGCTGATGAAAACATATTTGGATTTGAAATAGACCTTCAAATTGTTGCGAAAATTGTGGAAGGCATATAGATCTTTTTAAATTACTATTAAAGAAATTTAAATGTTTCTTTTTGTTATGATGAGTTGCTCTTTTTCATAACCATAATACTTTTTGAAATGTGATAAATCGAAATCCGCTGTTTATTTTGTAATAAAAGTCGTTATTTCGAATTAATAATCAATCAGAATGGTTTTGCAATCTTTTTAATAATTTTTATTTCGCACAATTACACTGAGATCTTCAAATATTATAAAAACAATCGCTAAGCTCAAAAAATTTATAAAAATATTAGATATTTTTAATTTCTTTTAACTGATTGATTTCAAAAAATTTCTCTTTCCATCTTGAGTATCTTTAAAGAATCGCAGCTTCTTTAATCTGTTAGATTTTTTAATTATAAAATTAAAATATTTTAATTTTATTATCATCACTTTTAAAATCAAAATTAATTAATTTTAAATTATTTTTTATTATTTTTATCTTTGTTTTTTCAGCTGAAAATCATATTTATTAAAAACATATTTTTATTTTCGCTAGCTTTGAGTTCAAACTTAAAAAAAAACTTCTATTTCAAAATTCTGAATAAAGAAATGCGAATTATCTCCATATAAATATTATTATAAACCAAGTAAATTTTCTAAAAGTTAAACAAATTGTAATATGTAAAGTAAAGAGTAGAATTTTTTTTGTATTTCAAAAAAATTATAAGTCTCTGATTTAAGATGCATTATTGTAAATATTTTGGATTCCTTATATCATTTGCTATCGAATTCCGTACCAGGTGTTGCCACTGATGTGGAATCAAAATTTCGTATTATTAAGTAAATAATTGATAATGAAATTATGAAAATATTAAAGATAAATTTCAAAACCTTAACACGTTAGGAAATGAGTGAAAAATCGATTAAAAGTTTATTTGTATTTGTTCTCATAACCAAAAAATTAAGTTAATTAAAACGTTTAAAAGAAGAAAAAAATCTTTTCTTTTCCGATATCATAACTTTCATTCTGTAAATTTCTTTTATTTCAATTTCATTGTATTTCTTCATTAATGCGAAACATCATATTATCAACCATTAACCAACAAAATCATTATATTTAAAATCGAATTATTTAATAGAGTCCGTGTCAAATTAAAAAAAAAATGGTAAGTTAATCTTAAGCTCATCCTTGACTTCTAAAGTTTTTCTATAGAATATATGATGAAATGATTTTACAGAAAGGCAATATATTTTGATCCAGCATAAGTTTTTGTTTTGTAGTTTGTTCCAGTACTTATAAAGTTATTTCTGTTCATCCAATAAGAGTATTCAATTTTAAAAGGTGGAGGCTCTTTGTAAACTTTTTCAAAACAAAAACAAACAAAAAAAATTAGAAATTGATATGTCGTTTAAGGTATGTAACTACGTTCAAGATAGAATTTTGGAAAAACACACTAAAATAGTTATATTTTTTAATTTTTGCATGAAAAATATTGAAAAAAATCTATGAAATCAAAATATATCATATAAATAACAAATTTTTAAAGTTGGAAAACAAGAGCCTTTTTTTTATTAAAAAGAGATATACAATAAAAGCCTTCTAGTTTAGAAGGTCATCAAATGCTTAAAATTTTGCAGATAAAAAATATATTACCAAATTCCTGAATTAAAAATAAGTCGCATTTCTATGCATTCTTTAAATTTTTGATTTCGAATGATAAATAACATGAAATTTTCTTCTTTTTTTCATATTGTGAAGCATTAAAACAACTACAAAATATTTCTAAATGAATAGCTTACTTATTTTTTAGTTCAAGAACTACAAAACATATTGAGAAATTATTACACTAAATTTGAACAAAAAATATGCATTAGATTTTAATTTATGAGGTTTTATTAAGAAAATGCTAAAAAAAATGAAAAAACAGCATCTAAATATATAAAATGGCATTAAATGTATGTAAATTCAATTATAAAAATCAGTTTAACATCTCAAAAAATAGACTTAGAAATAAAATGTAAATGGATTTATAAAGAAAATCTGTTCAAACATTAAGAATATTAAATTTTTAAAAAATCATAATTTCGCAAAAAAAAATTCGACTTTTTAATGTAGTCATCTGCCTTAAAAAAGAATGTGAGTTATTGATAAGTAGGATTACTTTCAGTCTCCAGTAAATATTTTATTATTTACAGCTTTAATTTTCGATTTATTTTGTGTTATTTAGAATAATTGCAATTAATATATTGAAATATTACCAAATTACTTTATACCTCAATTTGGATTAAAATAAATTTGATGACCCAAAGCATATCTTTAAAAACTGATTACATGAAATCTGTTTCAAATACAAATGTTTAATTTACATGTAAACATTTGTACTACAAACAAATAAAAAGAATCATGCAAGTTTGCTAACAAAAGGATAATACCGCATTTTAATTTAAGTGTTTTCCTTGTTTTCCGTTACCCATCTTGAAACGTGATGAATAACATAGATTGCTAAGAACTTGCAATAAAGCGTCGTGATCTTATTAATAATTTTCTGAATAGAAATAGAACCTGTGTATCGGAACGACGTGGCTGACATAAGCTGCTTAGCAAGGAAGCCTCTTTTCCAAACTGCTTCCTTCTTGGAAGCCTAGGATTAATTAGTTATTTCGGTTGTGAGCAGTAATTGGGACGGCAGTTGTCTAAAATTTAATTACACATTCCGTGACATGTTTAATAATTTAACTTCGTGTTTATGTGCAAGTTCAGACATACGGAATTGATTATTGTTGCTACTGACTGCTATTAGTGGTTGGCATTTAATTATATTCCAAAAAAAAAAAATAATAACATTTTGTTGGAAATTTTAAAAACGTTTCTGAAACCCATTTCTACAGGATGATTTTATAGGATTCAATCTTTGTTTCTTTCAGCAATTTTAGCAAAAGATGAAATAAAAATTGCTTAACAAATTGATGTCTTTTATTTTATGTCAATACTCCTGAATGTCTTTCATTACAGTAGAATTTATGGGAAATTAAATGGTATTAACACATATCAGTTAGAAATAACTCCAGTTATTTTTGAAAAACAGAAAATTGATAGAAGTTTTGTTTTGAAACAAAGCTCCAAGGATAGTTGAGTTCAAGTTATTATTTGCATGAGACGGAAAAAAGGCAGCTACTTCTACCCAGATTGGAATTTAAAGATTGCTCTCTTTAAAGTAGGGTATACAAAAATGTTTTTAAAAACCCCATATTTCCCTCAGAACTTCGGAAGTTCACTTTTTCAATATTTTAATTCGAATTGTGCAATATTCCACTGATGGATATATTTTGTTTTGATGTATTTAAAAATAATTTTTAAATATCGTCTTAATTTTAGCATAAAAAGTGGAATTTAAGTATATTCAATAAAATTATGTTAAAGTGAAAAAGTGATGATAAACTTGAATTATTGTTAACTAGCCGTCCTTGAAGAACATTTGGTCTTACCGAGATATTAGTTTTGTTTAATTTTAATTAAATCTCATTTTGGATGTTCCGATGCCATGATTCTTATAACCAATATTTCCAGCATCAAATTGTGATAGACATTAACACCATGTTATTTTAATAGCTTTATGCATGCTCCATTTATAATGACCATTAACACTTTTAATGGAGATTAGCCTCGTGGCATCATAATGACACTAAAAATGTTACTGATCAGGTAAACAATGAAGTTGGATTAAACGATCCTACCTGTACGTTGTCTTTCGCTCATTAGACCTTCAATTTCTCAATCGCATGTAATCTCGGAAGATAAGCATAATTTTTCTTCCTTATCTTTCAATAATGGAAGAAAATCACATTATTAAATATCTGATGAAGCAATTCAATTGATTCTAATTTCTTTTCATCAATGAAATTTTTTAAAAAATTATACCTAAGAATAATTTAGAAAAATATCGAAAGACATGAAAAAAATTACACTACAATTAAATTTGGACATATCAATTTGGAAGTATCTATTTAACATATAGAGGTGCATGACCGACGCATGGAAATCTTAATTTACAAAAGAACGTTTGAATTATCAGTACATATGCACATGCAAAAAAAAAAAAGTTATCAATGTTGTTGATACTTTCTATAACTTTTGTAACATTTCTAGTCCACAAAAAATATTTGAAATAAGGTTTTTATAAATTCGTTTAAAAATAATTTTATTCTGAATTAAGTATAAAATATGTAATTAGACATCAATAATCTGAGAGAAAACTTTGGGAATGTTTTAATGATGATAAAACATTATGACCAAGTTTTGAATTCCTGAGAAATAACAATATTCCAATTGCAAAATCGAATGCTTCTTTTTTTTTATTTTTAGATTAAGCCTGAACTTTTATCAGCTCGATAAGAATCAATTGTTTATTTCATTGAAAACGAAAACATGACACCTATAGTTATCAACAGTTTTCATCTGGCACCTTGGATACTCCTTCTTTAGAGCTGGAAATGTTTTATAGTAATTATATTTTAGCGCAGGAAATTTTCTAACGCTGCGTAATGTTAATCGTTAGTTTAAGCACGGAATATGGTAATAAAATATGTTGTTTTAAAAATATGGAAGTTCTATTCAGGTAACAAATCTGAAAAAAAATGTTTTTTTGTTGTTTTTTTTGACAAAAATACATAATTCAATTGCGTTTTCTTAAGACCCGTTATATTTCATACTGAGAAATATTTCATGTTGTAATCACATCTCTTTTCAAGTTTAAATAAATTCAATTAAAGAAAACGTAAATGTAAATGTATATATTATTGGTATAACATTTCTGCGTTTGACATAAAAGTATCATATTAGAAATTTTGAAAGTAAAGTTTCACTTTAGTTATTTGAATAAAATTACTCTACAAACATCAAGTGACATTTTACAATTTCTCCCTATATTATATTTTAATAAATTATACTCTTAATGCCCTTTGTAATTTTTACTTTTCTATAACCAGTTTTTAAAACAACTAAAAATATTTTAATATTGTAATGTGTTACATACAATTAAAACAATATCGTATTATGTTAACTAAAATCTTCCATTGAGTTTAAGCACAAAACAAATGTAAGGATAATGCTAAAGAGCTACATTCTTAATTTTTCGATGATAAACAGTCTAAAATGTAAACAAATTTCCAAGTAATGTAAAAAAAAGAATGTGCATGCCAAAAATTTGCAATTATAAATTTGAAAATTCAAAGGAAAGATTAATCAAATTGACAAAAAGAATAAAACTTTTAAAGCTTTTCTCTGTTAATTAAAAAAAAATTGCTATATAAATTTACAAATACTGATAGAGTGTAGCCTTTTATTTATTTATTTTGTGGGAACAACGTAAAATACAGATTTTTTTACCGTCTCTGGTGAATGTCTGGATTACTTAGATTACTGTTCAATTCTGAAGGTGTTTGAAATTTATTTGGGACAGATATTTAAAATGATGAAATATCAAACACAACAAGTGAACTGGAAATTCCCACCAAAGCTATACAATTCATATAGGAGAAGACGGCTTTCCTGGAAACATAATTTCAACCTAACAAAAATTTTTCCTCATTTTAATTTATGAAAATAATTCTTCAAATAAAGAATGTTCCTTCTGTCATTAAAAAAAATATGTTTATAGAAATATATATGTATAAAGTTACTTTTATTTTTACAACGCTATTGATCTGAATCTGCCCCCCGCAAACTAACAAAAGGAGAAAATAATTTACAAAATCAATTATTTAAATCAAAATAAGAAAAGATAAATTTTATTATCACAATTAAAATTAATATGGTTAAAAATGGGTAAATATATATTAATAACATACAAAACCTTTGATAATATTAATTATTTTAATTCCAGGACAAGACAAAAAATCTCAACAAAAAGCACTGGAAAGTAAAGGCAAATTTCAGTGATATTGAAGACTATCTTCTAAGTACCAAATGAGTCCTCTTTTTTTTTTTTTTTTTTTTTTTTTTGTTTTTTTGTTTTTTGTTAAGTCAATTGCGTTTGAAAAAACAAGCAGAAATGTTTTGCTGGTAGACTTTCAGAGAGGGAAAATGGCAAATTTCTATAAAGAAACTCTGGAAAATTTTGTCTTATTTAGAATGATTTTATAGTAAAAAAATAAAATCCCTTAACTGTGTCTTTTTTTTTCTGCTACTGACTAATTAAATTGCAACTTATTTAAAAAGGTTTTTTTCGTATTTATTCAACTAAGAGTTTATGGACTGCTCAAGTAGCTTATTGATTCCATCTTATTTTTGTATCGAATTATAGCTGTGAGAAAGAATTAAATTTAGCTTATTATTTAGAAAATTTGGTTACTCGATTCAAAAGTGACGGTCAAGCACCACAATTAGATGGTAAGTATCTAAGCATTCTTTTAAAAAATGTCACTTTGTCTACCCCATAATAACAGAAACAAGTGAATATTTAAACGAAAATTATTGGCGAATACAACTGTTAGATTAGCCTAATTATTACAATCTATATTATTACAATTTTTAGATCAGCCTAATTATTACAATCTATAACTCTTTTTCTAATATTTCATTCATTGATTTAGACGAATTATTTTATTTCAGCTGAATATCAACTTATTGTCAAAATAAGATTTAAAAAAAGAAGTTTTCAAGCAAAGATCGAGTTACGATTATCCAGTTTTTGATACATTAAAAGAAAAACGAAAATATTCAAAAAGCTTGCTGGAAAATAATTCAAATGCAACAGAATGACCATTTCAAGAATTTTCACACATTTACGAAAACAATTATCAAGGTTTATCTTATGCTAGGCTTAATTCTTTGGAAACACTATAAGGACATAAATGTAAAGATTGTGGACAAAAATTTGAAAATCTAGCAGAAGTGGCAACATAAGACCAGCAGTTCAAGCAACTGAAGTTCCCAAATCTACTTATTTCGAATTTTGTTAAAAGGTAAATCTATAAAACGAGTTTCACGTACCTTCAAACCATTTCTTAAAGAAAAGAATTAAAAAGCAAAGCTTCGCAGACAAAGGATCCAACGAACAAGTTTCAAAGTGCATTAACAAAATTACCAGAAAGTGAAAAGTCCAGAAAATATATCAAGACTCAAAATAAAAATCGGGAATAATATTTTTAATTTGTTTAATTTAATCTAGTTTTTGATAATAAATGTAGCCATTTCGATACATTTTTTTTATTTTGCAACAATTATTATGGGACAAATTAAATATATCAAGTGCTATTTTTATTATGGAACTGAGGGAAATTTATTATCAATGGCAACCTCTGAATGACTGCATTTTTTTTTCCTGCGAACTTAGTAAAAAGATATTTTGTTCTAGACTACACTTTTGTGCTACACTAATTTATTAAGTTTATTTTAATAAAATAAATAATTTAATAAAATATTTTAATAAAAGTTTATTTTTCTGATTTTCTCTAATTAAGTTTCTTTTTTCAGCGCTACTATTTAATTGTCGAAAGTAACATTTAATTGAAGCAACTTTTTCTTCTTAGTCAATCTGAAAATCAAACTGTTAGCTTTTAAATATTTAACAAGTAATTTCTATTATTCTAATTTATTTTTAATTTCTTTTATTAAAAATAAGAATTTACAAGCTACAGTCAATTTAATTCAGAACTCATTTAATGCTGAAAAACTCAAATTCATAAAGTTTGAATTAATATTATAATGGAGAATAATTGCATCTCCAATATTTCGCCACAAAATAAAATGGCAGAAAAAGTGCAAAATAGAAATTATTTATCAATATTCCTTATCTTTTAACCTTGAAAGGAAATGAAAATCGTTTTATCTTAGCATCAAAAAAGAAAAAGAGGCAACAGTTTCATATGTTTTAAAAGCTGAAAGCAGTCAGTATTAATAAGCAAAAAGGTACCAATTAACTAAATATAAAATAAATACAAATTAATTTTTATCGATTTTTATTAAAAAAGCATTTAATTTTCATTAGTACTTAACATCGAAAGAAATACATTATAAATCAAATGTGAGGCTTTTTAACTTTTTTTTTAACTTTATAATAAAAATCCATTTTTTTCCTTTTTTTTTCTTTAAAATTCTTGCATTCTTTTTAATTTGATCTGAGAAGAAAATACTAATACGACAGTAAAAAAAACAGAAAAAAAATTGAAAATATTACCCAAGTTTTTGCAGATGAGATGTACATAATTTAGTCCTGTGTCCCTTGCAGAATCATTAACTGAAAAAAAAAACTTCTTAATCCTCTTCTCTTTTTCTTCACGGATTGGAGAAAACATTTAATTCATTTTAATCATTAGTCATATTTCTTTCAAGACAAGATGATTATTCAAACTATATAAACGATATAAATCATTTTGTCTCCTTGATCCAACTTTAATCGTTCTTGCATTTATTTTTGCAGGAATTTGTATTATTTTGTAATTTTCTATCCAATCAGATCAACTTTTCAGATTTGGAATAACTTTCAACTATGCATCGTAAATCACAAAAAGTAACAAAATCTTTTTCTTCTATTTTAACTAACCTCTGACGTGGATTTAGAATTCTGAAGCTTTTTTTACAATTTAGAATCTATTTTTTAAATGAGAGATATGAACTGATTACCCAAAGAAATATCAACTATTATTTATTGATAAGCATATCTTTGTGAACAGATATGGATATTCGCAAATCAAGATAACTGTGATAAATTTTATAATAAAACAATAACTATATACCTAACGATACCTGATGTTCTTTGTTATTTCAATTCAATTGCATTCTTCTGTATTTCATATTTGTAAAAAGCATAAACAATTGTTTAATGGCATTTGCTATTAAAATTAATGAAAGAATGAAAAATTGCAGAAAAAATCAATGAAAGAATGAAAAAATGCAGAAAAAATTAATGAAAGAATAAAAAAAAAGAATGAAAGAATAAAATATTTCATGTATAAACTATGGAAAACTTGGAAAGATAAATTCAATGCCAATATTAAAAAAATATTAAAGCACGCCAATGCAATAATTGTACCCAAGGTAGGTCATCACAATGAAAGTGAAGCCTTATGGCCCAAGAGCCTTAACGTTGATTAGTAAAATATTTTTTGTTAGTTCCATATTATATGCCATTCATTTTTGTCCAATATTTTTTATCCCTCGAACATTAAATAAATTATCCACACTTCATTTTTCAAACACTCCTTGCAAGTATTGATCCCTTTTCGACTCCCATGCACCAAGATCTTGATCTCTTTCATAATAGTAATTTTGTTGCTTTATTATATATTTTAGGAATTCTTTCCACAGATTATATATGAAATTCGATTGCATTCACCCCAATAGTATTAGCTAAAGATACCTCCATACAGGAAACATGATTTTATAGCAACCCTGAACTTTCATCCGTCTATTGCGGACATATTTTGAAGAAAACGTTACAATACATAGGAAGAGATCTTAATGGATCAATTCATGGTGTCACGTCAATGACGCCCTCTAGTTTTGAATTCCATGCATTTAGTGGATAGAAGAAGGGCATGACGTCATAATACAACTTGACGATATGAGTTAGATGGTTTTCTATAGGTTCAACCTCTACTCACCATTTATTTTTAGGTATTTTTTTATTACTTTGTTAGAACCTTCAATATAGTTGTCCAAGATGCGAGTTCGGTGCAGTTCTCTCTGGAGATCCCTTGGGTGGTTAATCATATCTTTCTTTTTTTATTCTTTTCCATCTTGTGCCCATCCAACTGACTAGATAACTCAACTTTATTAGCACAGAGAACACAGGATGGCCCTGTGTGATGTTATGATCTGTGACTCAAGCGAATTGATCCCCGTTTATATATTCTCAGACTTAAAGTTTGTGGAATGCATCTCTCTCTCTCTCTCTCTCTCTCTCTCTGTGTGTGTGTGTGTGTGTGTGTGTGTGTGTGTGTGTGTGTGTGTGTGTGTGTGTGTGTGTGTGTGTGTGTGTGTGTGTGTGTGTGTGTGTGTGTGTGTGTGTGTGTGTGTGTTATATTTCCTCAGTTATATTTTTATCAGTTTTCCTTCCAATTTCCCACAATTTAATAAATTTTGAAATTTTCAGTAATTAAGGTAAAAAAAATATTGTATTTACTTATGCATATTAATTTTGTTTCTGTTTAGGCAGAATGCATTCTCTTTCTTATTTTCTCATATACTGTGTATAGAGAAAGTAATGTAATCATCAAAAATTAGAACTCGAGATTTTGACGGATCTCCATGATTCAGACCACTTCTAGTTCGAAAGTTGGAATAGCACATTTGACATTCTGTTTATAAATACGATAACTAAAATAGGCTTTAATTTAGATTTCTATAAAACTTTGAATAAACCCATGCATCCAGAAGTAATCTGTCAGTTTGGCTATTCAACTGCAAGCGAAGTGATCATCCTGTAGAGCATAAAGAGCTAGATAAATCAAATTTAGTACACAGGTTTAACATCTAAAATGTAAATTCATATCAAATTTTGATCCAAACCTGTCAATGCGTGGACCGTTTGTACCTTCGTATGCCTGTAAACACATTAACTTATTGTTGTTGTTTATAATAGCACTTGCCATGGACAAGCTTGCTGCCGAAGTCAGCGATTTTAAGCCAAAGGAGCGTCTCTTGTTTTAGAAGCGCCAATTTTTTTTTTTTTCATCTTATAATACTTATCATATTACGTAGTAGATATCATACTTCTATTCCGCTTTCTTTGATATTACATCTCATTTCTGTTGTTGTTGTTTCTTATGGCACTTACCATGGACAAGTAAAAACAGCGATTTAAGCCGATGGGGGAGCGTCTCTTGTTTTTATAGTAGCGCCAACTAGGGTCAAGAGTGCGATTTTGCTATTCACGCATCAAATTCACTTGCACTACCCCTTTTTACAGGGGGGCATATTCACACATCTCACAGATAGAATAGATGAAGAACAACCATGCCCGAACCGGGACTCGAACCCAGGACTCTCAGATCACGGAGAAGACGCGCTACCCCTATGCCAGGACGCCGGCACGTTAACTTATAAACATAATTATTTAAATCAATGAAACTCAAAATATGATCTTGTGATACAACTTTAGTTCCGTGCTAAATTTTAGATTCAATCAATTAGAAAAAAAATGTCTAAAATACATATTCGCACTATAAATTCAGTAAAAATGCTAGATTTAGACCAAATATTTATACCTCGTTACTATTATTCGCTATTATCTTGTAAGGCATTCGCAGCCTACACTCAAGGTTCACTATTTAATGAGAATGGAGAGAGGAGAGGAAAATGAGACCTTTATTGGAGAGTTATGAGCGAAAATTTCAAGAAGATACTTCCACTGATTGGTTCCGTAATAAGGTATCTTTTTTGTTAATTTTCTAAACCTTATATTTTTATATTTTTGGAATTCATTTTTTGTTAAATATTTTTCACCTATTCATAAGAATAATGTTTTATTGTTTTTAATCAATCAGTATAATATCCATTCTGAAGAAAACATTTGAAAACAATTTAAAGCATAGCACATATTTATCAACTTAAAAATGATTCAAAGAAAATGAAAAAAAATTGCTTGCAATAGAAAATCAAGTGAATAACGCAATCAATGAAATGAAAAGCATTTGTATTAAGCCGATTTTGCAATATTATATTAAAATATCGAGTGGTGAAATTTCAAATATCTAATTTTGTTACAATATAAACATGGTCGTACTCAAACAAAAAACATTGAAATCTGTTTCTCTTTAGAGATTTTTTCTGAAGAAAAACTTTTTTACAAAAAGACGAGGATGTTCTTTTCTCGACTTTTTCGTGTTCTAACATAAGACACGTTTTATTTAGAGAAGAAAATGAAGTTTGCATTTTGGGTCTTTGACTATTGTCAAAAACGTTTTCAAACTTGCCGTAGATAGATTTTGTCCACAAGTCGGTATGTATCGACGATTTTGGTGTAAAGATAATATAACAAATTTCATTTTTGCATCTTGTTATGTCTTTGAGTATCGTGTTTACTAATCGAAAGACAGATATAATCTTGAAATGAAGAGGGGGGGGGGGTCGAACTCATAAGGTCTAAAATATAAACATTTACGCAACTCTCGAGATTGAATGTTTTGACAATCACAATATTTTCTCTATGAATAAGATAAAATACAAAAAAAAATGAATCAGCTCTTCATTGTTTGTATAATAGCATATGTACAGTGTTTTATTTTTCCTCCTGCAATTAATTTTTTCACCCTTACATATGAAAAGACTGAAAATATTAAATTCTTTTAATACAGAAGCCTTTTGTAATTTATGCATACGCAATTATTTAAAAATATTATTCTATCAACTTAAATTTTTTTCAGAGAATTGAAGGCTTTAATGATTAGAATACGAGGTGATGCTGAAGGGTTACTAATCAAATTTTTTTCACCAAGAATTCGATATTAATTCCAAAACTTTTATTAAAAGTCAACTTACTTTCATTTCAAGTGGATGAATTTTAATATTATTTTTATTCAATTCGTTATATTATTATAGAAAATGATTTCTAGGATAATCCGGAATGATTTCATATTATAATTCCAACAATTTAAATCTTAGAAGTGAGAATTTTGTTTCGATGTAATTACAGTTCACGACTGGAAAATGATGAAATATTTTTAAAATTTGTCCCCTTTTTTTAAACTCTGTATCTCTTTCCAGAGGTATAATTTAATAAATAAAGATAGATAATTGAGCTTTTATCTTCAATTTTTACTTTCTTATTAGAGAATGTTGAATTTTTTAATAAATCAATAGACAGAATTCCTCTCAGTTATAATTAAATTGTACGATATATTTGATAGTCACACAAAGCTACGATGCAGTATAATTTTGTTTTCTACCTATATAATCTTTTATGAACTTGATTCGATTCAACAATGAAAGTTAATGGCATAGTTGCAGTTGGATAATTTCCAGTTTCAGATAAAAATTCAGATTTTACTTAGTAATAGAGACGATTGGGGCAGTGCATGTTATAATAAATGGAACAAATGTAAGACTACTTGGTACATATTAAATATACATCACCATTTAAAGGTCAAACATATATAGCTGATGAAGCAATTAAGACCAAGCAATGCATGCAAATTTAATTGATGTTTTTCTCTTCCAGTAACATTGGTGATCCAACTATTCACTATACTTAGCAATCAACCAATATAAGAAATCAAACATTGTTCTAATGTTCATTGCATGCTTTGCATACTGCATTTCTTCATGTTTTCTTATTTAAATTGTTTTCTTTTTTCTTTAATGCAATAGGTTTTGAGTATCACAAAATTTAAAGCTTAGAAAAGGCAAGGCCAACGATGTTTAGATTGCATTCAATGCAATAAAACTAGATTGTATTTTGGTTTTATGCATTTAATAGTGAGCTCAATATTTCTAATTTCTCCTGGTGTCACTATAATGGGCAGATTTTTAAAACATAAAGCAAATGGTTTTTATGAATCTTAACTAAATTCCTTTTTCACTATTCTCGAAATTAATTTCATGTTCGGTTCTATTAATTTTAAAACTTTAATAGATACTGGAATAAAAAATGTATTTTAAAAAAAGATATTTTATAAATGCAATTAAGAATTCAAAATTTATAGTATAACATCTTAAGAAGTTGAAGTTCTCGGCAATTTGCAATCGATCTCATCTAAATGAATATCCATCTGTTGAAGAAAAAATGGTTGGAATTTTTTTAATGAAAAGGGGTAAGGATATAAAAATAAGCTTGATAAATAATTTCAATTTTGAGTCTTGTACGATAAAAAAAAATTTAATTAAAATTTAAAAAAAAGACCTAAGAAATTTGATTAAACTAAGAAATTTTTGCTCAATTTTACTCACTTTATAACCATTACTATTATTTTATTTTCAAAATCTTTCAAATTTGATTTCTCTTCATTAATAAAAGTAAAACTGGTATTCTAAAAAAGAGGTGCAAAAAAAGGGATTCTAAAAGTTTTCTTCGTTATAGTACTTTTCTTACGAAGGAAACAAAAAAACCTATTTAGTGTTTTTTTCCAAATTATATACATATAAACGTGGAGAATTAATTCATTACATTTTATTCGTAATGCCTTTTAAAATGTTCTGTATTATCATTCAAACATAATTGTAAAAGTATTTGGAAATAAACAAAGTCTCCTAATCAGTTCTCAATAACTTAAATTTAAAATCAGTCAAATCTAATTGTAAAAAGATCATATGCTTATTTTGTGAAGGCAACTATGAATAAAAAACGATTTTCAAAAAATATTTTTACTTCTAAACTTAAATATATTATGTAAGAAATATCATGATTACTATAGCTTTGCCAACCTTCTCTTAAGGATTAAAATGCAGTTTTCGAGTATAGATTTAGCAAGTTTTGTGGGAAGAGAGAATATAATATCCTGTGGGAATCTTCCTATGTTAAACGAATATTTTTAATTTCCAGACGATTTCGGTGTGATTGATTATTTTGTATCTTTTAATTACAAAATATGAAATGAAAGAAAGAATAGAATGGCATCGCATTTGAGTAGAAGTCAATATAAGTAAATTATCGTTTTCAATCAACGCATTTATCTTTATTTATGCAAAGAAACTTGGTTCACATGCATAAAGAATAATAGTTTTTGAAAGTATGCGAATAAATTATAAAAATATATTTATCCTTTGTATGCAGAAAATTAATCAAATGCATAATTATTCATTTAATTTAAAGTTTGTTCTTTCCATTTATAAAAAAATATAGTCATGTAAAAGTTGATTATTTCTGAAAAAATAATTTGCGATTTTTAACAACTGTGTAGTTTATTTTTAAATTATAAAAGTTAAAAACTTCAAAAGGATTAGAAGAATAGTGCTTGAGAGTAGTCTCTCAAGTGCTATGATTTTAATTACTTTAAAAAGATTAGATAAATCTGTAATATAAAATTATTCATTTACTGTCTTTCATTAACGATATATTAGCTGAAAATAAAAAAATAACTTAAAAGTTATTCTCAGTTTATAATATCAGTTTCAATAAGCTCATTCTAATCAAATGCTCAATTTTTTAATAAGGAATTTCAAAATGATCGTTTTAAATTTATTTTCAGAAATATCTTCAATTTTTTAAACTTCAAATATTATTTAATTGATTAAAAATTTCACAGATAACATCGTTTCAATAAACATTCTGAACGTTTTGTATTTAAAATACAATTTTATTACTAAATTCTGCTTTATGAAGAATTTTGGAATTTTAAATATTTGTCACAAGAGTATCTTTCGTTTTGCCTATTTATAATTGCATATTTTTAAGGACTATATTTTACTATTATACTAATAGAATGTACTTTTTTCTTAATTTAATTTTATATTTTGTCTTATAGAAATTTTCCACTATTTTTTTTTTCTTTGTTGCTTTTCTTCTAACCTTCACTACTATTAAGATATCGCCATCTTCACACTGAATAATATCACTAGTCTAGATCAACTTATTACTTTTTATATCTTCCCTTTTATTTACAAATGATTCAATTACTCTCTACAAACTGTCAGCTGCATAGCAATAGAAGATAGACATAAATTTATTAAGCAATTGATTTTGCATTTATAATGTTTTTGCAGCTGTTTACTGTATGCACTATTTGTAGATCTGTGGAAATAAACGTTAAAAATATTTCATGCATAAAGCGAAATCTGTCACTTTACTTGAAATATTAATTGAAGATTATATATGTTATTAAAATTTCTTCGTTCCTAATTGCAAATCAGAAAATAAATTAGAATTTTATGAAAATTTCGGACTTTAATGAAAATATTTTTATTCGGAAGGATATTTTATTTTAAACAAAATATTTTCACTCGCCTGAGTTTCACAAAAGTCAAATAGAATCTGATTAAATAGATTTTAATATGTTGCGATTATACTTTGCAAATTACAACAAAAATATTATAAAAAATGATATATTTTTTAGCATAAATTATTTAATTTGATGAAGAGATTGATTTCAATTTTATTTGTGCTCTTTAGTTACTTTCCATTCGAATCCGTTAGAGAATATTTTTAGACATTTAAAAAAACAATAAATACGCTACAGAAATACCTTACATTTTCTCATTTTAATTTTATTGTAGTACAGATACTTCATTTTTAAATGTTACCTAAAAATTTTCTCATAAAAAAAGGCAGTGTTAAAATCTTTAGAAAATGTTAACTATTTTTATAACCATATATATCAAAATTATGTATTACAGGAATTGACATCTAACAACTTTTAAAATACAATGCTGAATACCACTTATCTAAGCCTTTTTTATTTAACATTATTGTATAAGAGAAATCTTTGGAATATATAACAATTAAAATATGTTTTAACAAATTAATTTTTTGAAATATTTTTTTTTAAACTGGATGCTGAAAAACAAAGGCAATTTCATTATAATTCAGTTGAAAACTAATAATGTTTATAGTAATGATAAATAATTATAAGAATTCCTTGTATTACATCACGTTGTGTTTTTATTCTATTAATTTATTTATTTATTTTGATTGGTGTTAGCTTTCCAATCTTGAAATGCAAAATCTAATTTTTAATTATTTTTTAATCAATACAAATTTTTAATAATTTTTTTAAAGAGAAAAGCTTTTAAAAAAAGGTAGATTTATTTTAAAAAACGTTTTCAAATATTTTGAAAACGTATAACTAGTACTTTAAAAAATTTGAATGATTAATTATATATAAATATCAAAAGTCTGTGAAGGTTTAATGATTAAAACGTATAACTAGTACTTTAAAAAATTTGAATGATTAATTATATATAAATATCAGAAGTCTGTGAAGGTTTAATGATTAAAACGTATAACTAGTACTTTAAAAAATTTGAATGATTAATTATATATAAATATCAAAAGTCTGTGAAGGTTTAATGATTTCTATTAGTTAAAATCAATTTCAGAAATTATTTCAATACGAAACATACCTCTACATCCAATTTCTTCAAAAATTAACCTTCTAAAGTCACAAAGCTAGTATGTTTGAAATGCTGTGTAGAATGAACCAGCCCAGAGCGGCATTTTACTCAATCGTATGACAAGGTGACTGTTACAAGTCAGAACTCCGGTGTTTTGTGGTGATAAGAGGTTTCCGGTGACATTCAGTGATGAGAAGAGGAGGGGGAGGGATGTTCATATGGCTGCCAGAGTTTTAAAAAAGGAACCAAGGTGTTATTTTTTTAATGACAGGGTAAACTGTCGTTAATGATTTTTTTCATTCTTTTGAACTAACTCGAAAAATTTGAGTTAAAAATTTATATAAAATATCGAAGCATAATAAATACTAAAATACCTTTAAAGGTAATATAATTCTTGCTACTGTTATTGTTGTTGTAATGAAACGGTTTCACACATGTTTTAATCTTAGCAAAACAATAAAAGGAAAAAAATTGTAAACTATGTAATAAACGTCAACTGTATTAAAAATTAAGCTTCGCAGGGAACTAATTTAAGTTTTGAAAGATATTAAAAGAACATTTGTTTCTAAAAATATTGTAAAATTTAGAAGGAAAAGTACAGATAAGGAATTATTTAATAACTATGCATTTTGGGATTTCAGTGATAGTTATCATTAAAAATTCTATAATTATTGACAACTTTTACATTCTTGTGACTTGCATATATTCTGTAATACTTATATTTTTGGATTGGAAATTTTTTGTATGCATTTAAAAGGTGCTTTAAAAGCGCGGTTTCATATTGTTTATACAGGGTGATCAAGAAATAACAAGAGGTGTTCGGAGCACTGTAGCGTGTTATGTACCGGATGAAATATAACAAAATTTGGCCACCTATATATTAAAGTACGCGATTTCGATTTGTCAAGAAAAAAATTAGTACCAAAAAACGCCAATAGGGAAAATTCTGGCGCTACAATTGAAAACTTCATGTCATTTTCATATGCAGTTATTTTGTGACATGTTATCGAGGATAAAAGGAAGACTTACGGGAATTCAAGTCATTTTGCAAAAATACGCCCGTCGATGGTGTTGTCACTTCGGCTAGATTGGAAGTGAAAGGTTTTTGACGGAGATTCGCAATATATTGGCATTATTCGTTTGTACACATGCAAGTGAGCTTTATCGCTTCATAACTGATATGATGATAACTGATAATAACTGATGAGCCACAGTCATTCGTCATCCACTTCCAATCTAACCAAAAATCTCGAAATAAACTCAAATTTGGTATTTTCTGTCCCCTGGGATTCTTGAATGGGTGTCTTGATCTTGAATGCGTAAATTCTTGAATGTGTAAGATCCTGATATATGGATAAAATTTCAGGATCTTACGCAGTATTTTCTGCACTGCCGAGAACGGGGAATCTGTTTGTCGTGATATTTATTGAACGTGCACTGCTGGTAGTCTGTTTATTAGCTATCGCTTGATCCATAAACGGCAATTACAACTTCTTCAACTTGTTCCTGTTTGATAACTTTACGTCGTCGACCTGGTTGCGCACCGAGAATTCATGTTGTTTCAAATCTTTCAACCATTCTTCGTAAGTTAGTTATGGTCATCGGTCCTCTACGTAACTGTTTTAACCGCTGGTATTCACGAAGAGCAGCACTGGCAATTTCATCCCGCTGATAAAATAGTTTGACTGATAAGGCGCGTTCACGTAGTGACAAACGCCATCAATCGGCGAATTTTTGCAGAATGACTTCAATTACCGTAACCTTTCCTTTTATTTTCGATATTGTGTCACAAAATAACCCTATATGAAAATGACATGATGAAGTTTTCGATCGCAGAGCCAGAATTTCCCTATTGGCGTTTTTTGGTACTAATTTTTTTTTCTTGACAAATCGAAACCGCATACTTTAATATGTATGGTGGCCAAATTTTGTTGTATTTCCTCCAGTACATAACACGCTACAGGGCTCCGAACACCTCCTGTTATTTCTTGATCACCCAGCACACTTGGAACACCAAATCGATTTTCATCAATTAAGCATTATTTAGGATACCATGTCTTCAATTTTCTGTTGATTCTCAGTTCTTGATTTTATTAATTAAATATTTTAAGTCTCTTTCAAATATTTGGTGTTAAAGTACTTAAATAATTAATTCAATAACTTAAGGGACTCTTCAGTCTTAACCAGATTTTCTAAATTTCTTTTGCAATTATTTATTTTTCATAAACTATTTCTACGTTTACTACAATTATATGATAACACAACTATTTTTTTTCATTTTCATAGAAAAAATCATTCTAAAATAAGAAAAAACAGATATTACTATTAGCAACCTAGAATACTCAATAATACATATGAAACAAAAATCTTCACCAAATATATTTATGCTTATAATAAAATTTTTCTTCAACTGATAGTAAATCTACAACATTTCAAAATGCCTAATAATCTAACGATTTAATTATTCGTTTTTTAATTTATATATCTACAATATTTTGATCCTTATATATATATTGTAATATTGTGTATATATTTATATATTTTTGCCCTAATCAATAAAAAAACCATTACTTGATAAATTTTACAAAGTTTCCGACAACTTTAAAAAATTTTCTTTTTTAAAAGCATTTGCATATTTTCCATGTATCGCATTTTGCTTCCAAACGTCTCAATTTACAGCTTCTCTCTAAGAGAAAATAAAATTTGTATTGAAATAAAAGAGAGAAAATTAAAAAGTGCACTTTTTATAGAAAATATTTCATTTCCATTTGGCAGTGAAAATCTGAAGAAGCCTTCATTATAAAATATATTAAAATTCTAAATTTTTGAATCATTAAAAGCAAAAGAAACATTTTTATGATTTCGTCTAAAATTTAAAGAAAACTACACAATGAATAAAAAAACTGTAGACTATCTAACAGCAAACATTAATTAAAACAAGGCAATGTTTTTTTAAGATTTAAGCGAATACAAGAAGCTAAGAACGGCTTTAATGAAAATTGTATTTGCATCAAAATAGACAAAGTATAATTATTTTTAAAATTTATTCGCACAATGATATAAAATTTTTAACAAATCGTTTAATGAAGAAAATGAAACCTCAGATCTCTCTAGTGCAACTTTATTAAAAGGAAAGTCTAAAATAATCGATGAAAATATTTTTAAAATTTTAAATATTTTTGTATAACAAAGGTAAAATCCGGATTTTTTAACAATTAAATGTATTGATAATTTAAATAAAAAATATCTTTAGATTTTTTTTAAATATGCAAAAAGTCTTGCAATTAGAAAACTGTAAAGAAAATGTAAATGTAAACGAAATCTTGATGTTTGTAAATTGCAGGAAATTGTACATTTTATCAAAATTATGGATCCTACCACTATTCCGAAACATATTTTGATTTTTATCATTAAATAAAACATGAATCCGGCAGAAAATGTGTCGTGCATTATTTAAAAAGACTTAACAATTTCAAAATAAAATTTTAGTTTAAACGCATTTTAAGAACGAGTGAGTTTCTTTGCAAAAAAAAAATGAAGATTGGCAATTTTAAAACAAGTTTAATATAACTTAAGAATTTCAAATAAGAATGACATGACCTAGAGTTTTCAGAGCAATCACAAGTTCTCAGATGCCCATATTTTTACGCTTACCATTTTTAAAAAACTGAAAATTTAATTTTGTTGAAGAATTTTAATAATAAAACATAAAATTTGATTTATTTCATGAAAATAAAAAAAATACGATTGCAATTAGTAGATAAAACAAATAAAATTATTATTTGCTAATTTAAAGTTTACGACTGTGAAATTTTTCGAAACCTCATTTTTGGGGTATTTTAATATCATAATTTATAAATTCTTTTGATATTCTTAAAGTATTTATTTAAAAAATTATTAATTTTATGAAATATTAATATTTTAAAATTTTAATTGATATTTTAAATTTGTTAAGAAGTCATTTTTCTAAAAAAAAAATTTTCATTGTTTTTAAGAATATATAAAACTTTATTTAGAGCTATTAAGAATATATTCTTAAAAAATTTGTGCTATTTCAATGGTGTCAAATTAAAGATTTGAATTTTTTTTTAAATTCACAAGCTTCATTAAATTTTCAATGTTACTCTTGTTAATAACATACTTTCCTATATTTTATTGATACCATTAACGAGGCTTAGCATTAAAGTTATGATTTTTTTGTATTTTTAACTAAAAGATATTATCCTACAAATTGTAAACTTTATACTGTAGACACGACAAATAGTAACCTTTTGTTATGATTTTACATATGTCTGTATTTAATATTGCTTATCATTTCTAAATGTATTCAGTTTTAATAAAAACTTTCCATTTCTTAAATAATTTTTAATTCGAATCCTCTTGCCGATAGATTTAGAAATTATTAACCGAAATATTTTATTTTCAATAATACTTAAGAAAATGGCCAGAAAAATTGTTGAAAGTAAAAGTCTTTTTACATACTTTTTCATGGAAAAAAAAGTTACAAAGGTTTTATTAAACTAAAGAGGAGAGGCCTATTTTGAACCGAATTTCGAATGAAAAATCTAAATTCTCTTAATTCCATTTCTTTTTTTACATGCAAATAAATTATATTGTGAAATTCACGAAATCTTTCATTTTACGCTTCATACTGATGCTTAAAAAAAACATGATATTAATTCGTTTTAAAATAAAGCGTTATTTTTATTGGATAGAATATTCATGGAATTTTGAGTAGAATATTTAAGAAAAATTTTATATTCATGATTTGTTTAGATTAAGTTTAGTTGAAAAAGCATTTAATCTTTCACTGCAAAGTATTTCTTCATGGACTTTATTAATTTAAAAATCATTAAAACCATGACTATATTTTATTCCATTTGTATATGGTGAAAATCTCTATTTATCCATTTTATGTACTAAACAATATATTTCTTAATTAAGTCTCTATCGCGTAAAAATTCGTACATACTTTGCTCATACTTTTATCGTAAAAATCTAAATTGTGATTTAATTTCAAGGTAAAATTTAAAATTTGGAATCGTAATTTAACCTGTTCTTCCTCAATCGGCAGGTTTTTTAATCAGAAAATAGATCATTTTAATAGATTTAGTCTCGTAATTGGCTTGTATTTCGAAAAAAGTAAAATTAAATGTTTCTGAAATAATTAATAACAAAAAAAACTCAAATATAGAAGTATAAAAGCTTCTACAAAGACCATCCACAAAAAAAATCTTTAAAATTAGCTTAATGAACTTAAAATATCTTTATAGTAAATGCTTTGAAAAAGAATGCTTCAAGGAAAATGTAGAAGTTTGCTAAAAGTAATACATATTTGGTGATGATTAATAGTAAATTTGACTGTTTTGATGGTTATTGGTGCGAATTAATAAAAAGGAATTATTAATTACATTTATAATAAGATAGTAACAATGAATACCCAGTAAAAATTTTAAGGAATAATTTTATCGTGAGTTGAAAAGAAATAACATTAGCAGAAAAAAAGGCTTTAAATTATAAAAATCATTTTAGTAAAATCGTTCAGTAAAACAATAGAATATTTTCTACAAATTGCCCTAAATATAAAAAAACAAATCTCAAGTAGAAAAATCTGAATTTCAAATTTATGCTTTTACCATTAAACTATCCGTCTTTGGTGACCAGCTCTTCACCAGTATTGCAATTGTGTTTGCCTTCAATTAAATATATGTTTATAACCTGATACTTATAAACCCCTCATGAGAATATTTTTAAGCATCAAATCGCTTCAGTAGTTAAAACAATGTTAGATATAGCTTTGCACCAATTGTGTTCATTGTTCATATAAGATATAACCCATTCTAATAAAGTCAAATCCCATGACATTATAACCCTTAAAACTATAATTAACTGCTTCATCTATTTCCTATCTTATATGGTACTGTAACTTCACTTACTTATACATTATATAAACTACACAGATATTAAACAGGGTCCTTCTTTCATAATTTTTGATAATGGGAAATCATGCGATTAAATATTAGGTGAAACAATATAAGCGATTTGAGTTTCAGGTCAACAATATAATCTTTTTTTGAAAATAAAGCAAAAAAAAAAAATTAATTGGCAAAATTTTGTACGGTTATTAAATTGAAATCCTTTTAAAGATATTTTTTAAGGTGGCATAAAAATTATTTTTATCATCATATTAATGTAACTTTAGATCAAAAAGCGTCTTATAACTTTTGTTATAAAAATGAAAAATCCAAAATCAGTGTTATATAAAGAAAAAAAATAAGCCTAATTTGGATTTTCATATACCCAAATATTTTAAGTTTTCCAGTTTTATAACTTTTATAGTTCAGTCCGTGAAACGTTGAAGCAATTTTCAATCTATAAATTTATTTGGAATAAAAAAAAATCAGATAATAAAAAAACAAATAGATGATGTAAGAGGATCAGTTATAACTGAGGAAAGTATAAAAACGCCTCTATGAAATTAAATTTTAATTCGAAATAGGCTTAATGACTGAAGAGATAATATACAGTAATTCATTCATTCAGCATGTTTTGTGTTTTTAGTTACGATCGAATAAAAGAAGACTTAATCCTTGCTAAAAGCATATACAATTCATAAAAGAATCGTTTTCTCCGATTTACATAGAAACAAAAAAAAATTATCAAAATATGTGGAACTCTGAAATTTTTTGTTGCAAATATTAGATTTGACTGACACATTCTCCTATTATATATCTATGACTTACCTATTATATATCAAAAAATCAACCTCATAAGGAATCTTTGTGTGAAATTTAAGCCCTTTCTCAATTCCAAGAATAGAGATTTTTAAGGAACTGTAGTTATGTTACTGAAAGGATATCTGTATCTGTGTATTAACTAAAATAAAATTGTTATATTCCGAAGATAGACAAATTTTCTGTAGGTAAATTTCAACAATCTTATTTGTCAAAAGTTTGGAATGAAGTTCAAAGAACTTATGCTTCTGATCAGTTTTTTATTAGCCCTTTAACAATGAATAGTTTCCCTTATAGTTAAATAATAAATGTCTAATCTTCCGAAATTACCTTAATCTTTAGTATATGATTAAAAGTCAAGAACTAATAATAATTAATGTTTCGAAATTCGTTCTACTTGCATTATTCTCACTCCCTCATGTAGTTTTGTTCCTATCATGCTTTATTTTGCAATTCTTGTCGAACAGGCTTTAAAGATAAATTTAAAAGAATTGCAATTAGAAAAGTTTATAAATCCTAGTTCTTAAAATGAACTATTTTTTATGCTACACTATTCTTTCAGAATTATCATAATTAACTAAATTTTCTTTGGAAATGTCATTTCTATTGGTATGACATATTTGCATAAATAACGAACATATTAGGCCTTTATTTTTTATATCGTGTTATAGTCTGAGTTTCTCCTTTTATTTATCGTAAATTCTTCTTTCTCGTAAATTTATGAATGTGCTTTCAAATAGAATGTATATTTAAGAATGTCAGATGATAGTTACACAGACATTTTATATACAAATAATTTCATATATGTTTTAATTTCATTTTAACCATTCATTAAGAATTTTTAACCGCAACTGCTTCTTATTGCATTTTTATAAAGACACACACACATCGCTATTCATTTAGAAAAAATAATCAATAAGAATTAATCGCTCATTTGAAAAATTAACTATCTCTTAAGACAATCATCAATAAAAGACGAAACGAATATTTGATGTAATTACATAATAAGATTAACTACTTTCAAAAATTATATTTATTCAATACTTATCGAGCTATGTATAAAAAAATTCGGTTTAAATCTTTATGCATACAAATAAAAATTGTAAGCAATTAAAAGCAATTTTATTATAGGTTAATAAAAAAAAAAGATGCTGAAGTAAAATTAGTTTTATTCATTTTTCTTGGCATCTTCAAGTCTATTTATTACCTTTTAAGGCAGAATTATCTTATTGTGGAAGCTTTTTAATCATAGAAATTTATATATTGGCTTTTAGGTTTAAGATGAGAGAAGAAAAGAAGCCCAAAAAGTTAACTTTTTTACTTTTGTATCAATTTATTTCTTCCGGTCAGTAAATGCATTGAGAATTAAAGTTCCAAAATTTCTTAAACTGAATACAATATAAATTAATGTTCTTTGTTTTGAAATGTCATCTATCTCTTTTCATAATGATGTTAAGAAAATGATTAAAAGTGTGAATACTAGAAAATTGAATTAGTATGACAAATTTTAAAAAAAACTTGATGGAAACATGAAAAATTCTTAAAAGAATTTTGTTGTTCTGAATACTTTTTGTGGTTGAATTGTGTAAGAATAAAAGATTCTACAAAAATTAATCATTAAAAATCGGGTTTTCTTAAAATTCCGCTTTTAAAAATGATATTGTATCATCATATTTATGAGGAAAAATTATTTTGATATAAGATCCAAATTGAATGAAAATTTGCAATGACTTTCATCTTGTTTTTCAAAAATTACAGTTAATTGGCTGGTGGTATATATTTTCTTTATTCGCATTTTTTTCATGCATCATAAAACAAGATAATATTTCAATGCAACAGGATATTTATTCTTGTATTGAATTTTATAGAAGAATTGGGTTGACTAGAATTTCAATAACATCATATGCATTATAATTATCATCATATTTCTGATGTAAATACTTTGTAATACTCTGATGTAAATACCCTTTTAGATTTCATATTTCAAAATTAACAAATTGTTACTTAAAGTAAATCTTGTTTCAAAATTCATTTTTTTTCATTACACTTTTATTTATGAAAATATAAACAATTCCATAATAAATCTCAAGCTATAATAAGTTGCTTAATTTTTAATTAAAAAATTTTAATCCTAAATTTATTTGAAAATTTTGAAAATTAATATAAATTGCGTAATACATTTGCGTTCAAAACTACTTAGCTGCTTCATAGAAATAACAGTACACAAGATTTAGTCATAAACTATATAGTATTTTTTTAAATAAATCTTGGAAAACAACAGACAGAATCAGACTGAAAACCCAGACTCTATTTAGTTGTTTAAAGCACTAAAAAAAATCATTATTCCGTTATTCATAAATGGTAATTAGCTCAATTCCATTACACCATCCAAACAATTAGCGGAAAGATCATACCCAAATCCTTGTAATCCATCTCATATCGTTCACCACTATCCACGAACAGACAAAATCGCCATCTTCCAGCCCCCAGTCCCTGACATGGAAGGTTAGCGAGAAGAACAGATTTCAAAACGAGAGAAAGAAAAAGAATGTCTCACTTACTTTACTGCAAGGTAGAGATCATAAAATACAGATGACTACGATTCATGGGCGATCCGGGAGCCAGAGGTGAGGAGAGAGAGAGGGCCAATGCTGCTGCTGTAACCGTACTTTATTCGATCACTCGGCAGTGAGCAATCGACACTGACGGGGGCCAAAGAAAGGTGTCGCATCGGCAGAGGAAGAAGAAGAAGAGGGTTGATGAAAGATGGATGCTGCCTCCCTCACACAAACGGGACACTTACAGAAACGAGACACTACAACAGTAAACAATAAAGAAGTCTATGTGTGTTGCAGGAAGAACACCTGAGGATCAGATTTTCCGTGGAGGGCCCATCCTTCCGTGGCTGAAGATGAGAGCGCTGTAGTGATTTTGTGGGACGTGGGCGTTAAGAGAAGCTGGGGAGTCGTTGTCATGGTGATCTTCGGGCGGGCACATCGAATCCGCTTCAATCGATATCCTGCCTCCATGCGAGCCTCCGCTGGATCCGGTTCCTTTTTGCCTAATAGGCGGACGATGGGTCAAGTCAGTTACTGCACCTACCAACACCACCTTCATGCATGGCTTAGAATGATATCCGGTGTCCGGCAATGTCTATCGGACGAAGAAAGGCGACATTTTGCCATCCCTGGTCTTGCAGACGGGTCTGGAGGGGTGGCCGGTGGTAGCGCGCGATCCCTGTACTATGGGATGCAGAATATTACCGTTTTTAGAATTCTACCTCTGATCTTTAAATGGATTGGATTGCTCACAAGAAATCTTGCATGGGGTTCCTGCATGAGTTTTATTTATTTTCTATGTGCTGTCTTGTAAAAGTAAAAGAGAATTCTTGCAAATAAATGAAAGTTAATGATAGCTATTTTAAATAATTTTAGTTTAGAAAATGTTGCACTAAGTTTTTTTTTTCTTTGCTTATTTGGCAAAGGCAAAAAATTCATAAAATCTTATATATTAATCTTAATTATTTTAAAACATAGATTAATTCAAAATTTGCACTTATTTACTGAAAAAAAGGTGAGATATTGATTATATTTATTCAGCATTCTCATTCAGATTTGCAAATTCTTTATAGTTCCTAAATTATATAAACCTGACATTTAAGGTTCACTGAACTTAAAAGATGAGGCGTTTAAAAACGTTGGCATTGAATAACAATCAATTTATTTAAAATCAAAACCAAAAGGAAAAATAACATATAAATTTAATTTACATATGTAAAATAGAAATGACAAACTCAGCATTAAAAAGATTTATGCAAATAAAATTTATTTGATTAATTTAAAATTGAGTTACGAACAAAACTTTCTAAGACAATTTATAATCTGTTTACATCGCTAAGTGATGCAAATGCGGCATAAAAAAAATCCCCAGTTGTTTAAGAAAATGATCAATTAAAAATAAAATAATTATTTTTTGTAAAAATATATATCTTTCATAATTATAAAAATACACAGCTTAAGACGACATACGTGACAAAATGCGTAGTTACGATTGTGAAATGATTCCAATGAGCCTAACAAAACACAAAACTTTGGATTATTATAAGTATTATCGATATTCATCATTAATCATTAAGTTAATCATTAAAAACTATTAATGCTGACATCATTCATTCCATAAAATGCACTGTAAATGATTGTGGATAAGTTTTAACTCTTCTTCTCTAAAGAAAACTTCTACTTTGTTGAAATGGGTTTTTGTCTGTTTGTTTGTTTGCTTGGGAATTTTCTTCATATAAACATTAAGATAATTTTTAAATAACAATTTTATTGACATACATTATTTTTTAATTTTTCCATAAGACTTTAATAAAACATGATTCATTGTATCAGGTTATTCATTAGTCTTAATCAGATGTCAAAGATCACCACAGTAACCATTACGGCTAATGAATGATTGAATGATCTGAAAACTATTCCTCATATCTAAGCCGTCTCATAAAGTAGATAAATTTAGTAATTTGCATAAAAATACGTGAATGTTTACAAACATTTTATTTCTTTCATTACTAATAGTGATTTTAGGATGTATGATGATAAGAAAAATTGACTAACAGAAAGTAAACAACTCAACTTTAATTTGCTTAAAGGAGACTGCAGATTTATTTTACATGTAGATTACATAAAAAAAAATGGCACACAAAATGTTAATAAGAAAATATTCCAAAGTAAACAAAATCAGCACAAATCAATTATTTCTGCGAAAACAATCAACAAATAATTTGCTTTTTAGATTGATTCATTGCCAACCTGAGAAGGCATAATTTACATGATATTTCCATCGGGATTTTTTTTTTATAACGACTGCGATAAACTTTTTTCGAAGCTCTGTTTTTATTCTCTATTTTTTACAATATTTTTCTATATTTATTGTTCACAACAGCAGTAATACACACAAGAAACGTATCAAAAATTCTTCTACGTCTTGACACTTTTGATCAATCCTTTCAGAAGTAATTACTTCTTTTAAATTATACAATCAACTTAGTTTTTAGGTGTTTTTAAAATTAATTCTTTTTCATCACTAAAATTCGGAGAAAAAACTAATAAGTCATACATTTTCTAATCACATTTATATTTCTCAAGATCTAACTCGACTACTTTAAATTTAATTGCCCGATATTCAATCAGCCGTATAAATAGAATCATGAATGTCCAAAAATGAAGCAAATTTCTGCAGTGCCATTTTCTAAATTATGGGGAAATCCATCATCAAATGCATTAAAGCTTAAACTGCATTGTTAGCTTCTGCTTTTTGTCTTTGACCTCACTACGGATAGCAGATTACTACAATTTGTGCAAAATCGCCCTTACGATATAAATTTCAGACTAAGAAGAACAATGAACCATGTCATTCAACTGAAAAATTTTCTTGTTGTTAACCATTCTTATTATATAGAAGTAAGGTTCCCAAAAACGTTGTTTACAAACTTTAAGGATAGATCAGGCTTACAGAAACATGCCATTTTTATAATGAACAAGAACAGGCAAACAACACAGTAACTGACTGCTAGAGAGAACTTCTGACAGTAAATTAAGTAAAAGAAAAGTATACACTATAGTACAATTGCATGGATAATGGGATGTAAAGCAAATATAGTTCTTAGAGCAAGTCCTTTACATACTTACATTAAGTACTTCAAACACTTTTGCGTTGATACTACATCTTACATTTTATTATAACTGTCACTATATATGTGATTTGTAGTGTTGTTATACATGCTTTTATGTTGTTTTACTATTATGAGATTGTATTTCATTAATCCATTGTTGTACACTTTATCAGGCGTGAATGCACTTTACTCTTATTATACTTTTTTGTTCTGTTGAATAACAAAACTAATTTTTGAATAACAGAACTAATTTTGAACAGAACTCTCTCTCTCTCTCTCTCCGTGAAATAAGGTTACTAAGCTGTTTATCAGAGAAAAATCTAAATTTTGAATAATAATTTTATGAGCATTTTTCATATTTCTCCTGAGTCTCCCCATTTATAAGTGTTTATAGATTTTAAGTGGTATGTAATTAAAGTGAATAATTTTATGTTTTTATACTTAATTTTTGTAAGCTTTCATGTCAGGTATAATTTTTTAATGTATAAAAATAAAAAATAAAAAATTCCATAACTGGAGACATTTTTAAGGAAAGCCATTCTGATTTCTAATGGTTGTTCTGTGTGTGTATGCCTTACAGAAATTTATGATTTGTTTATTTGTTGTTGTTGTTGCTTCAGTTTTGAGAAAAGTTTGAACATTCGCTTTCAAAACAAGATGAAAATCCTAACATGAGTTTTTTTTTCAAAGTTCAAAAATTGATTCAGATTCCGGTTAATTAAAAATACGCATGCGTTCTTTTAGACAGCTTCAAAAGTGTCATTTCATAAAACAATTTTTAAATTATTTTGAAATTCAAAAAATTATCTCTTGTATCATTTTTAGATTTTAAAAAAATCACTTTTTTTAATGATAATAATATTGTTGTAGTGAAATATATTCTCTAATTTTATAAGTATGTATTATTATTATTATTTAGAGCCATTTTATACATGTTATACTTAGCCATGTTATACTGAAAATTAACAAATTTCATTGCTTCATCAAATCAGTTTCTTCAATCTAGTAACATTTTCCTTCTGTTAGAACTAAGATTAATAAAAATCACTTTCTTTGATACATTAAACATGTTAATACTAAAATAATTCTCACTTCTCCGCAATTTAATATTATAAAGAAATTTTTAAGTATTTTTTCAGCTCAGTTTCATTGGACGACACTCTTCATAAATTTCACTGAATAAAATATTTTCTCTCATCGGCTTCAGATTGATATTTTTTTATAAAATGATTACAAACACTTGTTTCTTTAATACAAATTCTATAATTCATTTTAATTTAACATATAATATAATTCAGATTTATTTTCTTTTAGAAATATCGGCTAAGAAAAAAATGAAAATAAATTTTCCTTCTTTAAAAAATCTTATTATTTGGAAAATTTAAACAGTGAACTCTTTTTGAATGATTTTATATGTTTATTTTTCTAGGGTTTTTTTTAGAAATTTAGTATCATTTTTTTATGCAATTTCATTCAATTTTTCAAAACATTGCATTATTCTTTCATCCGGTTTTTCAAAACATGATATTATTCTTTCATCCATATATGGTAGGCTGCTTTGCAACTAATGGATAAGTAGTCACATAAGTTGATAATCAAAACTTATAAACGAATTATCACCGATTCCCCCCCCCCTTCATTTTGAAGTTTTGCACTTTTTCGGCAAAATCTTTGAAAACTTTATATAATCAAAACAATGTTTATACAGTGTTAATGTTAATGACTTATACTTTTTTTAAATGTCAATTCACATTCATACAATTGGACTTAAAGACTATTTTTTCGTTGAGATATTAAGTGAAAAATTGGATGCGCTACAATTTTTGTATAATAAACAAAATTCACTCATTCATTTTTGGATGCTTTTGTAGTATTATATTCCAGATAACAATGGCAAATAGATACATAGATATAATTCCAAAAATACATTTTTCTTATTTAAGTAAATTTAAAAATATAGAAATTCATCAAAATTTTGAAATCGATATTTTTAACCAATACGATTCTTTCGTTACCCATGCTTTAGATGCAAAACGTTCTTCAAAAAACTGTCACAGTTGATTAAATTACGCCACTAATGTCACTCACATTTTTATTATGATCAAAAAACAATAAAAATATCGTTAACAAAATCATAAAACGAACATTTACAAAATTACAAATACTGATTCTGTTGCATTTCCTGTATTTATCAAAAAATAGTGGGAATAGAAACAAAAGTTATAGAAATAGAAAAATAAATTGTATACAACAGACAAATGGAAAATTTCACTTAAGTTATTTTTTCTAAAGCTGGCAATGAACCAAGCTAACAAAAAGAAAATCATGGGTTATTAAGTTGACAACATAATTAGTTATTACTTTCTTCTCTGCAAAAAATATCGTTTAGTTAAGCTACTTTAGCTTACTTTGAATTTTATTTACAAGTAATTTCTATGCTTGATATTTTTTATGCAATAAACTTGCGATATTTTCGATACTTGCACAATAAGCCAAATATTATTTAATTTCTTAATTACTTTTTCATTTTGTTCTGTTTTGACCATTGAAAAGTTTGTCTGTATATCCGGAATTTGTGGAGTGAATAGAAATGCTAATATTTAATGTATATAATCATCGCAAACACTAGTTATCATTAATATCATTTGCTTTAATCTAAAACAGAAGCACTGTATTCGCAAACATAAAACATTATAATACATTTTAATGCAAATAATTCCTATTAGCACTGAAATATTTCTCAAAGTTTGCAGAAATCATAGGATTTTTTGAATGCCGCAAGTTGGATTTCCAGTGTATTAGGACGAGATTTCCTTTAACGATGAGTTATAATTGCAATTTTATCTATATAAATCCCCTAACATGTTCTTCGAAAGTATTTTCATGTAAATAACTTAATCACGCTAGTAAAATTTAAAATTTTATGCCTGATATCATCATTTTTCAAGAAATCTTCAAGCTGACCAATTTCAAGATTTTTCACAATTACTGTAACAGTTTTGTCTTTCTATTTACAGATGTTTTCTACCAAGCATACCACTATTTTGTGCATACGTATGTGTAGCATTCCCTAATATTTCCGTGTAATATTAGTCACTTTCTGGATGCTAATAGGAATTAATTTTTTCCCTTCTTGAAAAATGAACAAGATATGCCGACTCGATATCAAAAATCATCTGATAGAAATTTCATCTAAGGAAATCAATTTATGGTAAAAGCATATTTTAAATTAAGAACTCGTATATATTACATTCTTATGATATTTTTCACTTAGAAAATAATCATTACATAGTTTTTTTTTTTTCTTAAGTACCTAAATGCACATAATAACAGATAAACGCTCGTTTATCCAACATTATGTGCTTTGTAATGCCTTGATCTAGACTGATCAAATAACGAAGCAGAATTTCCAGACAATTCTTTATTTTACAGCCCTATATATAGAAAGAACAACTTGTTCTAATCTTGGTTAAATAAATAGTTATTTACACCTGTAGTAGAAGATACAACAGTCAAAGTCGAAGGTTTTCTTGAAACTCAGTTGGTTCTCGGACTCCGAACCTGTGGGCGTTGTCCAACAGTCTCCTGCAATTCGTTTCTTCTCTTCTAAAAAAAAATCTCCGCACTTTATTTAGGCGACAATATCAGCCTCATAATTTACATTGGTCATTTGAGCTCTCTTTCGGCCAATCGGAATTCAGCAATATGCTCTCTCAGCGGCGCCAGTGGGTCATGGGAAGGTCCTTTCACAAAGAGAAACATCTAGCATCCAGATGTTTGGACACCCTTTTCTCTCTAAAGGTACTATCAATACCTCTTGGACGAGAAATTCCACATGTGGTCTTTCATTGTAGTCGCTAATGAACAGATGCGAGACCACCCAGGTGAAAAGATCCACCATCTGTCTATCTCGGGGAGTTTAGTAAGTAACAGCGACGACACAGCTGGCTGTAAATGTCTTATCAGTACTGGGAAACGGGGAATGTTACAGCTTTTTATTTAATGAAAGAATATTATTAAATCATTTTCTATAATGCGCTGGTAGTTCATTCTGCTACATTAAAAAATTTAAACATTTGACAAATAATGACGTTAGTTCGGTAATATATTACTTATAAACATATGTTTTAACGAGGCTAATATGATAATTTACGCAGTATTTTTTAATTTTATTTTAAACTCAACTACTTACAACTGATTAGTAATCTGGGTAAAGTAAGGAATTTAATTTGCTACTACTAAACTATGCAGAATAAGAACTCTAAGTAACGATAAGATGTTTGCTACTACTGTAATTCATTTGTAGGGTGAATGTAAATGCTGTGTTTTTGTTTTTTTTTAATTTTATAATGCATAAGATAATAATACTTTATTAATTTAATGTAGGGATTAGATCGATGATTGCATACTTTTTTATTGTACTTTTTTATTGCATATAAGTTCCAGCTTTTTACAATTGAAGTTGAAAATTATTTTTATTCCCAGGCTGCATAAAAAAGAAGCCGCACTTTTTTATGCAGTTAGTAAATCAAACCAGCGATAGTGATCTGCCGAAAATTTCTCGCATACCCTCCAATACGGATCTTATCCCCCTTCCGCCACATAACATTGTGAATCTTGCATAAGACAGCGAATTCCTTGCATGGAACTGGTAAACGATAATTAGGAAACGTAGATCTTTGGCATAAATGTGATATTTTTATTGAATCTATCTCAATAATATTATTTTGGGGGCTTTCTTGTCGGCTTTTTGACATCAAAATTTGGCATAAAACACCAAGATTGCAACCCGAATTTCAACGATTAAAATCATCGCGTTTACATGCATGCAAAAGTACAGACAGACATATGGTTTGACTGTTCTCGAATAACTAAATAGTTGTTCACTTGTTCTCGAATAACTAAATAGATAGAATTCTTCTGAATAGATTTCATTCAAAATTTGATTTAAAAATCTACAAATTTGGTTGTAATTATATGTATTAAATTTCTGTCACCTGGCTTAAAACTTATTGAATTATTGTGTTTACAGATAGACGTAATGCCGAAAATATGTTTTACGAATTCGTGGAGATCTAAAATGCGGAGATTAATCAAAATCTCGATATCGAATTTTTTTTGACGATTACAATACTTACTCTGTATATCGCATAGAAGAAAGTAAAAATGAATATATTGATGTAGCTTGAAACAGTTTAAATCGTTTGAATCTAATAATCATTTATTTCAAGTTTTCAGTTTCTTGTAATTATCGAAGAAAAGTGCTGTTAAAATTTTCAAAAGTTACTTCAGATAAGTCGAATATTTGTCGCCCAAAGAAACGTGTGGAAAGCCTCAAAAAGAAAAAGGAAGAAAAAAAAGGATTTGGAAACAATATTACAATTTTTATACTTTCAACAGAGAGCAATCATTTAATGTTTGCTAATTTAACAGCTTTCGGAGATTCTGGGTGTTAACCAATACAGAAGTTTCACACAAAAATGAAATGCAAGTGAATTAACTACGTTCTTTAAAAAGCAATCGGTACATTTTTGAAACACATGATTGTCACAGGCGATGTTCAAAGCTTTCCCCATGAGCTGTAATATATGCTTGACATGAAATCATAAAAATCCTGAAAGATTTCTGAAGATTGCTGAAACAGATATGCATATGATAACATCCTCAACACTGTCCATTGCGTGCTAAACACCAAAACTTTTGGCCATCCTCAGGAAGCAATCGGGATATAAAGTGTATATATAGTGTACATTATAGAGGAAATGGAGAAAATGCTACCATTATATCTTTTTTCCCCTGGGTCTGCAAATTCTATGTTATTCTTAGAGGAATAAAAGCTTTTCGAACCCAATTAATAAAATGTAAAGAGATAACATCTACATTCATAGTTTAAATATAGAATATCTTCATTAATTCACATATATTTTGGAGATTTTAAATGTCAAAGTAATTCACTCACATTAATCATTAGTTTTGTTTTAGAATTAAGATTATTTAAGGCAATAAATATTTTTCCTTAAAAAATTAGGCAATAAAAGTAATTCATGTGTCAAAAAAATTGATTCAAATCAAGAATTTGATAAAGCTTAATACTTTTCATGATGTAATTATAATTCTTTTGATATTAATTTTCAAAGAATCTTGAAGAACAGTGCTTGATGCCTCAGAAAAGAATCTTTAAACTTTCTAAATTCTTCTTCTTTAAACTTTTTAAATCTTTAAACTTTTAAGTGAATATACTAAACATGTTTCTTACGTTTTATCGTAAACATTTTAAATGTTTCAACCAAACTAAAATTTAAAAAAATGAATCATCTGTCATTGTCAGATAAATTTTCACATGCATAAATAATTTTCGCCTCGATCTTCTACGTGTTAAATTTCGAATATTTTCATGCACTTTATTCCATTAATGTGTATATTAATGTATGGTACTAATTTATCTTCTGAAAAATTAAATATAATATGGAACATTTCCTTCAAATACTTTCTTAAAAATTAAATATTATGGGATACATCCTATTTGTTAGCAAAACGGAATTATTTCACACTATTGCTGATACATGCAATGTAAGAAAATCTTCAAATAATGCAAGACAGTATTATAAGAACATTGTGTTGACCATAACAGTATAATTTTCCCTCCAAAAATTTAAAGAATATTAAGTGGAAGTCTCAATTAATTATTATTTGTATTTATAAGTTGTATTTATTTTCCCCTTCTTTATTCATTTGAGTTTATTTTTAAACCTATGCTGGCATGAGTTAATAAATAGAAATTTATATGGAAAGTTTAAGAATACCTGTATTTGTTTTTCCGAGGAAAGCAAGATGTTAAAGTACTTTAGAATTCACTCCTAACTGTGGCAATGTTACAAGACAATTTTACAAATTACCCAATATGAAGAAGAACCAAACTGACAGTGAAATCCTTTGAGTCGAACGTTCTTTCATTAAGCATTTAAGAGGAATGCTATTCCCTGCTTATATTCTTTTCTTTCCATCAGATTTAAAACTTATGGAGGCCTTGGTATAGATTATTTGAAAGAACTCTTTGATAATTGACCTAAATCTAATTGAATCAATTTTACATGGTTCATTTGTTTCTGAAGAAATCTGAATATAGGCTATATAATTTCAATCCTGCTTTTACTTTTTCGATTCAATTTCTTTAAATGTAACAAGAAAAGGTTCGAAAAGATTGCAATATCATACTTGTATCTAAAGATGCTTAATCCACGATTTTTTGAATAACAAATAATTTTACTGTTGTTATTTTTAAATATGTGTTCCAAATGTCTGTTATTTCAATTATATTATTAATTAAAAATTATTACTTAGTATTAAATATAAAATTTATTTATTGTAATTAATACTTAATTTATTAATTTGAGTAGCATGAGATTGAATTAATTTATCTATTTCAGCTTACTTCTTAAATTTGATTTTTTTTTCAAAACTATTTATTTAATTTCTTTATGTTATTTTTTTTAAATGCTTGCTTTAGTTCTATATTCTACCAATAGATGCCGCCAGCAATAAACAGAATATATGCAATCAAAGTCATGTTACAGGCAATTAAAAATGATCTTTATGGAACAGTGCATCGTCAAATGCGAATATCGGAAAGTCAAGGTCACTCCCATGAAGTGGAGCGGTGACTTCACTGGTCCGATTCATTCCGATAAATTTCAGTGATATGCAGTTCATTGATACGATAATCCCAAGAATAATCGGTCCGTTCACTTTTCAACCCATTCACAGATTTCTCCTTTTCTGTTTTGTACGAAAGCTTCCATTGGACAGATCGTATCGATTGTTATTTTCTATCGTGATCCAAGACCTGTAATCGAAATATCACCAGTAAGAACGTATCAAGGATTTGAATCACACCCCTCTTTGAAAAGTATTGATCACTGGTATTTGTGAATTTTTGATATTGGTTACGTAATAACCGCTCGTAAAATATTTGTCATCCCTACCTGTATCTACCACGGACTCATCACAATCACATGATAATCTCTTTAAATTTAGTAAAAAGCCATAGTTCTAGGGATGACGAATATTTTCAGAGCGGTTATTACGTAACCAATATCAAAAAGTCACAAATACAAGTGATCAATACTTTTCAAAGAGGGGTGTGATTCAAATCCTTGATACGATCTTACTGATGATATTTCGATTACAGGTTTTGGATCACAATAGAAAGTAACAATCGATACGATATCACTGAAATTTGCCGGAGCGGTGACTTTACTGGAAAGTAACAATCGATACGATCTGTCCAATGATAGCTCTCGAAAGAAATCTGTGATTGGACTGAAAAGTGAACGGACCGGTTATTGGAATTATCGTATCGTATCATTGAATTGCATATCACTGAAATTTATCGGAGCGGTGATTTCACCGGAAAGTGCGAGGCTTCACTGGAAAGTGCGAAGTCACCTCTCCACTTTACGGGAGTGACCGATATTCGTATTTGATGATGCGCTATTCCATACAGATCATTTTTAATTGCTCGTGACATGATTGACTTTGATTACATGTACTCTGTTTACTGCTGGCGCCATCTATTGGTAGAATATAGGACTAAAGTAAACATTTTAAAGAAATGACATATATTTTTAACTCATCTTTTCCAGAAAATGGTTCACTCTAATAAATAAATTAAATAAATAGTTTTGAGAAAAAATAAAATTTAAAAAGTAAGCTGAAACAGATAAATTAATTCAATCACACGTTAATTAAATTAGTAAATTAAATATTAATTACAATTAATAAATTTTATATTTAATATTAAGTAATAATTTTTAATTAATAATATGATTGAAATAGCAGATATTTGGAACGCACATTTAAAAATAACAATAGCAATATTATTTGTTATTCAAAAAATCGTGGATTATGCATCTCTACATAGTTGATCATTTTTTTCAATCAAAAATAATATGAAGAAGCATACAAATGCCAAACTTGTATTGTATTTTTATATTAATTATTAATTATATTTTATATCTATATTGTAACAAATTTTCTGAATTTAAAGGGTGGGAGGCTTTTGAAAAATAATTTTCATCCAAATTTTACTATAAAAAATGCCAAAATTATTATGCTTAAGTTCAAATTATGAAGCAGCTCTGTGAGTATTGTATAAAAAAGTGCACAATATTTCTATCTAACCAAACCAAGCCCAGCATTCAATCATCATAATTGATAATCGTATTTCAAACTCGATGGCCCAGTGGATAAGAAACCGCAACCACAAGTTTCGGTTTTCAAATCTCAAGGTGAGCGAAGAACAAAAGTAGAACGGATATAAGTTTTAAATCATAAAGAGGTGTGTTAGATATATTTTGTCCTGTTCAAATACGTTATTGGAGATTATTTATAACACTGGAAACTAATTTAGTCAATACTGAAAAACTATATCGTGCCATATCGGGACTCAATACTGCTCATATTGATACTAATATAATAAAAATTTTATGCTTTATATTATTTAATGTTGCAAAACAATATTGTGTAATATTGTTTTTCCAAACTTTGAAATATTATTCAATATTTGTGCTCTACTTGACCTGTATTCTTTTAACCCAAACAGCTATAAACATCAAATTCTAACCATAAAAGAATTTGAAGCAGCATGGCCATATATGGTCCTTGCGCCAATAAACATAATACAAACAGACTAACCATAAAAGCCATGATATTTTAACAACGTCAGATATGTTCTGTTGATTAAGTATTTTAAGACCGACTGGCTTTTTTTGTGACAAAGGACAGATGACGAAAATAAGATTTTTGCTGGAATTTCTCTTCAAATTAACGAACATTCAAAAGCTTCAAAATAATGTAATGGACAAGAGTGTCAATGTCTTCTGAATTAAATTAGAAACACCTACATATAGAACTCCCCTCAAATTATCTGCTAAATTTTTTAGGCAATGAAGGTTTTGTAAAACAGTAAAAAAATGTAAAACTTTAATAACATATCTAAAATAAATTAATAAGAATTTCTACATTTTGACAATGTTCTAGCATCATCTCTCTAAAGAAGCCCCAAGGATGCTATGTTGCACACACAGTCTCTCTCATACACAGACACACACACACAGACACACACACACACACACTCAGATATGCAGAATCATTTGACTAGCTACAATAATTAATGTTAATTCATTATATAGAGAAAGAATTCTTTATTGTTTTATTAACAGATTGAACCTATGATCCAAAGCCTTCTTATTTTAATTATTAACATAAGAAGGCCGTGGGTCCAGGAATTCAGCAATAATTTTTTTTTATTTTGCCACATAATAAAATTAAAAGTCTTTTTAACACACTCTTAAAAAGATATTTGGTCTTAGATAATTTCAGTAAAATTACCAAAACTTCCTAAACTTTTTTAGTGCCATTCTTAAAAAAGTTAAACAAATTTAACTTCAACTGTGAATATACCGCGCCAGGATTGAATTTGTTTATAAACAAAGTTCGAATTAATAATATTTTCAATGAATAAATTCTTGGAATTGTCTCTTTCATTTAAAAAATATGACTATCTCTGGAAAATTTCATGATATTATAAACTTTCTTTTCAATTTTTAGTTTAATTCAACGTTGTGTATGAAACTATGAGTCGAATAAAAGAACTTCCAAAGTCATCGTCGCATTTGCTGTCATGTACTCAAGTGATAACTTCTGTTCAAAGTGTTGTCAAGGAATTACTTGAAAATGCTCTTGATAGTCATGCAACAAGTGTTGAAATTAAATTAGTAAGCACTGAATAAATTATCAAAATATATTATGTACTGCATTTGAAGAGGTGCTGTTATGGAAAATCTGTAATAATTTTGATTCACTGTTGACAAAAATAAATATTTTTTAATAGTTAAAGATTGCATAATGATATGCGTATGTTGACATTTTCAATACATTAATTTTTAATTGATTATAAAGAGAAACCCCACCTTTTTTTTAAATGCTTTTCATAGATCTTTAGTGATTACTACAATTTCTTATATTTGATATGTTAATTTCATTCTGATTTTATGAAATGCATTATTTTTTTGGTGACAAATTATCATTTTATCTTTCATTATTTCCATCGAGAATTTGCTTATTATTTCAAGATGCTTTAAAAAATTTTTAATTATGCAATTAAAAACTGAATACATATATATTATTTTATTACTATTAATTAGGGCTTAAAAAATCATTTTAAGCTTAAAATTTGCAACAGGTTTTATTTATTTAGTTCCAAATAAAAAAAAATTATAAAAAAAGAAAAGTGCTATTTATTATTGTGGTTATCTGTAATATTTCATATATCTATACATTAACTCTTTATAGATACAGTTGAGAATCTTATTTTTTATAAACTGAAGGGTGAAATCTGTTATAATGCTGTATTCCTTTGCTTAAATAATTTTTATTATAGTGTCATATTCATAAATATTTGCATTAAAGAAATTAATTCCTTTTTTGTCTTGAACCTTATCTTATAGGTATCAAACATTATTTGTTAAAAGTACTTGCTGTGGTCAAACATATTATTTCCTTTCTAATTTCATGCTTTCTTATTGAAGAATCCCTATGTTAACTTAGCTGTGGGATAAATTACACTTGTGTTAAATGAAGTAATTAATTTTTTTTATTAATCCATATTCACTGTCTATTTTGATGTATTCTGTCCAAAGATGGATTCTCCTTATAAACTTTAATAGAGTTATGAATAAAAGAAAATATCTTTTTATTTCGAAATTCATTAGTAACTATCACCATACTTTCAAATAAATCTAAATGTTTGTTCTCTCTCTATTGCATCTGACTTTCCTAGTGATAGCATGCTCTTCATTTATCTATCAATTTAGATTTATTATCTTATTAAGATTAAATTTTACTTATAATTATCTTATTAAGATCAAAATTTAATTATATCTATAAGCAATCTATAAGAATATTCTAAGCAGAAATTATGTTTGTTTAATAGAGGAATATTTGAAAGAAAAAAAATCTTGGTACCTCCACATCAGAATTTCAAATTTAATTTATAGTTCAAGAGAAAAGTTAGGTATTGATAGAATACAACCTAATTTTCTTTATACTGTCTTTAAGTGGGACATTATAAAGACCAATAAATTTTTACAAACAATGTAACATAAATAAGAATACTGTATAAGTTCTCAATGCTATTTTGAAAAATATTTTTATTTAAACAATTTAATAAATCAGGTAAACTTTACTTTTTATAGAGTTTGTGTATTTCTTCTCATTATTTTCTTTTTCAAAGACTTTTAACACTTAGAGCACAACTTTCCATATCAGTTTTGTTCCTATTTCTTCCAATAAAGTTAAAAATTTTGATCAATTAATACCAAATACGTTTTATATTAACTATGTATGTATATCCATTTTTTTCAAGGTTGTTCTTTAGTTATGTTGTACTTGAATACACCTTTTCTTGTTTGGAATTCAAGAATAATTTTTTCTTTTCTTCTTTGTTTTTTGTTTGTTTGTTTTTTATTTATTTATTATTATTATTTATTTTAGTGCCTCCCTTTTATAGCATCGTGCTCATTTAGGTAATGATGGCATTTTAATTGTTCAGTCAAGATTTAGTTGTATTTTTTCGTAGAACTTGCTGTAAAATATTTGCTTTGCTGCAAATAGGCCTTAATGACATTAGTAAAATTTTAAATTTCTCAAACTATTATTGAAATTAAATATCTATGATCTCCCATTCACTTAAAACCTTGAAATTTCAACCTTCTATTTGAACATGAGTATGAAGTTAAATGTCTGAAACGAGATTCTAATTAGGTTCTAAAGAAAATTAAGCACTATCAACTTAATATCAACTTTTTGTAAAAATTTTATTCTTTGAATATGTTATATGAAAGATTTAACTGATTGAAAATATGCAAAAGTGGAATACTGCTTTGAATAAATTCATCACCATATCGTAGTATATGTTTTATAGATACATGTAATGCTTCATGTCTTAATTTGATCTATTTCTAAAAAATATTTTTTATATTTACTTCTGAAATTTAGTAGCATTTCTTTTGCCTTTATAGGAAAACTTTGGTTTGGAGAAAATAGAAATAAAAGACAATGGTGGTGGAATTCTTAAAGATGACATCCAATTTGTCGCAAAACCTCATTGCACTTCTAAAATAACATCACATTTAGATTTGACTAAAATAAACACTTATGGATTTAGAGGAGAAGCTTTAGCTGCTATATGTGCAGTTGCTGATTTGGAAATAACTACAAAAACAGCAAATGAAGAATTTGGTTATACTTACACATTTGATCATAATGGAAATATCTTGTCTTCAAAGCCATGTCCTTGTAATCAAGGTGAAATTTTGTTTGTTTGTTTGTTTCATTGCTTGAATCATGATTATGTACTAAAATTGCATGAAATATTAATTGATATAGATATTTATTGTTCATTGTGGCAAGTTTCCTTTTTTTATTATTGAATTTTGTTTGTGAATTCAAAAATCGCCTCTAATGCTCAGTTATTTTGCATGATTTCTTTGTTTTCTCTCAGAAATTTAAAAATTTATCAATATCTCTTTAAATAAACTTTATTATATTCTAAAATTTAAAAAACTCAACGTTAAGTAAATTTTTAATTTTTTGGGGATGCTCTTAACTATTTGAATGATAAAAGTGTGTTCATAGAAATAACTTATTTGCATTCTACATTTTAGGAACAATTGTACTTGTTAAAAACTTGTTCAACAACATGCCTGTAAGAAAACAGTTATACCGTGCAGAAAAGAAAAAGAAAGAAGAAATAAAAATGGTTGAGGATATTTTAATTGCATTTGGTTGCATCTTAACTAGTAAGTATTTCAAGGTTGTTGTGTATTTTTTTCTGTGGTTTGTAGTTTTTTTTACTTTTTGTCTTTTTCATTATTATTAGAATGTTTATAGAAAATTGTGGACTGACCAGGAGGTCAGCTTTTTTTAATGGCAAATAAGGCCCCTTACTCGTAAGACAATATATACTACCGATATATGTGTGTGAGAAAGGAAAAAGTGTACTGCAGCAGAGGGTTTCTTGAACTTCTTGTATTTTTTAATAAGATAAACAAAATAGCAAGAATTTTCATGTTATAAACAATCTTTTCTGTACAAGAACTCATTGCAATGACCACTTAGATTTTTATGAATTTTGGAAGCCCACAATAAAGTGGCAGAGATGCAATTTTTCTTTGCAAAATAGCTGTGGTCCTTTTGAGTGATATGTAATCAATCTGCTTGTTACTGTTGTAAAATTGTTCAAGTTAATCTTCTGAAATAAAAGAAAAAAATCTTTTTCGGTACTCTAAAACTATTGCAAGGAAAACAAAACTAAGGGATGGTGCAATTTAATGATGGAAACCACATTTTCGAAAATGGAATACTCATTCTTTTTCTTATATTTATATTTTTGTGGATATTAATTTGATTATGTTTTACACTTGTCAAAAGGGTAGAGGAGCCTTGGTCTTATTGGGCAAATTTCTTTGTAGTAAATAATTAATAGCATGAAAATTCTTTTATAGCAAATAATTGGATGAAAATGTTGTATTCTTGTTTTTGTCAATAAAAGTAGATACATATATAGTGGAACCTTGTATAATGAGCATAATTCATTTCTAAATCTTATTCGTAATACATAACACTTGTTTACTGAAACAATTTTTTCATTATAAAAAGGATAATATGTTTCATTCCAAAAAATTTTTTAATTATGTAATTTATTATTTATAATTCATGCATTTTTACAATAAAGCTATCTAAAGAATTTGTTTTTATCTGTATCTCAAAATTTGCTAAAAATGCAACCCAAAATTATTGTAAAATAAATTTGTAGTTCACACAGCTCCTGCTTTATTAGAGTGATACTTCTTAACATACAATGCAAAAATTTCCTATGATTTCAGCATCTCTCTTATTTTCCACGAAAATTATTCCCTTCTTCAAATGTTACTTCCTTCTTCCCTGACAAAATCTCCTCCACAGCTTCTTGATGTGACGCAGTATATAGCTATATAAACTCTTTGTTTGTCGACTCCTGATTAAGTTCTTGTACTAGTTTAGTAATGTTATTGCTATTCATCTCTAGTCCCATAATCTTGGCCAGAGGCACAATCACATCCATTACAGAATCTGCAGGCACTTTCTTAAACCTTCGGGAATTGCATTTTAGCAACATTTTCTGGCCAAAGTTTCTTCCATATAGTAATAAGGTTTCTTGATTATCCTCTTCCATCCCTTGTCAATCATTTTGAATATGACAACGATGTGAAAGTGGCCTTTCCAAAGCTCTCTGATAGTAAGTTTGTTGTCATCAGTTTCCTCAAAGCAATACTCAAAGAATGGTGCTTTATTATAGAGCTTTTTAAAATTTGAGATGATCTGCTGGTCCATGGGCTGCAATAAAGGATGGTATTAGAAGATAGGAACTAAATTTTGATGAATTTCTTTAAGGAGGGTATTATTTTGATCTTTTGCAAGAATAAAGAAAAACCATCCTTAACAACAACAACAACAAAAAAAAAAAAAAAAAAAAGCACAGAATACAAATTTATCTCAAGCAGATATTCTTTTATGTACATACCAAGCACTTTATTGATCTTATTTATAAAAAAAATAATGTATCACCTAGGCCTTTTTATTAAACTTCCATATGACATTTAGTTTAGTTGGTTTGCTCTTCGGATGCTTATGTGTTATCTGAATTGTAAATAAGCAGTGGTTTAATTTTGAAATTGCTACTTACGTTCGCATAAAACAGCAATTTAAAATGTTTATTCATTGGTGTATGGCCTGGCAATGCCTTCTTCTCTGTTGCAATATAAGTTCATTTTGGTATCTTTTGGCAAATGAGCAGTGGTTTGATTTTCAAATTACTATTTGCATTTTCACAAAACAGCAATTTAATATGTTCTTTCATTGGCTTGTAACCTGGCAATGCCCTTTTCTCTGTTGCAATATAAGTTCACTTTGGTATCTTTTTCCAGAAGAGACTCACCTCATTATAATTAAAAACCTTTTGCAGCTGATAACTCTTAGAATTCATATGTTTATATTAGAGAAGATCTTGATTGCCTTTTTTTATCTGAGTTTGTTGCTTCTCCATGCCTCACAATGCTACAGATGTTGGTCCTTTTCTTAAACTTTTCAAACCACCCACAATTTGTTTTAAATTATTCTTCTTTAACCATTGATGATCTTTGCGTGTTTTTATTAATAGTGTCACCTTGCATTTGTATTTTGTTGCTCATTTGAGAAGCAATCTTTAATACTTTATCTAGAATATCTGGCTATTGATGATAATTCTATTTATGCCCTTAAAGTATCAATCTCCTCAATTTTATTTTTGTTCTTTAAGATGATATAAATTGTTGATGTAGATAATTGTATGTGCATGCTAAGTCAGCTGTACTCATTCCTCATTCTTGCTTTTCAGGGAGTTAGCATTTGGTACTTCTGATGATTTTTTTTCTCTTTCTTTTGCCCTTGTCATCTTGTGGCATTTTCTTTGAGGACAATAGCGTAAACATGCTTAAACTTTACTCTAAAAAATTATACAATAATGTGTTTGAATACAGCTTTCATAAATAATAGTAAGATACAGCTGACATACTTTATATTGACATTTATTTTTCATTTTAAATTATTTGTAGTATTTTTGAAATTTTACATTTAATATTAACATTAAATTATATAGAAATATACAATGAATCACAGCTTGAATCAAAATTTTATTTAAGTTTTCTATTGTGAGATATTTATCTGAAATTTTATTTGCATTTTCAATTTTTTAATTGCTAATATTACTTTTTCTTCTGTTTAACTCTTTAGGAATTAGATTCGTCTTTTACCATAATCGAAATCTTATCTGGCAGAAATCAATTGTTGACAAAGCAATTGATGGATTACGTCTAACTCTTGGAAATGTTGTTGATTATATGGAAAATTGCGAATATGTGGATGAGGAAACTCAAGTATTTTAGTTTTCATTATCAGAAAATAAATAATTCTTTAAATGCATTTCAAGGTTTCGAACTTCAAGAGATTATAAGAAAAATGATTGTTTTTTGTTTGTTTCTTATCTGCTGTATTTTTTTAATGAAAAAGTCATGATATGTGCAATATGATTTTTGCTGCATTTACGCTTTTTTTTTTTTAAATTTAATTTTTCTAGTTTTTTTTATTTTTTAAATATTTTTAAATATTCTTATATAATTGTAAATATAAAATAACTTCACAAAATCTGATATTACTTGTAAAATATTCATTCAAATATTGCACTGTTAACTTTTTTCAGTGATTCTAGTTTCCTCAGTTATACTTTGTGGTGGTAACATTATAAGCCAGATAACAACTTCCGGAGAAGAGTGTACACTTTTGTCTAGTGGCTTTGTTACTCGGCTATGAACCCTAATGTTGCGAGTTCGAACCTCAAACATGCACAACTTTATCATTTGAATTTCTAAATTCTGTTTTTGTGAAATATATTTGTAGACATTAATATTCCTTAAATACTTTCTCCTGAGGCACTTATTATAATTTTAATAAGATGAAAATTTCAATAAAATATAAAATCAGTTAATGACAAAAATATTCCAATTAAATTAAAATCTGACTAATAAATCTATGCTTATTAAAATTAATTGAATTCAATTTTGTTGCCTTTGAGTGTAAATGTTTATGTGTGTGTGTATGACTTTAATTCATCTCTTTTTATTAAAATTTTGAAAAAAGCTCATAAACCAGGTATCTTGTAGATTCCATTTTTATTTTTCTTCTTAATATTTCTGTTTCATAAAATTAAAAACAAAACAAAAATCTTGCTTCTAATTTTTGCCACTTATCTTTTAGCCTCTAGCTAAATGTTCGTTTGTCATTCTAATGAATATACCATATAGTATTGATTTTTTTATATCTTCAGTAGGTTTCTATTTCTGTATTTTTTTTTTTCTTTTTCACTGTAAAATCTTCTATTAAATTCATGGTATATCTAATACTGGAACTGAATTATTTCTCCAGTTCTTTATAGAGCTCAAGGCATAATTATTTTACATGAAGATAAATGGTGTATTAGCACTTTTTAGCATAATAAAATCTATTAATATTGGTTCTGTTAATTTTAATTAAAGGAAACAAATAATCATCAATCATGAAAGAAATAAAACTTTCATGATTAATTCTATGTCAAAATTAAAGAAAATTTATTATAAGTACTTAATTTAACAATCTTTTCTTATCCTTATAGATAAAAATTGAAGTATTTTTACCAAAGTGTAATGCTTCCCCAGTCTGTGGCCAAACTTCATCAAGTCGTAGTATTGTAGCTGTCAATAAACGACCGGTCCGAATAAAATGTATTGATAAAGTATGTTCAATAATAATTTATTCTCTTTTATTGTAGCATATTATACATTCACACATTTATTATACATTCACTTATTATTCATTTATTATTTCTTTTTATTATGATGAATTTTATGCAGTTAAATAGAAGATTCTGCTCATTGCGATTAGCTTCCCAGCTGGATGGAGAAAAAAAATAATTTAGTCATTCTTTTCCCACTCACCCCCTCTCAAAAATTGCTAAGGGGGAAAAAAATCACCACAGAAGATATTGAAAAGTCACGTTTATTCATTTTGAAATTATCTTTAAAAAAAAAAAGAATTCTTCATTTTATCTCTCCAAAAAATAAAATGAAATTATTACTCACTCTTTTATTTGTTCCTCTCGTATTTGGATACTTCTTAAGACAATTAAAGAATCAAAAATTATTTGATGATACTTTTATCAAATCAAAGATTAATTGATTGAAAGATAAACTCCATTTGTTTCAAGAAAAGGATTATGAAAGCAAAGTTGTTTGTTTTCTTCATTAACTTCATTTAAATATCTGATTTATTAATATGCAGAAAATTAATGTTTCCCCTTTTCACAGTAGGAATGTACTACTTCCATTTGCAGTGCCAAAATCTATCACTAGTAATATCATATGCTATATTTATTATAATATATTGGAAACGATTTCCTTTCAGTTAATGATAAAAATTCATCTTGGACATGATGCTAATATGAAACTATTTCCAAGTGAAATTTGTGGTAGAAGTTTTTTTTTTTTATTATTTTTTTTTTTTATTATTAAGTAACTTTATGAGCTTTAGACATTTTTACATTTCTTGATTATTCATTAAAGTACTTTTTGTTTTAGCAAAGTGTGCTTAAATTTTTTTTCTCTCCATTAATAAGTGGGTTGATTCAAAGTGAGTGGTTAGTATTTGAAATGTGTTGTGATTACAGTGATTTTTAAAATAGCAAAACTGTGTTGAAAAAATAATTTCATATAAAAATAAATTCAGTTTTATATTATATAAGCAGAACTGTGACAGAAATTTATGTGAATTGTGCCTTTATATGTTAAATTCGTGGTTAAAAGTGTTGTTCAAAGTGGCATATTTCTATAAAGCTCATTTTGTTTGAGTTTAAACATTAGATCTAATTCTCAGTTTAAAGCTGAATGAATGAAATACAGTGAATAAAAGAATTTTAAAATATCTTTCAGCATTTCTTGTACAAATTTTCTAATTATTCAAAAAACATAAATGATTTCTTGACACAATTTTTAAGGCAAAATAAGCATTCATCATTTTAGTTTATTTGGTAAAAGTTTTATAAAAATAAAATGTTTTTTTTTTATTTGTCTCAAAAAAAATAATTATATTTCTTCAATTAAAAAGCAATAGTTTAATGTTATTCTGTTAAAATTATGAAATTTATTTAAACTTAAGAATTATATTGTTATTTTTACTATGCTTTAATGAGTGCTTGCAGCTAACAGTAAAAAATATATGAGAGAAATATTTAAAATTTTACAAAATATGTGACCTTAAAGCTGGTTCAATTGCAACCATATATTTTTCTTGGAAATTTTTAATAAATCCCAGTAAAGTTTACTTTTTCCTTACATCTTTTAATATCTAGTAATAATTGTATTGAAACAACATGTGCTTTTGTCAATTGGAATTTGAGAGGTAAGATTATTGTGTTTAAAATTCCTAAATGCATACTTGGAAAAAATATACACATCAGTGATTATTGTTATTATTATTTTTTACTTTTTCTCTTTATTTCTTTTTGATTTCCTGCTTCAATTTATCTAATCCTTAAAAATACAACACCAAGCTCAAATTTTGAAACAAAACATATTACAAATGTGTAACTAGTAAGTTATAAAGGCACAGAGTTTAGCTTAAACACAATATCCTTAAAATGGTGCAAGTCAAAAATGACTGAAAACTTTTAATTAAAATTTAATGCCTCTCTCTAGGACAACTCTAAATTACTTTTCGGTGATCAGTAAAAAATTGCCAATATATCTAGCAAAAAATCTGCTTATTAAAAATGGCTTTTTCAAAATGAAAGCATTTTTTATTTTTAGTGAGCAACATTTTTTATGTCAATAATATATTTTGTGTTTTAGTTATTAAAGGAATATTATTGTAAAAGTATGGGGGATGGCCAAAAGTCCCGTTATCCAGTTTGTTTCATATCCATTGAAGTGCCAACAGCTGAAGTTGATGTCAATTTAGAACCAAATAAAACTACTGTTCTATTGCATAATATGGTATGTCGATGCAAATTATTTTCATGTATATGAAAGTTATTAATATTAATTTTCAGATATTTTCTGCTTCTTTTACATTTTATTCCAAATATTTGGTTGATGAATTTTTTTATGTTTGCATTGAGATAAATGTTATGTAATGAAATCATTTCTTTTAAAATATTATTTTTGTATCAAATTATAAATTAGTACCTATATTATAGGTTATAAATCTACTAACAGCAATTATTTAAGTTTCATACTTCATCTTTTAAGGGTGAAATAAATATTAACATTTTAAAAAATAATTCTGCCAGCCAATTTCTAAGTTTTTCTTTCTTCCTTTTTTTTTTTTTTTTTTTTTTTTAATCTGTTGCATTTTGAAATAAGTACTACTGGTGAATTGAAATCATGAACTTGCAGGGATACCACATGAAGTATCCAATACCTTATAGAAATTGAAAAAAGATTTATATTTTCTAAATGAATTAATTTTCATCTTAACATATGTTCCTGCAAACTATAGATTGGAAAATAATCTCAGTCTAAAGGTCAAGGAACATCACTTTTATTTCTGTGATAGTTGCCTTCCGACGTGTACATCACATCACTGGCGATTTTGTGACATAAGCATTTTGATATGTATGGCATGCCTTATCAGTGCAAGTGGTTAAGTTAATTTTTGCAACATGTCCCCAGACTGGATAGATGTAAGTCATTACTGGACTCATATAGACATTATCTTAAATATATCTTTGTATCCTTGTTCATTTTTGAATTCTGACATATGATAGGGAAAGTTTCTATTTAATGCACAAAATTTAGCAGCGAGAAGTTTGCATGCATTTCAATTTGAGGGAACTACGGAGAGGGGGAGGGAACTTTATGAAACATAACTATTTCAATTTTAGAGACATTAATTGCTATTTTTCATTTAATTTATCAATCTTTAAGAGCTTCTAAATGTCTATTAAATGCAATATGGATGTATCTTGGGTTTCTTTTATTTCCAACCAATATTACCCAATTATTGACTATAAGTAAATTAGTATGGTGTGTTGTTTGGGAGCAATGAGATTGTTGTCTCTGGCAAAATGAAATGTCCAAGGGAAAGCTATTTTTGATTTTAAACTTTTACTCTACACACCATATATCAATCTTGGGTACATCAGAAGTATATTGGCAGTTTATAGAGGCAGAGGTGATGGAACCACAGTTCGAAAAAATATTCAGCAATTTATTATTAAGCACAATATTCGCTCAATATTCACCATTCGTGTATCAGTTTGAAGAATAACTGTCCTCTTCCATGGCTGAGGCATGAATACTAAATATGGATGATAGGATAAGAAGACTATATAAAAATTTAGATTTTGTAATTTTTGTTCAACATATTTAATGGTTCAAAACAGCAAATATATATATATATACATATATACACAGCATTTAAAATATTTTTCCATCAGAAAGTATTTGCCTTTTTCTAATGGTTTGAAAACAAGAACTTGGGCTATGATGTTTATCCACATCCTGTTTATAATAGGATTCTGCTTATTTCAGTAATAGAAAACAGTGATTCTTTACTTCTCTTTCTTAAATATATATATATACTTTCACATTTCTAGTATATAATGGCCTTCATTAGTATAAATAAATGTTTTTATTTATGATTCTATATTTTTTAGCTATTGTAGATTAATTTTTTTGTTTATATAAAACTGAAATCACTACAAATGCTTTCATGATATTGATGTTTATCGCTGTTAAGCTGCATTAATGCTTCTTAACCAGTATAGTATTAAAATTTTTGTAAGTGTAATAGGCTTCATTTTATCATGTGAGAACTTGACGTTGTTTTGAAGCTCGAAATCGTGTAGGCAATGAATAAAGCATAAAAGGCAATTTTCATCATCGTCTTTTAATCGCATTATCGCACCTGCTTTTACCAGTATTGTATTATTATTATTATATATGCTTCTTTGAAAGCATATGCATTTTTAAAAGGTTGACCTGCTTTTCCCAGTATTGCTTTATTATTACATATGCTTCTTTGGCAGCACATGCATTTTTAAAAGCTTGATGTAGAACTATAACATCATAGCTGTTATTTCATCTCAAAATCGGTCGAGCTCCAAAACTTCGTTTACCAGCTAGAAAAGTTTAAAATGAGAGTTTAAAAAAATTATGATTATATATATATATATATATATATATATATATATATATATATATATTCTTACATGATAGCTTGAAATTTGCGATTGTAAATTTCATTAACATGTTTTTTTTAAATTTATTTTTAGAAAATAGCATTGTGATTCATTTTTTTAAAAAAAGCTCAAATTTTATCTGATTATAAATAAATTTATTTAAGATTAATATTGTTTTCAGTTAGTATTTTTGTCTTATTTTTATTTTCACTTCAACTAATATCTTCATTATTTTTTTAGGATATTATAAGTGAGCAACTTCACAAACTTCTAAGTTCTTTCTATGACACTAGTGCAAATATTGAAGCTAATGATCAATCCAAAAATATCTCAAATGTCACTTCCCCCATTCATACTGATGATAAGATAGAAAAAGTGTCTAGTATCCATAATATTTCTAATATTGTCAATAAGGAAAATGGCACTTCTAATTTTCTTTTAAATCATTTAAATATTGCAGGGGGACAAAATAATAAACCTAAAGAAAATATTGTTGTGAGTAAAAAACTGAGTAGAAAAATTGATTTCCAAACTCCTTCAAGTAAGAAAGTTAAAACATCTTCATTCTCAACCCCTCCCAATGATATACACAGGCACATTAATACTCTGGAAGCATTTTTTTCATCTGAAAATAAATCAAATGATTTCAGTTCAGATGGACAAAATAGTGAAATACCTAACAAAAATGGAATGAATTCTGAAAATTCCTGTTTTAGGAATGAAAACATCTTTTCTGATCAAAACTCTATGTCTGTTACTGTACAGAGAAAAACTGATAATGCCAATGATGATGTATTAGTTTTAGATTCTTTAAATGGAACACCAAAGAAAAATATGGCAGAAACAATTGTGGAAAATAGTAGTTTTTTCCATAGAACTTCTGAAGTACTAAATAATGATAATAAAATTAGCAAAGACTCTTGCTCATTTAACAATGTTACTTCTTGTGATGATCAAACTGAAAGTTTGAAATTTAATGGAACAAATAAGGGTTCTTTTGTCTCTGCACTTTCTATAATTAATAAAGAAAGAAATCAAGAATTGCAGTCAATGGATACCAATAAAAACTTGGCCAGTTTTGAAGAAAGACCTCTGGAAGTACAGAAAAGTAAATCAAATTTAGATTCAAATGGATCAGATCCATCAGCAGCTTCAAATTGGTCCCGAGGGTTACATCCTACTGAAAATATTCAGGTATCTTGTCCTTTCATTTACTGTTGATCAAATATGAAATAATTTTCATATATTACATCCTGAAATTTTGAACACTGTTTTATTATTGAAAAAATTATTGTATTTTTAGTGATACATAATAAATAATAATAGTTCTAATGCTCACATCCAAGCACTTAATATTTTTTGTCATAATCAAATATTTTAGCCAAACAGTAGTCTAATATTAAAATACTGGTGCATAAATAATTAAACAAAGCATTTTGTGATGTATTTAAATTGTCTAATTCTTCATTCTAGGCCATTAAATCTTGATTTATAAGTTCCTAATAATCATGAATAAGTTTCTGTTATTGAAATATATGTTAAAATATGCCAAATATATTTTCATATTAATATACAAAAGCCAAATATATTTTCATATTAATATACAAAATGAAATATTGTTTTACAGCCTGTTGCTGTACTGAAACCAAAAGTAGTTGGAATTGATGTGCCAAGTGATGAAGCTAGAAATAGCGTGGAGCAGATTGAGATACAAGAACCATGTGTAGAATCTGTAATTCAAAGGAAAATTACTCCATTTGATTTCTTTTGTCGGAAACATAGGCTCGAAGGTAATAACTGAAAAATAATATTTTTTACTTATAAATTAAATTTGCAAGATCCTATGATTCATTATGAAAACAATGTAGGTATTATAAATGTTAATATTTTGAACTTAAAATTGTATATCACACTTTTTTTAAATTAAGTTTTAAATTTTCATTGTATTAAAATATATTGATTAATGAATTGTTCTTTAAATTTTTTTTATTTATTTCAGCAATACTGTATGTATGTATGAGATATAGAGAATTGTTGATTCTATTACTTATAATTATGTATCTCTTAAAAGTTTTCTTGAATTAATTACACATCGCAAAAAATGCTTCATTTTTAAAAAAATCTTTTTTTTTTCTTCAGATTTTATATTAATTTAAATACATAATTAATTCAAATTTGAGAGATGTTAAATAAAATAAAAAAGGACACATAGAATAAAAAAAGGCACATAAGTCTTTATATGCAATTTTTCATTTCCTAATTCGGCAGCATGCCAACTGAATAAAGAAATGAAATGTCACCAATCGAAAATTTTTATTCTTCACTGTCCTAATCGGTGAAAAAAAAACCCACTTTGAACTTGTTTGAAAAACAAATAATTAAATATTATTTAATGAAAATATTTTAATTGTTCTTTTGAATTATGTTTGAATAATCACTTTTGTTTTCATTTTTTTTTTTTTTTTACTTTTTGAAAAAAAATGTATAATTTTGAAAAATTTCTTAACATTTTTATAAATTAAACAAAATGAAATTACAAATTATTTATTAAATAAAATAATATTAATTATTTTTTAAAAATTATAAATTGTGTCAAAGACAAAATCTTTAAGACTGATAATTGTTTATTCTTTTTGTTGTTGCAAAGAATTTTTTTTCCCTACAATCATTAGAAATCATAACATGGGGAAAAGCATGTAAAAAATTATCTAAAGCAACATAAATAATTTTTTTAAAAATCTACGTTAAATTTTGAAATTTGGGTTTCAATCTTAATTGAGTCACCATTATGACTACATATGCTGAATTTCATTGCTATAAGTACTATAGTTAATCTGTATATCACCAATACACAAACACACACACAGCCACTTCTTTATTTAAATATAGGTTATTCATTCATTCATTCACATGAAAGAAATTGAAGTAAATGCACAAGATTTTTTTTTTAAATAATAAAATTCCAGATACATAAAAAAATTTTATTTCATCATTATTACAAACAAGATAATTGTTGGTTTATTTATAAATCTGTGCATTGTGTAATAATGAATCTAATATTTATTGCAGTTGCATCGCTGAATCCTGAATTGAATAGCCAACAGATTGCTCAAATTCTTAGTGAAAAATGGAATTGCCTGTCATCCGAAGAAAAGGCTGTTTATAAAAATATGGTTTCTAAAGATTATCCTAAGTATGTGAAAGAATTGTATTATCTCATAAAGCATTAGAAAAGTGCGAATTTAATTTACAAAATATGAATCTTTGAAAAATAATGAAAATGTGACTTCTTTTTTAATTTTTTTTAATTATGTCTAATGTTATAACTTTAAAAGAATTCCATATTCTTATCCAAATCTTTACATATATTGTACAAACCATTATATGTGAAGATTAAGAATTATATTTAAAGAACTTTTTTTTATAATTGTATAGTTTTATTTTTGTCAAAACATATTAGAAGATCAAAACAAGCTACATTTATAAAGTTGTTTTTTGTCATTTTTAGCAGTTATCATTTGTTATTGAGTTCCATTTGAAAATACTTAGTTTTTATATTTTAGAAATGTTAAAAACAAAGAAAAACTTGGAAAAATTGTTGAAGAGAATATAAGTAAAATAAAAAATAATTCATTAAATTCAAGGAAAAGTACACGAAAAAAGAGACGGAAATGCATTGAAAAGAATATTACTTTTGATTTGCAGCTTCTTCAAGAATGCAGTTTAAATACCAGGTGAATATAATTTTTCCATTGTATATATCATTTCAGAAATCATATTAATTAATATTAAATACTGCAATATATTTGTCATACTAGCCGTATATGAAATATCAACATTCTATGTGATTCTTAACCAAATGTGTACCATTGATTTTATTTCAATTATCCACGTCTATATAATTTATTTGTATCTCTCTGTTACACCCAGAACTGTTCCAAATGTAGAGCCATATGCCTGGACCTTAAAAGACTTGATGGAAGAAAATCCACATGCAAACCTCTTTTTTTCTTTCTTAATATATTGCTTTTAATATGCTTATTTGAAGGCATTTTTTCACATATAACTTTTGTTAAACACTCAAAACTTGCTTCCAAATTGTAAAGTACTGTTGATGAAAAATTGAAATATGAAAACATCTTTATCTTATGTTTTGTGAAGCATTGTCAAAAATTGCTCTTGTACTATAAAACACAACTAACCAATTAGAATGAGGATATTTTCTGATTTCAACATGAACTGGAAAAGTTTTATTTGTTTTAATATCTTTTCCCCTTGATTTATAGACATTCTGATATGTAACTTATTTTGCATTGTAGTTTTTTGTTTAACCATCTCTTAAATAATCTTTTTTAAAATAAAGAAGATATTTGAAGGTTGTAGGTACCAAAAATTTCTCATTTGCTTTCTAATGTTTTTTTAATTGGTATACAAAGGTATAGTTTGTGAAAAATGCATTTATGAATTACAAATGTTTATTGTGTTTACTCCTTTCTGTGTTGACAAACTTATTTTGGAATATTTAAAATGAATTATTTTATGTACATAAAGCATTCCCACTTTTTTTCTTTTTCTTTTTGTTTGCATTATGTCATTTTTTTAAAAAGAATATTAAAAATTAATCACTATTTGTAAGTCTTAAAGTATATGATATAAACATTAGTGATTCATAAGCTAAACATTTCTCTTTACTTTTTTTTCTAGTTTAGAAAAGGAGCATGATGAAAACTTTAAAATCATTAACTGTTTGGCTCCTGGAATTTGGATTTGTTGCAAAAAGGAAAAGCTTTATTTATTAAATAGTTATCGCTTACAAGAAGCAATAATTTATTTTCGGCTATTAAATACATATGAATTTGAAGCAGAACAAATAGAATCCTCATTCATATTAACATCTAGGTGAGCATCATCCAATTTACTTTATAATAAACATTTTATTTCAAATTTAATAATAATTAGGCAAAAAATATTTTATTTTCTGTCATATGATTAATATATTATTGCTAATATTGCTTGAAGTGGTAAATAATAAACAGCTCAAACTTTATTTTAAAATTCATATTTTTGAAGACAGTTTAATATATGTGTGCGTGAATATTATTATGTAATGTTTGTATTAATATTTTCTACAAAACTGATGCAAAAAATTAAAGCATTATTTTTATTTTAATAATTACTCTTTAATTTACTATTATGTATGCTAATTCATTTGGAAAATATCTCAATTTTTTTTAAAAAATAGACAAAACCATTGTTTGAGCAACATTTTAGTTCACCAAGAAAATTGGCTTTGTCTGCTTTCAATTAAAACTCTTATACAGAAATTGATGTTCATGACTTTCTCAAGAAGACAACTTTTTTTAAAACATCCAATTGAAATAAAATCAAAACTCTGTTAATTTAAATGCCCTACACATCTTCCATTTATGGTGTATATCATCCATACAAATCATGACATCATAGTACATAAAAAATATAATGATATAGTTCATCTATCTTCTAACTTTCACTGTAACTTCATTTCTTGATCCCTCATATAAAAAACATAGACATTAAACATCTAGGTGTATTGTAACATTGTATCTTTCTTTACTTTCAAAAATGGAAGAAAAAATCAAATGATATTGGATGAAATAATGAAAATGATTTGAAATTCTTTGCAAAAAATGCAATCTATTGCTAAAAATAGGTAAAAAAATTATTTTTAAAAAATTGCCAAAATTTAGGAAAGAAACATTTTTTTTTAAATTTTAAAATGCTGTAAAGATCAGTTTTGGATAATAATATGTTTAGTAGTTATTGCAAAATAATGCCAAAATCTTGTTTTATTTTCAATAAATTAAAATTCAGATATTAAATTTTAAAAAATCACACACACCTTTGTGCACATTTTCACTTTACAAGGTCTATTTGTACCAAATTTCTTACTTTCATGTCAAATGATCTGTATTGAAGAGTACCAACACATATTTTCCCTTAGTAATAGAGATTATGCTTACTATTAAAAACTCAGTGTATACTCAGCATGTAAAAAAAAAAAAAAAAATCCAGTGTTATTCAATAGACTACTTATTATTATGTTAGTATTAATTTTCAAAATTTGTTGCATTAGTATTTTTTGTGTAATGTATAATAAAAATAACTAGGTAAGAATGTATGTTCTACAGTTAATTATTTTTTTTACTATGGTCTTCAAACTTTGTCTCTATTTTGTGGGAAATGAGAAGTTTATTTAATACCATAACAAAATTAAATCATTCTAAATTATATTGAGAAATTTTCATTGGATATGCATATTTGTACACATTAGGAAATAAAGAATTTGAATGACAGTTAAGCAAATAATTGTGTTAAATTAAAAATCCTAAATAATTGCATTTTTATAGCAGTTATTAAATCAAAATCGTGGTAGATCCAATTCTTTATGTATTTTATAGTAATTTTTCAATTTTTATTTCTAGTTCATTAGGTGATCATTCTTTGGATGTGTTATTACAGATGGAGGTTATTAATGAATATGGAAGTGAATACATTTCAGATAAAAGATTAACTGCTAATGGTTTTAAAATGAAGATTCTGCGAGGTAATTAAACCTTTCTGTGTTTTAGTAGCTTTAAATGCTGCATTTGACTTTTAAGAAAGATTGATTTGTAATTTTCTAAAGCCACTTCCCTATTTCCTATAAAATCCATTTAATGATTTCTATATTAAAAATTAAATTAGAATAATTGCCTGTTTTTTATGATTTTTTGATATATGTGAATTAACTTTATCTAAAATATGAATGAAAAACTGTCTTATTCTTCTAATTAAATTAAGTAATAAAATTTAATATGGTTTATTAAATCGCATTTTTTTATAATTTTTTTTAATTTCATTTATCAATAAGATATGTGCTATAAATTTATGAAACTATAAAATTTCTTTTTAGTATTTTATAATTTGAAAAGTACTAATAAATTAAATTTTATTTTAAATTTCTATTGGTGATTTTCCTTTTTCAGTTTTTTTTTTAAATTATTATTATTGTTTTAAATATACTAAAGAAATCTATAATGTTCTTAAGTTTTGCAATTGTTTTTAAACATAGATTGATTTCTAGACCAATATATAGTCACTGTTTTTTTTAAATTCATATGTATATTATAAATTTGTAATTTTTGTCATTTTCAATATAAATGTTGTTTTCGCATGATATATTAAAAAGATTAAAGTTCAAATTCATTTTTAATCACTACATCTAGCTATACATGCTTTATATGAATAAAATTTTCAGTTAATAAATTTGTTTTTAAAATAAAAATATACTTTATGATTTTCTTATGATAAAAAATGCATTCTTCTCTTGACATTTTCTTTGAATGTATTTTTCATTATTTTATACTATATTTTAAAGAATTCTTTTTATAAAAACTTTATTAAAGTTATGGTCTTTTTTTTTTTTTTTTTTTTTTTTTGTTATGTTGTTGCACCAAATATGGGATTTCAATAAAATGCATAAAACCAAAATAAATATATCTATACAAAATTCTAAATTTGTAAAATTTAAAATATTGTTGAGAGGCAAATAATATATAAGTCATCTTGAAATTAACTATAATTATTCTTATAATTATGTCTAAAGAAAAGTACTTACAACAAATAAAATTATATAGACCATAAATTCCACTATAGTGAAAGTGAAAAATTTATGGGAAGAATTCTACTATGCAATTCAAGATAAGTCATCTTGAAAAATATTTCTCATTATGAACCAAAATACCAATCTCCAGTAAAATTGATTATATATATATAAAAATATATATGTGTGTGTGTGTGTGCACACATGTGTGTGCATGTCACCAAGTATTATTTTGTTTTAAGTAGAATGCAGGTTTGAAGCAATGAAGAAACCTTAGTAGTTTTAATTTCGTTTTATTTTCTTCCGAGTGGCAGGCATGATTATTTACAAGAAGGCGCGGACATGGCATGTCCGCCACAGTACAGCACAAAAAACGAAGTGGGGAAGAAGAGGAAGCGAGAAATAAATTATCCCTTGTTTTATATAACCTTAGATTTTGATAGAGAAAATATTTCTCCTTAGTGCTAATATATTATTAAGATTCTGTTAGAGATTTCTGATGCATTTCAATCACGTGTAAGCGAAACACAGGGATCTTTTAAAAAGAAGGTGCTTACTGGACATTTTTTTACCTCTTCACGCCGAGCGTGTGAAAGTGTCGGCGTTTAGCCGATTCAGCAATTTTATAAAGCTTCTCTTGAATTAATTAAGTAAAGAAAGTAGAATTGGATCACGAAATAAGAGAATATTTTAGAATGAAGTTATTATGGGCTAAATTAAGATAAAATCTTGGAAATTAATTAAATTGAAATTAAGAGTTTAAATATCATTATATATATATATATATATATATATATATATATATATATATATATATATATATATATACAATTAGTAATAAAAACCAAGTTAAAATGAAAAATAGAATAAAAATTTAACCAAATAAACTAAGAATCCGGCCTGAAGATTTTCTTAAGGGTCAAGTTCTCATTCAAAATAAGGGATTTTTTTATGTGGGGAATCGAACTTTTGTCCAACAGTATTGACCCCTCGTGACCCGAAAATCCTCTGAAATTAAGGCCTAAGAGATACACCATTTTTACAGAAAAGAAACAAAATAATAAATTTAAAGAATATGACCACCAATAATTATAAAATTATCTTCATCTTCGATTTTGTCCAGGATAATTTTTAAGTATTTAAAGAAATCTTTTCCCTATAGTAATTATAACAGCCAGTGTTACAAGTCATGAATCTGAATTTTAATAGGTTTTTTTTATGAAATTTAACTGTTGGGAACAAATAAGGATAGTTTAGAGAGCAGATTTTAAATACTTAAAAATTATCGTGGACAAAATCGATAACTTTATAATTAATAGTAATAAAGGAGTTTTGGATTTTCTTAAAGATAACATTAATAAACGTAATCTTATGATTTCGAAAATTTATGCACCAATCTGCCTCATGAAAAATTACTTTTATATATGACGAATATTTAAATGAAGGTTTTATTACTAAAAATAACTGGCTAGAATTATGTAATTTTAATATTACCGAAAATAACGTTTTTAATGGAATTAATTTTTATAAACAAGTAAAGGGCATTCCAATGGAAACAGCTTTCTCGAGTGCTTTAGCCAATATTTTCCTACATTACTATGAGAAAAAAATAATTAAATATTATTTAATAAACGGTTAGGGGTATATTGATGACATACTTTTGATAAACTTAGATAATACCAGTATTGTGACTAATTGTTATCCAAAAGATTTAATTCTAACAGAAACAAATAAAAATCAACTTAAGCTACCTTTCTGGATTTAAAAATCGACATTGCTAATGATAAAACAATATTTGGTATCTACAATAAAAGAGATGAATTCAACTTTAATATAACAAAACTTTGTAATTTCATTATAACCTAAACTCTAAAATTTTCAAAGATTTAATTTTCTCACAATTCAACAGGATTAAAAAAGTATGCAATAACAAAATTTCCTATATTGAAGCAACAAATAATCTTATTAAAAATTTAGCTAATAATGAATTTTCCAGAAACTGCGGCAATATTAATATTTTAATTTTTTAAAAAAAGATGATTTGGGATTAATCCTTTGCCTAAAATAAAAATAGACATTCCGTTGCATATTAATTAACTCAATAGATGGCACTGAGACCCTCCAATTATTTTTAGCTTGAATGACATTAGCAGAAATAGTTTAGGGCGCGGGAAACAAGAATGAACAAGATGGGACACCTTTTGTAAAAAAACATTTTTTACCTGCTGCTGGTATAGTCTTTCCTTTTTGTTTTCAAAATTGGTTATGTGAGTTATTATATAGTTTATTTTATTTTATTGTATTTTTTGCATATTGGTGGTCATATTCTTTTAATTTATTGTTTTGTTTCTTTTCTGTAAAAGTGGTGTATCTCTTAGGCCTTAATTTTTGGTTCAGTATTGTTGGACAAAAGTCCGATTCCTCACAGTAAAAATCTCTTATTTTGAATCCCTGCCAGAGGTCGACCCTTAAGAAAGTCAGGCCAGATTCTTATTTTATTTGGTTTAATTTTGATTCTATGTTCCCTTTTAACTTGGTTTTTATTATTAATTGTCTAGATTCATCTGTGTTTTAGTAGTAGCTGCATTTGCGCTCTCTAAATACAATGGTGCTTTATCTGTTTATTATTGTTTTTAGTTTGATTCTGAAAGAAATTTTTAGTTTAGTTTAGTTTAGTTAAACGAAATAATTTAGTTTTGTTTCGAAATAATTTGGTTTCGTTTCCGAAATAATTTTAATTTTAGATTGTTTCAATAGTAGATTTTAATTTCATAATGCTTATATTTTTGGTTACTTATATATGGTTCAGTTCTTTACCAACAGATACTGATAAATTTATTTAATTTCACAAATATGTTTATCAAATTTATTCCTAAGTTATTTAGGTTTAATGTTTTGAAACTCAATTGAATGCTTTCATTTTTCAATCTGGAATAGACAGTGGATGTCATATTATTATTTAAATCAATTATATAAACAAATGTGGTTAAAAATATGAAGTTGTAGCTAATGATAAAACTGATAAAGGCATTAATTTAGTACCTTTGTCAGCTTTTCTCATTTTCCAAAATTTCTATTACAAAACACTGAAGTTCTTTCAAATAAATTCAATTCTGTTTTATCTTTTCATCCTTAGTTATGTTTTGGTACGGAATAACCCAGGAAATGGGGGGGGGACTTTTTAAATTATTAATATAACATAATTAATTTATAATTAAAAAATTTTAATTTCTGTTTTTAGTTTATGTCTACTGTTTACTATCAAAATTACTCATTGAGTTCTCTTGTAAACCATAAAAAAACAGTCATATATCGAAAAATTAGCTTGATTTAAATATTACTTTTAAGTGCAGTTGATAATAAAGGGTTAAAGCAGTAATAAATTCTACAATAAAAAACACAAATATATGTGTACTAAAAAGAATCATGGAAATTTTAAAAAATGCATACAATAGATATGTAATCAAAATATCATCACAACTTTTACAAAAATAAGTGTGAAATGATGATAATATAGATTATGATGAGTAAATATTTGCTTAAACAATATTTGTAGTGTTATGCTTTCTTTTATGAAAATGAATTTTTCATTTTAAAGTTAGAAAAAAAAAGTAGCCATTTATTATCTAAGAATTAAATTGCCTCCCTTCATCTTAATTAAAATAATGGCTAGCCTACTAATTCTGCCAACCAAACTTCGAGATACAAATTCAAGTTTTTTTTTTTTTTTTTAAATATATATTTGATGGGAAGAAATTAAGTACTATATTCAAATCTTGTATTTCAATATAATATATAATCATTTCAAGTAATTAGTAAGTAAATACATTTCGAATAAAAGATTAACTGTAAAAATGGAACTTATGTATGGTAACTGAATTCCTTCTGTTTTAATAGCTGAAATAGTGCTTTCCACTTTTGGAAAAAGGTTGATGTCTAAAAATGAACCTTTCCATTTCCTAAGACTGACTTTATTGTAATAATTTAAAAAGAAAAACTAAGCATAGTAATTGCTATCTTTGCACATCCTTTTGGAAATGAATATGGAAGTATTAAAATTGATTTTCAATAATTTTTATTACAGGTAATAGTGAAATTCAAGTAGAATTGATTGGTATGACTAATAGTATGGCATTTTATGGAGTTTCTGATTTAAAAGAAATTTTGTACCTCATTAAAGAAAAAGGTTTGAATGCAAAACTATCTGAGTGCAGACCAGGAAAAGTGGTTTTGTATTTACAAGTAAGCATCTCCTCATCTCCTCCCATCTGTAAATAAGATATTCATTATATATAAGTTTCTCTGGTTCTTCTCCTGAATTGCTGGTGGCAATCATCAAAATTACTTTTGATCCTTCAAAAATATATGCCTCATGGAGTAATTTATAGTGTATAGTATTCATAAATCTTTCAGATGTTAATGGAAGTTTATAGAGAGAACTGCAAGTTATTTATCATCTTATCTTGGCTCAAAAATATCACCTTCATTTCTAGAAATCTCATATAATTTCAAATATTCATATTAGTCACGAATCAAATCATATTAATAAATATAAAGCTTGAAAGTTCCAAAAATGGTATGTGATGTTGCTTTCCTTAATAAAAGTTGTATTTCTGAATGAAATTAAGTAAATAAGCAATTGAGAAATTTGAAACCGGATTTTTTAAAAATCTGCATTTGAATATTGAAAATATTTTATACTTATAAATTATTTAAGAAAGACACTGCATTTTAATTTATGCAACAGAAAATGCTTATATTGTGTTAAAGTTGCTTGGCAATGTATAATAAATATAAATGGCAAATAACAGTAATTTTCATTAAAACTTTTGCATTCATTTGCACTCTACCATAAATATTATACTTATTATGCCGTAATTGTTATCCCATATGACTCCAAATACTATTTTTAATTCTATTTATCATAAAACATTAAAAATTATTCTTTGAATTAAGTAGAAAAGCTTACTTTTTCCATCATTGAAGCTTTTCAGTTAAAATTGGAACTACCCCACCCCCTTATTTTAAATTGTGTTTGTATCTATAACAAATTTGCCATTTAAAAAAAAAAATTACTAAATTATTCTTTTTTGAAATTTATAATATATTAAAATTTTAAAACTTTATGCTTTATCTTAATAAAGAATATTAAAATCAAGACCAATCACATTTGAATTAAATATCTATTTTCTGTAAGCAATGTTTGTTTATTTATTAGGGTGAGGCAGTAAGAATTGCTAGGCAAAGCCCTGCCTCAAAGAAGATAGAAGATATTGAAGACCTTTTGAAGCAAATCGATTCACTTCCATTTCAGACATGTTTACATTCCAAACCATTTCTTCATGAGCTTCACGAACTTAATACTATTTAGTGTCAGTAACAATGGTTGATTTGCATCGTCTGTGTGCACATGTTGTAAATAATGAAAAGCAAATTATAATATTTTGTTACATATATTTTTTCAGTCTTGTCTGGCTTATTAACTTAAAATATTAAATACTTTAAGTGTAAAGCTCTCTGTTTTGCATTTTACAAACAAAAATGTTGCCAATTAACAGAAAGTCAAAAGCATGTATATAACTTACAATACAATTTTTAAATTTATGGTTTACTGTAATTTCTCAAAAACTGCTAAATGTTTTAATTTATAAACTTAAAATTTATACATTTCTGAATATACATTTATCTACAGTCTACCAATAACAAGCATAATAAGTGTTTTGTATTGAACCATTCAAGGCAGGTGCAGTAAAACAAATTGTTTCTTTTACTTTCAAAGCATGAAATGCTTCTTATTTTAGTACTCATATTTTTAATATGACAACTAATAAAAAGAATTATCTATATTTATAAGCATAGTGTAAAAGGCATTAAAAAGACAAAATAAAAATGTTTTTTTAATAAAATTTTCAATACTTTAAAAAAATACTAAATTAGTAAAAATGCCATATTGATTTGAAAAATCAGCTTTTAAATGTTTACTTTTTAAAATAATTTAGTTTAATTTGACTTTTTACATTGTAAAATCTTAACTAAAGGAAAATTACTTCAATCCATTGGAATTGACAATGTAACCTAATTTGGGAACTCAGGCCAATCAAAAGCAACAAAAAGTGACTTAATCACCATGAGGACATTGCAACTTTAAAATAAAAAATATAATAAGTCTTCATGGAAACTATCGTGCATCTTGTACAACAATTGGAATGTCAGAAAAAGATCTTATTAAACCATAGTTATAATGAACAATAACAGCGTCATATATTACTGATAATTTTTTTAATATTTCATTTAACAGTTACACTTTTATGAATCTCACAAATTTTCTTGAAGTTTGTTTTGGGGGGGGGGGGGGGGTTTAAGCCTTCTAATCAAATATTATGTTAGGTTCAGCTAATCATGGATATTTTTAAAAGCTAGTAACTGTATGGATCAAACATTTATCAGTTAATTTCTGTTGCATTGATGATAAATGCAGAAATAATTTAGCTATGTCATTTTATGATATAATTTTATTCAAAATCATAATCAGAAGTACGAAATAACATTTATTTAAAAAAGTAAAACAGTTAATAAATAGAGAAATTACTGAGCCGGCATTGGTTCTCTTTTTATTTGTTGTATTGGAGTATTTAATGGCAACCCTCTTTTTGGCTCATAAGGTGTTTGGCGAGCAACCATGCGGATACAGTCTATTATTGGGCATACTGATAAACAGAGTGTGCATCCAGTACACTCATCTGTCACTTTAGGGAAATGGGTGACGGGATCAAATGTAATAGCTTGATATCCTGAATCATTGCATGCCATATAACATTTTCCACAGTTAATGCAGGTGTCCTGAAATTATTTGTAAAACATTGAAGATTAGTTAATTTATAAAATATTTTGAATAATAAAAGAGTTATCTTATTTTTACTGAAAATTTTTGGATACTATACAAGATAATAAATATATAATTTTATTCATATCTCAAATGTACTGGAATAAGAAAAATGCCATTGATGTAAAAAGTGGAAAATAATCTTGTTATACTTATATACAATAGAAAGTGTTAAACTTTAATAGTAAAAATTAAGCTTTTAGCTTTTGATTAATGATGTTTAAACATAAGACGTTCGGCAAATTGAAACTATTCCGAGATTAACTGTCTTCTAATGCTAGGGGGAAAAGTGAGGCGTCACTTATGATAATTGGACAAGACATCCATTTAAATGTTCCTATTCAAGAATCTTTGTTTTAGGGTTATAATAGATAATGTTATTTTTAAAATTTATTTTGCTTAGAAAATTTCCTCTACTTCAATAAGAAGATGAATCTGATATAGCATTAATTCTATAATTTCCTTGTAGCTTTAGGAACTTTATGAAATTCTTTTTTAATGTTTAGGATGTAATTAAGATAAAACTAATTGGTCGATCTTACCTCATCTATTAAAGCTACCATCTGTTGTGCTGTGTCTAGTCTCGAAAAACTTCCTATATAGTTCAGAGCTTTTCCTATAACATCCTATAATAAAGAAGAAATTAATCTCAAACATGATATACAATTCAATAGAACACATATGCAATTTAATTTAAAATCTATTTCTGAATTACAATTTAAGCATTCAAAATATTCTTTTGTCAGGTTTACTATGTTTATTTAGGCATGTTCTGTTTAAATTTATTGTTAATTGTTGGTTTGATTTTTGTTTAGATGATGAAAAATGGCAAAATTTATTGAATTATGTCATTTATTTTATTTTAAACTTTTAATGGGCATAATTTTAGTGTTTTTTTATCCCATAATTTAGCAGCTACTTAAAATATTTAAATACTGTTTGAAAGTAAAAAAGCATATCATTTATCTTCAATAATTATATTCTCCATTTTTGTTTGTTGTAAAGCCTTCATTCTCCGATTTGATTTCAGTGCAATAATATTATTTTTTACAAGATCAGTTTTTTAAAAAAAAGTTAATCAATTTACTGTATTATGATATGATTCCCAACATAGTGGAGATGATCAACAGGACATTTCTGGAAGAACATCATCAGTATAAAGTATTTTATGATTAGAAAGTAGAAATTTAGAAAATAGAACTCTGTTCATGGTTTGTTTTTTAAAGTGAAGTGGCCTATGTTACATTTATGAGCAAGTCATGCCTAATTTATCACCAAAACTAGCATTTTGAGACTACTGGGTATGCTCTGAATTTCTGTCAAATGTTTGTAGACAGGTATCATTAAATTAAATATTTAATTCAAACTTTAATAACTTTTTATATTCTAAATTAAACATAATCTAATAGCATATTCAGATCCAAATTAATTTTAAAAAACAAAAGAAGTCAGTTTGAATTATTTTTTTTAAATGCATCAATTTTAGAGATATTAATATTATGTACTGGGGTGTGGACTGACTGTAAAGATTTAAAATATATTTCTTATACTTACCTTTACTCTTGGTACAGATTTTTGTGGTTCACTGATTGATCTTTTGTATACCAGACTATCATTTAATAAATCTTGATGAGCTTTTAATTCCGATATTATTGCTTGTTTTTGTGACAGGAAAGCTCCGAAATTCGGAAGTTTCTATGTAAAGAAAAAAAAATTATAAAATATTTTTATTTAAAATTAAAAAGTAACATTTTAAAGGAATAGAAATGAAAAAGCATTAAAAAAATCACTGTCCGTAAAAATAATATAAATATTTTTGTAGCTTACCTTGTGCACTATGCTTTCTATATCGATTACAGGTTTGCCTTTTTGTTGCTTTATAGTCGGGGGAGATTGTCCATTCCAATCCTCTGTATGAGGTAGAGTTTGCAAATAAAGCAATGCTTTTAGCCCCATTATGTAATCATCTATCACTGTTAAGTCTTGATTTTGGACAGCACTGCAAACCTGTTTAAAAATTAAAATTGAAATAGAGTTCACTTCATTGATATTCTTTATATATATATACACCTTAAAAATATATATGTCTGAATATGATGATTAAATAAAAATATTTTTTTAATAAGTTTCATGCATGAAAATAATAATTCTGATTTAAAAATATCTTTATAATAAGAAAACATTATCTGATGTTCTTGTAATACTATAAAATTTTATAAATTCAAAAAAAGAAAAAAAAATCTGGTCTTGAATTTTCTATTAAAAATACTAAAAGAATCTTCATATTAAAGTTTTTAGTTTGGTTCGTCATTTTTAAATTATTTAAGGTTCACTATAGAAATTAAAATCATAACATTATTTAGCACTTCTTAGATTATGGTCATGACTCCAAGCTTGAATTTCAGAATTGCGAAAACACCTAGTTTCTGTAGAAGATTATGCGAAGATTAGATTAATAATAAAAATGCGTGTGAAAACTTTTTTTTAAGATGTGTTGCAATCAATCTTCAAAAAAAAAAAAAAAAAAAACTATTTCCTCCCCATCAATAGAAATTATCATTATAATCCTTTTTGTATTCCAGTCTCTTTTCAAAACCAGCGCCTCAAACTGTTTCCAGTGGAGGTTACAGGATTAAAAAAAATGTATTTAAATTCATTAAACAATAACTCTAATAATTAAGTTTCGCCGTTTTTGTAGTTAAAAAAAACCATATTATACAGTTTTATTAACAGATTTTATCGTAATGCTCAATTATCATTATTTCGTTCATTTTTACAATCCATGTTCAGAAGGAGAGGGGGGCGAGCCAAAATGAAGAGAAATTTAAGTTAAGACTGGAGAATTAAGCGAGTATGGAGTGCATGAAAAAGGTGGGGCTCGGTATGAACTAAAAGCAGAGAACATTCGGATCATTTTATTCTACGGAATTAAATAAGAATAAAGATACAGAAGTTCACATTGTTCTTGTAGAAAAATCGAAGAATTTTCTATGGTTAAAATTTTTTGAGATGAAAAAATACATTTGTCTTCATAATAATTCTGAAACTCATTCAAGGATTTTACAAACAAGGAGCATTTATAATCAATACTAAGCAGTATTTTATTTTCATACAATGGAAGTTTGGAGAGGGGGTGCTAGCACAGATGTCTTCGTCATCTGACTGCGGTTCAAAATTACGAGGTCCATCCCAAAATAGCCTTAGCGTTGCTTTAAAACGGGGCGTTAATATAACTAAACTAAATTTTCATACAAATATGACATTCGCTATTAACGCCTTAACTATTAATTCGCTATTAACTTATTTTGGAATGAAATAACTTTATTTCCTAACTTATCGTTTAACTTATTTGTAAGTAGTCAATTTAAGAACAATTATGAGTTGACGTTAATAATTTGATTTGACATTAATAATTTGATTCCGTTTTTCTACAACAACGGCAGTTGCACAGAGAAGAAGAGGAGCACTTCTCTGTGAGCAGTTGTTTCCATAACCGGAGATGTTATTCATTAATTAAAACATTTCAGTAACATCTAAAATACGATGCAAGTGATTGGTCTCAGCGTACCGACATTTATCAAACTCGATAAAATTTAGATCGTCAATGTGTGATAAAAATACTTCAAAAGTTTTACAAATGGAATCTTAATATTTTTCAATTTTGCTTCAAATCCATTAATGTGTACTAATTTATGTTTCCCAATCCTCGAATTTAATCATTGAAAAGAATTTTCAATGGAAATAACTACAGAATATTTCCTTTACCTGCAAAACAGTGGCACCTGCATGTAAAAATTGCAAACCAGCATCAGCAGAATCTATGCCACCTGTAGCTAATATTGGAAATCCTGGTATAGCGTTGCCTATCGCAGAAACCGCCCTGAGAGCTATGGGTCTAATGGCATTTCCAGAAACTCCCCCGTAAGTTGTTCGTTGCTCTTTACCAACTGCTGGCCACGGTGTTGCATTACCTCTCAGTCCCATAAGTCCAGAGACAGTATTTGTAACCGTAACTCCGTCAGCGTTACCTGTAAAATAGATTAACAACTTCTATAATTCAAAGAACTCCCATCAGGAGCGGGGAGCTTATCCAGAGAACTAATTGAACTGTAAAGGCCTAAAACGTCGTTAATTTGATGGTGTCTAAAAATTTAGTCTTCTAATTTTAATTTCGAACCAAATCCACAGAATATGACATATAAGATCATTAAATAATTTGCCACTAGTAAATACCATTACAAATTACTGAATTATCACCTCTAAAGCTTATAAACTGAAATTAAATCATTCAAAGACGCTATAATTGGATACAAATATTTTATGTACGCCATGAATTCTTAATTGAAACAATAAGGTAGCGTATTCCTGAAACGGGAGATGCCATCTAATTAGATAATAAAAGAACAGTTTCAAGATTAAAAATGAACATGTATAAATAAAATAAACCATTTTAAAGTTTAAATAAGTTGTATTGTTTTTATATACTTATTTATACACATTATTGTTATATTAATTTACATATTATCTAAAAATTATTCTAGTAAACAAATTTTATATACCTTTCTTATTCCATAAATTAAAACACATGTTTTTATATTGATTCAATAAATAATTTAAAAGATAACATCTAAAATAAAAAAAAGTATTTTTATATGTTTCATTTGATTAATTTAAATATTATTTATACTATTGTATTAAAAATATATTTAAATAAATAGAAAAAGAAATTTAGTATTAAAATGTTAAAATTAATCATATATGCGCTCAAGTCTGGCTTATAAAATCCATGTGCCGATTTACAAAATATAAATCGTTGAACAGATAATTTAATTTTGATTTTCAACAAAGTTATTTGTTAGGTATTTTTAATACGTCATCAGACTAAAATTCCTAGCTATGGTTTGGATAGAAAGCGAAATTACTCTACCATAGGACACTAAATTGGTTATGGCAGTACTGACCAGGAAGCAAGTCTAATAACAAAATGTTTTTCTGCTCGTGTGTTTAAGATATGTATGAATGGGAAAAAACAGTAGCGCCTTTTGCTATTTATAAAAGACGGTGAACCAGAAGGGACCATCTATAGCCGATAATATTAGTAACACAGTGGGAGAAATGGCTGCAAGTTCCAATTAAATGAAAAAGATAAAATCTCATCAATTTACATTTCAAAATCTTAATTGCACTCCAGAACATCTAATTAAAATACCAACTTTCCTCCTTTCTAATCCTGATTTTTGTGAAATCATTCTGAATAAATTTAGTTTTTAAAACAAAGAATTTCCAGTTTCCGTCATTGCAGCAAACTTCACCGATTGCATCCAAAGGATTTTTCCGAATCACTTCATAATAGCCATTGATGGCTCAAAATCCCATTGCATTACCTCACTTACTGCTATTTTCTAAATCCAGAAATTTACTTATCGTATCCAAGCCATAGACTCCATTTTTACAGCTAGTTTTGGCGATTTATCAAACTTTGAATGAGATGACAGTCCCAGATAAGGATATTCTGATCCTTTCGAGCAATTATCCGGCCCTTATAGCACTCAAAAATATCACTTTGCTCTCGCCTCAAAAATTCACAAAAGTAAAAAACCTGAACCAAAAAGTTTCCTTTTTATGAGTATATATCACTCGGATATTTTATGAAGTGAAGAAGCAGATACTATTGCAAAAATAATTTATAGAATCCTTGCGTTTCTCAAACTGGATTTCTTCCGTCTTGGATATCCAATTGTAGAAAGAAATCCATCCAACTTGCCTCAGACAATTATCATAGGAACAAATATCGAAATTTAATTGAGAACTTTCTAGACATTATTACCATCAGTAAATGGACTAAAAGCAGAATTTAAGATAGACTCATTGCACGTCTAATTTGTAAAACGATCATAACACCAAATCTCTTATACAGATTCAATCTTTCTGACAGCCCCTTGTACATCAAGTGAAACGAAGTCAATGACGTTCTCCACATTCTATTAAAGTGTTCAAAGTATACAATCTACAGAGTTGCACTTTGGAAAAAACTTAAAATTGCTTGAATAAAGAACCGAACATCTTTCTTTCTTTTGCTTAAGCTCTCGCAAGAAAGCATCATTTAAGGTTCTTTATTTAAGCTCTCACATATATATATATATATATTTAACTGCAACCTCTCAGCACCCAGGGGTTAACAACCTTTGTCGCTATATCTCTCTCACACTGTTTACAATCAAGTTCAATAGCCGACAAATTAGATTCCGTTCGATTCATAGGGCGTTGTTGCCTAATAAAATCTTAATTTTTGTTTCACTAAATTTAATTCTTAAAGCTCTGCTTTATATTTTCATTTTTGCACATATGTATATAAATAAGTATTGCTGTTTTCCCTTATATATTTAAACATATTATATTGACAGAGGAAAACAGATTTTACAATGGTATGTATGACAGGATAAAGTGAATTGCAAAAATAAAACTTCTTTTATATTCAACTGCAAGAAGTTATAATTTATCATATCACGCTGAACTTGCAAAATTTCGTAAATAAGCTCTATTTTTTTTAATGTTCAATTCCTGCCGATTATTTTTAGTTATTTAGATTTTTTTAATATCATTAAAATGCATGTTTCTTAGAAGAAAAGTGCATCAAACGCCTCTCCAAGTTATTTTTTTTTATTATTATTTTTGTTATTTGCAGAATTTGACAAAGTATGAAAGAATTTTTTTTTTGAAGTTTCCTTCTTAAAATGCAATAATAATAATTTTCAAATTACATTGAGGATGATATCCCTTATCCGATTTTTAAAAATTTAACTATGAATGATATTCACATGGCTGCAAATACGTTATTTCAGCCGTTCACCTCGAAGTTATTCTCTTTTTTTATTATTATTCTTTAGGCAATTAATGAAAATAAAACTCAAAGATGAAAGCTTATTATAATTTCAAATGTGGCAACATAAAATGAATGGTAAAATTTAATTTTAATTTCAGTCGAAAAAGATTGGTATTTAGAATTTAATTGATAAAAATGTAATTTACTACTAGGAGTTAAAAAGAAACTTAAAATTATTTTGGCCGTTATTTTTCTCTCTTATTTTATTAAAAGCAATAATTAATAAAAAATAGCAGACGGGACATTTTCCTTACCTCTGTGCGCTGCTTTTGCAATGCTTACTATATCTGTGACATTGGGTGTCAGTTTTGGAAAAAACGGAATCTTCACTGCTTTTCTTACCCATTTACAGATATTTTCTACAATATTAGGATCCTGAAAACGAAATCAAATAAAATCAGCTCTCTACAAGCAGTAAGCACTCATTCTCATTCGCCTTATATACTTTTTCCAGGTGTGGCAATTAATCTTAATTCTTAAAGAAAATAGTTTGTACCTTTGGAGAAAAGTAACAAATACTTTATTCGAAATCTAAATCTACATCGATCAGAAAAGCTAGAACTATCTGCTTTTCAATTAGAGAATCTCTTCCTAGAAAACTTGTTCATATTTTGAAACGATCCAGTCAGCAAGCTATTTTTTTCAGTAATTGTTGAAGTGGTGCTTAGAAGTTGTATGAGATATCGATGAAAATATGTAATTCGAAGAACCCAAGTCTGGTGAGTAGGGCAAGAGTTTCTATTCATACGCAGAAATGATATATCCAACGTCTATCATTGTTAAACAATAAAACCTTTTTTGCAGAAAAAAAAAATCCGTGTCTTGCAGCCTAAACTAGATGCTTTCCAATCAATGGATGGTTCAAACTAATCCGTTGTTGATGGTAGCGTACAGTATTCATTGTTCCATTCTTTCTTTTGTTCCAAACTAGGCTTATTAAACAAAGTATCACGTAAATTTTAAATTATTTGCACGTTAATAGTTTTTGATACTGTCCTAACAACAAACTGGAATAACAGTTGAGAGTGTAGACCAACCCTTGTTCCCTGTGCTGTTAAGCGAAGAAATTAAGAATTAACCGACATACCCAGGATAGGAAGTATTGTTTTCTTTGTAAAATAGGATTATATTTTATTTCATAATTTCTGCTTATCCTACCTTAAATGTAGAAAAAAAAAAGCTTATTAATTATGAAATAGCTTTCATAATTATTAATTCCTTTACTTAATCAAATCTAATTTTCTTGATCCAATTAAAATATCAAATTTATACTATAATTTTCAGTATATTCAGTTATTGGTAATTTAATCGCTCAATTCTCGTAAAAATTTACTTTTATCGATAATAAGACTATTTATATCACAAATTGCCAATTCATCTTCCATTGATTTCATAATTTTTATTATTGTTGTAAAGATGTCGTCCTAGCTTATAATTGTTCCACGGCTCATAATAGTTTTTATTATTGTTGTAAAGATGTCGTCCTAGCTTATAATTGTTCCACGGCTCATAATAGTTTTTATTATTGTTGTAAAGATGTCGTCCTAGCTTATAATTGTTCCACGGCCAAACTAACATTTTTTGTAACATCGTTTAATAATTAATCAATCACCAATATTGATTACATGAATTTCTTGAGATAAATGGTGATTTGGGGGAAATTTTCTACAAATTTAGCATCAAGATAGAATCTCAGAAGATCACAGATTGTTCCTGTATTGTTCCAAGATTTTTTTTTTTTTTTTTTTTTTTTTGTAATTTATGACAAAGCAAGCAGAAAGATTCGAGGAATTCTGCCGGCGTCTTAGACGAAAAGTGTTAGAATAAGATTGAATTGATTTGCGAGTGATAACATTTTACACAAAATAAATTACACACTTCTACAACTAAAACTGACCTATATGTGAAACATGGAATATCACAATTTTAGTCCATTTCAATGACCGTCTTGAAGAAGATCCACCAAACAATTCACAGCTGTTCGTCACGCCAATTATTATTTAATATATTCGAATATATTCACGAATAATATATTCGAAAGCCATAATATATTTGAAACTTCATAATTCAGACATTTTCAGTCCCAAAATTTCAATTTTACTTAAAGTATTAGTGAACAAGTGCAACTTACTTACAATTAGTGTAATTTTACTTAAAGTATTAGTTATACTATGACTAACAGAACTAGTGAATTATAAACAAAAGAAAGAAATTAAACTACGTCACTTTATTTGAATAATTATTGGCGTCATTCTTTATGCTCATTCTAATGCTCTAAATTCTTTACGTCATTTAGAGCCTATTTCAATTGGAAATATGTATCTTTTCATAACTATTTATTGGATCACGATTAGAATGGAGACTTTCACTACTATTCTTTTAGGGTAAGGAAATTGAATATATATTTTTTTTTAATCTTCTGCTATGTACCTACTTGAATTATGTTTTTGTTCACGAAGCATGTTTGAAAACATACAGATGCAAATTAATTTTATATTTCCTTTTTACCTATTCTAATATTTGCCCTGAGTGCTTCTAGATTATCAAACCTTTGAATTAAGTAAGAGGCCATCAAACAATACAACTGCATCCTTAATAATTAAAATTGTATTATTAATAACAAATGTGTCTTACTTGACCGCAGGCTAAGCCCATTCCTCTTTCACCCATTCCTTGAGGACAAGATAGATTCAATTCCAAAGCATCCGCACCGGCTTCCTGTAGCAGAAAAAAAAAAAAAAAAAACGTGTTTTCATGTTTATGAATTTACATTTATGTTCATTAAATATATATATATATATATATCAATACCGAATAAATATTGGAAATTAGAAGTCAATGAATAGAGAAGTTCCCATCTTCATACTCACTTCCGCCAACTTTGCCAACTCCGTCCAGTCTTGTTCGTCATAGGCACACATAATGCTGGCAATGATAATCTGAAAAAGTTCACAGTATCTTTAATGTCTAGAAGACTTTGATATAAATAGCAAAAGATAAGTTTAAGTTGTTTTATCTAACTATGCAACCTCAACCTAAAAGTTGATCAAATAAAAGATTACATCCTGAAATTTGAAATTTTTTCAACCAAATTGAGAATTATTTGACCCATGATTCTTGATTTCAGTCAAATAAATGATTATTTGACTTACCCAATCATCAGCTATCAAACATTCTTTGAAGACAATGAAGGAAAACATGCGTACTCAGTTCCCACTGCCATATGACCCTTTTTCTTAAACCACACTAATTTGTGACAGTTCAAACCGAATTTTTTTTTTTTTTTTGTTGAAATCTTTTACTGCATTTTCAAAATTAGTCAAACCTTTTCTAATTCAATGCTAAAGCTTATTCTAAGCGGCTTATGGCCAGATTTAAAATTGTAATTTTCTTAATTTTTGATTTACACAAAATTTTGTTTTGAATTGAAGAAAAGTTCATTGGTATAGGCGCTTAAGAAGTCGAACAAGATCTCAAATGAAATGCTACCCCCCCCCCTCCCCATCAATCAAAAATAAAGTTGTTGTATTGGTAATATCAACGTCTCTTAATCAAAAAAAAAAAAATTGCTGTCGTATACATATACTCCGATTACAAACTCAGAGGGTTTAATAATAATGGATGTCAAGAGAAATGAAAACTTTTGTGCGACATGATGAAAATAATAAAAAATTATATGCAATATATATTCTAAAAAATAAAATTCAGAAAAATCGAGAATTACTTTGTAGATCATTAAATGTTAATTTATAAAAGCATAGAAAAATTTTCATCCAAATCATAAATAGCTGTAATTTTTAGAGATCAAATCGTTACCTCAACAAAAACGCACATTTTGACGGCATGCCTTTTCCGTCGGCTTTAATATCTTTGTTCCTCTAATATAATTAAAATAATTTAATTAATTTCTGTCCTATAACTGTTTTAATTACCAGTCTCAAATGGTAATTTTATACTCATTATCATTCGTTTTTATGATTACTAATTATCTGAGTTTTCTACAATAGTTTTCTATTTTGCGAATTTATTTTTTAACTGAATACATTGAAATGGTTAAATCGAAAAGAATATTTATCAGTTATTTCTTACATGATCTGGAAAGTCCTCTTTCAGCTCCTTTATACTGCGCAACCAATACGCCATAGTTTTCTCACTAATAAGTTCAATGTTGAGGAAAGAGCCTTGACCGGGTCCGTAGACATGGCCAGATGTAGTTCCTCGGATGATTCTCGGCGAAACATTTGTGACAATATCCTGTTGTGCAAATAAAAAAAAAATTGTGGTTGTTGTTGTTTTTTTTTTTTTTAATACGCACAAATAAATCTTAGTTCATTGGGCGATTAAAATATTAAATTGTTCTTTCAACTTGTTGCGACATAAATCGTAAATATTTTATTTAAAAGTAGCCAACGATTATTTTAATAATTGTAAATTTTATTTTGTAAATAGTTGTAAAATTCAGAATGGCAACAGTGATGTTTTTGGAACTTGTTGTTTAAAAACGATGCTAGAATGTTGAATGAAAATAAGTTGATGTAAATTTGATAATATTATCTATAATGTAATAAGATTTAGTTTTATAGTAAGTTTGTCTGCATTTTATTTTTGTTGACGCACGAACACGACAAACTCCTTAACATTAAAACAATCATTAATTGAAAACCGTTTTCCTTTTTAAGAAGCATTTCTATTTTATTAACGGAAAAAAACTGATTTTTAACTCTTTAATGTCGTCAATAAGAGATTTTAGTATATCTTCAGTGCATATCAGTGTTTGTCAGCTGGCAATTCGTGATTTTTTTAAAAAATTTCTTTTGGCTTACGATCTAATGTCAAAAAAAAAAAAAAAATTAAAGAATAATACTTTTGCTTATTTTATTTGTTTTTTCTTTAAAAGAGTATTAAATTCTATTTTATTAAGAATTCTCACAAACAGATGTAATTATAAATGAGGAATCTTCTCATAAATACTCTTTTTTAGGTATATCTATTTTTTATAAAATACAAATGTTTACAATATACAAAATTCTAATGCTGCGATATGCCAAAATTCAATCCAGTATTCTAAGAAGGCTGTTAAACAACTAGTTGTAATTGGATTGGATCTAAACTCAAATGCATTTGCAAAAGTGAACCTGGTACTCCTTAAAATATTGGTTGTTTTCTTATTCCATAACGGCATCCAATTAAATCAAAACCCTTAACAATTCTCTTTCACTAATTTCATTAAAATATATCATTTTGTTTTATTTTTCCAAAATGAAAATATGCAAAATCCGTTATAAGGTACAGAGCGGTACAGGAATTACTGAGCTTAGAATATGCTTTATCACTTACCTTTTCCAGTGCGAATGTTTTAGTAAGTGCGAAACCCCAGCCAGCCTCGAAAGCTCGTCTTATCATAGGACTGCTCGTGGTGGGCGTAGCACTCGCTAAACCAAAAGGATTTTTGAACTTCAAGTCACAAAGCTCGACGCTTAGATCTACTAGATCCACAGGTGTGAAGAAAGGTGGTAGAGATGGCGTTTCAGGTACCTTTGCATTGTGTAAAGACTGCAATGCATAGAAATAAAAAAGAAGCGTAAACAAAATTTTTTGCTTAGAAATAAAATTCTTTTGCTGTCATGTTATACTGAAAATTCCGAAACATATCAAAACATTTTGCATAATTATTTATTGCACGATTAAAAACAAACATAAAAATTTCATGATTCGAATTAATCAAAGTATCATACTAATTGATAGTTTGATAACTGATAATTAATTGATGATAAATTCGAAATTGATCTTAATTCGATCAATTATTGAATGATTAATTTGATAATTGACTGTAAATTGATGATTAATCGTGGCATTAATCATCAATTAATATCATGACATGGGACAATATTTTCTTTTTAGAATCCTCATGAACAAATGGGTAAGAAGAAAAATAGGTATTTCCCAGCACGGTCACGGAATCTTTCCTCGTTTTGTGGGGACATATGCAACAATCATAAACTCATCATAATCAACAAGTTGGTTGACAACAGCCATCGATAGAGAAAAGGCCCAAATATCAATTTATATGTTAAATGGCATATGTATTTCCATTAGATGATATTACCAAAAATGCTTCGAAAATAAAGACTAAAAAAATCCACCATTTTTGGCAACTGTTAAGATTCTACTTTTGCATCTATTAATTAATTTAACACATGTTGCAACTGTTTGCGTAAAAATTATTCAAAGGGTTTATGAAAGACCCCATTGTCTAATATTTTGCCAAATGACGTATGGGGGGGGGGACTTGAAAATAATTAAATTTATCAATTGCAAAAGAATGAAGTTATAAAAGAAAAAAAAACATTTTAACTATCTGTTTTTTTATTATTTATTTTTATTGATCAAAAAAAGAAAATTTTATATTAAGGTTTGTTTTTTTGGGATACATATCTTATATGTTTAAAAGAATTTATTAATCAATTCACCGGTCCCCAACTACTAAACCAATGAGTCAATTTCTATTTTATATGAAAGCTCATGGCCTCAAATTACATTATCAATGATCATCTGACCCTCCCTCCCTTCACTCACATAGCCCTTAATTTTTTAGGCTTATCACAAAATAAAACTTTTACAGAGTCTCCAGCTTCAAGTACTGGTCGGATTTTGACAATTCAATGCGCTATTTTGCAAACATAGTTAATCAAGCGGAATACTCTTTGATTACAGTTTTTATGCAAGTTTTAAACAGTATTTGAGATCTGCATGGAGTTTCAAAAACATTACAAAATATCTTCTGTAGATGTTATATTGTATTTTTAGATTCGTGTATTCTTAAGATTTTACAGTTAGAGATCTAGTTCTAGCCACAGCTACAGGTTAGATTAATATTACCAGCGAACCAACTGATCACAAAATACCGCTAGTTAGAAGTTATCTTTTTGTGGGAAGACTATTTCTGCAATTATGAAGGCATTCAATGCACTAAGTTTGATGAATAACACTTAAATCACACTCACAACCTTATAAAGTGGTAAAATGTATAAAGTGGTACCTGAATGTAGCTATGGATGTACCAAGCAGCTGTTTTTCCATCATTTGTAGCTTCGACTGTTGTTTCTGAAATTCCTGCCAGATCCCCTCCACAAAACACCCACGGTTCAGAGGTCTGCATGGTATGAAGATTGACTTTTGGAAGACCGTCGCTCGTCAATTCCAGTGGCGATAAAGCTTTGATTACTGTTGAAAACGAATGGAATTTTATACAAAAATAATCAGAACTTACGTCTTTTATATTTCGTAAAAGTTTGTAAGTATGCAATGTTATTAAACGATTCAAAACTAAGCACAAAGACGAGTTTATTATAAATTAGACATACTCATGCGGTAGTGAACAAATTCCAATATAATCACATTGTATGTGGTCTGTGTTTTAAAGATTTGCAATTGGTTGCACTTTGCAAAGAAACATACTAATTCAAGTGAATATAAAACGCATAAAATGACGATTGCTTTTTAATTGCGTAATCGCATCCAATTATATTTGAAATAACATAGTACATGCGTTCCAGAACATTCATTTATTAAAGTTTTCTTTTTGTGTCATCATTATATTTCACTGAATTCAGGCATGCTATCAATTCATGCACGTTGAAAATAAAAATATATTTAGAAAAAAATCCAAACATTTTAAATATGTATAAGTAAATATATTTTAGCAATTGCGTAGACGAATAGAAGACATTTTCGAAATTTTAAAAGTTTGATTTATTTTACCACGGAAGGCATAATTTATGTACAAAGAATAAGTGGTAAGAAATACGTCAGTCTACACAAGAGCAGAAGAAACAGAAATTTTTCCCTTCGATCATTTTACTATGAGATTTTTATAAGGATTGCTTTGACACGTGTAGTATTAGGAAAGGGAAATTTAGATATCTTTAAAAGAATGTTGCAAGCATTAAAACATTTTATACTTCACTCGGAGTGTGAGAAAATGCTGAGACTAGCAGTTTTATATAGTGTGTGTACAATTAATTAAATAAAAAAAGTGGGAATAGGATCAGGAAATAAGATACCAATTTAGAATGAAATTAATATGGTCTAAATTGAGATTAAAAAAATTAGGAAATTAATTAGGATTTTAATTATATTAAGAAATATCATATATATATATATATATATATATATATACAGTTGATGACATCATATGAATGAAATAAAGATATGAAAACAAACTTATTTCATTTTTAATTAATTTTATAATTCGTTTTAGATTTTAAATGTCCTTAATTACTGAATTTAAAATTCAATTTTAAATAGCGGTAGGGGTCCTATAGAACTTTTTCGCATACTCTCTAATAAAAGCTTTAACCCCCTCCCCCTCCTTCCGCTTAATATTGTGAATCTTCGACAAGGCCATAACTATCACGAATCACGATATTTGTATTTTCAGAAATCCACACATGAGAGTCATATGCTTCGTAATAGAATAAAGAAAATCGGTACAAGAATATTAATTGCTAGCATTGGTGAACAGTAGTTTACAAAATATCAGTTCTTTGGTGTGAATCTAATGAGCGATCTTTGGCAATTTTCCTTTTTTAGCAATTAATCCCTGAAATGCAATTAATACACAAATACCAGAAAATTGAACATATTTTTGATGCCTTTTTTTTTCCAATCGATTGAAATCAAGATCTGACATATAACTTCAGCTATAATACCAATATCACATAAATATATATGTGGGGGGGGGGTCTAAGCAATAACAAGTTCAGATGATATTTTAGAATTTAATGAATGACAATAAAATTAAGTTAATGATGAACAAATGATGATGACTAATTTACAGGATGAAGTGGATAATCAAATTCAGCGCTAACATGCAAGTTCGTCTTTTAACAATAGGTCCCAATATTTCGTCTTTTTAAACACGTCGTAATCATCTCGTCTCGTCTAGGCGTCAACAGTCCGTTGCTCTTGTTTCCTCCACCAGAGGCGCTGCTTAGTGGCGGGAAGTGAGGTCAGAGGGGTCGCTCAATAGCGGGAAGTGTGATACCTGGCACCACATATATATTTTTTTAATTATTGTGTTTACATACATACAAAGTCAAAGAGCAAGCTAATATTCGAAAATACAAGCTGACAGACGGTCCACTCTCCCACAGATTTGGTTCAGAATTTGTTAAGAATTTACAATTTAGATGACAAATCTGTGAATCCAATTGTATTTACTTAAGTTTCTATGTTTTGGAATTACCGTGCTTAGAAAATGAAATATATAAAAATACAGATGGAGAGAATATCAAACCCTTAATAGATATGGTTCCAATTCCATACAGATGGTCTTTCAGATGTTAGACTTGTGTATCAAATTTTACATATTTAGCTCTTTATGTTTCGTACTTATCGTATCCACTTATATTCGAATAGTTAGACAGGCTTCTTCTTAATGGAATTTTTTTTTTTTTTTTTTTTCAAAAGGTTGGAGACATGGAGGTTTGTCAAAATCTCGAGGTCGAATTTTTTTTAACGATTATATGAGAAATAAAAGTTCTCCTTGTATAAAAAAAAATAAATAAAAAGGATCACGCACTTACGATGAATTCATTTCGTATCATGGATAAATTTTAGAATGAGAGAGCAACATAGATTACAGCAATATTGATCGGAATAAATTTCATTTTTGGTTAAAAAAAGTTAAATCTATCAGCTATAAACATTAATGTATTTAGCTTCAAAATATTTTTTGCAGATAAATACAGTGACTTTGAGCCTTTTATGCTCTACAGAAAAAAAGTTCGAAATTAATAACGATTTTAATCTTTTGCACTTGGAAAAGTAATTCGATGCAAAATTATTCACCTAATACAAGGGCTTGTTTATTGTTCCGAAAAATAAATATATTCAATTGTTTCAAGTTGAATTTCCCCCCCAAAAGTTAATTTATATCGTTTTACCATTCCGTAGTGTTTTTTAATAATCAAAATTGAAAAATAAACAATTAAAACGTCAAAATGATGCACTGTCTTGAATAGTGGCCATGTCTTCTCTCCAGTGCAATTGCTTAAAATAATGCGTTTCAAATTTTATTACAATACACATTATTTAAAAATTTATTACCAAATTTTGTCACAATTTTGCACCATATTTAATTTGGAATAAAAACCTATTAGGGTAAAGGCGTTTTTTTTTTTTTTTTCGAAATGAAATATATTTTTTTACCGATTAATTACCGCCTTACACTCTTAGGTTAATGTAGGTCGGTATGGGAATTTTCCATAATTAAGAATTTTTTTGAACATGACTAATGTAAAATAATCTCTGGCAGAAAGATTTTTCAAAAATTTTAATTGACTTGATGCTTTACTCAAAGAACGAAGTAGCAGTTGCTAATTTCTCTACACATTAATTACTTCGAATTAATGGCACGTTTCCATCTTAATTAACAAATTCAAATAAAAGAAACAACGACAACAAAATTTTATCTTCCATTACCTTTTTCTTCTTTCAGCGTGGAACCGAAAGCCGATATAATGAAATTTGCCTTGAGGGTAATCTTCTGCTCTTCGTCAGTTATCCAGTTTCCTTTTTCATCCTCTTCGTTGCGGCAGAACTCCATGGCATGGATCTTGCCTTCGTGCAAGATGACTCTTTTGGGCGACAGGAAAGGTATGAACTCGCATTTTTCCTCTCTTGCCAATTCCACCTACGGAGAAATGAGTTCAAAGCATAAGCAGTTGAAAAGAAATGTCATGGTACCGCGTGAATATTTTTTTTTTCAGTACTTTTGATTTCAAATACATCAGCAGAGCTACATTAGATACTCTAGGGACCCCTAGGGAATGGAGTTACCGTTCCTCTCCTTTCTTTCTGTCCAATATCTAAAATCAGATGCTTTTTTTACTTTGTTGTTGACTTAATTTAATCTTTATGTGAGCAGTTTTAAGTAGCTTTTGGCTAAATGAAATAAAGCATGTAAATGGGAGACCTTCAAAAATGCTAGTTACAGTATCTCATATACAAAAAAATAAATATTCAAGTAAATTTAAACAAAATAATAAGAAATTACAAAACTTTGTTAAAAATATATGATTCAGACTTTTATTAAAAATATATAAGAGTTAATACTATTTAATTACAAAAGTGGAAATTTTTAAGGACTTTTTTATTTTCTCATATACGTAGTGTAGAGAAAGTAAAGTAATCGTTAAATAATTTGAACTCGAAATTTTGACGAATCAACACGTTTTACACCTCCCCGCTTTCAAAAAACAGTTTTTTTTTTTTTTTTTGAAAATGTACGTCTGTTTGTCTGTCTGTGGCAAATATAACTCAAAAACGCTTTGAGTTAGAGGGCTGAAACTCGGTGTACAGTCTTGACACCAAATTTGCAGATTTCTATCAAATTTTGAGCAAAATCCGTCCTGAGGAAGTCCGTCTATCCTACTTTTCAAATATAACTTAACACAAAAACTATAAAATGAAGAGAGCTAGGTACAAGGGGTGTTCAAATGAAAAGGTACGAAACGACACTGTGGGTATAAATGAAGACTTTATTCAAAGTATACATTATAGGTTTGAGCACAACGATCCCATTGATTAACGAGCGAAGGGTTCCTTATTCCCAGAATTCCTGTAGCCGTGACGAGACCCAGCCCTTCACAACGTCCTTGAGTTCGCCGTCCGAGTTGAAGCGTTTCCCTTTCTGATGTTTTTTCAGGGAACCAAACACATGAAAATCGCAGGATGACCTGTCGGGGCTGTATGGCGGATGGTGGAGCTGCTCAAACTTGAACTTGGCCAGTTCCGCGTGTGTGACCCCGGAGACATGTGGACGCGCGTTATCATGGAGCAGAACCACACCCTCCATGAGTAACCCCGGTCTTTTGTTCTTGGTGGACCTGCGTAGTCTTCGGAGTGTCTCACAGTACACATCGGTACACATTAATGGTTCTTCTGTGCTCGAGGAATTCAACAAGTAGCGTCAATTGAACGGCGCTCTTTATAAAAGCTTCTGCTATCTCCTGCGCATGCGGGCGCCCGCGCATGCTCCGATCTACGCCGCTACGTTCTCCCATAGCGGCATAGGCAAATATGTTAACAGTTACGTAGTTACGACGTTTCATACCTTTTACAAAACCTACCTACACCCGTTGTAGATAAAATTTGATACAAAGAATTAGAATTTCTAATCTAGATAGCTTTCAAATTTTGGGCCAAATCCAACTACGGGTTGACTATCTGTCGGTCTGCATTTTTAAAAAAATGTAAATACTATAATTCAAAAATGCAGTGACTTTGATATAACAAATTTGATATGGATTTTGTGACTACAAATGCAGTTTTGTATCAGAATTTTGTTTCAATAGGTTATGAAAAACGGTAATAAAACATGAATTCGATGTTCGGATAGTACTAACGCATGCCAGGGATTCATCACCAAATAACTTGCCAAAGACGATACGATAGATGAAGTAAAAATGCTAAATTTACGCCAAAATTTCATATTTCGTAACTGTTATACGCCAATGCGATGTAAGGAGTTCTCTGGCATAACAAATTTATTAAAGAGTATACAAGAAAGTTTTTGAAGAGATCACTCCCGCTGGTTAGAATTATAAAACAACGCAACATAAAACTTAGAAAAATTACTGAGAATATGTTTAGAATATTGTTTTAAAATGTAAACTATATTAGATTTTAATTTTAATTATTTCGAAGGAACAGACCTTTTCAATTAAGTAAAAGCACAAAATTAACTTATACTAAGAATCCACAAAAAATCTCTCACTTTCCCTAAAGTTGTGGAACCCTTCTGTAGTTGTCTAATTAATGATTCGGCCTTGTACATCAGTCATGTACTTTTTCTTAAATTTTCGTAATTTCTAAGGCGTATAAATGAGAATGAAACAAACTTACTAAGTCATACTCATGCTAGGTTATTAATCATTGCCATTACAATTTTACATTTTTTTTTTTTTTTTTTTTTTTGTTACTGAAATAGAAAAGGCTGGAAAAGTTTTTTTAAGAATTTCCTTTTCTTATGATTATATTTTAAAAATATTTTAAGAAATCTTTCCTGCTTCTTCACTTGTAAATTAAATTCTTGAATAAATTTAATATCCATATTTAACACATCTTTAACCGAAATTATTATAATATATTCTCTTGATATTTAGTAATTTTAAATTCTGTGTAGATATTATTCATTTTTATCGTTTTTTCTAAATATCATCCATAATCAGGTTACAGGGCTTTTAATACTAAAAAAATGAAGTGAAAGATTAAAATCGGATTTCATTTTGAAAGCGGTTTTGTCTCAGCAATAATAAACGTTGGTATTACAAAGAAATGAGGAATTTAAATTTCTATTTTCAACGCTCTTAAAAAAATTAAAAAAAATAAGCATAAAAGCTAATGATCCAACACCATTGAAATGCATTTCGCTATCTATCTGAACGTATATGGGAATTTTTACAAATTATCTTTCTTTTGTTATTGCTGCTTTTGCAAATGGATTGTAATTTAGGTGAGCTATTGTATAAATATTAAATTAAAATAAAATTATGCATTTTAAAAGTGAATTTATTCAAACCGGTACTATTAAACAGATATTTAGAACCATCTTGAATTCTAAAATTGAACTCTTGATATCATTTGGGTTTGAGGCTGCAAATATATTAGAGCAACTTCATTGTTAACTTATTTCAATATTTGGCTTCTCTATCGTAATTTTTCTCCAAAACAATTTTTTTTCAAATATTCCCTTTCTATTTTTATTTCTAGGGTGAAAGATATAACGTCATTTTGTAGATGCGTTGCCGAAAAGAAGAAACTTTTAAAATTTTAACTTTGATTTATTGATAGTGATATTATGGACAAAGAAAAAGCGATAAGAGATGCGTCAGTCTACATCACGATTCAAGAGCGAAATGACTGAAATTTTTCCTTTCAGTGATTTTACTACTTTTAAGATTCTGATAGGGATATCTTTGCCATGTCTATTTAGGCAAGGGAATCTTAGGTATTTGAAAAGTATCAGTGAATGCTAGAGATTTTTATCCCTTTGTTTCTGGTATTGGAACCACGGAATCAGCAGTATTATTAAGTGTTTGTTCGGATTCGTTAAATAGAAAAATGGGAATTGGATCAGGAAAACATTTTAAGGGAACATTTTAGAATAAAGCTAATATAGGTTAAATTAATATAAACAATTAGAAAATAAATTAGGATTTAAATTAGATTAAAAGATATCATTACACACATATATAAATTCTAAACAAACACTACGATCCCAGAGATTGACTCAAGTATAAGAAATTTTACTTAACATTTACTTATTTGGTTTCTAATCGAAAACAATTTCAAAAAATGTTTAATGAATAAAATGAAAAGAAAAACATCTTAATGGATGATTTCATGAAAAGTTACATAATCTTACTTCTTCAGGTACAGCTCTTATATTTGTCACTCCTCTTCTAAAGACGACAAAAACTTTTCTGGCACCACACCTTATAGCTGACGTGGCGCAGTCAAATGCCGTGTCTCCCGCACCCAGAACAATAACATTCCCAAATATTTTTGGCAATTGCTGTTTACAAGGACACATGCCTAATTAATAAAGGAATTTTAGTCAGGTTAGTAAAAACAAAATCAATTAAAAAATTCAGTAAAGCGCTATTTGTAAAATATTTAATGTAAAATTAAATGTAACCAGGGAGGAGGGAATTAACTTATTTTGTAATGAAATACTTGATCAGAAATGGAAATTATAGAAGATAATAACATAGTTGTTAATTCTGAGCAGCCATTATTCCCACCTTTGAGCCTATGATAACCCGACACATGTCTGCCAAGTAAAATTCTTTATGGATAATCGAACTGGAGTTGTTCACAATTGTTAAGAAGTTATGTCAATTCACGCATATAGCATCCTTCGTTATTTTACTTGATTTCACAAATAAAATGCAAGTCAGCGAAATCAATGTTTATACACCTTACAGCTGAAAATTCGTTTCTGGCAAAACAATTTGCACAAGAGAAATGTTAAGAAAGGTGATAGATTACAACATTCTTTACTATTTCAATGTACCATTCATGTACTTAATTATATTCAAAAATCTTTCCTTCGAACTTTCTATCTGCTTTTAGATTCCTCTGATCGGATATTTTAAAATCACTCTGCCTAACGTCAAAACTTAAACTTGAAATGAAATTTTAAAAAATCTTACCAGGTTTGCTAGCTTTCGCCACAGTTGGCAGAAATGTTTTCGAAGTATAAAAGCCATTCTCTTCTGTCAAATCGGCAAAAATTGGAATGACTTTTGGTTCTGGCAAGCCTAAATAACAAGAATAATAATCATTATTGTATTTCAGGAGAACATAATGGTAATATTTAAGCAGTTTTTTCACTCTTATATTTTTTAAGTGTTATTATCCGAGAACTCACTGCTTATGCATCTCATTAAAGTCAAATTAAAATTATAATAATTAGTACACACGTTAACTAAAAATTAAGTTCTGAAAGTATGTAAATATTTTATTGTCATCCGAAACACACATATATAGAAAATTTCAAACCTCTGGAACATTAAAAAGTGAATAAAAAATCGATCGCGGAAATTCCATCTTTACAAACATGAAAAAGGCCAAATTAAATAAAAGAGTATAAAAAAATCGAGTCTCTAGCATGACGATGTTATCATGTTAAAAAGATTTTTTTTTACATATTTTTACAATACTATTTAGCCGTCGTTTCTAAATAATGTATAAAAATTCATGAAATTATATAAAAATAATGTAAGATGCGAAATATTTCCATTAAAATTTAAAGCAAAAATAGGTAAAAAATATCTTGAAAATTAAGTATTTTTAAAATGTAAATTTAGCATTTTTTTCAGTTTAAAAATTATGATGTAAATGCTGACTCTGGAAAATGAAAAAGAAAAAAAAAAGCGAATCTTCAATAACCTAAAGATGGAAAAGTTGATTGATAAAGGTGGAAAAGTTGCCAGTTATGATGCAAAATCTTATTAAATTTTTGACTGTCCGATTAATTCAAAAATTCAGCTATTTCTTCTAATTTGTCATAAAATTTGTAAAAATACATTCATATATTATAGTGGCTGCGATTTGAAACTGTAAGTGACTGATATTAAGTTGTCAGAATAATCATCAATTTGATACTAAACATGATTCTGAGAACCGTGGCACTTCTTCATGTACCACTGTGGTAGCGTATACTTGTCTTTCCTGACGTCAGTACAAATGCGTTTCTCAGTACTTTCTGTCTATTATGTACGTATTTCATTATGTGTTTGCATTACATGATTCACATCTCTCTGTGTGTGTGTGTGTGTGTGTGTCCTTCAGGCTTGACCGTCGTCAGATGCATAATCACTTTGACAAGCATCATTAAAACATAAAATCCCTCATTTCATAAATACGATATTTCATGAAATAACTAAAAATTCCATAAATAATTATTACATTATGATCGGTCATTTCATGAAATAACTCAAAATTCTAAATATGACTAATAAATTATCTGTTATTTCATGAAATAACAACGAATTCTATGAAACAACTGGATTATGCAATGTAACATATAGATATTTTAATTTGCAGAATCAGTAGACTCATTCCATTCATATGTTTCAGTCTTATTAAATATCAAGGTGAAATTTCAATAAACATATTCCGTATTAACAGTTTAACAACCAGAAAAGACAATATTCTGGGTGAACAAGCTGGTTGCTAAAGGCGGCTAGTATTGCAAATAGTATCAATTTGTTCAATATATTTCCTTTAAGTTTCATTTCGTGTCCACTAGGACTTGCAGAAATGAATCGGATGCGATCAAACAGTTTGTTCTCGATGTTTGGCATTATATTCTATAAATGTTATACCAATATATGCAGACGTCATAAGATATTGTTATCATATAAGAGTTTTAACTGTCAAATATAACCCTCTCTATCCCATCAATCGAGACACAAAGGTTCCTTCGTGAATTTTCCTACCGCAAATGGGGTATTAGTCCTCAGATTTTTATAACATAAAACTATTAATTATTTGGCTCTGATATACCTAGTTTGTGTTTGTTCCTACGTTGTAGAAAAGTTTATATCTTATATGCTCTTCCACCTTTGATTCAAACCATTTTAATTGTTTTAGAATCTGAAAACAGAAATATTTTTTGAAAACAATTTAATTTTCTATAAAATGCAATTATTCGATTCTTAATTTCGCAGCCCCATGTAATGGTGTCCAAGATAGCTGTCCTTCTTATTCCACAATTCCAAGATCGTGTTGTCAAACCTTTGATTTCTTTGACAATATAATTTCCATTACTCGTGATTTTAAAACAGGCCTATTATACAGGGTGTTCAGAAAAACCCGGACAAACAATTTTTAATATAACTTGATTAAAAATAAATAACAAAATGTAATAAATAATAATAAGAGTAGATTTCTACTAATAAATAAATTTAATTTGTGTCAAAGGGGCCGGCTTTTGCAGCGAGGCAGGGGTCCAAACGCTCATTGAAATTTTCAGAAAAAGGCCGCATGTCTTCTACCTTTAATCTATCCCATTCCGGCCGAAGCCATTTCTTTAGAGAGTCCAAACTTTTATGTCGTTTAGCCGTCCCTAGACTTCAAAATGGACCACACTCTATAATCATGAGATTCAGATTCGGCGAGTATTGTGCTCATTCTACAGATGAGCACAATACTCGCCGGACAGATATCAGGTCCAGAAAATGCGCCTTGCACCACTCTTTTGCCTTTTTAGCCTTGTGAGCTGGTGTGGAATCTTGTTGACACTCAGACTTTACATTGCCGAAGTGCGTTTTGGCCCACGGAAATACAACTTCTAGAATGTCCCGTTGGTACACTTTTTGATTTATTTTAACGCCTTCATCCACAAAACGCAAATTCCGCCCCAGACCATGGCCGACTTTGGATTTTTGCGATGTTCAACAACAGCTGAAGTGCTTGGAGTGTCTAGAGACTAATTCCTATAGTTCTAGGAGTTATAAGCTTTTGGACAGTAAAGAACTTCTCATTAGTGAAAAGGAATCTCTCTCAGTGCTGACTTGCGGTTCGTCTCAAAAGTTTTCGGCATCTTTGGAGCCGCACGAGTTTGTTTTCTTCAGTCAGAAGCTGAACTTTTTGGAACTTGTAAGGTTCAATCCAAGCTCTGTTTTTGCCATTCGCCGCAATAATCGTTCACTTATTCCCATTTCACGAGCGATCTCTCATGGAAACCCACGGATTTCGTTAAACCCGCCTTTTGATGACCTGACGATTATTGGAAGTGTTCAGCTTACATTTCCGTGCACTTCCTGGACGTGGACCATCATTGCCAAGCTCTTTAAAACAATAGATTATATCAGACACTGTTTGCCGAGGCACATTAAGCAAACGAACGACTCACTTTCCTTGCTTAAACAATTCTAAAACTGAAGATCTTTTGTTAACTTCGTAAAAATGCCAAAAAACAATACGTAAACTGAAAGATACATTATAAAATGTGTTATAATTGAAGTGGTAGATAAAATAAAATGAACAAAAATTAAAAAGAAATGAATTGACTTCTATTCTATGATGTAATAACTTTGTCCGAGTATTTTTTGACGCACCCTGTAATATATAAAATGCATTTAAAAAACGCTAAGCGACAAATTACACGAAATAAGTGATTCTTAAAGTTATCTGCCAAAGTTGTGGTTTGATTTGACTAAGACTTTAGATTTTGTAATATGAAACTTTTTCACATATAGCAGTTTTAATGTCATGATTTCTTTTCGCCATTTAATCCTACTCTACAATTAAACTGTCTATGGAACACTTTAAAAAGAATGAATGGTAAAAATCTATTGCATGAAGGATTCCATATTAACTTCTAAACAAATATTTAAATTAAAAAAAATGCAGGAAAATAAAAATAATTTCTCTGAAAATCTAATTTTTTAAATTTTAAATTGGTATGGAAATATTTTGCTGTAGTATGCACCGAAGTTATTGAAAAAATATTAGAACTTTAATCAATTTAAATAAATAAAAATATGATTAAAATTTTGAGAAATCATTTCAGTGAATTCCTTTTTTTAAGAAAAAACTACATGCTACCTAATTTTGATAACTCTGGGTATAAGGTAACTAATAATCTCTGAAAAACAATTTTAACAGTTTTTTGCATCCCATAATTTACAAATAGTTTGCCAACTTAAAAAATGTTATGTTAAAAAAAATGAGGGAAGATGACTTTATAACTTTATTGCTGTACTTTGATAATAATAACTTTATTGCTGTAAAATTCAAAAAAACTGTCTAAAAAAGAAGTAAAAATACTATAAAAGAAAACTTTTTTGCTTACCAATTCCAATGAACACCGCTTTGTATGAATCTTTTAAAGATATCAGATCGAAGTTATCACCAAAACACCTGTTGAATTCTATCTGTTAAATAATGAAGTAACATTAATAAAATCTTAAAATAAATTAATAATCATACTAAGCAAATCTGACAACACTTTTTGAGAATTGCTTTATTTTTGATAACTGATTTTTATGTTATTTTGATTGATTTTATGTTATTTGTTGATTTTCAAAAAATGAAGTCAATTTTTTTTCTATCACGTTAGTCTTTTTAATATACGATTTCATATTCTGAGTGAAATAAATCAAAATATTTTGACATTCGTTTTATTTTATTACGTTATAAATACATGTTTTACATTTATGTAGTAACTTTGTTACTGTTTAAAAGATAAATGAATTTGTGGAAGAAAAAAAAATCCGTATTGTAAAATTTCCTCATTTTCGCAAAAATTCTTTTTTCGCTTTTATTCTAGTTAATTTGACAGAAATTATTATTTTTTTTCATCTTATAATACTTTTCATATTACGTAGTAGATATCATACTTCTATTCCGCTTTATTTGATATTACATCTCATTTCTGTTGTTGTTGTTGTTTCTTATGGCATTTGCCATGGACAAGACCGCTGTTACGAAGACAGCGATTTAAGCCGGTGGGGGAGCGTCTCTTGTTTTTATAGTAGCGCCAACTAGGGCCAAGAGTACGACTTTGCTACTCACGCATCACTCATTCGCTTGCACAACTCCTTTTTACAGGGGGGCACATTCACACATCTCACAGATCGAACAACGGAAGAACAACCATGCCCAAACCGGGACTCGAACCCAGTACGCCCAGATCACGGGGAAAACACGCTACCCCTATGCCAGGACGCCGGCACATCTCATTTCTTTACGCTTTAATGAAATCTTTCCCCTACGCCTTAACTGACTCACCTAAATTTTCAAAGAAATAGTCCAGATGCGGATATAAAAAATAAAATTTAAGCTCATACTCATCTTAAAATCTTGAAACTTGTTAACATCTCTTTCACATTACATTTGTAATTTGGATTTCTTTGATTTCCAAGAAACCTAATTACAGCTAATTAATGTTTTAATAATTATTTTTTTAGAAGATGAAAATCTTATTTGGATTAACAGAACTTTACCCTTAAATATTCTTAAACCCAGACTCCACTATCTATTATTCCCTCCTCTCTCACTTTACATAATGTTTTTTTTTCACCTATCTTGCTATCATGTCCACCGGAATTTTTCCTATACACTAAGAAACAAGAATATACCTTCAAATTATTGCAAACTTTCCATTTGTATTCTAAATTTTTATATATTTTATTTAAATAAACTAGGTAATGCATAGATAGAAAAAAATAGGGGGGGGGGATGACAAGAAGTGAAATAATGGAGTGGGAGAAGGAAGGGTAGCAATACATCAACAGGTTTATGATCCAGTTTTAACTGGTATTCTTTGACTTTACAACTTTTTAGAAACCATAACAATAGATAGTTTAAAGTACAATCCTCAATAACTAATAGTTGCTTCTTCTTTAAAAAGAATTTATATACAATAACTTATTATTTAAGATCTATAAATGTAAGTTGAAAATAAAATTCATTGTTTTTAATAATATAAAATTCGTACACATTACACTTATTATTCATAATAAATCTATGCGCAATAAAATTCCTTAATTATTCCAAAAGCTATAGAGATACTAGTTATTTATCAGGCAAATTTTTTTTAGTACAGACTTGTGTTATCAATACAAATCTTTGCAAAAAGCCGTTGGATTTCGTTTCCAGGTTATTCTTACCTTCACACCTAAATCTTTCATAAGATCAACTTCAAAACGTACAACTTCTTGAGGAAGACGATACTGAGGTATTTCAGATGAGCTGGAATTGCACAGAATTAAAAAAAAATCAAATGATGCAATTTTTAATCATTTTTGTTAATGATTATTCAAATTTATTGTCAAAAATTAAACGTAAAAATAATAAAATACTTTATTTGATATGCTGATTTGCTGCCGTTTGCACCTGATTTGTTGACTTTGATATCGATGCTATATAATATTACCTTTTTTAAAAAAATCATTTAAATTTATTATATTTATAAAACACAAACATGCAGACAAAAAAAGAATAACCATTTATATTTAACTATGGAATGTTATTAACAAAAGAATGGTTGTTTTATGGTTTTGTGGACTTATAATCACTTCTCCCTAGCATAACTCAGCCTAACTTAACTACAATTACATCTCACTACTGGAACTGGCACTTTTTCTTTATATTTAAGACAGGCTTTTCCAGATTTGATTCTTATTTGTTGAGTTACATCATATCGTTATTACATTAAATCGCAGCAATATAACATATTCATTCTGAATTTTCAAAAACACAAGCTTTTAAAAATAATATGTATTCAAAACACTGCACATTTTCAACTCGGATTATCTCCTCGTTTTCGAGCTCGTTCAAAAATTACATTTCAAAATAGCATTCGTGTTGCTTCAGATAAATATAACTAAACTGGATCAATACAATTTTTTATTAAAAAAAATATATAAATATGTTCACCTTAAACCACCCACATATTCTTCTTTCTCAAATACTGTAATATCTGTGTACCCTAGTCTTCCCAAGAACGTAGCACAACTGACACCAGCAGGACCACAACCAATAATTGCTATTTTCGAATGAAAACTCTCAGGCGGATTTTTTCCATTGAATAGATTTGGATCCCTTATTTGAGGAAGTTTCATCTTCATAAAAGTCTGAAAAAAAAATGAAAATTAATAATATGATCTAAACAATTTTTTTTTTAATTCTTGCAAAATGCTTTTCATTAGCATTTTTGTAAATTAATGCCGATAAGTTTAAAGAATATTCTGAAGCGGTTTCTGTTTCATATGAAATACACTATGTAATCAAAATTATCCGTATACTTCCTACTTATCGCAGTTTTCCGAATTTCTAGCAAAAGGTTGAACTGTCTTTTATCTTCGATTGGAAATGTACTTGAACTTACTTTTTATTGTGAAATTTCTCTCAAAAGGGCATTTAAAGGACCTACTAAAAATCGGAGGTAGGTAAATTATTTGAGGGTTCTTCCTTTTTCAAAGAAAGTAGATAATGATTTATGATGGCAATTTTCAGTGTTTTTTGGGGGAATGGGGGAGGGAAAACAATCCTTAAAAATCATTTTTTGTAAAAAAATAAATAAAATAAAATAAAAGCAGATATATTTGAGGAAATATAAAGTTTTTTAAAAGAAAATTCCAAATTCTTTCGCAAATTTTTCTTCTTGAAAACACGACGTTTTCAGCCAAATTATACAAAACTTACAGAGGATGTAATAAAATATTATTGAAGTATTTTATAATAAATTTAACGCGAATTATATAACTATTCTAAGAAATATGAATATCTTTCGTAAATAAATTTTAAATGCACATGCACGAAATGCAGATTATTTTTTCCTTTTATAATTTCAAAGTTCGACACATGCGTCAACCGATATTAAAGTTCCATTTAAATACCATTAAGATTAGTAACGTTATCAATATTACAGTGAACTAAATTTCAGTTGTATTCTAGGAAATGCTAAACGATGAGAGGTTTTCCCATAAATTAGTTCTTTGAAATTCGAATAATTATACAGAAATAATATACTAAAATATACTATAAATATACTAAATACCCTTTCATACTAATAAACGAAATACATAAGGGTAAATTGAGAATCACAAAAGACAAAAACATTTTTTATGTCATTCATTATTATTTGCACATTTGATTTTCAACATTACATAACTTGATTTACAATATAATCAAATGCCTTCGGATATATTTATACTTTATTTGTTCTGTTCACAAAGCAAATGCTGCAGTTGATTTGGATGCTGTAAAAATTACAGCCCACTCTCAGAGTCAGGATCTCAATTCAATATAATATATGGGATGACATGAACCTACACATCAGACATAGAATTTAATAATTTCTTTTTACAAGAATGACGTGCAATTCCTGTAGAAATATTCCTTCATAGAGTTGTAGGCTCTTTGGCAGTAAAAATTGACGGCACGTCATATACTAAATAATTGATACATCTGCAGGACAAAGAAAAAGATATCCGAATGCTTTTAATTATATTATAAATCAATTTACGTAATGTTGAAATACTAAAGTTTGTATAAACGATAATAAATAACATAAGATCTTTTATGATGCCCAATTTATGTTACACCCTTAATTTATAAAAATAGATGAATATTTAGTATATTTATAGCCATTCATAAAATTCGGTATAATCATTTGAAAATTCAAATTCAAGGAATATCATTTGTGGAAAAGTCCTCGTCTTTTTCCTTCTCCCAGAGAGCATTTGAAATTCGTCTCACTGATAATGGACCTCTTTATAAACTTTAATGGTATTTAACTCGAATTTTTAAATAAGTTGCTCTATATCTTCAAATATTTATAGAATTCGCTTTAAATTTTTATGCAATGTTTCAGTAATATTGTTTTACCTATTTTGTAAGTTTGTATAATTTGATTAAAAACCCTGTATTTTATATGTAAAGAACTTGCAGAAATACTAGAGATTTTTTTAAAAAAATATATTCATGCTATTTTTGTAAAAATGCATTTAAATGTTGCCTACAGAGGAAAAAAATCATTGCTAAAAGTTCAAATGAAAGTGCAAATCATTATCTGCTTTCTATGATATAGGGAGAGTCAACAACATTTCCATTACCACTTTTTGGTCTGTTTTCTAAGTGTCTTGTGACCAAATCTTAACTTCATGATAAAAAATGAATTCAAATATGTTTTCTACACTGTCGAATTTCAAAGTCAATTCGTCCAGGTTCTTAAAAGAAATTAAAAAAAAAAAAAATGCGCAAATCTGGAAGTGCCAGGATACTTCTGAACATATAGTGAATCTTTGCACTTCTGTATATAAATTTGAACATTTCTCTCAATTAAAATATTTATGCTGACAGAATATATTTATATTGATATTCATTGTTAGAATCAATTGTGGCTTTTATTTAAAAGATAAAATCCGTTTATTTTATTTGAATTAAGATCTACAGGAATAAAATCTGAAGGAATATTTTGAATTTCGTCTATTAAAATTCGTCTTGAATTTTCCATCCAAATTATAGAATTATTAATTTATTACTCGTCTTTGGTGACCATTTTGTTCGATATTTGTTTTTTTTATTTCACTTTAAAATCGGCACGTATTCTAAAAATAAATAAAATTGCAGTCAATATTACAAATATAATAGCTTAATCAACCCAGATCGAATTTATTGCCTATTACGATTTTCGTTTCGCTCCATCCTAATTTGTGAAGTATGACTTAGATTTATTTATTTTTTATTAAATTAACTCCACGCAGAATCGAATCAGGCTTGTTTTCAATATTGCATATTATATTTGATAAGTGGGTTAAAATGAAACGAAATAAGAAAAATTGTATAATTTTCGATTTGCATGCAAAACTTGCTTTATTATTTCCTTATATTGTCAAACAAATTAGTGTTATACATTAAAATAATATCTTACATTTTATAGCTTTAATTCTGTCTTTACCTTAACAAATGATGATTGACCTAGATACTAGTTTATGAATATTTCTTTTTAGAATTGAATTTCAAAATTTTATTTGGAAAAACATTATCTATGTATGTAGGGCTTGATGCACAATAAGTTTTCGCTTTTATATGATTAAAGTTGTATTTAAATTTTGGAAAAATTTATATGAAAATTTTTTAGCTATAATATTGCAAAATCCTTAAACATGATATAAAATTTAATTTCTTTAGGACAAGCTAATCGAAACATGAATAAAAGTAATGAAATACATGCATCCTATTAATACAAATGACTAACAACAGTTTTATATCTTCACGATATTTTACAGCATTTCTGTCATAATAATATATATCGTGTGCAAATAAGGTAATAACTTAATAGTAGAATACGTGTTATATTTTATAGAGATTTTTTTTAATAACTCACTTCAACAGCAAATTGTTGTAAACCTCCTATATTGATTGGTCCTTCTTCACTAGCGTATAAATTGCACCCACCGACGCAAAGATCACTTGTTGGACATACCATTCCACACGACAATCCTGCAGGATTGTCTGAGAGAATAAGTTTTGCAGCACCATAATAATTCTACAAAGAAAAAAACAAAAATATTTGCGATTGTATTTTGAATGAAGACGTAAGCGGCAACAAAATACATAAGAAATATTTCTCAAATGGCTCCTAATTTTTAAATGATTAAGGAACAGATATAAATTATATAACTTCAAATCTTTAGAGATGTTTCTTTACTAAAGATTTGACTAGCTCTTAAAGCTTGTATTTATTACTTACACACGATTATCTATTCAAGTGTATAGATAAGTGTTATTCATTTATTATTCTTTTTTATTCATTTTTTATTCAATTCTTATGAATAAATTCAATTAATAATAATAATAAATATAACCATCATAAATTAATGCTTTACAATTTGAAATTTATAGAAAAAAATATGATAGAATATTTTTGTTAATAGTGAAACGACAAAAGATTTGCAATTTTGTTACAATTTTTCATAAAATTTGTGGTGTTTTTTTTTAGGTAAAAAAAAGCATATTAATTCTTGTATCTCCTTTCAATACTCCTGTTGTTGTTTCTTATGGCACTTGCCACGAAGAAGCCCGCTGTTCAAAGACAGCCGACATTTAAGCCTAAGGGGGAGCGCCTCTTGTTTTTATAGTAGCGCCAACTAGGGCTACTCACGCATCATTCATTCGCTTGCACAACCCCTTTTTACAGGAGGGCACATTCATTCATCTCACAGATAGAACAGGAAGAACAACCATGCCCAAACCGGGATTCGAACCCGGGACGCCCAGATCACGGGGAAGATACGCTACCCCTATGCCAGGACGCCGGCTTCAATACTACTTAATAGCTGATTATTCAGAATTCTGTAAATCTATAATTTAAATTTTTACTTTACGACTCTTTATTGCAAAATTTTATAAAAACTTTTTATGAAAGTTGATATGCATGTCGCATGTTTTAGTTTCATTATACAATGTATTTTTTTTTTTTTAATGTTTAGACATATTTACTTCTGGAATCTTCATTGCTTGCTTTCATGCGTCATAAAGCCGCTGTGGATTAAATAAATAAATATACAATTTCATAAAGTGCTTAAAATAAATTTTAAATTTTAGGTGCATTGGATTTATAAAAAGAATCACAAAGATAAATATTCAAGTAGAGAAAGAGAAATAAAACATAATTAGGGTGAAAATAATTTACAAATTTTTATCCTACATTTCAACTTCTTCAGCTTTTATAAAAACATTTCCTATGTAGAGAATTCTTTGTAAAAAAGAGGATGAATTCTAATTACTTTAGTAGAGATACAACTGATAAATGCTTTGATGTCGATTTGAGTTGGACAACCTTTTTGACATGGAGCATCGGCGCATTTTAAGCATCTAAGAAAGAAAAAAACACATTTAAAATACACAAAGAATTTCTTACTACAAGTCTCCAAATTCGAATCATACTGCAATTTATTTTCTTATTTTTCACACAACATATAGAATTATTTTAAAACTGAAATATGTTTATTGTAAAAAAAATTTCTCTTCTTTATTCACTTTATATTTTTCGTTTTTTTTTAAAGAAATAATGAAGTATGAAGAGAAGAAGGTGTAAAATACAAAAACAACATGAAATTTTTAATAAGTTAGCGTAAATAAATAACGTATTTCGAAATATAAAATCTTTTTTTGTAATGTATTCCATTTTTGATATTTGGATTTCATTAATTATTATATTCCTAAATATATGAATCAACGTTTAATTAATTTAGCTTTTTAAAATCATATCATGGTTTATGGATTTATTCAATTGAGAATTTTGAAACCCAATCTTATTTGAAACACTAAATTTCCCCAAAAATTGCATTTTATCAAATTATTCTTATTACAATCTCCAAAAAAAGTTGTGCAGTGTGATACACGGTGTGAGCACAAAATATTACCTTAATTATAAAACATTAGGAAGAAATAATCGTCGAAGTAAGAAATACAAAAAATTCTATCATTGCACAATTTTTTCTTTTGAATTAGTGGAAAAGATGGTCCATACATTTATGAGTGAATGAAAATTTAATTTTTAATGAGACGGTAATAATACGAGGAAAAACGCATAATGTTTTTTTTTTTTTTTTTTTTTTTTAATTCTATGAAATCAAATAGTCCAAAGGAAAGTTTAAACGTTTTTATGGATTTTTTTCAGATCACTTCAATACAATCAAGTATTGAACGCTACATAATATATTATATCTTGTGTTACGTAACAAATGTTGAATAACAGGTTATAAGAACTAGAATATAACCGCGTCATTCTTCAAGTTACAAAAAAAGGGCACATTGAAATTTGCTAAACTATTTGATTTAATTGCGTTTTTTATTAAAGAGTCAATAATATACAAAATGGAACATGAGTTTAAATCTAATAGTTTTTGTATAATATATTGTGTAGTCAGTCACCTAGTATAAGTAAATCAATTAGAATTTTTTCATTTAATTAAATAACGACCAAACAATAGCTATGTGATAATTTCTTACTTATGTCGTAATCAGGGTTGCGCGTATTTTGTTGCTGGATTCAATTATTGCGACGTTTTAGAAATATAATTTTATTTACATTTTAACTAAAGAAATTAAACATTTGATTTTTACTACAAGCTTCACCGAGGCAGTGCGCGCGAGAGCATTCTGAAGAGAAGGAGGGAGAATAACTTTTTTAGCAATACCCGGATGATGAGCGGCGCGTTAATTGCGTCACACACAGCCTCGAAGGACCCTGTAGTTTACAGATATTTGATATGATTTATGACAGATACATATGGTTTATGATAGGTATATATGATTTACGATAGGCATTCACTACACTTACAATTATCTTTTTTTTTTCCATATAATATTTTTTACACAGAAATTGTAGCAAAAAAAAAATGTTCCAAGATATTTTCCGTATAAAAATTTTTAGAAAAAATGAATTAAAACAATAGCGATTCAACTTACCTCGCCGCTTCTCTAAGGGCGGCTCTTTCACTGAGTGTTGTGTGCTTTATATCATCAAAGTCATTTTTTAAAGGGCGATGTGTCTGTAGATAAAACTTAAAATAAAAATTTGTTTTTATAAAATATCTACTAAATTTTTGTATTTTAAAACAATAGCGTATTAAGGCAATTTGAAGCCCCAGGCAGTACATATTATGAGATTTCTTTTTTAGTGACTCGTTAATTAATTTCACGTTTTTAACTTAGCCAACATATGTTAATAATGCATTTTAGTTTAATTTTTTTTTTTTTTTTTTTTTTTACTTCAGTAATTTAGCAAAATATTTCTGTTGCATATTTTAAATATGTATATTCTAGGAAAAAAGACTAAATTAATAAAAAAAAATTATTATTATTATTGATAAATAACTTCTTGATTTACAAGTAAAAACATTGAATTTTTTTATTATAGATTATAAGAAAATAATAATTAAACAAATGCAATAAAAATTATTCATCTATAAGCACAACCAATTAATTAATATTCAAATTACTTATAAATGAGTAATTAATTATATTTTATTTCACAATAATTTTAATAATTCAGTGTGACCACATTTTAATCTTAATATTGAGTGCTAAAATTTTTAATCCATTTGCCTGTGGCTCCTCTCAGTTTAGGACCTCATTTTCAATTACACAACTGCTTAATATCCCTAATAAGAAATACTGTTCAAAATACAATTTAATGGAAAGAAAAAGTACCATGTAGGAATTTTATATCGTACTTTATTTATTATTATTATTTATATTTATTATTTTACATCCAATATGATGAAAAAAAATTACGGAATCTAACTCAAAGTTTATAGTTATTTTTCCTTTTACTAAATGCACTTAAAGTGATTCTGGTAAAATATAATTTTTAAGTTAAATTTCTGAAGATAATTTTTTTATTGTTATTTCACCAAATTATTTTCTTCATTATTTCTACGAATTATTAATTTCTAACAATTTTAAATTTTCATATAAACATTACGCAATATATATATTGCAAATTATATCATTGTTTCTTTCGAATCTGTCTTGTATTTTTCTTTTTCATATACGAAGTATGCAAAGAAAAAAGGTAATAATCGTCAAAAATTCGAACACAAGATTTCCACGAATTCTCCATATTTTAGATCTTCCTTAAGTTCGGTTTTTGATATTATGTCTGTCTATCCGTCTATCTGTGAACATGATAGCGCCAAAACGCTTTGAACTAGGCGAATAAAATGTAGTATAAAACCAAATGTTTAGATTTTTATCGAATTTCGATCAAATCCACTCTAAGGAAGGTTTTTTTTTTTGTCTGGTTGTTCGAGAACAAGTGAATCGAACAACTAAAATCATTTACGAACTAATTAAATGAAATTTGGTACATAGGTTTAGCCTCTAAAATATAAATTCTTAACAAATTTGGAAACAAATCTGTAAAAGGTTGATATTCTATAGATCAGTACATGTAAAACATTTGCATACATGTAAAAGCGGTAACTCAAAAACGCACTGATATAGATAAATGAAATTTAGTACTTTATCTTGTTATTAAGATTGTAATTCTGTCGTATTTTGGTTTCCATCGGATGACAAACAGAAATCCAAAATGTATATTCAGTTTTCTGTACTATCTGCACAGCACAAATCCTTCATGTGCGAGCCTAAAATTCTGAGCTTCAAGGCCTTGTTCTTAAGCTTTTATGCTTGAAAGAGGACTGATATGAAAAAGTTTCCATTGATGATATTTATGACATTCCCACTGATTATATTTATTTGTTGATAATTTGATCATCTGTATTAAAAGTCAACAATAACTGTCTCAATTATAATAAACTTTATGAACAGTTTGTTGTCCGTTTGCGAATTTTGTAATTCCAAAAGGAAATTTCAGAAACATATTGTTATGAATCTGTAACGTTGCTTCCCAGCGCGTTTAGCTCCATCGTAGGAAAGACCGTTTTGCGATCAGCTCATTTGGATGCTGATCGGATGCTGGATCAGTGACCCTGACCTTGGCGACCATTTGGCGAAAAAATGGATGATACTAGAATTTTTAAAACTTTTGGCGACAGAAAGAATAGGAGGCGAGTTATACTTCATTCTTCGAGAACCTTCTCTGCCCTGCTTCAGAAACTATGAAAGGCCGGCAGTCGAAGATAGTCGAGCGGTTTAGAGTCGCATAGCGAGTCAACGGTGAATTAGTTGGATCAGTCCAGCGAAGCGCAAGCGTTGAGTAACATAAGTGAGCTATGATATTTATGACATTCCCACTGATTATATTTATTTGTTGATAATTTGATCATCTGTATTAAAAGTCAACAATAACTGTCTCAATCTGTAATAATCCTGGAGTTTATTACAGATGTAACATCGAATCGTGTGTGGAGTAGCCAGTCGTAAAGTAGTGAGCCGGCAATTAGATACAGCTAAAGTGAGAAGTCAGTGGAGAATTGCATATGTTTGGAGAGACCATAGAGAGTAGCTACGTAGATACCCTCCATCTGCTGAGTTTTATCTGGCCGCTTTGTGTGCTGTGGTTGTTGTTTACTACAAATTACTACTTGTGTGTTGCAGTTTGTTCGAAGTGTGCTGCTGAATTTTGCGTGTGCACATCTCGGCTGTGTATTCGTGTTAATAAACGTTGCTATTTGCTATTGAGGCATGTTTGCTGTTTACTCCATACACCTACTATAAGCGAACCCATTGACTTTATGGAACTAGTGGAGGAAGTTCCTTAACAATATTGTGTATATATCGGAATCTCACTTACTCCACATTTCTTATCAGCATTTCTTTTCCAGTTCTTTTTGTTGACTTTTGTTTGAGCGCTAGGAACAACGCTAGCTCTGCAGTACACTCTCGGATTCAGTGACAAGAGATTCTGAAAAAGGATTTTCATTTTACAGTAAGCTTAAAAAATGTTATTAAAAAAATAAATTCAGTTATATATAAAAGACATAAAAGTAGACAGATATTGATTGTGGAAAGATAGCCACAACTATAAGAGTAAACAGAGCATGAAAAAAATTGCAATTTGAATAATACAACCAAAATTTAAAAAAATATTAGTAATGCTTCATTTAAAATAATTATATACCAAAAATCGTTTGCAAACTCTTATTAACTACTTTTTAATTCTGTAAACAGCTGGCAACACTCAGTATTTGACTTTAAAGACTCGTCTGAAATCGTTTTAATGAGATAGGTATTTTAATTTAGTCATTATTTCAAAACTTTTTTCGTTTTTTTAACTAAGCAAAGATCATGCATTTAATTTTGCTTCCCCAAAGCCTTTTTCAGTATAGAAACACTTAAAATGTGGCAAAAAAAACCTTTTCAAAAAGATTATTTACAAAAACTAAGTATTTCAGTAGCATAAAATGCTCAAAAAAAGTAGAGAATCAGCAGTACATAAATTGCGTCATGGGAGACATTTCGACTAATCATTAACAAGTCAATCAGAAGAGAATTGGTGCTTGATGATAATTTAACATTTAGAAATCTTACTGAACAAAATCTCTTTGTTATCTGGCTGTTGTCAATAATTTTAAAACATCATTTTGGTTTAAAATGTGACGCTTCTCAAGCTGTTAACCAAACTAAGAATTTGTCTCAAACGCTACAATATATTTAGGTATTAAAATAAATTTCACATTGTTTCAAAATTTAGAAAATAGCATTTTTTCGTTATACAATTTAATAATAATGCGATTTTTTTCAAATTTTTGCAATTTTTTAAAAATATTTTTTGCCTAATTTTCAACAATTGTTTATATTATTGAAAAATTTCAAATCGTTTTCACTGTTTCCTCAAATAATTTATCACGTGATTTCTGTCCAAGCTAAAAAAGAAAGATTCTATTTAATATCTGTGTGGCTTACGCGATGAATATAAAAGTGAAGTTACAATAAAACCGTAAAATAAATACCGTAAAATTTAAAAGACAGATGAAGAAGACATATACATTTTTAATAACACTATCATGTCATAAGCCTGGTCTCCCTAACAAAGATTCATGTACATAAATAACAAACATATGTAAGGGAATTAAAATAACACAACTTTAATATCAAGGCATTTTTACGGTATCGGGGATATGAAGTTATATTTAAACGATTTAACTGAAATTAAATATAACTAATATCCCCGGCGAACCAGCCGGTTGCCACGTCGGCTAGTTTTTAATATAAAAAATCGGAAAGAAATATGGTTCCGCATTCTCTGTATTCATTTGATATGTCAAGAAAGACAGCGTGTAATCTTTTCTTGTTTCTGTATCTTTGATATAGATGTTTTGAGTTCACTGATGCAAATAATAAAATAATAATAATAACAATAGTAATAAAATACATTTCTTTTAGAATGAAAGCCTCTGAATACATTGCCACAAACTGTGATATATGCAAAAAAATTATTCATTTGAAAAATTCTAATAGCCGAATTGAAAACAAGTATCCAGTCGCCAAAATTTAATCTTTTTTATATGTTTCCTCATCAAAAATGCCAATTCTGATCATTTTTATTCCAAACCTAAAAGTGTTTGTTATAATTTCTTGTGGCCATTCTGCGGCGTATGATTTTAACAATAAACAGACATTGTTCTTACGTCTTATCATTCTAACAAATATTAAATATTGTTTCTTGTAAATATCGCTTTCAAATATCGCATTCAGTCATGCAAAATATAGCAATTCTATTATCTTTCATCCTATTTTATCCTCGCTTTACGTTTTATCTTTTCATGTGCGAACAATTCTTGCAGATTCTTTTAATTCTACTCAATTTTCTCATATTTTGTTAAGTAATATTAAATATTCCTTTTCTTTAAATAGGAATACAAAGAATCTTTCTTTAAAACAAATCAAAAATTAATTAAATGTAACGTTTTTGACTAAACATTAACAAAGAACTGAAATCGGTAAATGCACAAAAGAAATTTTATTTCTTTCAATTGGAGATTCATTAATTTAAAAAAAAAATAAAAGAGTTTTCATAATATTCTTCTCAAAGTCTTTTTAAAATTCGATCCCTTAAAAAAAATCAGATGACATTCTGAGATATCATTTTGGTAAAGTTTATTAATTCAACTTTCTTTCAATACATTAATTAATACTTTAGTATCTCTTATGCTGTATAAAAAAATAAAAATCCCATTTATGCTCGCTGTTTCAATAGCAGTTACTAATTAACAAAAATATTTTTTCTTTAATTCAAATATTCATTCTTTCTCTTTTTCGCTAATTAGCTCGTGTCTTCATTTACAGAAAACATTTCATAATCTTCTAGGATGAATAAAGTTTAACTTTTATATATTTATTTAATTTCAGAGAGAACGAGAGATACGAAAATGATTTTTACGATCTTATCATACCTTTCAGACAACTTAATAGAAAGAATAGAAAATGGTGAGAACGATTCTTTCAAAACTTCTAATCAGCGTCTTTTGATTTGAGTGTTTAGAAAGCATATTTAAAATAAAACCCTGACATGAATATCTGTTTCTATGGTAACAAAAAGATTAGTAAATGTTTACTGAACTGTTTTTTTTTATTATTTTATTGTATTACAATCAGAACATGTATTTGTAAAGATTGATTAAAAAGTAAAAGTAAAAAAATAGATTTTTTTTTCTTATCTTTTTTTCTTTTTACAAGAAACACTTTCAATCATATTACAAAAAAAAGTTACAATAAAGGCAAAATATAGAACTCAGACGATGAAGAAATATTCCATTACATTTTTAATGTTCCAAAATATTTTTTTGTGTGTGTGTGCGAAATTACAGGATTTATGATGTCGCAACAATAGCTCCTATAGTATCGGCTCATCAATATTTTCACAAAAACATTAATTATTTGTTACATTTTTCCCTTCCATTTATTATCTTGTTACTGCAATCTGGTTTTGAAAACTTATGGTTTTCCTTTGGAATCTCAACTGTATTGAAAACAACAAAACACTTCTGCAATTCAGAATAGTTAAATTCATGCAGAAGTTAAAATACTGGCACGTGTGTGAGCGTTTGACATGTAAAAGTGGGAGAAACGGCAGATGAACACACTTGAGCAGATGGCAGGTGAGAAATGAGTCATTATTAGATATATAAACAAACAGCAAATACATCGGAACAACCCATTCTGTACTAGACGAAATATTAAAAATTCGCGTTCTTTGTATCTATTCCTGTATTTTTCTTTTCTTTCTTTATTTTTTTTTAATTCCTTCTTTTCCTTATCCAAAACGTATATTCTTCCAATTCATTTTTTAATTATTTTCTTTTAATATTTCGAAAAAGGAACCCTTTTTTTTTCTTACGAATAATTTAAATGTTTACTTATTTCTATCATTATAAATCAAATATTAAAAAAAATTGTTTTATGGAGAGAAAAATAAACATAGCTTCGGCATCATGAATGCACCTGTGAAAGATGGGGGTTGGTCCCTGGTTAGGGATTATGTGTCTTTCCTTGTAGGGGAAATTTTCTCCGAGAAACTTGTACATTTGCGATTTTCTTATTGGCAACTTTTCTTTACTTCATTCGAGACATTAAGAAATGTATAGTGCACATACAGATGGCTGAGTCTTGGACGCTATCAGGTGTAAAACTTTTGGCACGACAATTATCAATATATTAGGTAACAGAAGATATCGTTGCATTTGTTCAAAGATTTTAAAAAACAAACTGGAAAATATGCATTGTGTTTTAAAAAAGGAACACCTAAATTGAAAGCATTATTACAATTATAATACTATCGGTTCTTGAATTGCTGAAAAACTGATTTAAATTGCATGCACTCTACCTAGTATCAACATGTGCATGCTAAAGAAGTGTCGATACATTTTTCGAACCGTTAAGAATTATGTATTCTTTACCATGTTTCAAAACAAGTTTCAAACCTCATGATCTTTGGAATGCATGCAGCGGGTAAAACAAAAAGATTTGATTCATAAAACAGTAAAGCTTACTGTTTTATGAAATACTGTTAGCTTACTGTTTAAAAAAATTGAATTAAGCTCACTATTATTCCTCTGAGATGCTTTATCAAATTTTCCAATAATGCATAACCAATTTGAATATTTGTGGATAGGTCAATTTTGTAATGCATTTAATTTTAATAATTTAAAAGTCGTATTGATGTCATAGGACTGATCTCCATTAGAAAGGTTCATGTACTCGGAACATATGCAAGATACAAAATAACATGGCTTTAATCTGGTAAAAATCATGGATATGATGTTATATCCACACGATTTAAAGGAAATTAAATATAATCATTATTCCGAGCTATTCGCCAAAGACTAATTGTTTTAAATAAAAAGAAAGGTCCATTCTATAGTGACTAAAACAGAATGAGTTATGAAAATTTGAATATTATTATTTCATAAAAATGGACAATTGTTGATTACTCCATCGACTATCTGAAAGAAGATACGCCAATCAATGTCCAGAATTTCCCCAAAGCTGATCGGTCCAAGATTATGAAAATGTTGATTGTTTTAAAATTGTAATATTCAAAACTTCATAATTCGGTCAGATTTGATCGTAGAATATAGAAACTTTTTTAAAAAATTTATTTTTTAAAAATTGGAGTGTCAAGAATATTCCCCTTTGGACCAAATGACTGTATAAAATTTAGATTTCATAATCTTTTAAAGTATATTTATTGACCAAAACAAAGTTTTCAAAAATTTATCCTCGTCATTTAAATCCTTTTGAAAGCCAAACTGAAAACCGAATTTTATTATGAATTAATGAAATTTTTATTGAATAATTCTTTGAGATATTGCATAAATTATGAAAAAAATTTTGTAGTGCACATATAACTTCAAAATACCGAACGATTCTGATTTCTTTATTCTTTTAAAAAAACATATTTGATTTAATTATTAATTTGACAATTAATAAAAATATTATATTAATTGAAGTTTAGTCACTTTAATTTTAATTTAAAGTATAAATTTTATGGAAACTCACAAAAAAATTAAAGAGATACATAGTAAAATATATTGAATAATTTGAGGCTTTTATAATAGTATGAGCTGTATGACTATCAACGTTTGAAGCTTGAAAATATTTTGATAAAGAAGCTATTAAGAGACAAAATTATATGATGTTTAATATTGAATCTCGGCGAACCAGCAAGTCGTCAAAAGCGGCTAATCATTATCAATATTTTTAGTATCTCCATGTTCTTAACTGATATTAAACCAGTGTTTCAGATGAAAATTGTGCACATTCTAAAATCTATAATGTTATCAGATTCAATGGAATTAGTTTACTTGATATGTGTCTAGCTTACCGTGCTTCCGTGTATATTGAAAAACCAACGTACAGTGTACCCTTTGATGGATTTTTAAACAGGTCTACAATTTTGGAACAAGAATCATACTCAAATTCACATATTTAATGCGTTGTTTTTTATTGCTTTCATTGAACATACACACGAACAGACGGACAGTCAACCAGTCAAAGGATTTGATTCAAAATTTGATAGAAATATAAAATTTCTGTTTAGAAAGCATTTACCAATTTTTCACCCATCTATTTGGTATATTTTTCGAGTTAACTTGCTCACAAATTAAAAAAAAAAAAAAAAAAAACTTTTTTTCGAATTTGATGTAGTTTAAAAGGTGGAAATTCATTAAAAATCTCAAAATTGAATTATTTTTTTTTTCCTGATTACAGTACTTTTACTACTCTTTGAATATGCTTCGTTTACAAACAATTAAAAACTAAAAAGTTCAGTCACACAGAATAGTTCACTACATACAGGTTTAAGAAAAGTTGTAATATATTTGAAATGATGAAAAAGATAATATTGCGAAATATTTAAAAAAAAAATTAAGGGAAAAAAAAACGTATCGACTTTAAAATATTTTCTAAAAAAAAATTTAAAAAAAAAAAACCCTGGGAAAAATTAGTATTTTCTATTATACAATCTCCAGCTGAGAAATTAGACTTCCATCTAAATACTTAAAAAACAATTTGTATATTATTCATTTACGTGAGCAATAACTGAAGAGCTTAATAAACACACTTTATGTACTAAATCAAACACGTTACCTCAATATCAGGGGGATCTCTCGACAGATAACATCCGCTGTTAGGCATGTTTCCTCTGTTATCGTGTGCACCAGCTCTGAAGAACTTGTATCTTAGTGGGAGCCTGAACAAACGATAAAAGTTTTACGATAGCTGTCTGCATCGAAATGACCTTTTATCCTTACTTCTGATAGGTTTATTTTCACCAGAAATACTTTTTATTTCACATTAATGATTAGTAACGGCATCTTACAACAGTTACATAATTCAAACTACGAATAGCAACTAAAAAAATTGATAGGGAATCGCTCTTTTGGATGAATGTGTAAAACATGATTTTAAGCATGAATGGATATATTCTATCATTCTTTTTTATTATTGCTCTTAACGTAATGTTACAAATGCTATAACGTTTTATTGTTAAAAGGATTATAACAGAGAAACGCTTTTTCTCCCTTTTTGCTTTGCATTATCGGCATAGAGTGTTTTTAAAAGATTTTTTTATTGCTGAATGTGACAATATGATCAATAATAACAAATGATGTGTGAGATTTGAATCACGTTGTGAATGAACTTGTATGAGGGCTATATTGAATTCATAATTTGAATCATTTATGAACAAATAATGAAGATGATCCTCACAGATATACAATATAAAGGAAAGAGTATTTAGTGAATGTGATAAATAATTTCGATTCTAAATTAATTTTTTTATTAATATTTAATTTCTCTTTTATTCATCTCTAAGAAAACTAATTTAAAAATTATATATTTTTACTAAAATCCAGAAGAATAAAAAATATAGTATATAAAACAGTTAAAACATAAATTATTCAACTTAGTATTTCTTATTAGAATACAGTGCTTACTTTTCTTCAATATTCAGTTATTTTTTATTACACTGCAAATGTTTTTTATTATTTTTTTATTATTTAACGCTTTTTCTCCCTTTTTGCTTTGCATTATCGGCATAGAGTGTTTTTAAAAGATTTTTTTATTGCTGAATGTGACAATATGATCAATAATAACAAATGATGTGTGAGATTTGAATCACGTTGTGAATGAACTTGTATGAGGGCTATATTGAATTCATAATTTGAATCATTTATGAACAAATAATGAAGATGATCCTCACAGATATACAATATAAAGAAAAGAGTATTTAGTGAATGTGATAAATAATTTCGATTCTAAATTAATTTTTTTATTAATATTTAATTTCTCTTTTATTCATCTCTAAGAAAACTAATTTAAAAATTATATATTTTTAATAAAATCCAGAAGAATAAAAGTTATAGTATATAAAACGGTTAAAACATAAATTATTCAACTTAGTATTTCTTATTAGAATACAGTGCTTACTTTTCTTCAATATTCAGTTATTTTTTCTACACTGCAAATGTTTTTTATTATTGTTGTTGTTGTCGCTAGATCTGCAGATGGATTCTATAATGCCTTTTTGAAAACATATGAAACTTGCAACGAATATTTTTGTGTCTCCTCCAATGTATTTTTAAAATGACATAAAATAAAAATGCTTAATTTGGGGTTATCACTATGTAAAAATTGGATAATATTCCTCTGCCATATAACAAATATATCTCAAAATAACTTCAAATATCGTCTGCCATAAACTGTCTGAATTATTAATTATATAATTGCTAACTTCATAATTTTTCATAATTTTCAATTTTTAACTTTATTTAGAAATATGTGAGCATAAAGATTAGCAAAATCTTCTCCAATTTTTCAAGATTTTTAGTTTTGAAATTTTCAAAAAATAAATTTTTCCCACTATCACGTAATTGCAAAGCAGTATGTAAAATGTGCGTGCTTATGTATATGTATTGGAACTTACTAGAGTGAGACAATCAAGGCGTAAGTCCTGGATATTATCATTAAGTGCGTACAAAATTGAGCAAACTGTTTGTTGCATTTAGTCTCCGACTAAATTCAGAAATGAATTTTAAAAAAAAACTATTCATAAAATATTTTTATAGTACCAAGTAACTCATATAGCCTTAAAAGAGCACAATTAGAAGAAAAAAGTATATATTACCAATATTTTTTTTGGAAAAAATTATTAGTTAATGAACTTTTAGCATGTTAGGAAATTTAATTTGTCTAAGAATTTTAACTTGTTAGAATTTTAAGTGTTAGAAAGAACAGCGTAAGTTACAAAAATAATGAAAATATTTTATTTTTTATTTTACATATACATTGAAGTGACAAAAGTCCTGAAATACCTCCTAATAAGGTTTTGGACCTTCTTTTGCCCGGCGAAGTGTAGCAACTCAACGTGGCATGGATTGAATAAGTCACTGGAAGTCCTCTGTAAGAATATTGAGCCATGTTGCCTCCATAGACGTTTGTAATTGCGAAAGTGATGTTGGTGCAGGATTTTGTGCACGAACTAACCTCTCGATTATGTCTTATGGAATTCATGTCGGGAGATCTAGGCCGACAAATCCTTCGTTGGAATAGTCTGAATTCAGACCAATCAAACAGCTGTGGATGGGTGACATGGCGCATTGTCGTCCATAAAAATTCGATCATTGTTTGGGTACATGAAATTCATACATGGCAGCAAGTGGTCTCCAAGCAGCTGAACATAACCATTTCCAGTCAATGTCAATTCAACTGTATCAGAAGATTCAACCTATCTCCAATTACCTTTCCAAGTTTAATGTCTGTTAATTCCTGTCGTGATCCATAATCACATTAGAAACTTTATCACATGATTACAGATAAAAGCTATATTAATGTATTATAACGTACTATTATATATTTTGCACGCTCTACTATTACTATCTGTATATTTGCATGCTTTGTATCCTTAGAGTATAGTACTTCTTAGAATGCAATGGATAAAAACATAAAAAAACATTTTAATAAATATTTAGTTTATGAGCATTTAAAGTCGATATTAGTGGATTTTTTTTTTTTTTTGTAAAATTTTTCTATGTTTGAACTGAAAGTATCAGTAAAACATGACTAATAAATCCATCTTAAAAACCGCAGTCTATTTCTCTCTGGAAGGCATTTGACGCAAGCACACCAAAGTTTATGAAATTTTATTGAATTGCTTTTGAGATATCATGTTTTTCTTGAATCAATCAATTTAAAATATTCATTCTTCGGGAAATGCGTTTGAAAAATGTATTTGCAGAACAATTCATCCAAATACATTAGAAGCTAATTCTGTTTTCCTTCTTAAATAAAATTGGCTAAATTATGCATATTGTAGCTATGTAGACAGAGAATAAATATTGTTACTGATTTACTACTTCCGTCGGGGTTCTTTTAAGATTTCATGATCGATCCAGAAATAAACAGTCCTTTAGTGACAGACGACGACGACTTTTATTAGACAGGACGACACTAATACAAAGACGACGAATTCACCGACGACAAATATATACAGCCGAGACGAACACAGAACAGCACACGGCAGCACACTACAGCAAACAGTATCCCACAAGTCGTAATCGACCACAGCATACAAAGCGACCAGACACAATTCAGCAGAAGAGGGAATCTTCGATCTACGGTCTCTCTAAACGGTTGAAATTCTCCACTATCTCCTCGCTTTAGCTGTATCCAACTGCCAGCTTACTACTACATGACTGGCTACTCCTCGATGCTACTTCCACAATAAAAACAAGGACTCGGCACGCAGCTCAGTTCAGCACTCACTTGAGCTCCACACAAAGCTAGACTATTCCGCCATTGCTTCGTTATCCTCTCGATGACTTGTTTTACGTCTCCAACTCCGACGATTGATTTCTTATAACTTCAGACTGCCAGCCTTTTATAGTTCCCGGGAGGTGGACCGAGAAGTTTCTGAACCAAACTGGAGTATCTCCATTTCTATTGGCTCAGTTGCTAAAATTCCTAAAGTTTCCAGTAATATCTATTTTGTCGCGAAATTCGTCGCCAAGCTATGAAATGACTGAAGCGGCACCCGATCAGCACCCAACAGGCTTCACCGTAAAACGGTCTTTCTTTCGATGAAACTATTCGTGCTTGGAAGCAACATTACAGGTTTGTAACATTGTTCCACTCTTCAAGGACTGACGCTCCGGCAGTCCCATTACAATCCAACAGCTGGCGTAGGCTTCCGAACGATGTGAATAATTTTTTATTAGGCTTTTTGCGACTTCCGCACTTTCAATGATGAATCTTCTACTAATTTGGCGACAGCTAAAGATCGGTCCAAACCTTCTCAATGCTTTTCACCTATACCTTTTCGTCGTTTCGGATTGTACATCCAGACTTGATTTCTCTTCTTAAAATGCAAAATGTCCCATGAGGCCAAACATCGTATCGTAACGTAGCAGAGCTCCCTGGAATGAATTCTAGCCAGGCTGGTGGGTTGTCGGCTTTCAACTTCCTCCATCGACCCAACCAAATATCAGGATGGTCCGACAATGCCTTCCGAAGTCCACTTTAAAGCCAGGGATTCGTTTTCGCCATTAGAGCTTTCATGGGAGTATTTCCAACGATTCCCGGCTCATTCTTGACACTCGAGAACTGTCCGCAGCTCACAATACAGGATCTTCTAAAGAGCTCATCTAACTTCGCTGGAAGGTTTCCTCTGCAACGACGTAACTTGTCCGGATATACAGGAGATTACTCGGCTCCTATTTGCATCATACTCCTATGCAAATTCACAGCAAGGCTGAATTCTTGGAGAAAAGCGAGGCCGTGAGTACAGGGATCAGCGATTCCAGCCACGTAGTCTTCATCCGCAGAACTCTGCAAGGAGCTACTAAGAGGCTTGCAAAGAGGTTGTTCCGTCAACCTTTGGGACGAATACATTCCAAACAGGGTCGCATCAACTCATGCATCCATAGATATCGAGCACGGGTCGCGAATAAAAGACCCGTCCAAAGAGAGTTCACCTTCTCCATCCCTAAGCGCCTGCACTTTCGATTAAACTTCAGGAGACTCAACAGGAGAAGACTGTTTCAGCTCAAAAATTATTTGACAATCTCCCTGGTCGTGCCTCTCCTTATTGAACTTTGGTTCATCCTCCGGGTGGCTAAGTTCCTTTTCAGTGACAACCACCATGCGATTTTCGGCCTTTTCTTCTCTCACTTGGCTCTCGCCATTTCCTTCCATTTCTTCTGCGATATCTTGGGCGTCTTCTATTTTATTATCTTCTAAAGCTTCTTTCATCCACGAAAGGTCTTCCTTTAATTCACTTTGCCCGGCTTTCATTTCTTCTGAAAAGGCTTTCATTTTTGCCTCAACTGCTTTCGTTTCTTCCGTAAAGGCTTTCATTTCTTGTAAAAGTTTCTCTAGTCCGGCTTTCATTCCTTGCATAAATTTCTTTTGTGCGACTTTCATTTCTTCTTCCATTGCTCTGGTAATGACTATCGACCAATCAAATCCCACTTCTGACACCAAATTGTTACTGATTTATTTCTTCCGTCGGGGTTCTTTTAAGATTTCATGGTCGATGCAGAAATAAAGTCCTTTAGTGACAGACGACGACGACTTTTAGTAGACACAACGATACTAATACAAAGACGGCGAATACACAGGCGACAAATATATACAGCCGAGACGAACACAGGACAGCACACTACAGCAAACAATAGCCCACAAGTAGTAATCGATCACAGCACACAAAGCGGCCAGACGTAATTCAGCAGAAGAGGGAATCTCATAGCTTCGCTCTACGGTTTCTCCAAACGGCGGAAATTCTCCACTGTCTCCTTGCTTTAGCTGTATCCAACTGCAAACTTACTACTATACGACTGGCTATTCCTCATAGAAATCGATGCTACTTCCACAATAAACACAAGGACTCGGCTCGTAACTCTGTTCAGCAATCGCTTGAGTTCCACACTAAGCTAGACTATTCCATCGTTGCTTCGTTCTCCAACTCCGACGATTGATTCCTTGCAGTTTGAGACTGCCGGCCTTTTATAGTTCCCTGGAGGCGGGCCGAGAAGTTTCTAGACCAATCAGGAGTATGCCAAAGTTGACGCCAAAGTTGCCAAATGGTCGCCGAGCTCTGAGATCACTGAAACGGCACCCAATCAGCGCCCAACAGGGCTCACCGTAAAACGGTCTTTCTTACGATGAAGCTATTCGTACTGGGAAGCAAAATTACAGGTTTGTAACAATATAAATACTTCAAATATTATTTTTGGAGAAAATTACGGTAGAAATTAAACAAATCATTCACTTCGGTTGAAAGTATCACTATTTCCGGTTTTATTTTTATCTTTTGCGAATTATTGAAACAGCTGCGTCTGTAGTATCTTTTATATTAAAAACAAGGGCTGTTTTAGAATCCTCTGAAGGAATTCAAACTAAATTCTTTAATATAAAATAATAAATAGGGATTTATTAACCCAAACCCCGTCACTGAAAAATTAAGGTACATTTAAAAAATTAATAGAAGGAGGAGGATGTACTTTCTTATTAATCTTTTTAAGGGACAGATGATAAGATTATGATAAACATCCTAAGAATTCCACAACGTTCCTTGACCTATATATGATGATAAAGTATTTCAGCCTTCATATTCACATCTATTGGGCAAATTGATAACAAATTAGAGATAAAGTACTATTTCTATTTTCAAAGAGAACGAAAGAAAAAAAAAAAACAAAAAAAACTTTTACTTGTTTAGTAAAGAAAGTCAATCAGGTTTTCAATATTTATTTCTATGAGTAAAGAAAACACAGAATATAATTTTTTTTTCTTTATTCTTATATGTATTTTCTTTTTATTTTATTAACCATATTGTGCACATTTATCCAAGCATTTAAAAGTAAGATTAATAAAATTCTTATTTGTTTTATTGTTCCAAATGTTAAAAAACTTTTTCGTACAAACATTTTGAAATGAAGCAAAGTTTTCATGGAAACTCATTGAGACAAGTTAACGCACTCAGAAACCAATTACCATTCGATGAATTACGGAATACTTATTGTAAACTTACCTATCGTGTATACCTTGCTATATTATTTTTCACCACCACAATCTTCATCCTCATTAGAATTAGAGATTGAAGATAAGATTTTACAGCTGAATTCAAGTCTTCCGTGGAAGGTATATTAAAATAATTTAACAGTCAGTATTTTATATCATATGCAGTAATCAATAAATTGGAATTATTTATGTTTGTCAGAAGCAAAGCTAAATTCTGTTTACTTATAAATTGCGGTTTCTCGACAGTTTGGTTTTTAAATCATACTAGTCATTCCAAATTAATGTTTTGTTGAGAAATTATGGGATTTACATCAAAAAGTTTCCTACACTTATTTTACAGATTTGATAAACAAATATTTCAATTTCAAACTATTCGAAGGCATTGAGGATGGACTAGTAATTTTATTTCGTCATCAGATGAAAATTTTTCCTAAATAATGGGATTAAATTCCTAGACATCAAAATTTTATTAATACAGTTTCTTCTGTTGAAATTGAATATATCTTCTATCGTCCAATGTAAATGTTGTGCAGCTATCTTCAATGAATGCATATAAAACATTTATTTTTGTACAAAGGAAATAAGAGCTTTGAAGGTTCTTTTAAACTAACTTGAAAAGAAGACACTTGAACCAGAAACATATTCTCCGAACAAATAATACGCTTAGCATGCATTAGAATATATACATCAGATTTTTTGATGAAATATAACTTCTTTCCAGCAAGCTGGAAACAGGACTCAGCCATTAGATTACCTATTAGCTCTAATACTCTATTTTTTTCTTTTTTAAAGAAAGTTAATTCCAAAAAAAATTAATTCTGCAAAACTTCTTTATTTATAAAAACATTAAGAAGAGCATCAAACTAATTTGCACTTTAAAAAAGGGCATCGTTTAATATCAAACTCGCCAACTTTTTCTTTTGTGAGCTATAATCCATTTACTATCTCATGAATTCTTAAGGACAGCCACACACAAAAAAAAAGGATAAAGAGAAGGAAAGATAATCCTTATAATTAAAGCTCTACAAAAGCTCTCCTAACTTAATGCATCAAAATTAGTTCTGCAATAAACCTTCTCTTAGACAAAAAAAAAAAAAAAGTATATCTACATTGCATATAACAAAGGCATCGCTAAATGTTTATGATTTTCATGTAATGTAATTCATCAAAATGTAATGTTATTTCATTTACAAGTTTTAAAAGTTAGCAAAATATGATTTATGTAATATTGCATGAGAACTATATAATTTAAAAATGTTAATTCAAATACATATTTTTTTTTAATTCATTTCACACACATAAAACTGTATTGATTTGGTTTAAAAGGTAATTTATTGATCACTTATTCCAATATAAGAGTTGCTATAAGTCTAATAAAATACAGGTATAAAAATTATAAAATACATTATATGAAAAACAAAAAGTCATATGAATAGGAAACAACATAAATGTATAATTCACTGGTATAGGTAATCTTTTTTTAAAATGTAAAATCTTTTTTAAACAATACAACTGGATACCTTCAAATTAAAAACTCGATTTTTTAATACATTTTTTTAAAATATTACTTGCCGTAAACAAAGTAATCAAGGGTCTAAGAAAAATCACACAAATTGAACATTTTGTTTATTTTTTAAAAAAAACTTCTAAGCTCTTGTATTCAAGTCACAAAATGAAAAAAAAAAAAAAAAAAAAAATCAAAATAAAAGCAGTGAGTTTAATGCAACTCACAATCACAACGAAATAATTAAAAAATGTGCATTATCATATATTGTTAAATACATAGATGTGTTCACAGTAATAATTAAAAACAAACATTATAGCATCATATTTTGTAGTATACACCAATTTTTATACTTATAATGTCATGACAATAAAACTTACCATCATTCACAACTTACATTTGCAAAAGTAAAAGCATAAAATAAGAATTGTACTCTAAGAATCTTAATTATATTCATTAAGGTCTTATGTCTGCATTGTATATAAAAATTTATTTATAATATAAAAAGAATTATACTTTAAAATTTTTTAAGAGATTCAAAACTTTAGCCTGAAGCCCTGTTGCATGCTAATATTTTAAACTTGATTTATCAAATTTAATTATATATTTTTTAATAACTTATTCTATTTATATAGCAATGAAAACATGTACAAAAAATTATATTTAAAAAAATCATCATAATGAGCATACGAATAAATGCAGTAAATAAAATAATAATTATTTTTAATTTATTAAAATTAGGAAAAAAATTACAATGAAATAAAGCTTAAAAGCTTTTTTTTTTAAATTTTAAAAATGTTTTTTAGGATAATGTAAATTAAAGTAATTGGCAGAAAATGTTAAAATTTTGAAAAACACTTTTTTTGTTGAGCTTCTAATTATAAGTAGTATTTAATATGCCAAATTGGGCAGCTGTAGGTGCAACAATCTACTCTGTAAAATGCTTTGAAAATTTTTTACATTGTGCATATCAAACTTACAAATAGTATGTCAGGTTATAAACATTATCAAGTTAAAAAAAAAATGTGTTAGTAATAAAATGATATCCTTTTAAAATGCCGATTCATATGGATGAATTTCTGACTTTTGACTTTCCGTAAGAAGTTATCTCAATGATGATGAATTAGTAATATGAGTATATCACAACACTGCAGAAAAATTAAAAATACTTCTCGAAAATCAAATTTTGGTAATAAAATAAAAAATTTTACCTTAAAAAAATTACAATAAAAGCTCTGATTCAAATGCAAAAAAAAAAAAAAAAAAAAGTCATAATCTAGCAATTTTTAATCAATTATTTATTTTTACGACCATATATATATTTTTTCCATTTACATTTGTACTTAACTCCCAATACTTAAAAATTTCTATTTACTGTACTGTAAAGAAATAACACAAAACTATACTTCAAAAGTTCATGGGGCAAGATAAAGCAAAGGTTATCCTGATGAATATCTTTCATGAATTCCTTCATAATCCTAGCTTTATATGCATCTGAAGCAAGATTGTTTCACTTAGTTATGTCTAAGTGACATAGTTTGAATAATTTTTTTTCTGTCTACAAAAAAAAAAAAAAAAAAAAAAAAAAAAGTTCAATTACAATTACCTCTCTTTTCTTGCTTACTCAGTGGTCATGTTTGGCTCTCATAAAACATAAAGTAGCAAGGCCCATTTATTTAAGCACTCTCCCATCAGCCCTCTTCACTGATAAAAAAAAAGTGAACTTCCCCCCCCCCCCAAGTCCAGCTCCATATAAATTATCTCAGTCACCAAAATTTTTTTTGTTTAAGTATATTTATGTGATTAAAAAAGAATTAAGAGCCCAAAACGTGTCACTTTGAAGCAAATTCATTGAATAAGTAAGAATGCTGATGTAAAATTTCACATGATGAAATATTACTTTTGTACAAAAATTTGCATATAGTAGACCAACCACATAAACATTAATTTAAGACATGTTGACATTTTTTAAATACTTTAGGTCAGCACACAATTGATGATTATGGTGAATATTCTTATTAATCAAATTGCATTGGATTTCTAAAAGTACACAAAGCACTTGTAACAACAAATATAGCCTCTAAATGATAGTTAACTTATTCTATTCAAAGTAATGAATAAAAAAGTCTGCTTATATTACACATACAACAAATTCATGAAAAATCCAACTGATCAAGATTAAGTTAATATAGAAAACATATCAAGCTCTAAAAATGAGATAAACTCAAAATTCTATTCTTAGAAAATTTAAAAAAATAATGGAAAAAATCATAAATGAGATAGATTAATCAATCTACAGTTAAAATTATCCACATATTTTATGACTTTTGAAAGAGTCTACAATAATACAAAACAATTAAAATTATCAGTAAAAAAAATTTCATAATTGTGTAACTTAATAAATACTTTAAGAATAAGGAATAAAGAAATTATAAGTGAGGTCATTAAAATATTCTTTTGCACAGCAAAAGTTATAAATTAATCATGAAATTATATGAATATGATATATATATATTGTTTTCCAGAATGATTATCACTGAAAATTCAACATACAAAACAATGGCAGTTTCAAATAATATAAGCAAATGCAGAAAAAAAGAAAGAAAATATAAGAAAAGAAGTGACTAGATTCAGACATTATAGAATGAAAGTTACGTAAGTTCAGCTACAGAAAAAATAATGGCACACAATAATCATTTATTGTTTCTTCTTTGATACACGATCGCCACTACCATGACGATCCCTGTGAAGAGCAGGAGAAAAGGGACAATTATTTCAAGAAACATATACAACACATTTATGAAATTTAGTATTAATATAAAATTGTGCCTATTAATTAAAAAATAAAAGTTACTGCATACATATTTTTAAATTGTAGTATTTTTTACTTAATTATAAATTTAAAAATGAGGAATTAATTATTAAAGACAAACTTATTTGAAAAAAAATTATGACCAAAAAATTCTATTAATATGTGAAAATATTTTCTTGATAGTAACTACTTGTTTTTAAAATACTGTAATACTAATGTTTTTAAAATACTGTAAAAATTAATTATATTATAGAATTGAAATATTCTTGAATTACAATAAACAACTATAGTCTTAAAAGACATTTTTGTCTACTAAATTTCAAGAAAACAGATTGCTAAAGTCTTTCTGGCCTGCTGAATTTCATAAAAAAATTTGCAGTACTTAGAGCAGAACTGCAAGAGAAGAGTATTCAAATCCTTAAACTGATTCCATATAAACATTCAAACCTTTATTATTTAAAAATACTCCAATACATAATATATTAAAAATAAACAATAATTAGAATGTCACTTTTTATATTTTGATGCCAGCTACTTAGACTTCATTTATAGAACAACTCACTGACTTTCAGTTTTATTTTACAAGAACTTTTGAGTAGTTATTAATTGAAAAGTTACAATATAATGGCTGAATGCTATAAATGTATCAATCACAGTCATTATAACATATCTAACTTAACTATAAAAGAAATTTAAATCAAAATAATATTTTAACAAACCTGCTTAGCTTAGATGCAGCAGCAGTTGATAATTTAATCATGGGCATAAGTCGTTCCATAATCCGATGGTAATTTCGTTCAAGCTCCCTTTGATAATCTTTTTGCTCAGGTCCAATGAGGGATCTGTTTTTCCGTAAGGCTTCATTGCATCTAATAATAATAATTTTGGAATATTAAAACTAGGTTGTGTGTTTCAAACAATAATATTACATTTATTCAATAATATTAAAAAGCACAATTCTATGACATATGGCTGAGATAAATGCAATTAGATTTATAACAAAAGGTGAAATTTTAAATTCAAGTGTTACAGAAGTTCATCTTAATTTCTTATAGTTAAATGCACAAGGCTTTTCATTCAAGGAGATTATTTCTGTCAATTTAAAAAAAAAAGTAATTCATGTAACATTTTCTGCTTATAGATGAAACAGTGAAGCATATTTCTCCTTTTATTCAAATGAAACTTTCAAAACATTGAAATTATAAGTAGAACTTGAATTTAAATAAGAAAATTTTATGCAAGATAAAAAAAATAAAAACTACAGGCAAATATATTTATTTCATTTAAAAGATTACAAATTATAACTAATATAACTTAACCAAATTTAACTGAATAAAATCTATCATAAAATTAAATGTAACAGTTTTAAAAGAATCTGAAATCTAAAATTAAGTGCATTTCAGTATAATGTATATTATTCCTTAGTAGCAAAATTGTGTAAAATGAATAGATAATTATATTAAAATAAAATCAATGGAAGAATAATTGAGAATATTTTTTTTTAAAAATTAAATATACTTACTTTAAAAGAAAATCTTTAAAGCATAACCTAAGTTTATTCTGAAGTGCAGTAGGGCTTTTCTTGCCATCAATTAAATCTATCAAAAACACATGAGCTACTTCCATTGGACCCTTTAACAAGAAATAAGGTATATAAATATAATGTATATATTGTCAGTAAAATAGGAAATTATTAAAGCATCATAATAGGATAAAAAATTTAAGGTCAATTATAAACAACTTTTCAACTCTTATAGTTAACTTTTTTTTTTTTTTTTTTTTGCATTCAAATAAGAAATGGCAATAAATAAATCATTGCAATCAATTATAGGATTGCTAATTTGTAATGTGCAGTAAATTGATAAAAAATCCAAATTTCAAACTATAGTTAAATTAATAACTTAAGTTATTAATAGTTACTAATAATAAAGGAGAATGTATGTACGTGTTGGTGCTATACAGGACAGACTGACTTAAAGCTACAAAATTTTCTTATTTGACACAGATACATTTTGGAGGATAAAAATGTACATCTCAGAGTGTTATTTTTGACATGTTAAAATTTTAATTAATAAAAATTTAATCAAAATTCTGATATTTCTTCCACAAGGTTCCCAAAAATAATACAGAACAAAAATAATTTTTACACTATTCTAGAATTTTTTTTAAAAAAAAAAAATGTCTTTTTAACTATAGCAATTCAATTATCAAGCAAATTTTTTTTATATTTTGTCATATTTTTTTTTTTTTAAATATTTTATGTAATTTGAATAGTAGATTTTATTGTTCAACTAAAATTTATATTGTTTAGTCCTTAAATTTTTAATAGCTAGACTTTCTTTTACCATTGTAAGCTAATGAAAAATTCAATTTAATAGTTAAGTAGTTTTTGTGAGAAACAAGAAAGTGAAATTACGAAACTCCAAAAGTTAGAAGACAGTTTATTCTGAAAGTTCTGTTTCAATGGAATATGATGTAATGGGCCTTAAGTTATTATAATATTCTAAAGTAATTCTTAATAGTTTATCCTGAAAGTCTATTAGGATGGTTTCTATACATAATGAAAAAAAAAAGAAGATATGAGGCTATTAAATTAAAATAATCTTTGATATCTATCAAAATTTGAAAAGTATTTTTTGGGGGAGAAAGGAGGTATCATGAATATTAAGTTATACATGATATTTAATTGAAAATAACATTAAAAAATGTTCTCGGAATCTAGCTGGTCACGAAAGATGGTTAGTCAATAATATAAGAATAATATTTGATGTATAACAAACATTTTATTAAAAAAAATGAATTTTCTATCTTCAAATTTATTTTCTTATTTACATATTTTCCATAAAAACAGTAGACTTGCCTGATTTACAGTAGTTCCTATACATCCTTGCAGCACCATTTGTAAAATCTTAGGATCTGAAGGTTCTTGAGTGGTTGCATTATCTAATTCCTGAGTTTTTTTCATTATATCTTCAATGGCTACTTCAATAGGTGTAAGGACAATCTATATTCAAATGAGAATAATTCATGATTAATATATTATTACATGGCAGATTAAATGACAAATTTATAATACAAATTAAATTATAATCAGTTTATGGTTTATTTATGATACATGTTTCACTTTTATAATTAATTACAGATTTGAAGTAGGCTCTCTTATTATAGCACTGAAATAATCTAACATCTATTATAGTATGTCATTTTCAGAATTTGATTTGATTTGATTTGATTGTTTTTTTATGGCGCAAGGGCCAATACTGGCCAAGCTGTGCCAAACTCGAGTTAACTTAAAATACAAAAAATAAACTCATTTCAGTAAGGGGATGTAAAGTTAAAATAACAAGGTGAAAATAGAATTTTAGATATTATGCATGAAATTAATGTCAAGTAAAAATGAAAATACATTAATATGGAAAGGTTCGCCAATTATATCTTTCAAATTTGGATAATCACTGCCGAAATATTTCGCTCTTAGAAAGCGGTATTTAGGGCATTCACATAGTATATGCCGAACTGAAATTATAGTATTATATTTTGTACAAATTGGAGCTGTGACTGAATGAAGTAAATGTTTGTGAGTAAAATGAGTATGACCTATGCGAAGCCTTGTTAACACAACACTCATTCTACGGCTGAGAGAGTCATTCTTAAATACAGAAATAAATAGTTGGATGGAATGCAATTTATTATCAAGTTGTGAGTCCCAAGTACTCTGCCATATACGAAGCGAACATTGCTTTAGAATTTGATCTAAGTCTTGAAATGGAACAAAGGTTTCTTCATTTGAATTAGCTGTTTTTGCGGCAACATCAGCTTGATCGTTCCCAAGGATACCAACGTGTCCGGGAATCCAACAAAATAGAATATTAAAATTACGATCCAGCAATTTAAAATATAGTTTTACTGTACTGAGCACTAAAGCATGGCTTTGTCTGCATGAGTTCAAAATTGCTTCAATTGAACTTTTTGAATCGGTATATATGATCCAGTCTTTCTTTGATAATAGTCTTATCGCTCTTAAAGCAGTGTAGATGGCAAAAATCTCCGAGGTAAAAACAGAACAATTTTGTTTAGCTTTCTGGAAAGTACAATGTGGTCAAATATTACAGCTGAGCCAACATGGTCACCGATTTTGGAACCATCTGTAAAAACAGTGCCGTATTTTTCAAACGACTGCCTATGATCACAAAAAATTTGTATGTAAACAGTTGGTGCAGTTGTAGATTTTGGTAGATTATTAAAATCATCGACAGTAAGAATACTTTTGCATGTCCAAGGGTGAACTTCGTCTTCTTTAGTTAAAATGTCAATGTTCTTTAGGTTAAAACTATCTAAAAGAAGGCGGATTCTAAAACCAATTGATGGAATAAATGAAATCTTTTTCTCGTATAACTGTCCATAAATCGGATTCACGATTCTGTCATATAAAGGATGTGATGGATTCTGATTTATTTTTAAAAAGTATTTGAGAGAAAATCTCTGGCGTCGTAATTGTAAACCTGGTTCTTTAGTTATTATATATAAGCTTTGAACAGGAGAAGTTCTAAAAGCCCCTGATACAAGTCGGAGCCCCTGATGATGCATTGCGTCAAGCTGCTGCAGAATAGACTTTGCTGCTGAGTTGTAAATCACGCTACCATAGTCTAGTTTTGATAAAATGACACTTTTGTAAATTTTTAATAGAGTTGAAGTTTTGTAACCCCACGTTGTATTTGACAAAACTTTGAGAATATTTAAAGACTGAGCGCATTTTTTCTTTAGATGAAGAATATGAGAACGGAATGTTAGTTTAGAATCAAATAAGAGGCCTAAAAATTTAACGACCGGCACAACGGGAATGGCTGTGCCTTTTAACTGAATTTCTGGGTCGGGGTGCAAACCACGAACTCGACAAAAATGAGTGCATTCTGTTTTTTGAGTAGAAAGAACGAAACCATTTTTATCAGACCATTCCGTTATAGATTTGACTGCAGCTTGCAATTATCGTTCGATAAAGGGCATGTGAGTACTTGAGCAATGGATTTGAAAATCGTCGACAAATAATGACCCATGAATATATGGTGGAAGTTTTTCCATAATTCCATTAATTTTAATAATAAATAAAACAACACTTAAAATACTACCTTGCGGTACCCCTTCATTTTGAATAAAATCATCAGATAAAACATCGTTAATACGAACGTTAAAAATTCTTTTCTGAAGAAATTTTTGAATAAATATTGGCAATTTTCCATGAAAACCCATATTATGTAAATATTTTAAAATGCCATGCCGCCAAGTACGATCATATGCTTTCTCCATGCCGAAAAAAATTGATACTAGATGTTTTTTTGTAATGAACGCTTCCCTGATGGCCGTTTCCAGGATTAGTATGTTATCTAAAGTACTGCGATCATGTCTGAATCCGTTCTGAAATTTAGAGAGCAGTTTCTTCTCTTCTAGAACATGAATTAATCTAGCATTGATCATTCTTTCCAGAGTCTTACAGAGGCAACTGGAATTTCCATTGCTGTGTAAGGATGAAAGTTTCTGATATGATTTATTGTTCCCTAAAATTTTCCTAACTTTTTCCCACATGCGCTTGGAAGACAAATGTCCGTGGATGGAGCTAACATATTTTTGGAAGGAGTTAAACTGACTCTCTCGTCTAATTCTTCTAAAAAATGATTTAGATTTTTTAAAGGCAATAAAATTTGGGGTGGTAGGATATCTTCTGAATTTATCCCAAGCCTTTCTTTGTGCTTTTTTAGCAGCAGCGCATTTTTCATTCCACCAGGGTTTGTAAAACCTTGGCAAATTTCCAGAGGATTTCGGAATGGCTATTTTAGCAGCTTTTATCAAGCATTTTGTTATTGAATCTACTGCATTATCAATATTGGGCTGTTTTACTATATCTTCTGTAATTTCGGAATGAGATCTAAAAAGTTGTCAGTTGGCTTTGTCAAAGATAAAACGCTCAGGTCATCTGGGAAGGCTAACATCAGATTTTGAATATTTTAAAATAATGGGAAAATGGTCACTATTGAATAGATCGTCTGAAACTGAGAAATCCCAATGGGGAACAAGTGAAGGTGAGCAAATGGCAAGATCAATGGTGTGAAAAGTTTTATTTGCCTGATGAAAATAAGTAACATTTGAATCATTTAAAAGACAAAGAGAATGGTCATCAATGAGTTTTTCGATCTGTCGACCTCTTGCATTTGTATCTGTGCTACCCCAAAGCGTATTATGCCCCTTAAAATCTCCAAGAATAATAAAGGGAGCTGGTAACTGTTTGATAAGATCATCAAGATCTTTCTGGTGATGGTGTCATTAGGCGGAAGGTACACAAAACAGACGGTTATTACATATTTGATCTGAATTTGTACAGCTACAACCTGCAGTGGAGAAGTAATATCAATATTCTTGGACGGAAAACAGCTGGGTATGAAAGTGGCGACACCTCCAGAAGCACGAGTATTTTGTAAATAGTCTTTTCTATTTATTTTATAATTTTTTATTCTCACGTCAGTCATAGAGTTGAGATGTGTTTCTTGGATCCCTAAGCAAACTGGTTGATATTTATTCAAAATAGATTTGATGTCATCAGAATGGGTGCGGTATCCATTACAGTTCCAAGAGATTAAATAAATAGCCATGATTTGGGGGTTTTTTAAAAATTTTGATTTAAAATGTTCGGATGTCATGTAAGTAGAATCAGAATTAACTTTGTCCTCATCCATGCTACTTATAGAATCGTCTGATGGATGAATTTTCAGTTGTTCTTCCTTTTCCTCGATTTGATGTTTTTTATTTTCTTTTTCAAGATGTTGACGAGCTTTTACTTTATTCAAAATCTTTTTTCGCTTAACGTTTTTAGGAGGCAGGGAGGAATTTTCTTCATACGATCTTTTTATCTCAAGAAGTGCCTTCCAATCACTTCTTTTTATTGTTACAGTTATCTAGGTTGGTATTTGAAGGTGTTACAGGATTATTAACAGTCGGTTTAGGTATTGGCTGCGAATTTCGTTCAGTAGTTGAGTTTAATGCAGCAGAATACGAGAGACCTGATTTAGGTGTTCTGTCTGTTACTATTTTTCGAGCTTCTGGAAAAGGTATGTTTTTTGTGATTTTAACTGTTTGAATTTCTTTTTCTTCTTTGTAACGTGGGCATGACCGGAAGTATGCTGGATGATCACCGCTACAATTGAAACATTTTGGTGTTGTCGAACTGCAGTTGTTACTATTATGATCAGGAAGGGAACATCGAGCACAAATTTCTTTGTCTCCTCTGCATGCCGTTATGGTGTGTCCAAATTTCTGACATTTGAAACATCTGATGGGATTCGGTATGTATGGTTTAACAGAACAGTTTATATAGGCTATTTTCACAGATTTTGGTAAAATAGGAGTGTTGAATGCTAAGATAAGGTGCTTTGTAGGCAGGATTTGATTGTTTTTTTAATCGTGATTCTACGAACAGCTATAACATTTTGTTCCTTGAGGCAATTTCGGATGTCTTCCTCAAGGTCTGTCTGGAATTCTCGTTCCGATATAACACCTCTGGAATGATTTAAAGATCGATGGGCTGCAACAGTGACTTGGGTTTCCCCTATCATTTTTAGCTTTTCAATGTTTACTGATTGCTGTTTATTTTTCACTTCTATAAGAAGGTTACCATTAAATAATTTTTTTATATTGCTAACTTCTCCAATGAGACTAGTTATACATTTGTGAATAACAATTGGTGAAACAAATTTCAATGAACTTTTCTCAGCACTTATAACAAAAAATTTAGGAAAAGCATTACAATGGTTAGAAATAGTAGAAGCCATGCGACTTAGAGAAGGTTTCGGGCCCGATGGCACCGTCCACCACGGAGCCCAACAAGGGATGGCAGCTACCGGCTCCAGACATACCCAGCCTCGGCGCTTACCATGGTGCTAGCCGGAACCTATACGCTAAAAGTCACCCCCGGGGACAGTGACCACCCTTAACGCCAAGTGACAAGAAGTGACCCCTTCGCTTAATCCCCTTGAGCAGCCCAGTCAAATATCTGGGATACCGGCCGATTGATACATCAGGGACCGAAATGTACCACCCGTCTTATGGGTCGCCACGCACGGCAAACACGTGGCGTTTTTGGCTGTCCATGAGAAGCAAGAAGCAAACAGAGCGTCACCCGCTTCTCATGGAGAGTTCCCTCGCTTACCGTCGAGGGATGGAAGGATGAAGTATAGAGAAGGGGGAGGGGTTACATTTTTCAGAAAGTGGCATGAAGTGCATTAATGAGAAAACAAATCACTGTTTCAAGTACCTTAGCAGGATGAATTTAAATTACAGAATGAATTAATTAAATGATTTTGAATTACAATTTGTAACATTTATTTTATATAATAAAAATTTTGCTAATATTTCATATAATAAACATAGATTTTGCAATAAACGGACTTCTACTCATAAGGCAAATTTGTTAATCTACAATATTATAAAAAATGTTATGATTTTCCATTTTTAAGGGCTCATTTATTAAATTTGAAATAGGCAATTCTTTAATATTATGAATTTAAATGAAAAAATACTTTTAATGTAATAAGATATGAAAACACAGAAGGAATAAAAAGAAATTAAAATTTTAAATCTGCTTCAACTTAATACAAGAAATCTGTTATAAAAGAATATAAGTGCTTGTAAGTGCTAATTAAATATGAATTCAAAACATAATTAGTAATGAATAGTTTACTTGTTGTCGTTCTACAACTTGAATTCTTGTTTTTACATATGGGAAAGTATAAGCAGTAGTTAAGATGGTTTTCCTTTTATATTGTTCATGCAATTCTCCATGAGCTCGGCCATCCGGAGTAAATGGAGTAGCATAAATGAAACATCCTAATTAGAATGAAAAATGCATTAATTATAGTTTGAATTTATTTTTGAGGCAAAAACATTAGATATATTATTAACTACCAAATTATATATATAGAGAGAGATGAAATGTGAAGCAATTTTGAGATAAAACACTTTTTTAATGGCACTGAGAATTTATTGTACAAAGATACAATAAATACAAGGTAACAAAAATGCAAAAAACAAATAAGCACATAAAATATGTCATATCAAAAATAGAGGACAAGAGGGAGCAGAACCATTCTTTCCATTAATGAAAATACAAAGCAGTGAACTGTTAATTTTGCCCATTACATTTACTATTAAATATGAGGAATATTAAATTAAACTGAAAGCTAAAATAGGAAAGATAGTTACTTGCAAGAAATCATGCCTACAATTTAAGCAACAAATGATTTACCCAACTAAAAGTTATGCAACTAATAAAGGATTTCAATCTATATAAGCTTTTCTATATGAAGAACACCCATGAACAATTGATATGTTTTAGATGAAGATTTTAGCAGAATAAAAGGATCTTAATCAGCATATATTAGAAAAAAAAATGAATATTTGTTTTAAAATAAAAAATTATTTTTTAAAAAATCATAAAAGTTATGTTTAATTAAGAACAAAAAAAAATGTGAATAAATTAAATACCTTTTTAAAAATTCAAAAAGAATTATAAAGAGAGAAATAAAATTTAAACAAATCAAACTAAATAAAAAGTCAGGAATTAAGTATAGAGTAGAGAAAATATAAATTTCAAAATTATAAAAAGAATTCTTTATAATTTTGCAATTAAAATACATGCCTTATCACTAACAAGTATTAGAAATTATTTTTGTCAAAAATCACAATATTCTGTGAGCACATTAGAATTGTTATTAGGACTTTTTTAAATAAAATAAACCAATATAGTAAATTACTTAGTAAATGGTACACAATAATGAACATTTAAATATAACAATGAATACTATGTGAATGACTTTTAATAAAAAGAATTTAAAAATTCTTATCAATGCTCAAAGCACTAACTAATAGTGAATATGGAAAATAGTTAGTGTTATGATAATTGATATTTTAATAATTTTTTTACTAATAGGATGTAAACAAATACTCTCTGAGGATTATTACTTTTTTCTTATCTTGATATTCAAAAGGAATTTCATCCAAAATCAGTATATGAATCACAAATAAAGTACATCTCATCTGCGTAAATGCTTTTAGGACTACATACAAACATATATGTTATCTAAATCTAATATTTTCCCTTTTTAGCAAGGCTTTTTTGATACAGAAAAAAAAAACCTATAACATCAAATGTAATTTTTATAACATGGAACATCACATTTTAAGTTAGAAAAATCTATTTTGGAAATAATCCTAGCAATTTCCATAATTCAACACATATCTAATAATTCTGTTGCCATTTAAAATATTTAATTTATAGAATGAATTCATGAATTCTATGACAATCCCTTTGAAATACAGAAAAAAAACTCAAATAAAGAAATAAAGAGAAATAAGAAGTCATTGCATTTTTACTTACGGATATTATAGTTTCGATCAAAGTGAGTGATGCGTTCTCGAAGTTGGAACATTTCAAAATATGGTTCAACATACGTGATTTGGATATAGGCCTTTAAAAAAGTTAAAATGTTTAAAAACGATAGCAAATTAATATCGCATAAAAATTGCACTTTCTACATAAAATTATTATGATATTTTAAATTTAGAAAATATATTTTTTATTAACAAATTTGTAAGGATTAAAGTACAATAACATAATCAGATGCATAGAAATAAGAAAAAACAATGCAAAACATTAACAGATTGATGAAATATTATAAAGCAGTTTAAGATTTTATAAAAAAGAAAACTTACTTTTTCAGGATTGAGTCTAGATGGATCCACAGAATTAGAATCTTTGATAACTTCCACAAATTCAGGCCCAAATCTTTCAGCATAAAAATTCTAATAAAAAGAATAACAGTCAATTGAATATTAATTTAATAAATAAAAGATTACAAAAATACAGAAACTACAATTAAAATAGTTTTCATGATATATTTGTTATTATTGGAACTAAAACTAAATAACAAATCAAAAAGTTAGGAAGAAGCTAAAAATATTTATGTGAATGCTGCTGAAATGTAGAAAATAACACATCAGAAATGGAATAATAATTTTAAAAATGTAATTTGGGGGGGGGACAAATTTAAGCCACTTTCCTTGACTATATAAGTCCTCTGTTCATCTCAAAAATTGTGCAAAGTAATCAAAGTACTAAATTAAAGAATAATTTCGATATTAATTACATTGTTTTAAAATACTAAGAAATAAAAACTTCAAAAAGTCAATTACAAAAGCATTTAATAAGACATACACTGTGTAGTTATAATTTATATAAGAATTAGTAAAAGTAACATTTAAAAGTAAAAAAAAAAAAAAAAGAATGGTTGCATTCAGCTATAATAACAGTATGTCAACAAATAATAGAAGAGAATGTGCAAATGTCAGCACTCTGCAAGACAAACCATTTTACTCAGAATTACCAAATATAGCACAGATATATTTTAGAGGATGGAAAAGTGCATTATGAAGCAATTTCATTAAATTTCAATTAATTAAATATTAAGTTAAATTTTGACAGTTTTTCTAACATAATTGTCAAAAATATTATGGCAAAAAAAATAAAATTTACACTACCTTAAAATTAAAATATATATCTTTTCAAATTATGTCAATTTAATTTTTTAAATATTAATTTTTTTATTTTACTACAACATACTTATAATACAACAGAATTCTTATAATGAAATGCAAATATGTTATGCGTTTGCATATACTACAAATATTTAATTCTTGTTTTTTCGTCCAATATTGATGATGAAGGTATAAAAGTATAGATTATTTTTCCACGATGAGTACATTTCAACTGAAAGTAAAATTTTTAATAAAATTGAAGGAATTTTATTGTACTTATAATTAAGGTTTAACTTCATAAGTAAGTAACATTGAAAATTTTTCATGATGGTGCAATGATGAAAAATTTTTTTTAATGCTGCTCCTTTTTTTCTATAATATAATTGGGTGTATAAAAATATAATAACATTTTTACAGCTTGAGAATTTTTATCTTATTTTTATCAAATTTTTCACACTGAATTTTTATAAACCACAAATCTTTAATTAATAATCTTCAGAGATATAACATAAATTATGAAACGTTTTGAAGTATGCTAAAAATTTCAATGGTAACTGATTCTACTTTGTATCCTTATATTTTTTATTAAAATATGTTTAATTTCAAAAGAAGTTACTGTATTAATTAAAGTTTAATCATTAAAATTCAAATGTTATTATTTCACATAGAAATTCAAATGTTAAATGAAATGAAAGAAAATTAGATATATGACAAAATGGTGTAAAGCTTCTAAAATAGTAAGAAACTGCAAGCCTATCGAAACATATAAAGTTTCAAAATAGTATATAAAATATTTAATTGAAAATTTTAGCAATCATTAATTCTGAAAAACATCCTGATCACCAAAGGCAGCAAATTTTTAATGAACTAAAATCTTACAAAGAACTGATTTTTAAACAGCAACTTTTAATATAGGTATTATCCCAAACCCTCTAAAAAGTCTGGATTTTGGGTAAGGCAGAGAATACCTTGCATGGCATTGATGTACAATAATTGTGAAATATTAATTTTTGGGGTGAATTTAGCATTTTTAGTGAATCTACCGTGTGATCCTTGGCAAGTGTTTGACAAGTAATCCCATGCATGCAGTTAATAGTATTCGAAAATTGAATCTGCATTTTAGACATATTTTTCTCAGCAAACTGAAACCAAAATTTGACACAGAATCACAATTGCAGTCATAAAATCCCATACCAAATTTAATATATTTAAGTCATTACATTTGAGTTATTGCATTTACATTCTTCTGAAAGTACAGACAGACAGACAATTAGTCCTTTGTTAGATTTTTGCTAAAAATTAACAGGTGTCTATACTAAAGATGTTAAATCTTTGTACCAAATTTTATTCATCTAATTCCTTTATTTTTGTACTTATTTTGTTAACTTATATTTTAACAGCCAGACAAAATTCCCCTGCATGGATTTAGCTCAAAATTTGATGGAAATCTATAAATCTGGTGTCAAGACCGAATTTCATCCATCTAGCTGAAAGAGTTTTTGAGTTCAAATTTTTTGAGGATTACAATTTTTCTCTATATTATGTATGAGAAAAAAAAAAGGGGGGGGGGGCAAGAATATTAATAAACCTTGGCCATTAAGATATAAATTCTCTTACAGATAAATTTTAATCAATTAAAAAATGCTTTCAGTTTTTTATTTTTTTTGTATATAATTTAATTGTGAGATTATACCACTCCAGTTTGCCAAATGGTTAATATATGAGATAGACTCTATATTTTTTCTGAAATAAATATTTTAAAAATTAATAGTCGAAAGAATTCTCGGAAGATATGGAACTTGTCACTGCTTGTGTGACTTTTCATTAATTAGTTAGTTTAATTTTTTAATACAGGAATAAAATTTTATCAAAGTGTTAAATGCAACTATCATCCACAAACAAGCTATAAATCTGAAAAAAAAAAAATCTGCATTCAATTATTAACAGTTTTTGTAAAACAATGTTCAGTGTAAAGTCATCTGATTTTAAAAGTGTTAATAGAAAATTTATTAAAAAATATAACCGAAGAATTGTATTTCAAATAATAAATATGCCAAAATATAAATAAAATTAAAGGTTATTAAACAAAAGATAACAATTTTTTTTTTTTTTTTTTTTTTGGTCTCAAAAAAACTTACTTCTAATCGATGTGAGATTTCTGGTAACTTTGTTAAATATGGTTCTTTATAGACAAATTCTTCACCATCTAAATCGCCAAATTTATTGCCATAGAAACCAACACGAAAATAAGTACCAAATACTCTTTTACCAACCTGAAAATAAAAAATATATATATTTAGCTATCATTAAATGATGAATGATATTAACCAATGCCAATAATAATGTAAAATTTAACATACTTGTTGGTCAATTTTCACAAAGGAATCATGCAATTTATTGTGAATCATAGCCAAAGTTTTATAATCTCTGTGGGCTTCTGATATAGGTATCAGTATTTTATAAACTTCATTCACATTTTCATACATTCCACCCTAAAAGATATTAACAGTATAAACAGTAACTGAACAACAACAAAATCTTCTGAATTAAATATCTATGTATAATTGGAAAAATTTACAAACAAATAAGTTAAATCATTCATACCAATGAAAAAGAATTAGCAGCTTGTTCTAATAATCCTATTAGACCATTTTCTGTGAAATATTTTCCTGTGCATATTCCTTCTTCATCAGGAGAAACTACATCATCAGAAACTGCACTTTCTTCCAAAACATTAGGTGATATTTTCTAAAACAAAAATTTTTGACTATGAAACAATATATCATTTATTTTATCAGTAATATCAAAATGTTGCATTTATATTGATTCAATATTGTGTATATTGATTCAATATACACAATATTAACGTTAGTAGCATTTCGATACAACCATCTAATAAGCATCAAGAATTAAATTTATGAAACCATAACTGGTTCTGTAAATATTTTTTGACAGGATGCATATATATGTAAATATTTTTAATATTTACATATATGTAACATTTTAGGATGTAAAGGATGTTTAGGATTGGTAGGATTGCAACATTAACAGGATGTAAATATTTTTTACACACCAACTCATATCTACAATGCCAGTTTCAACATTTTAATAAATACTTCTTTCTGTTACAAATTAAAAAATGATTTAAAATGACAAAACTGTATTAAATACAGTATACAATATTAATACCAAATTAGCAAATATTTGAGGTTCACCAGATGATTACAACTGAATTAAAATGAATTAAGCAATTCCTTTTCAGTAGATTGCATGCAGAATTCGAAGTCTTCTGTAGACAATAAATTTCCTAATTTAGTCTTTATAATTTTTAACATAGAAAATAACGTCTTACTTGGTACTAGAGTAACTGTTAATGTGGAAGCCTCATTTGTTTTGGCATGAAATCTGTTGGAAACTAAATATTTAGTTTCCAACAACTGCCTTCCATAACATGATAGGCAGCTGTTGATATTATAACCATATAGTTATCATGATCTCAAAGTAATTGGCTTAATTAAGTAAAGTTTTAAACAAATGAATATAATTCAAATTTGACTTGATTTTCAATGACCTATGAAAATACTTATGGTTTCAATTTTCAAGATTCCTTTGCTCATGGAGTGGGGTTTTTTTGTGTTTTTTTTAATATGACAATTTGATACAGCAGTGCTAAAATATAGTATGGGTCACGAGCCTCTATTTTAGACCCACAATCCGTTTCCCATATTTTTCAATGTCTAAGGGTGCCTATTTTCATCCAGCAAACTGGCTGACAACCTAGCCTGTTTGTAATCATTGAAAACAAAACTAACGGAATTGGATCAAAATAACTTTTTCTAGTCATTTAATATTAGTAAAATTAAATCAAACAATTCCAGGATTATTTATATATTATAAAAATAAAAGATAATTAAATTGATCCATAGAAATTTTACCTAAATCAACAAGATAAAGCAAATTGCATTTCAAAAGCAAGAGGAAAATCAAATTGACTTTTCAATCAAAGCACTTTTAGTACTTTCAGTATAAAACATTTATTAAAGTTATCTAAAATTGTTTATGGAAGTAAAATAATTCACAGAAAAAGAGAAAAACATATCATAGACTGAAGTGCAAATTTTTCTAAAGTCTCAGTAACCAATATATAATAAATTAAATTTTTTTTAATAAATTCAAAAAAATTAGTTTTAAAGTGAGTAAAGCTCCATAACTTAATTTGATTGTAAGATACCTAAATTTGAATGAATTCAGAAAGTAGATTTTTGTTTTTAAATATATAAATTAATAAATACAGCTATTTAATAACATATGGTATAATTCAAATACAATACAATTTAGTAATCAAAATACGAGAGGGTTAAATACAAAAATTATTATTTAAATTCACTCTGTTTACTTTTAAAACATGAAAGTAAAAGACAATGTCTAAATATCAGAATGCATTTCAGCTGAATTAATGTGTTGGAAAACAGTAATAAACCATACTAACTTCAAATGTCACACATCCAACAGGAAGATATGGCCTGTCTTCAAGCATATAAAGATACTCTGCTACTAATGCTGCTGAATGCACCAGACAATGAGCAGCTTCCACATGATTTGATCGCTTAAAAAAATTTAAATGGTCATAAATTAAAAATAAACTAATTATATGTTTGCATATTGCACATACATTAGAGAATGAAAAAGCAAAATTATAATACTAAAATAGTATACTTAATAAATTCATCAACTCACTAATAATCAAACATCTTTTGTATAGAAATAGTATAGTCACTTACAGTCACAACAGAAAAAAAAAAATCCCAATTTTTACCATAAAAACATTTAATTGCTCCTATAACATTAATTAATCCATCAGAGATAATTATGAACATCAATAAGAAAAATATTACCATCACTATTAAAATTCTCAACATAATGACACAGCACAGTTACTGATGCAATGAAATGAAAATATCAATGGTACAAAATCAAATCCTTTTTTCTTCTACTTCACTGGTGGAACAGCTCTGAATAAGCACTGGTCTTCTTCAGAACTCCATTTCATGAAACCCTGTTCTGGGCTAAGGTTTTCACCAATCTTTTTTTCAGACAGTTAATCCTGAATAAGATTTGTCCCCACTTTTTTGGGTTCCAAATCGCTTAATCAAAAAAAGATATTTTTATTGAGTTGTTTGTCATCTATCTGATTAACTGATTAATCCCCTGTATTATCATACATTTAATAATATCTGGCTTATTAAATCGTTTGTAAATTTCCAAGTTGATTCTTCTTTTTCAATATATATCACATTTAATTACACCAAATATGCTTCTAAAAATTTATCTTCCAAATATAGCAAGAGTCCCGTTATCTTTCTCACTCACGGTCCATGTTTATTCAGTGTATATGGCAATAGGCATAATCTAATTTTAGTAAATGAATAATTTAATTTTTTTGCAGAAGAAACTAGATTATTATTTTTTTTATTTTATTTATTTATATTTTTTTTTGAAATCCAAATCTATTTATATATTTATTTACCAGCTGTCATATCCATATTGAATTACCTCTATATTATCAGAAAAAAAGGAAAACAAATATATTTTTAATCAGACAATTTTCAAATTCTTATTTTCAATCTGTTAAGAAACTTTGAAACCTATAATCCTAATAATACCCAATTAATTAGTACTTTAAATTGTTTGGATATATGACACTTCTAGTCTCAAAGTTAGGTGCATGCATGTAAAAATTTCTTGAAGTTTCCATTTTAAGAAATACAGAATTTGGAGAAGGAGAAAAATAGATTTTCTAGGTTGATACCAGTAATTTATAAGAGATTGTCCTTCAGCTTTTTAAAATTTTTATTGAAAAGCAATCTAAACTGGTAAATTGAAGTCTCTGAAAGATGAATAGCATATCATATAGGATAAGAGAAATATGAGGAATGTAAATATTCTCTTTTTTTCTCTTCAAAAATAGCTTGAACTAATTAACTTCAAACAAATAGTTGTTTGATACAAACTTGATGGTGCATAGGTTTGTTTGTACCATAGGAAATAAACCTGATGATGTATAGGCTTGTTTTGTAGCAAAACTAAATTCAAGATGAGTGAACCATTTTTTAAATTAAATATATGATGGCAGACTAAATGATTTCAAAGAATTCAAAAATTCTAAAAGATACTAAATAGTTCACTCTGTATTTTTTGGTATAAACTTAAAAATAAAAAAATAGATTTTAGATGATCAATCTCAAAAATCAGGTAACAACTAAAAGTTTTTTTTTAATACAGGAAAAGAAATACTTTTAATAACTGTTTCTTATTTTCTTGATTTATTTTTTGAAGGAAAAAAATTATGATCTTAAAATAAATAATAATTAATGAAGCATAAATAAATGAAATAATTTCTTTTTAAAACAATAACATATTTTAAAATATTTGTAGCTTTTAAACATTGATGAATCTAATAGAAATAAAATCACAGCTCTTGAAATCTTAATATTTTCTTTCAATATATATAGTTAATAAATTACTAATCCTTATGGATATTACTTTTGTAAATTCGGTGAAATTTATCTTTGATTACTTTATCACTACTTGAAATTTTAATCTATGGTGAGAAAAATGTAAAATACAACATTAACATACTAAAATTTCATAAATATTTATCTTACAGTAATCAAATAATAAAGGCAGAGAAAATTTCCCATAGATTATTTTCATGTAACATGCTTTTTATAAGATACATGCAGAAACCTTAATAATAATATAAAAACATTTTAGCACTGAAGTTCCTCATATGTAGTATAATATTCTTCAAATGTAGTATAAATCAGATAATTTTAAATGGGTATAGCAGACAAATCAAATTATGACTTCTATAAAAAGTTAAAACTAAAATAGATATGAATATAAAATATTTATATTTTGGGATTTATACAAATAATCCTAAATGCCATTTTTTTAGTGATAGTCTTATGAAATTTTAAGACATTAAAATAGTTTCAAAAAATTATTTTCGTCTATTTCATCACTTCTGCATCATCCTGTACAATTAAGTTTTAAAAAAATCACAAGTATAATGAGCTCATTCTTACCTCTGTATGCTTCTGTGCCATATTGGCCAGCCAAGTAAGTCTTAAATCAGGAGAAGTCTGGTATCCTTTTGCAATACGGTACATTAAATCTAATAACATTTCAGGATCTTCTTGAAATTCTTTCATTTTAACAGTATCAGACAAAATCATATGTAAATTGAAGACAAGATCATGCACCTTAAAAAAAATCCAACAATCAATGCACAACACAAATGAAACAAAATTAGGATTGATTAAAATAATTTAAACACATTTCAAAGAAATCTATTACTCAATAAACTGAAATAAAATCAAATAAAAGAAACTTTAAAGAATTGAGAATTATTTCATAAAACAGCACACTGCCATAAAATTAACGATAATGTCCAAAAATCTAAATATAGATTATAATATAATATAAAAATACAAACCTGTTCTGGAAAAGTTGTGCTCTGTAATTCTGTATCTTCCTCTGCATAAACAAGTATAGTTTTCAAAGAATGCCTTAAGTATTCTTCATTAAAATTTTGATTAGTGCCAACAAGGGAACTAAGTGACATAGTCACTTGCATTTTCACTCGGGCAAAATTCTATAAAGCAAAATATACAAAATAATAAATATCTTATGATAATTCATAATAATTAAATGATGGCAAATATAACTACATTAATATTAAGGAATACCAGTTATCTCTGATATTCCTTAATATTAATGCAGTTATGAAACCTATTGAGCAAATAAATAGCAGCTAAAACTATATATGTTTAAAAATATCCAAATTCTATTAAAAGAAATTAATAGAAATAATTAGATATAAAAAAACTAATAACTTCATCAATTGTTTTAACTTACATTTCCAATTTCAAAATTCTGTCGCATTAAAAGATATAAAGATGCTGATGCTTGTGATCTCACACCACTGATACTTGAACTACAATGTCTTAACAATCTCAAACATAAATCAGCACATTGCTCAGTTTCTTCTTCAAACAACAGTTCTGGAAACTGAAATGAATACATGGGAAATGAAACAAAAATTAACTACCTATTATTCATGAATATAAATTAATTCTTGTAAAAGGAATGAATTCCCATTGATTTAATTTTAAACACATAAATAATTCAGCTACAGATTTAAAAAAATTCCAAATAAGAAAAAAAAGTTTAATTTCAAAATTTCTTTAAAATAAAAAATATATATTGTTCAATAATGTACAAGAAATATAATTTGTTCTTTTTTATGGGCAAATAAAAATAGTTGGAGTTTTCATTCTTTTAATATAGATTCATATTTCTAGCCATGAAAAGGAATTACAGATACATATTGTTAAACAGATAGAACAGCATTACAGCTGTAAAGTTGTATAATTTACATGCATGAAAACATCTAAATTTGTTATTTTTAAGAAATAAATCTCAAGTTAAAAGTCTACAGTTTAAGGAGAGATGTGAACACTCAACATGGTATTAGCATGAATTAAGTGAGAATTTTGAAGCTACTTTCAAATATCAAGACAAATGCTTATATTCATTAAAAATTTCAATATTTGAATTCTACATGAAATAATTACAGATCATATAGCATACCAAATCTGCAATTTGTACCTCAAATATAATAAAATCAATCCATTTTTTAAATTAATGATAACTAGACAAAAAAAATGAAATGTGAACAGTAATAGTAATGGGGTAACAATTGAAAACAAAGATGATTAATAAGATCAAAATTCAATTTGGATTAAGAGTTTACTATGCTATCAGTTTGACAGGATTACAAAGGTATTGTGAATTTTAGGTAACCTCTCAACAACCAAAAAATTAAAATTTTAGAATGTAGAGTGAACAAAAGCGAAATAAGGAAAGCAATCAACAAAATACCTACAAAATTGATAAATTATAAAGGAATATTTTACCAGAACGATGATAGACTGATACTATGACATTTTTAATCACTTCCCGGAAATTAATGTATTAAGGAAGTGATGATACATAAACCATATAATCCAAAACTTGCGATATCAGATTATTATAATTTTTTTCAAAAGTTATTGAATAATAAAATTTTTAGTGATTACTGATATAATGATTATTTTTAATTTTATTTCATTTTTCATGACAAAAAAAATTCTTTTGAGAGCAGAATCATGAATCACCAGACAGATTGCTACATGCTATTGAAGGAAACAAACTACGTTATTGACACAAGGAAAATTATGTTACTAATTTTAAAATTAGTTTTATTTTAAAATTTAAAAAATAATAATTTTGCAATCAGTTTAAAAGATAGTAAAAAGAAATTTCGATATAACTTAACATATTTATAAATTATCAAGTTAGTAAAATTGCAATAGACAATGTTTCAAACATAATGACATCAATAGCTTGTTTATCAAGTTAAAAACTGTAGAATGTATTAATAATAATTCAATTGTTGGATTTGGACAGAATTTTCAAACAAAAGTTAAATTTTTTAAAACAAACTAGAAATGTGTATGATATTATTTCTTAAATTATATCTACCAATTGTTTAGTGACAATTTTAATAACCAACACTACTAATTTGCTTAGTAAATATCGTTAAGATTAAGTAAAATTAATTTTATTTTTTAATAACATTTAAAAGTCTTATTTTATAGAAACTTTCACACAACTAAAAGACACTGATACTACAAAACAAAATACTAGAAATTGCTCACTTTATATACAAGTGATCTTTGAGTAGCAAACATGTTTTGCAACACTGTGTTGCTTTGATTAGATCCTAATGCATGTAATAAAACTTTCAAAACTGTACTCAATACACCTTGTAAAGCATCTGAATGGCAAGCAACCTATAAAAAAAAACAATATAATTTATCAATAATTGATATATGAATTTAATACACATAAAAATTTACTTATTAAATCATTGAAGAAAAAATTACCAATCACAAAGAAAATTACCTGAACAATCAATTCAAGAGTATCAAGCACTACCATGTTAACTTCAGCAGCTAAATTTCCTTCTAAGTGAACAGCAATTTCAGTTTCCATTTTTGGTCTGTAAAAAGAATTAAAGAGTAACAAACATTTCAAAATTTATTTACAGACATAAATTAAAACTTCAAATTAGACACTTAATTCAACAAAGGTCTACAAATTCTTTTGGTCCTGTTTTGATTTCTAACAAATACAATATTGCTAATGTTTTACTAAATATGCAAATAATTAGCAAAAAATATCCAATATAAAATCATAAGCATCTTTTTTCAAATATTTTAAATCTTTCTATTTTTTGCTAATGTTATTGACACAAAGAAAAAAAAACTTCTTGATGTAAAAGAAAACTGTTTCTAAAAGCATCTTTAAAATCTTTTAGAGAATTAAAAAAGAATTCTAAAAATAAATAGATTGTATATTCAATAATGCAGCAAATATTAGAATTTCTGTCAAGAAATCCTGTTATTCACCAAATAAATTTTCTGTGATTTGCAAAGCTCATACAATTAAGAGTTTTTAATATGATATCATAGACGATTATTAAAATTATTAAAATGAAAATGACATAGGAGTAAATTCATTATATTTTACTAAAAATTAAATAAATATATCAAATAACTTAAGACAATAAAACATTATTAAAAGAAACACTATTATTTCATAGCTATGCAATTTGCTTTCCAAATGAATTCTTTAAAATTCTTTTATAACCTATTCCAAATTATAATTTAAAAAAAATTGTAATTGGCTCAATTTTAATATTATAGCAAAAATAATATATATCACAAAATACATAAAAATTTATATACCATTAATTGAAAATTTCTAACAAATTCAATAAATATTTCTTTATAAGTACAATTTTCAACAGATCAATGGAAAATGACAAAATTAAATCGATTAAAGCAGTAATATTTGTTGAAACATTAGAATAAACTAACCGATCCACAACATCAGTGCTCGACTTCCATACCATTTGATCCTTTCTCCATCTCAATTTATCACCAACTGTCGGTGAGGGAGAAGGTGGATTACGATCTAGAATGAAAAATAATTCAGCCTCCCAATTTAACTCCATTTCAGCAAACATTGTTATTTAACTTTATCTGTTCTAAAATGAAACAGGATACTTTTCATATATGCATATATGTTTAAATAAAGACTTTTAAAATGAAACCACTTCTTTACCTTTAAATGATGCAATCAGATTGCCCAAACTGCCATAATAAGCTCAAATATTTCAAAAATTATTAGTGTCTGTTTGTAAAGTCTGAAATTTACTTACAATGACCTGTACAAAATTATTTGAAATAAAGTGAATTCCAAACTTTTTATCTGTTATTAAAGATATTTTAAAGTTTAAATATAATGCTGAGTTTTGTTTTTTTATGTTAATAAAAACATGCAGTATGTTGCTATCTATGGAAAAAAAATGCAGTACAAAAATTAGATTAATTCAAAAAAGTAAAAAATTAATTAGCTCAAAATTAATTAAAATGTAGTTAAAATTAAGATTGTGGATTTATATGTTTAGTAACAATGAGAATCAAATATAACATTGATATATAAAAATATTTTTTTAATCAATATTCTTTCAAAAGAACATACTCAAAATTATTTTTTTCTTAACTTTTTCACAGAAAAATATTATTTATACAAATATAATAAGTTATTTTTTAAATTTAATTCAGTAGATTGAGCCCTATTTCTTATGCATTAATATTTTGTGCGTTTAATTCTGATAATAAACAGATTGGAGTTATAAATGAGGAGAAAAGATGTCATCAATTTGGAAATTTATAAATTTTTACTGCATTTATCAAATACATAAGCTATAAATAATGCATTTCTAAATTTTAACTTTGGTAAGAAAATCTTACTGTGATTCTGTTTGGGCTTAAACTTTTGTTTTGAATTTAAAATAGGCCACTGATAAATTTGGAATTCTTATTTCATACAAGATATGCGATTCAACATTTCCATAAATTAATATTAAAAATATTCTAAAGCTACATTTTACCGAATTTCATTGTAACATTCTAAGCATTTTATTTTGCTGTGATTTGGAGCTGATTTGATATTACATGACAAATAATATGAATTAAGATACTGTTTTCCTTTAGGAATTAGAAATCTTCATAATTGATTCCTAACCATGTGACTATTCCCCAGTTGCATTTCATTTAAAGAAAGTTCATTTCTCACAAGTATTTTAAAAGTAACTGGAAAAGATAGAAAATATTGTCAAGAAAAGTTTTTAAAGATTTCAGAATATAAGATTCAACAGAGTGCACTTATTTTTGTTTATCAAAATTCAATCCTTGTAAAGAGGAAAAGAAATATAAATTGCATTTAAAAAAAATATACCACTTAATATGTGAATGAAATGAATAACATTTTTTAAAATGAAAAAAATCAATTATCCGCATCGTAAATTTTAGACTACATTGGAAATTTTTCTAATAACAATCTAAAGTAAAAATAACCACCTATTATCACTTAAAAAGTTGATAAATAAGTACAGACAAAAATTAATAAATTAAAACTTACATGCAATCTACATGAATGCTAAAAAAATAAGTAGAAAATAACTGTTCAATAAAAAAATTATTATAATAGAAATTCATATAATATTAATTACTTAAATTTAAAACTGCACGCACTTCAATTGTTTAAACCATTTGCAATCTTTATTGTTTACAAAATTAAAATTACCTTTACGTCTCATCATTTCACTTCTAGCACTTGTATGGCCTAAAATAGCATCTTCCAACCTCGATTTTATATCTGAAGTTTTCTGCATTTGTTTTTGGCTGCATCTCATTAAATTTCTCTTTCCCTAAATGAATTAATATACATAAAATTATTTTATAATATAATAAAATAAATAATTTATTTTAAAAGATTTCTGTCATGGAAATAAATCATTAAAAATGAAAACAATACTTACTCTGTATTCAAAACATGATATACAAATATACATGATTTCCAACAGCTGGTGCAACTTTCTAGGCTTCCAATCAGCCCACCAAGAACGTAAAACCTTTCGATCAACATTTTTTAAGACCCACAAAACACACATTAACAAATGTTTTGTTGTATCACCCTTCAAAAGTTGCTTACGATTCTATAAGAAGAAGAAGTAGAAAAAATTTAAAGCATTTAAACTATTATATATGGAATTTTTAAAATTAAGATTTAAATAATTTTATGACAAGCAAACAGAACTTTGAATCAGCAAATGAAAATAAAAATGAAAATGAAAATTTTTATAAAAAAAACTATTTTAGCTAATAACTTTAATGAATTTCGCATTTCTTATAATGACAAGAATTCGTTTAAACATTATACAAAATATTTCAGCTCTTGTCAAAGTTATTAAACATTTAAAAGAAAAACTACTACTTAAATGAATGAAAACTACTGAAACTTAAATGAATTTTTAACTATATTTTTCTATTTTAATAAATCAGTTAAATGAAAATGGTTCAATTTAGTTATTTTAATGTTCAATTTTGTAGTTTTGTGAGAGTTAAGAATGAATCATGCATTTAAACTATGGTCAGAAGATAAACAAGAGATGATGGATAAGCTGGCAACTTCCTCCAAATGGCCAAATCACAGAGACAAAAGTATGTTGAAACCCAATAGGTTTAATGCATATTAAGTCTGTAAGCAAGTAATGAATGAATGAAATGAATAAGCACAGTCATCTGGCTCCAGAGTTGATACTCTACAATTGCAGCACTTAAATACTAACAATTTAAATTTTTTAAATCAAATAAAACATTAAACCATTAATGTCCAGAATTCTATTTGTTATTTGCATTTCACTTCAGCAATTAAATTGAATACATTCTATTGTAAATATTTCTGCTTGGTCTGCTAAGTTAGTGTTATTAACAAACTCTTAAACAATTTTCTATTGCATATATTAGCTATTAGCCAAATTCCAAAGACAAAATGTTAGTATTTTGTTCTTGCTTTAATTTGTTTTCAATATTCCATTATATTTTAAAAATTCTTTAATATAAAAATAAAAAAGTATGTGTGCATGTGTTTGTAGTCTACAGGATGCCTAGAGTTACATATTTGGCACAAGTTTACTTTGGAGAATGGAACAATTTCTTGAATATTAATTCATTAAAAAATAAGCAACATTTTGATACTTGTCTGCAAAAAATTATGAAAATAATGCTTTGATTTTTTTATTTAAAATATTCTTTCAATAATTATTTTTTAAATTTTGCTAAACTTACAAATAAGGTTTAATTTCACAAGTAAGCAATGATGGAAATTTTAAAAATGGACAAAGTTTATATGTTCATTTTTAAAAATTGGTGTTTTTTTCTATAATTATCATTTTTTATCTTTCTTATATTTTTCAAATTATTTTTTTTATTTTATACACTGAATTTCAACAGAACCATCAAAATATGCCTTGAATATCTCTCTGAGATAAAATGTAATAATGTAACACATTCTTTAATACACCCAAATTTCAATCTTGAACAATTTTTCTTTGTATCCTTACATTTTAATTTTTTTATTTTAATTTCAGAAAGAAAGTTAGATTTTATTTTTATTTCAATTTATCATATTAGTTATTGTTTAATTATTATCGTTTCAATTTAAAATAAAAATTTTAGTGAAATGATAGAAAAATACAGAGTTGCATAACATAACAAAAAGAAAGGTATGAGTCTTCTAAATATTATGTTACTTATCTATCAAAATTTAATGTTTAAAATGTTTGTTGAGAAAATCATTAAGAACAAGCTACATAAAATGTTTAATTAAACATACTACAACCACTGATCCTGGTAAAACCAGTGTTGATCACCAAGGGCAGTTGGTATATTTTTAAAAAAGTTTCTTAAATGACACTTTATTGATTTTTCAATACTTTTTCTAATAAACTTTTACCTTCCCCATCTTTTCCTCCATTTTTTATTTTACAATTTTATAATCGTTGTGTTATTAATATAATTTAAAAGAAATTTAGCGATATTTATGCTTTAAATTAAATTGGGCTTTAATCAGTTAATAATATGGTTAATAAAATTCTCCAAGTTGCAAAAACATTTGATATATTGTTATTATTTTAAAATTTAGAAATTAAATTTATTGATTAATAGCTTAACAATCTGTTTATACATTGATACATCTGTTTATAAGTAATACAAATTTAATAATGTTTAGTTTTCTAGGCATGCTTGAAAATTACAACTCATTTGAAGTAACAAATAAACAATTATATTTTTTGAATAAACGCTTTCTTAAAATGTATTTTAAAGTATTTAAATAAAAATATAACAAAAGCATCATAAGAAAAAATAATAAAAGAAACTTACTTGAAACATATCATACACCTTAACTGGAGTATGTTTATTTGCTATAGTTGAACTCGATATTGCAGATGCAACTTCTTGATTCAAACGACAATCTGTTTCATTGTCAGTATCATGTCCTGAAATCAAGTTTTAAAAACCAAGTATTATATCTAAATTTACAGGAGCAGGTTTGTTTATAATATACAGTATTTTGAGACCATAAAAAAAATGGGTTTTTTTTTACTGTATATTTATTATGGACTTATTCAAAATATAAATTTTATTTCAATTGTATAAAAAGATTTTGCAGAAGAACAGAATAAAAGCATAATTTTAAAAAAAATTATCCTTTCCATCTGAATCTTCAAAATGAATATAATTTAATTGATAATATACCTAGCTGATAATAAATTCTTTCGCATAAACAGAAATCAAGACTATATCAATTATTTTATTCTCTAAATTAAAGTAAGATTGAAATTATCAGTGAATTTCCTATTATAAGCACAATAGCCCCAAAACTTTTTAAATAATTTTTAAGAGAAATAAAAAGTTATGGGTCATATATGATGCAGCACAAAAATGAATTAAAATACTATTAAATTGATATTCTTTTCCAAAATAATAAAATTTTATATGCAAAATAAAAAGAAGAACATTCAGGAAGTGACGAAATGTCAGTTTTTCGTACCTCTATTTATACTTTGCCAATCATAAAGTAAAGGAAGAGCATCTAATGTAATGCCAATGAGAGGTAAATATAAGCTTGCAACTCGAGCTCTTTGATCTGCTTCAGCCAGACGAGGATCCCATTCATGACAAGTTAAAAGATTTCTTACCATGTTAATAGCTTTGGTTTGTAACATGCCATTGCTAGATACAAAAACTCAAATTACTACAAAATTCTAAAAAATCTTTAAGAACTTTCTATAAAAAGGATTATATGATAAAAGTTTCTACTAATGATATTTGAACTGGTACCAAATTTCAGCAACTTGTGCAAATATTTTAGCTTGGTAATGATTAGTGCCATATTAATGTGAAAATCATAAAGGCTTGAGCTGCCAATAGAAATATTATGCCAACTAGAATTAACAATAAAAGAATTTTAATTTCATTCATAATACATTTTAATTGTCAATGAATGCTCAGAAATCTTTTCTTTATGATATTTACAGTGGCTTAATTTTCACAATGTATTATTTTCAGCACCTCACTCTTCTTATGATTTATTCTGAGCTTCATACTTCTGGTAAAAATTATTTCTTGCTTTCTAATACACTAATAAAAGCATGCTTAAATTTTTTATACGTAATTATTTTCCTCTCATTAATGTATTTAATAATTCATTATTATTATTATAATAGATTCCTGTAATAATTTTTTTTCTTAAATTCACTACTAAATGTTGCTCTTTTATATGGTGTCATAATTGAATTAAAAACAATTTATTAATTGGAAACTAATTTTGGAAACATTAAAATGCAGTATTGTCATCATCTTTACAAAATTTCAGAACTTTATCATAAATGAAAGATCAATAACAAAATAATCATAAATATAAAAAATATAAAGTTATCAAATAAATAAAATGCATTTATATAAAACTGATCTCATGGTAATCTTAAATCTCTTAATCTCAAAACATCTTTCAAAGAAATTTTTAAAATCTAAAGTAAGGAAATTTGTTATGTAAACTTTGGGAATAAAATATTAAGATTTGATCCTTTTTTAAATAATAAAGATTTTAATGTAACAGACTTATAAAGACAATAGATGTAATACTTATAAAATTACAGAGCAAACAAGAAAAATACTCAATGCAAATTCTTCCCTATGATCAAATATAAAAACATTCTAAGACCATTTAGTTTGCTTATTTTCATTATTATTTTCTTAGAAGTGCCATAACGATTTTTTTTTTCTTTTCACAAAATTATATTTGGTGAAAAATTTTTAAAAAATTAAAGCTGTGTTATATTTTAATGCTGCAGGAAAATTTGGAAAAATTGCATATTTAAACATATAAGATATGAAAATTAATTATTTAATACAGAAATAAGTACCATATGAATATTTAACTCACTTCATAGATAGAACATAACAAAGATCAGATAGCACCAATCCAACAAGAAAATGCTGTTGTTTAAATTCTATAGAAAGTTCAGTGAAATTTCCTTTCTCCACTAAAGTACCCGTTGACAGAAGAGAACATTGTGATGATGATGAAGCTACACTAGGGCATGGTGATGTTGCTGGTGATGGAGATACAGGAGTTCCAAATGGAAGATTTAGAGTTATAAAATGTTCATGGCTGCATACTATTCTCAAAAAATCTAGTTTCAAGGACATTAAAAATACGCTGTCAGGAAGAGTTGAAATCTTGGCTGACATTTGCTTGCAATAAGCCTGTAAATATCAGTATGTTACTATCAAATAATCAAAAATGAACTTACATAAACATTGCAAAAAGAAATTACATGTTCAGAATTTAATTTTACTCATATAATAAATTTAAATAGATACATATTAAAAATTATATTATTATTATTGTTTTAAATATAAATTAAATATTTATAATTAAAAAGATATAGTTTAAATATAAATAATCATGAACAAAAGCATAGCGAATGGAAATTATACCCAGGGTAGAGCAAAATTATTTCACTCCCAGCTGTCATCATCGAGTAAGGAAAGCAAATGGTGCCCCCAGTATATCATCTTTTCACCCTTCATTGTGTTTAATAATGGAGGTAATTAATAATTAATAATAATTATTACACATTTATATAAATAATGTTATAAAAATGTATAACAATTATTATTAATAAGTATTATAATCACAATATGTTATGTTTTCATCGTACCTAGAGCATTTATGCTCCCCTTTCTCCCTAAACACTAAGCCACTGATTATGAAATGACAAACTAATTTTAAAGACAAATTTACAAAACAAAAGAATATATGTGACTTACTTTGATAAGGCAGAAAACATAGCCTCGATCAACTACTGAAAACAAATCACACAGGAAGAATGCCAAGCTGGAATTCAAATTTCGAATAAATCGTTCTTCACTTTCCTTATTACTACGACTGATTATTTCTGATGTCAAAGTAGTTACCTGCCCATAAAATATATAATACAATTTTAATACTGCACACAAAAAAATAAATCTCAAAAAAATTATAGAAAAAGTAAAATTTATAAAAATAATACCAAAGTTGTAATATCATCAAAGAACTGGGCACAAAATCTCATCTTACGAGGCATATCTAAACGATTTGTGGCAGCTAAATGTTCAATCATACTTCGGATAATGAGATCAAAGAAAAACCATGAATTAGAAAGCATAAGTTCTCTAGCAGGACCACTTGATACAACACACTGCAAAGCTATTTCTTCATGTAATACTTTACGAGATTGTGTCATGGATATTGCACATAAAACATTCTCCTGGATAGCAGCTGCTGTTCTCATACTTGCAGTTCTATCAAGACCTTTACAGAGAATAGAGCTCACTTCACCATCAGTGTCAGCATAAGAAACTAAATCCGGATTACTATTGCTGCGTCCATAGCAAGATCTCTACAGTAAAAAAAATTAATCATTAAATATACAATTTATTTCTAGATAATACATATCATGAAAAAGATGTAATACTTTTTTGGAGTTAAATGTTATAAAGCATATTAAACAAATATTTATTTTAAATGTTTAAAAAAATGTAGTTTGATAGAGAAAATCCGTGCACCAAAATAACAACTACATCTTCATAATTTTGTGCTTTCTTTTGTGTAAATTTTAATTTAAACTTTAGTAAGTTAAATTAATGACTCATTATTCAATATGGATTTATGATAAATAATGATAATGTAATACTAAAATGGATAATGATGAGCTATGAATTCTCACAGTGACAGATATACTCAATCTTTAACTAACAAGTTCTTAAAAACTGTTATAAGAAACTTTTTAATTAAAAATCCCTTTCAAGACCACAAACAAAAGTCAGTAAAAATAAAATTTGTACAAATAATGCTTTTAATTATTAAATGAATACTTTTAAGCAAATAAAGAGAAAATTAAATTTTAAATATTTTCAAAATTTATAGAATATTTAAATATTTTAAACATTCTTTTTTATATTTGAGGAATGTTTTCACATAAAAATAAAAAACATAAAATTTATTTTGGACCTTCATATGGTAGAAAGAGTTTCAGTTTTGTTTAATAATCTTAAGAGATTTAAGTAATAGATAGTATTCATCTTACTACAAGTCAATCGAATCAAATAGAAATAACTGAAAATTGAAACGGAACAAATTAATGTTAAAATTAAAATTCAACAGAACATATATTATAGAACATATGCTTCGAAAGTCTTTTCACTCTAGTGCTAATTCTCAGAATATTAAATATTCTTAATAACTTATTTATTAAGCTTAAATAAGTTATATTTCATTAATGTAGCGATGATACTAACATGCAAAGGAGTAGACATATGGCGGCCAACAGTTCCATACCCCAATCCTAAGGGATTTGATTCATTAACAGATGAACCATAAACAGAGGGAGCAGCATGAGGAACTGTAATTTGATATGATAAATATGTAGCCAATAAGCTGTTTCGATTGTGACGATCATTCTGATTTTCGAGTCCCACCTAAAAGCAAATGTGGAGAAACTAGACATTAGGACAAGAATATATATATTTTTTAAAATTATATTTAAAAAGTAAAGTATATTAAAAAATTAATAAAATGTAACCGTAAGTTTAAAAAAGGTACTTTTTGAAAACTTTGTTCTGATAACTAATTTAATTTTATTATTAATAACTACAATGCGTTTAAAATTGTGATCTATTTTTTTTTCAATCCTACAAGCACAAAATGATTTCTTATTGTGGGAGAAATAACTGAAAGAATTTTTATCTTTTCGATTTTATTTGATCATATAAATTCATGCTTTGTTGTGATTCAAATAATACAAAAAGTTAAAATCCTTATACTAGCATTGCTTGTTCTTCACGGGAAAAAAACCCTAAAAAATTTATATAAATTATATGAAATGGAATTTTTTAATCATTTAATTAGTGACCATTAATAACACTCTGAAAATTTAAAAAAAATATTAGTAATTTTAAAACAATTTTTCATTGAAGACTTTTTATTTATTAATCTTTGATGAAATATATAACACTGCAATAATTATAAATACAATAAAAAAATTTTCAATCAATAAAATTTCATTACAAAAAAATTCATTACAGTAAAAAAATGTTCATAAATAAAGTTCAAGTAAGTTAAAAAATTATTAATTAAAGGCAACGGTTTAGTAAAAAAAGTGATTATAAAATCCGATTTTATATGAGGTGGTGGAAGTAAAACTTTTTTGGATTAATCAAAATTAAAGGAAAGCAAAGGAAAATAACATATCAATAAGGGAAATGGATTTATTTTTTAAAATATAAAGAAAGTAAATGACATACTGAAATCAAATTTCATTAAAATCATTTCAAATAAAATTTTGAAAGTAAAATAATAAAACAACTTTAAAAATCCAATTAAGTCTCAAAACTAAATTTATTTCAATAGCATTTGAAAAATTTGAAATCAATACTTACAGTGATAGTATTAACTACCATAGCAATTGCTTCAAATGCTGCTTGCCCAATATTTGTAGTTTGGCCATTAATGATAGGGGGACGAATAAGTAAATATATAAGTTTATTAAGTACCAAGGGTAGAAAATGAACTAAACATTCTAATGAACTATCATTAGTGCTCGTTATTTCAAGCATACTAGTTTTCAGTTCATGTTCTAGAGAGCTTTCTGCAATTCTTGCTGGGATAGAGCCTTCTTCAACCATCCTGCATAAATTGAGAAAGCGATCTACATGTGGATCCTGAAATAATTAAATAAAAATACAATTTATACATAAATAACAAAATGGATAAGAATAGTAAAATAATTTTAAAAACACAGTTTAAATACAGTGAACAAAAGCAAATGAACATGTTGCAAAATAAAACCTATTATTAAAATAAAGCCCATTATTAAACTTGTATATTTGACAAATAAAAAAATATTTACTTGAGGGAAGACTGAAGATACAGCATGAATAGTGATATTAAATATGCCTTTGTGATTATCAACCCACTTTGTGTTTGGAATCTGAATCTGTAAAGAAAAAAAGAAAAGATCAATTATTAAGGATAAAATATGAAGAAATAAAAAAAATGGTATTTTGTACTGTTATGAAGTAGATATGTATATAATTTAATATGATAAAAAATTACTGATTCGTTTCTTACAAATGCTTTTTTAATTCACCATGCTACATAAATAGTAGCAAATCATATTTCATTTCCTTTTAACTATGCATAAAATTTTAAAATTTAAGACTACAGCAAAATATTTACTTAATATAAATTTTAATGTTTCCATTTTGCTTACCTTTCAAAGAGAAAATTATCCTTATACAATCTACTACAGTTTGATACTAAAAACACCATTTATAACTGTCAAAAAAATATATTTCTTTAAAGATAACATACCAACATTTGGTAGTGGTCTTTTCAATATATTTTACATTTATACTTATTTGTAATGACAATTTCTTTTTAAATTTTTTTGCTTTTTGTTAATTTATTTCTAATATTTATTATATCTAAAAATTTGGATAATAATATAAACCAAATGTGATTTCAAATCTATATAAAAATGCTTATCTATGAAAAAATAATAAAAACACCTTCAAACTACACACTAGAAAATTTAAATAAAAAAAAGAAAGAAAAAACTAACAAAGGGAGTTAGAAATGAGTAACTTGGTGGTGGATACTCCATCATAACAGGAAGACTAAAATCACCAGTTTGTAATCTGTTTTCTTTAAATAATGGAAGCCACTGAAAAAAGAATCAAAGATAATCAAACTTCAGAATATTCATATAAAAGAATGCTTAATTTTATGCAACTAAAATTATTTTAATGTTATCATTAATCTATAATGTATTTAAAATATTCTTCAGGGATAAAACAAGAAATAAAATCTAATAATATTGCTACTAACTGAATATCCAATGGGTGTTTCTGTTGGATTTTGTTCCACTTTTTTCTGGCAACTTATATGATAAAAAGTAAAGAGAAGATGATGTTGCTCAGTAAAAACAGCTGGGAGTTTTATTTTAATTTCATCATAAAAGTCAGGAAATCTATGAAAATATTTTAAAAAATCACCACTTAATAACTTGTACACTGTAATAACCATATATAATGTATAGAAAAAAATCATTCAAAAACCAAATACATAAATATATAAGTGAAGGTAATTGCATGTAAATCATAGAATTATCTTGTCATAGTATAAGATATAAATTCTTATTTAAAAAAAAAGTTATATATATATAAAGGAAATCATAGGAAAATTAATACGGGTACAAAAATAGTCAATATCTGATTATATATCACCTCATCAAAATTCTAGAAATTAACATATAGCAGGCATCAAGACATAAAAGTGCATACATTTTCTATTAAAAATTATTGATCCTTAATATAGACAAAAAAAATTTGTCATTTTTTTTCCCCAAAAATTTATATTAATCTGTAAAAATGAATACAACATTCATCTAAAAATCCTGATTTCATAATTGAGAAAAATATACAATTTAACATAATTTAAAATTCTTGATTATAAGTACTTATTTCTTATAAATAAAGTACATTAATGAATAAATTTTAAGCAGTTAATAACAATTCAAAAGAAAGCATTTAAAATTCCAATTTCAAATACTGTATTGATTATTCATTAATTATTAACCTTTATATATTAACGATGTTATATCAAATAATTACTAAGTTAAAAACTTTAAATGAAAAAAAAAAAATATTTAGAATTGAACATACATACCTGCTGTGATAAGTAATTGCAGTGTAAGTTTCAGTTAAAAATTCAGGACAGCTAGACTTCCCAAATATAATCTGAGTTTATAAAATAAAGCAAATTAAAATCTTACAAAATCACATATGAAATTCTATAAAAATTAATTTTTGAGGACAGAAATATTTTGTTAGTAACATATTAAAAATCTCATATACCATTTGTTAAAAGTTTGATTATCATTCATTGAATAAATATAACAGAATATTGCAAATCTATAATACTGCTTCTTCACAGTTTAGTTTCAAAGTAAGGAAGAGAATTTTATAGATATTTTTAATAAATGCCAGGTCAACATCCTCCAGCTTTAGTGACGATAAGAATTGATATAGGAATTATGGCGATATCTATATTAGGACTCAAGATTCAGTCATTCTTCTAGAAAATACTATACCCAGTCATATGTATGAATGTAAATGACAGCTAACGCCAGTCAGTCAAACAAATTCTCTCTTTGGAGTGTTGATTGCAGATGAAACTCGCCAGATGTTTTAAGCTGATAAATTACTAATTGCTGTTAATTTAATTAGTAATTTATTGTATGCTAAAGTGTTATAGATTTCTGCAAATACTGTCTCATAGTAAGTTTGGTTGTGTTTTATTAAATGTGTTTCATTTTCTTGTGGAATAAAGTATCGTTATCCATTAATGAGTTTGTTGGATTTCCTGCTCTGTATATCTTAAGTGAATTTTTGTAACAGTATTAGTAATAATAATGTTAAGAGGATACTAATAAAAGCTATTAGATAGCATGAACAGAACTTATAAAAAAGGATTTATGATACATATTCAATTAATTTGGTATTTCTACATCATAAAAACCATAAATTTATATATAAAAAAGATTTACTAAAATAAAAACTTTGAAATTTAAACTTTTTGGACGATAAAAAAAAAGCAACATCTTTTTTTTCTAGGTACTGACATTTTCTGGCATACTAAGACCTTTTTATGCTATATTATATATAATAACAAATAGAATTTCTATTTTTTTTAAACCAAATTAAGAACTCCAGCAATTCAACATTATTTGTCATGCCAGGTTACATCTCATTGATTCAATATTATTTATTAAAACTCTGGATCTTTTTAATTAATTCAACCAAATAATTATATATTTAAAATGTATAAAATAAATGAACCAGTTGCCCAGTCACAATTTGTGGCTTGATTTTGCCAAATTTTATTTTATAGAAAAGATCAAGACATAGATATGTCATCAAGAATCACCTTCGTTCACGCAAAGCGTTATACACATGTATACAGGATTGTAATAAAAAAAAAAAATTTAAATACCGATATACGGATCTCTAGCAGCCGGTCCATTCAAATGATCGACATGAAATCTCAGATATAGTAGTTATTCAGAGATATGAGCTCAAAATTCTCTGAACAGCAACACAATGGCATTCACGTTTATGGTTAATAGCAACACGCACTTTTTCTCGTAGCAAAATTTTCACTGCATGCGGTAACCTTAAAAAACGTTGCAACGATAAATATAGGCATAAAAGAACGCTTTATGCATTCTCAAAAAATAGCTATGCGAACGGCCAAAAAAAGAAAAGCAAAAGAAAGTAAGGTGGGAAAAAAACACACGATTGCGTGCACACAGAAAAATTCACATTTGACAGAGACAAAACACCAATCATTGATGACAACACAGATCGAAAAAAAGGAAACTTTTATTTGGTAACAATAAGATTTTCTACAAGGACCCCATCATCGGCAATTACGTATTGCATACGGAAATAGTTGATACTAAAGCCAAGCATAATATAGCAGAAGAGATGTTTGCAATCTCACATTTGATGAAGTCTTTCCTTTCAAATCCGTCAAAGTTTGCAGATTTGTGGGGGATAGGTGGGGGTGCTTTCGCAGAGCTGTTCTATGTGGCCGCATAAAGCATCCGTTTTCTGTGATATTCATACTGTTCCAACGCTCTTTAGGGTTTTCGCATGCGCCGATATTTTGCGATAGAAAAAGTGAGCGTTGCTATTCGAAAATTTCGAGTATCTCTACGTAAAACCATAACCATGAACGCCACTGTGGTGCCGTTCATAGAATCTGCATCTCAAGCCTCTGAATAACTACATCTGAAATCTCATTTCGATTAGTTGAACGGACTAGCCGCTAAGGTCCATATGTTGACAAAGTTTTTTTTTTATGATCCTCCTGAATACATATATATAATGTAAGTATATAATTTTTTAATCAGACGACAGTTTCGAAGACATTGAAGAGATTAGATTTTTTGACGTCGTTTTATTTCATCCCGGAGAAGCACGCATTATGTACCAGCAGGAGCGACGAGCACACTCACAACACAGAACGACACAGAAAGAAATGAGGTAAAAGTTTATAAACCTTTTATCCTTGGTCTTATATAGGTAATGTGATGTTTTAATAGGGATTTCCATCGCATGTCAATCAAAAAGCAAGGGAAACACAGGGATCTTTTAGAAGAATTTGTCAAATCAGCGGTATTTGTCCCTTCAATTGGAATGTGGGAACTTTTAGGCTTTTAGCCGATTCAGCAATTTTACAAAGCTTCTGTTGAATTAATTAGATAGAAAAAGTGGAATAGGAGCAGGAAATAAGATAGTGTTCTAGAATGAAGTTAATATAGGCTAAATTGAGCTAAAAATTAAGAAATTAACTAAGCTTAAATTAAATTTTAAAATATCATTACATATATAAGCATAAACTTTCGAACGAAGAGTGGTTTTGGGGTTCTAGGGAGCATGATCGGTGAAGATCTGCAGAAAGTTTCCCAAAGTCGTGCCATGAGAATCACTGTAATAAGTAGTCTTCCTTAAAGAATCTTAACTAAAAAAAAAAAAAGCTCATAATACATTCTTTATGTGGAAATCCTGCAACAGAGTTCAGCAGCTAATTTTAATTTCATAAGAAAGCTCGTCCTCTAGATATGTCATCATAAATCGCCGTCGTAATTTTGAACAGCGTTCAGATGGCGGGGAGAATATCTGAGCTGACACCCCCTCCCCAAATTTCCACACCACACCAAAGGGAGGATGTTTGTTCCCGACTGATTTAACGTGCACCAGACCCGCTTACACGACGGTTCTTCGGTGGAAAATAGTCTCAAACCTGAAACCTCGGGTTCCGAAGCCACCACGGCATTTACAACTGGGCCACTTCCATTTCGAATTATAATGAAAAATAAAAAGTTGACAGTCTTCATTATAAACAACAGAACAAAAATTGGTCATTTTCAGAGGCAATTTGACACTTTAAAGTATAGCTATGCCAGTATAATTTAAAATAATAACGAGCATAATTACTTTTATTTATATCATAATAAGAATAATTTTATAATGTTCCCTCCTCCATCAAGATAAATATATAAAAAAATGTTCTTCGAGATTTTTTTTAATTTTCTTTTTATTGGCATTATTTTTAAAAATTGCATGAGAGACATTACAAGATTTTGCACACATTGACCGTTTATTTTGTATATTGTTAAGCATAAAAGCCTTACTATCACAATCACTGGAATTTTTTTAAATGTTGTTGCTTTTGGTCAACTGTATTGAAGGCAAATCACAACATTTAAAAATCAATCTGGAGAAAATTAGGCTTGTTTTTACAAGGAAGTAAGATGCATCCAAACTGAAAACATTATTAGAACTAGATTTTTAGAGACAATAATATTTGTTCTCAAGTTGTTGATAATTCTTATGAAATGAATAAATTAATAAAAATTACATGCACACCACCAGTAACAACATGTGCATGCTAAAGAAGTTTCACTACATTTTGAACTATTAAGTATTATGTGTATATTATATTCAGAATAAGTTTCACGGCCTGATGATCTTTAATATATTGTAACAGGTCAAGAAAATTAGATTTGCATTCTATAGTAGAAACTTTTGATAAAATGTATCCAAAAGGCTGAATTCAGCAACACCAGTGTCATTAAGATCTTATATCACTATGAGATAGTTTATTATATTTTCCAATAAAACATATAAAATTTAACCATTTGTGGTTAAATCTGTTTTGTAATATCATATTTATTATAATTTAAAAGTCCTATCCTTTTAATATGAGATGCATCATTGGATATATAGGAATGGATATAAAATTACATTATTTGTAAATATGTAGATAAATTATTTTTTCTCATTTAAATAAATAGCAAATGCTCTAACATTATTCATTGGAAATTCTCTTCTGATAAATATTACAAAGAAAATGCTAAAATATTATTTTAAAAAGTTATTAAGATATACAAATAATGCACGTTATCACAAGTGAAATCAAAGATTTATAATTTAACTGTAAGATCTTATTTTTGTGCTCTGTTTGTAAAAGAGCTATATTTGGATAGTTAACTCTATGAATCCAAGTTCGTACCAAATTGCCCCATTCAGCGAAGCTCAGTTTTGGGAGTTTTCAAGTACACAATGAAATCTGTGGGTGAAAGAAAATTTGCGGCCAGATGATGCTCAAAAAAATTACCCTGGTTTAGAGACAATGAAATTCTCAGCCAGACTAATAAAGAAACAGAATTAAGAGATTTGAAGCTAACTTTATCAGTTATGAAGTTAATTATTTCTTTTTAAATATGGTACTAAAGTAAATCAACTAAATAGAAGAAATATTCCTTTACAGACTTCAAAAATGAACTTTTACCCATTCAAACAATGCTCTATTAAACAAAAATAAACACTTGGCAATGATTTGTATCATCATAATTATACTTCTTCCCCTTTACAGTAGGTAATATGTTTCTATCAGATCATGAAACTTTGTAGGGTAAACTCTAAAATAACTCCTGATTATATGCTGTATTTAATAAATATCTATTTCTACATAAATATCAGAATATTAAAAACGGTATATTTCACAACATCTTTCAGGAAATGCAATTTTTTTGAAAAAATTATGAAATGCAATAAAAACAGTTGTTTGAAAAATTAAAATAATCTGTTTTATTACTTACAGGCAAGGCACTATGTATTTCTTCACTAGCCATATACTGAATTTTGCATGTTATATTTCGAGCAGAACCAGGTCGATTGGAAAAATTAGCATCTTTAGGGTATACAAACAGAAGATTTCGGTATGAATAATGAGGCACATAGATTTCTTTAACAGGAAGCTCCAATATTTCTTTTGTTGGACGGCCCTTTTCATCAGGATAGGGATGAAGCCTAGCTAACTCAGGAGTAAGGCAATATTTAGGTTCCTCTGGGCATGGAGCAATATCCAGTTTCAAGATTCCTAGGAAAGTAAGTAATTTGATGGAAAACAAATATCGTGAATTATCCTTGAGTACAACTATTTAATAGGATTTGTAATTCTTCAAATATGAAATGTCATTAAATAAAAATGAAATTAGGAAGTTTGCTGCAAACAATGCTATTAGAATTTAAGTTGCACAGAAACAACTTTAAATGTATCTCATAACATTCATTTTCCTTTAACCTCTTGTTAATTCAAGATTGGAAAGGCATGAAACAAGAATCAAAGAAATAATTTCCTTTGCTAGTATGGGTCTTCAAAAAAAAAAAAAAAATTTGAATGTCATGAAAATAATTAATAATTAATTGAAAATCAATGAAAAAAGATATTCTGATTATCTTCATTTCAAAACTGGAAAAAAATGGACAAAATTGATATAGAAAAAATAGAAAAGGTGTAATGTTGGATGCAGAAACATTATTTCCACTTCCTACATTTTTTAGAAATCTTTTTAATCATTAAAAATTTCTCCAAATTAAATAAATTAAGTAATAGATTCAAAAGAAATTTCATTTAAAAGTCAAATGCTTGTCCTAAAAGATAATATATTGACTTTCTCCCCCATCTACAAACAACAGAAATGATACTATTTTAATGTATGCCTGAAAAACAATACAAAACAAATTTTCTACATTAAATTTTAAAATTCTGACATTTAGGTGCTTTGTGTCATCATTATGACTATGTGATGCCAAATTTCATGGCTATAGGTACAATAGATTTGTCTAGACACTGCAGACAAGCAAGTAAACATTACATTTTATACTTATAAAAGATATGAAAATATACAAAGCTTTCTATATACTTACACAAAATCATATTTGTACACATATCATTTAAAATAAATATCAGATTATTATTAAATACACGAAAATCTTTCAAATTTTCAATTTCAATAAAAATTCAATTTCAAAGAAATACTTTTAAAAATCAAAATACAATTTTAAGAAACAGATCATAAAGTATTTTCAATCATATGCACACAATTCTTTAAAATCAATCATTTCCAGATTTTAAAATGATGTAAGCTCATATATTTATGAATTCGTTGTAGAAAGAAACTACAGCATAATATTAACTTAAGGCAGTTGTGAAATTTCAATTTAATTACCAATTTATTGAAGAAACCATCTTAAATTTGAAAAAAAAATTGTAATTATAAAATTTCTAAAATATTTAAAAAAAATAAAGCACACCAAAATATTAAATAAATATATGTAATTAATTTTTTAACTTCACCATGTAAAAATCTAAATACGAAAATAAAAGTATCATTAAGTTCAAAAATTAACAAGTGATGAATGAGCTCATGAAATAATTTTAAGCATATTTTACTTGTTCTATCAAAATCAATATAACATTTCCTTAAAATGCATAATATTAAATACTCTTTTAAATTCAATGCATTAAGTATTGAACAAAAGCTCTGTTAAATAATTAAAATATTATTTATTTTTAAAATTTTAAATATTACCTGGAATACATTTCAAACGTTTCAACACTGATGAAGGTCGCTTTAAATCAACAAGAAATTTGAAAAGATCTTCATCTCGTAGACGATCAGTTTCCTGCTCAACAAAAATAATATATACATATTAATTTTGTAAATAAAAAAATATATATTGAAATTTTCTTTTAGACTTATTTTATCAAAAATTTAAGACTGAGACTTAAAATTCAGAACACTACAATAGTTAAGAAAAAATTATTACCTGTTTGAAAAAACTGTTAACAGTTAAAGTTACTGGACGGAAACTGTCAAGATTTGAAGCTAGATCATCAGCATTCCAACTGTTTCTTTTATCAATGGTGCTTCGTCTCTCCAATGTTCCACGATGCCCTATTGATCCAGCATCAGACGATTTTTTCCTTAAAGTTTCAAAACCAGTTCCAACAGTTTTGCGATCTAGAATATATTAAATGCTAAACTAATAATATGCTATCAGAAATATATATATATATAATTTGTTGTCAATGCACTTTAAGAAATAATAAAAAAAGGGGACAAAAATTTTCAAATTTTATTCTTCAGAAATATTTCAAATTAGCAACAAAAAATATATACAGTGATTTTATAAGCACTTCATTCATATTCTTAAAAAGGAATTCATTTCCTTCAATTAATAATATTTATTATTTTTTATAGCTACGAATAAATTAAAACGTCAACTTCTACAATCTCATGAAAAATTATTTTAAGCACAATTAGATCAATGAAACTTCAATGATTGAAAAGAAGACCATGTATGCATATGTCTTTTAAGCCATTTAAATGGTGATATTGATATCCTTTACATAATATTATTGAATCATGTAAATATCTACATAAATAAGCATTTTAAGTATATTAAGTGAATAAAATCAAAACTTTTACTATACAATAAAAATGTGTACTTTAATATCACCGTGAAAATGCATACCAGATATCACCAGAATCATTTATAAGACTAATGAGTCTCATGGTATTTTAATTATATGATAAAGACTCAACGTCCTTCATCTATACTTATAATAAAGCTAAATGTGTGTGTGTTGGCACTCAACAGGCCAGACCATTTGACTTACAGCTACCAAATTTATCAATTGCATACCTTGGAGGCCGGGAACATGCACCTCAGAGAGATTTTTTTTTAATTTTTAATTAGAATTTTAATTAATTAAAAATTAAGAGAAATTTCAACGTTTTTCGCTATAATTTCCGAAAATATTACAGCACAAAACTGCTTTTTGCATCACTTCAAGTTCAAAAAATTATCTTTTTAATGATACAAATGCTTTAACCTATAAATTAAGTTTTGATTTTTAACGAATTTTTAAAGAAATATTTTAATTATATTTTTCAACAATAGATTTTGCACAAAAAAAAATTTTAATCTCCATCAATGGTAAAAAATTAGCTTTTATCAACATGTTGACCTCACATTAATAGAAACTCAGATTGAAAAATAAATCAACTATTATTGCAAATTAAATATATAAAAGTAATTTTCAGCACATGTCTGTATGAAGTGAAAAAAAAAAAAAATTGAAAGATTATATTTTTTTAAAGTAAAAGGAGGAAAACTTTTCAATGATCTTTTACAATGTCTAAATTATTAATTCAATAAAACAGTTTAATTTAAAGTAAACATGGTTTAATATATATATAGGATAATCACTTTAATCAGTTCCAATCAGCTAATCTGGGGCATACATCTGCTAATAAAATGATCTAAATGAACTAAATAATTATTTTTTATGTAACTTGACTCAATAAATGCTCCGCTGAATAACGAATTTTAAATTTTTACATAGATCCTCTACCCTTTGAATCATATTTAACAAAATATTCTTGAGACACCAATATTTTAAATAAAAATTGTTGAACTCCAATCAACTAAATCAATCACTAAAACTGACTAATTTATGAAATTTGTATATCACTCTTCTATAAAAACTGGCGAGTCTAGACCATTCCACCGACCGTCTCAAAGAAGATACGTCAATCTTCTGCCAAGGTTTCTCGACAGTGATTGGGCTATGATTATGAAAAAGTTGATTGTTCGAAAACCGATATATAAAAACTTCATAAATCAATCAGATTTGATCGCAGAAGTTAGAAACGGCTTTTTTTTTTTTTTTTTTCAAAGTTGCAGTGTCAAGAGTATTTCTCAGAATATGATTTCTTACGACAAAAGGACTGTGTAAAATTTAAACTTCATAAATTTTTCATAAGTACATTTATTGACTGAAATAAAATAAAATATTTTTATTTACATCATTTAAATATTTTGAAAATAAAACTAAAAATTGAATTTTATGATGAATTATAGAAATTTTTGTTGAATAATTCTTTCAAGATATTATATAAATTACGAAAATTATGCTGTACTGCACAGACAACTTCAAAACGAAAGACTCTACTTTCAATTTTCATATTTAAAAAAGAGACATGGTTGGTTTCAGTAAAAAATGTTTTTATTATTATTATTACTTATTACAATTTAACATTTCCACTCTAATTTAAAGTTGAAATTTAATGAGCACTGACAAAAAACCTTAACAGAAAGAGATAAGTAATACAATGAACAGAATTGTTTAAGGCCTACATAATAGTATGACTCACTTATATAACTATCAAAATCTGAAGCTTAAAAATATTTTTCCGAAAAATGAATCAAAGAAGAGACCAAATTACATAAAATATTTAATTGAAAATTTTAGAGAACATTAATACTGGCAAACCAGCTGGTCGCCAAAGGCGGCTAGTATGAAATAAATATTTTGCATATATAATAAGGTGCCTTGTAGGTTTCTCTCTCCCCCCCCTTTTTATACATAATGAATACACGATATTTGTTGTTTTAAGATTGAATTATTGCGTTATACATGAACCGTTCTGCTTTACCACATTCTCCTATCTCTCAATAAGCCTCATTATCTTCTCTTTCCAAAATTGTTGAAATTTTCTTGTAAAATATTCCTTTAGATGTCTTTTTATTTCGCTTACGAATTGGAGCCGTTTATGAAAGAGAAAAAATTTTCAATGGCAGGAACAAGTAATAATTAGATGACGCAAGATCTGGTGAGCCCCGCAGATGCGATAGAATGGGCCAATCAAACAGTAACAGCTTTTCTTTGATGGTCAATATAACATACAGTGTTTTGTGTCATCATGGTGAAAAACGACACCTACTCAATTCGCCATATCTAGCCATTTTTCTACTAGAACTGCTTTCAATTTATCAAACTAATTGTTGAAGGTCTTATCTTGATAAAGGAACTCGCAGCAGATTACATCTTTCCAATCTTATCAAATAGACAAAAGAACTTTCTTTTGGTGAAGTTCAGGCTTCGTGAAAATAGAAGCTTCTATTGTCCTTGTACCAAATGCATTTTCTATGCACATTTTGATAGAAAATTCAAGACTTATCTCCAGTGACAAGCCTCAGTAAGAAAGTATCTTTTCATGCCATAGGAGAAACAAATCGCATGTAGAGATATGGTTCATAAGGCTGGTCATGATCAATAGGTATGGAACCCACACTATGCATCGTTCGAACGTGATTACGTACTATAATTCTAGGAATATGAAGGGCATCCTCTATTATGCACTATATCGCAGATTTTCAGTAAGCTTGGATTGATAAAATCCGCATCCATCGTTGTTGGGCGGTTATTGCGGTCTGTCTTCCAAGTCAAAAGCAGCCAGCTCTAAATATCTTAAAACACATTCCGGATGTCCGTAATACCAATTCCATCTTATATAAAGAAGAAAGTTATGTCGAAGGTCATGACAGCATACAACGACCATGGCAAAACAACATCTACTAAAACGAAATGTGGATGAAAAATCAAACTCACTGCGAGAGACAGGCGGACATTAAGAAGGATTGTGATCACCAGAAGGAAGACCACGGCAGCAAAAGTGACTGCTGAGCTGAATGAACATCTACAGAGCCCCGTATCGACCCATACAGTTAGAAGGGAATTACAAAAACAAAATATCTAGAGCAGAGTTGCGACTGTAAAATCCCTTGTGACAAATGGAAATCGGAAATGACGAGTACAATGATGCAAGAACCATAAAACCTGTACTGAAGATCAATAGAAACATGTCTTGTTTACTGATGAATCCAGTTTCTTCCTTTTCCTCACCACGGGAATGGATTTACGAGCGGCGAACGCCCTCAGAAGTTTACAACCCAGACTGCCTCCTTACTACAGTGAAGCATGGGGTGGTTCCGTAATGGTATGGGATAAGTCCTCTTGTCACCTTACATGGACAGATTTTGTCACTCTTTTGGCTGACCAACTGCATTATTCTACAGTGCAGGCATTGTTTCCATTTGGAGATTGTATCTATCAAGATGATAATTCCCTATTCAATCATGGTTTCGGGAACATGAGAACTCAGTTATACACTTTCCTTGGCCTGACCAATCACCGGACTTGAACATCATAGAGTCCCTGTGGTCCATTTTGATAGAAAGAGTGAGATCCCATTATCCTTCTCCCTTCGGAACTTAGAACAGTTTTTACATGACGAATGGTACAGCATCCCACTTATCATACAGAAGTTGTATAGGTCAATTTCAAGAAGGATTCAATCGGCTTTAATTGCCAAAGATGCTTCCACATCATATCAGGTGCAAAACACTTCCTTTTGTATGGGTTTTCCATTATTTTGGACAACTCCTGTACTTCTTTAAGCTATCCATGATGAATGAAATAATTCTTTTCTTTTTTAAGAGGACAGTGGACTCTATTAGACATTTTTGGAAATTATTTAGTCAAGGTTATGAAATTTTTTATGCATATGTATTAAAATATAAATATGCCAAATATCTTTAAAAACATTTGACAAACAAAATATATTATTTAAAAAAATTTTTTAAAGATATATAATTTTTAAAAAATTTTAAAATATTCCATGCGACATAATTTTTAATTTTATCAATATTTTTTCTTATTACCCAATGTAAATTTGGAACAAAATTACATATGATTTTGTAATTCCATGCTAATTTCTTAGAAATATTTTTATGTACACTTACTGAATTTTCATAGGAATTTTATGTTTTTCTGAATTAAAATTGACTTTTAACAAGCTAAAAATGTATACCCCATTTTATTTTAATGTTTGACAAAAATCTTTATTATCAATTTCATTTAATTTCTTCAAAAATTAAGACATCTCGAACATTTCAAAGATATTTAAATCTAATTACAATATCATTTTAAGAAAAGTCATTAAGATGTACTTTTTTTCCATTTAACCCTTCAAATATTTTTTTTTTATTGAATACCTTTTATAACACTGTTTAAGTTGAATATAAACATATATTTTGATGATGAAACAATAAAAATAAAATTGCACGTTTTCGTCCATTTTTGCTTATTTCAAGGTCCACTGCCCCCTTAAAGAGACTGTGTCACTAATGAAATGTTCTTTAAAATTCAGGGACGACTGCAGCCAATGCCATAGACGACTAATACATAAGCCTGTTTGTTTATATAAACACAACCAATTAAATTCAGAGCAGAAAAAAAATCATGGAGTACCCTTATATAACTTGAAGAAACATGACTTCTTATTACTTTTGTTTCTTTATATTTATTAGTACTTCTTAACATTAAAAAAAAAAAAAAATCCATAACCACCTTTGAGTCACAAAAATTTTGCTATGCAAGTCCAAAATTGTAATAGAAGTACTAAAAAATATAAATAAAATTATAAAGCAATTCAAACAAAAAAATTTACACATTTTAATTAAATCTTTTATATTTTATAAGTAATTTTTTTTTCTTGCAAACATTGAAGAATTTGGAAAAGACCTTACATGAGTCTCTATAGGATTTGCAACCTAATATTTTGTATCAGGTATACTAGACAAGAAAACCCAATCAATCCGATGTGGATATGTGGATAGATTTATTAGGTGTGCAAAAGGAGCAGGTAACAAAACTAATACAGATTAAGAATATCAGATACACAGTGCCAATAATTGGATTTGATTGATAATCCCTTCAATTTCATTCGTTTTCAATCACTTGATACTGTATCAATCTGATACAAAGTAGCATATTGATATTATGAGTATTTATGATTTTTTTAACTATGTATATATTTTATCACTAACCATAATTGTCCCCATACCATTGAAGAATCTTTGCTTTCGCCTCTGCTAATTATATCAGCAAAGCCTTCCCTTTCTTCTTGTCAATCATTGTCAAAACTTAAAATAATGCCCCCCACCTAAGTTAGCAAGTGAAATATCTTTTTCAAAGAAGTGAAATCTCAATTTTGAATTATAATCATATCAGTACCAGTTATCTATCATCTAGGGTTGGATGATAGTGTATTAACATGAAACAAGGTAAAACTGATAATTGTATGATACAATACTGATGTTGATACTAATACTTGTATCAACATGAAATGAAGTATCATATCATTACATTATTACCCAATTCCAGTCTGCCATTTTGCCTAGGCAATACTACATGCAGATGTTATGTTTTCTAACTGCTTATATACATTATTTCTTAATGTTACTTGAAATAAAGATATTTTTCACGCATTTATTTATCTTTACTTGCAACATTACTTAAGTATACAAAATAGATGATATTTTCAATGAGCAAAAAAAAAAAAAAATGTATTTTGCTTTACACCCTTTTTTTTTATTAAAAATGAATAAATAATTGAGCAAAATTATTATTAATAATAAATTAACTAAAAGCAAACAACATGACTGTCAATAAATGTTTTTAAATGTAGTTAAAAAAAATATTTATATTTTTGAAACTAAAAATATAAATATTACTATTGGTAACGAGTAACTGAGTAGAAGTAAGTCTTTAAAATTACTTTATTTTAATAGATAATGTTTCAATGACATATTGACAGTAAATGAGTTGGTGAACAGGTGTATCTAGTAAAATTAAATATGTTAAAATTATATCAGTTGAGTATTAATATCAACATATACCTGATGCAATGTATTCAGATATCAAACCAATTTTACTCTGCAACTCAAATATTTTCTACATTTAGAAGCCCTGATTTCTATTCTAAAAACTCTACAACGCTTCCAATATTTCCATTTTTTAAAAATAATTTTAACAATACTAATTTAATAGAAATATCAAATAAAATACATATGAAATTTAAAACACCCTCAGTAAAATTTCAGTTTCAGATTTACCTAAACTGTTAGATGAGACACTGTCACGATCACTGCCAGAATCCTTATCAAGACTATTTACTCCATTTATGATATTCATTAAATATATGGCAGTCCATGCAAAGGGCATTCTGTATTTTCCAAGCCTCTCACAAGTTAAAACTGCATTGCTTTTAAGTTTATCTCGATTCTGAAAAAAATTATATTTAAAAACAAATGAACATTTTATTATTTGCACAAGCACAATAAACTTTAGAGAAGATCAGAAATAATTTAATAGCATTCATCAAAACCATATTACTTTTCTTTTCATAAATATGCTTAAGAATTAAAGATAAATAAATAGTAACAAACAAATCAAATTCATTCATTTTATTTTTAAAGAAATGTAAAATCTAATCAAGACTTATAAAAATTTTCTACTTAAAATTTTTATCAAATATTTTTACTGTAGAGCAATGTATCAATTTTTAATTAAAAAATATCATATGCAATACAAAGAAATATTCTGAAAGATAATTTAAACATATTTATACCAAAATAATGAAAGAGATACATTACCTTGTCATCTTTAACATATGGTTCAATACATTCATTAATGTCACCTTGTAATACTTTTTCTAACTGTTAAAAAAAAAAGAATTAAACAAAAAAATTATTGCATAAATATAAATAATTTCATAATCATTTTGCAATAATATGTCCTGAAAAACTAAAATCTCTAATGCTTACATTTCTTTCATTTAAATTAAATTGTCCTAAACAGAGCATTAAAGAGAAATATCATTTACTATTATGCAACTTTTTTTAAAGGTTATTAAATATATTATACATCACAATATTTCTTTCATGTAATTATATTATATGATCACTATTATTACACCTAATTTAATCTTACCTTATTTAGGTGCATTATTTTAATTTAAATGCTTATCAGCTATTAATGCATAAGAATCTCTGAAGATACACATATTCAACCTTATTGTATGCTAATAGTAACACAAATCAAAATTTCTAACACATAGTTAATACAATAATGCAAATATTTGTTAAAAAACAAATAAATTAAGAAAATAAAAATTATTATGTAATAATGTCTGTAATTATGTATTTATGTAATCTATCTATAATGTAAATCATAGATGATAAATCTTTAAAAATTAATATAGAAAGAATGAGAAACTAGAACAAGAATGTACAATTCTTGTTTTTCTAAAAATTAATGGATTTGGCACATAAAACTAATGTTCAGAAATAACATTTTTAAACAAAAAAATTTCATCTTTTTAATTAATAATTTATACAAATGTAAGCATTTTTCAAAAAGAATTAATATATTTTTGGTGAAAAAATTAGATTCTTTCAAAGAATGCAATCTTATTGAATAAATAACTTTATAATGCTTAATTGCATATTTTGATACTTGCATATTAACCATATGCTGTGATTAATTATTGGTATGTGGTTACCAATAATTAATCACAGCATATGTATACCAATATTTTTAATACCAATATTGCTATTAAAAAAGTAATTGGTACTTGGTACCAATTACTAACTTGGTTACCAATAACTAACTTGGTAACAATTATTACTTGGTACCAAGTAAATTGGTACAAAGTACCAATATTTTTTAATTAAAATTTTGTTTTCAAATGGATCAATAAATATAACTTTTATGGCTAGATTTTACCTTTTCTTTTTAATTCTATATACTAGTGAAAAAAAATTAGCTATGAATGAAGATTAAGAAATGTGTGTAAATTATTTAGTTAAAATATAAATTTATTTATGAATCCTTTATCAAAATAAATTAACAATGAATATTAACATTTTTTTACTTTAAAAAAGCATTTTTTATATAAAAAATAAAATTTCTTCACATACAATATGAAAGTAAAATATATTGCATTAAATGTATTTTAAATAAGACTTACTTTAATTACAAGGAATAAATCAGGAGATGGATTAGTAATTTGAAAAATACAAGATCTGCTTAATGTTGACACATCCTGGTAACAGATATGACTAGATAGCATTCTTTTCAAAGGTTCTGAATTCATATCAAAATAAAAATTTTCCGAAACCTGAAAAAATGTAAACAAATAAAATATTTTCTACAAATAGTATGTGGATATTAAAAGACAAAATAGAAGTAGCTTTAAAAATATTTAATGTAAGTTATACTAGCGTATTATTTTCTGAACATTAAAAAATAATGTGAATTTCTTCAAAATACCGCATTAATTTATAAGATAATAAAGCCCATTAAAAAAGTATCTGCACTCATTGCTCATGAACTATCTATTGCATATTAAAAATGTCTGTCATCATAAATTTTTTTAATGATAGTAAGATTGATCAATAAGAAAACCTCGTCCATTATATTCAATTGTTGAAGAGTAAAAACCAAAGTAGTACATCTTTAAATACTTTATATAAAAAATTTTTTTATAAAAGTTAAAACTAAAAAAATTATGAAAAGAAACACATAAAAATTCTTATGGCAATTGATAATGTAAGAATAAAAACACAACCGAACAAAATTCAGCCATTTCTGCTTAGAAGATTCCAAAATTATAAAAAAATGTTCAGTTTAGGCATTTTTTTTTTTTTCTTTTCTTTTCTGGATCTGTTGAGGATAGATTTTGAATATCACATGAATAATACAGAAAGAAAATATCATTAACTTGGGATTGAAAATAAAGTATACTTTAATAGTTATTTAAAAATAAAAGTTTATAAGAATAATTTTTTCTGAAACAGCTTTAATAAAAAATACAGAGAGGAAATGCAAATTAAACATAACAAGCAAATTTCATTTAAGTAGCATTCAAAGTGAATTATTTCACAATTAATTAATGTAGCATTATTGTGAAATCCTTGATTTATGACAGAAAATAATAAAAATTTGATTTTGAAAAATTGTTTTATCAAAGCAAAATGAAAATAAATTTTATTGTAAAAATATGAGCATCTCAAAATTTATATATGTAAAAAAATAATAAAATATCTATGAATGTATTTAATAGTCTCTTTAAAATCTAATAACATGTCAACTCTAAAATTATGAATTCACTATAACAAGACTAGCATATTATAATTCAGTTAGCTACCTTTGGCACCCACCTGTTTGCTCACCATCTATATATTTAAAATAATTGACAAAATCCAAAAAACAAATTCCCTAGCCACAACCACTGTACTAATTTTGTCAATTTTTATTTACCATGATGCTTAAAGGCACATGTCATCAATGATCCACCCCCATTCATTTTTTAAGAAATTTCAAAAATGCAATTTTATTTTACATTCTAAGTGAGAAAAAATTTCATGGTTTCCCCTGTTACAACTTTTTAAAAACTACTAATATAATATTATCGAATATATACCTTGTATTGCATATGAAAGCACATGACTTCTAGATATATCATCAAAGACCATCTGCCCTTCCCATTTCCCGTTTTGAGAGATATTGAAAAATAAAAAGACAAAAGCTCAACAACTGGATTAATCTTGGCAAATTTTGTCACTCATTAATTTCACGACTTTTTGAGTATAAGTAATCAACCAGAATGTCCCACCATTATTAGAGCATTTTTTGGGACAATTTTGTTTCTATTGAATTGTGCTAGTGTTCAGGTAGTCAGTGCTGCGACAATGGCTAGAATGCATACAGGAATTAAAGCAAAGATATGTGAACTTAATCCTAAAACACTGTTTTTTCTGTATACAAACCATAATCTGTGTGGAATATTTTCTTTTAAAACAATTCTTTTATGTGCTATTTTTTTCAGGGACCATAGAAAGTTAGTCCATATTCTTCTCAACTCCTATGCACAGATGGATGATCCTTCTGACATTCAGAAATAATGTGGAATGCTCCTTGCAAAATTGTTAAGCATTTTGAGAAGATTGTCGATGCCAATAAGGAACTGTGCGATATTTCGGGAACATCGAATCTACAGGAATTACAGCTCACATTCTGTTACTTAAAAAGAATCATTTCTCATTTTTATGCTTTTTGTGTTTATGAAATAATGTCTTAGAAGAAGTCAAATGCATTCAAAAAATATTAGCAGATTATTGGAACAAGCATCATGAAGTCTGTTGCTAAGATTAATCTTTGATGATGAAAATCTTTTTAAATGACGAAAGTAATGACTCTGTTGAGGAATCATTGTAATTTCCAAAAAAAACAATGTGAAAAGATAGGCATTCCAGCAGTAAAAAAAGAATGCCAAGTAGAAGAAACTTTTGCCAAGAAAAAAGGCTGCAGATGAATTGCCAAGAGTGTATTGAAAGGTTTCAACGAGTGAAAAGATATGGAATGTATATCAGATCAGTTTGTAATCTTAGAGGCAAACAATTTCATCAAAGCCCCAGAAATTGAACTTTCCAATTCCTTGTGCTTTAATTTGGTTGAAAAGTATAATGATTCTTCTGTAGATGGTATCTGTATAGAAATTGGCATGTTTAAGAAGATTTTAAAAACCCAACAGAGTCCCAAAAGAACAGTCTCTTGGTTGAACTTTCTTAAGATTCTAAGAGTTTGTGATTGAATATAAACTTTTTGATTCTATCTGTTTGATTCTTTGGAATCTCACTTTAGCATAAAGATTTATCTTTATGTTTTTCTGTTGCATCATATGAGAGCAGTTTTTTAAAGCTTAAACTAAGTAAGAATTATCTCAGATCCACTATGAACGGAATACATTTGCCTAGCTTAGTCATGTTGTCAATAGAAAATAGTGTAGATAAAAGTATCAATTTTGATTATGAAATTTCAAAATTTGGAAGAAAGAAGAGATTATAAATATGATGTTAAGGTGCAGTTCATTGGATTAGAGCCTAGGAAACAGAGTTTTCATTAAATTGCATTATAGTAATAATAAAGTTATTCACTAGGTATTATCACTAGGTAAAAAATTCCTCACATGGTACTTTAAAGTATCTTATTAATAAAAAAATATATAAAAAAAGGTTTTTTATTTGTCTGTTTCTTCATCCATCAAAAATTATTTCATAATAATTAACAATTCATGCTCTTTACTTAACCAAATTAATTTTTAAAAAAAAGCTTCTTCGATGAATTTTATTTTATATTTTAGTGGACATGAAGGTAAAAAGTTAAATCCACACCAGCAGCCATCAGATCTTGCTATCCCATAGATTAGAGCATTCTGATTATTTACCTATACTTCAAAATTGTAAAATTGTTAAAATGATGAAAAAAATCCTGAAATAAAGCTAATTGCTAAGGATGAGGCTCTTGTCAAATATTTATTTTGCAAAATCTCTTAGTATAGAGAGGAAGGGGTCAGTGATCAACAATGTCATATTCTTGGTAACCATTAGTTTTCACAGGAAAGAAAAATATTTGAAATTGGTTCATTGGTTATATTCCATATACATAATATACAACAAAGTAGTGCTTTTTTTTTTTTTTTTTTTTTTCAATTTTTTTTTGAAAATGGAAGGTGGTGGATGGCAAGCAACTCTTGATAGAATAATTAATGGTCATAAGCTTTGAATCAAATAAATATTGAGAAAACGAGAATTTTCAAGCTGAACTAAATCAGACATAGTTCACTGTTTTCTTTATAATTTTAAATATAAAGATCATATTTTTAAAAAATCTTTTTTGATAAATAATAATGAAAATAAAAATACAGAATTTTGAATTCATTACTAAAATTTTGTAATTTTAAATTAAAATTTACTAATTACTAAAATTTTGACTAAATTTTAAACGAGTAGAATAAATGGGATTATCATTGAAAAAAATTGAAGGCACAATGAAAACAAATATGAAGATGACATACGAAGTAAATGCTATAGGCATGCATTTCAAGAGGATATCTTAAAATGCAATTGATTGATACATTTTGCATGTTTATAACCTTTGTATAAATAGATTTCAATTCATACAAACATATTTTTTAATTAAAAAATACATTATAAAATCTGTTAATAAATATGTAAAAACAAGTTTAATTTGAACTGTTATTTCAAGATGCAGAGCAAATCCATCATTAGAAACTAGACAGAAAATTAACTTGGCAACAGAATTTAAAATTTAATACCTTTCTTTTTTCCTTAGCATCATACAAAGCCATAATCCCAAAGATAGGTTCAATCTCCAGATCTAACCTGTAAATCAAGAATAGGTTCTCTTAAAAATAAAATAACTGTAAGATATTTAAAAATGATAGAAGAGGAGCAGAAAATATAACATTCAGAGAGGGCAAATTTAAATTTAATTTATTTGAAGATCAATTATTAAAATGGAACAAAATCCACTATTTTTTAAATGTCTAGCTTATGCTCAAAATAACTGCAAACAGACAGATTTTAAATAAAACTGAACTATTTTAATAACCAATTTTCAATATCATAAGGAATAAATCTTTAACAATATTGAATTTATATTGATTATCTTTATTTTCTATCCTCTACAATTTGTGACTTTAAATATATATATATATATACATATATATATTAATTTACTCTCTATATAAAAATAAACTATTCTACTAAATTGAAAATGGTAATAGTATTGCTAGAATTGCATGGTACTTTAAATTCAAAAATGCATTTTTATTACAATTCACCTTGCATTCTAAAAAGATTACTGAAATTGATGGATTCTCCCATAACCTTGACAAAACATTGGACTCAATAAAATTTCTGCCTTTTAATACCAGAATGAGACATGTCATATAGATAAAAATGACTTGCTTAAATATGCAAAAAAGCATTCTACAATGATGTCACTTTAAAAAAAATGTTTAAAAATCCTAAACTACATTTTCCAGGAGCGGTTTGTGCCAATGATATTCATTAATTTTATAATTCTTATATCTCTTGGGCTAACAACAAATTTATTAAAGGAAAATGCCATCTTAAAATTAAAAACACATGTTAGCAAAGCAGATGGCTACGATAGATTAAATTAGTTTGAAGATTTTTTTTAATTCATATTTTTCTACCATTTTTTCCCACAAATATATAAAATAAGGATAACAGTAAATACAAATACAGCAACTCCAAAAAAAAAAAAAAATTAGTGAAAAGTTGCTTATTATGACGATAGAATAACTTAGAATGTCTTTTTGCCTTTAATCATAAAGAAGTTATTAAAATTTCATCTTACACACATTATTTCCTTCCCTTTTGATAAATAAGACATTTACAAACACAGACAAGAATTTTCACCATTCTGAAACATATAAATCACTCATTCAAGTTCAATAAAATTACCCTATTTAAAATTAGCTATTGTATACATAAGAAATCTGGGCAAGGCATTTCATATACATATTTATATAACTTTTAAACAAGGGGAAGTATTGACTTTCAGGAACCATGATAAAAAATATCAAATTTTTTAGTCATATCATTTTTATACGAAATTTACCTAAAATCGTATTTATATAATAATACTAATTTATTTTTTATGCTACTTTTTACTCTTTTCAGTCTCTTCATTCTTTTTTTACACATCATCATTATAGCTGATATATGAAGAATAATAATGAAAAAAAAAAACCTTTTCTATAATGTAAGTATTTTTTCCCCTTATATATGAGTAGCATAACTCATAGCTAAATAAATGCAACAATTAAGAAATTGCATACATGCACAATAAAAATGTTTTTTATATGTGGTTGGCAATATATATGATAAAAAAAATTTGCAAATACGCCCTTTTTGTATAATTTTATTGTTTAGGAAAGGAAACTGAGAATGCCTGTAGATAATATTCCAACTCCTAATATGATTCAAAATTTGAAGAAAAAAAAATCTAAAATTCATATTGAAGAACTGAATACTAATTTCATTAAGTTAAGGACATACCAATTTCATGAATGAATATTTTGATTCAGGAAAGTCTAAAATGTCAAGAATATAATTAAGAGAGGATTTTAAAATTTTTAAAACTTACTTTAAAGCAAGGCATTTTACAATCAAGCGATGGCCAATGTGCTCTTTTGGAACTAGCCCAGGTAACCTTCTCTCAATAAACTCTTCCTGCAATATTTGAATCAATTTTATGTAACAAGTAGAAAACGGCTTTAAAAAAATATTCATAAGCAAATTTTATGATTAAATAAATAATTTTCATATTTATATAGACAATAAAGCAATGAAAAAAAAACATGCTGTAATTTATTTTATTTATATATTTTTTTTTAATTTTGATTTATATTTTATTTTATTAAAGGATCAAAAAGGTTATCATTCAGTATATATGCCATTTCTAAAAGTACTTTAGAAAAGATATTTTTATTGAAAATGTCAACTTATTGGAAATGTTGTCCTTATCAATTATATCTTCCTATATATTTTTGCTATAAAGTTATTTATTCTTATATATTGTATATTAATATAAATTAATACATTATTAATAAATATGTTAAATACATTAATTGCATAACCTTTATATGAAGGTATACAAATCCTTGGAATAGTTAATTTTACAACCATTAAAAATATGGTAATAATACAGAAGAAATAATGTACTTATGCTAATTTATATAGAGACATAAAAGTGAAGAACAACAAAGAAACAAAACTAAAAAAGAGATTTTATATCAGAAATTACATTCATTAAAGTTAAAATAATTTTAAAAATATATGTATAACTTAAAATATCTAATCAAAATAATAAACAGTCTAAACAAAACCAAATTACAATATTTACTTCTATATAGAAACAAATTTAATAATTAGATTAATAAGAAGTATCATATTTACTGTTTCGTTGCTCATAATTAAAAATTATATGGGTTTTATATACTTACAAAAAGTTATAATCAACTAGAAAATAATCTTTAATGCTATATATATATTGCACATACTGAAATCAACAGTACCAAATAACAACTTATTTTGACATAACTAATTAATTCCACATTTTGAAAACATACAATGCAATTTTTACAATAATCCTCATAAATTTATAGTCTACACCTAAATATGCATTTCATATATAAACCATTAAACTTTCATATCAAGAGGATAGTTATATTAAATTACCATACACTTTTAATTAAGATGCAATCTACTAATAGACAATGGCAGTTCAAATTTCTCATTATGAACAGATTTACATTCAGGTCATCAATATATCATCAAAAAGAATATTTATAAGAATTTCAATACAATATAAAAGTTATACTATTTGCAAGAGAGCAATTAGAAATATCTCATAATAAAATAGAAGTCTTAATTTGAAAATTCACAAATCTATATAAGTGTATCATAAGTTAGAATACTGCATATTACCATGCAAACATTTCTCAGGTAGATTTGTTTTGGGATGAGTGTTGTCAAGTATATCTCTTATGAGATTGCTTTTGCTTACTGGCATAGTCTCAGCTTATATTGAGGACTATGAGATCTAATTTATCATGTATGCTATATTAATGCATGTTAAATCTTTTATTGCGTATCAAAAATTTTCATGTAGGTGCAGTGCATTGAAATAATGGGAAAATCAGCTGAAATTAAAAGTGATATGGTTTAGAAATATGATAGACATTAACTTAAATGCTGTCGTCATCATAGGACCAAAATTCAAAATTAGAAGATCCAAATTGCAATAGCTGTTGCATGAATTCAATATTGGATGCTAATCAAACAAATGAAATTAGATTTCTTATCTAATATCTAAAATATACTTAAAGTATCTTATAGTAAAAACAAATTTGCTTTCAAATAGAAATAAATTTTAGGCATTTAAAAATTGTTCAAACAGCATAATGCATCATATTTATATTATTAAATAATTGTGCAGATTATTCTTCTTCTATTCCTGGAGTGCCTAAATCTGCTACAATCAGCTACCAAAGAATACAAGGATTTAAAAACATAAAATATTACAAACCTCATCCATTTGTGGATAAAGAGTAAACAGAGATTCTGATCGATTTTCCTGTCTCTTAACTTCATTGATGTAATCCAGTGCTTCAGATGGCGTGTGATCTAACAAAGATGGTATAAGAGGATCTGCCTGAGAATTACGCAAATCAAATACACTGCTAGCCCAGCTACCTCGAGGGGTATCGGCCAATTGAAATGATTGTCGATTTGATGAAGGTGCAGACGAATCCTATAAGATCATGATTTAATATCATTTTATTATCTTTATTAGTAATTACATTTTATCATACCTTTCAGACTCACAAAAAGTAGAAATATGTAACCATAATTCTTTTAAGATACATGAACATATATTTAAAAAAATAGTAATTGACTTGATAAAAATATTGTACAGTGATAATTTCAGAAGATGTAGAAAGGGTCTTTTAAAATGAGATCAGATTGCATAATCTTATACATTTTACAGGAGATACTCCTATATTTTCATAAAATGAAATGACATGGCATCACTGAAACAAATTTGTGTTGGATCATCAGGCTTAAAACAATAAAATAATTTCCTAAACAATTTTAACAGTGCATTTTCATTATATCAATGCAGAGAGAAAAGGTAGATTTTTTTTTTTTTTTACAGTAATAGATCTTCTTAATGTACCCTATAAAGATAATGTTTAACAATCAGTGATATAAGAAATCAACACAAGGAAAAAAGCTCAACTGTATATTATTATAACTAGTAGTATCTATTATAATATGATATTATAGTAATAAAAAGAAATTATATATTTGAACAATATTTGAGTTCAAATATATGAAATTATCAATATTCAATTGATAACTATTAATATTTAGTGTAATAAAACCTAAAGTACCTTAAGTCTGTACCTAAAGTTAATTGTTTAATTTTAGTGAACTCTTACCTCCCCGCTTCCCTACCCCTGAGTCTTAGAAACCCTTACTATGTCATTCAATGATGTTGTAATTACTCACAATTTCTTACATAATGTTATCATAATTGCTAACTGATTAAATTTTTTTTTCTATTTATTTCTTGGAAATGAAATAATAAATTAGAAACAAAATAAATTATATTTAAATGTAGTAAATAATTATGAAATTTAAATGTAGTAATTATATTTTTGTAGTTGCCATATAAAATCACAAAAGTAATTTTTGAGATATTTTATCATTCATGTAATATAATAAAAGTAGCATATCTAAAAAGTAATTATCTTTATAATAGTTATTTCCTGATATGCAATCGTAAGCCAAGGTATCTATTATATTAAAATGAATAAGTTGTACAATGTAAATTACCATCATTTTATTTGTTTAAAACATTAATCTTCATTATCAGCTCTAAAGTATCAGTACCTAACCAAATGATGGTCCTCTTAAATTATAGCTACAAATATTAATTTAAATCGCAAAGTAATTTTAACTTTATAGAAATTTTCACAATAGAGTTTCCCATCAAGATTTTTCAAGTTCAGCTAGAAAAAAAAAAATTGATCTACGCAAATTTTTATACACTGAAATTATTTTCCATTTGATCATTATCTTTTCTAAAATTATGGTACATTTTAATTTATGTAAGAAAAATCATAAAAATAAGGTTAATTTATTTATTAATTTTCTATAACTCATTAATGTCTATAGGTTGCCATATTATCTGAAAATTTGCTTCGAGCAAATACATAACAAGGGTAACTTACATTTATGGCACAGTACAATTTCTTTCCTTAACTTAAAGCCATCTTAACCTAGCTTTCCACGACTTAGTTTTCAGGTAACTGTTGATAACACCTGAAGCATAGTATTATTTCAATTCTTTATGATATCTCTATTTAAAAAAGATATAAATGCACTGATGCCATCCTCCCAAAAATTAGCACTTGACACAACTATATCTCACTTGTCCCACATGTGTTGCCATATTGCTGGCATTATATAACATGCAAAATGAAAAAAAAAAAAAAAATCATTCCAAATGCACTATAGGCCATATTACTTGACTTATATTTACCAAATTTTGTACGCAGTTACTTTTCAAGTTAATAGTAGGGGCTCAGTAAGAAAGATTTTTTTCCTCCAAAGTTTCAATTATATCCTTAAATAAAAATTAATTGAAATTTTAATGTTTTCTACATTAATGTTGATGTATGTTTTTGCACAAATACAATTTTTACACCACCTTAAAATAAAAAATGTCTTTTAGTTATAATTTCATTTTTATACATAATAAATTTGTGAAAATATTTCAAGGATATTTACCAGTAACACTTTCAGCTATTTTAATTACTAGATTTACATATGCTGTGATGATATTAAATACAATATTGCTGCTATATAGTTAAGAGCAAATTTTTAAAGAATCTAAATATAGAAAAATCAAGCCTAAAATAGTATCATGTTATGGTGTTTTAGACTAGAGCTTGAAACTCTTTCAAATTTATTTAAAGTGGATTTACGAAAGCAAAAACCTGTAAAAGTTCTAAGAATAAATAAAGTGCCTTACCCTGATTAAGGAATAAAATGCAGGAATAAAAACAATATTTTTATACTGCATCAACAATATGTCTGTAAATGTTTTAAGCTAAGAAAATAATATTCATCATTAAAAACAACAAAGCTAAAACATACACTGCATACTGAAACATCTTCACTTTCTGCAAGTGGTGGCTGTTCACTTATTTGCTTTAAACGAGCTTCATCCTCTTTATATTCCGAGACAGGAGGAATTATATCAATTTCATACTCTTGTTTAGGTATAGTCTTAGTAACATTCGGCCTTTCAATATTTCTTTCATAGGAAAAATAGCTTGAGCTATATTGTTGATACCTAAAAATATAAACATTAATGCATAATTAATGGCATAGACTAATGTAGCTGAGAAAAAAATAAATATCTTTAAATAAAAAATAATTTAAATACCTTCTATTTACAACAACCCAATCAGAAGTGTAACATTGAATGCAATCCTTAATTTGTTGATTAAGTTCAACACTGAAATGAAAAATAGATTTGAAAAATATGCAACAGGAATCATCTGTTTAGAAATAAATTAATACCAGTAAATAATCTACAATATTATGATTTAAGTTTAAGATAAGTAAATAAAATATTCTAGAAAGTAATACTTCAACCTTACAAAAGAAAACTCATATTATCCATATAAAACTCATTTTTAGGTATTGCTTTTCTAAGAATTAAATAAGTACATTCACTCAATAACTTTAATTACTTATATAGGATATTAATATAAATATTAAAATAATTTTAGTAAGTATTCAGTAAATTGGTAATGATAATAATAGTTCTTTACCTTATTTTAATACCAGGTTTCTTTATATTTTAGGTTACCAAAAATTAAAGTATAATTAAAACTAAATTAGAAGCAGAATTACAGTATAATTAAAACAGAATTACAGAGCACAATCATCTTTTTATTTTTTTTCCACTCTCTCTCTTTTTTTGTGTGTGTGTGTGTTTAATATTTTTAACACAAAAGCTACTTTTGCATGAAATATCTTAATATACATAATGTTTTTATTGTCTGAAAGATTTGTAATTAAAATTAAATATCAACCAAACCAAACAATTCTTGCTGATTTTCTCCATAAGTTGTGAATATTTATTATATTAAAACTAAAAATTTTGTTTACAAATGTAGAATTATAAGAAAAGTCTTAAAGAACATTTTGATATATTTAATTAAACATTTAATTCTTCATTAACACAAAAAATTTCATAAGGAAAATAAGTAAAATATTTAATATATAAAAGATTTCATAAATGAAATAAACCTTTTCAACAACTGTACCTGATACAAATTATTAATCATCTTTTAATGTTTTATTTCAGAATTTTTTTAATACATTTTGGCAAAAACTTTTCCTATGAATTCTTATTCTTCTAAACAAAAAAGATTCCATTTTTCTTACAAAGGCTTTACTTTGCTTACCTGTCTTTGAAATGGAATAATGAACTAATATTTTCTTTCAGTCCTCACTAAATCATTACTTTAAAACCAATAAAAATATTATCAAAAAATATGCATTAAAATAAATGGGAATTTTTTTAAAAAAATGCTTAAATTGTTCAAAATTTGAGTATTGATTATCAAAAGTATATTCATAAATTTCTTTATTTCAAATCTGCCTCCATTTAAATTTGAGAAAAAAAAATAATAAAATTGAAGGAAAATTAGCACAAAATTAAATTAATATAGTTTGAATTTTCAAATTTTAAAATGGCACACAAATATTTTTTGGGGGATAATTTGTGCTGAAGTTACATTAAAATTGAGAAAAGATAAACTTTTGATAAATTTCGAATTAATTAAATATCTAATCAATTTTTCCACTTTGAAAAGTTTATCATATTCTTCCTTCATCTTAAATCATATTCTTCCTGCATAAGATGTGGTTGAATTCAACCCAGCTATTTAAGAAGACATATATGCAACATACATACTTAGCTACAATGACTTTTATTTAAAGTATAATTATCTGAAAAGACATTTAATTTTTATTGATCATGTTATCAATTAATGGAATTTAATACTTTTGTATAAAGTTGATTTCTCAATATTCAGCAAAAGATAAACTAGTAAAAAGCACTTAATCAAAGCATCTATACATTTTACAACAAAAGAAAAAACAGTATTTTAATTTTAAAAAACCTTACACTTCATCATCAGGAATAATATGCTCCAAAGTTCTACATTTGTGTGGTAAAATACCAATCTCTAAATCATCTTCCGGGAAATCTAGCATGTGTCGAAAAGAATCACATTCTACTTGATCTCTGTGCTGGTCAAGAAATTCTTCAAAGTCAAGTGGATCAACAACATCAGTTGCTGGGTTCTAAAAGAAAAGAAAAAAGAAAGACTAATTTATTTTCAGATAAAATATTAGCAAACTGACAATGGAAAGCCCTAAATAAACAGATTAATAAGATCTGATATAATTCATTAATTTTTAATATAACTTTATAGCAAAACATTCTTTTTTTTAATTTTAGAAAACAACAATTTAAAAATATAAAAATAACCTTCTTTTATTAAAGTATCTATACTTAATAATGCTACATTCATCTTATTATTGCAAATATGCACTCCAAAAAATTTCTTATCTTTCTTTCCCAATAGCAAGAATTCCAGTTACCTATACAGTTGTTTCAAAGATACCTAAGATTTCCTTTTCAGAGTCAACAAAATTTCTATCAGAATCTCGTAATAAAAATACTAAAGATAAAAGATTCCATCACTTTTGCTCTTGCATCACCTTGTAAGCAGATGCCTTTTTATCATTGCTTCTTCCTTGCACAAATTATACCTCCCAGGATGAAATAAATCAAAATTAAAATTTCAAAAGTTTCTTCTTTATGGCCATGCATCTGCGAAATATATTTACATATAAACATATATATGCTTTTGATCCATTTATCATCCAAATAATTATATTTAATCTTCTATTATTCTACATGAAACAAGTTTTTTAAAAAATGTACATAAAAATCAACTTTAAAAATTAACTTCCCCAATTTTGCAAATAAAATTACTGATAACTAAATTTTTTTTAATTTCTTTTCTTTTTTTACCATTATAGTTTTACATAATTCTTTTTTATGTGAATACTACACTTTTGAATGGAAAGCCTGGCAATTAATTAATAGCATATTAGTAAATAATAAACAATTCAATTATTTTATAACAAAAAAAACTGAAAATCCAAGAGATAATCAACATGTAAAAGAAATAAAAATAGTCTTTAAGAGAACAGTTACTTCACAAAGAATTAAAGACAGACACAAACTTGATTTCTCATATTAGTAATCAATTTGCAATTATTATTCAGTCTAAAAAATATACATATATACAGAAAAAAACACACTACATGAAAATGTATATTAAAAATAACGTACATTTATAATAATTCACATCTGCCACAAAGGTATATATGCAAAGGTACATATGCATATCATATCAATTAGGAAAAATTAATAAGAAAAAGCTTACTTTTCCTGTAATTATGTGCTTTGGCTGAACATCATCTTTGCTCGATACAGATGAGCTTGAAATTTGCTGGCGAATATCTGCATTGTTTTGCCTAAAATAAATTAAGAGATTTAATGAAATAAATAATCAACAATCTCCACAAGTAACATTTAAAATTAATTCAAGATTTTAATTTTAAAAAATTAATTTAATCTAACCACTAATCTCTTATGTTTCAATCTTGTTGAATATTTAAATAAAATAAAAATCCATCAACATTTACATTCACCTAAAAATAAGAAGAAAAAAAAGATTTATTTTTAAAAAATGGATTTATCCCAAGGCTAAACTGAATCTTCAAATGAATGAAGGTATTAGACAGGAAATCTGTGTAAATATTCATAATAAAAAATTAGCAATATTAGAATGACAATTAATCTCAACTTTTAAATTCAGCGAAAGAAATGACTTAAATTAAAAATACTAAAATAGTTGGAAAAAAAAACATCAAAAAGTTTTTTGTCACTTTTGGATTAAACACCTTCTACTCAAAGTAACTATAATTACCAAATGCACACTGCAAGACAAGAAATACTCAGAAATTAACAGCAATCTAGAGGGGGGGGAATAACAGCAAATAAATTTAATTAAATGCAAATACTAGCTGTAAAATATTTCCATTCAAATATAGAAAATATTTTATAAAATGTATGATCATATGGATGCTTATATTCAATTTACAACATATTAGGAAAGGATAGATTTACCTGTTCATTGTTATACATTAGATAAACATGAATTAACAATATTATTTATTTATTACCGAAACTGACACACGTTTCTCAAAGAACAAGAAATTACTATCATGACATTACAATAAAACACTCAGTTTTAGAAATATTCATACCACTTGAATATATTGTTTAAAAGTACATAGAAAAAACTTCAATCTGTTTTAATATTTATTACACTCTAATGAAAAATAAAAATAATAAAGATAGCCACAAAAGTCTGCTTTAAAGATCAATTTCATGAATAATTAATTAGGATGAATTAATGTATTAGCTTTACAATGTTAAAAGTATTAACTACAGCCTACATATTTTTGAAAAAAAAATTATTAAATACAGAGCCCTAAGTACCGAACTTTCGATTCACTTGATCATGTTATATAAAAACAAGAAAGTTTCTCACAAAATAAGTGGAATAATACAAATTTGTTGTAGAGATTTATTTGAAAAAACATGAATGTAAATAATTAATCATTCAATTAATATATTACTTAGAATTCCATCATAAACAATATAAAGCTTGAATTGTTAAAGTAGAATAATAAACATCCATAACATTTTTAAAAAAACAGATAATGATAAATAAGACAAAAAATATGTAATAAAAAATCCACCATTTCAGTTTCTGAGCAAACGCACGCTGTCGAGATTCCATTTTATCTTTTTAAACTGTACTTCACTCAAATCATTGTAAATAATTCACACTATTCACATCAAGCTCCTCTTTCAAATCACCGTTCCTTTCATCTTTTGTAAACAGAAAACCCAAACCAATTTAATGTTGCCAAACACAATTAGAAAGAAACATTTTTTACTTCTGTAAAAAAATTTTGGTGAAAGTAGAGATGCATAATCCACGATTTTTTGAATAACAAATAATTTTGCTATTGTTATTTTTTAATATTTGTTCCAAATATCTGTTATTTCAATCATATTATTAATTAAAAATTATTACTTAATATTAAATATAACATTTATTAATTGTAATTAATACTTAATTTACTGATCTAAGTAACGTGTGATTGAATTAATTAATCTATTTCAGCTTACTTCTTCAATTTGATTTTTTTCAAAATTATTTATTTAATTTCTTTATTGGAGTAAACCATTTTCTGAAAAATTTGAATTAAATATATATGTTTTTTTTAAAATTAGCAGTAAACGAAATATGTGCAAAGTCAAGTCACAAGGAATTAAAAAGGATTTGTATGGAATAGTGTATCATCAAATGGGAATATCGGAAAGTCAAGGTTATTCTCATGAAGTTCGAATGGGGAACTGCGGTCTTTGGAAATCAAAAAGCAAGTCGATGGGAGTAATGGTAATACGTGAAATGAGAACATCTTCTCCAATCGACAATTCATTAAAAATTGTTGTTTCGCTTCTTGATGCATATTAGTCTTTACATTCTGATGCTCATAATTAGATAGTATATAAACGTTGCCTTTCTATTCTTGCAACATATTGACCTTCAGCCTCTGAAGCACGTGAATTTGCAATTCAAAAACGATCTACTTTATTGCTCGTTTGTTTGTAAAGATCGAATTGGCTTATTTTTACTTTCTGCGCTAGTAGATCTATTAAGCGACGAACCTTTGGGAACATATTTTTTTGTCGAAGCAATGAGCACGATATACATTTGTGTAACCGAAATACCGTTTGTCGATTCACTGAATAAATAGAAAAATTACTGTTTGAATTGGAAAATTTCCATTATATATAACTTAACGTGATCGGCATTGATAATAATAATTCTATTTTGTATGTATGTGATAAACTCTGAATAATATGTGCGGTTTGCCGCAGACAAAATATTGTGCACGCTGCATGACAACATCTGGTGTAGATGACAATTCATTAATTAGAAGGAATGCGCAAAAAACTAGCCCTTGCACTAAATATTTTCGATTTCATTTCACTCATATTGATTTACATCAATCATAATAATTTTATTTTGTTTGATATATGTGCGATTAACTCCACATGACATATGCCATTTTCCGTTTGTCAATTTTCAAATATAACCTTCGAGCAGGGGCTGTCAATAAGTTGACTAAATTTCATCGCAATCGATTAAACGGTACGGCAGTGCATATGGAACGAACAAAAATTCATTTTTATATATTAGATGTAGTTGAGGCTGATTGATTAATCCATACTGTTATTATCATGATCTGACTCCATGTAAGGGTTTCGAAGCAATCACTTTCCGGTTATATCAAAAATATATCTTTATTAGACACACAACATCGCACGCTCTGTCACTCGGAACTACTCTGGTTATGTTTCTCTCCGCTCCCCGAGAGGCTGAAAACTGAGTCATGCTGCGCATTCAAGGCCAATTTATGATTAATGGAGATGAGCCGCATATCAAACTTGGGCGCGCTTTCTCTGAGAGAATTAGAACGATCGCTACATAGTACACATAAGTATTCAATACTAAACTATTCTGTCTTCTGTACTCATACTTTTAAAAAACATGTTTAGTTTCATCAAAAACGTTTCATATTAGCGGAAATTTAATCACTTCCATTTCAATTAAGATTCGAACTTGCAAGACGATAAAAGAAATTAACGAAATGTTCAGTAGAATTAATAAAACGGTGTAAAACTTCTAAAATGGCTCGAATTACTGTTCATTTCAAAATTCTAAAACTAATACTTTTCGACCATTTAACTTCACTAAGGTGTGGTATGCAAATGAGCAGTTACTGTGCTTCCTAATTAAGCGAACAATCTGAATACACTATTGTTAAATGTAAATATTTTTTTTTTTTGTTCATTTTCCCGCTCACCCCTTTTTTGACAGGATAAATGTGTTCTGACCGTATGCGTCTAGGAGGGCTTCCGAATTCGCAAAAGAACAGTATATGACTATCAAAATTTAATATTAAGTAATTAAATTACCTAAAATATTTAATCGAAAATTTTAATGCAGCGGCTAGTCTGTTGTGATAATGTATTAAGAATTTTATTAACTTCTTTTTGTTGAATATGCCGTAAAAATGATTCACAAATTCATTAAATATTCCTTCATCTCTTTGCTGTTCTTATATGTTCTGGCGACAATTTTAATAGCAATATTAAAGTTGGAGGAAGCCAGTAATTCTGGCAAACCAAAGGCTACAAGTAATGAAGAAGAATGTGTGCGTGCCTATGTATGTGCTGCCACTATACAGGCCAGACTTTTTAACATAAAGCTACCAAATTTGACACATAAATACTTGGAGAGTAGAAATGTAACACTTTTTTTAAAGTAGTTAATTAGAATTTTAATTAAAAACAAAACAAGATTTCTACATTTTTTCGTGATAACTTCCAAAAATATTCTTACACAAAAATGGCTTTTATATTGTTTCAAAATTCGGAACATTGTCTTTTTAGTATAATCACCTTTGTTGTAGTAAAATTCTTAAATTTTGATTTATTTAATTTTCTAAGATATTGAAAGTATATTTTACAGCAATATTTTAATTGTTATGAATGAAATCCAAGCCCTTTTCACTAATATTTTATCCTGCTTTTTATCCCTTTCATTGTTGCCGCTCAGTGTATGAAGATTTGGCACATTTGTCCAGCTCTCCTAAAAATAATTTGTGTTCGGAGCTCTACTGGACAGACTTTTAAACTTGGAGCTATCAAAATTTGCTCAGTTATGGAAGGTGGAAATGTGCACCTAGGTGAAATATTAATTAATTAAAAATTAAATGAAATTTAGTCTTTTCTTTCGCAATTTAGAAAATATTAAAAGCACAAAAAAGATTTTTACAAATCACAAAAAAAAAACACCTTTTTTTAATGGTATTAATTTAACAATTGTGCAATGTTTTTCTGAATTTTTTAAAATTATTTATTTGCCTTATTTTGAGCAATAAATTACACTGATGCTCTGAAATTCAAACTGTTTTCATTGTTTTGTCAAATTTTTAGATTTTCTTCCATTGTAGGAAACTTAAGGAGCTTGTTTAGCATCTGTATAGCTGGTTTTAAATATACAGATTTCAGCACAACAGGTATTCACAATCGAAATCGGTACTGCTATGGAAAAAAAGTTCCGAGCTATGTTTTTCAAAAACAATCAAGTTTATAGTTAACATGCATTCTATTAGTAACAAATACGTTCATAGAAACAAAAATATTAATGCTTTTCTATAAAATTAAAAAATCAATAAAAATTGTTTTTGTTAATATATCTATATTATTATTGTTTAACTAAATTATAGCTTGTGAAACTACAAAATTGTTACTTGGTTTTAACATAAGAAATACTTCAGGGTATTCATTTTCGCTCACGAAATAGATAGTTGTTTTTTCGCTCACGAAATAGGTAGTTATGCAATTTGGTGAATTTGTTATTGACGGGCAACATTAATTTGAAGAAGAAATTGATGATTGTGAATTTCTTACCTCAGAACCTTAACTTTCTACCTGTTATCCTCTTCTATTTTATTATCGATGGGCATGTTAATTAGTATTCCTATACGAGTTTTAAAATATAAAATGTCTAAGTGCTTCGACCACTTGAATATGTTGCTGCCATTAGTTTTGTTTCTATCTCAATAGAACCGAGTCATTAAAAAAAAAAAAAAAAAATCAGGTCATTTATAGAATGGATAAAAGCTTTCTTTTCTCTCGTTTTGGATCAAGTTATGCATAGAATAACATCCCGTGAGTGACCCTTATGAGTTCATTTTCAGTACACGAAGTTCGTAATCATATGATGTACAGGTTCATTATATGCAATATTGGTTGCGATTCTGACCATTAAAAATTGAAAACAATGTTTTGTTGACATGCTATAGCATTTGCAATATCTCACTGAAGAATAGTAGTCTCCATCACAAAGCTTCCCTTCTGACCATTCAGAACAAATAGAATATTGTCTTTTGTTTGGTGAGCTGATTCTTATGCAATCAGATTATACACATTACTCTTTCTGCTATAATATCGCGAGAGTTCAAATAATAAAATGCACAATATTTTAAAAATAAAACGACTTGCCTGTCTTTCTTTATATGCAATTTTCCAATTTGACATTCTTTCCTTTTTCATTTCATATTTAATTCCTAATCCATCCTGTTTTTCCTTCTCTTTAGATAAGTGAACAAATTACACGCTGTCAATTTTGAGACAGAAATCATAATTTTGAACCCTAGCCAAACAAGGGCAAAACGAGCTGTCTCCTCTTCACTTAATTTTCACAACATACCAAATGAAGGACATTTGGCCTATGACATTAAATTTATTGCATGCCAGGTGACATATATCAGAAACTTTTAGGAGAACTGACTCATTAAAAAAACAATTTCTAAAATGATATAAAAATCAGTTTTTGTACAATATTTTCGTGAGTTATCAGAGAAAAACACCAAAATCTCGTTGAATTTTAGTTAAATTTCCAATAACGATTTTTAAAAATTGCACATTGCATATTACCACCATCTGAAATTTATCTATGCTAAATTGGTAACTCTAGGTCTAACGATCTATTTTGTAAAATGGCAAACACAGACATACACAAACCTAGAATAATTCAAGTGTACTTTGCCAAGAATTGCAAAAGTTTATTATCTGTTCATCAGTACTGTTTAGTGACTGCAGAATATGTTCCCAGCTGGTAAAAAAAATAAATTTTTAACTACAAAGATTAATAATGCCTGCAATTTTTATAGTGAATGATTTCATAGAAATCAGGCTAAATCAATATTCTTCATTTTGGATGTAAAAAATAATAAACACGAAACAATATTTATTTCATGGTAAGAATATTGTAAAACTAAATATTATTTGTACTTTTATATATGTCAGTAAATTTGTTTTTTATTCACTTAGTACTTCATTTTCCCTTAAAGAAACATATAAGAACTTCAATACTAAAAAAATTAAGTAACTTATGAAAGTAAGTTTAAAAAGAATACACAAGGGGAAAATACTGTAAATCAACTTTAGAAATATTTGTTTCAATAATAATAAAAGGAATTCAAGAATTATTAATCTTTCTTCATTCTACTTTTGACACTGAAGTATATATTGCTGAAAATGAAATGTTTTCCAGTAACCATATTTCAACAAATGACACAACATAAAAAAAATCCACAAAATTTATTCCCAGATCTCCGTAACAAATGTACCTTAATGGCATGTCTTTATTTTACAAGTTTTAGAAGAGTAGAACTCTTCTAATATAGTTTGTTCTGCAAGAGGACCTTTATTTTGTTGACATGACGGTCACAAGGTTGCAGATGATATAGAAATCAAGAGTTAAACAGGCACTGAATGATGCTTACAAAATTCATCAAAAATCTGTATCCCCAGTCATTAGAAATAAACACTAATGATGACTACATAGGCAGAGTAATAAAATAAAAATATAAAAACTTTACAACTGTTTTATATTGATTTGTTGAAAGATATTTTAAGTATAAAACAAGTAAATCAATCAAAACTCTTTTTTCAGCTAAGAAAACAAATCACCTAAAACAGTTAACTATGAAAAATCTTGAAAATTATTCATAAAACTTACTTATTATCAATGTTTTTGATAATTAAGAAATAAGCACCCACCATAGCAATTGGTCCATTAAATTAATTTACCAAAAAAAAGTTTAAACAAATTGTAAACCTAACCTTTTTTTTTACGGTTATTACAAAGCATTAATCATACAAATACATTATAATAAATAACTAAAGTTTTATCAAAAAAATATTGTTATGAGAATTTGATTCATATTAAAAATATAAAAACATACACAAAAATGCAAAGAACAGTATTACTAAATTAACAATTTTTTTTTTCAATCATGTTAACCATGGCAATGCATCAACTATAATGGATAAGTTATGGTATTTCAGCGAAATTTAATTATGAAACTTCAACAGAGATAGCACCTTAACCATAACCAAATTTAAAGACATGGAATGCCAATTTTAGCAGTAAATGTTTTTACAAAATTTACAGGGCTGGCATCATGAATCAATCTAGTTACACAGCACAATTAAGATCACATTAGAAAATGCAGCTGATACAGCTCAGTTCTCATAACAGCAATCCAATCAAAAATTTGAGAATAAATTAACTTTTTTATTGCAAAGTTCCAGTTATCTTATTATGTTGCATTTTATGTTGGGTACAAAACATGGAAGCATAAAAGAATAGAGATGCAAAACTAATAATTTATTTTCATAGCTGAATGATATTGTCTTCTTCCTTTAAAAAGAATTTATTCCAGAAGCCTAAGAACTTTACCAATAGCGATTGTCCTACCTGAAAAGAAAGAAGAAAATTTTTGCTTCATCATTAAATTTCAAATATTTTTTTTTTTTTTTTTAGATCACCAATACATTTTTACAGAATTTACTGATATAAATAATAATAATAAACTAATAAACCCTTTACCTTCATCTCTTAGTGTAAATCTACCCATTTGTGGAAAGTCTTTGAAGGATTCAAGACATATTACACCGGCACATTCCAACCTCATTATTGCTATTTGATCTTGTTTTACAAACCTTGGACGTGTTTTACCTTTTTCTCCTGATTTTTTGTCTATTAAACATATCAATGCCTAAAAGAAATATGTATATATTATTTAAAATATAAGTGTAAAGCATCAAACAATTTTAGAAAAATTGCAATTCAGTGTCTCTTTCCAAACATGCTCAGTTTGTTGGTACAAATATTCTCCAAAGTATATCAAAACTAAAGATTTCAGGAAAATGTTTACAGCTAATATATTTTCTCATTGAAATTTCTTTTCCAAATTCAAAGTGACATGTTAAGTCTAGCGATTAAATAGTTAAAATAAAAAAATCTGACTAAATAACATTCTCATAAAAATACATCTTGACAACAATGGGCAAACTTGTATGATAAGTTGCAGTATAATTTTCTTGGATAGTCTAAGTTATCATACAGCATGGTGGGGGGAAATCTCAACGCCATATTTTTCGAAAATTTAACTATTTTCTTCTTTGCCAAAATAGCCATCAAACTGGGAATGCATTTCAGATAATCTACATTTTAAGAATACTATTCTATGGATGATTTTTATTCACAACCATCTGTATTTCCATCATTAATCAAATTGCAGTTTAATTATGCAATCTGCTCTTTCATTTAGTTCGTTATATTAACTGACATTTTTAATTTATGTTTTTTAGAATCTGTGTTTGAATAGAAACAGTAATAACCTGTATTTCTAATAAATGAGTGATCAAGAAGCCATTTATTTAAGTTTAAAGCAAAATAAGGGATTTGAAAATATCCCAATATATAGAATTTTGATTACTAAACTTAAAGCACCTTAAACAAATGTCATCCCAAAGAAATATTTTGTTGTAACAATTATATATATGTATTATATTACCAACAATTTAATTGATATGGAATCATCTCCTAGCAGAAGAATGTTGCCAGAAAGTGCTTCATAGCATATCTTTCACTTTTTAAGACCTTATTTTGACAAAAGGCAAAGATTTTAATAGATTGTATTAGCATGTCATACATTTCCAAATTTTTAATATATGTTAACTGATTATATATATTTAGTAAATAAATAAAACATGTGGTTAAATAATATTCTGTACTCCTTTCTAAGTCTTTTAATGAAGTATTAAATACCATTATTGACCATAAAAAGCAAAAATCGTAAAATAATTTTTACTATTGATTTCATTTATCTCGCAAAAGGATATGAACAGAAACAATATTTTAAAAATCTTTTAATGCTTAAAATAATCAAATAAAACTTAAGACTAATTAATTTAAAGTAGAATCACAGACTTAGTGTCTTATAATATTTTATTCCTAGAAATAATTTCTAATTAGTTGAAGCTGGAAATTTTCTATTCAACTCATTATACTGATTTTTTAATACAAAATATTAGTTCTGCATTATACCAAAATCTTCTATTTCCACACTATTAATTTTTTTCTTTATTAACAATTCATTAATTATTAATATGAACCTTAAGAGCAAAACATATTCATTGTATATTCTTCAGGAACATGGCAAATCGCTTGATTAATATTATATTGTTACTATTTGCAGTTAAAAAAAAATAGCTAAATTATGTTTTCATTATTCACAATATTAATTTAATTTTTATACGTTATGAATAGAGAGAGAGAAAAAAAATGAAAGTAGAGAATTCAGCAGTCAAGATTTTCAAATATAAATGTACATGAAAGCAGCATTGGACTTCTCTATTAATAAATAATATTATCAACAGAACAAATAATCAAAAGAATTATATATAACATACCTTAACAGAAACTTCTTCAATAGCAGCATGGATATGCAAAACAGCACTATACCCTGGACAGATGATTGATTTATGCTCTAAAATTACAACCTAATGGTATTAAGAATAAAATAAATTAATATAAAAGAAAGGAATACACACTTCTTATTATCAGCAGTAATTAAGAGATTATTTCAAAGCTACTTGAATAATATTTTGTAGATTGTATAATATTTATCTGGCCGAAATGTATTTTAAAACATTAAATAGGAATTTTAAAGGTTGACAGACTGATTCTGATATTTAAAAGAAACTGAATATATTTTAATCGGAATTAACAGAGGATCATCATAATAATGATTTTGTATGAGAATATACAAGGACAAACAGATCATAAAACCAGAAATATGACTCAGACATGTAAAAAAAGGGGAGGGGAGGTTTAATGAATAGCTTTCTATCTTTTTCATTAACAGTATTATAAAAAAGTAAGCCAAAGTACATTAAATAATACATTCCAAGTTATAAGATACAAATCAAAAGTAGACACAGAAAACACTAGTTTGGAATCAATAGGACTAAACTTATTTTAATTTTACACGGGAGGGGGTCACTTCTGCAATTTAATTTCCCCTGATGTTACTAGGTTTTATAAAAAATTTATCCCACTTTGTTTGGTTGTATCTAATACCTTCAAAATGAACTCATTTCATTTTCTTGTCTTTATTTATTGTACAGTATGCCCTAATGAAAAGTAATTCTATTCATTCTAATTTAAATCAATGTTAGAATAAACAAAATTTATGTTTAGAATACAAAACATGTCAATTTTATTAAACAATTCCAAATGAGCATTTTTCAAAAAATGTCCCTGTGTTTTTATAAATATATATGCAGCACTAAAAGATCTCTGCTTTACTAGATGTGCATTTAGTCATCTACATATCACAGAATCATTTGCCACAGATTTACTCGCAAAAGATGCAATAGAAAATTACATGTAAATTGACAGAATGCTAGAGCATGAAATAATTTCTTTCTTTCTAAATGTTCTCTATTCATACTGTTAGCCCACACCCAATTCAAAATGGAACAATAATTCGACTAACAGAATGGGGGGGGGGGATTACACAAACAAAATGGAAAATAGCTGAAACAAAATATTCACAATCATACAGACTCTTAAACAAAAACCGAGTATTGTATCAAGTGAAAAACTAATCCTTATTACCAATTTTCTTTACTACATGAAAAGAATGTTTTAGAAGTACATATTTAAAGAGAGAGAGATGCCATGAAAGAATTTGAATAAAATTTTTGTGACAAATGACTACACACAAATCAAAATGTATAAGAAAAATGTTACATTTCTTCTTATTTGCTTCCCCCCCCCAGAGAAAATCATGGAAAAAATCACTTATAATAAACTTTAAGACAATTTTAAAATTCATAAGCACTTTGTTAAATATAAGAAGGAATTTTGAAGATTCCAGACTTAGTAAATGATCTATTTAAATGTACATTATTTCTCAATAACTCAAGAACAACAGCAACAAAAAATCATATAGAAAATAAATTTAAAAAAAAAAACACCTTTAAAAAAGATATAAACAATAAGATTATAATTCAACAAGATATCCAAACAGTGGAAAAATAAGTTAATCTGATTTCATTTATATATACAAATACTAGGACAATAATTTATATATATCAAAATAACTCAGAAAATTAATAACACAAAATTCATTCTTCCATTTTCATAACATGCTGTATGACTGACTTGATGTTTGAAAAAATAAATTAATCAAATGGTCGTTTTTTTTTTTTTCCTTCTTCTTTTGGAATAAAATGACCATTAAATTTGAATATATAATATAGTAATGGAAATTGAATCTTAGTTTTACGAATTTTTTCCCATAGAATGTAAAACACAAAATTATTTTAGCTAATTAAGCTGATCAACTTAATGTTCTAAAAAAATAGGACATAAAAACTTTCAGAAAATATTATATAACACTGCATTATACTGTGGTGCTCTACCCTCTGCACACAAACCCTGGGAAGGTTGCATAGCAATCCTTTTTGGGTTTGCTACATAAAACTTACACTCCTCACTTGTTACAATAAAAATACTATCCCTACCATATATATATATATATATATATATATATATAATTGATCTTAATTTATTTACTTATAATGCTTTAATTCAATTCAGAGTTGAATTAAATTTAGTGGCCCCTAAAAATTTTTTTTTGATTTTTGTAAGCATTTAGAAAACGAATGAAATAATGAAAATTATGAGAATGTTATTATTTAAAGAAAACACTGAAAAAAATTTATTTAGATTTAGATTGAAACCTATCTTGTAACATTTAATTATAAAAAAAGTCAATTTTATGAATTAAATACATTTACAACAAAAAATAAATTTAATAATTTCAAATTGCATGGACTTCTCACATTAACGTTACAACAATGATGAAAAATCAAATTAAATTTCTTGAACAGACATATATTTACAGTTTTTAGAATTAAAAAAAAAATAGAGACATGTTTAAAAATTAAAATTCGTACCCCCCTTATTTTGATAAAATACATTTCATAAAAATTAGTCTGTACATCTTAATAACATTGAAATAATCTCCGAAGACTTCAAGTACTAACAAGATTAATTTATTCATGCTAATCAACTTGGATGAATACATCTTGTCACAAAAAGATGCCCCTTTTCTTTTACCATTATTATTTTTATAAAAATATTTTAAATTATACTTGAGTAATAATGATACAACATCCTGAGTGGTTAGCTATGGGGTGGTAAAATTGGTGATGTTCCTGTAGTTCAAACAGTTTGTTCCATAAACTAAAATGTATATACATTTATTCCAACTAAATCGTCTTGAATTCATTTTCTTTCATTATTTTTACTGAGACATATGTTTAGAACTTGAAAGTATGATGATCGGCACAGTCATCAAGAAACATATTTAAAGTCAAACAAGAGAATCAGGTACTTAGCAAAAAATCACTTGATCATAGCTGCAGTGTTGCCAAATTCTATGGCTAAATAATGAGTATTTTGGGAGCCACATAATATTATATATATATATATATATATATATATATATATACACAATAATTTAACTGTTTATTAATCTTTATTCTCCATTGTAGATCTGAATGTTAATATAATCAATTTTATTTTTTCTAAATTATTTTTACAAAAAAAAGAAAGTTTAAAATGACCTCAAGAGTGACTTGATCTATAAACGATGAATTTATAAATTATAACATCATTAAAATAATAATCAGATACTATAAATTTTTGGGAAAAAAAAAAAACCCTCCCACATAGATAGTGAAAGAATAATTTTTTTTAAATAGATAAAACATAGATAAACATATATATAATACAGAATATAGAAAATAAGTCTTGTTTTGTGTTCAACTTGAAAATCTAAATTGGTTCATTCAAAATACCCCGCACAATTAGAAGCAGAATCCATCGCAAATTAGATGCATGATAGCTGTATGCCAGAATTGAAAGAACTTTTCAAATACAGTTTATATGATCCAACAAAGTAAAATTTCAGTTTCTTAAAAATTTACAAGTGAATCCCTCATCTGGTGTATGCACAGAAAGGTAGAAGGTACCTATATCCGATTGTCAGTAAATGACTGAGTTTCAGTGACTCATACAACTTAAAGAAAAAAAACCAGATAAAGCTTGATAAATTTTTTTTAAAAAAAAATTATAGTCTTAGAATATTTTAATCTTTCCTTTATTAATCCTCTCAGATTATATTTAGTTTCAAATATTTTTTTAAAGGATGCAAACCGTTATTTTATGCTACCCAAAAATAGAATGATATAGTTCATATTAGGAAAAGATATACTTATTAGCTCACAAAAATTACAAGATGCAGTGGAAAAATAGACTGACTACCAATTTGTGCAAATTGTGGGCTAAGCAAGATTGAAGGTTAAGGAAAAGATTGAATGTTGAATGCTCTTACAGTTAATTATAAATAGCTGTAGCCTTACAGTAACAAAATTGCAATATATTACTTTTATGCTTTAGATATATTGATAACTTTAGTTGGTATCAAATATAAAATCAAACTCAAAATTACAAAAGAAACATCACCTGAGCATCAAACACCTTTCCTGTTCGGCATGGGTTGACAAAATCACACAAAACAAAGCCAGATGACACTTCCTATTTCCCATAAAATAATAGGTTAATATATTTAAGTGTTTTTTATTTCTTTAAAAATTTAAAAACAATATATTGGTTCAGTTTTTGAATATATACATTCAAAAAGAAAAAGGCATTACAAACCTCTTCTTCAACTCCTTTTAATTTTATTTTCACATTTTCACCTGACATTACAGAAACAACTTCATCTTCATCTGACCATAATTGTAAAACTTCTACAGCTTTCTATAAAAAGAGATTTTCATAATTCGCCTCTCAAAAAAGAAATCTAATTCAATAATGTTCATCTAAAATTATATTTTATATATATATATATATATATATATATATATATATATATATATATATATATATATAAAGTTGGAAGCACTAAGTTAATTAAAATAGATAAAAATATTGATAATTGAACAATTTCAAACATCAGACTAATACATTAAATAATTAACATTAATGCTTGTCTGCTTTACCTTTTCCAAATGACTAATATTTAAATTATTACAAAGAAAGATAAATAAAATTAAGGAAAGCTTTCTACCTGTACTCTTGTTTTACAATTTAGCAACACATAAATTTTATTCTAAATTTTTATATTTATATAATTTGAAAATTTTCATGGTAAATAAGTATAAAATAAAGAAAGGCACTCAATATATATTATTCAATTTGAAGGAACAAGAATTAGAAAGTATTTAATGATTTAATTTTTGCTCTTGAAACTGCATCTGTATTTATATCAAATAAAGATTTTTCATTCAATCAAAAACTTCCAGCAAATAAATGCCAGATATTTTTGATTTTGATTACTAATTGTTAAATATTTTACTAATTAAGAAACAAATAAAAATACTACTAGGCAATGTTTAAAGATATGTCATTGGAAATTTTAAAATGGAGTAGTTTGCACAAAATAACGATCACAATTTCAATAGTCGGATCCCCTCTCCAATTCTTGCATAATATTTTTTTCATTCTAAATAATTATTAATAAGCATATTTAATTTTTGTCCACATTTTGGACAAAAATGACACTAAAAGTAAATTTACACTTTTAATGAAAAAAATTAAACTTTTATTAAAGTCATTAAATAATATAGGAAAATGCTTATTATATTACACAACTGTGTTTTTTTTAACTTATGAAAGATTTTTATCAGTTTTTAACAAAACATCAGAATAATTTCGAACAAGCATTTGTTATATATATCTAAATATATTCAATCTAATAAATATATCTTATTCATGAATAACAAATGAAAATCTTTGTTTAAAAAGAAAAAATATACATATTCTTAAATATAAATCAGTTATAACCGACTTACAAAAACAATACTTCACAAATGAAGTAAGAATAGTTTTAATAGTTTCATAAAAGCAAATGATACTTTGATGTTCTGATTGAGAGTATTAAATCCTTTTAATAAAATATCTTCAGGAATCAATTTTATTACTATCAAAGTATATATTTGAAAATATTTCTAGTTGTCACCAACTGTAAAATAAAATGGAGTTTACTCACCCTGTTTGGCATTAAAAGCAACTGCTGTCCTCTCTTCGCATTTCCAGCTTCTACTTTACCCAATACTACTGTACCCATATCCTAACAAATATCAAAATTTTATAAGAAAAAAAAATTAAAGAAAAAAAAAGCAAACAAAAATTTCTTAATATACAACATATTAAAATATTCAAACAAATAATATTAATCAATATTCAAACAAATAATATTAATCAATATTCAAACAAATAATATTAATCAATACTCATATTAAGATCTTTTAAACCATTGTCTGAGCTTTAAAAAAACTGCATATCTCTTAATCAATACTAAAGAGTCCGCCATTGAAATGAGAGACACTTCCACCATCATTAAATAAAATTAGATCATTAAGTAAAATTTAATTAATCACTATGTAACAGCAAAAGATCAAAATGAAAAGCATAATTTAAAAGCCTTTTATCTAAACCAATAATAGCATTTTTCAATAAAACTTTATATAATAAAAATATTGATAATTTAAATTCTGAATAGATCATTTCTCTCCTTTTTTAATTGCATAGAATTACAATTTCTTCATTCATTTTCTTATTTCCATCAATATAGTTAATATATCACAATCTAAAAATCTTTGTCAGAAATTAAGAACTTTTATAGAAAAATGTTAGCAAATGTAAACTGTTTGAAAAAAAAAAAAATCTAATAAGTACTCATATCCTATACATATATTATTACCATATTTCTTACATCTGATCCTTTCTCTATGACTATTAACAGTTCTGAATTAAACAATTAATATTAAAAAAAACACAATTATTACATTTCATCATTTTATTGCGATTTATAATTCTATTTCAAAATGTTTGAAATAGAACTATAAATTGCAGATGCATTCTTAATTATAAACATAATGAAGAAACATTTACATACCTTATATTTATCTACAACTGGCATTCGGAAGGGACCTTCAGTAGGCCTATTTAAAGGTGGTAAACTGTCAATATATTCCAAAAATGCTGGTCCTCTATAAGGAAAGAAAATAAAATGATGAAATAATAATAATAACATTAATTTTCTGCTTTTTTTAATGTACACATAAATACAGTTAAAAAAGTTCCTCATATGAATTAATATGCTGTTTTCTTAAACCCTTTAACCAATTTGTTTCTCTATAATCCAATTATCTATTGCATGAAAGCAGATTCTGCCGAGAATGCATATCATCAATGAATGATTCCATTTTAGCTTATAGATTTAAGAAAAAATAACTCAATGTTGGTTTGAACTATTAAAACTATCAACTATTAAAAATTAAATGAACAATCCATTAAAAAATATTATTTAAAATCATTATTACTTTTTATACAAGACTTAATTCAAAATTTTAAGAAATTCTAACTGCAAAAATTCAAAACTTGCACATTTTAGAAAATGTGGTTTAATATTTAAAACAAAGGCATTATGAATTTAAAACAATTTACTCATTTATCAATAAAGGGCAACAATATTTCCTTATAATATAACCAACTAAGACTGTAATCAATAGATTGAAAACTTCATTTGCTGAAATTCATTGCTCATAAAATCAAACAATTACTTAAGCATGTAGGATATATATATATAACATGAACCCTTTTTGAATTTTAATTATCAGATTTCAAAAAGAATTTTATCAAATGTTAACTATTAAGACAGGAAGTCTAAAAAAAAACATCTTAAAATCAATACTTTACCTATACCAAGGACACACTTTTTCATCAGGAATATACTTAAGGAAAGCTCCTGTCAATCCAGAACAGGGCATAAAATAAACATCTACTTTGGGATTGAAGCCACATTTTTTAAGGTATGGAATGAGTTTATCTTTACATTCATTATATCTGCAAAAGAAGATTAAAAGACATCATTATATCAAGAGTTCCAATATTTAGTGCACAAAATATTGGTTTATAATTAAAGATTTAAAAAATCATGTATACAAAATAACTGAAATTTAATCAATTTTCTGATATCTGCAGGGGTAAAAAAAAAAAAAAAAAAACACCTACCATTAATATTAACATTTTCAAAAAGAAACAGTCAAGGTTAATTTTTTGGAATCAGATTTTTAACACAGACCAACAAATTTTTAATTTTCACATAATAACAAAATCGATTTAATATTAGTTTAGTGTGCCCTGAGTTTGTCGCCAATATGGTAACCCAAAAAAGCAAGCAGAATAATTTTTCTAGCAAACTTAATACTGATTAATTTACAATCTTTTTTTTTTTTTTTGCTTCTTGAGTTGTTGATCTACTATAGCTAATTTGTAAAAAATGAAAATTAAAAATAATATACAAATAAACATCCATTAAAGAATTGAATTAAATTATGTTTTATAATTGAAAGTATTATTACTGCTAATACAACATTCAATGTTATTTTTAAAGAGAACTTTGAACAGATATTTTGTTTTGCAATTCTTAACAAATTATTTTATTCCAATTAAAATCATCTTTATGAATTTTGTCAGAACAGAAATTAAAAACATCTGCTCAAGCTTTTTGAAAAATTTGTCTTTATTTCAGTTTTTCATATTAAAATTCCAATAGAATTCTTTGTGACTTATTGTTCTTTTCATGAATTTCCCATGGTTATTCAATAAGTTATATGCGTTCAATAATCCGATATATGATGATTAGAGTAATTAGCAATATTATGAGGGATGTTTCATCTTGAATATTCTATATTTCGAAATATATATGGCGCTGATAGAACAACATTTGTTTCACAAAAAAGTTTTTTTTTTTAATTTTTTTTTATGGAAATTGTTTTCTATTTAAATGAAGAATTAAATTAACCAAGTGTATTTATTCCTTCAAGAAAAGCACCAGTCTTCAATATCAAAGCTATTAGCTTGCGCTGTTCCTGTTATTCTCAGAATCCTTAATTTTAATGAGCTAGAAAAGCTACTAAGTTCTCACTCCCACTGCTACTGAAGCTGTAGGATGTTTTTTTAAGGTTAGAAATTTTGATTTGGTGATTTTTCACTGTTGGCATCTTTGACAAAACGAGGACACACTAAATTAGGGTATTACAAAAAAAAAAAAAAAAAAAAAAAAATCCATTAAGGCAGAAGAAATAGAACAAATCTACAAATGACTAAATCTTTTCTATTTGAGGATGCATAGAAAGCCTCAAAGTGTTTGTTTTAATTTTAAAAAGTATTTTGCATTCTGATTTGAATTGATGTTGAGGCATGATTTTGGGCTGAGATCTGCTTGTTAGAGCAATGAAGTTTAAAAGTTTCTCATATAGAGAATGAAGTTTCTCATTCTCTATCTATAATACAAATGTCAAGAAAAATGTGTCAAATAAGAAAATCTTTTAAAAGTAATTAGGATTTAATTTTTTTTTTGAACATATATGAATAGCTCTAACTGGTTTATGCTTCAAATAAAAATAACTTTGTTTGACATTTTACTATCAATCTTTATCAAATTTAAATACAAGGTAAATGGAACACAAATTTTCTTTCTTTTTATTTCAATTTAAAAATACCCATTATTAATATTATATATATTTTTTTAAATTTTAATTTTCATTTCAATACACTACCTGCCTTCTTATTGTTCTCAAATTGCTAGATTCAATGTACTAATAAAGCTACTAGAATCTTACATACATAACTAGCAAAGCCCCACAACGTTTGTGTTTTGATTTTTTTAAAATTCAATTGCATGCAGAGAATGTCAAAATACTTTGTTACAAAACTTGGCCCAGATAGATCTTGAAAGTTCTGAATATTAAAGACTCCAATGTATTAGTACCCATTGATCATGAGTAATCATGATCCATAAAGGTTCAAAATTATAGGTGAAAAGATATATTAATTCAAAATTAGAAATGAAAGTTGGATTAAACTTTAAACAATTAATATTTAATTATGACCACTTTGCTTGTCCTTTACATAAGCAGCCATTTTGTTCCTTAGCTGTGGCCACTTGGCATTTTTTTTAAAGAACACAGACAATAAATATCAATCTGACTTTAAACTAAATAAATAATAAAAACAGTCCAGTACCTTTCTTCTGACCATTCAACTGTAGGATCATCCATTTTGTTCACAAGAATTACTAAGTGTTTAACACCAGCAGTCTTTGCTAACATAGCATGCTCTCGGGTCTGGCCACCTCTTTCAAAACCAGTTTCAAATTCACCCTTTCGTGCAGAAATAACCTAAAAATTTATAATGCAAGCATTAATAACTTTACTAATAAGTATTTCTTTTAAAGAAAAACACGTAGAACATTCTGTTAAGTGCAATAGTGTTTAGTTAAAAATATATTGTAATAGTAATTTTATACTTACTAAAACTGCTAAATCTGCCTGACATGCACCACCAATCATATTTGGAACAAAACTCCTATGTCCAGGAGCATCCAATAAAGTAAAATGTTTAGTTTCTGTTTCAAAGTAAGCCCTTCCTACTTCAACTGTCTTGCCTTTGTCTCGTTCTTCCTGTGTATAGTATGAATTTGCATCAGTAAAATGCACCGTACAATTATTATTACTATTGAATGAATGATTTATTGAAAATATCCCATTTTAATATCATGACAAAATATATTTAATAAAAAGAATTTTTTAAAATCTGTTCTGCTCTTTTAAATCTGAACAGGCTAAAAATTAAAACAAAATAAAAGAGTATAAAAATAATATCAATAAGTTGTAATTTTAAGTAAAAATTATACATATTAAGTAGTTAGTATTCTGTTAAATCTGCAAGCAGCAATGATGCAGAAATGCCAATTACTAACTGAGAATTCCATCAAGGCAATGAAAAGTTTATTCAATGGTCCAATGAACCCATGAAGGATGGTCTAATTGCCAATCATAGCACAGTGATCAGCATATTATTTTTAAATTGCTATTTTAAAAATCCTAAATATTTGCTAATATTATTCAACTTCTGAGGTATAAAAAATCTACTTTTTCTGTCATATATACCTTTTGGTTATTAAAAAAAAAATATTTAGAGTATTCATGTCATATTCTAATAGCAAAGACTAAAAAAAAAAAAGTATTCCAAAGTTATTTAATACTTTCACAATAAAAACACTATTTTTTAAAAATTTTTTAAATAATTTTAATAGCCCAACCAAATCTAAAACACCTTTAAAACAAGCTTAAAATACGGTAATAAAGCAATTTGTATAGAATTCTTTATGATACCAATAAAGGATGTCAGCACTTTATAAAGTTTTACACTGACAGACAAATTATTAATTTCTTTAATCAGGAATTTTGAAAAAGATACATAACTTTCACTAAAATGATAATATCAATTACAGAAATCCACAATTTGATTTTCTCCAATTTGAATTTATAATTCTCAAAATAAATTTTTTAAATGCTACTGAAAAAATTATACTTTTACCACTTATTTAATAAATTAATATTAATTACATTTTTAAATAATGAATATAAGATTAACACACAATGTGTAAGGTATCTGAAAAATATGGTTATCTTTTAAAAACTAATTACAAATGAATAAAGATATTCACTTACAGTTTTATTATATCTCATAAAAAATATTAAAAGTTTTTTTTGAGAAATTTTATTGCATTACTATTAGTTGTGCACAATACATCAAGTGTACATGAGATTTCTAACCATACTCTATGAAGTATTACAGGATCAATACTCTGAATGGTCGCTATAATTCAAATTCTAAGTTCACCAGTGTCATGAATTGGAAATTGGTTAACAATTTTTTCACATATCCCCATAAGAAATCCAAAGATGTTATGTCAGGAGGTCTAGATGGTCATAGTACTGAATCTTTTCCAGGGAGCTTTTTATCTAAAACTTTTTGGTCTTCAAAACTCCAATGTAATGGTAAATTCATATTGCGTGCAAGTCCTCTATTTGAAGAATTGCAAAAATTACAAGCATATCGAGGTAACCATCAGAGTGGACATAGTTTGGAAAAGAGAGAGACAGAAAGCCCAACAATTTGATTGTGCCATAAAGCACACATTTATTTCAGAGCTGACTTTTGCTCCCTCCAATATAGCAAGAGTATTTTCTTAATCCCCATATTTGTGTACAATGTCTGAGAAGTGAAGCACTGTCTCATCTGAAAACAATACACATTGTAGAAAAATTTCATTGCACTCCGTTTTTTGTAATATCTTATCTGCAAATGTTTGGTATTGAAACATATCATTAGGGCTTTAACTCATGTAACAATTGAAGTTTGTACATGTAAAGTTGTAAACTTTTATGTACTACAAATTGCAAAGTTGATATCAGTACTTGTAACAGCTGGGCCATCAACGAATCGATTTACAGGAACTAGGACGAAAACATTCAGTTTGTGTAACCTCATTGCAGCTTTAGCTAGGACAGCCAGATTTTGATTTTGACGATGTATTACTTGTTATCACATATCTTTCATGCCACTTATAAATTATGGATCTTGAAGGTGGACTTCAATTTCAAATTGTCTGATATTTACATTGTACCTGTGTAGCAGATTTAAATCGATAAACCATGCTACAACTTGCACTCATTCTTGTGGGGAAACCATTTTAAAACAAAAATGTTTCAAAGGGTTGATGCAGCACCATCTAGTTTACATTTCATTAAGAAGAAACTTTTTCTTTATGAAACATTTAAAAAAACCATAAGTGAAAATCTTTGCTTATTTTAATTTATTTTTGACAGTGTAGCTATAATTTATTATGTAAAGGTTTTAAAATTATTTTTATATATTATAAACATGTTTTTTCCCAATTATTTTCTTTAACCCCTACTTCATCTCGGACTTTTCTAAATAAATTTGTTCATGAAATTACAAACTTCTTAGAAATTCTCATTTATACAAATTGTAAGCAGTACAAAAGAGCACATTTTGATTTAAAAAAAAAAAAAAAAAAAACTGAATGTAATTAGCCATTAAATATTAATCAATATTTGAAAAAGTGGAGGCATTTTCTAAAAATGTTGAAAATAAACTATATCAATAAAATGCAAATTTATGTCAAGGTAATTTTACATCCAAACAAATAATTTTAGAACATAAAAGGTGAAAGTTTTCCAACTTTGAACAGGCAATTTACATAAATTCTAGGATGGGGAAGGGATTAAAAACTAACTTGACAATCTTATTTCAATACAGAATATTTTTTTAAAACTTAACTTCCACAAAATATGAAATTGTAACTTTACAGTACAGTATTTTATAATATTAAAAATTTTAAAAGTAAATTGATTACACATATCATTTACTTCTTATCTAATAGGGGAAGTTAAAAGCCAATTAAGACTAATTGTGCTTAGTTCAAGGGTATTTACTGTTAAATAAGACAAACTAGGAATCTTCAACTATTACATATTTATAAAAGTGTATAAATAAAGAAGGAAATTACTTGATTTGTATCTAAAGCCCATGAAAGGTACCACGATTCTCTATTCTTTTCTTTTGCTTCACGTTCATATTTTTCTAAAGTACGTTTGTCTACCATTCCAGTTAAATATCTAAAAAAGAATTATACATAACTTAAATGAATTAGCTTTCAAGATTTATTCAGCAATAAGAAAGCTAAGAGGAAAGATACTTACAATAACTGTCCACCAATTGTTGATTTCCCTGCATCTAAAGATATGAATTATACAATGATTAAATTTCCTTAGAAAAATATATTACTTAAAAAGACAATACAATTATAAATATTTACTTTTTGTTCCTATTTTAAAATAACTTTTTATAAAACAAAAAAGCTGTAATTACAAAGCACTTTAAAGATAATTTAAGAGGCAAATACAATTTTAATTTTATGCATACAGTATAATTTTTCATGTGTTTCAATAAAATATTTTATTTCTCAAACAGAATAAAAATGATCCATTCTTTCTTTCTTTTTTTTTTTTTTTTTTTTTCATTCTCTTTTTTTAAGTTTCAATAGAAAAGAATAAAGCATCATCGATTTTCATAATCTGTGATTCAGAACTTTTCATCCTATTTTTTTACAGACATTACAGTGCTTGTCAAAGATTGAAAATGGTAGCTAAAATTTAAACGATACACAAAAAGTAATATGAAATTGGAAGATGGCCTTTCATATCATAACACAAAATTGCTATGTTCAGTATATTTAAGTACATTTCAGCTACTGTCCCTCTGCAGGAAAAAAAGACGATTTTCTAATCTTTCTGTATTGTGTAATGCGAACTACAAGGAGAAAAATTATAATTTTATAAACTGCAGCAATAATCAACTTAAAAAAATTATTTTATATATTATATACGAGACAAATAATACAGAAGAATAATTAACTGTAAAGCTTGAAATAATGAAAAAAAAATTTAACCTTCTTTTCAGCCATTTATTATACTTTCATATAAATTCAAGGTGAATACAAAATTTTTATTTGGCAGATCAGTAGCATTATGTTTTAAAAAGAATATTACCATAACATTTAAGTGATGAAATGAACATAACAGCTATTAACATTTACTTTTATAAATACTGATAAACCTGCAATATAAAAAGCACGCCCCCCCCCTTAACAAAATAATATACTTCAGTTGTGTAATTAAACATCAACCACACAACTTTTTTTATGTTAGATTATTTTTAAAAATATGTTTTAAAACTTCAATAATAAAAAGATATTTAAAACAATTATGCTTACCAACATGTCCAATGAAAACAACATTTACATGTTCTTTTCTAATACCTTCTTCCTCTTCTTTAAGTACCTTTTTTTTACTTTTTGAAACTATTTCAACTTCTTCAACTTCAGCAACATCATCATCTTCATCAGCAAGAATGTTATTTTCAATATCAACATTTTCCCAGTCTAAAATTTATCAAAGAATAACATTTAAAGTTTCATGAAAGACAAAAATTAATATAGTAAGATTAATTTCCTGTTCACTTTCAGAAGTTTTAATTATCGATTTATAATCGTTAAAAATTATTAATCTGAAATTTGTCTTGTCTTTGTACAGTTGAATTATTTTTTTCATTTGCTAAGATTCAAAGACTTATTTAAAGACCATGTTCCCTATTAAAATTTTATAAGAAAACTGAATATAAAAATCTTATTCCAAGTTAGAACAAGAATTAACAGAGCAGAAGAATCATGATAAATATTTAATACTTTTTCAAAAACAGCCTGCTGGTCTTTTGCAAATTTCTATTACAGTAAGATCTGCTGATCTGATATTCCTTTTCATAAACAGAATAGGTGAATACATTAATATAGCTGTTACATAATTTCAAATGTAAAATTTTATTTCATAGTATTTTTCCCATTATACCAGCACAGGCGATACAGTCGCCAATAATGATGCAACCAATGCCAAATGGAATATTGCTGCTGGTAAGCTTTTGCTCGGTGCGATTTGTCCCGCAGACTGTGTGCTGTCGCCAAAGAGTCTGCTTGGCAAGATTTGCACCAATATAATAGAAAAGCACCGTTACTTTTCCCAATTAATTGGTTTGCTGGGATATTGATTATATTTAATTTCAGTTAAAATGCTTAGATATAACTTCTTTTCTATGATTTTATCAAAGGCTAAAGAAAAAAGAAAAGTTATTTTAATAGTCTTACATATGATATGTTCACTGCGGGAATCAACTTTTCTAAAGGTGAGCAGTCTTATGACAAAGGTGCTATTAAAAATGCAAATGTACAGTTTATCTATCTTCACAAGTTTGCAGTACTGTAATTTTCTTTTAAATTCATTTTGTTGATTACACAAATATTAAACAGAATCTTTAGCTTTCAATAGTGGAAAAAAAATTACATTTAATTATCTGATGAAACAACAAAAACAATCTGAATTTCAGAACAGTAATGTGATTTAGTAATGGAGATTAAGCAAAAAAATTAAAAATTGTCAAATTTTAGAAAAAATTTAAATGAGTATTAAAGTGGTGTCATTAAAAGAAAATTATAAAACAATATAAAAAAAATTTCTGCAATATTTTTTAAGTTATCATGAAAAAATGATTGCATATTTTTTAAATTACAATTTCAGAAAAAACACTTCGATACACATTCCTATTCTGCAAGGTATATATGAACCAAATTTGAGAGTTAAAGATAAAACAATTTGGTTTATAGAGTGTCTGCACACATAAACATTCACCCATATTATTAATTAAAAAAAAAATTTTTTTCTAAAAAAAAAAACACTCTTGAAAGAAAAAAAATTAATATGTGGAGATTTGATTCTAGTTTGCTTTCACTATAGTATCAATCGAAACCGCACTTACAATATTTCATATTTTTCATTCTAATATCAGCTATCATTATTTAATGTAACTTGCATTTAAAAAAAAAAAACAGTCAAATAGTAATCTAATGGTACTATGAATGTTCCCAACAGTACACAAAACATAGCCCAAATGCACCAAAGCTTGTAACATTTCATCACAAAACTTGCAAGGCAATGCAAATCAAGGCATAAACTTTCTATTTAGGTGCAAGTATAGCATATATTTTGGAAAATCTCATAGAAGATATTTTGATAAATAACCGTGCTATTTCGAGATGCAAGATAAGATTTTATTATTTCAAATATAAGATCATTGGCAACCTCATTGCTACTTTTAGAACTTTTAACTCTAACAACAATTGTAATTTGTTTCCTGTACGCTTTCATAATTGGCATGAAATTCACATAATAAATCAATTTATTTTAAGACATGAAATTAATTATAAGTTTCTATTTAGGGAAAGAATAACTTCATAATTTCTCAAAATTTAACTGAATACAAGGCTTACATGTAATTCTGGAATCTTCTTCTAACAAATACATAGCAAAGTTTTACATTTAAAAATTTACAAAAGAAGATTATGCAGTAAATCTTTAAGAACAAAACAGTAAAACTTAAAAATCACAATTATAGTCAACTAAAGAGGGAAAATAATCGTTATGAAATTGTAAAGCAAATTTTAAAAAGTCTCACCAGCTGGTAAATCATCATCTACTATATCTCCACCCGCACTTTCTTTGTTGTCAATTTCCATTGCCAGTGGAGGTGGATCTAATAATAAAACCAACTGTATCATTTTTAAGTATCACAGAATGAAAAAAAGACAATAACAGCATTCTATATCTCTATTTATACATATATATTAATAACATCATCAAGAAAAAGTTCTTCAATCAAATTACAGTTTTATAAATTTCATTTTTTACCCCTACTTCCATTATATTCTTTTTCTATTAACGTAAATTCAAGCATTCTTTTCCTCAAGTATTTCGGCTTGAATTAAGTATTTTTTTTTTTTCACTTCGATATTTTGAAGCAATGGAGAAAGTATTAAAAAAATTGAGTTGTTCATTCTTAATTAAACTAATAATTCAATTATTTTATTTATCTACAAAGAATCATACCATAAACACATTATACTTCTTAAATTTACTATTAAAAGACTATTAATAGTTCACAAAGAAGAATATGAAAATTTTAATCCAACAATAACGATAATAGGCTGAAATAAATAATTACAGTCTATCGATTAAAAAATTAAATTTCATTAATCTAATTTCTGTATTTTTTAAGAAGAAATCAGAAATAGACTACAATCAATAAGTCAAACATTCAGATAAGTAATTTTAACACAATCATAATATTTTAATGTTTTAGTACAAAATCAATGCAATTCATTTTTTTAGAAAATTTCTATCAGATCAGTTAATGATTTTAAACCTTAAAAAAAGATTGATCTGTATTAAATTCTGCTCTATTTTTAAAATTGTTTTAACCAAACAATTTTTTTCCATTATAAATGAAAACATGCTCTCCAAAATAGAAAAAAGATTTCAGAAGTATCTAAATAAATTGTAACTATGCAACAAATATAAACAAATTAATGGAAATCTATGGCCACATTGCTAATAACAAAGAAAAATCAATCCGAGATCATTCTATTGTATTAAAGAATGTTTACTTTTTAAATACGTGTCCATAAAAAAAATGTAATGAAAAATATTAAATTCAATAGAACATAAAGCCTATAACCAAATGTTACAATTATCATATCTCTTTATTTAAATACTTTTATAAACAATATACAAAATACACAACAATTTTTTTTATTCTTTTCTCCTTTATTACATAAAAACCAGCCAAATCATAAAAAAACTCAGTTCTAATCAAGTCTTAGGAATGAGCATCTAAGGAAATAGTAGCAAAATACAAGTTTGGTAATAATATGGATTACACTCACGAGAAATGTTACAGGTAAATGCTATGCTCCCATCTTTGCTATGATACATATACTCTATATTTATATTTCATGTATATAAGATCATATAATGTGGTGAAACCTAAATATATTGTAATTTTACCATGTTTGGAAAGTCAAGCACAAAATTAAAATCAACATTAAAAATTATATATTCATAATTTCATGGAAAGGAATACAGTATCCGAACAGCTTTCACTTTAACACACCAAGAATATTTTCCCAGCATATTCATTCCAAATATTTTTAACATTATTTCCAATTTAATTACGATGCTTAATGTAGCATGAAATTACATATATCTTGAAAGAAATCGCTACTTAAGAAAATGCAACAGCAATTTCATGCAATTAAGATACCATTTCAAATAATACAGGAAATAAACAAAGACAGAAATTTCTTGCAGTATACTTACAGATCTCACAGTTCAACAAATGTGACAAAATATTTACATCTTTCTATTCTAAAAAATATTTTTACTCAAATACGTATTCAATATGTCATTGATTTTTCATGGCAATAAGGTTTATAATTCGTGATTCCCTACTTATCGCAATCTTATAACGTCGGATAAAAAGCAAGTTACCGGGAAGTGCAAATTCAGGATACAGCCAAATGATAGAATGCTTGATTCAGTAATAAAGACGACAAAAACAAATATAAAGTGAAGATAAATTTAAATAAATTCAATGCGATTGAAACATGAACTGCGGTCGCATGTCAATGCCCGCCGGCTTTAAATGAAGGAACTGAAATTGATACTAAATTAAATATAACTTTTATTAAAATATTTCATACCAGGTACAGGCTGTTTTTCATTTTCAGGGCTGGGATTACTTTCTTCTGATGGAGATACAGCTTGAGCTGCTGCTAAAGTTGCAAATGATGGAACGAATGGCGGGGCATCCACGTTCAGTCCTAGAAAATGCTTTGATAAGTTATTGCTGTCGTCCTCGACATTATTTAAAGCTCCATCTGAATGTTGTTCCCAAGAATCGGGGGTAGTTTGATCATCTGTTTTTTGGTCCATTATTCAGTATATTTCAACAACGATAGAGAAAACTCCAACTCGAATAATCTCCACAATAACGCAATTCAATGCGTGCAATCCGCGTGGCCGTCTGAAGAAGGAAACTTCTTATGATTTGGTCGCAGTGCGCTTGAAATAATAATTCTTCTTTCTCAATTTTTCAGGTAAAACAATATGCATTGATGATTAAAATATTTATAAAAAATATTAGGATACAAACAAAAATATTTACTTATTATGAAGATAAATATAATTTTACGGTAGGAATGCTAACAAGTGATATCTCTTTCTAAAATCAAAACCCTAACTGTAATCTTTCGTCGAAATGCTATTTACATCGGTTGATTATTTTAACGATCTAGAAGCTAAGAAATAATAGAATTCTAAATCTTTTCGGTACAAAACATCATTTTGATCAGATTTTTTAATAATTTGTTAACTTTATTAAGTAGTGAAATTCTTTTTTTTTTCCTATTAAAATGGCTCTTTATTCTGCTAAACAACTTCTCGACGAGTTAATGGGAAGAGATCGAGATTTGGGTTTAGAAGAGAAAAAGAATGATTTTACATGGGATGGACCCGATGTAAGTTTTGTTGAATATCTCCGTAATAGAAATTTCTTTAATTTTGAAATTACTTTCTTTTATTTCGGATACTTTTCGTACATATCTTGCAGTTTAAGAGCTGTTAATTGTTCATCATAATATCCTACCTCTTTATATTATGAGTACTATCAAAACGTAAGTTATTCTATTTGTTTAAAGATTCTAAAGGTTTTATGTCGATATCTGAAATTTGTATAACTGTTAAAATCTGTTTCTTTTTGTTGTTTCGATTTAAAAAACATTTTTTTTGTTAAAATAATTTGTGCAATATTAAAACTTAAGAGCATTCTATAAATTTCTTGTACAACATGTAAATGTTAAGCATTGTTTTTTGAAGAATCCTTAGTTAATTTGCGAACTTGTTTTAAGGAGTAAATTTTTCTTCATTTTATTAAACGATGGTTTAAACTAGTTTGCACGAAACAGCATATCTCAAAAATGAAATTCTTTTTTTTTATTACTGTTTAATTTATAATATAATAGAGTAATAAAATTAAATATTGACGTCGAATCTTTTACTGATCAAATAAAATAGCTGTGTAAAATTGGTAATAATTTCTCATCATAAAATAGCCAGCATTTTTTGCAAAATGTAAAGCAATGTGTTCCTGGAATATAAATGAAAAATTTATCAATTAATCAAAAATGTCATGAATGTGCTCATAAATATATTTATCAAATGATTTTTTTACATTGTTAGAAAGCTCTCAGTATAAAATTAAGAAATCATCTTTGGAGTATTTCATAAACTCAGAAGTGATTATGCTGTGCTTGTAAGTTTAAGACATTAAAAAATACACTTATTTGTTCATATGCATGATATGCTTTTTAATAAAAAATCTGGAGTAGACTTTTTTTTTATTCATATTAATTTAATCATCAATTCAATATTCACTCCAATATTATTCAAATGACTTATTAAAATATAAAATATAGCATTATTTGACAGTGATTAATTTTTGGTTGAAGAAAATTAGCTAATTTATTAAAAAAAAAAACTTAAGTAAATTAGAATTTACAGAAATAATTATTTTTTACTTCTCTGTCGTTAAGGGTAGCTACTTATAAACATAAATTTTTATACAAAATTTCATTTTACTGTGAATGCAAAGATTACAAATCTGCATAAGTATACTGTAACTCCCATATGACTTCTAAGGCTAACTAACTTTAGAAATTTTGTTTTTAAGTTTTGGTTTCATCTGGTTTTAAATTACTTCTGACTATATATATATATATGCCTTTTTATTTTACTTTATTTTTGTTCATGATTTTTAGAAAAAAATTTGCCACAAATTTTTTTTTAGGAAATAAAGTTTAAAATAAAGCAGTTAAAAATAAAATTTTTCACTGTTTGACAGAAATTAATGCAAAATCAGGTTTTTTTTTTTTTTTTTTTTTTAATTTTACTAATATTATTTTTCAAAAGATCCATAATAAAACAACCTTTAGGTAGAAGGAAATTTCTTTTCCCTCTCTTCAGATTGTAATTTTAGGTAAATTCAAATGGTTCCAGCAAAAGATATGTTTGTATTTCTCCACATCATAACAGGTACCAGAGGTGATACAAGCTTGGAACCGAAAATGCTAAACTGCGCAAAATTTATTGGACCAAACAAAAACACTGAAAAATAACATAAATATGATTACTTAAATAATAAAATGAGTAAAATATATATAAAAAAAATCTTGAAATATTAAATGTAATGTACAATTATTACAAAAAAAAAATTAATAGATCTCAAGAATTATGAAATTCAATTCTGAAAATGCTGAAATCTGCATTTCCATGGAAATCTGTCTTGTTTAAAGAACTAGTTTCTCTGTTTTAATCTTTTCTTTCAATGACCAAATCCTTCAGCAAAGAATTCCACATACACATTAAAATTTTTTAGGGTTGTTGAGGGGGCGGGGGTCTTTTGAGTGAGGAGAGGAAGAAGCAAGTAAAATGCATAAATTTTAAGATAACTAAAAAAAAAAATGATTATCTGCAGAAGCAGATAAAAAGTTATATCTGCTTCTGTAGTGTAAACTGATATAATTACCTCAGCAATAAAGTCACAAACTCATTATTGTTAAACCTGAGAATATTTAGATGGTATGTCTTATTAGATTTGGATATTATGTGAACAATCTCATGTTAACTGCATATTTCTGAAATTTTTATAGACTTTTAGATTAATGGAATTTAATTATTTTTTATTAGAAAAAGTTTTTAATTTATAATTATTAAATTCAGAAATAATATAGAACATATTTATTAATTGATATACTTTAACTATTTTATTTTGCATTCACAAAAATAGAATGTCTTCTATGTTCAGCCATTTATAGAAATACTTTTTTTTTTTTTAATTTTTACATTAAAAGTTTTACTGAATAAAAGATGTGTTCTGAAATCACTGCTTGAAATAATAAAACAGCTACAATTATATTTAAAATAAAAATAATAAATTATGATAAATATTTATGCAATTATATAAAACAAATGTTTGGAATCAAAATATAAAGCAAAAAAATTCTGTGCTAGGTAAATATATATATATATATATATTGATTTTTAAAAAAAACAGAGGCCTAGATTAAGAATTCATCATTTCCAAAAATTCTAACTTCCCTAAACAATATTCCTTGAAGTAAGTTCATTTTCCAGAAAAAAGATAGAAGAAATGAAGATACATGCATTATCTTTCTTTATGTGTGCAGTGTTCTAATTCTCTAACAATGTTCTAATATCTAATGAATAGAACAGATAATTTTATCCAACTTATGTTGTATATGTATGTTTTTCCTTAAAAATATATAGAATAAATAGCTTTAAAATGCAGCTACAAAATTCTTTGAAAAAGTAGGCTTTTATGTAATGTACTATATTTGAAAATTATGAATCTGCTTGATTTAAACTGTCATCTATTATTAAAATAGAAAGTTAAAAGGGAATTCTAAATCTTTTTTATTTTCTCCATTTTTAATCAAAATTAATGGTTTTAAAAGGCCAGTGAAGTTGCTGCATGTTCCATGTTGTGAAACACTGTGCCACAAAGAGTTAAAATGCCCTTTGATTTTTCATTTGCATAGTTCTAAATGTAAATTGAGTATTATTCTGCAATTATTCAAAATTCTAACATTTCATGTTTTTTCCAGCAATAACAAGTGAATTGACTTTTGAATTTGTATTTATTTATTTACTTTTTTACTTTTAGGTCTGCAAGCATTTTCTTGTAAAATTCTGTCCTAATGACTTATTTGTAAATACAAAAGCTGATTTAGGAGTCTGTCCTAAAATACATGATGAAAGGCTTAAGAAAGAGTAAGTTATGTTACTATTAACTTTAAGTAAATGATATAATATTAGCTATACAATTTAAAAATTATGTATTTATATTTTCTGAAAAAAAAAATCAATTCTTTTTTATCTCTAACATTTTTCCATAAAATTAGAATAAAAAACTAATATAATTTATGTAACGTTATTACTAAAATTTATGATTTTCAATTCCAGAACATATATTGTAAATAATCTGTAATTTTTAACCTTTTTCTGATTTTTATTTATTTATTATTGTTTTTTTACAGGTATGAGAAGAGCTCTCGTTTTGAAAAGATGGGCTATGAAGAAGATTTTCTGCGTTTTTGTCAAAGTATGCTCTCAGATGTTGAAAAACGTATAAGACGTGCTAGAGCTAGATTAGCTCTAAGTAACAAAGAATCAAATGTAAGCTTTAAACATGTTTTTTCTCTTCCTATACAGTTTCATGATCTTAACTTTTGTTGTTTTTAATTTAAAATATTTATCAAAATGTTTGCTTACAGGTTTCACAACCAGCACAAGTCAAGAATAATGATGAAAAAATTAATGTTTTAACTGAAAGAATTAATGGACTTTTAGTTCAGGTATTGTTCAATCTTAATTTCACTTTCGTACATTTTATTATTTTTTATAATTATCTTGTACATTGTAGTATAAAGAAAGCATTGTTTTAGATGTTGTTTTTATAGGGTTGCCACATATTAAAAATCAACTTTAAAAAACGGAGAAATTTCAAAATTTTCATAAAAGCAGAAAATACAGGGAATTTTAAGTTATTCTTTTCCCATCTGAAAATTCCAATCTCTAAATATTTTAAGAATAAAAGATCGTAGTCATCACTTTCAAAAACAAAAAAATACCATTCGCGGTAGTGTAATGCAGAAAATCACACCCTTTCTACTCTTTTCCCCTTTTTTCTGTATAGATAGTTCAGTTTTGATTTGTGAGACAGTTCTTTTTTCATGAGATTCCTGAATTTGAATTAAGATGCATGCACAAGATTTCTGTAACTGTGTGAAAAAGTAGTATACATTTCTATAGCAGGAACAGCAATGTTCAATCTGTGAATTCATTATGTGGTATTTAGTCAGTCAAGTGTAAATTTATTTGATGTTTTATTTATCATTTCAGAAATTGTGATTTTATTCAGAGTGTATTAAAGATTTTTTTAAAACAATAAGCTGCTTAAAATCCATATTTAATGCAAATTGGTGAGATAAAAAAAAAATCGATCCTGATATTGCTGATTTGAGAAGTCTTGCAAAATCCATTTGTTGCATACTGCTCACTTTGTAAGAAATTAATAAACCTAAGTAATATGGAGAAATAGGCATTTATTAGTCATGCCGAAACCTGGATGTAAAATTGCATGTCAGTTTTAAAAAAAAAAGTCATAATTATTATTAGACTTTGTATCTAAAGGAATTTAGGAGAAAGTGATATGTCCAGTCTGAAAATAAACTGATTTCAAACTTTTTAGTTCAACAGTCATTTAAAGTTGAATTTTTATGGGTATTAATATTTGTTGCATCGCAATCGTCCTTTAGTGCATCCAATGATATATCGGAAATATTTTTGCATAAGTTCACTGAAAGTGAAATAGCTAAAGTTGGTATGTTAGGCTGTACAAAAATGTTGTAGCTTATTTGTTAAGGGTTAGCTTAATGAAACTGATAGCAGAAAAATCAGAAGAAATTGATGCCCAAATACATAAATTAGCAAAAATAAATAGATAAAAAAAGTAATTTTGCTGTGTAATGATTTTTTTTGTTGTTGTTGTTAAGTAATCAATAAATGATTTGTAGCATGATAACAAAAATACTTTGTGTTTTATTTCCTTAATTTTGTTGACTTACAATTAAAGAGAATGAGAGTTAATATATTCTCCCTTAATAGTATATAAATTTTGTCTTGTTAAATTCTAGATAAAAAATAAAGATTTTTTTTGTATGTAAATATCAAAATTTTTTTAATATGTGATTATTTCAAGTAATATTAAATTGATGCTCCCTTTCCTTGCTTTTTCCACTTCTTAAAATCATATTACATTATAACTAGCACTTGTGGGTTATTTTTGCATTTCCTCATATTTTGAATATGGGTACAGGGAAAATACATGGAATTTTTTTTCTCCAGATTTGAATGGCAACCCAGTTTTTAAATGTGTGCTAATAGGTGTATATTCTATTTGTTTCATTTAAAGAATTCTTGTAGTTTTCTTTTCTTTCTTTTTATATACATATGACATGTATCTAATAATAAAGATGAATGTATATGTGCATATTGGTGTTATACAGTTAGACCATTCAACAAACTTCGCATATATATACTTTGGAGAGTAATATTACTGTCTAATATAATGTCTAATTTGAGCTGAAATTTTTAGAAAATACTTATTTTACTCGCATTATATAGTAATAGATTTATACTATTTTGTATAGTTCTACCACTGTTTTAGTTTACTTAACATAAGTAGTTATTGTAATATAACAATGGAGAAGTATAATGCAAGATTAATATTTTACTTTGGACTCTCACTTTCAAATATTAAGATATATATTTTGTTTTAGCATTATTATTGTCTTTGTATATAAATAGTCTTGGGAATTTTTGAGTTTATAAAGTGCAATTAGTAAATTTTATTTATTCTTTTTAATAGGTTGAAAATTTAGGTTGTGAAGGTAAAGTGGAAGAAGCACAAGGTATCATGAAACTTTGTGAGCAACTTGAAGAAGAACGTTCTGCCCTTAAGAAAGCTTCTGAAGCAAACCATTGGTATCAGGTATATATTGAGATTTTATTAATTAAAATGTAATAATTATGAATCATTTTCATCTTTTGATTAATGTTTTAAAGACAGAAAAGTCCAGGACTAGCTCACATTTAATTTTGAAAATTTATGAATATTAATGTGTTTAATTTTGAGCTGAATAATTATATTCTCAAAAAAGATTCAAATAAATAAGAATGTATAAAATTGTATATTTTTATTATCTTAAACTGTATAACTATTACTAGTTAAGTATTCACACACATATATGAGATTATTGACTATTGTTTTGTAATAGCAGCATTTTGAATTCTGACAATTTTGTTGCCAGCTTCACAATTTTGCTATTTTACAGTATAGCTAATCATTTTTTTCCCAAACTCTTGATGTGACATACATAATGATCATTAGTTTGGGTTAGTTATTATTTATTAATTAAAAACCCTATAACTCTGATGTCTAAGTGTAGTATATTCTCTGCAAGAAAAACCCACTTCAGAATTATCAAGCTGCAGTCTTTAAACCGATTTTGAATATTTCATAAGAAAGCTCATGATTCCTAGATAAATCCAGATCATCAGTAGTCATTTGCCTCCCATTCTGTTCCCTTTTGCATAATGATGATACATTCTAATTGGTTACCTATACTTGAAAAATATTGAAATTAATTGGTGAGAAAGCCAGAGAAATCAGCAGAATTGTTGAGTTCGGGGGTTGCCTGTTATTTTGTAATGGTAGTAATAGTGATCAATTAATATAATCATCTTATCAAAACAAAAGAAAGTACTAGTTTTAATTATAGATACATAATAATAATACAACATTCTGATTAATGAGCTATGCTTGCAAAATATATTGATAAAATCGGATTATTTTTCAAAGTTGGAAAGTTCCGACAAGGATTTATGTTATGAAATAGAAATAAAGATACAAATAACTTTTGATGATGTTATTAGAGATAGTAAGCTTTCATATAGAAAAAAAATTAGTATATTCTTTATATTAGATATTATATTTAATTGTTGTTACTAGGAAATTCTGTGACCCCCCCCCCCCCATCACTTACACACTATAAAAATCCAGTGATGTATAAAAAGTATAATATTTTTATGTTTACTTTAAAATGTACTTTAGATTCAGATATCATTCTTCATGATGGTGCCTATCCAGCATACATTGTCAGTTATTATTTGATTAAATACTTAATCTCCGTAAAGATTAAAGCTTGAAATAATCCAATCCTTTTGTCAGTACATTTTGATTTTTTATAGTGTTTTTAGACAGTCTGCACATAAATATTAATATTAAATCACTACCTCTGCTTAGGAAATAATACCTTTGCAGACCAATGAAATGAAACTCCTCTAAAAAGAATGATTTATAAAATTATGTTTTGGAAATGTATGCAATTATACATTTTCATTTTTTCTTAGCAATGATGATCTTAATTCAAATAAAATTTCATTTATTCCTGATTTATTTTGTGTTAGAAGTCATACTAAAATACAGAGTTAGCAATGCAAATATTTAAGATATGTAATATATTATAGAATTTTTTTAAAAATATTTTTTATAACTAAAGGTTTTTGAAATTATCATTTGCATAAATTTTTGTGTTTTGTTATAGTCTTGCAATTTGCAGAAAGTTTTGCTGATCTTGTTTAGTAACATTTTTCTTTTTAGAAATTTGCAAATAATGTCATTAATTGTAAATTATTATTATTTTTATCCTCTTAAAATTTAGACTGCAGAAATTGCTGCTGCACAAGAAAAACAGATGGAAGTTTGTGAGGTTTGTGGTGCGTTTCTTATTGTTGGTGATGCTCAACAACGTGTGGATGATCACTTAATGGGAAAACAACATGTAGGATATGCACGTTTAAAAGAAGCTGTTGATGAAATACTGGTAAATGATTTAAAGGTTTTATTGTATTTAATTTTTAACGTTTTTCTTTATTTCCATATTTTTCCTTTATTTTCTTCTGAATACTCATTTCAATCATTATGAATTAAGAAAAACAATAATTTAAAGGTGGGTTTGGTTATTTAAATAATAAATAAGCAACACAACATATAGAAATTTTTTCACTCCTATGTATTCATTAATATAGGAATCAAAATAATTTATGAATGTGATTACAATTCTAATTTATTTGGAGACTTTTTATTTATGCCAAATACTTTTAACATTTTTTTAGACCTCCAAATGTTTGATTTAAAAATTATTTTTCCTTTTTTAATATACTGATTATGTTTTTTTAATTTATTTATTATTTAATAAACATGGCTTGGGGTTTTAAATCTTAGTCTTCTATTTTGTGATCTGTCTAATACTATTATATACTGCAATAAAGACTTCTGATAATCTGCAGATATGGAATTATATTTGTTGTTCATTAGTTTCAATGAAACAAATCCATATATTGGTAAAATATTTAAACATTGAGAATGTATATTCTGTGTTTTATAGAACAAGCGAGAAAAGGAAAGAGCAGAGAGGGAAAAGCTGCGTGACAGAGAGAGAGAAGAGCGCCGTAGATCCTCAAGGGATGAAGATCGTAGGAGAGAAGAAAGGCGAAGGAGAGATGATGGTCGTCGGCGTGAATCTGATAAACACAGAGACAGATCCAGGAGGCGTAGCCGTAGTAGAGATCGTGCCCACAGCAGACATTCACATCAAAGCAGAAGTAAAGATAGAGATTCTCATGGTAAAAGTAAAGACAAAGAGAGGTAAGTTCTTACTTTTTCACTAAACAATGTAAGAAATATTTTGTATATTTTCTTAAAATTAAACTTAATTGTTTTAAAGAATTAATCTTTATTATTAGCATATTTTTTTTTTTTTCATTTTACCTCTCTTCAGCATTGACACCATTCCATATAAATGAAATATGATTGCAAAAATATCCTATCAGATTATCCTTTCTTTTTTAGTTTTAAAGTTAGTGTATACAAAACAAAGTATGTAATTCTTAACTTTGTAATATTTTTAAAATTTCATTTCAGGTCCCGCAGAAGAAGTGAAAGCTCAGAACGTAAAAGACATCGCTCCCGGGAGAGTGGACATCATTCAAAAAGATCCAGGTCACACTCCAGTGAACGTAGAAGGGATAAGGAGAGGAAAGAAAAGGAGAAACGAGAACACAGACGATCATCTCGTAAGTAATTTTCTTTTCACAGATTTTAATTGCAGGAAGTTTTCTTTTTCATTCTTACTGAAGTTTATTGGAATAAATGCTGACGGACAAATGAAACTATAGTAAAAGTGTTTTAATTTTTGAAATTTTATACCTTTATATCTCCAGAGAATTTGGAAAGAGTATTAAAGAATTTTTTTAAAATATACTTTTAAAAAAGCAAATAAATGAAATAGCATATCATATGGAAATGCTGTAATTATGGATGGATAGAATCAATTTTATTAATTCAATAACTGGAAAGTATTTGATAAAAAGAAAAAATAGCATGCTATCAAGTTCTGTGTAGTTAGGTCTTTTCCAGTTACTTTATGCATTAAAAAAAATAATAATAATTGTAAAGTCTATTCACCCTGCAGTGAAGACATGTAAAATAATACTTTTAATAAATTATTAAAATATTATTTAGTTTTTTTATTGTATTATTATGTCAAAAGTTTTATAAATCTATTTCATATGTTGTTGCAGAGGAGAAGTATTATATTTATGTTGAGGATGCAAAATCAAGCCAAATTTATTAATCATCATTTGGCAACAGCACGTTGGTTTGTTTACATAGTTGTGGAAAGTCTAATATGCCATTAAGAAAATGTAGTCAAAAGCACAAAATGTAATGTAAAGTTTAATAATTTGATAGAATATGAGAAATACTTTCTTTAGCATTTTGGAAAAACAGACACGTTCAGAAATTTTTCTTTTCGCAATTAAAATTCTAGCAGAATACTGAAATACATCGGATGAAGTGAAAAATAGTGTGCCTCCGAGTTTGTCGCCAATATGGCAACCCATCGGAGCGCTCTTCTAGCAACCATAATGCTGTTTTGTTTACTACTTTTTGCAATAGTTGAGCTGTACATGAACTACAACTATATTATGAAAAATGTTAAATTAAAAATATTTAAAAAATATCAATTAAACATTTTAATTTTGTTCTTTATTATAATTAAAAGTTTATTAAATAAAGAAAGTTAAGCTTATAGTTAAAAGTTATTTTCTTCTTTCTTTCTCTTTTTTTTTTTTTAATGTGAATAAGGACAGAAAATATTTGGCAATTTTTAATTGTCAGTATGCGCTTTAAAAAATCATCTGAATTCTTATTTTATGAAATCGTCTGTATTCTCACTTTAAAAGACAGCTCCAATGGAATTCTTCGCAGTTCTCCTAATTCTTTTGGTGTTCTAACGGTTGGTTCCTTTCATAATTTCTTATGTCGGCAATTGTGCAAGAATGGATGTTGTGTAAATGGGATGGAAGACAGTATTTCAAACCTGCAGAATGGATGAAGGGTGAGTGAAATATGTATATATATATTTACGAGTTGATGAAGTTAGGAAAGGATGCTTGTTTGAAATTTTGTATGCAGAATGGATTGATATCGAACCGGCAGAATGGATGAAGGGTGAGTGTAATATATTTTTTTAAGAGTTGATGGCGTTGGGAAAAGGATGTTTGTTTGAAATTTTGTATGGGGAATGTTCCGATTGTTTCTTTCTCCGTTCTTTCTTTTCTTTTGGTTATGTACTGTTCCTGTTATCCACACAGTCCTTATGTTCAATGTGCTAGCGAAGCTACTAGGTTCCCCGCTCCGACTGCTAGCAAAGCCGTAGAATTTTTTTTTTTTTTTTTAAGTTAAAAAATTCTGCCCGGTGCCTTCTACAGATGCCTAAGGCATCTGTAGAAGGCGCCGGGCAGTCTCGGGGGGGACAGTACTTACCAGTAAAAAGTTCTAATTATATGGTCGGAAATGGTAACCATAACTGTTCCGCGGAAATATTTGTTTATTTTGTCCGCTATCTTTTATTGACGACTTGGCATTGTTGGCGCAGCAAGGGGCACACTAAAATTCACTTTTACCATACTTCATTTTACCTTTGAACATAATATATTGATATTTTCAAAATGTTAATCACTTTTTTTTAATAGTGTCTAAAACTTCTGCAACATGATGTATTTATTACTCATTATTAAGATCAATATTCCTTTATCTAAATTGTAAGTGTACTTTAAACTTCTTTATCCATTTATGACTTATTTAATTTAAAGTGCAGATTTCTACATTTTTTTTAATTATGTTAAAAATTTCAAACTTAATTCAATTTTAAAATAAAATAAAATTCCAAAAAAAGGTGTTTTCATTAAAAAAATATTGAAAATAATCGATAAAATAATGCAAAATAATTTTTGTTAGATATATTTTTTTTAAATTAATATAGTAAAATGCTTTAAAAAATTCTTTTGAATTCTTTGCATTACCTTGAAAATAAAAATTTCAAAATCATAAATTTTTGGCTTTATTCAAATCTGAACAAGTTGTATATGCCAGTTAAAAATTATTTAGAAGTTTATGAAAACATGTTCACTTTCCATTGAACCAAAAATCTAAATGTAATTGTCTTGTAAGGGCATTAATGGATTAAGGGGGAATAAAAAGGAAAACTCTAACTATTGTTTAATGTGAATTTCAGAGGAAAATGGTGAATCATCCGAAAGGACTTTCAAATCAGAAGACAATAGTAAAGGATGCCATTCCTCAGGTGATTGACCTCTGATCTAATGTCCATTTTTACAGGTAAGTAAATTCTTTTCTCTATATGGTGGTCCCTTAGTGAAGCTGATTTCCTTCATCCTTTCTGTTATGCATAGGTGTGTAAGAAGATTGGATTCAAAGCAAGATATTGAATTTGGCAGACCTTCGTGTTCACTTTTCAGGTATTTGCGACCTTTAAACGCGAGAAAGGGAAAGGAATAAATAAGAATTTCTTAAACCAAACTAAATTTATCAATCAATAGCATTAATTCATGCATAATTTAGAAATAGTAATTAGAATTTTTTTAGATCTTGTACATTTATTAGTGGTTATTGGTTAAACTGTTCTAATAAAATCAAAGATACTGCAGGTTATTTTAAATATTACAAAGTTCAAACATGGATTTTTCAAAGTTTTGTTTGATATTTTAACTAAGATCTTTTGGGGATTTGGTTTAAAATTATTTAGTTTTGACTTAGTTTGCAAAATAATATTATGTGTTTAATAAAGAAGCGTGTTAGCATTTAAATTTGGAGAATAAATCAAAATATATAGTAGAAACAGGAAGATTAAAGATTTGTCTTTGATTTGTGTTACAGCATCAATCTTTGTTAAATTTTGATAAAGCAAAGCAAACAGCATCTAACTTTTGTATATAAATAATCATAATATTCCGTAAATGATATCCATCTTTCATCTAATTAAGTTATAAAAAAATAAATATATTCATTTCATTTTTTTCCAAGTTATAATTCTGCACTTTGCACTAAAATTTATAAGTATTTTAGAATGAAATAAAAGGTTGAGATATAAAAGAATTATTAGTTTAATTCTAATAACCTTATTTTAACAATTTTATTATGACTTTGGCTTTAAAAATACGAATTTAAAATGATTAAATCTGCCTAATTAGGTTTATGCTAGAATGTGATATTAAAAATTATGTAAATATTAAGAAATGAGATGAAAGGGATGTGTATTTTATACTACTAAAAACTATTTATCATAATTATCACTGAAGAAAAAAAAAGATATGTATATAACCTGCAGTCATCTTAAAAGATGGGTGTGACAGCCTTTTTTTAATGGTGTTCTTAAGGAATAAGTTTATTATTTATGAAATACTCTATAAACATATTGCATGTAGTAACAAGTTTATTATTAAAGATTATAAAAATTACTTGTCTTAAATCCTCTTACGGCTTATACTTCAGTGGCAATTGATTTTAAATGACTTTTCCTTAGACACCATTTCAACTTCAATAACTGTCTTGAGTAAACAATTAGGCACATTTACACAACATTTTGCTAAATTCCCCTAACACTTGTAGTTCGTCAGTTTAACAGGTGTATTTCTGTCTAATGGTGCGTCCAGCTACTGGAACATCTGTTGGTATAGTGTCTACTCTACTTGTTTCAATATCCGGAGCCTTAAATTACAGGTGATTTCTTTTTTTACCACTTGTGGCGAATGGAGAAATATTTGCTTTAATTTCTTCTATTCACAAGATATGTTTCATCATTACATTATCATATTATTCTTTATGTGCTTCTGTGATTCACAGAAAAAGGTTTTTAATATATGTACATTTAATTTCAAAAATATGTTTTAATAAGAATTTGTCATGTGTTAAGTAAAACAAAGGTGTGATTTTATTGCATTTTAAAGAAATTTTGCTGCTTCTTGTTTGTGTATCCTCTAAATTTATTTTATTAAATATGAAATAAATTCGAACTCTTTACAGTTTTTTTCCTTTGGTAAATGATTTATCTTTATTTTTAACCAAAAAAAAAAAATGTTTATGGTGTATTTGATTAAAGAGTTGTTGAAAATTTATCTCCAATATTCATATAATTTAGTTAATATTCAGGCAGTTTTTTCAAAATAATATTTTATTTAAAGATCAATTGTATTATTTATGCTGGCAACAATATTTATTTACAATAGTTTAAAAATTCTGATTCATCAAGAAATTACAGCACAATCAAAAATATTTTTATAAAGATAAATCACCTTTATTATTTAAATATAGATTAATTCCTTTGGGCATTTTAAAGTAGATTAAAAAGTATGAACTAGAAAATTGAGTTTTTTTACGTAAATGATCCTTTAAAGATATTAAATTATTTATTGCATAAAATTTCATTCGTTATTTAAAGGAAGAGATGTAATTAAGTTTACATAAATCTAATTAATATTTATTTAAACTTACAAGAAACTAACAATCAGTATATTTTTCAATAAATCTTACTAGTTCAAATGGTTCCAGTCATGCATACTTATGCTTTGTGAGCAATATCTGCACGTTTCAGACATAATAAATATGTGATCAAAGTAATTAGTTTTATTGTTAGAAAGTGGATATCAAAAAAATAAGCTCATATTTCATTGCAAAGTATTTAGGTTAAAAAAAAAAGGTTTTATTGCTCTGTTAGTGAATTAACATGTCTTAATGTAGGATTAGCTGCCAGATGCTATTTGTCGGACCGTGGCAAGTAACTGAAGTACTTATGAAGATGTCCTGGTGGCTTCTATTTTTAGAGGTGGGCTCAAATGACACATTTTGTGTATCTCCACCTCCCCTTATTTTAACTCAGATTCTGGTTTGCCACTGCACTGATTAAATTGATATTTTGCTTTGAAATGAGCCAAATAGAATATCTATTACTAAATCATTTTAATTTATGCTTTTTTTAATTGTATTTTTAAGATGTGTAGTTCTACATAATTTTTTTTTTTAATCATTGGGGGGAATTTTGTTGCAAATTTAGCATAGAGCAGCATGTATTCAAAAAACAATATTTCCTGTATAACTATAACCTTCAGTTTACTAAGATGTTTTTTCGTTCTAACAGATCTGCATGTAAAATAACCAAAAATGTAGAAATATTCTTGATTTAAATTATAAAAAGAAGAAAAAAAAATAATAAATTTTCATTTCATTTTGCAACTAAAATTGTATCACCAACTTCATGTCCCAACATCCTGAAAAAATGGCAGTAAGTAAAACATGTTTAGAATTCAACTGCCATATATCAGCATTTTTAGGAAGAAAGAAATTGGCAAACCAGAAAATAAAATAGGTTTTATATACATCTTGTAAGCCTTTAGGATGGGTAATGAGAATTCAATAGTATTTTTTTGAAATTTAGGTATTATTTCTTCTTTTTTAAATTATCACTATTAAAATTCTTATTTTGTTTGTTTTTCAGCATTGTAAGTTCCTAAAGAAGAGGAATGGATCACTGGCAGGTGAAAAGTTTGTCATCTCCTAGTGTGAAAATTATAATGCTTTTAGTTGTAGTGATTACCATATAATTATGTGTAATTATGTATCATTATTTAGCTCATTATGTAAAAATTTGCATTATATATTCCATTTGTTTTCAATAAAAAAACATTGGTAGATAATTTATATTAAACATTCATTGTTACTAGCATTTCCCCTTTCCACCTTAAAAGAAAAGTAGATTAAATTTCTGTAGCTACAGGAACTGTACGATGTTGGCTATATCATTTTTTTAAAAAAACAGTGAGCACTACAAAAAAAATATTTTTTCTAACTAAAATTATTTAAGATAACAAATTATGTTATTTCTTTCTAATATTTATGTATATTCTAAGGAGAACTGTAACTTTTAAATTATTTGTTCTATAAGTAGAATAATTCTACAAGTCATTACAGTTTTTTTTTTCAAATATTTAATCTTGAATATAAATTTTTAATTAAAAGCTGTTAAAATTGACAATTTTAAAATTTCATATTTTCTGTGCATTAGCATTTATCACAGGAGCTTAAATGTCACCCACTGTAATGAAACTGCTGTCCATTGTTGTCTACTGTTGCATCAAATAAAACTTGTCAAAAGTCATATATCTTTTCAAAATTTTTAAAGCCCCTTGTCATTTTTGGGGACTATAGAGCAGTCAATTTTAATTTGGAAGAGGACAGTATTATAAGTATTGCAAATAAGGAAAAAAGTATATGACCTTTGGGAAAAATCCTAAACACCATTATTAATTTATAATCGCTAATTCATGTTTCTTAAATAGTTATTAGATAACAGTCATTAAGAACTGTATGTTTAAAAATTTATATGTATCTATATTAATATTAAAGATGAATGTGTGCCTGGATTAGTGTTCTACAGGCCAGACTGTTTGACTGAAGTTGGAATGTGTATACCTTGCAGGTTAGAAATGTGCAACTCAGAATGACTTTTTTAAATAAATATATAATTAATAAAAATTCAGCTGCATTTTGGAGTTTTCCTACAATAATTTCCACAAATATCACAAAAAGTAAATTTTACATAGTTTCAAAATGTTAAAATTTTATATTTTTTATGTTCCATGTGAATTTTTACTGAATTTTGGCAATTTTTTAAAAATATGTGATTTCCAACTATAGATTACATTTCTACCCTGAAACTCAAACCATTTTCAGTGTTCCATTCTACTATCTGATCGCATGCCCCCTCCCCCTTATTGAAAGTTAATGAATAAATTGTTTTTTAGCTTTCAAAAGCATAAATTTACAATATTGTGAAATTTAGGAGACAGATGAACTGCATATTTAGGTTTTTAAGAAAACCATGATGTCATGGGACTGATCTCAATTAGAAAGGTTTGTATACATAATAAACAAGCCATATGCAAAAGACAATTAGAATAAATGCCTCCAATGTCTTATAATTTGGCAAAATCCAGGACATGAAATCATATCTACTCACTTTAAAGAAAATTAAATATAACCATTATTTCGAGCAAAACAGCAGATCACCAAAGGCAAATTAATTTTTTAATAAATAAATATCCACTGAGTTGCAGGTAAAACTGAGTGAATTATGTAGTTTTGAATATTACTATCTTTATAAAATCTCAAAGAAGATGTGCTATTCAGTGACCTAATTTTGCTTTAGACTAATTGGTCTAATTAAATTATTTATTTAAAAATTGGAATCTCAAGAATATTTCACAGAATATGATTCCTGAATTTTATGATGAATCAGAAAAAAAATTTTTATTAAATAATTCTTTGGGATACTGCATAAATTATATTAAAAAAAATTTCTGTATTGCAAATTAAACTGTCCTCATATTTTTTTTAATTGGTTTCAGCAAAAATGTTTTATGTTGATTGTTTTATATTAACTGATATTATCACTTTAATTTAAAATTCAAGTTTTGTGAGAGATGACAGAAAATAAAAGCAATAAATAGTACAATGAAAAAAATGGCTTAAGGCTCCTGGTAAGATATATGGCTGTCAAAATTTTGAGGCTGAGGAAGCTATTAAAAGACTAAGTTACATATATAAAATATAAAACATGCCTTTTAGAAATGGAACATTTATATTTCATTTGTGAATAGACTTATGATAAAAAAAATATACCAACTGTTAATTTATTCAAACTATTTTTTTTTTTTTTTTTACAGTAACTGCTTGATCTTGCCTGTCATAACTGTCTACTTAACAAGCATTTGTATCTGAAAGGAAAATGCCATAGTAAATTTTTAAAAAAATCATAAAGGCTATTGATTAAGGCAACACAGTACCATCTAAATTTTTTAATGTTTTAATTGTATTTTATGTAGAATAAAATACTGTCCTTACTCTAACCCTGTCCCTTAAAAATATTTCATATAATTTTCAGCTTTTAAAAAAAAAAAAAAACTCTTTTTAAATATGCAAATTTTCTTCATGTAGTTATTAATATACTGTATAAAACTTGCTATGGATTGTATTCAACTAATGATATTGAGGTTTATGTTATTTATATATATATGTATATATAGATTAAATTGTGACACGCAAAAAAATTCTGAAATATGCATTAATTTTGACTTTGAACCTTACAGAAACATGGACAACATATACAAAAATATAAACTTTTTTTTTTTCATTGTTTCAAAAGCTTTAGTGTTTCAAAAATTATAAACACCTAGTGTCTAAAATTGTAAATGAATGAAACTAAACTTTTATGCTTATTAGGATTGCATGTAGACAAAACTGACTTAAATTGTAATGAAATAACTATATAAGTTTGCAAGTAGTAGAAAAAAAAGTAATTTGTTTTTTTTTTTATTGGGCTCTGCTTTTCACATGATCTGAAATGTGAGCGTGATAACATTATTTCATTAACAACATTGTTCAACAAAACTTTTTCAACAACTTAATAAAAAATACTGATACAGCTCTAAAATTTTCAATACATTTAAAAAGATTCTACTTATTATATGAGCCAATAAAGAGTTTTTGATTTTTTTTAAATAAATTTTCGAGGTACTGTGTTGCCTTAAAGTAATAAAAAAAATTCTATTACAATAATAATTGAAAAATTATACATTCAACATTAATTTTAACATTTAAAATTTTATTTCTTATGAAAAATTAAATATATCAACAGAAAATGTTTTGGGATCAAATTTTCTAAGAAAACATAAGATCTAACTGTGATTAAAATTAATATGCTTAGAAGTACAAAATTGATGGTAGTCTAAAACAAATATACTCTTAATGTTTTTTAACAGCATTTAGACTTTTATTTTTAGTTAAAAAAGGGTTTAAGATGAATACAGAAAATTCAGCTATCAATTAGACAAATTTGATCATAACTATACAAAAACATTCTTAGAAGGAACAAATAAGAAAATTATCTCAGTAGGTCTTGTCTGTAAAATAATATAAATTATAATTATTTGCCTTTGATTTTTTTACTTAATAGCAAGGGCTAAATTTTAATTCAATTTCTTCAATTACAGAAGAAAATAGAAGCAATTATTTTTAAAAGATGTACCTCAATTTATCTGATATTATCTTTATTTGAGAGAACTTCACTCTTCAGTGAGACATATTTAAATCACTCATCTTGTTTTTAATACTTTTGTTATTATAAAAATTTTATTTTAGCAATGTTTAATAATCAAATTTTTAAATTTCCTTATATTTCTTTCACTTTTGTATTTATAAAATTAAGATTTTTTAAGTTTCAAACATTTTTTTAGCGTGTAATCATAATTACCTTTTTAGAAGCATCCTTTTGAATTAAGTCGGATGAACCCTCATTTAAATAAGTAAATAATACTCCTGCAGCTACTCTTGCTTTTAACTGAGCTTCATCAACATTATGGGCCCATTCAACAGATCCCCAGTTCTGTATCTAAATTAAAAAAGAAAATGTTAATTGTGTTTATTTTTAGGTTAAAGAAACTATATTTGATTTCCACTAACCTGGAAAACAGTTTCTAATCTTGAAAGTTCAACTGCTTTTTCAACATCAATCACATGATTTATTACAGCCAAAGTTAAAATAAGAGATTTTAAATTCTCAGCAGTAAAATTTATACCTGTTAAAAAAATATTCTTCATAAATATTTTGCACACTTCTAGTTTCAGTCATATAACTGAAAATTCTAAAGTAAAAATTTCCTTTAACTATAGAGTTTTTAATGTGTTTGAAAAAATATTTGCTTTTCAAATAGTTTGTGCATTTCATTAGTACTAAAACACAAGCTACTATCAATATAATGCTAAATTGAAAGAAAAAGTAAGTTAATGCATTCTTGTTATTTTGTTACGTTATCTCTGCAATAGAAAAAAAAAATTGTATACATCAATGTATGTACATAATATATTGTATACTAATAATACATTGAAATGCATGATTTTTTTTTTTTTTTTTTTCTATTGCAGAGATTATATTTGAAAAAGAAAATAACATAATAGCTTTTTTTCTTTTGATTTGGTCATTTGCAATAACATATCAGCAATATAATAATCAATTTTGGTTTCATATATTGTATAGTATACATCTAAACTATATCCATATTATATATTAAGCCAAGTTTAGTATAAAGTTTAATCAACTGTTTTTTTTTTTTTTTTTTTTTTTTTTTGTAAACAAAATGCTTAACTGCTTTTTTGTAATAAAACAGCTTCTGATGTGTGAAGATATTAGTAGTATTTTCTGTTTGAATGCATTAACTAGATCTTAATTATTTATTATAGGATTCCAGAAAATAATTTTAAATATCAGTTCTATAAAAACTTTTTATATAATTAAATACCATACATATATAATAAACAAGTTTACTTTTTTCTCTCTACATTGGTAAATAAATTGATTTTTAATGTAAAAATGAACTTAATAAAAGGAATATGTTTCAAAGACAAAAAGATTTCAATCAAATTGAACGGTTATTTTTGCCAGTTCAAAGGGTTCAAATGGTAATACATAATTTTAACACAGTGTGAACTAAAAATTTCATGCAAAACAAATATTGCTGCTGAAATCAATTTTAGGACATTGTATTGTAATAATGATTTTTGAACTAATATATCTGAAAATGATTAAAATTTACCTATTAAACACCAATGACTGTAAGATAAAAGATGTTTCCTAAGTTGATATAAAGTTTCATCTGGCACAGGATTAGTGCTTACATCTTCTGAAATGTTGATTTTTACATGATATCTATTAAAAAATAAAATTTCAAATGAAACTTTTGTACATTTTACATTTTATTTTGATTTCATATACATACAGTAATTATATACCTATTTTCAAACCATTTCAGGAGAGGGTCCCACTTTTCTTTTTGTAATTCTGCTAAACTAGGAGGATCATTAGATCTGAAACTAAACATTGGATCAAATTATTTATACTCTATATACTTACACAATGTAAAAATATTACACATCAGTAGGAAGGGGAAGTTCATTTATGCATTGTTAAAAATTGAAATGCATTTTTCACATTGACCATATTAGGTAAAATCTCAATATTTATGGCAAAGCAATGAAAATACAGCTTATTACATTAATTTCATTTGAAAGTGAACTTATATGACAGTTTTCATAAATTTTATACCATTAGATGTTTGATCATTTCTTACAATATAAGCTTTGACTGAGAATTCACTATATTAACTTTGCTTTATCTTTTTAAAGCCTTATTCTAACATATTAATTCACATTTATTTATATACTTCCTTCAAATTGCATGGGTAAAATATTTTTCAGAATGTAAAAATTCAACTGTATGAACAGCTTATCAATTTTTTTTTCAAAGCATATTCTTCTGAAAGCTGTAAGTTTTATAAGAAAGAAGTGGTTGCTTCGAGAGTTAAAAATTGTTTTTCTTTCTTAAAATAAGAATAAATATTTCTCTTGAAAATAGAAGTATTCAATTATTATGTCTTGTATTACTTATATGAAACTGTAAAGCTATGAATTTAATGGAAAAGTTATTGTTCAATTACATATGCATGGACGGCATGTTTGTGTAATATGTTATTTTTGCAGTTTCAACTACTTGATACTTTTCCCAATTTTATCTGGCACATTGAAAATTAAAAAGCCAAAACAATGGATAGAGAAATAAAATTAGATATAATCTTGCTGCATTACTTCAAACTCTTTCTTAATGGTTATAAGCATTTCCACTTACATAATTAATTAATTATAAATGATATTAACTAGAGAATTGAAGAAAATGCATGTTCATGCACAATATTCTTTTTTTTTAATGTATATCATTAATTATTCATAAAGCATGACTGATTTGTCTCTTATGAAGTACAAAAGAATAAGGTTTACTGTCTAATTTAGAGTTATATACTTTCATTAGATTAGCAGTAATGATATTAAGATTACATCAATTAAAGAACCAGCCTAAATCATAAAAAGAAAATTCTCAAATCATAAAATTCTCTTTGTGTGTTTAAAATATATGTTCTTATACTCCCTATCCTTAACTGTATGTACAAATGAAAAGTGATTCATTAAATTGCTTTTTTTGTAAATATGCTTTGTTGGCATATATATATATATAACACTAACATATGACACAGAAATTACTTATTGTTGAATGGTAATATTCAAGTGTAAACAAACCATCATATAAATTTCAAAATGCTTCATTGAATGTTTATACAACTGCATTGAATTCAAAGATTTGTTTAGCTAATTAATGGAACTAGATACTATTATTAGAGGGTTAACTGTGTGTTCCGAAAGTTTCTTTCTCATCGTACTATGAATGGCTGTGCTTGTGCAAACGTGCAGGTTTATCTATGTCTTTGGTTTCATTCGTCCCAGAGCTCTACATTGTCGCAAACCCAGGACTACATCCAAAAAAAGTTCTTTTGTCCGTTTAATGGGATTGGAAAGGCGTAATTTTCTACGAGCTCCTCCCTCAAGGTGAAACAATAAATTCTACAAAATACTGTCATCAACTGGATCATGAAAGCTGCCATAGCCAAAAAAAAAAAAAAAGGTCAGAATTCATTAACCAATGAAGCGTTGTTTTTCATCATAACAATGCGAGACCACATATTGCATCAGTCTTGAGAGAAAAGCTCTTACAGTTTGATTGGAATGTTTTACTGCATACTCTCCGGATCTTGCTCCATCTGATTAGTACTTCTTTCTGTTCTTAAAAAATTACCTCCTCAATAAGCGCTTTAAATCCATCAGCTAAATAAAAGTGCAACTGGAGGGTTATTTCTTGTCCAAAACAACAATTTTAAAAAGAAAGCATAATGACGCTTCCTGAGAGATGGAAGGATGTAATAGAACAAAAGGGTTCTTATATAACAAAATAAATAATATCTTAAGCAGTAAATATTGTGCATTCATTTCATATTTGAAATTAAACTTTTGGTACACCTTTATACATTCAATATTGGGAAAGAAGATATAAAAAAAATCAAGAGAAAGGTTTCGAGCAGAAAGTTTAATCGAGTGCAAAAATAGGTTTAACCATTGTCAGTTAGGTAATGGCTATGACTTGACTGGAAATTGATGCTCTTCTCTTCCAAACAATTATCTGATGAAAATTGTATTATATTAAGACTAAAAGCATTACCTTTTTAATGTTGTAAATTTTATTTCTGAACAATTTTCCTTCAATTTTAATATTTTAAAATTCTATTTGATACATTTATAGCAAAGTTTTTAAATATTGTGAGAGAATTCAAACTCATTCTCTTTTGCTAATAGTAAACTCAAGCAGTAAGTTTTCACTTCTGCTTTTATTTCAAGTTATATACACCAAACTGATTTAATCGAATACATGTTTTTCAGTCATACCAAATAAGAAGCTAGAACTTTTTTTCTAATGTATTCCATATTAATCATTTAAACTGCATAAATAATAATCTGGATAAACAAAATGTTTATCAGAGACTGCTGGATTTTATTAAAGAGAGTGAAATCACCTCCCCCCCCCCTTTGCGAAATCGTTTCTTTTCTCCTGTTTTAAAAATGATCAACTTATTAATTGAGAAAACTGATTCAAAGAATATAACTAATCTCAAATAATATTAAATTTGTATTGAAATTCTACTAGGCATACAAATTGTATTTCATTTCTTGTCTTCTTTTTAAAGTAAAAATTATAAAATCTTTTTTTTTTTTTAATTTTTTTCCTAAGGCAAAATTTTTATTTGTGTTTCTTATTTTATATTTATTTTCATTTATTTTATTATATTTATATTATATTCATTTATAGAATTTTATTATTTATAAATTTTCAGGTTTTGTTTTTAGTTGGTACCTTTTTTCCCTGATGAATGGGGAAAAAATTACAGCAAAAGAAAATTCAAACATATTCTTAGCCAAGTTTTAAGCTACGCAAATTTCAAATAATTAAATTAAAATCTTTAAATAATCGGAAACATCTACATGTTGAATATACATAACCACTGCTTGTAAAAAGAGAATATAGTCACCATGATTCGATTTTGGTTTCTAAATTACTATGGGTTCATGTTTCCTAATGGGCAAAAGAGTCGGGACATTAAAAAGTATTCAATAAAATATAACAAGAAATTTGACAAATGTATACTATTAGTGTAAAATTTTGATAAAATGTTTCAGATTAAAATAACTTTCTGAAATATTTTTTCTTAATAATGTTATAAATTTAATAGAAGGACTTACAATCAATATTTTCACTACCCTCAGAATGTATGAAAGTAACTTTTCATGGAGTTACAGCTCAAAATTTAAGAAATCCTGAAATATTAGTATGTAAAACAAAATTTGCTGCAAATTTTATTATTGCTATATTCTACAATCATATGCCAGACAAATTTTTAATGTACCAAACTGTAAATTTTATTATAGATGCAATATTGGTTTTATATCTCACTGGAATAAAAATTATGAGCACTTTATTACAGAGACATGTATAACTAGGTGCTAAATCTAAATAGAATTTACTAATTGTTATATTTTAAAAAAACAGGTGTCATTTTTTGTGAATATTTATTTACAAAAAGGGATGAAATGGAAGAGATTGATCAAATCATAATATCAACACAAATGCAATTTGTTATATAGATGTGCATATTAGTATGTCTGTTGAAAACAGCATAATCTATCTTTTAATTTGTGAATTCACTGGAAAAACATTCTTCAATGTCAAATTCACTATCATCTTTGAATAAATGGTAATTATAAATGAAAACTTAAAATTTAAAGAAAATAATATTTTCGATAATATTAAAAAATAGCTATAAATTTCATAATTTTTTTAATGTATTTACCAATCTCTAGTCATCACTCATACAAAATATATTCTAGGTATGCACTACTTAAAAAATTAGTTGAGAAATGTATGATTGAAAAAATTGCTCAATGAAAATTAAATGTAATGAGGTGCACTGGCAAAATAAAAATAACAGCAAATTGTAAAATTGCATATATTTTTTTAACTTCATTTAATTTTGCAATATGCTAATTATTTATTTTTTATGAATTCATCTACATTAAATTTTTTTAATTAAAACTGTTCTATACTTATTACTTAAAAAAAAGTATTATTGAAAAAAAAAAGAAAATATTATACCATAATGTATCAGAAGACAAGTATTGTAGCATACCATCTACAATATTTTCATGATTTTGATGACAAGGATTATCAATAGCAGTATTACACAATGCTGTCTGAAAAAAAATCAATGAAAAGATCAGTCAAAATGAGGTATAATTAAACTAACAAGAATTAACTATTTCAGTATTTTTTTACTTATTTATTTTCATTAATAAGATACCAGAACATTCCAAATGTATTAACTTTTCTAAACGAAGATGCTGTGATATTTCTTTAATTTGAGTTGCATTTTATGCCAACACTTATGCTAAGCACAACTATACCTTCAATATGAAAGATTAGATACTTCGTTTTGGGATACAAGATTGCAATAAAAGGCAAAATGCTAATGATAAGCATATATTTATAAAACTGTTTCGTGAAAGCAAGAAATCTCCTTATTTCCAAATTTTACATAAAAATAATGATTATCTTTTTTATTTGATACATAAAACACTAAATATTTTCATATTCTGAATTCCAAAGAATGATTTGAAACTTTTATAATTCTGAATGTGTTGTATTTAGATGTAATTGCATTAATTGTCTTGCATTATTTTGATTCAATTTTTATGCCAAACTTTCAATCTTTTTTTAATTATAAAGACTTTTTTTTTACTAAATACATAAACAAAAGAATTTTTAATATTTACATCTTCTATGATCTGTAAATAATCAATGATATTAACCAAAAAAATATATAAAGTTCATTCTAAAGAGTATAAAGTTCATTATTATAATAATAGCTAAATAAAGGTCCTTTTCCTTTTCAAAATAAATAGAACTATAAAACTATGAATAAAAATAATACCAATGAAGTATATTAATAAAAACCAACATTAGTCAATTTGAATTCTAAACATTAAAATTAAAATACAAACTTACAAGATGCATGTTATGTCTTTGAATAATTTTCTGTTGCAAATCCCATTCTGTAGCAATAGCTGCTGCCAGGGCTTCATTTGGAAGTTGTAATAAAGTACCCGAAGGAGTTTTTAGCTTTCTTTTATCAAGTGATATTTCATATCTCCCTTAAAAGTTAAAATAGAATAAGTTAAGAGAAAAGTTGTGTTCTATATATACTAATTTTAAAAAGTAATATTTTTGTTATCATACCATCTGATTCAGAAACATGTACACTTCTATAAAATCTTTTCACAGGAGCTGCAAAAAAAAAGGGGGGGGGTAATATTATATTAAATTGCATTAACTATCAAAATAATTCCCTTTTATAAAATAAATAAAAGTAACATACTTCAACAAGAACAAATACTGTGATAAAAGCAGTTTTAAATGTCTAATGATTTAAAATATATTTTTAAAAATTGCTATTGATAAATTCCATTTTCTTCAGTTAGAAATTTTAAAATACAAAAAAAAATCAGAATATACTATAGTATTTTGTGAGTAAATGATGGTACATATATTAAAAAATTAACATCTAAATGATGGTGCATATATTAAAAAATTAACATCATGGTAATTTAAATTTAAAGAATTTAAGGCATGTGTTGAGTATGATTGGAGTTTAATGGCGAAAGAGTCAAATTTGGTTAAACTGCGCCATATGTGGCGATAGGTCAATAATTAAAAATCTGAAAGTTACAATCAGAATACAAATATTTATTTCAATGAGGAAAGTAAAGGCAACATCGTTTTATTAAAAAAAATATGATTATATAGGCATTTCAGTTCCAGTAACATTATAGATACTTTTATTAAAAATTATTATATCTATTAAAATAGTTACCAGGATAATATCTGTATGATGTTTTTCGAACAGGAAAATAACGGGTTGTAAACAATTTTTGAATAATTGATCTAGCGATTGAAGACATTTTTTTTTTATAAAATAAACAAAATTTGTAATAATGTTTGTAAAAATAACAATGAATAAGAAATTTCTAAAATATATGATAACAATGTAAAAGTCTTAATTTCGTCTTGTATGTTTATGTTTGAAATTGAAGAGAATGATTTGTCTGCTTGAACCAGCATTGCACTAGAATTTAAATTTTAATAGAACCTAAGTGCTATGAATATATGATCACATTGTAAATATAAAATAAATCACGCCAAAGTGATATAATACGTTTACTATTATTAACAACGATTTTAAGCAAACACAAGTTGAAGAATTGTGTTAAATGTCTAAATTGAAATGCTTGGCTGTTTATACTACCCACTATACTGCGGAGTTGGCATATGTGCGCCGTTCGTTTCAGAACAAATGAACAGACGTTTGATCCGAATTCGACCTGTAGGATTGGATTTGGATTGCTTCGATTAAAAATCATCAGATGAAGACCGAAACAAGAAGTCTGAATAAAACTGGTTAATTTTTGAACAACTGGTTAATTTTTGTTGATTTTGACAATGAAAATCTGAGTAGAAGTGCTCCGGCAATATGACACAACCAAATATCCAATAATGAAGAGAGAATACAATAGAGCATAACAAATGTTGTAATAATAAGGATACTTTAAAAATAATAATATTGTATGAGAATTTCTTCATCTCACATCTTTCCCTTTCAAGTATTTTAGTTTTCATAAGCACTTTTGATGCTGATTAATTAAACTATTAAATTAATTACAATGGCTACGTCTTTTGCAATTTTACAAATTAATAATCAGAAATGTAAAGCTTCCTTCACCATCACAAATTCCATTGCTCCATTTCCTATTTGCGATTTTGTTTATAAAATTTGCCTTGTATTGCACATTTTCGAATTACAATTTTCTTCAGTTATTTTCAGTCTTAATTAATTGAGTCAGAGAATTAATTTTTAATTCAAGTGTTCTTTGAAATCAGATTGCTCAACGAATGGACTATATTGAACACGTTTATTTATTTATTTAGTTAGTTAGTTCAAGAATAATTCTAAAGTTTTAAGCAACTTCTTGGCCGTCATCCCATTTCATTTTCTCGTATATGAAAAATACAAAAAGAAAATATTTTAATCGTCCGGAACTAAAATACAAGATTTTCTCAAATATCCATGTCTCAGACCTTTCTGAATCCCAAACACATTTATGTTCTTTTGAGTATATAAAATGCAGAGAAAGTATTTCAATTATCAAAAAATTCAAAATCGGGATTTTGACGAATCTCCAGATTTTACAGCCTCTCTGAAAACGAAAAACGCATTTTTGGTATTATATCTGTCTGTCTGTAACAAAGATAACTCAAAAGTACTTTGAATTTGACGATTAAAATTTTATATGGCGTTTTTACACCAAATTTGTAGAATTCTATAAAATTTTGAGTGAAATCCGTTCAGAAGAAGTCTGTCGGTCCGTTTTGTCCGAATATAAGTTAACACGAAAGCTACAAAACGAAGAGAAATAGATAAATAAAATTTGAACGAAAAGAGCTGAGTAAATAAAATTTCGTTCACAGATTTAACATCTAAAATGTAGATTAATCAAATTTTGAATCAAATCTATGAAACACCTGACCACCTATCGGTTGATATTTCCACAAGCTTGGGAACGCGAAAATTCAAAATTCGATTGACTTAAATATGTGAAAGTTGATATAGGATTTTGTGAATAAAAATTATAATTCTATGTCTAATAGTGGTTTCCATCGGTTGGAAAAAGCGCGTCTAAAGCTTAATTTCCATTGTCTGGTACTTGTATATTATCCGCATGTTAGCGATAAATTTGAAAGAATATCATCAAAAATCGCATGTTGGATTCAGTAGTCGCAAGTTCAAACCAGAAATCTGTCTTTTGTAACAATTGTTCGCCAGTGACATACAGGTAATTCAAAATACAGATTTTCTCCATCTTACTACGAAACACAAACAACGAAATTTTAAATTTCTCATGTTTGGGAGAAGGATGAAGTAGGTGGGGGTGCAAAAGGTTACTGAAGGGTGTTCTTTTTCCTCTACGGGGAGACCACTCGTGGGGGTTAAATATATTCCCCTCTCTTTTTCAATTTGTTTGATCTTAAAAGCATCTTCACTCTTTGGGGACTTCATAGCATTGTTGTAAAATTATCCCCATAACCCTCAAAGCAATTTAAATTGGTTATGACTTCGTAATAGGATCAATTTACGCAATCACATAGGCAAAAGTAACAAAGTTTCTCTTACAATCATAAATTCTATCACTTTTTATAAATCTGAAAATATCCTGATTCTTTCAGTTTATTACCAGGCCTCAGTAAATATTTATCGTTTTTCAGCAAATTAATTAAAATTAATCGTTCTTTGCTCTTAGTTCATCGAAACTAAAGGCGTCAAAGTTTCCATCAGTATACTGAATAAATGATATTAATTCTCATTGTGTAAAGTAGATAGTATTAAATTTCATAATATGAAGTAAAAAAGAATAGAACTTTATTAATTTCACTTGAATTTTTAATTATAAAGTATAATTAATCACTTTCGGCGATCAGTTATTTGCCACAAATCTTTAAATATAAAATAATTACCAAAACTAATGAAGCAGTCTCCCAGGCAGAAACACTGCTTTGATTTCATATAAAAATGAATGACTCAGATATGCCATTTACGGTCCTCTGCACTCAACTTCCACCCATTTTTGAAAAAATTTTCAACTAAACTATTTCATTTCCCATTCACTGCTTGTAAAACCTTTTAATCAATCAGTTTTAAATCAGTAAGCAATAAAAAAGATCCTAATGCACGGATTTCACCAATTTGATTTTATATGAAAGCTCATGATACCTGGATGCACCATAAAGGGTCATCTTACCTCTGTGCCTCGATGTTTCAAAAAAATTTAAAATAAAGCTAAGACAGAACTTAGACCTTCAAAAAATGGACCTAATGGATCAGAATAATCTATTTTTATTATACAATCATAATTTAAAATAGTATTTTCTTTCACTTTAGTAAGATTTATTTCATCAATTTCATATGACTACATATATCAGTTCATACATAAATCAATATTGCTACAAATTTGTAATATTGCTTTCCAGCGCAGTAAGTCTCCTCGTAAGGAAAACAGCTTTACAAACGGTTTTGATAGATTCTTTGACGGTTTGAACGAATGCCGGATCAAGGATTCCCGCCCATGGACACAAATTTGGTGATCATTTGGTGACAAAATAAAAAATTCCAAAATATATAGGAATTTTAGCGATAAGTACATTAAGACATAAGTTATATAAATCTTTTTAGAACGTTCTTTGCATTATCAAGAAACTATAAAAAGTTGGAAGTAAAGTAAAATTTCAATTAATTTTTAATTAATGAAAATTCTAATTAAAATTACAAAAAAAAAAATCGCTCCGAGGCACATTTTCACCCTCCAAAGTATGCATCTGCCAAATTTGGTAGCTCTAGGTCAAACGATATGGCCTGTAGACACCAACACACACATATATACATATTCATCTTTATTATAAGTAAAGATAACGATTATAGAAAGTGCACAGAAAAGAAAACAAGTTTTATTCTGAATAGTTAGCCATGACTAGTTGAGAAACTGTCAAGTTCGTGACAAAAATTACCGAAATGGTTCAGCTATTGAGGATTCTGTCAAAGTTTTATTTTGAAATTTATCCCGAAATAAAGAGATAGGATGTCGATGACCATTGATGTTGCATATAGAATTCATAATTATTCATTTCAAACAAAAATTTTCGAAATCGGTACCATGAGTTGAGAAAGGGAAATTTAGTCCATATAGGAAGGTTTTTTCCCCTATAGAGAGTATACCGTTAAGTAATATTTTTCCGATTTCTCTAGAAAATAGAAAGTGGTGGGGTAATATGAGAAGATGGCCGCAAAATATTTATCAAGGAGTTATGAGCTTTCATATGAAACGAAAAATTTTGAAATCTGTTCATTTGTTTTTGGATTGTAGCTAAAGTATTCAGTCACGGGTTTTTTCTGAGGAGAATATATGAAAAATCCATGATTGTATATTTTCAAATTCTCTTAAAAGCAGTGTTTTTTTAGTGATGACTTCGATTTTTCTTGAAGTAATATTTTTTTTATTTATTTATTTCTGTTGAAAATGGAGGAAGGCAGGCGACCTGTAAAGACATTTCTAGAGGTCATGAGTTTTTATATAAAATTAAGATGGGTGGAATCGGACCATTTGTTTGTTGACTGATCCATTGGCTTTTCGTATTATTAAATTACACAGATTAATAATGATTCATAATGTTAATAAAAATGTTTGAGTATTAAGAATACTATCACTAAAGTGATATTTTAAACAATAAAGAAAGTCATTAGAGTTCCGTTCTTAGAGAAGGCGATATTGAATTCGAAATACTTAACTGATATTGGAGATATTTCCACCATGTTGTAGGGCGTTCATTGGGAAAGGTTTTAGTATATTGAAATCATATCGAAATTAAAAAAAAAAAGGAATTTTATAATTGCGATTTTAATTATTTTCCTACTACAATTTGCGCATGCGTTAAAACAGCAGTATCGGTGCGTTGCACTTATCAGCACATGCGCAAATAGCAAAAGTTGTGGTATGCATATGTGATACATTTCTTTGTTTACGTTTGATTTTTAACAGCGATTAAAAACTCGTTGGGATGACAGCCTTTGTAGCTAAAAATCCCTAAATCCCCCTCATTCAATCAATAAAAACTCGTTATGCCCAAAAGAATAAACTCATATTAGAGATATTTGTACCATTTTGTAGGGTAATTATTGGGGAAAGTTTTAGTATATTAAAATCCATGGACAACTTTATGTGGCATTTTCTAGAGTTAAATCCAAACAAAATCTTTTTGTCTTGGCACCAGGAGGATAAAAATACTCAGTATAATTTACAAAGAAATATTATGATGCAAGCTGAATTTATTTTCACATTAGATTATACAGCGTTGATAAACAAGTGTGGAACAGTGGGCACAACGAGTTATTTGTATATTTTTAAATTTTAAAACAGTTTTTCTATTGTATATTTTTAGGGAATCTGGAACAACTTTGGGTACGACCGGAGTTTAACCCCCTGCTTGGCTCAATTTTCAAAAAACGCCAACAACGGTCTTACGGGTTAAACTCCGGTTCATCCCAACTTTGATATATAGTCATTTTTGCTAAAAAAAATAGTTTATTGCCAAATTTTTGCTTAATGGCTAAATGTGGCAAGAACAGAAGCAATAGTGTAACAGTAGCAAAAGCGCCACAGAAAAATTGCCAACCTCGCAAGGCGCCAAATGACTGTATATCAAAATTTAGCTAAAAATTGTTTTGAAGTTATTTTTGATGATTTCTTTTTGATTCCGCTCGACATTCTCATGTCATATCGGCTGGAGGCTAGACTTAAGTTTGAAGCTAATTTTTCATCTTGAATGTAATGCCACGGGCAACGCTGTGCGGGTACTGCTAGTTGAATTATATATCTGAGTGGCCTTTTATTTATTTTGCTAAATTATTTCCCAGAATCCAAATCGTATTACGTTGTACGAATTGCGGTAGTATGCGTGAATCTTAATTATTATCAATTGTCCATGAGATCTTTTTCAAACAAAACCTTCTTTTACATGAAACCACAGTTTCATGTATTTTAAATCAATTTTCTTTCTGATACATAAAGTGAAAAGAAAGAGAATGATCTTTCCCAGAATTTTTTCGTATATAGTCTAATAAAGATATAATCTCCTCTCCATCAGCATTAAAAGCTTTGGACGGGTAAGACTGAGCATTACGAGTAGTGAGATTTTAATTTTCAGAATCACATACATGAGTAAGTTGTGCTCCGTAAAAGAAAAAAAAAAGTGAGTGTTTATTTTAGATCTTTTTTTTTGTTGTTGTTGACTAATTAAAACTAAAATTTTACATATACTTATATTTTACGCATCAAATTTTATTTAACTATATCGTTGCGTGTTTGAATTATAGAATTTAAATGTCTACGAATATACAGACCAACAGACGTTCAATTTTCTGGGGAACTGGATTCAACATTCTATACAGATCTACCATTTAAATGTTTAAAATGAGTCCCAAATTTTATGTATCTAGATCTTTACGTTTTGTTCATTATTTCACTACTCGCTCTTTACGTTTCGTTCATTTTTTGTTCAGCAAAAAATTTCTTTTAAATGGATTTTTTTTTTCAAAATTTGCAAGAAATGTAGAAGTTTGATGTAAAGATTTCGTATGAAATTTTGTCCACTTAGCTCAAAGCAGTTTTGCATTATCATATTCATAGATAGACAGACTTGATTATAAAAATGCGTTATTTCACATTCATATAGGTCCGAAACTTGTAGATTCTTCTAAAAAACACGCGGCCGAATGCTTTAAAAATCATAATAAAAAAATTGGAAAAATGAAATTTTAATTTTTTGGATTTTAGAGGGATATGGACCTATGTTATGCGAGATTATTCCTTTATCTCTCTATTATGATGCTTTCAGAATACGTATGGCACTTTTATATGATCCCCCCTTTTTTTTGTCAAGTATCCGGATGAGAGAATTTTTCTTTGCTATAGAATTTTAAGCTGGGTTCACAGGAAGCCAACTATTGCGTGCAATAGAAGGTCACGCCTACTTTAGGAAAATCTCGTGACTGCAACGGGACAATGGCTAATGGTTGTCCGGTTGGGATAACTATTAGCCATTGTCCCATCGACGTTGTCTCAACTGTTCACACGGGGACAATACAGGGACAACAGCAGAGAGACAACAATTGCGCGCAACTGTTAGCCTCTTGTAAACCCACCTTTAAAATCGCAAAGCTATGGAAAGCATATTTAATCATGGCAGGATTAAGGAAATGATCCGAATAAAGTTACGCATGCTCTTCGACATGATCACTGAGAATTTAGAAGTAGAAAAAGCGTCAGGAAATACCCATGCGTGTATTAATGTTTCTTTTATTCTCACCATAGAAAAGCATGTTAATAAGATATGTAAACAAAATAGTCCTCATCTAGTTGCGATTGGTGACATCTGATGAGAGAAATTGTCACAGAATAGGATCTTTCGGAGGTAATATAGAAATTGATACAAAAAAGCTTTTAAATCACCAAATAATGACAATCTAAAATTCAGCCTGCTTATTTCTCCCTGCTACTCTTACCATGCCGCTAACTTCTTTAAAAAATTCTACTTTTCTTACTTTTGTTAATCAACAATCGTTTAGCACTTCAAAATTTTTCATCGGTTTCTGCGCATAGATTAAACAGTGTAATTCCATTTTCGTTTTCAAGTGTAGGTGGTGTAAAGTTCTTTTTGAATCAGGGGTATAACTTGACAAGTGTACAAAAGATCAATTTTTACTAAATTTTGTTTTTAACATTCATAACGTGAGACATGCATTTGTAAAACTTTCTTTCGAAAATTTGGAGTAGACGAAATATGCTAAATGAAAATCGTTATTTGGATTCTGCTTTTTGGAGATGACATTTGAAATGTATTTTTTGCAATAATTATTCTTTTTCATAAAATTTCAGTTGTACATATTGAGTTAAAGAGTTAAAATTAATTTTTAAAACTTGAAGGAAGAGAGTTAAATTATTATAATTTTCGTTCAGGTAAATTAACTTTATTTTGTTTCTGCATCCAGCCTTTTAACAAACATCAGAAATATTTATGACTGTTATACTGTAACCGGAATTTTTAATTTTTTTTTCTCTCAGCGAAACCTACGGCAAAGGCCGACGACAGATGTCATGTGAAGCATAAGTGCTGGGAAAGTAACGCCTCGCTCTTTAAACTCGCATTTACCCATGACAAAATCTTGCTTCTGTTTAGTGTTGTGTTGTGCTTCAGGTCTAAAGTTGAAACACAATCTTTGTCATTACAATTCGTGACAGCCATCAGTAATATCTAAACATTTCGACGTAAATCATTAAGCAGTGAAAAATGGCGGATCCTGGAGTAAATTATGATATGAACGATCCTGAATTAAAATACTTGGTGGTTGATCGTAAATTAATAAATGATCCAACCGCTCAAGCAGATTGGACAGCCAAAAGATTGATTTGGATACCACATGAAGTCCATGGATTTGTTGCTGCTAGTATTAAGAAAGAAAAATTTGATGAATTGGAAGTAGAGATCATAGAAACAAATAAAAGATGTGTTGTAGCAAAAGATGATGTACAAAAAATGAATCCACCACGCTTTTCTAAAGTCGAAGATATGGCTGAGTTGACATGTTTGAATGAAGCTTCTGTTTTGCATAATCTAAAAGACCGGTACTACTCAGGGCTTATATATGTAAGTATTGCCATTTATCTCTTTCCTTCAGCTATATTTGATTTTAAATCTAATGTTTTGAGCAGTTTAATTCGGATATGATCGACATCACAAATTTGTAACAGTTGCTTTTAATTTTATTTTTCTTGATAATGTTTTGGATGGCTAAATATTCTCTTTCAGGATTTCCCTTCTGCTTAATTTACACATTTGCATTTTAAAATAAGTTGACAAAAGTTAATTGCTCAAAATTTTTCAGTATCTTTTATGTGTTAATTGTTTTTTATTATTTGTAATGAGGTAATGAAATAACTTTCAATTCTTGACTATTATGTTATAAAAAAAATGCTTTCACCAAAAACTTATTTTTTAAAACTAGACTTCAAATGTTTGATAATTACATGCTTGAAAATTATACAGGAGTATAATACGAGATTACTGGATTATTGAATATTACTTACGGTTTCGTATGTTAAAGTTTGAGTTCTGTCTAAATATTTTCAGTGAATATCTAAATGTGTGAAATTAAACATACCATTTAAAAAACTATTTCAAAAAAGAGATCTTTTGGGTGATAATGCACTGAATTAATTTTTTCTATTGTTCAGAATATAAGAAATTTTTATATTTTATTAAAAATATGTGGTTTATGTGAAAAATATCCTTCTTTCTATAAATTACACCTGCCTGTTGTAGAATTTTTTTTGGGTTTTAATAGTCCCTTTTTAGTAAATATTTTTTCCTTTTATGAATTAATATATTTGATTTTTGTGGTTTAACTTCAGATTAGAATAGGCAATTATAATGAGAAAAGGTACAGCTTAAATATAGAGTTTCATTGATGATACTAACGATACAATATATGACAAAGCCACAAAAAAAGTCGCTATTATAAAATATCACTTATGGGGCTCTATACCAAAGCTAAATTCTAAAACAAAGTTAAACTTGTGTCAGAGTTCAAAATTGATTTCAGTTATTTTTAGATTTTTTTTTTTAAATTGAGGGCTGTTATATAAATTGGGAAATTGGGTTACATTTTTGACTTGCTGCATAATTTTGTTTGTGTTAATGTTGAATCTGTAGAAAAGAATTTGATTGAAAAACAGTAAGATTTTTTGATGAAAATATGATTTTCTTGATTAAAGAACAGACAATATTTTACCTATTGCTTCAATTATTTTAATTTTATGCAGCAAAATAAAGTGTTATTTTTTTTATCAATTTCTTCATCTACACATGAGATTTCTTGCAGCTACTCACATACATTTGAGAGGCTATTGATTTTATATAAAAGTATTATCTCTGTTATGAGCACTGAAAAGTACTAAAAGCTGTTATTATTGAAATTATAAGAGAATAAAATATCTTTGATGTTTATTTTCTAGTGCATTGGAAAAATAACCGTGTATACAGGATAATAAACTTCTAAAAATTGAAATGCAAAAAAAAAGAAAAAAAAATCAGTCATTTTTTTCACAAAAATTATTTGAATTCATTATCACTTTCTATTAAAATGTATGGAAACTGACAATAACTGTTAAAGGATTAGTTATTTCATGTAATTATGAGAAGATTCTTATTAGAAGTTATGAGATTTTTATACAAGTTGTCTCTTTATTTTATAGTTTATGTTATGTAAGAAAGTTGTTTTAATATGGAAATGCAACTTAAGTTGTTTTTTTTTTAAATTCACATTATGAATTTTCATTTTCTAACTAAATAATGTATATAATTGATATTTTTACTAAAATAATTGTAAACTTAATAATATAATTATAAACCTAATAACCTAATACAATTAATATAATTATAAAACTAAAAATATTGAAATTATTCTTGTTTTTTTAATTAAAAAATTGACAATATTTAAATGAAAGAAACTGTCTTGAAAGTAATAGTATATTGTTACAAATTATTATTACTGTTTATTGTAAATATTACTCTGATAAATGATACTTAATTTTCCCATTTTTTTAGAAATTATGTGTTTATTTTTTTTGCAAAGCATTAATCAATCATTCTGAATAATGGAAAACAAAAAGCTTTGGTGTCTGTGACAAAAATTTATATATATATATATATATATATATATATATATATATATATATATATATATAATCCCTATAAAAATTTATTTTAATTGGAGATCATTTAAACATTTATGAAAATTGCAAAATTATTTAATCAGTTTTTATCTTAATTTCCATTTTTGATCTATACTGTAATTGGTAATTAATTTTTGACCTTTTTGTTTTTATAATTAGCAGCAGTGGGACAAAAGTAGATTCTATTTTTTATTATAAATTCTTATTTTGTAAAAATTAGTTTTTCTTTTTTTCCATTTTTAGAGATCATAATTTATATCTACTGTATTCAGCAAGTCTAATGCAATTTTGTTCAATTTAGAAGACACACCCATTTTAAAAGTTGTGTGAAATAGTAACAACAAAAGAAATTAAAGGTATCTGAAACATGAGAGTGGAGAAAAAATTAAATAGCAACCTAGGTAACTAAAATAAAAAAGAGTAATATTTGTAAAAATAAATCAAAATCAAATACTACATAAAAATAAAGAGTTACTATTCTTTTCTTTATACATGGAAGGGTTTAAGTACAAGAATAGGGTAAGGTGCTTGAACTGGAAAAAATCTTATGAGTAGCTAAGATTCTTTTAAAGATAAACTTAGAACATTGATTCAAACAGACTTTAGACATCAGCAGTTTATGTAGCAAAAGAATTTGTCTTTTTCTTTTATATACGCAACAAAGAAAGTATTATCAAACTTATTTAGAGCTCTAAAGTTCATTGGAAAGAGTGTAAATATTTAATAAAATTAATTAGAAAGATGTGTATTCATCATATTTATAACTATTCAATTTTCTTTATTGATGTGGTCTATTTTGAGAATAGATTGTTATAATTGTAATATAGTTAATGAGTCCATTTGTTGATACTTGAGTTAAAAAAAATAGTTTTTGCTTGATAAAAATAAATAATATTTGCTTGATGATTTCCATTTAATGAATTTTAGTTAAACTCATGGGGGCAATTTCTGATTAAGTTATGCAATTTAATGTTATGATAATTATAAATCACAAAATATAATTGCAGTACTATTATTTAGTGATCATTAAATTGATGAATGTGGAAACTAAACATTTAAAGAATCCGAATAAAATTAGAAAAAAATATTTATTGTTAACATTAAATTTTTGATTATTTCCTTAAATATTTTGTAGTTGTTTTGTTCAAATGTATAAGTATCGGAGTTTGTTATTTGGTATTATTATTGCATTGGCCCGGGCAATTTATAAGCATTAATTTATCTGTGTATAAGAAAGTTTTTATGGTGTGAGTAAAAAAATTTTTTTAATTGTTTTTTCCCCTTCTTAACTATTTAGTTCAGAAGTAGTCTGTTAGCTTTATGTCCAAACATTTTAAAAAAAGAAATACATATAATTCTTTGAATTGTTGCTCTGTATCAATTGTTATATTTGTTACCTTTAGGCTTATGGTATTTATGTTATTTGTAAGAAAGAGTTGCTCTCTTCAGCTAAGTCATGGGATTAATTTCAAATGTTAAGCTTGATTATATAATAAATTTCCCAACATGAGATTCTCATATTAACAATGTGAGGCCGAAAGTGCGAAATTGTGTGAAGTTCCTGTTTATATTGCCTTTGGAATAAGGCTACAGTATTATAAACATGCAATCATCCTAGCTATGCTTATGCATCAAATAAATTTTGAGTTCCTCATTATCTTAAGGTAAAAGGCTAATACCCATATAAAAAAACTATAATTGCTAGAGTTTCAGCATTCATCTAATACATGATGTAAAAAAATTATTTCCTCTGATCAAATCTGATGCACTTATACTGTTAAAAATTTAGATAATCAATTATATGATATGGTAAGTCTGTAAAACTTTTAATTATCCAGCAGTTAGTTTTATTCTTAGCTTCTATTTTATCATCACATATATTATTGCATTTCTTTATGAATAAAATTGTACAAGAATAATTACTCTTTGTGTATAAAGGATAATTAGATAACTAATGCTGCATCCATTATGATGTGAAGGTGAACACATTTTTTTCTTTCATTGAATTTGTAATTTGAAGTAGATATTATTGATTTGTTCAAAAAGTTTTAAGGATGCCAAGGATCATACTTTATATTTATTTCATAAAGAAATTTTAAACTATGCGATCAGGATTCAGTATTAATAGGTAAATTTGTTTGATAATAATTATTGTGTCTTTTCTAAATAATGAAGTTTTTTCTTTATTCTTGTTATACACATTACAGCGAATAAGCTTCTTTAAGCTTTACCATAGGTAATCATAATATTGAATTCCATTTTTTTTTTTTTTTTTTACTTTCTCAAAATTAAAATTGCATCATTTGTGAAATTACTTATTATTATTTTCAAATTTTGTTTTGAAGTAACTTTTTCTTTAAAGACTAATTATATGGATCATATATCAAAGAGAATATAAAATACCCTTGAACATTGATATCATTGATTGCATTTTTATATCAGAAATGACCTGACAAGCCCTATTGAGAGGAATTTTAACTGTGGTAGATAGTTTTCAGATTCTATTGGTAATCTTTCTTATAAAATTCAGTTTTAAACATTTTTTTATACACTTGAAGGTCTGATATTTGAGGGGCAAATTTATATATATATAACATTGTCCACATCAAATTGTCTTGTTAATTATTTTGAATATTCAGATGGGGGAAAAAAAAAAAAAAAAAAAAATTCAGCTATACCTAATATATTTATCCTTCCAAAAAATTGACTGGCAAAAACAGTAAACAACTCTTTGAAATGAGTTAATTCAATTAAATTTCAATAATTCTTGAAAATTTTTTACCTTTTGCTTTATTGATTATAATAATTTGAAAATACAGTATAACTCCTCTTTTATTCTTTTCAAGGTACCTGAGGAATAATAAAATGTGTGAAGAGTATAAATTATAGAAAATTTTTATGGATTCCTTGAAATTCTTAGAAGACTAACAAAAAGCGTAATTCTAAACGATGGGAAAACACTTAAAACAAGAGCATAAAATCATGGTAATACTGTATGCATGCATTGCATTTATATTCGAGATCTAAATTTTTTTTTTTTCTTATGTTGTGATTTTTGAAACTGAGCTCATAATGTCCCTCCTCCCTTCCTGCCTTATGTCAAATAAAATTTTAAAAGATTCTGTAGTAATATGTAGTGTTAAATGTATAAAGAATTTGTATATACGTTTGACTATTTCAATCTTATTTTAAATGATCAAAATTTTTAATAATTTTTTCTATTGATTACAAATTATTTCTTGAAGCAAATTTGATGTATTTATGTATTTTATGAATAAAAACATGATATTCAAAATTGTTATTAATTTCCAAGTTTTGGAACTTTATTTTACTGCACAGCAATCAATTTCATGTTTGAATATAAACTTTCAGTGTTTCTTTTCTATAATGTTTGATGTAAATATGACACAGTTGTAAGGGATAATTGAATCCTCTCCCCCCTCTGAAACTAATTGTAAAAGTGTTAAGGGGAAAAAATTATATATGGCAGTCAAACAATTTCCTATTTAGCTATCTAGTTAGACTAAGAAAATGGAAAGAGTACTTTGTCATGTAAGTAAGAAATTCAAATGCGATAATGCCTGCATTTTGAAATTTCCAAATGATTGTCAAAACCTTAAGCAATATTACTCTATATAAATATGTTAAGGACTATGTTATGCAATGGGCTATTTGTTATAATCAAGTTCATGACATCTCAAATTTTTTCAGTTCGTAACTAAATATATTTTGATCTGAAAGAGGGGGAAAAAACATTATCTCATTTTTATAACCAATTTTCTCTACTGATCATAAAAAATGCAACATTAATTAATGACAATAATAACTTTAAATAAGAATTATAATTAAATAACTTTAAATAAGAATGAGTGAATTTAACTTTCAAGATACTCTCTAATACAGATATTATCCCCTCTTATAAAACTATGGACTTTGGGCAAGTCTAAAAAAACCAAGAATGCTCAGATTTTTATTTTCATACATGAGAATTTTGTACTATTTGGTGTGAAACCGAAAACCAGTATTTGTTTATTAACTGCTTGCCAGTGGCTAACAGTAATTACAAAAGATCGATTTTTAGTGTGGATATATCGCTTTTACTGAAGTACGATTTTGTGAAGTTTATGCGATCTTTGGCGATTAATCGCCAGAAAATCAAATTTGTATTTTGGACACTTTTTTTTTTTTTTTTGACTGACTGAAAACAGAGTTTTACATAGAACTATAATTGGTAATACATATATTATAGATAACAAGCCACATTTCATATATTTAAGTCACTGCAATTTGAGTTATCGCGTTTCTATGTTCACTATAGTTTTGCATTTTTTGAAAGTAAACTAAAATTAAAATCATTTTTGAATTTCCATATTCACAGACAAATATAATGACAAAAATGTGTTTTTCAAATTCAGAGATCTGAAACGTGGAACTTTATCAAATCTCGCGTTCGAATTTTATGCCACTTACTATTTTCTCTTGGTGTACGTAGAAATATAGTATATATTGGCTGGAATCTCTAAGAAACTCTGTTCTGTCTTGTGAAAGATATATCTGTGTATAGAGTCAAAATTCGTTGTTTTTGTGAAAAAATATATAGATATTGTGAAAATCCTTTGAAAGCATCGTATTTCATTAATTTATATAATTTTGAAAGATTTTTTTTCAAGTTATTTTCAAAATTTAAAAAAAACAAAACCCTCTCTCAAACCAGTTTTATATACAAAACATCAGGCACTAGATTAAGCGATGTTATGCATTTTCAAACGAATGAAATTTGCAATCCAAAATAATTGTATCGCTATTTCTCGCTTATCATCATTTATGATAATTTCAGTAACGACCAATTTTTGAATAATGACAATTGTAACAAAATAAAGGAACTACTTGATAAAAGAGCAGTAATGATAAATAATTTTATTATGAATCTAAATATGGTTTATATCACATTTAATGTTGCAAAAGCTTCTTTCCATGGTGATTGTTTGATCCAAATTGTTGATTACTTAGTATAAAGCTATAATGTGATGTATTGATGGCAAGAATAATTGTAAGGAAGAATGCTAAAATTAAGTGTTAATTAATTGTAAATGGAGGGACAGTTTAAAATAGCTAACCAGAAAATTCAAATTATTCTTTTTAACTGGATATTATTATTTGTAGTTTTTTTTTTTACTTAGTAATATTGCATCTAAAGAAATTGTGGTTTTTGAATGGTTTGTGGTTTAATGATATGATTGAATTATAAATACATAAATAATTAATACATTTCAGTGGCTACCTATCTCTGTACTATGACGGTCTTCTGAAAAGGAAGATTCCGCCTTAGTGGTGCCCCGAGATATTATATAAATTTCGTAATGATTTGCTAAATGCCCAGATATATTTTTTCTTCCATTGATTATTTTTTATTGGGTAACACCAGTAATTGAGAAAGTGTACGGTGTTTAACAGGATCATCTTTATTATCATTACTTATAAAATTTTTATATGATCTAAAACGTATTAAAGTTGAATTGTCAGCAGTTACTGTAAGTATCGTTCGAAAATCGGTATCGAAGAGAGAAAACGCAGGTGGTTGCTTATTTTAATTTTAATGAACCCTTTCATTTCTCAGGCACCCTTTTAAGACGGTTCCCATTTTGACGTTTTATTTATTTATTTTTCAATTTTTATTGTTAAAAATACCGACAGAATGGTAAAAAGACGTAGCTTAATTTTTCAGAGAAATTCAACTTAAATCATATATATTCGAACAATAAACAAACCCATGTATTAAGTGAATAATTATGTATCAAATTACTTATTCGAATGTAGAGGGTTAATTTAATGAAGTTTGAAGGCTCATTTAAGACCAGTAATTGAGAAAGTGTACAGTATTAAACAGGATCATCTTTATTATCATTACTTATAAAATTTTTATATGATATAAAACGTATTTAAATCATTTTGCCTAACCCAAACAAGAATTGATTATTTTGATAAAAGTATTTCACGGAGTTTTACATGGAGCAATATGGAAAATTCTAAATTCAGCAGTGGCGTCGCGAATTTAAAAAAAAATTGGGAACTATTAGCATCAATTTACATTACTTTTACATTTATTTAATACATCGATTTACATTGTGGAACTTTTGTGTTCTAATCTTAGTCTGAGCTATTTGGAAAATTTTTTGAAAACAGAATCTTAATTATGGCTTGTCAAGTGGAATATGAATGTGAAAGTTAATAGCCTGTCTATTTTTTTTCCTCATTTATTTTTTAACGCCTTTCTGTCATCGCCTGACAACTTGGTTATTTTTTTCGCACTTGCCTGAAACGAATCCAGAAGTTAATATGAGAATTTTTCTTGGCACGTTTAGTGATGTGTTATCTGGAAATTCAATACGAAAAAGTATATTTTTCTTTCTAATCCTTGTGTTATCTATGAGTCTTGAGTGTAAATACCTCTTGTAAGATTTGTTTTTAGTGTATCAACTCATGGTATTTTTGGAGGGTAAAAATGTTTATAGCCAGGAATGGGAAGTCTACTCCCCCCCCCCCCTTTCCTCTACGTATCTTTTACCGAATGGTGGTATTAATAATAATCTATATATATAAAATGCTAACGTACATGGCACAGAAATGGCTCTATGGCAATAGTGAAATGTAAACAAATCACTACATGGACGTTTCAAACTGCGTCATTGGATGTTTTAATTTGCGCTGGATTCAGTGTTTCGCTAATTAATGGAGCTGCAAAATATTATTAGAAATACGTTGAAGAGAGCTGGCATTTAATTGTTAGAGGAATCTAGGTGTAAAAGAAATAGGTACAAAGAAAGAAAGAAATGCTTATCAAATGTTTAACAAGCGCTGAAATAGGCTTTACTGTCGTTAGATGGATAATCGCGTATCATTTAACTATTTCCGTATGACTTAAATATATACAATGGATATGACTTAACTATTCTATACTAATCTTTTAAAAAGTCAATCAACTGGGCGAACTGGCTGATTCCAAAGGCGGCTAGTGGTAATATAATGGTGGTGATAGTAATGTTTCGGAGAAATGTTTCAAAGTCAGTGCTTCAAAGCATTCTTTTTATTATATTGTGTTAATTTTGTTTCACGTAGGCATCTAAAGCGGGAAAATCATTTTTTGACCAAGCGGAAATTTCAATTTAATACAAATACCTCTCTCTCACTCCTTTTTTTTTGGCAGTTTGGATTTTTGATTAATTTTTAATTTTAATAGTAAATAAATAGTAGGAAAGAAAAATCTTATATTAAAATTAATCTGTATTGCTTGTTTATGAGTGAATGGCTTTTGATTCTGATTTTCCATTTTGATGACAATCAAGTTGAAAAGTCATTCTGAAAACACACATTACTGTTACTTACATTGAATAATTTTGATCTTTATTGATCAAAGTGACATTGCAACTCCTAAGAAGCGTTACTTAGTGCTTCACTGTTAAGTATAAACTGACTCTTAAAGATGATTTTATTTTCAAAATCAGAACTTATTTCTCTGAAACAATGCAGTATAGACCATACTGATTTGTATATGGTGAATCATAATATTTCTCTTCTTTCCTTCTATGAGGATCTCATGAAGAATGATTTTCTTTTAAAGATTCATTTAAAGAACTCCAATGAATAAAATATAGCAACGTTGTTATATTCGTTACTCAACCATTATATTATTATGATGGTTGTTTTTTTATTTTAATTTTTAATATTTTATTATATTTTATTACTAATGTTACTTTTACCTTTTTAAATATCACAGCGCTTTGAACTGCTACAATAATTCTGTAATTTATTAATTCGCTGACAACTATTTTAAAGATAAAAAGAAAAATTCTTTATGGTGAAGCACTCGCGTTTTTCTGCATATGCTTTATATTGTGTCTGATTATAAAAAACAAATTCAAATCTTTTAGACGAACGCATTATTCAATTTATTGTGCTGTATAATAACTGTTTGCTTTTATTTGCGTCTTTTTTTCTTTCAGTCTTGAGACTGCAGGAGGCCATTGTGGCCTTGTTAAGTCAAATAAGCCCAATTAAAAACAAGGGGCTTACTTCTAGCATATTAGTATAATCATTTTATAAATTTAAAAGTTTAGATTTAAAAAATATTATTGTCAATCAATTGTGTATTCAACATGATTGAGTATTAATAAGCTGGTCATGCGCCAATTAGTGTTGTGTAACAAGTGGAAATAATTCACCTGCTAACATATTATCTCTATTTAGGCCTGGTGCTCACTTGCAATTTGTGTTGGAAAAGTCAATGGCGACACAAAATGCTGGAAAAGTGATTAGCCACCTGAAACACATTAATAGAAATGAAAGGGTCACGTTCTCTTCCGATTTTTCTCCCATCTTACTTACCTACTACCAATATACAAGACGCTTATCACTTCTCCGACATTTTATGTTGCTACTGATTTTTTCCCAACAGAAATCGCATATGTATACTTATTCAAATTGATATTTTATAACAAATCATTTTAACCATTTTTAACTGTCAGTATTAACATTATGTGGTAACTATGAATTTACTGGAAATAATGTTTGCAGTTATCTTTCATTCGTTTTTTTAATAAATTCGTTTCCACTCCGACACATCGCTTATTATTACTAAAAGTCTGTTATCCAGATTAGTGAAACATAAGGTTTAAATCGAAAAAAGATAAAGAAAAAAAAAATGAAGGAAAAAGTGAATATGACCTGAAGACTTTATCAAGGTCACCTTCAAGCAGGAATTCAAACATGAGACATTTTCAGTGAGGGGGTCTGTCTTTTTTCCAATTATTGACTCCTCATGACCCGAAAATTCTAGGTGATTGAGTTTTTTAAGAATCAATGTACGCAAAGCAAAGACATTAAAATCAGACAATAAACAAAATGCACAACCCGAAACTTAGATTTTGTTGTGGTTTTACTTAGTTGGAATTTTGAAATAATTTTATGTTTGGTGTTGTTTATTTTATTTATTGTCTGTTTTTAATTTCTTTGCTTTGTATGTATTGATTCTTCAAAATAAAGAAATAAACAACCAATTGCTTGAGGTTTTCGTGTTACGAAGGATTAATACTTGGACAAAGTCAGACCCCTTACTGAAAAAAATCTCTTGTTTGAATCCCTGCTTGAAGGTGACCCTTGATAAAGTCTTCTGTCCATATTCATTGTTTTTCTTCATTTTTTTACAATTTAAACTTTATTTTTCGTTAATCTAGTTAGTTTCATTGGTGTTTTGAATGTAACAGCATTGATGCTCTCCATATGCAATGTTCCTTCCTTTTAAAAGTTTTTGACTCTAAAAAGATTTACTTTATAGTATGGTTTCATAAATATTGCTCTGTTTTTAGTTTCTTAATAGTCGGTTATGTAATTTGTATGTTCTATTGATTCTCAAAAAAGAGAATTAGAATTTTCTTTATGATCATAAAACAATTGACACTTAAATCTGTTATTGTTATTAGAGGTTTAGTAAAAATTATAATTAGTAGTATATTTTTAGTTGTTTTATCTGTTATTGTTATTCGTTGTAGAGTTCGTGGACCACTGTGTTTGATATTATTTGAGAGGACGCTTTCATAAAATTGTTAAGTGTGTTGATATATATATATTAGGAGATTCACAAATCAGGTTGATAGTATTTGTTAGAAGATTAATTATTAAGAGAGGAGTTCTGTTGGCAGCAGAGCTTGAAAAGATCAGCCTGGTTAATAATAAGAGATAACACAAAATGTGTTGGGAAATCCACTTAATTCTCTTAAGGTTGTGTAACTAAATTACATTAAAAAGTCTTTTTTTTTTTTTTTTTGCAAAAATATCAAAGATTTTTTTTTTTTATTTTTAAATTCAATATTTTGGACAATTTTCTTCATAAAACTGTTTGGATTTTGTTTTCCTAATCCATTTCTGTAATTGTTTCTCTATTAGTGTTCTGGATCCATTTCTTTAATTGTTCTTATTTTTTTGAGAATTTACAAAATATATACAAAATATATTTTTTAGTTCTAAATTTTCTTATGAAAAGCATCGCAAATTAAAATCAAAAGCTTATTTTTATTTTAAATTTGGTATAATAATTTCTCAATATGTTCTACAGTTTCTGAATTAGATATTAAATAATCTGATCATTTAACAATATTTTATTATTTTAATGCTTTACAATACGGAAAAAAAAAATGAAAATTTCGTGTTATTTATCAGTTGAATCCTAATTTTTAAAAATTGGATCAAAGAAGAACTCATTTTTTAGCTCAGGAACTAGAAAATGTATGTATTAAACTAGCTGCAAGATTTTATGCTAACCATTTTATAAACTTTTAAACTAAACTGTTTTTGCTTTTTATACTTCGTTGCATTAAAAAAACAAGAAAAAACCGCTGACATTTATTTTCCAAATAAAAAAAAAGTGACATTTAGCTGAAAATATTTTAGTTCCATTGATGTTTCTTCAATTTGTTTAATGCAAAAATTAAAAAATAATACAGTTTTATAACATTCTTCAAAAAAATTCATCCCGAACGTAGTCACATACCTGAGAGAGATTCATGATTTGAATAAATTTTTGATTCCATGCTCTGGAAAGAAAATAATATAAAAATTCAGTTCCAAAATTTTTTCAGTTCAGAAATTTTTCATTGATGTTGTTGTTGAGGTATTTCTTTTTTTAAAAAAAATGCTATGCATTTGTAATGCTGGTGTTTAATTTTTTTAATTTAACGATAGTTTTTTTTTTCACATTTACATTGATTTGAAGTTATTTTTAATTACAATATTTAAAAAAGTAAGAATTTTGTAGTGAATAAATCGACATCAAGCGATGACAGTAAATTGATACAAAATAAATGTATTTTTTCAGTCACTTTTAAAAAAAAAGATTTTTTTTTTCTTCTGAAGTTCAAGGAAGGTTCAAGGTCTGAATTATTCAGCGTGATTTCTATTTTATTGTTATAGATTAAATATCAGTATTTATTGTTTGGTATTAAAGCAGCTGGCATTCATTATTAGTATATACGATACTAATGGTAATTGGTACCTTTTTTTTTCTATATGTTCTATTGCCACTTTCAACAATTCATTAAAAATAATCTTTACCAATCTCATGTAATGACAATAGTACTAAGTTCTCTTTTATAGATAAAGAGTGAGACAGTTTTTCTTTTTAATCATGTTTACAACACTGATAATGTATGGTATTCATTTCAAACTCAATACCCACTTTTTAATTAATTGAATTGTTAAAATTTTTATTATGAGCTCATTGTTTATTAATGGAAGTTAAGTGGAGTCATTTTATTGCAGCAATGATAAGAGAAAAATTCACCGTTACTGTAGGAAATGAACAATTTTTAAAGTTAGCGCAAAAGGTTAAATATGCTGTAAATCACCAGTATTGCGCGCAATAAAATATTTCAAGGACAGGAACAAACCATAAAAATAGCATTTATATAACCTTTTTCATGTTTTGTAGATCACCCACGTAGAATGAGATCAGGAATACGAAACTCGTATTTTTTAATTACTGTTAAGTGAACCTATCAGGACAACTCAAGATTGCACAGCCTTGTCTTCATGCAAGACATACCATACATTTGTGTTTCAACAAAATGCCGACAGCGTGTGGACTGCAAATATGTTCCGGCGCCGGGAACGTACGTAAAAACGACAAAGGTGTTACGTATGCAGCGCAACAAATTTTGGACCCGCCTTTGGAAGATCTGCCAAAGCCTTAGTCATACGAACATCAAGAAGCATTTCTAACTTAAATCCACCCTTGTTGCAGTTTTATTAACTGGAACTTCTCGCTATTTAAAATTCGGAATAGTTCTTTTTCTGTGCGGAAGTACGATGTTTTTGTGTTGGATGTTTACTGTCACGATTAAAATAATCGATTTTTTTTTTTGAAAAACATAATGCATTTTATTGAAAGTATGGAAACGTTTATTTCAGTCTGGCTAATCAGAATTATATTATCCATTTTCGATTGGATAGTTGTCTTCAAATTTTTCGGAACACAATTTTGAAAAAAGATTTTACTTTCATCACAAATACATGGAGAATTACATTAGTAACGGTTATCACTTAACTGCCATAAATTACATATCATGGATGCTTTTTATCACTAATTTTAAAACTGTCCTTCAAACTATTTGACATAAATACACTTTACCACAAATTAAGACAGATTTCATGAGGGGAAGCAATAGGTATGATGAGTTGCAATATTTTTGTGGTGATTCACAATCTAGCCGACACAAATTTAAATGCGGTGCTTTATATGTGTTTTTCTTTCGCCCGTATTACTTACGAATGCTTTGAGATTCTAACTTTTTAATTTAATTCATAAAAATATTTCAGACTCAGGCAGGCTTTTTCGATGAATTCCATTTTTTTTGTTTCTGATTGCGAAATACATGAATGAAGCGTAGGCAAAACTGTAGGAAGAACTCGATATATTTTATTCATAGCAGCAATTAAATATCAAATTCTTATCGCACTTCTGCTAATATTTAAAAATTAAAGAATGAAAATTCAACTCTTTCCGTTCTATTCTGCACGATACAATTCTTCTGTGTGCGGTTTGTTCTGTTCGAATTGTTGGGAAGACATATCTTTGTGTGTTGAATGGCTCCTGCCAAGTTTATTATTGCTATTGAAACTGTCACCGTGCTTAAGAACAGAAAGGAAACCAAGGAATATTTAGTTGAATTTAGGAATAATCCCAATGGCATTAAAAAATATTAATAAAATTCGCATTACAGATTAGAGTCATTGCATCTTTCTCTCTTTTTGTTGAAAACGATTTTATTTGCGTTTTTATTGCTATTTTAGTAAAATAGTTCTGTTCATTTGTAAAGATATCCAATTTGATGGTTGCGGTGATTTTTTTTCTCTTCTGGCTGTTTCCTTTTCTTTACGCTATTAGGGGCATCGATTCTACGGAGATTTATTAAAATTATTTAGAAAGATCCCATTAATGTACTATTTATTCACTAATGTATTATGTTCTTAAAATTGGAACGTCGAATATTTTTATATATTTGTTTCTCATCCATTGACATTCAAATGAATAAAAGAAAAGGAATTGATTTGAAGTGTTTTGTGAAAATGCGACGCTAATGATTTTTGAGCAATATTCTCATGTATCTGCTATATATATTCATATTTATGTTAATTAAGTGGGAGATTTTTACTTTCTCGTTTGCGAAGTATAGAGAAAGTATTGTAATCGTCAAAATAAATTCGAAACTCGAGATTTTGACGAATCTCGAAGTTTCAGAGTTTTTCTGAGTTCAGAAAACAAATTTTTGGAAAATGTTAATCTGTCTGTCTGTGACATACTCAATAAAGGTGAGCTATATGAATGAAATTTGGTATATGGTATTCACAACGAATTTGTGGATTTCTATCAAAATTTTGACCAAAATCTGTTCTGAGGAAGTCTGCCTGTCTGTATGTCCAAATATCTGTTAACACAGTAACTACAAACTAAGAGAGATGGATCGATAAAATTCGGTACACAGATTTATCTATAGTGTAGATATCTACCAAATTTTGAATCATATCGAACAACGTGTTGACCGTCTGTCGGTCTGTACTTTCAGAAACGTGTAAACGCGATTATTCGAAAATACAATGATTTAAATATATGAAATATGATAAAGAGTTTTGTGACTACAATTGTGGATTTTTTGTCAAATTTTTGTTTCAATCGCTTAGGAAAAACGCGCTTAAAACACAAATTTGATTTTCGAATGCTATTAACCTTATGCCAGGGATTAATCGCTAAAAAAAAACTTTCTGTTTTAAGTTTCTGAAATTGAACTGTCAATAATTAAATATTTTTACTGATTACTTGGAATAAAGAAAACTAATTTTGCAAAAGTTAACTTTATGCTTAACTTCAAAAATATTACCAATTTGATTGTACGTACTTCCTATGTATTTTATATAAATACAAATAATGTAAAATTAATTTCTGTAATTAAATAAAACGAATATAAATAAACAATATCAACAATGTTAAATATAAAATTTATTGAATCAGTTAACAATGTATGGCAGATTTAGAATATAGTAAAAGATATTCCTATTCTATTAAGTAATAAAAGTGAAATATTAAAAATTTGTATTAAGAATGATTTAATATGCAAATATTTTTCATTCAAGCAATTTTTTTTTGTTTATTTTATTTGCAATTACAATAAGCAGATGCATATTTTGAAAATTGTTGTAAATTTCCTAATCGTTGAAGAGTTGAATATAAACCAGTCTTCAATTTTGCATAAGTTAACCAACTTTTATGAAAATTCTCTGACAGTAGAAATAGAGCTAGTAGAAATTTGAAATACTGCTGTATTCTTCATACTGACAATCGAATTTAAATATTAATTAATACATAAATTGTTTAAAATAATATATTTTTTTAATTTGTTTATAGGAATCTGAATTTATACAGATTACAAAATTCTTATTGAAGTGATGTGAACCGAAAATTTCAGAGCAGAATTCAACTTTAAAGTTCTTATTAACATCTGGAATTGAGCCATCGATATATTAGTTCAAAATTTTAGATATATGTACCTGTGCAACTTACCACGCTTAAGAAGTAAATGAAACTCTATCAGATTCAGCATCAATACAAATAGGCTATTTGTATTCTGCACAGTGACATTAATGTCCAAATGCGGCTGTCAGATTAGATTGTGTCGTTTGAATCATGGGACTGATCATCGAAGAAAACGCATCAACAATCATTCTTTAGATAATAGACTTACATTGTACTGCGCATTGTAATCCCAATAACATTGAGGTGCACCTGTGTATAGCTTCATTTTTTTTCAAAGGCAAAATACATTATGCAAGAAGAATACTAAAGGGCTGCATTAAAAACCAGTAAGAGCATTCCATCGAACTAAAAAAAAAAGAGTCAATGCTTTATATAGGTACCAAATTGTTAGGTAGCGTTAATATTTTATGTGTTTTTTAGTGTATCGATATAAGTAAATGTAGATTTGAATTGGCCCTAACATTATTTTCTTTGGATACTTTTTAAGTAGCTACAACTGCTTTAAAGAAACCGTCTACTTAACTACAAGGGTTGAATTACATGTTTGAACTTAAAATTATAGATTTTTTTTAAAGCTACTCAAAATACGGTCGCCTTTTTCAAAAATCTGTCAATGTTTGTTCGCTTTGAGCCAGAATAGGAAATTTGGAGAATCTTAATAGAAGTCATCGGTTTATCTCCCCCTCCCCCTTATTCTTTGAGAGTGCTCTGAGATAAAATGATCGTCATTGACCAATTTTTTAAAAAACTTAACCGATTTTTTTTTGTGTTAAAGGCGTAATATTCCGAATTGATGTCTGCAAAGTAAATATCTTAGATTTGTTCCGGGAACATTATAATTTCTTTATATGTAACCTCAATGAAGAGGATCTTGATCTCATCAGAAAATATTTTAAATTCTGAGTTGAGTTATCTTGGTTAAGAAGATATAAAAGTTAGTGGGTTTTAAATTGAAAAAGTGTAAATTTGAATAAAGAACGAAGATTTTTTTTAAGGTTTCGCAGATACGACTTACGAGTTAATTTATAATTTAAACTAGTTATTGGGAAAAGGTTACTATATAACTTCATGAAGAAAAAAAATTGATTTAAAAGATTAGAACTAAATGAAAAGTTAGGCCATCAATTTTTAACATTTCTGAAAGATAACTAAAGAAATGATTTATGAATTAACTTTAAAATGTCTCGAATTTTTTAAAGTGCGCTTGATTGTTTATTTTTTTATTTGTTTGCATTCATTTAATTATTATAGTTGAATCTTTATGTGACGAATTCGAGGATTCCTGGAAAAAATCAATGTATAGAAATTTTGATAAATGCATATTGCATATTTTTTGCTAAAGACATTACTTTATGATTTATAATTAAAAATAATTTTGAATAGTTAATTTTTGGGTTAAAAAAGATTTAAGGGAATTAAAATATCACCAAAAATTATTTAAAGAATGTGCAAATAACGATTTTTTAAAAATTTTTAAACCTAACTTGCCAAAATAGTTTTTTAAAAATCAAGTTTTTATTTTCATTCCATTCCTACTTCTTTTATAATAAACTGAACATATTTTTAATTCTTTAAGAATTCCATTATAGGAATTATAGAAGTAAACCGAATTTAAAATAAAACTATTCCAAGTTAGAAGAAAGGGATTTGTAGAACAGAAACTTACATAATGATACGCTGTCTGTTTATTGTTTTTATGTATATGACTTCTGATTAAGCAGAATTTTTTTTGTAATAAAAGTCAGTGAAACAAAAATTTATAATAATTCTTATAGAAGGAGTCAATGGTTGTTTTTTGATTGCTATAAGTATGCGTGGTTTCCTTGTGTGCATTTTTATTCGATATATAGAAATTTGATTCAATATATGAGAATTGTTTTCCATTGAATATTTAAGATTCCTTGAAAAAAGTTCTATTTGTAGAGATTTTCGATATTTGTGAGTTTCATTGTACGTTACGCTTATAAAAACGTTGAACATTATCACATTGAACATGTTATCTGAATGCTAAGTTGAGGATTTACCCTACTTTGCATACGTAAGCGTTATCATTCTTTTGAAAAATCGACTGTTGATAAATTCAAAAAGACTTTGGAAGTTCAACTCAGAACTTTATTTCTTATCGTATGTGCAGAAAGCTGTCAAAATATGATTTTAAAAAGTTATAACTTACGAAGAAGTTATGTCGATTTGCGGTAGAGTGGACGAAGTTCTTAAACTCGGCAGTTCTTAATTTTCCGAACATAATTTTAAAAAAATACATAACAAGTACAGTTATATTGTCGATGTACTGTCGTCGAGTTTAAGAACTCATTTCACTCAACTGCATATCGGCGTTTTTTCTTTGTAAGTTATAGCTTTTAAAATATCATTTGACAGTTTTTATTTTATATGTGATGATAATTGAATTTCTAAGTTAAGTTATCAAATAATCCTTTGAAATTTATCGATAGTGTAAATTCTGTTTATGCTTTCTTTGATTGTTCTTTCGTTGTTCGTTTTTTCTATTTTGAATTCAAGAGGCTGTACTTTTTTTTTTTTTTAACAGAAGTTACTTTTTATGGATCACTGAATATTTTCATTGATATTGATTGTGATTCTATTTCTGCTCTTTAAATTCAAAAACTGCTGAAATTGATTGTCTGGTTCTGATATCAATGCATTTTGACTTAACAACTAAATGATACAAAAAAGATTGGAGAGATAAGAAGAGGGGGAAGAAAGTTTTGGTGAAAAAATTTTCTTGCATTATGTGACTTGCGTACAAAATATGCCGTAGTTTTTTTTTTTTTTTTTTTTTTTTTTTAATATTTTCCGTTTTTTTTTAAATTTAAAAAAATGCTGTTTATGTTCGTTCAGTAAAAATTAAATTCATAAAATTAAATATAGGCATATAGTTTTTTTTTTTCATAATTCTGTGGTTGAAATTTAAGCGAAGGAATGTTAGTTATTTGCACCGAATTTTAATTTAAGATGTTTAATTTCTATTTGTAGTTGTATTTTTAATTTTTCGTTGATTGAAAATTTATAAGAAATTTTTGTAGGTCGTTGTTTAGTAAACCCCATTTTTGAAATATAATAACCGGTTTCATTCTTAGGAGCGGGGGGGGGGCTTTATGAGGTTTCTTTTGTTTTATATTTTAAGTGGGTGCAGGTGTCAAGTGCATTTGAAACGACAAGTATTTCACGTCATTTTAATAGTGATTAAACTTACTTTAATTTTAATTTGTTACAACTTAACAATGCTACTTTTGTTGAAGCTATTTATAGCGTGTAAGAATAGATTCTCCTGAAGTTTTTGTTTGAATATTTGAAGATCAAATTATTTCTTGGGAATTGAAATGGAGTACTCTGTCATTTCAAAATAAGTGTGTCATTTGCTCTTTCGCTGCACGCTAATCAAGTTAACTTTTACAAATACTTTTGTTGAATTAGCTACTGTTTTTAAAGAGAATAATGATTGAGTTTGAAAGGCTTCTTATAAGTTATAAATTGATTGGGATGTTGGGGGACTTCATGTGGTTTCTTTTGTGACTTGATGTATGTGGGTCAGGGCTTTTGAATAATCATCGTTGAAGTTTTTATTAAATTTTTTTTAAGAAGATTGTTTATGTGTGGTCACAAAATGACAGAATATGAACATAAATAAGTTTATTTAATTCATCTTACTAATCAGTTCCGATCCGTTTTTTAAAAAAACCAAACAATCTTAAGCTCGATCAGATGTGATTAACCTCTATGTAGCATTTTTTCTTCACTATAAAATATTGTCTAAACTTTGGGAAGAATCACGAACTCTTCCTTGTATTTGTTCCGATATGGGTACAGGTATCAAATTTCAAAATTATAACAATAAAAATAATAAAGTATCGATAGAATTCAAATGTCCTGTAACTTTACCTATCAAATTATATGGGAAATGTTTAATACATGGAAAAGGCGCCATTATTTTGGTATTTTATATAAAAAAAATCTATTTAAATTAATGTTAACAGAAAAGAATCTATATTATTCTGTCTTCAATTGGATTGCATGATATTTTTTTAAAAGAATTACTAGTTTTTAAATTTTACAAATTTTTCACTGTTGGCATTATTGTTGAAAAATATTTATTATTTTTTAATATTTTTGCTCCAAAATATGCATTTAATTAAACATTAGATCGAATGAATGTTTTTTACAGGTCTTAAAGGATTCTAAAAATATAAAAAAAGGACTAAAACCTTAACTTTTGTAACCTTAAATCTCAGAAATTTAGATAAACATAAGAATAGTAGTTGAAGAAATAAAAATTATCTATTGTTTATATGACTTTTTTTTAAGTTTTAAAGCTTTTTTTAAAATGAAAGCGTATATTTTTGCTTACATTATTTATGTTTTTAACGTAATTGCGGGACGTCTGTCAAGAATATGCCAATTAAGATTGTTTTTATAATTTTAGGTTATATCCGTAAGTCGTATATAATTTTAAGTTATATGAAATAAATTTGAAGTTTAAGCGGTTGCGAATGATAATGAAATTCTGAAATTTTTTCAGAGTGTGCCCTTTGGGGTGGAGGAAAGAGACCCGTATATTTCGCTTAAAAATATATAATTTCGATAAGTTTTAATAAATGCACCCAACTTTTACACATTTTTAATTGATAAACGCAGTGAACAAAAATAGCGCGGAAGTAAAACCTAGATTAAAAAAAAAAAAAAGAAAAAAAAAAAAGGATTTTGACTTTAAATACACCGATAACTGCGTCATTATCATGTTCGAGATATCATAACATAATCTTATGATACCATAACATGATAATATTTTGGTGCGATTCATCTTTTCTTATTTTTGAATATACAACAGTTATACAAGGTGTGTTCAGATGAAAAGGTACGAACGTCGTAACAACGCAACCGTTAACATATTTTCCTATGCCGCTATGGGAGAACGTATCGAGACATCTAGGGATGCGATTGGAATCTCCGGCGTAGAGAGGAACATGCGTGAGCGTCCACATGCGCAGGAGAGAGCAGAGGCTCTTATAAAGACTTGTAAAGAGCGCCTTCTAATTGACTTGGCAGTGCATGTGAAGACAGGATAGCGTTCACATTGTAAAATTCGGCGATTCAGGAGCAGCGCGGCATTATCCGATTTCCTGTGGCGGAAGGTGTTACACCGGCCGCAATTCATCGCCGGATGGTCACCTTATACGGGGAAGACTGTGTGTCAGACAAGTCAATGAGAAAATAGAGTGCCGGTTTTCGTGCAGGCCGTGAGAGTTTGGTTGATGATCCGAGACCAGGCCAGGCAAATACAGTCATTACGGCTGATCTCATCGACAAGGTGGAAGACCTAGTGAGAAGTGATCGGCGTGTCACATTGCGAATGTTGGCGGTGAAAGTGGATGTCAGCATTGGAACAGTGTGGACAATTGTTCACGACAGGTTGTGTTGTCGGAGGGTGTGCGCGCAGTGGGTTCAGAAGCAGCTGATCGACTAGCACAAGGGACTGCGTATGGGGCTAGCACTTCATCATCTATTTTGGTATCGTGAAGACCCCGCTTTCCTGGAGCGGATCGTCACAGGTGATGAAAGTTGGTGCCATCACTATGAGTCAGAGACAAAGCGGGACAGCATGCAGTGGAAGCATACGTCGTCGCCTCCCCCTAAAAAGTTCAAAGCCATGATGTCAGCAGGCAAGGTGTCGCTCACCGTCTTTTTCGACATCCAAGGTCTGCTACTTGTTGAATTCCTCGAGCACAGAAGAACCATTAAGTCCGATGTGTACTGTGAGACACTCCGAAGACTACGCAGGTTCATCAAGAACAAAAGACCGGGGCTGCTTACGGAGGGTGTGATTCTGCTCCATGATAACGCGCGACACATCTCCAGCGTCACATGCGCGGAACTGGCCAAGTTCAAGCGGGAACAGCTCAACAATCCGCCCTACAGCCCGGACATCTCGCCCTGCGATTTTCATGTGTTTGGTCCCCCGAAAAAACATCTGAAAAGGAAGCGCTTCAACTCGGACGGCGAACTCAAGGACGCTGTGAAGGACTGGGTCTCGTTTCGGCCACAGGAATTCTGGGAACAAGGAATCCTTCGGCTCGTTAATCATTGGGATCGTTGTGTTCAGGCTTATGGTGTATTCTTTGAATAAATACCCACATGCCTACTTTGAATTTATACCCACAGTGTCGTTTCATACCTTTTCATTTGAACACCCCTTGTAAGATGGACACCAATATATATATATATATATATATATATATATATATATATATATATATATATATATATATAATATATATATATATATAATATAATCATCGCATCGACATACGTGTAATTCTAATGACTAAAATAATAAAAAGTATTCCAAAATATATTTAAAAATATTTTTAGAATTTTATTAATATTAGAGAAAAAATTATTTTGGGATAAAAACTGTTGTAATTGAAAAACATATTTTTTAATTTTAAAGTAATATAAAAATTGTTTGCTCCGAGCTGATTGAAAGAGGTAAAAAGTCAAGATTTCAATTCATTTTTAATTCGGAAACAAATTAAAATTTTGAAAAACTCCTTATTGTTGAGTATTTACATTTCATTGTGCGTTGTAAATACTTCCTTGAAAGTTATGATTGATGAGTAGCAGATAAATAGATAGTAAATAGATTAATGAGTCATTATATAACCATTATCATGTTTAAAAAAAAATATGGTAACCAGTATGAAATGAGAAGCTGCAAGAAGTAAAACATTTTAATTAATTTTACAATTATTCCTCGTTGTGTCCGGTATTTTCAAACAGTTGACATTTTGCATATGGCAGATAGTGGATACCTTTCATTTATATGTTATAGGATATAGGTTCTGATAAATGGACAACGAATTCCCATTATTTGTTACTGAAGTACACAGCCAAATATAAAGTTGAGTACTTTCGTCTTTCCTAGGTTCATATTTTATGATTATTCTGTACATAAATGCCACCGATGTACGGAAGGGTCGGAGTGCTCAAACTCGGTGGTTCTTAATCTCCGAACATTACAATAATTTAGAAAATGCACAATAATATCGTTACATTATGAGTGCTGAAAGAAAAAGAGATAAATGTGATTTTACCTAACAGTAATGATGTAGATAATTAAAATGTGGGAAGAAAAATAAGAAAAGCAGGAAGGGAAGGGGGAATTGACAGAGTTTTACATAAAGAAGAATTATCAACAGTTTCAGCTAGGAAGATGAGATTTTGTTGCGGCTCTTGTTATTGTCTTGAGGATTAGCATCCCCCCCCCCTCCAATGCGAAAAGGATTGAAATTTTCAAAAATGGTACTGGATGAAATTTTTTAAAGCAAAATTTATAGTAGTGATGCGAAGTAGCTAAATTTCTAAGTAATTTTACTGTTAACATAACTTATACCTGTGTCACATTTTAATTTAATTCATTTAGTTAAATTTTAAATTCTCTTACATATCAAATATTTCTTAAATTTCTAATTTGCTATTTTTATTTTTTAATCATCAAATACCATCTTAAATATTCTTGAAAATTGTTATAGATTAGTTTTAAATAGTCAGTGTTTCAGAAGCAAGCGTAAGACTTTTTCAAGCGATTAATTTCCGTGCCGGTGCCCCGTTTTAAACAAAGGCGGTTTTGTGAATGAACCGTAGAATGATTCACTTGTTCTCAAGCCTTTGCTCATTCCTTGATTGTGTTTCAAAGAAAGGATTCTGCTGCTGTTACATCCGTGCAGGATTTCGTTTTGTTTTGTGAATATTATATCACATTTCATTTACTCTTATGTCGTTTTCTGCCACTTACTGATGTAACAATGAGAAGTTTGTTTTTTAAAATTCTTATTAAAGTACTTGAATAATGATTAGAATCAATCTTATTTTTGTATGTTTAATATGGTCATTCGTGTAAAAAAATGTTTCGATTTAATCACTTTACATAAAATTTTTATATTGAGTTTTTTTTTGTTGTTGTTGTATTAATTAGCTTTATTTCAGATACTTTTTTGTTAAATGAATTCTGTAGGGGGGGAGGGACCGATAGTAATGATTTTTCTTCTCCAATTTACTTTAATGGCTTATCCTTTCATCAGTTTTTCTCGCTTTATTTATTTATTTTTGCTTTATTAAATAGGCCGATTTAATTAGAGAAATATTAAATAGGGAATCGAATATATTTCAATATTTATGAATTTTTAATAATTTTCCGAGCTTTGTTTTTGTTTCACTTAGAGCCTCCTTTATCCGTTCTTTTTAAAAAGATTATTTTGCATTCAACGCTTGCATACTAATAAATTTTTGAAATGTCTTAATTTTATAAAGAGGGAGCTGCTGTTTTAATTTCTCAAGAACATATGTGTATGTGTGTGTGTATTTGTGCTGCTTGCATTGAAAATATGTTCTTCTTAGTTTATTAGCTTATTGTTTTGAATGCATATAGTTAATTAATTGTTACAATTGTTATAGGTTATTGCAATTTTTACTTTGCTGCTAATGTCAGGAAATATATTCATTACGAAGGCCACGTTGAAAGGTCTTTTGGTTTTTATTTACGCTTGCTAAATTATTAAAATTTTAGAAATTCTAACAATTTATTCATTTTGATTATTTTTATACTTAGATTTTATTAAATCATTAGTCTTTTAAAAAATTTTGCTTGTTATTTCCTTTTATATTTAGCATTAAATGTGATGCTGAGTTAATTACATGCATTGTTTTGATTCGTACATCACTTATGCACTTCTACTACTAATAAAAGTGAAGGTCTTGTTTCATTCTACAGCAAATTTGGTACATATATGCTTTGAAGGCAGAGAGTGTGCCCTTTTTAATTAAAAATTAAATAACTTTTGATTTTTTTTTTTTCATGTTAACTTTCGGAAATATTTTTTCATATATTTATTTCCATTAAAATGGAGGAAGGGGGAAAAGGAGGATCTTTACATTGATAGTAATTAAGTTGTAATTTTGTCTCTGGTTTTAATCAGTTTTAAAATATAGTTTTAATGCTTAATTTTTAGCAGTGCATTTCATTGTCGCAATGGAAAGTAAATCATTTTCATTGTCTTGATTGCGAGTCTTTCTTACATTTTTGAAAGCTTTGGAATGAAGATTCTATTTATTTGTTCATATTCTTTGACAATGTCGAATTTCATTTCATTGTATTTTGTCTTACGTTATTCTAGCAAATTATTTGCCAAATCTATTAACAAAGGCCTTTGACCTATTAAATAATATATCCAATGCTCTGAAAGATTATTCTTAGGATTCTTTATATTTTTTATAAACATGTTTCAGTTCATGGTGTTAGGGATGCTTGTAAACTATCATTAAAATATACTTCATCATTTTAAAGTTTTAATCAAATGTATATTTTCCTACAGATGTAAAAAACTGAAACGATTGCACCGCTTCATTCATTTAGATGTTAGATGGCACCCAAGCAATTATGTTTTTCAATGCAAATGTAATGCGATGATGCTATGTTCTTTTAACGAGGTCCATGTACAAAATAAACAGAACATGTATAAAACTTTTAAAACAATAACGGCCTTAATGTTTATCACAATTTAAAGTTCATAAATACTTCAGTTCCAGAAGCCATGATATATCAAATTATGCACAAGAAATTTAATTGAATTTAAACTTGACAGATTTGTCTCACTGAACCAGCTGATTGCCAAAAGCAGCTAGTATAAACTACTTGTGAATTGTTTAAATAAACAAGTTACAAGTCTTCGTATTGAGATCACAACTACTTATTTTGGCTTCTTGTCAAAGTAGTAGTTGTTGGTTAAAACAGCTAAGTTGCAAAAAATAGTCTGTAGAATGCAATATACGTTTAATCAGCATTCGACGTTTTAAAGCGTTGAAAGTAATTCCAGATAAATTCTCGTTTTATAGAGCTTATTTTTTTATCATTCTTATCAGCGTATTTTTTATGTATTTATTTAATAATGCGATATTATGAATGAAACCAAAAATCGACCTTTTTCAACAATCAACTCTTGATATTCAGCCTTTGATTTGAATTTTCTTAACTAAGACGATTAATTGATTTGTTATATGCTATAGATTAATTAATTTATTAATGGAGATGGTTATTTTATTTCAAATGTATTGAGAGAATATATTTCGCTTTTGTCATACATAAGTTTTCCTGTCATACACTTGAGAATTTAATGCAAATACTAAGCAGTAATATTTCGCTTTGTGGTGTGACTCAAAATAGTTTTTAAAGTTTTTCAGTTTTGTTACTATGTTCACTGAATTAAGACGGCAATCCATTATAAATTCTTTTTAAATATCTTCTGTTAAACATTCAGTAAACTTCGTTGTATTTGCTTTTTTTGAAATTGAGATATCTGTGCCAAATGATTGCGGCAGATGTTTTTTGCAACCGCATCTCCCACAGAAAAAAAAAAAAAGAAGAAATTATTATTTTATTTTTGCACTCTCTGTTTTTCTTATCTTTTATACCTCGCCCTTGTTGTGAACTGACGCATTCGAAAATTTGTAAACCCCCAAAACTAAAGTTCATACTTGAGGCATGCGTCTGATGAGCGTAGGGCATTCCTCATGGGTATATTTATAGATCTTGCTGGAATAAGGAAAAAAAAAAAGAAAAAAAGAAATGAACGGCTTAGTTGTTGGAACGAAGACAACTGGATTCTCCGTGATTAGCAGTAGTCTGTCACTATTTTAAACTTGTATGTCAATTGATAAAAGTTATTTATTTTTTTTTAGTTTAGTTAATTGCATTTTGGTAGGGTAGTGGCAGTAAATTTTACAGATGGTTTCGAATGAGTCATTGCTCTCTTCGAGAGTAAGGTTTTCATTTCCCGAGTCAGGCCGGCGTCCCGATGAAAAATAAACTGATGTGAACGTCTTTTGAGACAAAGAGGCTTAGTTTCACAAATTCGTGCATTTGGGTCTCCTGAATATATATATAATAAGCTTTGATAATAATTTTTTTTCTCACTACGAATGGCACTTAAAAAAATTAAGTCGAATTTACAGTAATTATTTTTAAAAAATTCATTTGGGATGTTCCAATTAATAATTTTGTGAAAGCGATTGAATATTTGAAAGAGAGAGAGAGAATATTTGATTCGGTTATTAATTTTTGACTTTTGATTCATAAAAATATATTAGATTGTTTCTTGTTCTCTTTTTGATTTGAATTTTTGTGACTGTAAGATTGCAAAGAACAACGAAGATTTCTTTCAGGTTATTGTAGATTTGAGTTACTGTGGCTATTTTACAGGCATATTTTAATTGGAAATTTTAGATTGAAATGATGCAGTAATATGGTAAATAGTTAGTATTTTCCATCTACTTACTTATTATTATTCATTCTCACTATTAAAGTGTAAACGCAATTGGTGCATTCCTTCCGTTAAAGAAATGTTAAATGTTAAAAAATGTTAAAGAAAGCATTATATAATCTTTTATGTAGTTCTTCAATTTTGTTCTCACTGTTCATATAATAAGATGTTAAATTTATTAAAAGTATTATTGACATATATATCAAATAATTTTTATTCTATAATCAGTCCCTAAAATTCATCCCATTTTAAGAATTATGGAAGACTTGCATTTTACGTTGACTAGCATAAAGCCATATGTGATTTTGTATAGAATTCAAATCATTTATATATATAAAAGTCATTAAAGCATTTAAAAAAAGACCGAATCCTCTGATCTGAATCACTGTATCATGACTATACTTCAGACTTAATTCTAGACGAGTAAATGCATTAATTGATTAGTTTATTAGAATTTGCTCTATGGTCACGTGTGGTATATGATCAGCGTGCTCACAAAAAAGAGTGCTTATTATCGTCGCATTTATTTAAAATTTATTGAAATCTGGATATTTCGAAAAATTCCCAAATTGTGGATCACTTATTAGCTTTTGGCGGGTCATGGCAATTTTAATTGTGATGTGTCTTTTCACAATTTGCAGTAATGTAATGTGAGCTTTAAAAGCTTCATCAAACCATACGTTAAATTTTTTTTAAATATTTAATAACAATTTTTTTTGTACTAAAGTGTTTTTACGGCCTGTAAAAATCTTTCTGAAAAAGTTTAATGTCCTAAAGACGAAGCGGCTCGCCTATGTCTTGGTTCCCAAAAAGTGGTTTATAATGTTTTAAGTTTGAGAACTTTTGACTTGTGCTGTTTCGATTAACAATAGACATGAATACAGGTAAATATGTAATTTGGTAATAGAAGTAAAATTATTCGAAGGAAGAGACTAGTACATATCCTCCAAAAACTACGGAATTTCCGTAGTTGCTACGGAAATTAAGATAAAAACTACTGAGCTACGGATATATAGTGAAAAACTACAAAAAACGCCGAAAATGCTTTCTTCTCGAAACCTCACTCAACAATTCTGGCAGTGAAAAAAAAAAAAAAAAAAAAAAAAAAAGAACTTTATTTCAGCATGAATACAAAAACTCTGCAATACCACTTCATTTCAAAAATTTATATGGGTGTTTATTATGATGTTAAACTAAGCAATGATGACTTAAAAAAAAAAAAAAAGTAAGGCTATTTAATGAAAATAAAAATTGTAAATGTCTAGCAAGTAATTTGTTTTATTAACAAAATCTTGTTAAAGTTTCTATTTTGATATTTCTCTTTTATATTTAGTCATTAATAAAGGTATGTTAAAATAATTTTAAATAATGGTTGAAAATATTTGTTTTAATTAATTAAAATTCTTTGGAAATATATATTCTTCAATAATTTTCATTTCAGCAAATATATCATTTCATTAGTTAATTGAAATTTAAGACAAATGGTATAACGTTATCTAAAAGGAACAGAATTTGCTCCTTCTTCTTCTTCTTTTTTAATAATTACAAATTAGTGTGATGTCTTTTGAAATATTTTTTACCAGAAAGGATTAAAAACACCAGTTGTGAGTAAGTCGGATAGACTGATTCAGCTGTTGTGCTTAACTTAAAAAATTTGAATTTCTTACGGAAAAGATGAAAATAAACAATTTATTTTTATTATTGCGAATTCACCCCTAACTGTTCTACGTGTACTTGATAGAGTCACCCAGTGTTTAACTTTGATTAAAAAAATGTCATAGAAACAAGAATTAACAAAAATTCTTTTAGAGCAACTCGAATTGTGTTTCAGTATTTACAACGATAAAGAAGATTCAAACCACTAGTTTGAAATATTGTAATAATGCAATATACCTGATAATGTGTTAGGCTAATTTGTCTATATTATAATATTTTTTTAAAAGTTTACAATTTATTATTTCAAGATAACTTGCTCACAAAAAAAATGTATTTGATATCGTTGTACGTACTTGTAGATAACGTAGTTAAAACAATGAAAAAGTATGTTGTAAAATATATATAAAATATTTTAGAAAAGTATTAGTATTAAAAAAATATTAAAACGAGGAATATATTAAAAATGTTGAAAAAAATTAAGAAAATATTTTAAAAGAAATATTACAGTAATAATCGTATGGAAATAAAATTGGTGTGACTAAAAATTTAATTTTTTTGTAGTAGTTTAAAAATAGTTATGTATGATAATGTGTTCTGCAATTTAAAAATTTCGAATTTAAGAATTTTTAATTAAAATCTTGGAAAACCACTTTCTACCTGTAAGGTAGCTTACCGTATTGGGTGCTCTAGTACCAATAGTTTGCCTTTTTGCCCGATTTTCATTCATGCATAGTGCAATTTACAAATAGTAAGCCAGCTTATAAACATTATCATGTTAAAAGCTTGGTGATTTTAACTGCTGAATATGATGCATGAAATATTTTTATGCGTTGTTTTCTTTGGGTGATGTGCTTGATAAATTCTTCACGAGACGGTGAAATTGTTTTTATAGGTGGGTTTACACTCAGCCAGCTACAAGTCATTTAGTCAGCTACAAGTCACGCGCAATCTTCCTATTGCGCATGTGTGATTTATTGGAATCTTATGACTGGCTGAGTGTAAACGCACCTTATCTCTAAAGAAAGCGGGGTACAAATTTTGTACAAACTGCCAGATCAGTATATTTAACAATTTCAGATAACTTGGTGATAGTTGATGATTCAATTTAAAGCTTACAAATGTAAAGTTTTTTAATTAAAGTTATAGGTACTAATCAATCTACCAGTCGAATAGAATTCTTCATAAAAATCCGATCACGATATTTCATTAAAATTACATAATATTCATAATTATTTTTAAAATTCTAAGATTTACCTTGATATAAACTCTGGTTACTCCCGAGTTTTAAATAGCTAAATATTATTCTATTGTTTCAATGATTTTCTAAAGTGCTGACAAATTTTACTGAGACGGGTGTAATGCATTGAACTTTTAACAAATCTGGGCCGTAAAACCTTCGATAATGAAATAGACGAAAAAAAAAGGTCTTGGACCATCTACCTAATTGATATGTCTCTTTACCTTCTACTCTTTATCTTAAGTATCTCAGATAGTGAAAGAAATTGATGTTTTCTTTATAATTTCGGGTCTTCAGTTTTTAAAATAAGTTTTTTTTCTATGATTCTTATTATAAGATCCAAGGTTTTTCAATATATAAACTATTTTTTGAGTTAATTTAACTAATTTTAATCTAACCAATAATTGTTAAATAAATAAAGTCGATGTTGGCTAATTTCACACAGTATGACAACTAGTGCGCGGTGTTACTCTGTATTACAAATCTTTTGCCTAATGCGTATCTTGCTTATTTTATAAAGTCTCGAAATTATACGCATTGTACCAATAAGAAATTGTGGAGTCAAATTCAACTAGAATTAATTCTTAAAGCTGTTTTATAAGAAGGACGGCGAAATAATGAAAACTTTTGGAATATAAGTTTGTGAGATAAATTTCTATGTTTTAATTTTTAAACGGAAGCCGTTTTTCTCAATTTCCGAAGAACAAGAACTCATTGAACATGCCTGGAAACTAGACAACTTATTTTGTGGGAATTCGAAATTGATGTGTGTTTGCTGAACATAACTACTCAAATTGATTTCAGTAGCTCATAGCCTTTTTGAATTGGTTGATGTTATTTTTTAAATGCACTTCGTTCACATAATTAAAAAAACTGGTAAGCATAGGCATAAAAAATTTAAAAGAAGACAATTCGATTTATTTGCAATTTTTGGAAAGCGTAAATTAATCGAAAAACGAATCTACTATGTAGTTGAACCCAAATAACAACTGTGCAAAAGCCTGCGAAACGGACGAAACATTTTTGCGGTTTAGTATCTTTGGAAAATGTAAATAGCTCCTCAGTGATTTTGTGTTTTCAATGCTGAAAGAACATACCCTCCAACAGCTACAAAATTTCCGTAGTTGCGACGGAAATAAGGTGAAAACTGTAGTTACTGATATATAGTGAAAAATTACGGAACGCTACAAAAGTCGGATATATGTCGAAAACCTTCCCGAAAAGCTCTGTATGCAATGCTTGTCAGAAGAATGTTTAGCAGGGTTAGGAAAAGGATAAAATCTTATTCCTGCTTGAAAACAAAAACACTGGAGTCCCTCTGGATTCAAAATGTATATGGGAGTATATTATGATGTTAAACTGAATAATGATGACTTAAAAAAATAGTGCTTACTGTTTAATGAAAAAAATAAAATGTAAATATCTAACAAGTAATTTGTTTCATCAACAAAATCATGTTATTTTTTAAAAAAATACTAGCCGCCTTTGGCGACCAGCCGGTTCGCCAATCTTAGTGTTCGTTAAAATTTTAATAATTAAATATTTTATGCAATTCCAACTTCTTCAGCAAAATATTTTAAAACTTCAAATTTTGATAGTCATATAATTCACTCATAATATTATAAAGGCCTTCAGTCATAACGTGATATGTATCTCTCTAATTTTCTGTTACCCCTCGTAGAATTTATGCTTTAAATTAAAGTGTAAAGGATTAATCTGCAATTAATATAACAATATTTTTTACTGAAACAAAGCATTTTTTTAATAATATGATTACTGATAATAGAGTCACTGAGCGTTTAAACTTTATGGGCACTAAAGAATATCTTTCTTAATTTATGTAATATCTCAAGCATTTGTCAACAAAATTTTCTCAGATTCATCATGAATGGATCGATTCATTAACAATGTTTCATTTTAAATGCATCAAACACTCAGAAAATAAAATGAATCGTTTAAAATAATCTGTCGAAAACAGGTTTAAAAAAACTACTTAAAAAACGATGTACTTAAAACTATAAGCATATATAAAAATATATATATAACTAACATAAATACAATTTAATTACAAAAGCATGCAACTAACCTAAAAATAATTTCAATCATTGAAAAGAGGTTAAAAAAAACTACTTAAAAAACGACGTACTTAAAACTATAAGCATATATAAAAAATATATATATAACTAACATAAATACAATTTAATTACAAAAGCATGCAACTAACCTAAAAATAATTTAAATCATTGTAAACAGGTTAAAAAAAACTACTTAAAAAACGATGTACTTAAAACTATAAGCATATACAAAAAATATATAACATAAATACAATTTACTTACAAAAGCATACAACTAACCTAAAAGTAATTTAAATCGTCCGTTGATAATGGTTGCCATGCCAACGATCAGAACACAGTGCGCATGCGTGAATTTTCTTCGCCTTTTACGTAACGCAAATGCGTGAATTTTTCTACGCCAGTTGGGGTAACGCTATGAAGATTAGACATTTTTAATTTTCTTTATTCTGTGCTATTTTAATTCAAAAGTACTTCAGAATGAATCTGAAACATGGATTAATTAACAATGTTTAATTTTAAATGCATAAAACATTAAGAAAATAAACAGAATCGTTTGAAATAATCCGCCGAAAAATCTTAACCCTAGCCTCATTACTGTTGGGAGAAAAAAAGAACTAAAGCCTAAATCATTTGGCGTTGGGGAAAATTGAAGATTTTTTTGGCGGAAAAGTTGGCGGTGGGGAAAATGGAAGATTTTTTTGGCGGGAAAGTTAGTTTTTAATTAATAATTGACTACCCCTAACATTTAGGGGGATGAAAAATAGATGTTGGCCGATTCTCATAGATACCGGATAAGCACAAAAAATTTCATCAAAATCGGTCAAGCCGTTTCGGAGGAGTATGGCAACGAAAACTGTGACACGAGAATTTTATATATTAGATTTCATTTATATATATTTTGTCCGTAATAATGGTCTGTTAATATAATTTTGAATAATGTTTGAAAATATTTGTTTTAATTAATTAAAATTCTTTGGAAATATCTATTCTTTAATAATTTGTTGGTATTGCGTTAAATGTAATATATCTGTTAAAGTGCTACTGATGACTGGATAGCCAATATTGGAGGATATGCATGAATTCAAGCTTTGAAAATTAATAAGATAGTAATGAGTTTAACTGCTGAATTTCCTCTGATGGAACTCAAAATGATTGTTGTGGACATGAAAACTGTATGAATTTAAATTCGTTTAATAATGTTCGTTATTTATTTTAATAAAATATTCGAATTTTAGATCAAATCGGATTAATAATTACATTTATTTTGACAGAGGTCATAACAAAAGCAACACTTGCTGCTAATTCACGAAATTTCAACTCAAATCGACATGCGCAGAATTTGCTCTCTAATCCCCACCCCCTCTCCATGTAGTGTAATATCACATAGATGTATATTTTAGAAAAGCCATTATTGTGAGAAAAAAAATTAAATGATTGGGCCAAAAAGACTTTAACTCATGTTTTGCAGCTAATGAATATTGAAAATTGGTCAGTGAAAAATCATTATCAAATTTACTATCACAAAATTCTAAGTGCGCGGATTTCTTCCTATACCCCCCTTCCCCCCCACACAAATATGAATTTTCGAAAAACAATTCGAATGATTTTACACAGATGCTTTCTGAAATAGTCTCTAAGGGGAACATGCGATATTGTCGATTCGACGTAATATATTATATCGGATCAAAATACAATATTTCAGATTAATATGAATTTTTATTTGAATAAATCAATAATTTACATTTAATAAAACATTTTCAATCCCACTCAAAGCATTGCATTTCATGATTATATGGGCACTTTGTACATACAATCGTAAAATACAAAGAAAAAACTAACGAAAAAATATCATACTTGATGTTTTGTAGTCGTGGATGGTTGATAGGTGAAATTTGTTTGCTATTACTGAAATTAAAATTAATGTTTTCACTTCTATGGAATTGAAACTTTTAAAAAGACTTCTATTTTTTGTTCATGCTGTGAATTATAATTTCCGATTCCTTTTGCGTCATCTTTATTAATAATATATAAATTTAGTTTATCAACTGAGAATTATAAGCTATTAATTTATTAATAGATTGTCCTCCTTTATGTTTCTTTCCATTTTGTTCCTACTCTACCTTTCAAGCTGTTTCGGTATTTTTGGTTATCACATCTTGTTTCCGCTGATAAACTGAAAGATTTACTTTGCTCTTCCTTTTTCGCTCTTCACATCACATTTATCATCTGTTTCCTGTGTTGTAGCCGCTTGATGATAATCTGTAGTATGTTTCGTTCTTCCTTCACGGAATACCTGCAGCATTTCTCTGAACTTAAGAACGAAGTTTTTTTCAAAAAACATGGCCAATTTGTTTTGAATTCTTATTTTTGTTTGCTGGAGTTGGTAGATGAATTGTTTGAAATTAGGCTACTATTTTTTATTTTTTTTTCTGAGGAAATCATATGTGGGTGTAGAGGGGGTGGTGCCCACACGAAACGTTGGGTAACACGCCTATACCCTCTTTTCTGTTTTTTAAATTTTGATTTTCATATTCTTTTTTTTTTTGTACTTAAAGCATTGATAATAACTAAATTCTGTATTCAAACGACAGCTACAAACTATAATGAATTGAAAAGTAGTTTTGATATTAGAATTCTAAATATTTTAAAAAGTTAATATATGCAGTGAAAAGCTGTAACAAGTATTTATATAACAGGGCCTGCTTAACTTTGATCAAGTATGACATTCAATAAGTTTTATTACGTGCATTAACATGAGTTAATACAAAAACAAATGGATAATGTTTTTTTTTATTAAAATGTTGTAAATACATTATTTACATGTTAATATTTTTGTTTCCGATTTGTTTCTATTTTGAAAAATGTGGTTAAATTTGAAAAATATCCTAAAATGGATGGTGAATAACTACTTTAAGGATTTCAAAATTTTCTTACGTTTAGCAGGAACACTTAAAGAGTTATCTAAATCGGATCTTCAATTGCTCCACGACTAATGGATAAGTTGTGTACGAATTCCAAATGAATTTATTTTATTCCTATATATCAGTTGTTCTTTGCTATATTTTACTTGTATGAAGGCATTTTTTTTAGGTAGATTCCTTATAGGAAAAATTCAAAACTTTATATATCTATTTATTTAGAGTAATTTTGTTTGGATTTTAACCGGTGGAATATGTTTCGAGAAATGTAAAAACTTCGGGTGATTTCATAAATGGGCCATCTAACTCAAAGATAATAGGAATGGAGGGGAGGGGGAGTTGACATTTTCATTTACTTATAACTTCTATAATATTGAAGCTAGAAAAATAAATTTAGACGAATTAGAGCCTCATTTAAACGAACAACTTTTGTATTTAAGGTTTTTACGATAGCTGCAATTGCTTAGAAGTTTGGAGCTAAAAAGTAATTTTTAAACTTAAATTGTTGATGTCCGAAAAAGTCAAAATTAATGTTGACAGTTTTGGAAAAAAAGTGAAGTAAAACTTCTATTTTTCTTTCATTTCTATAGTTTGAAATTGTTTAAATGGACGTGAATTAAATATTAAATGTTTAAAAAAACTAATTAAATGAAAAATAGAGAAAGATTTAATGGCAACATTATGTACAAGGAAAATACTTGCCATGAAATGGACTATTATAGTAATCAACCAATTTCTAAATGAATATCAATTATTTTTTGAAAAGTAAAATAGGTTTCTGTTCAAATTACGAATTACATTTTGCAGTATTCATTTTATAATAATATTTTTAAAAAAATAAAATTCTGCATATTTTTTGCAATAAACATAAGTTTTGTTATTTAAATGCATTCATTACACCGGAGCTTTTATTAACTTGGCGGTCGTTTCATTGGATATCTGTTCGTCTTACTTAAAATATACTTACTTAAAATTGCAACGATAATAGCGATTAATCGTCAAAGGTATCATGTTAGTTTATTTATTACGTTAGCTAACTTTATGCAGTTAAGCCTTAAATTTGCCAATGGCATGCAGTTGATAAACGAATACCATAATATATATATTTTAAAAAAACTGGTGATTAAAAAAAACCTTCCTTTTACTCCTATTAATAGTAATCTATCTATACTTATAATAAAGCTCAATGTGTATGTGTGTGTGTGTGTGTGTGTGTGTTGGCTCTCTACAGGCCAGGTCATTTGACATACAGCTACCAAATTTGGTACATGTATACCTTAGAGGTCGGGAATGTGCACCTGGGGTCCCTTTTTTTTGAAATTTTAATTAGAATTTTAATTATTAATTAAAAACTAACTTTCCCGCCAAAAAAATCTTCCATTTTCCCCACCGCCAACTTTTCCGCCAAAAAAATCTTCCATTTTCCCCACCGCCAAATGAGTAAGGCTTCAGTTGTGTTTTTCTCCCAACAGTAATGAGGCTAGGGTTAACATTTTTCGGCGGATTATTTCAAACGATTCTGTTTATTTTCTTAATGTTTTATGCATTTAAAATTAAACATTGCTAATTAATCCATGTTTCAGATTCATTCTGAAGTACTTTTGAATTAAAATAACACAGAATAAAGGAAATTAAAAATGTATAATCTGCATAGCGTTACCCCAACTGGTGTAGAAAAATTCACGCATTTGCGTTACAGGAGCTGGCGAAGAAAATTCACGCATGCGCATTCTGATTGTTGCCATGACAACCGTTATCAACGGATGATTTAAATTATTTTTAGGTTAGTTGCATGCTTTTGTAAGTAAATTGTATTTATGTTAGTTATATATTTTTTGTATATGCTTATAGTTTTAAGTACATCGTTTTTTAAGTAGTTTTTTAAAACTGTTTTCGACCGATTATTTTAAACGATTTATTTTCTTAAAGTTTGATGCATTTAAAATTAAACATTGTTAATGAATCGATCTGTTCATGACGAATCGGAGAAAGTTTTGTTGACAAATTCTTGAGATATTACATAACTTAAGAAAGATATTCTTTAGTGCCCATAAAGTTTAAACGCTCAGTGACTCTATTATCAGTAATCATATTATTAAAAAAAATGCTTTGTTTCAGTAAAAAATAATATTATATTAATTGCAGTTTAGTCATTTCCATTTTAATTTTAAGCATAAATTCTACCGGAACTAACAGAAAATTAGAGAGATACATATTATGTTATGGCTGAAGGACTTCACATTATTATGAGTGAATTACAAGGACTATCAAAATTTGAAGCTTTAAAATATTTGATGAAGAAGCTATTAAAGTAGGAATTACATAAAATATTTAATTATTAAAATTTTAACGAGCATTAAGATTGGCGAACCGGCTGGTCGCCAAAGGCGGCTAGTAATAAATATTCAAAACCGCAACAGATAAGATTATAATTCCAACATAAGTAAGAAACGCAGACGATTTTTCCCTACAATATAATTAAAAATATCAAATGATAAATTCGTACTTACTGTCATAAAACAGTATAATCTGCATATAATTGAATGAAGAATAATTACAAATGATAGTTAATTTCTACATTTAAAATGCAGAGATAAGCTTTTAGTTCTTTTCTACTGATACAAACTTTTGAATTTGCTTAAAAACTTCAAAGCTTTTCAGTTATATAAATTTTGTAACAAACCTATGTTTGTATATTATCTTTGTAATATTTATAATCTTAATATTACTTATTTTGCAATAAGTATTGAAATTCGTGATAGCAATAAATTCATTATCTATGGCTGCTTCAAAATTTAATATTTGATTTTTGTCTAAGAGTGGAAAGGAATTTGAAAACAATAACTTGGATGAAAAGGAATCTTCTTTGTTTTCCAGGTTGCCGAGAGTTTGTTTTGTTCGTAATAAAGTAAAGAAAGATAAGTTAACTGTGTTAAATTTACGCATATTCAGTTCCCCTCCACACTAAAAATTATGTTGAGCTAATAGTTGACAGTAGTGTGCTGAGTTAATTCACACATAAGTTTCTTTGATTGAAATTTTAAATAAACCTTCTGACCTAAAGTGGATATTCTGTGTTCGAAGTTTTAAATCTTATCAACTAATACTTTCCATATTAGGAAGATGGTATGTTAACAGCAATTATATATGATTGATTTCACTAAACGTGGCTACACTATTAAGTTCTCTGCGTCTTGTATTATTTGTTTATGGCCTTCAATAACAGTACAGATTGTATTATAGAACTTTTTAAGGGATGAAAGATTTATACATTGGTGTAGAAGTACGTATGGCAGAATGTCAGTTTCATCATCTAACACTTCCATTCTAAATGTTCAAGTTTTACACTTTATGTATAGCTCTGCAACAGGTAATATATTTTTTCAATTATAGTTTATATTCTTCTACTTTAGCTTAATTGATGGAATTTGCGAAAAGATTTAAAGAATTTTGCAAAATGACCAATGTAAATTTCCTCACCGCCTTACTCCATGGTATAAAATAATTAATAACAATTTATAAAAAAAATGTCAATTTATATATTCATTTGAAATACGTATCATCATTGGCATCGTATAAAATTTTATTCTTTTTCTGTTTTTAATATTTTCTGAAATCCTAATTCTTTCTTTTCAGACATATTCCGGTTTATTTTGTGTTGTCGTGAATCCGTACAAACGTCTTCCAATTTACACAGAGAAAGTTATTGAACTGTATAAAGGCAAGAAGAGGCATGAAGTACCTCCACATATATTTGCTGTCACTGATGGTGCTTATCGGAGTATGTTGCAAGGTAAGATTTTTTTTTTAATCGAGTGCCTTAATCTGTTTTAAAAAAAAATTATTTTATCTTTTGGGTGTTCCTGTTGAAATGATTTTGTTTTTGTTGAATCCAGTCTTCTAAAATAATCTTTCAGTTTATTTTAATATTTTTCTGCATATGAACGCGTATGCAAATGAAGTTTCTTATTTATATTTTTTTCAACAGCCACTTCTTATTATCAGAAAATGGCAATGTGCTATTTCGATATTTAATTAATTATTTCAGGCATAACATTTTTTTTTTTTTTTTTTTTTTTTTTTTTTTTGCGGAAAGTCCAACTTTAGCGTTTTTCGAATCGATACTTCTCATTCTTGAGATTGATTAATTTTTTTTTATATAATAATTCTACAATATTTTTACTACTTTAATTACTTTTTATGTAAGTTTATTCATCTTACTGTTCAATTAACCATACTTATTTTACTTCTCTTTGTTTGGCACAATTCTTTCTTATATGAAGTTCAGCTTTTTTTTTGTTTTGTTATAAATCTATGTCATGTCTGTTAATTAGTTAGATAAGTCATTGATTACAATGTAATATCTTACCCATGCATTTAGAATCATGTATTTATTTTTAATTGTAATTTTTTTTATTAGTCCTTTGGAATTGTGTTTAATCACTTGTATTTTGAATTTCTTTAGGATTTTTAGAAACCCCTATCCATTAAATCTTTTGCTTTATTTTTCGGAGATGCAGATATGAAATTGCGAATGAAATGTTATTTAAATAATGTTGCAATAGATTAATTAAAGCTTTAAGACAAGTATTAACTTATTTAAAAAAAAGTCCTTCACTTTTTTTTTTCCGTGGAAAAGATATTGCTAATATTTTATTTCAAAAATATTCATCAGTAGCTGTATAGATTTTTATTTACATAGATGATACTGTTCTTATTTCCTTCCATTCCTTCCTTATTATTAACTGTTCTGTAACATATCTATTCATTAACTGTTAATAAATTATATAAAATTTAAAAAATAGCTATTACGCATCAAAACAAGTTAATTAGAAAGTTTGGTTTAAGATATTTTGAACAGTTTCCCTTTTTCGTGAATTTTTCTATCTATTCGTCATATTTCATTAATTACTCTCTTTTGTTTTTAAATTTAAGAATCAGAAAGAAAAAGCAGATATTGTTCGAGGCTTTTGTTTATTTACTTTTTAAAAGGAATTTAATTTTCAACTGCTGTTTATTGAATATTTTAATTCAAGGCATCTTAATTTTTTTCATGCAACCCTGCTTTGGCAGTTGTGATTTTCTGGTACGAAACTGAATTCCACCAAAGAATCGTGGTGCAAGCAAATCTGATGCACGTTAAATCTTTCGGAGCTAAAATAGGATAATAAGAAAATTCCTATTTTTGATTCAAATTTTCCTATTTTTTTTAATCGATTTTGCAAATTTTACTGCACTTTCTTAATTTAAGGATTTTTTGTCAAATTTCCTTACAAATGTTAGAATATGAAAGATGGTGACACTATATATAAGTGTTTTATGACACTGTTTTAGTTCTACGCGAACAATGAACGTCTTTGTTTTTAGGAACCATTGGTTAAAATAGATTGGAAATTTTAATGCTGTATTTTCAAGTGAAATTGTTTTAATTTGGAAGAGGCATCAATACTATCTGCACGGAATTACAAATGATTCTGTCGAATGTAGAGTTCTGAGTTTTATTATAGTTTCTTTTTTTGAGATCTCCAACACAATACTTCCTATCCAAGATAATTATGAGAATTGATTTTTTTTATTCTTTTAAGGGCAACTTAAAATAAACGGGTGACGAGATTCTTATATTCACAAATTTTTCCACTTTAATGTTGCGTTGATGTAATTCATCCGAAAACATGCTGCTAACTTACTCTCCCTAGAAATGTTCCAGTAAGAATTGTAACCCCTGAACTCTTTTATATCTAAAGGTATAGCTGGGCATAGATAAGAATTCCTTATTTCTTGTTCGAGAAGGGGTTTGGATCGACAAGAACAATGAGTGAATTTTACATTTATATGTAAAATTTATTATTTGTTTGCCCCAAATAAAATGCTGTTTACGATCTATCCCTTGAACTTAGTGTCCCACCCCCATTTGCTGAATGATCTTTCTACAGTATTGTCAACCGTTCACTCAACCCTTTCAGTCTGTCAAGAAGTGTATGTCTGACGTCATTATTCCCGCAAATAGTGACAGCTGGTGCCCATGAGCTCATCCTTTTTGCCGCGCTCTTTAGCATCCTACCCCCATCAGCAATCATCTCCTGCTGAGTTATCCCGCCCAAAATAGCTGTCTTTATTAGCCTGTTTTTCGTTTCCTTTCCGTTTGATTTGTCAAACTTTTTTTTTAATTTGATTTTTATGTCCTAGTTTTATACTTAAAAATGAACATTCTTTAAAATAGTTATTTTTTTAACAAAGTTTCATGTACGATATCATTAGAACCTCTTCCCCAGCCAAGGCATTATCTCAATGCTTTTGATTTAAGTTATTGATTCAATAGTGCCGTATCAAAATGCATAATAATAATAATAATAGAAAATGGAAAGAAAAAAAACTTTTTTTTTTTATTCTCTGAAATAAAAAAGAATTTTAAAATATCAAATTTCCGGAGATCAGAATTAAAATCGCAAAAGAGTAAATAAATTGATATTTTAACCACGATTTAATTATTTAATATTTATATAATGAAATATATGGATATTATTATTATTATTTGCGCTTTATATTTATTGTGACATTATTTTCTGCGCCTCACGTTTTTACGATTTTTGTTTTAATGTCCAAACTTGGTAAAAAATATATTTTTTCTTTTTAATCCTCTGATAAAAGAGTTTTAAAAACGTTTTTCTTTATGCTTATTACTTTCTAGGGTTTTTTTATTGTTCTTCTCTTTAATAACCACCAAAGGTTTTTCCACATACCCTTTTTGATTTATTTTAATCAAACATCCGGGTCTTATCCGACAGTCAAACCGGCAACCATAGCGTAGCAACTTACTGTGCAAACCACCTTACCTAAACCATGTGGTTTTCTTGAAGTTTGATTCCATATTTTAAATAATTATTTAAAATTTCATCTTGAAGAAAATTACTTTCTATTAATACTCTTGATTTGTAAGAATAAATATTTTAATTCTTACTTTGTATATATATTTAATATAATATTAGAATATTAAATATTTTATGCACATTTGTAATATTCTTATTGTAAGAATAAACATATTAATTTCTATCTTTTTATAATGTTCTTAATTTCTAACTTTTATTAATTTTTTAATCCGAAAATAAAATTATAAAACAAAAATATAAAAATATGAACAAAATTATAAAAATATGCGAGTGTAATGAAACTACTATATGTCAACTGGAGTTTTATAATATATTTTTACTTTTAATGGATGTCCAATAATTTATCTCCTTTGATATTTATTATTTCTTCATTCATTATAGAAGAATTATTTATTTTTTAATACGTAAATGAGAGTTATTTTCTATTTTTTAGCCTGTTAATATATTTCATAATTCGTGCTTATAAACATTAATCTAAATCTAAAAATTGATATTTCTCATAATGACTGTAGATGGCGCCTCCTGTATGAAAGCATACTTTGTTAAATTGTGAATTTTAAAGTTCTAAAATTGTGAAAATTATATTGTTTTCAAAAACAACTGTACTGAATTTCACAAATATTGCACATCAAGAAGAGGTTGAAAACCATTAAAAAAATTCTGTCTTTATGGATATAAAACGTTTCCATTCTTGATAAAAGCTCTAAATGTTTTGCACTAAATTTTACTTCATATCAATCATTTATTTGTAAATATGTGTGGGATTAGTGGTGATGGGGTTCTTTGCTTTGGGTCGGAGTTCCATGCAATAATTACAATGTATAATTAATAGTCCATTTCTCAATAAAAGTATAAAATATCTACATAATAACTCTAATTTTCTATAATTAACAGTAGCTATAAAACATTTATATTTATCAATTTTTCATAAATATTTTAACTTAATAATGTTTATGGACTGGGATATTATCAGTAAATTGCGTCGTACTATATACATGTAAAGAAAACACACTATTGGACGACTAGTGTATCTGGAGTTATCTACTTATTTCTTTAATAGTAGGTATTCGCCAAGGAAAATTTTTTTCTAAATTTTAAGTGAATTTTTTAGTTATTTTTTAAATTAATAATTTTTTTTCTCAATTTTGAAGCACAAAATCATTTTTATTCACATTAAAATAAACTTTTCAATATTACCAGTTTTGTTTCCTTACAATATTTTATCTCCTTTTATTTTAATAATTTTTTTAAAAATTTTATAATATATTTCATTATTTTACTTGTTCCATTTATATATCTACACATTATTTTTTTTAGTTCATATTGTCACTTTCATATAATTATAAGTAGTTTTAAAACTAAAATGTAGATGAATCAAGCTTAAAACTTTATTATGCTATATTGTTTCTGATTAGAGGTTCGAATCATTTTTAATTTTTAAGTTCTATTTATTCATATTAACAGTATTTATATCTTGACATTTTTATTACGGTTAATATTATAACATTTTGATATAATTTTTCATATGCTGTTGCAATCAAGACAAACATTCCAGATGTTGATTTAAAAAACAAAATAAATTGAACGTTTTCTGCAAATTCTCCAGCTTAAAAGTTTAAGAATTATTTATTGTTAAAAAAATTTTATGATGCATTTTCTGGCATATATTTTAATAAATGAACTAACATAAGATACATTTTTTTTTATCGTAGGTGATTCAAGTTAATCGATAGCATAAATAATTTATTTCAGTTTTTATTTAAAATCATAACAATATCGAATTTTAAAAAAAAATTCAACAGTATGCGTTTGGAAAACAGATTTGAAGAAACACAAATCGAACTGATTTATTTTATCTAATATAAACTGAATTATAGTAGTATTATAAAGATTTAGATTCCAAAAACTTTCTTAAATTAAACTCCTTGTTCAAAAAAAAAAAAAAAAAAAAAGCATTAACAACTTTTTTTTTTTTTTTTTTTTACTATCTGTGAAAGCGTATAATTGAATGAGAAATGGTTTTATTTTTGTTAACAGCTGAAGAGGAACGCTCACTGAGCTTAGCAAACAGTGTTTACAAGCTGTTTTAACAGGTGTTACGTCCTGTGTAAGGGTATGAGCAAATACTTTTAAGCTGTATAAGCTGATTATTTGAATTGCATTGAGTAGCTGTTGCCAGAAGTTTGCTATTTTTTTCTTCCTTTATAACTTTATTTGCTCAAAATTAGAAACATTATTCTTCTTTAACTGAAAAAAACAGCTTACCAAATGAAGATCAAGCTTGCGATTTCCATTGTCATTGTTTTGTTTTTTTTACTTTCATTTTACTTACCTAACAAATCTGAGAAAAAAGAATTGCTTTTTGTTTACTTTGTCCCTTTCCAATGCGCATTTTTTTTTAATGTTATTTTAAGCTGTATAAATGATATTACTATTTGAAAAGTCATTGAATCTATATAAACAAAAGAAAATTCATAAGTTGTTTATACGCTGTAGATTTTCTTTAATTTTGCTTACAAACTCTATGAAGCATAAATATTCGAATGAAAAGAAATTAAGTAAATTTTTATTAATCAAAAACTGTTTCTTTATATAACAGATATTTTATTTTTTTATAAGAATGTGTAATACATATTGAATCGAAATACGGTATAGATTTTCTTGAAATTATGCCCACGAACTATATGAAGCATAAAAAATATTTTAATGAAAAAAAATTAAATAATTTTTTATTAGTTAAAAATTGTTTCCTTATAAAACAGAATTTTGAATGTTATAATACATATAGAATGGAAATATTCTAAAACATTTTAAGCCATTTTATTTACTTGCTTGCAAGTTTTAATCGCTATGTTATAATTAAATTTTGCATATATTTCAACTTATATGGAAAATTAACTTTTGGTCATTTTCCTAAATCGTTTGGGATGGGTAACATTTTGGGAATTATTAATATGTTGATGACAACGGAATTCGTTCTATGCTAAATGTCATTACACACCTCTACGTCTAATCTTGAATAATTCTTTTTATTGGGTTGCTTATTAATTCGAATTAAAAATTTGAATAAATAAAATATTGAATTGAATTGAAATAAAAATGCTCAGATATGCTCAATAAAAGTACTTTTAATATTGACCTTAATAAAATAGTAAAATAGAGTTCTTAGTAAAATCCGGATTGTTTATAATATTTTTTGTTAATTTACTGAAACAAAGGTAATTATGAAAACTTTACGATCCAAACTCGCATCGACTTTGCTAATATCGCTGTCAAGAGATCCCAAACTTAACATAGTCTCTGCATTGTAATTTTACGATATACAGAAATTATTTGATATAACTATTATAATAATTTTATTTAAAAATAAATATTATGTCGACGAGAGGTTTTTATATATAATAGTATTTTGTAGTGAAGTATTTTTTTCATTAAAATATATGATTTAATTAAAGCTAACTTTCAAAGCATCTCTTATTTTTTTACTGTTTGGTCTCATATGAGCGGAGCTCTATAAATGCTAATTTCTTACCTCACCCATCATACCATTGAGTCACCTTTCTGTTTATAACAAAATATGCTTTTATTCATATTTTTTGAAGATATCAAGCTATTTAATTGTATTTTATCCCCATACAAGACTATTATATAAACCTTAATGGACTGTTATGGACTGTAATTTATACGTAATATAAAATGAAATCTCTTGAAAGCGTCTGTATGTTTGAAAGAGAAAAACTTGAGAAATACTAACTGATATTGGAGATATTTGTACCATTTTGTAGGGCATTTATTGGGAAAGGTTTTAGTATATTGAAGTCATATCAAAATTTAAAAAAAAAAGGAGTTTTATAATTGTGATTTTAATTATTTTCCTTCTACGATTCGTGCATGCGTAAAGCAGCAGTATCTTTGCTTTGCACTTATCCGCGCATGTGCGAAAACCTCAAACTGCGCATGTGCAAATAGTAAGAGCTATGATATGCATATGCGATACATTTCTTTGTGTTACGCAGATTTTAAACAGCGATTCAAAACTCATCATGCCCCCCCCCCCCAAAAAAAAAAAAAAAAAAAAAAGGAAATCTAACTTTGGCTGGGGCACATTAAATGCCAAAATCGCTTCGTTTGTTGTGCGATAATGAAAATGTAGACGAAAGAAATATTCGGTTAGCGAATATCAGAGGAGAGTCTTCTGTTGAGCGAAGTAACCGTCTCTCTTTTAATCACATTGCAAGTGAATTAGACAGAATGAATCTCATGAGGAACGATGTGATCGCCCAGCCAATATAGTTTACAAAGAAATATTATGAAACAAGCTGAATTATATTTTCATATCAGATTATACAGAGTTGATAAACAAGTGTGGAATAGTGGGTACAATGAGTTATTTATATATTTTTAAATTTTAAAACAGCTTTTCTATTGTATATTTTTAGTGAATTGTTTTGTCTATGAATATATCGGTTCTTTTTTACATTTTTAACAGCCTAAATATTTCTGAATGTGTGCTATAAAAAATTGTTTTATAGTTATTTTTGATGAGTTTGAATATATTTTTTATGTTTTGATGTTGCGTGACATGCCCGTGTCATATCGAGTGGATTTTAGACTTAAGTTTAAAGCTAATTTTTCCTCCTGGTTTTTATGCCATGGGCAACGCCGTGTCCTAGTGTACACTGTGCTGCTAGTGTATTATAAGTTTTAAAAATTTATTTCGGAAAAAAGGAGCCTTAAAATGAAAAAAATTGTACACATATTTAATTCCTTCCTAAATCTTATTTCAAGTGGTTTTTGTAGCCAGAGTGTAAATGCTCTTTAATTATATTTCCTAGTCTTTTATTATTATTATTATCGTTCAGGACGATGAAGAATGTTTAGGTATTGGCACTCAAACGGATACCAAAGTCAAGCGAACAAGATAAATTTTATAATCTCTAATTTAATTGTGGCAAAAAAAAAAAAAAAAAAAAAAAAAAAAAAAACGTACAAAGTACAATATGAATGCATACATACTTTTAAAATAAATAATACATTTACTTAAACGTAGACCGAATTTGTTCAGAAATAATAAAAACAATAACAAGTGATTGACTGTCAAATTGTTGATGGATTTATCTTTGAATTTGACACTATCTACAGTTTTTGACGCAAACGATAAAATTTTATCTATCTCGCTCATTCCATTTTCGACTTATTGTTTCCTCAGACATACGGGCTGACAGAGAAATTTAGGTTCCATTTGGCAGATTCTGTCCGATATTTCATTGCAATCTCCAATTTTGGAGTAAAGACCTCAAACCAAATTTCATTAATCTAGCTTGTAGCTTTTTACATTATCATGTTCATCGATTAACAAACATAGTTTTTTTTTTTTTTTTTTTTTTAATAAAGATATAGGGAGGATTACAAAGGAGATTCATAAAAATACCAGTATCATTTTTTTTTAAAGAGTCGTTTCTCTTTCTGTATCTTGTGTAAAAAAATCAGTGTTAGTGCTTTCCTCGGAATTTTATCATATACTTTTTAATAAAGTTTTATCCCCTCCTCCTCTCCCACATAAAAATTGGGGATCTACAGCAAGAGCATGAATGCTACATTTACTTTTTGTTTTCTTTACTCTTTCTTTTTTTCTGTACATCGTACTGTGGTAAAGAAATCTGATAGTTCATTTTGGATACCATTTTTTCAACCATTCAAAGCCATAATTTGACACATAACAATTTTAATAAACGCGGTTACAGACCAAATTTCATTTTTTTTTTAATCTAAGTAGTTGCGTTTTTTTATCTCGTTTACTTGCTTATGAATCTACAGACCGACAGATAGGCAACCCATTGATTAGATTCAGATTTACACTTAAGATTCTAAAATTGTGTAACAAATATTTACAGTTATCGTGTTCCTTTGCACTTGGGTAGACAGACAGATAAACGAATTTCCAATTAATGAATTTCCTTAAAAAATTTATGGAAATCTACAAATTTGGTGTAAAAATCTTCTCACGCGTCTAGCTCAAAGTATTTTTGAGTTATCGTGTTCAGAAACAGATATAATTCTTATAATATGTGTGTATGTGTAATTATATTTTAAAATTTAATTTAAACTTAATTTCCAAATTTTTAGCTTAATTTAGCCCTATTAACTTCATTCTAAAATATTCTCTTATTTCCCGATCCCATTCCACTTTTTCTATTTAATTAATTCAACATGAGTTCTAAAATTGCTGAATTGGCTAACAGCCGGCACATTCCCATACTCTGAGTGAAGGGATAAAATATTGCTGATATAAGAAATTCCCTAAAAGATTCCTGTGTGTTCCCTTATTTGTGATTGACACATGTTAGAAATTCCTATTAAAATTTCACGTATGTATTCACAGGGATAAAATTTTCATGAGCTCTAACTCATTTCGTTCTGCTTTGTGCTTGTCGCTTCTGCTTGTGCAAAAAATCATGGCTCCCGGGACGGAAATAAAACAAAGTTAAAAAATAGAAAGTCTCTTCACTATCTTGGAAACTGCCTTCTGCTTCAAAAATTATGCTTGCTTATATAATATATATATCAAAGCGTAACCGAATTATGAAATTTTGAACTTTACAATTTTAGAACAATTAAAATTTTCATATACTTAGGCCAATCAACCTTAAAGAAATTAGCGAATCTTCTTTGAGACGACGGTCAATGAAGTGGTCGAAAGTCGCGAGTTTTTATAAGATAGTAATATTCAAATTTTCATAACACACTCAGTTTTAGTCACAATAGAGTACCTCTCCTCTGCCGACCAGCTGATTCACTATGGATATAGGTTATATTTAATTTTCGTTAAATCGTATCGATATAACTTATCCCATGATATAGATAATATAGATATACCTTTTCTTTGAAGGATAGGAGAGAGGTAACGTTGTTTAATGCTAATTAGTTGAAAAGATTTCACTTCGTTGAATATTTTTGGAATATTTCTTTTTTTAACGAGCAATTTTCTACAATATTCTTTACATACTGTATTAAACTCGGTTATGTGACCGCATTTGGGATTGTGATGAGTAAAAAGTCTTGTTCTGAAATGACAATGTGAGACTGTCATTTAATGATTAAAGAATATAACCAGCTCAAGTGGTCTCCTCAAAACTTTCTCGCATACTCTCTAATAAACTTGTCATGTCAGAAAACGTCTTACATGACATTAACTTTTGACGTGAATTAGCCTTCTATCGAAGTCATCTTTGGCGAGTTATTTGATGATTAATCCATAGCATGCATTAATAGTATTTAAAAATCAAATTCATATTTTAGACATGTTTTTCTCGAACGATTGAAACAAGAATTTGACACGAAATTCCACTAGTAAGCATTAAATCTCATATCAAATTTGATAAGTTTAAGCCATTGTGGTTTTTAACTATCGCGGTGCATATTTCTGGAAGTACGGATCGACAGACAGTCAATCCGTAGTCGGATTTGGCTGAAAATTTGACAGGTGTGTACGCTATAGATGTTAAATCTGTGTATAGAATTTTATTTATCTAGCTCTCTTTTGTTTTGTAATTATGTTTACTGATACGGACAGACGGATTTTACTCAAAATTTGATAGAAATCTATCTGCGAATTCATTATTAAGACCGCATACTAAATTCCAACCTTTTTACTCAGAGCATTTTTGAGTTTTCTTTGCCACAGACAGACAGATGGTCATTTTCTAAAAATGCGTTTTTCGAACTCAGAATAGTTTAAAACGTGGAGATTCGTCAAAATTCCGAGTTCGAATTTTATGACGATTACTGTACTTTCTCTGTACCACGTATACGAAAAAGTGGAAATGGATTTATTAATCTCTGTCCCCAGTTGTGGAAATCGAAAACTATTTAAAATTTTAAGTTTACGCAATTCCGATATTTTATTTGCATATCATTCCACAATCATGTATATAAACTCCAAAAATTTCTATTAAGACATAAACTGTTTCATGTAAAATCATTCATTTTCATTTCTGTCCCGTCTTCCTGTAATGCGTACTGCTTGTTTTAAAATTTTCGTATCTTAAATTCGGCGTTTGCTTTAATCTTATTTTTTTTTAATTTACCCTCAATTTTTATTTTGTTTTCTTAACAGCAAAGTATTTTGTGTTTCCTTTCATTGGCTGAAGTGATGTATTACAGCAACTGAAATAACACCAATGAAAATACGGATACTCCATTTATCTTTTGTTCCTTCTTGCAATTCTATTTTTACTCTGCTAAATGGATGTTTTCGAAAGAAATTCACACTCAAGCTGCCGTTACTCTCTTCTTTAACGGATTTGTTTACATATTTTAATGCACTAATGTATTATAATAGAAAAAAGCATTAATTACTTCTAACAAATATGATTTAAAGTGTTTTATTGTGTCTTGCTAGTTTGGCGTTATATTAAAATTGTTTTTAACCACTTTAGCTAGAAAGATGAGCCATGCACATTGAAATATTTTTGTCACAAAATCGCCAACCTCATGTTGTACACGTGGATTAAGATTGTTTGCTGGAGCACAAATTACAGGAGCATAGTATTAGGTCGGAAATTAATTAATTTTGAAAATAAAAATCTTTTCCCAATTTCCATAAGGTATAGGTTACTTACTATGTATGACTTCAGTGTGAATTACACTAAATTGTTTTGGCGCGTGCATCTGTGAATCTTTTGTCTGCGCAGGTGGCTTCATTTTGTTTTTTTAATCATGTGAGAACATGATATTGTTTTCGCATGAGGTTTTTGGAGCCTCAAAATGTGAAGGCAACTAATTGTTGAAGCCTCAAAATGTGAAGGCAACAAATTGGCTATCCCCCCCTGTTTTTTTTTTAATTTTGGAGTCGGCATTCACACTGTAGCTTTTGAAATTTCTGTTATCTGCTAATGTAGTTTTATTTTGGAGTCGGCTTTCACAGTATAGTTTTTCCATTATCTATCTTCTGCTAATGTAGTATTTCCCTTGGAAATCACAGTGTTATTGCTTAACTCACGCAACGTTTTTTAAAAATAAACCGAACAAGTTAAAATATTGTTTGTTTAATCGATAAATATTGTTGTTTCTTAGATAATTTCAACTAATTAAAATAGGGTTATTAGAAAATAATGCAGAAGGTTGTCACATTTGGCGATTTATCGTCAATTAAAGTTACAGCTTAATTTCTAAAATATACATTCTCTGAATTCTTACGAATTGTCTTAATTAATTTAAGTCATTAACCAGTTTAAACCGGTTTGAAAAAATCATGAGACTATCAGATTACTCACGCGTTGATATTTAGAAAAACGATGGTTTTTTTTCATCTCAAAATCGGTCGAGCTCCAATGATTTAAATTAATTAAAACAACTAATAACTTAAAGAATAATGTTTTCACATGATAACTTGAAATTTACGATAGTAGATTTCATTTTTTTATTTTTTCTATACATATATTCAGATTTCGAATTTTATTTCGGTTTAGCTGCCTTTAATGACAAACTAGTTTTTCTGGTATATTGGTTGTTTAATTTCAATTAAACCACTTTTATTTTTATTAATTGTGTTCATGGTTCCTCCTAAAAGACCCAAATGTCATAGCGCCATTAAAAAATCTGATTGTTCCATTAATCTGTCTTCTAATTATTCATTTATTTTTCAAGGCACTGGATTTCTCATGTAAATACACGTATTTGATAACAAATAAATGATGCATGCTTGATAATGAATAAGTCGTTCGTAAGTTTTTAACATTTGAAGACAATAAAGCTATTGAATATATAATGAAACAATAAACAGGAATTTAATTTTCATTGCAAGAATGAAAAATAATGTTGAAAATTAGATAAAAATTGCACGTCAACTAAATAAATATCATTAAACAGAATTTTTTTTAAAATTTTAAAGTGGTATGCAAAAATTGTTTTTGCCTTTGATGATAGCTCTAATATATATACTTACAATACATATTTCTTTCCTTCTCAAGTTTTTCAACACAGAACATATATTCTAAATAAATATTTCCCTTGTACAGCCACCCTTAAGTGCGTTATTTAATAATGGAATTCGGTAACATTTATATCAGTTGATGGGTCAAATGATTTCCCATTCCAAAGATTTGGTTTGATCGCTCATCTTGATAATTAAAATGAATCTCGGTTATATTGTTATCGAAACATTTAAAAAAAGACAAATTCAATGTGAATTCAGAAAATCTTCAATAGAATTAAAATTTTTTATTATAATAGACTAGTGCTAATGTATCTCTCAAATATTTGTTTGTTAATTAATTGTAAAAAAAAATTAGGATCTTTATATGTCTAGAAAACTCCTAACCATCCTTAAACTTCCATAGTTTTACTTGTAATTAGTTTTGTTTGGATGTTGAATTTTTCTTCTGAACACATACATATGAAGAAAGACCTTTCTCGAGACCAACAAATTTTATTCTCTGCTGCTTTAAACTTAGGAATCAGTAGCAAATGAACTGCGCTCTACCGGTATCATTTTTCTCTCTACATCAGTTTGGTATCAATCTCAAAGTGTTTTTTACCTTTTTTCTTGCTTTTCTTAATTGATTAAGGAGAGGAGAATTTCCTCTTAAATCTTTTTTGATGACTGAATAAGAATAACTTTCCTGGGTCATTTTTTTTCTCATACAAAATTATCTTAATTGAGTCCCCGAGATATCATAATTCTTTTGTAATGTAGACTGTTACTATTGGGTTATTGTCATTTTTTAAAAATATTTCGACTGTCTTTTAATGATAGATAGCCCTTTTCGTTTTGAGAGAATTTTGGTAGCGATTGAGAAAAAAGCAAGAATCGCAGATAAGCATCTGTGTAATGGTTGACTTCTGTGATTGTCAAAAAACAATCCCACATTGATTTCAAAGAAAAACAGAGTCGTCCACCGCTGGAGATACGAATATAGCATTTCATGCTGACAAAAGACTAGATGTGTTAATTTTTCTTTCAGATGCCTTGACATTCTTGACTTTCTTCCCATCACATCCGTTAGTCGATTGTTAACTGCTCTTTATGACTGGAAATGCCTCGAATTCCCTATCCCCTTGAAGAACCTGCTCTGTAGGTGACTGTGTTGGACGGGAGGGGGGGGGGGAATCCAACCGTTTTTATTTGAAATTAAAAAGAAATAATCGATGCGTTGGAAGTTCGGAGTATGCACGCGCTATCTAATGCTATAAATATGTTTTAAAATATTAAAATGAATAGAAATGGATCGGAGTCTTAGCAACCACAATTTTTAGTCTTATTTCTGCTCAATTGGGAGACGAAGAGATGTTATCAATTTTCCAAAAATAAAAATACACAGGCGGAATGATTGAGTGATCATTGATGCTCTGTCTTCATGAGCTGAAATAATCATTTATTATATATTTATTATTTATTTTGTGTTATCTGTTAGTGATTTTACATAATTAAAAAAAAAAGCCTTTCAAATTTAATGATGAATGTTATGAAATAATCTTTATATAGCTGACATTTTCGCTGAAAGACATCTTTTTGAATATCTAATAATGTCAGCTAGAAGGCTCTACGCTAAATTTCGTTTAAAAATATTTCTATCTTTATAACAGTTTTTCATCATTTTTTATTACTATTAATTTTTTTTGCTACTAATAAACGCACTTATCTTCTTAGCTATTTCGCTAATCGTTGATAAATTCAGATATAAATTATTTTAGCAGATCTTTGTTGATCTTAAGGTTGACATTTGTAAATGAAACATTTTATCAAACTACAATCTCCGCATCGACTGCCATCTTATATCTATTGAATACCGCTTGCAACAGCCCCATCAACCTCGCTATTTTAAACCGATATTCGAAATTTTAATTCTTGCATCTTAATATTTCATTATGATAATATTCTAGAAACGTTAAGCTGCGTTAATTAACAGTTTTCAATATATGGAAAAGTTTCCATATATTTAAAGGTTATCTTGTGTTTCATTATCTTTAATTGTTTCAAAGCTATTAAAATCAGAGCTTTTTCTTTAAAATTATTTTTTAATTGAACTTTTTCCTATTTCTCAAGATAAATGTTGTGAGAATAATTTATACTAAGAAATCGTTTTGTGACATTGAAAAGTACATTCAATTTTAAAATAATTTTTTTGGAACACCACAAAGTATGCTCCCTGTCCTTGAATTTAGTTTTAGATTTTAGCTTCATATTTTACCACTTATTTTTGAAAAAAATATTGTATTAAACCTTGATATGTATTTAAAACTAATAAATAACTTATAATAAGTATTGTGAAAGACAAATTACCAAGCTATATATCTGTAAAAAATAATACTGAAGAAGTATTGCTGAAATAATGTGGAACTATTGAATTTTATTTCTAATGCCCTTTTTAATAATTTCATTGAAAAAATATCAATTTATGGGTTAAATGATTATTTTACCTTGCTGCAAATAATTTTAAAGAACTGCAATTTCTCTCATGTAGAATTTTATTTTTAAATTTGCTCATATTGAAATTTTGTATAGAATTATAATGTTAACTTATCAGATAAGTAATTTCTTGTGAGTAATATGTCTTTTTTTGTTGTAGCTAATTTAATTTGTAGTTTGTTTATTAATTTTTTTTTCTCTTATAGATCGAGAAGACCAGTCTATACTTTGCACGTAAGTAACTACCTCGTATTTATTGGAAATATATCAATACAGTAGCTATATTTTCAAAGGATAAATGTCTCCTAGACATTATTGAACTATAAAAGATGCATATTTCTTACAATTACATCTTCTTGTTTTTGAAACGAAAGATGCATTTCTAAATAAAAGAAAGTTTTTGTTAATTATTTTAAATAATGTCATTTGAACCAATTTGAATTAAAAAAAACCAATTTGAATAAAAGTGCATCTTGTTAATCTGAGAACATATTCGAAAAAACACGCACACATACACACTCCAATCTTCCTCTTCTCACATATACACAGGATAGTACAAGAAAAGACAGAATAAAATATATTCCTTTCTCATTGTTAATTTCTCAGTTCCTTATTAATAACATTGGAAGAATGATGATGATTTGAATGTCTTAGTGATGATTTATAATTAGTCACAATTAATATTAATTTCATAATTTGCAACCATTTAGAATTAATAACTCATTTTTTTGTTGAAATTTTCTCTTTTAGATATACTGTCCTTCAAAAGTTAAGAAAAATATTAATTTGCATTAATGTTTTGCATTTATTTGATATTTAAAAAATATGTGAAAAGCTTTATAATTCATCAAATGAGATATAAAAAAATATTTATTATTTTTTATATAGTCTATAAATCAGTCAGATTTATTTATTTTTCTTACTGCTATTACTTAGCTTTAATTGTTAGTAGATTCTGGCATTAAACTCTAATAAATGCTTATCCTATTTGAAAATTTTGTACCAAATCTGATTTTTGCATTAACCTTAATTGAAATTATTAGTGTTCCTGAATAATCTTTGTGAGTCTTAAATTCTGATTGCTAAAATACTTTTTGGTTATATTCAAGACAAATTATATCTCTGATTTATTAAAATGTTGGGTAGTGATGTGGATGTAAATGGAATTATCAGTTACTGATACTGCAAGACATCTCAGTGTCTCTTTCAGTGTAGTGGTCTTAATACTTTGCTTTCCATTTTAATGAGAAAATTTAATTTTATGAAGACTTGCCTGGCATTATCCATGTGTATCAGCTTCAGCTGATTAAAATTAACTGTTTCTTTTTGTTTGATGATGGTAGAATAGTGCAATGACTCTTTGTGTCTAGTCATTTTTTCAGAAACAGACAAGAGAAAAACTGCTATAAAATGAAGACATTTTAATTAAAAGGAAGTATGTATGAACAAACATCATTTGTGCATAAAATTATTTACTAGTTATGCCTGATTATATTGTACTGGGTGATATTTCACTTATATGGAGAACAGTGGAGTTTATTACTTTTTAACAGTAAATCTAATTTTATTGTAGAAAATAATTATGTCATATTCTAATCAGGAGGAAACATCAGCCAAATACAATAATTCTTGCATTTGTAAGTTATAGAGTTATAGTAAAATTATTATTGGCATCCAAATTTCAAGTGCCAATAATAATTTTTCTAACAAGTTAGGCTCAGAAAACAGGCTTTTCTTTACTTTTGGTGTGTTATGTATTTGTTTCAGAATGGGTGTTTTAAGTAAAGCTTAAATAATTGATTGACTCGGCATTTTAAAGATTCCCCCACCCCCTGTAAAAGAGTTGTTCAGTGAATGAACAGAAAAATAGCTATTTTAATGCATCTATGTCTTTAAAGATTAAAGACAAGATTAAAAATAATTTTATTGATGAAAAGAAACTATTGACAAGCAAATCTACTTTTTTTTTTGTTAGAACTTTTCTGCAAATGTTGTCTATTAAAAAAAAGTCACTATTTAAAAACTTTGTAATGAATTTACTACATTTAATGTTAATTTTATATCCAAAATAATTGCATTAGAAGTGCACTGAAAAAGAGTAATTGAAAAAATAGGAATTTATAGTAATTTTAGTATACCATTGCATTTTTTGTGTTAATCTGTGTATTAATTGAATGATTGTTTTCTCTGCCACACGCACACACACATATATATATAACATTAAGAAATTTGCATTGAAAACTTAATAGTTAATTTATATGTGTTCTTCAGTGCTTTTGCAATATTTAAAAAAAAACAAAAAACTTTTTATTTTGAATTTCTACATTAGTATGCATTTTAAAAACCTTTTTTCACATTTACTTAAAACAGATTTCGTGCTCTAATTATTAGGTATTTTAAAAAATTAATTAACTTAAAAAATTTTATGGCTAAATTTTATTTTAAAAATATATTCTTTGAAAATAATAGTTTTCAGACTTTTTTTTAAATAATATTATTTGGAGCTAATAGAATATTATTCATTTCAGTACAATTAAATAACCACCAATTATTTTTATAGAGGTGAATCTGGAGCTGGCAAAACAGAGAATACTAAAAAAGTCATTCAGTATTTAGCATATGTAGCCTCATCTAAACCAAGATCATCATCAGTTCATCACTCTGTAAGTTTGCAGTTATCTTTATTTTAATTCATTAAAATAACCTATTAGTCCTGTATTGTAAATTCTAAAAATAAGGGCTAAATTGATTTGAAATTTTATTAAGTACAAATTAAGCATGGAAAAATGTAGTTTAAAATAATTTCATATAATTGACTATTTAGCATAAGTATGCTATGCTTATAAATTTCTTTTTGAGTATTAATGTAAAGTGTTTTTTTATATAATGTACTTAATTAAATATGCAAGTATTTGTTTTTCTATTGAACGAGTTTGTTTATATTAATAGAAAGGCATCTTGAGTCTAATAAGTATAATGCATTTATTGTAACCTGAAAATCTCTTAAAACATTCTTTATTCTAAAACTGTTTATGTTGATAATCTTACCTTGAATTATCTCCTTCTGTACTCTTAATCTAATTTTAATTTAGTTATAAGATATTTATTATTCAAATAAATATTAAAAATTTTTTAGATAAAATATTTCTACCTGTATTATTAGTTACAAATTACTTTGATTATAGAAAGCTTTTTTAAAATAATTCCTTTAAACAGTATTATAAGAGCAGTTTTTTTTTGTTTAGAATGTAAACAATATTTTTTTTTTTTTAAATCTGATTTATTACTTACAAAAAGTTTCTTTAGAGTTGTGATGGAATGTGAAATAAATTTTAAATCTATGTTAATCTATTTTATTAAAGTTATGAATTTTATAAATATCTTAAATGATAATTTACTTAATTCTAGTTCATTCATTTTTATTTTCTGGAATAATTTCCAAGACTTGAAATATATTGCAGTCTTGTTCTAGTTTAATTTGCATTGAATTGGCTTGAATTTTAAATTTTAAAAAGGGAGGAAAATATATTCAGTTTTAATTTCACATTTTTATTTCCTTTTTAAGTGTTTTATAATGCATTATTCTCTTTTTTTATTCCCTTTCTCTTTCTCATATTTTGAATCATAATATATATTTTTTAAATCTGATTGCTATATAAGTAACATAAACATATATTTTTGATATATAGTAATTGCTTCTATATATAGTAATTGCTTCTATTGTTTAGAATACTACAATAACTTGTTTGTTTCTTTAATATAGCTAATGCAAATACAAGGTGAGATATTTAAATTTTATGTGTTTGAATTTTTAGAAATGCTCGTAGTCTTTCATGACTTTTCTATTTATTTCAATAAATGTACAATTATGTTAAAAAATATAATTAATTATATCTTTTGCATTTTAGAATGGACCTACTCCTGCCCAAATTATAGTAAGTTCTCAATTATATTTTTCTAACTTTTAATTTATAAGATACCTAAATTTTTATTGTGTTGAAAAAAACTTATAACTTGTTTTCTTTACAAGCTGCTTCCCGCAGGGGTATGTACAATATTTGTACGGCCATTTTAATTATTTCAAACTATTTTTAATGCGATAATATTTATATTTTTTGTCTTGTAATGCTAAATTATATTCTTGAATTGAAATGTTTAGTAATGTAGTGTGTAATTGATTTTATTAATTACTTATTATTTTTTGCAAATTAAAAATTTTGCAGATGTAGCATATTTTGACCAACTACCATGGAAATAATTTATTGTAATTAAGATTTAAATGTTAAAAAAGTTAAGTGTTCAGGTGCACGAAAAGAAGTTTGTGTGCATTATATAGATTAATAATTATGAATATAATAAAAAAATTCTTTCTGCATTGCTCCTGCTTTTGATAACGTGAAGGTTCTCATGTATTAATTTAAATGAGCATATAAAATATTAAAAACATGAATTACTATTATATTTAGAAAATACATGTCAAAATTGGCAAATGTTTTTTCTTAATTAGAAATGAAAATGTTTACTTATTCTGTTTATTTTATTTGGTGTTAAAGAAAATTAACTGTGCTAATAGAATGCATATTTCTCTATCATATTTAAATTTTCTGATTCTATTACTATTTTTTAAATTGTTGTTCTGTTTTTATGAAATTTCCTTAAAAAAGCTATAATCAAATTGCTTATTTCTTATTTATCTGAACTGCAAATTAGATATGGAATTATTAGGTATATATATTTTTATCTTATTTATCAAATGTATATTTATTTATTGGGTATATTTATATTTGCGAAATTTTTGTTTTTAGCTGTAACAGAAATTTTCTAGAGAAACATCCCTTATAAATTAATTTTACAATTTTAAAAACAAAAATATGTTCCCACATTTTTTAAAAATAATATTGTAGTATGATTTACCAAAAGTGTGACATGCTACTTTGTTATACTTTTAAATGAAACCAAATTTTATATATTGCCAATTATTAACTTTTTATAAACAATTAAGTTTTGATATTATATGTTTGTAGATATGAGTAACATAATTTTCCTCTTTAATGTGTATTTGTTTGGCTTATAAATTTTTTTTTTCAGGGTGAATTAGAACAACAATTATTGCAAGCTAATCCAATCTTAGAAGCATTTGGAAATGCAAAAACTGTAAAAAATGACAATTCATCCCGTTTTGTAAGTTCTAATATTGCACCTTTTTAATTAAATTAATTGTTTGAAATATGGAAAACTGCATTTATTATAATACAAATATTTTTGAAAGTAATTTCATTATATAAAAATGTATTTAAAATATACTATAGTATGATTATTAAATATAGATCTCTAAAATTTTCTCATTAAATGAAACATATTAATGTTGTACTAATCCTTCTTCTTCTTCTTCTTTTTTTTTTTTTTTTTTTGTGATTTTCTTTTTCTTAGGGGAAGTTTATTCGCATTAATTTTGATGCTTCAGGATTTATTGCAGGTGCCAACATAGAAACATGTATCCTTTTATCTTTTTATGGTGCAATTTTTTCCATTGTTTTTTAAAAGCTATTGGTTAATTTGTTTTAAAAGTTTCCTTTACAAATTAATTTCTGTTGTAAATTTAATTTTTTCCATTTTCATTGATTAATTTATATATATGTAGGTAAATCCTTCATGATATATATTTATGTGGAATCAGCATTTCAGGGATATTCTATTCCCCTAAATAGAATAATGTGTAAATCTATTCAGAAAATATGTAAAACACTAGAAATTAATTTTATGTTATTGTTTTGAATTGAGTTTTGTGTATAAATTCATTTAGCTCTACTGTAAATTAACTTAACTGAAATTAGACCTTCTAGAAAAGTCACGTGCTATTCGTCAAGCAAAAGATGAACGAACTTTTCATATATTTTATCAGATGCTGTCTGGCACAACTCCTGATCAAAAAAGTAAAATTTTATTGATTTTATTCTTATTTTAATACAATTATATATTTGATGGGAAATAAACTTATTCATTTGAGAAAAAAATATTTAAGAACATTTTTATTTAAAAAATATAATTTGTTAATGAAATCCTAGAAATTTTCTAAAAAAGGATTATTAAATTAAGTATACATTGTTTTTCTGAGTTTATATGTTTTTATTGACATTCAGATTTATTTGGTAATATTATTAAAATTTAAAATTTTAATAAATTGTATTTTTTAAGCATAATTTACCTGAAACATTAATAAGTTCTATAACAGAAAGTTATAAAGCATTTACTCTTTAATATACATTTATTCTTTTCTTTTTTTTTTTTCCTTCTTTTTTTTACATTTGGGACATGTCAAAGCAATATGTTTTATGCTTGTATTTTTATTTTATATTATTTATGATATAAACGACATTGACATTATTTAGGTGAATTAGTATTACTGAAAAGAAACAGAAAGAAAGTAATTTAAATTTATAAGCAAAAAACAAATTAATGATGATTTTGAAGTGTGTAATATTTTTTAAACAGATAGATAATTGTAATTCTTCTTGAAGACTCACTATTACCGTTTGATAGTGAATTTTTTCTTGTATATTTTTATTTATTTATATTATTACACTATAATTATTACTTTCGTGTTCACAGCAATCTTCTTCATATTTATTCTGAAATTCGATGTAATCATTTAAAGAATAATTAACAAAATCATCCATCAGATTGATGAAAATCTCTGTTTTTACTTTTATGGGGTTGTATATCCAATTCAAGGTACACCAAAATAGTAATAGTATTTGTTTTATTGCAGCTGATACAAATTACTTCCAAATAAATAAGAATGTAGTAAAGACTGTCACAATTTCAATACTGTTCTAAAACATCATGTCAACATTGGCTAGACAAGTGTGTGAACATTTTGGTATATCAAATCTACCTAAAGGATTAAAATATTGTGAAATTTTCTAATGAGATATGAAATTTAGCTATGTAATATGGCATACATTTTTTTAAAGTAAATTTGCATTCAATAAAATATTGATAACATTTTGATTGTACTATTTCACATAATTACTTGAGTCAGAAGCATTTTAATGATGCCATTTATAATGTGTGCAAATGCTGTATTAAGCATAATTTTTTCAATGATTTTTTTTTCAATATTAATAATTTGTTTTTCTAGAGGAATTCCTTTTAGAAGATGCCAAGAATTACAGGTTTCTAACGTGTGGTGGTTTGGCTGTACCTGGTGTTGATGATGCTTATGAATTTCGAAATACTGTTAGTGCTATGTCTATAATGGGTCTTTCTACAGAAGATTTATGTTGTAAGAATTTATTTGTACTTATTTGTTATTATTATTGTTTGGTCTGTTATGTATGTAAGCATATAATTTTTTAATCAGAAGGCAGTTTCAAAGACAGTGAAACTTTCGATTTTTTGACATTGTTTTATTTTATCCCAGGGAGGCACGTATTATGTACAAGTAAGAGCGACGAGCACACACGCAACACAGAGCGAAAATGAGGGAAAGCTCATGAAAATTTTATCCCTTGTTTTATATAACATGAGATATTGATAGGGAAAATATTTCTTCACAGTGCTTAAATACAATGAGATTTCGATAGGGATTTTCGCTGCAAGCGCCAACTCAAGCAAGGGAAACACAGGGATGCTTTTTAAAAGAATGTGCTTGCTGGACAATTTTCTATCCCTTCACACGGAGTGTGGGAGCCGCTGATGAGAACATTTCCATAGAACTTTTGTTGCATTATTTAAACAGAAAATTTTTTTTCATCTTTATAATTTTTTTCTTTTTATGACACAAGCCTTTTTATCTTTAACTATATGTAACTGATGGAATTGTTTAAAATTTTCAGATTTTTAAATAATTGTTTTATTGAGGTGTTTCTTTATAGCTTTATTTCTTATAACATATTTTCTCCTTATATAGCTATATTTAAAGTATTATCTGCTGTCCTTTTGTTTGGTAACATGGATTTTCAACAAGAAAGGAATTCAGATCAAGCCTTTTTGATGGAAACCACAGTTGCACAAAAAATTGGAACATTACTTGGGCTAAAAGTGACTGATATGACAAGAGCATTTATTAGGCCACGAATTAAAGTTGGACGAGATTTTGTCAGTAAAGCGCAAACTAAAGAGCAGGTAACATAAATAAAAAATTTCATTCTTGTTATTTAAAACATGTTTATAATAAAAATGCTAAAATGCTCTTCAGTATTGCAATTACTATTTTTATAATTAAGCATATAAAGCAGTTTTAAGCATTATATATTTAATGCTATATCTTATATTTTTTATAATGTTTTTTAATCGTGTTCTGATTTAAATTTTAGGCTGAATTCTCAGTTGAAGCTATTGCAAAAGCATGCTATGAAAGATTATTTAGATGGTTAGTGAATAGGATTAATCGTTCACTTGATCGAACAAAACGACAGGGTGCTTCATTTATTGGTATTTTAGATATTGCTGGTTTTGAAATATTTGAGGTAAGGTGAAAAAAAAATTTTAATACTGCATTTTTAACACTTAATTAATATTTAATGTTAAAATATTTAATTTGTGTCTTGTGTTATTAAATATAGTTCTCTTTCTTTAGCTTAATTCCTTTGAGCAATTGTGTATAAATTATACAAACGAAAAACTGCAACAACTGTTTAATCATACTATGTTTGTGCTGGAACAAGAAGAGTATCAAAGAGAAGGAATTGAATGGAAATTCATTGATTTTGGATTAGATCTTCAACCTACCATTGATTTGATTGAAAAAGTAAATATATTTATTTGTATTGAATTATTTTATAATATATTTAGGTTGTAAAATATGCTCTCTCTCCCCCTCCCCCCCCCTCTCTCTCTCTCTCTCTCTTTTTTTTTTGCATTATTGAATTGTACTTGAAATATTTATTTATTAGTGCATTGATCTAATTTCTGTACGATGCAATTGTATACAGTAAAAATTATATTGACATTTAATTTTTTTTTTTTTTTTTTTAAATTTGAAGTAAAAATAAACAGTTTACATAATATTACTTATCATTTAAAACTCTTTCAAATATATTCGCTTCACTTTAAAGACTGACTTAATGCATTTTACTAAACTATTGTGATTTTTAAACAAATAAAAAAATTATACATACAGAAAAATAGTATTGAAAATTGATAAAACTCAAAGGTATTGTTATATCTGTTTCTAAAATTCAAATTTTGAATTTATGAATATTCCCAGTTGTTGATTTTTTTTAATAACTTATCAATCATTCTGATAATTATGTTTTTGATCCATTTATTAGAATTACAAAACTGTTTAGTAAGCCTCATCATTAATAAAAAACAAATTTCAAAATTTGAAAATTCTCTTTGTTAGAAGATTTTGTGAACTTTTAATTTTTGATTAAATCTATGAATGTGAACTTAGTTAACTTTTGAATAAATCTGATTGTGCTTTAAATTAGTGGTAGCTGAATCTCATTATAATCTAAGTGAAGTTTCATTATAATTTTTAAGCTATCTTGAAAAAGCACATTACCATATTTTGTAAATGAAATGTAATTTAACTTTTTTCTAACAAATAGCTTTGCTTATTTTGGCCTGAAACTATCTCCCCTCCCCCTTCTTCTAAAAATATATTTCATCATAACGAAATTTTTATTAAATATTAAATATATGTAATTAAAGCAAAGTTAAATTTTGTAGTTGATTGAAAATGCACTTAATAATTCATTTTTTATAATTATATTTTTATTGGTTATCCTTCTTGCCCTTTTATAAATTTGCTTATCTTTTGAATTACAGCCAATGGGGATTTTAGCACTTTTGGATGAAGAATGCTGGTTTCCCAAAGCTACTGTTAAAACTTTTGTTGATAAACTTGATACATCTCATGCTATGCATCCGAAATATATAAAATCTGATTTCAGAGCAAATGCTGACTTTAGTATAATTCATTATGCTGGAAAAGTAAGAATCTTTTTAATAGTTTATGTTGTGAATTTAATATTGTTTATTTCCATTATTCTAGAGGAATTCTGGAAGAATTTGAAATGAAATATTTTAATTTATGATTATGTCTGAAAAACATTAACCACTAACTTTAATTTGAATTTGATGTTATATATTAACATGTTGATGGACAGTACTACCTTGGTGCGGTGCCTTTGCGACACTACTAAACTGCATACATAGCCTATAGGCGTAGCGTCACATTGAATAATTATAGAATTATGTGATATGACAATGGATTAAGCCATTTACATCGTAAGGCGTACTGTCGTTTAATTTTCATGAGCTTCATTCCTGAGTGTGTTATGTCCATAAACGTGTTAATAATGTGTATATAACATTTGAATTTAAAGGAGAATCAAATTTGTTCATTTTATTCATTTCTCTTTTAGGTGGATTATTCTGCTGATAAATGGCTTTTGAAAAACATGGATCCTTTAAATGAAAATATAGTTTCCCTCTTGCAGAGTTCTCAAGATCCATTTGTTGTTCACATTTGGAAAGATGGTATGAATACAAATTTCTATGATTTTGGTTTGATTATGTCTGAAATTTCTTTATAATGAAAAGAAATCAACTATCTTCTGCTAATTTGGATGTTGCATTATATTCCTTTATGATATATTTATTTGATTTGAATTTAAAATCAATAAGCAATGAATCATTTGAAGTATTTATAGAAAATGAGCCATTTTGTATTTAGCTTTATCACATAGTAAGGGAAAATAATTTTGTCTTTAAAATCTTCCTTTCATTCAATTTATTATCCATTCTAAATAGAAAGCATAATAGTTTGATAATTAAAGGAATTTTGCATTAGTATTTTTTGTTTATAGAATGGGGTTTTACTATTTTAATATGTAGAATTAAGGTTCAAATAAAAAAATCTGAAGTCTTTTTAGTTCAATTAATTTCCTATATTGTGTAATCTATCTTCAAAGTTATTTATATTATGTCTGTAGAATATTTTGATCTAGCTATAAAAGTATTAATTAAAATTTTCAATTTTCTTTACATGGACTCCATGTATAAGACACTCATTATGAGATCTATTTTACATGGTTCTACATATTTACATTGCTAAGTATTGTGGTCTATTTAATCAGTTAGTCTTTTCTTATATTTTAATGAGAAACTGGAATCTTCATTAGGTTTTGGTTTCTTCTGTTTTTCTTTGGTTTCGTTGCTTTGTTATGTTTTAAATCATTAAAAAATTCATTTGAGCACTACTAAAAAAAGTTTTGCATTATACAGATATATCTCAACATTTTTATTATTTATCTTCATAGCTGAAATTGTCGGTATGGCTGCTGCTACAATGGGTGATACTCAGTTTGGTGCTAGAACAAGAAAAGGAATGTTTAGAACTGTTAGCCAGCTCTATAAAGAACAATTAGCTAAATTGATGGCAACATTACGTAATACTAATCCAAATTTTGTACGTTGTATTATTCCAAATCATGAAAAAAGGGTGAGTAAAATTTTTTGATAACTTTTTTATGTAGTTAAGCTTTAGTTTTTATTAATTACAGAAATTTCGAATTATTAGTTCATAAAATCTAAATTAATGTTATGGATATGTAAGTGTTGAATGGAAGAATTACTCAAAGGTATTGAAAAACAAATCATTATCATTAAAACAGAAAAGTCCTCTGATATCACTCCAAATTAAACCTTTCCACAAGAATTGGAAACTGTTTTAAATGCATTTGATATTTAAAGGGTAATTTCTTCAAATTATGTATGAATTTTGTAAAAATAACTCAATATAGTTAATTTTTTTTTTCTTTCCCAATAATTTATTTATTCAATTACATTGTTCTAGTATAAAAGTGTAACTAAAAATATCATGTGTTTTGCTCTGAACACTAGTTTATGTATATGCGACAAAGTTATCAAAACCCAAAAAGTTTTTAGTAATTCTTGTTCTTTCCATTCCTTTTATTAAATTTTTTAAGTTTCCTTTTCTAAAATGAAACTAACATAGGTTTCTAATTTTTATTTTTAAAAACTTAATTGTCTTTATCCTAATTTCAGTTGTTTTAAGATTTTTCGCATTTCATAATAAAATCGTTTGGGTAAATCACTCGTTGATTAAAAGTTCAATATTATTTCTTTTTTTAAAGCAGAGCTATTAATATCATTATATATTACCCTTTCTTATTATCAAGATTTATTTATGTATTTTTTTATAATTTTTGTAATAAATGTTTTTTAAATATAGGCAGGTAAAATCGATGCCCTACTTGTGTTAGATCAATTACGTTGTAATGGTGTATTAGAAGGAATAAGAATATGTAGGCAAGGTTTTCCAAACAGAATTGCATTTCAGGAATTTAGACAAAGGTAAAGAGTCGTGTATAATATTCTGGATAAATGATGTTTGCATTCTTTTCTTATTTTTTCCCCATAGAAATTGATTCATGGTTTTTAAAGTTATTGTTTATGATTAATTTCCTCTTTTATTTATTTTATCTCATGTAGATATGAATTACTTACTCCAAATGCAATTCCTAAAGGATTTATGGATGGAAAATTAGCCTGTGAAAGAATGGTATGATTTTTTTCCCTTCTTAAATTGCTGTGAAAGATTGAAAATGTTTTCTTATAGTAGCAAATTATTTCATCATTAATTTAAGACTTGACATTTAACCATGCATTTAATTTTTAGTTGATAAAAAATAAAAAATATGAGTAGCTTTTCTCTCTCTTTATAATCTAAATGAGTAGGATGAGAAGATGAAACACCCCTTTTATCTTTGTTGTTTAATTTAGTTGTAATTATAACAATATTATATTTGCAGTTTGTTTATTTGAAAAATTTGACCTAAAAGAAATTGAAATAAAATATATTCAATGCATTAACTGTTTTTCGTGATAACTAAAATATATATGTGTAAGCTGGATAAATTGTAACAGATCATAAATATTAAATCTATACAAAAATATTTTTAAACCTACAAAACTTTCCTATATATTTTTCTGAGCAGTGTGCAGAAATTCAGAATTTTTTTGATGTGTTATATATTTAGTTAGATTCAGAATAATAGTCATATTTATCCAATAAATAAAGCATGCAAATTTTTGTATAATTTGCATGAAATTAAATTGTTTAGAATTGCAATAATTATATGTGGATTTTTTTTTCATGCTTTATTTGTGCAATTAACTGGATCTCTATGTGTAATTAAATTATTTTCTATATTGTAAAAGTTCAAATTTTTATATAGAATATTGAAATGGTTTCTCTGTGTGTTATATTAAAAATCAATACATCTTGCTGTCAGCACATTTTTTTTTAATTTTAAAATTTTAGATCTAATATTAGCTATTTTTAATAATATTTCTTTGTTATAAATTTCAGTTAGTTGGTAGTCAGAACTATACTAATGCATATTAGTGAGTAACCATCCATTTTTATGTTAAATACAAAGAAGAATAAACAAAGGAAGATCTTTTTTTAAAAAATAAAATTACATAATCTTTTCTTTATTATGGCCTTTGAAAGAGTAATTGGGAAAAGTATTGAACAAATATATCAATAACACAAGTATGATATCAAATATCACATATTGTGGCTTATAAACTCATCCAGATTTTGTAGTCATGCAAGACATATATTTTGTTTGTAGATTGAAATGTTTAAAATGTACAAAAAAAACCCGACTATGGTGCACATGCTGAGATGGTCTTTGTTTTGCTTTTTTTGGATATCAGGGATTATCTTGGAATGCTTGCCACGTGTTTATCAATTTTAACCAAAAAGAATGCTAAGATATGAATGAAGAACTTGAAGAAGATTTATTAAAAACTAGAAAAAGATTTATTACAAACTATAAGGGTTGGTCCAAAAAAAAGTTTACAAGTAGGGATTGCAATATCGGACCAAAAGTTCAATACCGGTATTCGGTATTTTTTAGATCTTAATACCGGGATACCGGTTTTAATACCGGTATTAGAAATTTTAGAAAAAGAAAGAAGACACAGGCGTTTCTTTGTTTTATTTGCTAGTTTTATTAGAGAGTGTAAATATCAGTAAAAATAATTTGTAACATAAATTATAACAATATATAAAGAATCACAAAAAAGTAAAGGAACATCTTATTTATTTAAATCACAAAAAAGTGTAAATATAACTAATCAGTCAGTGGTACTATAACAAATTTTTGAAATGTGATCTTAAAAAACATAATGCATCCACTGTACTGTCATTAAGCCTGAAACGCAATTTTGTGCAAAAATTACCAGCTGTCGAAAACGCTCTTTCGGTATCTACGATAGTTGGTGGTACTGTTAGCAATGCGTGATATACTTTTTCCAAGTATTTACCTCTAAATCCCTCATCTTCAAATGAATCGATTTCTCGTCGGATGGGTTTGGATATAGCTGATTTCTGTATTGTATTTAGTTTCGTTGAATTTTTTTATTTATCGCTAATTATAATTTTTTAGAGACATTTCCTTTTCATTATCGACATTAGTGTCATCATAATCTTCGATAACTGTACCGAATTCTTCTGAATGTGGATAGGTTTGTGGGTAAAAAGTTTTAAGAAAATTTACTATAAACTTGATCAGATTTGAATTGGTTAGTCTCTTTTTTTTCTTCTTTTTCCTTTTTAAAATCATTATAATTATGTAAATACAGTAACACATTTTCTATTTCGGTATGCCTTTCTTCTGTTCGAGTTTTCAAAGTAATATATAATTCTTCAGCTAGTGATGTGTGCTGTTCTTTCAGTGACTGCAACATGAAATTTATTGATGAATTAGCTGTTAATAAATTAGAATCTCTCCGACATAATGCCTCAACAGCCAGTTTTATTGGAAGTAGAGCTGATACAGTTCTGGATATTAAGTCGAATTCACTATCTGAAAAATAAAGTTGCAGGTTTAAGTCGATTATTGCATTTTGGATTGGATTTCTCAGTTTCAAAAATTGCTCCATCATTAGGAGTAAACTGTTCCAACGTCTTTTAGAATCTAATATTAACATATATTCTGTTTTATTTTCAGTTAGTATATATTTTTGTAATATGGCATTTTTTTGTAGGGGAATGTTTAAACAATTTTTCGATCACAATTATCTTTACAATTTTTCGAACTTTATAATTTATAGGAAGTAATTCTTGATGAGTTAATATTTCATCCTCATTAGCAATATCGTATTCAACAGTTACATTGTCATTATCTTCATTGTCAATATCACTCTCACTCTCTTCAAAGTCGGAATCTGAAGTTTCTATATCCACAGTATTTGGATTCTTCTGTTCTTTATTTTTTTGGTATAATACATCTATTACTCCTAATTAAATTCCATCAGTATGGCACAATTGCTGATTTGCACCAATCAATTTTCCAATTTTTTTCATAACTGTTGCTCCATCAGTTGTTATGGATACAATATCTTCTTTCAGGGATAATCCATGTTTCACTATTTTAGTCTTAAGCACTTCCTCACATTTTTCGGCTGACATACTTTCCAAGACAAGTGTAAGTCCTATATTCCAATTTTTTTTTCTGAATGAATATTTATATTTAAACAGCGTCTATTTCTTACACTTATCCATTCATCAAATGTAAGACTAAATTTTTCACCATTTACTTTTAATTGTAATAGCTCATGTTTCAAAGAATTGCAAACACCATTACTGAATTTTATAACAGTTTTTCTTATAGTGTTTATCGATGTTGGTAGATTTTTAAAATCTCTGGCGGATAGTGATTTTCTTAATTCAGTAGAAGTGCAAAACACTCGAAATAGCAAACCATCTAATGCTGTCATTTTACTTATAGTTTCATCCAAATTATCTCTTCTTTTTTCAAAATAATCTAAAATCTCTGATAGCTTCGCCTTGGAAACTGTGCTTAAATTTGTATCTTCATCGCAATTAGATTCTTTCCTCTTTAACAAATTTGTATCATGTTTCGTTTTTAAATGTGTATGGAGTCCGCTTGTACTTCCTCCGTTCAGTTTAATAACTCTTGAACATTTTTTACATTGTGCCACCATATTCTTTTCATCATATAAATAATGAAACCAAACCGAAGTATTATCAACTGCTTTTTTATGTTCTTTAAAGTTATTCGTATTCATTATTATGGGTTATTATTTATGGATATATATATAATATATCTGAAAAAATATTTTGATCCCTAAAGTATGATATGCAAATACAATGTGAATAACAAACTCACCAATTTAAAAAATATAGAAATATTACGCACTTTCTTCACAACTACAACCTTGTTTTCACAGACACGAATATCAGACTACGAATCCTGCGCGTGTGCAGTATTGCTCGGAGCTGTAATAGGATAGTTGTGACCCTCCTTCTTGGATGATTCACATACTGTTCGTCTACATTTCGACGATTCCATCTCATTAAAAGGAGTGAGACGCGGAACGATAAGCGCATATCCGATATTCACCTTTGACCTTGGATTTCCCTTATTAGATACTTTTTAGTTCAATTTTTTTTTCACATGTATGTAAGTGTTATCACGTGAACATGTAGTGGAGACAATTTAAAAGATTTCTAGTAAATACCGAAAAACCGGTATTTAAACTTGTGAATACCGGTATTACAAAATTGTAAAAATGGCTCAAAATACCGGTATTGCAATCCCTATTTACAAGGCAAAGGAAAAAATGCTTTATCAACAATAGACACAGCATACAAATGGTAATTAAAAGACATATGTGGTGGTCACTTCTCTACATAATCACCAAATCTGTTGAGACATTTATCACTCTAATGGACCAATTTGTTTAACCCGTCTTGGTAATAATCAGGTCCCTGGCTATTGAGCCAATTCTCAGCACCTTATTGAATATCGCCGTCTGATATGAACCTCTTTTCGGATAAGTGTTTCCTCAATGCCAGGAAAAGGAAATAGTCACTGGGAATCAAATTAGGGCTGTATGGGGAGGGGTGGCTCCAGACCTCCCACCTAAACGTTTCCAGCAATCTCTGCCCACTTCAAAAGAATGACACCTTTTCACCACCTGTTGTCTACTCTTTGTTTCACTCTCGTACATTTCAGTGATTTGTCTGTGAATGTTCAAAGGGGACACATTCATGGGCAATAGAAATCATATCACGGCTCGCATCTCTGTGCAAGATCATTTCTCTAGATGTCTTGCCATTACTGTCGCTGTTTCAGTATTAACACTATCTGCTCGAACGACCAGTCTAAGACAACTAGGGCCATCTTTCTCCACTCTTTGTAACAATATTCTCGTCCACAATTCTACTTCTCAAATGCTGCTGCTTGTAAACTTTTTTTTGGATCCCCCTCATAGGAGACGATGTATTACAGTGTATATATTTACATACTTTAAAATAAAAATTAACTAATTTTGGTGTTAAAAAATACTTATAAAAACAATGTTATGGTTACTGTTAAGTGGTTAATTTAAAAATTAACATAACTTGTGTATAAAATGATAATCTAAGATGAAAAGGTTCAAATTTATTTCTCTTGGGTAAAACCTGTGTGTGTGTGTTTTGGATAACATAAAGTAACATTACTTGCCTTTATTTTATATTAATCCTATATAATTGCAGTTTATAAAAGATTTTGAAATATTCATTTTTTGCAACATTACAATTATTATTTATATTTCAGATTTATGCTTTAGATTTGGATCCAAATTTGTATAGAATTGGCCAAAGTAAAATATTTTTCAGAGCTGGAGTTTTAGCTCATTTGGAAGAAGAAAGAGATCTGAAAATATCAGATTTAATTATTCAATTTCAAGCATTTTGTCGTGGTGCTTTATCCAGAAGGTAATATGATTTTTAACTATTTTTGAATATTTTTGAAAAATAGCTTAAAATACTTAATCACCTCTTTATCATTATTTTTAGAAATTTCCATAAGCGCTTACAACAACTGAATGCCATTCGAATTATTCAAAGAAATTGTGCTGCTTACTTAAAGCTGAGAAACTGGGCATGGTGGCGGTTATATACAAAGGTATGTATTTTTAATTTCTTAAATTTTTTATTTTTCGGATGATTTTTACTGAGAAGGTTTGAATATAGAGTTTTTATAAATTATTGTTTCCAATATACTTTTAATTATCATCTTGCATTTAGTTATCTTGAATAATAACTTAAATAATTGAATTTAAAATCATATTTTCATTATATATTTTGTAAATAGCATCTCAACTGGTGAAAATGTAGGTAAATAGTTTGTTTGCATTAATTATTGTTAAAGTCTGAAATAACAAAAATAATTCTTTCTGTAATAATTTTGTATTTGACAATGAAAAAGTATTTTAGCATTTTTTTTCCCCTTTTTAACTCAAGTGGTTGTAAATTATATTTTTAGGTAAAACCTTTACTTCAAGTGACTAAACAAGAAGAAAAGCTCAGTGCTAAAGAAGATGAACTAAGACAAGTAAAGGAAAAAATGGAAAAAGCAGAAAATGAAGTTTCAGAATTGAACCAGAAGCTCCAACAGGTATGGAATCCCCCCCCCCCCTGCATACATTTTTCACATCAATGTATATATTTAACACAAAAGTTTTATATTGTTAAAGTATACCTGTTTTCTCAAACATATTGTTTGGTTTTACTATAATTTAGTTATATTATACTGTTACTAGATAGTGTTGACTAGTGGTACAAATCACTAATTTATTTAACTATTAAAAATCTTGTCTCATATTTGTTATATTTCTTTATTTTGCTCTTTGAAGATCTAAATGTTTAATATCTTTATATGGAATTTTCTAAAAAGTTCTTTTTAATAGGAATTTTTTTTATTTATAATAATGCTGTTTTTATTTGGTTTTAGTTACAAGAAGAAAAGACAACACTTGCAGAACAACTTCAAGCAGAAACAGAACTTTGTGCTGAAGCTGAAGAATTAAGATTAAGGCTACAGGCTAGAAAACAGGAATTAGAAGATATTTTACAAGATATGGAAGCTAGAATAGAAGAAGAAGAGGAACGCAATCAAAATCTTACTGCTGAAAAGAAAAAGTTGCAAATAACGATTCAAGATCTTGAAGAACAGTAAGTACAATTTGTAAAAAAGATTTTAAAAATAAATAAATGTTATCTAAATCAATATTCAGTGGGTAAAAAAATGTATCTTATCCAGTTTTGGGAAATAAATAGTAATAACTTATTGAATTTCTTTTTATGAAATTCTTTAAAACAAAAAAATTTAAGACCCACTGATTTATATTAAATTCTACATTATTAATTGGTTTTATTATGCTTTTGCTTAGTTGATGATATATTAAGAGTTGCTTTTGATATATTAAGATTTTTTTTTTTTTTTTATCTATCTTGCATGGTTTGATATTGTCATTTTAACATTATTTACTTTAAGGATAATTTTAAAATCCCCCCCCCTCTCTCATTTATTAAAAGAATTAAAATTTCCTCTATGAATTATTAAAAAAGGGTTTGTTAATTTAAGTATATTTGAAATAAAAGTAAAATTATTACATTTTAGTAACTATGACAATAAGGGAAAGTAAACTATTTACAAAAAGCTAGTGAATAGATAAAAAACATTATTTTCTTTTAAAACAATGTAATTTTATCTATTTCCTGACTATTGATAATTTAATTGTTCAAATAAATTGTATTAAAGCTCAGTACTTTTGTGTAACATAATTTGTCTTTAGACTCGAAGAAGAAGAAGGTGCAAGACAAAAACTACAATTAGAGAAAGTAACACTAGACTCAAAAATAAAGAAAATAGAGGAAGACTATGCTTCACTAGCAGACAGTAATCAAAAAGTAAATATACTTTTATCTTATCCTTTATTTACTTACTTTAATTAGTAAAATATTAATTTTTTAAATAATTTTTTTAGGTTCTAAAAGAAAGGAAAGCGTTAGAAGAAAAATTGCTTGAAGTTTCTCAAAATCTTACTGAAGAAGAAGAGAAATCTAAACATTTGTCTAAATTAAAAGCTAGACATGAAGCAACCATAGCAGAAATTGATGAAAAATTGCGAAGAGAACAACAGGTAATTTAATTTGAAGTAATTGCTTTAAAGAAATAAGATTAGAAATAAAAAAATGAATTGCCAGTTTTTTGATGGATAGTAAGTTTTTAAATGTTTAATGAGCAAAAAAAAAAAAAAAAAAAAAAAAAAGTAACTTTGTTATTTTTATTTTGTTTATTTGTTAATATTTGTCTTTATGAATTTGATATTTGATTATATTTTCATTAACAGGTTAGGCAAGAACTTGAAAGAGCTTCCCGAAAGACAGAATCTGAACTTAATGATGTAAAAGAACAACTGGTGGAAAAGAAACAGCAAGTTGAAGAAATTCAGGCACATCTAGCCAGAAAAGAAGAAGAATTGACTCAAGCACTTAATAGGTAAATGCTAATTTGAAAGTTAAAAAAATTTATGTTGATAACTATTGTTTATCAGCTTTAACATATTGGTGGCAAAGTCTTATTTTTGGGACTGACGTTAAGGTACTTTATTATTATATTTATTTTATTAGATAGTGGTCCAAATCACGGGCATGATGTATTGCTCTGAACGTGTTAAAATTATGATTCTAGAAATATGCAATAAAAAAAAATGCTGAATTTTTTGTAACATTTTATATTTGTAATAAAATATAGTATTGTGAAATGTAAATGCAGCTTTCTTCTTCATATTAGTATTAAAGAATTTAAAAAAAAAATTTTTTCTTTCAATCTCTTATAAGTTTTATAATTTATATTAGCAGACGTATTTTTTTTCTCTCTTTTTCTGATGATGGTTCAAAACATATATATATATATATATATATATATATATATATATATATATATATATATATATATATATATATCTGAGAATAACTCGCATGTTGCTCCAAAAAAAGTAGAATTGCCAATGATACATGCAGAGACAAGTATGCATTTCTGTATTTTCACATTTCACCAATTTCCAAACTTTTTCTTGTTTTCTCAGTTCTGTGTTCAAAAGGAAAAATTACTAGATTCGTTTTATACTTTTTTTTTTAGTAAATTATTTCTATGATAAGCTATGACCCCTGATTGCTATCTCCAGAATATTGTAAACACAGTGGTTCAAGATGAATATAAAATATAATTTTTAATCTGCTTTATAATACAAGCTATTACAAAACTGCAGTAAAAAATAAAAATAAACAATATTAAAATTAGTTGATTCCATTGCTATATTGAAATCTTTTGACTTATACAGTCTTTTAAGAGCAATTTTGAATAATTTTTTTTAATTCTATTGTTAGTTTTTGTCTAATGTTTTATTTTAATTTCATGGAAAAGTAATTGTCACTTATCTAAGTACAAATCCTCCATTAATGCAAAATTTTTATAAACTGTGCTGTATTATAAAAGAATAATTCTGTAATTAATTTTAAACTAATGTGCACTTTTTAAAGAAAAAAAGTTTGAAAAAAAAGCAAAACAAAATAAAACATGGGAAACATTTTAGGTGTGATGAAGAAATCATTGCTAAAGCACAAGCTCAAAAAATGCTTCGAGAATTGGAAAATCAATTAACTGAGGCCCAGGAAGATTTGGAAGCTGAGAAAGAAGCTAGAGCAAAAGCTGAAAAACTCAAAAGGGATTTGAATGAGGTAATATATGTATTTCAGTATTGTCTGTTTATTTAACATATACTTTTTAAAAGTAAATTTCATTTGGTTATTCTAAATATAAGTTTTTATTTTGCAGTTAATTTTTTATTGTGTCATTTTGAACAGGAATTAGAAGCATTGAAAAATGAGTTATTGGACTCTAATAATTCTTCAGCCACACAACAGGCTTTAAGAACAAAAATGGAAGAAGAATTGAATTTCTTGAAAAGAAACTTAGAAGAAGAGACTGCTTTACATCAAAATCAAATTGGTGATTTGAGGCAGAAGCATAATGTAGTTGTTGAAAAGTTAAATGAACAGCTGGATTCCATACAAAAGGTTTGTAAACTTTCTACAGCTAAATTATTTGTGGAATACTTGATTTTAACATTTAAAAATAGGATAATTGAGTTATTATTTTTTTTTCACATCTTATCTAAAAAATAGTAATATCTGTGAGTTTTTGAAAAATAGATATATTTAAAATTCCAAACTAAAGATTCTTCTTTACCAAAAAGAAGTAAAATTTTACTAAATTGTGAATTGTTCAATTATAATAATTCAACTAATATGTAAATTTAAAAATGATATACAATAAACATATAAAGTTTATGCTGCATAAAACTAGTAAAAAATTTGAACTTTAGAAATTATTCAGATTTTAATTTTAAATATTATCCTGCTTATTAATTCAATATTGAAGAAAATTTCCTGTATCTTATCAGTGCAATAATCACCTAATACACTTTTTTTTGCAGTGAATTAGTTCATTAATAATGTTTTCTGGTACATAATTTTTTTAAAATCATGATATTGTTTTGAGAAGAGGATTTGTGTTTTTGATGGTGAAAAATTAGTGAAATAAAAACATGGCCACATAAAAAAAAAAGCAATTTTTACATTTTTATTTTGAAAATGATTAAATGTATGTAAACGAAAATAGCTTGGTGAAAACTAGACAAATAAATAAATAAAACATAATAATAATAATAATTATTATTTTTACAGGCTAAATCAGCTTTAGAAAAAGCTAAAAACAATTTGGAAAATGAGAACAGTACATTGTCATCTGAGTTGCAAACTCTGTCATCTGCACGACAAGAATCAGAGAGACGTAGGAAACAGTTGGAAAATCAGGCTCAAGAACTTGCCATGAAGTTAGAAGATGTAGAAAGAAACAAAGGTGAAATGGCTGAGAGGGTTCAAAAATTGCAGGTATTTAAAAAAGTATTCAGTATACTTCAAATGAAAATATATATATGAATTAGACAAGAATCATATATTAACATGTTTTTACAATTAGGCTGAACTGGAATCAGTCAGTGCTCAGTTTGAAGACATGGAAAGTAAAGCAACTCAAGCTTTAAAAAGTGTTTCTACTTTGGAATCGCAGCTTGCAGAGAGTCATGTAAGATTTTAGCCCTTTCTCTTAAAAATGCTGTTTTCCTATTTTTTAGTTATTCTATTGAGTTAAAAAAATAATAATTAAAAAAAACATTTTTAGTAATATTTTATTTTGGTTGTAATTAAAAAAATTTAGGAACAGCTGCAAGATGAAACTAGGCAAAAATTAGCTCTTAGTTCCAGATTAAGACAACTAGAGAGTGAGCGTGAAAATTTGCAAGAACAACTTGATGAAGAGGAGGAGGCTAAAAAAAGTTTAGAAAAACAACTTGGAGCTTTGAATGCCCAGGTAAGTTCTAGATTTGCTGAATTTTGTATTGTGTTCTTGAAATTTTTTTAGCTATATGTCTTAGGTCTGCCTTTGATGAATAGCTGGTGCAGTAACTTGCTTGTAGTAACAAATAAGTTTTTTTTTAAAGTAATATTTTCAAACTATTTTAAAACATTTATTATCGTATCAATGTCTTTAGATTATAGCACTTAAAAAAAAAAATTGAACTTAAAGATGACAATTCAATTTTTTACAAATAAGCTGATGAATAAAATAAAAATTAAAATATATGATTCATTTACTACTATAAACAAAGTAAATTGTAAAAAAGAAGAGAACTTTTAGAATGCTTTAAATGTGTTGACACACTTGAAAAGAAAATATTGAATTTGATTAGTACCAGAATCAACAATAAAACTCGGATACATTCAAAATTTTTCAGTTTTATGTCTTTCTATTCAAATAATTAAATACATCAATTGCAATATTAAATTAAATGTAGATGGAACAGAAAATTATGATAGTTATCAAATGACATTCCTCAGATCTTGTTTTTGAGCTTCTTCCACATTACTGGTACTATGAAACTATTTTCTCACACATAAAAAAGTTTAAAGTAAAAATGATTTAATTTTTACTTTAGTATTAAGTTTTAGTATTTTATACAACGATTGTGTGGTGGATGCAGGGGTGTTTGTGCTACGGGGAAACCCCGGAATTCCGGGGATTTTGAACTTCGATACCCGGAAATTCCGGGGATCGTTGTTCAAAAGGAAGTAGGAATAATAATGAATTATTTATTTTGATCTGGGTAATTTTGTTTGCTTTGAAAGCAAAAAACGCAAGGTCAGTGTGTGTGGTGAAAACTTTTCCTTTCTTTCTCCAAAGGCAGTGATAATGCGTGAAAAGGGGGGAAAAACTTCTTTTTTGTTCTTTCCTTATTGCGAGTTATGACTCATTCCCCTGGTTCGCGGACATTCTCTTCTGGATTCTTTTCGGCAAGTAGGCGCGGCAGAAAAAAAAGGGAGAGACTTCGTTCGACCAGATGTGCGATAACGTGACTCTGGGTTCAAAGGTCTTATCTCTCCTGGCGTGGCGCCAATAAGTAGAGAAGGGGGATTTTTCTCCGTATTAGCTATTTGTCATTGATCGCTTAGCAAATTTTTTTTCTCCGCTGTGTAAAATTTTCGTTTCATTTATTGATGCACATGTAAATTTTTCGTTTCGCTTATTGAAATATTTTTTTATTTATGTACGCAAGAGAATTTCACTTTGAAATTTCAGCATATGAAACAGAAATTACCCCTTAAAAATTCATATCTAATTAGTTTTACAGCATTAGATCCAGAGCTAAGAGGTAAAACCAGTACAATATTAGGTTTTGAAAAATTATCATCTTTTATGTCCCATATTTTTAGTGATAATGAAAAGTCAAAAGTAGAAGCTGAAATAAGGTTATACCAGAGTGATATTGATATCACCAAAGAAATGCTCTACACATCTGATGAAAGTGGAAATCAAGTCAAGTGTACAATTGATAAATATTGGTCTAAAGTTTTTAATTTAAAAGATGATTTCACAAATGATTATAAGTATCCTACATTGGCTAAATTGGTCAAAGCCTGCCTTAGCTGCTTCCATGGCCCATTAGTGGAAAGGGCATTCAACTTAATGGATACACTTGTCACTGACTATAGAACCCCTCTTAAGATTGATTCCCTAGATGCAGTGCAGACTATTAAATATGATTTAATGGCTTCTAAAGAAACCTCATGTGAAAAATATGGCTAAAAAAATCCAATGACTGATCCAATTCACAAAGATCTCTTACTGAATATGAACAGAAGTTGGAAAACATATCAAGAGGACTTAAAAACATGTATTTCAGATGAGTCACCCATAAAAGTCTCTGAAAAACCTTCTACATTAGCAGAAAAGCAAACTGCTTCTACCTCTGCATGTGCTGTTCTCGAGGAAATTTCTTCAACTGTAAATGAGGAAAATAAAAGTCAACCTTCCTGCAATTATGAAGTTCACCACAAAAGACAAGCCCACAAACATCAGAAAATAAAAAAAAAGCAGCAGAAATTAGATAATTTTTTTAAAAAGAATTAATTCAGGTAATTTAAAATATTTGCATAAAATGTAGTAGTTTATATGTTTGAAAATTTATGGTTATTAATTTTGCAAAAAAAGTAATTCATTGAACTTTTATAATTAGGTCATACAATACTTCATAATTGTAATTTTTCATTCCCCCCCCCCTTCTCGAAACTCCGAAATGCCGGTAGTAAGTCCGTAAAAGTTTCAGGGGGTTTTTTGGGGTCCCACAAACACCCCTGTGGATGGAAAATGGAAGAAAGATGACTTAAAATGATTTAGTCAATAATTTGATATCAATTTAATTTATTAATATATTTGCATTTAATCTATGGCCTTATTTATCTTTGTTTATTTATCATAAAATATATGATTTCATTTCTTCAATTATTTTCAAATTTGATTATTTAGGTTTAAATTTTTCTTTAAGCAAAAAATTGAGAGAATATTTTGAAAATGTTTAAAAAATGATGTTAGCACTGAATTGTGTAATATTTTGAGTAAAGCTGATCAAATTTAATAACAGATGGGAAAATCAATTATAATTTATTCATTAATCTTATATATTTTCTATAATTGTGAGGATAAATTAAGAAATCATCATCACCTAATTCTTAATCTTATTCTTAATTCCTCCTACTTCTTAATGTTATTTTAAGATTAAAAATTTGATATATATAGCTTTGTTTAACTTTTAAAAAGTTAGTCTAGTTATAATTTTCAAAGTTTTAACAATATAGTTTTTTTTAAAGAAAAGGTATTAATTGTTAAAGATATTTTTAGTCTTTGTTTATTAAATATCTACTCATTTGAATGCTTTGTTTTTAAATATATAGATTATTGAATATAAAAAGAAGGCCGATGAAGAAGCAGATGCAGCAGCTGCTTTAGAAGAACAGAAGAAGAAGTTATTGAAAGATCATGATGCTTTGCAGCATAAATTTGAAGAACTGCAAGCAGCTCATGAAAAATTGGATAAATCCAAGCGGAAGCTACAATCAGAGGTATATATTATATTTATATTTTATCAATGCAAGAAATTCATGACTAGACTTAAACATAGATCTAAAATAGATCTTGCTTTACATTTTGAATAATAGTTCTTTTCAATATACGAGTTTTAGAACTTCTAATTCCGAATTTCAATCAGAAATGATGTAGCAGTGGAAAATGGGAACATAGAAAGAATTTCTTAGTCACTGTAAAATCTCAATTTGTTATATTTTTGGTAAAAAATTTTATTTTAAAATAATGCATTTTTTTTCTTTCTTATCTCTTCAAACTTTCTAATTGACAAAAAAAAAAAAAAAAAAAAAAAGCATTTTGAATGTAAAGAATATTTATATTCTTTACATTCAAAATGCTTTTTTTTGGGGGGAAAGGGAAAACTCATTTTTTGTAATTTTAAATTTCTGTTTTAAGTAATTTAGACTTGATGAAATGTATTAAAATTATAAATTTCATAGTTTTTATAAAATTATTGAATATTTTAACTAAATTTAATAAAAAGAATTTTATTGATTAGTAATCAGGATAGCAAAGGATAAAATTTTGAATTACAATTTGATTAAAAGTATAAATTTAAAAAAAAAATCAAACCATTGTTTATTACAAGTCTAAAGCTGCTTGAACACATCCCAAATACTTAATATGATTCATGATTCTAAAATTTTGGCTCTTTTGTTTATTATTTTTCAAAATTAAAATATTTTACTAATGAAAGTGGCAAATTATTAAAAGTTACCATCCAAGCAATATTGTGACCATAAAATAAAAAGCTTTTAATAATTAATTCTACATTGAATATATTGGCAACTTCAAACAAAATATATTTTGATTGCATCTTTACTTTCAGTTTAAATATCCCAATATTTTTATCTACATTTGCATTGCAGGTTGAAGATCTTACTATTGAGCTTGACAGTCAGCGAGCTAAAGTGTCTGATTTAGAAAAAAGGCAAAGGAAATTTGATCAACTTCTTGCTGAAGAAAAGGCAATATCTGAAAGAATGGCACAAGAGAGGGACAATGCTGAGCGAGAAGTGAGAGAGAAAGAAACTAAAATACTGTCCCTCATGCGTGATTTGGAAGAAAAAGAGGAACGTAATGAAGAACTTGAAAGAGTAAGGAAACAGTTACAAGCTGAATTGGATGAGCTAGTCAATAGTCAGGGAACAGCAGATAAAAATGTAAGCTATTTCCTGTATACTTAATTGTTTTAATCATGTTTACTATCTTTTATAATTTGATTATTTTACAACATTATTTGTAGGTTCATGAACTGGAAAAGGCTAAAAGAATCCTTGAAGGTCAATTAGAAGAACAGAAGCATCAAATTGAAGAATTAGAAGATGAATTACAATTGACAGAAGATGCAAAATTGAGATTAGAAGTAAACATGCAAGCATTGAAAGCTCAACTAGAAAGAGATTTACAAGCCAGAGATGAGCAAAATGAAGAGAAACGGAAATCTTTGATCAAACAAGTAGGTCATTTTGAACTAAAGTATTAGCTTGTAATATTTCAAATTTAAAAAACGTGTTTTTTTTTTTTTTTTTTTTTTTTTTGCATAATAACATTAATTGCCCTCTAGACCAGAAAGAAGTGAATGATGAATGACAACATTTTTAAATATTTACATATATTAGTTCTGGCTACAAACAAATTGTAAGAAATAGCAATGCATTTGTAAATGCAGAGTAAATTTACAATGAATCATATTTACCATAAGTCTAAAAAAAAAAAAATCAATATCTGAATTCAAATTAAAGTATTTATAATAATATAAGAAGGAAACAAATTAATATTCAGCCTTTGAGTTATAGGAAAGTTCACATCTGTAGCTGAACTAGATATATTTTATTCTTGCTTTGCTTTGTCCAGGATGCCAATATGCTTTCTCAAACTCAAAACAATGTTTAACTGGCAAATACCACCCATTAAGCAGAATTCAAACTCAGAGTGTTGTCATTAAATTTCTAATTTTTTTTTAATTTCTTGTTTTATTTTTAAGAATGGAAAGAAGTCTAATAATAATTATTATTTTATATTTGAAAAGACTGATATTTATTTACAAATAAGTTTTTAAAAAAACACTTTTTACTGATTTTTCAATCATTTTTGAAAAATAAATAAATATTTTTCCTTAAGGGTTTAATATTACTTTATAGTTATTTTAATTTTGATACTTTTAAATATAATTTAAAAAATTTTTCACTCATATCTATGTTTTAAATTAAACTGGGTATTATCAGGGCAATGAAAAAAACTATTGTAGCACTTTACTGTCATGATAGTGAAAATGTTTACTTTTTAAATTCCCATTTGTTTGTTTGTTTAGTTCAAATTTAATATGAAATAGGAAATTTATCCCTGTTACAAAGTGGAAGATTACTGATGCCGCATGTATTTGTATTTTATAAAGTTTGATTAATATGATGAGCACTAAAAAAATCTGAAATGATTTTCAATAAATGGAAATTTGCTACAAATTCATATGGGTTGTAATATTGTAAATTCACATGTTAGGTTATTTTTAACTTTGTCTAGATTGAAACAGTACTTTATAACTTAAATTTATAATGCTCTTGTCCTGTTTTATTTTCAATCATAGGTACGAGATCTTGAAGCAGAGCTTGAAGATGAACGTAAACAAAGAGGTGCAGCTATTGCCGCAAGAAAAAAACTGGATGCTGATTATAAGGATTTGGAACAACAATTAGAAATTGCTAATAAAGTGAAGGATGATGCTGTGCGACAACTGAAAAAATTACAGGTATAGTCCTGAAATATCTTGTTAATTTTCTATAGATTTGTTTCTTTAAGGAAAACAAAATTCTAAATAACATAATTTTATATATTATGTATATATATTTAAGTTATCTTTTCAAAATTAAATTTTTAAGATTAGTATTTTTTTTTTTTTTTTTTTCTGTTCACATTTTTTGCAGCGAGGTAAATTGTAAAATGAAGGAGAGCAACTTTTTTTTTCATTATTATTATTGCATTTTGCTAAAAATAAATTTAAAATAATTTGCCATTTTAATACTTATTTGATGTGCATAACTAAGTATCCATAAACTAATATTTATAGCTTTCTACTAAAATTTATTTTATAGGTTATAAGAATCTGCTAATTTTTTGACAATTCTGTAAAGATACTTTAATAATTTTTACATTTGTTTTAATTCTGATAACTTTGCTGTTTGCATTGATTATCAAATATTTTTAATTCTCTTATAAGAAATATATATAATTGTGACAATATGTAGGCATGTGAAGTATCCATTACTGTCTACTTTCTTTTGGTTGAAATTTATATCTTGTTTTATATTTTTAGAATCAGATGAAAGACTTCCAAAGAGAAGTAGAAGAAGCACGTTTATCTCGAGAAGATTTAATTTCACAAGCTAAAGAAGCTGAAAAGAAACAAAAACTTCTGGAAGCAGAATTGATTCAACTTCAGGAAGATTTGTCTAATTCTGAACGGGCAAGAAAAGCTGCTGAAGCTGAAAGAGATGAGTTACATGAAGAAATCAATAACAATGCTTCTAAAGGGTAACAGTTTGTGATTTTAAGTAAATTTTATTAAATTCAACTTGATTGAATTATTAACAATGCTATATTAAATCCTGACTTTCTACAGAATGCTTTTGCAAACTTATATATATTTCTTTGTCATTAAGGAAGTGTGATAGATGTGTTGGCAAAAAGTTTAAATGTTTGTATAAACTAAAAATATTAAATAGTCTCTGATTTAGCTGCAAGCAAATAGTTTCCCATTCCTTTCTGTTTCGAATATTTACATTCAAAATCATGTTCAATGAAGGCCTTTTTTATACTCAGTTGAAGAAAGAATTACTTATTATGTATCACATTATTCTACACTATCTAATGGAAAGTATGCAAAATATTTAAATAAAGCTTGCATTTCTGTGAAATTTATATATATATTACTCAGTGCTTTTCACTTCAGATTTCCTGTTTAATTAAATGATTAAAACATGTTGTAAACTGTCATTTATTCTTGATGTAAATATGTTGAAACAGAAATTTTAAACATGATGAAAAATGAAATTTATTCAAAAAATGATTTATATCTTATAACTTACTTTCAGAATTACAAAATATAGTTATTTTTATACTGGTAATTAAAAAAATTAACTGAAAGTATATTAGGAGCCTAGAAAAATCACAATATATCTATTTGTTATACAGCAGTTTATTTAATAATAGGTTGTTTCTTAAAATATAATGAAATAACAGGGATGGGGAAAAATGAAGTAATGGACAACATTATTTAGAAAGTCTAATAAAGAAAGCTCAGAATGTTTTAGTAATTTGTTTGGGACAAAATTTGAATTTTCTGAATTTGTTTTTTAAAAAAAATGTCCAAGAATTATTAAATATTATTTTTGTTCTATTATATGATGAATACTTCTTACCAAAACTTCAAAATATCACTGAGTGTCTGATTAATGATTTAGTTTTTACAAAATTGCTCTGAGGATTGTGTTGTCATTCAAAATATATCCATTCTAAATTTGATCCTTTTAAGTCCTCTGGTCTGTCCTATTGATTATCATACTCGAATTTTCTTCATTATTATTAAAGATATGTAGTTTTAAGTTTTATTAAATTTCATTTTGATTTTCTTCTTCAATTTTAAGTTAGAATATTTCTTGTATTTCATAATTTTTTCCCTCTCTTCATATCAGGAATCTTTTGATTGATGAGAAGAGGAGACTAGAAGCTAGGATTCAACAGCTTGAAGAAGAGATGGAAGAAGAACAAGGAAATTCTGAAGGTCTTTTGGAAAAAGCCAGGAAGTGTCAAACACAGGTATTTATTTATACTAAGTAATTGGAGACAATTTCTCACTTTTTAAAAAAATATTGTATATAGTTTTATTCTTATTAAAAACTCATTCAAAGAAGCATTTATCTAGTTATTAGAATAGGAATAACTCTTTCTCAAACGGAATTTTGCTTCCCCTCCCCCCTTTAAATCATAAATAAGAGTCTAAATAAGGGTCTTAATAAAAGAACATTTCTTTCATTTTAGATCACTATTCATTCAAAATTTATAGCAAAACTGAAATTTAACTTAGATGGTTGTTCACCAAGTTGGTGTACATGTATTTCATTTTCAAATTGATTTTATTAGATTTAAAAAATCAATATATACTTTTATTAATGAACATGAACCAGCAGATCATTCCTGCTGGTTTATTTTTTTCCATAGTCGAGATATGTTAGTTTCATTCAGCTTAAGAGGAAGCATAATGTTTATTTTTTAACAATGTGATTAATTTACAAGCTGTATTTATTCTTTGAATTAAACTTATCCTAGAACAAGAATGTCTTTTATTTATTCTATGAAACGTAATTATTTCTCTGTTGCTTATGATTGTCATTTATATGAAAGTTCATTATTCAAATAATGATAGGAAATAGGACGGACAGTTATAAAGCTTGCATGCATATGTACTATTTCTTTTTTAAAAAGATTTGTGGAAAATTTATTGTTACTTAAAAATAATATGATAAGTAATTTGCAAATTTATCATACTGTTATAAATGAATTGCAATACTCGTATGTGGAAGAAAAATAAGGCCAGAAAATATATAAAATTAGATCGATTATTTTTGAACACAGGAATTTGAAAAGCCCATGTTAAATTACAAGAGTTAAAATGAGCCATTTTCATTTTGCTTTTCAAATTATTTAAATGCTTGAAAATTCCAAGAACATTACCTACAGATATACAAATATTTATATCTGCTGTGTATGTAAGAATCTTAACTAATAATGATTTGTTTTGCTAGATTGAACAATTGTCAGCTGAACTTGCTTCAGAAAAGACGACAACCCAGATGTTGGAAAATAGTAGAATACTTCTAGAAAGACAAGTAAGTTATTTGAAACCAATAATATTTAGAAATCGTGTTGCAGAATCTTTTTAAAGAATAAATTTTAACTATGAAATGATCACAATTTTATATGTATGAAACTGAATGAGAGATTAAATGCATTTCTCAATAAATTTGATAAATTGTTTATGACATTAAGATTTTTTATTCTCAAATATTAATATATTTTTCAAGTTTGGTTTATTGAAATTCTAAAAGTTTCACGACTTTGTATTATATAGAATTCCATATGACAAAATAATAATAAGAGATTATAAGTGTTCATTCAAGCCAATTAACTTAGAACTTTGATTTGTACATCTTGGGTTGACTTTTTTTAAAATTTAATAATTAATTAAGAATTGAGATTTTGACATTTCTTTATAATAACTTCCAAAAATATGATGTCACAAAAATAATTTTTGAATAATTTTAAAATTTAAAAAAGAGATTATCTTTTTCCAATTTAATTGCTATACTATCTTTCCAAGTACCAATTTAAATGCAATCTTATAAAGTTTAAAATCGAATTTAGTTTGGGACTATTTATTTATTACAGATGTGGCCATGGTCATATTTTCAAAAGCTATCTTGATATAACAAATATTTTTGCAAGTCTCTTTAGTTTTTGTAGTGAACATAGATACTTCATTTTAAATAATTTCATTTTTTTCTCCATTAAAAAGAAGATTATGTATTGTAATTTTTATTGGAACACTCATTCAAGTGTATTTACTTCCCATACTTCTATAGAACAAAGAATTGAAATTAAAGCTTCAAGAAGTTGAAAGTTCTCAGAGAGCTAAATCTAAGACAGCAATATCATCCTTGGAATCTAAACTTGCACATTTGGAAGAGCAACTGGAAGAAGAAACCAGGTACTGTATTTTTTAAATATAACATATATATTGAATTTTCAATTCTGAGCTTCCTAGGAATCTTTGTTTCCTTAAATTTCATCTTCTCTTTATTACTGTTTTCTTCCGTATAGTGCCTATATATCGAACCCATTGGAATTTTATTTTATCGCTTGCATGCTGAGTTTTGTGGTGAAAGTACTAAGAAATGTACTGGTAAGGGGAGATTCATTAACTGTAAAGGCTTGTTTTAGAAATTTGAAACTGGGGGTGGTGTGGGGAGAACCTCTTCATAATCAGAAAAATTGAAACTAGTTTGTTTAAAAATATCTGACTAACTACACTACAATTCATGGTTAAATAGATAAAGCCTTAAAACATATCTGACAATTCTACTAATATAGGGAACTGCTCATAACTTAAAACACATAATCTTGTTTCCATTGGCTCTAACTACTACATATACTACGATTTGAATATACAATACAACTTTATCTTTACATGACTTATCAGGTTATAAAATAACCTTAAAGATTAAGAGCTTAAGAAACAGTTCCAGCCTATAAATGAATATGCGCAAAAAATAGCTTAAAGAAAATCACCCCATTAGAGATTTGGTCTTCTGCTATTATGCATTCAGATGATTCTCCCTGTTCTACAAATATAAATGAGACTGAAGTTACTAATGAATTTAACCCCCCCCCCCCTGCAAATTCATTTTTTAAAGTATAATAATTGTATGTATCAAAAGCGTATTCCTTTTAATTGAGAGTTGTAGGTAATTAATTGGAATTTTTGGTTACATATTATCTGACAGTTGAAGCTTTTTACTGCTTTATTCAACCTAATCACTTATAAATATTTGAGAATCAAAACCACAAAGTGTTTAATTATATAAGGTACAGTTATTAAGTGAAGGACAAGTTAGTTTGAAGCATGTTTTAAAAAAAATTCAGTTGTTTTTAACAAACTTCTACACCATAAGTAACTTGAAATTTTTGTTCAATTCCGTAAAGTTTATTGAAATTTGTTATCTTGTTTCTTTTAATGAAAACATAATTTAAAAAATTTGCATATCTTGATAATTGTTTCTTATATATATTTTTTTCAGTATTAATATCATAAAATTGATTAGTTTATAACATACTAAAATAAAATTTATGCTTTTCACAGAGAGAAACAAAATATTGCCAAATCTAGTCGTAAGCTTGAAAAACGTGTTAAGGAATTATTGCTGCAATTAGATGATGAAAGAAGGCATGCTGATCAGTATAAAGAACAAGTAAGTTGTAATATATATTTGTACAAAGTGCATAAAATTTTTATTCAGTATATTTAGCTATATTTTGATAACTAAATACATACATACACCTACGATAAAGCAGTCATATATAACTATGCTGCAAAAATTTAAATAATCTGCAAAGCTAAATATATATAACTTTTTTGAATAAATTGTAAAGAGAATTTTACATTATTCATATCAGAGTATGACAAGACTAATAATTTGATGAAAAATCATTCTGCCATGTTCTGTTTACTATAATTTTTAAAAAATTAAATTTTGCCTTTTCAAAAAAAAAGAAAAATTTGGCATTTTTGTTTGTAAATTGTCATTTATTTCAATGTCAATATAACTATTGTTATTTTGAAAATACATATTTTCTGTAGCAACACATTTTTTTGAATATAGGTGCCTTTGTTTTTTGCATTGATTTCATAAATATGAAGTTTTTATTGCTCTGAAACAAAACTGAATGGAAATTTTATTTTATTTAACAGTTAGAGAAGACAAACAATCGCATGAAAAATCTGAAGAGATTGTTGGATGAATCTGAAGAAGAGTGTTCAAAGGAAAAAGCTGCGAAGAGAAAAGTACAAAGAGAACTTGACGATCTTCATGAAAACTGTGAAAACTTACAGAGAGAGGTGACAAACTTAAAAAACAAAATGAGGTAATTTTAATTGATTTCAAGGTTTAAAAACAGCAAACAATTCTTGATATATTTGTTTGCCAATTTTATTTTCACACTTGCCCCACCCCCCATTTAAATTAGTAGGAAAATTCAAAATTGAAACATATCCAAATTTACAAAAAAACATATTACAGTACACTCCCGATTATCCGCGGAATTGGGTGGCGCGACCGCCACGGATAACAAAATTCGCGGATAATCCGAAAAAAGCTAAAAACGGGTATAGCAAAAGAAAAAACAGTCATTCCAACTTTGATAAATCGTTATATGTACAATAAAACATAAAATAAACAGTAGAAAATGTTTAACTAACGCTTAATATTTTAGTATATTACTCAAAACTAACTCAACTCAAATTTTATAAAATGCATTTTGTTAATGAAAACAGAAAAGTGCTTTGTACTTACGAGAGGCATCAAAGATACACAGAAAAATACATATGTACTGTTTTAATACTGTAATGTATTATGTAATTACAAAAGCATAATTGTGAAACGACACCTTTTTTGAAGAAATCAGTCATTTGTGTATGTTTCTTGCTTTGGAAGCATTTTCTCTTTGCTTGGAAGAAAAAAAAAAAACTAGTGTGACATGCGCGGATAACCCGTCCGCGGATAATCGGGAGTCTACTGTATATAAATATTGAAAGAGACATTTTCTCTTCTGTTGGTATTTTATTTGATCTTTAAATTAAGATTGGATTAAAAAAATATTTAAATACCCTCAATAAAAATTTATTTAATTTCAAATATAATAAATTTATTATAAAAGAAAATGTACTCAAATCAGATATTATAAATGTTTTAAAAATAACAAATTTCATACTAAATAAACTTAGTTGTTACCTGCAAAAGATCTAAATAATTTGTACGAGTTTTCTTCATATTATTTATATATTTAAAAATGATTCACCAGAACAAAAACATATTTAAAAAAAAACAAAAAAACCTGCTTTGTGTGTGTGTGTGTGTGTTTTTAAGTATTCAGTAATGAACTTTTTTTAACTAGTAAAATAATTTTAAATTAGTTTAGTACATTGCTTATACATTTCATAAATTTATTAATTTATAAAGTCTCTTTAAACCATTGTTGCACCTCTCAATCTGTTATTTAGTTACTAAAAATGTAAAAAATATTCATTATTTAGAAAATGTGTTCAATGAAATATGAAATGCAAAAAATTTCAGAATAGTTGTACTGAACATTTTATAATCTGAATTAATTTAGGATTTTATAAATATAATATGAAATGGTTGCATTCCTTTTTTCCATTTATGAATAAAAAGTTTGATTGTATTTATATATATTATTTCAATGAAATAATAGCACATACAAAAAAAATTTGTACATTGCTATGACTAAAATGAAATTGTTTTGATTTTTTAATTCAGTGCATTTAAAGCATAAACAAGAAGGTGTTATACTTTGTGTGACATATATTTACTAACCTTATTTCATTTTTACAGGAGAGGTGGAAGTGGTTCTGCATCCCGATTAGGCAACCTGAGTTCTAAAAGAGGATCAGTAACTCTTGGAATGAGTGAGGACAGCAGTCCTACTTTATCATTGGCCGATGATTCTCCCAATGAAGATAGTCAAGTTTAGTGCATTGGAATTTATGCTCTAGCACTACTAACAAAGGTCTTTAACCCGGGAGGCATTTTATTAAGGAAACTGATATGAAAACATTCCTAATTCAATCATGTTATTTTTCATTTGCAACTAATCAGAAGATCTTTTTTTATGGCAGTTGCGTGGTCAGTAAATATTGCCTCTACTTATAGACTTCATTCCTATGTTCATTCTTTTTTCATGCCTGAGTTATTGATTGACTGTTGAAGGATCAAAAATAAGAGCAGTTAAATGGTTGTTATGCAGTTATCCGTTTAACTACAGCATTAAGATACTAAGAGCTTTAACAGAAAGCAGTAAAATTTTAACTGCTCTTCTTAATAAACTGACTACCTTTTTAAATTTTGTTGTAATTTGAAGAAGCAAAGACGTTTTTTTATTTGGACAGTTTGACTACAAGAGTTTTGTATTGTGTTCATATTTTTTTTAAGTTGAAATTTTTTAAATCAGTTGAAATGAAATTTCTTTACATTGCTCATCAAAGTTTCTTACTTGAAGAAGCCTCCAAATTTTTGCAGTTTTGTGTGCAATAAATGGCCTTTTTGTAGCAAACTTTTTTTAATCTTAGAAAATGTTGAGATAAAAAAAGAGAAAAAGAATTTGCTTGGAGATTACTGAAATGCCTTATTTAAAGCTATGCATGATAAGAATGTGCCTGTTTTGGTACAGTGATTGAACTAAGTTGAATTCTTATTTTTATATGATCAATGAAAACAGTATGTTTCTGTAAATTGAATATTGATTAAAGGGTTGAATTCTACAAAATGTGTTTTTTCTTTGTCGAGTATTGATACTTGAAAGCGATTTTTAATTAACAGTATGAATTTTTGAAAAGCATCTTTTATTTTTAAAGAAAATATCAATTTCTAATGAAGAAATACGTAGAATAGACTGAATACTATACAGTTAAACTATTTTCTTTCATGAATTTAAAAAAAAAAAAAATTAACCATCATTCACAAGGATTTTTGTCAGAATAAATATCATAAATTAAAAGAAATACTTATAAATGGTGAGCAAGAACTTGATTAGTATTATTTAACTATATAGCTTATTTAATTTCCAAGAGCCCTCTCACCTCCCTTCCAATACAACAATTATGGAAAATTCATCATAAATTAAAAACTTAGCGAAACATTTGTATAATTCTTGATTACTGCTGTGAAATAATACTTGAACTATTTAAGTTAAAACAAGTAATAAAATATTTATTTTCAATCTACTTATATAATAACAAAGATATATTTTAATTAAAATTTGACAAAAGTCTCATAAGCCTATGTCTGCTTAAAATACGATTGCACATGTTTCATACCTTTTTCTTTTCACCTTTGGAAACGAAATTTTCCCAAAAGTTCTCTTCTTCTTGAATAAATGGCCTACAGTTTTGCATCAGATCATTAAATGTAAGAAAGACAAAATTTTTTAGTTCATGCTTTTCTTCTTCAAAATTTTCCTATTAAAAAGGAATTTTCAATTAATTAGTTAATATGCTAATTTTGTGTTGAATATTTTTTTTTCCATTATTAACTATAAATAACATAAAGTTAGAATTTAAGGGTAATTACGATTTTCTTCTTTATATACAAGCTTGTATAAATTCCATGCAATGAAAGCATCAAATGTCATTTTCTAGCAGAATAAAATTTTCTTCCTTTCCAAAGCAAAATAAAATATATTATCCCTTTGGACAGAGTAGATTCTTGTCTTTGTTAATATGAAGTTTTATCACACCTATGAAGATACATTAAAGAAATGGCAACATTTTCCTAATTTGAGAGAATAGATATAGATGTTTGTCTAAAATTAAGACAATCTTTGGTCTTTACTGATTGATATTTGTACTGCCTCTTAAATTATTTATATATTAAAACTATAGTTTTAACTACATTCTATTAGTTTTTAATAAAATTTCCTTTTCTGGGCTAAAATTATCTAGGATTTTCTTTTTTATGAAACCCTTAATAAGTTAGCATAAATATGAGCATGAGAATAATCAGCATGGCTGAAATATTTTTAAAATAAAAATAAAGTATATGGTAGTGGGAAAATTAAATAATTATTTCTAATATGGCCGCATTCTGTCATATTAAAACTAAATATGTTTCAAGCATTCAAAAGTAATCAGTAACTAATAATTATGAATAAAATCCTTAAAATAATTTTCTTATTTACCTGATGAACTGGTTCTGTAGCCACAGCAACACAATGATTATCATCCAAAAATGTTTCTTCAAATTTCCATTGAGGTTTTAAATTTCCATTTTCATACACCGTTGTGTCTTCTGTAATAATTCCTTGATTCAAGATTGGTGTTGGGCATGAAAAACTCAAACCCTGCAGATTAAATGCTAGCCCAAAGCCAGTTGCTTTAACACAACTTTCTTTCAAACACTGGGAAAAAAAAAACAAATATGAAATAGATTTAAATCTAAGTATGAACAATACCATTTGTTATAGGTGATATGCACATAAATAAAGTCTGCAAATGTATAATTATTTAAATTTTTATATTTAATCATTAATTTAAGATTATATATATATATATATATATATATATATATATATTCACATCTGGTTGTTAAAATATTTATAAAAATCAGTCACTTCAACTTTAATGAATTTGGTCTTCTAATTGAAATCATCATTTTCTTCATGTGAATATGGTTAGGTACAGAACTGGTATTTATGATTATTAATTAAATAATTATAATTGTGAATTTGTATAATTATAAATATAGATATCCAAATCTATCGGATATTAAAAGATATATGCTCTTTCATATTATTAGATAAATGGATGCATTTTCTTGCAGCTGTCTGTGATTGCTTGAACAGGCAATAGCAGAAAATGTTTTAATGTTTAAAATGTTGTTGCAGGATTGCAGAAAGCTTTATAATTAATCCTGTTATCTAGAGTACAAAATCAGTAGCTGCAAAATGTACTTAGTCAAGATGATACGTTTAAAAAAAACCCATAAATTTCCTAGTTCTTTGTTATTTTAGACTTTTCTGATGATGTAAAGAAAAAATATTTCCCTAATAGTCCCTTTGATTAATATAATTATATACATTGTTATGAATCTATAATACTGTTTTGTTGCAATGTTAGCCTTCAAACCTAAATGGCATGTATAGGAATGTGATTAATCAATAGGCAAAAAATAGGAAATCCAAAAAAGTGCCACAAAACAACTTATGAAGGAAAAATATATAATAAATATAAATAGTCAAAACACAGAAAAATTATCAAAATTACAATCATATTGGTCTTCATTTATTTCAAAATATTTATAAAAGTAAGAAGCCAATAGCTTAAGATTTACTTACAGGCATTTTAAGAAGTATACTGTCATGAACAAATTTAAATGTATATAGGACAACAAATATTCCTGAAAACCAGTACTTTATTGTAAACATGCCTCACTAACTTATTTTAGCAAACATTTCTTTTAAGGTGAATATTTTCTTGGCAGCGTCCTTTAACACTACTTTTTTCTTAGATTTAATTGTTTGTTACAAGCTTTTTTTTTTGCTAAAAATTTCTGTTTTGCGAAATACAATTAGACATTCCATTTTGCTGGGAGACAAAGTAAGGCGAGGTGGTCACATGAGAAACCAATTCTTTTTTTGTTGATACATTATAAGCTGAGAGCTTTCATTGTGCTATGATTTAATTAGAGATTTGTTGTTTACAAATGCTCTTCTATGGATACATCTTATCTGTGTTTTGTGAAATAAAAAGCAGTTTTCTTTTAACTAGTGAATTATACTTATTTCACAGTGTATCCACAGGATGATTTCTGTAATGATATCCATTTTTTTTATATCAATAAGCAGATAATTAGAAATGAATAATGTTTTGCACTATGTTTAATGATTTCTAAATTTCAAACCATACATATGCGATATAAGAAAATTATGTACATATTTTACTAACCCATACACGGTAAAATCTGCTTAACTGTTCTTTCTCTGAACCAGGTTGAGCAATAAAATTCCACTCATGAGAAGAAAATAGTCTCTTCATCAAAGAGAAATACTCTTCTATTGATGTTTCTTTTCCTGAAATATAGGTATCATAATTTGATATAAAAGTGGCATAATTTAAAAATTTTCCTCCTTTCTTTAACACAAAAATGAATGAACAACAACAAAAAAGTAAACAGAAAGGTATTGAAGATTTCAGGTTAATATGTCACATTTTTCAAAGTTCTTGATGGACAGAAAAGAGAGAGAAGCACCTATTGAAAGGAAAATTCCTTACCTCTGTATTCAACTTTCATGACATCAACACCTACTCGGCAGTTATATTCTGCAGCTAATACACAAAAGTCTCCATGATGAGATATATTGAAATCGAATCCATCACATTTTTCCAAGAATGGTTTCCCAGATGATGACCTTGAAAATGAAATTTCATTATATGGAAAACCTAAGCACTCATTAACCACCTTTCTCATCAGAAGTCGTCCAACCTTAAAGAAAAAGATGTAATAAAAAGATTAAAAGCTATAAATTAACTATCTTCATATTAAAATTCTTAAAATTTTCCCAATTTTTCACATTTTAATAGACTTAATTTATTAAAAAATTTTGTTAAAAAAATCTTTAATTTTATAAATGGTGTAACAAATCTTTTTTCCGTATTAAATGTCTTAGTTAAAATTATTTTTATTTTCAACATTACATAAGAATACGTTGAATTTACAACAAATCTAAATATACCTTGCTTTAAATTTCCTGCACTACCTTGAAGTAGAAAATACAGTTCCAATAACTTCTATTTTTTCATTCTTGTTTACATATAGTGTGTCTGAACAAAAAAACAATGGTTTATACTAAATTATTTACACTTGAATCGCTTTTTAAAAGCAAATGTAAACAAAGAAATATATCGCATATGCATACCACAGCTCTTGCTATTTGCACATGTGCAGTTTGAGGTTTCTGTGCATGCACAGAATAATTAAAATCGTATTTATAAAACTCCTTTTTCATTTTGATATGACTTTAATGAACTAAAACCTTTCCCAATAAATGCCCGACAAAATTGTATACATATCTCGAATATCTGTTAATTATTTCTTGAGTTTTTGTGGTTCAAACATACAGCCTTTGGTGTGTGGTTTAACACGCATTGCCAAATTTACTTTAAATTAGAGTATTAAAACATTTTTACTTAATGAAAACTGCCAGCCAAGTAGATAACAAAAATAAATTTTAATTACAAATTATATTAACAAATATAGATCATGATACATTGGCCGTAATTCCATCGACCAGCACGAGGCAGAAGTTCGGAGCAAGCCGGCGAAGGCAGGAAGTGAGTCGCTTTTATTCGTTGGAGAGCAAAGTTCATCTCCATAGGTATGATTGATGCTTATCGCCAGCTGGCGAAACAAACAGTCATTTATCACCTGTTTGGCCTCTGCAAGCTGCTTTCAGGAGACTTCATTTTATACTATGTATAGGTATAGATATATATTCCTATATGACAGAATATTGTAAAGAAGATTAAAATATATTAAAATTGCAAAAGTTACAGTATAAACTTGAAATATGTTTTTAACAAGAATATGCCTGTTTTATACATAATAAAGCAGAAATGTTTTTATTTAGGAAATTTTATAAAAACTAATATAAAATAAAGTATTTTGAATTACATAATTTTTCACTACATTAGAGCAGTAAAATAGTAAATACTAGTAATACATAGCATTTCTGTAAAAAAATAGGTAGATAAAATTCTTAAATAAAAAACTTTTTAGCACAATTATTTTACTTAATTTTTCAAAATGCTTTGCATGTACAAATATTTTATTAAAATTATGTTATAAAAGTTTCTTTAAATATTTTCACCTGTTAATAGAGAGAAAATAAGCATAATTATCAGCAATATAAGTATAATTACTCAACTATCAGCAGAATTGGAAAACAAGGCAACCACAGATAATTTGAAAAAAAAAAAACTCAAATCAATATGAAAAAGATTTAGCATAACTTTTATTTAAGAGAGCCTATGCATACAACTATGATTTAACCCTTTGACCACAACTTTTTAAAAAATCCTTTCTCTTCATTTTTCCACACAAGTGAAGAGAATAGGTTCTGAATAAGAAAAATGTGTTTGAATTTACTTTTTCACCCAAATGATTTTTAAGCCAGATATTGGGACATAATGCTCAAATAGCATTAAAAAAATTACTTCTATTAAGAAGTATTGAAATCAATTTTAAAAGGTTAATAGGATATAGGATATATATGTTCCATCAGTATTCAAATAATAAATAAAAAATGGATTTCTGCACTTGTAAATTTTTTATGAAAAAAACAACAACATTTTTTTTTATTTCTAAACAAACAACAACAAAAAAAAAAACACTTTTTTTTTTAAATATGTAGTTAATAATTTTTTGAAAGATTTTGATCTTAAAAAATGAACAATTAAGAGTTCACTGTATATTGTATCAAAATCATTTTGATCATAAAATTTATTTGGAGACATTCCTTATGAGATTGTGATTCATAATGTATGAAGTACTGATTCTGCTATTTATGGAGAAAGAACCCTCCCCCCCCAAAAAAAAAATTATCAATATATCTAAAGGCAGTACAGTATTTCTAATTAAGTGATTCCAATGATTTTGCCATGAAAAAGAAAAACATAATTCTTTAAATGCATAGTTATATTTTTAAGGACAATACTAATATATTTATCTTCTAAATTTCAAATTTCTGAAAACATTTGTTTTTTCCTAATGCAGTAACAAGACTTAATAATATAGTTTTAAAATTCAGCACATATGAAACCATATTTTACTATATAAATAAATCCAGATATCCTTTCCCTTTTGAAAATGTTTTAAAAAAGGAAAAACATTCTAGATTAATTGATAGTTCTTTAAAATGTTTTATAATTTAAAAAATATTTTTTTATAATTTAATATTTAAAGATAAAAATGTAAGGTTAAATACACCCATTTAAATTATTCATTTTAATCAGATCATTTTCATCAAAACATATTAAAACACAATAGTGAAATGTGGTTAATTATAATTTTATGAAATGAATAACATTTATGAAAATTACAAATATTCTATTTTATTTTATAGAGCTATTTTTATCTCAAATTTATTGGATCTACAGTAAAAAAAAAACACACAAGCTATAATAATTTATACATTCCAGTGTAATTTTCTATAATACAGTCTACAGAAAGTATATGAAAAAGATGCAAATATTACAGACAATTCTTTTTCTAAGATATTCTTAAAACAGAGAGGGGAAAGAAAAAATAACTTACCATTGAAGCTTTACAGTCCTCAACAAATGCAAATCGATAACACCGTTCACACTCTTCTCTTTGAACACACTGCACAGCTAATTTCCATTGCTCAAATGTAGGCTTCCAATTAGACACATTGAAACACCATCGGATGCCGGTTTGAGAAAAAGACATTTTCTTAAAGGAATGAGGTTTGTTTTCCGGCGTATGCTCCTGAAACGGATTCTTAGCTTGTGCCGGGTTAACAAAAAATCAAAACTCGAATATCACAAAAAAGTGTGTTTAAGCTACCATGTCCAATAAGAAGAAAATATGAAATACTTACACAACAAAAAAAAAAGGAAAAATTGATTTATATTATTTGCATTCCGTTTCCGTATCAATATTATAGTTTGCATTTCACTTCATTTCTAATTTTCATCAAATTATTTATTTATATCTATTACTTCAAATTTTATTTTATTATTTATGAAAAATGATGATGAAATAAACTTTTTGAAATAAATTTTGCTTTTAACTTTTGCTTAAATTTTTCAATTTTTTTAAAAAAAATTTTCTAACGACAAAATAAGATCAAATTAAGAAGTTTGTGATGGGATGATTATCAGACAAATATTCAGACTTTGATATTAATTCCTGATATAATGAGGGTATCGTTTCAAACGATCCCAAGGAAGAACTTTTGTCATAATGATTGTATATGAATAGAATTTCAAATTCATTGATATGTAGAAAGGAAGATGGCAACGGCAATCCAACGTCAGTAACTGAAGTGTCCGGAAGAAGAATTTATTCATTGTTGATTTCATCGGTTTGTCGTGTGAAACGTTAGGATTTGGCCATTTTGATTACTTTTATAATACAAAATGACGGATAAATTAGATATGTCGCTTGATGACATAATAAAACAAAACAAAGGGCAATTCCGTTTAAGAGGAAGAGGAGGAAATAGAGGCCGCGGTGCAAGAGGAAGAACGCGCGGTGGTGGAAATTTTGCCGGGAATTCAATTCGACCTCGGGCATTAAGAGCCCGGTCTCGACCTATGCCTTATTCAAGAGTATGTATTCATGTTTCCTGCAAAATTTTATTGAAAGAAAGTGTGCTTGATGGTTAATTATCCAATACAATTTTACATATTTTTTTATATTGTCATGCTCACGTGATTGTGAAATAGTGTTAATTGCTATGTATTAGTAGAAACCTTTTATACTTCTGATATGTGATTTTTAACGATGGCATTTCATTCTATCTATTACTTGTATCTTCCTAATCTTTATTCTTTTTTTAAAAAAAAACATTCTAATTATATATGTAGTGTAATTTACCAGATTTTAAATTGTAAACCTCCGGATTTAAATATAAATTTTATATATATACTAATTAATATTTTAATCCTTTGCAAACAATTCTATTGAAATATACGTAATCCTTATGTGAAGATTGAAATTAACTGCAATCAATGCTTTTGCCAAACAAATGAAACCTAACTGAATTTATTTTTAATTCTGTATAATTTTATTTAAATAGCAATGTAGCTAATTTTTAAGATAAATAATAATGCAAAATACTTCATGCATTTATTTGTTGAAAGAAATCTCATTGAAAGCAAAATGCTTTGATTTTATTTTAGATATATTGAATATCTTTCATTGGCACAGACTATTTACAAATTTTAAGGTATTGCTTATTGTTATATATGTATTTTTAGCTAGTTGTGTGAAAGAAAATCGATATTTTTCAGTATTTTCATAAATTTATTAATTTTTTTGGCTATCATAACATTGTAACATGCACATCAGTTTACAAAAATGCTAATAAATTATCAGTTTTAGCATTTTGAAAAAGTCTGTAAATGGAATAAATTAGTGGAAGCTATTTTTAGTGATTATTTTGGGTCCTATCAAAATGACCACTTCATCCCTGTGACCAGTGCAGTCAAATATCTTTAAAATGTTATAATTCTGTTGAGATCTGCATTCCCTTTAGAAAATCCTAGACCATTCATATTAAATTGAAGAAATTAGCATAATGTACAAAAAAATATTATTGTAAAAATATATACATGGTTAATTAAGCTTTTCCTTAAAAACAAGTTATTGGGATTATCATATTTTGAATTATCAATACATAAATTACTGACATGAATGATATTCATTAAAAGATTCAGAATGCAATAGGTGTTATCTTAAGTTTTCAATATTCTGAGGGAGCAATGGTCTATTCACACTTCCATCTTTTTCTTAATATATTTATTACTCCTTTAATGTGTGGTCCATGTCCTTATCTTTTCTACATCACTTTTGTTTATGTATTGGACTGTTATTCTTCTGGATTATAGATTCAATTTTATTCTATTTCAGCACTGAGTTAAACAGTTGAGAAATTTTCAATGTATCCATGGCCTCTTGCTGAAATTGATCAGTTTCTTTCAAGAGATTGCAATTTTCTTTCATGCTTAAAACATGAAGTTTGTTCATTCTGAAATTGTCAATGATTTCTAATCATAGCTATTAGCACACTGAATGAAAGGAGGCAGAGCATTGCATATAGAAAGGATTAGTCTAGTTAATTATCCCCCCCCCCCCTTGTTGGCTTTATACTTTCTTATCTTACCTTCGAAATTGATCACTATAAGCTAATTGTTTCTCTAGAACTGGTGGATTTTTTATTTATTTAAATTAGGAAACTCTGTTCCATGTTATTTTAATTAATACATCTGCTATCACAACTGTATGAGTTATTATTGATGCATTAATAATTATAAATATTTCTTTAGTGATATCACTGCAAGAAGCTTGGATTGGCTAATGGCCTTGCTTCAATTTTTAATTTAGACTTCATAGATATTGCTAAAAGGAACATATATTGATTTACATTTTAGAGGGATCAGGCTCAAGAATATAACTTTGGCAAAGGAAGATTTTATTTCATTTTCTTTTAAAATTCAGATTCATATTGTGATCAAATTTGTATTTTATTAATAGCAAATGCTTAATTATTGTAAACAAATTTTTGTATGCTATTTTAGATTACTGTTGCTACTTTTGCTTTTAAATGTGGGGGGGGGGGATTGATAACTGTGATAATTTTAAATTGAGATGCTTAAAATGTTATCACATATTCCAAAACTGTTTATAGATAAAGTTTGTATGCATTGATATGAATTATTTGTAAAGTAAATATAAATCTTAAAATATTTTTGTTTCACCTTTTCCCCCTCAAATTGTGTTAGAGCTATCATGCATTTTACTAAGGACATATATTTTAATGAAACATATTTTTACTAGTTGAATAATTTGTAATGAAATTATTGTATAGTTAATATTAATACTAGATTTAAATTTACTTTTTTTTTTCAGCCTAAAGAATTGCCAGACAAATGGCAGCATGACTTGTTTGATGGAGGTATCAATCCTCGAGGTGGTCTTTCTACAGGTCTCACAAAGCTTCTTGTTTCAAATTTGGATTATGGAGTTTCTGATGGTGATATAAAGGTACAATGGAATTTTAAGAAATCAAAGAAATTGATGTAATATTGCATAGTAATATTTTTTGCTGGATTATATTTTTCAAAAATTTCCTTTGGTAATTAGATTGTTCTTGAGAAATATTGGTTGTGTTAATTCTATTTCTATCTTAAACATGAGTTAGTAATCAGGATTCCTTTAAGAAATTATTTTTAAATTCCAAACATGCTAATTAGTCAAAAATAGTGCAATAATGAAGTTTGACATCTCATTTATTCATTGTGTATGTGAACTTTCTTAAGACAATAATAAATGCAACCGACAGCCTGCATAGAGCGTTTTTTGTTATTCGTGAAAATGCAAATTTGATTCCAACTTTAATCCGTTAACTAATAATGCCTTATTTTAACAGATAGTTAATTTTCATGAGTATATTAGAACACATTTTATTTCATTTTTGTTTGTAAGAATTCCATATGTTTTCTAAAATTATGTAGTAATTTTCAATTGGCATATATATATATATAATATTATTATTACAGATTTATCAATAATTTTTCTTTAAAAAGGAACTGTTTGCTCCTCCTTTTTTTTTTTTTTTTAACATGCATGATATTTGTGAAATTTCTTAGATTCAATAAAAACTGAATGAAATAAAAAGGAATATAATATTGCCAAGAAATATTAAATTATAAATTTTATTCCGTAGTTTTTGGTAATTTAAGTGGTTAGAAACTCATTGCAACAGTCTTAAGTGTTTTTACATAAATATATTTAATTAATTATTACAACTTAGAAAATATTGCAACATAATTAAATTTGATTCTTTTAGATTTATAATGTTTTGAATGTAGAGATAGTGTTGGAATAATGATTTTCCCATCATAATATTTTCATAAGTTATGTCAGTTTTCCTTATATGATTAATTTCTGATTAAAATCTATGCAAATAAAACTTAACAGATGTGGTGCAGAAACCATGCTTATTTCATTTTGTCAAATAGTAACACTCAAATGTAAGTGAACCATTAAATGAATTTCAGACTGCTTCTTTCATTGAAGGCTTATACTAATGCTTTGAATCTCTTGCTAATTTATAGAGTTACAAAATGTTTTTAGAAATGTTTTGGTGATGGTTTGTTGCCATGGAAATTGATGTCCATTCCTATCTTTCAAAACAATTATCTGATAAAAATGGTCTTTGTATTCTCATAAGACTCAAAACATTACTTTTTTTAATGATATCAGTTTCCTACAATTTTCTCCTTAATTTTTTAATTCAGTTTCATATACTTACTATCTATAAAAAATGTTTTTAAATATTATGATGGAATTCAGACTCATCCATCAAAACATTGGGTTGCTTATTTTTATCAAAAAAATGTCTATAATAGGATTATCCCTCCACTTTTATTTCTTAATATATAATTTTTAATTTGCAATAAACTGATTCAATTGAATTAATGTATCTGTTGTATCAAATAGCAAGGTGCAGTGTATTCTTTATATATATAATAATAAAATATATTCTATATTAATAATTTAAGTCTAAAATTGTTAATAAGTGTTTGCCAGAGTTTCAACAGAAATTGCACAAAGATGCATTTTTTCACTTACGTTGAATATATTTTTGTCAAATTTAATGGTTCTAAATACAGTGATTTGCTCTGTATATTGTCAACATACATAATGCACAGATTTTTTTTGTGTTTTTTCATAGGGATTCTTTATTTATTGTAGAATCGGATGAGTTCACTTTCCTTAGATGGTGCCAACATTTTGAGTTTCTGCTAGTTTATTTTTAATTAAGTCAGATCATTTTACTTAAAGCAATGTTTGAAAATAATTGCGTTGTATTTTTTTAGTTATAAATTCTTTCTATTTTTGTGTAATAATAAAATAAAATTAGGATATCTTCTAATATGTATTTTTATGTTCACAAAGTTATCTAAAGCTATGTTGCTTTTGTGATCTAAACTTTTTAACTATATCTAAAAGGGCTTAATATTTTTCAATGTATTCCATAATGCATTTAAAAAGTATTTTGTTATTCTAATTATTTAAGGTGATTTAATATTTTAGCTATTGGCTATATGTATCTTATGTTTTTGAAGTATTTATTTCTGAGAGGATAAATTTAACTTACGGTGACTTAATTAATGTATTATGTAATTTTTCTTTATATTTTATAAATAGGTCTTGGAATGTAATAGGACAGTTAATTTTTTTATGATCATACTATAGTTGTGATTTTAGTAATATATAATATAGATTTATTTAAGAGGTTGGAAATAGAAAGAACTTGAATTGTTCTTCTTGTTGTATTTCTTCTCTAAGTCTGGTATTTTGCTTGCCAAGTGTTTTTAATAATCTATTAATCTCTGAAGGGCAATTGTGAACATTAAAATATTTGTTATGATATAATATTTTATGCTATAAATATAAGTTTTGCAACTAAAATGAATTATCTTAAAAGCCTACTAATTGATACTTCTCTTGACTGATATCCGTCAAATTAATGACAGTTTTTTTTCTCTTTCTAAAGCTTTGTTTTTAAAGCTTCTTCAGCTAGTAATTTTTGCATTTGTTATGATTTTAAACATTTTCGTTATGCTATTATTCATTTTCAGGAATTATTTGCTGAGTTTGGCCCCCTGAGGAAAGCTGCAGTACACTATGATAGATCAGGTCGATCATTGGGCACAGCTGATGTTATTTTTGAAAGAAGATCAGATGCAGTAAAAGCTATGAAACAATATAATGGTGTCCCACTGGATGGTAATTGGATTTAATTTTTATACTATTTACTTTATATACTACTTTTCTTAATTTTGAAATATAATTTGCAATGTCATTTTAGGTCGACCTATGAATATTCAGATAACCAGTTCAACTCTTCCTAGTGCAGGTAGAGGAAGAAGTGGCAGTTTAGGTGGAGGAGGAGGAGGTGGTGGGGGCAATAGAGGTTTTAATAGGTATGTATAATTTATTATCTAAAAATTAACGAGTTGCTCAGTAAATAAATTTTGTTACGTATCCTTTCTCTAAATATAAAACAGTTTATTATGATTAATTTTTATTCATTTTATCTCTTATTCCTATTTTTTTAAAAAAAGGCTGTTTAAAGTAATGATTCACAAGTTTATTTCATATGCCAAAATGTCTCTAGTTAGAGAACTTTTTGCTTTATGGAATGCTAACATTATGTTATCTAATTACATCTTAGTTATATTTACTAGTAACAGAAATTGATTTCTACCATTTTATTTTATTTCATTGCTGTTTTTTTTTTCTGTGACATTTTATAGTTAAGAAGAATAAGTGAAATTTTTGATAATATATGGGGTTTTTTCATTTCTTTAAAGAACCTGCATTTAAAGATTTGATAATCTAAGTTTCTGCAGAATATTATTTAATATGTGTAATTACTTGTTAATTGTGAATTTTCATACGTGTGTGTGCTTATAATATTCCAACAGAATAGCACATTGGTATTCTTTTATGAATTAAATGCTTATAATTGCTTTATAAATTTTTAGAGGTGCTTTTATTTATTATGATTGTTTTTTTTTTCAGCGATTTCAGGATGTTAAAAACAAACAAACAAAAAAACTAATTGAAATAAATGGATGAATGTAGTAGTTACCATACATGTTGAGTAATTTTGCACTTGCTCTTTAAATTTATTGTCTAACTATAGCTTTTTCTAATTTTTATCATGCATCCACATAATGATTTTTTTTATGTGTGTGTGTGGCAAAATTCTTAAGAAAAATGGACCTCTGTTTTATGTTTTTATATTTTGTTTTACATAAAAATGTTCTTCAATTGAATTTCTTATTATCTTCTCTATATTGTCACATTGCTTACTTTCTAGTCATTTCTTATTGATTTAATTAAACATTTTAAGGTGTGATTGTAATATTTAAAAAAAAAAAAGCATCTTTGTTCGAATAATTTATTAGATGTCTCTTAACTAGAAAAATTCTAGTATGGAATTTGTGTATGAGGATTTTTTTCTCTAAATTTATCTCTGCTGATTTCTTGCAACATATTTTTGGTTTCAGAGGCCGCTTAAGTGGTAACATTCGAGGTCGAGGAGGAAGGGGTGGTGCATCTCAACGAAAAGTACCAACTGCAGAAGAATTAGATGCTGAACTAGATGCTTATGTAAATAAAGTAAGTTTTTTATTTATTTTTAAATTGTCTAATTTATAGATTAGATTGTAGTTTGGAATATTCAAGACTGTTATATTTATGGATTTTAGAAATTGAATATTAAAATGCTAGTGAATATTTAGATAAATATCTTAACCTCAAATTATAATGTGTGTCAACATTTTTTTTTTTTTTTTTTTTTTTTTTTTTTTTTGTTATAAAATGCAGATTTTTGATGTTTTTAAGTGGAAATGTAATTGCGTAAAAATATTGGTGTTTTAAATTTAGATCTGGCTTTCAAAATGATTGAAAAATAGCTACTTTTAAAAATCTCGCAATATTATTACAAAAGTTGTTTTATATTTAAAATAATGCTGTTTCAGAGTATGAATATATTCAATATTTTTTTATATACATACTGCAGGCTTTATATCTTATTACTTTGTTGTTTAGTTTTTTCTTTATGTGTTGATATTTCTATACTAAATGTTACTTATTTTTTAATTTTTTTAGATGGAATGATACTTCATTTTATGCAGAAACCGATGAAATAGTACTCTATACAGATTGTTAAATTCATTTTTGAACTTTTACAGGCCACTAATGCCACATTTGCTGTTTTAATTTAAAAACGAAAGTGTTCTACTGGAGCATCACATTGTACAGATACGAATTGACCTACTTGCAGTCATCGAGTTTTATATACAAAAACGTGTGGCAACGATCTGTGTCCATTTTATTTTTTTCATCAATGTCATGCATTGTCTCATTCTATAAGTAATTCTCAATAACTTTGTTGATTCATTAAAGCACATTCATTTTATTTGTTTTTATTTTGTGTATTTTCATAAAACCTAAGTAGAAATTTAAAACATATTTTAATGTAGTGTGTGTTTGCTGCCTTAACTTATAAGCATATGACTATTAAGTCCATAATTGGTTTTGATCAATTATTAAAAATCTATTAGCCATGCCATTTTTAAAATTTTGAATAATATTTTAAGTGAGCAAAATTAGAAAAAAAATAAAAATCAATTGGTCCCACCTGGTTAAGATGTGGAGAAAAAAAAAAAAGAAAAAAAAAGCAACAAATGTATCTAATAAAAAAGTATTGTGAAAAAATTCATCCAGCTGGTTTTGAAGTTTTCTAATAGGTTTTTTTAATTGAATATTTTTTCAAAACAAGTTTGTCACAAAATTTTCTTATCTGATGCAAATGTCTTTTAATTACAATTTCTATTCTATTATCTACTTCTTTTCCATTTCATGACATTTTTTTACAGAACCTAGACTTTGAACATTATTTACATATTTTCTCTATATTACAAAAGATTATTTGTATATAACACAATTTTTGTGACTTTTTGTGCAAATATTCACGATTCTCATTTATTAATGCTGGAGTCAAAATGCACCAAGGAAGTTGATGTTAACTGCACTCTGCAGAATACAACTCTTTGCTGAGGGCAATCAATGCATATATCTCTCACTTAAGTGTTTGTTTATTTAATGATTTAGAAAAGTGTTTGGCTCTTTTATATAAAGTGGAATTTGAAGATGACAAAGGAACAGTGAAGAAAATGTGCCTTTGAAGTATATTATGCCATGTATCAGTGACTTAAAAAAATGAACATGAAAGCAGTTATAGACAGAAATGATGCTTATATGAAGCAGAGTGTGTAGCATCATTAAAGGTCCTTAGAAACTGTTTATTTGTAATAGTCCATTTAATTGTGCCTTAAAAGTGCTAACTTTCCTTTTTGAAAATTGAAAAAGGAAAAAAAATTTGATGCTGGATCTGCCAATTTATATGAATGATTTTTTCATATGTATATTATATTATGGCAATAACTGATCTCATATCGATGGCAGAATGCTATTGCATGTGGAAGGCAATGCAAAAGATATTCCCTCAGTTTAGGGAAATACATATAGCATAGAAAAAATATATCCTTTCTGTTAACTTGTTTCTTTAAAGAAAAAAAAATATATAAGTTAGAAGTGGAGGAAAAGCATTGAATATTATATAAAAGCTACACCAAGAGAAGTAAAATGTATTGAAAGAGCACACGATGAATGAAAAAAGACTTTTGAACCATTGTAGCACAAAAGTCATTCTGGAGATGAAATGAGATTGTAACTGAAATTAAAGCTTTAACATTCAAAGATGACAAATGATTCAGAGGGAGAATAGCAGCGAACATAGAATTACTGTTTATGTGTGAATATAACTGTTGAAAAAATATTAGAATATAGTAATCAGAAAAACTAATCATTTTAGTTATTTCAAAGTTATAAAATTTTAAGAAATTGGCTGTTAAAATACAGGGAGAAAACTTAAAAAAATTACATTATATATAGATAACTATCTGCTATTGACCAGATTATGCTTCAAACTACAAATTTGAAAAACAAAGTTTTTTTCTTTCCAGCCAATATGACTTCAATAAGGTGGGGAAACTTTAAAAGTTCTTTATAGAAAAACATTGCAACAGATAGTTATTTTGAAGAGCAACCAATATATAATTTGATTTGATACATAATTGATTTAAAAATCGCCATATCAGAAATAAAAATTGGCAGTTTGATATGACAAAATCTATTATCTAGAAATATTCAATTAAGTTATTTAGTGGATATGATAGAAAAATGTGAAAGTTGTGACTTTATGAAAAAAGTAAAAAAGCTTCGACGTAAAGAAAAAAAATGTCATCAACACAGAAATTTTTTTATAAGAATATAAAAATGTCTTCTTTAGGGAGTGGTCATAATTGCTAAATATCCTGCAGAGCATGTTGTGTTACAAATAAGACATTGCTATAAGTGATAAAGACATTTAAATGGTTATTAAGAAACCATCACAAGAAGAAATATTTCATTTCGTAGAAAATGAAATGAAATACTGTTTATAAAATACTGCAAATTATGTATTTTAGCCTTAATAAAGGTGAAAGTTTTTATCATGAATGTGTTCTTTATAATAAATCTATGCAAAGTTGTAATAAAGACTTTTTTTTTTTTACTATTAAGAATATATGATAAATTCAACAAAATGGATGTGTACATTCCTCCACCCCCCCCCCCCCCTTCTCATTCTTATAATTTAATTGACAATTTTTTTCAAGAAATTTTCTTAATGAAATATTTAAATGTAAATGAGGAGCTGTAATTAAGTTGAGACAACTATATTCTGTAAGTTTCCAGTTTGCCAACTCTTTATTTCTCTCTCAGTATCAGATATTAAATCTGTTTTTATTAGAATTTTTGCACTTGGATTTTATAGAGTAATGTTTCTGCACTGTCCAAATAGCCTTTTTTACAAATTTTCTATTTGTAATCTTTTAAATATGCAGTTTTGTAATTAAAAATGTAAGAATGCCATATGCAATTATCTTATTATTATCAAATGTATTATGAACAACACAAAGGCAATTTTTGAAAAAACAAAGTTAGTGATGAAAGTCACTGTTAAAATTGCACCCCCCCTTTTTTCCGCATTATTATTGTGGCCTTAATGCAAATCATTATTGGTAATGATAATCAGATAACTGGCAACCAAGCAATATATTTACTGATTTCTGGGGAAAATTTGTAAAAGAATCTATATTTAAAACACTATTAACATGAAAAAAAAGGCAGAAAATACGGGAAATATATAATAAAATGAGCAGAATGGTATATGGCTTCTAAAATGGAATGAACTATATACCTTTCAAAATTTGAAGCTTAAAAATATTTCGCCAAAGTCTAAGTTGCGTAAAATATTTAATTGAGCATTTTAGTGTTTATTAATTCCTTTGAACCAAAGGCAGTAGTATTAAATAAAAGCAGGTCGAACTTTAAAAAAAGGAAATAAATCAAAAATTATTCAATAATAAGTTAGCAACCATGGCATTTCCTCAAAAGTAATTCAGATTATGAAGATGTTTAAAATAGAATCAAGCAGTAAATAGGTTTGCTAAAGTTACAACTATATATATATAATTTTTTTTGGTAGTTCTTAACTCAATAGAATTTAAATTCTTATTTTTAATTACATACTAATGAGGATTTGGTCAATTTTTAGTCAAGCAAATTAAAAACTCATTTGAAATTATTTAATGGACTTTAAAAATTTTTAGCTTTGAAATGCTCTGCTAACTCAATGATTTGCTGTCATTTTCTTGACTCTGTTGTAAAATTCTGTCCGTAGCCAATTTTTTTAAATTTTACCGGGTATTTTTAGTAGGTGAATAAAATTTAATAGGTTTTTATGGTTTAAATAATTTAGTAGGTTTAATTGGTGAATAATTTTTTTTTGTTTTCAACCAAAAATTTTCATTATTTTTTGTATTTACACTTGTTTGCTCTTATACTTATGTTGATATTCATGATTTTCCTTATCCTATCCCCCCCCCCCAAAAAAAAAATTTCTAAAGTATTAAATTGTGATAGGTAGTAGAGCCGTGCTGGTAGCCCACTCTTCTGCTTATTGTGTCAATTCTTATACAAGTCAAGTTCCATGACATTGTTGTAAGTGTTTATTTTTTTTATAGGTAACTGTCCTGTTTATCTATCTTCATATTGCTCATTATAATTTCACTGTCTAGTTTTGAATATAAATTGCTCAGATAATACGAAATGATATTAGATGAAACAATGAAAACGAGCTGAAACTTTTTGCTACAATTAAAAACTGTCATTAAAAATCATTGAATTAAAAAAAAAAAAAAAAAACGGCCAAAAGTGCAAGAAAATTATTAATTTAATTAATAAAATTTAAGACAGTCTTTTGAATTTGAAAATTGTTTATATATCAGTTTTGAGTAATAATTTCCAAATTACTGCAAAAAACGTTGAAATCTCCCCTACTTTTTAATTGACCGAAAATTTTAACGAAAATTTCAAATATATAATTTTTTTTTTCTTCAAAAGTATAGTTGCGTTAAATTTGATTGTTCTAGGTCAAACGATCTGACTTCCAGAATGCCAGTAGACATTCTCTTTTATTATTAGTAGAGACTTGCCGTCTTGTGCTTCTAGTTAGCTCGCTTAGAATATTGTTTCATATAAATTTAACTATATCTCTATATAACTTATTTTGACCCCCCCCCCCCTTATTTTTTTTTAGCACTTGCCAGTTTTAAGAAAAATTGAAAAAACAAAATTTTGTACATTTTTTATGGGGTCTGACAATTTTTCTTTAATATCTGAGGAATTTTAAGGAAAGCATCGATCCTTTTCAATATCCGAGAATTCTCGTATAGTGATAAAAAGTGAGAAAGTGTGTATGTGTGAAGATCTAACCTGATATATGATACTTCCACTATATAATTGATTCAAAACAGTCCCTGAATTTTTATTTACCATAAACAGCTGCATTCCCCTGTTTCCCTCTAGAGTAATTCAGGATTTCATAACAGAGGAGTATTTATACATTTCTTTAGTTTAAAATTGTGTGCATTTTTTCGATTATTTATTAAATTTTGCATTTAAATTTTTTTTAATTAATAAAAATCGAAGGGAAAATGTACAGAAAAGAAAATGATACCACTGACATGGCGAAATGTTAATTTTGAAGATGTTAAAAAAAACATTTATATAGGTGGAGATGTGGAACATGCATAATTACAGTGATTTTTATTTTTAGTAAGATTATTTTATTCAGGATGCCCAGATATAAGCTGGTTAAAAATAATGGATTACATTTAGATGACCACACGATTAATACCGAAAATTCTATGTTGTTAATAGGAAATAGCATCAATTTTTTAATGCAAAACTTCTACCAATTAATAGTGTCAGTAGTAGTTTTGAAACGCTCTCTACAGTAGTAGTCACTTGGTGACTGCATATTAGCATGTATACTCTATTATGTAACTTAACAACTCCCCAGGCATACAACTGTCTTATCTTGTTTTGTTTTTTTTCCCCAATTTTTTTTTGTTTTATTCGAATCTTTTTTTAAAAAATAATTGTGGACCAACCATAATTTTTTTTTTTTTTGGATGACTTTAAACATGTTATCCATGAAATATACTTAATAACTTCACAAGATATGAATTGACAAGTGGATTCCTACATAATGGTATTCATGTTGAAATTTATTAATCTGCAAAAAAATGTTAACATCCACAATTAGCCGCGTTAAAAAGGATAAGTTTTAGCCATTCTTTTCGGATTTCTTTAGCGCATACACCCAATATTTAAATTTGATTGTACAGTATACATGATATTAAAATGTTTATTAATATAGGAGACACAGTAAGATTATATAAGATTTTATTTTGAGTTCAGAGTCCATTAGCATTTTGATTTAATCATAATATGGAAGAAAAGAGAGGCACAGCATTTTTTTTTTTCAAGTATCTTCTTTGAGGTGCATAGCTTCGTAAACTATAAAGTATAAAATAAATAACTTGGAAGTATTCTTGCTGCCCGCAAGTTCGCATATACTTCAGAAAAAGTTCGTTTTTAATGGTCGCTATCATCCAAATATTCGTGAGAGCTGAATTTACCAGGAGCGTAAGAATTGCGATTGAAACTCATTGCGGGCAAACTCATCTTTGAATGGGATCTGGAAGACACCTGGAATAAACATGGAAAAAATATAGAAATTTTATTAAAAAAAGATTAAATGTAGAAAAAATTATAGGAGATAAATTGGTATCATTGAAAAAACAATATTCTTGAATTTTAAAATGATGTAAAAATAATTTTTGTGCTACAATATTTTCAAAAATTATCGCCACGATTTCACTTAATTTTTTTTTATGTTATCAGAGACAAATTGTAAAATCCATGCATTAAATTAATCTGATTTCAAATAAATAAATAAATTGAAAGTCGAGTTCTAAAAGTATAAGTTCTTGTTCGACGATAATTTAAGTACAAAAAATTACTTTTAATGTGGTTTAAAAGGACAAAATAAAGCATATATTTCTTTAGATAATTTATATATCCTAATTCCATACGCATGTACAACTGTAAAAGTAAAAATGTTTTCAGAAATAACAAAATAGATATTAATAACCATAAAAATAAGATTTATACAGTCCAGAATTATTTTTCAATTTTATGACTTTTTCAAAAAAAAAAAGAAAAAAATATTTTTAAATTTCAAATACAATAGTATTCAATTACACATATTAAAAGAAGTCTTCACTGAAACTGATCTTTTATAGTAGCTAGATGTTTTGTATGGAAAATATTTAATGAATCAAAAAGAATGCTGAACTACTTTGTTTATAAAAAGTATTTTATAATCGTTAAAAACACTTTAAAACTATTAAAATTTTAAAAACAATTTTTTCATTTTTATTCTCAATATATCTGGTTTCATAGAAATAAAGATTAAAGCATAAATTAATATAATTTAATTAGGAATTAAATAAATGGAAGAAATGCTGATATAAGTCAAAAGAAAATTTTAAATATTTAATGACATAGAAAGACATTTTTCTTTTACCACAATTTACAAATGTACTAGATCATTAGTTTATAGAACTAAACTAATAACATTCTGAAATCTTCCTCCATACATCTACTAGATATCAATTGAATATCAATATAATCAATCACTTATTGAGATTACTGTACATGTATGCTTTTAAAATAAAGCATATAACCTTTTAGAGATCTGAATGTATTTGTAAGAAGCATTATGTTGTATGCCTCAAGTTCTATTTTATTTTCATAAAATGCTTGATATTATTACATACAACACAGATACTTTTGCACCTATCGCTTAATATTTTCATTAATTTAATGCAACATCAATTGAAAACGAATATTGTGACGATGTTACATATATATCTCTCAATATATATATATAGGTAGATATAATGTTGATTTTGAATCCAATATCAATAGTAGATGACACTTCTATTTCATCAGAACGATTGTTAGTTGCCACAGTCTACAGTATAGGGAATGTTATATTAAATTATTAATATCTATGAGAGTGAAATCTTTGTTTTTCTTTTCTGTGTTTATATACATGTTATTAACGATGTTTTAGTCAAATTTAATATCCGTACAACAGCAACAGAAATATAATTTTTAAGAAAACAACAAAAGAATGAATTCAATTGAATGCAATAAAGAATTAAAAAGAAGAATGATTACTTAGTTAAATGCTTTATAAAGTTAATATCTCCTAACTGAATTAACCCTTTAAAGGGCCATTTTTTTCTAGTCATATTATGTTAAAATATTTTTAGGCTTGAAATTAGAATAAGAAAAGGGATTTATTTAGCTTATTAGATAAATTTAATTTGATTAATTAATTAATTTGGTTAATTAATAATTAAGTAACAAATCAAGACACATTATTTTGTCTGAGATAAAGAACTGAAGCATCTAAGTTTCTGACTTACTAAAAAAATTTGTCAGAACTTATTCCAACCTATATAATTTCATACAAAGATTGATAAATTTGGTGGGAAGCATACTTCCCATGGCCCTAGAAAGGGTTAAGTATATTTTTATTGATTAAAACCAATGAAAAATATATGATAGTAGATTTCTCAATAAACAGACAATTCTAATAATTTCTGTATTATTTTTACAATGGAATGCCAAAATGAGTTTATTTTTCTAGTCTTTGATAATACCCAATTGTTATTTTGGGTTATATCAAAGGTAAACGCATCGTTTTAATTGTTTTCTTTAATCCTCTATTTGATTTCCAAACTAATCAGCTTCATTGCAAAACTGCTTTTATTCAATTGAACACATTAAACATATTTTTTATAAAATGATGCAGTAATTTGTTATGCATTAACCTGAATTTCGGTAATTCTGTAGAATGAATTAAAACAATTTAAAATTCATTTAAAACAAACATGCTACATAAGTAAAAACCAGTAACAAAACTTCATACGTCAATTATAACATTAGAACACATGCTCAAAAGAACAACTTTAATCCACAAATATTATAAGCATCAAGGATAATCAAGATTTTTCTTAAATTAATCAGTAAGACAAATGTTTTAAAAATAAAAATCGGTACAGAATTTAAGGGAAAGCAAAAGCTACGCAGGAAATTTTTCATACGCAGAAATTCTTTAATTTTCAGGCGTTCATATGTAAAACACTTATTGGTTAAGAACAATTTTTTAAAAAGCAAAAAATATTGCATAAAAAGCATTAATATTTGCGGGCCTCATTCAGATAGAATAATTCTCTCACCTACAACACAAAACACCAACAGTGGGAAATTTATTCATCGGATGCTTTGATTTTGCGTGAAATGGGTTTAGCGATGGGCTGTGTGTGGAATAAAAGATCATTCCTCATAAAATAAATAATTTGATAATCATAAAAGAAAGAAATCCAAAATAAGAAGGTATAATTTACTTAATTCAACACCATGTTATGAAGATAGCATTGATGTCATGAAAGTATAAAGTAGTAAATTGAATATTTATTACTATATACACAACTATAGACAAATGAAAATTTTTTAATGATGATCATATAAGCAGTTAATATTTAAATTTTTTATGTGACAGCTGTTTCTGAATAATCGTTTGATAAGAAATCCAAAACTACTTCGTAATTCAATTCCAAGACAAACTGTTCTGCTAATATTATAACTTTATTTTTCTTTAATGGCAATTACTAAAATGTTTCACAGAAGTTTCTCAAATTTTTAGAATCTATCTTTTACTTCTTATCTAACACCTGGTAATAAAAAATTATTATTAATTAATTTATCGCAATAAAAGTAAAATGTAAATACTTACACCTGGACTCATGCCGCGGGAAGCTGATACAGAACTCCTATTCTTGGCTCTCAGTTTGGCCAACGCATTCTCGGACATATCCGCGCGTTCTTCGGCATCTTCGAGTTCTTGTTGTACCTTTCGGTATTTTGCAAGGTTAAGGGCTGCAATCTCCTCCTAAAAAGATATTTTACATTTTTAAATATAAAAAATCTTGAAAAAGTAGAAAAAAATTATTAAATAAAAATGTTAATAATAGATAAAACTTACGGCCTCCTCAATCTGCCTCTTGTATGTCTTAATTTTCTGTTGGAGTTTATCTACCAGATCTTGCATTCTCTCGTGATTTTTGCGATCCTCTTCCATCTGGAACTGTATCTCCTTGAGCCTCCTTTCAGATTTACGGTAGTTCTTAGAAGCTTCAGAATGTTTCCTCTGTTCATTGTCCAACTCATTTTCGAGTTCTCTGACCTGAAAAATATTTTAATCTCACTGAGTTCACTAAGGTGAATCTAACTAAAACACATAATGCCTCTGTCAAAAGTTTTTTTAAAAAAGAATATTTATTTTTTGAAATTCACCTTTTGTTCAAGTTTCTGAATAATTTTCTTTCCACCTTTCAAAGCTGCAGCCTCGGCTTCATCCAACCTGACTTGCAAATCTTTCAATTGTTGTTCAAGAGATTTGCGCATCTTCTCCTGTTGCATGGCATGCTCTTGCTCAGATCTGAGTTCATCGGCCAGGCGAGCAGCATCAACCATGGCCTTCTTGGCTTTCTCTTCAGAATTCTTGGCTTCATTCAACATCTCATCAAGGTCGGCCTAAAACAAATAGAATATAAATATAAAAACAGGTTGATTCACGTGTTAAACGAGTATTATATTCACTGCCAATTTTTAGCTTTAGAACTGCAGCAACTTTCTCACAGAATAAGTTTTCATTAACAATTTATTTAATTCATTTTTAATAATTACTATTTCTACTATCAGCATTGTTAGATAAATGCTTCTCAGGCAATGAATGAAATGAATCAGTATCTACAATATGACCATTTTTCTTCCTATTTCCTGGAAATATAAATCTTTGGTACTAAAGATCTAAGATAAACATAGATATATGTTGCACTTCTAAATAAATGATGATAACAAAATAATAATGCTACTACAGAAAAATACTGAAATTAACATACGTACTATTTTTGTTACAAATAATTCCTTTGGAATGCATTTTGCGAAAAAAATATATCAATTTGTAATTCACTATCTGTATTGAAGCATTCATCATTAAGTCTTATTTATTTTTGCGCAATATATCTATTTTTTATTATTAAATTCTTTTTCTCTCTTTTTTTAATAGCTTTTAAAAGAATCGCCATTTATCAACATAGAAGTTAATATTGTTTCATCAGCTTAACGTAGTAACCATCTAAAAATAATGAATTAAAGGAATAAAAAAGGAAAAAGAGTATGCTGACACTTAATTAAAAATAATCAATTTTAGTTAATCATCGTTACGTTTTTATTTAATTCATGTTTGTATCCGGTTAAATCTACTTTCATCATATAATGTATTTATAGAATAAAAAGGAAAAAAGGTATGCTTACATGTAATGCCTGCATTTCTCCTTCAAGCTTTCTCTTAGCCATGGAAAGTGAAGCATTATTAGCTGTTAATTCATTCAGTTGTTCACGAGCTTCATTCAATTCTGACTCTAATGAACGTCGAGCCCTATCAGACTAAAAATGAAAAACAAAACATTATAACAAATTTAATCAGGTCTCTTTTTTTATTATAAATAAAATAATTATTGCAGGTAATATTTAAAAAGAGCGAAAGTATACCTGCTCCAGAAGCTGTCTGCTTTCTTCCAGTTCTCCATGAAGAGCATTGCAGTGTCTTTCAGACATAGCATATTGCTCCCTCAATTCGTCTCGTGCTCGGATTTCTTCTTCTAGTGCAGCTTGTACTTCCTTCAAGTTGGCTTGATATTTTTTAAGGTTCTTTTGAGCTTCAGCATTGGCCTTATTAGCATGATCTAATGCAATTTCAAGTTCATTAATATCACTTTCCAATTTCTTCTTCAATCTCAATGCTTCTGCTTTGCCTCGAGCTTCAGCTTCTAAGCTAGCTTGCATGGAATCAATGGCCCGCTGGTGATTTTTTCTTGAAAAAAAAATTTCATGCCATTATGTTAATTTGTATACTGAATTAAAAATAAATTAAAGTTTATACTGAAATTATAAGAATGCTAGTAATTTGAATATCAACCAGAACTATTTTTAAAATAATTTTTTTTATGAAAGAAAAAAAAAATTACTAAATTAATGTTAAATGAAGTTTCCTGAAAACATCTAGTATTAATAAATAAGCACAGATTTAAAGCTTAACATTTCAAGCAATTAACATATAAAAAATTTATTTTACGATTGTACAAAATTATGAAGCTATTAAATATTTTTTAAATAAAATTTTAGAAAGTAGTTATTATGATGACAGTTTTAATAATTTTCTTTAATCATTTTTGGAACCTAAGATATAAAATTCTTTGTAAGCAAATGGATAGTTACCTTGTGTTTTCAAATTCTTCTTCCTTTTCTTGTAATCTTCGATCGATTTCTTGTCTGATTTGCGATAATTCTAGCTGAGCACGAAGTACTTTGTTTTCTTCTTGTTCTAAAGCAGCTTCAGCTTCTTCTAAGGCTGCCTGCAACTCTTCTTTTTCCATCTCAAGGCGTTTGCGAATCTTTTCGAGCTCGTGGACACTTCTACCACCTTCTCCAAGCTGATCCATCAAATCTTTAATTTCATCTAAGTTTTGAAAGAAAATCGATTAAATTCTATAGTTGATAGTGATAAGCATTTTCTTTTTTTTATTATTATTACTGATTTAAGTAACATTTTAAGGGCTACTTAAATCTTTTACAAGTTTCAGTATATGATACAGGAAGATAAAACTAATCTAAAAAGCACTGAAGAAGTGGTTTATACTGGAGTAATTGCTAATTACATTGATATGAAGAGTGTTTATTTATTTTGTAGACAGTTAGCAGTAAATGAACATGATGAGTTTGAATTTAATTAGTGGTTATGCATATTTAATTAATGTATTTGAATGGAAACTTACATGTAAAACATATAATATAATTTAATCTTAAAAGAAGCTTCAAACCTCTCTCTTATATTTTAATAATATTTCCATCATGAATTTTCATTTACAAGGGACTAAAAGTCTTAATATCATTCAAGATATTTGGCAGAATTAGTTAATCTTGAAGTTATTTATCAAGTTTGCTTAAAAATTAAATATTTCTATGTTATTCTAAAAAATAGATGGACTATATTTGTCTAGAAGTAAATATCTTCTTGTGATAATTTAACAAATATTTATCTAAATAAGAGGTATATATACATATATATGGATTATAGTTTGTAATATAATTATTATGTTTCAATAATAGCCACATACTTTATAATTTGTTCTATACTAGGAGTTCAGCATGTATTTCAAATGATGCAATCAAGTTGGAATAAGAACTAAGAAAGTTAATTTTGATTTCCAGGCACAAATATCATAAAGACAAATATATATATATATATATATATATATATAAATTTGACTTTAATACCTTGCAAATTCTTGTTTTCTCGTTTGACTGATTCATATTGCTCTTGACTTTCCTCATATTGAGTTCTCAGCTTGAAGACTTCAGTGGAATAGTTCCTGCATTCTCTCTGTGAGGCATCAAGCTCAAGAGCTAAATCATCTACCCTCTGTTTCCATTCAGCAACAATTTTATCAAATGATTTCTGTTTCTTCTCTAATGCATTAGCAAGAGAGTTGGCCTATAATGAGTAACTTATAAGTATTTTTCAATAGAATACTGATTATACTACTTTTGTAATGCAGATTTTATATATATATTTACCTTTTCTACTTCTATAGACATATCTTCAAGTTCTCCCTGAAGCCTTGTCTTTGTCTTCTCTAAGCTACTGCATTTTTGATTTAATTGCTCAATAGTTTCATCGGCCTCTTGTAATTTAGCTTGAAGTTTACGTCTAAATTTTAAAAATAAATGTACTTCAGTGAATTAATTTAAATTTATAGATAAAAAATTATACTTTAAAGGATATGAAATTTAAAATGTGTCACATTAAACATATAAAATCATAAACAGTTTTGTAACCATTAATTCTATTTTTAATTTTGATTAGATATGTACAATATGACATTACATTGTAAAAAAGGGTGAAATAAAGTATTGAGAATTCTGCATAATATGACTTTTTAATTAAATTCTCAAATAAAATTAATTATTGCTTCAAATGCAAAATTACAATGTATGAATGACAAATCAGGAATTTTAAGTTAACAGTCATTAAATGTGAAGATTTCTAAGAATAAAAGTGTGGGTATTTTAATGAAAAAAATTACATAATAAATATATTATTTAATTATTATTTTTTCTATATTAATATATTATTTTCCTTACTTGGAATCTTCTAGCTCCTCCAGGCGTGCCAGGCCTTCACTTTCATACTTTGTCCTCCACAGCTGAACTTCAGCATTAGCTTTACTTAATTGTCTTTGCAGATCAGCTTTAGCTTCTTGTTCATCCTCTAATTGCTCTCTAAGCGTGTCTAAATCATGTTCTAAATTGCGGAACTTGCTCATGACAGCAGCTCTTTCCTGAAATGAGCAAAACATTTGCTTCATGAAATTTTTGTTAATGCAAAGTGCTAGGAAGGGGGGAAAAATCATTTTAAATTCTACTCTGAAACAACGAATTTTAATTACTAAATTATTATTATTTTCAATTTTTAATGACAATAATGATTTATTAACAGGAAAAATAAATTTTAAACAAGTAAATTATTTAAAAATTAATATGAATAAGAAATAAGTGAATAATGAAAAAACAAAATAATTTTAAGATGAAATATAATACAAATAAAATGTATTCAAAAGAAATAAGATGAATAATAATAAATGTTATTTATTGACACAAGTTTCTTTATTTTAACTCCTTTCAATTTAAAGTTTAAAAGATTTACAAAAAACAATGAAAAATTAACAGAATTTTCAAAATATAAATAAATATAAATCTAAAGTACACAGAACAAAATATTTATATGCAAAAAGATATTCGTAATTCATTTTGTTACATACTCTGCTCTCTTCATCAGCTGTTCTCTTAACTTCATCTAATTGCATGGAAAGGGAATTTTTCAGTTTAGTTAGCTGTGCAACTTGACCTTCAGCCTCTTCTAACTGCCTTAAGAGATCCCCATTTTCAACAGTAAGTTTCTTTTTGGCTTGATCAAAGTCAGCCAAAGAACGCTGAGCTTCATCTAATTTACCTTGTAACTCCATCATTTGCATTTCGATTTGTTTGGCTTGTTTTTCAGCATTGGCCTGTAATTTTTTTTAAAAAAATCTTTGTAAATGTCTTTTTTATATATCTAATAATTTAATAAACAGTTTAAATAAAATGTTACAACAATAATTTTCAAACATTTGTACTCTGTACTCAGTCATCTTTAGTTTTAATACATACTGAATTTCAACAGATTCCTTTAAACCATCATCATATGCACAATAGTTTAATATGTACAATTTCATACTTAATAAAAATTGTACATATATTTACAATGCTATATCAATTTTAGAATACTCTTCTTACATAAAATATGAAATAAAATCTAGAAAATTTCAAAATGGCAAGAAAATAACCCCTTTAATAAATGTAATATATGTGTAACATATGTAAATATACTGCATGCATACAATATATGCAAAATCATCTGTTACAAAAATTTTGAAATATAGAAATTTTTTTTGTTTTGTCTTTCAGAAATTCATAATTAGCATTTTACAAGTAAAAAATATGTAGTTAAGTTGCAATGCAAAAGTATGCATCTATAGGAATAAATAAAATTACCTTTTCTTTATTTACATGATCAACACTGGAACGCAAGTCATCTAATTCACCTTTCATTTGAGCTTTCTCTTTTTCTAACCTGTGCAATCACAAGTAAAACAACAATTAATAGGAACAAAATCTTAATACAAAACAGAATGAAAAATACATCAATATTAATAATGCATGCAATGAACTGATCAATTATCTAAAACATTGAATTGTAATAAATTATCTATACCTAGCTTTGTGTTTGTTTAATTGGTCTAGTTGTTCACTGAGTTCAGCAACGACATCATTGTGTTTCTTTCTTAGGTTAGACATCACTTGCTCATGCTGAATATTTGCTTCCTCTAAATCTCTTCTGAGTTTTGACATTTCTGCTTCTCGGCGTTTGTTCAATTCAACCTGTAAGAAAATTATAAGAATAATTATTCATTTGAAATAATGTTTTTTAAAATGAAACACTATCCTGTATTTGAGATAAAAAAAAAACAATACCTGAGCTGAAGTTGCACCACCAGCTTCTTCAAGTCTTTCACTTAGTTCTTCAATTTCTCTAGCTAGATCAGCTCGTTGTTTTTCAGCCTAGAAATAAAAATTTCAAAAACTATATAACACAATCATTGATTTACAAAATTTTAATAGACTTCTTGAAACTTTAACAATTGAAATTAAAATGTATCTCTTAATAAGAAATAGGTGTTGATTTTAAAATGCAATGTGAAAAAAAATACATATTAAATATTACATTTTTTTTAAATAAAAATAAATGAATAAAATTCAAAAAAATATATAGAAATGGAATTAAATAAAATTCTTTTCCCAGAAAAGTCCTATTATATCTTTGAAGTATAATAATAGGCACAATATAACAGGTGGAAATAGGGAAGAGGAATGGAGAATTAAATTTAAGGAAATTACAGATTCATATATAAAGCTCTGATTTTCAAAACTAAGAAAATTATTTATTGGTATATTTATTCACTTAAAAAGAAATCAACTCATTTTACCTTAGATCTAGCTTGTCTTTCAGCTTCTAACTCTTCTTCTAATTCTTCTATCCTTGCCTACAAATAAAAAAAAAAAAAAGGTTAAAAACTCTAACTACATAATCTTTGCTACAAATATTTAAAAATTTAATTCATGTGACACTTTAATTCAGCAATAAAAGATAGCTAAATTGTGTTATTTAAGAGCTCCTTTAAATCACACACACACAAAAAAAAAATGTTAATAGCAGTTATACAGAATATGAAATACTAGGATATTGGATTACCTTCATAATTAACAAGTATTCTTATTTAATGAAATAAATTGAAATATGATTATTTTTGAATAGTATTTTTATTCTGATATAGAGATGATTTTTTTCTTCCCTCAAAATCTATATTATGTTTGTTCAAAAACTGATTTTCAAAAATAGAATTCAATTGAAAGGAATCGTTTAAATATATATATATATATATATATATATTACAAAATCTGAATATATGCTACATAAAAATAGAAAAAAGGCTGAGAAACTTAATGGATAAAAAAACGATTTAGTGAAATGTATGCAAATGTTATATAATTTAGATTAGAAAATTTTTCTGATCTGAATTATGTACAATTTGATAAAATTTCTATGCATTCATTATCGTATTAATCTGCATCTACATCTGAAATTTAAAAAAGGACACACATCAGAGCTTTTAAATTGTTTTGTAACATATATAATTTAATTTAATTCAATTTAAGTAAATATATAATTTTCTCTAGAGATTTTTTTTGATGAATGTTTCCCAATGAAACTTTTTTCAACTACAACTGAGTAAATATTTGAAAGTATGGAAATAAAGAATGTAGTATAAATAAATGGTCTGGTTGAAGAAAATATTATTTTGCATTAATTTAACAAACTATATAAAGAACACACCGCAAATGAATAAAAATTACAGATCTTTTACCAAAAACAAAGAAAATTCTAAAATATATGAAAAAATTCGCCGTTAAACATACTTGTAGCTCTTTGATTTGTTTTTGCAATTTAGCCACTAGACTTTGTTCATCTTCAAGTTTAGCTGCCAAACTGGCCATCTCTTTCTCTTTTCTAAATTAGAAAAACAATAGTCATTTTCCTATATTTAAACAAAAAAAAATATTGTCCATTTGTAACAATTATTAACAATAATTACTCAATCTATTTTTAAAATGCAATACCTTTGGCTGGCTTGTTCTACTTCTTTCTTTGCCTTTTCTAAGTCAGCAAGAGCCTCTTGAGCTAATTTCAAGTCTCCTTCTGTCTTTCGTTTCATTTTTTCCATTTCAGCACGGCATTTCTTTTCTCTTTCCAAACTGTCTTCCAGCTATGATAAAAATAAATAATGTAGATTATAAAATTAGTGAAGAAGATTAAATAAAACATTAGATTCATATTTTTAGAAAATCAAATAAATAAATAAATAAATAAAATGTTACAACCTTTATATTAAAAGGATTTGTTCATGGTAAAATGAAAATACAAATACTATGCATCTATTATCCTATATTAAAATCCATTTATGACACTAATGATTATATTAACAAGACTCTGTTTTAAATATGTCATAATATATGAAGACAATATAAGTCGCGTAAAGCATTATTGTTCTGACAACAATATATAATATCATAAACCATAAGAGACATTAAAAAATGCAGTGAAGTAGAAAATCAATAAAAAAAATAGCAATTTAAGGGAAAGAAATATTAGATTATTGATTCTTATAATAATAAGGATGAAAATGCGAGTGTGCTGATGCTGTATAGGCCAGAATGCATGACCTACAGCTACCAAGCTTGGTACATATATTTTGGAGGATGGGAATGTGCATCTTGAAGCAGTTAATTTTTTAGTAACAGTTTTAATTAAACAAAAATCTGAGATGTTTTGCGCAATAGCTTCTGAAAATATAACAATAAAGGAATAATTTTTATAGAATTTTTTTAAAAAATTATCTTTTTAATGATTTTTTGCTATATAACTTCTCTTTATTTCTTAGTTAATTTTTTTAATATTTTAAGCAACTTTTACATTAATATATTTTATTATTGCAGGGAAACTAATTGTTGGCATATTGCTACTAATATTTCATCCATTGTTGTGACCAGGATATGAATATTTGATTTATTTTTCCATGTTGAGTAAGGTTTAGCACCAAGAATACATTTATAGAATTTTTGATATACCGTTGTACTTGAAATTAAAATTTAAGTCAGAATCATGTAATGATGGAAAAATTGGTAATACAGTTGGATTTATAATAAAGATAGAAAATGAGAGGAGTGCTAAGCACAATGAACAGAATGGTTTAAAGCTTTTAAAATAACAAATTATATATATATGTATATATATATAATTTCCTAAGGAAAAAAAAATTACATTTTTAGAAATCATTTTATATATAATATTAATATATAAAAACATTCTTATCAGAATTAAGTTCCATGAAATTGCTAATCTAACAATTTTAAATGAAGAAGATCTGTTACTAAGAAAAACTGCACTTCTAATTTTATTGATAATGATTAAGAGAAAAGTAGATATAAACTACTTGATAAAACAAAACTCTTTATAAATAAATAGAAACTAAAACTTACTTCATCAAGAGTTTGTTCCAACTTAATTTTAACTTTATTAAGGTGATTGACTTTGTCTTCTGTAACTTGCAAATCTTCAGATGTTTTCTAGAAACATAATAATAAACATTAGAAAGAATTTTTTTCCCATAGCAATTTAATATTTTAATCATAGCAATAAAATATTTTCAGATTTTTTAAATGTAAACAATAAAGAATAATAGTTACCTGATTGATTTCTTGTAGATGTTTTTTCTCCTTGGTGAGTTTATTGATCAAATCATCTTGATGGGAAATTTCTTCATTAAGATTTCTAATTTGATGGTCTCGTGACTGCTTATCTTGTTCAGCCTTTGAAGTAATAATAAAATATTTAGTACAAGTATATTAATAGAAGACACAATACTATATGTTGTCTTAAACATAAAGGGAATACCTTGTAATGAATAAGAGAAAAATTGCCATATTATTTACTTTTGAATTGGAAGAATCCTTCATGGAATTGAATGCATCACAAGAGACAAAAACTTTTATAATGCATTTAATTATTGTATTAATATATATAATTAATACAGTAATAGCATATCATAATTTGGATAAATTCAAATTGTTTTGTAACTAAAGAGAAATTTATGTAATGAAAATAATGTTCAAAATTTACAATAATTTGCTGTTTGGTGTATTTTAATAAAACAGTAATGTATGCAATTTAGATTTTTGCTACAGCCCTTTTTGAAGTAGAAATGGCATTAAAAATTCCAATTTACAATGTAACAAACATTAATTTTTGAATTCATAGAAAAAAGAATATACCTTTTGAATTGTTAGTTCTAAGTCTTCTACTTCTTTCTTTAAAGTATTTAAATCTAACTCAAGTTTCTTCCTAATCTGGGCCATCTGAAGGTGAGCATCTTCTTCATGGGTTAATCGTTCTTGAACATCCTATAACAGAAATATAATAAATGTCTTCAAATATGGAAACCAGAAAAGTTCAGAACAATTTTCTATTAAAAGAAAATTTATATTTACAGTCAGTTGGCTAGCTAAATCAGCTTTCTGCGCTAATGCTCTGTTTAATCGCTCTTCTAAATCGCCAAAAGTTGCCCTTTCAGCCTCCAATTGTAAAAAGAGATCATTTTTCTCCTGAAGGAGTTTCACATTTGTAGTTTCTAATTCTTTCCGAACTTTCTCTTCTTTAACAAATGCTTCATGCTCAATTTTCAGTTTTTCTTCCAGAGCTCTAAGTTCATCTTCCACTCTTGCAATGCTAAGAAGAGGCTTAACCTTTACAAGGAAAAAGAAAAGGATTATAAAGCTTTAGCAATAACAATATAAAAAAAAGAACAACATCTTTAAATTTTTTTAAAAAAACTTCAATTCAAAAATTACCTTAGAGTACAACTTCCACCATAACCAATTTCTAAGCTGCAAGAACTTTCGTAGATTCCGTTGAATAACAAGTAGAGCAATTCTGAAAGAATAAATTAATCATAAATAACAAATGAAAAGAAATTACTTAGTCAAGTAATCAATAGAAAAATAATATGGTTAAATAAAATTGCATTAGTTAAACATATTTCAGCAAAGATTTTATATCATATTCAAGTATATTGAACTAAAAACATTTTTTGAATTTATAGAATTACTCTCATTTTATTCTTTTTTATAGTATCTTAAATTCAAAAAAAGTAAGATGAATAAATCCAGACATTATTTCATATCTTCAAATTCATACAAAGAGAAAAATAAGAGAAAACAATTAACATATCTTATAATGAAAGCTTTAAAAAAAAGAGAGAAGACTTACCTTTGCTCTTGGAGCTTCTTGAATTCTTTCTTGCATTCATACCATCTAATCCAAGCTTGAAGCCATGTAATAATCTTTGCCAGTCTTTCATCTCTCATTTCTTCAAGTCTACCCAAAACACCAGCTCTAAAGAATACCTAATTTTAAAAACAAGTTAAAGTTATAAAAAATTTTAGAGCTAGAAAAATAACTTGATTTTTTTTTTTTTTTTTTTACATTTTTTTCTGTGATTTTAGAAATTAGAATGTTCTATTAAGCTTCAATCTTTTTACTTTTATTTAAAAATTATTATTGCATAAGATTTCTTTAAAAGGTCTTGTACAGTAAAACTTTAATTATTTATTATGACTTTTTTCTTTTACCTCTACTCAAGATTCAGCAGAAGTGAGACTCAAAACTAGAATATCTGAAAAGCAATAAAATGACGACTCATTTAATAAAAGCATAGAAAAACCAGAAACCAGATGGTTGCAGCAGAAACTTTTCTGAATGCATCAATAATATAAATGCTTATCAATAAAAAAAATTTAGTTAATAAATAAGTAAAAAATTATGCTTAAAACAAAAATAAAAGCACATTTTTTCTTTCTAAGCATTAGTTCAGTGTTTTCAATGCTAATTTTTAATGCTGCTTTTTTATTGCAGGAAGAAAATGCTGTAAAATAAAAATGGGCTCAAAAACATGACAAAATTATTTTAGCAAAAAAAAAAAAAAAAAAAAATTAAAAAGCAATATTTTCAAATAAAAAATTTTAAAAAAAGACAAAATATGTTATTCTGTCTAACTTATAGCAAACATACCTTTGTAAGCCCTAAACGATAGTCAGAACTATCCAGTTTTATTGCTTCACAAAGCTTTTCAGTTGCAGCCTTTGCATCGATGAAGCCATTTGGAAGGGCATTCGGAGCCAAAATGGTATATCTACAGGGTACTACAAATGTTAGATAGAGGACTTACACCTTACATCAAAGGAATTACAAAATTTATGGTTCAAGTGAATACTTGTCATACACTTACTTTAAATCATTTTTTCAGTGTAATGTAAAGTTCCGATAAGAAATTTGTGTTAAAATTAACACAAAGTACCACCCTAATATATAATAAGGGAATTCAGATACAGTCTTATATAATTAATGCCTTTTAAAAAATCCTTTGTAATTGTGTGTAAAGAAAGGAGAAGTGACAGAAAAGATGCACTCATAAAAGCTTTGCTGCAGGAGACTTTTTGTTATTTATATATATATACTCACTTTTGCTTTGAAGATATGAAAATTTTGAGAAAAATATTATTGCCAAAGTTATATCTAAATTATTTTTTACTCAACTAAAATTAACAACTGAATGCACAGCACAATGTAATTAAATTTTATGAAGGTAAGCAACAAATAAATTATTTAATTTACCTATAGACAGTTCAAGAATTTTTTTTAAATCAGCAATATGAATGAATCAAATTCTAACAAAAAGTTTCTTTAGAAAGCTAGAATCATAAACAATTTTTCTTTCAAGATAAAAATTTTATTCTTTTTAATCTTAAGTTAAATAATAAACAAGTAAAATTAAATAATATAAATTATTAAAAATGTTAATGTTACTAATTTATAAAGAGACAAAATATAAACACACAAATATTAATTTGTTTGTATTTTTTTTAAAGTAATCATAGCAAAATATTAAACTGTATTCTAGAAATTGTGTTAGTAAACTTCATATTCTCTCTTCTTTATATTAAATATCCTATTTTTTAATTTTGCAAAATATACTTAAAAATTACAATAATTAACTAAATTATTAATTAGGTATATAAATTAAATAGATAACTAATTTAGAAAAAAAAAAGAATAGAGAAAATTGAAAGATTGAACAAAGAAAAATTATATTTTTAGAGCAATTAAATATATTTTACATATTTATATGATAAATAAAATTTACATAAAACTATTTATAAATATGTAGATATAAATTGCATTATATATAGAAATTATTTTTGTGTGTATGTGTGCTAAGCAATCAGTTGTTAATCTAGTCTAAAAAACTGTCACAATAATTTTTTGTTTACAAGTCAAATTAATTTTCAATATGTATAAACAATTTATACATGAAAAATTAAAATTTCAAATATTTAATAATGAAAAGAAAGTTAGCATCAAGAAAAGGTTTAGTAGAATAAGAAAGGAACATTTTTATATTTCATCTGTAAGCAGCATTCCTAGGAAAGATCAAGCCGTTTAAGGGAAAAGATATTGGTTACATGCCTTTGTTCTTCCATAACGAAACACACTAGGATCCAGGGAAATAGCATCCAAAATCTTTTCAGTTGCACACTTCGCATCCACAAAACCTTTGGGAATTTCATTAGGAGCAAGGATAGCATATCTGAGAAAAGGATAATAGCATGCAATGCAAAAGAATAAAAGGTTCACAATAAGTTAGGAAAAGGAAGTGAAATAAAAAATAATATAAAAGTGACTTCTCAAACATTTCTGAAAATTGCAGGTGGCTACTCATATTATCTGAAACATTTTTATTTCAAATATTCGAAAACTGGAGTTCTGTTAATTAAAAATATATTGATTAGCAGAGAGTTTCTAGAGCTATTATTTGTAATTAAAATTTCATTATATTTTTTTGTTCATATCTGAGGGCAACTTTTAAAAATACAGAAGAAAAGAAAAAAACATAAAAATTATAAAATAGGAAAAATTTAGACAACAATTTTTTACATGTGTTTTTTTATTAATATTTAACATTTATATTAAATTAGAAAATTATATTACTTTTGAAATACATAAAAAGGATCTTCAAATATTTAAAATATCATTGAGCTTGAATATCAGCAGCTTATAAGTATCATATATTTTTTCCATAAAATTGATTAGTTAAAATGAAAATAAAATATATTGCATCATTAACCACTGAATTTTTAATAAATAATTTTAGATTTTTTTCCCTTATTTTTAAAATGAAAATCTAGTTTATATAAATCTAATATTAAATTTCTGATTTCATCCATTATTTTTTTTATTTATTTTTTTTTTTTTTTTTTTTTTGAGAAGGAGACTTTTATTTATTTTTTATTCAACAAAAAATATAAAAAAGCATGACAAGTAAAGGGAGAAGAAAAGAGAGAGAATATTTGAAGAAAAGGTAGTTGAGATGAAGAGAAAGAGACAAAGCAAGAAATATGGTGGGTTTATGAGGATCTACAGCTACATGTGGATAAGGAATGGGGGAACAAAAGACAACATAAATGAATTCCTTTGGAAATGGGATTGGGTAGGAACATGGGACAGGCACAGATAGGTAACATTCAGAGGATAGGAGGTTCAGGATTTGAGTGAGTAAAGTAGCAGCTGATATAATTCATAGCATGCACTAAAAATATATTAGTTAATATTTAAAATATTTTATTGAAATATAGAAGGTTAAAAACAATATGGAAGCAAATGCACTTTTAAAAATTGCAAATTTAATGTCAATAGCATATATATTTATAAGTATATAATTGCATAAAGCATTAGTACTCATTTTATATTATAAATGTTTAAAAGTTTATATCTAAATCTGAAACTTATATGAATTAAGCTGACACATTTAATTTAGCAATAAAAAAAATTAAGGTTAGGAAAAGTTATATTAATAAATCAGTTTTATCTTAGTATAATAACTGCATTATTTTTATATCTTAAATGTTATGTAATCTCGTAAGCAAAAGTTCTAAATATTATCAAAATAATAAAAAAGCAAGCATTATAGCAGAATTTCTTGTCTGAACAAGTCCTCCACTTGTTGCAGATTCCTATACGTGCCTTGGTATGTCCCAACCTATAGTCATTTGCTTCTAGTTGAATAGCTGTAAGAATGCATTCTGTAGCTTTTTTTGCATCAACAAACCCTTTTGGGATGGAATTGGGAGCCAATATTGTGTATCTGTAGGTGTTTATCAAATGTGTTATGAAAACAATAAATTTGAAAAATGTAACACATACATGAAATAATTTAAAATAAAATAGCAAAATATACATTAAAATGTTTTAGAGGAAATGCAATAAAATTATTATAAATAAACAATTTAAAAAGAATTTTAAATAAATGAAAAATATAAAATATGATACTTAAGAATGCACATAATACATGAACAATGTAAATGAAGAAAGTTTTAAGTTACATAAAAATAGATAACAGTACATATATAAGCAGATTTAATCACGTGAAATATATCAAAATGTGATTAAGCTAATATACAATAATCATGCAGAATTCATTTTTTTCCAACAAAATTTACAAACAAAATAATAAATTTAACAAAACAAAACAATTGCATGGAAATTGTTGTGAATTTCTGGAATACAATGTGAAAATGAATATACATTAATACATGCTAATCACATATACAAATTAATCAATTTCTATAATTATTGTTAAAAAATTTAAAAACATATCATAAAAATTATTCATTATTAAAAAAAAATCTAATAATAATATAACAATATGTAATTATAAATATTCATAAAAAAATTAAATTTACACTTATAATTTCTTTTAAAAGTTAAATAAATCAAATTAATACCTGTGTTTAAAGTCAGGATAAACCATTCTGTTTGGAAAGCCTTTACGGCAAATACGGATACCTTCCAACACACCATTGCAAGTCAATTGATGCATAACCAAATGTGAATCAATAACACCTGAAATAATGAATGTATGTAATATTTCTAGTTCAAAAATTTAACATCAAATTATAAGAATTCTTGTGTATCTTCATATTCAAATTGTAGACAAAACAGATCTAAGGACCATAGAACAATTTATTCTGTTAAATCACAAATAATTTAGTATATCAGTTTATTATGCAGTTAAATAAAATTGACTACTTAAGTGTAATTTATATGTTAGCTTAAACTTACTTATATGAATTTATACATCTCATAGTACATTTTTCCTACGTTGCATTTAAATAATTTTAGTTTCGCTGTTCTATGTAAATATTTGCAGACCACATTTTATTCAATTAAATATTTGTTTAAAAATCAATTTTAATTAAAGTTTATATTAAAAATTAATTTTTAAGCAAGCTTTCAATATATATATTGATTTTCAACTACTATATGGACATTCATATAGTAGTTGAATAATTAATAAAAAAGACAACTATACAATGTAATATTATATATATATATATATATATATTCAAATTTTAAGTAGTTTCCAAAATCTGTAAGAGAGATTTTTAAATATCTCGCAGAAATATAATTTTATGGTTTAAAAGCAAATTATTTTCTTTCAGAAATTCAACACAGATGTCTAAATAAGAAAACAATATTAAAAGCAAAATTTATATGAAAATGAAAGCAGGAAAAATCCCACCAAGTAATACTATAAAAATGTTTAGATCTTGTATTCATATATCACAACTGTTTCCATTTAAAATAAAAAATTAAAAAAAAAAGTATTAAAAATGATGCACATGTTATTACTCTACTGCATATGTTTATAATGTTACACCTATGAAAAAAAATTCTTAATTTGTGAATAAACCAAATAAATACAAAATGTTTATTTATTTTACACATTGAACTTTACACTCATTGGAAGGAAGGAATATATGGGGATATTCAGGATAATGTGGAAAAATTCAGGATGAAAGGGATAAAGAAACATTATCAGTTTGTTTCTATGATGCAAATATAATCAAATAAGATGATTATAGTAAAGAAATGTAAAAAAAAAAGTTTTTTTTTAAAGTGATGTCAATTCATATCTGGATTGAAAGGAGATAGGATTCTGGAAAAAGGGTTTCTCTGGGTGAATCACACAGATGAAATATGCATTGCTTACCTGGGGCTTTGATTTCATTAGGTATAATACACCTTACAAAATGTGGTGAAGTACAATGTAAAGTAGCCATCAACTTGTTCAACTGTTCCTATTATTCAAGTAAAAGCATACGCATAGCACATGTTAAAATAGAATCACTCAACTTAGTCGTTTGATTATAGATGCAAAGGCATATTAGAAATAAGGCAAAATTTTACAAGTATAACAAAGCTGAGAAAAAATATTGAAATTGGTTACATACAAAATAGGGCAATAATTTTATTTTATTATGTTAATATGCAATTAGCAAAAAATATATCATATAATTAATTATATAAATAAAAAAACCTGAAGAAATTTATTGAAAAGGGAATTATATAAAAAGATTTGATATTTTAATAAATATATAAATACTGTGAAAATAAAAAAAAAAAAGATAAGAAAAGAAATGTTTCAGATCTAGTTATTTATACAGTGTCCAAATTTTCTAATGTGATAAATCTAACACTTAACACACATGTATTCAAATATATTATATATTTAATGTTTTCTAAACTTTTTATGTAATAATTTTTCAAGAATTAACTGAATGTTTATTCTCTCTTAAATAACAACAACAATAATATTGTCTTTGTTATTCTACCTTATTTTCTACAAGTTTATAATGAATATCATTATATATTATTCAATAATTTAAAAAATTATGCTTTCCTAAACAAGATATATTACATAAAATTTTTATTTGAAAAAAAATGCTTTACACAAAAAATATATTTAATAAAATGAAGAATAAAAATTTTATTATAATCAAACTAAGGATTTTATACTTGTATTATTTGGTCCTTTAATGCTTCAAAATTCTTTTTATTTTATAATTGTATTTTATATAGCAAATAAAATCATTTATGTTGAAACAAATTAAATGCAAAGTTTACCTTTTAATTAAAATATCAAATCTTGCTTCTTTCAAAAGAAAAATTCAAATTATGGAAAAGTAACACAAATTGAAACTAAAAGATAGTATTTTCATTGATTAAAGCAGACACAAACATATATATTCTATCTACCAATGCCAATACAACCATTTGTCCATGCAAAAATTACTAAATCATGCATTAATGAGCACAAAGGCACAGGAGAACAAGGTTCACATGCAAAATGTTTTGTCTTATCAAAATGAATCTTTCAAGTATTCTATGAATTGTAAAAAATTGAAGCTTGTCATTAACAATAGTCTATGACTAATTTTAGAAATCTATTTTAATTTTGTTTCTAAGGTCAAATAAGAAATTTTTTTTAGATAATTGAATTAATGTAAAAATTAAGTTCATTCAATAAATTAGATGTATGTAAAAGAAATATGCAAGTTATTCCTTCCTCTCAATACTCTCAAAAAACAACTGTCAGAGTTTTGCATCAAAAAAACTAAAAATCATGATAACATAAAAAAAAATAAATTTGTTTGCTATATCCTAATTTCAAAACTAATTTTACCTCCTTGTAATATATTTCCCATTAATTAAAGATTATTTATCACCATAACAGTTATATTATTTTATAACTTTTATATAATTGTTTCTCTAAAAGTTTTATTAAGGACTCTTATAAGCATTAATGCACACCAATATTGATAAGAGACTTCTATTGCACACAGGAAACTGAATATTAAGTGTCATAAGGGAGATCTTCAAACTAGGCAATACTAATTTAATTGACTTTTATGGCAGAAGGTATTAATACCGGCAGATACTAGCCAAACACATATGAGGATATGGGTGTCAGAAGAAATCAACAAAGAAAATTTCCACATGTAAGCAATTCTATTAATATAGTTTCAGTTTTCAAACCAGCAAATAATTTTTTCTTTATTTTAGTACATGTGCTGGGAAATAACTTTTAGAAATTCTGAAAATATAAATGAATTTTTAAAACATTTAATATGCACAATTAATTGGAAGACTAAAATTAAGTTTTTGCATATATCAATTAACACACCTTGAACTTTGCATTTTTCGTTTTTTCTATGGAAAAATAAAATATTTCTGTTTTAATATATGATTTGCACAAATCTTTAATTTTCACAAGCCTTGCAAAAAATTTTCCATTCTTAAACTATAAAAGCAGCGAGTGCTTTTGATCTCATATGATCTCTTTAATATTTGACATGCCTAGAAAATACATGATGCATTTATGTCCAATATTTCAGCAATAATCATGGAAGGGAATTGTAAAATTTATATCTGACCATCTACCAGTTTCATGCTCTTTCATTTTAAAAAAGTGATAGTATAGTTTAAATGCAGAAATTTTGACATTAATATTTTTTACAGAAATTCTGAAATAATTCTACCAATTGTTTCAAGAATGTCAATACTATAACTGAACAGTACATATATGTTAAGATAATTTAATGGAAGACAAAATTGCACAAGAAATGCAATACTGTACATGCATGACTAAACCTACATATAAACAGAACATCACATTTTATGCACATCACAGAAGTGTTGAAAAATATAATAGAAAGTTGGTATTTCAGTATCTTCAATTTCTTAAAATGAGCTGTTTTGTCCATAAAGGGAATCAAAATTGATATAAATAAAATACCTCTCTGTATGAGAAGAAAAAAAGCTGCTTCAGCAGCAAATTACTGCAATTAAGTTCTAACTTATTCAGTGAGTCAAATAAAGAGCAAAACTTTTAAGACAGAAATTCTTTTGACGACATTACAAAAATAATTTTTCAAGATAAAAATTATGTAAATTTCACCTCAATTTTGATGATAATCCTCAGTAATGATAATAATCCCATAGTATAATTTTAAATTTCATTAATAGCTCCATAACAAGTCGAACTCCTTCAGAGATATCAACTTTTTGTCTACTTCACAATTTGGAATAGAATTAAAATGTCAAGGAAAGTACTATTTTTAAACAAAGGAAACCTTCATGATACATGGCATAAAAATATGCTATATATGCAGTGCTATATATATATATCTATCTACCTGGTGATTTAGTTTCATTTGGAATAATACAACGAACAAAGTGTGGTTGTGTTGAACGCAATGTTGTCATCAACTTGTTCAGTTGTTCCTATGAAAAAAAGGGCAAAAAACAACATTTTTTTTGGTTAGTGGAAAAAAATGAACTTAGTTATTGAACTAAGTACATGAACTAATAACTTCTATAAATGCACAAGCAAAGAGAAAGAAAGAATATAAACTACATAGATACAAAAAGTAGATAAGAAAAAAAGTTTTATACAATGAGTTATTAATAAGAGAAACATATAGATGCAGGCATTTCAGTTTCATAACAGAACTAAAAAGAAGGGAAAAAATAAGTTCACAAAAACATACAAAACAAATGCAACTATATCAGTTTTAAAAAAATATATGTGGAACCAATGCAAACAATTTAAGATGAATTTAAGTCTTAGATTACACAAAATATTACATTTTCTTTTTTAATTTGAGAAATTTCTTTTTAATACATACTAGAAAATTTTAATAAAGTAAATATTATTTAATCTAGGAAAAAATACATTAAAATTCACTTTGTGTAAGGAAGGTTAGTTAACTTTTATTCAAAACACTTCAGAAAATTATCTAAAAAAAAAAAAAAAATACTCTGTAGCAAAAGTAGATAGAAAATCTTACTCTGTACAGAGCTGATACAGTCTGGAAGCCAGAGCCCTTCTTACGACCACCACCTATACAAATAAATGTATTAGTACAAATATTCATATTCATATGCATGTATATATATATTTTTCTACAAGTAACAGGAACAGTGATATCAGTTATTAACCTTTTTTAGGATCATCAACACCTAAACCAGAATGATCTTCAAAAATATCATTCAGCAATTTGTTAGAAGCATGTTTAAACTGGTCCACAACAGTATCATTAAGAGGATCCTTATTTTTCTCCAACCATCCATTGAGATTGTAAGGTACCTATCAACATAATAAAAATATATGTAAAAATTAACCTTACTTTTAATTTTTAACTATATACAATTTTCAGTATTAGATATTTTCTAAACTTACAGTTCCAGCATAATGAACAATGGCAAAATGAGCTTCTTGTTGACCAGGTTTGGGTGGTTTGGGCTTTACAAAATTTGGTGACTTGCCTAAATGATTGGTTTTTAATTTCTCCTCAAATGTTTTGTCGCTGGCCTTAGGGAACATAGATTCTTCCTCCAGAATTGACAAAACACCCATAGGCTGTTAAAAATGATGAAAAATTTAGTATAAATAAAATTCTCTTAATTACTTAAAAATGTAAACAAAAATAAATTTATTTCAAAAAAATTTCAAGATAAAAATATTATTTTTTTACAAAAAATACTTGAGGGTCTCACATCATATTTATTCTTTAATTTAAACAAAGACTGGATATTTTCATTAAAGAACTTTCTCAGAAAATTTTGCAAATAGAGAGCAAAATTACTTTAATATTATAACATAATGCAAATAAATTATATATACAGAAAAAATAATACATTTATAAATGTATTTAAAAATTTATTAATGTTCATTATTAAATTTATTACATTTTTTATGAATATTTAAAACAAATATAGAAAAGGAATTATTATAGTCTACTCTATCTACAAATCTATGTAATTTTTATTGTTAAGAACACAAAATATCAAGTTATATATTAAAAAGTATTTTTATTTTTGATGAATTTAGATTATCAAAAATTCTATTAGCTTTACTGACATTCTTAACATACAATTAACTTTATAAAGAATCATTAAAAATAAATCTATAAGAAATTTCTTAAATCTGTAGAAAAGTCTTTACTAACTCAATAGCAATCACATATACAGTAAATTAATTCTATCTTACATAAACATTTTTTACTATAATGAAATCTATTAAAACAACAACATATAGTTAATCAAAGTTACATTAGAACCTATTTGCCCTACCTTTTCAATTAAATCGATGCAAGCTTGTAGATCTAAACCAAAATCAATGAATGTCCATTCAATGCCTTCACGTTTATACTCTTCTTGCTCCAAAACAAACATGTGGTGATTGAAGAATTGTTGCAATTTTTCATTTGTGAAGTTGATGCACAGTTGTTCAAAGCTATTGAACTAATTAGAAAAAATTTTTATATTGCATATCTTGAACACACATATTTACACATTTCTCTTCAAGAGAAACATATAAAACATATTAATGTTCAATAATAACCAAATGCAAAATCAAATTTGCTTACAGTTGCAAATATCAGACACTTTACATAAAGAAATTTTTATGACATAAAAATATAATTTCAAAATAAAAAAAGGCATTTATTTTCATAATTTTAATCATTTACTGCAAAAACCAATTAAAAGTATTTCTTAGAAAAATAAAAGAAATTATATAAAAACTGCAAAAAAGGACAAAAATCATGACATTTATTGCATTTAATTATAAAAATGACTAATATATATATATATATATATATATATATATATATATATATATATATATATATATATATATATATATATATATATATATATATATATATATATATTAAGCTATGATAATACAAAGAAATTTTGGCATGATATTTTCCAAATGAATTAATATCTTCATTATTAGATTAAAATGTTAAATTTTCATTAAGTATTTACAATTCTTTTAATTCTAAAACAGAATAAATATAAATACAACTCTTACATTAGAATATTTTTTCAAAATAATAGTTTAAAATTACAATAATGAATAAAAACATTTTATTATAACATAATATTTCAAATGTCCAGCTCAATATTGTGTTTTTGAATTACTTATTAAAAAAAAAAAGAAAGAAATGGGAAAGCAAATTTTTCAATGCTTTCCTTTAATAATGAATAAAATTATAAATGGATAGTAAAACAAATGCTCGGGATAAAAGACAGAAAAGACTGAAATAAAAAAAAAATTTTAATTGAAAATAATTTTTATGAACAGAAGTGCATTATTATTGAAAAAAATTATTTAAATATATTTGCAAGATGAAAAGGAGAAAATAATGTTAGGAAAGTCATAATTTTAAAAAATAAAACTTTAAGAAATTATTATTTTTTAGAATACTAATATTTTTAACGAATATATTCATGAAGAAAAAAAAAATTAAGAAATAATATAAAAAATTGAAATCAATCTTTTTTCTATTAGTTCCCTTTTTAAAAAAAAAAAAATAACTATCAATAAAATATAAAGAAGAAATTTGTGAAGGATACCTCAATTCTTTAGAAATAGTATAAAGACACGATTTTATCAGATTATTTTATATAGAATGTAAGAATATGAATGGTGTCTCTTAACATATTTAGATATATCAGAATTACATGATACATTTTTATAACTTTATTGAGAGTTATAAATATAACAATTTTTTTTTATTGAACTTTGATGAGAAAAACAAAGCCTTAGATGCTAAATATCTATACTTACATCAAAAATTTCAAAACCTGCAATATCCAAGACTCCAATAAAATGTTGTCGTTTTTGTTTGGTATCCAAAGTTTCATTTACTCTTTTGACTAGCCATTTGAAAAGCCTATCATACATGGCCTTTGCCAAAGCTCCAACAGAATACACTACCTATAATATATGGAATTTCATAAAGAATTCATAAATCAATTCATAAATATTCTTGTCAAATATTAAAAAAATCTATATATATATATATATATATATATATATATATATACAAAATAAAATATTAAAGTTCCTTGTAAAATTACATCTCTTTTTTCTTTTTTTTTTCCAAAATGAAAAAATACATTTCATTTATTTTTCTACTATTTATACATGAAATGTTTCTATAGTCTATAGAAATCCATAATTAAGAATATTTCTGAACTATAAAAGAAATATTGTATTAATTATTTAAAATAACTCTAAAATCAGTTATATTTAAAGCAAAGATTTCTCAGAATGAACCCTCATATGTTAGAAATATATCAGTCTTTTGCTGTAGCTTTGAAACAATTTATTATACAATATTTATCATTGTATAACAATTATAAACCATGTGATTTTGAATAAATTATTAAAAATTCAGTTGTATTAATTTGAACTGAAATCACTTAGGAATTTTTAACATTCCCACCCTTCTTATATGAAAATATATGACTTTTTAAAATCTATATTTTTTAAAAAGAGCAAGCCACTTAAGAGGTTTTTCTAATAACTCTACTGCAAATATATCTGGCATGAAGCAAAAGGGTATAATTTTACAATGTTCTATTCACGTATGTTAAAGTGATGAATTTATGTACTAACCTGTTCCTTGTTTCTACCTTGAGTCACAAGTTCATTACCAACTTTGATCTTTGGTTTCAACAAGTTCTTATAGAGATCAGCTGCATTAAGTCCCAATAAATGTGCTACTTTTTCACCTGCTTCGGTTCCATCAGCTTCGGCTTGTTCTTCTCGTGGTCTCTGTTTAAATTTTAACTCACCAAGATGCATTACAGAACCAGTAATCTTGTAGATATTGAGTTTTTCTTCATCAGTGAATCCCAATACATCAAAGCCATTCTATATTAAAAATATAATTTTAGAACAAAATTTTCAAAATGCCAAGAATATTTATTAAAACTAATGTTTATGTTTGTTAATGTATCATTCATGTTAAAGTTTATAGAATAAGTAAAACGAACGTTTACAAGAATAATAATAATTTGTTGAATTGCTTTTATTCGTTTGTTTGAAAGAAAGAAAAGAAAATTATAATCCTGGTTCTGGTTAGAATCTCTATAAAAACATATCCACAGATCATAGGAAGGAATGAGGTTTGTTTTCCGGCGTATGCTCCTGAACGGAATTCTTAGCTTGTGCCGGGTTAACAAAAATCAAAACTCGAATATCACAAAATCCACAGATCATACAAAATGAAGCTTAACTAATTATTTGTATTTACCGCTATATTTACTTTCGGAATCATTCGTTACAAATTGATTGATTGATTGCTCATCTGTTCACTGCAAGTCTACTCCTGAACACGAAGTGTAAATGAAATGGATACAAAAACAAACTTTAAGAATTAGTTTTTAAGTTTCTATTTCTGAAATTATAATTAATCTCTAAATTTTATATCAAATGAAGTTTTTTCACCGTTCTGAGAATTGCTTATTGGATAAGATTTCTTTCTTTTTATTTTGTTAATATCCCAAATCCCAAATCATTTCTAATAAAAATCCGGAAGACGCTAGATTTTCGCGTCTTTGATTCTATTGAAAATTGTTGACTTCAAGCATAGTGAATTTTTCCTGAGACTTGAGATTCATCTTAAACTGAAATTTGCCACTTTCGATGAAATTAAATTCAGTTCTCATATATCAGTAAAAGCTACAAGCATGGGAATTTGATTTTCATTTCTTTTCCCCCATTTTTATTTTCCATAAGATAATCATGAATACGATGATTTTAAATCTTTTTTTCCTAATAAGCCATTATAAGCTTATTTACTTGCATAATACATAAAAATATGCAGCTACAGTTCACTAAAATATAAACCTAAGATTTTTTTTTGGTTCATTTGTTAATAATAATTTTTTTTTTTTTTCCAAAATATGATGGGGAAATGATCTATCATTGCATGATCTATCGATGCAATGATCTATCAATCCATCTTAGTCTGAATTCAGAGATGAGGGAGAAAGATAATTACGAATTCGTGTATTTGAGAATTATTACCCTTAAAAATTTGTCAGTAAATGAACACAAAAGTAAAGTATACTTTTTCCATGTATAGGAAACCATATCTGTCTTCAAAACATATTAGAAGCATACCAATTTTTCAACGAAAGAATCTCTCTGCCTGCCTATTTAAATGAAATCATTTTATAACGTTTCAAGACAAGACCATAATTTATTCCTGCTTTACATTGTAACTGCAGCTTATTAATATCTGGAAATTATATTAAAAAATTCTATCAGCCCTCTTTCTTTAAATTTATTGGGGGAAAATGTTGTTACTCGTTAACTGTTCTGCCATTATATTATCATAATTTTAAAAAAAAGGTTGAACTAAAAATTTTCAAAATTACTATATTTATTTATCAAGATACATTGCATAACTATATGTATTATCAAATATGAGACATTTCCATCATATCAATTTTCCATAGCTGTCTTTCTATTTAATTTACTGCCAATATTTTGCATTATATAGCATAAAAAGTTTCACAATTCTAAACTAATATTTTCTAAAGACATTTTTTTTTATTAACGTAGATATCTTTTCATTTCGAAGCTGGATTGAACAGTAAAATTAAATCTCATAGAACTTTTAAAAATAAATGAAATTTCTTTTTTATTTAACAAAGTTCAATTTTAGGCAGTTTTTTTCATTGCATTAATTAATGAAGAAATAATGATGGTCTACTTACAAAGCAATATTTGCTGGAGTGATATTATATTTAAGAAGCTGTTCTCAAGTATGTAAAATTACACAAATTTATATGAATATTTATGCTCAAATTTCAACTAGTTTTTCCCATGCTCAGTTTTTCTATAATTACGATTATAGATCTAAAAAATTATTTTAAAAATTAAATGCTTCCTAATTTGTTTACACTTTTTTGTAGCAAAATAAAATGAAATTAGAATCAAAATAAAACATTAATTGAGGGCTGCCACTGTATTGTTGTTTCTTTTAAAATGCTGCTAAGTGGTTCCTTTCACTGTAAAAATTCACAACATAACATAAAGTTATTTCAAATTTATAGAATTTTATAACAGCCATTAAAGAATGAATGGATAAGAAAATCGCTTTCGACATTAAAAATTTAGTTTCAAATACTTACGTCAGTAACCAACATATCTTCACCGTCATCTACTCCTGGAATATCTGTTTTACCTTGCGACACAAAGTGATAATCTCGGATATTGTTCGAAAGTAGAACTTTTTCTGTAATGGGAGGAAGGTTAAACTAATAAGGAAGTTAGTGACAAGGTAGAACAAAGGGGATATTCGGACATTCCAAAACTAGAGTTATTCTAATTTGTTAGAATGTGATAGGTTGCTTAAAGTGTCTCGCTTTTCAAATTTTTGTGCAATAAAAACTCTTTCAAGTTTTTAAAAAGAAATTGTAAAAAGCTTAAAAATTTTTATTCCTTTTTTTTGTTGAATTTAGTTGTTTTTATCAAGAATAATCAATAAATTTATTATTACTATTATTATAAACCAGCTTGAGTGGTTCAGATTTTAAATTTGTTTTGTAATGCTACGGTTAAAAGATTAAACTTCAAAATAAGAATAAGATGAAAGAGTTGCATATAGAGCAATGCTTTATGCATGACTTCAGATGATATGTAAAGCATTATAAAGCCAATGAATAGCAATGTATAAGCGAATTGCTGAATTGATATGGGAATGAATGATATTATTAGAAATAATGATATTTATTTATTCATAAACCAGTGAGGAAATAGGCAGTTATAAGATAATATATATGATAACATAGTTTGTCAATGACTGAAAAATTACGAAGGATAAGCTTACTACGCTATATAATATGTTGGGGCAGAAGAAATAACTTTTATTCTGCTAAATCAGTTTTATTATATCTATTTGTAACATAATAAAAATCGAGTGAATATTTTGTTTCTAACTCAACGTCTGCTTTATATATTGAAGGTAATCCATGGTTAATTCGTTGATTCGAAGCATTTATTTTCTTTCTTATCCCCTAAAGAATTAAACATTTTGGCTTTCCTTGATAAGCTTTGTTTACTGAAGTGAAAAGACACAAGAAGAGAGGTTAGTAATGTTTAAAGATCGTGCAATGAATGGCAGTAAAATGGCTCACCATTTCCTGCAGGTAAATCAATTACATACTAATATATGTTACATTTTAGATTTCAAATTTGAACTTGGAAATCTAAATGATCATTCTATGGAGCAAGTTGGAAGGGGAAAAAGATTCGTAAAGGTGTTAACATTGGATGGAATTTAAAATAAGATTTTGATTGGATGCGAGGGGAACTTCTTATAAATAAGAAGAAACTACTTCTACAAAGGGAAGCAGAAATGTGGGTCTAAGATGGGAAAGGTGCTCTCTTGAGGATGGATATTAGGTTGGGAATCACCAGAACGGATAGGGACAATTGCGCTTTAGGTACTCACATCAGTCAATTGCATTTCTTCAGCATCATCCACCCCTGGGATGTCAATTTTACCCTGGGACACGAAGTGATAATCGTGAATGTCATCGCTGAGTAGAAGTTTTTCTATTGTAGCAGATGAAGAGAATAAAGCGTTTAGTAGAAGAATTGCAAATAGAGGCTGAAGCATTGAAAATAGATAGTAGGCTTTATGAATGAAAATTTTATGTAAATTTAACTTGCTACCAGGAAATAAAATTATATTATACAAACAGAAATATATAAATTACTTTAAACTAATAAAATCTTTTATATTTTGTAATAATAATATAAATTAAGTTAACAATATTTCATAATATTTTATTATTTATATATAATATATTATTATGGATTTAAGTAATCTTATTTTAGTATTTTATATTATTACGATATTCTTAATTTTTTTATTTCAGACAGTTTTTTTTTAATTTCCTTAAATAAAAATAAAATCTTTTTGTAATATTTCATTTTTTTTTTTTTTTTTTGCATAAATTTGAAAAATTTATAAATAGTTATTTTTGTAAAAGGAATTATAATTTTTTTAAGAAAATTATTTAACTTTATTCAGTATTATTTCTAATAAAAATAGTATTTCTATTAAAATATAAATTATATTTATGTAACTTTTTATAATTGTGTATAGGCTTTTCTTTTCAGTTTTAGAAAAAAATGAAATTCAGAAAATTTTACCTTTCAGATTCTTTATTTTACCAGACATGATCTGGTAGAAAATATGATACGAACGTTCCAAAGGCTGCTGTGATATCACACGAGCCTTTTCTAATAAATCTGAAAGAAAATAAAAATGCATAATTTAAATTTATTTTCAATAAATTACAACAATTAAAAAAAAGTAAATGATATTCCAGAAGTCGGATATTGAAAGAAAATATTTATCCACAAAGAAACCAATAAAGAAGACTGTAAACTCACAAGTCTCAATGTCAGCACCGGCAAGTTTTCCCATTGGTCCAAAGTGGATTCTGATGAATTTACCCTATAAAAATATATTTTAGATATTTATTGCGTAATACAGGTGATTAATCTGATATAACTATTGGTATAATGACACAGTCAAATGTCATTTACGAATTTTATATATTTATTGTTACAACAACATATATTTATTTCATGTGTTCTTTACTAGAATGAATCAAATATGTTTTACTAGTTTCAAAATATGTTGATTATCTATGAAAATATATTTCTTTTTCACTTACGAATCTGGATGAATTATCGTTCCTCACAGTTTTGGCATTACCAAAAGCTTCTAGAACAGGGTTGGTTTGAATGACTTGGTCCTCTAGATTTCCCTAAAAAAAAATTCAAGAAACACATCAAATTCAAAAGTTTAGCAAATATTTATAAATTTTCAAAATGATTTTATTTATAATTTTAAAGCAAAATGTTAACTTATTTCAAACAAATAATAAATAAGAAAGCATATTATCGCTTAGGTTTACCTTTTTGGAAGCTTCCTTATCTTTCTTTTCCTTGGAAGACTTTCCGACATTGGCGAAATATGCAATTACTTTTTTAGTATTTTCAGTTTTTCCAGCGCCAGACTCTCCTCTATAAACAAAATATTTTAAAACTTAGTAAGAGAAATTGTAATCTTTTCTGTTATTTCTAAATGTTTAATAAGGTTTTTATGAGTAAAATAAGCAGTGTTTGCTGTGCAATAAATTTTGATTTTTAAACGTAACTGTTTCGTATTTTATATTTTGAATCTTATTTTTTCCAACATATTAAAAAGCGAATATAAATTCTCTCGTTTATCCAATAAATTTTTGTTTTCATTTTAAAAAATGTTTTTATGTGCATTTTTTTTCTTTTCGCTAAAAGTGAAAACAAAGCAAACCGTTTCTTGAAAGGAAATTTTTAGAAGACTTTTTTTAAATAAATGCAGTCACAAAAAAAAAAAAAAAATTAGAATTTACTGTTACAAAAGTTACAAAGTATCTAATTTTTTAAATAATTCTATTAATATCAAAATTGGGTTAAATTTTAATTAAATATAATTTAACCTATTTTTTTCTTAAAGGACATATATTTAATATTTAAAAAAAAAGTTATAAAAAATTGGGAGTTCGTTATAAATATTTTCATAAGGTGTCCAAAAGTAAACTATAAACTTTGCTATTTTTATTAAAATATAAAGATTTATAACTTACGTGATCAACATGGACTGATTTTCACGATCTGGAAAAAAATGGATTGAGTTACAATAATGAAAGTATAAAAATATTTTCAAGTAGACATTTTAGGTTTATATTTGATAGTGAAATTTCGCTTTTAAAAATTATACTGATATCAAATCAAATGCATACAATGTATAAATTTCGATTTTTTTTTATTTTAATGAGTCGATTTATTTAATTTATTTTATAATAATATCCATAGAGCAGTTAGCAAATATAATTCCATGTTAGTAACTATGATTTTGATAATGAATTTTTTTTTTTAACTCTGACTGAAGAATTCGATCTCTAGTTGAAATACTTATTAATTTTAATAGAACTTATATAAAATGTTGTTCCTCGTATGCCACATTATTTTTTGAGTTCAGATTCTCTTTCACATTGAAAGAGAAGCACAAATGTTGCTGTTTTTCTTTAATTATGTATTTTTAAGTTATTTTGTTTTAAATCACAAAAATTATTAAATTATTCATGATTTTATTATTATTATAAGAATAAAGTTTCATTAAAAAAGAATTAATTTAGAATCAAGTTTTTTAACTATTGCGTAAGATAATCAAATATTTCAATTCATTAATTTATTTATGCCATTATGGAGCATTTTTTTTATTTTTCGTTTATCAACTATTCGTTATGATAGCAACATAATAAATATTAGAATTATCACTGAAACTCTGAAAATTTTTTATGAAATTTTAATATTATTTACTTAATGCAATAAATAGATTTAATATTATCTTCCCCCCAAATCTGTTTGTGCTTTACAGATATAATAATTTCATAAAAATTTTGTTTTGAAAAAGAAAAATGTACTCACTTTGCAACATATCATTGTATGCTCCATCTGAAACAGCGAATATGTGTGGAGGCATCTCACCACGCCTTTTTCCTTTGTACATCTGAACCACGCGGTTAGTGTAAATGGGGAAACGTTTATATGGATTGATAGCGACACAGAACAAGCCGGAATATGTCTATGGAAAAAAAAATGGAAGCAAAATATATGGTGATATTAGACATTCAGAAAATTGTATTCTATGTCTCTATAATTATTTAAATGACTGCACCGTATTAAATAAATGTATAGGTTGTTTAAAGAATACAGCATCGTATATTTTCACAATTCAGAAAATAAAATTTTTATGACTTTCTAATTTTTGAAATATAATGGAAAAATTGGGCACTACAAATTTTTAAATAGCAAAAATTTTAATTTAATACATTTCGCAAAGATATGTATGAAGTCATAAAAATTCCTGTCATTGACCATATTATATATATTAAAGAACGTTATCATCTTTTTCTTATAAAACTAATTACAAATGTTATTTATATGATACTAATTTTACAGAAATTAGATGGTATTTTGGCGGGGTTTAGAATCTACCTTTAAAGTAAAAATAACACGTTTCATAAAATTTACATTTAGGATCTAATACTTTACTTTTTTTTCAATTGCTCATTGCTAAAAGTTTTTTCAGAAACATTTTAATGAGAAATATTGAAGAAATTCTTCCAATCGCTAAACATTCACTATGAATTGCGAGATAAATAATGAATTGTTCCAGAAGAATTCTTTTACTTCAGCAGAAATATAGCAGCATACCGAAAATTTTATTCTTCTATTCTTCGTAAGAAAATTGTTATTATTATTATTATTATTATGCTAGTGAGGATATTGAATAACTCAAGAGAAGAAATCTAATATATCAAGATTTGATTGTTAGTTTATGTATAACATTGCGTCTTCTTTACATTTTCAAATGTAATAAAATAATTGTAAACTAAAATTAAATGTTTTGACGTTTTAACTTAATCTTATATCATATAAGATAACAAATGGAACAGTAATTCAAGTTTGATTTTAAATATGATCCATTCGAAATAGCTAAAACTTTTTAGAAATTTGAAATATATTAAATGATTTGTTAACTGATTACTCATAAGACAGAGACTTCATAAAATTATTTAAAATGTTATATATTCCCATTTGTGATAGTTAGATTCTGCCCAATTGTTTGGTAATCTTGACAAATTCGTAAAATTGCAAAATAATATAACTGTTTGTGACTCATTTAAAACATCAATTTCATAAATGGAATAGTAAATAGCACAATAACAGTAGCAATAATATTTATAAAACAAATTTTTCTTAATATTATGATAATAATAAATTACTTGGAAACACTAAATATAAAATAACATGCATATTGATATCAAGATGTATAAGATATTTCTGAGAATGAGCTAGTATAGTTTTGATTTGAAACATTTCAAAGAAGGCAAGTGATAAAACTCATTCGTATTAAAACATTGTTTTTTAATTAATTTTAAGACAGACAAAAATAAAAAAAAGTTCATCGTTTCTGAAAGAAAGTAAAACCCAGTTCCTTGATTTTTCAAACATAAATTGAGAATCATATATTTTGTAAAAATAGACAGTAAAATGCCAACTCTTCTTCTCTAAGACAGTTAAATAAAAAATGTAAAAAAATATTCAAAACCGAAAAAGAGTAAAACAAAAAAAGTGAATCTGTAATTTAAAAATTTTCTTTTACCTTCAAAAAATATCGTTTGGAAAATAAAAAATATATAAAGCATAAAAAAATTATTTAGCATTTTTCATGCACAAATGGAAAAAAAATGACAAAAATATGAAGTTAGAATAATAGGTTGCTTTTAATATTCTATATATTTTTTAAAAATAGAAAAATATACAGAAGTTTATGGCGAAATGTTTTACGTTTCTGATGGTAAGTGTTGTAGATTTTTAGTACAAAACTCTATATGTGAACTGTTTTTGTCGATTATGAAATTTATCAGGAAATTTCTCCAAAGTTAAAAATATTTTGCATGTAAATGTTATTTATTTTTGCCTACAAAGTGATCCGAATAGGTGATCAAGGAGAAAATTTAAATTCGGAACAGACTTTAAATGCAAATTATTAAAATATTTTCAATTGTATCTTTGAAATACTTGGCAAATATGTACAAATTCTAAAATTACGGAAATTTCCATCTTTTTTATAAGTAATTTTGTACTAATATCTTTTACTAATTTATTTGACCGCCATTATTAATGATATTAAATTAAGATAAATTTTATTGAATATTAATATTGAAAACCGAAATTTTTAAAAAATTAAATATCCGATTTAAGCGTTTATTCATTCAAAATATCAAAAAAAATCAATGAAAACAAAAACAAAATTGTTAGTAAAAATGTGTTATATTTAGTAGTAAAAACCAATGTGAGAAAAAAAAGGTTAGAGGTGAGTACAAAATTTTCCATGCAATACTTACATAGATGAGTTTGGCATAATATCGTTCTTTTAAATTGTAAAGTACGCTAGGATCATTAAGATAAGTAAGATTCGACATGTCTTCAGTTTTTTCATATTTTGGAGGATTCACTTGTTGTAGTTGATCTTTTTTCACTTGCCTCTGTTTTCAGTAAGGACAAAGAATGTATATTAGAATCAAAAAGAGATAAAAGACTTGAGAGACGGCATCATGAACTTTGCTTAAACAATAACTGAATTGATGAGAAAATGAACAGTACAAGTCTAAATTCGGCCTTTGTTATGTTCTCTTTTCGAATCTCTTAGGTAAATACAGATTTAAATATTGAATATGATAGTCTCTTCTCTTTTTTCTACCATATACTGCCCTCTTTTCACTGGTTCTAAACATATTTTAAATGGAATGAGAATGGATATATAACTTGATTATCACAAATTGAGAATTTTGGAATTGAACTGTTCTTCTCATTGATTCAATTTTTCTAAAAACCTCCTAAAAAATTAATTTTGCTTCAAAATTTTAGGCCAAAATATGATTAAAACGCGAGCTTTTACAATAACAAAAGCATCCTAACTGAATTAGAAAATAATTCAGAAAAATTTAAACAGCGGGAAATGATGCCCCTGTAATGCAATACTAAAGCAGCCGCATCATAATGCCGTCTCTCTTTCGGTCACTTCCGTGACCGAACAATTACTTACATAAATGAGATTACAGTTGATATAACGATCTCTAAGGTTGTGCAAGACGCTAGCTTCATTCAAATAAGTCAACGATGACACATCGTCGCATTTCTCAAACTTTGGTGGATTCACCTGCTGTAGTTGCTCTTTTTTCAGAGTTCGCTGCGGAAATATGCACAATGAATTGAAATTTTTGCAGAATTGTGAAACAGGAAACTTTTAGGTTTATGCATCTTTTGAAAAAGCATGCCGGCAAAGAAAAAAATTACTTGGAATTAAATTCCTTAAAACTTCTAGTATGCACAAGGGAATACAAATCTCAGGATCTGTTTTTCCCTGTCCAATTTTTAAAATTAAACTTTTTTATTGATTTTAATTTAATCTCTATTATAGCAGTTTGTCGAAAATTTTAATTTACTGAAGTAGTAAAACATTTAACTTCACAGAATCTGCATTAGTTTAAAAGAGTTTTAGGTTTCGTAAATATGGATTAAGTTGGTTTACCTAACTGCTGAGTGGAGATTTTTCTATAATAAAAGTAGAAAGTATGGAACAAAAAGCTTAACTATTTTTAGGGTGAATTAATTACAAATGAACTTCCTATTCTTCAAAATTAAATATTTTCGAGAAATAATTTTTAAACATGAAATATTTTTAAAAACTCTATCCAAATATAATCAAATTCTACTGTCGATAATGGTTTTGAAATAAGTATTCATAAGTTTTATAGCAAAAAACGTTTTTTATACTGATCTATGGAATCGAATTTTAATTTAAAGAAGTGCTTTTAAGAAAAACGTAACATTATCAAATTTATTTTATAAATCAAGTAATCATAATTTTACAAAGGTTATTTAAAAATCTTTTGAACAAAAAAAATGCATCGAAATACATGAAATTAAAATAGAAATGACAAAAGAAAGACTTAGAAGCGCTGAAATTTTGATATCAAAATTAAATGAAACGAGATAAACATTTTTATGTGATAATGGGTAAGTTGAAATAAAAACATTATGTTAAACATTTTTTTTATAAAAAAGAAGAAAAAAAAAGAAACATATTTAAAAAGTAAGACCCAACGGATAAAAAATTTAATCTATATCCAAATAGGCTTTATTTTATAAAATGATTATATTCTGAATATTAAGAATATTACAAAATTGTTTTAGAAAGAATTTCTCTAACTATGGCAATAGCACCACTAATGGGACATTGCAATATTTTTTTAGAGTATAATTTTCACACAAAAAATTATTTAAATGGAGGATTAAAATGAATATAAAATTGCTACCCTTTCAATATTTGTTTTAATTTTTATTATTCAGTCCCATATAATTTTTCCTATTTTTATACCTCCCACCTCTTCAACTGACGGTAAGAGGTCAGTTGTATGATAATTATAGCTCTATGATAAATATTGAAATATATATAACAAAAATAGGCTCATTCGTCGCATTATTCCATCTTCAATACTAATATATACTATTATATATTATTTAATACTTATTATTTGTTGCAATGTATAGTATATTTATGTTTATGATAATCTAAGAGTTTCACTTACGAACGCAATTTAATAATATACATTTCAAATGTGTTATTTTCTGTTTATAAACATTCTATTTATGACATATTGATTTTTATTAGAAAATTGCATTTATGATATACATAAATTTTTGATTCTTATTCACGTAGTGTATAATTTTAAGGATTTGATAATCCCTTATCTAAGAAATATAATGTATGTTTTTAGTACTGTGTTTCAAGAACCAATTTTTAAACTGATTTAGGGTCAAAAGAATGTTTTTTAAAAAGATAACTTGTACCGAACACAATTATGTCACAAAGAATATATCGAATTTTAAGTTTGAAAAGATGTCTTGTTTTGGCTTTAAGGCCCAATTCACTGGCCTCACCTCATCTCCTTTCACATCCACAGTGCACAAGTCACCCTTTGTGGACACTATATTACCAAGGACGAATCCCTCCTTATCGTCTGGAACCCAGACCATCTTCTTGCCATCGTAAGGCTTGGTCTGGTCCTTTCTCTTCTGCTCAAGAGAAACGAAAAGGTATTCAGAAGGGTCGGGGTCATCGCCAAAATCTTCCTGATGGTGCTTCGTCATGGCTGAGCTGTATCAACGTTTCGGCGCGGCGATCAGCAGAACGTTTTTCGATTTCCTGAAAAAAAATTTGTGAAAGATTAAAGAAAACAATCAAGATTTTTGAGATATTCTCTGTATAATTCAAACTTTTGGCTGATATTTTGAAATTTTTATGGCATGAATACATGAACATGAAAATCTATTATTCTCTTTATAAACGCAAAGTTAAAACAAAAACAGAAGTTTATTGAAATATAAAAATAATAAGAAATAACAAGATAAAATAAAATGCCACGAAAAGCTATGATTACTTCTATCGTTAATTATTATCTCGTGGAAACGTAGCCATGCCAAAGATTCTGTCTTTGATGCCCCAGTAGTTTGGCTTTGATATGTAAAAATGGGATACTAAATTAATTGGAAAATTATCATCAGAATTAGAATAGAGAACTACAGTAAGCATTCCCTTTTCTTGAAAAAAGAGTGTAAAGTATTTAAACATAATAAAAAGTTGGAAAATAAAAATAAATTGCTTATTTTTTCAGATATAGCAATCTTTATAAGTTAGCCTTATTCTACCTCATGGTTTTGAGTTTAAATTGCATATATTAGAAATTGGAAGCTTTCTTGTAAATATTAGTTTCAAAATCCGTTGATATTTTTCCTCCATAGTAATTACGACAATCTGCTAATCTTTTAGCACTTCTGTGCAATAATATCTAATATTTTTTATCAAAAGCAAATTAAAGCTATTTATTTTCCTTGTTAGAGATAAAATTGTCATCTATAAATAGGACTTAATTTGCTGTTAATATTTGGAGATAATAGTTATTAATAATTTCCGAAACCTAGATTATGATGTAAAGAATCAAACCTATAACACACAGTTAAATGTAAATTAATTGTTTAGAAAGTTCTATATCAGATTTTTTAAACTTATAAGGGCAGTTTTCTTTGCTAAATTATGTATTTAAAAATTCTGAAATTAGATATTTTTTATTGAGCAATAATAAATAAACAGGAAGATTAGAAAAATCGCCTGTATGCGATTCACACTAATATGGCAATAATTCTCTTTCACGTGTTCAAATTTTGAAACAACGAATTCATTTTGTTTTCAAAAGAATAAAATAAAGAATGCCATTATTTGTTTCATTCGCTTGAATTTTAAGGGAAATCGTCGGAGCTATTTTAATACTATTGAGAAAATATTTTATATCATTTTTTACCTTATTAAAATTAATTTGAACTCGCTTCCAAGTTAAGAAAACTATAAAAAGAAACTAACCAAAATTTCTGAAATAAGGAAAAATGGGTGTTTTTAGATTAAATTCCAAAGAAATATGTGATTAAGAATTTCAATCATTATAATATCAGCATTTATATTCTACACCAAATAGAAATTAATAAAGGTTTTCAGTTGTATCTGTTTAGTCACGATATACCAAGTATTGTAAGAAGGTAATAATTATCAAATTCTTTGCCTTAAATTTTAGCACTTTTTAAAAAAGAATTATTTAATAAAAATATCCCGAATGTCATTTAAGGTTTAAAATATTCAAAATGAAAAAAAAAATCATGGAAATTCTATTATATTTTATTGAAAAAGTTTTTCTTTAAGTCATTATAAAAACATGAGGCAACAAGGATTTCTAACACTAAGCCCAATCTTCCCAGCATTTTAATACTAATATTCTAAATCTTTTAGATTTAAAGATTTGATTGACTCAAGTGGAATTTTTTAAATTATAATTTCAAATGGATGAGACAAAGTCAGAGTTAATAAATGAGTTAATTAACGACGTGTGAATAAACACTTAATAAACTCTTAAGAGAACTATATCATACATGTAGGTATATCATTTCAGCCCTGATGCTTATTTTTTTAATGGGGGGATTTGAATGTGTCCCTGAATAGGACAGGCGTGGTCGAATTAGTGACGTTTGAAACACAAGATTGTGGCTCATTTTATATGGGAAGGTATAGTTTATATAAATAAGTTAATTTTAGTTGATTTTTATCTTTTAATTGTTTTTACAATTTAGGGGTAAGTTGGAATTTTTCTAACTTTAAAGATAAAAGTCCATTTACAATTATTTCACGTATCCAGATCTTGAATCTATTAGATGATATCCTTTTGATTTTAGTAAATTGTATTTATATATATTTTTTATTAACAATTTCAGATGATGATAAATTTTATAAAATTATCCACTTTAATTACAATTATTTCTTTGAGAAGAATAATAATAAAAACAGATACAAAACGTAAATTGGTTTTATGTGAACTTCTTTAATTATTTTTCTAAAGTCATAAGGAATAAATTATCTAACAGATTGATTTTTTTGACAAAAACGTCTTTTCTAATAAAAAAAATCAAATGAATGAATCAATAATTAATAACTAAGAACAAAAGGAATAATGAAAATCGAAAATTAAAATAATAATAGCGGAAAAATATACAATCTTTATTGTTAAAAGTGAATCAATGAAATTATCGACTTTAATTAATTAATTATAAAAACAAAACACATAATACATTCTTAATGTAAAATGATAAATTTCCCATTTTAAAGTTTTAATTTTTGGTAGCAATTTATTAATTAATTTCTAAATAATCATTCGTAAAAATTTAAACCTTTTTACTTCCTTAGATTTATATTCTTTATTAGATATTATTATTCTGCGCAATGACAGTCTGAAAACATTCATTATTAATATCATTTTGCCTTAACCCGAAAAAGAAAATGTAAGCGAAATCTGAGTACGCAGTCGCACTAGTCAACCAATCGGATCTTTGCATCTAGTTGACGTAGAATCTTTTGAGCTTTGAAACCGAATGAAGTTACTTTTGTTTCTCCATTAGTGCGCTTTTTTATTTATATAGCCACCATCCTGTTTGCTTTAAAAGCTTTTTATTGTTCATTGAACAAAGACATTATAAAAGAAAGAGAATGTACATGCTTTGGAATTAGATAATATAAAGTGTTTCTTCTTTTAAAGAGCAATTCAAAGCCTTCTTTGACATACGTATTTAAATTTTTAACTCAGCTTTTGTTAAATTTTTTTTTAATAAAAATTTCTTTTTGAATATAAATAAATCCGGTTATTTGCAGCGAGTTTTCAGGATTCATTGATTGCATTCATCATGATTTATAATATTCAATTATCCATTTATTCAAATTTATTTTACGATTTTTTTTCTTAATTTTGCAAGGAAAAACCATATTTATATTGTCATTCGTAAATAATTCAAAATATTAAAATTTTGATGCAAGTTAAATTTTTTACAGGAATAATTTAAAACATTAACATTCTGAAGTATATTGTATTTTTAAAAATATTTTAGAGCAAAATTCAATTCTTTTCGCTATGATCTCTAAGTCATCCCTTTTTAGCAAAAACCTAACTCTAATAAGCAAACTTAAAAATTTCATGTATGATATAGAAAAAGTAATGTTTAAGAGAAAAATATTTAACACTATGAAAACTTTGTTATTTCAAAGCAATGCTTTTTATATGCATGTAATATTCTTTAAAAAATTTTATTCTAAAAGCTTAATGAACAACTTTGAAAAACCAATGGCAAAAATGCAAGGATTTTATATTCACTCTCTTTATAATTTAAAATAATAAAGCTTTAACAACTGTAAAATTTACTCATTAATTCAAACCATTGACAAATTCCTAAGAAGCATGAGAAATTTCTGCATTATTTTTCTATTACTGCTACTTAAGCCGATAATGTAGTGCAAATAAACTGCAAGAATTACTTACAAAAATTAACTCTATTCACTTCATAAATTATTAAAAATAAATTAAAAACCAAACCCAAAAGGCAGGCAACGTTTCGCACGAACAGAAAATCCACTTTTACAAGAACAAGGAATAGTATCCTAGAGATATTCCACAATTGATGCACACATGCACAAAAGAATAGAAAGATGAGAAAACGCTCCTGTGCACTTACGTCTGAAATCCGTTCTGTAAGTGAAAATAGCCTAGGAGCACTTTTAAACTGTGCAACCAGATATGGGTTCCATATGCGAAAGCCGTGGCGCAAAATTAGCTACATTCTCATTGGCTCAGAGACGTGCGTTCGGGGCAGGGGGGGAAGAGACCCTGCACGAGCGGCACGCGGTCAATAAGTTTCCATAGAAGCTAAGCAGAAAGCGAAGATGAGATCCTTCCCCTCCTCCCCTCCGAGGGAGGAGAACAGGACCATGCCATTTTTGGGCCACTATGAAACTTCTCATGTATAGCACCATCTTCGTTGTCGACGAAGCATTTTGTGGGGATTTGGAACAAATTTCAGAAAAGTTCTCTATTTTTAACAGGAAAATGAAGAAACTCTGAATTTTCTTTTCTTGTAGGATCCCTCACAGTCGTCAAAACGACGATATCATCACATTGCATAAGTTGTAAAAAAGCTTCTTTTGTCCACGGATATTATGATTTAGTTGAGTTTTGAGGTGATTAACTTTTTTTGAGATTTTGTGTGGTATTTTGGATAATTTAATCTTTTTTTAAACTTTTTTTTTTCCTTTTCAATGTTTTGATATTTCGGAAACTCGTTAATGCTTTTTGAATCAAAAGGAAATCGATCATTTGATCGTTTTTTTTAATAAATCATGTGCTATGAAATCATCAAATGATCAAAACTGCAATTTCATATTTGCATAGAAATATTTTTTTTTTCGGTAGTAAATTCAGATAGCATTCCCGACTTTTAATATAAAATAAAGATGATAAATAATTATCTTAATATTTATTTCATTAAACAATATTTGATTGGAATATTAGAAATGGCTGCCGTCTTGCAATTTAGGGAAATCTGGTATTTTAAAACCTGTAACATAAACGTTTCAGACACGATTGAGATTTTTATTGTCCATAGACTTATTTTACTTTTAGATCCTAAATTTTGAAAAAATTGGCATCAATATCGCAGTATCATTTTTATTTCGATTTGCTAGACTACAGTATTTAAGTAGATGTAACAAGCGTATAAAAAAAGGGGAAAGGAAAAATGATCGAACAAAGAAATTTATGAGATAACGTATTTAATTCATAATTCAGGAATTTTCTCATTATAATGTATTTCTTATTTATGTAAAATATGAATGCATTCCTTTCTTATTAGTTAAATACTTTTTTGATCAACAAAAGTTTTTCTACAGAGCCAAACTTTTGTTCCTCAAGCTGTTATTATTCCTACGATAACTGCTTTAATTTTTAATCATTACATACAATTTACATTGAAAAAAGAAAAGAAATATCAGAAAGAAACCTAAAATATTAAAATTTGTAAGTTCTCAGAAGCTTTTGTTCAATGAAAATTTAAGTAAAAGGCAGAAGTTATCTTTTTTTCTTAAATAAAAAGAATCATTATAAAAGTTACTTCCTGCAACTTGATACTGCAGACGTGAATTCGAACGAATGAAATTAAAACAATGAACCGATTTTGTTAAGCTAATCTGATGTGATTCAAGTCTAACAAAGGGCAAAGTTTAACCTTCGAGGATCACAAAGAAGCTAATTGTTTTAAGAATAAAAACATTTAGTGTTGGGTTATAATATAAATGTTTCTGCTGCTTCATATTTCATTTTATACATTGATATTTATATCCGTTTCAAATCAAGATAAGATTTTTTAATGAGATTTCTTACAAGTAAATGTATTTAAGAGATTATAAACGGCGATTTTATGAAATAAATGTATTTCATGTAATAGAAATATATTATATTATTTAATTCTTAGTTTTTACCTCTCGAGATATAAGAGGATTACGTAGAAACTGGAACAGATGAAAAATAAAAATTCATTTTACGAAACTGTAAACAGAAATAGGAAAATGGTCATACGAATGGGATTTCAGTTTAAAATATCTACTCATTTTCTTATAAAATTCTATGCTTTTTTAAAAATATGAATGGTAAAAAAAAAAACTATATTTAGAGAAAACAATAAATTGTTGCATGATTAAAAAAAGGGGATTTTTCAAAAGAATCAAAAGAAGACAATAATTATTTAAAAAGCCCTCTTACATGATATAATAAATTTTGAGCATCACAAACTACCATAAAAATAATCGCTGTTGAACTTCATTTATATAATAAATAGTGTTTTTCAGGAGTATTATTCTGAAAAAAAAACCCTATCAAATCCCAATGGTTTGCAAGCATTTATTATATTGTTATATTGTTGAGCTCCACTTAAAAAATAGCCCTTGAAGAATATATGTTAGTTACACTAAAAGTATTATTTGAGCTAATAATTATTTTGATAAATAATTAAATAGAATGTTTAAAATACTTTTACAAAAAAATAATATTAAAAACAAGCATAAAAAAAATCAAAAATTTATAACGGCTTGAATGAACAAATAATATTTAAAATGAAGAAATAATATAATAAAACCATGAACAAATAATATTTAAAAAATAATAATATTTATTGTATTTGCAATTTGTTACATCAGATACTACGATAATATTGCAGTGAAAAAATTATAGAAGACATTTCACTGAGATTATATTCCATTCATTATTTATTATTCGCATAATTGCATTTAAATCTTTTTCAAATCCCCTGAGTTTTGAATCTATTTATAATAATAACTAATATTGTCTGATATTCGAAATGGTATCCCAAAGTACTTTTTTAACTCTGTACTTTAATATTAAGAAAAATAGTTGTTCAGTAGGTATATAAGGTGTAGATGATTCATAATTATAAACTTATTTCTGTTTATACATACATTGATTTGCTATTAGAAAGCCCTAAATGAAATTTAAACTTAAAATTCACTTATATTTTTAAAATTTAGACCAGACGCTACTTTACTGTATTTTTTTAACATTGCGATGGTTTTCAAATAAATATCCGTCATGGATTTATTGAGGCTATAAATCTTCTTAATATAAAATTAGTTGATTTTAATGAGTGTAAAAGGTCATGAAATTTCCGCATATAGTTGTTTTTTCGATATTAATGAGGAACGAATCTTGTTCTCATAACATTCATCAAAAATATTTGCCTACTACTTAATTTGGAATTCTTCTGACATTTAACAAAAGGATCAGGCGGTGGCAGCAGAATATAAAACATGCAATTAAATGTTAAATGACAATCACAGTCACATTTGTCTTGTGATTATAACGTTAATATAAATTGATTCCATTGAACTCTTTTTTTTTATGTGCTATGCGTTAAGTTTGCATCCTTGCATTATATCTGTGTCGGAGGTGAAACAAGTTTTACAGTACGTCACTTGGATTTAGGGGCATGAGTCGAAGGTTTATGTCACGCAGGAGCATGGGGGATGAAGAACAGATTGGTGGAATTTTTTAGGGCTGACGGATATGAGAGGAACAGTATACATCTAAAAAAAGATCGCAGACGATTGAAACGGTCGAAAAGTAGGAGACAAGTAGTTTTTCTTCCTGAGAAAAACACTATTTTATTTCAGAAGTATTTGAGAATTTTGCGTTTGTTGAACACCGCAATGGAGATGTATAGATATACTTTATCTTGTTCGGAATTCGAAAACATGCATTCCTTTCTTTCTCTTTCTTTTTTGTCCAATGTATTGTTTCTTTTCAACAGATTTTAGATAGCTTTAAATTAAACTAAGAATCGTATTTTATATTAAAAATCTTCTACTCTCTCTCTCTCTCTCCCTCTCTCTCTTTGACATTGACTTTATCAACAAATAAAGATATTCTTAAAATTCATTAGATTCATTCATTCAAATACCCTTAAAACAAATAAAATAACAAATCTTAAGGAAGAACCTCAAGTAAAATATCTATATATCATAGTATTCTTCCAGACACGAATTTTATTGGCAGCTAATTTCTTTTTAAAAAAATGACAGAATGAAAATTATTATATTATTTTTATATTTAGTATTTTACTTTATCTCATTCTATATTATTTATTTATTCCACATTAATCAGTTTCGAAACCGGCGTTTTATTAAAATTTATTGCTAAAGTTGAATTGTGATTTGAAATGCAAATACATGTTTTAACTTCCAGCATTGAATTATGTCTTCAAATTTTTATTGCTACATAATCACTTTTAATTTGATTACTTTCATTATATTATCTCATTTCATTCAGATCTCATTTCATTATATTATTTTAGAGTCACATAATTATCATAGAACATAACAAATGTACAGAATGAAATACAAAGTAGCTCAGAAAGCTGTAGAGTATTTGTTAACAAAGTCTGTTTTTGTTTTTTTAATTATTAATGTAATGAATTTGTGAAAAAATCTTTCAAAACTTAGAATAATTTCGAAAAGTATTAAATAGCTGTCATTTTAAAGGTTGCAAAAGGCTTAAGAATTTCACGGGAAACTTCTTCATATCTATCTCTACTAATAATAAAGAAGAATATGTTTCGCTCTACAGGCAGATTGTTTTACCTAGAGTTACGAAATTGGTATATATTTTGGAGAGTAGAAACACGCACCTCGTAGTGATTTTTTTAAAATTTTTATTTGAAATCTTAGGTTATTAAAAATTAAATAAAATTTTGTAGTTCTTTTGCGATAATTTCCGAAAATATTTCTGCACTAAAATAATTTTTATACAGTTTTAAAGTTTGAAAAATGTTTGCCTTTACTGATATTAATTTAGTTGCAGTGAAATTTTCAAATCTAAATTTAAAAAGCTTTAAATTTAGATTAAAATTAATATTTTAAAGATTAAATATATTTTATAACAATATTTTCATTATTGTGAATGATCAAATATTTAATCTCTTGATTTTTTTGAAAGCCTATTAACCATCATTGAAAGCTAAGGAAAATACACATAACATTTACTTTGCAATTATTAGTATAGTTTGTAGGTTTCAATATAAAGCATACTTTTCATATTTTTTTTTTAATTTCTATTTCTTTGTGCTTATGATAGAGATTTGTCTTAAGATTCAAACAACGGTGGGAATATTTAAAAGTAATTTCATTTCTGCACACTGTTCCTCTTTTCTTTGATATAACTGGATGAATAAAGTTATAGATAGACAAGTATTGAAACACATAAGGAACAGAATAGTGTAAGACATTGAAAATGTTATGAAAAAAAAATAGTAATAGTTTTGATATATCTGTCAAAATTTTAAGTTCAAAAATATTTTGCCGAGGAAACCATTAAGAGCAAGTTATACAAAATGTTTAGTTGAAAATTTTGCAATACTGATCCTGGAAAAATCATTTGATCGCCAAAGGCGGCTAGTTATTCAATAAATAAATACAACAACAAAAAATATCATTTTTTGAAATTTCAGTCTATTGCTCAGTTGTATACTTTTACTATGTTAGAAAGTATTGTTTTAGTATTACAAATATTCAGTGCCATAATTCATTTGTCAACAAGAAAAGTTTTTAGCTCAGAGTGGCCTATGTGGTATTTTATCTTCTATTTGCAATCCTTGGTTGAAATTCGCAACTTTTCAAGATCCGGAGATAGAAAGTTGTAATCATATGGAAGACCCCTCTTTGCTTCAGAGTGAAGATTCTTTGGAAGTATGGATGATGATGATGATGTTAGGTCGTAAAGAGCCTAAAAATAAACACCCCCCTCCAGTCGAATGTGCTGACTGTTCACTCTGAAAATTCCCTCTTTTTCGCTTTTTTTTTGTCTTCCCATAATAGACAACTAAAAATGAGATTGATGGTGAACTGATAGCGAACTTGTCTTCTAATTACTAAACACTCCCATTATTATTTGGACAATATAGCCGTGGCTTATTTTTGGTGGTAATATTGCTTCTCTTTTATAATAAAATATTTTTTAATCCAAATTTTTTATTTAATTTAAAAGTATTTTTTTTTTATTCAGTTTTTCTCTTTACCCAAAGAAACAAGAAATTTTAAAATAGCGGTTATGTATATTATGTATTTACAGATATTTCACGAACAATAATTCATTCATCATAACTATATGAATAGTTGTCAATCACAGATCCAAAAAAGGCTCATTCTAGTAATTGTTTAAGGAATTTGATATTAATTTACAAACGACTTCTCGTTATAAATATTACAATAATTATAAATATTTAAAACAACTTGTTTCAAGTCAAACTATAACTAAGTTCTAAATTTTGTAAAGGATTTTCCTGTTTATTTCTTTCATTATCACTATATCATATTAAAAATATTTGGTAATTGAATTAAATTCATACTTATAAGGTGAAACAAATTATACCTCGAGTATAAGAATTAAGAGCTAATTAATAAAGAGTAAATAATTTGGTAATGCAGTTAAATAGAAGTATAATTAAAATGTTATAAATAATATTTTTGTAATAAGTTAAGTAATTAGGAAATATTTAAAATTCGATCCTTCGAAAAACAAATTGGATACAAAATCTCTAGAGAGTGATTACCGAAAATGAAATTTCTTTTTTTATGTGTCATTTGAAATTTTATTTTATCTGAACTCACGAGAAATTATCAGAAATTTTATTTCTAAAGCAAGTAGAAAATATTTTTTAAAAAATTCTTTATTTGTTTCTTAATTTTCTGATAAAAATGTAATAATACTTTAACATTCTGAAGCAAAATAATAAAGATTTCTCTAAAATTAATTATGAAACAGATCAAAATTAAGCCTTAAGTTCATAATGTCATTAGAGCTTCGCTTTTATTTATTTACATAAAATTAATAAATATATTAATTTAAATAAAATTTCAATTAAATTATATGTATTTTTCTTAGAATTAAGATTAACAAAGATCCTTTTCAAAAAAACTTTCATATTCTGTATTGCTATATACTGTTTATAGGATTTTAATACTTACAAGAAACAATATAGCGGCAGTTAAAAAAGAAATATGTCCAAAAGATTATTCACATTTTTTTGCCAGGAGAGTTTAAATTAAAATGTTAAAATTTTTGAAGAATTAATTTCAAGGGCATTTATTTTCATTGTTATCAGAATCCAAAACAATAATATTATCAAGTTTTTAAATTCATTGTGTTACCGTCTATGAAGAGTGTAACGAAGAGAGATTTTTGGACGTCAAGCTGCTGCTTATAACCTAGTTTTGCTTCAAAAACTGGAATAATTTCAAAAACCTAAATTTAGCATAAACATTCTTTGTACCCACTCATTGGCAGTTCTTAAGCAGTGATTCAACTAGCAAATAAACTGCGAAAAATGAAAAATAAATGGAGAAAGAGGGAAACGATGCGTTTCTTTAATAAATGTAGCAGAAGAGAGTATAACGAGTACTGTTTTTTTTTTTTTTTTTTTTTTTATGATTATAGAAGCCGATTTAAATCTTTAGGGTATCTACATAGTATAAATACATTAACTTATTAGCACTTAAAAGTAATATTAATTTCTCTGTAATGAATTTTAAAATTTGAAAGATGGAGGTTTAAATCTCAAAGATATTTATATTAAAACTTGTTCGAATTAACAGGAAATTTTTAGGTTTTTTAATATTTTAAGATAATTTTTTAACGTAATTAAATGAAATATTTAGTAATAAAATATTTCATTATGAAATTATTTAGAATTTATCTTTGTTTCTCCATTCTGTTAATTATCAAGATTATTAAAAGTAATATTTTAAAATAGACGCACCAAAATTAATTCTCGCTTTAATTAATGGCAGCATAAATATTTCATGATTCTCCAACAAGCGTTTTTTTTTCAATATAAAATAATTTATGCATATAATTTCCTTTGTAAATGACCTTTGGAATCGTTCTGCGAATTATAGTGGACTATTGTAAAAACAGCAGATATCTTCCTCGCAATAGGGGATCGTATTATACAGGAAAAATTTATGAACATTAAAACTTATCTCTAAATTATAAACGCATATAATGCTAAAAAGTTTTTGCTTTTTCTTACCCTATTAAACTTTTTAAAAGAAAGGTAAAAAAAAGTAAAAGAAAGCACTGTTCATATATAAGCAACTGGTAAGTATATGCATTCGCTTTTTTTAAAGAAAAAAATTAAATACCTATGAAAAGCTTAAATTCATCTTACGTGTAATTTAAGGCTTTTTATTACAATATGTAAGAACTTGTAAAAATTATGCTATTGGGGTATACGAATTCACGTTGATTATATACGAGCCCAGTGTATTGCAAAACAATCAGTAATAAAGAAATGAGTATGTGAAAAATTTTTTCGTCTAAATGAATCCATTATTTTCAGACTTCCAGAGGTTTAAACCCTTTCCAGTCAATGGAAGACCTTTACAAACGAAAGGAACTTGGCTCGAACTCTTATCTGTTATACTACAGACATTGGAGCTACTTATCCTTCACCTTCATTCAGGAACCACTGACTGGAAATAGAATAACTCGGTTCCAATCTAAAAAAACGGGAAAGAAAAAATTTAAAAAGAAAATAAAAGGAGGGATACACCTTACTGTGTACAAAGAGTTGCGGGTTATTGTGCCATGTCAGCTGGAAACAAAGAGTGTGGAAGCCAAAAACCTTCTTCCGGTAGACTCCCAAGTCCGTTATAAATAATCCTTTATTCTGAGAGCCATGATTCGCGTTTCAAAACAAAGCAGACGTGATTTAGCATATGGTCAAGTGCATCGCTGATCCATTTTTGTGAAGAAACTACAGCAAAATGAAATAAAAATCGTCGATCTGAATGTAAAATAATTTAATATTTTTCTATTTCTGCAACATTTGTTTTTAAAAATATAATGAATAGAATACCTTTGAGTCGTTTCAATTAAGAAGCTCTTTGCATTTTAAAGTGTGACGATTGCTTTTTAAATTTAAGCACAGATAACTTTCCTAAAGAAAGTACAATTTTAAAAGTCAATAAGTTTAAAATCAATTTAAAACTACGTAAAAATATGTATGATTATATCTACACATGACTAGATTACTTTTAGGGATAAAAATTACTATCACTCCAAAATTTGCCGTTGTATAATTTAAAGTAACCAAGTTTGAAGAAAAAGTAATGTCAATGTTTAATTCTGTGTATTAGTATTAAAATGTCATCGCTGTAACAGACAAAAAATGTATGTATCGATCGATATATGTTCTTTATAAATCATACACTGGATCCATAGATATGCTTTTTTTTTTTGGTACAGAAATGATATTCTAAAAATGGGATCATATTAACTTTTTTTCTTTTTCTTTTGACTTGATCAATTTACGCATTATACTTACGGCATGCTTAGAAAATCAGTTATGCCAATGTTTCAACATATGCATATCTGAAGATTATTTTATAAATCAATTTAAGTCTGGAGCTGGCAACATGGATGATCATTTTAATTCATCTACATTAAAAAAAAACTATTTAACTGCTGCTACAAAAATTTAATTTTATCTATCTGGAAGTAAGAAAAAGAAATTTTTTGAAATACGTTTGTTTAAATATAAATATCAAAGTTAATTAGAATAAGATAATCCAAATTTGATTGAAATCAATCATTTTGGTGTAAAGACCATATAATAAATTTCATTTGCCCGCATTTTTTTTTAATTAGTTTTTCATGTTCATAAACAAAGATACAGGGTTAGCAAGAAATAAGTTACCAACTTCAGAGGGCTCTAAAATGCGCTCTATTGATCCAAATGAGATAAAATTTGAACTACAGATTATTGAGATGATGCGATTTACATTTATTAAATAAAAAAATTAGTGCAAAAATTCATCGTTAGGTGGCGTTGTAATACACATAAATCCAAAAAACCCCGGGGGTGGCACTTATAAAAGAGGATGAGATGCCACCCTGGAGGGTACACAAAATGGTAGGGGATCTGGCTCCTCCCATCGATGACGGGACGTACTTTCTTCGGGAAGGTTTGTACCGTGACCTGTGATGGCTCTTAGGACTCAACCATAGTTCCCGCCAGTGTTGCTGTTGCGGCGGTCCGGTCATTCAGTTTCTTTATCCGTGTGCCTTCGGACGGGTCGGAGAGTCAGTGATATAACTACACATAAAACCCTTTAATATGGTTTATAATTGTTAAATAAAGTAAAATTAAAATTGCTCAATATGTCCTCCTTCATTTTCAATAATATGCTTTAATCGGAGAACCATATTTTCTATAGATGACCGGCGTGAATCTGCCGGAATATTAAGAATATGGCACCGAATATTAAGAAAATGGCACGGAATGTTATTCTCTAGATCTGGTAGAGATTATGGCCTTTGACGGTTGATATTGTCCTTCAATTAATACCACAATTAAAAGTCGCAAGGAGGGATGTCCGACGAGCGAGGAGGCCATGCTATTGGGAAATGACGGCTGATAATTCGTGCTTCTGTGAAATGCTGTATTAACAATCGATTTATACGATGATCAATATGAGGCGGTGCACCATCCTGCATGAAAATGATATCTTGAAGGCATCCACGCTGAGAAGAGATGGGATTACAAAACCCCTCAGCATATCATGGCACTTTTGTCCTGTGACGGAACATGTTTGGATTCCATTTGAAGTTATTTCTTCAAAGAAATACGGTCACTTTTTCAGGATGCAAGGGTTGTTCCTGGGTAACGTGATGGTTTTCTCTGCCCAAATTCGACAGTTGTGGGTGTTAACTTGCCCACTGATGCGAAATTGGGCCTCATCACTCCACAGAATGTTCCATGGCCAAGTTGCGTCAACCACCATTCGAGCAAGGAACTGAAATGCAAAAGTTTTACGAACCTCCAAGTCCCCGTGCTGCAACTGGAGCACAAACTTGCTTTTGTAGGGATAAAAATAGAAAATCAGCCATACGATTTTTCGTACAGTTGAATACGGCATATCCAGAACACGGGAAATAACTGGCAAACTCACACTATTATGCGGCGACTGACTGCTGACTTCAACGAGCGCGGACGCAACATTTTCGACGCTGAAAGACGGGATTTTTTTCATCTTTTTCATCATTTTGGTATTCTTCCTTTATCTGGAAGAATACCAAATTGTCCAGCTTTTTCAAATTTCTGCATCTTGTGCGGGGCATTTGGTGACATTGGACCTCTTCGTATCTGCTTCAAACGATGTAATCCCTTTAGAGTTGCAAAGGAGTTTTGTTGGTTCTGGTAGAACAATGTCACCAGTATCGCTTTTTCTTGCAACGTAGGCATGACGAACAAAGAAGAAGCTAATGTTCGTGCAGAATCCGCCTTCTTTTCATTCAGAGAAAAAAGGTAATAGACATGTGCTGTAACGCAAATTATGTTTCACATTTTCAATGTATGCAAATAAATGCCATTTGTGTTATAGCGCTATCTATTGGTGAATTTTTGTACTAATTTTTTTTAATTAATAAATGTAAAGTGTATCATTTGAATAATCTGTAGTTGAAATTTTATCTTATTTGGACAAATAGAACGAATTTTAGAGCCCTCTGAAATGGTTAACTTATTTCTTGCTAATCCTATGTTTAATTCCAAGAACCAAATTATCTATCTATACTTATATAAAGCTCAATGTGTGTGTGTGTGTGTGTGTGTAGGTGTGTATGTGTTGGTGCTCTACAGGCCAGACCGTTTGACCTACAGCTACCAAATTTGGTACATGTATACCTTGGAGGCCGGGAGTGTGCACCTGGGGTCCCTTTATTTGAATTTTTAATTAGAATTTTAATAATTAATTAAAAACTAAATTTCTCGCCAAAAAGATCTTTTCATTTTCTCACCGCCAAATGAGTAAGGCTTCAGTTATTTTTCCCACGCTAATGAGGATAGGTTTAACATTTTTCGACCGATTATTTCAAACAATTCTGTTTATTTTCTTAATGTTTGATGCATTTAAAATAAAACATTGTTAATTAATCGATCTTTCAGATTCATTCTGAAGTACTTTTGAATTAAAATAAAACAGAATAAAGAAAATTTAAAAAATTTAATTTGCTTAGCGTTACGCCAACTGGCGTAGAAAAATTCACGCATTTGCGTTACCATAACTGGAGTTGAAAATTCACGCATGCGCATTGTGTTCTGATTATTGACAACTATTATCAACGGATGTGGACATGGTTTAATTATTTTTTAGTCGTAAGCTTTTGTAATTAAATGGTATTTATGTTAGTTATATATTTTTTGCATATGCTTATAATTTAAAGCACATCATTTTAAGTAGTTTTTTTAAACCTGTTTTTGACCGATTATTTTAAACGATTCTGTTTATTTTCTTAGTGTTTGATGCATTTAAAACTAAACATTGTTAATTAATCGATCTGCTCATGATGAATCTGAGAAAATTTTGTTGACAAATTCTTGAGATATTACATAAATTAAGAAAGATATTCTTCAGTGTCCATAAAGTTTAAACGTTCAGTGAATCTGTTTTTCAGTAATCATATTATTAAAAAAATTCTTTGTTTCAGTAAAAAATTTTATTATATTAATAGCAGATTAATCATTTCCCTTCAGTTATAACATAATATGTATCTTATTTTCTGTTAACTTCCGTAAAATTTAAAGCATAAATTCTACGGGAGCTAAATTAGAGAGATACATATTATGTTATGACTGAAGATCTTTATAATATTATAAGTGAATATGTATATATATATATATATATATATATAATTAACTATTTTAATCTATTTTAAAATAGTTAACTAGCTATTAGAGAGTAAAAATAAATTTGTAGAAAGTATAACATTTTTTATGAAAAAAGCACAACAAAAGGTTTCAGCTAATTTAAGAATCTTTAATTTCACACAATGGTCTTAAAAGTCGCTACTGATAATGTTACTTTCAAAACACAGAAACTAGAAATAAAGTTAAAATAAATACAAATGAGGAAAATAAGCATTGATTAATAATTAGATTTGATTAACATTTCTGTATAAATCTGCTTTGTAATGTTAGAACTTTTTGAACAATGTATATGTAATAAAAAAATTTTGAATTAAAAAAGATTCTATTACGTTTATGAATTCTAGTAAAGCTGGAATATATTTTAGTTGGCAAGGTAATGGTTTTCTTCTGATTGATGATTCATTTCTCTTTCCCTCTCTCTCTGTTGACAAAAAGGGTTCTGGAGTAGGATCGCACTGTTCTGATAGGCATTTTCTCGCTGCAAGCAAAAATCTTGACAATATTTAAAGATAATCTCTTGGGTTATTTACAGGGAGGAGACTTTAAATCGTTTTTTTGTGCCTAGAGAATGGCAAACAGATAGAAAGAGAGATTTATTTTTAGTCACAATTTTTCGAGATTGAACACTTAAACGGTCACACGTGCTTTAATTTTATACACATGAATATACTTAAGAAATCTTAAGTGGATACCCCTTTTAGAGTCCACGTGTTACTTTGTTGCCAGACATGTATTTGTTATGGGTTGAATGCACGTGGCTGGAGCGGTTGGTGAACTTTCTGGAATATTAAGGCATTCTAAAGATGTTACCGTATTAAAAATATCTTTTATAAAACTAACCTTGAAGAAATATTTAAGATTTTTAGAAATACTCAAACAATATTTATATTTTTCATTTAAGTCTTCTTAATAAAAATTTTCGCCACTAGAAATGTAATTTACTTTTACAGATTCTTTTAATCCATAATAAGATGAATGAAAAAATTTCATGGTTGTTAAATTAAACTAAGATATGAAATTTTTAAAGAAATTCCAAGAAATTCCAAGAAATATTAAAAATTTATTACTAATGCAGAAAAAAATGCTGTCAAATGCTCCGAATAATTTGAAACGGTCCAACAAAAATTATAGCAGTTTATTAAAGTTTTATATGATATTGTTGTATCTTCTGAACAATTCTTCACATTATACAGAATATCATACCATTTTTTATTTGCTAATTACTCAATGGATAATATTTAAACAAATACTTTTAACTATGAAGACATGTATATATTTATAAGAAATATTTCTCCGTTTTCTCCATCTGTGCTACTAATAAAGATGAAAATGTACGTGCGTGTGTGTTGACACTCAACATGCCATACTGTTTGACTATGAGAAAATCCCGTTTTAATGAAATACAGATAACAGTTTAATAATTAATCTTTAGTAATTATTCCTAATCCTAATAAGACGATTGTTTTGATAGAATCATAATAAACAGAGGGAATTTAAAATGGCAGTAATATTATTTCTTAATTTCGTGAGTAGTTGCAAAACTGAGAAGAATGAGAAAGAAACTTAAACCAGAAACTAAAATATTTGCTATTAAAAAAATTGAAGCTGAAGAAAAATAGTGGATTTTATTATAGAAAACAGAATTTAATTAAAATGGAAATTACACACAGAAAAATATTACGAAAGAAATTCTACTTTTATCTCATGCCATTTCTGGATTATTAGTTTAGACAAGAAGGGTATCTTGTAACAAACCTAAAAATTAAGAATGTTTCCAAAGTTCCTAAAAATTCCGTTGGTAGGAGGGGGGGGGGATTAGGTGTTTAAAATGCAAATAAGAATTTTTTTTATTTAAAAATTTCAAACTAAGCATAAAGATTTTAAAATGACATTCAGTTATTATTTTATGGGAATTAGAAAAGGAACATATGAAAGTAAAATAAAAAAATGGTGTGAGCGAGGGGCAAAGAGGAGGAGCTGGGTGATAGATATTTAAGTTGCAAGTCTTAGAGAAAATGACCGAAGAAAAATATTAGAGCATGCATGAATATATCTTTTTCAAGGCAAACATTTTGAAGTGACATAAAATAATACTATGTTTCTGACACCATTTGCCCTCGTAATATCACTGCTAACTATGTGGGGACCAAGCGAAAAAAGAATAATATGCACCAGGCATCACTCTTATTCCCCCCTTTAAATTTAAGAGATAATTGATGCAAATATATTCAGTCACTTTCACTTTGAATTGATGATATAATTACCTCTACTTATATTTTATTTTCAAAAACGCTTATTGGTTAACACGAGTACATTTTGAACGATATGTCAGAGAAATGGGAAACGTGCCATTTCCTTCACAGAAGTTTAGGCTATTTAAGATAAGGCTATAATAAAAGAACTGTCAAAACTTTACAATAGACAATATTTTTAACACTTGAAATAATATCTTTGAAAATGAACCGATTACGAATAGGGTAAACAATTAATTTTCTTCAATTCTTAAGTTAAAAATTTAATGCTAGAAAAAATAAATAAAAAAATATATATATAACGACTTTCCATTTTACAGATATTGATTTTTGTCAGTATCTAGAATAAATTCCCATAATGGCAGGAGTATGGGACTAAAATGTTTTGTAATAATAAGTGCTTTCATATTGACTTGTATGAATCAGTGACCAATTTTTTCCTTATACAGAATTGTTGAGCTATAAATTATTATAACTTTAAAAAAAGGTGATGAATTCAAAGATTATCTTGAAATTAAACAATGGCAGTGGAAATTTCAAATAAAGATTTTTTTGTATACTATATTAGAAACTGATCCTTTATATACTCTGAAACTATGAAGAATTGCAAACGAGCAAGGAAATTGGTGTGTATTCTTTGAACTGAGAGCATTTCTTTTTTCTCAATGAAATATCTTAAAATATCATCCATAATACTGTTAGATTAGTTACACATTTTTTTTCTCACAGACCAAATAGAAAAAAAAGTGTCATCGAATTGATATAAAATAAGAGTTTTATTCTTTGTATTTGTTTCTTTTTTTAAAGTAGATTTTCACAAAATAGAAAAAAAAATTGTAATCTGAAAAATTATAATCAATCAAGAATCTATGAAACTAATAAAATGTAAAGTAGTGTTTGGAAGATCTTTTTAAATGCCATCGAAGTTAGAAGAGTTTTCATTGTTTGCTCAATTAGGGTGGCCAAGATGTTAAGTAACTTGAATGTCACTGCCAGAAGGCGCAAAAATGAAGAATTAATTAGTTGCATTGAAGAGAAAAGTAGTTTTAAACCTTCATTCCTTATAGATTATTAAAAATGAAGAAGTTCTTTCAACTCATTTTAATAACTCGATGCATTTAATTTATCGCGAAATTTCCTTAACAAAAATCACTGTTTAAATTTTCTACACAAATCTCGTCTTTGACACTGATAATCAAGTCATGAACATACGAAAATATCTTTCAATTAATAAACAAAAACAGATATGTCCCGTTACGTAAACAAATATCAATATAGCTAGATTTTCTAGGCTCCGTAATCAGAGCGTAAAGAAAAAATACCTCTCGACAAGCTGGAAAGCAAAGATAAATTTCTTATCATCGAAGTTACTGTTTTCAAATTTCTGCTAATTTCAGTAAAATTTCTATAGATTTTCACTATCATAATTCCGACAATTCTAAATTATCTTTCGTTTAAAAGTTATATACATACAATTATTGTTATATTATTCAATTACATAAAATAGTTGGTTGGAATGGCATTTTTTTTTACCATTGCCATTACGTTGATTATACAGCAGTAAACTAAATTGCCAATTAAAATTATGCCAATAAAAAATGTAGTGTTATAAAAAAAATTCAGTTAAAATTGAATGATGCTTGAAGGAATAAAATAATATAACATTTATAAATTCTTATTTCTGCTAAACATATCACAGGAGTGAAGAACAAACTAATTGTTACGGATATTTTTACTCTGAAACTAAGTCAAATATTCATTTTATGTAATGCTTAACTAAATATAGGTAGAATTTTAAAAAAAATAATCATGGTAACCATTCATCTACATAAAAATACTTTGCATATCAAATATAATTCGTAAATATAAATTACCATGTAAACATAATTACACACACAAGAAAAAAAATATTACAACCATTAGTAGCAAATATCTAAAAATTCTTAAATTCTGATAAATAATTTGAACTATTATTAATTTGAAAACTATTTTCCAGAATACATAATTCGGGGAAAATAATTTTTTATTCTCTAAAGTCACACGTGATCTAATGGTTTGTCAATAATTTCATTTATTATGTGATTAGAAATTAAATATTTGTTTAGATCGCATAAAATAATGTGAATTGATAGCTGAAGATTCATTAACTCATAAAATAAGGAGAATTGTCTATTTTCTTATAAAATGCACAGTTAAAAATATAGTTTTAGAAGTATGAAAATTTTCTAAATAACTCATGCATTCTTAATAAATAAGAGATGGCAAATCTACTTGCTAAATTAAAATTATTTTAAGCTTAAGATCATATAGGAAGAGGATGAGAGATTTAATACTTGAAAGCTATAAAATCTTTTACTATCTTTATTTGTTTAAGATAAAGTGAAATTCTTGATTAAAAAAGTTATCTAAAATATAATAATATTTTTTCAAAGAGAAAAAGTAATTTGAAGATCTGATGAACACTGAAATAGATTTGGTTAAAATTTCGTGTAAAAACTACTGTTGTGAATCGTATTCAGAAATATTTTTAAAAAATTATTTTTAAAAATGGACTGCGCATCAACTGATTATATCATTGAAAGAAAGAATAATAATCTTTGAAATTATATATATATAAAGATATAAGAACTGTTTTTGTGAGATAATATTTTCAGAAATTATCATTACAATTTCTGAAATTTCACTTTCTTTTTTTATTAATTCTCTTTATGATGTTCCGAAGTCACCACTCAAGTGTTCAACATTCCCATTCTCCAAAATATATTTATGCCAAATTTAGCAGCATTAATTCAAAGAGTTTAGTTTGTAATATACTAAATTAGTAGAGACATACACTTTCACTTTTGGTATGAAAGAAATAATTGAATAAAGAACATTAAATATGACCAATTCTTTCATCTAAAAAATGTCATAATAATTTTTATAAAAGCCTCTGAAAAGTTTTAAAATAATATAAAAATTAGCATGTTTATGCTGTAATATTTTCAGAAGTTATGACGAAAAAAAAGTCAAAATTTCATATAAATTTTGATTAATTAAAATTTTTTAAAAATTGTTCTGAGGGGCACGTATTCTTTTTTTTTTTGATAGTTTTAATAGTAACAGTTTTGATAGTAACAATTTTAAGATCAATAGTCCATTGAACAAAATACTTTGAGATAACAAAAAAAATGCTAAAATGCTTGCAAAGCCACGAATCTATATATGATTTCTTCCGCTTTTTACAGACGACGCTTATATAAAAAAAATTTATACTACTGTATGTTTTTGATATGGGGATGATGGGAAAGTTCATTCTTGAAATAAGATTGAGAATAAAAAAGTAAAACTATGGAAGAAAAACGAAACGATGACAGGAAATCGTAAAATAAGCAGCCGGGGAGAGTCGTCTTGTGGTATATTTTAAGAATAATAAATAATTTCTATTTTTACCAAGTGATAAGTGAAGAAGAACAAGAAAAGCAATACTCTAAAACTAGCCGTTTTCATTGGGTTAATTTTTACACATTTATATAATACTTCTAGAAGCAAATATCTTGCTAGGCAGGAATTTTCGCTTTTTGGAACATCAATTTGAGAGTTCTTTCCTTTATTTAAATAATATTAAAGAAACATGATAAAGCTATTCAGTAATTGAGCTAAAAGCAATCATAACTGTGCATAATATAGTAACGTAAGAAATTACTAAAGATTATTCTAGAATTTTGCAAGTTTATATTTTCAAAAAGGTAAGTGAAATTGCCATTGATATATGAAATCAATGCATCATAAAAGAAATTACTATTTTTAACTAACCAATATGACTTTCATTTGTAAAAATTGAATTTAAATATTTTTATATATGCCAAAATTAATTACTTTTAATAATGTTAAAATCAATTACCTTTGATGATGACAAAATAATTATTCATCTAAAGAATTTTCCAACAGCAATTTATATAGAGAATGCCCACACTAATCTTATCCAATAGCTGCTTTCTCAATAATTATAAATTTATCTTCCAGTTTCAAAACAGTTCTAAATGAGGTAAATAATATTTTATATTGTTTGAGTCAATAAATTAACTATTGGAAATAAAAAGTACCAAATTTATATTTTTATATTATTTCTTAGTCTTATTAGTCATATTTAAAAAATTATTCTTATCACTCTTATTTTAAAGAGGAAACTCCAATTCTTCTGCATTTAAAATTGAACTATCACAGAGCTTTGAGTATCGTTAATTTAGATGATTTTAAACCATTTGATTGGCATTCTCGAGAGGAATCCGTGAATGCCAAGGCGCAGCGCTTGCTAGAAGTTACTTGTTCTTGTATCATTACTCAGTCAGTTTTAGTCTTGTAGAATTTCTACTATTTAAAATATTATTAGGCCAAAAAGTCTTTACTAAATATGTTTATAAAGATTGAGGCGTAACTGGACAGTTTATTTACTGACTCAAATGACATAAAATGCAATATTTTATATTATAGAAACAATTTTTTTCAATTGTAAGTATATGCTTTTTTATAATGATATGGAAAATAACCTAATGCGCCTTCATATGAGTGGGCACTCTGTATATTGCAAAAACAATTTTTCTTCATGCTCATGAAAACTTCTTTGGAGCTCTTAACTTCCACCCTCTTTTTTACAGATAAATTTATATATATATATTAAGCGACAAAAGATCCTTGTAAGAAATTTATTGACTGAACCTATGTACCCGCATCTACGTTTACGTTTATTTGTTCTATATGTAGAAAAAAATAGGAAATGGGAAAAAAAATTAAATGCCTATAATTCTACATGTTAGTGGTTTCGAATTCTTATATTCAAATTCTAAATATGTTTTAGAGATCTTAATCCAAGTTTGAACAGTATTTAGTTAATTAAAATTAAAGATTTTGGTACAACATTTTTAGCCACACTGTTTGTTTCCTTATATGTAAAGCTTAAGTCGGATAACTAGCTCCATAACGGAAACAAGTAGGGGAGAAATATGAACTGCCACTAGCAACTTTTAGCAACCACTAGCAACAAAGAAGTTAAATTTTAATTTATTATTAATTTTAAGAAAAAACAATCTAAAAAATTTTTCGGTTTCAAATACTTTACCCTTTATTTAACACTTAGTGTAATAATACACTCAGATAACTACTAATAAGTTACTACTTAAAATAGAATTTTAATAATTGTAAAATTCATATACATTCAAGTAAATAATTTTCGTGGAGCAAGATACAATATACATAAAACTGAATGTCAATATGCATCAAACTGAATATAAGTAACAATATTTTTTCAAAATATTTCCTTTGTGTTAATTTATCAATTCATCTTCTAGCCGCGTTTGGCAGCAGCTTTAATTTAATTTTAAAATTTAAAAAAAATTTAAAAAATTTAAAAAGAATTTATTTTAGAAAATTTAAGAATTTTTAAAAAAACTAAGTTAATTTAGTTTGTAGTCATTCCTCAACAACTAACAATAACTTCAAATTAAACATGAATTGTTGTTCTTTTAATTTAATATTATTACTACACAATATATTATTATTGTATGACAACAACAACAACTTGATTTTTACTATAGTAAAATAAACATTCTTTAGAATTAATACAATAATTGTGTTAAGTTGGAATTAATAAGTATTCGACCTCATTTTAATGTTTCTTGAAACTCATTAGATCGGATTAAAATTGCAGCTTGTATACTTAGAATTCGAGCATATTAATTTTCTCAGAATAATTTTAAAGTGTTTTAATAACTAGCCAATACTATTTATCATATCTCTTCTTGAAAACAGTTCTTCACTTCCAATTCCTGTTTACATGCATATTCTAATCTCTGATCTACTATTTAAAGGATTAAGCAAAAAATCATTATATAGAGTAAAAATTCTTTTTGATCATATTGATTCTAAAGCTGCTGGCAAAATAAATAAATAATAATAAATGCAAAAATTCGCAGAATTTTAATTAAAAAAATTAATTTTGTTTCTATTTTACAACTTTTTTGAGAAGCTAAAGGAATAATTAATTTTGTAGTATGGTATATTTAAAAAAGTTGAAAATAAATATTTTTTACTTTTGGAATTCAAATTTTAGGAAAATGTTTGATTTCGCGTATGCGTATATATCCCATATATACTGAACTATTTAAAAGCATGTCGATTTTTTTACCCATGGTGTAGGCTTTGAAATCATTCTCAGGGACATTAATTAAATTTTTATTCATACGTATATTTTGCATATTTAGCTCATGAAAAATTTAAACAATACAATAGTAATCTAAAGTACCTATTAAAAATTATACTAAATTTTGAATTAATTTGATATACAAAAGGAAACGACTAAAACGAAGAATTGTTTGCGAGATATTGGCCTATGAAATATATGATATTTGTTTCTCTTAATAAAAGGAATGGTTATATTATCAATTAGCAATTATTTTAAGAACTTATGCTGGTTAATCCTGTTTTTAGTAATTTGTCATAAAAAATTGAAATAACATTTTATAATCTTATCATAAATCCTTAGCTACAATGTGGCTTTGATAAACATAAAAAGCTATTCGTCTAAACGATTAAATAAATACGCATATCTTTTCTCTTGAACTTATCAGAGTGAATTAAAATCTACATATTTTCTAATTTTTCTGTTATATTTTCAACATTATATCAGACGTAAAAATAAAAACAATGTAGATAAAGCCACGATAAAATTATAGAAATGCTCTAATCTATCATCATTTGCACAACCATTATCTAATCAACAACATTAATTTTTCATCAGAGTTTTAAATTAATTTAAATAGATAGCTATTACATCAACTTTCAAAATAATGGTTAATCGAACTATTCAAATTTTTTCTTCTAAATTTCCAATGCTTACGGATTGAAATTTAGCCCTCCATTACAAGGAAATCATAAATTATTAGTATGTGTAAAAATTCAGTAGGGATTTCAAAACTGCTATCGTTTCAAATTTCAATTCATATCGTATACTTTTTATAATCAAAATTGATCAAAATATTGGCAATAATTCTCATTTTATTTTCCAATTGTTGGAATGGGATTTATTATAAAATATTTGCTTAGATTCCGATAATATTAATCTATAATCATCTCACATGGCAATCATTTCAAAAAGAAACGGATTACATAATCGAAAGTTCAAATAAAGCACCAGGAAACCTACTTTCAAAATTCCTAAACAGCTATATGATGGAAAAGAGACAATTTCACATTAATCCAGAGATTATTTTTTTTCAGAATTTTGCAATGTGCTTCTTCAAAATAAAATTCCGACTTGAGTTTTGGAGAAGCTATTATATTTCCTGCTTGTTAAATACATATATATACGCTTTGTAGGGACAAATTAAAATTAAAATATACATTAATTTTTAGGTCCTGTAAACATTAAATAAAAGAAAAATTACATTAAATGTAAAAGGCATTTACTCTTCTAATGAAAACTGCAAACAAGTTTTGTAAGATTATCCTTCGACATTTTTTTAAAAATTTATTTATTTATTTGTCTGCAAAAAATTTTATAACAGCAATTTTTTTTTAAATTTAGGGCATGTGAAAAGACCTTGCACAATAATTAATCTAACACATGGGCCAACGTTTATATATAATATGTCAATGAAGTAATGCGTATATGAATAGGTGATAGCATTATTTTTCGATGCTAAATCAAACTTAAGTATTTGAACATGCAGATTCTATTTTGCGACCACTTCTCTGCCAAAACATTAAAAAAAAATTTAAAAGAATGCTATAATCAAATTCTTTTGTGAAACGTTTCCGCATATCTTAAAAAATGTAACAATAAAGTAATCTTATTTCATTATCAAAATGTTTTAAACTTTTACTACTTTATTAAAGGGGGAGGAGGTATTTTCATATACGATCAGGTCCTTCGCCATTTTGCCAAAGAAGGATTGACTTAATACGGATTCCAATTCAAATGTTATTAAAAATTTATTAAGATGTTTAGACGATATTAATAACATTTAGTCGAAATAATATAAATTATTTCAAACTTGTTTTTATATCCTGCATTGTTCGTGGTAAAAATATTTTCATGTCTTTTATTTAAATGATGACTATTTAAGGAATTATCATGAAACCTTCATTAAATTTTTCCGACATGCTTCCATATTTGAAGGTAAAATTTTAAATATTTATAATATTGCAGGTACTTACGATATAACAAACGGTTAATATTTTCATTCAAATAATTTGCTGTCAACTGCAAAACGTAGTATAAATATCATTCACGTGAAAGCAAAAATATGCTTAATATTAACTCTGAATTAAATGTTGACGCGCATTTAAATAAACGTAATTTTTAAAGACATTTATAACATTTTAAAGCAAAAGTAGCTTTGTATAGAATACGCAAAAAGTCTGGTATCGTCTGCAATTTCATTTTATTTTTATTGTAGTAAGAATATCAGTTACACCAAATGGTTTATAAAACACACAAATTTTCGTAAAATTACAGATTGTACCAAACGATTTTAAAACCGCCGAAAGTTAAAATTTATATCAATAAATTTAATTTTTAAAAAAATAACATAATTTAATCAAACACTACAAGTGCTAACTAAAACACATATAAAATTATTTAAAATATTTATAATATTTTTAAAATAAGATTGGCAACACTGAAAATAAAATCATTCGTGGAAACTGGAAACGTGATAAAAATAATATTTGTGACTGAAAATCTCTTCAGTTTGGATTTCTACAGAGAACAAATTATTTTTGATTTTGCTTTTATTTGTAAAAGTAAGTATCCTTTTTCATCTATATTGTTTGAATTTCCAAATAATTTTTTGTATATTTTGATGTAATGATGGCTAACAGAATCCTTAAAAATCAAATTTATAAGATCTCTATTTAAAATTTTTGTTAGATTTAAAGGAGAAGCGTAATATTCTGTCTCAAAATTCGGTCGAAATATGTACTGAAAAGAAACCGTTCCGAAATATTTCAATTAGCATTTTCAGTTGTAAATTCGGTACGGAGGGGAAATAGATTGGGAGGATAGTTTCAGAGAAAAAAACTTATTTCATAAGCGTGAGTTACGTAATGTACCCCCTTACCACCCCATGTCAGCTGAGAGCAGAGACGCCTCATCTACGTCAGAACTTAAGGCGTAGTATCTTTGGCATTTTTGCGGAATTGAGCAAACCAAGAAAGAAAAAGTCCACAAATCCACCAATATTCTATTTTTCCTTTATTATTTCCTTGTCGCCGTTTTATGAAGAAATATAGATTAAAAAAGTGAGAAATAGTACTCCTTTTCTGGGCTCAAAGTAAATTTCCTTGAATTTACTTTGAATTACAATCCTCATTTTTAAAAAAATCTGAATCCGAATTTTAATTAATTAAAATTTAAGTGAATTCACGACGTTTTTCCGCGATAACTCCCGAAAATATTCTTGTACAAAAATAATTTTCCCACAGTTTCAAAATTCGAAAAAATTTTCTTTCCAATGATATTAATTTACTTGCTGTCAAATTCTTTAGTGTTGATTTAATAATCTTTTTAAAATATTTTTAAGCATATTTTACAATATGTTAAGAATGAAACCAAGCCGTTTTCAATTTTATTTCATTTTTTTTTTTTTTGCATGTTAATAAGCCATAAAGACTCGGCTTATTTTTCTGCATTGAATACGTCCTGTTTAAAATATTTTAATAAGAGTTTTGAATAATGCGACAATTACAACTAACGTTTAACTTCGGAAGCCATAATTAGTTGTTGTTTTTTAAAAATTCGCTCATTTTTTAACTTTTTATAGTATTTTTCTTTTCAGTTTGAGTTTTATTTTCTTACAGAAATATGTTATTTTTTTAAATTGAACAAGAGAAGTTTCATTGAATAATGCTCTGATATATTACATAAGTCATGAAATTTGTTATGTAGTACTTCAATAACTTCTAAGTTGACGGATTGATTTTTATTTCTTTCCTTATGTTTTTAACGAAAGTACTTCGATTCAGTAGACGTTTATTAAATTGACTAAAGTTTAATATGTTTCAATACTAAAATTGAAATTTTAGATGAAACTAGCTGCCTTTCGTGGCCAGCCATTTGCCATTATTAATACTCTTAAAATTTTCAGTTAAATATTTTATATGTCTCTTAACCCTTATGTTCATTTTGTATAGTATACCATACATACAACTTTATAAAAATATACTATCACTATAAAATAATTTTTAACTTATTAATATATATTAATATAACTTATTAATATATTATAAAATTATAATAACTTATTAATATAACTTATTAACAATTTTATAGCGTAAAGAAGCTACCTATATACATTTTTTTTGCTTTTCTTCAAAAAAGCAATCTTGCCACAATATCTCCTTCAGCAAAATATTTTTATAGTCATTTAATTCACTCATATTATGGAAGCATCAAGCCATTTTGTTCATTGTACTATGTATTTCTTTTTAATTTCTTGTGACCAACGTAAAATTTCAGCTTTAAACTAAAGTGGAAATAATTTAACTACAATTATTGTAAAAACTTTTTTTTTCTGAACCCAGATATGTTTTTAAAAGCAGAATCGTTCGGCACTGAAATCTTATGCGTACTACAGAATATTTTCATAATTTATGTAATATCTCAAGCAATTATTCAAAAAAAAGTTTCTCTGATTCATCATAAAATTCAGCTTTTAGATTTATTTTCAAAAACCTTTAAATTATGGCAATAATGATGTTTTATTTTATTTCGGTCTATAAATATACCTCAAAAAATTATAAACTCTAAATTTAATACCGCTCTTTGTCCTAGGGAATCATATTCTTGTAAAATATTCTTGACACTAACTTTTAAATAAATAGATAAACATTTCTATCTTTTGCGATCAAGTCTGACTAATTTATGAAATTTTGAATATTACAATTTTAGAATAATCATAAACTTAAGCCAATCAGTATTGAGAAAATCTGGTTCGATAACTGGCGTATCTTCTTTGAAACGGTCGATGAAATGATCTAAAATCTTTGTTCCTATAGAATAGTGATATTCAAATTTTATTTTGGAACAAATTTCTTTTTTCAGATATCTTTTTTTTTCAGTTGTAACTATGGTATTTATTAATCTGTATATTGGTGGATTGATTTCGTGAGAAAATTGAATAAAAAATTGGGAATGGGAATTTTAACATCATCTTAGGTAGGATACTCTATAATCTATATTATATCAAAACTAATTTTTTAAAAACAACAAGGCTTCTTAAATTAATAGTCGTGCCGTCTTTTGAGCAAGTGCAGAAAATTATTGCAATCATGGGACACCTACAAAGGACATTTTTCTTTCAGTTTTTTTTAAATATTGTTAAAGAAAAGTATGAAAATAATACTGAATTATAACATGTCATTAAAAATTGCTGACATACAATGTGAAATATTTTTTTTTGTTGTGGATAATTAAATCTTACTTTGCCAATTATTTTTTCTACAACGGAGACATTTTTTTGTTTTTGAATAAATATGAGTTTTGAATATTTATTAAGCTTTAAAAAGTATCAAATTTTTAAAAGTTTCAGAACCGGTGATCTAAAATTGTATTCGCATTTAGAAAATTAAATTTACACCTTTAATTTACATTTAAACAAAATTTAATGATTAAAAATATTCTCGAAATTTATTAAGAATTCAAATATTAATCATTTAATAGTGAAAGATCCATCAGGGCTTTTCGTATGTTTATCTAGAGATTCCAACGAATGAATCAATTTAAAGAAATTTCAATTATTATTTTTTTGAGACAATGTTTTTGACCTTACGCGTTCTCTTTTCCCTAGTTTCCTAATATTCCACTCCCTGCCAAGTGTAACAAGCCACCTAAAACTTCTCCTCCCTGTTTCCACAATAGCACAGAAAAGAAGTATATCTCAGAGATCTGCTCCCAAAACGCCAGATGGTTTCCTCGAGTTCCCCAAACTGCGGGGGTAAGCATTGCGTCGGTACGATTAGCCCGCCGCGGACGCGCTCATTTTGAAAAAGGGCGTCGCCACCGGAACGGCAGACCAAATAAGGTAAGTGGATGTTGCGATGCGGAGGAACGGATCTTGGTATGTCGGGGGGATAGGGGAGGGAGTTGACTTTACTATTTTCTGCATCTTTAGACGGTGGGGAAGGAAGAAATATATCAAGTGCAGGATTCGTTTTCCGGAAGGCTCTTTCTCAAACTTCCGACTTTTTTCTCGTCGTTTTTTTGGAAAAAATGCAAATATGAGTCAAGGGTGCCACTGGATGATTTGTTCACTTGCTTTGAAAGATGCGTCTGAATAAAAATGTGACGTCATTAAGTTGAATATTAAAATAAAAAAAACTTTTTTGTCAACAGTTTTGAACGAAGAAAAATAATGACTCCATGAAGGTTTTTAGATTTTTTTTTAATGTGACATCATCATTTCAGGTATCAGCTGGAAAAAAATGATAATATTGAATTAAAATCCATGATTTTAGAACTGACGATATTCTTTGGATGCATTTAATTATAATTAATGCGATCTACTCATTAAAGGAGAAACTTATCTATGTTTTATCTGCATTTCTCTTGATAAAAATGGTTTGTTTGTTTTTTGCTTTACGCATAATATATTATTCTATTCATAACTAAAAATGGGAAGGGGGAATGCGCACAATCAAAAGCTGTCAAATCCTCCTCTTATCACAATCAAATCTGATGGTGATCTCTGTTACTTGAACAAAGTGACATCATACATTTAATATAGTTCTTTTTATTCATTTTATAGGATGATTGTTCTCTATTCCTGTTACTTAAAAGCAATTATTAAAAAGCAAACACTGCAATACTTAAGAAAAAAAAATTACAGCTTTAATACTTTAGCTTTAATACTTTAATAATAATTTAGCACAGAACAAATCCAACAGTTTTCATACATCCAAAAAATAAATTTTGTTCAGGATTGGAAAATTATAGGAAACATTCTTTTCAAAAGATTATATAATTTTTATTTGATTCCAGAGATTAAAAAAGCACAGAAATTCTTAAATATCTTCATTTCAAACATACAACTTAAACGATTCTTTTCATGCATGGCAACATTTTTGTGCTTATTAAATGGCTGGATTAAAGTTACAATGCATATGCAAATTCAATTCACTCCCTATGGTAAGTTTGAACCCAAGATATTCTTAAAATGATAAAATTACAATTTTTTTTCCTCAAATACCTTTAAGGACTCGTTAATTTCTGAAAAAGAAGGAAATCTAATTTATACCACTATATCTTTAATCTTTCAAATGAATGATTTAAAAGTGAAATTTTATGTCTTGGAACTTCAATTTAACGCTAAGTAAAATTTTGTGTCGCCTGATTTTGAGTGAAAGAAGCTGTACTGTTTGGTAAAACAGTACAGCATTTATTATTATTCTTTTCTTTTCTATAAAGGCAGCGTTCTTCTGTTTCTAAGACACCAGTTCCGCTACTGATTTCTTTCAATTTCTAAAACTGATTTTGTAAACGACTATATAGCTGTTATCCCGATGTACATTACTTATAACATCAAGGCAAAAATGTCTTCTGAAAATATAGTGCACAGAGAGGAAAATCCTCATGGGGTGACCTTCACTATTTAGTCACAGTTCGAAATTAAGAGGTATGTTTCTAAATAATTGCATCAACTTGGGAAGTTTATATAGATTAACTAATAACATTTTCTGAATTTCTTGTTCTTTCAGTTACTATTAACTGTTACAAAAAGACAATGAGCCAACGGATATTGACACCATATAATAGACATAAACCTGTTACTATATATGAGGTGGCTAAACTGGGTTACTAAATTTGACTCCAAATAATATACTGGAAGAGTTCATTGTTATAGGTTATTGGGTTTTTTTTTCCTTTAATAAGAATATTTTTACCATTGAAGAATTTCTGCTTTTATCTGTGACAGATAGGCCTATGATTCATCCATATCTCATGCATAATTCGATCATTCCACTTTAGTCATCACTAAACCAAAATTTTGTCAATCTAAATATACCATTACTCTTCTAAGTGAATATCCCCTGAAAATATGAAACCATTTCCTAAAGATGAGAAAAGAAAATTTGCAGAAGCATAAGGCAGTGAGAACAGTGAAAAAAGTAAAAACAAACGAAACGTTAAATCAAAGATTACCACTGATAGACCAGAAAACTGAGTCTTAAAGACACTGCTATCAAATGATGTCCACAAATCTCGAAAACCTAGAAAGGGACTCAAAAGAAACTCTACTGTTTAGGAAAGAAAGGTTAAGAAAAAATAAATTCTGGAAGTAGTGATAATTTTTTTTCAAATTACAAAATTCAATAAAAAATTTTCTTATTTATTAAAAACATTATAATTTAAAAGTAACGAATCCTTTGAAAACAAGAAAACTCTCGCAAATAACTTGTTTTGATTTATAAAAAATTGAGATTCAATCAAAAATAACTATCCTTTTATGTGAATAAAATTCATTTTCTTATTTATGTTTGCTTTTATAAAAAATCCAGATCAAATTTACAATATCCCTTATCAAAGGGGATGTTGCACATTGACGATAAACTATGCCAGTTGACTATCATGTAAAGTTTTAAAAAAATAATTAAAAATTTTGATTTTTTTAAAAATATGTAATGAATTTAACACTAAACAGAGATAATAATTTGCAATAGAATTGTGTGTTTATATACGAGGCCAATAAAAAAAATAATATTGAAAATCGATCAAAGGTGTATCCTTCTCTCTATGAAGAATAAAATCGAGTATTCATTTTGGAAGCTTTTTTGCGACTGATTGAAACAAAATTTGAGCTAAAACTTCAATTTTAATGACAAGATCCCATAACAAATTTATGATGTTAACGAGCGTTTGAGTTATCGCATTTACGTACTAAATGTAAACCGATAAACGTCAACCTTTTGACAGATTTAATTTAAAATTTGATTAAAAAAAATCTACACATCAGATGCTAAAACTATGTATCAAATTTCATTAATCCAAGTTATTGCATTTTTTAGTTATCGCGTTTATATGCATATGAAAGTATATACTGATAAATGGTTAATATTTGAAAAAAATCTAGTTCGAAATTTTATAAATATTTATACTTTAGATGCTAAATGTGTATACTAAATTTCATTTACCTAGGTGGATGTGTTTTTTATTTATCGCGTTTCAATGTAAAAAAAATGCGGACAAACAGATGGTCAATTCATAGACAGATTTGGTTCAAAATTAGATATAGATCTATACTTTAGGTACTAAATCAGTTCGGTTTGGGTAATAAGTATTCTCTAAAACAGGGATTTAAAAAGGATTTTTTAAAATTTCGATTAGATTTTTAATTAAAAATTAATCTAATTCTTAAAATTTTTTCTTATTAACTTCAGAGCATTATTATAGTACAATAACGATTTTACACTGCTTTAGATTTTTTAAAAACTTTCCAGTTATACCAATAATATTTTCATACGTTTTCTCTAATTTTAATAGATTTTTAAAGGTTCTTTTAAGTATATTTTACAGTAATATTTTTTATTATTATTTTAGTAACTGCCTTTATACACTCGAATAAGCGTTGAGCTGCTATATAATCAAAATTAAATTTTTAAAATAGAACAATTACCAATAAAAATTAATAAAATGAGCCTAAAACATTATCATGTTACAATATTTCAATTAGAGTTTTGAACCTTCTGTAATTTTTTCTTCTTTTGCAAATGGGTCAGCGCAACTGTTACGCACGACTTAGGGATACGAGTTTCATATCCATTCACTTTGTTCATTTTAACGGTCCATATTTATCCTCTTTATAGTTTCACTCCTATCTATCTTTTTATCCTTTCGTGAGTAACAGTAAATCTATTGTAAATTAGGAAACAAAAAATTCCATAATCCTGCAGGTTATCAAAAAGGAAATCAGATTTCGATCCTTGAACGGTTTAAATTGAGAAAAAAATAATGTTCCCTTACCAAAATCTGTATATTCAGAAGGTATTAGACATTTTGTCTCATCCTCAATTGTACAGATCGTGAGCTAAATAATTGCAAAGTAAAACTCCAGTAGATTGCAAGAAAAAATCAAAATCAACAGAAGTGTTTCCCGTCGAATTTCTCATACATTTTATAATATGGTATGTTTTATATTTAGCTTTGTAGCATAATAAAGAAAAATATTTCTTTTGGATCTTTTCTTTTTAACAAGCTGAATTCAAAATTTTATACATATATATAATTCTGATTATAAACCATTAGGCAAAATTCCGTTCATCTAGTTCATTTTATCCACATGGATTGACAAGATGTATGTTTGAAGATTGTGGACATGGATGTTTGAAGATTTTACAACAAATTAATTCAGCTAGAGAGTTCCGTTTTTCAATTACTTAGTTCACAGACAGATAGAAAAAATTCTAAAAATATCGTTTTCAGACTCAAGAGATTTGAATCCGAAATCACTAATGGAATCACGTTATCAAAGTTTGGAAGTGAAACTTCCTACAGTCATTGAGTTTTCTGTTTAATATTTTGCATATAAGAAAACTTTTTAATAAAAGCTTTTTTTTTTCTCGTTTCTTAACAAGAAAATATTCTCTGAAAAAACAACACAATTTTTTCTGATATGATTTCGAAACCAATCTAAATTAGCTCTCATTCTCCGGAAATTTAAAAAACTGAAAATACACGACTGTTCGATCGTCAGCACTGATAACGATACCTGTTCAACCACGTGACACAGAGACAGGTGAATCAACTTAAGGTTTCTAGCTCGAAATGTTACTCAACAAAATTATTCCACCAAAACTTAAATAGTGGTATCTTATATCAAAATAAAACTGAGAATCCTTTTACTATTAAAATAGTAATAATCTTGACGTAATATATTCTACCAACGGAATTTTTTAAGTCACAACTTTGAAATGTCATTTTGTTAATCATGATAAAAGTGATAACTATCTGTGAAACTTGATGATAACGTTTCGAAGGCGTAACCTTCGATAACCAACATCTGATATTAAGTATAAATATGCCCTTTTGCTCGTAAATATTTTGCAAATCGCAGTACTTTAGGAGATTGTCAAAATGTCTAAAAACTGTGAATTTATATGCGTAGAGGACTTTGAGAAACATGCTCTTGCCACTCTACCGAAATATGCTGCGGATTATTACAGAAGTGGTGCTGACGAAGAACAAACATTGAAGGAAAACAGAGAAGGTTTTAAAAGGTTTGTTTTATTTTTGATATATTTGGGCTTTTCTGTACTAGAATATATAGATATTTTCTTGGCGTATTTATAAATAAGATGAAAAAATTGTGTATTTATAATTTTATATGTAATAAATCAGTATTTATTCATGTAATTTATTTACATGATAATATTCACTGGTTGGCATATTATTTGTAAATTGCGACGTAATGTCTCGCAACATTTTCGTCATCTGACAGCGGTTCAAAATTACGAGGTCCGTCCCAAAATAGCCCTAGTGTTGCTTCAAACGGGACGTTAATATAACCAAACCAAACCAAACTCGCAACATTTATGATTAGAAATCATGCAAAAAGATTCTTTAGGCAGATGGTTTGACCTTGATCTGTCAATTTTCTTCCTGAATAGTAGATGCTCAATAAAAAAGAATTTTTCAAACTTTTAATTATATTTGTAATTAAAAATTAATTGAGTATTTAAAGTTTTAGCACAATACCTTCGAATCATACTATTGTTAAAAAAACCATTTTTATACCATTTTGAAATTTAAGAAAACTTAGCCATTGATAATAAGTGATAAAAATATAATCAATAATACCATTTTAAAAATGTTTCCTAATTTTTCTCTAACTTAAAATAAAATATTTGTAAGTATATTTTATAGCGATTCTTTTCATTGCTTTATTTCCAGATTTATGCAAGGCACGCTACAATAATATGATATACACTTTTATATGTACATTATCACAGCTAAATAAGAGGGAAAAAATTAAGTTAGTTTAATGGACTGAAGCATTGCCATACTACGATATTATGTTATTATTATTATATATTTAACGATATCTTTAAACTACACGTATTTGACCTAAAGATGTTTCAAGGAACATTTCATATAGTTTGAGTTCTCAGTTTTTTTTAAAGGTATTATAATATTACTAAAATAACAAAGCATCTACCATATTTCTTCGACTGCCTTATTTTTAAATTATTTTTTCCAAAATGTAATGTGAATTGTTTGTTCAATTTTTGCTTGTAAAAATGCGCATTTGCAATGTTGAAATTCATAAGACCTTCAAAATACGCATACCTGAAATGACATTTGCATATCGTTATTTTCAATGACGCCGGAATTTATTTGATAAAATTTGACGAATCATTTTTGCCATCAATTACGGAATTTCTCTCACTAGTTTAGAAAAGTTTATTTTCTCTTCAATGAAGAGGCACAAATAAGTTAATGTTAATAAAAAAATTCAGATGGAAGTTATCTTTATTTTCCATGCTCCTTTCAAAGTCTTAAACCAGTGGCAGGGGTCACTCCAAAACTTTGTCGCACACTCTCTAATAAAGATGCTATTCCCCTCTCCCATATAATTCGGGGACCTTGAATAAGGTCGCGAATCCCCATGTATGGTATTGGCGAACAATAGTTACGAAATACAGATCTTCGGAGTCTATCTATCATTTTTACTGAAATCTAATATGCGATATTCACTGATTTATCCCTGATATTTCGCTTATTATACAAGTATCTAAAAATCGAATATGAATTTTGATGCCTTTTTTTCAAACAACTAAAACCAAAATTTGATATAAAACTAGAATTGTAGCCTAAGATCACATACCAAATTTCATTTATTTAAGTCATTGTGTTTTTGAGTGTTTCTATCAGAAAGCACAGACCGACAGACACTCAATCTTTTGACAGATGCAGTACAAAATTTGTTATGAGACAACTTACTCTTCACTAAACATTTTTTGCAATCATATTTGCTTTACACTTTGTGTAGCTCACTGGCACTCAATTAGCTAGTCAAAGGTAGTCCCATTGAATAGATTTCTTTCAGAATGAGATTAAAATTACAAATTTGATAACATTTTCAAATTTCAACAAATTTAAATATAAATTGCAAATATATCAAAGTTTATCAAAGTGTTTTTGAATTATTGTATTCACAGGCAGGTAGATGGGAGAACAGATTAAAATTTTCACACTTTTTAGATCGATCAGACGTGTCCAATTTGTGCTTCATACATATAATATTCAAAGAACAGAACAGAAAAGCCTCTTTAAAGCAATTCTTCAGGGTTACAGATTCATCTCTTTGAAAGCGAATATGATATTTTTTAACTAGCTGTAGAAATTTTAATTTGGCCTTATCGTCAGTATTGCCTTTATCTTGGCTATATTTTCATTAATGAATTTCAGATTATTTTTTAAAAAATTAGTGCTAGTTTTTCTGTAATTTATAATTTATCAAGTTATATATATATCAAGTTATTTAGGTGACCTACACTTATTCGTCTTAATTGTCTCTTGGGCAAGTTATAATTGGATATAAGATTTATGAAACAAATAACATTAAAATTTAGAAAAAAGTATGTTTGAATTTTTTTTAGTTATCTGTTAATTATTAACTATGAATTTGGAAGTCGAATAAGTATATCAAACCATTTTTTTATCCTTAGTTATTTATTACGAGTGAAAAATTAACTTTTTATGTAAATAATTCAAATATAAAAATAATATAACACATAAGATATTTTTAATTCACGTGGTGCGATACAATATTGTTTTATTTACCACTGAGGGTAACTGACTTCAATATCAGAAAAATAGAAGAATTTAAAAGTTTATTTCACAAAATATTTTTTGTATTAATGTAATTAATGAAATTCGGTTTTTTAATTAAATAAATCCGTATCAAATGGTACTGTAATGAAAATTAAGTTCTTCAATCAATATATCATAACTTGGCTTTTTTCTTGCACTCTGGTATGACAAATTTATAATGAAATAATTATAGATATATAAAGGAAAGGAGGATTCTATATTTTAAGCAAACTCATGAATTCAAAAATCAAATCACCGAATGTTAGTATTGAAAGGTTAATAAAAAATAACATTTAACTGTTTCATCGTACGAGAAAAAATTTTATACGTAGAAAAATCTGATATTCTGAGCTTGAATGATTAGAGTGCTATTAAAATGCCCCATTCAATAACAAAAAAAAATATTTAATATGAAAAAAAAATGTTTGATATTTACTTTTACAGAAATAAAAGTAAAGAACAAGTTATTGGTTTATGTAGAGTGAATTTGTCATAATAGTTACAAATCAGCTAGATTGGTTTCACTGTTCGAACTGCAGAGATTTGATAACGATTTTCAAATCAACGTTTCGAAAGGATTTGCGATGATGAGCAAATAATGCGGCAGTATTGAGATAGTGATAACAAAAAGAAGCTACTTCAGTTAAGTGTAATTTAACATTGAATAGCACTGCGACAAAAACGTTTATCTCTTTCATGAAAAGACACTTTTTGAAGAGTAATCTGTGAGTTCAATCAATTCTTTTACTCGCATTTCTTCGAATATTTAAATTTAAAATAAACGTTTTTCCGTTGTTCACATCTATGATATTTGTCTTGAAGTCAAATAAACCCACAAGGGGATAAAGTGTGCCCAATGGGGAATTAATTAGTTCAGAAAAAAAGAGCAGTGCTGAAAAAAATGGAATTTATCTGAAATGCAGTTTCAAAACACATTAAATTGCTATTTTCTGAATTGTATTTAAAAAGATATCGACTCAGCTCTTTCTGCAGTGAATGGATGAATATATATTAAACCAGTTACGTCTCAGTGAGAGCAATAGAACAATGAATCCGAAATTAAAGGCCATTAATTGCACTGGCTCCATCCGGAGTTGCGAAATTGCTAGCTCAATCAGCGCCGATATCAAGGGATAAAAGTATGTCTTTTCGTCTCTTGGTAACGATACTTTCCAATGATGTTTGGTGGCCAGTCTTATTGCTTGTCTCTCTTATTTTTTAGAGATTTCAGGTTCGAGACCCGATTTCACCGAAGAACCGTCGTGTAAGTGAATCTAGTGCGCGTTAAATCCGTCGGAGCCAAACGTCAGTGTGGAGCTGAAGTTAGGAGGGGGCCCCAGCTCAGGAGTCGTTCTCGTCATCTGATTACGAGTTCCATCCCAAAATATCCCTACAGTTGCCTTAAAACGGGACATTAATATAACTGAACTAAATTATTTGTTGTTTTATTATCTGCTTCTATTAGGATCCCGCTCCCTTTTTCATGGATTTTACGGTTCTTAGTGTGAAAAAAAATATGATTAAAATCGGAAATACAATTCAAAAAATAATTCTAGTGGCTGATGTGGTTCTGTAGACCTAAGGAATGTGTTGCCTCTAAGTTTTTGCTTACTGTTGATTTGAAATTACAGTCAGTTTATAAATTTTTAGAATAAGCAAATATTCTTTTTTTTTCAGCTTATAAATATAGTTTAGAGTAACGCATGGATCTAGCTCTAATCGAAAATTAAAAATACCAGGAAAAAAATAATCAAAAATGATATGGGTCAAAAGTCTACACCTGGCTACTGCGTATCTATCTGCTTGTGTGATGGGGATATTGAATTGGTCAAGGTCTCTGGCTTCTTTAGTCAAAGAATGAGCGCACTTATTTCCCTTCAATATTTACATATACAGATATACATTGTAATATACAGAATTTTCCCTTGCTGCGCTGCCGTGCTAGAAGAACATTTATAGAAGAGGTGATGTTAGTCTGTCCATTTCTGATAGCTTTCAAGGCGGATTTAGAATCTGAAAAGATCACCAAACTATCCATGAAATCTATAGCTTACGAATCAGTCAGGTATAAAATGAGCGCTTCTCTAATCGCTATAAATTCACTGGGAAAGTTATAGCCAATCATACTTGTATTAATTTTGTGTTTATGTCTGTTACCATCTGGAAGGAAGAAGAGAATACCAGCACCTCCTGTTTTGAAGGATTTGTCTGCGGAGCCATCGGAATAGGCGATTGCTACATTCTCCTGCAAGAGCTTTACTATCGCGTCAAGCCCATTTGTCTAAATGTCCTAGGGTTTTCTTTTTTAGATCTAGGTTGCAATATTTCCTGTAACTCTTACATTTCTGATGATAATACAATGTGCCGAATTTTATTAGCACTGCTTGTTATGAGGAAAGTATTTTATACATTTTAATTAGTGTACTTTTGTCACTATGCAATTTCTGATAATTAAAATATTAAAGATATTCATTACTGTAAGCTCTAGTGATCCTAATTAAAAATATTTTTACCTGTAGAAATGTAAAACACACACACACACACAAGTCAAATTGGTATTAGCTGAATAAATAATTTTTCGAATTGTATGTGAAAAATAATTTTTAAAGACAATTGGTAATGAATGTATACTACTAGAGGACATAAAAATTCTTAAATGAAAAAACAGTTTAAACCCATTGATGTTTATAAAAGCGTTTAAAGGTGTTTTTTTTTTTTTTTTTTTTTTTGACGCTAGTTGAAAATGTTTGGCTTTACTGTACATGAAAGAAAGAGTTTTATACTACATACCCTAAATAAAATTTTTATGTGGAAGGATTCGGGAAAATTGAGAGGATTTTTTGTCTATAATTATGGGTCTAAATTGTAAGGAAAAATAAGAAAAAAGAAGATTAACATTTCTTCAACGAATGATAGTAACTATTGCCTGTTTTATGTACTAAATGAAAAATTACTTCATTCCTTTCTAGGTTACGTTTCAGGCCAAGATTCCTCAGAGATGTTTCTACAAGGTTCTTGAAAACCTATGTCTTGGGCCATAGTATCTCCTTTCCTGTCTGCATTGCTCCCAGTGCAATGCATCGCATGGCCCATCCTGACGGGGAAGTAGCAACTGTTAAAGGTAATCAATGAGAATTTATAAAAAGATTTGTCAGTTTGAAACAGAATGCTGTTATGTTGTGAATTTAATATTTCTCTGATTAAAATCATTGAAATATTAAATCCGTCTACCAGTCATAAATCTACTATTTGAATTGAAAGAATGGAGTCGATATATTAAGCTAAAATCAAATAACAATAAAACTGCCCGAATCATTGGACTTTTTATTGACTTGCCTTCTGTCGAGATATCACTTCCTTTTCTTCCCTTCCATTCGTCACATCGTTTTCTTCTTGCAAGACGAAATTGGATTTCAGTATTTAATTGCTGGAGTTAATAGACTCCATTGATTGGTCTATTATTAATTCAACGACATTACAAATACATAATTTGATAGGGGGAACGTCTTCACCTTAATATTTTGAATTTTTACAAACTATTAATTTTATTCATTCTGTATAATTAAAGAGGCATTTGTTTATTTTTACTGCCCCCGGATTTACTTGGCGATTTTCAGAATTCACCAAGATCGCCAAGTTCCATTATGCAAAGATGCCAAAATTTCGCCAAGATAGATGCATTCGCTCATATCGCTGAAATGTCAGTCGCCAAATTAGGGAAGGTTTACATTTTTTTGGCGATTTATTGGGTGGGGGGGGGACTGTAAAAATAAAATGGCACCAACAGAAATTATATAAAGTGATTATTGTTTTTAATTTTCTAGAAATGAACTGTTTAAAAATTGTAACAAAGAAATTATATGAGTTTTTTTTTTTTTGTCACAATTTGAAATTTTTATCCTGTTTTACAATTATATTTAATTATTTGATACGCTTTTTACGTTTTAAACGCTTATACATTTCCTTGTAGAAACCTTATTTTATGAATGTACACATACCATTTATCATACACGAATGTACACATACCATTTATCATGGCGCAGCATAATCATTTCCGGCTCTTGCACCAGAAAAAATTCCCTCTTTCCATAGTAATTTTTCAGTTCTCACTTGACCATTATTATTTCCAAGTTAAGCATTCTGAAATACTTTATATATTTTGGATGCGTATGATATGAAACCATTATTATTTCCAAGTTAAGCATACGTTATACATTTTGGATGCGTATGATATGTATAAATAAGAATTTCCTATTTTTCTTTTTATTCTATTTTTAAATCCTATTGAGAACAAAAAAGGATAAAATTTGATTATTTTGCTGAAATTCAATGTTTATTAAATAACTCGTATATTGTTATTATAAAATTCTTTCATTTCCTTCATTTTTCCTCTCACAGATAAGTTATTTTAATAAAATTATAAATTCTTTAAAATGTAAAGTTTTCTTTTTGAGATAACGGAATGACAAACAACTTACTTTCCTTGACTATTGCATTAGTTCGATTAAAGCTGAAACTGCATCTATAAGGCTTATAGCGGTTGTCTCCTATATTTTACAAAGTATCTCCTTTTATTAAATATAATCAGATTATTTGTAAAGTGATTTAAAAAAAAAATTCTTTACATTATGAGAAGTGGTTCAAAATCTGCGTAATTGCATGCATGCCTTAACACGAAAATAATTCAAGAAAAATATTTGTTTATACTTGCCTAACAAACAGAACTGAATACAGTTTATTCTATAAGAATTCTGTAGAAAAGCTTTCTTGAAGAATGGATCTCATCGTAGATTACTTAAGTTAACTTCCATAGTAGACTCCTTTTAGGTTCATTATTAAAATTTATAAGTCATTTACTTAAGAAAGTCACCTTAGAACGTTATTGTAAAATCTGCATATTAACTACCGGTTAATTATATATTTAAAATATTAAGGAGTAAAAAACAACCCAATGAACCAGTCACTTAGCCCCAATCGCAGGTTTGATTTCATTCAATTTTTATTTCTTATGAAAATTCATGACCTCTAGATATGTTATTAAGGGCCGCCTGCCTTCTGAGGGCTTCTAAGAGCCTTCTGAGAGTTATCTAAAAACAAAACTTCTGTATGCATTCTTTCTTGGGAAATTCCAGGACTAACCAGGCTAGCATCAAACATTGGAACAATCTCAAAAAAAAAAGTTATTTCATACTTGTTGCCTTTAGCGACAATTGATTCAACGGGAAGATTGGTTGTGCTTACGTGTTATTTTAATAGTGTTATGTATGTTCTTTTCATTATGTATATAAACTATCCTTCAAATCTCATATCATATATCATTAAAAAACATAACTGTCTGGTTCGTCAATCTTCGAACTTAAACAGTACTAACTTCACTTTCTTATTTCTTATTAACCGTCTCGGTGACAAGCTGATGCACAAAGATTAATAGTTGCAAAAATTTTCAAATAAATATTTTATATAAGTTACTCTTGATGACTTCCTCAATAAATTATTATTAAACTTACATTTTTTGGGGGCATTTAACAAGCAATATTTTAAAAGACTTGCAACATCCTGTTCATTGTACATTTCCCTAATTTTTTTTTTGTCTGACTTATTACTATTAGCCGTCTTTGATGTCCATATTAATAAAATTAATAGAGTCATGACGATGAACTGTTTTAAATTATGACTGCATAAAAATGATGGAGAATCCTTATTGGTTAGATATGCTTGTAAAGTAGAGAAATTATTTGGTGCAGAAATTGGCAAAATCTATCCAGTTGTTGAGATTAGATTTAGTAAATTTGGTTTCAAGTACGTTTGATTTTGTAATATTTCTCAAAAAAGTAGATGAGAGAGATTGAGGAATCTTGATGACATATTTAGGCATCGTGAGCTTTCATACTAATTAACAATTGGCAAAATTGGCATTTCAGATATTTTATTTAGTGTTTGGGGTTGGTAGTGGTCTTTCCCCACATTAGACGTGCAGTGGAAAAATGTTTTAAAATTATTTCTCGAAAAGGGCTGATGGTTCAAAAAATAGCACCATTGATTTGATAAGAAATTTATATAACCCTTATATGATTATTGATTGTATTGATTTCGTATGGAAATAATAATTGACGAAATCGATACAATGTCTTTGGCTAGGGGAATTGTTCTTTGGTTTAACCAATTATTTTTAGTAATGGATGATGATGAATAGCTGGTCTCCGGGAGCCGCTAATATTAAATTTATTTTATCTACCTTTAACTGAAGCGTTCTTTTTTTATCAATTTAAAACTTCGAACTCAGTAAATTTATTTTCTAATGAAAAGAGGAGTACTAATTAGAAAAAATCTAAGCTGTAATGTAGACTAAATACAATAGCATGTAATCTGTATTATCGTCGAAATCTATTTAGTGCTATGAGTTAGGGTAAATTTTGCGTTTTGAGAAAATAATATGCCAGGTTGAGCTAACATAGAACACCCAATGAATTTGATTTTAAATTTATTTGATTGAACTGAAATTGTTGAAACAAGAAGAATATTTTGGAAATTACCCTCGAAATGACAGACGATGCGGGAAATTCTTGATTTGGCATCTTTTTTCTGTCGACTCGTAATTCTTGACCTTTGGTGATAGTGTGAGCAACAAACATGCACAAATTTATAGACGCAGTGAATCTTCTGCGAAATCCAATGGTGCATCTGCGATCCTCTGATCACAACGCTGAGACTATTAATGTAGGCCATCGTAGGTTTCCAATGCTTTTAATTTTTATTCGGGTTTTTATAAAATAAGTAAGATAACTGAAATAGGAAGTAAGATATGCCAGAAAAACTCTAAACTTTTTGAACAGCTCATTTTTACTTTTATTTATTTGCTCTTGAATAATATTCCTAATTAGAGCTCATCAGAAAGTTTTATTTATTTAAAAAATCTTGAAAAATGAACCTTATGCCGTTGCATTACTTCCATCTGAATCAGATCGAATTCATCAAATTGCAATAATTCATCCGTGAGACTAAATTCATTAAACTTGATAATTTCATTTTTCGTTTCTAAAGAAAGAGGTTGAGGCTAATATTTTGAAAAGAAAGCTCAGAATATTGATCTCACGGTAGCTTTCCAAAATGAATAAGTACAATAACTTTTTCTAATGGCTGAAAAAATATGTTGTAATCTTGACTCTCAGAACGGTGGTTATTATTTTGATCTCGTAAATTTATACTTTTTTCATGTAATTACTGATTTTAAGAAATGTCATGTGCAATTGAATCTGAGATTATTTTTAATTTCCTTTAATAATATGTGATGAATTTTTTAAAAAATATTTTTGGTCTCTGCATGAATTATAAGAAATTTCATAAACCTATTTGAAAGAAATAACGCCAATTGTGCATGATTGTCACAAGGCCTGCCGGTTGTTTAAAAGATTAAAGATTAAAAAAGTTAAAAGATTTAAAGTTTAAAAGATTAAAAAAAAAGCTTTTTCTCCTTCTTATTTTGTAACCTTTTTTACAGAGTTTTACATCATGTATACTTTCAAATTGGCAGCATATTAAATTCACATATATTTTATAGATACCCTATACCTATGAATTTCAATGTCAAATAGATGTTTGTTTATCTATTATTTAACATTTTAATACACCTAAATCAGTAGTATTTTTTCTCTGACTTATATTAAAAGTTCGTACAAGAATTTTTGTAAGGAAAAATATCATTTCAATCTCTCTTTATAAATTTATTTATGCATCTCCATTTTATAATGAGTGTCCATAGTCTCTTTGCATTCAAAACTCTTTACTTCTCTAATTTAATTTTGTTTCCTTTCTTTTTAAAATCAGCTGCTGCGGCTGAAGGAGTTCCAATGGTGCTGAGCACAGTGTCTACTACTTCATTAGAAGATGTTGCTAAAGCCGCACCAGAATCTATTCGATGGTTGCAATTGTATATATACAAAGACAGGAAAGTTTCCAGAGAGCTAATTATTCGAGCAGAAAAAGCAGGATATTTGGCTATAGTCCTTACAGTCGATGCACCTGTGTTTGGACATCGTTGGGCAGATACCAGAAATAAATTTTCCCTTCCTCCTCATTTGAAGTAAGTCTATAAGTTTATAAAAAGTATGAAGGAATTATTACAATAAGTTCTCAAAATGTGGGCTTCAAGTCCAATCAAATACTGTAGATGTAAGACAATTTGATTCACAGGAACATCTAATGTTTCTTGGTGAATTTCTAGAGCCTGTCTAATAATGCTGGTTTTTAAATTTGAATTATGTTTGACTTTATAGACGCATATTTTTCCAATATTCCCTCAATCAGAAATCGCAAGCATTCAAATCAAATGAACAGGGTGGTCAAACATTACGAAAACATCAACTAATTATGCTACTCTCACCAAAGATTTAGTGAAGAAATTGTTTAGCATTCTAAGCAGTAAGAGGTTAGGCTCCATGTTGCATAAATATAATTGAATTTAGGCATTTTCTTTCTTTTAAAGAAGGGATCAAATTATTTTCTATCATTTTGCCAGAATCTGTGCCTATTACAGTGAATTAAACCTATTGGTGTAAGATTTTCGTGGGGGGAGAGGGAAGGGACAGTAGCAGTCATATCACACCAAACTGTAACAAATGCTGAATGCAAAGGTTTTCCAAAAACAATATGCGATTTGGATGAACTCCATATCCTACAATTATGTGTGCTGACTTGCCCTGATGAAGTGAAATATGCGTTTCATCAGTCAAAAAACAATCTTTCAAAACCTGGATTTGTCATCCTTATTTTTGAAAATAATGAAGTTCGAAAAATCAATTCTTTGTTACGGATATCCAGACTGTAAGTGCTGCAAAATTTTAAGTTTATACGGATAACGTTGTACAATGTATCGCAATATATTGTGTACTATCCCCCATGGTTTGATAAGGTCCGTGCTACATTTCAGATGCTTTATGTTTCGCTAATTCACAGACCCTGTATCAATTGATTTCCTCATTTCTTCTACAACTGCCTGATTCACAGAGTTTCATCCTCTAATTCCAGGATCTTTAAGATAATGATATTCTTTCAAAGCAATGATATAACTATTATTTTTTTGGTAAAAGAATTTTACTAATAGATCGACTATCTTCGACAAAGTCACAACAACATTTTAATTACTTTTATGAGCAAAAAGCTTTTGAAATCGAAATGATAGGCATTTTGACATGATTTGTATTTTTAAATACAACAAGCAAACTACATCTCAACACTACCTATCGAAAAAAACGTGAACATTTTTTTTTAACTGTAAATTAATTTTTGCAAGCTATAAATATTATAAACACCAAGTTCCTTCAGCATACTCCAAATAGTTTTATTTTCCTAGAGTTCTTCAAACACTTACGCTCTAATTATAACCATTCTGTATTTTTGAACAATTAATATTCACTTTTTGTTGCAGATGGAATAAGCTATTTTACTCTTATTTTAAATAAAAAGCGATTCATGTGTTTGTTTTTCTATGAAAAAAATTTTCTTTGATAAATAATTGTATGATTGTTCCAAAAATCGTAATCGGAAACATACGCATGTTTAGAATGTCAGCCAGATTAGTTGATTGGAAGCGATGCAGTTTGATTTCAGTATTTGTCATTTAAAGTTCAGATTATGTATAGGAAACATGAAAAATTTACGAATACGACAATAATGCACATATCAGTCTCGTCGCAGAATCTGTATTGTTTCTAAAAATGAGTATGAAATGACAGGTATTTTCGAGAAGGTTTTTCAATCCACATGTTGTTGTTATGAAGCGATAATCCTGATTAGTAACAATTTTGAACAGACGTTGCAAAACTGGGCTTACGGACATATAATGGTACATCAATTTGACACAACCAACAAATAAAGAGTTTTCATTCTTTCCTGGCTTGTCATTTCTGCGTCTCAATATATTCTCTCTTTCATGTAGATGGCGCTTCTGATCTTGTTTTTCTTGTAATTCTGGCTTGATTTTGTGCATTATGTTTCCAGTAACCGTTTGGCTCAGTTAATTTTTGAATAATCTAGTGCACATATGTATTTTTAAGTGACTTATAATTTTATCATTCGGCAACAAATTTTTGATGTATAATTGAAATGCTTCTTACTATTTTCTAGACTTGGAAATTTTTCTGATGTTGGAATGGATAAAGTAACAGAAACAGACGGTTCTTCTGGCTTAACTAACTACGTCAGTCAATTATTTGACCCATCCATTTCATGGAAAGATATCAAATGGTTGAAAGAAATAACAACTTTACCAATTTTATTGAAAGGAATTTTAACAGGTATGTTCTGAAATATAAGTAATAATTTCAATATCTCGAGCACTGTCACATAAAGAATGTGATTCTGAATATATAATGAATTATTAGATAAAGAATTTAAATCCTTTTAAAAACAATCTTCAGTTATAATTTATTTAGCGTATATCTTTACTGGAATTTAATTGTTACTTTAGAATATTCAAAAAAATATAAATGAAAAATTTTGGAGCATCATTTATGTTTCTGGCATAATAGTTTGTTAAACAATTTCGATACTCCGAAATTCTTAATATAACAATATTCTAACCTTTATTAGTCCATCGTGTCTCCGCATGACTTGAGTGTATCTCATTAGCATTCTGTATGTAACAATTTTATATCACAAATTACATAATAGACTGTATTATGTAATCTGTGTATCTCTTTATAGTACAAGTTTCCTCCCCTTTTTTTAGTGAACGTTTCTCGCATCGAATTTGTTATCGAACAAATTATGTTATTATAAGTTGGCATACTAAAGTATTACCTTCTTATTATTATACAGAATATATTTAAAGTATCTGAGAAAGGTGTAAAGACAGAAGAGACCGAAAGAGCAGATTTTTAAATGGAAAGTGGATGCTGAAAAGGAGCATTGAAGTGTTACAGGGTAAAACTATTTACCAGTGGTTTATACCATAGCCAAAAACAGTCCGCTCGGCTGCGTCTCGCTTTTCTAAACCAGCGGGAGTGGACTCTCTAAAATTTCTGATTTTAACCACCTTCCTCTAGCATTAAATTATGGACAGTGAATAAGATAACAAATGCCATGCATAACATTAGTAACAATAGTTACGAAATATTGATATTTTGCTTGAAGTTAGCAATTTTACTGAATCTAACATGTGATACTTGATGATTGCATTGGTGATGAATCCCTGGCATTCAACAACAGCTACCTAGAAATGAATTTGTGTTTTAGGAGCGTTGTTTCTAACCAACTGAAACCAAAATCTGACATATAACTACAATTGTTATCACAATATCACATATTAAATTTCATATATTTAAGGCAATGCATTTTCGAGTTATTGTGTCTACATGTTTGTAAGAGTACAGACCGATAGAAAGTCAATCATCTGACGGGTTTTGCTCCAAATTTATCCATATTTTAGGTATTAAATGTATAAACCGAATTTTATCCATATGGCTCGTTTCATTTTGTAGTCAACTTGTTCACTTATATTCGGACCATCGGGCAGATAGACTTCCTCTGAATGGATTTCGGTCATAATTTGATAAAAAAAATCTACAAATTTGACAAAAAAAAACATATATCGAATTTCAGGAAAATAGCTCAAAGCGTTTTTGAATTATATTTTTCCCACACCGACAAAGTCAAAAATAGGCTTTTTGAACATATGGCCTGAAACGTAGAAATTCGACAAAATCTCGAGCTTGAATTTTTCGATGACTGCATTATTTTCTCTATAATTCATATACGAGAAAGTAAAAAAGTACATAGCATTTACTCAAAGAAAAATTAAATTTTTTTTTTTTAAAATCATTGATAGAAACTACGGAATCGAATAACCAGAAAAGCAAATTTCTTAATTCCCACTGTCCTCGCAGATTTCGAGCAGCATGTATCACTATATAAATGCAGAGCTCCTCGACATCTATTTGTATATGTAACTGCCAACAGATATGAAATAACTTCTCAAAGGGCGTGCAATGATTCCATTTACAATATTTACGGCTTCATTGGATAACATGGTATGAACCGATTCGCATCTTCAATCTGCAGATTAGTCAAGCATGGACATTTTTTCGGGGGGGGGCACATTAAGAGCATGATCTGATTACTGTGTTAATAAAGATATAATGGTCATACCGTCAATAGCTGATGGCAATATGCGTAGCATGTCTAACATTTTTATTAATATACATCAACCGCTGCACTATCTTATGAATCATTAATGTTCATCTCTCTTTTGAACGTCTGTTTATTAACCGTTTCCATCTACTTTTTTTAAATAGCTTTTTTATGGGTTGCCAATTACAAGCGTCTTCTCCCCCATAACTTTCCATTGTAAAACTGCTTATTTCGGGTCCTTATACTCGCTTTTCTATTTCTGCCAGGTATTTTGAACACACCGTATAGCTTCTCAATACGTTTATATCTGTGTAACATCAATAATATGAATCTGTGGTAGTTTCTATAATAAGCACAGCTGTTTACATTTAAATCACTGAATGTTAAGAATTTTTTGAATAATATTTCAGAAAAGTATTTATAACAAATCTGAGCATACAAATAATCTACAAGGCGGTTATAATTAAAGTGACTTGATTCAAGCTTTAGTAGAAATCTTTTTGGTGAAATTTGGTATTTACGTTATTTTGATCGTGGAAAAAAGAAATCTGCAATAAAAATTAATAATTCAAATTCTGACTACGGATGAAAAAATGCCAAATAAAAAATTATAGTACAAATTTGAAATAGAGGTCTTTATTTAATAGCATCATTTGTTCAATGTCCGTTCCATTTCGGTCAATCACGTATTCAAAGCTTGTTTTAGCATGCTCAATAGCAGTGCGAAATATTCTTGAGGAATTACAACGGCATGACATATTGTTCTAGCTTTCAATTCAAGCATTTTTCCATAGATACAATCTTTCAAGAATCTCCATGCCAAAACTCACAGAGATTCAAATCTGGAGAACAAAAAAGTATGCCAATCAAAAAATGACTGAAAAACCTGACAGTTCCTTTCGCTTATTAGGCAATGTGGGGTATTGCACCACCTTTTATGGATATAGAAGTCCATAAACATTCAATTCTTGTAAGAAAAATTGTATTAGATCTAATGTAATCAGAATGCTCTTGTACAACTTTAAGACATATAGTACTCTATATGCAAAAGTTCTGAGTATCCATTCTTTCATTTAGAATAAAATGTCCTTCGTCTGACCACAATGTGTTCTAAGGTCATACGTTGTAGTGACCATTCCGGCGCGAAATTGGTAAGCACTATCATTGTGCTGCTCTGGGTCTTGAAGATGCAGTTTTTGCACCATGTAAACCATGTATGGATATCAGTTTAAAATAAATAGTGTTGACCAAGGAAAAACAAATCATATAAAATCGTTAGAGCATTTGTCAAAGAATATTGGAAACCAGATGCTTTTTCAATCGCAGCAATAGAGAATTATTCTACACATTCATTTGAAATTCATTTCTAGTCTTTTCTGGCAGCACACCCAATTTCTTAGCCTCTACATATTTAGTAATCGTCTTCTTCCATCAATTCACCGACAAAAGCTCTTTTCGCAAGCCTTATTCACGCGTCGATATTCACACAGTGTTAGCTAAATCACTATTGCAGTTCTGAAAGAAAAACTTCACCAACAAATCTTGATCTTTTTTCCTTAACGGCATGGTGAAAAAGGCATGGAAGAAGATTTTAAGGTATTTATTACTGGCATTTTTAAATGTTCACAATTTACATAACAGATTTTTAGCATTACATGGAAACTACAAAAAGTTACTCCATCCCATCTGAAGGCATTCGATAAATCTGAAAGCCCAGAACACCTTGACAGCATTGGCGGGAACAATGATTGAGTTGTAAGTTATCATCGGCCACGGTACAACCCCTCCCGTAAGTGACATGTCCTATGATGGGTAGGAGGTAGAAAACTTCACATCATTTCAGTACTCAACAGAATAGCGAGAACCAATGCTTGAAGCTTCATAACCCCATTTTCGAGGCGCCCCCGGTAGGGTTGGCAATCCGGTGGATGCTATGCACCGGAGTTCCGCTATTGAGGGGGCCCTTAACATGATCAAGAACTAAAATAGTGTTCTAAACAATGAACATTTCACCTGAAAAATTCGAAATTTAAAAATGTGCATCATCTAGCCCAAAGATCAGAAGAACAAATTATTCCTGCATTAGGAAATGATACCCAAACAAAATTAAAGATGATATAAAAGTCGCCACGTACTACAGTATCCAAATGGATTGTTCTCCTGATCTTTCCCATAAAGAGCAAACTTCAGGTGTGTGAATTATTTCTCGGTATGTAATTTTGAGGAGAAAAGTGAGTTATTTAGAGGGTTTAGTGAAATAACTAATGTGATGGAGAATGACTAGTAAAAACTATTGAAAATATTAAGTGAATTTGATTTATATATTATCAATTGTCGAGGACAGAATTACAACTGTGGCAAGAGAAATAGAAAAGTATACTATCTAGAATAATTGCTCTAAGCCCTCATGCAATTTATATGCCTTGCTTATCACACTCTATTAATTAGCGACGCCTCTACCAGCAGCATATATTGTTAAAAAAATGGGGGAGGGGAGGTTGCAACTTTTATATTGCTTATTTTCTGCAACTACAAAAAAGATGGGAAATTCTACAAAAGCATTTAAATGTTACTCTTAAACCATTATGTGATACTCTTTGGGAAGCCAAAACAGATTCGGTTAAGGCAATATACATAGTTTGAACAAATTTGTAATTCCCCAGATGAATTTATTGACGCAAATAATGATAATATAGCAATAACCAGAACTAAAAGTCTATTGGATTCAATACAAGAAATGCTATTTATTTTATGTTTAATAGTATGGTTTGCAAAATTGTCCAGAATTAACACTATCAATAAACTGTTTCAAGCAAAAAAATTGTTCTTGACTCGGCTTTTAATTTAATCAATAAAATTTAAACAGAAATTAAAAATTTGAGAACAAAATTTAACACGTTTTCAGAAGAAGTAAAAGTGATACTATGTAATTTGAATATTTCCGAACATTTTCCTAAAAAAAAAATTCGAAAAGATGTATACAAAATAAAATATAAAAGATGTATTCGATTTATATCACTCACAAGATATAATGCAATACACTCTAAACAATAATTATAATGAGTTATTTCTAAATGCATTAACTGTGTTAAAACGTTTCTTTAAAATGCCACTTACAATAACTAATGCTGAGCGCTTTTTCAGCAAATTAAAATGAATAAAGAATTGTCTTTGGTCGAGCAAGTGTGCATAAAGCTTAAATACATTTGCTATACTAAGCTTTGAAAAAGAAACTACAAAAAATTGTAATTTTTCTGAAGTAATTAATAACAAAACAAAATCGCACATTAAATAAACATGCAATAGTTTCATATGTTCATGCTTGTATTTTTTTTTTTTTTTACTTTAAAAAAGTTAGGGCCCCAATGCTTATAGAGAACCTAGTGCGCTTTATAGAGTAGGTCGGCTCTGGCCCCTGGGGAAATTACATTACATGAAAAACGCCATCAAGTGATCAAAGTTTTAAACTATTATTATTTTTCAGTTGTCTTTTCCCTACGTGCCATGTAATGTCTAAACCAATTTCAATGGAGTGCGTTAAGCAAAACGGGCACTACATAGGTTAAGTAGGGTCACTTTCATTGTAACCACCCTATAAGTAAGCAGAAAAAGACTATATCTGCATCTGTCAGAAAAACATTCCAAAATCTATAGGTACAGAATAATTCAAATTTCTGGCATTCAGTTTTGCTTTTCATTCATATTTTTGTTTTCATCAGTTTGTGTGGCAAGTTCGCTATTACTCCCTACAGTCTTAGGAATGCAATTTTTATCTGGACATATTTCTTACGAAGACATGAACAGATGGCATTAAGATGCATTTTACGGGTCTTATCTACTCTGGCGCTGCTTCTTTATTGGTGAAGTATTCGTCTTCTAAACATAACAGATCGAAATATTCTGCCTTTGAATTTCTAGTTTTCCTATTCGATATAACGAGATTTGTGTTTAAATCCTAAATAAAGTGTAGCTATGGTATAATAATTCCTATTTGGAGATATTTGCAGATAAAATTAAGGAACAGAATGATTTCTACATAGGCCGTAGAAGACATAAGGAGTTGAACCACACAAAAACCAATTCTAGAAATTTCCCTACTTAGCATATTGTGTACAGATAAGATCAACGTACTGAAAATGTTGCAAATGGGTCAGAAAACCTTAATTATGATTCTTAGATATACATAGATACATTACTCATAGATAGATAGATTAGATACATTACTCATAGATACATTATTTATTCATAGATACATTCATACTTTCTGTAACTTACCGTTTATTATCTGTGATTGCATTCTTTAAGCGTGGCATTTACAATTACTCCACACCCCGGCAATGAAATGTTATCACTCCAGAATCAACCTTCAATGCAAAAAAGGAAAAAGAAAGAAGAAAAGAAAACGATAAGAGCTGACATAGAATTGAACGGAAAATATTGTATTCAGTTCTCTGGTAAATGAATGCAGGCGAAGATGAAAAGGCTTGGGGGTGCATTATAGGAGGCGGGTACTTGTGGTACATTCTTGCAAGATTTTCACCGAAGGATTTGGCGGGAATTGTCACGGAGTGGTCGTGAATGAAGCGGCCAAAATGGATGGGGGGGGAGAAAAATATTTTATAAAGTACCACATTCCATTGGGGTAGGGTTAAGTGATGGTGGATGATCGACTTTAAATTCAAGATAAATTAAAAGAATTGATCTTGGGTAAAACTGTCCTATTACTATCGTCGAATATTTTTATTACGTGTCTTACTTATTTTTTTCTTATAACAGCCGAAGATGCAAAAATGGCCGTCGAACATGGAGTGGCTGGCATTATCGTATCCAATCATGGTGCAAGGCAGCTCGATGGAGTTCCTGCTACGGTAAGGGTTTTAACAAGTTAATTTCAAAATATCAGAAAAATTATTTTCTTGTAATAATCTTATAAATTCTCACATTTTCGTTGTCAATAGATAGAAGTCTTGCCTGAAATCGTGCGAGCTGTGGCTGGACGCTGCGAAGTCTACTTGGATGGTGGAGTTCGTACTGGCACAGATGTACTCAAGTCTTTAGCTTTAGGAGCAAAAGCTGTATTTATTGGAAGGCCAGTATTGTGGGGTTTGGCATATGACGTAAGTTGCATTATTCATCAGCATTTCAAGTCTAAAAATTTAGTTACTAAATCTGAAGTATTGCAGTAATTAAACAGGAAAGTATAGAAGTACAGAAGATTTTTTGTAATGTTGTGTTGAAAGAAACAATAATGAATAAATGAAAGTACGTCATTAACTAGATTTGTATCTTCAGCTGCTGTATCCTGATTTTTTTTATAGAAAACGCATCTTTCTTTTAATTATTTTTGTAGGCTTGTTTTAGCCTTTATCTGCCTTTTATACTAAATATGTCTACAATTATTTTATCAATGACATAATTTTATAGTTGTAGGATTGGCAAACTACCGATATCAAATTCTTAGGGAATTTCTACCTGTGATGTTGCAATTACATAGATCAATAGACTATTATTTTACCCTCTAGATATGAAAAATAAATGAAAATATTAATAATGCACGTGCTGTGCCAGATTATATATAAAAAAGGGATTTTATAAAAAAAACATCAATTTCAAAATTTAAACTAAATATATTCTTTTTGAAGATTTTAAGTGGCGAAAGAGGATACTTTTATTTTTCGACATACTTTTGCTACAATAAAAACTCAAAGTAAAGAATTTAAAATTACTTCTAAAATGATGTCAAAGCGTGAATTACTGAATATAAAATATACAGTCCAATAAAAATATAATTGAATATACAGAATGTAATTGAATTATTTCATTATATTTTCTGATTATAAAGCATTTTCTGAAGGCCTCACTCTATTTGCCGGAATTCCCGCATTGACTAGCTCTGGATTCTATATTTGAAGAAAATTTATATGTCTGAAGTTGCAGTATGTGATGGTCAAAAATGCAGCGTGATTTTGCTGAATATGCGACAAAAACACGCTGATCACAATTTATTAATATCGGAATCATTTGACTATAGGAAATTGTATTACGTGAAATACAATCATTTCCATTTACTATAAATGTCGATTCCACTAACATCTTCTTCCAACAAAAATTGAATTACTGTATTCTGAGCCTGTTTGGAAAAATCTATGGAACGACGTTACCTGTTTTGACAGCTCCCTTCATTCAAAGAATCACAGCCACTAATCTTTTTAAATTGGTTTCTCCTGGTGAACGCAAGAGGTGCAGAAATATCTCAAAGTTCTAACACGTGACATAATGAAAGTATATAACCGCAGTCCGACTTTTATCTGGGTGTGCATCATATAAATAAAACATTAAAGAAATTCGCATGCAAACCTAACTTACTCATCTTGCTTCTTCTTTTTGAGAACCATCTCTTGGTTTTCAATTTCTCTTATACGAAATATTGAGAAAATATTGTAATCCTCAAAAACTGGAGATTTTGATGGATCTTCATATTTTAGACCTCTCTGAGTTCGAAAAACACATTTTTGGAAAATGTCTGCCTGTCTATGACATGTCTAAAGATAACTAAAAAAAATGCTTTAAGCTAGAACGAATAAAGTTTCATTTCTATCAAATTTTGAGCAAGATTTGTTCTGAAGAAATCAATCCATCTCTCCAGCTGTTCGAATTTAAGTTAACAAGATAGTTATAAAAAGAAAAGAACTAGATGGATAAAATTTGGCTCACAGATTTAACTTCTATAGAGCGGATACCTATCAAATTTCGTGCTGAATCCAATAAGAGGTTGACCATCTGTCGGTCTATACTTTCAGGAACATATAAACTCGATAACTCAAAAACGCAGTAACTAAATATATGAATTTGTCATGTGATTTTGGGACTACAAGTGCAGTTTTGCATCAATTTTTTTTTTCAATCGTTTAAGAAAAACGCATCTAAAACACAAATTTGATTTTTGGGTACTTTTAGCGCACGCCAGGGATTAATCGCCAAATAACTCGCCAAGGATGGCACGATGGATTCAGTAAAAATAAAATAAACATGAAACATAGTATTTCCTAGAAATATAAGTGTAAGAAAAAGGTTTTATGTGCGTTTCTTAAATATGATTCCTTAAAATCAAAGATTGCATAATACTTAAATTTCATAATATTTTAAGAAATGTATTTATTGACTGAAACAAAATAAAACATTATTATATACGTCATTTAAATCCTTTTGAAATTAAATTTAAAAACTGAATTTTATGATGAACCAGATAAATTTTTTGGAATAATTTTTTTGAGATATTGCATAAATTATAAAAAAATCTCTCTACAGCACATGCAACTTCAAAACTGATTATGTTTTCTGCACTCAGATTTTTTAAAAAAATATTTGATTTCAGCAAATAAAGTTTTATATTAACTGAAGTTTATTCACTTCCGCTTCAATCTTTTAATTTTATGGGGTCTGACAAAAAATTAGAGATATACATAATACAATGAACAGAGCAGTGCAAAGCATCTATAGTTATGTAAATTATATGATTATCAAAAATTGAAATTTAAAGATATTTTACTGGAGATGCTATTAAGAGATGAAGTTACTCAAAACAATGATTTCAAAATTTTAGCGATCATTAAGCGCTGAACCAACTGGTAGCTAAAAGCGGCAAGTATAATAATAAAATTAATAATAATTCAGGCGTTCTAATATATTTGAACTATCCTTATTTCAAAATTATTACAATCATTTCTTTGCTTTTTTTTTTCTTTGAGAATGTAGGATAGAGTATGTGGCGAAGAAATTAGAAATATCCACATTGCATCTATCTTAATACAACATTTGAAAAATCCTTCTTGCTTTTGAAAAGAATATTGGGTGGCTAATTAAAATTCTTAAAAACACCGTAATAAAACTAATTTGTTTATATTGTTAAAAGCAGTTGATTTTAAAAACATAATTTTGTTTATTAATAGGGGGAAGCAGGAGTGAGAAAAGTTCTACAAATTTTAAGAAAAGAATTTGATACAGCTATGGCTTTAAGTGGTAAGTATGAGAAACTTGTAACGAAACGATCCATATATAAAAAAATATGCAAATATTTTTTCCATACTTTTTTTATGGTTTATACAAAAATATAGAAAGTATTATTAAGATCATAAAAAGACTTAAGTGAAATATCCGTAAATTATCAGCATCTTCGGCACTTTCTTGCAACTTTAAAAGAACAATGAAACATGCAAATTTTAGATGCGAATGAATAAATAAATTTTATAGTGAATAAAAGAAATCTAATACATGGAATGAATGCTACAATTTGTAAAAAATATGTGTGGCATTTTTTAGAAGAAAACATTTTTTCATAGAGAAACCTTCGATTTCTATAACATCTGAAAGAGCATAAATTAGAAGCTGGAGGGGAAAATAAGTTTGAAGGGGCATCATCGCAACGCCTATCTCATCTAAAGGTATGCCCCAAGTGACAATAATGATTCACTAGTTTATAGCTTTTCAATTTATTTTCATCACATTATTTCAAAATGAATAAATCAAATCAAATTCAAATCTTTCCGTGATATATTTTGAATTAAAATCATCAATGAACTAAAACTGTTATTTACAGTATTTGAATTTCAATCCATGATACTCATGCTTTCTAACAATAATTACTGTAAAATAACTTTTTTTTAAAGCACATATTGAAAAAATCTTTAAGAAACAAACGATAAAATATTTAATTTTTTAATGAATCGCCAACCCTGTTTTTTTAGTTTTGCCTAAATAAATTCAGAACAATGTCACATTCTATTAAGGGCAGTTAAATGAAAATAAGACAGACTATACAACAAGCATGCACGGTAGTTGGTAACATAGGTAGGATTTTGTATATAAGTGATCTATCTCTATTAGGAATCTGAAAGGAACAGTGCGAATGTTCAATGATGTGTTGTTTGTCCGTTAGGCGTGCTCGAAATAAGGTTCAGCGAGTCGAGTGTTAGTTTGACATCACAGTTAAGCGGGAAAGAGGATCAGCGCGCTGACTGAAGAATATCGTTTCCTGACCCGTATTGTCGAGAGGCATGGAGCCATCATTTTGAGCTGAAGAGTAGCGTCAAAGCCAACAATGGAAGCACATGGAATCACTCCCACCTAGCTAGCTCCGGGGAAGTCATAATGATCTTTTCCATTGTGTGCAATGGACCGCTGTTACCTGATCTTCTAGAACACAGCACCATAATTAACACACAACGGCTTGTGAAAACTTTGCAAAAATTACAGATCGCCATCAAATACAAATGCCAATAAATTTTGATTGGTGGCATTAATCTGTTACAGGATAATACCCACCTACAAGTTGCCAAGGATGTTAAGACTACACTGCAGAAGTTTCGCTGAGAAGCTTTACACGTGCTCCATACAATCCAAATCTCTTCCAATGTAATTTCCATATTTTTTAGAGCCCCAAAGAAATAGATCCGTGAACGTTTATTCGCTTCGAATAGAGAGGTACACCATTGGTACAATCATGCTTCCATATGCAACTGCAAACATTTTCCCATGAAGGCATTAAACTTCTTGTTCTCACAGTGGGATAAAATCGTATTAACAGTTATGTAGATTACTTTTAAGATAGTTGATAGTTTACTTCCATTTTTTCTCGTCTGTCTCATTTTTATTTGACTGCCTCTCAGAAAGCGTTAAGATGACTAAAGGTTTTTAATCATTTAAAAAAAAAGATTTTTGCATTTAGAACAGATTTAATTTGGTGGTGCGCGGAATAGTATGTAAAGTTTTTATTGATGAATAAAGATTTATTAACATGAATAAATTTAAATAAAAGTTTTATTAACGAATTAATTCTTCTTCATATGTTAGACAGAACGGCTATATGACGAGTCTTGGCCATCAATTATACCCAGGGGGGTAATTTAATTCTCAAACTTTCCTTTGAATATTCTCTACAGAACACAAAACTAGTAAATTATTCTAAAAATTACTTATTCAAATGCAAAAAAGACTTCTAGATTTTCAGTAAATGCAGCATTTTGCTTTCATTTCATATATATCTTTAAATTGCTGAAAAACATAAATTATGTCTATAATTTTTATTTACAGGTTGCACTAATCTTCACGATGTGAAACCATCTTTGGTAGTAAGACAAGAATCTTTTTCAAAATTATAAGGGCTGAATTCAGATAAAAAGTGGAGAAAAACAATCAATATAATTCTTACATTTGTAGTACATCTTTTATTTTTTATATCAAGGAACTGAAGAATTTTACAAGTTTTATCATTCAGAATGACAGAATTTAGAGCAAAAGGAATTGCTGCAACTTTAACATTTAAAATTCAATACATATTATTGTATGATCAATTTCATTTTTATTTATTTTTTATTTACAATTCTGAAAAGAATGTTTAAATTTAACTTCAATGTGGAAATCGATTCACTGAACTTATATATAAATAAATTTTATATTTCCTATAGCAGCATACAAATTAATACTGGCCAAAGAAATATACATTTCATCATCATAAAATTCAAAGGAAAAATATCCTCTATGGAATTAGTTTGATGCTAATTGGATAATTTATGTTCCAATTTTTTATATCTATTCAATTTTAAAATTTTCAATAAGTTATAGAAATATTTGGCAGAACAAAATGTCAAGTTTGCTCTTCTATAAAGGTAGCAAAATAAGTATTTTGTATTAAATAACACCAAAAAAAAAACACCTCTCCTAACATAAAGATGCTGAGGGAATCTGTGATCTTATGTTGCATTAAAGGTCATACTTTTAGTGCTAATCTAAATAAAAAGCAATTAAGATGTTCTCCATTGCTCATAAGGTAAGAAATAGCAATACATATGCAGCAGAGGATAATAAATAATTTTGAAAATAATCATGCTAATCGAAGAAAATAATTTTAAGTTGTAAGTTAAGATTAAATTAATAAATGAAACAAGTAAATAATTCAGATTATAAGTAATTTTAATAAGTAATTCAATAAATAAAATAAGCGATACTTTGAACAGTAAGGCAGCAATGCATGAAAAATTTTAAACACAAAATTTTTTAACTCATTAAGTATTTAATTTAACTATAACTGCCAGCAAATCCCATTTTTCTTTTTTGATTTTTGAACATCAATACTGTCATATTCCTCCATGTCCATCAACCTTTCATGAAAAGACATTATTAATATTATCAGTTTAAATTAACTTTAAAATATCAAATGATTTGAATGAACTTAATATCAGTTATAGGATTAATTTGTGATTTTACCTCTTATTCCATTTTTCAAAATAGCCACAGCCCCATACCAAAATAAGTGAATTCATGATTGAAATAATTTTGCATTGGCTTATGATAAAAGTTCATAACTAGTCATCATAATAATCAATCAAAGCATTTTTTTTTTTTTTTTTTTTTTTTTTTTGCTTTAAACAACTGAGTTCTATAAAATTAATGAAGACAAATGAAATGTCACCTCAAACTTACTGAGATTTTTTTTATTAATATATATGCATTAGCTGAGTACAATCTTTCCATACATTTTTTATCCATAAAAAGCATTTAAAAAATTTATTGCTTAAGCACAGTTTTTTGAACTCTTTCATTACTACCTAGGTTTTTTTTTTTTTTTTCTTTTAAGTTTAGTTTATCCTTCTATCAGGGAATTAGAGAAAAAACACTTTATATATATATATTCATTAACCCCTTATGTTCTGCATTTTTCTGTCATTACCAGCAATACCTGGCAATAAGTATCAACAATACCATAGATATATAACGGGCTGGAAACTTAACGAATTTATTATTGAATAAAATTGCATAAAATTCTGTATACTGGATATCATTTGCCGAAATCCCAATGAAATAACTCCATTTGAATATTCTTCTGAATCAACATATTATTAAATTGAATAAAACTGAATTACATATAATTAAATAAATATAAACCAAATGTGTCCAAAAGCTTCTAATTAGATATTTAATGAGCATAATCATGAAAGAAAAAGTTTGAAGTGAAATGAAAATAAATGTTATCACACTCTGAAACATTGGTTACCCAGTCATCAGTAACACTTCTTAACACACATATATTACTTTTAATGTCACATCAACAAATTATTAAAGAATGCATATTTCTAAAAAAAATTTAATTAGTTAAAATGAATATTTTCAAAAATTATTCAAAATTATTTAACAGACTTTTATTATTGACTAAATATATTAGGGAAGTATTTTTAAAAAATGACATAACATAATTTTATTGATCAAACAAATTACTTGTTGGATATTTAATTTTTTTTTTTTATTAAATAGCAAATACTTCTGCTTTTTTATTCAAGTCACCATTACTCAGTTTAACATCATAATAAACTCCCATATACATTTTTATAATAACGAGAGACTCCTTGATTTTGTATTCATGTCGTAATAAGATTCTATTTTTTTTTTTTTTTTTTTTTTTCCCCTTCTAACCATGCCAAAAAATCTTTTATTAACTAGAACTTCTGAGCAAAGGTCTCGGAAAGAATTTGTCCCCCCCCCTCCCAGCATTTTTGGTAGTTTTTGATACATATATCAATTTTCTTTTTTTGTAGTTTTCTGTAATTTACCATATATCCACAGTTTTCACCCAATTTCCAAAGCAACTATGGAAATTCCGTAGCTGTTGGAGGATATGTGCTATGTAAATAAATAAAAGTACAAGGATCTACAAAACTATGAATTTATTTCAAAGAAATTCAATGAAATTAACTCTTGGCAAAACCTTAACTAGCAAAATAGATACATATAGCACAAATAAGAGTAAAAACAAAATTCATAAAAATCAAAAGATATTACAATATTTCACGGTCAAATATTCATTAATTGCCAGGAGATTTTAAGTATATTAGTAAAAAATCATCCCAGATAGGCTTACAAATATTTTTTAATAGAAATAATTTAACACAAAAGTATTCTTAAATAACAAGCAACTTAGTTTGAGTTTCAGATATTTATTTTTAAAAAATTCAATTCATTACAACCAAATCAAAAATGTATATAAAAAATCCCAGAAACTAAAACTTCTAAGACATGAAATAAATACAATAATATTTCCTTTACCAATATATACCTAGAATAAAAATTACTTAGTGTCTCTTTTCAAAGGCTTTTGCATTAAAAATTCCCTTTTTGTAATGCATTGATTTTTCACATTTGCAAAGAAAACAAACAAAATATGAGGAATCTATTCTGTATTCAATATGATTTTTTTAGGGTAAGCGTTTTACTCCCAGTCACCCTTATTTTTATCCACAAAAAGCTCTAAAAGTGACAGGTTTCTGTTAATTCAAAAAGAATTTATCACAAGAGTCAATGAAAAATTTTGAGCATACAAATGATGAAACCAGAATGTTTCAATTGATGTTTCAAAGACACTATATATACATTTTCAAGATGACATCACAGATATTTATTTTCCCCAGCTAAATAAAAATAGCAACTATCATACAAACTACAGACTTTAGAAAAATATTTAAATATATGAGTTGTTACATTTGGAACTATTTTAGCAATTATAGGACAAAAACAATAAGTTGAAATCAATCAGATCTATGATTTCTTCCCAAATGCTACATAATATCAAAATTGGGGGCTTTTTTTGTAGGTTATTTAATGATTAAGCAAAATTCAATTTAACAAAAAACTAAGAGAGCAAACTTTGAACACAAAACAAATTTAAAACACAACACAATATTAAGAATGGCAACAATTTCCAGATATAATAAGCACTATAGTCTTACATGAAAAGAAAATATATATAAAAAACACAAAAATGTACAAGAATGCTAAAGAAGAGATGAAAAATTATGGCACATTTAAACATTTGTAGCAGCTCCATGCAAGTATCCTAAATTATGGAGTAAAAAAGCATTGCATTTAGAGAAAAAAAAAAAAAAAAAAGAAGAAGAAAAAAAACATATTCCATACTGAAATAATTTTTCTTATAGGAGAGAAAATAAAATGCTAACCAAAAAAAAAAAAAAATAATAATAATAATAATAATAAAAAGTTTCAATAATAATCATTAAATTTCACCAAATCCAGGATAAATCAGAGAACATGTTTAAAACAGGAAAATGAATGTTCTACCGTAAAAACCAATACATTTTCAATTACAAGACTACACAAAAGAAAGAAAAATGTGATTAAGTACAAAAAGCAATAAGAAAAAAAAATTAGAAATCCTTATAAATTATCACAAACAAAAAAAAAGGTTAATATTTTATTAGGATGGAATGCAAAATTTGTTTTTGAATATATAATAGGAAAAAAAATTATGCATATTGAAAAAAATCTCGGGTAACTTCAAAATTTTTTTATTGAATTAAAAAAAAAAAAAAAAAAAAAAAGGAAAGACTAAATCTTAATATGTTAGAATGACTAAGACACAGGCACAAAAAAAAATTATTATTAATATCGGTGTACTAAAGACATAATTATAGATTTGATATTTTTAAAAACATTGCAGATATATGCAAATCATTTACACAAAGAAAAAGATATATTACTGTCATTATAATCATCTGAAATACATACAAAAAATGTACTTCGATAAATATCAACCATATACATAAATAATCAATATTTCTTTTTTTCGTTCAAGTAACACTATATAATATTCACATTTAATATTATCACAGTGCTTCTTTTAAAGTATGGTTATAAAATTAATTCAGTAAAGTGAAGGCATTAAAGGCTTTCAATCTACCCATCAACAAAAATTGAAAATAGTTAACAAACTCAATCTTCAATATTTGAAAATGATATACGTAATACACTAGTACCAAATCTCTTTTACTTACAAAATGTAAAAATAAAAAGTGAAGCAATTTTAAAAGTTTTAATGAAAATCTCCAATAAATCATGAAAAAGATAAGATTTCATTCATAATTCTTGTTAATCAGGAAACAGAAATTTAAAAAAGGCACTAAATGTTATATATTCATTACAAAAAAGTCCCATGAAACAATTACCATAAATATATTATTATAAATTAAGAAACAAAAATTTAAATAAATTCTTCTAGCAAAACTTTAATAAATTCTTCTAAAAACTAGAAGAATTCTAGCAATTAGCTGCATTAAGAATTATTTAAAGCCAAGTTTTCAAAATTGTTTTCTGAAGCAAGAACATTTCATTATTCTTAATACTTTAAATTAACGCATATAGCAACATTTTATATTAAATTATGAATTTCAATATATAAAATATAAGAAGAAAGGGCACACAATTCTTTTTTTAAAAAAAGCCAGAATGTAAAGAGAGAGGGGGTGAGGAAATAAACTCCAATAACAATTGCAAAAAAATTAATTTCACTGAAATTAAGAAAAAATAAAATATACATTTCTTAAAAATTAAATGAAAAGACACAAATATCCTATAAATGAACTAGGCAATTTGAATTCAACTTATATACAATTTTTTTAGCCTTTCTCAGTCCACCAGAGTTAATTTTCAATAAAACAATACTGAATAGGGAAAAACTAATTTTTTAGAAAACTGCATTTAAAAAGGTAAATCATTTTATATATTATTCCTTATTTAACTACCTTACTTATTAACTGAATTCCTTTCTTTTTTATCAATATGGAATGAAATAAATTTTACATAATTTAAATTAAACAAAGAAATGGCACACATGATGCTTAAATCCATAAAAACGGAATGGAGAATGGAATATAGATGTGTACTCTCCATCTGAAGAATTGAATGAAATTACAATAAATGTGCATGGAATAGCAAATTCACATTTTGAATATTTATGCTTTTATTTCAATTTACAGTATTCCTAATTATTTTATAAAAATTTCATTGTATCAAGATTGCTAACATTCTAGGTTAAAATTATACTATTTTCTATATATACAACCCTTTAGTCTTGCCTAATTTTGAAAAACAGAAAACTAAAAGGGACAAAGGCTTTACTTACTACAAATGAAAATTACTCATGCACATGAATTTCAGAGCTAAAATTCTATAAACATGCACAGTTTTATTTTCCTAATAGTAAAGTAGCCATAATCTTGCATTTGATTTTAGAACAAAAACTATATATAGCAATGAAACAGAGCATAAAATATAGTCATCACAAAAGCATTTCAACCATTTGAATCAATTCTTTGTCTAAAGTATTCCAAAATTCATAAAATGAAAAAAAAAAATGTGAATATTTTAAAAAGTGCCCTTTAAACTCATTATACAACAAGTATAAATATAAATATTCAAAAACGTAAACAATTTGCAACAAATTTTTGCACTGATTACAACTTTCAAAGAAATATTGATCACATTTTCAACTCTGATTATATAAATAACAATTATATATGCATAGTTCAAATTGAAAGCAATTTTTCCTAGCTTTTTTTCTTCTTCTCATTTCTTGACATTTAAATAATCAACTTATATTTAAATATTTATACTATTAAGTATCAACTTAACAGTCTGATACTTAAGCTTCTTATTAAATAACTATTATTGTTGTAAAATAGAGAAAAAAAGTCAATAGTAAACTTTAATATAAAAGTTACGAAAATAAATCAGCATTTTTAATCTTTTTCTTAGAACGTTTAAACATGTCTATAATGAAATATCATTATACTAATTAATTTAGATATAAAACATCTGCAATTTTTAAACACATGAGATGGGGATATAGCAAGCAATTTAATAAAAAAAATTTCATTTGATTGGATTTAAAAAAGGAATTTTAAATGGTATGTTCTCTATAAAAACAAAGCCTTAGTAATAATTTTATTTATAAAAAAATATTTTCAATTGATTACTGGCAGAATGAAAAAAAGGGGGGCAGGGGGTGACTTTACTGGAAAAAAAACTAATATGCAGAATAAAATGCATTAAGTCATTCATTAAACTTTAAAATAGTATATAGCTTTGAACCAGTTATGATTATATATTATTTTTTTGTAAATTTATGCAAATGCTGCTAAGTAATAAACAATGTAATAAAACATACCACCACAATTTTTTTTAAAACAAAGAACACACAAAGAAATAACAACAGTCTGATAGTATACTGGCCAATAAACAATGCTGCCATTTTATTAAAAGTACCTCAAAAATTGCATAGTTTGATAAAATCTCTTTTTGCATATACATATGTTTGGCAGACTTGCACATTATCATTGAGATTAACTGCCTCAAATAAAATAACTTATTGGTCCATCACCACAGAAAATGAAAGAAAATTGTTCTCAAGGCTCATCATCAGTTCCCAATTAAAACAACCAAATTTAAGAACAATAAAAACTTTGATATCATATTTCAATAACCTCTCAGGAACTTTACATTATTACACATTATTGTGTGACCTTTTACTGGCACATTGCAAAATGTCCTGCATCTATATTTCTAAAAGGTCTCAACTCCAATATTGTGTATAGTTTTTATCAATTGGATATCAGCTTTTAATAACAAACTCTGACCCAGTTACCAGTTTCATCTTTTTGATAAAAATGAGGACGATTATCAGGAAAAACAGTAATACCAGGGAACGGATTTTGTTGAATATATTTCAATGTTGCTCGAACTTGAACCACAAAACTTGGAGGTTCCACTTCAGGAGATGTTGACAAATGCTGAAAAGGTATGAAACAAAATTTTAAAAAATATTTCAAATATTTTAAGTATAAAAATATAGTAAAAAACAACAGTGGAAATATACAAAAATTTCTTCACATTGATGAATGGAAAATTTCCATCAAATTATTTCCATAAAAATTTTCACATTAAATTTTTTTAAACAAAATACAAACTTATCAAGACTTTTATAAGTTTGAGTAGTGTTAAAATTGCTTTTCATTAAAAAAAAAAAAAAAAATGAAACATTTTTTTTTACTTTCTCAAACTTTAATTATTAACATTTTTTGGCAGTTCATTTATTGATAATTTTATAGATGCACTATTTTACAAATTTCTTTATTAGCATGCAACTATGTTTGCACTCAAGAATCAAGATTATCTATCAACAACATGCTATAAGCATAGAAATATATATACAAATGAAAATGCCATGAAAAGATATGCATAAAGTAAATAGCAGAAATCAATTGTCAATTCATAAACACTAAAACTTCAGCATGTTCACATAAATGGTAGATTATTATAGTCCTAACACCCTGGAAACAACATTTTAGAAACAGTAAAACTGTTTACTCGTTTGTGATTCATAGTAGTTTATTGGTGGAAACAAAGATTATTTATGATGAAATAAGTAGCAGGCAACAAGGTACAACAAGGCAGAAACATTTCATGCATTTAATCAGATATTATCAGTTACGGGCTCTATTATCATTGCAATCACACTTTCATTCCCAATACATTATTACCACTGTCGTAACTATTACATAAGATACATCACTGTCACACACAAGTATACAAATATAACATCCCTGAACAATAGATAACGATTGTTTAATCTTTTTGATGCAAGATTTGAAAGGTTAAATTGTACAAAGCTTAACTCTAGTCAGATGAAATCCTACTTCTCTCAGATTATACCAATAGCAGGATCAGAATTCCTTAGTTGGAATGAAAAAGTGTATTGTAGTGATGATGAAGTGTTGGAATGATTGTAGTGTATGGTAAATATTGATTGGGCTAATGTATGGTAGATACAAAACTGGGAATGACTTATGCTGAGGAGAACACATGTCTCTTCTTATTGTCCTGACAGCCTCATATCTGACAGGACAATAAGAAGTGTGAAATATCAGAATGCCACTAATGATTGGTTACATCTGCTCACAACATGTTTTTTCCAACTGCAATGGACTGTTCTGGCAGGACAACATCGCATCACAAAGTCAAAATATTCCTTATAATGTCTTTCGGGATCATAATTGACTGTAGCGTTATTTATGATATAGGACAACCTGTGCTTAAATATTTGATCGCCCTTGCTTACAGATGCATCAGAAAATTCCTTGAAGTTCATGCCCAAACTACTAAGCAAGTTAAGTCTTCAATGTGTTTTCAAAGGAACTAATAATATTAACTAAAAATATTTACAAGACTTTCACCTGGCAGCACAGATAATTAAATTAATGAATATTTAAAACAGTCAATATAGAAATTACTTTCTTGCTCCTTTGAAATCTTTATACAAGCAAGTAATCAAATTCTTAAAACTATTATGAAACTTATGAGTAAGGAACAATTTTTGGGACTTTATTGATAAAAACATTAATATTACATGAATATAAATTTAATAAAATTGGATTTTTAACTGTTTTGTTTCTGGAGAATCAAAATGCTTTAGGAAAAAAAAATGTATCTTATTCAGTAAACAGTTTTAATAGTTGGATTCCACAGAAAAGAAAAAGTTTTTAAAAAAAATCCTTGGTCAGAATACATTAATAAATTAGAAGGCTAAGTATCAAAATTAAGGATTCCATTGCTAAATCACACTGGAGAGAGAAGTAGAAGTAATATAAAAATCTTATTTTGTAACTACAAAAGTTAGGAGCATCTTATAATTTTCAACAATAGTAAAATGATTATGACATCTCAACTAGCAATCCAGTTCTAAACACAATGTTACACCAGTATGAGGACAACCAATCTTCATTGGTAGATTTAAAATGCACCAAGTAACAGAGGATCTTCATCTTAATTGAGTTTCAAATGCAAATTCGTCCTATCCCTAATTAATTTGAAGATTCCAAATTGCACAGCTTACAATAAGGATTACTAAAGTATGACGATCAACTTAAGGTATGAGGGAGGAAAAAAGAACAAAGGTATGAAAATGCATTATGAATATGAAAATTGGCTAAACATACATAAACCTCACATATGTACAAAAAAAATGTACAAAAGAAAAATGAAATTTAGTAACGATAGCATATTTATATATATAAAATAAAACAATTCAAGATATCTGCAATATATATGGACTAATAACACATACTTAAAACTATGCTGGAAATGGAATTAAAAAATGAATTAATAAATTAATGCATTACTGAATACAAGTGAAAATGATCATATACTATAGAGGCAGAGAATTATTATTAAATTAACAATGTTAAATATTATTGGGAGGGGGAGCATTAATTCCCATCTTACTATTTCTGATGTAATAAATAAAAATAAGATAAATGAAAGATAACCACCTGCAGAATAAAATCATCACTTTGAGACAACCATAAGTCAACACCTCTAAGTGGCTCATAATTATAAGGTCCAATTCTCAACATCCCTAGATGGCAATCATATATATCAAGCATCTAAAAATAAAAATAAAAATTTAATTCAGTTCATTCACAAATAAGTGTTTAATTTCAAATTGATACTTTATAAATTTTAGAAATTTGCAAAAGATTTTACATCTCATAATTTATATTTAAATTTTTTTTTTCTTTTTAATTTACAAACTAATTAGAAATCATAATGTTAATTAAACAGAATTAGATAAAAAAGAATAAAATCAAGTACTGTATAGAAAACATTGCATGACACTGAAAATCAAAAGTTAAGACGGTTGAAGTCGAATTTACTCCACTGGTATTACTTATTCATCAAAAAGATTGTTCTTTTTAAACAGAATTCAATAACACTCTAAAAATACAACACAATATTTTCCCTAGAAATAAATATTTACACAATTATTGCCTCCTCTTTTGGAATGGAATCTGTGTATGGTTGGGAGGGGGGAGTTACAAAATTTCCTTTTCATTGGGAAATTTTATTATACTATTAAAACATGTAATTTAATTTCATGATGACTTGCTAGTGAAATGCTAGTAAGGCAGATTCATGATAAAAACAGAGAAAGAAATCATATTTACTTCTAAAAAAAAAACCCCAGAATCCTCAAGAAATACCAAATTACTGGTATAAAATTGTTTCCAAATGAATTTCATTAAAAAGAAATGATCATCAATTTTTTAAAAAAAATCATACCTCAGTATTTGTGAAAATTTAGGACTATAAAATTTAATTATATTTACCTGGCTGCTTTACTCATTTATAGCAACTGAATAATGTATTTAAAGTTACACAATTTTACAAAGGAAGAATTAAATGAGAATTCATCTATTTTTTTATTTCAAAAATAGTAAATAAAAGTGAAATAATTATGAAAAATTTTGTTAGTAAAATCAGCTTCACTCTCCATTTGATTTACATCATTTTGTAAATGAAAACTAAATAACAGTAATATATTGTTGAATTCATCAAATGAGACCAATATAAATATACAACAAATAATAATATGCATTATATAAAAGTTTTACATACATTTTAATTGTTGTTTAATTTCTAATCATTTAAATTTTTCCCACTAAAATAAAAAAAAAACAGTAAATTTGTTAAACTTGTTAATTTAAAAAATGAACTTCAAAAAGAAAAAATATAAAATGCAGTATAAAATATAATTTTAGCTAATACATAAATGTAATAAATTGTAAATTATGTAATTTAATTTTAAATATTAAAGAATATTTCCCTCTAGAATAATCTTGTTTTTTACATAGTAAAATAAATAAATCAGATGTTGAATAACGATTAAAACAAAATGCAACATACTTCATAACATCCAGTAAAATATCTAGCACAACGTAAAGGAAAGTCTGGGCCTTTGTCTGGAAATGTTGCAGGGAATATTTCTCCACTTTTAATATTCAGACCTAAAAAAAAAAAAAAAAAAAAAATTAAATTGATCTAATTATACACAAATAAAATTGTCATAATTTTAAAAGAAAATCAAAACATAAGAAATAATATCATAAGCCTCTCATATGGTTTTTGAAACAGCAAATTAGAAAAATCATTGATTTTATTGCTCAGTATATTTTCCAGGAAAAAGACTTCAAGCTTTGGCAATACAGTTGTATTAGTACACAATTGACTTTATTATTTTACATAATTATACACTTTATGTATCACTTGATTCCATTTTCATGTCCAATCTAATGAATTTAATCAGAAGAAGATAATTTGCTCAATTGGAAACATTACATATATTTTTTCATTTTAATTACTAATAAGTTTAAAAATTAAAAATAAGGCTTTACAAAAAAAATAACTAAAAATCAATATCAATCTAACTTTAGTGAGCAAATAATAAATGAGAATTAATCATATATATAGAAATTTTTTTGCTCATAGTAATTGTACTAATGGAACTTTAAACTTGAATAATTTAACAATAATTAAAAAATTTTAATTATGATGCAGCATACAAATTATTATTAGTTTTTAACATGTTTTAAAATACCAATTTAATTCTTATTTCATAACTTACCAATTCCATAAATTACTGGCCAGTTAATATTTCCTCGTAAGGAGTTATTTAATTCTGAAAAAAAGAAAAATTTTAAACACGGATCAAGCATATCTTAAGTAATTTAAAGCAAAACTTGAGAAAGGGACAAAAGACAAACTTGAACAGATTATACAATTTTTTGTTTCATGGTAATATTTTCATGGATATGAATGCTAAAGTAATAATTTTCATTGCAATTGTAAATGTTGGAACATTCGATTCTTCAGCTGAATGCAATCTAAAAACAACTAATTATCTACGAGGCTCAAGAAATTGCTTTGAGTCCAAAAATATATTTCCAATTCAGATAAAAAAAAATGGCTATGTAACATTGATAGAATTAAATAACTACACTAATTCATAGCAATTATTCACCAAATCATAAAAACATACAAAGCATTAAAAAAAACAAAAAAAAAACAGATCAAATACTATATGCAACTAAAAAGTATGCAAGCAACGATATGCGATTGGGTAAAATCTGTTTATAATCCTACTTTTGCACTTAATTAATTATTAACTGAATACCACTGGCAAACTTTAGGCTTAACCAGATGTCACTGTAACATAGTTATATTTTAAATATAATACGACATATTTGGCAATAAATCACTAGTGTGTGGTTATTACATAAGTATTCTCAATTCCAATAATAAAATAAACAAAAAATTACACTTTCAAAATAACTGATACAAAATATATTATACAAAGAACTTTTTAAAGAAATCCAGAATATAACAAAACTAGAATGAAAATGCAGGAAGATTACAAAAGAATACCAAAACCTTAAAGAGTAATAAATCTATAGACAGAAAAAATAAATAAAATTGTAACTTCCTACATATCAATATAAGAGGAATGATTTGAATTTCTATGTTCACAAGAATATTGATTAAATCAGCAGATTATATTATTTTCTTTCCGTTGATATTTTAATTTCATCTCGGAACTTATTCTGCATTTCCAAATTTACTAAAAGAAAACAATTTTAAACTGTCAATGTTTTAGTAAAAATAGGAAATTTTCCTTCCATCTAAACAAAATTATAATTTCACAATGCTAATGCAGATTAGTAAACCATAACTATAATTTTATTTTGTAAACATCACTTTTTAGACAAGTATTATTTTGTAATCAATCTGTGCAAATGAATTTGAAATTAAAATTCTGTTTCATGCATGAATTAACCTTTCATATTCTTGAATTAATGATACTTCTAATAAATTTTTTAACTCAATTTTTATATTCATAAGCAATGGCACAAATATTTGAAGCACTAAAAAAAAATCAAGAATAAAAAGAAATGGCACACTCATTTACAGGAACATGCAGAAATGAAGAAGGAAATTATAAACATTGCTGTAACTAACAATGGCTTATTAATAAACTATTTGGGAAAAAATGCATTATTTAAATGAACATTCTAAAGCATGATTACGCACTGCATATAAATTATATGCTTATTCTCCTTTTCTTAACAATACTTTAAAATGAAGAAAATAACTATTTCTGTAAAATTAATTTCCAATTGCACTATTTTATCCTAAAACAGTTAAGGAACAATATTATAATTTACCAAACAATATCACACTACAGGGAAACTCAAAATCTAGGTTAATTTAATGACTTTTTAAATACTGTAATAATATTGAAAATTTTTTTTAAAGTTTTATAAAGTTTTTAAAAAATCCTATAATGTAAACAAACATTCATATCCTTATTATTTATTTCAAAATGTATACATTAAAAAAATATGCAATATAATAATATCAGAACAAAAATATCAGTAAAAAAATAGCTATCATCATTAATGTTTGAACATGTAAAGAAATATATTAAATTTTTGAATACTTACCACAAATACATGCAGTAACTAAATGAATACTCAAAGGCTGCTTATGAAATGCATCTATATAAATTTAAAAAAAGAATCAGTTAAAAGAAGTCAATTTGAAAAAATTTTAATAATGGGAAAGCATATGAAAATTTTACTTACAAAGAAGTTGTATTGCAAGTTCTTCAGAGTAATGTCTAGGATCAAGAAAACCTCCTATCATGTGAAGTTCTAACCTGTAAAAAGCAATTAAAAATTTACATCAAAAATAGTCAAGATATCAAAAGAATAACATGAAAAATTAAGATGAGAAAGAAGAATCAAATTAAATTCATAAATATATTCATATAAAATTAATAATTAATTCAAAATATTATGGAGTTTAAAAATTATCCTCAAGAATTTCTTGAGTTTACACCTATGAAATTTTTATAACACTCACTTTGAAATTATTTTTAATTGCTGTATTATATATTTACAATACATTTTTAAAATGAAAGGTATGCACCCCATCTTTATCCTTATGTAAAAGAAAAGAAAAGAAAGAAAGAAAGAAATGGAATAATTGGTGATTTTTTAATATTGAGGTAGTGTATATTTGAACTTCATATTATTTCTCCCTCTCAACTACCTTCTACATAGCAGAACATGAATATGAAAAAACGTGCAAATTGGTTATAGGCAGTGTTTTTTTTTTTTGTTGTTGTTGTTGTTGTTGTTACATTACTACTTATAAAAGAGAATAGAAGGGAGGTTCTTCAGTCCTTTACATAGCATACTGTAATTGAAGATCTAGCTTCTTAGCAATCAGTACAGCATTCATATTAAAATTAATCAAACCAGGATACAAACAAGTGAAGCAAATTTAAAAATACTATTTTTTACTTTTTTACAAAATTAATCCATAAAACAAATTTATTCTTTAATTAGAAAAACCTCTACTTTGCAACAATTCTGAAAATTCTTAGAATTTTGGTAGATTGTTGCAATTGCATGAATGGCATGAAAAAATTATATCAGTAAAGTTTAAATTAAACCTCAAAAATTACATCTTATGAGAAGATAATAAAATATGAGAAAAACTGTCTCTTATCTATTAGCAATTTTACAATTTTAACATATCCATTAGCAATTTTACACCTTGGGTTATAATTTAGCATATTACAATATTTGTATAGTGTTTTTTATGTTTTTTTTTTAATTTTGTTAAATAGCATTCTTAAATAATCTCCAAAAACAACAGCAAGCAATCTTCAAATGATCCTTAAAAAATAAAAGGTCAAAAGAGCTTTCTTTATAAAGACAATTTATAAAAAAAGCAAGAGAAGTAAAAAATGAAAAGAAAAAAAAATCTCAAAATGTAAGCTAAACATTTTTTTTTTTTTTTACATTACATTTAATTTAATAAAGTAAACAGACATTATAATTTAAAATATTATTGGTAATATTAATTTAAATTATGATACATCTTAAATATTCAATTAAAATGCAAGACTGATTTCAAAATAATATATTGAATGCAGCATCCACAGATTAATGCACTTTAATTAAACTTCAGATATAACACATACCTTCCTTCAGGCACATTCATAGAGAGATCCTGTACATGTCTAACCATATTGATGACACCTTGTTCAAGACCAGAGCCATCAAAATGTGCAACACAAGATACACCGGAGCCTACATGAAACATGAGTGTTAATACGAATTAAGAATGTAAAAAACAAAATCTTAGAATTTAACTTTTAATGATAGGCTCAAATATATCCTATTGGTTTAAAATTTGTAACATTAACAGTTAAATATCCTAAAATGTTGTAAATAAATATAATCCTGATTGCAAAATTAATTAATTTTTTAGTATCTGAAACTATTTTTAATACGATTTAAATACAGAGCATCCTAAACATTCACAAAAAATTTTTTATTCAGATAAGATATTTTTAAACAAACAAAGAGATTTTTATATATTAATTTTGAATGATATATATTACATACATAAACATGACAACTAATGTATATTCTAATGTTAAAGGGAGATTTTTAACTTGAATTACTTAATAACAGATTATATATTTGATGCATAAATGACTCCATTTTCCTTTTAAGATTAAAAAAATAAGTTATAAAAATTGAAGATCTAATTATTCAAAATATTTTCAATACAAAACTATAATACTAAGATTTTTCCATGTTTTGTTCAACAAATGTCATGAAGAAAAAAGGTTATTTAGATGCAATCTAGTTATCAAGCTAATTTTTGATATCTGCATGGAAACTGAATTACTCTACAGAAAGGATACAGTCTGAAACAAAACAAAAATAATAATAATAGCACGAAGAAACAAATTCTAGTGAATATGGTGGAAGAAACATTTGTGATATCTGCATGGATATTGAATTTCTTTACAGAAAGGGCACTTTGTCTGAAGCAAAATAAATAATAGTCTTAAAAGGGCAAATTCTAGTTAATATGGTGGACACATTCTAGAAAAGTGGTTCTACAGTTTATTTGACTTTTTTAACAAAAATATGCAAGCATTTTTATATTGGAAAACAACCTTGTCGTATCTTTTGTCATGATTTGGGCATGTATCTTTCAATGCTTTATTCAAATTTATCAACTTCTGCTTGTATCATTCACTATTGATTAAATGGCAACAGTAAATAATAATCCTTTTAATATTAAAAGCAAAAGTATTACGGGTAAAAGAGTATCTTTATATACTCTTTTGTCATATACAGATGGTTATCCCCTCCCCAAAAAAGAAACAAACAAATATAAGAGTCTTTATTAATAAGGCATAGGGCCACCTTTGACATGTAATATAGTTTGGAATTGCCAAATCATACAAGTGCTGGATAGTGTTCTGAAGAATATGGTGGCATACTTCATGAAGATTTTGTACAAGATATGAGAAACATGTTGATAAAGGACATTGGTTCTGGACTGACAGCATTAAAAGAGATCATAATAGCTTGATTATATTGAAGTCAGATTATTGTGCTGGTAAAGATAAATGTTTCACTTTGTTCCTTTGTTCACTGTTGGATAAATGTTCCCTCGTGTTCCTCAAACCACAGCATGAATAAGAACATTATCATCCTAGAAAATTCCATCTCCTGGAGAAAACAAAGCTTTCATCATAGGACGGACCTAGCCAGCTATAACTTCTCCCTAAAAATGCTTCCTTTCAGGCTTACAACTGGTTCTGCAGAAAACCACTACAAGGCTGTCCATACCAAGATAGAGCTATTTCTATACTTGACAGTTGGAGACAATCATGATCATATGTTTAATGATGATCATAGTAATATAGACAGGTATCCTCCAAAGGTATATCCATCCTGTTGTGGGGGAAAAGTGTGAAAAATTATTCGTCTGTCCGTATACCAGTCTTCCATTTATCAATCAACCAGGTTTTGTGGTTATAACACCATTATAGGCGACATTAAGCATTAATATCTGTGACAAGTAGTTTGGAAATGCTGTTCTGCCATAAATATCTCATTTATGAATGTACCTCCTTACTAGGGATTGCAATACCGGTATTCCGGGATACCGAATACCGGTATTTTGAGCCATTTGTACAATTTTGTAATACCGGTATTCACAAGTTTAAATACCGGTTTTTCGGTATTTACTAGAATTTTTTTAAATTGTCTCCATTATATGTTCAGGGATCGCCAACATAGCAAAATAGTATATGTTTTGCTTTTTATGTCTCCCTAACGGGTGAAATTAATTAGCTTAATTAATTGCTTAAATCTAAATTAGCAAAACATGGATTATCCCAGAAAGATATTGTATCCGTAACGACGGATGGAGCAACAGTTATGAAAAAAGTTGGAAAGTTGATTGGTGCAAATCAGAAATTAACCTATGCTCATTGAATTCAATTAGGAGTAATAGATGCATTACACCAAAAAAATAAAAAATAAAGAACAGAAGAATACAAATACTGTGGATATAGAAACTTCGGATTCCAACTTTGAAGAGAGTAAGAGTGTGAGTGATATTGACAACAAAGATAATGATAATGTAATTGTTGAAAAAGATATTGCTAATGAGGATGAAATATTAACCCTTCAAGAATTGTTTTCTTAATTTATAAAATTCGAAAAATTGTTAAGATATTTAAACATTCCCCTATAAAAAAATGGCATATTACTAAAATATATACTAACTGAAAGTAAAACAGAAAACATGTTAATATTAGGTTCTAAAACACGTTGGAACGAGTTTACTCCTAATGATGGAACGATTTTTGAAACTGAGAAATCCAATCCAAAAAGCAATTATCGACTTAAACCTGCAAATTAATTTTTCAGATAGTAAATTCAACTTAATATCCAGAACTGTATCAGCTCTACTTCCAACGAAACTGACTATTGAGGCATTATGTCGGAGAGATTCTAATTTATTAACAGCTAATGCAACAATAAATTTCATATTGCAGTCATGAAAGAACAGCACACATCACTATCTAAAGAATTATATATTACAATGAAAAATCGCACAGAAGAAAGGCATACCGAAATAGAAAATGTATTATGGTATTTACACAATTATAATGATTTTAAAAATTAAAATGAAGAAAAGAAAATAACCAATTCAAATCTGATTAAGTTTATAGTAAATTTTCTTACAATTTTTTACCCACAAACCTATCCACATTCAGAAGGATTCGGTTCAGTTATCAAAGATTATGATGATACTAATGTCGATAGTGGAAAGGAATTGTCTCTTGAACAAATAATAGAATTTGCGATAAATAAAAAAATTTCAAAGAACCAAAATACAATACAGAAATCAGCTATATCCAAAACCATCAGATGAGAAATTGATTTATTTGTAGATGAGGGATTTAGAGGTAAATACTTGGAAAAAGTATATCGCGCATTGTTAACAGTATCAAGCGTAGATGCCGAAAGAGCGTTTTCGACAGCTGATAATTTGTGCACAAAATTACTTTTCAGGCTTAATGACAGTACAACTGATGCATTGTGTTTTTTAAGATCACTTTTCAAAAATTTGTTATAGTACCACAGACTGAATAGTGATATTTGCACTTTTTGGGGATTTAAATAAATAAGATGTTCCTTTACTTTTTTGTGATTCTTTATATAATGTTATAATTTATAGGTTACAAATTATTTGTGATATTTACACTCTTATAAAACTGGTAAATAAAACAAAGAAACACCTGTGTTTTCTTTCTTTTTCTGCAATTTCTAATACCGGTATCCCGGTATTAAGATCTAAAAAATACAGAATACCGGTATTGAAATTTTGGTCTGATATTGCAATCCCTACTCCTTACAGTAATTATTGACACTGAAGAATCCAGATGCTCATTGAGTACTGCAGTTACTTTGGCTGTTTTTTTTTTTTTTTTTTTAGACATTAAAATCTGTTTTAATACCCTTTGGTCTTACTTATTCAATTTCTCCTTCTGTTTATTATTTTGCTTTGCAAGCTTGTCTAATCACACTATGTGTGTGCTGTTGTGACTTGAACCTCTAGAAATGTCTAAAAGCCGAGATATTTCGGTCACAGTAGCTCCAGCTAGTAGGGCTCCTATAATCTGGATGTGATATTTTAAGCTTTTACTAAAAATCCAAAACATATGCAACTTCACTAAAGTCACCTAGTACTATCATGATGTATACTTTTTATATTAAAAAAAAATGCTATCTAGGATTATATTTTACTACTTACAAAGCATATTCTTAAATGCCAGTTTTATTCACAGGTGCTTCTATTATTTTGATAACCACCTGTGTATTGAAATCATCCTTTTTAAATTACCAAAACCACTCTTTTTTAAGTTGTGTTCAATGGGATATGTTCACCATAATTGTTCAACAGCCCTTATATTTCTTGTATAGCTTTCTTTGCAATGGAAATAAAGTAACAACTTCTGACAGATATTTTTTCTTTGGTACAAAATTCAACATATTTGCTAAGCTAAAAAATAGTTTTTACTATGAACCAGAGACCATATAGTAATTTTTTAAAGATTGTTTTCAAATCTTTCAAAAACAGCTTTTCGGGTAGAGAAACAGTCATTAATGGTATCTATTAAAAATAGATGGAATCATATTTGTACACCCACTATGCAAGAAAAAAAATGCATTCATGATGAAATATCCTAAATCACTTTAAATTAAACTTGAAAAACAATTCCTTACTGGATTATAGATGAAATATTTTTTAATGGATCAAATCCACATTTATTTGAGATGCAAGATCTGAGCTTGACTAGCAAAAATTTCAAAGCAGAAAAGAGTAAAAGAAGAAACTAACAACTTTTATCAGCCTAGATGGCAAATTTTCAACTTCAAAAGAGAAATTAGAATACATTTCTTACACAGCAGTTTAAAACAAGTTATAATTTCTATTAGGCATGAGAAAACCTAAAGCCTATACAACTCAGAAATTGAGTATTTTTAAATTTAAATTATTAGAAAAAGAACTTCAAAAATGCTAATAACCTGAATAGATTACACACACACACACACATGGATATAAATAAACTGAAAAATTCCATCTTTAAGTTTGGAAAAGTATATATAAGGAAATCTAAGTAAATGCAAATATATTGGACAGATTTATCTTTAAAAACTATGAGTAATACTTCCAGAAAAATTGTAATCATGAATTTTACAGTAATAACATATACTTTTGTTGGCTTCTTCAAAATTGCATTAATTCATTGTTCTTTTTTCCTATTTACATATAACGCAATTACCATATTAAAAAAATATAGAGAGAAAATTCGAGGAAATACATAAAACTTTCCTAGTTTCAAAATATATTTACTATGCTATTATAATCAATGCCATGTCTAAAATTCTAAAATATAGTAACAAAGTAGATGACATGAAAAAAAAATCTAAAAATTAAAAGAATACTCCATAAAAATTCACATTCACTGAAATGACTGCATGTAAGTAAACTACTTAACTTTCACATTTATTTTTGTATCATACCACTACTTACACATATTTCACCTCATTTTCATTGAAGAAATTATTTTTCAATACATACAAAAATTTTTTACACTTTAAATGACCGAATAATTTTTTTCTGTTTTTCATGCTCAAAATATAGGCCAATGCTTATATAACTATAATATTTGTAAATATTTATTAAAAAACGATTTGATAAAATATCATTTATGTATGAAAATAATCGATTTTTAAGATATGCATACGATTTTAAACAAAATGCTTACCAGAATGTCTTAAAACAACCATGCTACATGTTGTAGTATCTTCAGTGCCCACCACTGTGATATGCTCTGAAATTGAAAACATTTGTAAGTTCAATTCTTAAAATAAATATAAAATGTCACATTTATGACATTGAAATACTTACTATCATGAGGCGTAGTAACAGCATATTCTCGTTGATGGACATATAAAAGACCAACAGGACCTATTACTTTAGGAACTTGAGCTATAAGAGCAGCAGCAACATCCTACCAAAGAAAACAATCATACATTTTATTCAAAAAACTTTCTAATAAGTGAAAATAAGGAAATACTAAAAACTAAATATTTATGAATAGTACCAAACCAGAATGTATAAAATACATACCTTTAAATGAGGATAAGTTTCAAAAAGAGTTCTTGTATCTGGGGGCAATTCTTCTATTAATATACCATTTATTATCAAAGGCATTCTGAAAAAAGAGCAAGGAAACAGGGTGTTACTGATCTTAAAATATAAAAATTGGTATAACGCAATTGGCATGAAAGGATATTCCCTTATTTTACCTTTCAAGGTTTATAATATTAAAATGATAATTATATCTTCTTAGAAAAAATATTTTAGGGAGAAAGTAAAAAAAAAAAAAGCTATGAATACACAAAAAAAATTTTTATTAATTTTTTTTTTTTTTTCAACTTAAATAAATGAATCGGGGTTGTGCATCACTATACGTGTTTGGAAATTGTTACTATTATAAATTTATGAAATACAACGAGAAAAATATTTTCCAGAAAATGAAACTAACTTGAAACTGGCATGTCTTGATTTCGCAATAAAATTAAACAGAAATCAATAAACCTGTCAGAGATAAATGAATTGTAATTGCTATGTTACGACTGTCAATAGTTTATTTTAACATGTTAAAGTTTACATATGTCAGACATCTTCATAGTAGCGCAGAAAATAATTTTAAGGGAAAAAAAACGCATTTCCTTAAATTTCTTGATTTTTAAAAATGCACACTTTTAAAGTCCAATTTTAATGAAAATTATGATAAAAATTTGATAATTTTCTTAAATAAATTAGCTTAAAAAATAATTATTTATTTACTGCTCCTCTTTTGTTTAGAAGAAACGATGCCATATTTTTAGTATGAATAATCAAAGGCTTTTTTTTTATTGACTATTAATGAAAATGTCAATAAAAGAATAAAACTTATCTAAATTTCAAATCTTAGATGATTTCCCTGTTTTTATTTTGATATATATATAAACTTATATCCACTCTAATGTTTCGTAGTTAACGGTAAGTATTATATATTCAAGCGATGCTTCTTATTTATATGATTATATTTTCTGAAACCCTTTTTTTCGATAACTTTTTTTGATTTTGTTTTCCTCCTTTATGATAATAATTTATTTAGATTGGGAATTGCAAAGTAGTCCATAATTTTAAAACAAAACTGAAATAGTTTAACTGTAACCACAACTGAAATTGCTCTGTGTTGTGTTTTTTCGTTTTAACGCTTTTGAGTAGTTTAACTTGAAATATAAATAAAACATCCAAAATCATATCATATGAATAATATTTTTCCATCTAATTTTTGAACACTGTTATTATATTTTCTTAAAATGGATAAATTATGCCATTGTCGTATATTTAATTAATATTTATCTGAAAATATGCTATCCAGTGAAAAGAATAAGCCATAACTTTTCATGTGTTGAAATATTTACTACTTTTTTCTGAAAGTGCCTATAGACAATCTTATGGCACAGCCTCCACCGCCACCTCCTCCTGAGGAGGTTGAAACTCCAGGATGTGTTGTGAAAGAAATAGAAAAGCAACTTTATAAAACTTTGAAAGATGTCTTTAAGTATGATAGTTATAGAAGTTTAGTTCAGAAACGTGCTGTTGAAGCTGTTGCTAATAGCAGTCAAGATGTTTTTATTTCCATGCCTACAGGAGCTGGTAAATCATTGTGCTACCAGCTTCCATCTCTTGTTAGCGAAAGGAAAGGCTTGACTATTGTTGTCTCTCCCCTCATTGCATTGATGTCTAATCAGATGAACCAGATGCAGAATTTAGGCATCCCTACTGAAACCATAAACTCTAAAATGCCTGCTTCTCAACGGGACAGAGTGAAAAAGGACCTTATGAGTTCATCTCCTATAACAAAACTGCTTTACATAACTCCTGAATTAGCTAATACTTCTGGGTTTCACTCCATATTAGATCATTTATACAAAACAAATAATATTGCAAGAATTGCTGTGGATGAGGCACATTGTGTTTCTCAATGGGGACATAATTTTAGACCAGATTATTTGAAATTGGGAGTTCTGAGAGTAAAATATCCAGCAATACCTTGGGTTGCTTTGACTGCTACAGCCTCCATTAAAGTTATGGATGATGTTCTCGCACAGTTAAAACTCTGTCAGCCAGTTGCAATTTATAAAACTTCCTGCTTCCGTCCTAATTTATTTTATGATGTGTCTTTCAAAGAAACACTTGAAGATCCATATGCTGACTTGACACAATTTGCTTATTCTGCGCTTGGTGACCATTGGGAAATGGATCCACCAAATGAAAGAGGCTGTGGTATTGTGTATTGTCGGACAAGAGATGGTTGTGAGGAATTATCTAATAGACTGACTAAGTTAGGGTTGCATACTCAGCCATATCATGCTGGAATCAAGCCAAATATTCGTGAAGAAACACAAAATGGTTGGATGGATGGAAGGATCCCTGTCATAGCTGCAACTGTAAGTTTTGGAATGGGAATTGACAAAGCCACTGTAAGGTTTGTAGCTCACTGGTGTGTGTCCCAAACAGTAGCTGGTTACTATCAAGAGTCTGGTCGAGCAGGTAGAGATGGTAAACCAGCCAAATGTAGAATTTACTATTCTAGAAAAGACAGAGATACCATTCTTTTCCTTCTTAAAAAAGATGAAAATTCTGCCAAAACAAAAGGTCAACATATGAAAATATCTGCAACTATCAAAAGCTTTAATACAATGATTAAATATTGTGAAGAATCTGTATGTCGTCATTATTTGCTTGCAAGAGAGTTTGGCGATGATATGCCCGATTGCAGAAAGCACTGTGATGTTTGTTGCACACCTAAAGCTGTTGCACAGAAAATTGCAAAATTTAAAAGCACTTTACTGGGATCTAAAATAAGATATAAAGAATCAAAGGATGGTTTTAATGATCTTTATGGTGGTGGTCGAGATGGGGTGCAGCAAGAAACTCACGAGTATGAACGTGAAGATATTTCTAATCAGGAGAAGGAAGCCGCTGCTGCTCTTTCTAAACTAATTTCTGATGAATTTAGTAAAAGAAGGGGTACTAAAGAAAAATCTGAAAAATATACTAAAACTAGTAGTTCTAAAGTTATTCAGCCTTCTCTTTCAAAGATACCAGAAGTTTCTGTTGTAATGCGTGAGAAATACTTTGATAAATTAGTCGATGAAATAAAAACTCATATGAAACGATGCTCATCCAATGAACTCTGTCCAGTTTTAAATGATAAAGACATACAAAAGTGTGCTTCTGATTTTGAATGGAGTTGTTTTAATTCCAAAGGAAATATTCATATGTATAGGCGAGAGATTGTAAACTTGACTAAGTCATTACGAGAAGCATCTCGTCAAGTTGAAGTGCATCCTTTGGTAACAAATTTTGTGCCAAATCGAAAAAACTCCTCTTCTGGTAATAAAGAAAGATTACATACTATTGTAGATTATTTCACTAAAGGTAAACCTAACTATGAAAACAAAAAGGATATTTCAAATTTAGGCAGTTCTAAGTCATGTTCAGGTAGTCAAAGAACACTTGGTGGCTCTGACGTTTCATTGTTAGAAGAACCTAGGAAGAAAATGCAGTCTGTATCCTCAGATAGCTTGCACTGTGATATTACTTGTGATAAAAAGAATTCAAAAATGGCCTTAGGGAATGAATTGGGGGGATCTAAAATGAATGGCCCTAAAAAAATAGGAAAAAGGTTAGAGAATAAAAGATCTAGCATTGAAGTAGAGAAACCAATCATGAAATACTTTTTTGAAAGTGTTCCATGTCACATTGAACCTTCAGTTGTCACTCTCTCCCCTGACACTGTTAAACATCTCTCCCCAGCCAGTAAAGTATCAAAATCCCATTCAGTTGAAAGTGAAAGAACAGTTGCTTCATCACCATCAAAAAAGAGAAGACGGCGATCTTCTGATTTATCTCTTAGTGGACATCATGAAAAATCTAAAAGGAATGAACATACTAAGACTACTACACAGATACGCAATGATAATCTTAAAAAGGCTGCTGATTTAGTGCGAAAACATTTGAATCCAGAATATAAATCAAAACGTATTAGCAAAGATTTATTCAAGATTGTTTGTCGTAGTATATCTCATCGATTAGTAGAATCTGATGCTGTTAATGACACTGCAGCAAAATGTGAAGTTGAAAAATTGTTACAATCAAATGGATCCTTACCTGGTAGCCAGTGACATTGGTTTTAAAATGTGGATATTCCATATTTGCAGGTAATACTTTAATTATTAATGAAGCAGGTTCCATTATGTAAAACTGTTTAATTTTGTGTAATTTTAACTTTTTGTCTTTCTGCAAACATTTTTTAAAGCAATGTCATTAATAATAAAATTTAATTTTTATATAATCCAGATAAAACTGTTATGTGCAATTGGAATATTTTTGCAGTTGCCTTCTTGTTTGTTTGTTACTATCTTCATGTTATCTGTGTTTGAATGTATAGTATTAAAAGCTGTACAGAAACTACCAAAAGTGCCTTGAAAAGAACTATCACATTTCATTTGTTAAGTTGTGTATTATATTCATATACAAGAATTCTTACTCTAGAATATTAAATTTATTGCCAGTGTTTTTATTTCTAAATTTAATGTGCTATAATATGCTAGATAGCAGGCATATTTATTGTGTGATTATTCTGTTATGAAAGCTGTTTATTGAACTTTTAAAAAATTTTGTTATGAAAAAAAAAGTTAATAACTTTTGCTTGCCCTTAGCAATTATATTCTTAAATAGTCAATCAGGGTCATTATGTTTATAATATTTATTATTTGAAAGTATAAAAACTTAGAAAAAAATTTATCTCCATGTGGTTTTGAAAAATACTTCCTAGAATTATAGTTATGACTTGCATATCTTTTAAGGTTTTGTTTTTATTTGTTAATTTCTCTTTCTGGTTCTATTATTACTTTATTTATAATAGTAGCAAAAATGTTGTGCATTAAATGTATTTATAAATGTTTTGCATATATAAATAACAAGGAGTAAAAAGATAAAGGAATGACAATTACAAATTTTAATTTTTTTCATAGCATTCCTTTCAGTATACATTTCACATGGAAATTAAAATGTGAAATATTTTCATTTTTTTTATCTTGATTCTTTTCTTATATTTCAGATATTCCCTCTTATTTTATTCAGAGTATTTTTTAAAAGGCTTTAATCCTAAATTTTTCTTTCAATGTTTGTCTCATTTATCCTAAAAGTGTTTAAAATTTTTTTTCAAAGAATTTAATGGAATAAAAATCAATCAGTGAATGCTTTTAGAGTAGAATTATAACTTTGACTTTTGTAAAAATTTCATTCCTTTGTTTAAATTAAGATAGAATTCCTAGTTTTTGCAAGTATTCAAGTTTTGAAGCATAATAAATTTATTATGTATCTGTGCAAATAGTGTTTTTTTTTTTCTTGTGAATAATTTATACCAATAAAGTGAGCGCTTTTAAGGCCCAATTTGCATTTTTTTTTTTTTTTTTTTTTTTGAATGCTTGTGGATATTTATGGCTATTGGGTTTAAGTGTCAGCAAATGATAAATATTAGCGAGATGATTACATTATATATAATGAGCTTGGTGTAATCTGAAAGTTGCCTAGTGAAGTGGGCTGTTGATATCTACAGGTGCCCTTTTTTGGAATATTGCACCTTTCTTTCAATGTATATTTATTAACAAAGAATTATTTCCAACTTAATTTTTATTTTTTACATTATATTGATTAAAAAATATATAAAGTATATCCCTAATATCAATAATTTGAAGGAATGAGTTAAATTTTGTCTTTATTTTATTATACCTTCTAAGATATTAATAGAATACTGGTAATATGTAATATATATAGCGTTAAAATAGTTGTACATTTCAACATCTATTTTATGCAATCAAGTATGTTTAAAAGTTGTTTTATTTCTCATCTGCCTATTATATCCATTAATTTTAACCATTCTTAATATTTTTGTAATACTATTATTTAAGTATAAAATTTTGCTAGAAAATATTGGGTACTAAATGAAACAACATGCAATTTGCAAAATGTTTTTTGATAATAAAGATTGTTTTTCCGAGTTTCACATGATAGGTGGATGATTTATTTATTTATTTTTTAAATTTATTGTTAACTTTGCAAGTTTTTTCATAAATTATTTTTCTGTTGTAATTCTTCTGGTTTTTCTTTCATTTTTATATTCTTTTCTAACCTGAACTGAAGTGTTAGTAACAGATTAAGTTAAAATATAATTCTGAAATTTGCAGATATACTATAAATTCAGTTGGATATTTATACTTTAAAAATATTACAAAATACTGTATAGTTTATATAGAGTCTTATCTATAGACTAGACCATGTTGCTATTTATATCTTATCTATTAATATTCAAAAAATTGTATTCTTATAAATATGTGTTTTGCGTTATTTTTTTTATTGAATTGTAGACATTTAAGGGTTATTTTTAACTTTAAATTTTTAAAAAAGCAAAAAAAAAATCTGAGTAATTTTTTATAATTGTATATTATAATCTTGTTTCAAGGCTCTAGAGTGTTTTAGTTCTTTTCTGAAAAAACTATTTTAATCTTTGGTATTGCAGTTTTACTTCCCTCACATGTGTCAAATCTGTCTGAAAATGTTTTCATGTGTGTTGAATCCTGTAGAAGATCTAATAATTTGTTTCATTAAGCGCTAAAAATTATACCATGTGCATTATAACCTCATTGAAAAATGTGCCTAAAATTACACAGCAGGAAAGTTTTGATATATTTTCATTATATTGTGCCTAACATTCATTGAATAAAAGTGTTTAGCTGTTAATTATGTTGCCATTTCCAAAAAGATGTGAGAAAATTTTAGCACAGATAGACATAAAGATAATTCTTGAACCATATTCCACATGGAAACCCTCTATAATATATCCAAAAATATTGTGAATATGTAAGCACACTTTTCCTTTTTTTTTATATAAAATATTTCCAAATCTCCCAAAATGCATGTTTTAAGTATATGGCAGAGCAATAAAAATTTTATAAAAAATATGTATCAATTGTTCTATTTCTTTCAATGAAATTAAAAATTGTTTTATATGTACAAAAGAATTTTATTCATAGTTGAAGCTCTTACAGGTAACTTTTAATGCCTTACTTTTTTGGGGGGGAGGGGGAGGGTATGCCATTTGGTTTAGTTATTATAAAGGAGCACAAACACTATTATATAAAACATCTTAAATTTATTCTCTTTGTAACTTATTAAATTATTTAACAATGCCTTTTCAATATAGTAAAAATATTTTTTTTAAAAATCACTCACCATTGGCATACAAAAAATTTAAGCACATCTCAAACACCAAACATTAAATTAAAATATTGTTTTAAAATATAAATACAATTGTATTGCATTTTTATAAAGAATACGAGAGGAATATAACCACTTTCATTTTTAAGCTGTTACACAGAAAATGACAAAAATATATATATACACACACAATTAAAAATATTTAAAGTCAAAAGGAAAAAAGTTCTTCCAGAGTTTGGAAATATCATTACTTAGAAAGGAATAATGAGAGTCCCCCCCCCCCCCCAATAATTTATTATCAGAAAAAACAGATATCTTAAATTTTTGCCTTTTTTTTTTTCTGAAAAAAAGAAAATGTAGATTGGCAGGATTGTGTTTCAAATTGGAATATAATAATTGATTCATCAGAATATCAATTATTTGTTTACTTTTGAAATTTTCTAACTTTCAACTTATTTTCCTAAGTTGAACAGTTTCTAATGTATATGATTTGTTTTTAAATGATGTTTTTTTAGATTCTTACTGTAAAAAATAATAAAATTAAAAAGATATCACACATTGTTTTAATAGTATAGTAAAAAATAGAGAAAGAAGTATTATATTTTAATTGGAAATTAAACAATATTATTAATAAATAAAGATACAATGTAATCTTAAGAATAAAAGGACTGTACATTCATTGAAAATTATAATTTAAATGTGATTAAAATTCTTATTGACTTACAATATTTCTATCATAATCTCATGCTTTTATAGTTTTTTCTGCATAGATTTTTTGATGAAAAAAATTGAAGAAATTAAAAACATTATAAAAAGATTATTAAAATATTTATTCCTAGAGTAAGAAGAATGCAAACTAGTATATTTAATATTCTACTAGAATTTCTATCTGTATTGATAATAAAGATGACTATGTGTATCTTGGCACTCTACAAGTCAGACTGTTTGAGTTATAGCTACCAAATTTGGCACATGTATACGTTGAAGATCAGGAATTTGCACTCGAGCGATTTTTTTAATTTTAATTAATTAAAAATTAAGCTGAATATTTACTTTTTCTACTATACTTCCAAAAATATTACAGCACAAAAGTTATATATATATATATATATATATATATAATGATATTTCTTAATCTAATTTAAGTCTAAATTAATTTCCTAATTTATATCTTAATTTAATCCATATTAACTTCATTCTAAAATATTGTCTTATTTCTTAATCCAAGTCTACTTTTTATTAATTTATTTTTTACACGCGCTCTAGAAAACTGTAAATTAGCAGATTTTCTCGCTCTGAGCGAAGGGATAAAAATTCTTAATACCTAAACTTCGCAATACTAAATCGACACGTGTCAAAGAAATCCCTATCAAAATCTCATTGTAAAAACCATTGAAGGGAAAATTTCGGTCTCTTTTGCTCTTCTGCTCCTGTATCGCGATATGAACGTACTTCAGTTTCATCATCGCTTCTTGTACATAATATGCCTCCCGGATGAAATATATCAAAGTTTTAAAATTTCATGTTTCTTATATTCGGTCACGCAACTGTTACAAAATGTATTTACGCATATATGTAAAAACACGTCCTTTAAAGCAGTTTCGTGGCCGAAGAGAGAGGACACTTTTGAAAATTTTAAAACTTTACTTTATTCCATACCGATGAGACATAAATTATGTTCAAGAAAGAAGCGATAATGAAACTGATGTCCGTTCACATCGCTATACAAATGCAAAAGAACGAAAACCTTTTCCCCGTGGTTTTATTCTAAGAGATTCCAATAGGGATTCTTTGACATGTGTAGACTTAGAAAAGGGAAATATAGATATCTTTTAAAAGAATTTGCTTAGCTTGGCAGATTTTTAATCCTTCATTTGGAGTGTGTGAAAGTGCTGATAAAAGCAGTTAACAGAGCTCGCATAGTATTAATTAAATTTTAAAAAGGGTGGAATTGAATCAGGAAATAAGAGAACATTTTATAATTAAGTTAATATGGGTTAGATTAAGATAATTAGGAAATTAATGCAGCTTAAATTAGATTTTATAATATTATTACATATTATATATATATATATAGAGAGAGAGAGAGAGGGGATATACTAATAATAAAAAAGATGGATGTGTGTTGGGCAAGCTCACCGTTGTGTGTGTGCTAGGGCAGACCATTTGATCTACTGCTACCAAATTTGAAACATACGTATATACTTTAAAAGAAAGAAATGTGCCTCTTTTTTTTTTTCTTTTTTTTTCGAATTAATTAAAAAATTTAAGTTTATGTGGCGCTCTTTCACGATAACTTTCGAAGATATTATAGCACAAAAGTAATTTTTACATCATCTTATATATATCTTTTCAACGATACCAGTTTAATTGTATTGAATTTTATTTAGATCTTTTGGTTATTTATTTTATTTAGATTATTTATTTAGATCAAATGGTCTAGACTGTAGAAGCCAACATAAGTCACACTAACATACATTCATCTTTATTATAGGTTTGTTTACGACATTGCAGCTCCAACGTGCCGCGCAATTCCCAAATAAGATTTAAGTATGGTTTTTAAAAAATAATACGAAGAAATAAGTTCTGAGATATTCATAAAATATTTAAATGTATTATAAATTTATATAATTGAAATTTCCATTTACTCTAGTATTTCTTTTCGACCATCACCATTTTGTTTTGGCATCAATATTTTTAAAAGAATAATTACGAATGTTATGAAACATAAATTTTTTTCAAGGAATATTAATGCGAACTAGAATATTAAAATAAAAAATTATGTGCAAATTACAATATTTTTCTTGAAAATCTAGAATAATTAAAAATGGTGATTTTTTTCAAGGTGGCCATTTTGATTAAGTGGTTTCAGGATTAATATTAAGCTACATCGTAGAGTAATCGGTTCGAATTCTAATTAAAATTCTATTCTAATTAAATTCTAAATAGCACTAAAATTCTAATTCTAATTAAAAAGAAAATATTGTAACCGTGAAAAAATTTGTACTCCAGATTTTGATTCATTTCAAGGTTTCAGAACTCCCTGTGTTCGAAAAACGCATTTCTGAAATTACGTCTCTCATTTTGTCTGTGAACACGATAATTCAAAAATAACTAAGAATAAATCAAAAACACTTTGAGGCAGACGAATGAAATTTGTCATATGATCAAATATAAAATAATAATATATCAAATTTGTATGATTCTATCAAATTGTTTGACCTAACAGGAAATCTGACTGTTGGATTAAAGAAAAACACGATAGCTATCAAATGTAACCAATCGAACGGTCACCCGAAATTTCTCGTACTTGTTTATTACGAATCACATGTCAATGAGGAAAAATAAATACCAAAAAGTTAATTGACATAAAATTTTTGACTTTTTTTTGGGGGGGGGGGCAGTTTATCCTGGGATGTGGTTAATGTACATTAGCTACACTGCCTGACAATTGCTAAGGAACAAGTGATTTATGCAAAATTGCGTCTCAGACAGCTGACCAATAAATGTAAATTCAAGTTGAGAGGGCGTGATAGACCAGGACTCGTTATCTGTATAAAAGACATTGCATACAAGCTCATAATTCATACGAAAATTCATGCTGTTTGATGTTTGACCCAAAGTAGTGCAGGATGTTATAAAACTTTTTTTCTCTGAAATTCTGTTTGGTTCTTGCAATAATTAAGAGCAAAATGTCAGCAAGACATCATTTGAGTGCTACGATCGTGGACGAGCAGTTGGACGACTGGAAGCAGGTCAAAGTGTCAGCACTGTAGCTGCTGCAATGGGTGTATCAAAGAGTATCATCTCGCGATTAAAGAAAGCCTCTGAAGACGGAAATGCTTTGCAAAATCATGCCGGGGGTCGTGGTAGAAACACCACACCTTTAGGGGATCGTTATATAGCCCTCGTGGCAAAAAAGAACAGAAATTTAACTCCTGGCCAGATAGCTGCAAACCTTGCAACCGCTACCGGTGCGCATGTTTCTGCAAGAACCATCTCACGGCGATTAAATCAAGTTGGTTTGTTTGCACGGAAGCCTGATCGTTGCATCCCGCTTCAATCACGCCATCATCGTGAGAGATTACTCTGGTGTAAGGAACATGTTGGTTGAGATATCCAAAATTGGTCTAGAGTGATGTTCTCTGACGAACCTCGTTTCAGTGTGACAAGTTATTCTGGTCATCAATTACTGTGGAGAGAGCTTGGAACACGTTATGCACCACAGTTTGTTAGTGACCCGGGCGTAATGGTGTCAGCAGGCATCATGCACAATGGCAGAACACCGCTTCACATCTTTGAGCGAGGAAGCGTTACATCGCAACGGTATTGCAGAGAGGTTATTCTGGATCATGTTCGCCTTTTTAGGAGTGCTGTAAGTCCAGACTTTTTGTTTATGGACGATAATGCGCGGCCACACAGAAGCGTTGAGGTATCGGACACGCTGCAAAGTGAAAATACTGATCGTATGCAATGGCCTGCTTACTCTCCCGACCTATATTCCATTGAACATGCCTGGGATGCTCGTGTTTCCCAATTAACCATCCCTCCCCGAACAGTGCAAGAGCTCAAAATCGTCTTGAGAGAGGAACGGGACAATATCCCCCAAGAACTCCTCGATAGTTTAGTGGAGAGCATGGAGAACTGATGCAAAATGTGCATTAGTGTCCGTGGTAATCACACATCTTGCTGAGGTACTCATGTCTGCATCATTCTGATCTGAAGATCAATTTTTGTGGAGCTGTTTGGAAATCATCCAAGGAGCATCGATTTTATTTTTAAGTTTTTAATTCTTTGATGTGTCGATATCTGCACCATTTTGCACTATAGTAAATGCACATCCTCCCTACTAAATATGTACTTAGTTTCATTTCTTCAATCATTGTCTGTACTTAATTATTATAATGTTCTATACTTAATTATAACAATCCAGAAAAACGTAACTGTTCCTTAGCAATTGTCAAGCAGTGTAGAATACTGAATATGTATTATGGACGACCTCAACTTCCCCCGACCGATTGAAGCCAAAACTGAACACAAATCTACAATTGTCCCAAAATCACATACCAAAATTGGTATACTTAAGTCAACGCGTTATAGAGTTATCGCTTTTCCGAGCTTATGAAAGTGCAGACCAACACACGGTCAAGTCAATTCTTCCATGAATTTCGTTCTAAATTTGATAGATATTTATATATTGGATGTTAAATCTGCGTACCAAATTTTATCCATTTAGCTCTTTGCATTTTGTAGTTAACTTATATTTGAACAGACAGACTTCCTCTGAATGGATTTCGTTGACAATTTGATAGAGGTGTTTCAAACATGCAGATTTGCCAAAATCTCCAGTTCTAATTTTTTGTCAATTACAATGCTTTCTCTTTGTATATATACTTCTGTACTTGTATAAGTAAAAAGTTAGGTGAATAAAATTTAATACATGTAGCACCTAATGTGTAGATTTGAATCAAATCAATCGAGGAATTCGCTATCTGTCTATATATAATTTCGGAAACATGCAAACGTCATTAGTCTTAACCAGTTAACTGTTTTTGATGAGTTTACTCATCATGGAAAAAGTAAACATTTTCCGTTATCACGAGTTTATTCGTCAGGAACAATAAGTAGTGATAATTTGCAGTTTGAATTACAATTTTAGTAAAAACTCAAACATATTCGTAAATTTCAAGTGTTTAAAATATTTTGAGGCCAAGTCAAAATCAGAAGAACAAATAAAAGATTATTAATAATTATTATAAAAAAAAAAAACCCGCTTATAATATGATTTATTTTTCTTCTTAAATGTATCTCTGAGTTGTATTAGTCATAGTAGAAACAAACATTAGTCATCAGGCAACCATAAATTGTTTTAGATTATTCAATTAGGGCACGCTTAGTAATAAAAACCGAGATGAAGAACCGTTTGTATCCTTTTTACACGTTTTCAAGAGGCGACATTTTTTATGGTTCATATGCAAAAAATGTATGTTGGTTTAAGTTGCGGTTTTTTTAAAACTCATTTTATGAAGAATGATATTTTTCCACTATAATGCTTCATTCAAACAATCATAACTCAACAAGAAATTAACCAAATACAGTTATTTATATATCAAAATAATCTACATGAAATAGCGGATGTTTTGTACCTCAATCAAAGTTATATATTTATAGAAATAAATTTTTAATAGCTATTTAAAAGTTAAAATTACAGAAAAAATCTTGCTTTTTCTATTCATCGTTGATGAAAAAAATTGTAAGATATATATTATATATATATATATATATATATATAAATACTATGAAGTTCCTTTTTGGTTTTAGTTTAAATAGGTAATAAATTTTAGTTGCGATTTCGAAACTGTTTTGTTTCGTTTTCATTTTAGTTTCGTTTTCAAACTTTTTCTTACTTTAGATTGGTTACTCGTTCTTGCATTTGGTTGGAATTTAGCTGCAGGTGCGCTGTTCCACGAACTGCAAAATTTTTAAATAAAATATTTTTAATAGTTTTTTTTGGTGGTGGTGGGGGGTTCAATAGGTTTTTTGGTGTATTGCCTAAAAAATTTAAGAATTTTCAGATCATTTTTCCTGATTTTACTTTTTCGAGAATTCCTTGTTTTTGGCGTTTAGGAGATATATTTTCATTTTAATAAATAAATTAAACTATGCAAAAAGTTAATAACGAATTTATTATAGCGCATGGCCCGTCGCGCGCTCTACCAAGGGGCGCTGTGGATAGCTTTGTGTCAGGAGCATTCACGGAGAAAAAATTACTGACACAATTGTTTTGTTTAAAAAATCTTAAAAATACAAAAAAATATAAAATTTGTGGAAACGGAAAGTGTAGGACATGTCCATTAGCAGATAAGGAACAGATCAAAAATGAAAACTCAAAATTACAAACATTCTGTAAAAACAAAAATTTGATTTATCTCCTTAATTGTTCAGAATGTAATTTAAAATATATTGGCCAAACTAGCACCGAGCTTAATTTAAGAATTAACAATCACAGATCCGATATAAAAAACTTCATAAAAAATAGGACCACTGACTTCGAACTGGAGCATTTTCAAAACCATAACTTTAACAATATTAATATCTACATTCTAGAAGACAATATTAACGAATTAAACAAAAGATTAGATCTGGAAAACATTTATATTTGCAACCTGAAAACTTTATTTCCTTATGGTCTCAATAGTAAATTAAATGGGGAAGGTTATGCAGATTTAAACAATAATTGCATTTATAACAAATTTAACATATTTAAAAATTTTCTAAATAAAGATAACTTTTCTAAAAGATTTAAAAGAGGTAAAGGGAAAGGTGGCAATTTTCAAATTATATTTGAGGAATTTCAAAATTACTGTAATCTGGAACACAATAGTGAAAACATTCTCAGAATTAGGAAATACATTTTTGGTCTTAGAAATAATAAAATGAAATGGTTTTTAAATAATAAATTCGGGGAATTAGAGTTTAAAAATTCTTACACTAAATGTATTATTCTAGATCTTATTAAATGTAAACTTAACATTGGAAAAAACGATTTACTTTTTAATAATAAAAATAATGTTTACAAAGAATACTGTGTAATTAAATTCTTGGATATTTACTTCGAATATCTAAAATTACCCAAAATTATACATAATAATAATATATTTTTTCCTCTTGCAGATAAAACTACTGTATCAATAGCGTTTAGTTACACTTCAACTTTAAAGAAAAAAATTTGTAATTATAATTACTATAGCAAAAATTTAGATAAAATAAATAAAACAGATTGTTACTGTAACAAGGAAAAATATAAAGATTTTATAGATATTGATAAAGGTCATATTATTACAGGTATTTAAAAATTATTGAATCCAACTCTTTAAGAGATTTGATGGGAAGAGGAACAAAATTTAGATTAAGAGAAAAAATAAACCATAACAAAATTTTGATTTCTATTGGCAATGATTTGGATGTTTTTATTGCCAAATTATCTAGAAAATACCACTGGCCTGCGGAAGGTTTCGGGGAATGGAAAGTGAGAATTTTAAAGGAAATTAAAATAAAATTGAATACTGATTTTGACAGATCTAAAGAACGTGGGATTTATTTTAGTAAAACATTAAAAAATGAAATACAAATTTAAAAGAAAAATTTGTTATTACAGTAATAGATAAATCAGCAAATAATTTCTGTTTAATTTGAAAATATTATTATAAAGAACTTTTAATTAATGAATATAACTCTAATGCAACTTATATGTTAAAGAACACCGGGAAAAAGGAATTAGATAAAAGAATGCTAGCTTTCGCAAAAAAAACCAAAACTAAGACTTGCTCTCTTAACTATCCTTATTTATTCCCAACAGTTAAATTTCATAAAAATCCATTAAAATTCAGATTCGTAACCTGTAGCACTGGTAGTTATAATTACTATACGGGTAAACATTTCTTTAAATACTTAAAAATTATCCTGGACAAAATAAAAAATGAAGACAACTTTATTATTTCTAGTAACAAAGAAGTATTGGATTTTCTTAAAGATAACAACATTAATAAACTTAATACTTTTGATTTCGAAAATTTATACACTAATCTACCTCATGAAAAATTAATAAAGGTCTGCACTTTTATATATGACGAATATTTAAATGAAAATATCATTCCTAAAAATAACTGGCTTGAGTTATGTAATTTTAATATTACTGAAAATTACGTGTTTAATGGTATTAATTTTTATAAACAAGTCAAGGGCATTCCAATGGGGACAGCTTTCTCAAGTGCTTTAGCTAATATTTTCCTGCATTACTATGAGAAAAAAATAATTAAATATAATTTAATAAACGGGTGGAGATATATTGATGACCTACTTTTGATTAACTTCGACAATACTAATATTATTACTAATTGCTATCCAAAAGATTTAATTCTAAAAGATACAAATAAAAATCAACTTGAGGCTACCTTTCTGGATTTAAAAATCGAAATTGCTAATGATAAAACAATAGTTGGTATATACGATAAAAGGGATGATTTCAACTTTAAAATAACAAAACTATGTAACTACCATTCCAATCTAAACTCTAAAGTTTCAAAAATCTAATTTTCTCACAAGTTAACAGGATCAAAAGAGTTTGCAATAATAAAAATTCTTATATTGAAGCATCAAATATCCTCCTTAAAAATTTAATTAAAAATGATTTTCCTAGAAATTACTGTAATGTCAATTTTTTAATTAAACAAGGTATGGTTTGGGATTAATCCTTTGGCTTAAATAAAAATAGAACTTTACTTGCATATTGGATCACTCAATAGATGGCGCTGGGTGCCTACCTCTGTTTACATAATTTACCGTTAACTTTTTTAAAAACAGGAAATCACAATCGATTGTTTAAAGTTTCCTTGACTGTTGGATGGTATGTGCTGGCCTTTTCGTTTTTAATTTTAATTTTAATTTTAATGCTGTTTTTGTTTTTATTGTTATTGTTTTTATTGTATTTTTACTTTGTGGTTATTTTTTTCTAATTTGTTATTTTGTATTTCCTTTCTGTTAAAATGGTATATCTCTTGAGCATAATTTCAGGGGATTTTCGGGTCACGAGGAATCATTATTAGACTTATGTCTGTATGTCCTCACAGAAAAAATCCCTTTATTTGAATCCCTGCCTGAGGGTGACCCTTGAAAAAGTCTTCAGGCCGGATTCTTTTTTTAATAATTTTTTTGGTTTAATTTTTATTTGATTTTTGTTTTTCCTATTAACTTGATTCTAATACTTTTGTATATATATATAGCTTGATTGAGGCAAACAACATGAAAACTAATATTAGGTATAATTTCCAACTAGAATTGTGTGTCTGTACAAATTAGAATTTCAGATATCAAGTTTCAAAAAATATGCTAATTGGCTCATTAAATATTACTTAATTAATAATTTATGTAATATGGTTTGTTCTCACTGAAATGAGTTTAAACATATATTAATGATCTACTGTGAAAAAAACTGGAATTTTAAAGTTAAAATTTTAAAAAAAAATCTTCTAGTGTGTACGTAACCTTAAGTAAATAAATAAATGTGATTATTAAAATAAAAATCATTTCATTACAACAATTTCATATTATACATACTCTGTGTTTGACGAGCACACTCGTCATCGCTAAATTTTTGCGACACAATTTAGATACGCATTTTCCAAAGAGGTTAAACAGTTAACTGGTTAGACACAACGACAAGGATAAAAGAAATTTGATACTCAGTTTTAGCATCAAAAATATAGATATCAAATTTTTAACCGAATTTGTGAAATGGTTGACTGTTTGTCGGTGGAAGACATTTCCGTAGGGGAATTGAAATGCTTGACTGACGCAGGCTTGAAATAAAAAAAATGCCTGAACTTTCTTAAGCGTATAAACATAATAATTCAAAAACATAACGATTATATAAATGAAATTTAGTTTGTTTCTTGTTATTAAAATGGTTGTTCTCTGTCAAATTTTGATTTCAGTTAGAAAAATGCATCAAAATCGTGTATTCGGTTTTCTTTTCTAACCTCGAAGCACAAAGTTTCATATGCGGGACTCTGAGGATAAAAATAAGTGCACGCATGGCATTTACGGCCTCCACAATTTTTATGTTGCTATAGAAGAGACCACTTTTATAAAGTATGCAAGAAAGTTTTGGGAAGACCACTTCTCTTTTTATTTATGTGAGTAAGAATTTGACTTCACAAAATAAAAATTGCTAAAACATAAGGGGCACAAAACCAGATACAAAAATTAAAAATTCAAGATGAATATCATAAGTCGCAAAGAAATTCCAAACATTCATTGCATAAAAATTAAACTAATAATAAATGTGAATACGATTCCAATTAACTTAAAGCTTTTCCATCTGTGATACATATTCTTGCGATTTTTGTTTTCATCTCCGGATTTTTGATATTAAGAATATAGTCATAGCTCTCTTAACAAGAATTTCACGTAGCAAGCAAAACAAAATGCAAATAAATGATTTGCTTACTAGTAATGTTTTGCAGAACAAGTGGCATAGAGACACGGTGATGTCGCATGTTGAATTGGCTTGCATCAATCTGTATTATGCGCCAGTTTGGAGAAAACCTTGTATCTACAGGGAAGAAGTTCTGGCTGGATAGCGTTGACGAACGCAACTCTGAAGGGTTTGTACAAGTGCGTGTGGAGCCTTAATCGACGAGATCGTGTCTATCCAAGCTTATGAAAATAGAGTCTCGATGAGTTGGTGGAAGAACATAGCCTGGTATTACCGAAGAACTTATGAAGCTGACATCTGTGTCACATTAAAAAGCTGCGGCCTAGAAAGGCAGAAATAATAGACTCAACAGATCGACAACTTTCCGGGAAACTGAAAACAGGAAAATTGTTGCATCGTATGTTGAAAAGCATCATCTTAATAAGCAGTAGCTAACTATGCCCACTACAAATTTATTTAACAATAATGCAGCGTCTTATTTTCACCAAATTTTGAAGCATAGCCAAAGACAAATGTTAGACAATTTCTTTGCAAAAAAAAGTATGCATTATCTATTTATACTTATATAAAGCTCAATGTATGTGTGTGTGTGTGTGTGTGTGTGTGTGTGTGTGTGTGTGTGTGTGTGTGTGTGTGTGTGTGTGTGTGTGTGTGTGTGTGTTGGCGCTCTACAGGCCAGATCGTTCGACCTACAGATACCAAATTTGACACATGCATACCTTGGAAATCGGGAATGTGCATCTTTGGTCCCTTTTATTGAATTTTTAATTAGAATTTTAATTATTAATTAAAAACTGACTTTCCCGCCAAAAAATCTTTTCATTTCCCCACCGCCAAATGAGAAAGGCTTCAGTTTTTTTCCCCACGCTAACGAGGATAGGCTTTACATATTTTCGGCCAATTATTTCAAAGTATTCTGTTTAGTTTCTTAGTGTTTGATGCATTTAAAATTAAACATTGTTAATTAATTAATCTTTCAGATTCATTCTGAAGTACTTTTGAATTAAAATAAAACAGAATAAAGGAAATTAAAACTTTCTAATCTGCGTAGCGTTACCCCAACTGGCATAAAAAAATTCACGCATTTGCGTTACCATAATTGGCGTTGAAAATTCCCGCATACGCATTGTGTTCTAATTGTTGACAACTCTATTTTCAACGGATACGGACTTGTTTTGAAGGCTTAACATTTTTCCCACCGATTAATTCAAATGATTCTGTTTATTTTCTTATAGTTTCATGCATTTAAAACTAAACATTGTTAATTAATTGATCTGATCATGATGAAGCGGAGAAAATTTTATAGTAAAAAAATTTTGTGTAAGAGAAAAATTTTTAGTAAAAAAATGTTTTTATATTAATTGCAATTTAACCATTTCCACTTTAATTTTAAGCATAAATTCTACGGGAGCTAACAGAAAATTAGAGAGATAAATAAGGCCTTTATAATATTATGAATGAATTATATGGCTATCAAATTTTGAAGGTTTAAAATATTTTGATGAAGAAGCTATTAAAATAGGAGTTACATAAAATATTTAATTATTAAAATTTTAACGAGCATTAAGACTAGCGAACCGGCTGGTCGCCAAAGGCGACTAGTAAATAATAAATTACATTATTATTAAGTATTCTTTCGGAATTGTTGATTAAGTTTAAGTATTCTTTTCGGAATCAAACGCATTGCGCTATTTTATATGGATTCCTAGGTGGAAAAATTATTTCATATTACGAGCAAGATGTGGAAACGAATTGTACTCGTCAAACCAGATTCAACTTTATTTTTCCCTTTTAAATGCACTAGTAAAATTATTTTTTAAAGTTTATTTATTATTGCACCCAGAAGAGAGCTCGAAGAAAAATCCTTTCTGTTATGTGATTTTACTTGTTTTCTTATAGTGGATGGTTTATTAGATTTTACATCATTTTACTTTTAATCAAAATTTAATTTTGAATTTTCAAAGCGATATTAGAAATTTCATTTTGAAACATACCATTCTTCTATTCTACTTATCATTGAATACCAAAGGAAATCAATACTTAGTTCATCTTCTAGTCATTGTTTCTAGAGTAGTTGTTACTTTACAATAAAAATGTATGTATACAGAAACATGAGAATTCCTAGAGGATGCCAAAGTTTTTGATAAAAAAATATCTATTCAAGTTTCAGATATTTTTTCGTTTTTACTTATAAACCGAATTACTATCGACATTAATACAAAAAACTACGGAAATGCAAAATAGTGAAATTAAATTATGTCTTCATAGAAATCATTATTGGCAAATCAGATTGCAGGAAAGTAAGCAATATATTTTACTTACTTTTAAAAAAATGTGTAAAAGACTTATATATAAAATATTATTAACGTGAAAAAGTATGCCAAATTTTTCATTAATTTGTGTTATAAATTAGATTACATTGTTAAAAAGCTAGAACAAAATAAATTATTATTTATGTCATTGGGATCTCTTTGGAATGTGAAACTACAAACTGAATTTTATGAGCTAAAGAGATTTTTTATTGAATATCTGTTGAGATACTGCATAAATTATAAAAAGTAATTTGTAGTACCCATAAAACTTCAATGCTAAACTATTCTATTTTCAGTACTCCTATATTTTAAAAAAAATGTTTGCTGTCAAAGAAAAACGTTTCGTATCAGTTGAAGTTTAAAAATTTTCACTTCAAATTAAAGCTCACATTTTAGGGAACCTGACAAAAAAAATAAGGGAAATATATAGTAAAATGAATAAAATAGTATAAATAGAATGAATTATATATCTATCAAACTTTGAAACTCAAAAATATGTTACTGAAGAAGCCATTGAAACCAAGTTACTTAAACTAATTAATTGAAAATTTATTGACCAGTGAACCAGCTGGTCGTCTAAGATGACTAGTTAAATTACAATTTAGAAGTAGAATACTATATTCTTTAACATTTTTCTATCTTCCATTTACATTAAAATGTTATTGTACAAACTTCCACCCTTCTCTTTCTCAATGCAATGTTGTAATTTTTTAAGTAAATCGTCCAAAATGCAGAATTTAGTAAAATCACATCAATACCTCTATTGAAGTTAAAATTGTGTTAGAATGTCTTACTAGAGTTATTGGGTCAATTTTTAAAATGTAAGTAATATTTTTTTAAATCTTCAAAACTGCAACTTTTTTTCCTTTTTGATATTCGATTTTATTGCTTATCGCCATCTATTGACTGTCATATTCCTGATCGCTGATAGATGGCGCTACTATTTAAGAAAACAGGTTTTGTCCTGCGTTTCTAGTAATCTGGTAACGTTTATAACATGAACGGGTGAACGGTATATACTCACCCCCGCCACAGCAAATGCACTTGTCTATTTAAGGTCGAAGGTTAACCAAGTAATATTTCTTCGTGAATTTGGTATACTTTCTGCTACATAAAAAGCAGAAATTAGCTGCAGAGCAAAGTTAGAATTCAGGCATATTTTAGGTTATTATGGATATATTTAGTCATTTAAAATTTAGTCTTAATATCGCACTTAAAATTTTAGTAATTAATTCATTCACCTTACTTTGTATACACTTTCAATTATTATCAATAATAAGTGTGTAAGTTAAATTGAAAATTTATATTCAATTTCATAGAATTAGTTTAAAAAAAAAATTTTTTTTTTGGTTATTTATTCTGGTATTTTTGCGTTATTTATATAAATTATTTTCACTAAAAAAACTAATTATATTTTCTTTCAAAATTTAATGAAATAATACTAAACAAAAACTTGTCATTTATTGCATGTGTAAAACACTGACATTCTCCTTCGACAAGAAGAAAGCAAATGTTTCATACCAAAGTATTTTAAAAAATATGTACTGCATCTACTATTTTCGACATTATTACAGAATACATAATATACATATCTACAGAATACATATCTATACATAGATTATTGTACTAACAAATAAGTATCCAACTCAGGACAATTAAAGTATACTACGGTCGTTTTAAAATTATCAACTAAAGTATTTTTAAATGTAAACATTTCCAGAATTTCCCCCTTTTTTTAATGAAAAAGATTATATTTTATTTTTATCATTATAATCGCTTTTGGCAACTAACTATTTCGCTAGGAATATTGGTTATGTTTAATTTCAGATAAGTCGTTTAGATATAATTTCATGCCTATGATTCTGTCAATTTGGCAGAATTTAATTCATTTACTTGTTTTAAATAAGTAATATGCGTAATTTTAATTGTTTTCAATGTGTTTTACCATTGTGTACATGAAGCTTTGTAATAATCGGCCGATATCATAGTGCTATTAAAAACATAAATACGCGGTTCATTTGTCTTACAAATTTTGAGATTTTGAAACTTTCTTAGTCATCTTGTAAACTACGTATATATTAAATTATGAATCCCTCGTTTTATTTATTTATTTTCTCTTTCAACAAAGAAAGAAATCACGCAATCAAAGATTTGCTGAAACATTGAAAGTGGTTTGAATTCCAGAGCAACAATGCAATTGTTAGAAATTAGCCAAAATACATAATTAAATAAATAAAAATTTTAAAAATTCAGGAAAAACAACTATAAAATTCTTTTTATTAAAAAGACAGTTCTTCAAATTTTGAAACCATCTAAAATTCATATTTGTGCTATAATACTTTCGGAAGTTATCGCCAAAAAATTCCAAAACTTACATTCACCAAAAATTCAGCTTATTTTTTATTAATTATAATTCAAAAAACACTCCAATGTGTACATTTTCACCATCTGAGGTATATATGTGCCACATTTAAAAGCTTTAAGTCAGCGATCAACACACAGAGATCAACCATTTACATCTTTCACAGACACACATCCTCCACTGGTCGCCTCAGATGATCAGCTGGACCGCAGGAAATATTGGTTATATTTGATTTAAATAAAAATCGTTTTGCTATAACTTCATATCTTTGATTCTGTCAAATTGTCTGAAATTTAAGACATAAAATTTAATTCTCTTACATGAGTTCTATTTGTTGTATACGCAAACCTTTCTGACAAGTTTTTTCTTTCAATTCATTTGTCTTCCAAATTTCTGAATATTGTTTCTTTTATTATTATTTATAGTTCTGTCAGAATTTCTTCTTCGCTTTTTTAATTGTCCTGTAAACGACATAAATATGCAACATATCTTTTTATATAGATTTCAACGATGGAAGAAAATTACGCGTTGAAATATTTAATGAAACAATGAAAAAGGTTTGAATTTCAAGGCACCAATGTAATATTTTGTTGGAACTTCGAAAAAAATATTTAAAAAAAATTGCCAGAAGTTAGGAAAAATTCGCATAACTATTAAATTGATATAATTAAAAAGATTATCATTTTTATTTTTGAAAAATTGAAAAAAGGAAACGGAAATTTTGGAACAATATAAAATTCATTTTTGTGCAATAATATTTTTGAAAGTGTCATGAGAAATGACAAAATTCCGCTTAATTTTTAATTAACCAAAATTTCAATAAAAAAAGTTGCTCCGAGGTGTGCATTTCCACCTCCAGCGTATTATTATACATATATCAAATCGGCGAACTGTTGATCAAGCGATCTGGCCTATAGAGCGCCAGCACCACACATTCCTTATCATTATTAGTAGAGATAGAGATACAAATTAGCACTAATAATAAAGATGAATAATTGTGTGAGAGAGATGGTTTATGTCGTGCTGTATGGAAAAAAAAAATTAAAAATACACATCATATTATACACATTTACTTTTTCCTTATTTTTTTGTTGAATGAAATAAATGAATCTACAAAAAATTAGGTATTACATATTCTCGTTGTATACATACATACATACATACAAAAAAACCCATATATATATGTATATGTCCATGTATATATATATATATATATATATATGGTAACTATCTGATTAGCTGGGAACACTGGTTATGTTTAATTCCTATTAAATCTCCTATAATAATCATGATTACCCCCCCCACCAAAAAAAATATTTTAAACATACAGTTGTGATATACATAACATGCTTTTTATTTCAATAGCCTTACACTTGTTCTATTTATTGTGTAAATGAATCTCCCTAATGGAACCATTCATCATATAAACTACAATATATGATGACTACAATATTAAATTCTTTCTTCCTTAACTTTCAATTCAGAATTCTTTTCTTCCTTAACTTTCAATTTTTTTAATAATGGGCATAAAAGCGTGCGAATTTCAGAGCAACTATACACTCTATTGCTGAAAATTATGCAAAAATATTTTTTTTAATGCTAAAATTTAAAAGATAATTCCAACTTTAAAATGAGTTAATGAGAGTTATCGAGGAAAATGCTAAAATCTCAGTTAATTTTTTTACAAAATAAAATCTCAAAGGAATCTCTTCAAAGTGCGCATTTTCAACCTTAAAAATATATAGCTGCGAAATTTAGTAAGATGAAGCGATTTGTCCTGTAAAGAGCTAACAAAGGATAAACAAATCAAATTGCTAACAAAGGACAAGAAACCCTGACTAAGCCTAAAGCCAAACGGGGAGTGCTAACATTCTTCTTTAATATTAGTTCCTTATTCTTTTAATATTATTCGAGACAGAGAAAAAAATTTTCAAAGTCCTTTAAAATAGAGGTCATTATTAAGCTTTATGCAAAATCAAATAACGATATAAAATTTGCATAGCAAGATGCAACGTGTATTCGCCGTAGTGACAGCACACATATAAATAAGCATTAAAAAAATATTAGTTATTTTTTTGTTTGGGTTTTGTTGAAATTTTGTAATTTACATTCATGTCTATGCTATTTATTAGCTTTGATATTCAAAACTTCTTCAATATTTTTAATAAAGAATTCAAAATTCTATATTAGCCAGCCTGTAGAAACTTCTTAATATTGCACTTAATACTTCTAAATGCTAAAGAACATGTATGCGAAAATTCTTTCAAATCTGTCTAGTGAAATTATATAAATTTCAAACAAATAAATAGACATTCAATTTTGAATACAGGATGTCCCATAAATTTGTAATTAATTTAAAAAATCAAGGAAAAATTCATTTGGTAAAGAAAAAAAAATCGTTCAAATTTCTCTCAATAGAGGGCACCTAAGTATACTACTAGTTCCATGCATCCGTCCACAGAGGAGGAGGGTACGATAAGCCTTCTCCTTCTCTGTGTATCCGCCATTGCAAGCGATACCGCCATTAATTGCAGCATGTAGCATATCTAAATACATGTAACCATTTCATGAAGAATGACGTCGTTCGAAAGTTCGAACACTACAGGAGGAAGGGGACACAAGGGGAAGGCCATCAAAATTTGTTTAGAGAAGATACTCTTTAAGTTAAATATTTTAGATTTTCTCCATTCAAATGTTAGAAGGGATATCTTAGAATATAGAACTCATCACTATGATTAATTATGGAAGCACTTCTATTTTTCGAAATTTAATTGCTCTTTATAATTCTATTAATTAATATTAAAAGATCCTGTAATTTAGAAGGAGTAAATAAATAATTCAGTATTTATAGCATTAGACACAACTTTAATTTAATTTACAAAAATAATTGCTTTTATTAATTTTTCAATCCAGTTGGATAGGACAAGATCTATGTGTCTGAGATATTGTAAGACTTCAGATTTGGGCTTAATCTTTTCACATAACAATTTTACTACTGACAGTAAATTTTTATTAATGTCCCTGATTTTCTGAATTTTATAAATCGATTATTTATTTAAAAAATACTAAATAGATTTAATTTGGGAGGGGTAAACGAAAAAAAAAGTTCATATATCTATACTTATAATAAATCTCAATGTGTGTGTGTGTGTGTGTGTGTGTTGGCGCTCTACAGGCCAGACCATTCAACCTACAGCTACCAAATATGGCATGTGTATACCTTGGAGGCCGGGAACGTGCACCTGGGGGTTATTTTTTCGAATTTTTAATTAGAATTTTATTTATTTAAAAATTAAGCGAAATTTTGGCGTGTATCTGCTATTGCTACCGAAAATATTACCGCACAAAAAAGATTTTTACATGAAGTTAAAGATCAAAAATTTATCTTTTAAATGATACCAATGTTTTAACCTTAAAATTAAATTTCTATTTTAAATGAATTTTTAAATAAATATTTTAACTATATTTTTCAACATTTTTTTTCGTACAAAATAAAAATAAAATTTAAGCTGCACGAGCACGTTTCGCATTCATGGGAAAAAATTAGCTTTTTTCAAAGTTTTGGCATCACATTGATTAAAGCTCCAACTAAAAATAAATTAAATCTTTTTGGAAATGAAATCTGCAAAAATATAATTTTCGGCACGTGTCTGTAGGAAATGAAACAAATATGAAATATTATTTTTTTCTAAAAAATAAATTTAAGAAAAATTATTTTATGATTTTTTACACTCTCTATATTATTAATCCAATAAATCAGTTTTATTTTAAGGCAAGTTTGTTTAATATGAACAGGATATTCATTCAAATCAGGGCCACACAGCTAATTTGTAAACCTTTAGTAAGACACAGATCTGCTAAAATGGTCTAAATGGAAAATGATTATATTTTATGTAACTTGATTCAATAAATGCTCTAATAAATAACGAATTTTTGATTTTACATAAAACTTCTGCTATGGAAATCACGAATAACAAAATGTTCTTGAAACACTAATATTTTAAATTATAAAGAGTTAATTTCCAATCAACTAAATCAATCATTTAAACTGACTGATTTATGAAAATTTATATATAATTTTAGATTTTTCATCAATCGTTTTAAAGAAAATACGCCAATCAGCGCGCAGGTTTCTCAAGATTAATTGGCCTAAGATTATGAAAATGTTGAGTTTTTCTAAATTTTTAACATTCAAAACTTCATAAATAAGTCTTAGTTGATCGTGGAAAATAGAAACATTCATTCATTTATTTAAAATTTGGTGTGTCCAGAATATTTCTCAGAATATGATACCTTACTGCATTAAATTTAGACTTCATAATTTTTGAAATATATTTATAGGCCGGAGCAAAATATTATTATTGATTTCATTTCAATCCTTTTGAAAGCCAAACTAAAAACTGAATTTTATGCTGAATCCGAGAAATTTTTGTTGAATTATTCTTTGAGATATAACATAAATTATGAAAAATATTTTGTAGTTCACATAAGATTTAAATACCGAGCGATTCTGTTTGCAATACTCATATTCAATAATAATAATAATAAATAAATAACAATAAAGAGGATAAATAAAATAAAACGCTTGGTTGTATTAAAAAATATCTTTATATTAATTGCAATTTCATCATTTCCACTTTAAATTAAAGCTGAAGTTTTACTGGAAATGACAACAAATTAGGAATATATATATAGTAAATTGAACGAAACGACAGTATAAGTTTGGTATGACTATCAAAATTTGAAGATTAAAAATGTTTTGTTTGAGAATCTATTAAGAGATCAGTTACTTAAAATGTTTAATTGAAAATTTTAGCGAGCGGTAATACTGGCGAACCGGCTGGTCGCCATAGGCGGCTAGTATATATATAATGACCTGATGTCTCTGCGTGACCTAATTTCCGCCTGATTTTCCCAAAGAAGAAAATGGCTAAAATTTTAATTATTGTTCGGACGAATTCTTTTCTTCAGCTCTTCTAAACATAGAGTATTACCAATTTATGATAATGTGCATGAATAATAATATCAAAATTATAAAAAATTATTAGATTTAATTGTTAATTTGTTTCTAAGACATTCTTTTTTCCCCATATTTTACAATTACAGTTATTAGCATGTTTCAAGAATTGGACATTACTTCTAGCCAAATTATATTCCTTCCTGGTTCTCCTGTTTGTCGGAATGAAATTTACAACTATTTCTTTCTATTTCGAAAATAAATCTCCTTCTATCATCAAAATTCTCTTTCTCAATCAAATTTATTTTGTAATCGTCACAAATGCATCTAAATCGCAATTTATTACTTTTATCGTTGGCTTATCAAACATTCAATCCGTTCGATTAGTTAGTTAAGTTATATTAATGTCCCGTCTTAAAGTAACACTAGGGCTAATTTGGAACGGACCTCATAATTTGAACCGCGTTTAGATGACGAGGACGACACCTGAGCTGGCACACCTCTCCAAACTTTTACGCCATACCAGCCTTCCGCCAACAGCAGGGAGGGTGTTTGGCCCCGGCGGATTTAACGTCCACCAGAACCACTTACACGACGATTCTTCGGTGGAATTGAGGCTCAAACCTGAAACCTTCTAGTTCCGAAGCTGAGACCTTACCACCACCGCAGCTTTCAAACCTTTGGGTATTGAATTCATCCGATTAATTCCATTTTTACAGCTGAAGCTTTAACAATCTGTTTTGCCATTGATAAGCTCCCAATTCCAGATAAAGAAGAAATCTTCTGCTGTTAATATTTTTTTTTTTTTTTTTTTGTCCTTCAAACTTTTATTTAAATTTTATTAAGCTTTTATTTAAATTTTTAAAATTTATTATAAAATCACCCAGAGTTATTCATCGAATAGCTAAAAAAAAATCTATTTAGAATAAATCTCAACCAAAAAAAAATCGTATTGATATGGACTCCAGGGCATTCAAACATTACTTGGAATGAAAAAATAGATTATCTCCTAAAAACGGCCTCGAAGCCTTACCCATAGTTTGAATGGATTGCTGTCGAAGACATAATCATTTATTATCAAAAAATCTGGCTTCAAAATATGCATCAAATTTATTGAAACAGAATATATCAAGAAGTTCTGGGGCATTCCATCTTTCCATCCATTATTTCCTTTGCCACATGGTTTTAAAATAAGTCATAATAGCTTGTCTAATTACCTGGATTATCATCACACTAGTTCTACTGAATAAATTTGGAAAAATCCGGGGACAACAACAAACTTTAAAACAACCTTAGCTGAACGAGAGATGATCAACGAGATTATGATAAAAAATTACCTTGATCATATTCTCGTAGACTGTTCGAAATATTCAATTCAAATCTTTAGAACAAGCTGACTTTCAATCACCAAGAAATTTCGTTTCTTAAAAAAATTTCGTATTTATAAAAAAACTGTTTTTTATAATCGCTTTTTACAAATTTGTCTACGTTCGCAAAAGTTTTTTTGGATATTTATTAACTGATTCTCTGGCTTTAGGAGATGAGAACTTTTGCTGTTGAAAAACCCAGTTTATCCATTTCAATAATAACGATAAATTGTTGAAAAATATGGTTTAAATATTTTTTAATTAATATAAAATAGAAATTTAATTTATAGATTAAAACACTGGTATCATTAAAAAGATAATGTTTTTACTTTAACTTAAGGTATCTGACTACGTTAAAAACACTGGTTATCGACCACATTGGCGAATTCTTTTATTATTATTTCTTATAGTTCACGCTTTCCTCTTTCCAAAATAGTATTTTCTAGGAAAAGGAAGGTCTGACCTATCATCCAGGAGAATTTTAAACAATTTTTTAGCTAAAATTTTTCTTTAACTTCAATTTCCTCAAACTAATTTTTATAAAAATTATCCACCGTTAACATGATATCTCAAAAACTAATAGAGGTATTTGTATAAAAATTTCAGCGTGTGTTTTAAACACCGTGGACAATGAAATGAACCAAGCGTTTTATTGTTGGTGAAATAGTTTTTCATTTATAGGTGTTTTTAGAAAAATTAAGGTAAATTTATGGAAAAAAATGTATATATACGTATATTTTTACTCATAATTTCTTTGCATCTCAAAATGTTTCTTAGATTTTGGTTCATTTCATTCATCATTATATTCTATAACTTGTGTACAAAGAAAAATAGGATTGCTGAATTACAATTTTGTGTAGAGTGTTAACCGTTTTGGTTAAATCTCATTAAAATTTACTACACATTTTCCTATTTCTCAAAATATATTATATTTTCAAATAATTTTTTTGTATATATAGTGTTTACAATTGACAATACATCTAAAAACCATAAATAGTTTTAAAAAAAATCCAATTTTTCAAAAATATTGCTTCGAACGTAGTCGGCTACCTTAATGTAAAAAACATTTTTGAGCGATAATATTTTCAGAAGTTATTGCAAAAAAAAAAAAAAAACCGCAGACAATTTGTTTAATTTTTAATTAATTAAAATTCCAATTAAAAGTTTAAAAATCATTTCGAGGTGTACAATCCCAGCTTCCAAGGCATACCTGTGCCAAGTTAGGTAGCTGCAGATCAAATGGTCTGGTCTGTAGAGAGCCAATACACACGCACATACAAACACACGTTTTCTCACATACTCATTTATCTTTACTATATTTTATATATTTTTTATATATAAAATACTTATTACAATGGGTAAAAAAAGTTTCAGTTCATAGCTATGACTGTTAATGAAAATTTAATTTTTTACTCAAAATACTTTGTAATGAAAATCTGAAAATTGGTTTAACACGATTTCTTTTATTATTTATGAATATTATAAGGCGAAAATATGGAGAAAATTAAATATGTAAATTTATAGAAACAAAAATAGGCCACTAATAATGAACAAAAAGTTTCCCTACGTCATTTACATAGTACATGAAAGAACTTTTACATGCTGAACAACTTTCATTTAATGATTTGTAGGCTCGCCTTTGGCCTTTATTACTTCTCTCAAGCGTTGTGGCATAACCCCTACACACGTTTGTTTGTTTTTTCGTATTGTTAGTGTTTCTGGAGAAATATTGCTCCAAATGTCCTGAATGAATCTTCAACTCTGTGGATCCAAATGTGTTCAACCTTGTTCTTTGTGTCACATTTTTTTAATTCACGAATGATTTCTTTCCATAAATGCTCTATAGAATTTAAATTAAAAAACTAAGATGGGCTATGAAGCTATTGTTTAATTAGATAGAGTTGCAACTCTTGACAAATCTTTAAGGTGTGTTTAGGATCGTTGCCCATCTCAAAAGTAATATCATTTCTAAGAAATAGTTTTTCTACCCTGGTTAAAATGTTTTGTTTTAGAATGTCAAGATAAATTTACCTATTTATATTTCCTTCTGGAGAGGTTCAATAATGATGACGGACCTTTTTAGAATTTTAAAAATTTTATTGTTTCTCCGCTTTTGGGAGTTCCTTTGAGCTTTGCCTTCCGGCGTTGCTGCTACATCGATGAATTTGTAAGACTGATAGTTTTTCACATATACTGTTTGAGGGTGTTACAAGTGAAAGGGGACAACATGCTTACGTAACATACTCCCGCCTTGAAATTGCACAATTTCAATATTCGGATACTATATGAATTTCACACATTACAATAAATTCGACAGAATTATTACAGAAAATGAATAAATATAAAAACAAAACAAAAAATACTGAAATAATTTTATATATACAAATTTATACTATTGAGTTAAAATCTCTATATATTATTTACAATCATATACACCTATAAATCCAATTAATATTTTGGGAGTAAACATATTTGACTAATACCTCTTTTAATAACACCATTCAAAACTCTTATTACAACAACTCTGACTAAGACATCTGAACATTTTATTAATTCTTGAATTCTACCCAGTCTCCATTTATATGAAGGCAAATCTGGATTTTTGATTACAATCATATCATTAAGATTTACATTATTCTTAGCAAACCATTTGCCAAACTTGTTTTGCCATTTTAACAAATAATTATCTGATTTTTCAATTAATTTTGTTTCAATAATTAAGGTTATTGGACGGCCAATTAAGAATGTCCCGGAATCAAAACTGTATAATCATTAGGATCCGTAGATAAAGGTACAATAGGTCTACTATTTAAAATACCTTCGATTTCTGCAGTTAATGTTTAAAATTCTTCAAATGTGAGTTTTATAAAAACTACTGCTCTCTTTAAATGAAATTTAAAAGATTTGACTCCTGATTCCCAAAAGCCTCCAAAATTAGGAGACCTTGGAGGAATAAATTTTCAATCAATACTTTTTGTAGTTAGATAATCATTTAAAGTATCATCAGGATTACTCATTAATTTTTCCAATCTTTTTAATTCTGAATTTGTTCCAACAAAATTTCCTGCGTTATCCGAAAATATACATGCACATTTACCGCGTCTAGCAAAGAAGCGTTTTAAAATTGCAATTAAAGTATTAGACGTTAAATCGGTAACTATTTCCAAATGTATGGCTTTAGTTGAAAAACAAACGAAGACTGCATTATAAATCTTTGGAAAAATACCTTTGCGTTGGCCTTTGTTCAGTCAGAGCATGACAGTTCCATTAACGACGAAGCAAGAGTTGAAACTTTCATAGATTTTTTTTCACACATATATGGGCACGGGCATTACTAAACTACCACACAAGCACACCACGACACAAAAACGAGAGAGAGAGTGTATATATCGCCGCGTCGGCGTCTCGAATACATCTGGTTAGGGGAACAGATTTTTTTCCCTTTTTTCCACCGGAGGGAATCGGAACTCTAACATCCATCCCCCGGATGAAGACCTTCATAAAATTGCATACTATAGTTACAGTAAAACAATAAATTCACAATAATGCAAATTTTACAATTAATATAAATACAAATACAATTCTGATTATTAAGGTGTACGTACACACTATAAGATTTTTTTTTAAATTTCAACTTTAAAAATCCATTTTTTTTCACAGAAGGTCATTAATATATATTTAAACTCATTTCAGTAAGAAAAAACCATATTACACTAATTATTAATTAATTAAATAATATTTAATGAGCTAATTAGCATATTTTTTGAAACATGATATCTTAAATTCTAATTCGTACAGACACACAATTGTAGTTGGAAATGACGCCTAATATTAGTCTTCATGTTGTCTGCCTCAGTCAAGTTATAAAAATATGTAATTTTTTATTAACAATTTTTTCATCAACGATGAATAGAATAAGCGAGATTTTTTCTGTAATTTTAACTTTTAAATTGCTATTAAAAATTTATTTCTATAAATATAACTTTGATTGAGGCACAAAACATCTGCTATTTCATACAGATTATTTTGATATATAAATAACTGTATTTGAATAATTTCTAGTTGAGTTATGATTGTTTGAATGAAGCAACATAGTGGAAAAATATCATTCTTCATAAAATGAGTTTTAAAAAAACCGCAACTAGAGTTTTCAATGAAAGCGCCTCAAGCAAAATAATTATAACTGGAGAAATATTTCGAATATTGACAACATCTTGGTATCGTTTGAAAGCTAAAGGATCGGAGAACATTATTAGGCAATAAAAAAAATATTCGATATTTTGAACGATTTTCTAAGTTTCAAGTGTGTAATTAATTCCATTCCACCTTAAATTCCATTATATATATTATAAACTAAAACAAATAACAATAGCATTAATACATTTAATTTCCAGAGGGTAAAATAGCTATATCACGAACATTTCGTTTTAGGATATTACCATTTGGTAATTTAATATTGACTACTCTAATTTGGTTGTTACTACCATCGAAAACTTCAGTAATTCTTCCTAACAACCACTTTGTTCCAGATAAATTTTCATTTTTTATCAGAACAAGTGTTCCGAGTTTTACATCATTCTTTTCGAATTCCCATTTGTAACGTTGTTGTAAACTGCAAAGATAATCGCGTTTCTATATTTTCCATATATTTTGAGAAAATTTTGTAATTTTTTACCATTTTGATAATCGATTTTCATTTAAGTTAATTAATAAGGGTTCGGCAATTCTATTGATTGGTCTGCCAATCAAAAAATGACCAGGTGACAAAGTTTCAAAATCGTCGAATTCTGGAGATAGCGGAGTAAGGGGTCTAGAATTTAGGACGCCTTCAATTTCAGCCAAAATTGTTAGAAATTCTTCCAATGCTAGTTTTTGATTTCCTAGTACGCGTTTTAAATGGAATTTAAAGGATTTTACTCCGTCTTCCCAAATACCTCCAAAATTCGGTGATTTAGGTGGAATGAACTTCCATTCAATAGATTCTGAAATTAAAAATTCACTTAAATATTGATCAGGAGAGTTGACAAGATTATATAGCTTTTTAAGTTCTTTGTTTCCACCGACAAATGTTTTGGAATTGTCAGTAAGAATTTTTGTACATTTACCTCTCCTTCCAAAGAAACGCTTTAAACTTGCAATAAAACAGTCAGATGTTTGATCAGTTACGAAATCAAGATGCAAGGCTTTAGTACATAAGCATACATAAATTACAATATAAACTTTGTTCAATGTACCTTTTCCCTGATTTTTGAATTTTAAGAAGAATGGGCCAGCAAAGTCAATACCAGTAATATTGAATACATGATTAGGATTTACTCGATCAGCTAGTAAATCAGACATTAATTGGGATGTTAAAACAGGTTTGTTTTTCACACAAGTAATGCAATTGAATATCACCTTTTTACAATTATGTTTACCATTGATTGGCCAAAATTACTGACTCACTTGATACAACAAAGCTTGTGCTCCCAGATGTAAATATTTCTTATGATAATGCACTAAAATATTGTAAGTTAAAATATGATTCGATGGTAACACAATAGAATATTTTGAATAAACATTTAATTTGGAATTTTTTAACCTGCCTCCCACTCTTAGAATATCATTTTCCTCCAATAATACATTTAAGGCTGACAGTTTACTTTTCTTTGAAATATTCTTACCTCTTTCCCAATCTCAGATTTTCTCCTTAAACTTACCACGTTGAACCATTCGGATTAATTGATTTTTTGCCTGAATTCTTTCATCGGCCGTAATGGGCCCTGCAGTCCTTGACTGAGGGTACCTGCAATTAGCTGAAAATCTAAAAATATACGAAACAATACTAATCAGTTTTACATAGTCATTTGTGATTTTGAGAAGTTTATCAGAAAATCATCACAATTAGTTCCGGTTACAGTCATTACTATGTTGTTCGCTGGAACATAGTCTTTAGTTCGTTTGCTACTTCAACTTCGTTGAATTCGCTGTTCATTATGTTGTCAAGGCATAGATCTGGGTTAGACAACCAGCAGATGTGGCGGTAGAGATTTGCCGACGGGGGGGCAAGAGAAATCCGACAGGGGGGCAAGCACAATATCTCTAATTTGGCTTCAAAATAACTCATAATAATTAATTTTTCATTTAATTAAAGAAAATAAAGTATTTTTTCATTCTTTTTTATTCAGATGCTAATCCTTTTTTTCATTGTTAAAACTTTATAAAGGTATTTGTACAAAAACAGGTTTTCAGTTTCTTTTACTAAGCATCAAAAAATTGTCAATATTTGAGTTTTTTTTTTTTTTTTTTTTTTTTTTTTTTTTATGAAACTCTTGTGATTTAATTTCTCTGCGATCTACTTTTAGAAAAAATATAGTCATATTCCGTACTAGATTGTAGTATATAGATAAAAACACAGATTGTACCAGAATGACGTGTCATGCTAAATGGACAAATGCATACTCTTACTATTTTATATCAGAAGCTATATAAAATGAATGTCGAAATAGAAAGTTTTATAAAAGTAACTGTTTTAGAAATCTAGAATAATAAATAAAAAATATTCGATGTTTTCTCCAAAAACCGATTTTTCTGCTTAGTCCCCTACCTGAAATATTTGTTTAGTAAGGATTGCAACAACGAGCAAGAATTAAGATGTGTTTCGAATCCGAGGAAAATAAGTGCGCGTACTCAACAAAAATTTACTATAGTTCGGACACGAACAATATAGGATGAAGAAAAGATATAATATGTTGTTTTTTCAGAAGGCAGGAGAAAATATTTTGTAAATATATGCACAAACTTACTATTTTATATAAGATATGAAAAATATTCTTATGAAAAATGGACTGCTTAAACGTTAGATCCCCCTTGTATTTATTTTTCTATATATGTTTAGGCTTTAAAAAACCAATGCATTTTATTTGGAAAAAAAATTAGATCTTGAACATGAATTCACTTATCTTCATTTTTATTTATGTACTTTCTGATTATTCTATGTACTAATAAGTACTTTCTAAATTCGAAGTTATTATAAGCTAATATTCCTACTAAAAGGTAAATTTTATCCCCTCAGTTGCATGCCTAGGCCTTTTTTAACCCCTTCATATACAATGGCGAGTCTAACTCGCATATGGAATTGTTTAATTTTTAATTTTTAATCTGCAATTAAGTGAGAATATTAAGTAATTTAAAACGCTAAAATCACTTGAAAACGCATCATTATATCAAATGCCCTTATATTTTTCTGGGGATTAAGATAACGATAATTGTCCCAAATAAGATCTGCCATCTAATTAGGAAATTAAGTAAATTTGTATATCAAGGGGTTAATGTGTTATGTATTATGTGTAATGAATATTCTAAGAATAACTATTTTAATCATCTTCTTATCAAGACATCTTTATTCAAAGTCTATTAAAAATTTAGGAGCATCTGAAATTATATACTTTTTGCTGATAATAGTAATTGGAAGAAAAGTATATATAAATGATACGTTCTCCGATTACATAGTCATAATATTGAATACAGCGTCTTAAGCATTTAGGTAGTACTTTATTTTTAAAAAAAATAGTGCATACTTGAATAAACTCTTTTAGTGTAGCTAAAACGCTGCTATAACAAATATATATATTTTTTTGTTGTTGTTGTCAACTGCAGTCGTTAATATTTCTTTAGTGTAATAATTGTTGCCTGATAAATTAGATTGCAAAAGTAAACAGATATTTTTCTGTTAAATTGATTTAATTTACAATTATACAATTTACTTACTCCAGTGATTTATAATGAATTCACATAATTTGGTTACAGTAAAATAACTCTTTTTAGCATGCATACTCATAAGAGTGTCAAAAGAAAACAGTGTTTTTTTTTTAAATTTAGTTTAACCATTAGCTAGATTTTAGTCAGGCATTCTTATAGTGAAATGAATAAAATAAATTTATCAATTCGTTACCGAGGAAGTAACAATTATATGAATAAGATGATGATTAATTTTAGAACTTGAATTTGAATTATGAATTACGGAAAACAACTCCGTGGTCCTATTCATGAATAATATAAAAGCTTCAATTTCTTTAATAATTCCACAGGCAGGTATTCGAAGTGCCCGATGTAAACATTTTTTTTTTTTCATAATCTATGATAAAATCTTAGCCGAAAGATAAAGATAAGTCGGAAAAAATGTGACGTCGTATTCATTTGGCAGATTATTGACTATTTTGCTAAACATAGTATAAATTTATGCTGAATGAACATTATGACATTTAAATAAAATGACTGAGAATTTGGACTCGTCGACATCCCTTCGCATTGAATTCTTAGCCAACCGATCAACATTTTTTGACAAAATGCGTCATGTCTTATGTTTTATGCACATGTCGTCTTGTCGGTTATATTGCCAAAAGTAGTGCAAATTAAAATCTTAATGAACGACATTTGAATCAAATGTCTGAAAATCTGTGGACAGAGTCTTCGACATTTATCACATTCAGTTCATAGTAGGCCGCCCAAAAGTTATCGGCAGAATGCGGTATCTTATTCACTTGTCGGATATACTGTCAAATCTAATGCAAATTATAAGCTAAGTGAACGACATTTCAATCAAAAGTCTGAAAATCTGCAGATTTAACATCTTCAGCACTCACCGCATTGAGTTTAGTCGACCGATCAAAAATTGCTAACAAAATGAAAATACCACCTTGTCAATATCTTATTCACTTGTTACCTTGTCGGTTATATTGCCAAAAGCAGTACAAATTATAGCTTAATGAAAGAAATTTGAATCAAATGTCTGAAAATCTGCGAACTTAAAGTCTTCGACATCCATTGCATTCAGTTCTTAGTTTGGTCTATCAAAAATTGTCCGCAAAATACGGCATATTATTAAACTACCGCGATATCGATTATTGACCTACCTCCAATCGATTTTACCAAATATAGCCAACATTTTAACCATTACTTGGATATTTCGATTGTTTACAATATATTAACTTTTAGGTGGATTTTAAATAATCATATTCGATATTGCTCAACTCTCTCTAACCATTACGAAATGATGAACACTTTTGCCGACGAAACTCTGAATTTCTCGCCGACGGGGGGGGGGGAGCAAGAGGCTGCCGACAGGGGGGAATTGCCCCTCCCCCCCTGCTACCACCGCCTCTGACAACCAGTCTGGACCATGCCACCAAACATTATCTTGCGCTAACACTCGGATAGACAGTCCTCGGGTTAACTTGTCTGCAGGGTTCATCTTTCCTCTGCAGTAATTCCATTGGTCTCGATTGGTTTTCTCCTGGATCTCTCGTACGCGAGTTCTCACAAACTCCTTCCATCGTAGAGTGTCTCCTTTTATCCAATGAAGGCTGATTTGCGAATCCGACTAGAAGATGTGATCAGATGTAATCCAGGGAAATGCTCGTTTTAAGTATTCTGCTAATTTGGCAGAAGCAATGTCTCCCATGAGTTCCGAGTCTGGGTAGACTCAATTTTTTCAATGGAGCTAGGCGGCATTTCGCACTATGAAACTGGAGTTTGATGATGCGTCAAAAATAATCCTAACCTTTGTACTATCCTTCCGTTCTCGCACTACAGCATGATGTGGAAGAAAATAACCTGTGTTTATATTTTGGTCTAAATTCAAATCTACTCGTTCTATAATACCTTCCCTTACGTGTTCCTTAATGATGCCATCGTATTTAACAAATAATTCCTTGTTTTTATCTAATGTTTTGTTTAAACCGAATAAACGACGTTTTTCAATTCCATGACTCTGCTTAATGCCTTATTTTCCTCCTTCAATAACAAACGAGTTTCGTATCTTTTGTCTTTATACGTCGTATTTTGTTGAAGCGATTTTAAAGTTTCTTCATCTGATAGAGACACTTCTTTATCCGCATTTATCCGAATCATTTCTAATAACCACAAATCTTTTACACTATCAAAGCTCGATTCTTCACCCTCGACGATCAAATGGTTAGCTAATATCTCTTTATAATTAATTCCCATCTCCATTCCCAGTAGTAAATATCCGAAAATACTATCAGTTGCAATCAATCTTTTACTAATCCCTATATTCCTTTCGCCTAAAACCTCTGAAAAATAATCCGAACCAATCAAGACATCAATCCTCTCAGAAGTACTAACATCTGCTAACTCAATTCCCTTTTCTAACGCTATGTTTCTAATTAACAGCGATGGAGTACGAATTTCTGCAGAAGTAATCGAGTCAAAAACAACCGCTTGCATTTCAACACAGCGAGTTGGGTGTTGCACAATCTTAACGTATATCGTAAACACGACGCTCAGCGGTTTCACAGTGTGAATTGCTAAAACTTCCTTGCTCAATGTTTTCAATTCCTATTCCTCGACCACCTCTCTCCGCGCAATCCAACATACAACGCAATTGCGTCCTTCCCATAGAGCTGAGATCCTTCCCCTTCTCGCGTTCACTACAGCTGAAAATGTTTGCAATAAAACCGATCCCGTGACCCTGTTTTTTTTTTTTTTCTTTTATTTGATTCGGTGCTGAAAGGTATCATGGTAGAAGCGATATTATTTTCTTTGGGGATAAAAGTCCCTACTTCCACTGGAGGGGAAATATTCTTAGTTTCGGTTTCAGATTGCGGTCTTTCCCAAATTAAAGAATTATGCGAAAAGGAACCACAGAGCTTACAATTTTGATAGTTACTATTGAAGAATTTTCTTATATGATTTTGAAAACATATGAAGCATTTTCCTTTAGCCATTAACGATTTTTTATTTTCATTAATACTAAGTGAGCTATCATAACTCATATGTTTTTCAGTACAAAAGATATATTTTTGATTACTCAGTCTGCCATTGGAAGAAGGATAATAGTTTCTTTTTGGATTAAATTTACGATTCGATTCATATTTATGGTGAAATGAGTCAGCGTGTGTCGTTAAGGCATTCGTATGCGAAGAACATCTATTTTTGTTACCTTGATCAGTTTTGTTTCTAAATAAATATTCTTTTGCATTAGAAATTTTTGGATTTGCTAATAATAACGAAGCTTCCCAGCATTCTACTTCAATTCTCATTAAATTCTACTAAATTAGTGATATCAAACAATTCACCTGCCTTACGTTGACGATTATAATTTATATTTAATTCTTCGGTTAGCTTTTGTAATATTACCAGGCACAATAGGTTACTGTAAGTACCTGTAGCTACATTTGATGATTGCAACGATCTAATTTAAGTTTCTATTGCATCATACATTTTTCTTAAGCCTGTTACATTTGAGCAATTTTTTACTGGATCAATCAATAAAAGTTTATGCAAGTGAGAAGATATGATTATATCTGTTCGGCCAAATCTTTCTTTTAATAACTGTATCGACGCATCATAATTTTGCTTAATTAATGAAAATCCCGATACAGCATTTAAGGCAATTCCAAGAAGATACGTTTTTAGATAAGCAAATTTCACAATTTTTGTTAATGAATCATTTTTATGAATTGCAACTTCGAAGGAATTCCAAAAATCTATAAATTGACTGCAATAGCCCTGAAAGTTTTGTATATTTAATTTCTGTAAATTAACACTTTGATTTCTGAAGGGGATAACATTTTCCGCGTTATTTGTAACTGGACTGTTTGTCCTTACTTGAGAAATATCCTTCAAATTTTCTATTTGTCTTTCTAGCTTAGATGCTAGATCGATTGCTTTGTCTTTGTAGTCTTCGCATAACTCAATTTCGCCTGCCTTATTTCGTCTCAATTCGCCTAACCTTATTTCGCTTAGGTCTATATTTAATTGGATACTATCATCCACGCTAATTAAATCCTTTAATTTTTCCGTGAGCTGAAATTTAAAACTCAGAAGCTCATTAAGTTTCGTTTCTTTCGTATATTCATTAAAAATTTCTTTACTTAAGGTATTTTTTATTTTAGTTAAATGTTTTGTGAAGATAGTACGTAATCCTTTCCTTTTTTCCTTTAATCTATTAATATCCATTTAAAACTAAATCATTCAGAAAAGCTTAGAACAAATAAAAAATGTGCCCACCTCTGGTTTCAGCTCCTCACTGCGCTTCCTCCAAATTGTCGTGCTTTCCAAAAAAATTCCAATTTCCAAATTTGAACATACCACGTCCGGGTCACCATGATGTTCAGTCAGTGCATGACAATTCCATTAATGACGAAGCAGAAGTTGAAACTTTCATAGGTTTTATTTTCACACATATATGGGCACGGACATTTCTAAACTATCACACAAGCACACCACAACACAAAAACAAGAGAAAGAGAGTGTGTATATGTCGCCGTGTCGGCGTCTCGAATACATCTGGTTAGATGAACAGATTTTTCTCTTTTTTCCACTGGAGGGAATCAAAACTCTAACAGCCTTTATATTTAATTAAGAATGGTCCACAAAAATCGATGCCACAATTTAAAAATGGTGGGCTAGGAGTTACTTTTTCCGCTGGCAGATTTCTTAATAGTTGATTACAACTTACTGGTTTATTTTTGAAGCAAACAATGCATTCATTAACTATTTTTCTAGCCAAATTTCTTCCTCCAACTGGCCAAAATTCCTGTCTGACAAGATGAAGTAAGGCTTGGGGACCTACATGTAAATACCTTTTGTGAAAAGATACCATAATTATTTTTGTAAGTCTATAGGAAGAAGTTTAGGGTGCCTTTCATTTTGAATTAATTTAACCTTTTCAAACGACCACCTACACAAAGAATATTATTCTCATCTAGAAATGGTGCAAAATTTTTAATCTTATTTTATTTAATATCAATACCTTTGATAAATATTTAATTTCCTCTCGAAAATTCAGAAGATTGCACCTTGCTTACCATGAAGTTGGATGCTGCCTGAATTTCCTTTATTGTTACCTTTTCACGTTCAGAAGAACACTTCAAATTATTAATAAATCTGAAAAGATAACTTACAATTCGACAAATTTTAGTATAGCTGTTGCTCAATTTTAGAATATCACAAATGAAATCATTGGAAATATTAGATAGTAAAACCAATTCACAAGGAGTTTTAACTTCTTTTTGAAAGTCATTATTTATATTAAAGTCTGCTGGGTTGTCTAGAGATTTAATATATCTCCAGTCATAATTGGGACACAAAATGTTAATTTTTTTAACAGAGTTAGAAACAAATGTCTTCAATTTTTCTGGGGGAGTTTTTATCCAAGATAAGGTAATTGTGGAATCTGATCACATATAGATGTGATTTAATGTCATTGATAAAATTGAAATCACTTTTGATGTAAGTCGGGCCAAAAGTAGTGCTGCTGATGAGGTGTTGTTGATTCCTTGATTGGACACACTCACGATTTGCTGCAAAAAAGACTTGTTTTCACTTCACCGGATTCATTTTTTGAGCACACATAGATGACTGCACCATTGGCCTTATTTGAGGCATCACAGAAGCAATGTAGGTCTATGGTGGTGGGATTCTCGATTATAACACATCTTTGAATTTTTAACTGGTTCACTGCCGGTAAAGTCTTTTCAGAATTTTAACCAGTCATTCAAATCGTTTGGTGGAATTGTGTCATTCCAATTTAGCTTTTGTTGCCAAAGTCTCTGAAGAAACATCTTAGCACTAGTTATAATTGGGCTGATAAGACCCAAAGGATCAAACAGTCTTGCTATGACTTAAAGAACTTCCCGCTTTGAGTAACTGTTATTCAAACTGACACTCACTTCAAACGTGAAAATGTCTGATGTGAGACGCCTCTGCATTCCAAGCGTTTTAACTGTTGTTGAGTCTGGAAATTCAAAATTTAAGTTTTGATTATTACCTAATAATCTAGGATGGTTTGAAACCCATTTGTGAAGTTGTATGCCTCCTTTCCTTAAAAGTTCTATTAACTGCTATTGTAAAGCTTTGGTTTCTGGTAAGTTATTTGAACCAGTTAAAATGTCGTCAACATAAACATCAGTAAGAGTTTGGGGAAATTCGCATTTTTCTTTCTCAGCTAATGCCTTGAGTTTTCTGGTGGCTAAAAATGGAGCAAGTTTTGTTCCATAAGTCACAGTCCGTAGTCTGTATGTTTCTACAGGAGCAAATCTATTAGGTTTCCACAGAATTTTTTGCAGGTCTTTATTTGCTTTGGCGACCAATAATGGAAAATAGTTCCTGTTGAACTGTTCCGCCATTCAATAAAATGGAATTAAATGAAACTCAATTGCTAGAATTTGCAGATGCATCAAAAACGACACGCAAGGGTGTTGATGTGCTTTCTGGGCGAAATACGGCATGATGAGGAATATAATATTCACTATTAACAATTTCAACAGAATCTAAAATTCTTTCCATGTGATTAAGCTGAAAATATTCATTCACAAAAGCTTTGTATTGTGTTGCCATTGTTTTATTTTTATCTAATCTTTTCCAAAGTAAATTTAAACGCCTTTCCGCCATTTCTTTTGAATCGCCTAATGTAGAACGTTTTTCTTCAATTATTAGTAATTTAACAACATACTTTCCGGTACTTCCCTCTTATGAGTGGAAAGAAAATTTTCCTCGCAGTTTGTTCAAATGTTTTTGATTCGACTGAATTCTTCTGTATTATCACCAGGAAAAGATTCTAAGTTAAAGAAATTTTTAATAGAATTCTCCAGATTATCATTTTTAAAAATTAATCCAGAAAAGAAATGAGAATTTCTGCCTTTGATTGTTCCCGTTACTAAATATCCGAACACACTATTTTGTAACAATAGTGAATTATCGTATGATCTAAATTTTTCTGTCTTCAGTAAATCAAAGAACAACTCACATCCGAATAATGCATTAATTTAGGAATATGAAGTCACATCCGTTTTATCTCACTTGGGAAGTTAACTTTTGAAATATCAATTTCATTAGAAGGAGTTAAATGCGTTATTTTAGGCATAATTAAAAACGATACAGTTCTGGAAAAATCATTGCTTTCATTAAAAATGGTAGTGATTATTTTATTTTTAACGAAGAATCCTCCTCCGTTAATACTAGAGATGGATGCATTAACCTTCTCCGCTTCAAATCTAAAGTATTGGCCAAATCTGCAGGTATTATGTTTACCGAACTCCCAGAATCCAACAGCTCTTTTATTTTTATTTTTCGACCAAAGGCATCTTCAATGAATAATTGCGCAGTACATAGAATATTTCAAGATAGTTTTGATTGAGTTGCAAACGCTGACTCAGCATCAGTGGTTCGTTTTTGTGGCGACCTTGACGAGCCAGATGTTTTATTGCTTACATTAAGTTGCTCCCATAGAGTTGGTTGCTCCTCGCCGCCTTGAAGGCGCGTACATCTGGGTTTAGAATCGAAATGGATCAAAAAATTATAGCCTGATTTTTGACAGCTTCGGCAGAGGAATGTGGATTTGCAGAGTGGCTTATGCAATTTAAACAGTTCTTACAAATGATATATTTTTCTAAAAGCTCCAGTCTTTTAGAAACACTCAAGTTTTAAAAACTCAGGGCATCATTGCAAAGGATGTTCAATTTTACATAAAATACATATTTTTACATTACTTAGTTTATTCGAATTAAGAAGAAAATTTTTTGTCTTATTTATTGCGCCTTGAAATACCTTGTGGAATTTGTTATTTGTAGTGTTTTTCCCTGATCGAGTTCCATCGCTCTTTTCTAAAAATTGCAAGAGCTCCTTCAATGAAAGTATTTCTTTTGATTCTATGGACAATTTATATGATTTTTTACTCTCTATGTCGTCTTTCTAATGTTATATTTACTCATATAGCATTTGTTAAGTTATTGCATTCTAAATTCAAGCTTTTAAAATTTGAATTTAGAATGAACTTTTTAAATTTGAATTTCAGATTTTTGATTATTGTGTTCTGTGATATTTCGTAAGCCTTTTGCAGACTCAAAATTTAATTTTTCTTGTTTTAGCATATTTCGAATGTGAATATCAACAACTGCTCGCTTATTTTTTAAGCGTTCTTCGAGAGCAGCAAACAGTGACAAATGTATCGTTTCTATAAATTTAGTTTCACGACGGAGGGCAGCTTTTAAATAAAATAACTTTTGATCATTTGTTATTTTGTTGTTATCGTTTATTAGACACATGAATTGATTTTTGAAATTCTTGAATTCTTCCATTTTTCCGTAAAATAGCTGTAAGGGAATTTCCGGAAGTTTCGATTTTAATTCAATATGATCGATATAAGCTTTAAAATTTGAATTTTGATCATTTTTATTATGAATTGCATTTTTCCTTAACATTATAATTGGAGAGGAGGCATTTCAAATTTATCTCTATTTTATTTATTTCTTCTTCGATATACAACATTTCTTGGCCGCATTTCTGGATTAGTGTTTCATCTTCGTCGATTTCTAAATAATCCTTGAATAAAATTTCTAATTCATTTTTTATTTCTGCCACATTTGCCAGCTTTTGTTGACAGCTGAATATAAATTTATTTTCTTCTTCAACCGTTGAACTACTTTCAACAAACTTTTTAATACTTGTTAATTTGGCTTTTATTCTTCCACGGATTCTGTTTAACTCTGGCTGTTTGAGCTTTATTTTTATCTATGTTTTCGTTAATCTGTCTCCGGGTCGCTAGGACCAAAATGGAGAGGTTCAACAATGATGACGGACCTTTTTAGAAATTTAAAAATTTTATTGTTTCACCGTTTTCGGGAGTTTCTTTGGGCTTTGCCTTTCGGCGTTGCTGCAACATCGATGAATTTATAAGACTGATAGTTTTTCACATGTACCGCTTGAGGGTGTTACAAATGAGAGGCGGGGCTATAAAATATAAATTTCCAACACCAGCAGCACTCTTACACCTTACCATGATCTCGCAACCACCATACTTCACAGTTCCACATAAATTCTTAATTAACAGCTATTGCTATGGTTTCCACCTGACCATAACTCGACCATTTGACCCAATTTTGATTCAACACTAAAAAGGACCGATTCCCAAAATGATAGAGGCTTGCTTACATGCTTCTTTGCAAACTCGTTGCGATTTTTTCTGTTGCAAAGACTTACAAAAGGCTTCTTACGGACATCTATTATAACCTTCTTTTTTAATGACATTTCGCACTTTTTGAGATGTGACTTGACTGTTGTAATCAACCATTAAAGCATTGGCCAGTTGATGTGCACTAATCTGCAGATTATCTTGCACCTTAAGCATGATATTTTGTTTATGTAAGCAATTTAATTTTAGAGGTCTTCCGGATCGATCTCTATCCTCAAATGTTTGTAGTTCACTATATTTTTCAATAATATACTGCACTGTAGACTTCGGTTTGTTAATGATTTCACTAATTTTTTTTTCATAGATAATTTATTCTTTCGCACCCGAATCCCTAACTCTCGAATGGCTTTCGGGGCTTTCATTTTAAGACAATTAGTTACAAATTGGAATTAAACAACTGTTGCTATGTTGTGTTTTTTACTCAGACAAACCTCGAATGTTTACTGACAGTCAGTTGTAAAGCACATCAGGAAAAATTTGCATATTGCGTATGAAAAATTTTTTTGCATGATTCTTCGTCATTAATCATAAAAAGACTTGCGTTCTGTAAAAAGAGAAATTTATTATAGAACCCCCTTTTAAAAACTCATATTAATCATATATAAGTAGTTTACAAAGATAAAAAGCAAAGATTAGAAATGATGCTAGTTTATTTTATCTTCCGTGCGGAAACTTTTTTTGCCCACAGTAAATAGATGGAAGGTTAATTTTACGGGGTTATGATCTTTGTAAAGTTCGGGGAGGGGATTTATTGAATACAGTTGAAAAAAAATATTTTTTGCTAAATCTATTATTGTCCAGGGAGTGTGTGCCTTGTCGGGAATGGGGAGAGGCAAGGTATTTCATGCCTAAATCTGCGTGAAGCGTACTCTTTTTAGCTTGATGCTTTGACAGGGGATCTCTAGTACTCATGTTACTCGTTGAAAGGCTGCATATAATGTGGTTGGGGCCAAGCTGAATGAGTGAATGATTCTATTGTGTAGATTGTGGGGCCACAGTCAAAGGGGATGTAAAATAAAGCCATCGTGCAGGAGTTAGAGGACATTATCTTCAACGAAATGAAGCTTCGAGAAGGGAATATGAACCAGAGGAAGCGTGTTTTTTCAAATTTATTTTTTTAAACTGAAGTTCCGGTCCATCTGCTTCGGGCGTATTAGCATTCTGCCTATTTTGAAGAACTTATAATTTAGTATATAATAAGTTAATTTCGGATCTCAGCTTTATTTTTTAAATTAAGAAAATATCGGGACAGATGAGCTCGGGTATGAAGATTTGAAGGGAACAAGAAAGTGCTCTATAATCGTTAGAGATCTTTATAAAATAATATATAGTCACTGTCTTATCGATTTCCCAGGATAGCCACTGTCTTTTGATGGCGAAGGAATTTTCTTTTGTTTGGAAAGTCCTCTTCAAATATATAAATCTGTTTTCCAAAATAAAAAAAATAAAAAATATTACAGAAAAAAAGCCCACAATATTGCAGAATAAATATATTTTCAAGAAAAATGGATTATTTAGGACTTATATAAAAGTCTTTGAATAATGATCAATGGTATTTTGATCTAGGTTATATGATAAATAAGATAAAGCTTACAACTAGTCAATTACATGGTGAAGGAAAAATAATATAATAAAATATTTTATAAATAATATAATAAAAAATAACAAAAGAATGAAGTATTTTATTTTGCATATCGATGGTGATTGCGTAACTATGACTGAAATTTAAAAAAATAATGTAAAATTTTATATTAAATTGAATTTATTGCTAAATTTTTACAGACCTTTAGAAAAAAAATTCATTAATCTATATGAAATATCGGTTGATTTTCCGAAATTGAGAAAACCATGTTGGATGCTCGAAAAAAATGCAATTCTGCTTTATGTAAACTCAAAAACGTCTTTCTAGTAAAATATTTTGCATTATTGATCAGATAGTTCATTCTGCAGGTTTGAATATGTAAATGACCTTAAGAGCCGGTAAATGTCAAATTCCATAACCAATAAGATTAATCGGCGAAGGCTAATGAATCTAAAGATAAATTAATATACAGAAATGAATTGTATAAAAAATTGTAATCTTACTTTATGTTTAATACATTAAAGTTAATATTGCTACCATTTTAAAATAAAATTCTCTAAAACTCTATGCCCGACCTTCTTCTTCGATAATGAAATTTGGAGTACAGTTTTATTACCAAAAAAAAAGTAGATATTTGTCTACAAAATTCGCTGTTCATTAAAGTATCTTCAAAACTTGGTAAATGCCTACAAAATGAAGTGAAAAATTCGCTGTAACACTGTGCTCCACTCTGAGATGTATGAGAACACTGCAATGCAATAAATTCGATAATGAAATTTGAAGTATGGTATTAATATCCAAAAATTAGATATTTGTTTAATTTTAAACCAAATCCTTTAATAAGAAAATATATTTTTATAACAAGTTACAAATGATATTCTTATTTGGTAGCATACTATAAGGATGATCGAAGAAAAAGCACTCATACTTTTTTTATAAATTAAGTTGAAAGTCTGTTTTTTTTAAGAGATAATAAATTGATTTTTTATTAATAATCGGATGGGATTCTTTCCGATTTTTCTAACTATAAAAAATCTTTTTGAAAGAAATGAGGTTAAATCACTGCAACACACAATTTTAAATATGAAACAGTGTTTCATATGATATTTTACTTTTATGCATTAATGAATGACGAATGGTAAATAAATAAATAAATGACAAATATAAATAAATAAAGCTAATAAGGAGGCAGAAATGATAACAAAGATTTGTAACAAATTTCGTAACAAATTCAAACTGTCAACTCTCTTTTTTTATATATACATGTATGCATGAATATATATATAAACACTCTAACTCAGAGGCTACATCCTAACAATTCATTATTTCCTCAAAAAAGGAAGGCAAAAAGTAAACAGACTCCTTCATACAAGACAGTTGTTAGTATATGGCGAATTGAATTGAGCGAGGATAGAATCTGGGACCTTGTGGTTCGCAGTCCAATAACATGACCATGATGCAAAAGCAATTGCTTGCGTAGCATAGCCGTTAACTGGTTTATAAGCTTTCACCACAGATTCTCCCTCCAGTGAGTCGGAGGTGAAACGAACGATATGGCTGTTGAGTGGTGATGTATTAGCTGTTGATTCTAATGCACCTGTACCCATTTGGGCATTTGAGTTGGGCCGAGCTTGTGTGGGTGTGTGGTTGCTGATGCTGTTGCTGCGTCAAGTAAGTCTGACGACTTTGGTTTGCTGTTTGTAGATGACGCCACAACAGCTGTACGAAGGTTCATCGTCCGAGGTCACCAATGTGGTGTGTTGGAATGAGCGAGGATAGAATCTGGGACCTTGTGGTTCGCAATCCAGTAACATGACCATGATACAAAAACAATTTCTCGGGTAGCGTAGCTGTTAACTGGCTTATAAGTTTTCACTACATATGACTTTCACCACAAGTGTTATTAATCTCATATGATCCCAGAAAAGCCGAACCATCTCCGTGGTAATGATAGCTAGAAAGGAGCAGTTTCAATTGGCTCATAGATCTTGGACACCAGAAGAAGAAAGGCTTAACCCAAATGCTCGCTCGATTTAGCTGGACTAAGTGTCCTTTACGCCTTGGGCGATATACCCAAGGAATTACGCTTACTAGGATGCCTGCACTCCTGATGTAATTCGTTTATTCTGTACAAACACTTCTCAGTCATCATGAGACAGCAGATCAGGACTCAGGTTGGAGAAAATTTGATTAATTTTGTATCAAACTGACTGCCGTAAAAACAAGACTGAAACAGATGTTCTAATCACAATACTATTATCCCAGTTGTTTCTTTGAAAAAAGAGGGCTCCAATGGTTTCACCACTCGGGGAAGAGGATAGGGTTTGTACTGATCTCCAGATGTATCCGCTCAGTGATTGGTCTATCTTATTTTTGATTGAAGAGGCTATAATGTAGTAAATGAATACATCGACAGGTCATAACATACTTTTTTTATTTTAAAATTTAAGAATAATTGACAATGATTTGAATGAGACATATTCGAAAATATCTTCACGGATTTTTATAAATTCATACTATCAGGACAGATTTTAAGGAGTGTAAAGCCCAACTAGAAGCAATTTTGTAAAACCTCGATATATGTACCAGTTTTAATGCATAATTAACAGATAGATAGCATGAAATTTTAACAAATAAAGTGGAAATATTTATTGTTAAAATTAATTTAATATTAATTATAAATAGCTTTCTTAATAACATAAATTTTTAAAAGTTTCAAAAAATGAAAAATTTTATAATTTTTGTTACTTGATACACTGTACAAGGATTAAATTCTCGGGTAAATTAAGGTCCTTAAAAAGTTATTTATTCAAAATCACTAAGGACAAGAAATGTAGACATATTTAACAAAAGAAATCAATCTATAAATAAAAAAGAAAATAATTTTCTACTTTTAATTTTGATTTCACATAAATAAACTCGAATTGTGGACTATATTTTAAATTATATGTTTGACAGGAATTCAGAGGGCCAGAGAGAAAATGTGAAACACTGATGAATTCGAATTAAAATGTTTGAATTAGACATCTCTACTGTAATTACAATGATTTTTCTAACTTCTTCCTTTTCCAGAAAGTTTAGAATAGAAGTCACTATATAATAAATAGCAATATTCTTTTTCAGCCATCCGCCTTTTTCTGAATTGAAGAAAGAATTCCTGGCTTTATTCTAATCTCGATTGCAGTTCGAAATAGGTTTCCAAATTTAAGGATTTGTGTGTTGTAAAAGCTTGTGCATTCTCTGGTCATAAATCAATTAGGATCAACCTACTTCCAACCCCTTTTTCAATAGATATTGCAATCCGATGACATTGTCAAATTACACGATTCTATCTGAATAAATACAGAAAGAAGGATTTTATTCCTTTTCTATAGTGGTTTATTTTCGATATCTCTGAATGCATTTATCAAGACGTTATAAGAGAAATGCTGATATTTTACAGAGTAGAAAAATCGGCTCCCAAACTCAGAGCTTGATACGGGTTTATCAAGTGTTAAGATATGAGACTTCGAATCGATTACATGAAAAGTGCTATCAAATACTTATATTTTTGAATTTTTTGTATAAAATATATTATGAACAAAAATATATCAATTAAAGGTCAATAGATTTTGAAACCTCACAGAATTTTTTTAACTGAGAAAAATTAAAAATCAACAACCTTCTAATTTAGAAGTTTATTAGATGGTGTGTTTAAAATCTAACAGAAAACTTATTGTCTGGTTTTATATCCAATTTTTAGTGTGATTGATAAATAACATTAACTTTTTAATTTTTTTCAAATTATTAAGCATTAAAAACTTGCAAAATCATGCATTGTTTATTCTTAGTTCAGAAACTATAGAACATATTGAGAAATTATAATACCAAATTGGAGCAAAAAATATACATAGCATTTTAATTTTTGAGATTTTTTTTTATCTAAATTTTGAATTAAAAATTATATTTAAATATTCAAGTATTAAAATTTAAATTATGCAAATATAACAATCAATGTAAGTTCCCAAAGTGTAAACCAGAAGAAACCTCAAATAGTATTTTTTTATAAATAAAACTTTTCAGGAATTAAGATTAGTCATAAAAAATATAAGATATTACCACCAAAAATCATTTTTTTAACATAATCATGTTTAGTTTCGTTATAATAATGTCCCGTTTTAAAGTAACACTAGGGCTGTCTTGGGATGGACCCTCATAATTTTGAACCGCGGTCAGATGATGAGGACGACACTTGAGACTGTATACCCCTCTCAAAAATTCCACACAACACCAGCGGGATGATATTTGGCCCCGAAGTATTTGACGTGCACCAGAGCCGCTTACACGGAGGTTCTTCAATGAAATCGGGTCTCAAACTTGAACCCCGCCGATCTCGAAACCGTGCGATTAGTCCTACGCTAAAAAAGAAAGAAAGAAAGAGGAATTAAAAATATTAAAAAGGAATTTAAAAAATATAAGTAATTATTTTAAAAAGAGATTCACATTTTTTGGTTACTTTTTTTTCCCTTACAAACTTCTTTTCTAAATACATTATGTTTAAAATGCACGTTTTTAATAGAGAAAGTGCATGCGAAAGTACAGATAGATAGATTGTGAGTCCTTTGACTTACATCTGTCAAAATTTGATAAGAATGTACACTTTAGAAGTTTAAACTGTGAATCTAATTTCATTTATTTAAGTTGTTACATTTTTTAATTAACGCCTTTACGTATATGAGAAGAAACGAACCGATAGACTGACAAAAGTTTACCAATATTGCTGTCTGTATTTCATTTTATTCACTAATTTTAAAATTTATTTAAAATAATATTTTCTTAACCGTTTATAATTATTCATTAATGGCATTATTTTAGGCATCAAATCAGGCACATGTCATGCTGTAAGTGAATCTTTTAAAAGTAAAAATATCTATCAGCTTTGAGAAGAGGCTTTACAAGAATTTGTGTAAAAGGAAAACATCATAAGATTATTCAAGAGTTTATTTAACTTCACGCCGCATATAAGAAGATATATTAAACAGATTTAAATGTAAGTTTACATACATAATTTCGTTTTTTATTTACACGTATTTGAAAACATTGTGAGGTTTGTACAATAAAAAAAGGAGAGAGAAAATAAACGAAATTCGAATTGGGAAAAAAATAAAAAATGCTTTGAGTTTTTGACAAGTATCGAACTAACTTATCCAAGATTTTTCACGCTCTTATGATTCTAGTAATGTGAAATAAATTAGATGCTTTTTTTGCTTTTAAATACAGATTAATTTGATTTCCTGTTTATTTTCAAGCATCTTGATAATATTCCCTTTGGGATGGAATAGTATGATTGCAACCCTTGCGATAGAAAGCTTATAAAATCGTGAACGAAATTATCCATACACAACTAAACATGCCGGCCCCCTGGCATAGGGATAGCGCGTCTTCCCCGTGATCTGGGCGTCCTGGGTTCGAGTTCCGGTTGTGGTTCGAGCGTGGTTGTTCTTGCGCTGTTCTGTCTGTGAGATGTGTGAATGTGCCCTCCTGTAAAAAGGGATTGTGCAAGCGAATGAGTGATGCGTGAGTAGCAAAACCGTGCTCTTGGTCCTAGTTGGCGCTACTATAAAAAAACAAAAACAAGAGATGCTTCCCCACTGGCTTAAAATCGCTGTCTTCGTAACAGCGGGCTTGTCTATGGCAAGTGCCATAAGAAACAGCAACAACTAACATTCTACACATTATACATGCGCTATGATTTTGCCACTAAATACTCATGAGCTAAGGAAGCATCAGAAATGATCTCTCTTCCCCTCCAAAACTGCATAAAGGACCTGAAATTTTGACTGATGAGATTAACAATAAAACTGAACACCGACATAACGGATATAATTGTCTTTAACAAACACTTTAACATCTAATCCAGATTTGCTATATTTGGTAACGAAATTGCTATAAAAAAATGAGATGAAATACTTGAGAGTCATTATCAATAGGCAACTCACTTTCAAGTCTCACATTCAGGCCAGCAGGGAAAATACAACAAAGCCTAACATTCACTTATATGTAGAAAATCCAACCTGGATCTCAACAACAAAATGCTTCTTTACCTTCTCCGTCTTCCTTCCATTCCTTCCTATATCTACTCAATATGGCTTTTAGCGGCAAATCACTATAACAAGGTTAATGTATTAGAAAATAAAACTCTAAGTACTCGCATTATAATGACAAATGGCTTCATCGAATCGAAGATAGGAAGTGCCTTAAACGTCGTTCTTATTCGATAATTCATGTTCAAACTGGCAGAAAATTTCTATAACAACTTACAGGCCGTAGATAATCCGACAATAGACAAGGTTCTTTGTGATCTCGGTGAAGTCTGTAACAAAAGATGATCCAGCTGCACTCTCACTCTTTAGCGGTCATGTACCTCTTCTCCCCTTTTTTCGGAACTTCCTTGATGGCAGTTATCAATAGAAAAAAAAAATCATATGTTTACATCAGGGGTGGGCAGACTTTTCCCAGGCATGGACTATTTCTAATTTTTTTTCAATGTGTTGCGGTCCATCCAGTGATGAGATAAAAAAAATCTACAATATTTATTATAATATTATTATTATTATAATAATAAATTCGAAATATGTACTTACCTACATAACTATAAAAATAATGATAATAGCAAGATGCAAAAATAACAATAATAGTCACAAATACAGTAATAACAAATGATACATTTAATGTCAAACAATTCCAAATACATTAAAAATAAATCATTTTCATCCATATTTATTTTAGGTGTAGTTAGTATAAGATTTTGTCTGCATACTGTCCGCCAATATTGAATATATCGGTATATTATTACTAACTGCTAATCTTGCACGGATTCTAAGTTGTCGTCTGTGAGACGGAAACGATATGTCGTCTTAATTATATTCATCGTTGAAAATGCAGATTCATACAAGTAGGTAGAGTCAAAGAACGATGTGCAACTTTTTTGTTCATGTGTCGTTTACACATTCATCGAATCATTTGCTTACGTAAACACAGTTGCATCGAGTCTGAAAAGTCGAGTCTCCAGTCTAGCTGTCATTGGAGTTCCATAAATATGTTTCGATATCGATCGCGATCGACTTAAGGCCCACCCCTGGTTTACATGTTTGTTCATTAAATTTTTTGTTTTAATAATGCTCTTAACTCACAATAGATTTCTAAGTAATGCTCTTCTTTTAAGAATTCATTTAATTATTTCTTCATTCGACCTGTCAGCACATGCCTCCCACTTTTTGAACATTAGCACACTTGCGGGGTCAGTTTGACCTCATATTGTCAGGCACTTATTCCTTATTGGCTTTGGTATAAAAATAAAATATGATCAGAATATATGAATATTTTTTATATAAATGTATTCCATTTTACCCTTCGTGGCGCATTACCCTTTAAAGTTTAAATTAAAACAAAAAAAAAAAAATACAGATAACCTGTTTAGGCCTATAGGAATACATAGGTTAAATTTCGTGAAGATAAGTGTAATTAAGCAAGCATTGCAGTAAAGCTGGAAAATGAGTAAAATCTCTAGCATTTGAATAAAAAAAAGTCTACTTTATAACTGTGTAGCAGATTTAGCATGATTAAAAGTGCAAACAAGGAAGCATGCCCACTTTCAATACAATTAACTTCCAATAAAAAATTTATAGTTATATTTAAAATAAAATATAAGCTATAATATGTATATGATTAAAAAATATCTACATGTTTACATAAAAATGAAAGTAGCGAAACTCAAAATGAAGAGCAGAAAACTCAGTGCAGCTCCAAGTAAAGATGACTAAATCAATTGATTTAAGAAAAAAGTGAAATCTCAAAACTTCAGCCCAGAGTAAAGGTCGATAATTTCTATGAATTCTAATTTTTGCAAACAATATTCATTGAATCAACACTTACTGAAGTACAAAGCCTCCAGACGGCTGGAATGAGTCATCCAAAGTAGTTTGACGATCTCAACAGCCCTACGGGGAAAGTGATGTAGTTTCATGCTTTCTTTATAGTTAAACACATCGTTTGATTGTTATAAAATACTGGTTCAATTAAATTAAAAGCATTTTTACCTTTATAACACTTTTTAACATTCAAATTAAATTTTTTAAATTTTATTCTAAAAATTGTATTATGAAATATCTATAAAATGAATCATTTTGAAAGCAACTATAAAAGTCTACTTTAAGAATGCTCTAAAGAATTAATATATATCATTTTTCTCTTTTTTTAAAAAAATGAATTTGTATAAGATAATTTAACAATTTTATTTAAGAACGTTTTTGCCTGAAGTGTGGAGGCTCTCACAAGAAGAAACACTCAAATTAAAAAATATTCTGGCGTACAATATCTATATAATTTCTCGGATAAATTCTAAAATAAATTGTCACGAATATGAAATTTTAAACCATTTTATTTAAAATGGAGGTACTTAGGAGGTGTTGATTGAATTGAATTCATTTTTCACGAAAAAGGGAGAGCAGGAAACGAAGACACAGGTGTTCTCTTTCCAGTATAGCATCCCGCTGAGCAGAGGCGGCAGCAAATATTTGCCGACGGGGAGGCAAGCCAAATCCGACAGGGGGTCAAGCCCAATATCTCTAATTTGGCTTCAAAATAACTCACAATAATTAATTTTATATTTAATTAAAGACAGTCAAGGCTTATTTAGCAAAGATATTTGTAAAAAAATGTTTTCAGTTTTTTTTTTTTACTGACCTTCAAAAGATTGCTAATATTTGAGTCTATTTTTTATGGGATTCTTCAGATTTAATTGCACTGAGATCTAATTTTAGAAAAAGTATGGTTATATTTCATTCTAGGTTGTAGTATATAAACAGAAACACAGATTGCGGCAGAATGGCGTGTCATTCTAAATGAACAAATGCATGCTCTTATTTTGGAAACTATGTAAAATTAATGTTGAAAGAAATTGTTTTATAAAAAAAACTTTTTCAGAAATTTATAATAATAAATAAATAAATATTCGATGCTTTCATCGAAAATCGAGTTTTCAGCATAGTCCCCCTACTTAAAATATTTTTTAAATCAGGATTGCAGCAACGAGCAGTAATTTAGATGCGTTTCGAATCCGAGGATAATAAGTGCGCAACAAAAATACAACAAATTACATTTAATATAACAAAAATTTACTAAAGTTCTAATACGATCAATATAGAATGCTGAAAAGATACAATTATGTTGCTTCTTAAAAAAGCTGGAGAAAATATTTTGTAGATATATGTACAAACTTACTATTTTATGTAAGATAGGAAATATATTCTTATGAAAAATTGACTGCTTAAACATTAGATCCCCCATGTATTTATTTTTCGATGTATACTTAGGCTTAAAAAAACCAGCGATTTTTATTAAGAAGCAATTAGATCTTGAATATGAATACCCCTATCTTCATTTTTAGGCATGCGTTCTTATGGTTAAGTACTTTTTCGAAATTATTGCAATCTAATATCCCTCCCAAAAAGTGAGTTTTATCCCTTCAATTGCATGCATTGGTTTCTCTTACCCCCTTCGAATACAATGACGAGTCTGATTCGCTATGGAATTACTATATTTTTAACTTTAAATCTGGAATTAAGGGAAAGTGTTAAATAATTTAAAATGCAAAAATCAAGAAAAAACGCATCATTACCTCAAATGCCTTTATATTATTCTAGGGATTAAAATAACAATAATTATCTCAAATAATATCTGTCATCTAATTAGGAAGTAAAGTAAATTCGTATATCAAGGGTTTAATGTATTATATATGAATATTCTATGAATAAATATTTTAGTCATCTTTTCATTAAGACATCTTTATACAAAGTCTATTAAACATTTAGAAGCATCTGAAATTATATAGTTTAAAAAATATGTTCCCCGATTACACAGTCATAATATTGAATGCAAAGTTTGAATAATTTAGGTAGTAATTTATTTAACAAATTAAGTGCATACTTGGTAAAACTCTTTTAGTGTAGCTAAAAAGCTACCATACCACAAATATTTATTTATTTTTTGTCATCATTTGTAATCGGTAATATTTCTTTAGTGTAATAATTGAAGCCTGATAAATTAGGTTTCAAAAGAAAACCATATATTACTGTTAAATGAATTTAATTTACAATTATACAATTTACTTACTCCAGTGATTTATAATGAATTCACATAATTTGGTTACAGCAAAATAGCTCTTCTTAGCATGCATATGCACAAGAGTATAAAAGAAAAAGAGTGTTTGATTAAATTTAGTTTAAACCATTAACTAGATTTTAGTCAGACAATTCTCATAGTGAAATGAATAAAATTTACCAATTCGTTACCGAGGAAGTTAATTTAGATGAATAAGACGGCGATTAACTTTAGAACTTGAAATTCGAATGATGGAAAAAAACTCTATCGTCCTATTCATGAATAATGTAAAAGCTTTAATTTCTCTAATCGAAGTGCTCGATGAAAATAATTTTTTTTCACAATCTATGATAAAATCTTAGCCGAAGGACAAAGATTAGAAGGGGAAAATGTGACTGCTAAATATTCTGCAAAATATATTATAAATTATATGCTGAATTAATATTATAACATCTAAATCAGATGGCTGAGAATTTGGACTTAACGTCGTCGATATCCACTGCAATGAATTCTTAGTCGACCGATCAAAATTCTTTGGAAAAATGCGACATGTCTTATGTCTTATTCATATATCGCCTTGTCAGTTATATAGCCCAAAGTAGTGAAAATTAAAAGCAGCTTGATGAACGACATTTGAATCAAATGCCTGAAAATCTGTGGATATAGTCTTCGACATTCATCATATTCAGTTCACAGTCGGCTCCCTAAAAATTGTCGGCAGAATGTGATATCTCATTCACTTCAGATATATTGCCAAAACAAGTGCAAATTATAAATTATATGAGCATTTTAATCTAATGTCCGAAAATCTGCAGACTTATCTTTTTCGACACTCATCGCATTGACTTCGTAGTCGACCGATCAAAAATTGTCAGCAAAATGAGCCTATCACCTAGTTGATATCTTATTCACTTGTTACCTCGTTGGTTATATTGTCAAAAGCAGTACAAATTATAAGCTGAATGAACGACATCTGAATCAGATGTCTAAAAATCTGCTAACTTAACGTCTTCGACATACATTGCATTCACTTTTTAGTTGCCTATCAAAAATTGACTGCAAAATACGGCATATTATTGACCTGCCACCCTATCGATTATTTTGCTAAATATACACAGAACACTTTAAACATTACTTGGATATTTTGACTGTTTACAATATATTAACTTCAAGGTGGTTTTTAAATAATCATACTCGATAATGTGCAGGTCTCTATAACCATCCAGAAATGGTGAACTTTTTGGCGACGAAACTCTGAATTTCTCGCCAAGCAAGAGGGGCAAGCCGTTGCCGACAGGAGGGCAATTGCCCCCTGCTTCCGCCGCCTCTGCCGCTGAGTAAGACGATTAGACCAGTGTTCAGCTGATGGAGCACCTAATTCTGTCCAACCATTTTATGCATACTTTATCTATAAAAAAATTTCAAAAATATAGGAAAAATAGTTTAATATTTAGCCAATAAAATTTAAAATTTAGTTTAAAATACAGCCAACATAATAACACTGAAATTTCTTTTTCCAACAATTATTTTGAAAGAAATTAACAAAATTCTTTTTAAAAAAAATAGGTTTTTATGTAGCTCGCTAAAGCTGAAAATTATTGATCTGCTTAATTTAAATTGTCATCTATTATTAAAAAAGAAGGTTAAAAGTGAATCTTAAACCTATTTCTTTCTCATTTACAGTTGAATATAACTATTTTAGGAGCGAGGGAAGTTAGGCGTTCCATGTAGTAGAACAAATTGAAAGCCCCCTTTTTTTAATACTTTTTATGCATTCATTTCCTTTTTTTCCATTTCAGTCATATGAAATTTGTTATTTTTAATGTAAGTATTTTTCTACTTTATAAAAATACTGAAAAAAATAAGAAAAAATATAATTCACATATAGTTTATACCTGAAATTTTTTGTAAGAGAAACTTAAACATACAACTTTGAAAATTCACGGCTTTTGTCTTTCATTTTTATATACATAATTAAAAAACCCTTTTATGATTCCTCATTCAAAATAAAAATGAATTATTAGCATATATTTCAATTCATCAGTGTTATAAAAGAACGCATTTTGTAGCAGGATTCGCGATTTTTTTCGGGTGCAGGAAAAGACTATATCAGATTTTCCGGAGTATTCAGAATTTGCGTTTTGTACCAGATCTATATCATAATAACTTCCCAAAATTTCATCAATGTTTGCAAATCTGAGCTGTCATTACTTTGTCTATTAATAAAAACACCTGCGAGAAAATCTCTAAATCTCTGCTGCTCATATTATTAGGCTATCGTAGCCATATCATTAATAGAATCTGAAACGCTAGCGCAAGCAAAGATCGTTTTGGCCCCAACCGCATGTAAAAAGTAAAACACGTATTTTCAATCATTTCAGTTGTTATGATCTTGCACCAGCTCTCCTATGAAAATCTAACAGAAAGTAAGTAACAGGATTCAACTTTTATAAATTCTTAGAATTTCTAAACAAAAGGGAAAAGATGGGGTAAAAAAAACTCTGATGCATGTGTTGACGGTTTAAGTAATGACCTTCTCTTCATTTACTGTAATTATTTATGTCCTTAATTTATTTTGTTTTTAATCTCACTACTTCATTTTTTGCAAAAAATTAATTAATGAGTCCAGTTTCCATTATTGCTAAGCCTTTACCTGTTAGATTTACAGATAATGAGGTAAATTGTCAAGCTTACAGTCCAGTCGTCATGAAAAGTATAAAAATGAGGAAAAAATACATTATAGCTTAAATGCAGATTTCAATGCAAAAAACAAAATTTAAATATTTGCAATACAAAAAAAGTTATTACTTTAATCTGAATAACAAACAAAGTGATGAAGTGGATTGTAATTTCTAACTGTCCTGGCAAATCACTGTTCTTGTTCTGCGAACCAATCAAATGTTATTAACTGCTAGCAGAAGCTGACATCATGCTTAAAGTTGGAACAAGTCATTATTGTGCTTTTTCTGTAGAAGTATGACTGTTTTTTATGTAATTAAATTTCAAGTTAGAAGTTTTGTTAAACTTTTTAATATATAATTGGAATTTTTGTAAATATTTCTAATATTTAGTCAAGAATCAATGATATCAAATAAAAGAATATATTCGGCTCCTAGAAAGAGAACTAAGATTATTGTGATACATGAATGTGGTCTTTCCTATACTGAAATTGCAAGACAGGAGAGTAGTTCAGTGACTACATATGGAATCCGAAAATTTTGTTTGCAATATCAGGAGACAAATTCAATAAAAAACAAAGCAGGAAATAGCTGAAAAAGGTGCACCACATCTGTTGTTGACAGAAAAATAAAAAGACTATGTCTCCAAGATAGAAGAATTCATCAGCGGCCATCAGAAGTTAATTGAATGATGCTGGCATCTATGTCAATTCAAGAACAATCAGGAGAAAATTATTAGATGTTGGATTAAGAGGTAGAATTGAACGAAAGAATCCTTATCTCAATTTAAGCAGCCTATAAAAAGATTAAAGTGGGTAAAGGAACGCAGTAATTGGACAGATGATCAGTGATCACAAATTCTTTGGAGTGATAAAACAAACATATTGTTATTCGGTAGTGATGGTGAATATAGATAAGACATAGAATAAGCGAAGAACTAAATCCTGACTGCATTCAGGCAACTATGAAGAATTCAGTTAGTGTTATGATTTGGTCATTCATGTCAGCAGACAATATTGGTCTCCTTCATCGATGGGACATTAAATGCAAGAAAATACATTGACACTATTCTAGAGTCAAAATTTACACCTCCCATCAGTGATCTATTTCCCAACAACGCATCATTTATTTTTTAGCAGGATTCAGCTCCTTGCTACGCAGCAAAAATATCGAAAGAATGTTTTAGTACAAAGAGCATTTAATTGTTATCATGGCCATGAAACAGTTCTGACTTCAAAATTATTGAGAACTTATGACACCATTTGAAAACTCTTGTACATATGAAGCGTTCGTCAAATAAAAGAGAATTAATTGAGGCTATAATTGTTTCCTGGCATCTCGTAATAACAAAGGAAGAGCTTAAAACTCTAGTCAGTTCAATGAAACATTAAATTGAAGCTGTAATAAACCCTACTAAGTACTGATAACTCACTGCAGTCATCAGAATCTAATGTATGTCGATAATTATTACCACTTAACTTTTTTTGTATTGCAAATATTTGAATTTTGCTTACTGTATTGAAATCAGCATTAAATTCTCTTTAAAATGATATGCAAGAGTTTGCATTTTATGAAAAGTTACATTTTACATAAGCATACATATTTAGAAAACATAAAAATTTCTGAAAGTGTCCACAATTTTGGCCACCATTATATATACTTTGGAGAGTAGGAATGTGAAACTTTGGAGTGAGGTTTTTGAAATTCTAATTAGAATTCTAATTAAAAATTCAATAACATTTTGTCATTTTTCTAGAATAATTTCCTAAAATATTAGAATACAAAAATGATTTTTAAATCATCTTAAAATTCAAAAGTTATTTTTAATTATGTCGATTTTTGTGCCCCATAATTTTTTTCTATTTTTAAAAAATAAAAAAATTGTAAGTATATTTTCCGACAAGAATGCAGATACGTAAAAATTCCGAAAGAATATTTAAAATATCATGAACAACAATACAAAACATAAGAATTCTAAAAGAATACTAAAGTTATTGATATTAAATTTGCATAGATTTTTTTTTTGTTTTTGTGTTACAATCCGAATTATTAATGCTTTTAGTACAAAAAAATAATGAAACATGAAAAAAAAGTGAAATTTAATTTCTTTTTAACACAAATTATTGCTGGCAAAACAGATTTCAGGAAAAAAAATACTTTTCAGATTCAAAATTCTGAAAAGAATCCGTAAACGATTTAAATTTACATTTAAAATACTATTAATATAAAAATTACCAAACTTTATAATTTTTTTCTATTTTTAATGATTAAAAAATTTTATGTATATTTTCCAACAAGAATACAGATATATAAGTATTCCGGAAGAATATTTAAAATTTCAGGAACGATAATACAAAAAAAATTGATATTGATATTAAATTTGCATGCATTTTGTTTTTGTGTTACAATCCGAACTATTATCGTTTTTAGTACAAAAAAAATAATGGAGTGTGAAAAAAAGAGGAAATTTAATCTCTGTCTTTGACAAAAATTAGCAGATTTCAGGAAAAAAAATACTTTTCTGAATCAAAATTCTGAAAAGAATCCATAAACCATTTAAATTTACATTTAAAATACTACTAATATAAAATATACCAAACTATAATTTTTTTCTATTTTCAATAATTAAAAAAATTTTTAAGTATATTTTCCAACAAGAATACAGATACGTAAGAATTTCGGAAGAATATTTAAAATATCAGGAACAATAATACAAAAAAATGGAATTATAGAAGAACGCTAGAGTTATTGATATTAAATTTGCATACAGTTTTTTTTTTGTTACAATCCGAATTATTATCACTTTTAGTACAAAAAAATAACCTAGCGTGAAAAAAATATGAAATTTAATCTGTCTTTAACACAAATTATTACAGGCATATTTCAAAAAAAGAATACATTTCAGTAGCAAAATTCTGAAAAGAATCTGTAAACGATTTAAATTTATATTTAAAATACCATTAATGTAAAAAATGTCAAATTTTATATTGTTTTTTTTTAAATTAAGCTGGAATTTAACAGTAGAGTATTTGTGAACTTATTACAACGGCAGTTTCTAGTCATATTTTGGTCGGTTAAAAAGTCCAAAATATATCTTCGCTCGATAGATTATATAAAAACGCTAAAATAAAGCTAAAACTACTGTCGGATATCGATCTCCAAAAACTCTATGATGGATCAATATTCCTAATTCTCAATACTCATGTGATGTAGTACATAAAACTCAATGCTCTTCAAAAACTTACTAAAACTTTTAATCTAATTTAACTACATCTAATTATATTCACGAACATCTAAAACTACGACGCACACAAACTATTACATCAAAATATAAAATTGAAGACAGAAGTGCTCGTAAAAAAAGTTGCCAGATATAAAAAAGATACAACAAAGTTTAAAAATAATCTCCTAACCAGTCAATTTTCTACATCCTCCCACCTTGAATTGAGAGAGTTCGCAACTCAAAAAGTCATAAATCGAGTCTTTTTAATCCATGGGCGATTCTTCCAGACCGAGTTTTAACAGTTTCTGAAATGGGACCTTTAGGATCTAATACTCGTGTCTGCGACACCTCATGAGTAGCTTGCTCTTGTTGCACTTTAGCTCTGTCATCCTTAGCCACATCATAAGTTATCTCCAACAGAAACAGTCTTTGAATCGGTCTTAGTATTTCTCCACGGGTAGTGTTAAGTCTCAAGAGGCTGGTAATGCCCTCTCTTCCTGGGGTGATTTCTGTCAAACGTCCCAGGGGCCAGTTGATACGCTTCTGATTATCGTTTCCTACAAGAACAACATCACCAACAGAAATAGTCGACTTATTTTACCGTTTTGACCTTTGAATCAACGAACCTAAATACTCAGACCTGAATATTTTCCTGTCCTTTTGCAAAGCAAGACGATATTTTATCCTTTTATTTAGGCTTTTGTGATCTGCTGCATCACAGTCGGGCACTCCAACTTCTCTAATGTCTTGTAGGAATAATGATGGTGATAGTGGAACAAAATATGAATCTCTTTCTGAAAGATAGGTGAGATGTCTTGAGTTGATTATCGATTCACAGTCACAGAAAACCGTGATCATCTTCCCCTATATGACAAAAAGACATGACCTAACACCCTCTTTAGCACATTTTTCATAACTTGAATCAATCTCGCCACAAATCTGCGCAGGGCTAACAAAAATGTGTCAGTGGAAATGCTTGATAGAAACTCAAAATGTGCAGTTCTGTACACCACGCATGTGAAAAGACAAACCCAAGTCTTTTTCTCATCTTCCAAGTACAACGGACCAGCTAAGTCCACTCCTACAAATTCGAATACAGCAGTGTCTCTGATTCGATCTTCGGTAATCTAAATTTTTTGCATCTAAATTTTTTCCAGAAAGACTCTTGCAGATAACACATTTTGAAATGATCTATCGCACCGTTTTCCAACCATTTAAGATCCAAAAACGTTCTCTCAGCAGGTTAAGTACCATTTGAGTCCTCACATGGCCGTGTCTTTTGTGATAAGAAACTATTAAAAGTTTCACAACATGGGGTTGAGAGGGAAGAACTACAGGTCTTCGAAAAGAATAGCTGTCTTCGCGATACTCAATTTTTGTTCTCAGTCTGATGATGCCATCCTCATCTTTGTAAATTCTTAAAGTTTTCAATTTCTCGTCTTTCTCGTTAACGAATGCTTCACTTTCAATTATCTTTATTACTATTTTCTCCGCTTCTTCAAAGCCCTCTGCATCCAGAATATCACATTTTCTTAGCTCTTTTGGTTTTTTACAGTTTCTAAAAAATCTCAATATCCAGTCGATCATACGTACAATTTTCTCATATTGCAAAAAGTAACGATAGTACCAATCAGATTCTCCCACGTTCACGTTTTCGATGGTGTGAACACTCAAACAGGCAGTCGGGCAAGACACAAGAGTTTTCTTTCGTTCCTTCAGCACCTCACCTCCATTGACTACTACATCTGAGAAAGGCCACTGATCAGCAGATAAATGTAGCCAGTCAGGGTCCTCCCACTATTTGGACTGCACTAGTTTCTTTGCAGAACAACGTCTACTTGGAAGATCGGTAGGGTTAAACGAACCAGGCACATGTCTCCAATTTTCTTTGGAAGTCAAGATTCTGATTTCAACAACACGGTTTTGTACGAAGGTACTCCAAGCATCTTCTCTCTTTATTCAAGTTATCACTGTCGTTGAATCAGACCACAAACAGATTTCTAAATGCGGGATCTCTCTCGTGATAGATGATGCAAGGTGTGCAGTGATTGTAGCCACGAACAACTCTAGTCTTGCAATAGTGTTCTTCTTCTTTCCCGTTGGGGAAACTCTGGCTTTAGCACTGAACTTTGACATATTCACTCGTCTCGAATCGAAGAAAAGCTACTGCTGTATAAGCATACATGCTCGTATCACTGAAAAAATGCAAGGAATATTTCTCATTCGCATCACCAGTTTTTAAGTATCGAGGAATTTGCATCTTTTCAAGATGAAATATGTCTCTCATCCACTTCAGAAACCCTTCTATAGTATCAGAGTCCACTTCTTCCTCCCAATTCAATTTTCGCTCCCAAGTTTTCTGTAGCAGCAGTTTTGGAAACAATGTAACAGGGCAAGTTGCACCGCGAATATTAGCAATAACTCCAATTTTTTTCCAACCGAAAACGATATAAGATATTTGGTATCAATTCAATCAAATTAATTCCAGTTTCTAAACAGTCATTTAGACTATGGGCACCTTTCTGTCTGGCGGAAGCATCGAATACAGGTCTGATTTTGATTGTACTATTCTTCTTCAAAACAGGACGGTGTGGTAAATAATGTGCAGGGAGATTAACCTCGTCTTCTATGATATTTTCTTCTAACTACTCTTTAAACACTGCTCCATAGGCTTCAAAATTCAGTCCTTCGGTTTTAAGTCTCTTTATAACTTTATGTAATCTCTTCTCAGAAAGTTCAAAATTGTCAGGAAGTCGATGATCAGCAATTCAAGATAAACTCACAACATACCTATCGTTCTCTATTTTAACTGTGTCTAAGAATGCTGCCTCGCTTCTTCTTGTAATTCAACCGCCATCTTTTTTTCAGATGGGTCTGTGATACCAAGAGAGTCAAGAGTCCACAAATCTGTTATGCAAGCACGTGTCGTGAGCATTGAAGTGATTAATAAGCTTGTATTCTCATTATTGGCACGCCCAATAACCGTCCAACCTAGCGTTGTTTCAATTGATGTGATTCCATTCTTTAGTTGGAGACGGTTTCCGGTAATCAGCTTTCCTGTAGCATCAGCTCCTATAAGAATTTCAATTAGACCATCCAAATCTTCTGCCAAATGAATGTTGTAGTCTCTAAATTCTTTAAAATGTGACCTTTGTTTTCTAGATAATATTGAGTCACAAATCACTTCCTGTCTGAGTACTTCAAAATGACAGTTATACTCCTCTGAAACGCTTGACAAATAAATCATGTACACATCATGTTGGCAGGTTGAGGTATTGGAGCCACCGAACATTGAGTGTTGTAAATACTCTCTCCTTTTGACCTTGTAATTCATTTCTTCAGCTGTTGCTTTCAGAATATACGACCGCTGAGACCCAGAATCAATGATGGCTCTAGCTTTACGTTTAGTAGTTTCTCCTCCACAAGAATGGTTAAAGTTTGTAGAAAAACATTGGAAGATTTAGACAAGTTGGCCAAAGCTTCGTCGTGTTGTATCACTGATTCTAGAACTTTAACATCTGTATGGACAAAGGAATAATTGGGTTCTGGTGAAAGTGTTCTACACAAAAATAAATGGTGTTTCTTCCCATATAATTGGTAGTTGAACTTGGAACGGCACGTCTTCACTCCATGTCCCTCTCTCAAACACAAGAAACAACAACGGCCTTCTCTACAGCACTTTGTTTTTCATGCAAAATCAGTTTAGCAGCTTTTTTACAGTTCCATGAATTATATTCCTCAGTACAAAAAATGCAGAGCTTCTTCTTATTGAGATTAGGTGCCAAAAGATCTGTTGCTGATGATACTCTGGTTTGAAACTTCTCCTCGTTAGACTCTCGACTGTTGTTGGAAAAGCTGGATTTTTTAGATTGATCAAAACTTTGGAAAGCTAACAAAATTCTTTCTTCTCCCTCCACTTCATCCTGGAGAAAGTCTAAAAGCCGATCTAGATCATTACTTGGCATTTTCTTACTTGTAGAGGTATCTTCTTCCTCGGTTGTAAACTAAACGTCACCTCCTCACTCACTCGTTTATGTGTAGTTCGGAATCGCTCCCATGCCTTTAAAATCTCATCAGGGAGAGAAGCTTCAACTAGAGGGAACAACATTGTTTCATATTTATCTTTGGTCCCTCCCAAAGTCTCTAAAGCTGTTATTTTAGTTTCTAACTGATCATACAGTTTACGTATGGGGATTTTTTGCAACTTTTGTTTTAATAGTACAATAGATAACATATCTCTCACGTAAACCTCGACGAGCATCTTTTCTCTGCCATAGCGTATCTTTAACTATATAACCGCTTTTTCATAATTTTCACCGCCAGGGGGGGGGACTTTTAAACAACTCGTCAGCGGGTGAACCTTTCTCCATAGCTTGTGCTAAATAAGCATATTTATCATGATTATCAAGGTTGAAATCGTTATCAATTTTTTGAAATTGTCCCCAAAAACACAACCAGTTCTTTATATTTCCATCAAAAGTGGGTAAATTGATTTTAAGGTAATGCAATAAATTTTTCGGTGTAGTACTCATCGCTCCGGAAACAGTAGAAGCCGAAGAATGTCCTTTTTTCTCATCCAAAAAATCATCTAACTTATTTTCTAAAACTCGCCACTTATCAACATAAATCTCTGAAATGTCGATTTCGTTATTAATGTTTTCCTCAGTATCTCTGGAAGCAAACAATAGTTTTCGAAATTCGTATTCACACGCTACCATTAGCTTCGCTTTCTCTTCTACAATTTTTAATTTCAAAATTTTATCTTCTACAGTCAACTCATTTTCACAATTCAAAAAGTCACTATGAGCAATTGTAAAGAGCATCCGATACTATTTTCGAGAATTTTTTAGTTTCTCCATTACGAAAATATAACAAGCTCAAAAGTTATGGCTGACTCGAATCGTAGCAGATATCCTGCCGCGGACACCAGATGTCGGATATCGATCTCCAAAAACTCTATTATGGATCAATATTCCTAATTCTCAATACTCATGTGATGTAGTATATAAAACTCAATGCTCTTCAAAGGCTTACTAAAGCTTTTAATCTACTTTAATTACATCTAATTACATTCACGAACATCTAAAACTACGACGTACACAAAACATTACATCAATACATAAAAGTGAAAACATTAAAAAAAATGATACAAGAAAGATACAACAAAGTTTAAAAATAATCTCGTAACCAGTCAGTTTTCTACAGCTACTAATTCGTAATAATCGTTTGCCAATAAATACCATGCAAATGAACTGCGGGCTGAAACAAAATTCATAATTTTATGTGAGGAAATGGGGATAAATCCTTCATTGAAGAGTAAGCGAGAAAGTTGCGGGAATACCACTCTCTCTCTCTCTCTCTTTCCCCCCCCCCACTTTCTTTTCTCATGTCACAGTACAATCTGATAGGAGTAATTTTATAGGTTTAATTCCATACTTCAGCTTCATCAGCAGCGCCTGGACAAAAATATTTAACGGTTTGAGCACTTCGGATTTGTCATAATATTCTATATTTGTATAAATTAATTTGAATTATCAAGTATAAATGTGCGTGTATTTTGTTTGTGTAGCTATTTAATATGTTTTAACATTTTTATAACACTCGATAGTTATTAAACAAATGTAATTAAAATTTTAATTAAGTTCAATACATTAATTTTTCAGAAATAATGCATATGTATATATTATTTCATAAAAAGTTATATGCATTTGAAGCGACAATAGAAAAAGAAAAATCGTTCCACGTGCTTTTTTTATCAGTATTAACACCGCAAATTTTTTTTTAATTGTTTTTTATTTATTATTGTAAGGAAACATTAATAATAAATTGGATAAAACTTCATGTTATGAAGGGTCTCGTGAACCATATTTAAACACATTCAGATCTATAATATATATTTTTTAAGGATAATGATAATAAATAAAAATCCCTATAAATGTTGAAAAAATGTATGTAAAATTTTATTGATTGAATTGCATAGTAGTATTTTTGAGTGTCTTTTTTTAAATTGATTCTTTTCAATTGGATGAAAAAAAGATTCTATTTTAAATAATATCAAAACTGCCATAAAGATGAAAATTAATTAAGATATTTATATTCCGCACTTCAATTTTCATAAGTGGAAAATTATTGATCTAAAAATAACCCGCATCAGATAACGAACTTTTAAAATTCTGGGATCTTAAAAATCTCTTATTTTCTCCTGAAAATGTCGTCTTTCATCCTCCACGCTTCGACATTTCGAAACCCGACCCCAAACAACCACAACCCGCCTGTTGCTATGAGACGAGATGCGGATATAACTGGAATTAAAACCCAGATACGAACATCCTCTGTCTTCTGCGCATGCACCGATCGATTTTTCGTTTCGCACAAATAAGACTGAGAGGAGAAAAGAGAAACGTTTGCAGTGATGATAAAGATGTTTAATTTTTTTTTTATTTTTTTTTTTTTTTATTGAGAATGAGTAGCTTTTGAAAGAATATACAGACATTTTATAGGTTTCGAAAGAAAACAAAATGGCGCGATTTAAAATGAAAATTAACTTTGCGAAACGAAAATGAAATCAATTCCAAAAAAGAGAAAATTCCAAAAATTCTTTTATTATTTATCAACCACGTGAAGAATCAAATTGGCCATTAGTGATCGGTTTTGGGATTTTTAAATGATAGAGTACATGAATATTTTTCTCTTTCAAAGGCATCATTGTTCGGGTTCGCGTTGAATAATAATAGTTTTGATGTCTTTTTCCGACTGAGTAATATCTTCTTTTTTCTTTTCTCTTTTTTTTTCTTTCCAAAATAAATATATTCGTTTCTAGGAAATATGAATCGGCCCCGAATAAATTTTTATTCTTATTTGCGTTATTTCTTATTGACATTTTTTTGCTGAAGAGGATGTTCGACATTAATTAATTCTGCATTGAACAGAAATGTGTATTTCCTTCTATTTTATTTATATTTAAATTGATTTTAAATAGCTTGATTGTGTTATTATCAAATAATTTAACAATTTAATTTTTTACTTTTCATTAAAAAAGATATCTGATGAAAAAATTTTTATTTGATAATTTGACATTACAGCAAACTTCTAAATTATTTTCCAGTTATTTATTCTAGTAAATATAAAAAATATGATTTCAAATTTTTTAAAATTGGATTAAGAAACTTTTCAGATAAAAATAATGGTTTGATGGTGCTTCAATAATTATACGGTTATTTTGAAATTTAAGTTTAGAGTTTCATTTGATTATAATTTCTGTTGGAAACAAAAAAATAAAGGAAGCATCTTACTTTAGTCGGTAATTGAATAAGATAGTAAAAATATCGACTTTAATGATGAACTCTATCGATTTCAGGAACAAATTATTTTTAATGGGAAATAACGCTTATACTTTGTTGCATGTTTGTTTCATCTTCGATGAAATTTGTATTACATACAAGATTTATTATTGTTTCATATACGATCAAAGAGCTTAGAAATAAAAAAAAGGACACACAAACAAGAAGTTTGAAAATATTCCGGAAAAAAAAAACAATGTAAAAGTAAGGCAAATTTAATGTTTATAAAAAATAATACAAAAAATTTGCTTCAGATAAAAATTTTTTTTTATAAATAACAATATACAGTATAAATGTAAATACATATAACATTTAAAAGACATTTAATAAATTTTCACAAATTTAAATGCTATTGATGTAAATTCATTTTAAAATAATAATTTTAAGCCTTTATTTAAATCTTAATATATTACTGAATAGTATTAAAGAAAATAATTAAAAAATTTCAGTGCAATTCCTTTTACTTTATCTATATCATGAGTGTATTTGAGGCGCGATTTTGTGTTAAAAACTTACAGAAATGTGCTTTGCTACAGCATATTTGCCCTCTTGAACTCGCAAAAATCTATAAAGCAATATTTCTCACTTGAATTTCTGACTATTCACCTAGTCGCTGATATTTTTTTTCTGTCTATAAAGAAATGGCAAGTCTAATTAAAACCAGACTATCCAGTTTTTTTTTCATTTCTTTTGATAATCCTAGCCTTTGTAAAAATTGCATTTTTCAACGCAAGTGCTTTACGCTCTAAAAACATTTTAAATTTTTAAGAAATAAATCTATACTTATAAGAAAGCTCAATGTGTGTGTGTCTTGGCGCTCTACAGGCCAGGTCATTTGACATACAGCTATCAAATTTGGTACATGTATACCTTAGAGGTCGGGAATGTGCACCTGGGGTCCCTTTTTTTGAAATTTTAATTAGAATTTTAATTATTAATTAAAAACTAACTTTCCCGCCAAAAAAATCTTCCATTTTCTCCACCGCCAAATGAGTACGGCTTCAATTTTTTTTTCTCCCAACAGTAATGAGGCTAGGGTTAACGTTTTTCGGCGGATTATTTCAAACGATTCTGTTTATTTTCTTAATGTTTTATGCATTTAAAATTAAACATTGTTAATTAATCCATGTTTCAGATTCATTCTGAAGTACTTTTGAATTAAAATAACACAAAATAAAGGAAATTAAAAATATATAATCTGCATAGCATTACCCCAACTGGCGTAGAAAAATTCACGCATTTGCGTTACCTAACTGGCGAAGAAAATTCACGCATGCTCATTGTTCTGATTGTTGTCATGACAACCACTATCAACAGATGATTTAAATTATTTTTAGGTTAGTTGCATGCTTTTGTAAGTAAATTGTATTTATGTTAGTTATATATTTTTTTGTTTATACTTATAGTTTTAGGTACATCGTTTTTTAAGTAGTTTTTTCAAACCTGTTTTAGACCGATTATTTCAAACGATTCATTTTATTTTCTTAGTGTTTGATGCATTTAAAATGAAACATTGTTAATTAATCGATCTGTTCATGATGAATCTGAGAAAATTTTGTTGACAAATTCTTGAGATATTACATAAATTAAGAAAGATATTCTTTAGTGCCCATAAAGTTTAAACGCTCAGTGACTCTATTATCAGTAATCATATTATTAAAAAAAATCCTTTGTTTCAGTAAAAAATATTATTATATTAATTGCAGATTAATCATTTACACTTTAATTTAAAGCATAAATTCTACGAGGGGTAACAGAAAATTAGAGAGATACATATCACGTTATGACTGAAGGCCTTTATAATATTATGAGTGAATTATATGACTATCAAAATTTGAAGTTTTAAAATATTTTGCTGAAGAATCTATTAAAGTTGGAATTGCATAAAATATTTAATTATTAAAATTTTAACGAACATTAAGATTGGCGAACCGGCTGATCGCCAAAGGCGGCTAGTAAATAAATAAAGCAATTCTGACCAAAAGTAGAAATTTTGAGATCCTCGGCAATAGATGACAATGGGCATCTTACTTTTTAGTTTGTACAATGTTAATCACATATTTCTATTTATAATGGGCCAATTTCTTATTAATTAAAGAAGTTTTTTCATGCATTAGTCTAATAGAAAACTTTTACGATAAATATCTATTTGATGTTTGTTGTTATATGCTATTTTTCATTCTTATTTAATCCTGAGAAACCTAAAGAAATTTGATATCCAACACTTTTGGTCATTATATCAAATGTTATATAAAATATATATAATATAATTCAGATAAAAGATTTATCAACAAATACTTCAATGTATTTAATTTTTATAATTGGGTTATAAAAATATCTGTTTTTCCTAACTATTTAGGAAGCAAAATTTTTCATTTTGATCTTGGTTATATTCTAGATTGAAAACAAAGCTGAACTGGCATGCTTTCCTTCTCAAACTACTTCAGAAATATTTTTTTTATTATTATTTAATTTTATTTTGAAAATCATCGTTCAGCTTTAACTGTAGTCTCAAGAATTATTGATTATAAGATGCATGTTGTAATATCGGGAAAACTATCTTGAATAAGGCGACTGCTTTGAAAAGTCGATTATTTGCGAAAATATGAATTTTCTAATTTAATATTTAGTCGGGTTTTTTAATAAAACCATTTGAATTTTGTTTCTAAATCCATTTTTGGGGAAGTTATACTGAATTTTATATTTACATTTATATAAGTTTTAATATTATTTTACAACATTAAATGCTATTTTCTCAAATTCTAATCTTTAATCGAATTTTCTGTCGAAGAACCTCATAAATTAAAATCTAATGCATATTTTTTTTGTTCAAATTTGATATAAAAATTTCTCATCATTTCCTGAAAAGAATTGCAGAACATATTGAGTTAAAGAATCTATTCATTTAGAAGTATTTTATAGTTATTTTAAAGTTTCACAAAGAGAGGAAAAAAAAAAAAATTTCATGTTATTTATTAGTCGAACCCCAATATTTGAAGAGTGGGTAGATATAAAGCTTACTTTTTTAGTTCAAGAACCGGGTAATATAATCTTAAGATATCTGCAATATTTTAAGCAAATCATTTGATAAATCTCTAAACTAAAGGATTTTTTCTTTGTACCTCTTTAGTTTTACCAAAAATAAATCTTTTTTTTCTAATTGTTAAAAAACTTTTCTCATTTAACTGGTATATTTCAGTTTCATAAATTTTTTTTAAAAAATTAATCCAAAAATTTTTAAAAAATATAATTATTTTAGAGCTACATTTAAATCTATATTAGAGCTATATTTAAAAATATATATTTTAGAGATAGTTAAAAAATATAACTATTTTTGTCGAAAAACAGTGCTTTATGATCAATAATTCTGTTAATTTTTTGTCGTTATAAATTTTTTTCAAACTCTTCTTTAAATTAACTCTTAATTAAAGATATCTTTTACGGAAATACTAATGACACATTCGCTGCGACCTTACCAGAAAGTCAATTGCTTTGTCATGGATCTTTTTCATCCGCTCTCATAAGAAATTCGATGCTTGATAAATGTCCATAACATTGTTCATGATGTGGAAATGATCCATCATGTGTAAATAGAAGTTCGCTCGGTAACAGAAAATAATTGCTCATTTAGCTCATTGCTTTCTCGCATATTTGTTGATAAATATGAGAAAGTAGTTTACGAAATGTACAGTAGTTACGAAAGAATCTACGCAGAAGAAACGATCTGTGGCGATTAATCGCTGAGATGCGATTAAGAATTCCGACCGATTAAAAATAAAATTAGATACATAGCTACGAATTTTCATAAAATTCTTTGTTCTCCATTAATATCATTATCGTGTGGCGAATAAATGCAATGATTACTTATTTCCAGTATATGTTAACACTTCTTTATTTGTATGTCATTATTATTTAAATCCCGGTTCTTATTCCTTATTTGTTTATCATTAAGGATAACGTATTTTTATCTGTTCGCAACAATTTGATTTTGACAAATGCGATTATTGCATTCATGTGAATAAGAATAAGCATTTTTTCGGAGAATCAAATATCATTTTGCCAGTTTCGCAGAATCATAATTTTTTTTTTCTGTCATTAAATAAAATGTTGCTCTAAATTGTTCCTAAAATATTTTGTAAGAAATAAAATATATATAATAGAAAAGAAGCATGAAATTCAAAATTCTTCTTTTAGAACATAGCACAATGTTCATAATAATAGTTCTTAGAGTAAAATATTATGATTGACTTTTTTTCCACCCAATATTCGCCGTCTAATTTCACCAAACAGTAAGAAAAAAGTTTAGGGAAGGAAGACACCTGCCACCACCACCCCTTGCTACGTACGTTCCTGCGGTTGAACCTGTATTTCCCGAAAATATTTTTTACAAAAGTATTTTAAGCCGCTTTAAAATTTAAAAACTGTAATAATGGCCATTTATTTTTTGTTTTGTTTCCCAATAACAGATTTTAAATTTTATTTAGATTTTGTAATAATTGTTGTAATTCGAATTTCTTTTCTTTCCGATGTTCTGACTAAAAAAAAATGAAAAGAAATTTTCATTCTTCACGAAAATAATCATTTGGGAAAATTCTGACAACTATCTCTATTTTGAATTATATTTTAAGATATTATTGAAACTGTTTTGAGAAATTTGGTTTATTTTTCAGAATATTCTGTTTAGTTTTTCAGTGTATTATATCATTCTTACATTCAGTGTAAAAACAATGCGCCACATTTTATTATTTTTTCTGTTGAATTTGATCAAACATAGACAATTAAATGGGAATATTTAATATTAAAGTATCGCAATATTTAATATTAAGTAGTAAATAAAAAATGATATCCCTTTTTCCATTAATTATTTTCTTTTATGAACTAGACTGAGAACTGAACTGATTTTGGGAACTGAGACTGTCTGGACGACGAAAAATGACAAAATTTTGTTTGTAAACAAAGGGGATTTTATCCCATTAAAAATTATGCCTTAGTACAAATAGTGCACATATAGAAAGAATGTATTGTTTTCAATTAAAAATAATAAAAAAAAAAATAGTTATATTTTAAAGCATTTATTTTTCAATAAGAAATCGAATATGTGTTATGATGCTATTATCCAAGCATATGTAGGTACACCTAGATATGCTCAGAAGAAAAAAAATCGGCTTAAAATCAACACAAACTTACTATAATATGCGAGTAAAAGTATAATAATAACAGTGGACTTATTTTTGTATTAAAAAACCAAAAGTAGTATTTAAAAAAATATTAATTTTCAAGTAACTGGAAAACTTCAAAAATGCGTGATATTTTTCATCAGAAATATCATCTTAAAATTATATTACTGCCCAGAAATACATAACAAAGCGTTTAACAGATACATAAAAATTATATATATTATAGTATAGAATTTCATATCTTTACAATGAATAGAATTTTGCATATGCGTACCTAAAGTTTAAAAAAAAAAACGTAGTTTGAGTAAACTGCAAAATAACCTATGTTTACATTTTAAAATTTTAATTTCTACGCTTTCGTTATTCCAATATACATATCATAATTCCACTTATTCATATCATATATTGCTGGAATATGCAAATTATCCTTTATTTTTAAGGTGAAAATTGAAAAATCGATTTTTTGAAGGTACTAACCGACTCAGTTCCCTCTTAATTTCATTTTTGAAAATTTTTTTCAAGTAATAAAGATGAGCAAAACGACGTAAGGCTTCCAAAATGCATGAGTAATAAGACTAGCAAAATTTGGAGTTTAAAAATATTTTGCCGATAAAACTATAAATACCAAGTTACACAAAATATTTAATTAAAAATTTTAACGAAGATTTAGCTCTGAAAACCATCTGGTCGCCAAAGACGGCTAGTTTAAATAAAAATAAAAATAGTGAAACAAATTCAATAAGCACAAAATAAAACACGATTTGATCTCGAACATTTGCCGGAATTAACAAATTATTTGTGATACTTTCCCGGTGTAAACAACTAAAACATTAGTGATTCTCAAAAAAAAAAAAAGAAAAAAAGAAAGAAAGAAAGAAAGAATTATAGTGATAATGATTGTTAATAAAGAGCTTAATGATGAGTTTAGCAGTTTAGATATTGGGACTCATATAAATTGCTGTGCAGCTGAAATTTAAGTAAATTCTTTTCTTTATCTTAATTGGACAGTGAATTTTGAAATAATCAAAACTTTATGAAAAATGACTTTATACGTTTATCGTTTCATCACCAAAATATATGTTTAATTTCAACTAAAATAGCGTCATAAAATATATTGTTCAATAAAATGAATATTTAAAAGGCCTGGGGAAAAAGTACACTTTAATAATTTTTCTCAAAATGATATTTTAGTTGGATTTAAATACCTTTGAAATACTCCAGGTGACTTAATTTTTGAGGAAATTTAATAAAACAAATAATAAAGATTTCGGTTAAAAATTAAAAGAAAATATGATATGCATTTTGTATTTTAAGTATTTTAAGTTAGTTAAAAATCAACTTTAGTTAAGAAAAAAAATAAATTTCTTACGAAAATTCAATAAGTCTGCAAAAAAATATTTCTAAAAAACTAGCATTTAATTGGAATTACAAAATCGTACACAGTTTTGTTCAAAATTAATTTATTTGTTTGTTTCTTATGGCACTTGCCACTGACAAGCCCGCTGTTACGAAGACAGCAATTTAAGCCTGAGGGGGAACGTCTCTTATTTTTTTATAGCAGCGCCAACTAGGGCCAAGAGTACGACTTTGCCACTCACGCATCACTCATTCGCTTGCACAACCCCTTTTTACAGGAGGGCACATTCACACATCTCACAGATAGAACAACAGAAGAACAACCATGCCCAAACCGGGACTCGAACCCGGGACGCCCAGATCACGGGGAAGACGCGCTACCCCTATGCCAGGACGCCGGCAAATTAATTAATATTGAGCAATAAGGGAAAAAACAATAGTAAAAATTAAAAATTAAGTCGCCTGGAATATTTTGAAACTTTCACACGCTCGGCGTGAAGGGGTAAAAAATGTACAGTAAGCACATTCTTTTTTAAAATATCCCTGTGTTTCCCTTACATGTGATTGACATGCGTCAGAAATCCCTATCAGAATCTTATTAATATATTAGCACTGTGGAGAAATATTTTCCCTATCAAAATCTAAGGTTATATAAGACGAGAGATAATTTATTTCGCCCCTTTTTCCACTTTTGTTTTTGTACTGCACTGTGGCGGACAACACGTCTCTGCTTGTAAATAATTATGATTTGCCGATGGATTAAAAAGAATTTTAAAATGTAAAAAGAATCTTTTCACTGTCTTCAAAACTGCATCCTGCTTCACATAAAATAATGCTTATATATATATATATATAAAAATTTTTTTAAAGTAATATATTTCGTTTTAAAAAGTTTTTTTAAAAGAAATTTGACGTCTTTATATCTTAATACCTTTGCATAAAAAATTTCATAACTCTAAATGAATAATTCCCAAAAGTGCTTAACTGATTCCACCGTTAAATTCAAAGATTAATTAAATTCGATTAAAAATTTTCATTTTATTAAAGCAAGATCAAATTGTATTAATATTTATATTTATAATTACAGAGTATTTTCGGAACAGCTCTATTTTTACTTCTTGTTTACAAAATTTCAGACCAAATCCATAACGCAGTATTTTCCCACTCAATGCGCAATACGTAAGAAATAATACTGCGCATTCGAATGTTTCAGAAAATTAATTAGTTTAGAAAAAGTAAATTGGTTGGACAAAAGAGAATTGTCTCATTTCTCATATAATGATTGCAATTAATGAATAGTGAAGATAGTCCCGTGAAAAATCATTGTTAAAATAATTGGTACATAAGTCCAGCGGAAGCGACGAATTCGCTCTTTCTCCCTAAACCACGCTTCTGTCATGGCGGTTCAAGTTCGAATTTCAGGGAGAACCCGATCGATATTACCTGTTTGCTTGATTCCGCATTTCTCGATGTTTCCCGGAAAGCGAGAACGCCCATTCCTCGGCAGTTGGAAGGATTCTGGGAACTGTTGATATGCCTCCCCCCCTTTGAAATGGGGGTAAAAAGATTTGGTGTTTTTTCGCAATACTTTCGGAAGGTGTCGGTGAACGAAAGCTATGTTTTATACCATTTTAAAATTTGAAATATTAAGCACAAATTTTATTCCGTTTCATTTTAATCAGTGTTTCAGAATTGATTTAAACAGAATTTGTAACAACGCCTTTCATTTTTCGTTTGATATGATAAAACTAGTTCACCTGTTTAATTACATTTTATCGCTCTAGATTTTTTTTTTTTATCAATGTTAAAATAGTTTTCTTCAGATATTTCACTTTCGTTTTTATTTCTTAGTAATATAGTCTACTCGAATCGTATTTTGACGTAAAAAAATAATAACAAAACAGCAATTTTATTGATTTGAGTTGGCTATACAAAACACGCTTCTAAGTTTCCCTTGGATGTGTTAACGGAGGGGTAATTTAGATATCGGCTTCTCGTGCGTAAATGGAAAACAATTCATATTAAAGAAAAAGATTACTCTAAAAAAATTGTAAATATTGAGTTATCGAACGTTATGATGATTTAATTAGATCAGGAGCAAATTTTAATTTTTTTATGAGTTTCAACGAAACGTTTATTGCTCGTCTCAGATTCCCTGAGACAACCCAACGCTGTTAGCAAGTGGTCCAAAACCATCTCAACTATCACTTTCCAAACTACTGAAAATAAGCTGCGCACGGCTCACTGCGCGATACTCTCCCCCTCCCGCTTTATAAAAATGCTTACTTCAAGTTCTTAGTTCCGAGTGAAGGAATAAAAATCCTTAATGCTTGCAACATTCTTTTAAAGATACCTAAAATTCCCTTACCTAAATCGACAAGTGGCAAAGAAATCCTTATAAAAAAACTCATTATAAAATCACTGAAAGAAAAATTTCCGTCCCTTTTGCTTTTTTTTTGCTCTTGTATCGCGATGTGAACGGATATCAGTTTCATCATCGATTCTTGTACATAATATGTCTCCCGGATGAAATATATCGACATTTTAAAAATTCAAATATATATATATAAGTACAAAACCAAAGTACTAGTGTGGTGTGGAGTTAAGCGAAGGAATTTCATTTAGTTTAAAAAATTAGCTTTAAAATATATACTTTTTCCATTTTGTATACACAATAAATCAAAACTTAACTCAAATAGTAAAATAATTGCCAAAATTTAGTTCATAACACATCTCCTACCCTACTTTTTTTTTCTGTATTTTTTATTTATATTTTGATTTTTTGAAGCAATTAATGTTTTTACAATATCAAAGATTAAATAAATTCAATAGCTAAATTAAAATTAGGCAATTCAATAGCAAATGATAAAAGAGGATAAGTGTTTTACATATTAAATGTTTATATTTTATATCTTAGCACTCCTTGTCTTTAAATTTCTGTAGGTGGGTGCATAATGCAAATTCTAATATCTAATTTAAAATAAATAAGGGAGTCATTATTTTGGTAATTTGCTGTCAGCGTCATTTTAAGTAAGTACGACTCTGTATAATTGCCACACCATACCCACGCAGATGAAAGCTCTCACTTTCAGGTCTGAAAACTATCAGTTTCAGTCAGTGCCTTGGTGATGCGCATCTTATACTTAAATTTACTTTACGGGGCTACGGTGGCAAGGTCTCGGCTTCGGAATCAGAAGGTTTCAGGTTCGAGGCCCGATTCTACTGAAGAACTGTCGGGAAAGCGGATCTGGTTCACCTTAAATCCATCTGGGGCCAAACATCCGCCGCTGGTGTGGTGTGGAAGTTTGGAAGGTGGATGCCATATCAGGTGTCGTCCTCATCATCTTATCGTGCTTCAAAATTATGAGGTCCGTGCTAAAATAGTCCTAGTGTTGCTTTCAAACGCGACGTTAATATAACTGAATAATACTTAAATTTACTTAAAGTTGAATTATCTGTTCTTTGAAATATTTATGATGTATTAAACTTTTTTTAATTAAAATTTTTTACAAGCATTGCGTTATAAAGAAAACTGGGTATCCTATCGCAAAAGTCTCTAAAAAAATTTTATTTAGTAATACTCTAATTACCGTTATACGCTTTGCATTAGTAGAGGAAAGAGGATGTTGACAACAAAAATAACATATAAATGGATTCATTAATTTTTCATTTCCTTTAATTTTGAAATAATTGCATTGTCACTTCTATTGAGAAATTTACATATTGCGCTTGAATTTGTTTTGTAATAATTCATTATATGAAAAGTAAAATTTTGAAAGTGCATGCCGTATTGAGGAAATAATTAAATTTTACGTAACAGGTTTAAAAATAGTTTCCCAGCTGAATAATAGAAAATCAATGCAGCTATCGCAACGGCTTTGTGTGTATGGCATCTCATTTATAAAGCTGCGCTTATGAATGAAATAATGGTATAATAATTTCCCAATGTCTTTTGCATCAGGGAAATACAAAAGTTTTAATTTTTTCAGAAATACATTAAATCCGATTTAGATTTAAAATAAAGTGGACAAACCTTAGGAAGTATCATATTTTAGAAATTCTGAATTGTTATCAATTTTATAAATGCAAACATTAAAAGTCAAGAATTGTATATTTTGAAAACGAAATTTATAGGGTAATTTTATGCATGTGGAATATTATATTTTATATGTTAGGCTTCTCAGTTATACAATTCACATTGATAGCCGATTTACATTTGCACCATCATGATATAAAGAATGAATGTGTGTTATTATGTGTGTGTTGATACTCTACAGACTAGACTTTTTGACTTAGAACTGTCACATTTGGCACATATACATTTTAAAAGGTAGGAATGTGCACATTGGAGCAATTTTTTTCTTTTGAAATTTGAATTAATAAATGTTAAGAGAAGTTTTGACATTATTCCGCGATGACTTGCAAAAATATTATAGTACGAAAATGATTTTAAATTATTTTTTAACCTGAAAGAAATATAAATTTTTTACAACTCTAATCTAATTTATTATGTTTCCAACGACACCAATTTTTTGAAATATGATTTTTTTTTCTATTTTAATTAGTTTAAAAAAATATTTTAATCATATTTTACATCAAAATATTTCGTTATTGCTAAGAAATTCAAATCGATTGCATTGTTGCTATAATATTTCAGACTGTCTTTTTTCCATTGTTGATGATTAAGGCATGAAGATTCGGCTTATTTTTCGATGTTGAGTAAGCTTCAGTATAAGATATACTTATAGTAAAAATTTTGAAATTTCATTGTTGAATAACCATAATATTTAATATTATGGTTTAACTTCAGACTTAACTAATCAATGGTAACATAATTTTTAAGCATTTCTGTGCTATAATAGTATAAGATATAGATAGAAAATTAAGTAAAAGCAGAGTGCAATAAGCATAGTAGTGTAAAGCTATTTTTATGTCATTTAAAATTTAAAGTTTAAAATATTTTTCTGGAAAAGCTGTTAAAACCATTTTACATAAAACTTTTAATTGAAGTTTCTACCACCCAGTATTCCCAGCAAAATAAAGATGGCTAATTATTAATACCTGAGCTTATGAATCTTAATTATTTTTCCTCTACTTTTATTGCATCAAGTACCATAAAAAATAATTTTACACTAATTTACTTACATATCATAAATTTCATTTCAGTCCCATTAAGATCTCCTTGTTATGATAGCTTTCACTAATTCTTGTTGTTAAGTTTTTATTAAATTATAAGTACTGAAAATTTTACTCACAAATATTGAAGCATAGGAGGAAATTCAATGAAAGTTTTGAGAGAGTTAAATTTATATTAGTTAAGTACATGAAAATGTTTTCATCTCGATGCTGGAGGTATTAGATGCTAAAATAAATAACATGGCTTTTTATGAATGAGTATTATTGTATTATTTGCATCTATATGAGTGTTAATTTAATCGTCTGTGTGTGCGTGTGCGTGTGTACAGGGCTGGCCATCCGGTGGGTGCAGCGGATGCTATGCACTGGGGCCCCAACGTGATTGATTGATGATTAGATTTTAATTGCGCAAAAGCCAGATATGGCAATGCTGAGAAATGATGAATAGGGGCCCCAACATGTTCAAGAACTAAAATATTGTTCTGAACGGTAATAGCGAAATGGATGGAAAAGAAGAAGAAATTTAACTGGAACATTCGATGGGTTGTGAAATATATGAAGTTTGCAGATATATTACAATCTAGTGCAAGTGCGCAATATATTGTAAACATAAAGTACTATCATTTACCTCTCCTCTAGGATAAATTGTAAATATTACTTTGATAATTTGTACTATAAAATGTTTAATATTGTTAGATCTAATCATGTCCATGCCAAGGAAGTATCCCTATGGGTGTCAAGACTCGGTTTCAAAAAAGAGAATTAGCAGAAAAGAAAAAAGAAGAAAAGCTAAATTTGAAAAATTCAGAAGTAGATCTATTTTCTTGTCTACAAAGTAATTCTGGAATGCTTCAACTGGCGAAGAAAGTCCGCACAAACTTGCAATGAAAGTGTAGAAGCTGTGAAAATCTTTGAAGATTCGTAGGTTTATACAAATATTGATTCAATCAGAAAATAACGACAAAACTGACTGAAACAAATATAATCAAGTGCATATAAATGATTTAGATTCATGACCTAGCATTATAATTGATAAGTTTAAAATGTTTTGTGTTAAAACCAGACCTGTATAAGACAAAGGAGTTTTGACTAAGAATGCTGAAAACAGATCCTTTTCCACTGTTTACTACTTTAAAAAAAAATGCCAAATGGTGAAATGCAATAAATTAAAATTAATAAAGGATTGTCTTCGATCAAGTATATGTGCATAACGCTTAAACGCACTTGCTATACTGAGCATCGAAAAAGAAATTGTAAAAAATTGTAAATTTCCTGAAGTAATTAATAGCAAAATCAAAATAATTTCTTTCACTGATTTTTTTTCTTTTTTTGTGAAGAATCTATTTACGATATTCCAACTATGTTATTTATCTCTTCACCTTTGCTCAGGGATAAAAAGAAAGTATATCATAAATGCACGTCTGTTAACCCAGATGATTATTACTCCTGCTCTGTTGATTATATTTTTCTACCCAATAATTCTCCTTGTCAATTTTGCAATCTTGAAAGCAGCATTGAGCTCATTATCTTGTGCTGTTCCAAACATGCAATTCACACGTCAAATCTTTATGCAAAATTTCGATTTTCAATCTTTTTTATCATTTAAAGTCTTTATTCAAAAGGCTTTTTCCAACAAGTAGTATCTTCGTGTCTTTCAACAATCTCTGAAGTTTTTTGATATTTAATAGAGAGCATTTGTTTGGGACTGGAGAAAAATAGTTTTTGTTGATAAAAATCCGATTTCAATCAATCAATCAATCTAATAGCGAAATTTGAATGATTCTTCATGTTTTAGATCAACCTGCATCTCAAAAAAAAAAAAAAAACGCAATTTATGAAATTACATTTTTCTGTCAGCGACCAGAATGAATCAAAAATGGAACAAAGTAGATTGAAGAAATCTGGTATGTGATCTTGAATCAAAATTATGAAATTGGATCTATCTAAGAGAAGTATTATGTCAATTCATCTACGTCCATGCAAACACGATAATTTAAAAAAGCTGGTTTATGAATTTTTTTTTATAATTTTATCATTAGACTTGTTTGTTTGTTTCTTATGGCACTTGCCACTGACAAGCCCGCTGTTACGAAGACAGCGATTTAAGACTGACGGGGACGTCTCTTATTTTTTATAGCAGCGCCAACTAGGGCCAAGAGTACGACTTTGCTACTCACGCATCACTCATTCGCTTGCACAGCCCCTTTTTACAGGAGGGCACATTCACACATCTCACAGATAGAACAACAGAAGAACAACCATGCCCAAACCGGGACTCGAACCCAGGACGCCCAGATCACGGGGAAGACGCGCTACCCCTATGCCAGGACGCCGGCATTAGACTTGTAAACAGTTTATGTAATTTTATCAAGGGATTTGTAGATAGTTAAACAAAAAATTATGAAGAAAATAAATAGAGACAGCATAATGATAAATTGTCATTCATTCGCACATCCGCTTCGGCATACTCGAATATTCCATTCGAATCTGAAGCATACAATTAGCAGGAATGTGTTAAATATAAATTAAGAATGTATAAGCAGTTTTTCTTTTTTTTTACATTCTTATGCTAACTTTATAACGTCTGCCTTTTAGAAATATTATTTTTATAACATTTGTACGAGATTTTTTTAAGAACAAATGCTGTATTCTCATTTTCACAGTCAAGTATTTCTCTGAAAGTTCTGCTGATTTATTATTCCATATATAATAATAAAATAATAGTCGTATTTAAATCCCCGAATTTGGTAACAAATTCAGTTACGATAGTGGAGAACATTCTTTAAAAAATCGATATTCTTACACTCCTAGAAACTAAAAAGAAAGAGAAAACTACTGAGAAAAATATACTGAAATCGCGCTAAACTGAGAGATAAATAATTTGAAAAAAAAATATTAATAATAGTGTAAAAACAAAAAGTAGATATATAAAACTAAACACGAAAAATTACTTTGTAATATAAAAAATAAAAATTAATTGAATATCCTTAACTTTTATTTATAAAAAAGACGGTATTTAATCGCTTGATTTGATTTGATTTATTAAAGATTTGATTAAAGATTGATTTGATTAAAGATTTTTCTAGCTCTTTATTAATAAAAATAATTCCTAAATACGCATCATTTTCATAATTATACCTTAAGAATTAAATCTTGGCAACAAAAAAAAAAGAAGAAAAAAAAAAAGGAGAATATCATGCGAATTATTCGTTAAAAATCACTTCCAAAATAATATAATAATCTTTTCATTTAATGCATACATCTGCTTGATAAAATACTGTAAATTCTTCATCATGAACATTAAAAAGACGATTAATTTTCCGAAGAGAACGAAAAAACCATTCTATATCAAATTCATTTGGTCTGAAAATAAAACCTCAATTTATCTATCTCATCGGGCTTTCATAATGGCCGTTAAAGCTAGAGATCTCGGGAGAGAAAATCGATAAATCTTGTTTTGGTAAAACTGAAACGTATCCACGTGCCTGAACTGATTCGGAGAAAACTTGACGCATGCGCTCTCGGGCAGTTGCTAGGATTCTTTGTGCTATTAAAAGACTGTTCTGCTCCCTCAACAGGTGATAGAATGGAGGGATGAAAATATTTTACGTTTACACTCCGCAACTTCGAAACATTGCATATATACTGTTTTTACACCATCTTAAAATTAAAACAAGTTTGAAGGGTCAAAAATTTTAATTAATAACGACTATTTTTTAGAATTCATTTAAAAAGTATTTATGACACACACAGTTTTTTTTTCCTCCATAAAATATTAGTATTTTATTGTTGAGTTATATCTATTACTGGCAAGTTTTTTGACAAAGTTAAACTATTTTTTCCTTATATTTTCAAGTGAAGTTATATTTTCAAGTTATTATTAATTAAAAAGCATTTATTCGTTAGTATAAATACTTTTTAACATGCTAGCAAAATAATTTTTCATTATACACTGTTTTTTAAAATTGTCACTTCTTTTATTGCTTTTTATAACTTTTCTCATATTTTAACAATTTTAAACTTTTAATACCTTTTTTTGGCATATCACACGACATTTTTACTTTTTCGTATACGTAGTATAGAGTAATCGTCAAAAAATTCGAATTTGATATTTTGATGAATTTTCATGTTTTAGACCTCCATGAGTTTGAAAAATGTCTGTCTGTGACAAAATTAACTTGAAAATTCTTTGAGCTAGATCAAAGAAATTGATACACTGTCTTTACTTTAAATTTGATAAGCATGATAATATATGAATAAATCTTAATCTTATCCAGAGCTGACCTTTTCTTTAAAGAAAAGGGCGCAAGAAATTATTTGGGGCCCTAAATATTTTGTAAAGTTAAAAAAAAATACAAACACGAACATATAATACTATTGCATGTTTTTTAACGCGCGATTTTATTTTTGCTATTAATTACTTTGGGAAAATTAAAGTTTCTTTTTCGATCCTTATTATAGCAAATGCATTTAAAATATCTGCGCACACGCTTGCACGAAGACAATTTTGTATTAATTTTAGTTTACTGAAAGAATGCTCACCACTTGCTATAGTAACTGACAATGTAAAGTTTCAACACAGTTAATACATTTAAAATAATTCATTATAATTATTATTTAGTATGTATTTCAGCATGTTTTATGCGTTATTTACATCCCTTTTATTCGAAATCAAACTCCGTAACAAACCAATTTCTTCGATAAGGTTTTCATTTACATCCTTGTTATAAAATTTTATAAAGTTTTTGGAGCATTTCTCTAATTTATGTTTTTGTAAAGTTTTTTTTATATCATTGATTAAGTTGAAGTACTTTTCAATCAATTTTCTATATGTACAAAAACAATATCAATTACAGTGTTAAAAAATAACATCTAAATTCCTTTACAGGATTTTCTATGGCTTCATCTTCTGCTATTTGGGAATATAATCTGTCTCTTTTGCAATCGTTTTTTAGAGAAATATTTTAAAATATCACTACTGTATTCGTACTATCACTTTTGCTTCGTTTGAAAGTTTGTTAAACTTTGTTCTTAAATTTTGGATTTCAGTTTTAATTTTTTTGATTAAATTAAAAGTCGAATCAAGAACAATTATTTTTACTCGAAATGGTTCATTGATAGTGTCAATTCTGAACAATATTGCAGACTATACTATTAAACATAAGAGGATTAGTATTTCTTGTATTGAATCCAATAGCTTCGGTAACCGCTATACTATCGTTATTTGCATCAATAATGTTCAAACTGTATATACACTGCTTTAATCGAATATATTTTGGCTTCTCAAAGATATCGCATAATAATTTAAGAGTAATATTTAAATGCTTTTGTAAAATTTCCCATCTTTTTGTAGATGCAGAAAATAAGCAACATAAAAGTTGCAATATCCAGAAAAAATTCCTATAATATACATTGCTGAAAGCGGTATCAGAAATTAATAAATTAAAAGAGTATGAGAAGCAAGGTACTTAAATTGCTTGAGGGTTTAGAGGAATTATTCTAGATTGTATACCTTTATATTTCAATTTCATGTTGTATTTCAATTTGTTGTATGACTATTCTCTACAATTCATAATATCCAAATCAAGCTCACTTAATATTCTCAATAGAGTTTTTGCTAGTCCTTCTCCAGTCACATAACATTTTTTACTTCAATAAATGCTATAAATGATTCATTTATAATTAATCTTTTCTCTTCGAAATTTACATATCTAATAATGACTGAAGTTTGTTCCTTGTGGAAAATATCAGGAGAACAATCCGTTTGGATACTGCAGCACGTGTCTGCTTTTATATTTTCTTTAATTTTATTAAGAACTTCGTTTCCTAACACAGGAATAATTTGTTCTTGTGATCTATGTGCTGAACGAGGCACAATTCTATTTGATCTATTTATTCCCATTTATTTAATAATTCGTTGAAACTTTAAAAAAAAATTCATTATTTGGCGTCTCTATTATTTCATGGGTTCCTTGCAGTGAAAAATTATTACATGCTAAAAATATAGTCAGATTTTGTGTTCTTTGAAATAGCAATCTAATTCGTTTCATTTCCTTATTTATAATAACTTGATTTATTTAATCAATAATCGAACATAAATATAGTCGTTTTAGCAATTATTTCCAAGCAATAATTGAATTAAAGAAACAAATAAAACGCTAATGATCTTTAATTGTATTTCACAGTTTTTTACAGTTATTATAGTCACCTATAAATCGTATAGATAGTTCATTTCTTTTTCTTTTGGAAAATAGTAAGCAACAACAACAAAATACCGAGTCTTGCGTTTTGAAATAAATTAACTAGTTATTAAGCTGAATTTCACCATTTAACATTTTTCGTAAAGTACTACGTTGTGGAAAATGATCTATCTTCCGCATTGTTATCAAAAATTCCTTTGTGCTGTGCTATTTTTGACAAAAAGCATTCGAAACTTATCAATTATAACACTTAGTCACAAACTTGTATCATTTATATTCATTCGAAAATATTTGTTTTTGCGCTATTTTGGTCGTTAATTTCGAATTCGATCATATTTATATAGTCCTACAGTTATTCAAAGAGTTACAAAGTTTCAGCATTTTTATTGCAAAATTATATAATTTGTGCAGAACTTTTATCTCCAGTTGTGGCTTGAATTGTAACTTTTAAAATCGAAACAGTTTCATTTTCAGAATTACTTCATAGCCAAAAAAAAAAAAAAAAAAAAAAAAAAAAAATCTACTTATGATTTCTTGAAATTTTTCTTTTCTTCTTTTCTCTTTTCTACAAATTTTCTTTCTTGAGACCCAGAGGGCTATTTCCTTGGCATGGACAAGCTTAGATCTAACAATATTAAACATTTTATAGTATGAATTATCTGAATACTATAAGAAATCTAACATGGTAGTTGAGGTAAATGACTGTAAATTTATTTACTTTATATTTATATGTTGCATACTTGTGTTGTTGTGACTCATGGCACTTTACAAGCCCGCTGACAGTTATCTGCCAGCGATTTAAGCCAAGTGAGCTTCTCTTGCTTTTTCAGTAGAGGCAACTAGGGCCATAAGTACGTCTTAGCTACTTTATGCGTTACATTCGCTTACACGACCCCTTTTTAGAGAGGGGCACATTCACACACCTCGCAGATAGAACACAGAACAACCATGCCCGAACCTTGACTCGAACCAGGGACGCCCAGATCACAGGGAAGACGCGCTGCATACTTGTACTAGATTATAATATATACTGTAAACTTCTTATATTTCCAAACTTGTCGATTGCTTCAGTTAAATTTCTTCCTCTCTTCTTTCCAACTCGCTATTATTCTTCAGAACATTATTTTAGCTTTTGATCAAGTTAAGAGCCCGTCAATCGAGGTGCCCCGGTGCATAACATCCACCGCAACTCCCAGATGGCCGGCCCTGGATATATCTTAATATGATCATATCATACAAATGATAATTGTATGAATTGATCTATCATATGTATGATATATCTTAATCTATCATATCATCTATCTGCATATATCTTTATTAAGATATGATGATGGATATCTTAATCCATCAAATGTGATAAATTTGATGCATTAAGATATCCATCAAATTTTGATCAAAATCCGTATTCAGGTAGTCTGTTTGTCCTGCTTTTCGAATATAATTTAACACAAAAACTACAAAACGAAGAAAGTTAGATGAGTAAAATTGGGTTACACATTTAACATCTATTAATGTTAAATGTGAAGCCCAACTTATACCCCGATACTTATTAAATTTTAAGCCAAATCTAATCTGGAGTTGACCTCTGTCAGTCTGTACTTTCAGAAACATATAAAGACGATAACTCAAAAATGTAATGAGTTAAATATATTTAATTTGGTATGTGATTTTGAGACTACGAGTGTAGCGTTTTAACAAATTTTTGCTTCAATTAATTGGAAAAAGCGCACCTAAAACATAGATTCGATGTTCAAATGCTATTAACCACATGCCAGGGTTTAATTGCCAAATAGCTCGCCAAGGATGACATGACAGATTCAGTAAAAATACTAAATTTACGCCAAAGGTTGATATTTTATATGTTAATGCCGTGCAAGGCGTTCTCTGGTATAACACCTTTATTAGAAAGTATGTTAGAAAGTTTCGGGGCGTCCTCTCCCACTGATTTACTGATTGGTTTTTTAATTTGTGCTCAGTGAATAAGATTTTATTTTATTTCCTTTGTCAATCTTTATTAAATTTTTATATATTCATTGCATCGACTTCAAAATCTTACTTTTTAAAACATATCAATGGACATTTTCTTATAACATTGTATTTTTCAATTACTGACTTCTGTTCTCTTTTTAATTTCGCACTATGACAATTAAAATTCAAATTAAAAGAAAAGCTGAAGCATAATAAACGATAAAATAACTTCAGGACATTAATACGCATTGCCAAGACGCACTTTCTTAATATTATTTAAGCGAGTGTTTTCAGACCATCAGAAATTGCGGGAATTGAACATGACAGTTATACAGTCTTTGTAATCTATTTACGACATTTTTAAAATGGTATTAATATTAAAGCTTTTTGTTCTATCTGAAAAACTTGTTAGCTCCGTTACGCGTGTTTTATACTTTTTTGAAATCCATACAAATGACGTAATTTCTTCAGTCCTTTCAAGAATCAAGAATCTTACCGATAGGCAGGTGGTCATAAAAAAACTTCTCATATATATATATATATATATATGAATCCCTAGAAACTTATCCGTTCAACCAATCAAATGGAAATTTCATATATGGTTATTTGAAGGTATGCACTCCAGATTTTGATAATTCAAAACAACAGAGTTTTCTTACAATTACGAATATAATGTAAAAAAATTCGAAATTTTTGAATGGCAACACCCAGTTTTTTCAGTGCAAAATGATCAGAATATTAAAAACCATAAAGGGCATTAGAGGATGAAATGTAGGATGATGCAGAGATGTAGGATGAAAATTGGTGGCTTAAAATATTTTGCCTATAAGTGCTTTGTAAAGGAGCGACCGTTGATAACACAAAAGGACGCACGAGAGAAGAGGATAAAAACTTTTATTGGAATTACAAGTTTTTAATGTGTCCTCATTCGCTGATGATAAAGCATTGCATGGTGATTGTTGATAACAATGAAGAACAACGTAACATCGGAAGAAGAATCTCTATACATATTTTTGACATTTTTCAATTCTTTGCGCCTCAGAAGATTTAGATTAGACCCCATTAGATACTAGAACCAGAAATCCATCGAAGTGCAATCCGGGGATTGCACTCCGATGACGAAACTGCAAAATTACTGGAGTTGACTAGCACCAAAATGATATCGAAGCATTTCTGGAATATAATTGGCGATGTGTAGAGGATGCGATCTTGTATCCATATAATATCATTACTGAATACTTGTGGTGGAGTATATTTTCATATTTTTGGAAGTGACTCCTTCGAAGAAGTACGGACCTTGAAGGAATGTGATTACGATGCCGCACTACACAGTCACTTTATCTACGTGCATAAGCGCTGGCAAGTTTTTCCCGATGAGAGAAAATCTCACATCGTGAGAGCTTTTGTCAACATAGTGAACGCATTTCTTGGAGTTTGCATTGCCATTCAGAAGAAATGTGCTTGAGCCATCCATAATAACTGCTTTTTTAATTAAAAAGAAAAGAAAGAGATAAGCGTTTCACAAATACAAGTCTCTTCTGATAAAGAAGGAGAATATGTATGTTTGTCTACTTTGGTGCTACACAGAACAGATCGTTTAATCCAGAGTTATTAAATTTGGTCACAAATGTACTTTGCAAGGTGAAAATGTTCACCTCTGAGTGATTTTTTTTTTCATTTTAACTAATTAAAAATTAAACGATATTTTAGAATTTTTTTCGCAATAATTCTCGTAAATACTTTTGCATAAAAATAATTTTTATGCTATTTTAAAGTTGGGGGAAAAAATGTTTTTTAAACTTAGCCAATTTAGTTGTTATGAAATCTTTTCTTAAATTTTGAAATTTTTTTAAGTTTTTTTTTTTTTTTTTTTGCATAATTTTTAACAATAGATTTCATAGAAGAATTGAAATTCAAGCCACTTTCACTGTTTTAATCAAACATTTAATCGCATGATTTTCTTCTACAGTTGAAAAAGGAAGAAGGATTCTGTTTTATATCTGAATAGTTGACACGAGGAAGGAGCAAAGTTATAGTACTTCGAAAGTTAGAAAACAGATTAATTAATTAACAGTTAGAAGACATACACAATGAATAGAGCAAGTGTGAGGTTATTAAAATAACAAAGTATTGATGCCTATCATTATTTGATATTTAAAAAATTTTTTTAAGAGTATCATAAATTATTCATAAAAGATTTGGTTGAAAGTAAATACACCCAATATACCCAGCAAACCAGCTGGTCGCCAATGTTAGCTAATTAGTAATATTATGAATACTTTTTTCCCTTGTACTTCTCTAAAATAAATAACCAATGGAAATTAACTGTGCATACGTACTACTCTCTCTTTGTAGATTGATCTACTTAATCATTAGTCTAGGAGAAGAGTATCTGCGATATATTCTTTTGTTTTAGTTATCTTTCATAGAATGAGTCTGAAATGAATGAACAATAAAAACATTTTCTTCAAGTGAAATATTAAAATGGTATTAACTATTATCGTATTTACTTTATTAATAAACATTTATTCCGAATAAAAACACATTTACGGCTTTTTTTTTCTTCTCAAAATACGTAATCCTGAGAAAATTCGTTATTTTCATTTTGTATTCTTTATATACCATATTTATTTTTCAAGTTTTTTAAGAATATAAAATTTATTTTCATCCATCTCCATAGATGACGCCATCTTACTTGAAACAATTAGGTAGATAGTTTAGATAGTTATGCTATTTTATTTCTTTCCCTGGTCTGATCTGCTTGACCTGAGTATAACTACTAGGTATAACTTGAGTATATATATATATATACTATCTGGCTTGATATAAAACTATTTCTGTGCGGTGTAAATGATTTCTTAAACGAATTCTTGACGATTTTAAAAGATTGTGAAAATTGAAAATATAAAGACAGGAACAAAAATGCCGTAATGATGGAAAAAAAACATTAAAAATAAGTTTATACCGAATTATTAAAATTATTCCGAATAAATAAACAAGAATTAATTATAGGAAAAATATTCTAAATTAAAGTATAGGAAAAATAGATAATAAAAAATTCTAGATTTAATTATGGTATGAATCGTAAATAAAATAATAATATAAATTAATAAATAATAATATAGATAAATAATTAAATAATCCATATTTGGTTTAGATATTCTTTGCTGCTTTCTATTCATTCAAAGACATGAAATAACTTTTAAAAAAAATCACTTCAAATTACCTGTTATAACGAACATGGTAGGCTATAAAGCCAGAAAGAATTAAATTAAATGAATAATTTAGCTTTGAAAAATATTTCATATTTGCAAAATTATTTATTTTTTTATCATTTCAATATTTTTATTTATTACAGCTAGTTTTGCAGTGCGTCTGAAAAATATATGGGCAGGTAACTTTATCAAATAAAGTTTTAAAAAATGAAGCAATAATCATGAAAAAATAATAAGTTTATTAAAAAAAATACAGAATTTATTATTTTTTATTTTTATTTAAAAAAAATAGACTGTCCTAAAAATATAAGGACTTTTCGAATATTTTGTATTTAAATTCAAATTTTGGATACATTGCTTTGAATAATCTTAAAATTCTATCAGATAAGCTTTGAACTAGAGTTTGAAGAAGGTGCGGCTGTAAAAAGAGCTCATTCTGCTCTACGTGTTGCTTTAATTCCTAAATAATAGAAAACTGACGACCACAGGCATGCATATCTCGTGCAAGTACTCCCCAAACGTTTTCCATGGGATTCAGATCTGGGCTGATGTTTGGCCAGTCTCTAACAGTCATTTGATTCTACACAAACCAATCTATTGTTGAGTTGGAGGTTTGAATCGACGCATTGTCTTGCTGGAATTTCCAGTTTTCTCCTTAGGACAAATTATATTCTTATGGACAAATATAATTTATTATATTTTTATAGACTTATATTTTTAGGACAGTCTATTTTTATTTTTTTAAAATAAAAATAAAAAAGACGTTTTCGATCGCAAGTAGATTGCTTTTGAGGACATTTTGCTAATCTTCAGAGCACTGTCGACAGTTAAAAAATGCAATATACGTTGTTCCATTGAAACAGAATTCGCCCAACACTATGAGAGAATCTCCTACTCGTTGTCGACTAAAGAACTCGAGAGATTCTCGTCTTAAATCATGCAAATAGTGTACCCAATCATCGAGGCCATCTAAATTTTGGTTTTTTTCCGTCATTGAAGAAAACGTTTATCCATTCATCTGACCAATGCATGTATTTTTTTAGTCCAAAGAACGCGTGCCTTTCTATGGTGCAATTTCAGCATAGCTGTCCGATGTATTCTGCGATATTTTTGAAATTTGCTTGCTTGTATGCGATGGTGAACAATAGATCTTGAAAAAAGACGCGCTAGAACCCTCGTAATTTCATGAACAGACTTCTGTTGCGTTTAAAATGATCACAAAATCTCATTGTCTTGTCACTGAGTTTTTTTTCTTGGTCGACCTGAAAGCTTTTTTGCAGTCAAATTGACGCCTGTCTATAAAATATCACAAATCCCTGATCTGGTACGCTTCATTTGTTTAGCTATATCAGAAACATTAACATTTTGAGCTTTTAAAGGTGTAATTTTAGCAATATCAACAGATGAGAATTGAACTTTGCGAGGCAATTTTCAGTTACTCGACAATTGAAGAACGAACAGTGATTTTATATTTTGAAGTCGTTACATTACTTGTAAAGAACGCAGAATATGTAAATTATTTAATGCAGGAAAATAAAAGCGATTCTTTTCATTGTCCATATCTTTTTGAGACTGCTTATTTTGAATTTTATTTCTTTACAAACAATCTATGATACAAGCATAATGTTCTGTATTGTAATAAATTTACATTATGATTCCATATGTTAGTTATTTTTTTCGTGATTATTGCTTTGTTTTTCTTTTATTTGTTATTTCAAAAAATCGTCTCTCCTAGTATTTTTGAGATGCATTGCATTAGATTGCGATAATTAGGTTATCAACGATATTTTTGATGGTCTTAACTGAATCCGTTCTCTTATCCTTTGTGGTTTTTCAAGCTTAGAATATTTTCCTCCATCTTTATCAAAAGAAATTAACGATTTTGAAAGAGATGGTGCTTTTATTTATAAATGTTTTAATTTTAATCTTAAAATACGATTTATATTTTAAAAAGTAACTTTTGTTAATTTCGCAATACTTTCTATTTCTCAAAAAAGCAATGAACTAGACTTCGCATTAAGACAAAAAATATTGCACTTTTTCCTTTCACAACCCACAAAGCATATTTAGATAAAATGGCGACCAGGGTAAATATTAAAATAACCCTTTTCATTCTATTGTTAACTGCAATCTGCTTATTTTCCCGATTTGTTATGAAACTTTATGCGAATGAGCGTTGAAAAAGAAACTGCGCTTAAAGCTAACTGAAATACTTTTTTAATTTTTTATTACTAACTAATATTTAAGTTAGTAAAATACTAAGTATACTAGTATTTTAGTATTACTAACTAAATACTAAATTAATACTATAAAATACTTTTCAGCTTATATAATCATAACATTTTCGACGAAAGACTGATTCGTAGATAAAATAATTTATAATAATTTCGTGTCATTAATTAAATTTGATTTAGTTTTTGATTTTATTTAATTTTTGATACATTAGAAATATTAATTTCTACAAACATCTAAAAAATAAATTGAAAAATAAATAATAATAATAATAATATAAAAAAACAGCGTTCAAATTATATATGTCACTGTTTGATTTAAATTATGATGCATAAATGAAATTAACTTTTGTAGCTAATAATATTACAGATTTAATTCGATATATTTAATTATCAAAAATCATTAGACTGAATGAATTTCTAAAAAATATGAGATTTAATTAAATTTATTATTTTGACTTATTATTTGATCTTATAAAATGCAAACTAATTACATCTAAACAACAAAGAAATAATCGTAAATATATAAATCATTCATCTACATAAAAAACTGCACGCAATATATAATTCTGAAATATAAATTGACGTGTGCTTAAAACAACATTGAAAGCAATAAATAAATAAAGAATCCAGAGTTGTGTTAAATTTATTTGGAACCGATAATGCTAATCTTTACAGGGAGGGAGAAAATATTATAAAATGCTTATACATTATATACATACACATATCGATTTGTCAAGTATTACGTTTTAAAATATGATTTCTAATACTTTTTCACATTTCTATTATGTTTTCATGAATAATTATAGCATTTTATTATTGTTACACTACTTATTTTTAATTAATCTGTTTAGATAATTCAAATGCATTGAGTTCAGTATTATTAAATGTATATGCAATTCATGAAACCAGTGTTTTCATAAATATTTAGTGTCTATTAGCTTATAGTAAGTAAAGTTTTTCCCGTCCAGCTATGACAAGTTCCCGCGTTTTCCGACTGCCCAGGTTGACAGTTCTGTTAATTTGTCATTTCATGTAGATTTGGCCAACTGCCTGTCGGCATAAATAAAAGCCAAGCACCAGATTCTAGGCTATAGTTTTAATTACATAAATTTACATTATGTACATGGGTTAATTGTTCTGAAATGTACAGCTTTCGTAATTTAAGAAATAGTTTCTTAGCCATCAACAAACACAAGCCAACTGGACATGGCGTCCTCTCCTGTCTCTCCTCGCTTCTTTTACACCCCGTCCCTCTCTTTTCCCTCCGGTCAATGCTCTCTGGGGGCGACCTTGGAACCCGGGGTGCAAAATTTGGATCGTGGAGCGAGAGAAAAATGGCCGATCCTTACTCCTCTCACCAGGAGAAGCGCATTCGTTACAGAAATATCAATGCGCTCCTGCCACGCTCATCTCATCTAGTGAGACCTGGAAATAAACTTCACGCACATTTTCCATGCATGCAAGATATCAAATATTAATATTCCAGCTACAAAGAAGATTACAATATTCTGAAAGAAAAAATATATACAGTGGTGGCCAAAAGTGTGGACACTTTTGAAAACCGTTATGTTTTCTAAATTTGTATGCTTACAGAAAATGTTACATTTCACAAAATGCAAACTGTTACATATCATTTTAAAGAGAATTTAATAATGATTTCAATACAAAAAGCAAAATTCAAATATTTACAATATAAAAAATTATTCTCACTTTAATCTGAATAACAAACGCAGTGATGAAGTGGATTGTAATTTCTAACTTTCCTGACGAATCACTGTTTTTGTTCTGGGAAGCAAGCAAATGTTAATAACTGCTAGTAGAAGATGACATTATGTTTAAAGTTGGAGCAAGTCATTATTGAGCTTTTTTTCTGTTGAAGGAAGACTGTTTTTTATGTAATCAAATTGCAAGTTAGAAATTTTGTTAAACTTTTTAATATATAGTAGTAATTTTTGAAAACATTCCTAATATTTAGTCCTATTCCTAATATTAATTTTATTAGTTATATTATTTAGCAATGGCATCAAATAAAAGAATACATTGGACACCTACAAAAAGAAATAAGATTATTGTGTCATAAAAATGTGGTTTTTCCTATGCTGAAATACCAAGACAGGTGGGTGGTTCAGTAATTACATCTGGAGTCCGAAAGTTTTGCTTACAATATCAGGCAACAAATTCAATAAAAACGATGCTGGAAATGGCTGAAAAAAGCGCGCCACATCTGTTTATGACAAAAGAATAAAAAGACCATGTCTCCAAGATAGAAGAACGTCATCAGCGGCCACCAAAAGTCAATTGAATGATGCTTTAATTTATGTCAGTTCAAGAACAATCAGGAGAAGATTATTAGATTTTGGACTAAGAGGTAGAATTGAACGAAAAAATCCTTACCTCAAATTACAGCATTTTGTAAAAAGGTTACTGAAGGCAAAGGAACACATTAATTGGGCAAATGATCAGTGGTCACAAGTTATATGGAGTGATGAAACAAAGATATTGTTATTCGGTAGTGATGCCGAAAATATGTAAGACATAAAATAAGCGAAGAGCTACATCCTGACTGCATTCAGGCAACTATGAAGAACTCAGTGGAAAGAACTGAAAGTGGAGATATATGTCTGTCGCCTCTGCCTAGGCACTCTACAGGCAGAAATTTTACTTAAATGCTTCTTAATTTAGCATAAACATACTACTTTGGAAGGTAGAAATGTACCAAAATAATTCTTCTGAATCTTTAATTAATTACGATGTTTTAGTGATTCGATGTTTTGGTGATAACTTTTGAAAACATTACCTTTAAGGTGTACGTACACACTATAAGATTTTTTTTTAAATTTCAACTTTAAAAATCCATTTTTTTTCACAGAAGGTCATTAATATATATTTAAACTCATTTCAGTAATAAAAAGCCATATTACACTAATTATTAATTAATTAAATAATATTTAATGAGCTAATTAGCATATTTTTTGAAACATGATATCTTAAATTCTAATTCGTACAGACACACAATTGTAGTTGGAAATGACGCCTAATATTAGTCTTCATGTTGTCTGCCTCAGTCAAGTTATAAAAATATGTAATTTTTTATTAACAATTTTTTCATCAACGATGAATAGAAAAAGCGAGATTTTTTCTGTAATTTTAACTTTTAAATCGCTATTAAAAATTTATTTCTATAAATATAACTTTGATTCAGGCACAAAACATCCGCTATTTCATACAGATTATTTTGATATATAAATAACTGCATTTGAATAATTTCTAGTTGAGTTATGATTGTTTGAATGAAGCAACATAGTGGAAAAATATCATTCTTCATAAAATGAGTTTTAAAAAAACCGCAACTAGAGTTTTTAATGAAAGCGCCTCAAGAAAAATAATTATAACTCGAGAAATATTTCGAATATTGACAACATCTTGGTATCGTTTGAAAGCTAAAGGATCGGAGAACATTATTAGGCAATAAAAAAATTATTCGATATTTTGAACGATTTTCTAAGTTTCAAGTGCGTACATACACCTTAACAATATCATTTGCATCATCGTAACATTACAATAATTATGTTTGCAAAGATATAAGTTTAGTTGTCGGATTTAGCTGTTACATGATTTTAACTAATTTTAATGTTATTATTTTAAACGATAGTTTTGAATGTAAAAATTTAAGCCAGACATATTTGATTAATTTTTCAAATCTTTAAATTGACAGTCTTTCTTCTGTTAATAAGTATCATTACATCCCAGATAACTTCTTGCTGTTAAAAAAAAGGGATCGGGGGGGGGGGCGATTGCTTTAGAACGTAATAATTGTCCAGGACGCTGTTTTATGTAGGTAGACCTCTGATTGCAAAAGTACTTAATGAATGTGATCTTAATATGTTGCATACTAACGATTAAAATATTAGAAATTTATAAGCCTAATAAAATTTAGGATACTGAGTTAGAAATGAAAATGCTCGCTAAAATGACATTTTCCGTCGAAGCACAAGATGATGATCTTTTTCTAAAAAACAAAAAATAAATGAACAATAAAAGATTGATTAAACTAACATATAATTAAATATTGTTGTTCTGAATATTGTTCCCTATTAATGCTATGCAATAAATAAAATGTAAATTTACGACTCAGAAAAGATTATCGTAAATTAAATACTAAAATTGTGCAAGGAAGGTATCCATTACACCTTAAGGAAGAAGTTCTCTATCGGTTATAATTTGGGAAATTATTTTAAATTGTTCATTGGTTGTTGTTTTTTTCACAAGAGAACTAAAGAGATCTAGAAAAGCATTAACAGCTTTTGTAACTCCTGATAGACAGCATAAATTTAATAAAGTTCTGTTTGACTTTTGCAATATTTTTCGAAGATTCGTTTATCAGGCGATTTTCTTAAAAAGAATGTTGTGATAGTTTGTATGGATGATATAATTATATCCTATGTTAATAAGCTTGATGGGAAACTAATGGGAGTGGGTTCACGGAATTTTCCATCATGTTCTCTAATATATGTCCTTGTGAATTATTATTAACTGCATGCCTTGGCAAGCAATAGTTATGAAAGAACCTATTAGAGTGTGATTTCTCGCGATTAAGTGAAAAGATGCGGTTAATATAAAAATACTAGATACATATTTACATATTTTGGACACTTTTTCTTCTGATCAACTGAAACCAAAATTTGACTCAGCGCTACAATTTGGTCACATACTAATTCTTTCTTTCTTTCTTTCTTTTTTTTTTTTGTAAATCATCGAATATTTAATAATAATTGTATAACTCTAATGGAATTATCGCTTTAACATGCTCGTGGAAGTACAAACGACAGGTGGTCAACTTTTTGACGAATTAAGTTCCGAATTCGAGAAGTATCTGCACAATTCGATGTTAAATTTGAGTATCAAATTTTATTTATCAAGTTCTATTGGTTTTGTAACTATCTTTTAGACATATTTAGACAGACAAATTTGCTCTGAATGGATTTTGCTCAAAATTTTATTTAAAAAGTCTATAAATTTGAAGTAAAATCAATATACTAAATTTCATCCAACTAATTCAAATATTTTTTTGAGTTACCATCTCCGCAGACAGACAGATATCATGTTCAAAATGTGATTTTCGATCTCAGAGAAGTCTGATACGTGGAGATACGACAAAATCACGAGTTCTCTCGAATTGTTTTTAACGACTGCAATATCTTGCATACTTCGTATAAATGAAAGTAAAAGAAGACAGTCTCCCAAAAAGTAGAAGATAATTACACACTGCATCTGAAACTACATCTGAAATTTGCATTTCTTTAAACTTAGCTTTTAAAAATGCAAATTTTTGAAAAAAAAAATTAATATTTTAACCTCAGAATTATTCAATTAGTTCGGGTTTTTTTTTTTTTTTTTTTTTTTTTTTTTTTTTTTTTGGATGAAACGGCTGTGGTTCAGAATTTTCCAGAAACAAAAAGCTTTCAACGGTTGCAAAATTTTCTTGGTCTTTATGATTAATTCAGGAAATATATTTAAAATTATGTATTGATAGCTGAACTATTGAATGACTTCTTATTGACAATATAGAGTTCGTGTTCGCACAAAAATCAACATTTGAGCTTAATAAAAAAGGTTTTCGAATATTCTGTATTTCACTTTTACAAACAAAGTGCAAAATTTGAACACAGACTGATGTCGTCAAATTTGATTATGGTTTTATTCTGTTTCAACGATCTGATGATAACTCTCTCCCCACATTTTACATGAGTAAGAAAACGATTCCTTAAGATGAGAAATATTCAGACTAGGAGATTGTCAAGTCTGGTTAATAATTAAACACTTAAAGAAATTCAAGAATTATCTATTTGCTAATAAGTTTAAATTGGCAACTGTTTGTTCTAATATTTCAAAAAATTAGCTGCAAGAAATGTTAACATCTAGAATTGCTAAATAGATTTTATTTTGGAAAATTTTTACTATGAAAATGTACATTTTCTACTTTTTAACATACTAATAAATCATTATTTAAAACTTTTTTATTTTCATTAATTTCCATCTTTTAGTCTTCAATATATTTCAAAATTCATGGTTATCAATATTATGGAATCGAAAAATCATTTCTTAAATTGAAAAACAAATGTTACCCCCTCTGTTAAATTAGTTTAATTAAATCAATATATTAAATAATAGTTGACAACTCTAAAAAATATTCTATTTTTAATAGGATTAACCAATAATTACATAAAATTTCAAGACACAAGTACATGAGAAAATGAAAGAAAATTCGATAACAAATTTCCATCTTTGCAAACATAAAAAATGCGAAATAAAATTGTTTTTTAAAAAATGCAGATTCAGCTTTTAAAAGAAAAAGAGGAGAGAATCCTAATTTTGATATTTGTCCTGGGCGCCATTTTGTGTCGTAAACGTTTCGTACTTAGTGAAAGAAAATTTAAACCTAAGGTTGCTACTTTTTAAAATAATTTAATTAAGCCGTAATACAAAAAAGCATCATTGCACATTTATTTCATGAAACATGAAAAAGAATACTCTGTCTGAACTTTTCAAAAAATTAATTAAATATTCAATTATATTAGAAGTTTAACCATGATTTTGTGTTTTTTTTACATTTTGAATTATTCTGCCTCTATTTTTTAATAATTAATAGGCTATCAGAAATTATAAATATTAATATGAAAAAAATTACCATTTGGCGGTTTTTAAAAATCGTCTGCTTCAATTTATATTCTATTTTTAATTTTAAAAAATGTTTTAAAACGATAAAAAGATTTCGTGCATAAGAATATTTATTATACAATAATAGTTTTTACGTACGTTAGAAATATTATACATGGAAGAATTTTAATCCTATTACATATACTGTATATTAATTTGTTTAATATAAAAGCAATCGTTTAATGGAATCGTATTTGTTATAATTATTTGCTAATAACATAACTCATTCTTTCCAGATTCTTTAAATTAAAGCTATTGGTACTCCAGAGATGGCTATGGTCCGGATACAGCTGGAATTCCGAATTTTTGATTTTCAAATCCAGAATGAAGAAATTGTGAAAATTCCAGTAATCTAGCTACAGGTTTGATTATAACAGAACATAGAAAAGCCATGAAAATAATAGCAAACATGTTATACAAACCATAAAATAGTATATATTTTCACGTTAATAAATACGGCAAAAAATTTCTTTCGGCATCTTTTTGGTATAGATTTTAGGGGCAATTTATTAAATGACAGGGCAACTTGTTATGACTTGCCATTATTGTTAAGTGTCCCTTGACGACTGCCCAAGGATACCACATTGGTAAAGTGCGTCCTTCGTAAAGAACTACTATTTGTTTATCGAGCTTCCGTACTTCAGGGTTAAAAAAAAACTGAAAATTCTTCATTGGCTTATTTCCTGATCGATCTTCGCGCTATTTTAAAATTTTGAAAAGAACCAAATTGAATGCGGTTGTCATTTTCTATTGCTTTGTAGTCGACATCTGGAAGTGGCATAACGAAATAACAGAACCAGTAGGAAAAGTGCCCTCGAGGTTATTATAGGGGGAGTAAAATTCAGAAATCAATAGGATTGATATTTGAGCGAAAAATAAATTTTTTAAACTTCTATTTTCGAGATTCTTAAAATTTGTAATGCCTCTATTCAAATGTGGAAGAATATATAGATAACATTCCTTTTTAACAGCATGGGAACCAACTCTAGCACTATTTCCCAAAATAAAATACAAAATAGCTTTCTAGATTTATCTTTCATTGATATCTGATGGCCCCATTTATGAAAGGGAAAGCTCGTGGAAATATTTATTTTTCAAATATGTAGATGGAGGGAAGACATACTCATAATGTTTAAACAATGATATATCAATGAACTTCAAAGAGTGTCTCTTAGTATACATGAGAATGAAAGTCTATTCCTTCATATTCACATTGATTAGTTATTATGTTCTTCTGAAGTTTATTGCAAAAAAATTAGGAGTAAAGTATTATTGTATCCGAACTCCCAAGAAGTTAATGATATTTTAAAATCAAGAACAAATTTTTTTGCTATTATAGACGAACTAATACAATATAACCTCGATTATCTGAGTTGAATGAGACTGTAGTTACTCTGAATAATTGAGCTTTCGATTCTAAATCATGATTTCTTTCTTCTTTTTTTTTGCAATAAGATTTTCGAAAATTGCTTTTTTGAAATAGCAAAAATAAGTTCGCAAGTGCTACTACCAATATACATTTAAATAAACAATTTTATTAATATCATATTTTTTACCAGTTGATTCACGAATATATCTGATACTTACTATTTCCTTTCCACTCATTTCTTTAAGAATATTCTCAAATTAATTTCTTAGTGCAACGATATTAAATTTTCCATTTACACTACCATTTTTTTTTCATGAAAATGTATAGAATTTGTTAAATCATTCTTTAAGAATAGAACCGTTCTTTTATGTTTGTTTATTTATTTATTTTTTCTCTAAATTATTTCTTAAACAGAAAAAATCAACTCCCTATAATGATCTTTTGTGTGATCCCTTAACACTCTGAAAATTAAATTCAATACCAGTTCTAATATATTATTTTGAAAAATTTTAGAATTTTATTAAGAAATGAAATACACGGTTCAATTTTCTGATACCGGATCAGTTAACAAAAACCTGATTGATAAAGGCTCGGATAATAGAGAGTCAACTATTCACAGTACTTAGTCGCATTTGGCGAACAATTTGCTCTCTCAGAATATTGAATTTCTTGCCTATTGAATAATTAATATGGTATACAAATTTAAAATTTCAGTTTGTGATTTGAGAAGGCTGAAAGATATGAAATTTGATGAAATCAGTCTACTACAAAGAACAATGCGTGCTAAGTAAAAACCGTACATGCTACGAAATAAAAGCGGGAGTAAAAATTCTATTCCGAAGTTAATGTATAAAGAAGATAAAATTTGATTTCAATTTAAATTTTGGCAAAAGCGCGATTGAATGGTTTAATGAACAATGAAATTAGTTTTAACTTTCAAACAACAATGGATACATAGATGTGTGCATCAAATTAAATTTTAAAACATGCGGAAGTTATCTTCCCAAAACTTTCTCACATACTCTCTTATAAACGTGTTATTCCATTTTCCTCATTTTGGATTTTGGCTAAGTCTGCGAATGCCATATATGGTTATTGGCCAACAATAGTAATGACATTGATTTTTGGCGTGAATTTAACATTTTTACTGAATTTATCGTGTGATTCTTGACGATTACAAAAGATATCGTGTGATTCTTGGCGGCATTTACAAAAGATACACGAAATTCGAATTTGTGTTTTAGCCAGATTGTTTCCAACTGATCGAAACCAAAATCTGTCAAAAAACTGCAATTGTAGCCACAATATTACATAGTAAATTATATTACGTTCATGTACTTGTGAAAGTACATACAGAAAGTTCCCTTCTTGACGGATTTGGTTCCGAATTTGATAGATATATATACTTTAGAAATTAAATCTATTCATTAAATTTTATCCATCTAGCTTTCTTCGTTTTATGATTATCATGTTAATTTATATTCGGATAACCAGACTTCCTCTGGATGAATTCAACACCAAATTTGATAAAAAATCAACAAATTTGATGTAAAAATTATAAATCAAATTTCATTAATCTACCTCATACTTTTTAATTATTTTTGACCGAGGCAGAAATAATGCCAAAAAATGTGTTTTTTGACTCTCGTTAAGGTCTAAAACGTAGAGATTCGTCAAAATCTCAAGTTCGAATTTTTTGGAGATTAAAATACTTTTTCTATACTTCGTATATGTGAAAATTAAAAATAAATAAATAATAATAATAATTAGAGGAAAAAAATATATAGAAAAGAAATTGGCATTTTTAAAAAGGTAATTTTTTGAGTTTTAAAATAGAATAAAAAGCGTTTTTAATTAATATTTTTGGAAGATATGGCAGAAAAATACAAAAGCTTACTAATTTTTTTATTAAAGTATATTTTAACTAGCTCTCTTCAAAAAGCTATTAGTAACTTCCATTTTGCCTTTTGTCTTGAAATTATGTGTGTGTTGAGATTTAAGTATAATTAACTAAAAGCCAATTTCATGAAGGATTAAAGTAACAAAATAGACATAAAAAAAACCATATAAAATGAAATTATTGATGGAAATCAGTTAATCGGAACCTTTATTCTATTAACGCGTTCTTGGAGATGACCCCCTAAGAATTTTTTTTTTTTTTTTTCCATCGCACTCGGGTCATTGCTGATAAAATTACATCAATATTCGCGCACGTGGAGCCGGTCTTCATCACGGCTATCTGAAATGGAAAGGGGCCCTTTTGGGTTAATTTTGCCTCAAGTCCGGAATTCGATAATGAAAGGTTTCATTGCGACGATGTTACTGTATTTTTGAACTAGTATGGGTATAGAGTGCTACTGTAAAAAATAAAACACTTAGAATTCACTTTGCGAATTAAACAGAGGATGCACATTTTATTTTACTATCAAAAAAGCGTTTTGCAAGTAATATTTTTATACAAATCGCCATTATTTAAATATTTAGAACATGCTATTCGCTGCTGATAAAATTTAACTGTATAAGAAAATGTGCGCAAATATTATATTTTCTGTGAATTCTTTTATAAAAGAATGTTGATTAAATCTTTCTGATGAGTACCTTTGTAGGTCATTTCTTATCCGATACTAAATCGATATAATGTATCGATTAGTAGACATAAACAAGGTTGTTTTTATAGGTCCTATTGAAAGAAGCTTTTATACAAATGGATTTTCCTGAACCATCGAGATTTGGTAATAAAGTAAATGTGTTTTGCACTGAAATTATTCTTAAACTTTTATTTCTGGTTTATTTTATAATTTTTTATTTTATTTTTATGTATTAATCAATATATGTTGTTTTTGCACATCCACAAGAGTAGCAGAGTTATATCAAGTTCATGAAATTGTGCACTCTGAAAAAGTCCAATATTAACAATGGAATTAAGCAACATATAAGGGAGAGTGTTGCTTCTTTGACCAATTTTCAGTCTTGATTATTTATTTGCTTCTTTTATCAGTTCGCGATTCTGTTGCAAATACTGGCCTTAACACTACTTAGTTTCACATTTATTATATATTTTAAAAGACAAAAATTCTCAATTTTAACATTTTTCATAGTTAAAAAAAAACAACTTACACGGTAATCGAATATACAACATAGTATTATACCTTTTACTTGATTTTGAAAACAAGCATAAAATAGAAAACGATTTTTAATCGCATAAAAAAATAAAATAATTATTTTTGATAGAATATCAAGTTTTTATTATAAGAATTAGTAATTTACACAAATTCACAGTTTTTTTTAAAAAAATTGGCTTTAAAATTGGTTTTTTCAGAAATGAATAACTTTTCGATAAACAACAAGAGAATAAACACCTTAAATTAGATACCCATAAAAGAAGTAAACTCGATTAAGATTATGATTTTTGTTACATATGCAGTAATTGCACACAAATGTAAGGAAACAAGATTGTTTTTCAAACTTTTTCTCCCATTTAAATCTCTTCTGTATTTTCTGTCATTAATAACGTTATTTTATAGTATCTCCACTTTATTTGCCAAGAATCTTTAAGGTACGCATATTATAGGTTGTAAACCTCTGATTTACAGGAAAAATTTACTAATCATTCCACTACAGAAAACTTTCTTTGAACCTCAAGTTTTTCTTCTAGTCATTTCGGTATTACCTACCGAGAAAATTTATTTTTTTAACTAATAAGAAATAAAAAACGCAACTAATGAATTATATCATCAAAAATATGTAAGTGCTTAAAAAAATATTAAATACATACGTTAAAAATATTTCCAAGAATATTTTTACAGATTTAGTAACATTGCTTATATGTGGCAGAAAATTTTCCACCATCCACTGAAGTTAGTAACCGAAATCAGGGAAGAATCCCCAAGCATACATGATTTGAGACAATTTATCTGCTGTCAATCCCGAGTTCTCAGTCTGAAATCAGGGTCAAAATTGGGAAATTTCGACCTTTTTTTTTTTTTTTTTTTTTTGTATCAACTACTTCTTAGAATTCGTAAATGTAATGTCCAACGACTTATGACACACAAAAAAAACTAATAGGTGTCGTTTGAGGGGGGGGGGAGAGGGAAGAAAGACATTGAGGACATTTTCGAAAGCACAGCGGCTTATATTTAGTCAGTTGTCCAATATAAAAATGCCTTAATTATCAACTAGATGCCGTTTCTAAGGTTTTAATATTAGCTACTTTTAAGGAAATATTTCACATGACTTGGTTTTTTATGCTTGTAGTAACGAAAATTTATATACATCACAAGAAAATTTTTTCAAACTTTCTTGCTTTGTTTGCGTTTTGTCCTATCACATAGTATAAAGATTACAATACAGTACGTATTATGTAACATAGCATGTTGTCATTATTTATAGTAAATGTTATGATAAATGTAGTAAACATAACGAATCAGATTAGTTAAATGAAACGAGGAAATTGCTTTAGGTTGTGAGTTGGTAAATGAATTTATACTTATTAAACTATTTTCAGCTTATTAGAAGGTTGATTTAGAGAAATTGTAATCCTTGTTTTAGGGATCTAATCGCTGAGATATTACGGATATTGAAGTATTCATAAATATTGTACTAATTAAGTGAAAATGACGAAATAGTTTCAGAATGTGGAATGGAGAATTAATTAAGGCATTTTAAACAAGTTTAAGCCTATTTGAATGCATAGATTAAAAGGAAATTTAAACATATTTTGGACCGTTTAAACGAGGTATCATGAAAATTGCACTATTCATAAATATCGTTCTAATTAACTCTAAAATCGTTTAATTTTGGTAGTATTCTATTTATTTATCTTAAATGGTTCTTAAATACTCGCTATCTATGTTTGATTCTACCTTTAATTAATAAACAATAAAAGAAGTGAAACTTTAATTTCATTTTATTCTTCAAAAGAGAAAAATTTATTTTCTCAAAGAGAGAATAGTCATTAAAATAACTCATAATTTTTATTAGGCAAGTTTGCCTCAATTTCAATAGTAATAAAATTCAAAGGTTAAAAAAATATACAATGCTTTTACTTTGATTTTTCAATAATCTACATTTTTTCCAAAATCAAAAAAGAATTCTTGAAAATATCTAAAAAAAAAAAAAAATCAAAGAATTAAATTCATTTCAGATAAAATTTGCTTCGCTCAACGTCAAAAATAAGACAGCTTCAAATAGGTTAAAACATTTTTCTAATTTTAGTAAGTAAACAGTTCGTTTGTCGTATTTATGTATTAATTCAGTTTAGTAATGATTTTGTTATGGCATCTAACTTTAAAATTTGAAGTTTATTTAATTTTTGATAAGTTGAAATCATTGATTGCTTAAAAAAATCCTGGAATTTACTTTATTGTTAAATGTAAAAATCTCCTCCTTTCCTCTCGCCTTATTTTGCTTAATTAACGCAAGCACAAAAGCGCGAAGGGTTTTAGAATCCGTTGGCAAACAATACATCAAAATGATACAATCAGAAACGGGGAAATCCAATCTTGAAAGTTACAATCCTAATAAAAATAAAATCTAAATCGTTTTTCTCCGTTTTCCTATTCGGGTTTTAGAATACTTTAGAAGGTAGAAATGCGATCAAGGAGCAAATTTTTAATTAAAAGTTTAAAAAAAATTGTATTATTAAAAATTAAATTATTGTAGATTCACCGTGGTAACATACATACCATAACACAAAAATAATTGTACACGATTTTAAAATGCAAATCTATCTATCTATGCAGGTGTGACAAGCAGTGAAGAGACTTTGTATTTTTAAGTTCTCTTTAATCCATACCGAGAAGGCAATAATTTATTTACATGAAAGCGCGGACAAGACACGTCCTCCACAGCGCGCTACAAAAGCAGAAGTGAGAAAGAGTGAGAAATAAATTATCCCTCGTCTTATATAACATGAAATATTGATAGGGAAAATATTTTTTTTTCATAGTGCTAATATATTATTAAGATTCTGATAGGGATTTCTGACGCATTCAATCATAAGTAAGGGAGACACAAGGATCTTTTAAAAAGAATGTGCTTATTGAATTTTCTAGCCCTTCAAGCGGAGCGTGTGAATGTGTCGGCGTTTAGCCGAATCAGCAATTTTATAAATCTCTTGAATGAACTAAGTAGAAACAGTGAAATTAGATCAGGAAATAAGAGAATGAAATTACTATGTGCTACTAACATAAAGCTTTGGAAATTAATTTGGATTAAATTAAAATTATTATATATATATATATATATATATATATATATATATATATATATATATATATATATATAAGAATATCAATGCCAAGAAAATATTTTTTTTTCTTTTTTTCAAATTTTAACAGGAAAATATTTTGATCCAGTGACTGCCACGCAACTTTTCGTAGCTGCAATGGAAGTGAAAACTATTTCATTGTTTCTTTAAATTGTTAACTCACTTGTTTATTTTGTTTGCTAAAAAAACTTAAATTTCTTCCGTCCAACTTTACTTATTTCGTTTTTTTTTTCTTTTCACCCAAAATTAAAAAATGAAATTTTAGAAATATCTTTTTAAGCAATTGGCCACTCAGCAATGCATTTGCAGCTGCTACTTTTCCCAAATAAAAATGACAAAACTGTTCTTCATATTTGGTTTTTGTTTTCTAGCTTCTCGAAAGCTTTTTAATGTCATTTACTTAAATAATGAAAAAATGTTGGAAGATGCGAAATAAAACTGATGAAATCAATCTTTATCATTTTCCCTATACAGAATAAGACAGTTAAGGAATAAACGTACAATTCCTTTCTACAATATTTTGCGATTTCTATGCAGCGTTAATAACTAGTTAAACAGATTTAAAACGAAAAATAATATTTAATGTGTCAGTTTTCAATTTTTTTTTCTGAAATTCTGGAATTATTATGATATTTCACTTTCCCTTTTTATTGATCCGTTGAAATTAGCTATGGGATATTACTTTAGAAAGAATATATTATAAGCTCTATAAGTTTTAAAATGTACAAAAATTTATTTTGCAGAATATAAAACTTTGAAAGTCGTGATTTTTAAATTATTGTTTTCTTTCAGTAGCTGTCTGAACTTTGAATTACGATATCTTAAATTACAATGAACATAAAATACTAAATCGATTTGCTTTCTAAAACTCAAAATTTATTAAAACTTCGAGAGCTGTAATTATAGTAAAGCATTTAAACAATGAACAAAGGAAGTGTAAACGCGTCTGTTTCCTCAGATTTTTGCCTAATATCTGAAAAGACCATTACATGAAAACATTTTGAAATTCCTGTAATAATTTTTCCAATATTATTACTTTGGTTGTTTTGTATCTTCTTAAAAATAAGTTTATTTTTAAAAAATAATTTGTAATAATACTTTATCTAGCTGCAGGACAATATAAAGTAATATCCATTGTTTTGTCTATTTTTCAATTATATATTTCAGATTTAGGACTCATGTATGGAAATTTTTATCAGTTTTGTGGTTTCAATCAGAAAAAGATTTTTAATTGCTTTTTAACATTTCAATAGACATCAAGAGCTGGGCAGAAATACGATTATTTTTTTAATCCTCTTCTCTTTCAATTTAGTTTAATGTTTTCTTTGCTTTTTTTTAATTTACAGACACATTTTCAATGCATTTTCAGGTACACAGATTTTTCTTCCTTTCCTCCATTATATTTTTACAATTTTGAATTAAAACTTTTGTGGTATGTTAATGTCTTTTTAATGTCTATTTCTGGGTTCCGCTTGAGCGTCGTGGCAGTTTCTGTGTTTGAATAAAGAAAATTCGTTCTTCCTTAAAATTATTGATACTGGTAATTCGGGTCTCATTGTTCTTTCAGACCGGTTTTAAAACTAAAATGTTATGATGAATGTAACTCATGTTTGCTTTCCAGTTTTTGTTTTGTCAATTTTAATTTTAATTCAATAAAATATAAATCTAAATTCAGATTTCAAAGAGCTGAATTTAGGTAGTTCATTTGACTTTCCAGATATCTTTTATCCATACTATTAGATGTAAGTTTGTGTGTGTGTGTGTGTGTGTGTGTGTGTGTGTGTGTGTGTGTGTGTGTGTGTGTGTGTGTGTGTGTGTGTGTGTGTGTGTTTAGACGAATCCATCGCAATTATTGCTTTGAAATTAAACACACAGATAGTTATAATAGTAACTCAATGTGCTTTGAAGCCTGGATTTTAGAATTTAATGTATATTTTTTTTTATTTAGCTTCGGAACCATATTATGGGCACATGTTGCCGTAATATGGTTTTTAATATTTGTAGAAAGAAATTTTGCGTCGTCGAAAACAGCAAACAATTGCCATTCGAAATAAAATCTTTACATCTTTGGCCTAATTTACTTATTTATGTGAAATTTTAAAATATTAATCGCTTTTTTTGAAAAATTTTAAAAATTGAATCGAAAACTCTTGCATCCGACATTCTAATTCAGTTATCTTTTGCATATTTTTTGGGATTGTTTTTGAATATTTCTCTCTAATTTAAAACTAAATTATTATAATATATTTAATCATTGATTTTTTAATTTATTGTTTTTCTGACGAGCTCAAAGATTTTTTTTGCACGGATTCAATCAATGAAGAAAATTTCTGATCCAATCAATGAAATTTTGATTTTACTAACATCTGTATGGTACGGACAATGTCATGCGGTTCTGCTAGTATTTATATATTTACCTGTTTATTCTCTTGGAGAAAATTCTGTTTACTATATGATATTGAACTACCTTTCATTTCCCGATGTGTCCTACTGTTGTTTATTATTAACTAAGCAGTTGCTCATTGGTCACTTATATAATTCAAAGCATATATTAGCTGTTATATTTTAATTTGATAATCTAAAAAATTTTAAGACTTTCTAGAAATGGAAAAAATTTGCTGAAACGCAATGCGGTCCCAAAATGTAAGAAGGTTTTTTAGCAAAAATGCTGCATTTAGACAATGGATTATTATTATTTTTTAAAATTTTATTTATTTATTTTTATTGAGTGCTCTTAAAGAAATAATCAAATACCTTTCGTATATTTGTATTTTCTATATACGAAATATGTAAAGAAAAAGTACTGCAACCATCTCAAAAATTCGACCTCGAGGCTTTTATGAATCCCGACATTTCAGACTTCACGGAAGCCAAACAAATACATTTTTGGATTTATGACTGAACGTCTGCTGCGTTGTTTGTCTGTGAAAACGATATCTAAAAACTCTTTTGAACTAGATAGATGAAATTTGATATGTGATCTTTATTTCCAAATTTGTAGATTTCTATCGAATTTGGAATGAAATCCATTCACATTATGTCTGACTATCTGGCCGTCGGAGTAGCTGAGTTCTATAACTACAAAATATAAAGAGTTAGATAAAAAAAATATTTGATACACAAATTTATCATTTAAAACATAATTCTATATCAAAATTTTGGTAAATCAATTCTAAAATACCCAAAGAACCAGTAAGATCGTCGGTAGATTTAAATCGTAAATGCCTGATTAAAAAAAAAAATTAAAACATATTTTTTTTTTACTTTTATTTTTTGAATAAATTATGAGTTAAATACATTAAAGAATCATATTTTGTTAATTAAATATGGTTTATGGATAAAAAAAAAAAGGTTTCTTGCCAATTGGCAACATTAATCTTTAATTAAGAAAAAAAATTGCATCGGTAAAACTCTACTATATTAAACACAGATAAATTTAAAAAACTATGGTAAGAAATTTCTACAAATTATTTATGAAAATAATTTGTTATGAAAATGCAAACATGTTGCCCAGAGATTACAAAAATCAATCTGGAACACAAAAATTGTATTTATTTCATAATAACGATAAATATGATGATGTATTGATTAAGAAATTATGTAGAAATGCTATTAATTATTATTTTTATTAAAACATTCTTCAACACCAAGTTGTCAGATGTATCCTTTGGAATTTTGAAATTTGCACTTCATTTTTTTCTGCGTGTAGTTCGTCATTCGTCTCTTGACCATTTGATCAGCTATTAGTGAATTCTTCTATTATGTTTTTAGTCAAACATCTTTTTCGAGGCATTTTGTAAAAATGCCAGAGAAAATATTGCAGAAAATATTATTAAAAAAAAAAGTTTTTCATAAACAACACATATGTAAACTTGGGGTATCTGAATTCCTATCGCTCCCTATAATCTTTGGGAAATAATATCTTCCAGACACTTTTTCACATGCTCTGTAATAAAGATGTTATTCCTTTCCCCCATAAAATTGAGGATCTTGAGGGACGCGCCAAACTGAATCTGCGTTATCTCGTAAATTTCAAATGCTTTTATACAGTTGCGATGCTAGAGCAGAAAAATGGCTGCCGGTGAATCATAAAAATAATATGATTTGATCTGGTGTGTGTTGGTTTGATTTAAGGGCCTCAGGGCCAAAAAATATGAAAATTAAAAAACATTGTCTAATACTATCATAATATTACCTTTAATTATTTTAAACGTGCATACATTTTAAAGATATTAAAACATACACTCAAACACATTAATAAAAGAATTATACCTATATTTATATTATAAAGTCATCGGGTGGTCTCCCAAAAACCTTCTCGCATACTTTGTAATAAACTTGTCATACCAGAGAACGCCTTACATGACATTGGAGTAAAATAGTTACGAAAATTGGCTTAAATTTATCATTTTTACTGTGTCTATCGCGTCATTCCTGGCATGCGTTAAGAATATCCAAAACTCAGATTTGTGTTTTACACGCGTTTTTCTCAACCGATTGGAACAAAAATTTCACACAAAACTTCATTTGTAGTCCCAAAATCCCATACCAAATTTGATATATTTGAGTCATTTACATTTTTGAATTCTCGTTTTTACATGTTTCTGAAAGTGCAGATGGACAGACAGTCAACCCGTAGTTGGATTTGATTCAAACTTTGGCAGACATCTTCCACCATAGATGTTAAATCTATGTATCGAAATTTGTGTATCTAACTCTCTTCATTTTGTAATTATCGTGTTAACTTATATTCAAATATCAGGACAGACGGACTTCTTCTGTACTGATTTTACTCGAAATTTGATAGAAATCTGCAAATTTGATGTAAAGACCATATATCGAATTTCAACCTTCTAGCTTAAAGCATTTTTTAGTTATCTTTGTCATTGACAGATGAAATATTCCAAAAATGTGTTTTTCGAACCCAGGGAGATCTAAAACTTGGAGATTCGTCAAAATCTCGAGTTCGAATTTTTTGACGATTACTATAGTTTCAGCTGTACTTTGTATACAAGAAAGTTAAATACAACTTTGATAGCGAAATGAAATAATGTACTAAACATATCTAATACCAAATATATTGTTTCATTCTATCAACTTACAACTAGAAACAAATTAATTTCCATGTATAATTTGTTAAATATTTTAAAAATATATAACCAACATGAGATTATTGCATAGAAATTTAGATAAGTAAGTAATATTTTATTTTAAATATTTAATAACATTATATTATCTTAGTACATTGTATCTAATTTCATATAAACTGCATTCGATAAACAAATAAATTGAAATAATTTTATACAAAATAATTTTAAATTTAATTGGAGTTGAATTATATAAATTAAATTTTTCGGACTTTGTTTTTAATAAGTAAATTTATATCTAAATTTTGAAAATACTGCTTTCGATTGAATTATCAGTCTCTGTATAGAATAGCAGTCTTCCTACCTTTCTCTCTTGAACTATAATAGATCTCGGATAATTTTTAATTATTTTCATTTTTGAAAATGATATATTAGTTCTAACTGCAGAGAATGGGTTTGTTAATAAAATACATGAAGCAATATAAATGTTGGGAAATGAATGACTTACATTGTTGACAATGATATAGCTTGGAGTTTCAGTCAACGACGCTACATTTTCTTCGAACTTTTGAAAAGGCTGTTGTATATGCTGTTTATGTCACTTTGAATTTTATTGGTAAATGCTTCCTTCTGTTTTTGACATAAATATAATTGATCTTGTTCCGAGTTTTATTAAAATCCGAAATATTCAAAAAAAATGGAAAAACATTTGAATGAGAAGATAGAACATTTGAATAAGAAGAAGAGAAATTTATCCAGCATCTAACATTTCAAAAAACTAATTTAATGAAGGAATGAATAATTTTTTATGATATAAGAGCCAGAAGCAGCCAATCTGTCGAAGCAATAATATTCCGTAGTGTGTATCTAATTCGATTAGCGATAGAACTCTCCGCCAGTTGGCGTGCCTTTTTTGTGACGCTCTCGGCAACGGGAGTAGAGTAGACTTCAACGCTATAACGCATAACGCTTCTTCGCAATAAATCTATTTTCAAGAAATTACAGTCCAAAAATTTTACTTATAATTAAGCATGCCCGCATAATAATGTAAATTTAAAAACTGAAGAAAAGAGGGGAAAAAATTGAATTGCTGAAAGCTTAAATTTTATTCTTAAAAGTGACGCCTGAAATAGCCCTATCTTTACTTATAATAAAAACGAATATATGTTTGTGTTATCGAAATTAAAAGGAGACCTTGATGAATCGTATCTAAAGCTTGCAAAACCTCAGCATAACCGAGCCATATACGGCTCTGCAATAATTTAATTTATATATTTTTTTAAACCAGCAATTCAATTTTTGTACTTGTGTATCTCTAAAAGAGACGAATAATCACCTTCACGTGTCCTATTTGAAAGAATCCTTAAAAAGTTCAGTGCTTTATTACACTTTCTCTGCAGTGCAAAATATGTGGTTTAAAATTAAGTTTCGAGACAAAATTCACACCTTAAGAATTAATTTTCTTTATTATTGGGATGACATTTTCATTTAAAAAAATTGTAGGGTCTGATTTTAAAGCCAATTTTTTACAGAAATGGACACAACTGAACAAACAACGCTTTTGAATAGAGAAAAACAAACCCATTCCTGCCGTTCCATTCAATTATTTGTTTAATGGTTACTTGAAGCTGCATTTGTATAAATACCACATCTGTACTTACTTAGTAAATTTTAAAGTCGTCAACAAAAGGGTAACCATGTACATATGGAAGTAGCTGATGAATAATGTCATTTCTTTTGACACAAAATAAAACCACACTTGAAGCAGTTCCTAGGGGAACATTTTCCTTTTGAATATATTCTTCAGATAAAATGTCTGGGAAAGTATAAAATCTTTATAACAATTTGGAATTAATTCAAAAACCAATATTATGTAGATGTACTATGTAAGTTGAAAAGTATAATTAATGATAGATAACCTGTAAAATGAATATTGTAACAAACAGATTGCTTCTAATAACATATTAAACTAAGTGCATTCATGATTTTTTTTTTATTTAAATGACCAGTTCATATGTAAGTAAGATGGAAAAATTTTCATATGCAATCAATAATATGTGATTCGTATCTAAAAATTTTCAACGAAATACACGATTTCGCACACACACACACAAAAAAAAAGAACTGCCGAGCGAAGTTCTGTATAACTTCCTGAAGTTGAATATGCTAGTTAAAACTGCTATTTGAATTTTTTAAAAAATCGAATCGATTGGAATTGACTTTTGCGTTATGCCATTAAGGAGAAATAAAGGTGGTTATCAAAAGGTGTCTGTAGTATCGCTACTGATAATACTGCTAAGTATTCATCTTCAAATTTGAAAACAAAATTCTTCATACAGATTTTATTTATCAATTTTATTAGCAGCTCTCATTTCCACAGCTCAATATATCGGAATAAAAATGAAGCTGCTTATTTTTCAGCTCACACCTCGCAGCTGAATCTTTGGCACATGCTTACAGGTAAACATGTCTGCTTCATCACAGAGTATCCCAACAATGAGCATGCGAATCACACAGCATTATCAGAAACATTACTCGCTGATCTATAGCACTTAAAAAATTACTGTAGCAAATACATACAAAAACAAATGATACAGTTAATTTGAAAAAGTTTGCATAATTAACCGAGAATAAAAGATACATTGATAATATGACATTACTCGTTCTAGAATTTGATATGCAAATTTTTGCTAAAATAAGGAGGCAAAATGAAAAAGAAAAAAAAAAAATGTTATAAACTGTTATAAAATTTTAGGAAATCTGGCACTCGTCTAGATCTTATTTTAGGAATAATTTTGTCATTTTTTTTCCATCTAGATGTGACACAATTATATCCGTTTTATCAGATTGTTGTTTAGGCACTTGAGGAATATCGTTGTCGTTACCTCAAAAAAAAGATGGTTTGGCGTGATCTATTGAAAAAAAATTTCTTTTTTCCATTAATGAGAATTGAGAATATTTTATCACTTCAGTGGACTTCTCCATGAGGGCATGCGTAAGGTTATGAAAGTAATGGTTGACATTACTTTCATAATGGTTAATTAATGGTTGACATGTTTATAATAGTATTATCAACTATTATAAACACCTGTGAACAGTTTTTCAATGCAGTTGGTAAAAATATAGTTTTTTTCCATAAGTAGATATTATCACTGGCCGCAAGGAACTCATTTTAGCACTATAATTGATACATATGTTGAAGTGGAAGAGAGAACGAGATACAAGAATATTATCAAAAGAGAAAAGATCGGATGACAATTGTAGAATTGTCCCATTCTCCAATTCTATGCATATAACCTTTATGTCATTTTTAAGAGCTGAACTCAGACAAAAAAGAATAGTTGGTATAATATCACTCCACTTAGAGTTCTCATGAACTTTAATTACCCTCTTGAGGTGACGATGCATTCTTTCGATAATTCCACTCATTTATGTGATAGATAAGCAGTGGATTCTGTTAGTTCCATGGCATAATTAAGTTCTTTGAGAAAAAGTAGATTCAAAGTTTCTATCCTGGTATGCTATTATGATGGCTGCACAATCAAACCGAGATGTCCAAAATCTAGGAGAGCCCGGTATATCGTTTTGGCACCCATGTTGGCTATAGTAATTATTTCCATTTATCTTGTATAGTTGCCAATCATTATGAGATAGTAAATTTTACCATTAGATGGAGTAAAAGGATAAATGAAATCAGACATTGATAAATCAACGTGCCAATTGGTGCTCTTGAGTGTCAATGAATCTTTGATCTTTAGCATGGTTGACAAAATTTTATCCACATTTTAATATCCCTCTTGATAATACTTGGCCACACGAAACATAACCATCTTTATTAAACCAGAAGTACCAGGATGAAAAAGAGATTGTTTATGTTTGAAAACCTGTCTGCGGTAATCCTTGGAGATGATAATTGTGGAGACATCGCATGTAAGGATGATATCTTCTAAAGAAAAATGTTGTTGTTAAAGATTTTGATTTTAGTTACTGCATCATCCATTAACTGAGTTAATGTTATTTTTTTGTAATCGGGAGAGCTGACTTGGGAAACTAGGTCGATTTCAATTCGAGGTAAGGCATGAGCTTTAAAATTATATGCACTGAGAAAATGATAAATTTTTGTAATGTTCAAAGTTTCGAAGTGTATTTTTTGTCCTCATTCCAGTCCAGAAGTGAAATGTAACGGCTGGCTTTTTGCCGAAATAGCTACTTCAGCTTTTTGAAATTATGACATGAGGTTCTCCACCATGAGCAGTAGTTGTTATTTCGTAATTAACAGATTTTATGTTCTGTTTAGTATCTTCTGAAGATCATTTCATAGCGCTATTCGAAATGATCGTTTTGATTTTTCTAATATTTTCCCCATATTTGACCATATTGATATGATTACTTTCAAAATTCTATTTGAAATATAGTATTGGACTTAATGGGAAATAGAGCTAATACTGAGCATAATGTGAGATCAAGTGAAGAAACCTGGAATAAACGGCATGAGTGGAATTTAATGAACTGAGGGAATGAAATGAGAATTTTGCAAACAAACAATGCAATAATTGCTTATTGAAGCAGTTCTATTTGGATCTCATAAAGACTAATACAGTTTAAAATCACTAAAAATGAACATAGTATAGGGAAATTAATCCAGAAAAAGCTTTCTTATTTTCTATATTAAGGCCTTGAGGATCATTTAAAATATATGATAATACATTTTATATCATTATAAACAACTTCAGTTGCTAATATTTCTTTGTTAGTGTTGTGAGGATTCCTTGACGAAATAATTTTACTAGATGGTGTCTTGAGAATGCATATAATTCGACAACTATCTGGATAAAGGGAAATAACCTAAAAGATCCAGAATTTACTGAGGAAAAAGAGGGAATATTTCTTTTTTTATTTTTAATGCTTCTAAAATTTTGTCATATAGAATTATATGCATATAAATTAAATGTCATATAGAAAATTGTTGTGCGAGAACACACACAAAAGAAAAAAAACCCAAAGAGAGGGGGAAAAAAACCTTAAATAAAGGAAAGACTGAGAAAGAAGGGAAAAAGTGATTTGCTTTTTTAAAGAAAGAAAAACCAACATTTAAAAAGAAAAAGGAAAAAGGTAAACTTTTTGAAGGAACAAATTTCAGATATTTTTGTAGATACTTGCATTCGATTGCATTTAAACATCGTTAAGTTTGACCAGATTTTTTTTTGTGCTTCTGTCCTTCTAATCAGTAAATAGGCATTTTCACCCTGATTAAATATGTTCGAAAATTTTTATAAAAGAAGTTTGACTGTTTTTTCGAACATTTCATTAAAATTTTTGATTGCGTCACAATTTATTTATTGTACTAAGATAATTTCGCTCTTTGTACAGATATCCAATTAACACAAAATGTCCATCAGCATTGTTACAATACCTATACGATGTTGGCCGGCATTCAGAATGCTGGACAACATCATAGAGATATCTTACAATATCTTGCGCTAACAGAGTAAATGCGAAAGTTTCTTTTGTACTTGCGTATATATTTTTTAATTTCTAAGCCAAATTGTCAATTAGTACATTTCGATTTCAAAGATTGGATTCTCAAATAGCAATAACAGAATGTAAACAGTATGATCTGTGGCGACGAAGGCTGTTATTCTCTGGATGCCGAGTTGTTACAATTAGTGGATATCAAAATGTTTGATAGCTAGAATAAAAATGCTTAAATGATGCTTGCTTGCGATAGCTTCAGATAAAAGAAAGGCAAATGAAATGTTCGATTCTTCAATTTTAAATCTTTTCCAAAGCGCTCTGTAAGCTGTATACTTTGAGCATTTTAATAGAATAAAATTTCACTGTCTTCCTAGCATTTGATGCACAAGAGACTGTCAGAAAAATTGAATCTATGTAAGAGATCTGGATTTATGATAGTTTCACAAATGACACGTGTAATGAGTCTATCCCGAACTCTACTTCTAATACGTTCAGTGATGGTAGTGATGTCTGGAAAGTTCCCAATTAGAGCCCGATATTTGCTTTTATTGTCTGAAGCTAATTGCGTAGATTTCTTTCTCAGATTGGATATCATATCCAGATATCCTAGGCTGAAATTCAGTATATGAAAGGTGAGGATTCTGTTACTGCTTTTGCAAAAATGTCTGTTTCTTTGTTCCAAAAAAATTGCCGATTGGCCAAGTACTCATAGAAACGAATTTTTTTTGGTTCAGTTTTTTTTTTCTTTTGTGAATTTTTGAGGTGAGACGTTTAATACTTTTGGGCGAGTGAAAAGTGATATTTTTTAATGCTGTAAGGACTGGATAACTGTTTGAAAGGATCAGAATATCCTTATCTGGACTATAGCTTGACAAATCGCCAAAATGACCAATTAACTAGATTTCCATCAAATATTGAAAATGAAATACGCAAAAAAAGAAAAGTGTAGCTGGAGTTGATGAATTTTAATCAATTTATTCAAAGTCGAAACGTGCAATAATTGCATCGCTTTTTTTAGCCGTAAATAATTTACAATGAGAAAAATTTATAGTTTGCTTGACGAATAGAATAATAATACTAATAATCTTTCCCTTTAACTAAAGTTTTGTCAGTTATATGATTTTTTTTTCTTCTTAACAGTGGATATATTTAACTGTTGTCCTGCTATAGCCCAAATTATTATCCTAAATAATAACACAAAAAATAAAGGAAAGACGAAGAGCCACAATAACCGTCGATTTAAAATGATTCCGGCTCCATTCAGTTTTTAGCGGCAATTGTAACTGTTAGGGCTAGAAAAGTTTCTGAGCGTCGTTGTGTTAAGAGGCTCGTCAGTTTTAGAATTTGGCATTCAATATTTCTTTTTTTGTAATAAAGATAAATAAATATGTGGCCGAATTTAATAGAAATCATCGAATCTGATTTGAACATCAAAGGCAAATTATCATACATCCATTCAGTAATCAACATACATGGTTTAAACATAGAGGTAAGTATGCATTCCCCTCATGCACTTAAAAATTACTCCATGCTGTGTTTAATAAATTTCAGAAACTGGTTTTGAAGCTGCAATTTCGTTTTAACGTTTTATAGTTATTGAACGATTGGTTGTCTACATTCGTAATTTTCATAACTAAACGTTAGTTGAGCGAAAATTGCTGAATTTATTGTTTTTTCATAACTGTACTTTGATATATATTCTTAGTTACAAATTCTTCTGAATAATGTATCTTCCGAACCGAATCTAATTGAAAATTGGTATTATAATAATCAAGTTTTTGTTTTGCATTTTTTAAATCATGAGTATTTAAGAAATTTTGATACAAAATGGTTATTTTTTTACTTCTGCTATGTACCTGCATTGTTCTTTTTTCAAGTTTGGCCCATAATGAATGTATTATGGAACAGTTTTCTGTAAATTAAAAGGGCAGCTATTTTGATTTGAATTATTTTCCAATTTAAATATAGATTATAAATATAATATTGATTTATTTGTTGTTTACTTGTTTTCTTAATTTATTGTATTTACTTTTGAATAATTGTAAGTTTATTGTCTTTGTATATATATATATATATATTTCAAATTTTTACTAATTATATTTTATTTTTCATATTAGATGCTATAGTGTGTGTAGCAATTCTCTGACTTTGAAATTGGGTTAAATTTATTATTTGTTTCAATTAATTCTGCCTTATAAGTGTTGAATATTTGAGTACAAAGTTTAGCTAAAATAAGTTCAATGTGTGTAAAAGTGGCTGCAAGTCTATGAAATTTTAATGACCTTACTTATATTTGATAAAATTTTAATTAACTTTATTTTAATACTATTAACTGTATTTAGTTAATTTTTTAAAAAATTAATATGAATTAAGACAGTGTTGTTACTTAATTACATATTGCTGATGCATCTTTTTTTGTTATTACTTAATTGAAGATAAAAGTAACCTATTAATATTTGTATGCCTTTCTAAGAAAAAGGCATATAAGTTGCAATTCTTATGTTTTCTAAATTTATTAAATGGTATTCAGCTATGTAATATAATGATAATTAACATTCTTAATCAATTTAAAACCTGATTTATTTTATTTTAAAAAAGGAATCAAATTGAAATCTTTCTTTTGTGTAAAAATAAACTTTTTTTTTGTGAAATTTTAATTTATATCCCTTTTGTAATAAAGACTCATAATTATTTAATTATGAGCCTTTGTTACCTTAGCGATACCGATGCTTGCTTATTTGTAACATGCATTTCTCATGTATTCTCCTTTTTTTTATACATATAAGATGCATTTTTCTCTCTCTTTCACTTGCTAAAGATTATTTTCATGTTTTGGAATGTTGGAAATTTGATCTCAAAAAGATATTGATATGAAAAATGTGGCATTGCCATTTTCTTTTCTAACTATAGTAATTTTCTTTTTTAAAAAATTGTTTTGTCATCGAACTTTAGAGTAAGATTGATCGCCTTATGAAAATTTAAAAGGGAATTGCTGAAAAAAAATTAGCCATTTTTTATCTCTCCCCCCCCCCCAAAAAAAAACCAATTAGATATTTAAATTCTTTTTAAAATCACCTGGGATTATGTAATGGGGAAAAAAAAAAGTCCAATGATACTGTAAAAGGTATTTCGAATAATTAAATTATTCTTTTTCTATGCGAACAGACATGTGAATACTAGTAAAATCAAATAAAAATACTAGTGCTAATATACAAAAGTGGTGTTTGAATTTTTCTAATAGACCCTGAATCCATAAATAATAATTGATTTTCAACTAATTATTTCAACAAGTCAATTTTACTACATATATATGTTTTAAAAGGATTTTCATTCATGAATTAAACTGAAATATGAAATGATTTAAGCAATTCTAATTTGAATTTTTGACCAAAACTTTGAAATCAGCACTGCCACTTTTCCACAATTAATTAAAAATTAATATTGGTACATAAAAATAAATTATACAAAGATAATCCATTTTATTTATAAGCAGCTAGTCGTTATGCTGAATACTCTAATTTTCTTAATGTGGATATCTTATGAAATAATAAATATTGAACCATATATCTACTGAAATCTTTGTTTTTCCTTCTACTGATCTTTTGCTAGATCCATTAGTCCTGGAGATTCTTTTCTTTCTTTGAGCATGGCAAGAATTAGTCAATTTTCTTCATTTCATACAATTAGTTTTTAACATTTGTAGAGGTTGAAAGTGTAATTTACTAAATTAATCAATTGAAAAATTTATTTTTAATAAATAATAAGCAAAATATCCTTTTCACATTTCTGATGTATCCTTTGAAATATGAATTGTATAATTCATGTTTTCCTCTCACAGAACTGTTTACTATATATTTCATTTCAATTTTCTAGTTATTTTGATTATTTTATACTACTTAACTTGAGTTTAAATTTCTTTAGAAAGCTTAATCGTCAAATGATGTAACTATAAAGTAAATATACATGCTCTTTGCTTTTGCTGGTATATTTTTTGTTCCCTATTTATGATGATTCTAAGTGGAACATCAATTAATTTTAATTTGTATAATGGAAATATGTAAACTATCTATTTCAACATGTTAGCCTATGCAACTAAGCTGTTACCTTATCATATTAATTTTCTGAATTATTTAAAACTGTTAGTTTTACTTATTTAGTTTTAAAATTTGTAAAGTAGGATTGCTTTAATTTTATCAAATTAAAGCAACCTTATTTAAAGTTACTTAATTACTTTTATTTAAAGTTATATGAATGTTTAATATGACTATATCCATCTTTTATTTACAATGTAACTATTTTTTGTTTCATTTTACAAAATTATTTGAGAATATTCAATTATCTTTCAAGTGTGTGAATCATTAAATAAAGTATTAAAATTGATAAGATTTTTATTGTATTCAATATTTTCACTCATTTAGACTGAAGCAGAAATAAGTTATGTGAAAAAGAAGATAAATGAATTCTGTGGTGAGAGACTTAAAAGGTATGCTTTTGCTTGATCTTTTCATTTATTAGATACTTTATTTTATAATGTGTTATAGGGGCATTCTATAGCATTTTAACATTGCTCATGTTATTTACTGAATATTTAAAATGCTGGATCACATGTTTATATCATTTGTCAAAAATGTCTTAGTAGAATTATCATTTTCTACATTTGCTTTATTAAAATAATTCGCTATTCAACATTTTTAGTTTTGTGCTTTTTGGGTAAAATATGTTCTCATGAATCTGACTTGAGATTAAAATTACCCTTATTTTAAATTTTGTATTAAATTATTTTTAATTATCTTACTCTTTCCTTTTTGTTCTTATCACCAGTATTCTGCTGTGCTTATTCATATAATAATTTTTCCCTTTTGAGCTATTAGATAAAAGGTGGTGTGAGTTGACTTTTATTTTTGTACTTTTTATCCTGAAGCAACACTGTTTTTTTCTAATCAGGTCTTAGATATCTTAATTGCTGATTTATTAAAAACTTTTCCTGGAAGATGCTGATTGCAAATAAAATATTTATCTTTTTCTTCAATGATAAGTGGTAGAACTAACATCAAGAGTTTAGTTTTTTTAATACATTAAATTAAGATAGAATTTCATTAATAAAAATATGCTAATATATCTAATTAGCAGAAAGATTTACTTTCATTAAAACTATAAATATCCCAAATAACTGCATAGGTACTTTGTCCATATATTTTTTTATTTATAATCTATTCTTTATTTATGTAGAAAATGGAGAAGTTTCTCGCCTGCAAAGAATGAGTTAGTGAAAATTTTCACATGCTTAAGAATTAAAAGGCTTCTTACTGTCAAAATTTAGAGTAGAAAACTTTAACAAAGAATGGGGTCAAATACTAATAATGTATTATAGAATGGCATTTTGTAAATTGATTTCTCCGCTGCTCAATCCTTTATGGGGCGGTGACCATGAAAAAGGACACCAATTTAAAAATTTTCTATAAAAATACTATTGGATTTTGAATACCAAAAATTGCTGGAAAATAGCATTTAGTCTCCTTTTAGAAAGATAGATGGCTGCATGAGCAATTTTCGTTTCTTTTATGGCATTAATTTTATGTTAAAAATACCCTGATTTTGCCTTAAATTTGAGACTGTTTGTCAATAGATTGTGACGATTCCGTCTCGTTAAGAGGTGAGGTGCGGAACAATGAGCTCATTTCCAGTATTCACTTTTTACCTTGGATTTCCCCCATTAGATACTTTTTAGTTCAATATTTTTCCCCGTGCATGTGAGTGTTGTCGTTTCTGGCCGCATTTTATTTTAACTCAAAATTTCATATTGATATGGCTAGTTGAAATGGCAAAAAAGTTTTAAGGAGTAGTATGAAGAAAATTTTAGTAATTATTTCATGTTATATATTTAAAAATAATATTCTTAGGTAGAAAAATCATTAATAATGTTCTTTTAATATTAAAATATATAAAATATTTTGTATTTTAAAGATAATATTTTTAACAAGCTCCCTATTTACAGCAATTCATTAAATGAAAAAATGTTTTAAATAGAATAAAAATTGGATTATCCATTGTTTTTAATCTTAGAATATTTGCAAAAAATTCTATAACACATAAAAAAAAGCATTTTAATATAAAAAAGACCATTATTATTTTGTAAAAATGTAATTACCAAATTTTAAGAACAGAAAATTTTTGTTTATTCTTCATAATTTAATGTTTATGCCTCTTACATTAAACTGAAATTGCTCTGAAGTGTTTTACTGTGCATTAGTACCTTTTTCCTTCTGTATTACTAATTATCTGTAATTTTTACGTCTGATAAAGCCGCGAGTCTTCATTGTTAAATGTAAAAATCTCCTCCTTTCGTCTTTCCTTTCACCCCTATTTTAACAAATTAAACCCATCCTAACGTATGCGCAAAAGCGCGGAGGGTTTTACAATCCGTTGGCGAACAGGGAATATATTGACATTTTAAGAAATGATATTTTATCAAAATCAATCTCTCATTTTACTACAATACCTACAAAGGTTTTAAATAATAATTTTGTTTAATCTTCAAATAAATGTCGGAACAAACCAAATTGGCTAATTCACTACTAACGAGTGGTGTCCTCAATGAGGACACCACCCATTTGTGCTGCCTCACTCTTTGTGTGAAAAGTGTAATTTAATATTTTGCAAAGAAGGATGTGATGTTGATTCTGTATTCAGGGGGGAGTTTGGTTTATTTATCTTCAGATTCAGGAAAAAGAAACCCATGTTTAAAAGCCAGAAAACATGTCACATTTAAGATTTGCTTTTTTTTTTTTTTTTTGTAGACTGTTACTTATGTTTCATCCTCATGTTCTGCTTTACTTTTTGCTGTCTTTTTCTGTAAATATTTAATTTCATATAGCCATGATTTTTTTTTTTTATTTAAGTTCATTTTTGTTATCATTATTGCATTCAGCATGTAAAAATTGTACAGTGAAAGTTTTAAACATGTTCAGTATATGCCCATCAAGTGTCCTCCTCAAAAATATTGTCTATGCTGTATCAAATAAATGTGCAAAACAACTTCTTATTATGTGTTAGACAAAAAGACCTTCCTACATGCTTTGAGATATTTCATACCAAATAAGTTATTTTTACTTTTGTTTTTTATTTGACATTTTTTTCTTTATTAATTTATAAAATTAAGTTAACATTTAACAATAAATATTTATTTTTTAGTGTTTTATTTAACTAATTTTTATTCTTAGTTAAAATAAATTATGATTTGTATTAAATTATAATAGTTCTTATTTTTAATTATATCTATAAGATTTAGTTTAGAATTTTTGCTGCAAATATATTATATTTTGTGTATTTAATATTTTAAATGTTTCAAATTACCTAGATCATGATTAAGTGTCTATAAACCTAGAATATTTAGAAATTTAGGTAATTATTTCGTGAGATTTTCTTACACGGAGGTTGCACTAGACGGGTGATGTCCTCATTTGAGGACACCAACCCCTGTGAAAAAAGATAAGTTAAAAAAATTTTTGCTTGCAGATTCCATGTGTATACAATCTATTAATCACATTGATTGTTTTTTTTTTTTTTTTTTTTTGTTGTTGTATTTCAAAATAATAATAATGATTTGCACCAGAAAGGTTTAAAATAGAGTAGCCCTAAGTATTGAGACTTGTAATCATTTTATGAAAGATAATATATTAAATACATAGTTTATTTAGATCACGGAATAACATATGTCAACTGTCTTTTGATACTGTACATGGAAACAGATTTTAAGTTCTCTTTCTTGTTAGAAGTAAATAGTTTTCTTTCAAATGCAATTGAACCTTAAAATATAAATCTTTAAAAAAGTTTCTTTTATGAAATTCTCAATATGCAGAAATACATATTAGTAAATTTTATAAATATAAAAAAATAGTTATAAGAATGCATAGTTAATTTTTTAGGGTGAAAGGAAATTAAAAAAAAAAATTGAGCTGTTAATAATTTTACTTCAAAAAATACAAATAACGAAGTACTATTTGAAATTGTTCATATGGCTAATTCTAATGAGTTGGCAAGTATCATATAAGAATTGCATGCTATTAGAAAGCTGGTATGAATTGAAGTTTATTGATTAATTAAAAAAAAAACTGTGTTCACTTCTTTTTTAAGATATTTAAAAGTTTATCTGTAAATAAAAATTAAAAGAAAAATTGTGGTGAAATTAATGAAATCATATATAGTACAATCTTATCATTTTTAAATTTCACTCTGCTTCATGCTTTCCTCCCTCTAAGGAAACTAGCATCTCTGCATGAAATTGAATGACAGCTGTCAACTTGTCAGTTACATTATATTATTTTTTTTCCAAAATTTCATTTGCATTGTTTTATTTTTCACCCTTTTCTCTATATTCTACGTCTTTATTACTGTTTTGTGGGAAATAAAACACTGTCACGGACTGATTCGTGGAGTGTGACCATTGGTCCACTCATTTTCCGCAGTTAAGCCTTATTTATATGTTTAAATAATAATAACAATGTTTAAATAATTAACATTTAAATAGTAATAATAACATTTAAATAATTAAGATGAAATTAGTATTTTAATATAATAACTCCAATTTTACAACTTTTGTATATAAATATAGTTTGTAGCAAAAATGACAATAGAAATTAATAAAACAAGCAAAATATTAAAATTTGACTAAACACTTGAAAACAAATGCTGTGCACACAAAAAATGGTTAACAAATATTATCCTTACGAAAAAAAAAAAAAAAAAAAAAAAAAAAAAGATAATAATAATTTGCAGAAAAATGAAATTCCAATTTGAAAATTCCTGTTCTCACTAAAAAAAAGTTCATATTTGTTTGGGGTTTCATTTCAGAAGTATAATTAATTTCAGGTTCAAAACAAGCATCTAATGTTATATTCTCTTTCTAATTATATTTTTCTGTGTCAGAGGTAAGGGGACTTTCTGTTTTGTTTATTCTTCTCTAATTGTAGAAGATAGCCCATCTCTTATCCATGGCTAACAAAATTAAACTCAATATAATCCCACCATATTATAAAATTCACTTAGAAATATTTCATCCTCACCTTCTCAATAGTAAACTGAATGCACTCTCTTAAATTCTCCTAACAACAGAAATAATAACAAAAGTCATCAACAAGAATGTCAGTCTCTTTAAATACTTACATACTTAAATCTCATACACTGTTAAATCACTTTTGTTTATAACAATAAATCTATCAAATCTAGGAGCATAGAATAGAAGCTGGTGCCTGTACATGAAGGTAGGTCAAAATTTTGGGACAAACCGTTACAATTTTGCAGTATCTATTAGCATTTAAAAATTCAAAGAGATGATTCTTTTGTCAATTTATGGGTATGTGATGTATGTAGGTATAGCTTTTTCTAAAGTATAGAGTCGCTCATTAACTCAAAATAATGACCCACTTGAAGATAGCCAACAAAGTCTGTATTTGTAACAATCATCGTCTTGATAGCTCTGTTAAAGAAAGAAAGAGAGGGGGAAAAAACAAAAACACGTTTAGTGGGATCAGACCACATGAACCAACATGATTCAATATAGTCATGGGCCAACGTGTTAATTACAGTGCTTCGTGTAGACACTATCCTGGACTAGTAAAAGTAGAATCAGCACATGGCATATAAAAAATTTTTATTTGGAGACATTTCATAATAAGAAATTTAATGCTGAATTCAATTTGAAATCAAAATCTCTCCCCAAAAGGGCATTCCCCATGAATCTGTTGCAGTATGAATCATTGAAACATTTTCTGTAGTTTATTCCTTCTATTGACTGAAGACAATGGTCATTTTTTGATTACTGTACTTACATAATTTTTGTGCAAAACTATTTGTTCAGTATATAGAAATTTTATTCAAAATTACAGAAACTTTTTTTGTTGGAAATTCGGAAATCTCTGAAAAAAACAGTATATGAAGGTATCACTGTATATACTGTAGATAAAAAGTAATTTGTTCATTGCATTTTTTACTCTTTTTTTTTACAGGGCAGAAGGTCTACTTTTGTTGTATGCTGTTGTTCATAGTCATTCACCTTTGTATATTGAGAACTGGCATCGGATTGTGGAGGGCTCATTAAAGGTATGTATAACTTAAAATTAGTGGTTAATTAGTGAAAGCTATTTTGATCTAATTATGCAGTTGATCTGCTTAATCGATTTGATCCTATTAAGCTATCTTTCATTTATCATCTTTTAAATAATTAAATAAAAATGAGTTACAATGGTAAACTTTTAAAGAATAATAAATCAAATAAAATAAAAATTCTGTAAAAAAAAAAAAAAAAAAAACGGTAGAACTTTTTTTTGCAAATTTGTACAATATTGTTGCAAAAATTCAACTTGAATGTGATTCTCGTTTCATGGTTAAAATATTGTTATAATTCTGCTATACATTGTTATTTATTTTATTAAACACAAATATTGGTAGAACATCTAAATCGAATGTTTTAACCTTTGAGTGCAAGGGCTGTAAGTGTTGTAATATAAATAAATAATGAATATTAATATTCAGTTTAAAATGCATTGGTTTTTAATCTAAATCTTCCTATGACAATACATAAATTTTTGTGGCTCAAAATATGTAATTCTATATCAATTTTTCATCTGAATAAATTTGGAAAAAAAATGTATCTAAAAAATTTATTATTATATTTTATTATTATATTACAAAATGCAAATTACAAAATTACAATTTTTATTATTATATTACAAAATGCATCATATTTATTTTACTGAGTAAATTTTTGGATTTTAAAATTTAGTGGATTAATTTTATACTATTAGTCTGTGTATTTTCTGTAAGCGTTTCAAGGTCACATTTTCTACTGCATTACTGGTACCAGGCAACCAATAATGAGATAGAAAATGTGACCTTCAACCGCCTACAGGAAATACAGACTATAGGCTAGGGTGTGGTTTTTGAAGTGAGAGCTTAAAAATGATTTGAAATGAATTGTAAAAGCTATATTTATCCTCTATTTATGGCTCATATTTTTCGTGAGTACTACATTTCATAAAAGATGACATTTTCATGAAATATGTATATAGAAAGAGCATTACAATTCTCTGAAGAGTTTACTTTCTTGATGTTGTGGAATTCCCCCCTCCCCCCTTTTTTTTAAAAAAATATCTTCCCTGATTCAAAAAAGTACTTTTGAGGACTATGTTTGTCCTTATTCATCTATATATAAAAACAATAACTTAAAAAAAATTGAATGATTATTTGGTCTTAATATCAAGTTTTTATATCTGTATCAAATTTTTAGATTTGAGGAGAAGAGATCAAAAGTACACACTTGATTTTCTTCAATTTATTTCTACAAAGCTAAATATAAAACATACCATGTTATATAAATGTGAGAAAATTAAGGATTGGGTTGCACCTACTAGTTAAATTTATATTGTATTTTGTTTTCCATCAGTACAAGAAATCATTAGTTTCTTTTATATTGTTATGGCTTAGCTTTTCAGTGATCTTCTGACTTCAGCATTGATCTGTTTGTTTCAATACTTTATTTGCTTGCCATACTACAAAATCATTGAACTAATTCGGTTTTAAGATTCTTGCCATCACATTTTCTGTTAATTGCTTCTGTTTGCTCCTTTTTGTAATTCCATTTTATTGAAAGAATTTATTATGGTTTTATTTAATGGGTACCTTTTAATCTTATCAAGCAAAGTATTTTTATTTGCTTTGAATACTCTCATAATATCATGGCAAGATTTACAAATCTAATGAAAAACATGTTTCTTATATATATAATAATTTAAAATATAATTTCATTTCTAATTAATTTCTAAAGTTTTATCTTAATTTAGCCCATATTAAATTCATATTCTTTATCTAATTCCACTTTTTTTATTTAATTCTACATGAGTTCTAAAATTGCTGAAGTTCCCACACTCCGAGTGAAGGGATAAAAAATTGGCAAGCTTAGCAAATTCTTTTAAAAGGTGCTGAAATTGACAGTTGTGAAGAAATCCCTATCAGAATCTCATAGTATATAAATAACTTGGACAAATATTTCTTTTGCACTCTTTTGCTGTTGTGCCGCGCTGTAAATGGATGTTTCATCCATGTTTCTTGTGCATAAATTATGCCTCCCAGGATGGAGTAAAAGCGAAGTTTAAAATTCAAAAGTATCTTTGCTCTTTCTCTCTTTGGCCTCTGCTTAAAGAATTATATAATACACACACACACACATATATATATATATGTGTGTGTGTGTCTATGAAGTGATATAAGAATAACAATAGATTAATCTTTTCATGACCAAGAAAAATCAAAAACTTGATTATCAACATGCATAAACTCCAAGCCCAATAAAAGAACGCCCAAACAAAGAAATGCAACCTCTGCTCATCTAGTGCTGTTATCAATATAAAACTAGTTCAGAACCAGGTGTAACAAAATATTTATAAGTTATGATATACATGATTAAAAATATTGGAAAATGCTTTTGAAGACAGTATTTTAATACAGAGTTACCAGATTTGGGATATAACTTCTTGAATTGTAAGTGCTTACTAATAAAAGTTTTCGTTAATTGAAAAGTTCATCAGGATTTATACATTTTTTGTTTGATTTTAATGAAATTTTTAAAGTATTTTTAAGCATATTTTAAAAGCCATACATTGTTTTGGTAATAATTTTTTACTAATAATAACTTTTATTATAATGATGTTAATACAATTTTTTTGTATGCATACTACCATTGTTAAAATTAAGAATATGGTTTTAAAAATAATTATAAAAATAGACTATCCTTGTAAAGCATAACATGCTATGATGTTTCAGACTAGAAATTTTAATCAATTTTATTTTTAGCAAAGCATTTTTATGAAATATTTTAGTTTCTTGAGATTTGAACCAAATATATAAAGTCCTAATAATTGGTTTTGACTATCTGAGGATACTAATTTCTTAGAATTTTTGAGTAAGAGAAATTGAAGTTACTCTAATAAATTATTTTTGTGTCATTTCATCACATTTTTTAATATTATTATTATTATTATTTTAGTGTCCTAACTCTGTTATTGCAAGAGAGATTCCTTTGAATATTCTGAACAGAATGATTATAAATTTTGGCAGTGTTACAGATTATAGTGAAGTCTTTTCTAAACTTATGAATGATATTTTATCATTCCTTTCAGAGTCTGATGGTGATAAGGTAATGTTCTTATTGATTTGAAGTCTGTGTTTAAAAATAATGTTTGCATTAAAAATGGTGTTTCAGTTAATTTCTTTTAATATTTTGTAAAGTTAGTTTAAGTAGGTTGCATTTGAAATCCATTGTGGAAAAATTATAATAAAATCCATATCTTTATTAAATATTTAGAGATTAATATTGCATATAATTTGTATTATCCCTTTCTTTTTAGCGCTCTGAACATAAATATTTTAGTTCGGTCGAATATTTTTTAGAGAGGCTAATAACATCAGTCAAAAATGAGTTCAAAATGCAGCAAGGATGTTTTTAATTCTCTAAAGGTATCTACATTGTAAAGAATTTCAAATGTTTAAAGCTTTAAAAAATCTTTCGTATATTTTTACTACGTCTTGCCACAATAGAAAATGTTGTGCAAGAAATATCAACATTCTGAAGTAATTCTGGAAAAGAAAAAAAAAAGTAAATATCATCTTCACAACTATTGTTCTGTTTTTAAGGCTGAGTTAGTGGCAATTCTTTATGCTCTGCAAAAAATCTCGCCTTTTACTTCGCGTAATTTTATTATTTATTCCGATAGCATGAGCGCCTTGAAAACACTTTCTAATTATTATTGGATGTATCTGATTGCTGTTCGTATTTTATTAACTCTTCGTTTATTACAGAACGACGGTTTTAATATTTTTTGTTGGGTTCTGCGTCATGTGCACCAATAAACATAATGCAAACTTTTCTTTAATGAAGAAGTAAAATATTATGCAAAATCAACGCATCCTGCCACATAGGCATTATTGCTGAGTTTTTCCCTATTTTTGAATTGAGAAGTTATGAAATTGATAAAAATTTATAGAATTTTTTCATTTCATCTTTTTTAGCATTTTAATGAAAATAATACTTTTTATATAATAAAGAGAAATTCATTGATAACAACCATGTTTTCTCATTTCTTTTTATAATATAAATTAATTTTTCTGCCCATGTACAAATGAATTTTTACTATGTTTGGCGAACTAAAAGTTAATCTAGTTTTGCTGTCACTGAATAATTTCTTTTATTTCGATGCAGTACCACTTCTAGTTTGGAAATGTATACTATTATTGCCAATATTTTCTTGTATTTTGTTTGATTTTGTGTTCTTAAATGATAACTTTTCTTTTAGTGGTATTTATTATTCAGTAATAGTAAACAATATAAATAGGGACAATTACACTAAAAGGAAATACATTATTTCATTCTTAAGTACTCTGCCCATTTGCATGTGACTTTGTATTATATCTTACATGAATAAATTTGTATAATCAGTTCTAAGGAAAGCTAATCTAGATGGGCACTTATCTTCTAATATATTTTATATATTGATTAGTATGTTTGTAACTATTGGAGAAATGTTTATAAAAATTATGCTTTGTGAAACCTAATGATTGAGAATAGTTTGTTTTATATTCTAAATATTAAATTTTTATTCTACTTTGATTTTTGCAAGATAGAGTAGAATACTATTTTTCACATATTACAAATGTACTATGCAGTACATGAAGAAAGAAAATAAAACAAAATCATTCTAAGTATTTTAGGTACTTCCAAAAAAGATCAGGGAAATTTTTATAAAATCTGGAAATAATAAGAAAAAGTCAAGGGAAAAATCAAACAGCTGAATTCTGCTCACCCTATTTTCACATGTTGTCATTGTGTCAGCATTTGTTATGATGCTTTAAACCCAGATGTCCTAATGCAAGTGATGTAATCTTTTTAATGGTTTCTCTGCTCTTCTCTTTCGTGATATTTACCGATTTTGTTGATAGGTTTGCCAGAAACCATTTCGAAATGCCACCCCCGCAACTTGTCATATATTCAGTTTATCTGCCATAACTTAAACAGTTACGAATAAGTCGGTGATTACTATAGTGTTATGTGATCCACTTTAGTTCTTTCATCATCTTTTTTTTTTTTTTTTTTTTTTTTTGCTTGGTAAGGTCAAACGTGCATAATTTTTTTTGTTTCTGTTAAAATGTGATCATTTATTCATCTTTCATGCTATTTTTATTTTTTTATTAATTGTGAAAAATAATTAGATTTAGGGTATGTATGCAGGTATTAGGTAAATATCCTATTGTATTTTCCTACTTATTAGGTAATTATGCATTTCACTTTGTTTCTGTTTAGGGGATATAATTTAGCTATATATGAATAGTTTTAGCTGTTATATATTTATACTCTGTTCCGCCCTAACTTCATGTATATTCTACGCATGCTGAATCGCAGTCGTTGTCAGGGGAAGTGGGTTACTTTAAAGTACAAAGGTACTAGAAATGCAGATCACTGGCAAAACTTTCTTGCAAATTTTTCGCCAAATAGTAAATATTTATGTACTTTATTATATTATCATTTTAAATCATAGAATTTATTCTTTCCTTATTTTCATTATTTTTTTCAATATTATTGATACATTATTTTATTAAATCTATAAAATTTCAATTTGTTTCATCGTTTATCTAAGGAAAAAAAATCACAAATTTTTCAATATTCTGTAAAACATTGTTCAGCTAATGTTTTTCCAAAAGATATCTCTATCACCGTTCACGTCTTTTAAAACTTTATCTAATGTTGGGATCTCATTTCTACGAAAAAATGCATGGATTTTTTTGTCGATAACAGGATAATGTAAAGTCATCATATTTTAGAAGCCTTGAATGTTTACCTACTGAGCCTGGTCTCTTCTTTCCAAGGGTACTTAAAGGACTGTGTGCTTTTACTTATTTTTTCAAGCTGAAAACTGTTCTTTGCGAAATACCTGTAAGATGCGAAATTTTATCAATGATTTGATCGATAGAATCTTGAAGGTTTTCTTCTCGGAGTCTAAAATATACATTTAATATGTTTCTGCATGCTGCACTTTTTATTGGTTTCCATCGTCTGTGAGCTGTATACAGCGTGATGGGTGATAACACTTCTTCAGACATTTTAGAAGGGAATGGAAAGGACGACTTGAATAAATATTCAATAATCAAAATTAATAACTACTAATGTGATGAACAGTATCAAAAATATCAGTTGGTAAAGAAGAGAGAATGAAAAAGTACGAATGGTGATAAAAACGGTTACAAACTATAAATGAAGCAAAGTTGGCGGTGATGTACAAGAAAAGAGCGCCAAATATTTGATTTTGAAGACCGATTCTATCCAAAGTTGGATTCATGTCAATCTTTTGGTTTTATTCGTTCGCTTTATTTTCAAAATACTACTCAATACTTTAACTGCTACTCAATTTTTTTATGCTTGTGTTTTGTGTATCTTTCTTGAATCAAGTTATACTGTTCATATTATAGTCAAAATTTATTTCATTGATTTCATTTCACAATCAGACCAGTAATTTCAAAAGGAATTTACCCAGAAATTGTTTGAATTAATTAGTTCATTGATCCTTTGCACTGGAGCAATACATCTTTTTTTCTTGAAAGGATATATTATATTTCTTACAGCTTTGAATTATTTTTCTTTCAGATTTACAAACTCTCCTGTCAGAGTCTGGCTCTCTACATGAAATATTTGCCTGAAATCGCTGGAAGTCGTATAGTAAGTAAATATTTTCAAAACATTTTTAATTCAGGCTAATCTATTGCAGCAGAAAATTAAAAAAAAAAAAAAAAAAACAAGGTCCAATGCAGTAGATATATGGTTGAACAGACCAACAACTCAATAACACTGTTTTATTTAACACAAACACACAGGCATTAAAATGCAGCTGAAGTATGCACAAGATTATAACTTCAGTAAACAGCATCAAATCAGTTGTAAACAGCTCAGAACTCTGCAGGAGAAAGGCTTTTCATTACTATTTACACTTCTCAAACATCAGCTACTCTCCATTGACTACTATTTAATTCCATATTCAACTGACTTCTGCTTATTTCTCTCGGTTCTTACTGCACTGGGGAACAACATTATAAATTTGTAACATTATTTATAACAAACACAATACTCTATTGCTCTTCTATTTATATAAAGTTTGTGACAGACTAGAAACAGTACAAAATTATATAAAAATTTATTATTTTGTTGGAGTATTGCTCAAATTCTAATTAAATTTTTTTTATTTTTCTTTATTCTGTATTTATAAATGATTAATATATTAGTTTTCTTGCATTTTATTTAATAGTAACTTACGTTTCCTATCGTTCTTATATTATTTAACCTGTTTAAATATCTTATTTTTAGTATTTATTTATGGACCTCAGACAAAAAATTTCATGGTAATTGATCTATTTGTGAGGAGTTAGTTCTCACTTTTAAATATTTTTGGTTGAATAATGAAAAGAAACTTAAATATGTTTAAATGAGAAATTTCGATGAAAAGCATATTTCACAAAAAAAGCTTTAGAATGTCTGATTAAATAATTCTTTATACCTTAAAAAAGTTATCATTCTAAGGGGACTGATTTAAAAAAAAAATTAACCATATATTTGAATTAATAGATTGAAATGGGAATCAAATTTCATGTCAGTTGATGCATTTATGTGCTTTTGTTATCTCGCCAACCAGGTTGTCATGGAACCAGGAAAATTTTGGGAATTTAAAAATCTTTATAGAGCAGAAAAAATGCTGAAAATTTTAGAACCTTCTTTAAAAACTAAAAAATTTAAATTTCTTGGTTTTTTTTTTTTACACCTAAAAAATGCTGATTTTGAAGCATTTTAAGAATAAAGAAATCGTTGCTATTACTCTGAGGAGAAGGGGAGGGGGGCACTATTTGCAATTGTTAAACCATAGATGGAAACTCATCCATTTTTTACTTTCTCTCCTATTTTTCTTCATGGATCAGTTCTGTATCCAAGACTGAGGGGGAAAAAAATATACTGACATTGGAATAATGACTACAGACTATTTAAATACTAGTGAAGCTATTATAAGTGAAAAAGGATACCTTTTATTGTTTTATATTTGAGAAGAATTCTATTAAAACAAAAAGTCTGAATGCATGTCCAAAAAATTTTGTTTTAAAAGTTATCTTGTTTAAATCTTCATTTTTTAAAAAAATAATGCAGTATAATGTGGAAAGGGAATATTTGATTTGCTTCAGCTTTTTAACTCTGTAGCCAAAATTTTCACTGCACGTTCAAAGATCCAATTTGGATGGCTTGTATCTTGATAGCAAGAATGTTATTTTGAGTTTTATTTCTACCAAGTCCTTATTTTTCCAAGACTCTGTACTTGAGAAAATGAGGTTAGTAATCAATTCCCCCCCCCCCCCCTAGCATGTAAATTTTGTCTTACTAAATTCTGGGTAATTAGTAAATATAATTTTTATCTTTCTATTTGTGTATATAAACTTTCATTTAATTATACCATTCATTACTTTAGGTAATGTTTTTTTATTTACCTCTCCTTGCTAACACTGATTAGAACTAATTTTTTTTTATTTATTTATTCTGACTCGCATATGAGTGCTGTTAGTGTGTTCTCTCCTATACTACATATGCACACAAGAAAAACCATAGGGAAATTTTTATTTCCAGAAATGAGTGATAGCTATTCAACTTGAGGGCTTTTTGTTAATTTTGATTTACATTCACAACACATTAGCTAGTCAAAGAGAAGTATGTGCCAAGTTTTATCAAAATCATCCCTGCCATTTTTTGGAGAAGTATCCTGCTTTGATATATAGATGCTATGGAGTTATACATATAAAATATGATTTTGAAGAAACAGACTTTGAATTTTTTAATGCCTTTTATTCTTTATTACTTCAAAGAAATAATACAATTTTTAGTTTGTCAAAAAAATTTTTTTGTCTAAGCCGTGGTAAAAGTGGCATAGCAAACTGAATAGGAAGAGAGAAAGTAGACAAAATTGAGAGTGAGAAAATATTTTTGACTTATATGGTTTTTTTAAGGAATTTGTTGACTTGGCAATTGATTACAAGAAGGGGCTGGATGATTTAAAAGTTAAAATTGCATTGTAGCTAAAAATTTAACAATTAGAAAAATTTTTTAAACAGTTAATTTGAAATTTTTATATAAATATATATAATTTGTGTGATGCATCCAAATTATATTGTTGTTTGCTTTTGAAACTTGCTTAATCTGAAAAAAAAAAAAAAAATAATTACTGAAAGATTAGAGCAAAAACAAGGGTAAATTTTAATTAATTTTACTATTTTTCTTTTCTTTTAAGAAATTTTTCTTAGAATTTCTTATAAGAATATCATGGGATAGTTTTTGATTTGCAAACTCTGGATAGAAAAAGGTAGAATTTTAATAACTTTTTCCCTTTCTTTTATGGGTCTTATATAAAACTGTCCATTTCTTCCCATTATATGTTCTTTCTTCTTTTTCCCTTTCTTTTATGGGTCTTATATAAAACTGTCCATTTCTTCCCATTATATGTTCTTTCTTCAATTTTTCATGACATCTTGCTTATTTAAAAATACTTTTAGTATATCTTATTGTTTTTATTAATGTGAAATGCATATATATTCTTGTATTTTTTTCAAGTAAATTAAAAGTTGATTATAATTCCTAGAATGACATTGAAGAAATCCTCGTGAAGGAATTGAACAATCCTTATGGAGAAGTTATTGAGGTATTTATTTCTAAAAATTATATTTTGTGCTTTTTCTTGAATTAAGCCTAAAATTCTTGATATTATAAACATTGTGAACAAAATAATATATGTGAATATGTTATGCAAAATAAATTTTTTTGTCCAGTCTGAATGAAATTTGAATCACTTTTGATTCTTTGTCGAAAAGTTAACTAAAACTTAGGTCATATATTTTTGCTTTTTCTACTGTAAAATAATTTTTACACTAATTTAAAGTTTTAAATGAAATTTAAAAATTATCTTTGTAATCAACCAATTCATTTTTTCATGTAGTGGCTCATCTGATATGTATTATTTGTCATGGAAGATTAAACTCTTTTTTTTTTTTTTTTCATGATTATTGTTGTAACAGAGAGAATAATAAATTTCCATTTTTTAGCCTATCATTTTTTTGATTCATTAATTGTTATTTTGCTTTTGATATTTTATTTTTTAATTATATTTTGGCAACATTTTTGTCCTACAGGTTATAAAGAAGGTAATTTTAATAAAGATAAACAAAGTTTGCTTTCTTTGTTATATTAATTACATTAATTCATTTACTTGTGTTATTATGATATATATATTTTAAAAAATAGGTTTCTCAATTTAACTAAATAAATTTTTATATCATTTAATAAACAATTTAGTGATATTTTTTGGTACCAAATACAAATTGATAATTTTTGTATTAACTTTGCAATTATTCTAATTCACATTTCTTTTACTCTTGATGAAATTTGTTTAGAAATTTTTCATGGTTTTTAAATATTTTATTTTGGTTTGGTTAAAATATTAACTATAAAAATTTGGCATTTGTATTTAACAGTTATTTTGATACTTCAATCTTTATTTCTAAAGCAAACAGATATGCAGATAATTCATTTTCATATAATTTTTGTTTCCATTACATTCAATTTTTCAGTCTTCTGTACTAGTAATGAATGTATGCATGTGTTGAAACTCCACAGGCCAATATGACCTACAACTATTTGGGATGTATATCTCTTGAAAAGTGGAAATGTGCACTTCAAAGCGATTTTTTTTTAATTATCTAAAAGTTAAATAGATTGTTTTTTTTTCATGATAACTGTCAAAAATATTACTACTTAATATAATTTTATACCATTTGAAAACATTAAAAAAAAAAAAATGTCTTTTAGTGGTAATTTAATTGTAGGAAGTTTTGTTTAATTTCAGCAATTCTTTAAAAATATATATATTTTTTACTTCATTTCTAATAATAAATTATATTGACACCCTGAAATTCAAATCGTTTTCATTATTTCATCAAATATTGAGTCATCTGATTTTCTTCCATTGTTGAAAGCTAAGAAAGAAGAATTCTGTTTACTATTTGTGTAATTTACAAAATAAATAAATAATAATAATAAAGAAGTGAACTTACAATATTGCAATATTTAGAAGATAAATGAGCAAGATATTTATATTTTTAATAGCTATATGACATTATGGAATTGTCTGTTAGAAAATTGCATGTACCCTACGAATAAAGTAAGACAATTAAAACAATGTAATTTTAATATCAAACAATTTGACAGAATCGTTGACTTGATGTTATATTTAAACAATTTATCTGAAAATAATATAACCAATATTCCTGATATATGAGCTGGTATTTAGAGGCAATTGGTATTAAATAGCACAAGTTCAATTTAAAGCAGTTATGCATTCCTATTTGTAATTTACAGCCAAAAAGGCAATATTGTGAACAAACAAAACTGATAAATAATTTTCAAAATTTTAGATGGAAAGAAATGCTTTGAATCTTATGTTTAATCGCTTTTAATTTCTATTTTTTATATATATTAATACATTCATGGTTCTTATATTTACAGGCTATAGGAGATTGTTTTGCTGCTTTACCTACATGTCTTTTGCGTTACCATAAAACAAATTCAATCCAATATAAGGACACATGGTGCAATTTAATTAAAAAGTTCTTGAATACAATGCATTTATCATTAAATAACCTGATGAATTTGTCTGAAGGTAAAATAATTTATATATTTTCAATTGTTACAAAAGTAATAAATATTTGAAAATGAACATTTTTTAAGCCTTTATTCTTTGAAGTTGTTTACCTAAGTCTTTAAATTAAGCATTTGAAATAAAATATTGGACCAGTCAGTTTTTTTTTTTTTTTTTTAAAGTAGGCAAATTAAATATTAAAAAAAAAAAAAAAACTTATTTGCTATATGGATTTGGGTGCATTGTTTTTTTATTGTTTCGATGGCTGATTAATAATTCATGTTTTTCCTTCAAAGTTAAAGATTTTATTTTAATCCTTTCACTACTGACCTGGCACAACTGGCTGTGATAGTACTAGACTAATGTCTGCTTCAAATGAGGATTGCAGAATGTAGAGTAAGGACATTTTAGTTAACTCATTTTACATTCTGCTCTCTTCTTTTGAAGTAGAAACCAGTGAAGAATTTACACTGCCATTTGGGTTGGGTCAGTAGTAAAATGCTTAATGAATTGATTACCAGAAAAGAGGTCCAAAGTTTTTGTAATTCAATATAAGCATTCCCAAAAAGTGTCCTTAATTAAATACTTCTGTTTCTTTTAATTTAGCGTTGTTAAAAAGAATTTTGCAAATAGTGATTCAATCTTCTACAAATAAACATCTTTTCTTGCCATTAAGTCATAATCATCTGATTGCCAAATCATTATTATATAAGGTTAAAAGCTGAGATAAAATAAAATGTTCACATGCAGATAGTACTTCCAAGTATTGTTGGTTTTCAGGGGTTAAATTTAATTATGTTTAAAAGTATGAACAGTTGTCAATATCTCTAATTTATAAATCTTTGTTTTGAATCTAGTCATTAGTTTTAATGTTATATTTGTAAAAAAATTTTTTATATTTTATTCAAACTTATGTATAAATCGTGCATTTACTGTTTCTAAATAATAATTTCAGCAAATATTATAAGTTGTAATATATAAATTATTTTATTCATATAACTCAAGTAGGAACAAAAAATTTAAACTATTAAATAAACTATTTTGCTTAACACAGGGGAAGTAGATAAACTACTCATTTATTAATATTATAAATTTAGTCAATGTGTTTTTTTCTTAAGTCAGTCTTATTTTATACCAATGTGTCAAAACATAATCTGATGATTTTGGAAAGAATTTTGAAATATTGAACTTATATATCTTTTTGATAATTATATCTTAATGTATATTGAACTTATATATCTTTTTGATAATCTTAATATCGTAATGTATCAATCTTAATATCTTATTGTTATATCTTAATGTATAATTTCAAAAATTTATTCAACATATATTTGCTACTTGTTATTAAAGAAAAAGTATTTTGAGGAGTTAAAAGCATTTAGATCCTTCTCTGTATTACTTGAATTCATTCCTTAAATTGCAATATTCTTATAATAAGCTTATATCTTCTTGTGATGAATCTTAGTATAGTGTATTATTTTTAATTTTTTGAAATTATTTTCTCTTAAATGTTATCTATCTGGCTTATTTTATTGATTTTTTTAATCATAATGTATTATTGCAGTTCAGAAGGGGGAAATTTTATTGTTAAAGAGAAATTATATAACTTGCAGGAATATTATATTACTGAAAGTTATAATTTTTCTATGCGTAATGAATCTGTGCATAAATTCTATGTCAGAATGAGAAGAATCATAATAAAATAAGAGATTCTGTCATGTAGTAATTTACTGATCATTGGAAATGTCCATGAGTAGCTAAACATTTTTCAAAGAAATATTGCTGATGATACTGTTTTAAGATAAACAATTATTTTTATTTTCAATCTAATTTTGAAGAAATTGACACACAGTAGTGTAAGCTCTCATTAAAAACTTTTTTCCTACATTGATTTTCTTGAAAACCTTATTGGTGTAAAACAAGTAAAAGTTGTACAACTTGGAAGGGTATTTTTGAATAACAATGTATTAACTTTTGTAAAAAACATGATTGAATAATAATTCTGGTATTAAAAAAAAATGATTTCTCATCATATTGAAGATAGAAAAAAAATTGATCTCAATAAATAAAATTATCATTTTACTTTTCAATCATTAATGAATTCCATTTCAAATCATTATAATTATATCTAAATCATATTTTATTAGTTTGAAATTTCACCTTTTTTGTTTACCCAGAATGAATATTTTATGTAAACCATCAAAAGATTGACTAAGTGGACATTCTTAGTAGTATGATATCTCGTATCTCTAAAGAAAAAGAATTAGAAATATATATATATCAAATTGATGCAGCTAATGCTGTAAATTAACTAATTGTTATTTGTGTATTGCTAACTTGACTGGTTGTATAAGTTTTCTTTGTATAGTTTAAAACTATTGTTATTAAAAAAATTTCATTAATCTAAATCAGGTTTATTGAAACAAGGATGTTAAAAAAGCAATTTTGTATGTTTAACATCAAGCAGATATTAACTGTGTGTTTGTATTATACATGTTATTTTTGCTGGATGAAAAAATGACTGCAAGGAATTTATGGAGACTTCTATGTTTTTAATATATAATGTGTATTTTTCCAGATATGAAAGAGTATGTGGATGTTTCAGACTTACCATTGTTTGTCATACCTTCTTCTGATGATATTCCTGTTGCACAGATTGATTCATTTAAATCACTTTGTCAGTGTATGGCTAAAGTGATGAGGTATTTTTTAAAAATCTTTTTTATTCATTAACATTATGTAATTTATTTTAAAATTCAAAATGCAAATAAAGATTTAAAAAATACATTTTCATAAAGCATTTTAAAGGAAATACATTTCCCAACACTCAAATATTTACTTTTTTCCTTGCAACATACTTATAGGTATATTGATAAGTCTTAATGTTATTACACTTCCTCAGAAGATGTATTTAATAATAAAGAGCAGCTCATTAATAAAGAAACAGTTGGCTGTTATATATTCATGTGCAATATTAATGATAATTGTATCACTTGATACATTTAAAATTAGGAAGTTGGAAGTGTTATTTGTTCAAGACACAATTGAGCATGTAAGAAGAGTAGAACTCATTTATTTATTCACCCTCTAAAATTCATTATTGCAGGGTGTTTATGAACTGAACCTATTAGTGTGTGATGCAAAAATTTTAAAAATAGACAAACAATAAAAGGAATTAAGAAAAATAATCGAGGACTTCACACATGAACAATTGCTTAAAAAGTAAACACTTCAATAAGAAAGGTCATTGTATTGAAGTTTGCAAAATTGACTTTGACTCAATTCCAATGAGTACTATTCTTGTGCAATCTAAATTCACTGGGTGCTGAAAATACTCTACTGAACAGCAAAACAGCCAATGAATTTAATTTCTCCCACATCTATTCCCATGCCAGAGGAAGTGAATTTTTTTAATGAATTAATTTTAATTTTTTAATCCCCAGTTCAGACAAGTTATATTTTTATAGATTTTGGCATATTCAAAATCTCATCTGATCTCTCAATTAATTTTCTTTTTTTTTATTAATTTTTTATTTAGTTTATATTTCAATTCATCCTTATTCAATGGCAACAGATCTGAAAAATTGGATATCAGAGGAAAAGGGAATTTTATTGGTCTGGAAAAGTCAGAGAAATTCTTAAAAATATTTGAAAGTCAGGGAAAAGTGCAATAAGAGCATTTTGCATCAAGGGTTAATGTGATTGGCAAATTCATGCAGTTTTCTGCATTCTAAGCATAATATTGGCAAAATTAACATAGGAATCTGGGACAACTTTCTTTCAAAAGTATGGAATTTTTTGGAATTTCTGAACGATAAGAGTGATAGGCTGATGAATGTGACAATCAACAGCCCTAATGATTCCATCTTTTATTTTTCAAAAAAAAAAAAAAAAAAAGAGTGAGTTAATAATTTTGATCTGATCTGCTCTTACAATGATACTGTATCATTATTAAAAATGATGCTTTTTTTATGGTAAACATAATGTTGAAAGAGAATTTTTTATTGATAAAGATTGTCTTTCATGACGAATATGAAAGAACAAACAATCATTGCAAGGCGAATTACTTATGACTAAGCTAATGGTGGAATGAATAAAAAATTTAGAAATGTTAAAACAATTGATTTTAACTCTGAGGAATTGATGAACCAAAATAAAAAAAATTTAAAAAGGAGAAACTAAGTGAAAATTAGAAAAGAAAAATGAAAGCAGAATATGTGTTTTAAGAATTAAGAGTTTTTTTTAAATAAAAAAGAGGTAAATTCAAAAAGAGTTTTAAGAGTTGAGAAAGAGATTATAAGCTGCAAAATTTACGAAGGAAACTTTTAAAGCTTTTTAATTTACTCAATGTAGAGTAGGTAGTTTTAAACTGTTTTATTGTTTTAATAATATTTCAATTTTGAAATTAATTATTATTTGTAATTTTTTGCATTTTAAGTGTAGTAGGTAATTGTTATTTATTACTGGAGTTATTATCTGTAAATTAGTATTTTATGTTTAGCATTATTTGTAGTAATAAATTTTAAAAAAAAAGAATTATTTTTATCTATAAATCCATAAGTATTTTTTAATTAGAATTCAATATCACATTTAGATCTCTGAGAATCCGAAAAATACATTTTTGGAATTTTATTTGCAAACAAAATGTGCTCTGAGCTAGACAAATGAAATCTAGCATGTAGCATTTTTCTTATATAATATGGTAAACCGAAAATCAAAAAAAATTTCATTCTGAAAAATGTGTATTTTGTTTTGTCATCTGTGAAGTTTAGATTTAATCATTTGGCTTTTTAGTGCTAATCATAATTGCAATTTATTTACAACATATAAGGTTTGTTTTTATTGTATTTAATTTTCTTATATCATTAACCTGAATTTAATTTGGAAATTATGTATTGATATGATTTGCATCAATGTTTTTGTTCCTTTGTGCTTATGCACTGCAAAATAAAACTCAAAAATAAGTTGAAAAGTAGGATATTAATTTGATAAAAAAAATTTAAATAAGTTAACATAATCGAAATATAAGGCAAAATTCATAAATATATTTTGGATGAGAATTTATAAACTTTTGTTTTATTTCAAATCTTGTATTTCAAATTTTTGGAAAACAGTATTTCTACAGTACATTTCTACATTAACTAATATTTTTCATTTAAATATGGAAAGCTGAAAATAAAATTGGAAATTTTTGTAAATTCATTGGAAGTTTTGTGTATTTACTTCATTTGTGCTTTAAATGCGTTTTTCTCATATTTATAAGATTCTTTTACTTGTGATATAATTCTAGCTCTTTTTATATAACTTTAAATCTTGATATGTAGGTTTTACATATCATTTTGTATAGAGGATGAGCTATAGTTATCCTAATTGCATCAAAACTTCGAATTTCATCATCCATTATTATGTTGTCATCATTTTAAATATTAAAAAAAGTCTATATTTTTCATTTCAGAAATTTATTATAAATTTTTTTCCAGAGTTTTTATTTTATTGTAATACGCCCTTTACACAAATATTCTTTAATCACCCTAGTCATTACCCTAAATCAAGTTTTTGTTAAAGTTTACTTTAAAATTTAAAAAAAATCTGAAATAAAAAGTTTTAATTTTTTAAGTTGAAATAAAGCAATGATGATCATGAAATGAATTCGATAATTATAATGATTCGTAAATAATTACGATAATTATTTTATTGAGAATTCTCAAAATGATCTCTGAATGTATGTAAATACTTTAAAATCAAAATAGTTCAGAATGTGGAGATAAAAAATGGCTGGTTAGAATAACAATTAAAAGGGAGAAAATGAAATAAAGTCTTATTTCTGACATTTCTTTAGCTTTGAAATCGTTATGAAAAGAGGATAGAAAATTTTTTCTAGCAGACAGTTTTTATTTATTTATTATTATTGTGAAAACAAGATATCATTCAACAGATTTATTGTGCTGCCTAAAAAAGTTTTATAAGATCATGTGTTGGTTGTAAGTGAATTGATATGTAAATTATTTGTTTAGCAATCAGTCTAACCTTTTGCATATTGTCAAATGAACTTATATTTAATTACAGTATATGAGTATATATCAGTCCTACAATATATATGGGATATGAAATTATTTTAAAGCCACTGATTTCAAGTATGATAAACAAATATTTCATTGATGTAGTATGGAGTTCCACTAATTTTGAAATAAAAAGATTTTTTCCATTTGTAAATTCTCCTGGTTTGTAAAAGATTAGTTTTTTTCATCTTGGTTCTCAACCTCCATATGTGAATTGTAAAAAGTCAATTTCCTTTACAGAATAACAAATAACTTAATATAATTTTAATAAATTATTCTTAAAAAAAAATGACTAAAGGGAATGAATTCAAAACTTGATTTATGTTTTAATTTCATTGATATCATTTTCCTTCCAGTTCTGAAAGTGATTCTGTCCGTCTGCCAATTACTGATGTTCTTGAGGCTTTGTTAAGAATATTCCAAGTTGAAAAGAAGATAAAGGTTTGTATCTTTCCATTTTTAAAAGATATACGCAATATATATATTTACAAGAGAAAGAATCCTTAATAAATTACTTTTATTTTATTTGTCATTTCAATTTATTTAGATAAATCTCCGTAAAAATTATTAGCTTATAAGAGATTGACATAAATATATTTGAATAAAGAATATTTTAGATTTAGTTTCAGGAACTATTTATATTAGCTAGATTTTTCTTAATATGAAATGATTGTTAATGTGCTTGGACAGTTTATCAATGATAATATAAATATCAATTAAATTATGTATAAGAGCTGTCTAAAAAGTTTCCAACTTCGATATGAAAATGGTAACATGAATCAACCAAAGCTTGTTGGAGCATCCTTTTATGATTTTAAACTAAAATTTGAGCCATTTTGTGAGCTTTTTTTTTCTTTCTTTTGTGGACATTTATTTTTTGTAAATTGATTAAAAATATGGGGAGGGAAATCTAGTATCTAACTTTCTTTCATTGGGCATTTGTTTTTTAAAATCACTTCCACATGAATTTATTGAATGGTTTGTTTATTTTTTGAGAAACTGTGAGCTTATTCAGCATAAAGATTTTTTTTAAACAATGAGCTGCCCAAAATCTGTATTTAATACAAACTAAACAGATCTATAATCCATTCAGCAAAGGTTAGTTAAGTTCTGTAAAATCCATTTGCTGCTTGCTGTTCACTTTATAAGAATATTATATTCTTAAGCAAGCAGTAACTTTGTAATAATACAGGAAAACTAGCACTTATTAGCCATGGAGAAAGAAGAAAACATATAAAATTGTGTGGCAGTTAAAAAAAAGTCATAGTCATTTGGACTTTGTATACAAAAGGAATACAGGAGAAGATGGTATGTCAAGTCCAAAATAAGCAGATTTCAAATTTTTTAGTTCAAGAACAATCATTTGAAGCTGAACATTTATATGCATTAATACTTGTGTCACATTTGCCCTTTAAGGCATTCATTGATATATCTGAAATATTTTCACATCTATTTACTAATAGTAAAATAGCAAAAAAAAAAAAAAGTCATATATTATTTGTTATGTATTAGCTCTGTGCGTTTTTTCTTTTTTGACAATATCTTCAAAAATCTTTAAACAATAAAAAATTTCTAAAAATGCATTGATGAAGCTTTGAAGTGCATTTCACAAAAATAACAAATGGATCTTGTAAGATATTGGCGTGAATCGACCATTAATCTCCGCACGATTTTGGAATTCAATATTTTTAAGGTATACCACTGCTCAGAAATTGTTTGAGAATTATAAAGAAGTTATATCAAATTTGGACTTGCAATTACACTTATTACAATTTAGTATGAATAGAACAAATGTAAATTAAGAATTTTATAATATGTCAAAGACCTTTCATGCATAAATTACTGTAAAATATTTAGATCTTGGTAGTTTTTTTGATTATGCATAATCCATTCAGCGTTTCAATATTAACAAAATCTGAAGAGAAAGTAGTTGTTACTCTAAGAGTAATGTGTAGAATATATAGAGATAGTCCAGCTAGATTTTCCAATTTCCAGGAAGTTACTGGTTTTTCTGAATTTTCATTGAAGTTTTATTGTTTACACTGTTTAAGAAATGTCAGTTTTTGGTAACATAAAGAAATGAATAAAGTTCAATAAAGAAAAGAAAAAAAAGGGGGGGGGGACTTTTCATTGAGCTGCCTCAAGTGATATAAATGCTAATCAGGATAAATTGATTCTGATTCAAGTTAACCTCTCTTATATTTCTAATATTCCTCAACCATTTCTTAATGTATTAAAAAAGCATATATTTAAAATGGAACTTTTACATTCTTTAGTACTTTGCTGTAAGATGAAAAATAATTATATATATTTTTAACACCATTCTATCTACCCCCCCCCCACACACACACACAAAATTGTAATCATTGAAAAGTCTGTTTTTGGATGTAATATTTTCTTTTCACCATTCAATCTCAATTTTTGAAAACTTATGTATAAAGAATTTTCCTGATACAGCATGTATCTATAACTAAATAATTTAAATTGCAGTTCTTAAAAATTAGCATTTTGAGCATTTTATAATGAAATTGTGTTTGCATATCAATAAGTTGTGAAGCTAAATAAGAATTTGTTGCACATTAGTAAGCTGCAGTCAGTAGTAAATATTTTGAAATTACTATTGTTATTTTTATACATTTCAATTCTTAATATCGGTTGTTGTTGTTTTTTGCCTCTTTTTATATTTTGCTGGAAAATTAAAAGTTTTAAAATAATTTTTCATGTGTTGGTAACACCAACTATAGCCCACATTTAAATAAAAACTTCAATGACTTTCATTTTGAATTGCTACATTTTTTAGATTGTTTATTTTTATATTTTTTACTTTATATAGAATAAAATTAAATCCCTAAACTAATATTAAATATTGTTTTTAAATAATGCTCTTTATTTATTTAGGATTCAAATACAGCTGTACGTGGATATTTTATATTGGGTTTTCCACACTTGCTGTATGGTGCATATGTAGTTATCGAAGCTCTTATTTTAAAGTAAGTGCTATGTCCTTTCTGTGGAAAAATTTCAGTATGCTATTTAAAGATTACCAATTCACAATAATATACTATTGTCTACTTATGACATTTTTGTATAGAATAAATAGTTACTAAGTACAGGGTGGTTATAATTAAAGTGCAAATGTTTGAAGGACTGTAAAAGAAAAGCTATTTGGAGTATGTTGAAGAAATTTGGTATATGTTATATATACAACATGGGGAAATAAATGAAATAAACAAAAAAATTACTTTTTTTTTTGCAATAGATGGCACTGTAGATTATGAAAATAGTGTTGTTTTTGGCCTGTACTATGTCACAACGAATTACCACTTCAATTTTAAAATCATTATGATGATAAAAGTCATGTATCTTTAAGTTATAACCATGATTTTTTCAAAGGTAGACTTGTGCTCTGTTAATAAAATGTTATTATGAAAAGAATAGCAATTATAATGCTGCTTTGAAAGAATATTACTGTCTTAAAAGATTTGAGAAAAGGGACGATGTCTGTGAATGGCTTCAAGAAAATGATTAATATATTTGAAGCTTCAGAAGAACTAAGAGTGCTCCCAGGAACTAGAGGAAGAAGATCGATAATCAGGAAGTTGTGGAAGAGATTAGGGAAGCAATTGATTCTGGGTTAGTGGATCAGCGACCTGTAAGTGCTAGAAGTGTAGCAAGGACTTTATCAAAACCATGGACGACCATACGCTAAGTCTTGTGCTACATTTTAGTGCGCTATCCATATAAAATTAAAATTCTGCAGTACTTGCAATCCACAACAAAGAATTGATTTTACCAACTTCGTTCTTGCCAAATTGATGAAGATAAATCATAGATTTGAAAGATTATGCGGACTGATGAAGCGCATTTTACTTTATTCGAATAAATCGACATCCATAACTGTACGATATGGGGCTCAACCAACCTACATACTGTTTTGGGGAAACTCTTGCATTCAATGTTTGCTAGTTTGGTGTGGTATGACTGTTGATACATCAACAGGGTTAGTTCACTGCACCATTACAGGTATTAGTTACACTCAAATTTTAGAAAGTAATGTGATCCCTGCTTTGCAAGACAAACTGCCTTGATTCAACAATATTCATGCAAAATGGAGCGCCTTCTCGCATTGCTTTATGTGTCGTACAATTGCTTCACCGAACTTTTAGTGAAATGTTTCCAAAATGTGTTTCCTATCCTAGAATATGAAAAATCCTAGTTCACCTGATTTGAATCGTGATTGAATTGTGATTTCTGGCTGTGAGGATATTTAAAAGATCGTGTCTACAAGGACAAACCTAATTGTTGTTGCTTTAAAAAGCATCATTACTAGACATGTCCTAGAAATTCAGCTGGAAACATTAGGTGCTACTGTGTCTATAGCATTTGATAGGACTTTAAGGATCCCACGTGGAACAAATATTGTAATACATTTTGTATTTCATATTTTAACAAAGAAAAATGTTATAATTCCAATGTATAAAATATTGTCATTAAAAAACACTACCTATCATAAAAAGTTGAGTTAATTTTTTTTATTGCATTATTCATTTCCCCATGTTGTAAATATAACATATACCAAATTTCTTCAACATACTCCAAGTAGATTTTCTTTTACAGTCCTTCAAATACTTGCACTTTAATTATAACCACCCTGTATTTTTATTATAATAAGTTTCTTAAGTATTTTTATATGAAAAATATTTATAAATTAAATTTGAAGATTTATAAGTTGTCTTAATTCATTTAATTATATTATGTTGCATTATATTTATAAACAATATTGCATTATTCTTCCTCTAACATAAATGTCTATTAGCTTTACAGCAATTTTGAAATTTTTAGATGTTTTATAAATCTTATTAGATTACTTGTTTTGTGTAAGAAAGAATTTTTTAGTGAAATTCTCTCTCTATTCCCTCTATTTTCCTTTACAACCGTGCTTTTAAGCTCCACATCCCCTCTCTTTTCATAAAACCTATGCCGAATGTTTCAAACCTTTTACCAATTACATAAAGACATGATGGAAAATAATTAGAAAAAGACAATTTGTCATACAGAATTTTTCTATTTATATAGTGATTTTAAAGCAGTTGAATGCATAGTAAGTTACTAAAGTTGCCTAATTAGAAAAGGACAATTTGTCATGCAGAATGTCTGTGAGTTTTATGAACACCACAAATCGAATAATTTTTATTCGATTTCAATCAGCAAAGAACATGTTATAAGGAAAGTAAAAATCTTCCCTGAGTTTGTAAAGAAATGAAACAGTTCAGTTGATATGTTGTAGCTATTTTTGTTTCATGAATTTTGCTAATAAAACATACTCTATGGTATAATTTAAAAAAAAAAAAAAAAAAAAAAAACCCCTTCAATTTGGCAAAAGGGAATTTCTTTTAGAATTATAAGAAATGAAGATGTTCTTCATTCTTCCTCTGGATAATATTTGAATGTTTTATAAGGATTTGAGCTATGAGAATCACAAAGTGTGGAGGATAATTTGCTCCTTAAAGCTTTATAATGAGACATCAATAGAAAACATTTGAAGCAAAATGGATTTCAATCTCTCTTAAATAGTTGCAGCTATTAAATTTTTTTTTTTTTTTTTTTTTTTTTAGTGCAGTGGTTATTTGTTATGATGAGGCAATAAATACTTAATATTTGAATTCTCTGTCGATCCTTACTTGTATAAGAGTAAGTGTATATAATGGGCGAATGATAGTGGGTGAAATGAAAATTTTCACCCACTATCATTTCTGCATACTAGATTAAAACTTTTATCTCGCCTTCATTTTTCTTGCTGCTTCAAATTGAATCTGGATTTTTCTAGTTATCCTGCTCTTCAAATAGCATGGGTGAGATTGTTGAAAAACTGTTCAATGCCTCAGATGTCTTTATCATTTAAAGTGTAGAACTTTGTCAAATTTTGAACTAAATTTGTCCACAAGTTGCCTATCTGTCATTCAGTACATTTGTAGGCATTTAAATATAATATTCAAAGAAAAAATATAACATCTTAGTTAATTTTATTTAATCGTTTTAGCATAGGGGTAGCGCGTCTTCCCCGTGATCTGGGCGTCCCGGGTTCGAGTCCCGGTTTGGGCATGGTTGTTCTATCTGTGAGATGTGTGAATGTGCCCTCCTGTAAAAAGGGGTTGTGCAAGCGAATGAATGATGCGTGAGTGGCAAAGTCGTACTCTTGGCCCTAGTTGGCGCTGCTATAAAAAATAAGAGACGTTCCCCCTCAGGCTTAAATCGCTGGCTTCGTAACAGCGGGCTTGTCAGTGGCAAGTGCCATAAGAAACAAGCAAAACAACAACAAAACTAAAATTGTAATTTTTAAAATTTATTTCCAATCAGTTAAAAGGTGAGAAAGAGAAATACATCCAAATTATATACTCATTTTTCTACACCATATTGCAAAGCAATAATACTCATGTGTGGGACTCTAAAAATTTATATGTATGTATGTGGTGGTGGAGAAAGAGGCATCTTTATTGGAAAATATGAGAAAATTTTGAGAATACCACTCTTACTGAATTATGATATTGCATGCATAATAGAAAGTTATCATTTCAATTATTTTTCTCTCATATATTTGTTTGCTAAATTGAGTTTTTCTATTTATATGGTGATTTTAAAGCAGTTGAATGCATAGCAGTTACTAAAGTTATTACGCAATAGAAGGGGGAAAATTAAAAGTTTTTGCAGAATTGGATAAAAATTTAAATTGGCAAGACAGAATGGTCTCCTCTTTCCTTTCAGACATTATCAATTTCTGACAGACTTGTTTTTTTCTTTATTATAATGAAGAAAACTGATGTATTTTGGATTCCTTTGCCTCTCCCACCCCCCAAATGGAAAGGAATTGGATTCAGATTTATAGCTTACATTATGATAGTTCAGCTACTAAATTCCAGTTAAATAACTGTATATTTGAGTTATGTATACCTGTTGGTGGATTTAATCCAAAATTTCTTATTTATGCAATTTTATTCATTTCACACTTTTTTATTTTTAGCTACCATTTTAATATGTGTATAGATAGACTTCCTGTTGTACTTTGTTCAATATTTGGTAGAAGTCTTTAAATATTTTGATAAATTACATATAATTCTGTGGTCTTGTTCAGTATATTTTTGAACTCTTGTGTAGACAATTATAAATCGAGAAGTATGTTTTTCAAACACCGGAGCGTCTGAGATAAATTCATTGAAAAAATAATTTTGACATTTATTGTACTTTGTATACTTTCTGTATTAGAAAATACAAATTATCAAGTTATGCTTTCTGCAAAAATATTAAAGTTGTCATGTTTCTGTTTTAGATAAAGTATGGATACATTTTCTGTAAAAAAATATGATTAAACAATTTAATTTATTGTAGTTTTTGTGTACTTGATAGTTCTTTAGTAAAAATTTTTTATCATTTAACAAGATTTTTCTCTTAAAAATAGAAATTCAAGTCCCCTTTAAAGGTTGGATAGTATTTTCAACAATTTTTGAATACTCTTTATTTCAGTTTCCAAATGATGGAGCAAAGTCATAATTTCATGGCTTTTATTCGCATGTCTCTTGATGCAATGGAGCAAACATTTTCACAATCATCTGTGGAGTGAGTATTATTTATATTGATTATATTTTTTTTCATCCTGTAACCTATTTAGATTATAATTCTAAAAATTACAAAATTGTTGAAATATTTTATCTTATAAAATTTTATTTTAGTTTATCTCAATTTTAATATTATATTTCCTTTTACATTTAGTCAGATGAGAGTTTCAACGTGGAAACTTGTCAATGTTTGGCTGAAGCAGTATGGAATGAAAGGATCTTATGAATTAGTCAAAGAAAAGTCTATTTTGCAAAAGATTCTACTGGATATAGATATTGAAGGAAAAGTAAGTGTAAAATTAAAGTTTTATAATTAAGAGCTAATTTTTTGCTAAATAGTTTTTATAATTTTGTGTGTTTATAAAGGATACTCTGAAAAGTTGTTTACAAACTTATTGGGTAAATCAGACATATGGAGACAATTAATATTTCATTACAATATGGGGCTGGATTTGCAAAGGTGGGTTACTAAAAGTGGCTTCCTGCCATAAAAAAGAATATACGAGATAAAATGTACAAGATCAATTTAATTCCATAAAAATTTACAGTATCATGATTACTCCAAGGTGAAAAGGCATCATGAAAAGTTATGACATTTGGAGGCCATTTTTAAGTGCAGTAAAAGTGTTTAGTTCTGAAAGAAAAGTTCCTAAAAGTGCCTAATTTTCTCAAGAAGTGCAACGAAGTTATTATTATTTTCTGTTCCTGCAGATATGATAAATATAAAACATGGTTATAAATCTTTGATTACTAGATGTACAAAGATAGAAAACCAACACATGTTAAGCTAATGCTTAGTGAATTTTTTTTGTTGCTGCCTCTTTCTTCAGCAAATACTACTGCTACCTTATATTAGAATGGTTATTCCAGAATGGCAGTATAAAGTCTGAACTGTGCAAAATTTTTGCATTTGGAAAAAGGTTAATACTTTCTTCCTTAATGTTGTAAATAGAGAAAAACACAGAATGTTCCAATTGAGAAAAAATAAGAATGAAATATTTGGTTCATAAAAGAAATATATGTTGAATATGGGAGAACTGCTCTAAAAACTCGCATGACAGGTATACCAGACATTTAGCTACTTTTATTCGTAGAACCTTCAAGAACATAAATTCAAGCAACATTTTCATTGATTTTTTTTTTTTTTTATCAATTCCTTGAACGATCACTTAAAGGTTTTTCTCTCTATGATATTGAATTTAAATTTAATGTGATGTGTAGTTATGTTAGATTATTGCATAAAATCTAATGGGATGAAATTTTAATTCATAGCCATTTCTTTTGCCGTGTATCTCTTTAAATGCCCTCATTCTTTTCAAAATTATTAGTTATACCAATCTTGCCATATGTTAGTTTATATTTTAGAAAAAATTCTGTCAAATCTAATATTTAAAAGAAATTATTTCAGAAAATTTTATAAGACCTTCTTTAAAGTTAATATATTGCTTTTTTTTTTTTTTTTTTTCCAATTCTTACAGAATTTATTTCCCAGTGAGATCTCTATATATATACACATAGTTCTAGCCTTGTTCGTAGAGCATTTGTTAGTTATATTTCAGTGTCATTTAGTGACTTTTCAATTAGAGAATTATTTAAGTATTTTTATTTCAATTAATTCTCGTACAAAAGTTAACTTTTTAACAATATACCCAAAAATGTGCATTTGATTTATTGTGAAATCTATAAGTGAATGTATTGGATGACTCAAATTTCAAAAAACAAATGTAAAGCAAAATGTTTATGATGCTCTGAAGGTACTTGTAAGTCAATTATTTCTCTTGCTGAAATATGCCAAAAATTAATTAATGCCAATGAAATTCATTTTTTACTTTTTTGGAATTTTGCATTGAGAAAGAGTTATAATCAGCAGAAAATTTGAACTCAAGATTTTGCCCAATCTTCTTGATTCAAGTCTCTGAATAAAATATTTTTTAATTTCTTAACACCAAATCTGCAGGTTTCTATCAAGTTTTGAACAAAATCCTTTTCCATGAAGTTTTATTTGTTCATCCAAATACAAGTAAATATGATAACTTTAAAACAAAAAGCGCTACATTGGTAAAATTTGGCATACAGTTTTAAGATCTAAAGTTTACATTTGTGTCAAAATTTTACCAAATATACCAACGAATTAACTATATATTAAGCTTTATGCTTGTATGCATATAAATCCTATACTGTAAAAAAAAAAAAAAAATGCATTTACTTGTTCAACCAAAATTTTCTGAGCATAATTTAAAGATTTCATGATTAAAAGATCGTAGTCATAGCTTCCAAAAATGAAACAATACCATTTGCAATTGTGTAATGTTGAAACTTATTCTTCTTTCTCTCCATTTTTTTCTGTATAGATAAGTCCAGTTTTGATTTGAAAGACAGTTGTTCTTTTTCCATGAGATTCCTGCATTGCAGCTTAATGAGTATGTGCGAAAGAATACATTTCTCTGGTGGGGGGGGGAGAGCAATGCTAATGTTGTTCAGTCTATCATACTTGAGTTTATGGAACAGGTTATTTTTTTTATTATTTGGGAGACTGTCAGTTTATTCAAAGTAAGTTAGAGATTTTTTTTAAAACAACCTGCTGCTAAAAATGCATATTTAATAGGAATTGGACAGGTTAAAAATACAATTCTCATTTTGCTCAATGGGTTCCGGATGTTCCACAAAATTTATTTTTTGCATAATGTTTGCTTTGTTGTAAGAAGATAATTAATCTAACTAATATGGAAAAACAGGCACTTATTAGTCAAACCCAAGGGGGAAAATATACAAGACTGCCTGCCAGTTCAAAAGAATAATCATTGATATTTGACTTAGTATCTTAAGGGAATACAGAAAAATCTGAAAACGTCAAATTTTCTATTCAAAATTAAACAAATTTCAAACTTTTTTGTTTAAGAACAACCAATTAAAGCTGAATTTTTATTGGCACTAAAACTTGTTGCGTTTCATTCATCTTTTAATACATTTAATCATATATTGGAAATATTTTCACATGTCTACATAAAAAGTGAATTAGCTAAAAAATGTATGTCGGGCCATGCAAAAATGTTGTATGTTGCTTGTTAAGGATTAGCTCCATGAAACTGATGGCTGAAAAAATCTGCAAAAGTTGCAGAAATTAATGTCTAAATACCTAAATCGGCAAAAATGAATAAATTTTTTTTTTAAAGTAGTCATTAAGCGATTTGTATCATAACAAAAATGTTTTGTGTGTTACTTCATCCGAATCCTTATCCTTAATTTTGTATGAATTGCAATTAAAGATCATGAGAAATAATATATTCCCCTCCCCCTTAGTGTGTGTGTGTATATATATATATATATATAATTTTTTTTTTTTTTTTTTTTTTTTTGCTAAATTCTAGTTAATAAGAATTTTTTCTTTTTTTTTATGTAAATATCAATACTCTTTCAATATGCTATTACTTTGTATAATGTTGAGTTTTTATTTACTTTCCTTACGTTTCTTTAAGTTTTTATTACTTTTTAAATCATATTGCATTATAACTAGTATATGATTGATCTTTGAACATATCCTTGTATTTTGAATATATGTAGAGGGTATTGCAACCCCCCCCCCCCCCCCCCCCCGGCCGATTTGAGTGGCAACCCTGTTAAAAATAATACTGCTGTTTTAAATAGGTGATGAGACTTGATTCTTAAATGTGGACAAAATTATAGCAATTTTTAGATTAAAATAATAAAATTTCAATTTTAGATTAAAATAATTAAATTTCAATTAAAATATGAATAGTTGTTTTTTTGTCAGTCAATTTTTTTTTTTTTTTTTTTTTTTTTTTTGTCAAAAACATGTTATTATAAAACAAAATTCCTACATGTAGAGAAAATATTCACGTTTATGTAGCTTGTACAAATGTGTCTGAATGTTTTTCACTAAGATCGCAAAAGTGTTTCATTTTTTTTAAAGCCCTTTCTTACTATTCATTCTAAGCTTTGTTGTATAAATAGCAACATAAGATACATGTATAGCTTCAGGCAGAAAGTTGTTTGGAAATGTTTAAATACTTCACAAATTTATTATTGATACTGTGTTCTGTTTGCTATTATTATATCAGTTGCAATATTGTTATTCAAATGAATTGTTGTCTTTAAATTGTATGCTATGCTTGATTAACCTTCATTTTACTTAATTCACGGATAAGTAGATTCTTTTGCATTTTGCATCCTATGTCCAGATCCTTAAAGTTTGTAAACAACCCTTTTTATTGAAATAGCTGCAAATTATATTGCTAACAATATTTTACCAAGCATTATGTGCAGTTCTTAAATTTTGTTCTTTGCTTTTCAGTTATATAATTTATGCAATGGATTATTAAAAAAAATTAAACCATTTATAATAAATTTTAGATTTGCTGTTTATACTTGCCTATAAGAGTTATAAAGTTAAATATCTGTTATTGGATAAAATATATAGAGGGCTACATTATATTAGTATTTTCTTAAGTTATAAAATTTTGTAAATATCGAGAATATTATTCGTGATATTTGCAGTGTAATTCAAACATTCATTGACATAAAACAAAAACATTCATTAGCATTGTTACATTCTTTTAATGTCATAATCATAAAGGTCTTTAAAAAAAATTATCAATGCAATAAAGAAAATCTTAAAATTCTGGAGAATCAAAAATAAAAATCATATAAAGTGTGTGTAGAAAAGCTTTAATTGGAATTATAAATGTTTTTATACTATATATAAATTTTTATATAATACATGTTTATCTAAAAATTTGTTATAATTGTCTCCTTTGTTAGGTCACTTAAATTTTTTACATGTATCATTTTCTAGTTTCAATCTTTATTATTATCTTTTCCATTTTATTCAGGGGGGATGGTGATGTAAAACGTCTCATCCCTATTTCAAATACTGTTGCAAGTGCAAATAGTGTGTGCAAAGCCACACACAATCTGTGCTAAATTGGACTTCTTTTTAAAACCTGCATCTGTATTCTAATTTTTATAGAAAAAAATTTAATTTTTATGATTTTATAATAATCATAATTTCTAGTTCTAATTAATTAATTTTTTTTATATAAAAAGATATTTAAATCAAGCTAAAAATGTGATATTTCTCATAGAAATTTCACATTTCTGAGTCAGCTGGAATTATAACATTTATAATATATTTTAACTCCCAATTACTATAGAAAAATTTCTTTCGTATGAATTCATTAGATCTTGCTTTTTTTAAATGTTGCTCAGTTTTCAATTCAAAAAAATAAACATTGCTGCACTACTAAAATGGTATTTAAAAATTTTTGTTATTTTCTACTTTTTAGTCTTTAACAATATTTCATAATTTATGGTTTCTTTATTATCACTATTATTATTAGGTATTGAATATTGCCAAAATTAATTTAGTTGGATTTAATTTAAATTATATTTTAAATTACATTCTAAATGATATCCTTTTCTGTAACTTCAATTTTTAATACATTAAAATTATCTGTTGTCACTGAGAACCAGTAACTGTACAGAATTTCTAAATTAGTGCACGAAGAAGTAAGTAAAAAATGAATTAACAAAATTTTGTCCTAACAAATATATGATGTCTTAAGCAAAAGTATTTAATAATACTTTTAGAGAAGAAATAAGAACAAGCTAGATATGAACTGTGGTAATAAAAATTGTTTCTTTAACCTCTTAAAACCTGACTTCTTAAAAACTGATTAAAAAATTTGATTTCAGGATCTTTTACCTTTTGTTACATCTCAGTAGCTCATGGAAAAAAATATTTGTTGATCAAACAATTTTAAGTCCCATAATTTTGAGGTACATGTCTTAAGCAAGTTAAAGTATCCTCGACAAAACAATATTATTTTATTTTCCTGGTTATTTAATAGCTATATTTTTCCCATTTTAAGGCCTTATAAATGAAAAAAAATAGAAAATTTATTATATTAATAATCTATAAAATCTTATTATGAATGAAAATTCATTTTTTTTTTGATATTATATAAGTAGTGTGTAATATTAACACTGTATTTTGTACACTTGACTTAACTCCTAGATTTACATTCTGGATATTAGCATTTTGATGCATATTTATTGTCCATGTAGTGTTGCAGATATGCTTGTCATATTAAGTCTGTTTCTTTTAATGGGATAGGGACAATTTGTCATGCTCTTTTAGGGGTATTTTCACTGGAGGGTGTTGATGAAATCCCCAATGGTCTTTTAGTTGCATTTCCATTATTTGAAGACCATTCTTCCATTAATTTGTTTTCATCTAAAGAATATTTTTTTTTCTTGTTCTTGGTTTCCTTTCTTGCTGATGAAGAGAATTCCTTCATATTTCAACAGGGACCAAATTATATGTATTTGAAATTGCATTAAGGTCATAACATTTTCAGCTTCATTCCTACAGGTCTTCTTGTCCCTTTGCCACCATTTTACAGTATATCCAACAATTGACAACTATTAAATCTACAAAATGTGTGAGTACTCGTGTTGGCCATTTTTTGTCCTTACTACACCACGGTTAATATGATAAATAATGGTTGATGCTTCCAATATGCATATTATATGCTTTTACAGTAGCAGATTATTTTACATCGGCTTTTTGTTTATGTTTACCGTTTTCTCCCTGTTCCAATTGGCTCATTACCTATACATGTGATTAACAGAGTAATGGATTTATTATCTTCCTACTTGACAATGCACACTTTACTATCGTCTGTGACCAATTCATCCCATTCTCCTCTTTTAATGCATTTGTCAGGTTTCATTACTTTCGACACATGAGGAATTCTATTGCTTCCCCTAAAATCACTTTGTTCTGAAAGTTCAGTAATCTACTTTTGAATTAAATCCGCTTGAAGTGAAAAAAAATTATTATTAGCTAATAAACTGTATATTCTATGCATGATATCGAATTGGATTTTATCTGATAATCCTATAAAATGAATTTTTTTACTAAAGTTAAAATAAATATTTTAAAATTTATATCTTATTACATTTATTATTACATAAAAAAGATATACAATATATTCAAGAATAAGAAATGACAATTTGAAAAGAAACGCTCAAAATATAAACATTGTGATAAAATGCAAGCAGTCTGGAAATGGGCACGAAAGCGTCTGATGTACACATATGTGTACCTTAGTTAAATTTGTATTCTGTTATAGATAACAAGTTGTACTTTGGTAATGACTTTAACCAGACACTTAGTATTTTATAAAAAAAAAATATACAAGAGTTTATTTTAGTAATAAATATTTAAAAAATGCACTTATATTTGCTGTATTTTCTGTCTAACGTTATTTTCTTGATGTCTGTAATTAAGAGCGATGGATATGAAAAAAATATCGAACTGTGGTGCAATTTAGTGATGCAAAATGCAAGGTACATTCATAAATGTTGAAATGCATGCATTTTTTCATTAAAATTTTAACTTTACCAGATAAGAAAAATGAAAAAAATTGTAGGTACACATATGTGTACCTCAGGACTATAAAGATTAAGGCATTTAGCCATGCAGCAACAAACTCTTGGCAATTTAAAATTGCCTTATACAGTCTCGCCAAAAAAAACTATTAGATTTGAAATTTTGTTTTTTAAATGCTCTTCTACAGTGTTACTCAAATTATATTTATTTATATATTTATTTTTTATATATATTTATTTTTAACTTTGGAAGTTTGATATGAACATTTTCTATCATTGGATTATCAGCTGTTTAATTAAAACAAGCACTTTTTTTATCTCTCCACTTCAAGTGGTTTTTTTAAAAAACTAATTGTTTAAGCTGCGCCATTTCACCCCCTCCCTCTTTTCGTACTAGATAATAAATTGTATAATTGGAATCTCGCATATGCATCCTTAAAAAATCACTATTTAATTTCATTTTTACATAATGCTACATGGATGAAAATCTATTTTGGAAATAGTTTGGGTATACATCAACATTGAATTGTGAAAGAAACAGGATTCCTGTTTTGATGATTGGGAAGATGAGTAAAATGTTTAGTCATTGCTGTCCATTGAAATACTAAAAACAATCCCGCTCTCTTTGAATAATGAAATTGTTCAGAATTTATGGGTTGCAGGTCAATTTCAAGCAAAAGAATTTTGAATGATAGAAACAAATGTAAGTGATGAAACATTGTATGTGATATAGTTAAATTCTTCATCAAAAAGTATGGAATCATTTATTAAACTGTAATATCCCTTCCTTTCCAAAAGTCCCAATTGCAGTTTATATCAGCTATAATTCCAGACCAATTTTAATGTTTATAAACAAATTTGAAATGCAGTTAATAACTCGTTGAAATTATGCATCAAAATATAATCACCAATGTTTTCAACTTGGTCAACTCACAATAAGTAGTGTGAAAACTCGGTTCTAAATCTTGCCAGTAATATAAATATTGCAGTGAATGACCTGATAAGATAGTAAATACCATGATTACCCTCATAGTCATTATTATTTTATCAATAGCTTAATTTATTTTTGTAGGATACTAAATGGATTGCATGCATCACTTTTTCTATAAACTTGTGATGAGTACTGGTTTGTTTTCTGAATGATCAAACTAATTTTTAGTAAACAATATTTAATTAACAATTCCACATTTTTCATTACAGAACACTCATCATAGAACTCCAAGCATGAAACAAGACATGAAAAAAAAATTAGAATTTATACAGAAAAACGATTGCCACAGTTGGCGAATTATCATCTGACGTGGCGATAATAACAATATTTTCGTTTGATATTTAACATTTCCCCCCAAATTGAATAATTATACTATTCAATTAATCATCAAGTAAAAGATATAACAAATTAAAGTTTAATCAATTTGAAAAACTTAAGTAAACAACATATTTTACATATTATTTGATGCGAGTTCACAATATAATTAACATTATTTATACAAGTAATTACAAGTTTTACTAATATATATAATCAAATTATTCAATAGGCAGCAAACATAATTTAGATATTGGCCTTTTATATGTGCTTGTAGCTTTACGAATTATAGCTTCACGTACGTTGTTGTCTTTACCTGGAATTACTTCTGCAATTGCATTTTTATTTTTATTTTCTGATATCACTGGACATCCCATTACTATTTAAGAAAAACAATGCAGGTTTAACATGTATAACTAGGTTGAATACTAAGGTATTCAGACGATTGCTAGCCAGGAGACGAAAAATTTTAGTTATTCAGAAAAGATAAACAAACCAGAAAGTGTTCAGACTCATCTTGAGTGTTGCCACAAAAGATGAGTCTGAAAATAAAATAAACAAATAATATTGTTTTAAATTAATTTGCTTATAATTTGAAATTAAAATTTTGCTTTTCCTTTTTTTTTTTTTTTTTGTCACCATTTTACCGTCAAGTGCAATATAAATGCATATTACGACATAATGAAAAATATTTATTAAATATTTCAAACAATACTGGTAAAACAAACCTAAAACATCTTGAATCGGGTGACTTACTACTACCAGCTACAAAGCAAATAAAACACAATGTTTACATTAAATTTTTTTTTTTATATAATAGATAAGATAGATTGCTACTGAAGATGGGGTAACTGATGTTGGAGGTCGTGTGAAAGATAAATCTCGCTATAAGAATGTGTGTCTTGCCTACGTAGTTTAAAGAAAATGAGAATGGAACTTGAAACAAATACCACTGATCTAGAAAATGCAGATCAGTATATCAAAATTGTTCAGAAACTTGCTTTTCACACTCCTACAAAATGCAAATGCAATTTTTCATAGCTTTGTTACCTCCTTTCTATTCTATTCTCAAAGTAAATTTTTTCTCATGCTATAAAATTCATAGCCACTGCAAACCTTAATATTTCCCAGAATACAATTGAAGGCTGCATTTCGGGAAAGATAAACTGCAGCAAACATTTTGCAAAATGGAAGGATTAAATCATTTGCCAAAAGTTTCGATTTTACTTTAAGCTATAAATGCTTTCTAGAAGTTGCTTAGGAGTTTTTAAAAAGATTTTGTGAACTATACAACTATTTTTAATTTCATAAGTTTTAAGTTGGATTTGATTTTTGTAGTAATTTAAAGAAGTGCCTCTAAGCCTAAAATGTATTTAATATGTTTTTTCTGAAATGAGCTTCTGTTTTTACTATATATTGCATGCTTTTAATATTTTCTTTCTATTATAGCCTCTCAAATCGAGTAACATTGAAGAGAAGAATCAAAAACCAAATGCAAACAAAATATTTGCTTGTACTCATGCTTTGAAAGGTATTTGAAACATATTCATGTTATTTTATTTTAAATCAATTTTATTATATGCCTTCTTTCCCCATATTGTGATCTTTCCTTAGCTTGTATAGGAATTACACTTATTCTTGTTGTCTTTGCATTAACATACTTGATTCTGTAGGGAAAATTTTTCTATGGAAACACTTTGTTTTGTCTTAAAAGAAGTAAATGTTTGCTCGTTATTTGTGCTTCGGGAGGTCTTGGTGCCTGAAATAATTTAGTTACAACTCGTATAGCAGGCAATTTCTTTATATATATATATATAAATTGAATTAAACTAGACAATTGTAGAATATGTTTTAGGATATAATTAATGCAACATATTACAATACTAAGTGAATTTTTTAAATATTTGAATAAGTCTGAATGTTTTTAGAAAACTTTAACTAAAAATACATATATAGAAAAGATAGAATCCCCACCCCACATATTTGTAAGCCAATTACATAGAGCAATTTATTGAAGAAATCCAATTAAGTACTATTAAAACTTGAAAAAATACCAGCATTGCAATAAGCTGAATTTTAGTTCTCTAAGAGAAGCCAAATTACATGGATTTTTCACAAATTGATATTCTTTGAATTTTCGAACAGTTATACTGAATTAAATAAAGGGTAATAAACATAATAAATTCCCATTTATATTAAACATCAGGAAGAACAATATTTTATTATGCTATTATTTGCTCACACATTTACTATAACAAACTTAATATAGAATATAATTTCAACTATTTAGGCACCTTTGTTTTGCTTATTTGCAAATATACTCAATTATTAGTGAATTGACATTCTTTTTGCTGCAGTGACAATTGCTACACTGAAGAAGATTATTCACTAGTTATTCTAATACTTCTGTTGAAATTGCAATTCATGTTTCTAATAGAAAATGGAAAATCCTCTTGATGATGTGAGGTATTGTGGTTTCAAATTTAATATTCCATTTAACCTCTCAGGTATTTTTAAGAAACTGCCTTCAGATTAAGCATACCAGCCAGTTTTTTCAATATTTGTGGATTATCTTGGTTTCAATATAGATGGCAATTTCTTTAGAAATATTCCAAAAATTAGTGGATAGCCTTCCTTTGGAGTAGCAGTTGTCATTATGGCAAAGGGTATGCCAACTGAAATTAATAACACACATTATGTTTCTAATCTTTTGTAGAATTCATTATTATTATTCAACAATATAGGCTTAAAGAATATCAATTAGTTGAAATTACTAGTTGTTTGGTTTCGCTTAGAGCACATATGAAATTTGGTTCATCACACTACTGATAACTTTCTGAATCTTAATAGTATTCATCTGGAGTTTTTATTTAGGTTACTCCATATATCTAGCCTTGAAACTAGAAAAAAAAAAAAAAAAAAAAAAAAAAAAAAAATGCTATGTTTTTGTAAATGTGCAATTAAAATTCACTTCACATTTTAATATATTGCTTTAATTATACCTTGTCTGGTATTCTGTAGGACATTTGTTGTATTTGTTTGAAAACTCTTGTGCTATTTTTACAAAACTCATTTTAACTGCTGTACACAGCAAATGAAACCATTGTTCTAAATTTTAAATCGTTTTCTGCTTCCTGGAAAATGTAAATGCCCCCCCCCCCCTCCTTTCCATTTCTGTTCAATCTCATAAATGCCCCCATGACCAAATCTTCATGGGGAGATTCAGGTTCAAATGTATTTTTAATATGATTGAAATTCAAAGGTAGTTGTTTGGCATTTTTGGATCTATTGGGGGGGGGATGCAAAAGTGTCCAGTGCTTTTGGTCACATACTGTAAAGCTTCTTTTGATTATATTCATTTTGATAAATAAAGCTATTATAAGGAGAAAATTTTTGAGTTAAATGAATGCAATCTTAAATTTTACACACTCTTAATAAATTTAATTTATTCAGTTTTCTATTTGTGTATTCCCTTTAAAAAAACATTTTCTTCTAGTATTTGGGTAAATTTCATCAACATTTCTGTTTAGTGATAATTTTTTTTAATTATTGGAAAATTCCTTTTGTATTGAAATAATTAATTTCTTTGTTCATTATATGATTGTAATAAGATATTATACCAAAATTTAGTGAAAAGGAAGGAAAAAAGATTTATGTCTCTTTAATGAAATCACCTTAGAAATATATTATGTAGTAATTGTCTATTTCTGAGTTCTTTACTTAATTCTCATTTTTCATTTCAGTGTTAAAATCTTTATTAGAAGTTGGCAGTGCCTACATGGAAAAAAGTTCTCTAAATGTATGTTTATTTTTTCTTCTTGTTAGTTATTAATTTAGTGACTTAACAATTTAAAATAAAATATGCTTAAAATTTCTTTTCAGAAAATAAGTTCTGCTCTTCTGAGAATTTCAAAATTGGTATTGCGCCATGTTTCACCCAAAAAAATTTATCCTTTCCCCTACTCTGATGATAAATGTAGGAAAATGTTATTTGATGTTCTTCAGACCTCTTTGATGTTTTGTGATCCATCACTTAGTAGATACTTCATTGAAGCTTTCTATATCTTCAAAGCTGCTTCAAAAGATCCTAGCACAAAGGTAAAAAGGAATTTTGTTCTGCTATATGTTTAATAAAGTGAGAATCTAAAATCTTATAAAGTATTTTTATTTTTTCAAAATAATATGCTTTTCGGAACACATGTTACAGTCTGGCATTAGTTTTGTTTTAGCATTTTTATATATATGTTTGTTATTTAAAGATTTACCATTGCAGAAAATTTTACATATTATTTAATATAATATCAAAATCTCCAAATTTTTGAGAAAATTTGTGTAACTTGCTTTTTACTAGTAATTTCTATTATTTTATTTTATGCCAAATGTCAGGATTTATTGCCTCTAATATTCAAAGTGAATTGATTATACTTAATCTTAAAATTGAAGAGCTGAGTATGTTTAGTGATAATTTATTGAATTTCTAGAAACTGGCTGTATAATTTACATATTTATGGAACTTTGTTTTTATATATATATATATATATATATATATATATATATATATATATATATATATATATATATATATATATATATATATATATATATATATATATATATTTTATTTTTTGTTATTTCAATAAACCACTGGTTTTTTGACACAATTGTTAAGAAGTAATCCTGAAAAAGGCATTAGGCTTTTATTGATTTATCTTCTCATGATGGGGAATTTCAGCAGTTTTCACTTGTAACAAAATTTGTGCTTATCCCATATCTAAATTATTGTCATATTATTGGTGTATAGTAATGCATAATTGAAATTCTATAATTACAAAATATGCAAATTGAATGTGGCAACAGCATAAGATTACAAAATAATGCAGGTTTGAAGTAGGAAAGGTAAATTTTGAAACCATTCAATAGCATTTTCAGAGAAAAATTGCTGGAAGAAAGGCTGTACTAATATTTTATTATTATTACTTTTAAATAAAAATTTATATTTATTCTTATGAAGATAAATCATATTATTAATATAAATTTATTTATAACTTCAAATATCATGCTTGTATATTTTGGTTCTTTGAGAATAAGATGAGGATGACCTTCGAATTGGTACAGATAAATGTGTTTGCTGAGAGGGGAAAGGAAAACATGGAGCGATCAGGACTTAAAAAAATAGAAGAGTTGGAAAAAATATGATTATTTTGATAAATTTAGGGTGGCCAGAGTTATTAAATTCTTCATATAAATGGATTTTATGGGCAACAGGAAATAAGCATTAATGCTAATATTTTCTTTTGACATTTTTTATTTTGTATTTGTTTAAAATTCTCCATACATTCAACAAAATGCATTATCATTTAAAGCGTGTTATCATTTAATGCGTCATCTTTTTTTTTTTTTTTTTTTTTTTTTTTTGACTGATTTTTTCAAAAAGGTGCATTTTTAAAGTTATGCTTTTGTAATTACATAATACATTACAGTATTAAAACAGTACATATGTATTAATTTTTCTGTGTATCCTTGACACCTCTCGTAAGTACAAAGCACCTTTTCTTTTTCCATTAACAAAATGCATTTTAGGATAGTTTTGAGTGATATACTAAAATATTAAGCGTTAGTTAAGCATTTCCTGCTGTTTATTTTACGTTTTATTGTACATAAAACGATTTTTCAAAGTTGGAATGACTGTTTTCTCTTTTGCTATACTACCCTTTTTTAGCTTTTTTTTGGATTATCCGTGATTTTTGTTATCCGCGGCAGCAGCGCCACCCAATTCCGCGGATAATCGGGAGTGTACTGTATATAAGATGCGCTGCAATAATATAATAAAACCTCGAGTAGAGCACAAGTTATCTCTTCTCTCCCACATAGCGAATATTCCTCGAAGACGAGATATTTCGTCCCTTGCGATGAAAGTATTTGTAATTGTGGAGGTGTTTTTTACAATGTTGGACTAAGTTAGCTTAACAGTTTTGTAAGTTAAAACTTAATGCAAAACTGTCATTGAATAATTTCTTTTATTTTGATGCAATACCCTCCTTTTAGTTTAAAAGGGCATATTGTTATTGCCAGTATTTTCTTGTATCTGTTTATTATTTTGTGTTTATATATGATAACTTTTCTGTTAGTGGTATTATTATTCTGTCTTGATTTATGCGTTAGTAAACAATAGAAATAGAGAAGATTACACTAAAATGAAATAGCATTCATTATAAGTACGCTGCCAATATGCATGCGATTTTGTATGACATCTTTCATGATTATCAGCTTTGAGAAAAGTCAGTCTATGGATGAACACACATCTTCTAGTATATTGTATATGTTGTACATTCTTATGTTAAGCATTATTCTAAACATTAAATTTTATTCTACATTCATTTTCATAATAAAGAGTGCAATATTATTTTTTGCATGCTATTATTTTTTGCATGAAAATATTTGTTGTAACTAATTAAAATTCTTTGGAAATGTCTATTCTTCAGTAATTTGTTTATATTACGCTAAATGTAATATATGTGTAAGAAATGATACTGATGGTTTTGAGATCCTATTACTTGCATATCTTAGATTGCAAGTGGGAGGGGAAAGACTGCTTGTGTTAAAAAAATTTCCAAGTGATATAAGTTTTCATTTTGATTTAATATTAATTAGTAGATTTTCCACAGCCAGTGTATATGAAATAGTTGATGTATTTAATTACATTTGAAAACTAAAAAACATTCCATACAAATTTTTTAGTTCAAAGATAAAACTTTAATAACAATTTATGATATGTATTATTTTTCTGAAAAGGAAAATTTATTTGCTCTAATTACTTCTATAAAATATTTGGCAATATATGCATAAAAATAACACATTAATGTTTTGTTTCAGGTTACTCGAATATGCCATAGATTTCGCAAACTGAGTCGATATTATTTGAATCCAAGGAAGCCTCCTCCGGAGGCAGTGAAGTTCTCAAATCATAATACGCTTAACATTCAGCAGCCTGTGATGGAGCATTTGAAAGCTGATTGGATTAAAGGTGTTAACTTTCCTAATGGAAATGCCGCCTCTAGTGATGATCAGATGGATGATGGCAAAGCTACTCATGTGCAAGATGAAAATGCACATTCTGAAAGAATAGAAAGTGAGCATGTTTTGATGCCCATAGAACAAGAAGCTGATAGTCATATGAACCATGATTATAGAATTATAATACAGTCTAGTCAATCTGTGGGGGCAGAAGAGTCTGTTGATGATTCAGATATAGAACCTACTTATATTTCCACCGATTCCAATCCCCAAAGATTGGGTATAAATGATTCTTCTCGTGTTGATTCCTTTGGTTTGCAGTCCTGTAGTAACCAGTATACTAATGAAACAAGGACTGACAGACAAGCAGCTGAATATATTGTTCCTAATTTGACAAATAATGTTGAAAATAATATTGAACATGTTTCTTTTGTTGAAAAATCTGCAAAAAAAGTCCAAATGGAAAATGGACATTGGAAAAAAGAAGATAGTGAATCTGATGAAGATGAAAGTGATATGGATGAAGAAGGTGATGAGGAAGCAAATGAAGAAAATAGTGGCTGTGATGAAACTTCAGATGGAAAACGATCACCAGAATTTGATGAAGAAAGACCTAATAAGCGGCAGAAATTCATAGAGGAAGAGCAAGATGAGGAAGATATGGAAGATGAGGATATTGTGGTGAATAACCAATTGTTATCAGACGAAGAGACTGAAGGTAATCATGTGCATGTATCAGAGGAAGAAGAAGGAAATTCTGAAAATAGTATGGAAAATACGGTGGTAAATGCCATGGAAAATACCATTGTAAATGCCAAAGACAATACCGTGATAAATGCTATGGAAAATACTGCAGAAAATGCCGTGGAAAATGAGGTAAGACTATATATTATTTAAAATTTTACATTATAGTTAAAAATGTCTGAATGAAATAAGGGTTTTAATTTTATACATTTAAAAAGTAAGGATTTCCTTGTTTTGTTTATATCCCCACCCCCTTCTCTCCTTTAGAATGATTAGACCGACGTTTAACCGTTTCACAAGTTTATTAAAAGTTTTTTTTTTTTTAAATAAAAATCTTTCATTCCACATATAAAGATAGAAGAAAAATAAAATATAATAAAGATATTCAAGACATGAAAACAAAATTTCCAACATAAAGGAATATTTCATACATATTATTTAGTATTTATTTTATGCTTATCATGTGTTTATAATTTATAACTAAAGATTAATAAATCTCTAAAATTAAAAAAAAAATCTGGTAGTTAACATGAATATAAAACAAGGAAACATTGTTGTCATTAACTATCTTGGAAATAGTAGAGCAGAATAATTCATTATTCATAGTAGGGCTCTGTTGATTTTTAATATATCGAAAAATATGGATACTTTGGAAATACTAATTTTTTTATGTCAGTTTTTGGGGAGGGGGGGAAAAATTATCAGTATCATGATGACTAACAATCCAAAGAGTCAATGTGCGCAGAATATTTTCATTTTTGATATTTAACAGGTATTTACTCAAGACTCATCATTGATGCATTTGCTGAGTATTTACAATTATATGTTTTACTCTTGCATTGCCCTTTGAAAATTAATTTGGATTTAATTATTCTGTAAGGAATCAATTAAAATAATGATGAAATATTGTCCAAAATTGCATACTTTATTTTTTATTCAAATATAACTATTACATTTTACATAAAATTTGTTGTGCAACTAAATAGTTTACCACTACATTTTTCTCTGTAATGAAATTAAAATTCACTAAGTTGATGGTTAGTTCCTTAATGTAAAACTTCATTCTAATTTATATCAAACATTTAAGCTAGCATTTATTGGATTTCAATATAGTTTTAAATTTATAAGACTATTTGATTCAATAAAAATGTTCTGGTTATGATATTTATTGTGCATTGAAAAATATGATTTACAATTTTATGAATATTACTAGCTGCCTTTGGCGACCAGCCGGTTCACCAGTATTACCGCTCGCTACAATTTTCAATTAAATATTTTCAGTAACTTGTCTCTTAATAGCTTCTCAAACAAAACATTTGGAATCTTCAAATTTTGATAGTCATACCAAACTTACACTGTTGTTTAGATCGTTTCGTTCAATTTACTATATATATTTTACTAATTTGTTGTCATTTCCGGTAAAACTTCAACTTTAATTTAAAGTAGAAATGATGAAATTGCAATTAATAAATATAAAGATATTTTTTAATGAAAACAAGCGTTTTATTTTATTTATCATTTTTGTTGTTATTTATTTATTATTATTATTATTATTGAATATGAGTACTGCAAACAGAATCGTTCGGTATTTAAGTCTTACGTGAACTACAAAATATTTTTCATAATTTGCGTAATATCTCAAAGAATAATTCAACAAAAATTTCTCAGATTCAGCATAAAATTCAGTTTTTAGTTTTGCTTTCAAAAGGATTGAAATGAAATCAATAATAATATTTTTTTCCGGCCTATAAATATATTTCAAAAATTATGAAGTCTAAATTTTATGCAATAAGGTATCATATTCTGAGAAATATTCTGGACACACCAAATTTTAAATAAATGAATGAATGTTTCTATTTTCCACGATTAACTAAGACTGATTTATGAAGTTTTGAATGTTAAAAATTTTTCTCAACATTTTCATAATCTTAGGCCAATTAATCTTGAGAAACCTGCTCGCTGATTGGCGTATTTTCTTTAAAACGATCGATGAAAAATCTAAAATTATATATAAATTTTCATAAATCAGTCAGTTTAAGTGCTTGATTTAGTTGATTGGAAATTAACTCTTTTTATTTAAAATATTAGTGTTTCAAGAACATTTTGTTATTCGTGATTTCCACAGCAGAAGTTTTATGTAAAATCAAAAATTCGTTATTTATTAGAGCATTTATTGAATCAAGTTACATAAAATATAATCATTTTCCATTTAGACCATTTTAGCAGAATTGTGTCTATTACTAAAGGTTTACAAATTAGCAGTGTGGCCCTGATTTGAATGGATATCCTGTTCATATTAAACAAAACTTGCCTTAAAATAAAACTGATTTATTGGATTAATAATACACATAGTGTAAAAAATCATAAAATTTTTCTTGAATTTATTTTTTTTAAAAAATATTTCATATTTGTTTCATTTCTTACAAACACGTGACGAAAATCATATTTTTGCAGATTTCATTTCCAAAAAGATTTAATTTATTTTTAATTGGAGCTTTAATCGATATGATGGCAACACTTTGAAAAAAGCTAATTTTTTCCCCATGAATGCGAAACGTGCTTGTGCAGCTTAAATTTTATTTTTATTTTGTACGAAAAAAATTGTTGAAAAATATAATTAAATTATTTATTTAAAAATTAATTAAAAATAGAAATTTAATTTTAAGGTTAAAACATTGGTATCATTTAAAAGATAAATTTTTGATCTTTAACTTGATGTAAAAATCTTTTTTGTGCGGTAATATTTTCGGAAGTTATAGCAGAAACACGAAAAAATAACCCCGGGGTGCACATTCCCGGCCTCCAAGGTATACACGTGCCAAATTTCGTAGCTGTTGGTCGAACGGTCTGGCCTGTAGAGTGCCAAAACACACACACACACACACACACACACACACATTGAGCTTTATTATAAGTATAGATTATATTATTAAATTTTAAAAATTGAGGATGTAGATCCCAGTTACATAAATTTTATCTTTGAAATTTCAAAAATAGCTCTGAATGACATATTTATCTCCTTTTTACATACATCCTTTTTAACATCTTTATATTTTTTACCTTTTTAATTCATTTTCTTTTCTGCAGTATGTGATATTACATTTTCAAAAATATGTTTTGGACTTCCTACCTTTAAAAATATTGCTTCATTTCTGTTTCATAATATATTGATCATTAAATTATATTCTTTTTTTTATTATTATTTATGAAACAGATTAATTTTATAGGCAAATATATTCACCCATTATTTAATCGCTATCTAAATTTTAATGCTTATCAATATTGATTGAATGTTGATTTCTTTTTGAACTTTCAATAGTGATAGAATTTTTGATTCTGATGAAACATTCTTCTGGGCTTATAAATATCTATTTAGAAAGGGACATTTCTTTGGGAACACTTCAGAAAAGGATGTATATAATGTTATATAGATAGACCTTAATTATTCATACTTATATAAGTGGAATATGTATTAAGTTGGTTATGGTGTTTTTCTTATTTGCTTTTTAATTCCCATACTTTTCTATAGTGTGTGCTTTTAGAGTTAAAAAAAATATGTAATTTTTGGAATTCTTTACCTCTAAAAATTTTGCTTCATTTCTTTTTCATAACATACTTTTCATAAGTATATTATGAAAAGAATATATGAAATGTATATTACATAAATTATATATATATATATAATATTTAAATTTTATTTAGGGCAAAAGTTATTTTTAACTGCAGATTGATTCACTTGTCATTTTATCACTTCTGATTATGATGAATTGATTGAACCTTCATGCTATGGATAATATCTTCCAATTTGATTTGGAGATATCACTTTTTAAACTTTTTAAGAAAAGACATATATTGTTGGATTTATCAGGGTTGCCATGGCACCAAGGAAATTGGGAAAACATAGGGAATTTAAAAACCATGTACAAAACGGGTTATGCGAGTAATGTTGAAAATTTTCTTAAAAACTAAGGAAGTACAGGGATTTTTAAATTTCTTAGTTTTTCATCTAAAAAAAAATGCAGATCTCTTTAAACATTGCAAAAATAAAAGATTGTCGCCATAGCTTTAAAAAATAAACAATACTATTCGTTAAATTGCAGAAACTCATCCCTTTTCACTTCCTTTTTCTTCTGCATAGATCAATCTATTTTCCAAGACTAGGAAAGAGTACCTATATTGGAATAGTAATTACAGATACTTAAAATATTAGTGAAGCTACTATGGGGGAGGGGGAGACTTAGTAGCAGATTGTTTTATATTTGTGAGAGAAATATTACAAAAAAAATTAATGTATGTCCAAGAATTTTGTTATTAAAGCTATGCCTTGTTTAAATGTGCATTTACATTGCCGTATTATGTAAAAAGCAAATAATTAATTAGCTTTAACTTCTTTATTTCAAAGAACAAATTTCTATTGCATGTTCAGAATGTGCAAACATCCAGTTTGAAATTTTCTTGAAAAAACTAAAAGGTGAATACAAGTTTGATTCATTTAATGATGATATTCTCTTATTATTTGTATTCTTAAATTTTAAGGCCCACATACTATTAGTGGGTCACAGTAGTGGATTGATTCAGTAATGGGATTCCCATTTGATTGAGAACTTTATTCATGATTTCTAAGTGCAACTCAACATTTCTTTGCAGATTTCTGCTATGAAATTATGTTCTTACTTGAATTTTCTGTCTGTATTCGACGAAAAATATCTTCGAATATGGAATGTGTCATTTACAATGCTCCTGTAACTTTGTAGGAAGTGAGGGAAAGCAGATGGTCAATATGATCCCAAAGCATGAATTTGATTTGGTATTACCACATGTTATTAGTGCCTGCAATCCAGTGTCCGTTGTTTTTCAGTAAATTCATAGAGTACACTGCAGAAACAAATACGGTAACATTATTAGCAGTTCTCAATTACTGGAAGGATGTTGCACCGAGCATATTTATTAACAGCATGCAACAGAAGAAATATTCATCTTGATTAGAATGCTCAGTGTACAACTGCCTATTGTAATTTCTATGAATATGCTAAATTGTCTGCTGACTCTCTCTCCACATTTGCATAGTAAAAGCAAATATAGAACAACCCACTGATTATCTACTTTGATACAACCTTTTCGCATTTTTACTGTTGTTAATTTACCACCATCTTCTGCGATCCACTTGTATAAAGGATATCGATGGTTTCCTGTATATCTGTATTGGATATTTATGCGTGAGAATTATTTAGAGTATTTCTCATCTATCGTGCATAGTGAAATTGGATTCAGTGCATGTATCATATTTTTCTTCTCGAATGCATGCAAATCCTTAGTAAAGTCAGTTTCGGGTTTCATCGGTAGAGGTTGATTTGTATGTGTGCATTTAACAATCCTTCCTTTTGCCATTCTGCTGAGTTCACAAAATGAACACTGATAAAATGTGCAGTGCCATTCCAGTGAAATAATTTATTAAAAATAAATCAAAATTTGTGAAAGTTTAATTCAAAATTGAATTGGAAGCACTGAAATGGAATAATAGAATAATAAGTGTTGCGTGTGTTGTTTTCACCTCCAACAGCTGGTTCAATCTGTTGGACTATTATCAAAAGTAGTAAATATATATATATATATATATATATATATATATATATATATATATATATATATATATATATATATATATATATATATATATATATATATATATATATATATATATATATATGTTTTTACCTGTTACAGATAAAAACATACCTGATAATTAACCTGATATCTATATAATAAGTATATAATAATCAACTGTATCTGTTATTACAAAGTACTGATAAAAATGAACATTTACATTTTTATTTATATAGATAGATTGTTTAGTTGTTCATTTTACTTTCCATTTACGATAAAAATTATTTTTAGTGATAAAGTGTTTCATCTGCCATTTGATAACTATTTAAATTTTAATGCTTTCTGAATTTGGAAATGTTCGGTGCTAATCAGTCTTTCAAGAGCATCGAGAATCAGTCTTAGTAATATTTTCCTATTCATTGCGATGACATGGCAATGAAAATGGTTGTATGTTGTACAATAAATAAAATGTGCAGTACTAATGGGAATATATGGCAATGGAAAGATATAGTTTTTCTTGAACTTATTTCAAAATTTTTGTTCTTTTGAGTTGTCTGAAAGCACCCCCCCCCCCCCCCCCATTTAAATTATTTTGAATAATTTTTCAATCTATATTTATCTTTTACATTACACGTATTAATATTTTAATTTTCAATTTTGTGGCTCGATTTTTTACAATATACCTAAATGGTTACAGAATAATAGGAAATTTTATTAATATATGGAAGTAGTAATTGCGTAATTTTTTTTAATGTTGGTTATGTTTTTACAAATTAATATTGATGAATATGGGAGCATTTTTTATTGATATATGTATTCTAATTACCTCAGAATTGAAAACCTTTTAACATACTTCAATATTCTTTCATAAATGCATATATACTCCATAATTCTTGATATTTACACTCGTTGCAGAATTATTATTTAATTTCAGAAATTTTCAGTTATGCTCAAGCCTAGTTGGATATTTAAGCTAAATCTCTGGTTTTAACATTTTTTTTTTTTTTTTTTTTTTTTGAAGTAGGAGATTTAGCTCATTTTTTAAAAAAGTAAATCATTATTCTTTTCTTTCTCTCTCTAAGTTATCGTCTTTTATTTAAAAAAGGGGGGAAAAAACTAATTTTTTTTATATATGAAATTAATTTTTCATGCCAATTCAAAATCTATAGTCTTAATATCATTTTCACAGAGCTAAGTTAGTATTAAAGAAAATAACAATTCAAAAATTACTCCATTGTTGAAGTAATAAAATATTATAGATTCAAAGATTCTGGCATACTTAAAATGAAATGATATTGCAACACTCTATCAAAATGATTTGAATATCAGTATATTTTAATTCTTTTATTGGAAGGGAAAATGTGAATATTTATAGAAATTTTGAAAAGTTACAATATTAAAAGAGTTTATTATTGAAATAAATAAGAAAAAGTGTCAAGAAATATCTATTTATCTTGGATGGTATATCATGAAGATGAAGTTCAAATATCACCCAGCCCTAATTTATACTATCGTATTTTCTAAAATATTATATCCATTTATCTTGTTCAATATCTACTAGTGTTACATATTAAAAACCCATTCTTTGACTTGATTGATATGCAGGCATCTTTCAACAAAAGTCATAAAGATTTGTTTGTTTATATTTTCCGTTAATAATTTTTTCCATTAAAATTGTTAGAGCAATTGGGGAATAATTAGGAAGTTCATTTGGAAATCTTAAATTTCCATCATGAGCCGTCTTTGTAATGTTAAAAAAATACTTAAATAATGGAAATAATCCACTTGGGTACACAAATTTTCCCTTGGTAACAAATAAAAAACATGGAAGATCTGCTGTCATTATATATGTACACAAAGAAAAAAGATTGTATATCTTTTACAGCATATATATTAAAGAAATGAATATGCGATAGACTGAGTATTTTGCTGCCATTATCTCTATTTATAAAAAAAGGTGCATGTATTGTTGCTCTACAGGCCTAACCCAGGGCTACCAGATATACTTGGATGATAAAAATGTGGTCCTAAAACCAATTTTTAAAAATTTTAATTATTAAAATAAATTAGATTTTGAGGGTGTTTGCTTACTTCCAACAATATTTCCACAATAATAATAATTTTTTCACCATTAAACCCTGTTTTCCCGTTCATTTTTATTAGGGTGCTGGTAGGTTAGTTCCATGTTTTTAGAACAAAAGTGAACTTAAATAAATGGGGGGGGGGAATACAATTGTAATGAATTCATTTGTTAATATTGATGTAATGTATTTAGTGATAACTGAACAGTGAACCATAAAGATTTGAAGTAATGCGAAAAAAAAATTTTTTTTTCAATGATACCAATTTAGTTGCTGTTAAATTCTTTGGGCTAGATTTAATTTATTTTTAAGTACGTTTCATTACAATATTACATTGTTATGAATAAAACAAAATCACTTCCATTTTTTCATCAAATATTTGATTGCGAGATTGTCTTCCATTGTTGAAAGCTCAAGAAAGAAAGTTAACAATACACCCAAATTTAGAAAATAAATGAAGTATACATAATAATGATATGTCATGGAACTGAAATTAGAAAAGTTAGCCTCCATTAGAAAAGTTCATATATACAAGACTATTACAATTGCATGGCTTTAGGCCTGACAAATTGATAAAATTAGGGATATGAAGTTTTATCTGAACAGTTTAACTGAAATTAAAGCAGTATCTCTAATGAATCAATTGGTTGCTAAAGGCAACTAGCCTATACTTAAAATCCTTAAATATACAAATGACTATAAATAATTCATTTACAATGTCAAAAAAAGTGTCATATGCTTAGATAACTGCAATTTTTTATATATTTATTGCATCTAAATATTGTTTTAATGGAATAAAATTAAACCCAGAAGGTTCTATTCGTATCTTGTTTCTTTTTAAACTTAGTTTGTGAAGTGATTAAAATTTTACATTAACTATGTACGAATAATATTATATTCAAATTTGTATAACAGTTTTTGTAAAAAATGGAAGACAGCATTCAATATGGTCATGTAGCTCATATTTTAAATAAGATTGCTGTATGCTGTTTGTATTTCAGTTTAAATGTTAAAGGATTAAAATAATTTTTCTATATAATTATTTGTTCCATTTTATGAAATATGTTTTTGTTTAAAAAAAATATTTAATTCCAGGATGAAAGCATTGATGATGGAGTTCCATCCCTTAAAGATATGTTTGGTGACTATTGTCCACAAGAAGCGCATGAGATTAGATGAAAACATTATATATGTATATGTATCATTCCACATCTATATAAAACTCATTATCTTCAAACATTATTCAATTCATTCATTTTTTATCACTAAGATTTACATAACATTTTTTATAAAAAGTGGATGCAGCATCCAATATCTCATGTAGTTCATGTAAAAATAAACCTTTTAATTGTGTCTTGAAAGTTATTTTATTTTTAAATATCTAAATCAGACATTGTCTTAATGTTGAATGTATATAACAAATTAAATGTTCATTTTAAAAATAACCATTATTTGTAAAAGAAAAAATCTTAACAGTTACAAAGTGTTTATATTATAAATTATTTTTGTATTTCTTGCTTTTTCTAATTTAATTCTTTAAAACTGCATATATTTCCTGCCTTGTAAAGATTTTAAATGAATGGATGTATAATTACGTTTCTTAGTTATTTATACAATTATATATTATTTAGATATCTACCCCAAGAACTAATTACAAAACTGGTGATGTATTCTTGCCTGTGTCTAAAATAGTCCATTTAGTCCCAGATGATCTCATATTTTGACTGATCAAATGAAATAGCCTAACAATAACTTTGAATCCATCATATTTCGAGGTAATAATAATAAAAAGACTTGCATACTCCTCTTGATATATCTATTTTACCATGTTTTGATGTCTGTGAAAATTATGTTTGTATTTTTTACCAAGCATCAAGAAATGTAAAATTATATTAGTTCATTTATTTTTTCTATTGTATATACATTCATTATCTACCATACACTCTTCTTAAATAATAATATAAGCAGGCTTATATTATTATGAGCTTTAGTTATAAATTCATGATATTTGAAAACTGAAATCATACATGCATTGCTGCATCAATAGTTGAACTAAAATAACTGGTTGAATAATAATTGCATTGCAAAAATTGACTGCAATAGTTTACTTACTTTAATAATTATATAATTAACATGGTCAGCATTTTAAATAAAAATAATAAATTTGAAAATTGCATTCTCCATCTTTAAATGGGGTTATTTTGTGTCTCAATGCCCCAATTAAATGTTGTACTGTCCTTTCAGGTTATTTTAAATGCTGTAGAGGGTGAGTGTGGCTGGCTTTTGTGCATATGCCAGCATAATTAAAATTTATAATCTATTTAAGTGAAACTGCTGGTGTGAATGTTTTCTTAATCAAATTATTATGGTTATTTTTAAGCTAAACACAATATCAATTAAATTTTTAAAAAAAATTCTAGATCTATTTATGATTTGTCATATTTACAAATTATTCTGTTCTATAGTATAGTTTCTCAGAAGTGTTGGACAAAGAAAATCATTTTTAAAAAAATCAACTTTTTTTCTTTGTTGATATAAAGAATTTATTTTCTAAACGAAGTAGATGTATTTTTCTTTTCTTTTTTAATCTGAAATGATTTTAATAAAATTAGACAGCATTTTGTTGCACCATTGTGTGACAATAGAACCTTATCAAGCAAGTACAAGTCTCAGAACTTCTAAAATGAGTTAAGATATTAATTTATACCAAGGCATTGTTGCTATCAACTTTCGTACAATGTGTGTGATGTTGTGAAATCATATAGCTAAATTATCTGTATTTAAATTCATTTTAATAAGTTTTTCTATCAGAAAATTGTCCGGGTTCTTTTTCATAATCTTCCAATTTGGGAAATCCTATAAAAAATAATAAATCATTGCAGTCAGAATTTTATAGCAATACCATTCTATTAATTTAGTAGAATAATGGCAAAATTGTATTCACCAATCTATACATAATGTAATGATGCTGAAGTAAAATTATTTTATCATTTATATTATTATGTTGGTAAGGATGCATTCAGCTGAAGTTTTAACACTAACCCTTAATTTTCAAAAATCTTCAGGTGACAAGCAGAATGGGAAAGAGAAATTCTTTTATCTCAATGTTAATTGCTAGCCTACTATCTGCAAAGTCTTAAATCCGAAATTAACAAAAGACCAACATACTTTCAGTCAGTTAAGAGCAGTAGAATTGTACAGGGTATCCATAAAAGAACTCTGGGATTTTGATGCAAATTTTTTTAATTCTATCATAAAATTAGGTTAATGTTACATATATGTACTTAAAAGTTAATTTATCAAGATTTTTACCATTTAGTAGATTTCAATATGTGTTCCATTTGTTGCAAGGCGCACATCCAAATGGTATACAATCTCTTTCCATGTCCTGAACAGCACGTCTGGAGCGATGTTTGCCACACATGTGATTATTCTTTGCTTGAGATGGTTAACATCCTGAATTTTCTGAACGTAATCAAGATTCTCGATATTTCCCCAGAAGAAAAATACTAATGGAATCAGATCCGAGTTTTTGGAAGCTAAGAAATAGTTCCCGTCCTTCCGATTCAGTTATCCGATGCTTCCCGCACACCCAAAGTATAAGCATACTGAGATGGTGCTCCATCTTGCTGAAAGCAGACAATATGTTGTCTACCCTTCAACCAACTGAGGGAAAACATACTCCTTTAACATTTCACGGCAGACATCACCATTTATGGAATTTTCTACAAAAATGAAGGGACCTGTAATTTGGTTATGCATAAGGACGCAGCAAACATTCGCTTTTCTGTGAATCCCAAATTCACAGTACCGCTTACATAAAAAGTAGTATCATTAGTAAAAATCACATTTTATCTATGTCTAGCTTAGTAACAGCTAACTCTAGTTTCTTGTTTTTGTCTGTTGGTTTAATTTCGTGTAGCTGCGCCTTGTACGCAGTTAGGCGTACCTACAAGAAACTCGCCTTATAAACAGTAAGTGCTGGTCTCAACGATTTATTTCGGATTTCGTTGGTATGATGAAGGTTGGTATTCTATCGACTATCTCTTCAGATGCTCTTGGCCCACGAGCTGACGAATAGTTTAGTCCGTAAGTGCATTACCACAATACTGGCACCGAAAGTTTCGCTGTACAGTGGTAACAGATCCAGTTTTTCGGTAAGCTAGATATCACACTGAGCCTTATGTTGTAGCATCGCCTTCGAATTACGTCTGCTACGTTACTATAAGGCACTATTTAGCGTTGAAAAACAAATTGGTGTTAGTAAAATTTGATGAGCTACTGATTTCTATAAAATTAACTGACCAAACTCATACCGTTAACTCGATACGATTTTTTAGAGTTCTTTTATGGACACTGTATATTATGGTGGTGTTATCTGCATTACTCGTAACTTCTGAAAGGTATCAAAAGACTTTACAAATACAAAAGTTGTATTATTTGCCCTAAGAAAATGAAAATTTTACTGAATTGAATGCGATTTTCACATTCTATAACGTATTCTTTGTCCACTTAAACAGACTCCTCCGTTTTTTTTTTTTTTTTTATTATTATTAACGTGGCAATAAAAAATAGAGACTTTTATAGAAGAAAATAAGCAGAAATTTTATGGAAGTTTTATGATGAGAATATTACTAATCTTAAAAGGAATCTATCTAAAATGAGCCATATCTAAAATATGGCTCATTAATACTAAACAATTTTTTAAATGCATGATATGAAAAGTTTTTAATCTCATGTCTGTATTTAATTTTGCTAATTTTTTCTTTTGGCACATTTGATGGTCAACAATGTCGTCACCATTTTTGTGTTAGTGTGTAAGGTAAACACACTTAGTATAGCATTTTAATTTTATTATCACTTTTGGAAAGATTAAAAAATGTAATGTATAATTTTGCTTATATTTCTAAGGAAAGTATTGTAAAGATACTCACTTGGTTTTTCTTCAAGAGTACTGGAATGTGATGCAGCCTATTAGAGTGGATAAATATTCAGTAAAGGTTTTCATATGTGAAATGCACATAATTTGAACAATTTTTATCGGAATATATTGATGTAAAAAAAACAAGATGCTTTTAAAAATAAATAAATCTTTTAAGGTTTAATATGTGTATCTCATTTATATATTATTAATAAAGAATTCTGTAATTTAAACTAAATTAAAACTTTTGTCTTTCATTTGGTGCTCAATCTAATACAGGTGGTTATCAAAATAGATTTATAAAGAATCCTTTGGCATGTAATACAGTTTGGATTCGCCTAGGAATTGATTCAGAAAGTGTTGAATAGTGTTTACAGGAATATTGTACCATTCTTTCTGGAGATATTGTGAAAGTTCTGGGTGAGATGCTGGTGGAGGATATCGATTCCGTATTGAGCGCTCTAAAATAGACCATAACGGTTCAATGATATTGAGGTCGGGTGACTGTGCAAGTCAAATGTTTAACTTCATCCTCGCGTTCATCAAACCATGATTGGACAAGTCTCGCTGCATGGATAGGCGCATTATCATCCTGGAAAATTCCATCTCTTGCAGGAAGCAAAGTTTGCATCATAGGATGGACCTGGTCAGTTAAAATTTCTCTATACTTCTCCCTAGTGGTCTTATCTTTTCACAGTTACGATTGGGCCAGGTGAAAACCACGACATGGCTGCCCATATCATGACAGATCCACCTCCATGTTTGATAGTTGGAGGGAGACGAACATGGGCTTGTGCAGATGTCCTCAAAATGTGCAACCGTTCTGTTGTGGGGAAAAGTGTGAAACAAGATTCGTCAGACCATATTACTTCCACTTATCAATCGACCAAGTTTTGTGGGTGTGACACCACTATCGACGACGTTTACAATTAACATCTGTGACAAGTGGCTTGGGAATTGCTGCTCTGCCATAAATATTCTGTTTATGAAGGCGCCTTCTAACTGTAATCGCTGACACTGGAGAATCCAGATGAGAATTGAGCTCTGCGGTCACTTTTGCTGCAGTTATTCATATTTTAGACATTATTCAGAAATCTATTCGATGTCTTGTTTTCTTTTAATCCAGAAACCAACTGATTAGAACCAGACAAACCCCAAAGACTCCCTCCATTCCAACTGTCTTGCACTGCACCGGCAGATAATAAATAATCATTTCTGGCCATAACACATCTTAACTGTCCATCACAACAAAATGCTGGTAACCATTTTACCATACATGGAAGTAAATATATTTTTCCTCAACTAATTATGGGTCTTGACAACATTCGAGTGGGTGGTCCTTCCAATCATCATCCAAAGAGAGAAGAAGAAAATTTGGGCACCTAGGGATTGGTACAACAATACTCAGTTAAAGATGAGTTCCTGGGAAGACGATGATAACCCAAATGGAGTATCTCCCAGTCTTTGCAAAGAGTAATAGACTAGGGCGAATTTTTTGTGCTTCTGAGTAAGAATGAGGGAAATTAAGCATGCATTGTGATGCAAGCGATTAAAAACTATTCTTGATGTAGAATTATAATTTTTACCAAATGTCATTTGTTTTAATGTTGTATTTGTGAATTATCACATTTCCGTATGCTCAAATATACAGGCCAGCATATAGTCAACCTTTAACAGATATTGATCTGAAATCCACTGCAAGCAAGCAAACTCACTATGAAGGCCATCTTAGAAAGCTGGCTCTAGAAATTATCAGTTGCATTCCTAAAGATGCAGTGCAGGTCTATACTGATGGTAGTCGTACAGAAGATCGTACTGGCAGCGATATTTATATTAGGACCCCCAACACCACTACCTTGAGGTTATAATAAAGCAACGCAACCCTGACACTTGCTCTGTCTTCAGGAATTAATTGCGATTAATATAGGGTTTGATGCTATCATATCCTATGGTTGTGATTTTGGAGAACTGCACTAAACATTTTAGTTGCCGGTACTCTGCAAACGATGAAACCGGCATATCTATTCTGCTCAAACGGAGGAAGATCTCTCGGAACCACGACATCCACCTCCAATGATTCTCATCACATGTAAGCATTAGTGGCAATAAGGTCACTGATAGACTGGCCAAAGAAGGTAGTGAGATTGAAACGGTCACTTGCTCTTCGCTTACTTATCAAGACTTATACTCAAATGAAAGATCTTAACTCAATTTAAAATGATGTATTCCACCTGCTCACCAGTGGTACACGGGAACATCCCCTGACATTCTATTGAAAATTGTGATCGTGACTCCCAGATTGCTCTGGTTAGACTAGAAAAGGGTCACCTTAAATGTCTTTCGTTGAAAGTGGTAGAAAAATCCATCCTACTTGTAAAAAATGCTGTGACCATCCAGATTCACCGGATCACATTCTGGGTTGCATCGGACTTTCTAAGGGAGACTTAACATCCGATCCCCTTATTATTATTGATTTTTTGGCGGTCAACAACCTCCAACCTTCTTTTGAGGATAAGCAACCACAATACAGATATACACTTTGGATGACCAAGCTCTTTCTTTTTATTGCGTTCACTTGTACTTGAATAGTCAGACAGACAAATCTATTGAGTCATTCAAAATTTGGGGTAAACACTACATATCAAATCTGTCCAGCTTAAAATGTTTTAGGGTTATCGTATTTCTCGAAGGAACATAATTCCGAAAATGCGTTTTCTGAACTCAAGGAAGTCTGAAATATGGACATTCTTCAAATCTCAAAATTTTTTTGACGGTAACCATATTTTCTGTATATTAGGACAAAAAAAATTTTAAAAAGATGAAACTAACAAATTATCACTTGACATTTTCAATCTTCTTTAAGTAATCCAAGACATTTTGTTGACCAACATTTAATGAAAGTGAACAACTTTAAGTTGTTCACTTAAAAAAAAAAAAATCTTCACCGGTAATCGGTTATATTTTTAAGTACTTAGTTGGTCAGTGACATTAACTCTTTCAGGGTTGCCACAATCTTGAAAAAAATCCTTGTATTTTCACAGGCGCCTCAATCTCAGGAGACACCCGAGCACAAGTCGATTCTGATTGATTAGTTCGATCAGTGAATAGAAAACCGCCAAATTCGTTTTCCACCAATTTTACAGGAACCAATTTTTATCTGCGAAGCGGTAAGCGTTGTTTCGTATTGTAAGGATAAGGAATAAACATGGAATTCAAATGTGCGTTATGCGGAGCTGAAATTTATAAAAAAGGCAGTTATTTTAAACGCATTTTATAAAAGAACAATTCATAATATTTTCTTTTCAAATATAGAAATAGAATATAGAAAGTTGCGAACACATATGTTAAAACGGATCCAGTGAGAGTTTTGTAGATCTGTGCATTTCATTTTTATTGAGAGACAACATTTATAAACCTAAACAACACTTATAAACTTAATAAACCTATATAATAACAGTTCATAATATTTTCTTTTCAAATATAGAAATGAGAGAACATTATAAAAACATGTAGCAGACCCTGATTTCTTCTATATCAGCTTTATTATAAAACAGATGTGAGTGTAAAATTTTAATCAACTGAATTACAAAACAAAATACTACAGTACTGTAATCTACTCCCAAATTAACTTTGTCAAAATACGCATCTAATTGCCAAAAGGAAAGATAAATAGCCAACAGAAGATTTTCCATGAGGTATAGTCTGAAGTCGTGATCGAACTAACCAATCAGATTCGACTTGTGCTCGGGTGTCTCCTGAGATTGAGGCGCTTGTTTCCATTAATGAGTGGAAAATGCAAGGTTCTTCAATAAATGTGGATTTAAATAAGATGCAGTTTTTAAAATTTTTGGACTTGCGTTCATATATTTTTATAGTATTCTCCACAAATACAAAACACTGCTAAAAATACTTTTTTTTTTTTTTTTCAGTTTGAGTAGCTTCACTAGTAATCAAATAACTTGTAATTATTATTCCAAATTTGGTATTTTTCCTCAGCCTTAGATTTTTAGATCATCAAGCTCTATCAAAAATAAGAGTCTAATGTTTCTGATTTTCCATTATGCTTCTTTTGACAATGTTTTCATTAACTATTTACCAAAAATGAAAAGATTTTCATATAAGAAAGGCATGCTTAGTTGAGATGTTTTTAACGATTTCTTAAGAGATTGTTAAAAGAAACAGAACTAATCTGTAAAGAATAATGCACGACTTAAAGAACATATTTCATTATAAGTGAAAATATTTTCGTCACAGAATACATTAAAAGACGAATGTGACGCAACAAGTTTTAATGCCCATAAGAGTTTAGCTTTAAATAATTGCTTTTGAACTAAAAATTTCGTCCCTTATATTCCTTCCAGACATGAAGTCCAATATCAATTATGACTTTTTTTGAACTGACATGCAATTTTAAAAGTCTTCCTCTATTGGCGTGACTAATATGTGCCTGTTTTCCCATATTACTTAAGCTTATTTTCTTACAAAGCGAGCAATACACAGCAAAAATCAGGATTCATGTTATTATCCGCCCATTGTAGTAAACACGGTTTTGAGCAGCTCATTGTTTTAAAAAATTCTCTAATCTACTCTGTATAAGCTACCAATTTCTTAAATAATACACAAACCATTCATTAAATTCATACGTGCGTGACTAAACATCACCGCAATGCTTCCGCAGACTGAATGTTGCTATTCCTGCCAAAGAAATTTATTCTATTCTCTCAAGCATCCTCATTAACTGCAATCCGGGAATCTCATGGAAAGAAAACAATTGTCGCTGAAATCTAAATTAAACAGAATTCTGTAGAATATTCTACAGAAATGAGAAATATCTTTTTACCTCAAAATTTCACAAATTCAAAAAAAAAAAAAAAAAAAAAAAAAAAAAAGCTTTATCTGATGAAACGAAATGAAGTATTAAAATGTAGATAAATAAACATAAATGCACATACAAATTCCACATTTCATTACTACTCAAAAATAGCAATCAAGAACGGGTTCTCTGAAAAATCACGGAAATTTATTCCAAAGATAGAATTTTTTTTTTTTTTTATCATTATTATCGGATTCTACATTCCATTGCCTTATTTTTTCCATAAGTAGAATGAAATATCATTGGCAATTAATAAAAATAGGATTGCAGAAAATTTTACACAATATATTATTTAAAAAACTTATTCCTACGATTTCTTGCATATTTTTTAACAGTGATATTCCGATGCTATGATTTGTTAATTCATCATTTTTAGATCAAACAGCTTTTAGTCAACGTAATTTAGGAACAGAAAAGTTGATTGTATTAACATTGCTGCAGTGGTGAAGACAGAAATAATTGTATCTAATGAATTGCATATATGTATATATTCTCTAAAAGATTCCGTATGTTCCGTTTTTTAATGTCAAGATGATCGCCCTAATTAATTTGAAATAATTAATATAATGTTGCTATTTTTTCGAAAAAACGCAAAAGCAAGTCCAATTGTCATTACTGTTTTCAGTTTTAAAAGTCTTCTTTTATACAAAAGAAAAGCAACCGTTTTATTTCCCCGCCTTTGAACGCGCCATCAAAACGAAAGTTTGAATTTTGTTCTATTAATATTTATAGTTATTTTAAACTAGATGCAAAACATTGTCTCTAGTATAAAATAAAGAATTCATTGTAATTAAGTATTATGCTGAAGGGTTTTTTATTTATTATTTTTTAATTAGAAAATATCAGATTATTACTTATATTTTCTCGTTTGTTTAGCGCTTTTTTCCCCCTTCTGAATATTGAGAAATATAAATGCGGATCTTTTGCTAATCTTTATGAAATCTTCAATAAGAAAATCTTCAATCAAATTGAAGATTTTCAATCAGAATCAATAAGAATATACACCAGATTTATTATTTCTAATATTTTTTTCGAACATTTTTTTTTTTTGTTAAATTTTTGTACATCTTTAAAAAATGTTCTATATTAAACAAAATGCTTTTAAATTTTAAAATACTAAATAGACTAAATTAGTTTATAAATACATATTTTTCCAGTAGTTTTTTCAAAAAATAATAAATATTTTTTTTATACATTTTCAAGTAGCGAGTTAGATAGAAAATAGATACGATTACTATAAAACGGAGAGATCTAGATAGATAAGATTCGGTCAACAGATTTAATATTAATAGTGTAGACAACAATCAAAGTTTGAGTCAAATCCAACAAGGTGTTGATCATCTGTCGGTCTGTCTTTTCAGAAGAATGTAAAGGCGATAATTCAAAAACGTAATGACTTAAATATATCAAATTCAGTATTACTAACATTGTAATCCTGTACCAAATTCTAATTCGGTCTTTAAAGAGGCACCCATAATGCATATTCGGAGTCACCAAGTATCACACAATGGATTCGGTAAAAATGCTAAATTCATGCCAAAAGTTAATATTTCGTTATTATTGCACGCCAATATCATATAAGGCGTTCTCTGAGATAACTTTATTGGGAAGTATGTAAGAAAGTTTTTAAGTGACAACTCCCGTTGGTTTGTTTTGTTTTCTTATCATTATACTTTGTTTATTCAGCATTGATTTTAGTAGAAAAATAATTGATTTTCACATTTCAGGAATGTATTGAACAATAAATGAAGAAAAAATGAAGCTACTTCATTTTGAAGATTTTAAAAGTCAGGGAATTTTTTTAACATAAAATCTGGAAATATTAGGGAAAATTAAACAGCAGAATTGATGGGAATCAGAAATTTTATGTCCAAAATTATTCCTTAAATTTTATTCCAACTTGACTGGTTAATCTGCATGAGGAAGTAATTTATAATGAAATGTTTTGAACAAATGTTAACTTTTCCAATTAACAGGGCAATAATGTAAATTTCCAAAATATTATATTACCTGATCTCTAGCAGCAATTTCATCTCCTTTTATCTTCTTCGTTTGAGCAAGTGCTAAATTTTGCATTACTTCCTGAAAAATAGTTCAAAAATAAAATGAATCCAATGTCTTTTATATTAAACATAAAAACATTTTTAAAAAACTATTTATAAATTATTTTAAATTTGAATATATTAATGTGTTAGAACAGAAATTCGCCTGTTTAATTTTAAACATTATAAAAATTATTTTTGTGTTAATTGACATGTGCTTGAAAAAATAATTCCTTTAGATTCCATAGTTCAATATCAAACCAGTAGTTTCAAAGACTAATCTATCACAATCCAAAAATATTTCTCTGTATACAATTTCTGTGTACACAAGAGAGAGAGAGAAAATGAAAAAGGGAAAAAAACTTGAAATTTTACAAAACCTATTTTGCAAAATTTAAAGTTTTATTAATCAGAATTCCTTACACTTACCAGTGATTCTAATGATATATATCACACAATTGCCTACTGTTTGAAAGCAAAAAAATTGTGATTGTACAATCAATTCAATGTTTACAAGCTATTTAAATACAGAAAAGATGGTTACTGATAATAACAGTGTATTTAAAAAAAAAAAAAAAGTTGTAACAAACATATATATTAATTTTTTTTTTCTTTTAACAAAAATACAACTGAACTTTCCTAAATCCTTTCCATGATGTTTAACAATTTTCTGTAATTAAATATAGAGGTTAATTTTTTTAATATAAAATAAATTAGTGACTTTAAATTTTAAGTTGAAATTGAAAAAGGTTACAACATTTACATCAATGATAATCCAGCTTCCCATGTGGAAACCATTATTAATATGTGGATAAATATAGAAAATGAAATTTGTATATTAGCAGCCTTCATATATTTTGCCTTGTGATCTCATACAAAAAACACAAATCTTCTAGCTATACAGTAGTAATCAGCATTCTAGAATACAATAGCATCACCTAACAGTGAAATTAATTTAATTAAAAGTATTCCCACAAAAGAGATTAAAAAATTAAGAAGTTTTGAGAAATTTGGCTTTGTAAAATTGAAGTAAAATAGCAGAACAATATTAATTATGTTCCATCCACCCCCCCCACCCCCCACCCCCCCCAAAAAAAGAAAACATTTAATTAAAGACAACTTTTTGAAAACAGTGATTTAAGAATTTTATATTACTTGATAAATAAAGGGAGCATGTTTCAATTTTAGTAGACAGAAGACTCGTGACTGAGAAGTAGTTGCAGTACTATTTCACTGTCAATTCTTCTATGCAGATTTATCAGTCATTGCATCATCAAGATTGCATAGTAAGAAGTAAATTTATAACTAACAATATAAAAAAAAATTATGATGTACTTCAAAGGCTTTTAAATAAAGAGTTGACAAATTTTAGACAAGTATCCAATAGTGATGCAAAATATCCAGAATGGTTGATAAAATAAAATGTATCAATTTATTTGCAAAAATTCATTGTATCTTCTTCAACGGAAACGCAATCCTGCCAACATTTTTTTCTCCAATCACTAAAATATGCTTTAAAGACATTTTTATGGCATTTCTTCACAATTCGTAATTTGTTTTTTAAATCTAATGTCTTCAAAACAGTGTCCATGAAAAGGCAATTTCAACTGTGGAAAAAATAATGCAGTGCCATATCAGATTATGGAGTTGTATTTGATAATTTTTACTTTCTTGTATACAAAGTATAGAGGAAATATCGTAACAATCCAAACATTCTAACTCGAGATTTTGATTACTCTCCACGTTTCAAAGCTCCCTGAGTTTTAAAAAAAATTAAAAAATGACATTATGTCTGTAAGTGACAAAGATAACTCAAAAAAGTTGATTGATGACATTCGGTATAGGTCGTTATACCAAATTTGTAGGTTTTTATCAAATTTAGAGATCATTATCAAGATCATTCTGAAGCCATTTTGCCACTGTACCATTAATATCTAATTCTAAAAATCTGTAGATTACTCCAAACCAAAACGAATTGTATGCTGTTGTTATGCCTTGTTTCATGAGAATAAAAAAATAATTGCCATTTTTTTTCTTTAACAATTTTTTGATATAAAATAGACAGAAGATAGTTATAATCCCTGTGAGGCAGGAATACAACATGGTTAGGATGAAATTTTCTTACCATATTGAAACTGATAATGCTTTATAGAAATAATCTTTCAAAAATTTTGCATAAATCAGGAATAAGTAAAACTAAACGGTAGAAATGGACATTGGCATTGTCTTTCTCAGGTTTCAGGATAGGAATGATTTCTGCCAATTGCCATTTAATAAGAATATTTTCTGAGTTCCAAATTTCGTTATATATTTTTAATACATTGTGCTTGCACTTATTAGGGAGATTTTTTAATGGATTTAGAAGTAATTCCATTGGTCCATGGAAAATACTGAGAATCTTATGAATAGTTATTTGAAGAGCTACAAAAGTAAAAGGCAACTTATACTCACTGAATTCAACGCTGTAGAGATCATATGGAATGACCATGTTGATATTTTGTAAGAAATAGTGATCTGTGAAAAGTTGACGGGAGTTGAAGATGGTGGATGCTGAAGAATGTATAATTATACATTGGGAAGATGGTTTTTAATGTAAATGTACTTGAAAATTTTATAGATTTTTCATGTAAAACCTGTGTTTTAAGTTTTATTTCAATGATTTAATTATAATTTTAAAATGAGATTTTGTAACTGGTCCAAAATTTTTTTTATAGTTGTTGGTTGTAACAGCAACCAAAAAGTGCAAAGAAAAAATTTCGCAAACTTGGAGATTTCAATCGTCAAACTGTGTAGCATGTGATTCGTATGTTCAAAATTTTTCATAATAAATATTAATGCATTTGAGTATATTTTTTATAATTTTGCAAAATTTTTTCTTGGTGCTTTTTTTGTTGACGATAAGGACGAAGTGTTCCAAATTTTTTATGTTGAATCCACTGAGGATGCAAAAAATGGATTCTGGCAAATTATAGATGTTTTCTTTATAACCCAAAAGGAAATCTCAACGACTGTTAGAATTTTTATGGAATAGATTTTTTTTTTTCCTTTGAAAGTATGTAAATTATTTCTCGAATTGAAAAAAAATGTGAATTGGAAGATAATCTTTGCCAAAAGGAACGGAATGGACAGCAAAAGTGATGAGTGGATAAATAACTGAACTGGTGATACTAATATCTAATAAGGGACGTTAAGTGGCTTGAGGAGAGTAGGAATGCCTGTGTTAATAAGTTGAGGTCATTTTCTAAAATACAAGAAAGAAAATCATCATCTAAAGCAGGAGGTGCCAAGAGCTGAATATCTGATGCTGAAATCACATCAATTATGAAGGGCTGAAATTTGATTGATAAGACTATCGAACCTAGTGGCAGCATCTAATTGGTTTTCTGTTTTCTATGTATTTTCCATAATATATACAATTATCACATACAGGTTCACAAAAGCAAGTAATAATCACTACATCAAAAATATTACCTTTTCTTGTTTTAAAAATATTCTTTTTAAACAGTTTTTTTTCAAGCATTATTATTTTAAGAATATTCTTATTCTAATGGTACCATTTCCAGTCTATATAAATTTGTCAAAAAAAAAAAAAAAGATTATATATAATTTGTAGAGGTTATAAAACCATACATAGAGACAGAGTACCCATCTTAAAGCCTCAAAAATAACTTTAATTACATTTTTTTTTGGACAATATATATTTCAAGAAGAAATTTATATTGTCCATAAATCAACTGAATAAATTAATTTGCAAATATTAGTTCCCAATGATATAATTATTTTTGTAAGACATCTTTATGTTTCCACTTCATTTCAGTAAGCACTTTTTTTTGCGCATGTGAATGAATTTATTAATGAAATATATCAATTTAAAAATAATATATTGTTTTTCCCTATGATTTGTCATAGAATATTATTTTTGAATGGCAAATTAAAAGACATTTAGAAAAAAAATGTTTGAATCTTCCTTTGTATTCACTAAAATTTGAGTAATGTAAATTCTTTGTGTTCCCAAGCACAGCCTAATTAATAACATGATGGTTTATATCTAACACTTTTCTTCAAATCTCAGAAAATTTATAGAAAGAAAAAATGATTATTAAGGTTAATTGTTATTATACAAGATATTTTCAATTCTTATTTTTTTTATAAATATTTAAGATTAGAGAATGAAAATTTAAATCACTTTATCAATATTTTGAATAAGATAAATTATTTATTAATTTTAAGATAATTAAACTTAGAAAAGATTATAAAGATAATATAATTAATAAAACTTCTTACTTCTTCAGTTGGTGCATCTCGACGTCGCCCTCGAAGCCATGCTATAGATAAAAAAGAAAAACACTTAAGTTTTCATCTGTCAAAGCACATTAATATCCATATATATATATAATTAATCAAGTAGAATGAAGCAATAGATAGCTATAACAAATAATATGTATATATTTTCTTAGATTAATGCCTTACATGAGAAGCATCATCTTGAATTTACTTTTAAATTTATATTTCTTTACAAAACATTATATAAAAATAAAGGTTGTTGTTAAGGAAAAGACACATTTGAAGAGTATTATCATTAAAATTTATTTCGTTTATATTAGTGCTTTTAGTGACCAGATATTTTATCAATTGATCAAGTATTATTGTGGTGACAGTGACTTAATTTAAATTAAATTTCCTATGCATAGTTGGCATTCAAAATTATTCCAACAAAGATGAAGTTTGCCTAATGTTGTCAAGTTCCGCATAACATCATAATTGCATTAAATGCTTAAATATGTGGATACTGAACTTCACTTTGCACATTGCATTTAGTAGCAATGTAATTTCACTTTCCAACTACTTATGTAAACTGTTTTAATAGGTGGATGCCAGCAAAATATCTTTTCTTTAATTTTTAGTGTTGGAAAAAAATCATGACATTAAATATTTCATAAAACAATGAAAACACTTGAATTTCATTGTAACATGAAATCTATTGTTGAAAATAATGCACACAAAAATGTTTAATTCTTAAAAACAGGGAAATCCATGTCATAAAAAGGAAAAAAAAAATTAATTTTGAAATGGGGTAAGAATTAATCTTGTGCTATTATGTATTCTTAGGTTATGGCAGAAAAAACAATGCAAAAAAGTTCCTTTGCTTCTTAATTAATCAATTAATTCTAAATAAAACACTAATTTTAATTAATTCTAAATAAAAAAATGTAAAAAAAAACATATTTTGAAATGCTAATAACTAGATGAGATGCTTTTAAAAACTCTATATTTTTAAATACATCTGTATCAAATTTGGTAGCTCTAAATCTAATGGTTTGTCCTACAAACTGCCAACATACATAAACACTTTCTTTTATACATAGAGATATGCTTTAAATTTTTAAATTCATTGCTAATGTTAGGTTTCAATGACAACCCAATTATATTGCAAATGTCGCAATAATATCTTACAAGAATTCAAATAAGTTCATAATCAATAATTATAAGTACTTTGATGCATCATATATTTTGTTTAATCTGAAATGATACAATATATATATATATATGGTGGTGGTGTTGTTTTTGCTTATCCCTCTTGGATTGAACACCAATTCAAACCAAATCCATAATCGGGGAGAGAGGGGTGCAGTAGCTTCTGAGAGTAAAGACACCTGAGCACCGAGGGCAGAAGTCTGACTTCTAGTTCATAAGAAGATGCCACTCACACGCTTGCACAACCCCTTTTTAGAGGGGGGGGGGGGCTCTTTCACACACCTCACAGATAGAACACAGGATAAAGAACAACCATGTCCGAACCAGAACTCGGCGCCCAGATCATGGGGCGTCCCAGGGATGACGCGCTACCCTAAGCCAGGATGCCAGCTCCTAATAGAGTAGATCACATTATATCTAATTACATTTTCAATTCTTATTCCACAATGTGTACATGATTCTAACAGTAAATGGTGTGATACATTTACTTTTAACATAATATTATTAAAACAAGTTAATAAAAAGAATTAAATAAGAACCATAATCATTTAGTTTACTGGATATATTTCCTAATGTACACATTATCTTAGAAGACCTTGTTTACAAATAAAATTAATGAAATAAAAAAAATGAGGGAAAATTTCTCAGGATATTACTAAAAAAATGAAATAGAATCTTCATGTTTTAGCTTTCAATAATGGAGATTAAATATTTGTGTAAATAATTAAAATAGTTAGAATTTCATTTCAATAACAGAAAGAATTATTACAAACTGTGCAAAATTTAAATACAATATGCAAAAAATATTTTTTAAAATTTGGGAAATTTGATGACAACTAAATTGGTCATCATTGAAAAGACAAATTTGAATTTGAAGATATAGTTTAAATTAATCTTTGTGCAACAGTATATTTGAAAGAGTCAAAAATAAAGTTTTAATTTATTAAAAATTGTATTAAGATGCACATTTCTGCTCTTCAAAGTATATACTTAATTAGACCTTTCTGAGTCAAAGAACCTGCCCTTTGTTGAGATGAAATAAGAATATACACACATGCACTTTCATTATTACAAGATATATGAAATACTGAAAATAAATTTGGCTCTAACTTCCATGTTTTTGTTTCACATGACCATTGATGATATTTGAACAGCTAATGAGTAATGTATAAAAAGCCAGTAATTCTCAGAATTTAGGGAGAAAAGGGGAGTTCTGAACCCTTCTGGATTACACCTTTTAGATTTACTTATAATACTCTTGTTTTTATTCCACATATTGTATCAACGTCCAATATTGATTTCAGCATCTAAATTAGATTCCTCCTATAACTTAGAATCTCTATTAAGTTTTAAAAAGTAATATATCTGCTTTAATATGATCTATGGTAATATCTCATTCATCTAGAGATCTTATGTCAGTAAAATAAAAATGCATGGATAGGCCATTTGTGTCTTCTTAATTATACTGTAAAGATATATGGTACTGACTGCTCTAAAATAAGCTATTCATCTAATATTAAAGTTTGAATAATTATTAATAAAGCAACTCCTACATAAAGAAACATTGAAGAATATACTTTATCATTTGTTTGTTTATATTTTATAAATTATATTACAATCTGAATTAATTTATTCAGATGAAGCATGGAAATTGTAACAAGCAGTGGCAGCTTTAAGCATTTTGCAGCCATAGGCAGAGCACATTGTGAGACTCTTCTTTTAATGATCTGGACAACCTAGTTTCATATTTCAACACATTTTTATATGCTAATCATTTATTTTAGGTTATTATTTTTTGTTTATTTCATTATCTTTGTAAACATGTATTTGTTTTTATTTATTTCTTATGACTCAGGATTGCCTGACATCCACATTTGCACACAATATTATTGAAGTAGGTATTTGGTACCTATAAATATACTAATAATTGAAAGAAATAATGAAACATATAAGAACCTAACTACTTATATTTGATAAATTGTTAATGATCCTTATATGTTATAATTTATATTACAAATTTATTCATCCGACAATTTAGAAAATAAAGATTTCTAATTGGGCACTGGTAAGCCCCTGTCAACTTTGAAGCCCTAGGCAACTCCCAAATCTGTCTAATCAAAAACAGTGGCAATAAATGAAATAATTTCAGTTCATAACATACCTTCCCATTCAGCAGGCAAATTTTGCTGCCATTCTCCTTCTACTTTAGGCTCAAACCAACGATTTCCTGCTTTTCTCATTGAATGGCGATCTGAAATGAAAATTATCCATGAACTCTTAAAATTCTTTAAAAAGTGTTTATTTATTATTTTATAAAAATATAACCACAATTTTTAATTTTTTTTTTTGTTTTTTTTTTTTGTTTGTTTTGTTTAATTGTAAACAGTATTAGCATAAAACAGAATAACTGGCATTGCTATTCAAAATAATTTTTACAAAATTTAGCATTTGCAATAAAAATAAAAAATTGATGAATGATAATAAAAGCTGTCAACATAAAGTGTAATTTCTATCATATTCAAAAAGGGAAATGTTTATCATAATTCAATGGATTGAAATTATATGCCATTAATATTCCTTTAAAAATTATTTCCCAAAAAATGAAATTCCCAAATTCATAGGATCCTTTGAATACAAGGAGATAGCAAATGTTAACAAGAAATATGTCATGCTAAGACATATATTAAGAAAGAAAACTTCAGTTAAACTTAAACAATATATAAACATTTATACAAAATAATGTTTAAGATTTTATCTTTCTATTAATTACAATAAACAATTTTAATGACAAATTATGATATCAGATTATGTCAAATAATATTTTTTCCACTCTTCTTAAAAGTAAAATAATTCAAGTTTAATATACTACAAACATCCTTAAAAATGCATTTATAAGAGAGGATAATAAGTACAAAAGGGACAATTAAACAAAGCTGTAAACAGTTTTACAGATAATGTAATGATGCTTTTTATAAAAATATGATATATAATATATTAAAAAAATATTATATATCATTTTTATCACATTATAATGATATATTTATTTTCTAATCAACCCTTAGTCAATATCAAGACATAAGAAATCTATAGTGGGATTTTTGTGGGAAATATGTAGTAAGATAAGATGGGACTTTTTTGTTTGTTCCATTAAAAAAAAAAAGTATTTTTGAAATGGAAATTATGTTCTATATATGTGTATGTGTGTTTTTTTATTTATTTTTAATTATTTTTTTACTTATGGAAAGTAGATTGCCAATATGTAATGTATATGGAAAGTAGATTGCCAATATGTAATGTAAGTTAAAAAAAAAAAACATTTCTAGCAATACCAACAGAAAGTTTCTACATGTACTTCCTCAAAATTACAAATTACTTTTTTTGAAAGACATTCATTTGAATAAATAAATATAAATTTAAGGAAAATACTGAAATCTAATTATAAATTTGGAAAATACCAGTTATGTTAAGATTTTCATACTTATTTTAAATTTTATCCTCGTATTCAATGTAAATAGTTTTCAAATAATGTATAACAAATCTATTATTATAATTTTGTCAAATAAATTACAATTTGTTAAATAAATTAATATGATAATTAGAAATCATTGAAAGATTAAAAAAAAAAAACAGTAGGTAACAAATATTATTGCTTTTATAATATCATATAATTAAGGTGACCATTTTTTTTAACCTGAAACCAGGACAACATGAATTTTGACCAGCCACGCCCAAATTTTATAAATTTTTATCAAAAATTCACCCAACGGCCAACATGCATACCTAAGTAAATAAAAAACTTATAAAAACTAAGTAAGAAAACGTACTTCTACATTTTTCACAATATACTTCACTAGGATCAATATTATTACTTTCTTTAATAAATGTATACTTTAATTTTAAATCATCATTAAATAAGCACTTTCGTCCTTTTGCCGCCATGATAATAATAAGGTAGGTACATCACAGTAGTTAGTACATCAGACCACCACTGGCTTGTATGACGTCGTGGCGGTCCTGCTCCTGCGACACCCGACAATATCACATGGAATTATCAGGGTTGCTAGTTCTAATTTTATTACTTTTATTTTATTACTTTTTTTGTTTCAATGTTTTCTAATCTAAAACCAGTACTTTTCGTGTACTGGTTTTGTTTAATGACTAACCAGGACTTATGCCCTGAAAACCAGTACTGTACTGGTAAAATCAGTACGAATGGTCACCTTACATATAATGGAAGAATCAAAAACAGACTAAAGCAATCAGAAACAGTTAAGATCAGCAAATGCTTTCTATTTGTTTGAGGGTCCTAGCTTCACTTTCAACCATTTCAATTGTGCACTTTACTCTATACGTATCTTCCCTCTATTAAAAGAGCAACTAATTATATCCTTTCCCAATGATAAGTCCTTTTTTTTTCTCTCATTGAGGATTTCAGTTTTGCCTTAGAAACATTCTGATAATGTACTAACAAGTCTTGAAATTAAAGAAAGAAAAAATGAATTTAATATTAAATTTTTAGTAGGAAGTGCATGTTTTACAATATTCTGCTTAAAAATTTGATGAAACTTAAAATATGGTGCAGTTTCTAGCCAAGCTTCCCAATATTGTGAAAAGTTTTAAAAATTCATGAAAATACCTTTATATTAGATTAGCCACCTTTGGTGATTAGCTAATGCTCTAGGAATATTAATTGTGTTTACTTTCATTAAACCTCTTATGTATATCTTAATATTCATATATGAGAAACCCTTCCTTTTCAAGCATCAAATTGGACAGAAATTAAAACCATATTAGTTTAATAGGTTCATATTTGTTCCATTCCTCGTGTTCTGAATCATCCTAATGGAATTAAGTTTCATAAATTCCTATCTCTTCTTTAAAATGTAATTTTCCTGTTCTTACTATTTCTTTCTGCAGTAATCTAATTTTACTTTATTATTCATAATGTAAATTCTCAGATACTAAACAGAATCTTTTCCTTTGCCTCCAGCAATGAAAGAATATCATGTAATTAAACAGTTGATGACACAACATAGCAGTTTGAATTTCTGGGAAACAATATAAACTATTGTTAAAAACCAATAAAAAAAATTTTTAATTACCAAAATTCAGAAATAATTAGCATAACTACTAAAAAATATAGATATATATATTTAATTTTGAGATAATGTAAAAATAATAATAATAATTTTTGTGCCATAATATTTTTAAAATTTATTAAAGAAAAATGCCAAAATTCAGCTGAATTTTTAATTAATTAAAATGTGAAAGTATCACTCTGAGGTGTACATTCCCATCCTTCAAAGTATATATGCACCCAATTTGATAACTGAAAGTCAAATGGTTTGGTCTGCAGAATGTCAGCACATAAAAATACATGTTTATCTTTATTAGTAATAGAAATTGTTACAAGAAATCAGGGTTATTATATTCACAGTAAAACTGGCACCAAAAGAAAGTTCAAACTTTCATGATTACACAATAATCTTAAGCCTAGATGAAAATTCTTCCCCCTTGTAGTAATGCTTACTTTGTTGTTTATCTATGTTTAAAATAGCTTAAAATTATGAGGTTCATGTTATATTATTTGCTCTATTAAGATGGCTCTTAACCAAACAATTATTCTTAATTTTAATTAATAATTGTTTAAACTAAAATTGTAAGAAGAAACATTTTAAAATAAATTCCATTAATAACTTATAAACAGTAATACAATTATAGTTTGTTTATTATTAACTATACAAACAAAACTTAGCAATTTAAAGCAGTTTCCGAATATATGTATTATAGTAATATAGTTTTTCCCCCAGTTTCAGTTAAAAAAATTTTATTTCTTAATGTATACATATATATATATACAAACATAACTAAAATTAATAAAAGTCATTCACAATAACTGGAAATATATATTTTCTTAAATCTGAGAAAAAATGTTTAATATATTAAGACATAATTAAGGAAGCATATTAACAAATATAAAAGAATAAATGTATATTCCAACATAAATATCAGTAAAAAAATTATATTAATTATTTAATTTTGATATGAAAACTTTTTTTTTCACTTATGTGCTCTAATAACTTGATTGTTCGCATCATCAATATTAGGATGAATAAGATAATAATTATAAAAGTAAAACTTCAATTGATTAATAAAAACTACTTATAAATCTTTATTGCATTTTGTACAAATTGTAGATACAACTGTGTATAAAATAACACTAAAAAATATGAACAATGGGAAAAAATACATAACTATTAAACAAAAAATAATTTCTGAACTATGTTAATTTAATAAAAAAGGAGAGAAATTATATGTAAAAAATTTAATAGCTTTATAAATAATTATGGCGTTATTAAAAATAAATATGTACACTTTACTTAGAAAATCAGAAAAATTAAATCTCAAATAAAAAATAGTTAATGACATCCAGGAAATGTTCTTTTTTTTTTACTTCAGAAAAGTTTCAAACGAAAATAAAAATATAATAAATAAAGGAAACAAACTTGCAGAAGCTTCATAATACTTATTTCCTAAATGGTCTTGGCCTACTAGTTTTCCATCTGGGGGTAACAATTTAAATGACTTTATAAAATTATTAATAATCATTCGCCACACACTTCTTCCTTGTGACATATTAGAGATGGATACAGGTAAGAAAAAGTATGTAAAAATTATATAATGCGAGGTATTAGGTATTATGTCTTTCTTGCACAAGTAGTAGTTTTCACTTCAATGTTTGTTTACATTTTCCAGCAGCATGGAAACGATAAGGTCAAAGTCAAGGAGAAACAAGAATACAGGAAAATAACTCTGGCTGAATAATATTTTTTTCAAATAATATTTGAATTCGGTCACTCTAGAACTTAATACCTGTTGCTGTTGTTTACTGCTAATTTAATACCTTGAAATTTAAATATTTTATGTATTTTATATTATTCAGCATTTATTTTAAAACAGCAAATTTTCAGATATAAACACTTATTCCCACTTAAAATGCTCTAGGACATTGGCTGTAGAGATGCATAATCCACGATTTTTTGAATAACAAATAATATTGCTATTGTTATTTTTAAATATGCGTTCCAAATATCTGTTATTTCAATCATATTATTAATTAAAAATTATTACTTAATATTAAATATAAAATTTATTAATTGTAATTAATACTTAATTTACTAATTTAATTAACGTGTGATTGAATTAATTTATCTGTTTCAGCTTACTTCTTAAATTTTATTTTTTTCTCAAAACTATTTATTTAATTTATTTATTAGAGTGAACCATTTTCTGGAAAAGATGAGTTAAAAATATATGTCATTTCTTTAAAATGTTTACTTTAGTCCTATATTCTACCAACAGATGGCGCCAGCAGTAAACAGAGTACATGTCATCAAAGTCAATCATGTCACGAGCAATAAAAAATGATCTGTATGGAATAGTGCATCATCAAATACGAATATCGGTGACTTCGCACTTTCCAGTGAAGCCTCGCACTTTCCGGTGAAATCACCGCTGCGATAAATTTCAGTGATATGCAATTCAATGATACGATACGATAATTCCAATAACCGGTCCGTTCACTTTTCATCCAATCACAGATTTCTTTCGAGAGCTTTCATTGGACAGATCGTATCGTCACCGCTCCGGCAAATTTCAGTGATATCGTATCCATTGTTAGTTTCTATCGTGATCCAAAACTTGTAATCGAAATATCATCAGTAAGATCGTATGAAGGATTTGAATCACACCCCTCTTTGAAAAGTATTGATCATTAGTATTTGTGACTTTTTGATATTGGTTACGTAATAACCGCTCTGAAAATATTCGTCATCCCTAATTGGCTGTTAAACTGGAAAGGAATTTCTAATTAATTGATCAATTTCAAGGTCCTCTCTTTAGTGGAAACTTTTTTTAGAGTTTCTCTACATTCTACCGATACCAACTTTATTCCAGAAATATGTACAATTGATTAGAAAAGAACATCCTTATTTTGAATAACTGAATTCCTGAAGACAAACATTTAAATTTTTCATAGAAAATATTAGAATAAATGGTTTGCGATCAGACTAATACACAGGCAACTTTGTCTACAAAATGCTTTTCCGACAGAAAGTTTTTAAATTTCACATCCTCATATAACAGAAATGATTTTCTTTTCGATATGGGCATAATAACTTTCAACTGCAGACGAAATTCTAAATGCATAGGCAGTTCTAGATTTTCAACCATAAAGCGATGGCATATTTAATAACAATAGAATGGCCAAGCATAGTTTCATGTCATTTGTCATGTGAAAATGGAACACTGAATAAGAGATACAGCTCAACTTCAGAAAACTTCTAAACTGGCTTATGCCGTTACACTTCTGAGTAAAAATATTTCAGTCTTGAAGAAAGTTTTGAATCCACAGAGCCCACTTTCTGTTAATAACGTAAGAAACAATATTCTTTCTGATAATTATCTTATATTTTCCTCCTTATCTTTCATATAGAAAGATATATATACATTTGTTGAAAAATTTCTTCTCACTTGATTCTTCATTTGAGTTCGAATCTGTTTTTCTGAGCCTTTTTACGAACTATAAACTATATTGTCCTCCAAATGAATCTCAAGATCGGTTTTATGATCCCTGCTATCAGCTACTTTTTCAGCGTCGAGATTCTGATGCATCAGGTTCTTCTCCTCTAGATCTTCTCACATAACTCTATCAAGGAATGTGAAAAGTATATTTTTGATAAAATTTATCCTTTTTTATTTGCAATTATGAAGGTTGACCTAAATTCGTGCCAAATTTTTCAATGAAACTTAAATCTAGATGTATTAATTTCGTATCTGAAACTATAAAGAAATGTTTTGATTTATTTATTAACTAACCGCCTTTGGCGACCAGCGACCGACGTATTAATGATCGTTAAATTTTTAATTAAACATTTTATATGACTTGGTCTCTTAGGAGGTTTATTTGCAAAATATTTTTAAGCTACAGATTTGATAGTTATATAATTCAGTCATACTATTATATAGGCCTTAAACAGTTCTGTTCGTTGTACTTCTTATCTCTGTCTATAATTCCCTGTTGGCGCCCATTAAATTTCAACTTTAAATTAGAGTGAAAATGTTAAACTACAATTAATAAAAAAAGCGTTTTTTACTGAAACCAACCATGTATTTTTTTTACATATGGAAATTGAAATCGGAGTGGTTCGGCATTGAAGTTGTTTATGAGCTACAGAATAATTTTTGCAATTTATATAATATCTTAAAGAATTTTTCAGCAAAACTTTCTCTGATTTATCGTAAAATTCAATTTTTTTTTTACTTTCAAAATATTTAAATGATGTAAATATCTTATTATTTATAATATTATTAAAATATTTTTTTTTATTTTGGTTAATAAATGTACTTATGAAAAAAATTATGAAGTTTAAATTTTACACAGTCCTTTTTTTCGAAGGAATCATATTTTGCGAAATACTACCGACACTTAGACTTTTTAATAAATAAATAAATGTTTCTACTCTCTGTGATCAAATCTGATCGATTTATGAAGTTTTAATAAATCGGTTTTAGAATAATCAGCATTTTCATAATCATAGTCCAATCACTGTCAAGAAACCCTGGCAGAAGATTAGCATATCGTCTTTGAGAGGGTCGATGAAGTGGTCTAAAATAGCCAGTTTTTATAGAAGATTGATATTCAAATTTCATAAACTATTCAGTTTTAGAGATTGATTTAGTTGATTGGAATTCAACAATTTTTATTTAAAATATTGGTGTCTCAAGAATATTTTGTTAAATATGATGATTCAAAGGAAAGAGGACCCATGTAAAAATTTGAAATTCGTAATTCATCGGAGTATTTATTGACTTAAGTTACATAAAATATAATTATTTAGTTCATTTTGACCATTTTGTTAGCAGATGTAGACCCCAAATTAGCTGATGAGCTCTGAATATAATGATTATCCTATATATATAACCATATTTGCCTTAAATTAAACTTTTTTATTGAATTAATAATATGGATATTGTAAAAGATCATAGAAAACTTTTCCTCCATTTACTTTTTAGAAAATGTCAAATTTCACATTTTTTCACTTCATACAGACACGCGCTGAAAATTATTTTTATATATTTAATTTGCAATAATAGTTGATTTTATTTTAGGTTTGAACTTTTGTTAATGTGATGGCAACATATATATTGTTCGACAACGGATTGTAAAACCTTCCGCGCTTTTGCGCATGCGTTAGAATGGGTTGAATTCGTCAAAATAGGGGTGAAAGAAAAGATAAAAGGAGAAAATGTTTACGTTTAACAATGAAGACTCGCGGTTTTATGAGATGTATATATTACAGATCATTACTAATACAGAAGAAAAAAAGTATTAATGCACAGTAAAATATTTCAGAGCAATTTTTATTTAATGTAAGGGGCAAAAACATTAAATTATGAAGAATAAATAAAAAATTTCTGTTCTTAAAATTGGATAATTACTTTTTTACAAAATAATAACAATCTTTTTTTCATATTAAAATGCTTCTTTTTTAATTTTTTTTATTTTGAATTTTTTGGCGATATTTTAAGATTAAAAACAATAGATAATCGAAGGTTTATTCTATTTAAAAAAATTTATTTTTATTTAAGGGATTTCTGTAAATATAGAACGTCTTAAAAATATTATTTTTAAAATAGATGTAGGACTCAGAAATCACTACTATTTTAGAACGCACATTTAATTACATTTAGGATTTATATACATTAACATAAAAGAATTGAACATTCAGTAGATTTCGTCGAATTCGTCGCGTCTCATCTCGTCTTTACTTTCGTCCAGATCCGTCTGATCTGACACGTCTTTACTCTCGTCCAGATTCGTCTGATCTGCTCTTCGTCTAACCAGCGTCAACTCCGTCTAACAACCAGCAGATGGCGCTCGCCAACAGGCGCTCGTCACTACATAGATATTTTATATATTTTAAATAGGATAAGAATAAATAATTCCCAATTTTCTGCTTCTTGGTCACATAATTTAATGATATTATATAAAATTTTCTTCGTACCTCTCCTGAACGCTTTCTTACCATTTGAACTAGCCATATCAATACGAAATTTTGAGTTAAAATAAAATGCGGTCAGAAGCCACACAACACTCACATACACGTGAAAAAAAAAATTGAACTAAAAAATATTTAATGGGAGAAATTCAAGGTCAAAGGTGAATACCGAAAATGCCCTCATCATTCGGTGTCTCACCCTTTAATGAGATGGAATCGTCGAAATGTGGTCGTCTCAGAATCCGTTGACGAACAGTACTTGTTTTCATATACAGTGGATAAAAAAAGTTTCCGTACGGAAGACTTAAATAAAAATACACTAGCATAATTTCTAATCTTTGCTTTTTATCGTTATAAACTACTTATATATTGTTAATATGAGTCTTTAAAAGGGAGTTTCATAATAAATTTCTCTTTTTTACAAAACTCAGCAAGTCCGTTTGCAATTTTTAAGATAAATAACGAAGTATCATGCAAAAAAAGTTTCCGTACGCAATATGCAAATTCCTCCTGACGTGCTCTACAACTAATCCACAGTAAATATTCGAAGTTCGATGGTTTGTCAGAGTGAAGAATTCGACATAACAACAGTTGTTTAATTCCAATGTTTCGCTGATCGTCTTAAAATGAAAATTCAGAAATCCATTCGAGAGTTAGTGATTCGGTTGCGAAAAATGGATTATTTATGAAAAAAAAATCAGTGAAATGACTTACAAACCAAAGTCTACAGTGCAGTATATTATTGAAAGATACCGTATTAAATCGCTTGAATAAAAGAAATATCATGTGTAAGGTGCAAGATAATCCCTCGGATTAGTGCACCTCAACTTGCAACTGATTTAATGGTTAATTACAACATTAAATTCGCATCTTAAATTGTGAGAAATGTTATTTAAAAAAAAAAAGGTTATAATGGATGTGGGGCCCGTAAGAAGTCTGTTATAAGTCTCTGCTAGAGAAAAAGCGTCTCGAGTTTACAAAGAAGCATATAAGCAAGCCTCTATCTTTTTGGGAATCGGTCCTTTTTAGTGATGAATCAAAATTTAATATCTGTGGGTCAGATGGTCGAGTTATAATCTGGAGGGAATCAAAAGAGCATATGTTACTTAAGAATTTATGTGGAACTGTGAAGCACGGTGATGATTGGAATATGGTATGGGGGTGTACAAGTGCTGCTGCTATCGGATATTTGTTTTATAAATGGAAATATAGATAGGTACATACATCTTGACATTCTAAAAAAAACGTTTTAACCAATGCAGATAAACTGTCCCTTGGAATGGACTTTACTTTTCAAGGGGACGACGATCCTAAGCACGCCTCCAAGATTTGTCAAGAGTAATGTCACTATAATGTTAAAAAAACAACTTCATAACCCTCCCCAGTCTTCCGATTTAATCCGTATAGGACATTTATTGGAAGAAATCGGTCGTGAACTAAAAAAATATGACACAAAGAACAAGGTTGAACTCAAAAGGGCCTTTCAAGACATTTAGAGTAGTATTTCTCCAGAAAAAAAAAATGATGGGGGTTATGCCACAACATTTGAGAGAAGTGATAAAGGCCAAATGAAGGCCTACCGATCATTAAATCCAAGTTGGTCAGCATGAAAAAGGTTTTTCATGTACTATATAAATACTGTACGGAAACTTTTTTGTTCCTTATTACTGGCTTTTCTTTATTTTTTCAATTTAAGTATTTAATTTTCTTCATAGTTTTTCCTTTATAATATTCATAAACAATGAATGAAATTGTGTTATACCAATTTTAAAATTTTCATTTTCATAACAAAAAATTTTGTGCCAAAAATTAAACTTTTGTTAACAGTCATCATTTTAATAGATAGATTTAAATTATTAATAGCTCTATGATATTATGTAATAGGTCTCCATTAGAAAAGTTCATATACACAATAAACAAAACTTATATAAGAAAATAAAAATTACACAGCTTTAAACTTTTAAAAGGCCAATTTCTTCTAATTATGGTATATTAAAACAGTTTTAGGACTAAGATTGGCTTAATAAAAGGGATTCATTTAACATATTAGATCAATTTAATTTGATTTATTAATTTATTTGGCTAATTGATAACTAAATAATAAATCAAGATACACCATTTTGAGTGAGATAAGGATCTGAAACATCTACCTTCTTGTCTTATTAAAAAATTCGTCACAACTTATGCCAACCTACAAAACTTCATATGAAGAATGATAAATTTGGTGGTAAGGATATTTCTCATGGTCCTAGAAAAGGATAATCTCTGACAATTTGGTGGAATTAAGGATATGAATTATATCTAAGCGATTTAGTTGAAATTAATTATTATCATTATTCCTGACGAAGTAGCTGGTACCATACACCAGATGATATATGGAAGGTAGAAAATTGCATTGCAATTTTTTGAAATGTTAACTGTTATTTTAATTAATTAAAAATTAAGTAAATTTCTGGAATTTTTCTGAAAATCTGATAGTACAAAAATGATTTTTTACACACACACACACACACACACACACACACACACACACACACACACACACACACACACACACACACACACACACACACACACACACACACATATATATATATATATATATATATATATATATATATATATATATATATATATATATATATATAAGTATTAGAATCAGGTTAATAGGAAAAACAAAAAATCAAATAAAAATTAAACCAAAAAAAATTATAAAAAATATTAAAAAATATAAAAAAAGAATCCGGCCTGAAGACTTTTTCAAGGGTCACCCTCAGGCAGGGATTCAAAGAAAGGGATTTTTTCTGTGAGGAAATACAGACATTGTCTAATAATGATTCCTCGTGACCCGAAAATCCCCTGAAATTATGCTCAAGAGATATACCATTTTAACAGAAAGGAAATACAAAACAACAAATTAGAAGAAATTAACCACAACAAAGTGAAAATACAATAACAAAAATAACAATAAAAACAAAAAATAGCACTAAAATTAAAAACGAAAAGGCCAGTACATACCATCAACAGTCATCACACACACACATATATATTATGTGTGTGTGTGTGTGTTTTACATTGCAAATTACTGCACAAATCATTATTGGCAAAATGCAATATAGATTTCAGGAAGGCAAGTAACATATTTTGTTGATTCTGAGTAGAATCTGAAAATATCTATGCATATTAGTATTTAAAATGCTATAACTTGATAAAAATGTCAAATGTTATGTTGTTTTAGGCTAGAAATTAGATTAAATTGTTAAAAGGTTAGAAATAGCAAAGTGTATCCATTTTTTACTTATTTTAATGGAGTTGATAAAATACAAGGGAAATACTTACTGAAATGAATAGAATGGCAGAAATCTTCTAAAATAGTATGAATTATATATCCAATCAAAATTTGAAGCTTAAAAATATTTTGCCGGGGAAGCCTTTAAGACCAGGTTACGTAAAATATTTAATTCGGGAGAACCAGCTGTACGCCAGAGGTGACTAGTAACCAATACTTTAAGCTTAAAAAAGCTTAAGGAATCACTTTTCTTAAATGAATCTCAATTTCAAAAGTATTGTAATATATTCCGGCGTTAGAAAAAAATGATATTTTAAAATGTTGATTCTTTTAAAACAGAAGCAAATTACTCTGGAAGGATAATTTTCTAACATTTCATGATAGTCAGAATAATGCATACGCCATAGACATCTCAGGCACTTAAATGAGTATTATATATTAATTAGAGGTTAAATGAATGGCAGGCTTCTCATTTTTAACAATGTTAATTTTGCCTAACGCTGATGCAAAATGGACCTGTGCGAGAAGCAGAGGCGTACTTACATAAAATGGCACCTTGGGCAAATAACAAAGCAATTCCCTCTTTTTTAAAACTTTTATCCTCGTATTCTTCCTTCCCATTCTCCACTCAGAAAAAGAACGTTATGATATGTGATGGGGAGTTGAAGTTAAATCTAAATAATTATATATAAAATATTTTTGAATAATATAACTTAGCAACCGATCAATACATCAAATTTATCCCACAGATTAATTAAACTTTTTTTAGAATTAAAAATATAGAAATTACAAAAGAAATTGTCAAATTAATTAAAATGATAAAGCAGTTGAAATTATGTTTTAAGGCACAATAACCAATAAATCGAAATGTACATTACAAGTAATACTTTCACTCAGGCTTCCAAGAATGCCAACGAGTATCGAAACTTTTTAGAAATAATTATCAGAATTTCTAATTCATGTCATTTTTTAGTTTAAAAAATTAATATGTCAAACATTTCCTGGGCAAGTTTAATAACAACTCACTAAAAATTTTGAAACGATTTTTTAATGCATTTTAATGATATTTCATTACCTTTCAAATCACCTTTCATCACTGATCATCACCTTTCAAATGAAAGATCCGTCCATATTTAATTTACATTTTCTGCTTGTTATCTTTGCTAATACTAAAAGCCTGTAAGTCTATTATTTGTGTGTCCGTTGACACATCACAAGCAAAACTATAATATCTGGTTTAATTTTATCGAACTTGACTTAAACATGCTATAGAAAATGAGAACTTGCTTTTCAAAGCAAGTTTTGAACTTTGCTTTAATTAATCAAAAATTAATCGAAATTTCGCTTGTTTAATGATAACTTCTGAAAATATTATTACGCCATCTTGGAACTAAAAAAATCATCTTTTCAATAATATATATAAATATAGCTATGCAATTTGTTTAAAAATTTTAACAAATTAAAAAAAATATTTCTAGATATGATTTGAAGCTATAGTTTTCAATGTAGAAATTTAAATCAGACCCATTTCATAGTTTTATTACGAAATTAGTACAGTTTAAAATGGATGCACTTGTAAATAAATTTAATTTATAAAAATTTATGTATATTATTCGCATTTATAAATATTTACGCAAATATAATAATTTATTTTAGCTTACAATATCAACGGTTTATACCATTTATAGAAATAGCGTTTTATGTCGTTTCGTTTTGTAATCTGCCTGTATTTGTTTTGCATGAAATTTTTTAAAGATCCTTATTAAATAGTGGAACAGATAATTGCTAAATAATACTTAAGGATTTACAAATGAAAATCGAATTCTTTAAAAAAATTCCAATATTATAACACATTTTTAACGAGTCTGAAAACAGAAATGTATTAATTTACCCCCAAAAACTGAGATTTAAATAAAGATATATTTGTTGTAAACCACAATTGAAATTTTAAAAATAAATCTAGAAAGATAAATCTGAATTTAATTTTTAAAACTGTGAAATATTTAAAATTTGAGGATCATAGAAATTCAGTTCCAGAGTGCACGTTTAAAAATAATTAATGGCAATTTTTTTAATTAAATTAGTGTCAACATTTGGTAATTTAAAATTTAAATTGACTATTTTGAATTCTTTTTATTTTAATACAATTGAAAATTTAACTATGGTAACCTGTTACGAGAACCTTTGAAATACGTTGCTAGTAAAGGAAATATACTTCAAGAAATTAAATTTAAGAAAATAATTCTGTAATAGATAGTGCCCTATCACCGAAAATGTAAAAAAAGGAAAATAGAATATAGATTAAAATCTTTGCTTTTACGAATACAAATACTAAGGAAATTAAAATTGAGCTTAAATTAATCTTTTAAAAATTCAGCAATGTTATTTTGATATTAAATAAGGACAATGAAATCAAAGTTTACATTTAAAAAATAAAATTAAGAATTCGATAAATAACATTACATGAAAAAAATTTGTGTCAATAAAATATAATTTATCACTAAGTTTAATGAGATTATGTTTTGAAATTGTTAAATTAATTTTTCAATGCCAAACACTGGGCAGAAATTAGGTGATTATTGGTAGTTTGAACTTCTCACACAGAATTAGTAAGTAAAACAGAGCTGTAACTTTGTGAGTTATTAGTTTTCAAGCGCAGTGCTATATGACATATACAAAACGGTCACAAAACTCTAAGTCCAGCACTAAAATTTTGGTCATAGGGTGAAATGTTTTGCTCATAGGGTTTCTAATATTTAGAGAAAATGGAGATATATCAATTTACGTAATTTCTAAGTTAGATTCTTACTCTATATTTCTAATATATGAAGATAATTCGAGATGTCTATTTGGAATTAAAAAACATAGATACTTTTGATTTCAAAGACCGTGTTGTTGAACCGAATTAGCGACAGATTTAAATGCTATTTGTTTGAAATTTATAACATTATTTATAGTAACAGCATGATACTGAAAAAAAAATTTGGCACGACTGAAAAATATGATTTAAACATATCTCCCATGTCAATTAAATCGATAGCTGAATTTTTATCATTTAATTAAATAGCTTAATTAATTTGACAGTATCACTATTTTCTTATTAACACATCCCAGAATAGTATGAGCATATGTCATTTGTTTAGGTAGAGTTTCTGTGACTAACAAATGTGTGTGTGTGTTTTTTTTTTTATTTATCGGTCAGCAATCATTGATTTTTTTTTTTTTTTGTATTTATTCAGAGAAAAATGTGATTTGATTAAAAAGCTGATGTATGACTATATATATATATATATATATATATTATTGTTTCGTATGGCACTTTACAAGCCCTCTCACAAACTGTCAACAATTTAAGTCGAATGTGCCGTAACTTCTGAGGGCAAAGTCCCTGAGCACCCAAGGGCAGAAGTCTGACTTCTAGCTCATATGAAGATGACACACACACATATTCGCTTGCACAACTTCTTTTTACAGGGTGGCTTTTTTACGCACCTCACAGATAGAGCACAGGGTAGAGAACAACCATGCCCGAACCAGGACGCCTAGATCACGGAGAAGAAGCGCTATCCCTAGGCCAGGACGCCGGCATATATGGAATTGGTAACTAGTGCTATTAAATGCATAAATTTATCAATTAAATTATAGGAAGATCTGGAACTCCCATCTCCGTAGATAAAATATAAATTTTTATGTTAAAATATAATTGCAGCTTGCAAAATTATAATTCTCAAAATTGCAATAGTTCTCAATTGCAAAATTCAAATTAATTTATGCCAATTTTGTTGAAATGACATTTTAATTTTTTAAAGTCATTAATACTATTATTAATTTGCAAAAAATAGTAAAATAATATTAAAGAATTCTGAATACACTTATATTTAGCCTTAACATCTATATCATTGAAATATTTAACTTGATTTAACCACATTATTAAATTAATGATAATTCAAGTATTATCAAACTTTGTTTATGAGATGTTACATAACTTTGTTTATCGTGCGATAAGAATGCATTTCGGTCCAAACATATTTTGCTATACTTTTTTTTATTAACTCTTAAATTTGAAGTTTTAAATTGATGTTTTAGATTGACATGAAGAGATTCTAATTCATGTGTTAATGAAAAAAAGAGTTAACAGTCCCATGTCTAAACGGTCTAAATTTGTATATTATTTAATTTCTGAAAATTATCTAATATGATTACTTATTGAAAATGTTAAGTGTACCTACATTAAAAGAATTTTAAAGGACTAGCAATTTGAAATAATAACATCTATGATTCATAATCAAAAAATGATCCCAGCTTTTTTGAGAAGATTCCATTAAATTTTTGTTATTGTTAGCTCAAAGTCTTTTAAGGGTTCTTTTTTATCTGTTAATGTTTATGATTGAAACAAACAAATATTTACTGATATATATATATATATATATATATATATATATATATATATATATATATATATATATATATAATGTAGAGCTGGTTGTGTGTATTTAAGCCAAGGAAAGATGCTTTCTTGTCTTTTCTTATTTATTTTGCACACACACACATATAACAACACATGGACGATGACTTCACATATGTAAGGTAACACATAATACTATAAACAATTAAAGTAGAAATTGCCGCTAACAAAGAGCGAACGAATAGTTCTTTTTGCCGCTAACAAAAGAGCGAGCGGTGCCTACTTGCACCAGTTTCACACCAACTCTCAGGGAGAAGTGTTTACAAAAACAGCTTAAGTGCGCTTCCCCCACATTCCAAACATACATATGGGTTAGCGCATACTGCGCCATCTATGTTCAGTATTAATCTTTACTGTATGAATACATATACAAAGAAACAAAAATACAAATAAAGTAATTAAATAAAAACAAAATATTATAAATAATAAAATCACATAAACATACTCCCACCCATCAAGAAGTCATTCTTGATGCACAGGTAAGATACACAGTTTAACTATAGGCCTTTTAAAAAGCCCTTTCAAAGTTTTTAATGTAACTACTCTTATGGCCCCATCCTTACCAGGATGTATAGCTACAACCTTACCAAGAGGCCATGTTGCTGGGGGAATATTGTCTTCTTTAATAATTGCAATATCTCCGATTTTTTTTGTTTTGACATATTACTTCTAAATCTACAACATACAACACAATTTAATACACATTTTTTAACTATTCTTTTAACATTTAATATCCAAAATGTTTGGCGTAAAATACCCATTAACAAATTACCACATGCATGCAAATTTAAAATATGAAAATATTGTACAATCAGAATACTTAATTTATGCTGGTTAGGTAATATGATAGGATGTTTTGCATTATACTGCAAAGATGCATTTTGAAGACGCCCTCCCACTCTGAGCAACCCGTCCTTATCAATGAATGGACAAAGTGCTGATAGTGGGCTTTTCTTTGGCATTCGTTGGTTTGACCTTATACAATTGATTTCAGCATCAAAAAATACAGTTTGAACATATTTTACAATAATATTACGAGCAAAAATTCTTTCCTTTGAAGTTATAGGTTCAATTATACCTGTAGAATTATTAACTTTACCAGTTTTACAATTATTTATAAATTTAATACAAAAACATAATACATTAATTAACTTAGTATATGACGAATATTTTTCAATTAATGAATCTATTAAGTCATTTTTCAAAATTGCAGCAAATACACATGCAGTTTTTTTCTTTTCCTTAAGGACAGAGTCATTGTTTTTGAATACTGGTTGCTTTGGCCAGTCAGCCTCTGATGATGTTAGGAAAGTAGGGCCCTCCCACCATAGACGACAGTCTGGCAGATCCTTTGGAGACAAACCTCTGGATCCTATATCTGCTGGATTTTCCTTTGACGGTACATACCTCCATCTATTTTGAGGGATGAGGTCCAAGATCTCTGCCGTCCTGTTGGCAACAAAGGGCTTCCAATTTCGAGGAGGCGAAGACAACCAGGAAAGAACAACTTGAGAATCTGTCCAAGCATATATATTAATAACATGATCATTAAAAGTTTTAATTAGAACAGATAATAATCGGGCTAACAGGAGAGCTCCATTTAACTCTAGCCGTGGAATGGATACAGGCTTTAGCGGAGCTACCTTGCTTTTAGCTGCTAAAATAGTGACTTCAGTAACACCATTATCAGCTCTTTGAACCGCATAAATTACACAGGCATATGCTGATTCCGATGCATCCGAAAATCCATGAAGAGTAATTTCCTTTTCTGTAGTTAGAAGCCATCTCGGAATAAAAATGTGACATATTTGCTGAAATTCCTTTTTGAATTTACGCCACTTAACTGCAAAATGTTCCGGTAAGGCACTGTCCCAATCAAGTTTCAGCAACCATAACTGCTGATAAAAGATTTTTATTAATATTGTGCAGGGTGAAAGAAAACCCAAAGGATCAAACAGCCTTGCTGATTGTGACAGAAAAGATCTTTTGGTGATTTCATTCTCAAAATTAAAGTCAATTTTAAAAACAAAGCAATCAGTAGAAGAGTTCCAAATAAGTCCCAGAGTTTTAGAACAGTTTTCGGGATGAATTTCCACATTAGATTCATTAGCACTCAGGCATTCAGCTAAATTATTTAAGACATGTGGAGAATTAGAACGCCACTTTCTTAAGTGAAATCCTCGGGCATCTAGAATTTCCGACAATTTTTGAATTAACGCGATTGCTTCTTCATTAGATTTTGCTCCAGCCATCAAGTCATCCATATAAAAGGAATTTTGAATTATTTTAGATATTTCAGGATTTATAATTTGAGAATCCAAGCCTATTTGATGTAAACATCTAGTAGCTAAAAATGGAGCGGATGAAGTTCCATAAGTTACAGTAGAAAGTTTGTATTCCTTAATAGTGGAATCAGGTGAATTTCTCCACACTATTTTTTGCAAATTTTGATCTTCTGAATCAATTAAAATTTGTCTATACATTTGCTTTATATCGGAAGTGAAAGCAACTTTATTTAGTCTGAATCTGACAAGAATAGTAAATATATCTGGTTGCAATAATTTTCCTACCCCCAAAACTGAATTCAACGAATTAAAATTAGGCGGTTTGCAGGATCCATCAAACACAACTCGAAATTTGGTTGTAATGCTGTCTTTCTTTTGCACAGCATGATGAGGAAGAAAGCAATCCGGTTTAGAAGAATCAAAATCTTTATTAGGTGACATATGCCCCAATTCTTCATATTCTCTCATAAAACTCTTGTATTCCATTTCAAATTCTGAGTCAAACTTAAATTTCTTTTCCATAGCTAGAAGCCTAGAAATAGCCATTCCCTTTGTATCTCCTAACTGATTAATGTCCTTATAAACAGGTAATCTTACAACAAATCGACCCTGATCATTTATTCTGTAAGTCGATTTAAAATGATTTTCACAAAATTCTTCTTCAACTGACATAAGAAACTTTTTATCCGGCAACTCTTCCATTTGCCAAAACTTTTGCAAAACAGAATCAATGTTACAATCACTTTCAACGGAAATCAGATGCGATTGTGTGTACGATGATGAAATAGAATCTCTTCGAATCTGACCTGCGACAACCCATCCAAATATTGTGCTTTGCGCAATTGGTTGTCCTTCAGACCCACTAATTTTTCCATTACGCAGGATTGAGAAAAAGCAATCAGAACCTAAAATTATATCACATACTGATGGCCTTGAAAAATCTTCATCTGATAGAGGGATCCCCTTCAAATAATCTAACTCTTTAATGTTAATATTCTCAACTGGGATTTGAGAAGTAACCTTATTTAAAATAAAAGCATTAACTGTCAAACATTCTTCACTAAATCTTGACCCAATTTTTAAATTAACTGAGCCACGTGTGGTTCCTGCTTGAACCCCACTTATCCCACTTAGAGACACTCTAGCATTCTTTCTTTTTAGTCCTAAAATATTTATTACATTTTCACTGACAAAACTGGACTCCGAACCACTATCTAGTAAAGCTCTGAATAAGAAAGAATCACCCCCACTATTATACAGTAAAACCTTTGCCGTGGGAAGGAATGTTATAAATTTGGAGTTGTTTAGACATGTGCTAGAACTAACAGGCCTTTGAGGTTCCACTGATTTATTGCGTTGCGTTTCTCCCCCTGGGCGGATGTCGTCTTCGGAGGGGTGTTTTGGGGTTTGATCGTTAGGTTCGGGTTCGGATTCTGAAACACGTGCACTATTTACTACCCTTTTAACATCTTCATGCAAGAGTGAATTATGGTTTCCTTTACATACGGTACACTTTAAATGGCTATTAGTGCAATCCTTAATTTTATGAGAATTCAAACATAAAAAGCAAAGATAGTTTCGCTTTACAAAATTCTTCCGAGCATTCAAATGCATATTTCTAAATTTAATACACTTAAACAATTTATGCATTCCCGAACATTTCAAACAATTTTTATCACTTTTATTTCTTTGAATACTTTCACATGCAACAAAATTAGACTTAGTAGGAATTTTAGCATCAGATTCATTATAAACCATTAATTCAAGAGATGAACATCTGGTATTTAAAAATTCCAAGAATTCTTCCCACGTAGGAAATTCTATTTCTGACGTTTTCACGGACCAAAGTCTTCTTGTTTCAGGATCTAATTTTTGCAATAACAAATTAATCAGCCATGGATCTCTGCTAGATGCCTCTTCTCCTAAAGATTTTAACCCTCTCAAAACCTCATCACTCGTGTCAACTATATTTCGCAAATTCGTTGAATTGGCTTGAGAGATGCCTTTTTGTTCCAAAAATGTTTTGATTAATGCATTAATAATTTTCTTCTTCTTATCATACCTGTCCATTAATTTTCCCCATGCTTCTTCATAGGAATCATTGGACAACGGTATGTGCTTAATTAAAGAAGCGGGTTCATCAGACAACAAACCCTTTAAATACTGAAATTTTTGGCTATTGCTTAGTGAAAGCTGCGAATGAACTGTGGATACAAATAAATCTTTAAAGTTCATCCAATCTTCAAATTTACCAGAAAACACTGGAATAGTAAGTTTTGGTAAACGAAAATTCGAAATAGATTGAACTGAAGAATTTTGTGTTTGAGCAGAAGTAAATTGAGATGTATTAAAGACATCAATTTTATTTTGAAACTTTAATTTCAAGGAAAAATATCTATTTTCGAATTCCTCTATTTCAGAATCCTCAATAGTTAATTCTGAATCTAATTTTTCGAATTCTTTCAAAAGTTCTTCTAACCTCTGCAAACGAATCACTACTTCATTTTTTGATTCTAATTCATCTGCAGAATGTTCTAATCTTGTCAAGGAGGCCTTAACCTTGCCTCTTGCGACTTTAATTTGCGTTATGTGTTCCTTATATCTTTTCGGATCGTCCATGTTGAAAAGAAATTATAGAACAAATCGTTTGCGAACCGACACCAAAACTAAAGAAAATTACGTTCGCTCGCAATTGAAAACTTCTTATTAACTCTTCGGATGTTCTTCTCTTTAAAAACATCAAACTAATAATCAATAATAATAAGAAACAAATGAAAGAAACTTATCTGTTTCTCATGCTGACATCTCGCCGGTGCCTCCAATTTTATTGTAGAGCTGGTTGTGTGTATTTAAGCCAAGGAAAGATGCTTTCTTGTCTTTTCTTATTTATTTTGCACACACACACATATAACAACACATGGACGATGACTTCACATATGTAAGGTAACACATAATACTATAAACAATTAAAGTAGAAATTGCCGCTAACAAAGAGCGAACGAATAGTTCTTTTTGCCGCTAACAAAAGAGCGAGCGGTGCCTACTTGCACCAGTTTCACACCAACTCTCAGGGAGAAGTGTTTACAAAAACAGCTTAAGTGCGCTTCCCCCACATTCCAAACATACATATGGGTTAGCGCATACTGCGCCATCTATGTTCAGTATTAATCTTTACTGTATGAATACATATACAAAGAAACAAAAATACAAATAAAGTAATTAAATAAAAACAAAATATTATAAATAATAAAATCACTTAAACATATAACAGTGAAATTTTATGTTTTGAAAGGGAAATGTTAATTTTTATCAATGATAATAATTTTCAATATTTTTATTTGCTGATGAAATTTATAAATCTGGAAGCTTATGTGATGTTTTAGAATCCTAAAATATTGATAAGAATTTGATTATTATATAATTTAACATATCTATAAATGTTAGCTGAATTGTTTGAAGTCAAAATACAAATGCTAGAAAGAGTAATTTTGTTCATCAATGTTTTAGTACAGAAATATAAAATAAATAAAAAGAGAGTTATGTGTTAAAATTTTAAATTGATCAATTTTATTATTTAATAACCATCTTTGGCAGCCAGCTGATTTGTCAAAATATTGGTTGTAATTAAATTTTAATTAAATTTCTTAGACATAACATTATGTCCATGATTTATGTCATGACAAAATATTTTTAAGCGCCTGATTGTCACAGAATGGGTTCTTCGTGTTCGTGGTGTACATGAACTTCCTGCACGGAGATTAAGCCCAAGACATTATGCTATTAAAACATGGTTTTCTGGGACATGAGGATTACATAGTCAGCAACTGTTTAGAGCGCATATCAGAAATTAGGATTCGGATCAGGAAATAAGAGAAAATTCTTTCCTTCTCTCTCTCTCTCTCACTCACATACACACATACATATATATGCATATAAGGCTTTGCCAATGTTAACTTGTTAAATTAACTCGTTAGTGAGATAAATTTTTATTAAGTGTGTTGTTAAGATGTAAGTCGATCTGCAAAGACTAATGCATTATGTTTGATCAAATTTTGAATGCAATCCATTCAGAGAAAATCTGACAGCTAAGATGTCTAAATATTAGTTAATATGACAGCTAGAAATGAAGAAAGATAGATGGAAAAAATTTGGTACGCAGATTTAGCATATGAAGTATAGATATTGGAGACGAATCGATCTAAGAGTTGATCACTTGTTGGTCTGTACTTTCGCGAGCGTATACTAAGCATAGTAGCTCGACGCTAGAACTCGAAAACGCACTGACTTGATTATATGAAATCTCTCTGTGGTTTTGACTACATTTTAGATGTTATCAGATTGATTTCTATCGATCGAGAGCAAAGATTCACCTCTAAATCCTGACCGTCGAGAACGTTCAAGATGCTTATGCATTTTTAGTATCTCAATCCTTCGTCTCCCTTCTCCCTAAGAATAAGAGGCTCTATACATCCCTGATGTAGATTTCAAATGAGAATGTAATTCTTAGCAGAATATCTTCAATTTTAATTTAATATTATGAGAGGACAAAACGTTAGGATGGTTGTTATCCTCGAAAATGAGAAAGGTCCTCAAGAAACTAAGGTTCTAAGCTGTAGCTTGTGTACCTAACATGTAAATTCAGCCCTGGGAGGTGCCATAGCAACAAGTGGTTAGCGTGATTGTTATTGTATAAAGAGCAATGTCATCTAGGGACAAAACTTGTTATTTTAAGAGAAATATCATTAAGAGATAAATGTTAGTGTCAGTGTGTTTTAACTTTTTTTAAAAAAAGAATTAGCGAATTTGTAATTTTTTTTAAATAAATATTTTGAGAGGACGAATATTTAATTCGATCCTTTCATTACGCCATTGTGTCCGTGTGTATGTGAACACGTCAAGTAAAAATTCCTGTCGGAAAGCCGGAAGGCGGTGTTAGATTCCGTTGGTCTCGAAATAAAAGGAAAAGAAGATTTTATAATTTCCGCCATTTCCTCTTTTAATTTCATAAAAGAGATTTATGAAAATAAAACAGAGTTGCAAGAGAGTGAAAGCATTTACACACAAAATTTGGAAATTTGCAGAACCTAATTTTTGATTCGAAACACTATAGCATGATAATGTCTCATTTGTCTTTATAGTTTTCATATAAATTTGCAATTTATTGAAACAACGATAGTAAACAAAAAGAATTGTGTATAATATCATCCCAAGATGCGGTTATATATACGCAACAAGAAAAACAATGAAAAGTATTGTTGTAAAATATACTTATAGATATTTTTCTAAATTTATTAATATTAGAGAAACATTTATATGGAAATGAAATTGTTATCATGAAAACGCTATTTTTCTTTAAAATGGTATAAAAATTAATAATATACTCTGAAGTTAGTGAGGAAAACGTAAATCGTCCAATAAACTTTTAATAAGAACCATTTAGTTAAGAAATTTTGATAAGAACCTCGGAAGAACTTTTTTTAGTGAGCACCAGTTATTTAAGGAGTAAATACATATCAAATTTAGTAATTGTATATTTAATGGTTTGCTCCATAGAGCTCTAATGTCCAGCATTTACGAAGTGAATGGTAATTCATTGTCTATTTACTTATTCAAAACTATTGTCATTTTAAACTATCGCAAATTTGTTAATGGAATGCAAGCCAATAAAGACGATTAAGACACATTTTTTTGAGTTTATTATATTTGTAGATAATAATGTCTGCTAATAATAAAGATGAATGTGTGTATGTATTTGCGCTGATGTTCAACAGGTCAGATCGTTAGATTTAGTGCTATCAAATTTGGAATAGATATACTTTGGAAAGAGAAATATGTAATTCAAATCGAATTTTTAGTAGCTTTAATTAGTTAATTAAAAATGAAATGAAATTTTGGCGTTTTCCCACTGTAACTATAGAAAATATTACAGCTTAAAAATTATTTTTAAGTAGTCTTAAACTTCAGAAATTATCGTTTAAATGATACTAATTTAGTAAAATTAATTTTTTTTTCTGAATTTCGGCAATTTTTTTTAAATATTTTTTTTTGTTTTAATTCTTATAATAGATTACATAATCAACCTGATATTCAAATCGTTTTCATTGTTTCATAAAATATTTAATAGCATAATTTTTTTCCGTTGTTGAAAATTAAATAAGAAGGATTCTGTTTTTTTATTAAGGAAATTTACAAGACGAATAAAAAAAGTAAAGTTGCTGTACCACGAAGGTTAGAAACGGATGAATCGGACAATTATGTTTTTAAGCATTATGATGCAATGAACTTGATTCTATTAGGATGTTAATTAACAATGTTTAATTTTAAATGCATCAAACACTAAGAAAATAAACAGAATAATCGTTTAAAAAATCTGTCGAAAACAGGTTTAAAAAAAACTACTTAAAAAACGATGTACTTAAAACTATAAGCATATACAAAAACATATGCATCTAACATAACTACAATTTAATCACAAAAGCATACAACTAATCTAAAAACAATTTAAATCAAGTCCACATCCGTTGATAATAGTTGCCAACAATCAGAATTCAATGCGCATGCGTGCATTTTCAAAGCCAGTTATGGTAACGCAAATGCGTGAATTTTTCTACGCCAGTTGGCGTAACGCTAAGCAAATTAAATTTTTTAAATTTTCTTTATTCTGTTTTATTTTAATTTAAAGGTACTTCAGAATGAATCTGAAATTTCGATTAATTAGCAATGTTTAATTTTAAATGCATCAAACCTTTAAAAAACAAACAGAATCGTTTGAAATAATCGGCCGAAAAATTGTAAGCCTAGCTCATTAGCTTGGGAAAAAAACTGAAGCCTTACTCATTTGGCGGTAGGGAAAATGAAAAGATTTTTTTAGCGGGAAAGTTAGTTTTTTAATTAATAATTAAAATTCTAATTAAAAATTCAAAAGAAGGGACCCTAGGTGCACATTCCCGACCTTCAAGGTATACATGTACCAAATTTGGTAGCTGTAGGTCAAACGGTCTGGCCTGCAGAACGCCAACACACACACACACACACACACACACACACACACACTAACACACACACACACACACACACACACACACACACACACATACACACACACACACACACACTGAGCTTTATATAAGTATAGATTACTACCGATTACTACTTGTGGGCTACTGTTTGTTGTAGTGTGCTGCTGTGTGTTGCCCGTGTTAGTCTCGGGTGCGTATTTATTGTATTATTGTCTTCGTGTTTAAAAAAAGTCGTCGTTCATTATTGAGACCTGCTGATTGTTTTTACACCATACACCCATTACAAACGAGCCTGGTGATTTTACGGACTTAGTGGAATTGAAGATCCATAACAATATTTACTTGTAAATAAATCCAACAAAAATTCCGGAAAAACAGATGGTCAATAAAGCTGGCTAGTGAAAAATAAATCTTATAAGAATATATAAATAACTTTAAAGAAATACCTGATAAACTACGCTTACAGTCTTTCCCTTAAGGTTGGGCAAAGACCAAGCAATATACAATTCACTGGAGAAGCTTTTCATCCAAAATCATTTTTAAATTTTATTTTCCGGCGTTGCTTATTGCCATAGCAGATTTTTATTCCCTACTAATGGAAGTGGTATTTTGATGAAATCAGATGGGTTATCTGATAGAAAGCAGTGTTTCTTCTTTATATATTTTGGCTTAGACTCCCGGGGGCACCTCGAAATGAGGATGAGATGCTTCCGGCATGGTGGTTGGATCTCGCCACCCTGGAGGGTACACTACCTGGAAGTGGGGGATCTGACTCCTCCCATCGATGATGGGACGTACTTCCTTCGGGGAGGGTTGTGCCGTGGCCGGTGATGGCCCTTAGGACTCAACCACAGTTCCTTCCAATGTTGCTGTTGCGGTGGTCCGGTCATTCAGTTTTTATGGTTTAAATCCGTGTGCCTTTGTGGCGGGTCGGAGAGTTAGATGGTTGACTTATATTTTAGCTTATAATAGAATTGCAGGCCAAGGCCTGCAATTCTATTATAAGCTAAAATATAAAATTATAAGCTTAACATTCTCTACTATGTTACGCTAACCCTCTGCACCATGTTATAAAAGCTTAATAAACACCATCATATTAAAATACTGTTCTGTCTGATATTCAACCACTTTTGAACAGACGATTTCCTGGAAGGGGGGGGGGGAGGTTATCTTCGTTGTTGGATAATGAGCTTCCAAATCTTATTTTTTAATAAATACCAGACAAATTTCAAACTCTTGATCTTCATAATCGGACAGTTTTTTGATAAACCAATTAGTGAGCTGCATTTGATATTTCTTTATATAACAACTGATGGGGAAAACATTCAGTATTACCGGATGATATATTTAATAAAAATCAATATAAGAGCTTGTATCTCATTCTCACTTAGATGATCTATTGGGGACTTTCCTTATTCTAGTGTCTTGAGAAAGATTTCGAAGCAAGGAAGTTAGAGCTTTAGATTTTGCGATACTCCTGCACCAGTCCAACTATCTGTACTCCCTACCAAAATTTAAGTTTTAAGGCAATAGCGAGCATTATGTAAGATTTAATATCTCATGAAAATAATAGAACAATACTTAAATAATACATGTATAATAATAAAAATAGAATTTCACAGAAATTTTGTTTACAGATTTAATAAACAATCAATTAATTACAATAAGAAAGTAAAATGCGAAACTGGAAGAGTTATGGAAAAATTTTATAAGTTTGATTACATAATACTAAGAAGGAACAAAAACGTTTCGTTTGAAATTTACTATTTAGAATCCGTATTTAGCGAATGAAATTAAGTATCTCCATCACCAATGCAATACTTATATTCAGGCACATTTCTAAAAGCAATAAACTTAGTTTAACTTTAGAGAATGACACTGTCCTATCGGCAAATTCAAGCATTTTCCTCAACCGTAAAATCATTTCTAACCATTAAGTCCTAACATGCTGGTTGCCATTGTGGTTACCGATGACCGACATCTGATTATTTAAGTAGCTCAAAGTAAGGTAAGTAACAGGCAAAGGAGATTGATCTTTGAGCTATCGTTCAGCGCTGTCGGTCCTACTCTAATTTAATGTACTATATAAAGTGAGCGACGTGGCCTTCTGCATATTACTGCAATTTGACCTAAGAATATTATTTGAAAGAAATGTAATATATGCTCGCTCGTTGTAAAATCTTTCCATCAACGGGATGAGAACTGGTGGCCATACATAAAAAAAATTAAATATAACTTGTTTGGAAAAAAGATTGCTAATTATGCGGTGGAAAAGAAGAAACTTCTCACTTTGCTTGAAACTCTCAGGAACAATTAGAAAAATTAAGAATTAAAGGGGACACAAAATGTTTGCTATATCAAAATTGCAATGGAACCAAAAAAAAAAAAAATTGATGCGGGATAAATTATAATCCATTTATATTGTAAAGGCATAGGGATAAAATAAATTTTTTAAACATTCAAGAAATGAGTTATAATTTTAAATAAATTCTTTTTTCTTATAAAAAGAGCATTGGGTAACATACAATTTGAAAGCCTTTTTGAAGGTGTAATTTTAGCTGTGACCGCAACTTTCTGGTTTATTTTTAGCAAAGATTGTTAGCCCAATGAGATTGAGGCAATTATAAATGGAATTTTGAAACAGAAATTTTTCTACCTAACTCTGTATCTTCTTGGGTTAAATGAATTCTCAAATGTTCAAAATATGCAGATGAATTTTATTTCTTTTTCTTCGGATACTGAAAGTAAATGACATTCTGACAAGGAAGACTAGATACTTGACAACTCATTACTTGATGCTAGTCATATCGTTGATATTGTTTACGAGATCACGTTCTGTAGTTGGTGAAAGGGTATGAGACAACTAAACAACCTTAAAAAAATCGATTTACATTTAAATGTTGCATTAAAAAACGATATCTCAGCACGCCCATGGTATCATTCGAATATCACTCGTAGAAGAAATTGTTGAAACGGATGAAGGGTTACAAACGGGTATCGTAAAAAGTTATTTTTCTGAATACATATCTCCAATCCTGTTATTCAAAAAGGATGCTATGGTATATATAGGTTATGCGTAGATTTCAAGCATTAAATAAAAAAAAGCGATGAAAATTTCTTTTCCTATTGCTCTAATGGAACAAGTGCTGGATCGTTTAGAAGAAGCAAGAGTTTTTTCGATTTTAGAGTTTCGCTTTCCAGTCGAAGAAAAATGTTACTATATATTTGGCAGGTATATTTGAAGTTTAAGGACTTTATTTGATTTGTCTGCAAGTATTTTCAGATGTAATAAAAAACAATACATATGTATGATATGTGGAGGGATTTACCAAGTCTTCCCTAATAAAATTGAAGCTTGGAAAAATTTAAAAGTCTTAAAAGTTGATTCAGAATACGGATTGGATATTAATTTTAAAAAGTTCAAACTTCTAAAAAGGGAAATTTAATTTTTGGGTTATGTGTTTGAAAAAAGTACAGATCATCTCTCCCGAAATAAAACTACTGCAGTTAAAAATTTCCCTGAATCTAAAAATATTAAACAAATGCAAATCTTTTTAGGGCTCTCAGGATATTTTTAAATATTTGTACCAGGATATTCAAAACGTTTTATTGGCATGCTTCGTAGTATTGCGAAATTTGAATTTGGTAAAATTTTAAAAGAGCTTACTACTAAACGATTTACATCGTCTAAACAAATTTCTCTGCCGTAGCCCCATATTTCGCATTATCCAGCAATAAAAATCATTCGAAGTACATACGGATACTAATAGCCTACAGGGGGCCGTTGTCTTCTCCCGACTTTGCCAAAAGTTTTTACAACTTTGGAACGGTAGTGAGGCGAGCTGGATAATAACGAACATGATTAAGAAAAACCCATCTTAAAGTTAATATATTGCAAACAATCTTAAAATCAAAGTAAAGGTTTAAGTATCCAGAATAATTACATTTGAAAAAATAACTGACAAGGGACGACAAGTGAATAGGATATCACATTTCGCCTACTATTTTTCGTTTATCGACTAAGAAATCAATGTGACGGAAGTCAATGATATTAAGGAAAATGGACAGATCGTTCGCAATCTGATTCAATTGTCGTTCATTTAGTTTATAGTTTGCACTACAGTTAGAAGAATTAATCGACAAGGTGACAAATGAATATAATGTTGGCTTTTGCCGACTATTTTTGATCAGTCATGTAAGAAATCAATGCAACGGATGTCGATGACGTTATGTCCACAAATTGTCAGACATCTGATACAATTTATCGTTCATTCAGACTGTAATTTACTCTACACTTGACAGAGAAACCGACGAGGTGACGAGTGAAAATATTGTAGCATTTTTTTCATCTGTTATTGGTTTTCCGTTTAAAATATTATCATTGTTTAAGAAAATTGTTTTATTCACTATTTCAATCACCTGCCGGTAAAAAGCTCCTTTCATCTCAAAAATAAATAAAATCTATATGTTCGCAAAAATTAACTTAGTTATATAGATATTAATTGCTTAGACATATTCATAAATATATAATACTACTACTAATAATAATTTAGCAAGTTGTGAAAATATAATACAGACTGTGATCAAATAAGTACAGAACAAGTGTAAACAGTCTACAGAATACGTTATTGGCAGATCTTTCCTCATTTCAGCTGCAAAAGAAACCTCAGAAAACATACATAGTCGTAGATGGAATGTGACTTTTACATCACATGAATTGACCCCAGTATTAGAATTATTAGAGCTTCTATATTATACGACATGAATAGTAAGATAGAATAGTTTTCTTTAATTCAAATTTTACTGAATAGTTCAAATAAGAAACAACATTCTATTCATCATCTTGTTACTTCCTCGGCAATCAATCATAAAAGACCAATCAATCTTTTTTTAACTTGTTATGTTTTATTTCATTACAATGATTCGCTGACTAAAATCTGGTTAATGATTGAATTCATTTAGTAAAAGAAAAAGAAGCTATAGTCGAAATTCTTTTGTAATGAAGAGTGTTTTGCTATAGCCAAATGATGCGATTTCATTAGATTAATGAAACACATTTGCATTCGGTTTGGGTTTTTTTCTTTTCTTTTCGTTTCTTTCCAGTATTTTTTAGGTAAATAATTATGTTGAAATATCATATATTCTACATTTCTGAAAAGAGAGAGAGAGAGAAAAAAAAAACGTTTGAATTTAATTTCTACATTTATTTTACATAGCCTCCATTACAATAGTACATTTCATCATTGGATGTGAAATAATTTTCAGACGCAATCAATATAAAGTTGAATACATTCTATGTAAGGAACGCCTTGACAATTATTGTGCTACATGCGTAAGAGCATTCTGAATTAGGACTATAAATTTAGTTAGCTGCGATATTATGAAAAGGAGTAAAGAATAGCAAAAATTTCTTGGGCTTAAAGACGATGGAAATTTAAATATTCTTCAAAATACTGATGCCAATGGTAAAAGAATTCTTTCCTTCTTTCTGCATTGGAATAGGTTAAACAAGATTTTTTTTTTCCCCCGCTGTTTCTCTTGTGTTGATAGTGTCTTAGATATTAATTCCATTCATGCAATTATATTTTGTAAGTTTTGTTTACTATCAAGATAATTAAATAATCAAGAGAACTTTTAAGTTAATTAACACTTAATTGCGGTTAATTAAATGTCATTTAACTATTATGTGTTATTTTGATGCTAAATTATGCTAGAAAACCTCACAAAATTTTATAAATAGGTTTATTAAACAATGATTCGTTTACTTTCTATTTTCCATACCGGTGTTAGGCATATAAAATATCAATAATTAGAATAAATTAAAATAAAATAATTAGTAATAATTAAAATAGCAATAATTCAATTGTTCATAAATCTATGAAGACTCACTGCAATTTTCAGACGAAAGAAATCATTATTTAATAGGTTGGAGTGCAAGGAAGCACACGCATTACATCCAAAACGAAAAAAGCATAACTGAACGAAAAGTTGATTGGACGTTTTTACATTACAGAGTTTTAAATTGAAGAATGAATAGTATTAAATCAGGTCAGTATAGGAATCAAAAAATTCCTTATGAAAAGTTTCTGTATTCCATTACTTAAGAGAAAAAGAATTTTCGCAAAAAGACAGAAACGAACACCTTCAAAATGCGAGTGGAAAATTGACACCAATTCAAATGACGCCGTGAAACTTTTCCACTCTATAAAATAAATGACTTAGCAGCAATAAAAAGAATCCAGCAAGGAGAAGGTCTAAATATAAAACCAAAGTTCTTGGGATCCTACAAAATGGTGAAGAGGGGCTTTGGAAGATGAAGAATTGAAGTAGAACCAATTTTCGATAGTACCTGATTCCCAGTCAACTTTCATCCAGAATATAAAATAAATATAATTAAAAACACTTTTTAAAATGCAGGCTTAATAGTTAATAAAGAAATAGAAATTTTAAATCTAAATTGTTTTTCATTTTTTAATCATACATTATTATTACATACGTTATGGGATCTTAATGAAACTTTGTTTTTCAAATTCACTCAAGTAGTATCACTAACAAAGAATCATAATTTAAGTCAATTGATTGATCGATTCATAAATAAATTTCGGAAAAACTAAAACTGTACATAATCAGAGAGAATGCAAATTTGTGAACAATATCCATTACAAAGAAACAATTCATTAATTGCACACATTGAAAATTCTGTTACAAAGTACAGTAGAAAAATAAATAAACAATGTGTATTAAATACGTGATTTATAAATGCAAATATTTTGCAAATTTAAATAAAAATTCTTTTTATCTTGATATTAAAAAAAACTATTTCGAAATTCAATTCAACTTGAATTTTTGTTCTTTATTTTTATGTTTATTTCACTGAACGGGAAAAAAATTCTCTTTCTTCTCATCCTAATATTTTAAAAATCTTAATTTTCTTATTTATTAACTAGCCACCTTTGGCGACCAGCCGGTTCATCAATCTTTATGCACATTAAAATTTTAATAATTAAATATTTTATAGAACTAACATTTTAATTACTTCTTCATTAAAATATTTTAAAACTTCAAATATTAATAGTCATATAATTTACTCATAATGTTATAAAGGCCTTCGGCCATAACGTAATATGTATCTCTCTAATTTTCTGTTAGCTCCCGTAGAATTTATGCTTTAAATTAAAGTGGAAATGATTAAACTGCAATAAATATAATAATATATTTTTTTTACTGAAACGAAGCATTTTTTTTTTTAAATATGAGTACTGAAAACAGAGTCTCTGAGTATTTAAACCTTATGGGCACTAAAGAATATTTTTCTTAATTTATATAATATCTCAAGAAGTTTTCAATAAAATTTTCTCAGATTCATCATGAACAGATCGATTCATTAACAATGTTTAGTTTTAAATGCATCAAATACTAAAAAAATAAACAGAATAGTTTGAAATAATCTGTCGAAAACATATTAACCCTTCAAAACCAAGTCCGTATCCGTTGAAAATAATTGTCAACAATCAGAACACAATACGCATGCTTGAATTTTCAACGCCAATTATGGTAACGCAAATGCGTGAATTTTCTACTCCAGTTGGGGTAACGCTATGCAGATTAGAAATTTGTAATTTCCTTTATTTTAATTCAAAAGTACTTCAGAATGAATCTGAAAGATCGATTAATTAACAATGTTGAATTTTAAAGGCATCAAACATTAAGAAAATAAACAGAATCCTTTGAAATAATCTGCCGAAAATTTCTTAAGCCTATCCTCTTTAGCGTGGGAAAAAAAACTGAAGCCTTACTTATTTGGCGGTCGGGAAATGAAAAGATTTTTTTGGCGGGAAAGTTAGTTTTTAATTAATAATTACAATTATAATTAAAAATTCAAAAAAATGGACCCCAGGTGCACATTCCCGACCTCCAAGGTACACACGTACCAAATTTGGTAGCTGTAGGTCAAATGGTCTTTTCTGTATAGTGCCAACACACACACACACATTGAGCGTTATATAAGTATAGATAGATTTTATCATGAATACCCAATGGTAGTTTATATCTATATAAATTGACAAATTTATCAAATCAATAGCGCTTTTGTAAGCAAGTTATACAAATCAGGAGGAGTGGTCTCTCCACAACCTTCCAGCATATTCTATAATAATCCTTCCATGTCAGAGAGCGTGCACTTTTAGCTTGAATTTAGCATTGTTACTGAATCTATTATGTCTTGGGGATTAATCCCTAGTATGCTTTAACAGTCTCCAAAAATCGAATTTGTATTTTATTCACGTTTTGCTCCACGAAATGAAGCAAAAATTTGACACAAAACTGTACTTGTAGTCACAAAATCCCATACAAAATTTTATATATTTAAAGCAGTGCGTTTTTGAATTATCGCGTGTACATGTTTCTGAAAGTAAAGAACCGACATATGGTCAACCTTTCATTGAATTTGATTCAAAATTTGATGGGTGTCTACTCTATAGATGTTAAATTTGTATGCCGAATCTTATCTATCTAGATCTCTTCGTTTTGTAATAATCGTGTTAACTCATATTCGAACAGCCGGACAGACGGACTTCCTCTGATCAGATTTTAATCAACATTTGTCAGAAATCTGCAAATTTGCTGTGAAGACCGCATTACGAATGTCAACCGTCTAGTTCAAAACGTCATTGAGTTATCTTTGTCACAGACATACAGACGGAAATTTTCTGAAAGTGTGTTTTTCGAACTCAAGGACGTCTGAAAGAGGAGATTCGTCAAAATTTCGAGTTCGAATGTTTATTATTATTATTATTATTATTATTTGACGATTACTTTACTTTCTCTATACTACGTGCAAGAGAAAGTAGAAACAATGCAAAATAGCGATACGAGGGGAATTTTAGTAATTTGAAGCTGCCACAAAATCTCGATTTGTCCAAACATTTGAAGTAAAAATAAAAGCTATTAAAAATTCAGCAAAAGAAAACGATGAATTTTAAACTAAAATGGGCAAAAAGTGATGCTTCCATTTTATTGAACAGTATTAATAAATATCACTTAATGATTAATTGAACAATAAAACTTTAAAGAGTAATAAAATAATATTTGTTAATAAAAACCTTGATAATTTTATAATAATTATAATCAACTTATTTAAATCCTTTTTTTAAAAAATAATTCAGAAATGAAGAAAAAACATTTAATTGGATACTTTAAATAGCAATTAAGTAGAATTAAGAGCCTAAAAATTCTTTTATTTATAATCACTGTGAAATAAAGTACGGTTATATTTATCTGTTGAAAATAACTTAATTTTTTTTTAAAATTATAGTTTGAAGGTTTTATTTTAAACTAAGCAAAATTAATTCTTCTCGAAGATTTTATTTTAATATTATATTGATAAGAAATTCTAAGTATCAGGGGGAAAAAAATTCGAATTGCTGATAAATAAGAATTAGAAACTTTCAGAGTAGCCAAGTTGCCTGGTTTGGCCATACATTTTTTTAGGGTCCTTCTACTTCGAACCTCTTTTCAGCAAATGTTGCAATTCAAAGACATCTTCAAATTACGCCTCACTAGTTTACCAGATTTTCTGACTTTCAAATGGGGCCATACACTTAAGCATGCACTTTACAAATAAGACGCTATGGATCATCCCCTTACAGGTCGTGTATGTGTGTGTGAGAGAAAGAAAAAAAGAGAATTTGTTCTTGCAGAGAATTTCTAGAATTTCCTATGCCTTTTCAGAAACAAATAAGCAAATAGTTACAAATTCTATGTTATTGTACAAACAAACAAATTCTTCTATGCAAGGTTCGCCGAGAAAACCATCCAGATTTTTTTATGTCTGCTGAGGCCCGTGAGTAGGTGAAAGAGAAACTATCTATCTATGCAAGAAATGGTGTTCTCTGCAAGAGATAATCAGGCAATTTGCTATTTTTCTTCTCTCTCTCTCTCATTTTTTTGCAATTTTTAAAAATGATAGCTATAAAAAAAGAATAAATTAGTGAGTATATGAATTTAATAACTTGAAAAATCTTACATTTAATTATCTAAAATTAAACTGGTACTGGTTTTGTTTTGAATAAGTTCAAGAACATTTTTTATAGCGCTCTGGACGGGACGCCATATTCGCTGGGCTATGTAGGAAGCAATTGATCCAATGGGCTAAAGGTGTCCTTGTTTTAATTTAGATTACTTAAAGTGTGCTAGTATTTTTTAATACTATTTCGTTTCCTTTTGCATATATGTGAAATTGTTTTGGAATATTTTTATTAAAAAATGCAATTCATTCCGAAAGGGGAGGAGATACTGGTTTTTATAGGCGTTGCAAATATTTGCTGCTGTGTAATTTATGCGCATGCGTGATTTTACTGGAGTCTTATAACTAGCTTAATGTAAGCCCGCATTGACTTTTTGTGAAATCTTATACCTTCGAAACCTTTTCTTTACTCTTGCATCCAAGGTCGGATTCGTAAGCAAACAAAATAGGCAACTACCTGAGGGACTCGCAGCTCTGGGGACTCGAAAGGAGTTATTCTTACAACAATTCTAATTAATTACTTTTTTGCAAGCTTTACATTGCATTTTTTTAAAAATAATTTTAACAAGAAAATTTAGAAATTTTCCGATTCTATTTAGCATTTAAATATTGTTAAGAGAGTTTTATAATTCTTAACTATATTGTTTAAATTACTTATAAATTTTAAATTTGAATTTTTTAAAAATGAAATAATGAATCCAAATTTCTTGAATACAATCTAAAATTAAATGTTTCTCCTTTCAGATTGTCAAATTTACTATTTAAAACTGCTTATATACTAATTAAAATTAATAAAAATATGTCTGGTTTTGGAATTTGGAGAGGGAATAGGTGACCCTGAGACTTGCATTACTTAAGGGCCCTTAGATTGCTTAATCTGGCCCTACCGATGTCTGTGATTTATTGCCTTGAAGCGGGATAGTATAGCTGATTAGGTGATTAGATAATAGCTGAGTAGATGCATATTTATGTGCAAGAAGCGTTCAATCATTTATTAAACACTTTATTTCTAGCAAGTGTTTTTTGGGGGGTCCCCTTCCTTTTTCCAGCGGTCATCGATATTATTATCCAGCAAAGACCGCATCCAAATGTAATTCCTTTACCCTCTGCTTTTTTTTTCCATCTCTCGTTTTAGCTTTAAACAGAGAAATTTAAATTAAGAGGGATAGGTTGACTTTTTCTGTCTTATGCTATGTATAACCAGGAGTTGAGGTCTCCCCAAAACTTTCTCGCTGTCTAATAAATTTTTCATGTTAGAGGAGGCATTACATAGCACTGGCCTATAATAGATACGAAATATCTATTTTATGTTAATGCCTTCTGTTTACTTCTATTAGGCCGCGGTAGCCTGGTGTTAAGGTCTCGGCTTGTGAGCCGTAGGGTTTCAGGTTCGAAACCCGATTCCACCGAAAAACCGTCGTGTAAGGGGGTCTGTTGCACGTTAAATCCATCATGCCAAACATCCTCCCGCTGGTGTGGTGTGGAGAGAGGAGGGCCAGCTCGTCCGCGTCATCTGACCGCGGTTCAAAATTACGAGGTTTGTCCCAAAATAGCCCTAGTGTTGCTTTACAACATGACGTTTTAATGTAACTAAACTAAACTGAACTGTTTACTTCTATTTATTGTATGCCAGTATCTTCTATTAACTTCCGGCATGCATTTTGGGGCTATTACCCCCCTGGCATGCCGTTAATGGTATCCGAAAATCGAATTTATGTTTTAGACATGTTTTTTCTCAATTGATTGAAACAAAAATTTGACGCAACATTATTCTTATTATCCTAAAATCCGGTGCTAAATTTGATATGTTTAAGTGATTGCATTTTTGAAATATCTCGTTTACTTTTTTTCTGAAAGTATAGACAGACAGAGAATCAAATCCTCTTTGGTTTCGGCTCAGAATTTGACAGATGTCTACAATACAGATGCTAAATCTGTGTACCAAATCTTATCCATCCAGCTCTCTTCCTTTTTGTAGTTATTGTGTTAGCTTATATTCAAACAGCTGGGTCGACGAACTTCCTCTGAACATATTTTACTCAAAATTTGACAGAAATCTATAAATTCGGTGTAAGAATTGTATATCAAATTTCGACTTAGCTAAAAGCGTTTCTGAATTGTGTTTGTCATAGAGAGACGGACATTTTCTAAAAATGTATTTTTCAAACTCAAGGAGATCTAAAACGCAAGATTCGTCAAAATCTCGAGTTCGGATTTTTTTAACAATTACAATAATTTCTTTATACTACGTATACGAGAAAGTAAAAAGGACTCAATACATTATTAACTACTCAGAGAGTGCATTGTATCAGGTTTCACAAGTGAGGAATATAATGTCGAGATCCTTTTCTAGATAATGAAAAGAATTTTCATCCGAGAATAGACTGATGGAGACATTTTTAAATTTACAATATCTTATCTTCATTAAAATAATAGAATCTTATCTAAATAATCCTTTATATAAACAATCTATAATAAATCCTGATGGAGAAATTTTCGCCTGCATTGCATCCTTCTGATGTTAGTTTAGTTACATTAACTTCCCGTTTTAAAGCAATACTAGGGTTATTTTGGGACGGACTTCGTAATTTTAAACCGCGGTTAGATAACGAAGATGACACCTGAGCTGGCACCCTCCTCTCCAAGTTTCTACAACACAGCGGTGGGAGACCATTTGGCCGGGCGAATTTGCTTGCATGACGGTTCTTCAGCGGAATCGGGTCTCGAATCTGAAACCCTGCGATTCTGAAACCGAGACCTTACCACCAGACAACCGCAGCCCCTTTCTGTGTAAGAGATGTTCTGAAAAGGTTTGACATTATTTTAAATACGTATATCTTTGGCACTTCAAAACTATTAAGGAGCAAAAATTAAATATCTAAGATTTGTGCAATTAAAAAATAAATTTGAGAGTGGAAAATTAGTACTTTTCAATTTGAAGACAGATTTCCTTTCATAATCTTTGATCTTTCACTTCAGCGACTGAATGAGCAGTTACAGGAAAAAACTTATACTTTTTTAAAGTCTACCCCTGTTATTATTAGTGATGCCTGTAAAAGATTTTATTTGGCTCATTAAATCCACACAGGATGGGACAATGATGGATCTCAGACGCCTTTTGGACTCGTGTGCATTCTGAGTGGAAGGCCTGTTGCTCTTCCCTTTGAGTATGGCTGGGTGGGTTTGGAGATTTTCAGCCTGTTTGGATTAGCCCGCATGCCCCGTTGACTTATACCGCGTTTTATATCCTTTACGATGAAGGTTTTCCTATCTTCTCAGATGGAAAATTGTCATCTTTATATTGAAAGTAGATTACCAAAGCCAAAAGTTACCAAAAAGTTAAAGTTATCATAAATAAGTAGTTTGAGTAAACCAACTATCGAAAAAAAAAATTATTTTTTTTTGACATAAAAAATAAACTAAAAAGGAATTTACAAATGATATAAAAAGAAATAAATTCCGATCTTAAAATTTATTCCCGAATATCTTGAAAATCCTAGTTGACTCATAAAATACTTGGCTATGATTCTAAATCCACTTCTGCTTTCATGGTCTGAGGCTATATATCGCTTATAATGTTCTCAAAATAATCTGATAATACAAATAAGTAGAACAAGTTTTGTTTCTTATTTAGAACATGGGTCCAGTATTCCCTCAAGCCGAAATCATGAAAAGTAACTCTTTAAATTTCTTTAAAGGCAATTCATTGATGACGAAACTGTGAAGAAAATGCAAAAATATTCCAATGACAGAATAAAAAAGAAGAAAATTCTTCCTTAAACTTTTAGAACTCACTTATTTTAACAAACACAATCATGAGCACTTACCAAGCAGAGAATTTCAGAATACTGAATATGTTATTAATATGGAGATCAAAATAATTGTATTTTTGAAGGTGTAAATATAAATCCAAGTTTTAGATCCATGAAATTAAAAAAAAAATATTGCTGGGTTATTGAAGAGGAAATATTTGAGAGAATATAGATACTGTCGTAACTCTCTTTTTCAGTGGGGATAAAATAACGAAACATGCGCTTGGAAAAAAAATATAAGGAGGAGGCAGAAAATGAAAATGAAAACGACTAGCTTAACAAGAAAGTAAAGAGGAAAGAAGAACATATTTCCTTTATATAAGAAATGTTCTTCAGTACTAGTGAACGATGTTATGAAACTTCAGTACATACACAACAAAATGTTTTCACCTTATATTTCTTACAGTATGGTCAAATCTAATTCTTAAGCCATAAAACCCAAATTAAAATCGTCAAAATGTGTCTATTAAATACAAAGTGTTTCCTTGGTTTCTTATAGTCAGATATGAATTTCAAACGAAAAATTTATTAAATGTAGAACTTTTGGAAAAAGCTCTAAAATGTATTATTTTCTTTAAAAAAAAGATTATTTAAAAACTTCACAGAAAATTTGTATTTTTAATGCAAATAAATAATTATTGTAATAATAAAACAGTCTTAAAAATTTTGTCAAAATTTTACTAACAGAAACCAAATTTCAAATAGTAAAAACTTTAATTTTTTTTAAAAGAAATATATCATTTTCTCATTATAAAAAAATTCTAGATTATTTATTAATAATTATATTTTTAATATAAATCATATTTTTTAGACTGTCAGTGAATATATTATCATGAAGTGTGATTCAACTTTTAACTATTCATTTGTATGACAATTTTCAATAATATTTCTTCAAAAAAAAAAAAAACGGTTGAAAAAGTGATAATGAAAAGGAGAATTAAGTAAAAAGTTTTTTCATGTTTTATGTTGGGAAATATTACTGGACATGGTTATAACAGAAGAGCAATTTTTAAGTTTTTTAATTGCGAGATAATAATTTTTTAACTATTATAATTCAACAAGAATCAGGAAATGGATTTAAAGCTATATAAAAATGTTGCTACGTTTATCCTGATCAAAACGGTTACATTAATCGACATATTTAGTAACAATTTATTTAAATTTTATATTCTTTTACATCTTGACTTCTATATTCTTAACAAACAATTATTAATTTTTTTAAAAAATTATATTCTTAATAAACAGTTATTGAACTAAAAAAAATTCTTCTTTACAAGTATGGTTATAATGTATTAAATTCTTTATATGGGAAATAATTGCGTTTCGAAAGCCCATAAAATTATTTCTACTTATTAGCACAAGATATACGATGTCTTCCCGTTACTATTCACTATTCTGAATGCATCAATATTGTATACAGTATTATTAATACTGCTGGATCCGTGTTCCGACTGTGACTATTTGTTTTAAATATATGTGTGTATATAAAAAGTAAACACGTATATTTCTAAATCATGCAGTTTATATTCAGGACATGAAAAGTTTAAACCTCAATTAAGTAATAACAATTCTAACATATTCGGATAAAAAATATTTTTAGTATCAACATTTGACATATACGTGTAATTCCGCATTAGAATTTGACTACATTTAATTGACCGAGGGTTAAACTTGGAGGTTTAGGTTCATTGTGGTGTTTTTATAAGATCAAATGTTATGTTAAAAGATTAACAATATCATGAAAAAACAATCTAAAGATTTTTTTAGTCTTATTTGGTATTAATATTCCTTGTCCTTAATATAAGTACTGTTTGTTTGAGAATAGTCAGCCTAACACTTTTCAATGATTACAGTTCATAAAAGGGAGGTACGCAGAAATATTAGCAGTTATTACTCCTTCTAATTCTAAGAATAATTTGAGCTTACCCTGTTGTTAAATATAAAAGTCTCTTTCTTTCATCTTTCCTCTCGCTCTTTTTTTTTTTTTTTCTTCTTTCTTGACGAAATGAATAAGCAATCTAGCATGTGACACCACCACGATGCCTTCTCATCAATCTTTCATCGAAACATCGCACCTTAAGAGAGCAATTTTTTTAACATTTTAATTTATTCATAATGAGAGGTGCTCGTTAAGTCAGATATGATTGTACTTGCTGTTTTCATAAGTTTTAATATAATACGAAGTGGGAGTTTCTGGTAATTCGTGATAATACCTTCAATGGTAATCCGTTCATAATATCTGTTCGATTCCATGATCATTTTTATAAGGGAATCTATCTTTTCATTTTATTAAATATTTTAATGTCCCGGATAACTTTCTGATATTGAATTGAATATAAGCAAAAATTTGTTCAAATAAGGTTTTTTTTTTTTTTTTTTTTTTTTAGCTATTCTGTGAATCGGAGATTTGATAGATAAACTTTTCAATGCTTAGAGGACCAAAAAAACTATCTGTTAACGAAATTTCTTCTTTCGAAATTATCAATCGCACGATAGATTTCCAAAGCTTCGATTGTAAAAATAAAATTGGTAGAATGAATTCGTTAATCAAAGTATTTAGTGTTTTTCAGACTTGCGATAGAAGAGATAAATTACGATTTAGATGCATCTTTGGTGATGACAAAATAATCTTGAGAATTTTGGAGTTTCTTCAAAGAGAATTTTGGTGATGGAAGGATGTTATGTGTGCCTGATTTTTGGAATTTGAACTCGGAAAGGAATATCTTGCAAATTCCATTCATATTTACATATATTCGACAATCTGTCTATGCTATTAATAAAAATGAATGTGTATGTGTGCGTTAATGCTCTACAAGCCTGATCGTTTGACCTACTGCTACTAAATTTGGCGCATGTGTACCTTAGAAATTAAAAATGTGCACCTCGGAGCGATTTTTTAAAAAATTGTTGATTGGAATTTTAATTAATTAAAAATTAAGATGAACTTTGGCATTTTTCCGCGATTACTACCGAAAATGTTATCGCAAAAAAAGTATATTTTACACCGCTTCAAAATTTTAAAAAATACCCTTTTCATATTACTAATTTAATAATCGTATAAATTTTTGCTAAAATTTTATAATTTAAAAAATATATTTTTTGCTTGATTTTTAACCACAGATTACAGTGTTGTCCTAAAGTTCGAACCGTTTTTATCGTTTCATCAACTGTCTGATCGCATAATTTTCTTCAATTATTGAAATCTAATGAACAAGGTTTCTGTGTAATAACTATGTTTAATAAGTTTAGGAGACGTATAAAAAATGAAGTTACAATATCGCAAATTTAGCAGATAGATGAATCAGAAATTTACGTTTCTAACCAAGCTATAATGTCATAGAACTGATCTATCTCCATTAGAAAGTTTCATGAACACAATAAACTGAGCATATGTAAAATACAATTAAAATAACACGGCATTAATATCTAACAACTTGGAGGAATCATAGATATGAATTTGTATGCGCACGATTTAGAGAAAATTAAATATAACCAATATTCCCAGTGAACCATCTGGTCGCCAAAGGCGAAGACTTTTAAATAAATGAAAGGTCCATTCTATTGTGATTAAAACGGAGTTGACTATGAAATTTTGAATATTATTTTCTTATAAAAACGCTTGATTTTAGACCAATCCCTCAATCAATCGTTTCAAAGAAGATAGGCCAATCAACGTCCAGAGATTTCCCAAAGTTGATTGGCCTAAGATTATGAAAATGCTCATTGTTTTAAAATTGCAATATTTAAAAGTTCATCATTCGATCCGATTTGACCATAAAAAGATAGATTTTTTTTTTTTTTTTAGTTTAAAAGATGGAGTGTTAAGAATATTTTGCAGAAGGTAAATCTTTAGGTCTAAAAAACTGTATAAAATTTAATAACTTCATAATTTTTTGAAGTATATTTATTATTTTCCGAAAAAATAAAATATTATAATTTACGTCATTTAAATCGTTTTGAAAGTAAAACTAAAAATAAATTTTTATTGAATAATTCTTGGATATATTGCGTAAATTACGGAAATTATTCTGTAGTGTGCTTAAGACTTCAATGCTGAAAGATTTTGATTTTTGTACTAGTATTTTTAAGAAAATATGTTTGGTTTCAGCCAAAAATTAACATTGTAAAATTAAGCATTGTATTAACTGTTTAATCACTTCTATTTTAATTTAAAATTATTCAAACTTTATTAGAGTTGACAGAAATCAGAGAGATACATAGTACAGTGAACAGAACGGCCTAAGACTTCTATAATGGTTTTATTATTATAAAATTTGAAGCTTAAAAAGATTTTTGTTAAAGGACTAAGTTATATAAAATATTTGATTGAAAATTTTAGCAAGCATGAACCCCGACGATCGGCCAAGGTAGCTAGTAAGTAAAATAATAGCGATTTTTGTACCACAGTCGTTAGTGTTTTATATAAATATCGATCCTTTTGAATATATATATATATATTTAAAATTCAAAAACGTGACAAAACTCAGAAAAAAATTTGCATTATTATTAAATTTGTATCATTAAAGAGAAATTTTTAAAATTTTGAAACAGTGTAAAATGAATATTTTTGAAAGTTATTATGGAGAAACTCCAAATTTCAGCTTGATTTTCAATTAAATAGAATTATAATTAAAATGGAAAAAAAAATTTCATCGAGTTGTACATTCTCACTCTCCAAATTATCTATGCACCAAATTTGTTAGCTGTAGGTCAAACGGTCTAGTCTATAGAGCGTTGATACGCTAATATTTCGTATCGACTGAGTAATTGAGTTACTTTTTATTATTAGTAGAGATCATGGAAATATTTTTGTCGGTGTAGATTTTATTATTTACATTCAGATGCATTTAAGAATTTTATAAAATGAGCGTATAAAAATTTTAAAGGCACTGAGAGAAATTATATCAAATAATTAAAGAAATAATGTACTTATCTACACTTATATAAAGCTCAATGTGTGTGTGTGTGTGTTGGCGCTCTACAGGCCAGGTCATTTGACATACAGCTATCAAATTTGGTACATGTATACCTTAGAGGTCGGGAATGTGCACCTGGGATCCCTTTTTTTAAAATTTTTAATTAGAATTTTAATTATTAATTAAAAACTAACTATCTCGTCAAAAAATCTTTTCATTTTCCCCACCGCCAAATGAGTAAGGCTTCAGGTTTATTTCCCACGCTAAAGAGGATAGGCTTAACATATTTTTGGCCAAATATTTCAAACGATTCGGTTTATTTTCTTAGTGTTTGATGCATTTAAAATTAAACATTGTTAATTAAGCGATCTTTCAGGTTCATTCTGAAGTACTTTTGAATTAAAATAAAACAGAATAAAGGAAATTTAAAATTTCTAATCTGCGTAGCGTTACCCCAACTGGCGCAGAAAATTCACGCATTTACGTTACGTAGCGATTCTGTTTATTTTCTTAGAGTTTCATGCATTTAAAACCAAACAGTGTCAATTAATTGATTTGTCCATGATGAATCTGAGAAAATTTTGTAGAACACTTCTTGAGATATTACATAAATTAAGAAAGATATTCTTTAGTGACCATAAGGTTTAAATATTCTGCGACTCTGTTTTCAGTTCTCATATTAAAAAAATGCTTCGTTTCAGTAAAAAATGTTCTTATATTAATTGCAATTTAACCATTTCCACTTTAATTTAAAACATGAATTCTACTGGAGCTAACAGAAAATTAGAGAGATACATATTACGTTATGGCTGAAGGCCCTTGTAATATTATGACTGAATTATATGACTATCAAAATTTGAAGCTTTAAAATATTTTGATGAAGGAGCTATTAAAATAGGAGTTACATAAAATATTTAATTATTAAAATTTTAACGATCATTAAGACTGGCGAACCGGTTGGTTGCCAAAGGCGGCTAGTATCAAATAATTGGAATAGAGAACAGTATTGCTGCACGTGCTTATCAACAGAAACTGCGTAAAATAAATTCAACTCAAATTTTAAAAAAAATAAACAACAACAACAACAACAACAACAAAAAAAAAAAACAGCACTATGTAACAAAAGCTAAAGTCAAACGTGTAAAAAGAATAATTTCAATATTGGTAAAAGCGTTTGAGATAGATGTTATTTAACAATAGAATAAGCTTAATATTTTAAAAGGGGAAAGAGCATTATTATAAATTGTGTTCAAATTCATTCTGAGAAATGGCTTAAATTTAGAGAAATGGTTGTGCAGAAATAAAATTTATGTCACTGAAAAACTGATTTTTTAAATTTTAAGATGTTATATAAATAATTTTCAGAGGTGATTTGATTAGAAATTATAGTGAAAATGTGAAATTCTGTAACCCTGATTTTAATCCCTTTCGAAAGTTATAGAAACTTTTTTAATAGAGCAGTATAATTTTTAGGTACTAAAAAGCATGCGCACTAAATATCGTTCGAATTCGCTACAGATTGTGAAATTATATAAGATTCAAACATTAAAACAGATAAATAAAGAGGATTTAAAACTTTATATGTTATATATATATATTAGAGGATATTTTGAACTGATAGAGTTGCAATCAATTTTCAGCCACTTCCTGATGAATTAAAGATCTGAAATTTTTATATTTTTGCCATTTTCTGCTTCTTCGAAATCCGTTTAAAAAAAATTCGAATCATTTAAATAATTGATTTTGCAATATTTTTGCTCCGTTTTTAAAACTATACATTTCTTTTTACTAGCCACTATGCTATTCGGCCTCTTTATGGACAAAATTACGGTATTGATCAGCTCTGCAAAAATTTTTGATAGAGAAACAGAAGTCTTTTAAATTAATTTTCTATATATTCAATGAGAAAACAAATAAAAAATACTCATTATTTTAATTATTAATAACTATAGTTCAGGAAATCTTTTCTATTGGCAAAATTTGTTCCTGGTGGTTCCATGCAATGTTTTCTGATATTTCCGAAATCTGGAATTTACTAAGACTTTTAACTTATTGCATTATTTTCTGAACAATATAATATATTATAATTTGAAACATTTTGTGAATGAATAGGTTTCGTTTTCTATTTAAAATAAATTCAGAATTTTTGTAATAAATGCGATATTGCCATCCCAAAAATGCTTAAAAATAAAACTATTTTTCAGATTTGTGTTGATATAATTTATAACTGCCATAAATGAATCCTGAAAAGATTTTGAGGCTCATTATACTGATTACTTGTGAAAGTAAATTAGAAGAAAATGTCAAGAAGATTGCTCGTTTGAGGAACGGTAGTGACATCTAGCATCGCATTTATTTGTCGGCTGTCAACTGGCTTCCTGTCGTAATGGAGTTGCGTATTAGACAGAAATTGGGCTTCACACATGGTCGCCATTTTCGAGCTGAAAATCGGTGATTGTGTTTGTTGATGCTCTAATTGAGCCGGCATTTCTTTTGCTGATTAAATAAATTTTAATTGTGTGATCTCATTATGATCAACTACATATGTTGCATCACGATAATTATTATATTTTCTTTGTGAATCTAAGAGCACTGGTAGAATTCCACTGTAAAGTGAAGTGTACAAATTGCATACTTTACGTAAAGTGCATTTCTATCATGGCTGAGAGTGACAAGACGTTAATTGATGATGGTAATCTTAGCAACAATAATCGGAAAAATAGTGCTCCAAATATTGTTCCACATACATCGGGAACTGTGCATCCAGATACACACCCTACACATCATGCTGCAGTTAGTGAACCTTCGACATTAAAAAGAAAACAAACTTCTTTTCAAATTACTAGTGTTACCGTAAAAGGATCGCGTTTAAGTACTGATGGTGGTGAGGATAGTGCTGATGATTTAGATGAGAGTCACACGGAAGATGCAAGTTCAGATATTTTGGATTGTTCAAGAACCACCGATGTTGACAATGACCAGTTGTCGGAAGACACTAACAACACCAACAACGATGAAACGTCATCTCATGCTCCATCCATTCCTGTTAAATGTAAAAAAGAACTGCCAGTCAAACAAGATAAACAAAATGATAATGTTGCTAAATTTCCATCCGAAGCTTCCAAAATTGTAAAATCTAATTTGCCATGTGAGAATACTCAGACTGACTGTGTGAAACCTCCTGCCCTTCCAGATCAATGGCAGCACAGGTTTAGAGTTGTAAAAATTGTACGTAGTGAACCGTTTAAGAGAGGCCGTTGGGTGTGTATGGATTTTATGGATCCACCTGCTCCTGTAACAGAAGCTAAAGTTGAAATTGTAGAAACAGCTGTTAGTGCTAATGTTCAGTTAATAGGTTCTTTATCAGATAATATACCTGCTGATAAAATTGCACATATATACGAAATTTCACCCAGTGAAATGTCGGATAGTGTGTCAGTAGCTGCTGGTTCTGATCGGAATCAACAACCAATGTATGGAATATTTCTTCCCCTTAATAATGGCCAGTATCCACTTATTACAGGTATGCATTCAAGAGTTTTACAACCATTGGAAAGAGAAGTAAAGCCTCAAGAATCAGCACAATCTATTGCATCTGGTGATCGAACACTTCACCAGCAACACAGTACGTCTAAATTGTCTCAACCTCAAAATGTCAGTCCTCAACAATCGCAGAACATAGCTGCCAGCTTGCCACAGTCACAAAGTACGACTGCTTATGTACAGCAATCCCAGAATATTTCAACTAATTTACAGCAATCTCAAAATGTTGCCTGTAATACTCAGCAAACACAAAATGTTATGCAGCAACCACCATGTAGTTCAGCAAGTAGACAGCAATCTCAGAATGTTACTATGAATATGCATCAAGCCCAGAATGTTTCAACTAGTATGCAGCAAGTTCAAAACGTTGCAGGTATGCAGCAATCTCAAAATATTTCAACAAATATTCAGCAATCGCAAAATGTAACTACTAATTTACAACAAATGGGAAATTTACAACATTCTCATGTTCCTGCTAGCATGCAGCAGTCTCAAAATACTACATCTAATTTACAACAGCAACAACAGAATATTGCACCTAATTTGCAACAGCAACAACAGAATATTGCACCTAATTTGCAACAGCAACAACAGAATATTGCGCCTAATTTACAACAGAATATAGTATCTAATTTACAGCAACAGAATATCGCATCTAACTTGCAACAGCAACAACCGAATATTGTATCTAATTTACAGCAACAAAATGTACCTTCTGCTATGCAACAACAGAGTATTCCAAGTACTCATTATTCAACTCAAAATGCTGCTCCTTCATCTATAAATGAGAATCAGCAACCTATATCTTGTCAAACTACTCAAGGAATGCAAGGCATTCCTTCTCAAAATCCTCAATTGCCCCTTCAAACTCCTGCAAGCGTACACACTTTACCACAATCTCAAAATATTACAAAAGATCCAGGAAGTGTTACTGTTCAACAAGTTGCTGTTGGAGATTCAAATGTGAAAAATTTACCAAATTATCCTGCAGTTCATTCTCAATCACAAATGACTCCAGAATCTCAATCTCTCATGCAACAAAATGTGCAGAAACAGACTGTAACTGTTACTCCTCCTCAAAGCATTTCTGAAACTTCTATAAAGGCTCCAAATGAAATTTCTTCCACACCTCAAATAGGTGAAGTATCAGTTAATCAGTCTGTTTCCAAACAGTCTCAAATTCCAGTAGTAAGCGTGGCACAAACTTCCATTCCTGCTACCCAAGTATCGTCTTCTGCAAACATTCCAGAGGTTTCACCAATTAGTATCAAAAATCCAGAGGCAGTTGTTCCTAGTCAAATAATTCAAAATCATATAGAAGCAAAGGAAGTGAGAACTCCTCCGTCTACAAATTTACAAGTTTCTCAAGAAGTTTTGGCTGAAATTCCAGCAGTAAAAAATGATATTAATGGTGAAGAATCTGAAAGGTATGCATGTTTTCATTGCATAGTCTTTACTTAAAAAGTATTTTCTTATTTTACTCCAATGAAAATATATAAAATTTAACCTTCCATCTCGATCTTAATTTGTTTGAATTTTAAATTATGATATGCACTTTTTTTAAAAAATTTAATCCTGAGTGTTGAATGGGAAATGGGTAAATGAAATTAAGTATATTTATTTAAGCACTCTGTATGAGAATAAATAACATGAAACCTAATGGTAGAGATTTTTTTTTTCTTTTCCCCTAGTTAAGATAGATAATAATGCAATCTATTTAATCATGAAGTTTAAATATTTATTCAGATATTTAAGGTAGATTATACTATATATATAAATAAGTAAATGCAATTCATGAAATTGTAATGAAAAATGATGCATCTGATTTTTACATCACAATTTACTAAATTTTTCAAAAAAAAAAATTGATTTAAATAGATTATTATTCTGTATTGAAATAATTTGGAACAGCAATTTCTTGTTTAAAATCTATACCCTAAAAATTTCAATGTATTACGATAATTCTGCATTAATTCTCCATTTTAATTTGTTCTTTATAATTATCTACTTAATATATTTAAAAGCTTCTTATTCTTAGATTAATCTTTTATATATTTATTATTATTTTTTAATTTTAAACATCAAATGAAGAAAAATACTTTAATGTGTAACTTGTGTTTTGGAATCTGAACAGAAAAATTGTGCTTTCCTCATTCATGTATCACCATAAAAATTATCATACATAATTTAAATTTGATTGATTTTGTTTTACTTCAAATAAATTAAGATTTTGTGGTTTTTGAATTCTCTATTTATATCTTAATAATACTGTACAAATTTTGGTAAAAAAAAGAAAATTTCAAATTATTTTGTTAAATGAAAATAATTGCAAACTTTGAGTTTAAAAAAATGTGGTTTTTTATTAATTTGTTCTGTAAATTTAACCTTGTATTCAATTTATTGGATTATTACAACAAAAATGTTATGCTATAATATATACATCACTGAAATTTCTATATTGTATCAGTACTATGCATTTCTGTTTTGAAGTTAGAAGAAAAATTCTATTGATTTATCCAGCTTTAAAAAAATATTCATTTGTTTCTTACATTAGAAAATATGTGTACATGCACATGATAATTCCATTATACATTGAAATGGTTTAAATATATGAATACTATTGAAAATATTTTTATTTAGAATATACATATTAATTTTTTCCTTTTTTTAAAAAAAATGGAATGTATGTATTGATTTTGCAGCAAAAATCTGTTTCATTGAAATTTGGAAAATAATTCAACACTTTTTGTTCAAATATACACATATACATCGGTTTCTATTGGAAGAATTTTTTAAAAAGAGAAAACATTTACTGATAAATAATCTACAAGTTTGAATTCTTTTGGAGCATGTTTTGGTGAATTCTTTTTAATCATGTTTTTAAAAAAATCACATTAGAATTAGACAGTTTATATAGGACAGTTAAATAGTATTGAAGTACAGTCAGTAACAAAAGTATTGAATATTAAAATTTAATATTTTATATTGTACTATGAAATTTTACTGATCCTTTTATGTCAGTTTTAAATTCTTTATATATTTAACTATCAAAAATTTATAGTCTGAAATAATATATGTGCAAATAATATAAATACACAAGGACTGGAAAATGAAAAACATAATAGTGTATAAGGCATGAAAAATAAATATGGAAAGAACATAGAAATTTAAAAAAAGAAAGGATTCAAATAATTTCTCCAATAATTATATTTGTTTATAAAGCGAGCTAAATTCTTTTAAAATGTGTTTTAATCTTTTGGATTATCAATGCATGAATATTCCCTGTTTAGGACATGAGCACTGATAATGGTCAATTTTAGATTTTAAAGGAAAAATATTCCCTTGCACTATTGCTCTCTCCTAATATTGATTGCAATTCGCCTATGGGCAATAAATTTCGATTTTGGTGCTGTGAAAAGAAAATTATTGGAAAATTTCATTTTATTATTAAATGGTTACATGAGAAATATGAAAAATATGTCCATTGTTTATAAATTTTGTTTAAAAAGTTTTGCAATTTAACTTGAGTGAGTATGGAAATGAAATATTCTTGTGCTTTAAATACATTTTCTTGACAAATATCAGACAGAATGTCATCATAAATAAGTAAAACACAACTATTAACCAACAGTTAGTATTATATAAGTTTGATTTGCCTTAAAGAGTAAATTCACAATAAAATAAATAGTAGATATCTTTTAATTCTCAGCATCATATTTATAATAAATCTCCATTAGATTCTTAGAAAAATATTAAAGTTTGAAGCATGTATTCAAGATTCAGCTTTATAGAAAGATATTTGAAAATTATATAGAAACTCTAATTTTAATCAAAATAATTCATCAAATATAAAATTATAAATTATGGAGAATTTTCTTAACTTAAAAAAATTTTGGTTGCTTTATTAAATAAATCATGAAAAAGTATCCTTTTCTCTTTATTCGAGTAACATTATAAAAGGGCACTTACAGCATGCTTTGTGGATTAATAGGTTCTCTCTTAACTAAATTTGATTAAATTCGCCATTGGCTGAATACTAAAGTTTGCTAATGGCATATTATTAATATGTAAGTAGCTATAATAGTTTTAATTACAGTTTCAAATGCATTAAAAAGCTTTTCAAAGAAAGAGTACAAAAATTGGAATTTAAATGACTGTAGTATGTATTGAAATGAAATGTGAAGAATTCAAAGATAATGATGTTGATAAATATTGTTAATTTATCTATTAATCAAATTTATTAAAATCATGAAACTAAATAATTTTATTTTTAGTTTGAAAAATATCAGTTTATGAGAAATTTTATATTGTTTGATGATTAATTTTCTTTTTCTTTTTACCTGTATATAGAGTTAATACTAAAGTTTAATGTTAAAAGTTTAAGTTAATGTTAAAGTTTAAAGTTAATACTAAAGTTTAAAGTTAAAGTTAATTTAATGATGATGGGTAATGTTACTTATCAGAATCATATTATTAATGTTCTAAAACTTTTTCTCCTATATATATTTTTCTTTATATATGGTTTAATCTTACCATGTAAAATTTTTAAATACATAAAATATTTTTATAAATTCCATTTAAAAAACTCAATGTAAGAAAAATTTGATGATAGTGAATAAATATAGTATATGAAAGATTCTTTAATATCTTGAAAATTTAAGCTAAAATATAGTTACAAATATATATATTACTGTGATAAAAAAAACTCTCTAGAATGTTTCATCTAAAATGTAGATATGGGCTCCAAAACTTGTTCAAACATTTTTACAACTTTTATAAACATATGGCTACATTTTGGAATTTATTCCATTTTATCATCTGAAATTAAGTTTGTTTTTAATGGTATACAAATTTTAACTTCGTCAATTTTCATAATAGCTGATATACTTATTTGTAAAACTTTAAAATTTGTTTGTTCATACAAAACATTTCCTGCAACAACTATATTTGAAAAGTTACAAAAAGCTTTTAAATGCAACTGCTTATCGGGGGGGGGGGGGGGGACAGTCATTATATGACATATGTGAGTGTAATAAAATGTTTAAAGAAGTTAAAAAATCTGTTGTAGATGAATCATGCTCTGTAAGACTGTCCTCATTGTCTTATCATCAACATCAATCAAATAAAAAAAATATTTATTGATTATCATTTAACTATTAAATATAATATTAAAGAATTTCTATGTAGAAAGCAACAAACTTTGGGGAAATAACTCATGGGTTTTGCAGAACAATAATGCATTTTTTCATAGTGTCATTATTATTTGTGAATTTTCAACAAAGAAAGTCAGATCTCCATTCTACCTGATATGGCAACTTTTTCTTTTTCCTTGGTTGAAATTAGCTCTTCATGATTATGATTTGAGTCTATTAATGATATAAAAGAAAATGTATTACAACTGTAGTGGGGTTTTTACAAAATGAATTTAAGGCCTATTTTGATGATTGGGGGGGGGGTACATTGGCAAAAGTGCATTGTGGTCGAAGGAGGTATCTTTGAAGGAAATGACTTTTTGGCTAATGAATTGATACTTTTTTTGTGCTGTCATTCTTGATACTTTTTGATCACAGTACTACTTGTATAATTATTTTATATTATAGCTCTAAGATCTCATGTTGAGCTATCTGTCTTATATCATGCTGTTAAATTTTCTTCAGCAGTTAGTTATTTTTCTTAACCTATGATAGATGATTAACTAATCAGCCATATATAATTTATCTTTTGTATAAATAAGATAATTGCATAATAATTTCCTTAATTGATATTGAAAAATACTATGACTTTCACATTTTAAATTATGGGGAGGTGATTCTAAAAACTGGTGGGTACATTAATTCTCTGTTTATATTTAAATGTATAAAAAAACAATTTCATAGTTGTAAAAAAATTAAACAGAAGAATTTTACAGTTTTCAAAAATAAATAGAAGCCAAAATATATATATTATTTAAATTAAATCCTTTGATATTATAGGAGAATTTTAATCATGTAAAGGTTTTAACACAACCAGTAGGATTTTTTTTAATTGCATCTAAGTTGCATATTTAATCTGGTGTTTTATGATGCAAGTGTTGTCTATTATTACTATTGATTTTTCACATTTCTTTGCTTTCAGATTCTAATAGTGTTATTTTCCATATTTTTAAATTTGTGTATTTGAGCAAAACTAGAGATTGTATTTAGTCCCTAAAACATCATATATCCAGTAGCAGATTTTTTTTTAGGCATCTAAGACTTCTGGACTAGGGGTGGGGTCTCTAGCAGATCAGTTAAAGAAATACATAAACCTCGTTACTAAAAAAAATTGTAAAAAATACAAATTCTATGAATTATAAAGACCTAAGATAATATTTACAATATGTCATGTATAATTGTCTAGATTCCTATCACTTTCAGTATTGTATTAAAGTATTTATAATTACCTAGCACTTGGTTAATTGTGCGCAAATGTGAATACTGCTCAGTGATAAGTCATATATTCAAATAAATTATTTGCAGATTTCCATGCAGTTTCTAAAATAAAAATAATTAATCTAAAATAAATCATTGCATAGACCCATAAAATTAAACCTGCCCTTGTATATATCCATGAAATTCTGATACTTCATTTAATTCATAAATATTTACTCTTGATATTTAAAATTTTTTGTTTCTGACTTAAAATGCAGTATGTATAAAATATAATTTTTACAATATAAGAATTAAAAAAATTGCTTTACTGTTAATTAATGTTAACGAAATTATCTAATTAGTATATTTTTGGTATAAAATAATCTTTTCTAATTTTTGTAAGTAAATAAGTAAGCTAAAACTTTAATTATTAATACTTATTCAACTTTATTTAGCCAAAAATACAAATAATTAAAAAAAAATTTAATAATGAAAATTTTTATTATTTATTGTGTTATTAAAAAAATTCTATACAATTTGCATTTTATACTCATGAGCTTTCTTTTGAATCAACTGTAATCTTAACTTCAAATAAACAACTGTCCTAATTTATGAAAAGCACAATCACTTCTACTAGCTTCCCTATCAGTAGACTTTGGACAGTCTTGGAAGATGCATGTATTTGCAATGGCTTCTGAATACCGTAAAGTTTATCAACGGTATATATACAATTTTGGGTGCATTTTTTTGTACTAATGTTCAGTATTAATTTCATGTATCATCTTTTTATCCTTATTCTTTTAAATGTGCTTATTTTGTGTTTTCAGTGTTCCTAGTGGGACCAGTACTGTAGCTATTGATAACAAAATAGAACAGGCAATGGTATGTTTTCATTTCTTACTTTCATACTTACTTTTAAGAAAAGCTATTTTTATTTTTAAGATAATTTTGTAGATCTATTTATTAATTGCATATTAATTTAATATAATATTTTTTATACCAAATTTGTAATCAGATTTTTATTTAAAAAAAGTTTATACTAACGTGAAACTTACTGAACTAACCCATATTCTGTAATTAAGGGGATAAATTGTATTACTATAACTGTTTTATTAAGGAAGAAACATAATTAATTTTTCAAAAGTTCAAAAAAAACTTTTGGTGAGATATTTAATTTTACTTGGCAATCTGAATATTTATATAAATAAAAAAAAAAAACTGCCAAATTTTGTTTATTTTATGATTTGACTTGTCAGTTTTTTTTTTTTTAATAAAAGAAAACAGTATTTGATGTCTGATGAAATTTGCTGTTGCAAAATTATGCAAATCAAATTTTATAAATTGTTTTGGAAATGTTTGAAAGTTGAGAGAAATTTCATAATCAGCATAAAAGCATGTGTTGTAGAAATTAGTCTTTTGAATTCTTATATTTTGGAAATAAAATTACTTGATTCATGGCCGAGTATTTTAATTCAATATATTTTATATACTTATTGCATTTTAAACGACATCAGTTAGTTCCTTTAATAAAGTAATTGTAATAAAAGAATTAATTATTTAGCCAAGTGTAGAAACAATTTTGGATTTATCACATTATTATTTGCAAATCTTGTTGGTATCATAAAACATTGAAGAAGAGTGGCTGGGAATTTGCTAACTTTCTTTTGTCTCCATTTTAAAATTATTTTATAAGTTTTAGGTCTTTTTGTTTTGAATTATTAGAATGTGTTCAATTATAAAATAGTCAAATCAAATATAATGTAAATGATCCAAGTATAAAAGGAAGGAGTTGGGGATTGAATTGAGATTTTCAAGAATATATTGTACATTGATTGTGAACCAGTAATTTTCAAGATTTAACCGATTTTCTTTTAAGAAAGCTGTTAAGTCAGCTGAGCAGGAACATATCAACGGCTAGATAACTTGTCATTAGCCACCATGAAAGGTAATTAGAGAATTTACTGTTTTTATTAAGACCTGTTTCTGCAGGTAGGGTCAGGCATTATTTTCCTGAACAGTTATGAATGATTTATTTAAACCTCTCATCCATAAAGTAAATTGTCATCTAACTGGCTGCCTTTAAGATGTGAATAATCTAAAACAAAAGCAGATTAAATATTAGTTTGAGTAATGAAGTAATAAAATTTGATTATAAGCAATTTAGTCTAGAAATTGGTTAGGGCATTGGAAAGGAGTAACATCAGTTTAAGAAGACACAATATCAAATCCCATTAGTAAAATTCCTTTAAATGGTAAAAGACAATATCAGGGAGCAAGCTACCTGTTTGTACTTTTTATAATGGATCAATAGTTAGATAATCTAGATGAATTGTTATTAGCCACTATAAAAAATAATTGGAGAATTACTATTTTATAAATATTTTCCTGATGGAAAGACTCAATTTATACAAGCACAGTCTCCTTGTTAAAGGAATCTATTCTTCATGAAATTTATACTTTAAAAATTTTTGGACTAGATGTAATGAGTGATCAAATGATTATCAATCTTAGTGATTAAGGAAAACATAAACTACTGAATTTTAATAATTACATTTGCCCTGGTAACACGCTTCTAACTGAATGAATGAAAACTTTATTCATATCCATTATATGCCCTAAAAAAATTTTAATCCTAATTCTTGTAATTTTAAAACAGTGATCTTTATATATGAATTATGTAAAGTCCTCTTGATAACAATTATGATTTTATATAATTTATTTAGTTAAATCTTCCAAAAGAGGAATTTGGTTTTTAGAGGTAGATTTAAAATACTGTGGGCATAGTACTTTATTTTAATCAATATTTAAGACACACACAAAAATGAATCCTGCTTATTGTAGCAATTAAAAAAAAAAATCTTTTAAAGATTTTTTGATAAGGTAGAAAAAGTAGACTGTATAATATAATAAGATGAATGAAATATTTTTTATTATTTGTAAGGTATTTCCAGGGATTATTGACTTCTTACAGCATATAACTTTTAAATTTATAGGCAATATCTGCTTTCTGTGATTTTTATTAAGTATGTATTAAAAGTCATTTAAAATTTGACTTTGGGTTGTATTTTGATCTCGTATTCACTGGGCACATTTAATCATTGTCCAGTTTCTTCTCACAATTTTTACTTCTTTGATAATGAGAAAATTCTGTGATATTCCAGGTATGATATTATATTAGTGAAGAGTGTAATATCATATCTGGAATGATATAATAATGTTCACTTGGTTCTGTACTGTATCCGAATAGCCTCAATGCAGTTCTCTACAGCTGGTACTTAAACCTCCTGTTTAACTTAGGAAAATTACATGGCCAACTTCATCCAAATTTCATACAAATCCTCTCCTGAATATCAGTTTTGATTTCTGAAGAAGAAAGAAAGAAAAAAAACGCAGTTAATATTTTGGATGCTAGGAGAGGAAATGCTGCTGTGATATGAGGGATTTGCATATTTCTTAACATGCATAACATTCTCTATCTGTGAAGGAGTTATGAAGTGCTTTTTTTCACTGAATGAAGACTTTGTAATGAAACTGACTTTACTAAATTGCACATTACTAATTGCAAACAGCAATTTTTATTCCCTTAAAGTATTTTAGTGATAAAATTTCTACATTTAAACTCAATGACAAATGCAATTCTTTGAAAAATGATCTCACATTTTGAAAAGATTGGAGCCTTTATTGTTAAATCTGTATGAAGCCTTAAACCATTTTGACTGGAGGTTGAAATATTGCAATTACAATTGTGAAGTAGGGAGCATCAAGAAGGCACATGGTAGTAATATGGCACTTGTGATATGGCAATTGTAAATGTCATCTACAATAGTGTGAAGAGTTATGAAAAATGTCTTGAAGTTTTATCCATTGAAAATACACCATACTCGGGAGTTGCTTTCTGATGATAATGAAGTATGGAAAACATTGATTTGATGTTCATTGCTTAGATAACATTAGATGATGATTAGTATTTGCAGGTACTATGGAATGATGAGGTTTATTTTTTACTTGAATAGCACTGTAAACACATATAACTGCCATATTTATTTGATTTGATAGAAATACTTACATTTATCAATAAATTCCATTGCTTGCTTCAAAGTTGAAAGTTAACATGTTGTCACCTCATCTTTTATCATTGTCTTATTTCTTTGAAGAAAGCATGTCTCAATGCCGATTACAAGTTCTGTAGTACTCTGAAACTTCCTCGCTCCATCACTTCAATAAAGAAATTGTTTACCCATTATAATCTTCATGCAAAATGGCGTACCCTTGCACATTATTATTTTTTTAAATATTATGATAACTTTTTTTTTTATGGCAGAATGAGCTGGTCAATTTCAACATTTCACCTGATCAAAACCCTTATAACTTTTAGTCATGAAAATATTAAAAGAGCTGCATTTATAAAATTAATGTTCTGAGCTTAGCTGTCTTAAAATAAAGAGGTTTGTGATGTGCATTCTACCTTAGTGCAATGAATGGTGTAGGTTCTTTTTGTCAAATGCGATTTCTAGAGTAAAGAGATAGGGATATATTGAACTGTGGTTATAACATATGTGATAACAATAAAGTTATTGTAATAACATTATATTGTTATAACAATAAAGTTATTGTAATAACATTATATTGTTATAACAATAAAGTTATTGTAGTCTTATTATCTAATTTATAGTTGATTTTATGTTATTACAATAAAAGTTATTGCATCTTTCTGTTGTTGATATTAATGATTGTAGTTTGGCATATTAAGAAATCTGTAAATTGCCCGTCGCAACATCATTTCCTCCCTTAGTGACCAAAATATGAGCTAAATTTCACAGGGAACTTGTATACAAAGCTTGGGTAAATTGGCCAAATAATTTTCCCTGCAGAGATCTAAACATCTGCTTAACTTGGTGTACCTTGTATATCTTTGGATGAGACTGGAGTATTATTGCAGTTTTTAAGATAGTATCTTAAAAAATTTATTTTGTAATATTGTCTGCAGATTTTTGTATTGGAATCAAATGTAAAGAAAGTTTATTTGGATGCAGTATGCATTATAATTAATCTTTAGAGAAATTTTCAAAAATTATTGCTCTTTATGAGGTTGATCATAAGACCAGAAGACATACTACCCTTATAAAATATTTAGGGAGAATTATCGTTTTTTGTTGTTAAAATTGCATCGCCAGATTATCTGATAGTCAAAACAATCAAAATTTAAAAAAGATAATATACTTTTGATGCGATTTTTTTTCTCATAATTTTACATAAAAAAAATCCTTTTCAATAAATGGAATTCATGGAATAATTGGCTTAAGAAGTCTTTAATGGAATTCTTGTTGAAAAAAAAATTAAGTTTATGACAGTTATAGTAAAAATGTTATATAGCCATAAGCGTACTTTAATAACTCTTTTTTTAGTATATCATTAAACTCAAAATAAAGAATCTGGATGAGTTTTTTGTTTTTAAATTTGACAATGGATAAGGACCATGCGACTCCCTCCTTTGTTTTTTTGTAAAATTATTGGGATTCAGGGTTAATATGCATTTTGAAAATAGATGAACTGACCATACTAGATAATTTACATTTTCATGTTGCATAAAAAAGTTTCACAGTAATTGTGCTAGACTGTATTCTGTCTTACCTAAAGAATTATGTAAATACAATTATTATAAAGCTTGTGTATTGGTTCTGAGATTTTTTGAGGACATTTGATTTGATAAGCTTAATAATATGTATTTGCCTCATTTGGAAAAGTAAGGATGAATTATCAAGATTTATAGCTTATTGAAATACATTTGGATCATCGAGTTTTTTTCTGATGTTTTAAATTCCTCAGATGTGGCTTTCCAAGCATATTCAATCCAAGCGTATTTACATTTTTTTTTTTTTTAATGAGGCTATACAGTATTTATGTCATTGGCAAACTTTTGGTTGAACTACATGAAACTTCTTGAAATTAGACAAGCATAGTCAACAGATTAATTTAACTCGTTGCACTTGGAAATTTGATGCATTATTATTTACTTAATACATAAACAGAACTCTTTGCACTTGGAAATTTGATGCATAATTATTTACTTAATACATGGACCTGTTTATTGCATCAAAAAATAAATGCATGTAATTATTTTGAGTTGAGTTTCCTTGAAAAATAAATCGACAGCTTTTTAACAATTTGACTTAAAATTTTAATTAATTAAATTTTAAAAATGAAAGTTAAAAAAATAAAATAAAATGTCAGAATGATGCATTGTCTTGAATGGTGACTCAAAGAAGACATTTGAGTTCAAAGTGTTAACATCTTCATGATTTTTTTAGCATTTAATCACTGGCATGCAGTTAATACACAAGTACTAGTTGTTATGAAATACTTCTAAAATTAAAGTTAAAAGATAAATTTATGTATATAGAAGCTTAAATATTATATGCAGATGTAATTATCTATTAATAATGTTATATTAAATTCAGCATAAAGAAAGGCAATAATATGTAGAGAGAATGTAACACATTCGATTTGTTGCATTTTTAGCACTTGGTCTTTTTAATATTCAGAAAACTAAAATACATATTGACCAAAATTAATAATTTTACTTTGAATGCATTTTATATTTATTTTACAAAACCCGGCTTAAATTGGGATATCTGGCATTCACATAAAAGTGCATGCTTGAAATAAAAGTTGGAAAAAGTAAATAAAAAAACCTTCAGTACAGTAATGTTCAAAGATTCTTATAAAAAAACCACCTTCAAATCTATTTTTAAAAAGATTTTTTTAACTCACCGCCTCCCTCTTCCTTAAAAAAAAGAAGAAAAACTGGCATTTTTGTATGTGCATAAAAGTAAGCCAACTAACTTATGAATACAGAAATTACTGTTATTAAATCATAATTATATATAAAGCCACCTATTGTAAATAAAAATTGTTTAAAAACATTTTTTATTGATTTCTTATTTTTAGCCATTTTTTTATCTCAGAACGTACATATCTGTGATAATCTACCAACTTGTACTACAAATTGTCAAGAGTGTGTTTATTTCTTTTTCTGCACTAATCTTATTATATATCTGTGATAGTCTATCAACTTGTGCTACAAATTGTCGAGTGTGCTTATTTCTTTTTTTGCACAAATCTTATATTGTTAGTTATATAATTAAGATTTTTGCTATAGTGTTAGAGTCCTTTCAGAATAATTCAGTATATTCAGGATAAAGTGAATGAGTGGTTGATTATCCAATACCATTCTTTATATTTGATTGCTTTGAGAGGAAGGATATTTAGACCAAATATATATTTTGATCAATTGACGCTCTCACTAAATACTTTCTTATTTAATAATAAAGTTTTGTATGAATATAAACATATTATTTTTTTTAAGACTGTTTTACTTACCTTTTATTTTTGGATGTATCTTTTTATTAGTGACACTTGCAAATAATTCCCCATTAATTTACTTTTAAAGGTGTACTGTATTTTATGAAACACAATTAATTGTTGTTAACTGAAATTGAAAAATTAAAAGGATATATAATATTGAGTTAGGTTCCATTTACAATTTATAAATTATTTTAAGATATTTTTTTTTTTTAAAAATTGATGATTAAATGAATATTAGAAAGTTGTTAGTGAATTAGACATGAAAAGGTGTTCTTAGACATGAATTAGTCAATTAGACTTGAAAAGGTATTCTTAGAAATGAACCTTTGTTTTAGAAATTATCAGATTTTCAACAAAACACTTGCATTATAAAAATCTAAGTATTCTTTATTCTTTTGTAGATTTTTAAAATTTTGTTGTCCTGATATTTTTTTATAATTTATCTTTTTTTAAAAAATAGGATTTGGTGAAGAGTCATTTAATGTTTGCTGTGAGAGAAGAAGTGGATGTTTTGAAAGAAAAAATTACTGAATTGATGGAAAGGATATCGCAACTCGAATATGAAAATAATTACTTAAGAGCAAATGCAACTCAACAAACTCTTGAACAACTTAACCAGTCGCAACTTCTTCAACAGCAGCAACAAAATCAGCCTTCTACAGTTTCTATGAACTCACTTCCTCAAGTTTCGCAACAGACCACTCAGCAACATCAAATGAATATTCAAAATCAACAACCTACTTCATAACAGTCAATAAAATTTTCCGTATTAGTGTACTAATTGTATTGGAAGAAATTTTGGTAGTCCTGCAACTGTGGTCAGTTTTAGAACTACAAAAACGTTAACTTGGAAAATAAGTATTTATTGTATTTGCATTTCGTGCCTATTTCTATTACTTAACAGTTTCCTGCTTTGGAAAGCCTTATGAAACTCAAAATGGTGTAAGGAAAAATTTGGAATTTGTGTAAATATATATATATTCTTTTTCTATCAGTAACATTTTTTTTTGTTGCTAAAATTGAAGCTTGCAGGTACATAAAACTGCTTTTCTCTATATTTGACATGAATGTTTTTAAACAGTTAATTTAATATGTATTAGTCATTAAAAAAAATCATCCTTTTTATTTTTAACATTAACAATTAGCATCCATTATCAACATTGAATAAATAATGTGAAATGTATATTTATGCATACATACATATATATATATATTTACTGTTACTTAATTTCATTTCAAATTTGTTAAGGTGTTTAATTGGATTGGTCATTTGTTCTGTATCATTTAAGAAGTACTTATATAAACTGTCACTATGTGCAGCACTACCAGACAAATTCATTATGCATAGTATGTTCTATAGTAACTGATTGAATTTGATTGATTGTAAAGTAGTTTATTGGATTATGGAAATTAAAATATAATATTAGACTTGCTGCATACAGATTAAGACAATGGAATATTCGCTTGAGTATAAGAAATTTTAGAAATTCCTAATTTATTCCATTTTCTGTATAGTGTGACTTATTTCAGTAGATGAGTTTTTAAAATTAAGGAATATTTTAAAGTCTTTTTAAAATATTTTTAGATTTGCCATTTCTTTTGTATTTTTCTCATCAAAAGATGCTTGTCTCCAATAACTGTAATTCCAACCAGTTTTTAAATTTTGTGTTTCAAGTGCCTGCTCTGGAATTGTTTATAGGATAAATTAATTGTAACTTATTTTACAATCAGTATTAAGTGCTTCAATTTATTATGCTTAAAATATTAGGTGTATGCTTACACAAAGTGCTTCAATGAGATATAAAAAACCATTCCTTAAATGTGAACGAACAATGTGCCACAATTTATGTCTGTGTCATGTCTTTTGAACGAATGCGTGCAAGGGGGAAAATGTGTTGCTTTCGCTGGACCAATGCAAGATGTACAGAAGACTTTTGTATATCTTTGGAAAAAACAAAAAAACTGTGTAGCAAAGTGAAATGTGTCAAATTCTTACACTCTTTGGATTGTTATAATGAGTGCTGTTGGATTTGATGCAATTGATCTGTACAGAAACTTTTTCTCACAAGAAAAACAGTTCTGTCATAATACGCCTTATAGGTTGCAAATTGTGATAAAATTAAATACTGTAGAGGTTGTGGTATTGTATATTGTAACCTTTAAAAAATTGCCAAGGGAAATTCAAAGAGAACCACTTTATAAAATGTGATAAGTGTATTTAATTCTCAGAGACGTTCTTCTCTTTTTCAATTACCTTTCTTTTTTTCTTTTTAGTTTCTTTCTTTCTTCTTTTTTTTTCCCCCCCCTAAGTCACTTAAAAATAGTACATTCCTTACAACTTACGTTGGTGCTCAGTTTATGGGTGCACTTTTTTTTTTTTTTTCTTTCAACCTGTTAGGTGCTATTGTGATCATCAGTTTTACCGTTCCTAATCACAAGTATTTTCTACTGTGATGTATCATATGTAGCTCATGCTTTATGTAGAACTGACGATTGAAAGGGCTTATAATGTATATTAGTATGTAAATTAATATTGCATTGGGGCAAAGGAGCTGGGGCCAGTTGTTTATCTTAGAAAGGGAAGGAAAAAACCAGAAAAACATCTATAGATAAATGATAGACATTTTAGCTTGGAATTTCTGTGGAACTTTGACTCCTCTGCTTCAATGCTTTAACATTGCCACTGTTTATTTCTCTTACAGTGTGATATAGTCATCAGCTTGTATAAAAAAAATTCTGTAATTCTGGCTTAAATACTAAAGTTCATTTTTTAAAGGGAAAAACGACTTTTATGTAAAAAAATTATGTTTTAAACCTTATTTTGCAGCAATGTGATTGTGTTAAAATTTTAAAATTATGTTTAATTGTGAATTCTCTTCTATTGTCTTTATTTTTTTTCTATGCTGAATAATGTTTTTAAAAAAGCTATGAAGTAGATGAATTTTCAAAATTCTTGGCAACAATCCCTATTTTTTTAATTAACTTGCAATATAATTATAACCATTCTATAAACGATGCAATAAATATGCTTTCAAAAATAGTGCAATAATTTATTTAATAAGAATGTGTATTGTATATGAACATAATTAATTTTAATTCATTTATCTTACATTGGCATTTTCATATATAAGATCTTTTTTAAACTATTAGGAACAGAATTAATTATTTAGGAATTTTTTAAAAATGAAAATTGTAATAGGGTAAAATTTTAGAAATTCCATATTTATCATAAGGAAATTAAAAAAAAATTATAGCCCAATTATCCTGATCAATGTGTAAGTTGAACACTTTTTTCCCCACCATTTATACACTAAATTACTTTTTTTAGATTTTAATTTTGTATGCAAGTTGCCAATGAAAAACTATAGGTATAATAAGTAGTTGATTGTGAAAAACAGAAAATAATGAAGGAAAGAAAATCATATTGATTGTAAAAAAAATAATAATAAAATTAGAAATCTGGTATCAATTTAAATGTAATTAATTTTGGAGAAAATAAAAGGTTCTAATATGACTTATACAAAATAATAATAATGGTAGATTGTTTTGAAAAATTGAAGTTATGATTCAAGTTAATTTTTTAAATAAACAAATAAACCTAGTATATTTGAACAAGCAGTAATGTAATTTGTGCATTTGCATTATTCTTATCAGAGAAACAAAATAAAAATTCAGTTATTACTCATTGAAAATGCCTTTTCTCTTTCCACATCATTTTAATCACTCTCTAAAATTTGAAATGCTCTTCATATAATAAGTTCAAATTTGTTATATTTTAATGCTCTAAATTCTCAGTTACTTTATTTTTGATGAAGTTCTGATAAAGAATGCTTTATGAAACCTTGAAAATTATTTAATTTCAACCAACCTTTTTTCATCATTTAATAAAAATTTTAAAAGATTAAGTAAATATCATATAAAAAAAGTCATATTTTTTATACTTGAATTAATTTTTCATTTCACTAATTTTTTGTACTATTCAAGTTTATTGACTTTTGTAAGTGCAGACAAAAGTTTTCATTCAAAGCAGTTATCTGAATTAAATATAAATAATGCTTATTCTCTAACTCTGAAACCTCTTGCTTTTGCACATGCGTCAGGATGTGTTTAACTCAAAATAGGGGTGAAAGAAAAGATGAAAATAGGAGATGTTTACATTTAGCAATAAGGTTAACTCCAATTCTGCATGAGCTTAGAGGTATAACTGCTGATAACTCGTAATATTGCCGGAAAAAGATACTAATTCACTATAAAATACTTTAGAGCAATTTTTATTTACTGTAAGAGATCTAAACATTAAATTATAATGAATAATTAAGATTTCTGTTTTTTAAATTTGACAATTTACTTTTTACAAAATAAAAATTTTTTGGGTTAAAACACTTTTTTTTTGTTGAATTTTTTTTAATATTAACAACAATAGATAATCTTGGTCACATTTAATGATATTATATAAAATATTTTTCATGCCAGCTCTGAACGTTTTGCAATTTGAACTAGTCATATATACAATCAATATGCAGTTTTGAGTTATAAAAAAATAGTGTGATATGATCGGTATTAACAATGAATAAAAAAGATTCGAAATGACATGACATTCACATACATATGGAATAAAACAGAATGAAAAAGTATCTAATGGTGTGAAAATTAAGGGCAAAGTATGAAGAAATCCAGAAATAGGCTCTTCTTTCCGCATCTTAACCCTTAGCGAGATAGAATTATTAGAAAGTGGTAATCTCGAGATGCTGAAATAAACAGTACCTTACATTTTGATCTCTAGACCAGGTCAGTATGCTACCATTATACTGATGAATGTGAAAGTTGTATTCAAAATATCAATGCTTTTTTGGAAGTAGCTGTTCTTAACTCTGCATTTTATCAAGGCACATGTGTAAAGAATCATTCTGAACATTTTCCTTGCATTAATTGATTCATTTGAAGAAAAGAATTGATTTTTCTGGCTACAGTGAATTATTCAATACTCGATGCAGGAAAACCATATCTGATCCCATTTTTAAGAGCTGATAAATAGAAGGATATTAAATTTCTGATCTTAAATTCAATATGGGAAGCTGTTTCAATTGTTGAGGCTTTCCTAGCTTTCAATGCATTATGCATGGTCTTAATCGTAAAAGCATACATATTCTTAATCATAAACGTAAAAATCATCAACTGTTCTATCTTTTTTTTAAAAAAAGGCAATTATATTATAGACATATAAATAATTATTCATTTCAATAACAATGATATATTTCTTTATTTCAGATTACAAAAATGTTAAAAATGAATTTAACTTAAAATAATATGCATTTTAAATCATAAAAGTCAGTTTGCAAAAAAAAAAAAAAAAAAAAAATAGTAACAAGAACAAATTTACAAATTTCATGACAAGTTTTAGAAATTTCTCTTGCAAATATTAAAAATTGGTATTAATTTGGATAGTCTCTTGTCTTAATGCTTTCATTCTCGAATTCCCTTAACTTGGATGGTGAAAAATATTTTCTGATATTCCCCTAGAGCAACTTTACTGAAATAATTCTAATTCTCTAATTTGCTGATCCAGATAGTCTCAAAAATTCCCTTAGTCAATATATATTTTGAACAAGACAATTTCATTATTTTGTTGAAAGCTGTATATGTCTGCTAATATGGAGACACTTTGATTAGCACCATTTTTTGAATTAGCCTAGGTAACTATGTCAGTTCATTATTCTGTTTATTATAACTAAATGGACTTCTCTTGAAGCTACCTTACTTTAACCCTACAACCGTTGCATAACAGTTTCTGTCATATTTATTGATTTATGTTCTGAAATTACTTATCTACATTTGAGCTATACATGTATTATTCTAATCTAAAAAGAAAAAAAAGGCTAGATAGACGTAAGAGTAATGAACGGTCTTCAGAGTTGAATTATTTTGGGATGCTGTCTTTTCAAATGTAATCACAACAATTTTTAATTCAACTTTGAAGGTCACTTGTTACCATTTCTGATGTCCATCAAAGAGGGCAGACTTTTGGCAAGTTTTTGGATATGCTTGGCTAAAAACTGTGCATTTATCGTACCAAGGGAAAAGAAAGAAAAAAAGGACTATTTTTATGTTCTTTTTGATGATCAATTCTTTTTTTACAATTAATATCTTTTACGATCGAGCCCCCCCCCCCCCCCAATAATTCTAAGCTGAACCTATATTTTGTAACACAAGACGAAATGTTTCTGGACAACATGACTTTTCATGTTTTTTACATATGGATGTTAATGTTTGACATGTTGATTTAAGACGTTTCTTTTACTTTTTGTACAAGAATCTGACTTTTTTAGATTGTGCGCCCTTTTTGATTGGTTTCGAATGATCATTTTGGATTTTTTTTTCTTTGCTTACGCAGAATTTCTCCTGGCTATTACATGCATATGATTAGAAATGAGTCATATTAGACTTAGCGTGTCTAATATGACGAGTAATACTATTTATTCTCGTCATATTAGACATACAGTTCGAATTAGTCTTCATACAGTTCTATAATGAATTTATTTTTATAAACATCCGTTTATTTAATTTAATGATTCCCCCCCACCCCAACAACAATATGAGTTGTTCATAGATTTCCTTATAGAATAGGAATTTCAAAGATGTTTGGAGTACAAGTAGCGAATCTGCATTTCCACATCAGAATCTTGAAAGTTTCCTTTTAAGAATGAATGGTCAACGGAGTCAAAGTTTTGGTTTACTACTGATGCAGTGAGAACCAGCGGCAAGTTTAGATATTTTATAACCCTAGGCAGCGTATATTACGAGGACCTTTTGATAAACTGATCAGTTTAATTCACTTTTGCACGCATTTTCAACTTATTAATGATTTATTTTAGATTGATCATTTTTATTTTATTACCTTTGGGAAAAATGTATTGGTTTTTATTAATCTTAAAGGCTTCAGATTGACCAATATCCAAGTTTGTACACAATATTATTGAAGCAGAGTTTCGATGTTTCTAACTATTCTAATAACAAAGTGAACGCATATAAGAACCTGATAAATTGTATTTGATAAAGCATTATCTTAATATTTTATAATTAATAGAATTTGTATTTTTTTAACACATTTATTTATTCGCCAACAAGAAAAAAGAGTTCTTTAATTAATTTCTAGTGGTCTCTTTTCTGTTTAGCGGCTCTATGCAGCTCCCTAGTCAGAAATGCTCTATTATTGGGAACTTTGCTCGGTCGCATTAGAATCAAATGAATAAAAATGCAATTTTTAATTTTACTTTTAAAGAAAACAAAAGGGTATAAGGCTTAAGACAGTGGCTGGCTTCGCGATAAAATCATGCCAACTATTTCAAACCATCATGTATTTCTCACTGGGAAGTGGATTGTGTTATTTCTAAAAAAATGGTAACAAAGGCTTTGGGGGTTGCAGTAAAAAGTCAATTGCCACATATGGCAAGATATCGCCCAAAAATCCTGTTATCTACAGTTCACGACGAACAGTGAAAAGTAATTAAAAATTCGCGTAAATGAATAGGTACACACAACGCAGCGCGTTTTAAGTATGTTGAAAATAATTCAGAAAAATTATAAAAAGCTACTGAGATTTGCAATTCAATTTAGAAAATGTTCAATAACAAGTAAGAGACCGTTTTTGAGAATTTGAAATTGTAGGATTATAAACAGGGAGATCGTGAAAAAGTTAATTAGGAATCTGAGGCTTTTTTTGGGGGAAAAAAAAATGACTGAGGAATCTTTGATATGGTCCAGAAAAGATGTACGTTATGCAAGATCTTTATGTCTAATCTAACACGGGGTATTAATGATTCATTGACGGTTACTTTCATTGCTATTAATTGCTGGTTTTGAAGCATTTGAAATTTCCTTAATTTCATAATGACTTTTGATCCTCTTTTATCATAGTGTAAGATTGATTGAGTGATAGATTTGTAAAAGCTTGTGCTTGATTCCTAGTTTGCTTTTTCAAGCCACGAATTGACTGAAATACTACGTGTTTCCATTCATAAATTTATGAATCAGCATTCTTTACCATCATTAATTTTTTTATCATTTTAAATTGTACATTTGTTATAGCATTAAGGATCATAAAGGTCTAATTCGCAATTTTCTCTAACCAGACATTCCAAATTAAGAGAAAATATGCTTTTTATGAGCAGCGTTCACGGAAGGCCAACTATTGTCCGCAATAGCAGACCACACTTACTTCAGGACAATCACGTGTCTGAACTGGGACAATGGCAGATAGAAAACCAATCGCTATTGTCCCAATAGAGTCACGTGATTTTTCAAAGGTAGGCATGATCTTTTATTGTGCGCAATAGTTGGCGTCGTGTGAAGGCTGCTTTACGATGAACAAATATTAGGCTCCAGTAGGCTGAAAACAACTAAACAGATTATAGAAAGAAAAGAAAGTTAAAATAATGTCAACAATCGGTAATAAAGCGAGGGATAATTCTACTCTGAAAATTAAGTGTTTGTCGTCGGATGACTATAAGTCTAAAATGAAACGCGATAAAACTTTTCAAACAAAAGTAAAATATTTACTAATAATTTTGTCTATTCTTAAATTAAGTTTCATTCCTTAAGATAAACATATTTTTATGTATTTTTTTAATAGGTCGTTATTAGACGTCTTCCTCCAACTATGAGTGAAGAACAATTCCTTGAGCAGATATCCCCAGTTCCAGAACACGATTATATGTATTTCGTGAAGGCAGATATGAGGTGATAATATATTTTAGTATTATTCTTCTGAATATCACCACCTCTATACCCATTCTCTAATTATTATGACGGAAAAGCGCCAACTTTTGTATCATTTAATAAATAAATTGTCAGGAGATTGAGTGAGTATAAATTAGGAGAGTTTTAAAACATTGTCGTGTATATTAAGACAAAATAAATGCACGATAATTTTCAGTCAGTGTAATTTTACATGAAATTATTTTAAGAATCAGCAGACATTGCTTTCAATAACCAAGTATATTCATCTGCATATAAAAATTAATTTTCTATTAATAAATAATCATTTTATGTTTAGTAAAGAACGTTATTTAACTGTGCATTATTTTAAAGCTTGACTCTTGGCATAGTTATATAATTTTAAAACATTAGCTTTATTTGTTTACAGCAATTCCTTTTATTCAATATAGTTTTTATTCTATTTGTTATGTGTTACCAGAACTTACCTCATTATTTATTGTTAAAAACTTTTTTTTTTTTAATTTCCATTTCCAGTTTAGGGCCTCATGCATTTTCAAGGGCATATATTAATTTTCTTATACCTGGAGACATTTTTTTATTCAAAGACAAATTTGATGGATATGTGTTTCTTGATAGCAAAGGTAAAATTATTTGGAATATTAAATGTTTAGAAGTACCATTATATAATTTGCAAATATAAATTAAAATAATTTTATTGAATCATTCCAGGCAATGAATATCCTGCTATTGTTGAATTTGCACCTTTTCAAAAAATTCCCAAGAAAAGAAATCCAAAGAAAAGAGATACTAAATGTGGAACAATTGATAACGGTTTGATTTTTGTTTCTTGGAACTCTGGAATATTTAGAATATTATGCATTCTTTGAAACACTTGGTATTTTTGCACAATTTTCCCCCCAATGTTTTTTAAAATTTTGTTTTACTAACTGGTTTGTTTTATAGTAATACTTTATACTTTGTTGTTGAATAGCAATTTTTAAAAGATAATTGCAGATTTCTTTTTATTAAAAACCATTGCAGAAAGGTTTATTTTATTAATTTGTATATCTTTTAATTTTTTTTATTAGATCCTGACTATCTGAAATTTCTAGAAAGTCTAAAAAATCCAGATGAAGTAGCATTACCTTCTGCTGAAGTTTATTTAGAAGAAATAGAATGTAGAGAAAAAGAATTAAAAGGTATATTTTCTTTCAAACATTCCTAAACAATATAAATTCTACATGGTGATCAAAAATGTTTGTTTGCATTCATAATAAAATGTATGATTTTTTCTTTGGCATTCTCTAACATGACTTGATTAAAAATCAGCAATCTTTAATAACATTCCAATTTTCTATTTCTGAAATTGGTACCGTTTTGAAGTTAAGAAAGCAAATACTTAATTAAAATATGTTTGATTTTTATTAGAAATTAACTTGCATAAATTTGTGAACTGAAGTAAATGTAAAATAATTGTTTAAAAAGTTAGTTTATATATTCTAATTTTCTATTTAGTACATATATTTTCTCAAGGTAATTCCAATTCTTTGAAGTAGTGGAATGATTTATATCAATAATGACCGGTATAATAAAAAAGTTTGGATATATATTTAAAGATATATGTCTAAAGATACAGCTTAAATATCAAAATATTTAATTTGAGTTAAATAAATGTAGGATAGTGTTCTGGCTTTCCAAATGCATCATTGTTAATTAGATTTTAAAAATTATTGTATTGACAATAACTTTGTACTCGCACACAAACAATACACCAACTGAATCACCAATATATTATAAGCAACTTAACATTTAAAAAAAAATAGTTGTGCATTATATTTTAAAAATAATTCTGTTATATTCTTTTTTATAATTCTTTACTATTTTCTTAATTTTTAATTTGTGGAGTAAAAGCTTAAAACATTGACTTTTATTTGCAGTATATTTTTTGTGTGCTAAGAAATCAGTATCATACAAATGTTATGATTTGCTGATGCTGCTTATGTAGGATGTCAGAAATTGTTTATCTTTATAGTTTATAATATCTTAATCTTAATATCTTTATAATATCTTAAAACCTAGTTCTAGTTAAAGTGTAAATAGTATTTATGTTTGCTCATCATTAAAATGTTTTATTTTAACAATTTGTGACTCACATAGGTTTGATTTATTTATCAAATTTAATATAAAAATTTTAAATCTTCTGATGTAAAGATATTTATTAATGACTAATTAATTAATGTTTATTAGTATAATTATGCTATATATATATATATTTCAGTTTTTAAAAACCACTTTGAAATTTTTATCATTAAAATTGATGATAATTCAATCAATTATATACATTGGTGTGAGGTGTGATCTAAACACTGTTTCACTTTTTTAGCTAATAATGGTGTACCAAAAGTTACTACTCCTTTGATTGAATATCTAACAGCTAAGAAAATTGAGCAACAGGTATGTATGCAAGGGGGGGGGGGTATGTATGCATTTTAATTTCTGTAGACATAAAAATTGAGCAAATGTAGTGAAAGTCTCATGGTAATTTTGCTATTGTGATGAATTTGTGATGTATTATCATCAAGTTAAAAGTACAATCATTTCTATTTTGAGAAAGTGAAACTGAAGAAAGATTTTATCAAAACATGTTTAGCCTGTAACAAAGAAAAACCTATTTCTCTGTTTCTCCAATAATTATGAGCAGTTGAACTTTTCAAATGACTTTCAGTAGAGTAAAGTGAAGTGTCCCTTGTTCTCAAGAATGTTCCTCAATAAAATACTTTGATGAGAGCATAGAATTTATTAGACATTTTTATAATTTTTCAAATTATCAATTCTAAAAATTGCTGTATTCTATAAAGTACAGATTTTTGTTATACATTTGACAATACATAGGCAAAAAGAGTAACAGTTCGTAATAAAAAGGAAAAAGAAATAAAAAGCCTTATTATATTTTTAATGATCTTTATAGTATTTTACTCTTATTTTTTTATGAGAAGTCAGTTATAATAAAATTTTTATTGCAATTAAGCATTGTTATTACTATAAGATTTTCTTTGCATACTAAAATAAAGACACATTTCATTGTTTGCTAAAAGAGAACTTGATTATTAAAAAATTATCTATATATTTTTTTGCATTTGGCATTGATAAACAAGATATATTAAGTACAAATCTGTAAAGTGCTGTTATGCATTGTGTACTGAATAGTTTTCTTAAAAATAAATTTTTTTATTTTCCTAAAAAATTATCCAGATCTTTATCTAGATTCCATTATGACGGGAATTAGAATTTAGCATTGAATTACATGAAATGTTTATTAAAACTATCCTAGACTCTTAATTATCTTTGGTTTGTTTACCAATGCTTCTTATTCCAATTTATTAATTATAAAATTGTATGAGATAGTTGGGTTAAAATTGTTAGTATGCAAAGAGCATGCATTGAAGTATTTCATTCCTTAATCTTGGAAACTATCACAGTGCATATAGGCAAATGGGTTTGTTGGTTGTCAATAATAAAGTTAATTTAAGTTACAGCCAATTTAAAATTCAGCAATGAGTCTTTGTAAATAGAAACTAAAATCTAGTTATTGTGAATTGCAAATTTTGCTATATGATTTTGAAGACTTCAATTTGCTAAATAGTGAGCGGATTTCTAGTATGAGTTACTTTAATTTTAGAATTGAATTAAGATAAGTATATTTTAAGTTGCTATTTAATTTTTTTATTTGAAATAATTTTAGTATTCTCTGAAAGGTTTGTTGAGAAATTGAGCCTATCTGCATCAATATATTCTGGAAAAGTTATTTGTCTGTAGAACTTATTTTGTATTGCTAGAAATTATTTTAAATGTTCTTTTTTGTTATTTGTCATGATTTGCCTGAATTAACCTCTTCTGTCCCGAGGTACACATATGTGTACCTGCAATTTTTTTCATTTTCCTTATCCGGTAAAGTTAAATTTTGACGAAATAATGCATGCATTTCAAACTTTATGAATTTAGCTTCCATTTTGCCTCAATAAATAACACTACAGTTCGATATTTTTTTCATATGCATCGCTATTAATTAGAGACATAACGAAAATGGCGTTGAACAGAAAACGCAACAAATATAAGTACATTTTTTAATATTTATTATTAAAATAAACGCTTGTATATTTTTTTTATAAAAACTAAATGCCTGGTTAAAGTCATTACCAAATTATATCTTGTTATCTATAATAGAATCGGTGAAAATACAAATTTAACTAAGGTACACATGTGTACCTCGGGCATTTTCGTGCCCGTTTGCTGACTGCTTGCGATTCATTGCGCTGCTTATCTTTTGAGCTCTTGTTTTCAAATTGTCATTTCTTGCCCTTGAATATATTGTATAACTTTTTATAATAAATAATTCTTATGATCTGTAATGTAAAAAAATATAAATTTAAAAATATTTATTTTTTAACTTTAGTAAGAAATTTAATTTTATAGCTGTCTTGAAGTTAGTAATTGATATTTCAAACTGACATGTATAGAATATACAGAATTTTATAAGCTAATAATATTTTTTTTACGTCAAGTGGCTTTAACTCAACAGGAGGTTTTTGAACTTTTAGGAAAAAGAGATTTTAGGGGAAACAATAGAATTTATCATGTATCAAAAATAATGAAACCTGTCAAATAGGATGAATGGTTTAAGACGATAGTCAAATATGCCTTGTCAAGTAGAAAGATAATAAATCTGTGACTATTATTCACATGTATAGGTAATGAGTCAATTGGAATAGGCAGAAAATAGACAAAATAATTGAAACAAAAAGCTGATATAAAAATAATCTGCTTTTATAAAAACATATAATATTGGAGGCATCGACCATTATTTTGCATATTACTGGTATGCAGTAATTACAAAAAATGACGATTCACACATTTTGTCGATTTAGTAGTTGTCAATTGCTTGATATACTATAAAATGGTGGCAAAGCGACAAGCTGAGCTGTCAGGAATGAAAGTGAAAATCTTATGACCTTATTGCAATTTCAAATGCATATAATTCGGTCCCTGTTGAAATATGAGGGAATTCTCATCATCAGCAAGAAAGGAAGCCAAGAACAAGTAAAAAAATCATCTTTCAATGAAGACAAATTAATAGAAGAAGGGTCATCAAATGATGGAAATGCAACTACAAGACCATTGGAGATTTCATTACCTCCATCTGGTTAAAATACCTCTAAAAGAGCAAGAAAAATTGTCCCTTCCCAATTAAAAAGAAATAAGACTAGATATGTCAAGCCATCTACAACATTACATGGACAATAAGTATGTATCGAAATGCAGGTACCCAGGATGTAACTCTAGGAGAAGAGTCAAGTGCTCAAAATGCAGTATCTACTTATGCAATATATATATATATATATATATATATATATATATATATATATATATATATATATATATATATATATATATATATATATATATATATATATATATAAATAATTCTTTCAAAATAAGGTTTAATAGATTATTAATATAATAGTTTTTGTATTTTTTTCCTTTATAAGGCCTTAGAATAAGAAAAGTATAGCTATTAAGTAACCAGGAAAATTAAATATTTTTTTGTTGAGGATGCTTTGACTTACTTAAGACCCGAGGTACACATATGTGTACCTTAAAATTATGGGACTTAAGATTGTTTGATCAGCAAAATTTTTTTTTCTCCACATACTATTGAGATGTAACAAAGGTAAAAGATCTTGAAATCAAATTTTTAAACCAGTTGAAAAAAAATCAGGACTGAAGAGGTTAATTGTAAGTTACAGTTAAATTTGCAAAATTCAAGTTTGGAATAGTTAAATGCCTTGAAAAGAAATTTGTGTTAATTTAAATTGTAAAATATACTGTCCTTTCAAAGCTATACAGAGATCCTCTATATCATTTATAATGACAACATTTTTTCCCAACCAATATAAAACCAATATCAGCAATGAATAAGGTATTATTAAATAGGAATTTTTATAGACTTTTTACATAACATCTCAATTTATTTTAAATCAAACCAGTTGTTTGAAACTTAACTTAAAAAATATTTTAAAATGTCAATAAACATTTGATTTAATATATAATATCTTGAAACAATCTACATATAAAATGGGGTATAGGTAGAATTAAAATTAAATCTACACTTTTGGAGATCATTATGTTTACTAATTTGATTTGAATATTTTTAGATTATTTTTAAAAGAAAAAAGACATTAATTACACTTCTTATTAAATTTATCATTGGTTAGTTGACATAGTTTACTAATTATTCTTCAAAATAGCAAATATTACTTTGTTTTGTCATTTAAGAATAAAAGTTGAAGTTTTTCTTAAGATACTTATGCATGACTGCTGAATTTTTGGAAAGAATGGATAAAAGTTTATATGAAAATGTAATTTTTATACAGAATTCAGTTAATATGTGAATTATACTTATCTTCATTTTTCTAAAAAATAAATTCAAAATTTTTGCATGATAGAATAAATATCAGTTTTTTGTAGCATATTTGACCTCTTTAGCTTTAAGAATGAATCTTCAGTGGTAAATATTATGAATTATTAGTTATTAGAGATCATAAGACAACTTCTCCATCATCAACTGAACCAGCTGATTAATTTGTTATTTGCAATTATTTATTTTTAGTGTTTAATTGCAATTGAATTTGAACTTTTATTGCCATGAAGTTTTCATATTAAATTATTGATTGCTGAAATTGTTTTTTTGTTATGCAAGCTAGTATTGTATCTTATAAAGGATTTAAAAAAAAAAAATCTTTTTGACAATTAATAATTTTTATGTTTAAACATATCATTCCAAGTTTTATGATACATTCTTATAAATAAGTAAAGTTGAAAAATTAAATAAACTTTTTTTAATTCCTAATTTTAGAATTTTTTTTTAATTAGTATCTTCCAGCTTTGGGATGTTTCATGAGCAAATATTGAATTATAATTTGAATATATATGAATCAAAATTTGAAATTGATATATTTACTAAATAAAAATCATGCCTTAACTTTAAAAAAATTGTTATTAAAAATTATTTTAAGAAATATTATACATAAAATGCAATAGTATTTATGTTGATTACCTAAATATTAAAAAAAAAAAATCTTTTAAAAGAAAATTCGTGAAGAAAAAAGGGAGGAACGTAAACGGAAGGAATTGGAGAAGAAACGCATTAGAGAAGAAGAAAGAAGAAGGCGTAAAGCTGAAAAAGATAAAGAAAGGGTGAAAGAAAAATATAAGGATAAAGAAAGCTTGTCTGAAAAGGAAGCGACTGATGAGCCTGAAGAATCATCACCTGTGCTTGATGCATCTAAACAAGCTGAACCTATAGTGCAGGTATTTAACTCAACTTATTTAAAAAATTAATTATAGTAAACAAGTTAATCATTTATTTTAAAAATTGTTAATATATATATATGTAACAATAATGTAAAATCTAATTTAAATCTTAATTAATTTTCTAATTTTTTTCTTAATTTAGCCCATATTAACTTTATTCTAAAATGTTCTCTTATTTCCTGATCTAATTCCACTTTTATTTATTTAATTAATGCTACATGCACTCTATAAAACTGCTAGTCTCGGCATTTTCTCATGCTCGTGAAGGGATAAAAATCCTTAATGCTTGCAACATTCTTTTAAAGGTACCTAAATTTCCTTTTTTCCAATCCTACATGTGTCGGAGAAATCCCCATGAAAATCTAATAGTAAAACCATTGAAGGAAAAAATGTGGTCTTTTGCACTTGTATTGCAGTGTAAATGGATGTCAGTTTTATTATCGCTTCTTGTACATAATGTGCCTCCTGTGATGAAATAAATTAAAGTTTAAAAATTCCAGAAGTTTCTTCTTAGCCACACATCACATCTACTAATATATATATCTTCATAACATTTTCAAAGTAAAATAAACATTAAATTGAAAAAGTTCTTGGATTAATATTGAAAAATTTATGCAGTTGTGGAAATATTTTAGGTATTGAAAAACCCCGAGAGAGAAAAAGACCAGAAAGAGGTTACTGCAACTACCCCCCAAAAGTCAAAAGAATATTTTGTTTCATCTAGAGTAAGTAAGGATAAAGACAGGAATAAGAAAGAATGGGAAAGAATACGAACAAAAGAGAGGCAGAAAGCATCTGCAAGAAGTTATTTTAGTGACAAAGACAGAAGTCGCAGAGACAAAACTGATTACAAGTTTGTATTTCTATATTTTATCCAATGTTTGAGCAAAAATTTTTTAATTTTTATGTATTTATTATTCTGTGTATATTTTTAGCATGAGGTTTTAAAATCATTTCCTTACTCACCATTTTAAGGATTAAATGATATGAAAGCATGCTTGTAATATCTTAAATTTTCATGAATAATATTTAAAATAGAATATTAAAATTGAAATTGCATTTTTAATATAATTGTAAAATATTTTGTGTACATATAATAGTAATAAAAAAAAATGTATATATTAAAATGATGAAAAATCCTCAAGCTTTTGTTGGTTTTCTGTTGAATATAATCAGAATCAAAATAAATAGTTTATTGTAGTTGTAATTTTTTAAAATGTACAACAGTTACAATAAATTTAAAATGGAGAATATTTAGGAAATCACTCATCTAAAATCATCAATTTCTTTTGACTAGTTGCCCTTATCACTTAAAGTACCTCTTGAAGTATCTGCAAAATTCCAAATTACTCTACATGGCTAAAATAATTAATTACTTGTTTTGTTCCATTAGCTTATTTATAAATTCTTAGAGATGGTCATAAATTTCTTATTAGAGAAATTTTAAATGACATAAAGAACTATATTTATGCATGTTCGAATTAATATACTATTAGTCATATGTAGAATAACACTCTTAACACTAAATTAAATTAAATTAAATGCTAAAGTTAAAATGTTGCACTCTTTAGTGACTGAAATCAATCAAGTTAAGAAGTTTTGAATATGCATTTTAAATGATTATAGACTATCCCACTGGTCATTTCAAAGAAGTTTCTACTACCAGTAAATGATTGTAACTTCAGGTGTTTACGAATTGGTTTAAAATCTTCAAATTCAAAGATTTATTTATCAATTTTAATTGCAGAAAAATTGAACTATTTTTGTCTGATATGATGGTATATCACATACAAATTTTTTTAAATGTGCCTAGTAAGACCAGAAGACTGTATAAAAATATTATTTTTTCAGTTGTATATTTATTTATTTAAATAACACAAAATATAATTCTTTGCATCATTTCAAGATTTCTCCTGTAAGAAGCGCATGCTTATCTTTAACAATTTATAAATTATCTATAGGGCAAAATCAAAATGCACACTGTATATAGTGAAAATAGTTCCTCAAAAAATTATATTTTTGTATATATTCTAAGGATTCACTTATTTAATTTAACGATTTTCACTATCCATATATTTAAATTAGAGTTTTTGGTTTGGATTTCTGTTTTATTTTAGTGAAATTTAAACATTATTTTTATAATATATATTAAGTTATTTACATAAATGCAGAGACTTTACAGTTAATTCTCTGCCATTTTTTTAATGTTCATTATTTTTTAATTAAAAATGAAAAACCTTCACCAAGAAGAATGTTTATTAGGGCCTGAGTATGAATTTGTTTAATACTGAATTGAGGTATTATACTCTCTTAACTCAGATAATGTCTGAGAATAATAATAAAACGGATGCTAATGCCTAACACAAGGAAAAAAATGGCTTTGCATCAAAATAGTTGCAATTTGTAGATTTTTTTTGTCTTAAACATATATTAAATTTCAAAAATTGAAAGAAAGGAATCTCTGTGTTAAAATAAACTTAATACTTTTCTTATTTGACTTTTATAATTTTCGAGCTAATGCAAATGAAAAAGAATTGAGTTTTTCTTGCTTTTGTAAAATGTAATAGTGTTTATTTTTTAAATGGGGAACTAGATGTTCTTGTGTATTTAAAAAGGTTATTTTTGTTTCGGAGCATTAATGAACTTGCTTAAGTGAGACATGACATACAGAGTTTATCTTAAAAGATTCTTTGTCTTTGCAGTTGAACATTAGTTAGTAATTTTTTGAAGGTGCTATTTCAAAAGCTATTAAATAATGATAAAAATAAAGAAATAAAATAAAATACAGTTAGAAACTACACATTTTGTGCTGATTTTATCATAATAAACGTAGATAATAAGTAAAAATGTAATCAAATTTTGCAATTCCAAAAAATTACAATTCTAACAAAAACAAACAAACAACAACAACAAAAAGAACTGAACAAGCATTCATACCTATATATGATTTAATTAAGCCATTTTATGATCTTCTCGAGAAAAAAAAACAAATTTTAAATAATCTTTTTAGAGTAAATTTAGGTATAATGTTAATGGAAGATGGCTATTATATCCTTTTGTTAACAGAAAATACATTTAAAATTAAAAAAAAAAAAAAAAAAGAAACATTTTATAATGTTTTTTGCAGTATATATATTGTTAAAATTTAATTCAATTGCTCCTGATATTATTTTGTAGAAAACAAAATGTATAATTTCATTTTGCTTTATATAATAATTTTTAAAAAGTCCAAAAGTTAAAACAAAAATATATATATTTTTTAGTAAATGTATGAAGTGTTTCAGATTGCTTTACACAACTAAGACAAGTCATATGTTTTTAAATTTTAGATTATATGGCAATAAAAAGTCATCTAGTGATAGCTCTTCTCAGAAACAGAAAGAAGAAACTAAAGAATCAGAACTCAATTCTGAGGAGTTATCAAAATCTGTAGAAGAATCAAAAGAAGATAGCAAAATTGACTTAAATGTTTCCACAAATAGTCAGTGGTCTTCAAAAGATAAGAGAGATAATAGTTGTCCTGGAAATGTTGAAACTCCTGGTAGTCAAAAGGATAAGAGCGAACTATCATGCAAATCATTTAAAAATTCATCAAAAAGTGTATCTGGAGATGAGGTTTCTAATATGAATGAAATCTCAAAAAGTGATAGTAATGCTAGTGATCAGAAAGACCGAGGAAAGGATCCTAGGACAGAAAGACGAATTAGAAATAAGGTAAGTTGATCTGAATTTCGTTTGTAAAAAAACATCCAAATAATTAGTAAAGAATGGCAGGGGGATAGCTATTTTATAATAGTTAAATAATATGTGTTTATATTTGAAAGGTATGAAACAGTAATTGCTCTGGAAATGCTATAAGCAATTCATTTTCTAGTGTGTAAAAAATAGTTTTATTTTTGCATTTTATACAATGAATGCAATTTATTTAGTACTGTTTAAATTAAAAAATATTTTGATAGTTAAAATAGAAAGAACTGCATGAAAATTCCATGCTTTAGAGAAAATGACAATATTATTATAGTATAGTTTACTCATATGTCATGAAAATTCACATTGTAAAAGGTTTACATTATCTGCGATTTGGATGGATGAAAAGAAATTGCCGTTGGAATAACTGATTTAAGCAATATTTTTATTTCAATAATTGTTATTTGCATCCTATTAAAACCTGTAAATCTTCATTTGTATATCCTTTTAATTCATTGACCAAAAACATTCCTCCCCTCACTTTCATTTGGAACTCATTTCTTTTGCAAAAATGACTTCTTTCTGTATGCTTGATCTTTCTTAAGTGATGCAAAAGCCCCATATACTGTAACGGGTTTGTTATACAGAAAATATAGGTACTCATCTACTAAAAGGAAATATTTATAAATATTTTTTCTAGAAGAAATGAAATGCATATTATAAATTATGATTTTCTAATCTAATGACAATCAAGTGATTAGTTTACTGTTTTCTGTTATTATTAACTATTTTGCAGTTTATCTGGTGTTCTTGATATTTTAGATTTTTAAAAGCATTTTTATATTCTTAGTATTTTAAAATTTAAATATAGTGTGATTTTAATTAAATTTGGTTATTTTAGAAATTGTAAAATGAATTTGATGCTAAATCATGATTCTCGCCCATATGAGAATACACTAAATATTATGTAAGAAAATTGTTTATGTTGATAAATGTATTTACAAAAAAAAAAAAAAAAGTGTTATTTCATTAATTGTTTATTTAGTAATTTTTATTACATTAATCAAATATCATAGTGTTTTTTATTTTTTCAAATCCTAAATTAACAATAAAATCATAGAAGAATAAATATTATTGAACATGACTGGGTAGTTAACAGAATAATATTTGACAAATTTAAAATTGATTCAGATTTATTGTTCTAATATGCTTTAGTTATGAAGATATCATAAACTAAACATTATTTAAAATCAGCAAAATTGTAATGCTAGTGTACATAATTTCTTGAACAAACTGATGAAAATTAATTGAAAAAATATATTGTGATTAAAATTCTTAAGTATAATCTTTATTAAAAATGTAAGCAAATGTTTGTCAATCTGCTGGCATGCTACACTGAAGATTGTTTGATATAGAGTTACCAAATTGGATACAAATATTCTTTAAAAATAGGATTATGCACTTCAGGACAATTAATGAAAGACGAAATAAAACTTCTTGAGTATTTTGGCAAAAACTTATAAAAAATGTTATTGCATAAAAATTATTTTAATTGCTCTGCTTAAAATGCAAAAAAAAAAAAAAAAGTTTTTGATACCAATATTTGTACAGTTTTCTGTCGTAAAAGAATTTTGTTTTCTAGGATCGACCATCCATAGAAATATATAGACCTGGGATGCGACGTTTCAGTGCCCAAAGAAGTAGTCCACAAAAAGAGATATCAACATCTGCAAGTAATTCTTCAAGTCCTAGTCCTACACCTCCCTTAATAGGAGCTGTGCAAGGTCAAGTAAAAAAAGAAGCTGATAATAAAACTAGTTCTGCCTAACATCAGTGTTTGAGGTATTGAGACTTAAGTGGTTTATCATACCATCAAACATGGAGGTAATGTTGTGTGCTTGTTTGAGTTTCTCCTGTACCATATTTTTTAAATTTTATTTTTAAAAAATAAAATTTAATCAATTTGATCTATAGTTATTAATTTACTTCAGAATAGAAAAAATATCCAACATGGCACATATTTTATTACATAATATATCTAGTGAATATTTTAAATTGGAATGTGCAATTCAATACAATTTTTTGCTTAATTTTTTTCAGCACTTAATTGATAATATTATAGAAATTATTCACAGTTAAAATATATATTGTATTAATATTTTTGCTTAGTTTAATTTTTGTTTTTTGGAAAATATCTGGTTGAAATTTTTTTCAATGTGCAGATTTTATGTTCATGAAAAAAAAAAAAAAAGAAAAGAGAGGGGAAAAAGAAACAAAAAGTGTATTTCTTTTGATATTCTTTATTTACTGCATGCATGTTGAGTTCTTCATGAGAGAACTCCATAAGAATTGGAATAGTGGTTCAGTTTGGTGTCTTGTTTCAATTTTCATAGCAATACACAATGCAATATCATTTTTATGTAGATGTATGTATTTGAAATACTAGAATACTAGTATTTTTTTCCCCAATGCTTTAATTTTTTTTTAAAAAAAAGGTAAATTGATTCTGGTTATTCATTTGAAATGACATAAACAATTATGAAGTATTATTTAAAAATCCTTTCTTATTGTGGATCCTTTGATATTAAAATTGCTGCAACCATATATATATATATAACAGGTACAGTAGTATGCCAAACAAATTAAGCATATATATATATATATACAAAAAAAAAATTACAAAAAGAAATTACTTTAGTCAGTTCATAAAATATCTATCAAAGGTATTTAAATACCATAGAGCATGCCAAATTTTCAGTGAAAATGAATACTTCAACAATAGTTTTTAAATTCATTCTTTATTGCACATTCTTATTAGTATAGAAAGATGCATATAAATTTGATTTGTAAAATTTGTAATTAAAACATCACCAGTATGACACATGATCAGATAAAAGATGAGCAATTCACCGAGACAAGACATCTATGCAGTGTTCTTAATTGATATTATTTTTTGATAACACTCTACATTTCTATTTATAAAATATATTTTACTTTTTATTAATAAAAAACAGAGTAACAAATTAATTTATGATAAAACAAAAAAGTATGTTTCAGTAGCATTAGTTATGTCTTTAAAATGTATTGATGTTTATTAATATATATATTTGCTAATTCATATAATTCATTTATTAAATAAAATATTTTAAGTATTTTGATTTTTCTAAAATTTTGTTGTTAAATTTCAATAATTTTTATACATTTGATTGTAGTGCTATATTTTTAAAATTCTCCAAGAGCAGATAATTTTATTCATGAGAGATATAGAAACCTAATTTTTAAATTAAATACTTAATTTTTGCAAATATCTTAAATTTTCACATTTTTGTATTATTGAATATGTACCTTAAGCTTGCATTTAATGAGCAAAATATTTCTAAGTTTTGTGATATTAAAAACCTATAAATACACCTTTTAATATAATTTCTGTGATTTGGAGAGAACACTGCTAGAAAAAAAGTATTTTTACTTTAAAATACTGCTTTTCACTTTTACCATCCCATGCTAGTTTAAAACAATATACATATTTACAAAATTCAGTAAAACTGAGACTTCTTCAATGTCAATCTAACCTCTAACTGCAGAAGGCTGGCAAGTAACTGGATTATTTGGGTCATTGGTTGTCCCACCAGGACCTTGAGATGGGGGCCTGAAAAAAAAAAAAAAAAGCATAACTTACTTCAGAACTAGTGTTTATATAAAAAGTAAGGCATAAAAATAAATTAAAAAATAATATAAAAGAATTAAATAAAAATTTATTTATTTGTTGACAAAAAGCTGCGAGTTGTTTAAATTTACTAATTAAAAATTTAATAAGATTAAACATACAAAATTTTTGTAATTTATTCAATATATTGTTCTTTATCTTGTCTGAAACTAATTTTTAATGTGTTAGTTGTATTATATTTTGAAAGTAAAATTCTAATCTTTAACCAAGCTTACTTTTATAAAAAAAATTTTCCCATAAAAGGAAATAAAATAAAAATTTTGTTCTATAAATATTATTTGATGGCATAATTTGGTTAATTTTGAACAACAATAAGAAAAGCATTTTAATGTTGCCTAACTTTATTCTTAACAATCTTTATATTTAAAAAATTAGTATGCTTCATTCAGTATTTCAGAGCTGTAGATTGACTGTTTTTATGATTTGCACTTTTTTACTAAACAAAAATAGATGGGGAAGAAGCCATTCAGAAACATATATATTTATATATATTAATATATTGCAATCAATAACTGTCAACTAAGTTTTTACTACACAATGTATATTGAAAGACTCAGAAAGCAAAAATAACAATTGAATTGCTTTAATTATAAACTATAGTAATCAAATTCTAAAACTGTTTAACATATTAAGTAAACAGTGGAACAGGAAAAGGGTCATACATTTTTATCAGATACTATATATATGAGTTCAAAGCAAGTAAAGAAAGGTACAAATTGAACAAATCTACAGTTAAATTAAATAAATGAGTGCTAGTAATAATAAAAAAAATGCTCTTTTTGAAAGTGAAACTAAATAATTTACTAATTGCACAATTAATTATGCATCTATCTAAGAATGTTACCATTTTATTTTGCATTAATAGAAATTAGTTTCAACTAATAAGGATAGGGCACAGGTTGGGAAATTTAATTTGGGACGAGATGTGTAATATTGTTAATATACTTTCAAGGTATTCACTCATTTAAATCTTCGTAATTCTGGGGGAGGAAGACAATTTTTCTCTTATTTTATATAATGAGATGTTACAGTTATTCAGCAGTGAAACATTGCTAACAGTTCAGGATGATACATTTGAACAGCATGTATAATAAAATACTTGCTTACAGATTGGGAAATCAAGGATGCAATTTCTTAAAATTTTTTATTCAAATTAATAAATAGTTTACAGATACTTTAAAAAAAATGTATTACTCAAGTTTTTTTTTATGTGAAAATAAATGTGTACTCACATGATATCTGAATTATTATTAAAATTTAATTTTTAGGAAGTAATATATATATATATATATATAAACTTTAAAAGTGATAAATATTAATTACAATTATTCATATAATTTTTATTCACTAATTCTAGAATTTATTTTACATTTATTAATTTGCAGTTATATATTAAAATTAGAATAATCATTATTTATCATTACTAAGGTATACTTGTAATTATTTTACTATCTAAGAATTAAATTTTAATTCAAATATTATAGTGATTTTGCATAAAACTGACTACATGTTAATCAAAATATTTGTATATTAATTTTATTGAAAAGGGTTTAGAAAAAAAATCGCATTCAAAATCAAACTTTGGCCTTGTGATATGAAAGAAAATGTTTTACTACCACATTATTTCACTGCTGCACAACTATAACATCTTACTAGTATATAAGTTATTGGGAATGTTAGAATGTTATTTTTTCAGAACTAGTTGGTTATTATGCATTAATTACTTCAATGAGTAAATACCCTGAAGGTATATTATCAACATACCAAATTTCTTCCCGAACTGAATCTTCCAACTAGCATTCACTGCTTTGGATTTGACTAGAAGCTAAGCCAAATTATATAAAATAAAAAATTGTTATAATTCATCAATATTTATAATAAATATTTAAAATGCTTCAAAATGTTGACATTTAACACATCTAAGAGAAAGGAAGTGTAACTCCTCCTGCTGATAATTCTAATGTTAGTTATTTTATGTTATTTAACAAAATAATCATACATCTGTCTTTATTGTTGACATACATTATTTAATATAATCTTATGCGATTTAATTGCAGACACAGAATATTTTTAATTTAAGTAAATTAAATAACATATTAATGATTAATATGTCAATCAAGGTTATTTCTCATCACCTTAGTTTGTTTTAATTATAGATATTACATAAAATTGTTTTTTATGCATTTTTCAAAGACTGAATATTTTTCATTTAATAGTTATAAAATAAGCAAAAGGTTTAATGTTTTTTTCCCTTTAAAAATGTATCATAAAAGCATACTAAGTCTGATTAATTATTAATGATAAACTTATATGGAAATATACTAATTTTAACTTCAAATTTGATGTCAAATAATTAAACCAATCATAATTTCAATAGACTTTGATTTATATCCAAAAATTGTACTTAGAAACTTAACTTTTGAATAAATATATAATAAATATTAGAGTATTTTACTTGATACATATAATTTTGAGCAAAAACATCATACAATAATTTTTAAAAAATTATTTGTCTGTAAAATTCTTTATATAATTGATGGAAAATTTTTTACTCATTGCAAAAGAATTCTCAGTCCTAATATCAAATTCTGTTCCCTGGAATAGATTTACTATGAGCATGGTATTGAATGCGTTTAAAAAATTTAAAATGTAATCACCAAAATAAAACAATTTTTAAAATTAAAGTATTTAAAAGTTGCAGAATTATTAAAATTGTAAATTTTTCAGTTATGGAATCTTTTTCATCGCCCTTTTTGAGGTAATCATTAATGCTCGATATTTAATGTTTTATGCTTCATTTTCAAAAATAATTTATTTATAGTTTTTATAATAAAATGATATTGCAAATATCATTTATAATAATAATTGCAACAACTTTTCTTAATTATTAATTAAGGCTTTCAATTTATTGAATTTGTCCCTAAATTCTGTTTTTATAAAATTATAAGTCATCTAGAAAGATTCCAAAAATTTTTCTTTAGAAAAATTGTTTATGATGAGTGCCAATCAGATACAAATTTTATTAAAAATATTTGCTGATTGCTCTGAAACTGATTCCATATTCTCAACTTTTACAGGAAAAACTCCCAACTAATATTTTTTCTTTTATTAAATTATCAAAAAAAGGGGGGGGGGTGGAGGATATTTGTTTTGAAATTTATTACTTATTAATTTTGGTAATTTCTGCTAGAAAAAAGCCCTATTGAATTTATATAAAAATCAAGAAGTTGCAAGATCAGTAGTGATAATTGTAAATTAAAGCCAACTGCATAATTTAACCTTATTTGAAGGCAACTAATAGCATGCATAGAATTGAAAAATTTGCTATAGTGCAATAATTATATCCAATTGAACAAGACAATAAGTATCGCTATAATATTATAGTTAATAATATATCTTGATTTATTAGTTGGAAGTTATAAGATCTCAGTTGGGAGGAAACTTCCAAGTTCAATTAAGGGAGGGGGAAAAAAAAAAGAAAAAAAAAGAGAACTTGGAAAAGGGAACTTGATGAATATAAACTCCAAAAAGGATTGACAGAACATTGTCCCTGTATGTGAACATCAAATAGGAAAAATCTAGGTTATTCTTTAGGTTTTTATTTGACAATTGACAATTCAAGAATGTCATTAAGGAACCTCACTATCCGCTTAAACATTCACATAGACTAATTGCAGGAATACAATACAAAATTTTGATAAGATATTGCTCTATTAAATTCTATTAGTGAGTAAAATCAATTACCCCATTGCCAGGCAAATTCAAAGCGTCTTGTTCTGGGTGCCGTCAAACTAAAATTGCAGCATACACGCTTACTATCAGATATCTTGTAGTTGACAATTAATGGGTTAAAAATATATATGTTATGAGACATTTTATTAAAAATAGCCAAATAACTGAATTTTATTTTAATTAATATAATTTAGTTGAGATACATTTAATATTGCCAAGAGGAAAGTTTGAAATTCTGAGATGAAATATATTTGTCATTTTTAGAGATAATTGTTTATACTATATGAATTTGTATGGGAAAGATAATTCTTTATGAAATTTATTATTTAGTATAATTTATACTATTTTTATTATAATGCAGTTGATACTTGCCGTGGGCTGTGAATCGCCATTTATTGAATTAATTTATGTGTTACAAAATGCAGAATAATTTTATCATGCAAATTGTGAGAAGAATAGCAATAATAAAAAGTTCATTATTTAATTAAATATCTTGTTTTAATGGGCTATCATTACAGAATCATTGAATTGGGACCACATTTTAAGATAACTAGCTGAGTGCAAGGAATTAATCATATTAAATCCATCTGGATCAAATGACCTCTCGCGTATGATGTGGAACTTTGAAGGGCACGCTCTTTTAGATGATACTCCTGCCATCTAATCAAAGTTTGTAAGATTTATCTTAAAATGCCCTAATTGAACCTATATAGGAATCGATTTACGTAATATTTTTCAAAAAATCACGTGTAAAAATTTTATATTATGTATTTTACCTCTACCTTTTATATATTGTTTTTAAAAGCCTATTTTTGCAAATTTAATGCAATGTAATGTAGTTTCTTAGAGATGCATAATTATTTATTTTTATGTGTTATGTTATAGGAAGTTAGAATAGGCGTATATTTATTTCATTATATATTTCAATAGTTTATTAAATTGTTAAACAGGATAGCAGAGGATAAAAGCATCAGAAATTCTGAAGAAAGAAAGAATTATAAATCTTATAATTGAGAAAACTGAACATCACAGAGTAAAAATTGTGTATTATTAAAGAAGAGAGAGAAAAAAAAAATTACTATAATATTAGATATTTTAGTTTTTTTAAAAAAATTTCCAAATTAAGTTTTTAAGGTTGTACAATTCTTAATTAAATGCTAAGAAAACTCATTTTTAAATTATTCTATTATAACAGATTCTATAAAACAATTATAATAGATATTAAAAAACCTCTATTACAAACAGAAAATACTTTTTAAAGTATACTGTTTTAAAATACACTGTAAGTAAATATAAAGTAAGATAAAAATATCAAATCAAAAAGTTTTAAAACATAAATAAATGTGGAATAGATTAAAAGTTTAAATAATTATACACAGAGTAGAAAGTACAGAAAACAATACAATGCTGAATTTGCCTTAAAATTTTTTTTATCAAATTCTATTAATAGATAAAACATTAAAAAAAAACCCCACAAGAATTTAAAATTTAGTTAAATAAGAATAACATCCGATTCTGTAGTTTGTAAATATTAATTTTGTAGCAATTCATGAGAATAATAAATAAGATACAATGATGATAGTACTGAAAAGTTATGTGGAAGGGCATATTATATAATTATTTAATTATGACATCTGGCATAAAACATTGTTCAGTGAGAAATTAAATATTTTAATCATTGAAGTGTATAATATAAAATTAAAAACATTCTATAAAGCCAATTTAGAGTTCACATGCTGAATTTTATATTCCTTTATAAAGAAAATTCCAGGAAAAGCATCTTAACCTAAATGAAAATAGAACTTTTATATAAAAAATATTCTTTGTATTTACTTTTATTTTGTGAAAGTAAACTGTATTTCAAACAAGATTTGACGAAAGAAAGATGTTTGATAAATGAAATAAAATGATTGCAAGAATTCAAATTATGTGTACCTTAAAGCATTAACTTGGAAGCTTAGATCAAGAGGATAGTCTTTGGATGTTTCAAAATATCTCTGATGTTAGATTTTTTGATACTGTATCTTTTAAAATAACATTTGTTGCAATTTTTCAGTTTCAGTTTTTTGCAGTTTGTCATTTTCTAAAATTCTTTTTGTTTACTGTTCACTAAAGTGAAATTTGTTATGATCTTTAATTGAACCTTACTTTTTATATTAAAGGGCTGAAAAGTATAAAAGCCAGAATTATATTTGAATGCTTCACATCATTTGAGAAGTACAAATTAAAAATATTTATACTTTGTTCTTAACCTCAGTTTTACTTACAAACCATCTCTGATATAATTATTTTGGTATGAAAAGTCTTTCCCAAAATTTTAAATATTTATTTTATAAAAATAATCTATGATGTATTTAATTAAGTATTCATCTTATTTTCTAATAACAATGCTATAACCGAACTTTATTTTTGTACATCAAGAAGCATCATCTGAAGAATTTTTTTTTCTTCCCTCAAAATATAATTCATTTTAAGTAATAATCATAATATTATTTTTTCATAGAAATCAACTAATTATTTATTTTAAATTCTTACAGCAATTTTCAACTCTCACTTAAAAACTAAAGCTTCTATTTTTTTACTTATTTAAATGCATTATGTGTTTTAAATCATATGTAATAAATCTTCCCCAAACTGGAAATATTGTAATTGTTCTCATTTTTGAAACATTAATTAAATATTTGCCACAATGGTAGGACTGGATACATTTTGAAATTCCCACTTGAAAAATATTAAAAAATAAGTTAATTGGTAAATTATTCAGAATTTTTTAGAAAAAAAACTAGCTTTTTTAAGAAGTTTTGAATTATTAGTGATTCATTTATTTATTTATTTGAAGGAAATATTAAAAATCACAACTAAAACAATTCTGAGCTTTTTTTAATAAAAACTGTTGAAATGCATTTCATGTTTACTTAATTATTTTATTGAATAACTCATGTCTATAATTATCTTTTGTGACATGTTAAATTGAATAAAATAGTGCAGGAATCTTAATTATCCCTTTTAGATTAATTGTTCCTTGTGAACTTTTCCCTCTGCCGTACCAACAATCTGATTATTTTACTGAGCTTTAAATGTAGATAAATTATAAATACAATGCACATATATTTTTTTTCAGTATATGTTTATATCTATATTAACAATGAAGATGAATGTGTGTGTGTTGCCATAACTCTACAGGTCTGATCGTTGGACCTGCAGCTACAAAATTTGGTGTATGCATACCTTAGAAGGTGGCAATTATAACTCAAAGTGAATTTTTAAAGATTTTAATTAATTAAAAATTTATCCGGATTTTGGCATTCTCCTTCAACGACTTCAAAAAATATTACTGCACAAAAATAAATTTTACACCGTCTCAAAATTTAAAAAATTGTCGTTGTAATGAAATTGCCGTCCCCCCCCCCTAATTTTCAACGATATATTTCATTGTTATTCTAAAGTTGAAACTATTCTCATTGTTTCATCAAATATTTAACTGTGTGATTTTCTTCCATTGTTGAAAGCTAAAGAAGAAGTATTCTACTTAAATCTATATAGTTTGCTGCAGGACAAAAAAAAGTGGAGCTACAACATAGCAAAATTTAAAAAATAGATGAACCAGATATTTATGCTTTTCATAGTGCTATGATGTTAATGAAAGTATTTTGATTAGAAAAGTTCATGCACATGAGAAACGGAACTCATCTAAAGATAATTAAAATAACATAGCTTTAACGTCAGACAATCTGGCGGAATCGCAAACAAAAAATAATTTTTGAAGTGAAATATAATCAATATTCATGTCGAACCAGTCATCTGAGGTGACTAGTATACAGTATAATTTTTTTTTTGTAGCATATACATGTGAAATTAACATTTTAAAGTAAATTAAAAAAAGCTAAGAATTAATTGTGCTTTTATATGTTGAGTCTTATTTTAACATGAAAGATAAAATTTCTCATATAAACTACAGTTTTACTAATGAAAAATCTGTAGAATGTTACTAGCTATTTCTAAATATTAAAGAGAGAATTTTCATCATATTAGAAAATTCTGAACAAAACATATGGTGCTGAATTTTTAAAACTAATTAAGATATATTATGTAGATAAATAAATGATTGACTGAATTTTCAGATCAAAGCACTCTTTCTTTTGTTCAGTTTTCCATTCACAATATAAATTATTCCTTCTTATTTTTATAATTAATTTTTAGCCTTCATTTCTTTTAAACTGCTAATTTATTTTTATTCATAACTGTAGCTTTTATGAATTGCAAAGTCTTACATACAAGAACCTCATTTTAAGGTAAATGCTTTTTTTTTTTTGTATTACTACTCAATCTTGATCTGAAAAGTTAATGACAGAGTAAGCTAATTGCAAAGAGACTATTAGCATCTTTATAAAAATGTTAATATTTTTTCATTACATAATGGGGGGGAAAACAATAACTATGATTAAGATATTGTACCACAATATATATCTTTATAAAAATTCCCATGTGAAAAAATTAATGGATTTTGATGGGTGCCGATCTAACTAAATGTGTATGGCCAGATATAAAAGTGCACCTCTATCTTATTGCTGCTTATTTACGTATTACTGATATGCACAAACTTGTGATAAAATTTCATATTTTGATAGCCACATTTCTTTAGAACGTTATTATTATTTTTTAAATTTTGAAATGCACTAATGTACTAAAACAAGATTCCAGCAGTAAAGTTTTATTTACTTAATTTTATTATTTAATTATCAGCCAATAAATTTTACTTTTTTCTTAAATGACTGATGAAAGATTTCCCCCCCCCCATTTGATAGAGAGTATAAAATGAATACGCTGTTGCATTTAAATTCAAAATTTGGATCTGAGAATAGATAATGCTGTATTCATTTTCATTTGTGTGGGTTCTTAGTACTGACATCAGACCCATAGAATACTTTAATTAATTTTTCAACAATTTAATATAATTTAGAATTATAATTATTAAATTTAAAATTATTTAAATTAATGTATTATTCTTTAAATAGTTGATGCTTTAGATACTTTTATTTGGCAAAGTTCTAAAAAAATATTATATAAGTTAAAAAAAAATGAAGTATTTTTTTATAGTAATTCTTATAATGATAAGAATAAAATTGCAGAATGGTCTTAGTTCTCTGTAGGTTTTCTTTTTCATCGAATTGCTGATAATTCAAATATCATTGGTAAAGTTAAATGGCATCAACAAAAATATGATTCAAATATAAATCCAATATAAACAGCTTTATATGTATAAATGTCTATAAAGGTTTGAGGATTTAAAATGTAAATCAAAACTATTACACATGCAGCTATTAAACCATATTATTTAGTTTAACTTACTATATATTGCATATTTTTTGATTTTGACATTAAAGTATTATATTGTTTAGGATTGAGGTAAATTTTTTTCTTTGCAATATATAATTCTTTTAAGATAATTTTTTGTGGCTTTTTCGAATAACAACTACTCCTAAAGACAGGCACTGCCTGAATTTTCTTCCAGATAAAGGTAAAATACTATTACGCTTTTTTTTTTTTTTTTTTTTTTTGCAGTAATGCAAAATAAACTGAACATATATTGTTCAACATTAAGAAGAACATAATCATTCTAAAATATATGATCTGCTACTAATATATGCATATCACTAAGATAAAAATCCACAATGTTTAAAATTAAGGGAAGTAAACTACATAAGTAGCACCTTAATAAGTATTTCAAATCAACATTAACGCTTCTAACTGAAGCTGCAACTGTGCCTATGGAATAAAAAGTACACGGATTTCAAAGAGCATGACAAACTAGTGTAAATAATACTTTATTGTTCACAAATATGGCACAGCTGAATGGAAATTCTGTATCACAGAACATGTGGAAATAAAGTGACTACAAACAAGCACCAGTTTAAGGCTGTTGAGACGCAGATGATTTCTTACTGCTTTCTGCAAGGATGGCAACTTTGATAATTGGACAAATTACTTAAGATGGGGCAAGTTAAGCATACCTGTAACATTTTTTTAAATTACAAAATATATAATAATCTACTATCAATAAATATTAGTGGGTATAAAATAACATTTTTTTTTGCATAAAATATGTTTCCATTCTTTGAATATAGATAGCATAAATTTTAGCAGGGAAAAGGTACTTATGTTCTAATTTTATTTAAATGAAAAAAAATTCAAAGTACTTATAAATTATATAAAAATATTAGATTTGTCATTCTGTATCGTGGCTGACATTTATGTTAGATGTGCAATTTTTTTCAATTTTTATGAAGCTCTGCAATTTAAATTTTTGTTTCTTAAAAATTAAATCAAAATATTTTTATTTTAAAATTTAATAGCTTTTTATCACAATCATAGAAATAAAATAACATATATCAAAACTATTTTAATATTATATAACATTATGTATTTTTCAACAATAAATAAATTAGGTAATGAAGATTTCTTAAAATAGTGTAGAATAAAGACAATAAAGCATCTTTGAAGACAGATGTATTGTCCCATATTATAAGATTTTTCAGACACAACAGAAAAAAAAAAAATGCAAAAATTAGATATATTTATACATATGCTTCATCTGTTCAGATTCAGAAATTTTCTAATTAGTTGAAATAGATACAATATACAATTAAAAATACATACATGTGTATAAAGCATAAGCGGTGACAAAACATATCTTTGGTCAATGATAAATTAAACTGACAATACACAGAAAGTTAAGAGTAATTATAATTGGTGAATAACATGTTTCTACACATTCTCGTACAATAGAGTCCCTTGAGTTTAAACAACATTCATGTTACAAAAGTTTTAATCTATAGGATATTGATCATCAATGTATCAAAAAAATTCTGTCCAACTGTAGGTGGATAATATTTAGAAGTATTAAAACAAGTACAATCGTGCATCCTGTAGCTTTCAATCTCTCATAGAAAAAACTGTTACCATCAGCAAACAATGCATGGTAGCAATTTGAGAGGTAAAATGCTAGGGATAATAAATGCCTTAATGATGCATTGAAATACAAAGACAAAATAAAATATGTCTTATGATAAATTTGAAAAGCATCTACAAAAGGTGTCTAATGCTATCAACCTTGGGATTGATTTGTATAGAGTGAGATGGAAGTGGAATTTTATGAACAGTATCTGCTAATGTGAAAATCTGGCAACAAAAGTCTTATAAGAATAAAGCATGGCTGTCATTTTTTGTTTAAGTTCATTCCATGGGAAAAAGTCATGATTTTTGCCACCTTGTCTCCATATCCATCTACATAAGTGAGTAAATTGAAATCTTTTTGTTTTATTTTTATACAAATGTGAAGAATATCAAATATAAAAATAGTATTCATGATATTAATGGATTTTGTTCCGAATTTAATAGTCTAGAAATTCTGTAAATACCTCATGCTAAATTTTATCTATTTAGTTTATTATATTTTTTAAAATTATGTTCATGTGTACTTAAAGGTAGAGAAGCTTTTGGATAAATACCAAAAGATGTGAACTCTATTCGTAAAATTACTAAACTCTAAGATTAATAGCTAAATAAAGTAAATCATATTTTTTGTACACAGCTCATAGTCCTTTTTCTATTCTGCACCATGATGAAATATAGATTTATTAGCTCTTATGGTATTCCAAAAGATCAGTCTTTAAAGTAAAGACTAAATTTCATCTATATATGTCATCTAGTTTTTGAGATCATATTCATGTATGGAATATACGGTATGAATGGAATGTATGGAATATACGGACTTGAAGGTCTAAAATTTGAAGATCCATAAAAATCGCAAGTTCAAACTTTTTGAAGATAAAACTTTACTTTTGTATACGAGAAAATAAAAATCAAGGCATGAAATATTGTTATTCTGATTAATCTAATCCATGCTATAATAAAGTGACGCATGTTCAGATTTATATTTAACAAAGCTCAATAATACTAATAAGATTTCTTTTAAAGAGGGAATGGAAGGGGGTAGCTATTGCATCCATGCATCTTGGTAGAAGGATATGATCAAATGGACACTCATATTTCTGGCCCAATTAATTACTTAAAAATGTTGTTTGTATGAATGTGGATTACTGGGTGTGCAGAATGTTCAAATATGATAATTGAAAATATTAAAAAAATCCACTCTGGGTAAAGATGCATTTGCTAGTGAAAAAGATACCAAAATCAAGCTGCATTGTAATTTGTTGAAAATATCACTGTTCAAATTCAACACAAAGCTAATAATTTGCAAATGCAAAGTCTTCAAACTTTCTGCTCATTAAATGTGCAATCTTTTGCCCTGAAGAGCTTGCCAACTAATGAATGTGAAATGTTGACAATGTGGAAAGTTATTGCATGATAAATTCAAAACAATTTTAGATCATCCTCATAATTTAATCTGTGTTAACAAATCTTATATCAAGCAAAAGACTTACAAATAAAATGAATATTTTACAGACATACAGTACAAATGCTAGAATGTTCCACAATCTGGTAGACATCCATGGCATATATTTTTGGATTATTTTGCATTTCTTTGTAATGTGGATTAATCTTTTCTTTAGGTTTGAATCTTTATGCTTTATCTTCATTAATGCATAGTCAGGCTAGTAGTGGACAATTTACTAACGTTTTTATTACATTCACTGCTTGAGTTAATATTTTAATTGGTAAAGTTGTAGTAAAAATATTTTGGATGCACATACTACATAGGAATTGAATAATTTATTTTATTAGTTCTTAGAAATTTAATTTAGTTATTATTCGGAAATAAACTATGTAAGAACGTATGCTTACAATACTAACATAAAATGTTTGGATTTGTAGATCTCTCTTAAGAGCCAACAAAAACATATTGCTTCTGAGCAACCAAGCCAAATAAAGGTTAAAACACTGGTATAAGGTGATTTGAAATATTTGCATTGATAATTTACTGTACAAATAAGAGCTCTTACATTTCCAAGAAAAATTAACATCTACAGTAATCTTGTCAGAGAATCTTCATGCAACTTAGTATTTAATGATTATGAATTTGAGATTTAATACCATAAAGGTATTAAATCTCATATAATGATATAATGAAAGGTATAAAATGATTTCACTATGTGTTTAACCTAGAGAAAGTTACATCTCCTATAGGTCAAATGATATTCTATTGGTATGGCATGGGATATTTATTGAACATAGAAAGCAATTTTCATCATCTAACCTCAAAACATATGTAGTTTCAAAAGGAGTCAATAATAAATTAAATTCCTGTAGTAGATATAGTTACAAAACTTATAAATGTATAAATCTAAATTTTTTGCTTAGAATGATTATTATTATTTTTTTTTTTTTTTTTTTTTTTTTTTTACGAAATCACAGATTATGTGAGATTATTGGTTTTACTAATGTTATTCAAACGGTATATTGTTACATAATATAGAACTGCTAAGGAACAACAACTTAATACTAAGTGAATGCTTGTAGCCAAATTATCAAATGCTTACCCCCCCCTCCCCCCAAGCCTTTTTTCCCCAAGAGTTTCAAAAAACAGAATTCAGACTGTGTTAAAAAGGTTTGGTCATTTTTTTTAAAAAAAAACTAAAATCACTTAAACATTTTTTTTTAATGCACAATGAAAAGAGAACCCCGAGATTTCCATTTGATAAAGGCTGGTAGAAGTATTTATCTAGCTCTGCATTGTTGTTAAAAAAATTTGTAATTTAATTATGCCATTTAATAATGAAGTAGAATTTTATAAAAAGATGCCAATGAAAATCATGGGGTTTCTGGAACACAAAAGTGAAAAAAAAAATAATGAATAAATAAAAACAAAAGGATGTAATTTAATACAAAGCACATAGAAGTCAAGATTTAAATTATTTGTTTTAATTTTTTTAATATGGATCCATTTTAAATACTTAAATATTTTTTACTAATATTTCATTTATTTGTGAAACTTTTTGTAGCCTGCATTCTATTTCATTTAACTTTGAAAATAAATTCTGTCTAAATTCTTTTAAATTATGATTATGATCAAATCGGATATGATTGACAGAAATAAAATAATATAAATATTTATTATTTTTAATGTACTCCCTCCCCCCCCATCTTTTGGAAATACGATGCTTCAACATCCTAGGTAATTTATCATCCAAATAAATTATATTCCGCAATTACATTCAATCATTAGTAGCAAAAATTATGTGAAGTAATAATTTCTTTACACATATATTTTGCTTCCTGAATTTAACTCTAAAATCTTTTCAAAATACAGAATAATATCTTGCGACATTTCCGATAAAAAGCGAAATTTTCAATGCTTATTGAATAATTATAAAACCAGTGGGAGTAGGGAGTCTTTGACAAATTTTATTTCATACACTCTAATAAAGGTTTTATTACCTCCTCCTACATAAAATTGTGGACTTTGGTTTGAGACTGCGAATGTCTTGCAGGGCATTGGTTTACAATAGTTAAATAAGGATCTTTGGCATGAATGTAGTATTTTCATTGAATCTGAAGTGTGATCTTTGGCATATAACTGTAGGTATCAATTTCATTTTGTAGTTTTAACTTAGGTTAGGACAACCGGCCTTCCTAAAAATGGACTTTGCACAAAATTTGATAGAAATCTATAAATTCAGTGTAAAAGACCATATACCAAATTTTATTAATCTTGCCCGAAGGCTTTTTGAGTTATCTTTGTCACAGGCAGATAGGCAGACATAATATCAAACCAGCGGGACTGATCTCAAAATTTTCCCGCGTACTCTCTAATGAGCATGTTATCCCAAAGAACACCTTGTAAGGCATTGGCGTACAGTAGTTAACTTTGGCGCAAATTTAGCAATTTGAGATTCTATCATGTTCTTTTTGGTGATTAATCGTAGCATGGAGTTAATATAATCCAAAATTTGAATTTGTGCTTTTCTCAATCAATTGTACCTAAATTTTTACACAGAATGCATTTATAACCAAATCGCATATCAAATCTAATACAGACCGACAGAAGGTCAACCCCTTGTTGGATTTGGCTCAAAATTTGATAGATATCTATTCTATAGATGTTAAATCTGTGTGCCGAATTTTATCTGTCTAGCTTTCTTTGTTTTGTAGTTATCGTGTTAACGTATATTCAGTCAGCCGGTGACAGACTTCCGCTGGACGAATTTTATTCAAAATTTCATAGAAATCTACAAATTTGGTGTAAAGACCATATATTAAATGTCATCCATCCAATTCAAAACATTTTTGAATTATTATATTTACAGATAGACATTTTCCAAAAACGGTTTTTCGAACTGTGGGAGGTCTGCAACACGAAGAATCGTCAAAATTTCTAGACGATTACAATGTTTTCTCCATATTTCGTATAATAAAAAGTAAAAATGTATAGCAACTTTACTTATTGTCTGACTAATTTAGCAAACTTTTGTAGTTAAGGAATTTTTACCATTCAAAATTCGCCAAAGTTCTGTAAAAAAGCATTCAAGGTGCAACCTAAGTTTTCTGCTGTTGTAGTACGACGATATGTAATAATCTGGTGCAAGATCCTTTCGTAAGATAAACTGCGCCGAGCTTAAGCCATTATTGTAATTTTATTCAGAATATAAAATTAGGAATAGGTAGAAGTTAAAAATGTATAAATGATTAAAATCAAATAACATGTAAAATACCCATTTCCTTTCTAAAATGCAAAGACACTGATATGTGATTTTTGTTCAATTAAAAATGATAAATCACAATGATGGAATCAAAAGTTTGAATCGTAACGAAGTCAGGGTTGAACTATCCATTAAAACATAACTTAAGAGTTAAAATGGTCTCGCAAAGACTGCCAGTTGGTGGAGGTTCTGAAAAAAGTAAATATTTGCGAATAAGTCATGAACGACCAATCCTTAACTGGCTTAAGACGATATTATATCTGCAGTTGAGAGAAGAAATTCTTGGTGTTTCAGATAGTTAACATTGTACAATTTATTTTCTATGCTTAAATTCTGTTAATTTTTGAATACATGCCTGTACCTCAATATGAGGAAGAAGGTTTTGATACATTTGGCTGTACGTCAACAAGCATGCAAATGCGATAACTCAAAAGTGCAATGATTTAAATATATGAAATTTTTATGCGATTTTGTAATTGTAATTGATTGTCAAATTTTTTTCATCTATCGGTTGAAAAGCAACACAGCTAAAACACAAATTTGATTTTCGATTCCTATTGTTAAATGCCAGGGATTAATCCCCAAGATCACACGACAATTTCAATAAAAATGTTAAATTCACGTTAAGGTTAATATTTTGTAACTGTTATTCGCCAATGCCATGGAATGCATATGCGGCTTTATCAAAAATTCAAAATTTCATGACGATTAGGAGGATAACACCTTAATGGAAAGACCACACATGTTGGTTTTAGTATAAGGTATATTTTTAATAAAATTCTTGAAATTTTGTTGTTTTTGCAATTTGTCCAAGATTTAATTTCAGAATGGCAATTTTTTTAAGCGCTCCCATATGTATGCACTGCTACTCCTTCTTGTGATATAATTAAATGTATAAAAGTATGAGTAAAAAATTAGGGAAATGCATAGCACTATGAACAGAACGGTGTAAGACTTCTAAAATAGTGCGAGTTTCATGTCTATAAAAATGTGAAATATTTTTCAGAGGAAGACAATAATACACTATCTGGTCAAAAGTATCTGGACATCCAGTGATATGGACCTAGAGCGTACTGAGGCATATATTAATATGATGTTGATTCTCCTTTTGCGTCGATGACAGTCTGCACACGTCTGGGAAGACTTTCCAACAGTTTTTGATAGATGGCTATAGGAATTGACTTCCAGGTGTCCATCAGAGCTGAAGTGAGTGCTTGCAGTGAGGTTGGTCGATTAGTCTGGCTACGTAATCTGCACTCTAATTCGTCCCAAAGGTGTTCTATGGGATTTAGATCGGGGCTCTGAGAAGGCCAGTCCAGTTTTTGAATACCCATTTCGTCAAACCACGTCTGTGCAAGCCTCGAGTGAGAATGGAGCAGTTATCCTGCTGGAAGAGAAATGGGCATTCCCCAAAATATTGCCATACAATTGGGAGTGCAGAATTATCCACATAGATCTCAGAGTTCATGTTTCCAACCACAGGAACTAACGGACCCAGGCCAAACCACGAGAAACATCCCCACACCATTATGCTTCCAAGACCAAACTTAACAGTTGGTACAATGCAGTCGCCAAAGAAACGTTCGCCGGGCATTCGCCAGACCCAGACGAGTCCATCCGACTGCCAGACTGTAAAGCGAGGTTCATTACTCCAAAGAACAGTTTTTCACGTGTCAACAGTCCAATGACGGTGAGCTCTGCACCATTCCAATCGATGCTACGCATTCTGTGGTGTGATGTTCGGCTTGTGCACGGCTGCACGACCATGAAATCCCAAGTTTCTTTAACTCTCGATGAACAGTCCTACTCTAACCCTAACGCCTGAGGAGCTTTGGAACTTCTGAGAAATTGCGATTTTTTTTATCACTACCCTTTTCAGAGTTCTGCGGCTGCGTTCAGCAAGTTTTTTCTGCCTACCAGTTCGTTTTTCTGCAGTTTCACTGCCTCGAAGTTTCCACTTCACAATTGCATCATTCACAGTAGATTTAGGCTTCTGTCGAATATCTGCAATCTCACGAACTGATTTCCCATAAAGGTGGCATCTCACTATACTGCCACGATCAAACTCACTAAGCTCCTTTGACTTACTCATTGCCTCACAAACGCATAAATAGAACCTGACAAACCACTACTAACGCTTTTATAGCTTTCGATTACGCATCAAATTGCGTCACCCGCCAGAACCACTTTTTTAAGGGGTGTTCGGATACTTTTGGCCAGATAGTGTACCAAGTTACACAAAATATTTAATTTAAATTTTTAACAATTATTCATTCTAGCGAATCAAATGACCGTCAAGGATAGCTAGTTATAAATGTAAATTTCATGATGAAAAATATTAATAACTCACTCTAAAAATATTTCTGATTACTTTTAGAAATTTATTCTGCGTTTATTAATTTTGAATTACATACGAGAACTAGAATAATAATTACCCTAAAAATATTGGAAACAAAATATTTTGACATTTTGCACTATTAAACCAGCGGCAATGGTCTCCTTAAAATTTTCCCGCATACTCTCATATAAAGGTATTATCCCATAGAATGCCTTGCATGGAATTAATAGTTACGAAATATTAATCTTTCACGTGAATTTTGCATTTTTACTGTATCTATCGGATGATATTTGTCGATTAATCCTTGGCATGCGATTACTAATATCCGAACATAGAATTTATGTTTTAGATGCATTTCCCCCCAATCGACAGAAAAAAAAAAAAAAATTGACACAAAATGACTCTTGCAGTCACAAAGTCCCATATAAAATTTAATACATTTAAGTTATTGCATTTATATGTTTCTGATAGTGCAGACCAACAAACGATCAACTCTTCAATAAATTTGGCTCAAAATTTAAAAGGTATCTAAACTATAGATGTTAAATATAAGAAGCAAATTTTATACATCTAGCTTTCTTCATTTTGTACTTATCATATTAACATATATTTGAACCCCGCACAGACAGACTTCCTCAAAATTTGACAGAAATCTATAAATTTGGTGTAAAGGATTGCATACAAAATTGCACCCGTTTAGCTTAGCGTTTTTTACTTATCTTTGTCACAGACAGATGGTCATTTTCCAAAAATATGTTTTTTGAATTCAGAAAAGTCTAAAACGTGAAGATTAATCAAAATCTCAAGTTCGTGTTTTTTGACGATTTCCATGCTTTCTGTAAAAATTATAATTATTCATAAGAGCAAAGTTTCTTTAGGAGATATATTGAAAAAAAAAATCACTTATAATCAAAATATTTCTTTTGCATTCAGAAAATAGGAACAGAACATCATGCTTTTTCGGATTATCTTATTAAAATTTCGCAATAACATACGATGAACATTATATTTTAATGCTGTCTTCGCGAGAATTTATGTTCATTCAAATAAAAATTCGAGATAAAGATTTTTTTTTTAATCTGTCTATAAAAAAATAAACATTTTGAAGTTATTAAAAAAAGTTTCTAAAAAAGCATGCAAATAAGTTTCTATTGCAAAATGGTGCTGGATTGTATTCCCAGAATTAGAATACAAATTAGTGAGGGAAACTTAGGCAAGAAAAATTAAATAATGCATACTAATTCAATTAAAAAAAAAAAGAATAGTACACTAGGAATTCACATGTTTTAATGTCTATTTGCTAACAGATGTAAATTATTCAATCCATTTTAAAAATTAATATAAAAGTTTCATAATTTGATTTATAATAATAACAAAGCATTTCCCCCTATCATAATATACAAATGTGCAAAATTTAAGCATTTATATTCAGCAGATAAATTTTTTAAGTAATTCTACAAATTACCTAACAGACATGAAAATCTGTAATACAAATATAAATCAGAGCTATTTATATTAAAGACACAAGAGTAAAAATAAGCTTTATTGAAGGAGTGGCATTGGTACAAATGAATATCTGTCCAGAGAAAAAGTGGAATTCCTGATATTTTGGCCACTTTTAGTAAAAATATCTCTTATACTGTAATAGTAAGCTCCATCATTAAATTACTGGAGTCTTGTTGAAATTAAAAGTTCTCATTTTTCATTGAGTGTCCTTTCTTTCTTCTCAAGTAGATTTGATACCCTCCCAAAACATGTAATATCTGTTTTACGAAATTCTCAGATAACATGCTCTTCTGAAAAAAATGACCCATTCTTTTCAGTAGCTCCAATATAATCCAAGTTCAATATGGTCAAGCAAGGAAAAAATCTACATAAATTGCATCTCAGAATACATGCATGTGGTCAATGACTGTTTTGGTGAAAGCAATCTTTGTGAACGAGGCATTAATCAAAAATGTTAAGCTTAGTTGACCCTCTCCAGATTGTCCTTTGACACGGACATTCTATGATCCCTGTCAAGTCTGTTTCCTAAATTTTACAGGAAAGAAATAACCTATCCCACTCTTTGTATCATCTTGCATTCTGTATTATTTATGAAACCAAAATCATGCACTTAAAAGGACTTTGTGATCCTAATTTTATATTTACATAAGACAGAATGACACCATCAACAACAATGGCAAAATTCAGTATGATGGATCAATAAATCATTTCAATGAATACATTTGATTGCTGTGAACTATAAAATGGCATGATATTAAGCTATAAGGTAAAATTCCTACATGAAGGGTGGGTGTTATTCTCTTTCCTATAACAGGTTGATAGTTAATATGTCCTATAATTTTTCTTGATCACTCACTATCAACTTTGTTAACCTAATGAAATGACATTGATCAATACTTAAGTCTTGACAACATTCAACCTTTCATCAATATTTCTAATCACTTTTCAAATACAATTTTTTCCCCTTCCAAATTGTCTTACTCATATTACTTGTTTGTACTTGCAACACAAGTCTTTAAAATAGCTTGTCATTGTTCTTATGCCACTCTTTCCATAAAGTTTTTTTTTCCCCTTTCTATTTTCTAAACTATAAGTATCCCATTCATTTTTCTCCCTGTAATATAACAATGCAAAGACAAAGGTATATATAAATGCCCTGCATGTTATAACAAAACATTAGCATGTTTGTGTAACTTTTCAAAAACCAAATATGATAAGGAGGCAAAAAATAATAGCATACACTAAGTTCTATTTACATTTGTTATGCCACTGATTTTAAAAAAATAAATAATAAAAAAAAGCCCTAGTAGCCATTGTTTTTTCCCATTTCTGAAGAACAAAAAATATTTCTAAATTCTAAATTTTATAACTCCTCAGCAATTTTTCATAGAATTTTAGAAAAAAATTGAGTTTTGTTCACCAAAGTATTATTTAATTCATGTTACAAATCTATACAAATGCATGCTTTTTCTTAAAAAAGAACAAAACTATTTTTAATTAATATTAAAAAAATTTTTGAGTTCATGAGGAAATTGGTTGATTTTTAATTTAGAATTAAATTATGAATAAAGAATAATGTATATAAATGAATTCATCAATATTTATAGTTATATGAAAGACCACAAAATGGCAAGTAAACAGAATTATTAGTGCTTTCAGAAAATGCATGAAATAGACTTTTCATATGAATTTAGCATATCAGTACTCAAAATTTTATTTAATTCAGCTTGAAAATTAAAATTAGATGTATGTAAAGATATTTGACACTTTTTAATTTTAATTGTAGCAAATCATATTTAACTGAAGAAATAATTTTTCATTTTTTTTATTTGAGATCTAATGTATTACAATTACTTGTTGTATTGTACTTTAAAGAATTTAGGTGCATTTCTAATAAATGTTTGAATCACAAATAAATTTAAATCAATAATGCCTTTTCTTAATGAGAAAATAAATATAAGAGACATTTTTAGCTAAATATACAATTTTAGTTTGGTTATAAAATTATACAGCTAATTGCCATAGTAAGTGATTAAAGAATTTTAATTACTATCATATAAAATATTGGGTTGACAAATAATCTCAGTATTTTATATTTATAAAATGTTAATATTTAATTATCTTGAAAGATCCGAGATTTAATTTTCACTAAATAAAATAAAACTGGATGAATTTTTTAAAAAAAGTAGATAGTGCAATTATATGATTTTCATAATTCCCAGGAGGGGGGGGGAATCTGATTTAGAAGATTTAGACAGATGCAGATAATAAATATATTAAACTCTAAAAATACTATGGTAAACCATGGAGAAAAGGAGTTACTATGGGTGACTACTTAACATTTTAAACTGATTGACATATTGCCTTTTTTTAATTGGAATATCATTCAGATGTTAGAGTTACATTTTAGTTATTAGTTCTACAAAAGATAAAAGCCTTCTTAAAATTATTTTAATGCTTCTAAAAAAATTTGTGGTACTTTTCAAAGACTTATATATATTGAAATATTTCCAGTTCCAAGTTAGATCATTGAATAATTCAGAATTTATTTCTCAGAATATTAAAATTATAGATTTGAATGAATTATTTAAAAGATGAGGAAGGGGGAAAAAAACACTTCATTTGTATATTATTCTGCTATATTTAATAAAAATCTCTAATTTTTATTGTGGTTCACCATATTATATCGTTTAAATAAGCAGTTAAGGTCTGCACAATTATTTTAGATGTTGTTACAATTAATATTTTAAATTAAATTTTATTTTTGTGGCACAAAATTCTTTAATGGACAGATTGGTCCCAAATTAAGAATATGCATTAGAACTAAGTGTACGAATGTACTAATAATTAAAACTGAAACAAACAGTACAAAAAATAAAACTATAATAATGTTATTAAATTTTGACATCCCTTTCTATATTTGGTATACTCCGCATTTCATTAATTCATCATATGTTTTGTCATATTTAGAATTATGCTTACATTGGATAATTTTTAAATATTCATTATTTAAATATTCAAAAAATATACACAGAATTAAAAAAAAATTGTTTGGCATATATATTTTACAAAAGTAAATCGCTTTCTTAACTGAGATATAGTTCAAATTCATGTAAGGCACAAATAATTGCTATTTTATATCACTAATAAAGGGCTGATTTTTCCGGTGGTGTTAACACATGCAATTTTTAATATTTAAGAAGGAATAATATTTGATTTTTGTAATTATGGTATGGACAATGACTTCCATTAGACCACCAACTAAATAACATTTAAGACGATATGCAACCCACAATCTCAAAACTTCCATATCACATTAAAATGGTAGGACTATAACCAGATTTACTAATAAAACTGATCCTTGTAATCATACATTTCCCTCATTAGCTTATTCTTTAAAATTTATTTTGGAATAAAAAAAATGGGTAGGGTAAATTACAAGTTCTCTGAATGAGTGTTGGTTTGTTTTATAGTTGAAAGAATCAGTTGAGAAGAAAAAGAAAAGAAAAAATTATCCATCTCCATCCCCCTAAAAAAGAATGTTGTAGCAGCATAACCATAGCAGAGCATGTAATGATAGCATTCTCTCATTTACTATAAAAATGGCATTTCATCAACAGTGATGCATACTAAATGTTACAGCCATAAATGGCGAAATAACTACAATTTCTAATTTCTTGCACCGATTGACCTGTTCATGATTATATTCAAGACACGTCTCAATTGCAAATATGTTTATAACAACTAATTCCAAATTTTCCTCATGCATGTAATCAAGAACATTTGAGCAAAGACCACATTATTGTATACCAACTCCTTAAACATGAAAGTCTTTTCTGAGAAACCAAGATTCAAACTCATTTAGTTTGGTTATATTTACAACCTATTTTAAAACAACAAAACGGATTACTGTTTGGGACAGATCTTGTAATTTTGAATTGTGGTCAGATGACAAGGGTAACTGAGATAGCACTCCCTCCAAATTTCCATGTCACATCAGAGACAAACTATTTGCCCTCAACGGCTCTCTTGCACATCAATTCTTTAAAGGAATCGGATTTCAAATTTGGAACCCTTTAACTCTGAAGCCAAGAACTTGGCATTGTGGCACCAATTTAAACTTACAATCTACTATTTATATTTTTGAAATAATATGATTTATATATGTAAATTGATTAAATACATATGACAAAGTTTGAATAATTAAAATTTGAATAATTTAATAAAAATAAAATATTAGAGATACGAAAAACTACTTTATATAAGACTATCTCAAGTCCTCATTCTTTACACATAAGAAACTGATTTTTGTTGTTTTCTGAAATTTTAACTACAATCACATTGTTTGGCTTTCAAATAATTTCAAAAACTTAAAATACTGAGCTCAAGAATGGCATATTCTAACAAAGGACAACAAATATACATTGTGAGAAATATTGCAACAGTCGGAAAAATTTACCATATTTGGGATACATTAAAATACACTTCTATTTTGCAAACCATATTTAAACAGAATCAGAATCTACACTTCTCTGAATATTAATAGCATCTTTTTGTTACATTTACTAAAATTAAAATTGCTGTTCTTGCTTTGCAGAAATACTAAAAACATAAATTCATTCATCTCAGAAATACAAAACAAACAAGATTCTTTTTTTTTATTAAAATTTATTTTTATCCCCCAGTCATACACATAAGGGAAATAGAAAATTTTCATATTTAAAAAATATACAGCCACTTACAACTTTTGGCATATTATAACAATAATAATAAATAATTATTTTTAAGTCAGCATCATTTAAATAAAAATAATAATAAATTTGCCTTACTTTTTATAAAAAAATGTAAAATAAAATTATGGATATGGGAATATGAATATTAAAACTGGAAAAGATTTTGTCACGATTTTATACTATATAACTATTTTAACTTTTATACTATAGGTTCAACTAATTGTAGCAAAAATGAAATGCATTTTTTTTTTAAAGTTTAGTTTAGTTCAAATTTCAGTTAGTGTATTCTAAAAATAATGAATGCATATTAAAAAAAAACTTTTATTATGCTGCATGCATTCACTAAATTTTTAAAGCTATTTTAAATTAATGTGATAAAATACATTAATTTAAGATGGCTTTAAAAGCATAGCCCATGAAAACATTCTTTATCACTGCAATGACTTATTAAAAATGTAATTGAAATGAAGCTAACATTCATATTCTTTTAAGAACAAATTAAAAAATATCATGTAACCGATTAAGAAATGATTTCACTTGACTTGAATACCCTTTTCTAATAAAACATTGATAAAAGAAATTATAAGAATGTTGAAATCTAGAATTCAATGCTCTCTCTCTGGGGAGTGTTTCACAAATTGTCTCACTGAGAGCACAATTACATTAGTAACCATTTGGTTTCTTTGCACTGCAGTAACAATGAGCCACTTTAACAATCCTGAACACAGTAAATGTGTGAAATTCTAGATTTCAATTAACAACCTTCACTATTGTAGCATCTTGAAACTGTTTTCATTAGTAATGCTTATATCTTTCATATTACTGTTTACCAATTTCAAGATATCTACAATATAGGATGTTCCAAAAAGTATAGCCCAAATATGAATAAGATGTCAGAATACTCAGTGTCTAAAAATATTCTACATAAAATATGCTAACAATATGAAGTCAGAAATCAGATGCAATCACAGTGTAATGTTAATTGCAATGTGTTATAACAATAAATCAAGAAACAGCATTTTAAAAGTCATATGGGTAGTGCAATTGCAAAGTAAAGATTAATAACTAATAAGCTAAAAAAATGTTGAGCGTGCCAAGCTCAAGACAATTCTATAAATCTCTTCAGAAGGCTCCAGAGAAAAACTTAGGCAAAAATGTTTAGCTAGTTTTAGGAAAAAATTGTTCATTCAACTTGCGTATATAAGTTTGTATTAAAAGCATATGCACAGCTGTGCTGAAATAAGCAAGCATCCTATGATTCTATAATTACACACAGGCATGGTTTGTAGCTAGTTCTGCAAAACTGATGAAAATATAACACATGCTTCTCCAGGCAATATATAGGATTCGGTTTGGTAGTAATAGATAATAATCTTCATCTATATATTTCGAAAAAAGAGATGCTGGTACATATATGAAAAGATATCGAGCAAGGTCTGCTCATCAATGTCTCCATATGTAAATGTAGCTTCATCTATAAATAGCAGAAGTGTTTGAAAATCGCACGTGGATGCAGACTTCCCTCACCAAATTGTTTAGATGCACTTACAGGTACCAGCCAACAACTAGTATTAATTTGTAACACTCCACATATGACAAACTACCCATCTCAGGTCTCCTGATGCAGAAAAGACCTATTCTTAGCAACTGATGCACAGTCATTTGTGAGGCAGTATAAGGTGCATTGGAAGGAACTTGGAAGTTAATACATTACACCTCTCTTCAATTGTACATAGATATGCTATATATCAGATATCTATAGTTTTTTCAGAGCTTGTTAATTAACTTTATATATTATTAAGATTACAAATACTGGGCTTTGAAGCACTCAAGCATTATTAATCTATTTAAAACTAGTCCCTATAGTAGTATCAGTTAATTTTTGTGACCATATATTTTAGACAGTACCTTCTTTGTTGTTTTATACAATTTCCTCACATTTGGGTCTTAAATTCTGAGACAAACAGTAATATACATTAAAAAAAAAAAAATCAGCCATCAAGTTGAAATAAATGTATGCAAAAGGTAATTTCAATATTTTAAAAATAATTTATTTTGTATTTCAGTTTAAAAAAAAATTGTATTTTCTTTATCTAATATTTATATTGTAGTTTCTTAATGCTAAAAATAAAGCAAATATCAACTGACTTAAAAGTTCTAGATTAATATCATTAGTAGCTATTTCCACGTCATTATTATTTTGATAGAAAACTTCATAGATCACATTAAAGGAATTTCACATAGTTAGGTTTATTAAACCACTTTTTAATACTTTTGATAACTTTGCCATGTTTCGCTTTCTAATGTTTCTATTTTCTATTTGCTTGAAAGATTTTTACCCATTAAGATATTAGTAGGTGTTCTAATTTTTTTATAGATAGCTAGTGATAATATGGGAGTTCATTTTTGTCTTTTCTAACCACCATTTTTGAGTGACATATTTTATTTATAAAATAATACTAAATACTTAAAATTTTTTTACTAATAACTAGTATTTTAAAATCAAACATTCAAATGTTGCCATTGTTCCTAAAATGTTTCTTTATAATTCCCTCTAACACATCAATTATTTACTCCCAAAAAATCTGTGTAAAACATTAAATCCAATTCGCTTAAATTAAAAAACTTTATACAGGGATGTGTTTGATCGTTACACTAAAATTAGTGCCAATATTAAACTCCATCACTATGAATTAAATTCCAATTTTTTATTTTAAAAGGATGGTTTCACTCTTTCCTTTAAAAATTGACTTGAGATCTTTCTTAGCTATATTGAAAAACAGATTAGTCTAATTCAATACAGGAAAGGGAATTTGCCATTTTAAAATGCCTAATTTGAAAACGAGTGTGAAAGAATGAAACAAATTTAATCTGAAGTGAATAAAATATTGTATTTTAAATAATGTTATAATGCTAATTATATTCTTCTCATCAACACAGAACATGTAAGAAGTTTTATAATCTCGGTTCAAATAGACTTTGCCAAGCTATACATGTCCATTAATTCAGAAGACTTGCTACCGATTCATAATGTGTTTAATAATATTGAGTACTGAAAGTCTAATTTTTGCAAAGATTTGATTTCCCCAGATTCTAGATAATTAATATAAATAGAAGTACACAAAGTTGAGAATGTATTTTCCATCGAGCTCCTCTCATTTATATAAATCATAAAATAAATTCTTGACTGTTTGTCAGAAAGAATAGAAATAGTAATTTTTTTTTTAACTAATTTTTCTTAAAGCAGTTTCAAGGAAATATATCAAACACATATTAAAAGAGTTTTGAGTAAAACATGGCCAACATCCTCTCTAAAATTATGTATGTCTGAATTGGCAGAATTATAAAGTGTGCAACTTTGTTTTTTTGCTGCTTTTTTTTAATAATATTATGTCAGAATCTGTAGTCAGACCTTTAACTTACCACAAGACATCATGAAAATTACATATACAAATCACAGTTATAAATATATGAATTCCTAGTTCTTTTGTAGATATTTACTCAAATTAAGCGCTTAAAACTTTGATACGAATTACTTCAATGAAAAATTATAAAATTATGCATCTAGTATAATATAGCAGAAGCAATTCCTTAAAAAAAATTAAATGGAGAATTTTTTTTAATGAAACTGCCATATTAAAATTTAAAAATGTCTAGTTTAAAATCAAGTTTTTTTTTTAACTAATATGTTAGAAGTGAATATAGAAATTTCATCAAATTGTGACATAACAAACATATACCAAATTTGTGAGTTTAAAATCAGTAGAGTAGAAGCAGAGCACAGTTAAAACCCATGTGAAATATTCAATGTGTTAATTGCTAATCATTCTCAAATTCATATTTGGATTGAAAAAGCAAGTATACTTAAAAAAATATATTTCCAAAATATTAAAAGCAAACAGAAATGAATATTTTTAAAATAGAATAGTTTTTGTTTGGTAACTTGAATTTTATTCCTGTTTAAAAAAATACTGAGAAAATCACTGAAACTAATTTAGTTTTTCCATATCACAAATAATTGATTTAATTCAATACTAAAGTAATCAAAATGCTTTTGAACAATAAAATTTAATTCCTAAATTACATTTAATTTCTAAATTAGCGTATAACTAGAGTTGGGAAATAAGGTCTTGTTTCAACAATATGGTTGTTTAAGTACCTGGTAGGTTGAGTTTTGGGCTTTGGTACTTTAGCTAATAGGGCTGGTACTTCCTTTTTTTCATCAAACTGCTTCCATGCTTCATAGAGTGAAAGTATTTGACGTGTTATTTCCAGAATCTGAAAAAAGAATATAACACAATATATTTTTAATTGTTCATATTTTTGAATTAAGAACGAAAAATAAGTTAATAAAAAAATTTTGCTTTAAAGAAGCTTGGTATAATAACATTTTTAAAGAATATTTTTTTAAACATTATTAAGAACTGATCATCTTAGCAACCAGCAGGTTCAACAAAGATACAGGTTATATTCAATCTCTGATAAACAGTTTAGATACATCTTCATATCCATGACACCATGAAATTGCCAGGAATTAAAGCCTGTTACTTTGTCTTATATTGTCTGATCATTGAGTACATGAATCTTTTTAATGGAGAGACTATTCTTATGACATTATAGTGCTTTAAAAATGTAAATTTTTATTCGTCTATTTTCTAACTTTCACAATATTGTAATTTCATGCTTTTATTCAGCTTATAAACTACATAGATATTTAACAGAATCCTTGTGAAGGGAAGAAAATCACAAGATTAAATATTTGATGAAACAATGAAAGTGGTTGGAATTTCAAGACAACAAATTAATCTATTGTAGGATATTAAAAAAAATTTTTTGTAAAAAACTTCAGAAAATGTTTTTATGATGTTTAAATTAGTACAATAAAGAAAAAAATTTAAATTTTGAAAGAGTGTAAAATTTATTATTGTGCAATAGCATCTTCAGAAATTATTAAAGAAACATGCCAAAATTGAGCTTAATTTTTAATTACTTAAAAACTTAAAAAAAAAAAAAATCCTCTGAGCTGCACATTCCCACTTTCTAAAGTATAAATGTGCCATATTTGGTAGCTATAGTTTAGATGGTCTGGTCTGAAGAGAGCATGGCATGTACACACTCATTTTCATCATTAGAATAGATGCAGAAACATTAGAATATATTTTTGATTAACAACATCACAGACTAATCAAATTTTATTCTCTTTATATTATAGGAGTTCTTTAAATTTTAATTTCAGACAAATTCCTTACAAATAATTTCAGCAGGACGTTTTTTTCCTTTAACATATTCAAAATATAATATAAAAATATTGATTTCTATAAATGGAGAATATTTTTCATAGTTAAAAAAAAAAGTTTTCCCTCAATTCAAATAACTAATTAAAAAATTTTCAACAAAATTAATGTTTTAAATCGAGAAAACATGCATATGTTTATGTAGCATTTTTATGAAAGTATAATTAAAAGGCATTTTTTATTTTTTAAATCTCAAAATTTCATTGCTGAGTTAGAGAGTCGGCAAGTATAATGAAAGCACACTTGATAAAAAAACTCTTTTAAAGTCTGTCTAAATAATTTTTAATTAATTTATTTCATCAAAGCATACTTCAAACTAAGGTTTATATTAATTAAAATTAAATGACACATACAAATATAATGCTTCAACATCTGAAACTTTTCACTCAATCCACATTCCATTTATACTTTTCATATATTCTTTCACATTAATTGAAAATTATGTGATATAATTTTAAAATACTTTATAAGCTCAAACAGAAAAAAGTTAAGAAAGCAAAGTTGCTTGCAAAATCTTAAAAAAATATTAAACTTTTTTTGGAAGGAGTTTTAAAATGTTTTTGAATTTCGACTTGGAATACTCGTCTTTTTATTTTTTAAAAAAGTTTTTAAATTATGGAAATTAAGGAGGAAAAAAAAGTACCTTTTCCATATCAACATTGAGTTCAGCAAACCATTGTTTACAGTCTCTTCCAAGTATCACACAGGCCATATGAAGACATGCTATAAGTAGTAAAAAGTGAGTTAATATCAATTTATCTCAGAACATTAAATATTTTAAAGAATATGCAATGTAAAATAAAATTAATTAATTAAGAAAATGCAATACCTAAGGCTATTTGATGAGGAGGATATAATAAACAGACATCAGTTCGCAAACTGTCATTGATGACTTTCCTAAAAAAAGAAATTTGCTACAATTCAGATGCATGATACTAATTTTAAATTTATTACTTACAAAATAGTGCATGACACTAAAATTAAATTTTTACTTTACAAAAAAAAACAAAAAAAAAAACACTTGGCAACATAAAAGAAATATAAAAGATGAACTTAACATCCACTTAAAATATAATTAGATAAAGCTACAAAAAGTTCAAATGCTTGACAGTATACAATGGGTGGTAGGTTAATTAACATAATCTTCCCAAAGACAATACATGTTGCTTTAATTGTATGTAAACTAATAATAAATAGGAATATTTAATATGCCTGAAAAGAGTAGAATGCTTAAGATTCCATTCTTTTCAAGCTCCAATATTATATATATATATATATATATATATATATATATATATATATATATATATATATATATATATATATATATTCATGTCTCTTTTATGTAATAGTATTAATTATAATTCTCTTAAACTCCTTCCCAAACAATTTGTTTAGTTTCAATTCCAGTGTCACTCCCAAGAAAGGAGAACTCTTTTAAACTGTCAAAAAGTAATAAATTTGCTCTTTTACTCTCTAACAGTCATGATTCAGATTTGCTGACAATAATATCAAAATCTACCTTTAAGTTTTTTTTTTTAAATTTAGTTCTGGAAGTTTAATAATTTAAAAAAAAGTCAGAAAAGCCTTTACAAATACTAAGAGAAACAGAAATTAATGGAAAACAATAGATTATATATGTATCTGTCAGAATTTCAATCTATGAATTTTCCATTGCTTTACAGAAGTTTCACACTGAACACTTTCATTTTAGTTTAATATCTATTTGGTAAGTAAGTTCTATATTACTCCTTACAACATTTCAGGCTTCCCTTCAGTCAGTTTAATCTTGCAATAGCAGTACTACCAAACACATGGCCAGATGCAATTGTACAAAATCTTGCATAGGATGCCACTTTTTAATTTTATTCAAAAGTGTTCTTTGCATAGGATTTTATTTCCAAAATAAAAATAAAACCGGCCCACAGTTTTTCCTTAACCAATCACTCATTGCATATATCTTTTAATGATAAAGATGAATATGTATGTGAGTATTACTACTCAATAGGCAGATAGTTTGACCTTGAGCTCACAAATGTCTACTTTAAAGGGTAGATATGTGCATCTCAAAGTGTTTTTCTTTTTTTGCAATCTCAGTTTCAATTAATTAAAAATTAAGCAAAATACACTACTGTCGTAACCTTTAAAATTATAACCAAACAAAAATTATTTTTACACTCTCTTAAAATTCAAAATATTATTTTCCCAATCATATTAATTTAATAGCTGTGCAAACCTTTTCTGAAGTTTTAGCAATTTTTTTAATGGCTAATTTCCAACATCAGATTACATTAGTCTGAAATTCAAACCGTTTCCATTATTTCATCTCCTATTTAATCATGTTTTTTCTTCCGTCATCAAAAATTACAGAGGGATTAATTTTAATATTTGAGTAATTTACAAAAAAAAAAAAAAAAAAAACAGCAAAAATTGGAAGAAATGGATAATTATATTTTTAATAATGATGTGATATCTTAAGACTGGTTTACTTTAAGAAGGTTCATTTACACAATGAATAGAATGTACATACTATTTAAATAACACAGGTTTAATATTTGACAAGTAGAATCATTGACAAAGTTATGTCTAAATGATTTAACTTTAATTTTGTTATAATAAATAATAAAGGGAAAATATACTTAAATTAGTCCAATCTTGCAAAATCTAATTTTACTAATTCTTCCATTTGTTACTGATGTTAAATATAAAAGCTGTACATAAAATTAAAAAAAAATTAAATATATAAAGATAATACAAATAAAAGTTTTTATATAAATTACCAGGCCATTGGTAGTAACGTTTCTTCCTGGCCAATATCTTGAATATAATATACTAATGGTCTATATGGATGGTACAGAACTAAACAGCAATCCTAGGAAAATTAAAATGAAAGAAATTATGAACAGGAAGGATTTAAGAATTAAAAAGGTTATTTGAAAAAAAAAAATCTTATTGTTTTACTAACCATCATTTCCAAAAGATAAAATTCACATTCAAGAACGTGATTCATACGATATGGGAACTCTTGAGCATATGCATAGGAGAACTTGTTTTTCACTAAAATACAGAAATCCAATCTTTATAAACAAAACGAAAACAGCATACATAAAAAGTTTTATGCCAAACTATAAACATAGAAGACATACATACATGAGACATTTTTAATTATGAATTTAATGATTTCACTTATATTAAGCTGTTAAGAAAAATGCAAGATAGTAGGGAGGATTTATAATAACATAAATAAAACAGAACATCAATTTACATTTACACTAACAAAAAAAATTAAAGAATTAAACGTAAAAAACCCTGTGTTAATTTTACTACCAACATCCAATTAAATGGAAACTTCTTGGAAATTAAAACATTATCACGTGGTATAACAAGATTTATTTTTTTTGTACACAGAATTTCCTATATACAATATCTTAAAATATAACAGTGCACACTCATATTGTGAATAAATTTTATTCCCAAACAAATACCAAAATTTTAATCAATATATTAACTTAGTAATAACTATCTCTAGTTTAAAAGAATTTTTAAAACTATTAAATTCATGCATTTGCATTAGCATAATTGGCGTTGAAAATTCACGCATGCGCATTGTGTTCTGATTGTTGACAACTATTTTCAATGGATACGGACTTCGTTTTGAAGGCATAACATGTTTTCGACAGTTTATTTCAAATGATTCTGTTTATTTTCGTAGTGCTTGATGCATTTAAAACTGAAACATTGTTAATTAATCCATCTGTTCATGATGAATCTGAGAAAATTTTGTTGAAAACTTCTTGAGGATATTATATAAATAAAGAAAGATATTCTATAGTGCCCATAAGGTTTAAATACTTAGTGACTCTGTTTTCAGTACTCATATTAAAAAAAAAAATGCTTCATTTCAGTAAATAAAATGTCCTGATATCAATTGCATTTTAATCATTTCCACTTTAACTTAAAGCATAAATTCTATGGGAATTAACAGAAAATTAGAGAGATTCATATTACGTTATGGCTGAAGGCCTATATAATATTATGAGTTAATTATATGACTACCAAAATTTGAAGCTTTAAAACATTTTGATGAAGAAGCTATTAAAATAGAAGTTAAATAAAATATTTAATTATTAAAATTTTAATGAGCATTAAGATTGGCGAACCGGCTAGTTACCAAAGGTGGTTAGTAAATAATAAATTATTTTATTAGTAAGTATTCTTTCTGAACTGTTAATTAAGTTTAAGTATTCTTTTCGTAATAAGAATCGTTAAGTATTCTTTTCGTAATAAGAATCGTTAAGTATTCTTTTCGTAATAATCATAAAACATCCAAAAGAACAACATGAATAGAGCAAACATGAAAAAGATAATGAGAAAATGGAGAAATGAAATTACTCACCAACAGTTTGGCAGGTTGTAATTAGTCTACTATTGGAAATGACTCCAAATTCCTATGAATTAGAAACAAGGATAATTATTTTTATAAAAAAGGTTATTATAAGTGTATAAGATCACAAAAGAGAAGAAAATTAATAATAAGCCTATAATTTTCAAATTATTTTCCAGTGGTAGAAATAAACATATGATAAGCCTTTTTGCTAGTGTAACTTTATAAGTACTACTTTGATTTCCTTTCTGTTTTGACAATCTGAGAATGAGGTTTGAAAAATTGATTCGATCAATTAGGATTCTATTCAATTTTATTTCCAAGAAATTGTATATGGGAATCTTCCCTCATGCTTAGTTTTAATAATGGACTAGATACAAACACACACATACGCATATTATGTTAAAGATTGAGTATAGGGAAATATTCAAAATATTTTTTGATACTTAAATTGGGAATTCAGCTATCTCTAGAAAGCAAACTTTTCACAGAGTAAAATAATAGCATAGGGACATTGTCTGGTGAATATAAAGTTTAGGACAACATATCCCAGTGAAATGATCCTACAGTTTTTTTCATTCATTTAGCAATATGTGGACAAGCATGTGTGCTGAAAAATAAGCTTGTCAACTCTTTTGACATATTTTGCACTTTTTTCCTTTAATGTTTCATTCAAATTCATCAAATGTTGCTTGTATTGTTCACTTTTGATAGTCGGAACAGGTTGCAAGAGTTCAAAATAAACTTTTGCACTTTGTCATGTGTTCTGAAATCATTATTTTTAAATCATCAAAACCACACTTTGAAAATTGCATTTCATGACCAGGTTCAACATAAACACCCAATTTCTACTGCAGTTTTTTTTGTAATGAAATAATATAATTTCTTGCAGATGCAGTTTGTTTAGCATAAAACTGAAAATGTTTTCTGGGGGGGGAGGAGAATAGAGACTTTATCCTAATTTTTAAAGGCTATTTGTTATCAAACCTTTTAAATATAACTTTCTTGATTTATTTTTAGGCAATCGGTATTATTAATACAATCTATTAAAAAAAGAGTGTAAAGTCTTATTTATAGATCCCAAAATAGAAATATAAAATATTCTTAATTGCAGAATGACACAGACATGAAACAAAAGAGCCGAAGTTCATAAAATAATGAATTGTGAAACATATACACCAAAAAGTAAAATAATATGATTAACTGAATAATAAAATGAACAAATTTATAATAAAAGTACTTAATATATTAAAAAATATAGTACAATGATTTTATAAAATTAGTTGAATTTAAAAACGATAAAATTAGAACCCGAAAACAATGAAAATTTCATTTTTGTGGAAATGTGTATAGTAAGTTATTAAGAATCTTTTTAAGATGAAAAACATCATCTCCTGCAAGCTCGAACAAGATAAAAAAATTTCTCAGAAATTAATTTTAAACAAATAATTAGAGTGTTTCCGTTTTTTTTTTTTTTTTTTTTTTTTTAATAGCTGACAAATGAGTTATATTAACATAAGAAGGGGGGAAAAATAAAAACAATACGTTGAAGTTTTGATAACCTCTTAATATATGAAGCAATTAACTGCTGTGCAAACTGTTTATTAAGATATCTTAGACTATATATTCATAAAAAAAAATACTTAAATAAACTACTTTTGATAGGAGCCTAATAGCAAAATGCATACTGATTTCAAATGTAATATGCTATCTCACATATTTCTTTGAAATATACATATATATAGTAGTTACAATAAAATATTGATTTTAAAAATTAATATATATTATAAAAAATCAGATATTATATTGTATTTGTAATTTAAATAAAAATTCTATTTTTGTTATCTATACTTTAAAAAAAAAAAAAAAAAGATATTCCCTTTTTTTTTTTTTTTTTTTTTTTTGCACAAAGTGCTAACAATTTTGAGACACTTAAATAATTAGAATATATTACAAATCTTAAGAATAAATTAATGCTCAAAGATGAATAAATGCACATTATGCAATTAACAATTGTCTTTCTATGATGCTGTTTTATGAAACTCCAATCTTCAGCTTAATTGCACTTCTAAATGAGCCTCATTCAGTGCAATTTTTTCTTCCATTTATTTATGTATTTTTAACTAAAAATATCAGTTCTGATATCTTACATTTTTAATCAAACAACAGAAAGAATCTTAACCCCCATAAATTTTGTTCCATGTGGCTCATGCATCAAACTGTTATGTTTTTTAATATTATAATTTATACAAGGCATTACAATGCTTTTAAAAATAAGAAAGAATGATAAAAAGCATAGTGTAAAAACATCTCAAATAATCTACGGAAATTAAATTGAATACATACAACAATTCATTTCCATAACAAAAGATGTCATCTAATTAAATAGTAGATACAACAATATAGTCAAGGGGTTAAAAAAGATCTCAGATTAAGCAATGCCGTACAAAATTGTTTGGTCCATTGAATAAAATTGGAATTTTAGTTTAGTGCCATAGAAAGGACAGTTGTTAATTTGTATGGCATGGTATGAATGGTAATTAGGGGATAATAGCTATTATTGTTGTATATCTCATGCTCATTTTCTTCACGTTCAAAATAGTATGAGAAATAGAATGCAAATGTCATAAGAGTATCATAAAAAAAAAAGTTAATAGTTGTATTCATCCAATTTTAGATTAAACAGCAAATGAAATTTCTAGAATTATAAAGGGAACATGAATATACAAATTTCAATTGATAATATAAAAATGGTATATATTTAACACATTCATTGCCATAGTTGATACCTGTGATTCAGACCACTTTTTTTTTTTTTTTTTTTCATTTCTTTTAGTTATAGTAAAGAAAAAATATCTAATTAGATAGTATTATTAAGATTCACATGCTCAGCAGCATGTTAAGATATAAATTAAATGTATTCTTGCTTTACTCACATCAAATTTTACATTGACTGAGAACTTTTGCAGTCACATAAATGTAAATGACACAGCAGAAAATATGTTAACTGCAGTAAATTTCAAAATTTTTAAATACATATATATAAGAAAAATAAACAGTAAAGTAACTAGTAATTTAAAATAATAAATATGAAAACTTACTTCTACTTTTGAGGCTAAAAATATGCAGGTTGGAGCCATTAAAAGAGGATCTATACATCTTAGACTATTTCTAAAATATCATGGGGAAAAAAAGGAATTAGTTAATAAATATAAACAGATTTAAAGATAAAAACAGATACAAAGGGAGGAAAGAAACAAAGAAAAAGAACGCACTAGTGTAGCAACTGATTTATGGATGAAAACATTATATAGAAATAAAATCTGCATTGCAATGAAAACACTATTTTTAAAGTGATTCTTTTAATAACTTTTACACAGATAAAATTTTAAAGTGTTAACCTATATCTAACTACTTATTCAGTTTTAGATATTGTGTGTACATACATACAAAATTCTTTCAAATTCAGATTGAACTCACTCTGCTTTAATTCAATCATGTGACTGGGAATATTCCACTGAGTGAGGGTTTACAGTGATCTATCTAAAATAGCTGAATCAACTAAATGTATTACAATTTGGGGACCTCCAAGTTTTCATTCTATATGAGTTTGTTTTAACAAGACTTTTGTGCTTTAGGGTGTTTCCCTTTCCAGAGAAGAATGTTAGAGATAATTCTTGTTTAATAAAAACTTAACTTCAAGAGATTGCAACATTTAATCTATCAATAAACAATTTATATAATGTATAAAAATCTTTCTAATGAAAGAAAAGAAAAAAAACTATAAGCATAGAGAATGAATCTATATTATAATGAAACAATGTTCCAGAAGTAGACCAAAAACAATTAATTAATTTATACCACAGCTATATTAGAAAACTAATGGCACTCTACTAAAAGATGGAAGGACCCCCATTTTCAATTCCATCTAAAGAACTATAGGCAGGCCATAACTTCTTGCCACTCTCTATACCATCAGGCAGAGATTTGCTCAAATCGTTGAAGCAATTTTGATTGGAAAAAGAAAGAATTATATATGTTTTAATATACTCAATTTTTATTCCTGCATGGAAAGAGTAGATTTACTTATTTTGTGTTATTGATTTTTACTAAAGAAGGAAGGAAAACTAGATGTCCTGTTGAAGCAAATTCTTTTGAGTAAGAATTACAGTGGTTCTTTAGTTTGAATCATTGCCAGAAAAGTAAGACCAACCAATAGTCATTGAAGGTTGCATTCCTTTCTTTAAGATTTATGAAATAAGAATAATTATCACTAAAGAAAGAAGATCAATCAGTAGTCATTGAAGTTCTGGAAATAATTGTTGATATAGATAAATAAAAATGAATTCTGGAAAAGTTTGAAAGTTATCTATTGGTCCTTTGATGGCCCAATTTTGAAATGAACTCAACAAATCTGTAATCACCAAAAATTTTTTTAAAACTGTATTTGTAAATTACATACAGTTACAATAATCAAGATTTAATTACTTCCATAGTGTTTTTTCTTAAATATGATTAGCTGTTAAATAAAAATAAAAAAAATCAGGAAGGAAAAAGTTTGTCAGAATTTATTTGAAATTGTTCAATTATGAATGTCACAATGCTACAATACATTAAAAAAATTCTGTCTTATTCTTTAAACAAATTCACAATTTTTATGTAATCTTAATGTAAATTTGTGCGGGTGTGCAATAAAACAAGAGAAAAATCCCTAACAATTTATAATAACCAAAAGCTAATTAAGGTATCAGTTAACTAAAAATAAACAAGATATAGACATTTTTCACTTCAAAATTATTATCTCACAAAAATGATGTTTACATCATTTTAAAATTTAAAATACTCAGTTTTCAGTGACACTGAAATTAATCTTATATACATTTTGTAACAATATTTTTTATTGTAAGAAATTTAAATCATTATTTTTTTTCACATCAAATATTCAATCACATGCTTTTGCAAATGGTAAATTTATGATTTAAAAAAATTTCTTTCTTTGGACATTATGTCTAAAGTAAAATTTTCATTTCATGATATATGAAACAATTTTGTACTTCTAATTTTTGATATATGCAGTCAGTGTAAATTTTTGAAGCCTATTTTCTTAGACTGACTTTATTGAATAAAATTTTATTCCATTTCATGATTTTTTTAAAATTGTTATGATACTCTGCTAAATTTTTTCTAATGAATTCTTTTTAGTTTTGCATTCTACCTAAGAAATTAATCTCTTTTTAATTTATGAGCATCTATTATCCTAGCACCCCCCCCCACCCCTTTTAAATAATTACAATGATTTCTGCTGTTTTTAAAAATTAGAATATTAAAATCTAAAGTAATTACCATTATAACTTAATTTCGGACATATGAAAATTATAAGATCAAGTTTTCATTGCTTTATCAGCTTTATGTCCTACTTTTCAAGTGTAATTTTCCAATTATGTCAAGAATCAATAATTTATTATAACAAAGAAACCTATCCAGTACAAACACTATTGTATTGTTTTTATGAACAAGTTTCATCTCAGCAAACACAAATTGAATTTTTTTTTTTTTTTTAAATCTTTGAGTTAAAATTCAAATTGTTGGTGTAATGAATGAACTATAATGAGTGCAAGGAAGTGAACTGGTAAGGCTCTTAAATCAGTATTCAGTTATGCAAATCCAAATAACATATTATTAAATTTCAGCTCTGACATAAAGCATAACCAACCTCGATGGGTACTGGAACAAAGATTGTTCCAACCAAGTCATCCAGATGTGAATTTCAATCATGTGTTTGATAAAATGTATATCATCTTAATTATCTAGATTGAAATATGAATAAATTTTTTTAAAAAAATTTAATTTGAAAGAACTAGAATCCTCTAGATTGGCAACAGTGTAGTTAATATGTGGCCTTTTTAAAGATGAGAAATTAATATATACGTTCACAACTGCAACTCTAAAATCTTTTTCTAAAGCTGGGAACAGCTGGATCATAAAGCTACTCATTACAGATAATACTGGATCATAAGGATCTTTAAGGCAACTCGTTGGAAATGTAGGATAATTTTTCAAAGAACTTATCGGACATTCTTTTAATAAATTCTGAAACAGGTAGTCAAAGATATGAAAAGCAGCCTAAGTCAATAAATTTACCTTTTAATATCTTCATTAATTTTATAGATAGAAGGGTAAAACATGAACATACATAAATGAATATAAGGGAGATATTTTATTAATTGACCATTTTACACTATGGAGGCTGCATAAAAAATATTTTTTAAGTTTCTTATTATAACCTCATAGAATTAAAAGCATATTCAAACAATTGCCTACCTTACTTAATAAAATGTTGTAACAAAGAATATGTCTAGGAGTAATATTTAAGGAAATAAAGGCTCCTTCACTTTTTTGGGACATTCTATATGTACTATATTCAGCCACCTCTCAAGCAAAGACATTTTTATTTTTAATAGACACCTAATTCAAATACTTTTTATTTTTAATAGACTTCTAATTCAAAAACTTTTTTTATTTTTAATATATTTTCAGCATGATTTACACCTATTTCAATCAATGCATAGTATAATCATTAGTTAATCAGACAAACACCCAAGGAATTACTCTTATTCTATTATATTGCTCACAAATTTATTCAGTACTAGTTCATTTATACTAGCTTCACAAATTTATTCAGTCTTTCTATGAGAAGAGTGTATAAATGAATTAAATTAGCAATCAATATTTATAATCACATTACATATATGTGAATATTCAAATATGAATCTTTTGAAAAAAAAAATATTTGTATTCATTAAATTGATTGAAAACTCTTACAATGCACAAAATATAGTAGCATATTTACAATACAGTAGTAATTTGCAAAGTAAAAATTCAATATATTATTTTCATTTTAAAATGAACTTTTATTAGTAATAATTTAAATGGTATTTCTTTAGCTATTTTCTAGAAAGGCATGTCAATGATGATCATTCAGAGAAGGTAAACAAACAAGACATATACAAATAAAATACACATATTTATTTTCAAGTGACGTTCTAAGAATTTTAATGGTATTATATTTAAAAGTATCATTTCTAGACAAGAAAACAGACCAGACATAAAGAAACTTACCTAACAAAAAATCTTTTAAAATACACTGTGGCTGTTGCAATAACTTGTTGCTTTACTTTTAATTGTTCTCCTAAGGCTTGAATAACTAAAAAATAGGATTATTAAAAATATAATATTTAAACATAATTTGTATTTAAAATTTAACTAATATTTAAAACAATTTATTAAATGATAATTTTTTTATAATTTTATTCTATAAATGCATTTTTTATCATATATTATAGTAGAAAGAAAAAGCGACAGATAGGGAGAGAGAAAGAAAAAAAGCTGAACAACTCAATCTTATTTTGCTACTGTTCACAGCATATGGAAACGAAAAGATTTTGTATTTAAAATGTTCATAAGGGATCATCTACCCATTTAAAATCGTATAACATTTGAAATTTTATCTACACCATCCTTTCTTAATGTCACAAGTAGAGTCTTCATAGATAAATATTAGTAATATACCACTAAGAGATACTCAACATTATTATTATTATTATTATTATTATTAAAGGATCATTTCCACATTTAAATATTTAAATTCTTTACTCTTTTCTAGATATCTGCAATACCTTTATTTTTTATGGCATTTTAAAACATTTTTTAAAATTTATAATTTAATTGTTATAATTGATTATTACTTGAATCAGACTTTTTTAAAGCATTATTGTTTTGAGAAAAGTTTGATTCTTTCTTGCAAAAAAATACTCACCAACAGTGAAAGTTTTGTCAAAATTGTTATTACACTCAAAGTAAAAATAAATTTGTCTTTCTTTTTCTTTCATTTTTTTTTTGGAGATGATAAAAGGAGGAAATAAAATAGGGCTGATGTTACTTTAATAAAATATTAACAAAAGTGATAAGATTAATAGCTTGCCGATACATGGATAAAAACTGCTGATTCCCCCCTTCCCCTAGATTTATATCAATATAACTGTATATTATTTCCATTATCTTCACTAATACTGATTTATTAATGCTTATGAAAAGGAAAAATTACTATATTTTACAAACATATAAATATAGCGGTGCATTTATTTCACTGGTAAATACAAAGCTTTCATTCACTTTTTACGGCAACTTATTCTCAACAAGTGCTTTATAAGAACAAAGTTTCATAATATTAAGACACAGATATGTGTATTACAAAAGTGGAATGCTAAGTAAAGAGCATCTTTCTGAATATTCATTCATTTACTCTATAGATGTTCAATTTCTATTACTGAAGTAATTTTTAAAAAGTCAAGCTAGTGAATTGATTATTATTATTGCTTTCAATGAATAAATGAATTGCATTATTGGATATTCAAATATAAAAAGAAATTTGAAATCATGTATAATTATAGAAAAATTATTCCAAATGATGTCTTTACAATGTAACCAACTTAATAATCAACGTATTAGATTTTTTTTTGTATGAACACAAAATGAATTAAATTATATGGACATAGAAGAAGAAAAAGCATTTATCAACCAAATATAGAATTGTTTATTTATAATAAAATTAATAAATAAGCATTTAAAAATCACAAGAGTATATCTAAATCTAATTTCCTACAGAAAAAATGAATTATTACTTAAAAGTTCAAGAATACACATAGGTGTAATTTTTTTATTCCTTCTTAAAAGTTTAAAATTTATTTCATAAAGATGTAAGAACTAAATTTTAATTCATAGAATTATTTGATAAATCACGATTCTCCATTCAAATGTAATCAATTCAAAAACACCCATATATATTTATATATATTAAACATTTACAACTTCTAATCTTTATTGTAATTTTTTTTTTTAAATAGCAATAACAAAATGAATTATATTATTTGAAATTCTTTCTGATTGCAATTGATATTTTTACCTACATCATGAAATTTTTCTAAGAAATCTCTTTTTCTATGAAATTTTCTCATCTTTACATTCAAATAAATAGGATTTAATTTTTAAAAATTTATTTCACCCATCTCTGAGACTCACTCGAATACAAAATAAGAAATGCAAAATAATGGTAATTTGTAACAGTAATCACTATTTCATGAATCATTAAATTATTTTAAATTATTCTATTCCGTATATATATAGAATCAATATGAGGCTTATTATGTAGAAAAAAATGTTAAATCCAAATCTGATATTGTCTTAATGACACAAATTAATTTTGTTTCTGAATATATTTAATGTTATAATAACTCTGGTTAAGGTGGACTTTTAAAATAATATTTGAGATTTCTGCAAGTCCTAAAATAAATAAATACTAAATTAATAAATAAAAAAATAGGTCTTATTACAAATATGGAGTTTGTTTTGGGTAAATTATAAATAAAAACAATCTGACCTCATAAGTATACATGTAAAATTATATACTTAAATCCTAAAAAGTATTTAGTATGAAATATAATTCATATATTTCATTGACTTACTATATTCTGTGAATGGACGAGTAAAAATTCTAACTTGCCACCAGAACAGAAATTTGTCCAATTAAAAAGGCAATGATAATTAATAAAATATTATGAAATGGGAAATTTTTTTTTGCATCAATGAAACTTTTTATATATCTTATAGAATAGAAAAGAGGAAAATATTGCTTGACACACGAAATATATAATCAATAATATTTGAATGACAAATTTTAAAAAATGCTGTCAATGTTTTGAAATTTGTGAATGCACCTCTAAATGCAACATTTTAGAGGAAATGTACAAAATAAATTGTAATATGTTAAAATTTTCCTTTACAATATAAAATGACTTTATCCACCAATTTATGTCATAATTTAGATATGATATCAATATTTTTAAATGACAGACATGCGTGCCAAAATATGTATTTCAGCAATAAAAATTTTGAAATAAATCTTATTATTCTTAGTTATGACCAAAAGTTCATTACTTTATTATAATATTAGCTGATCAAAATTTTGTTAGCTCATAATTACTATATAAAAGCACCTAGATTAATGAAATTTGGCTTGGAAAATGAGCGTTAGTATACAGGCAGCTCCTTAAGAATTTTTAGACATTAAAGCTTTGAATGTATTAAGTACCTTTTAAATGATGCAATGAACGAGGCCACAGTAGAGCTGGATGGCTTTCCCCCCCCCCCATGATTTAACAGCATATACTACAGAATTAATTTTAAAATCTCACTAGCAAATGTTAGATGAATATTAAATGACATATCTTATAAATAAATATTAAAACTGATATTTATTTAACCTTTTAATTTTTTTACTTTTATCTAAATATATTATATCTTTTGTTTCAGGAATGCACCATTTATTCAACAATGAATTCATAAGATGTTTGTGATGTTTGCAGATGCATATTTTTTGTATTGAATTATAGTATATGTGAATAATATATTTTATTTTAACATTGGTTAAAAATAAATGATATTCATGAGTTTATAAATTTGAGGAATGATAATTCAATACTCAAATGAGCACTAATGGCATATTTAGAAGCCACATGATTCATATGAATTAAAAACTAATGAAATTGCAACATCGTGTGGTTCTTTGTTACTTATGTGAATGCAAGAGCTAATTTACTTAATTCAAAATATTTTATGGTGAAAATATTTTATTTAATGTTAAAGAGATTAATTCCTAGATGTTAAGAGTTGTTAACTAGATGTTAAAGAGTTATTATATGTGTCAGACAAATGTGATTTGTTTTCATGAAAGGAAGGGGAAAAGACTTTTATTCTTTGGCAAAAAAGTATATATATATATATATAGTTTTAATCAATCTCTCAAATATCTTACAAAGCTGTTTCAATTTAGTAATCCTAGTTTTAAAAGCATTTATGAATCTGTAACAGGCACTATCTCAAAAGATCAGAAATAATTAGCCCAAGTCACAAAATTTAATCCACAATTAATAATTTTCATTAAATTTATCAAAAGCATCATGAAAAATTTACAAATGAAACATGTTCAAAATTTAACAATAAGGGAGGAGATCTAACAGACCTTGTCAAAAGATGCAGATATTCTAGAATTCAGCTAGAAGAAAAAAATTAGTTTTGGAGTTACAGTAAGAGTTTCGTAAAACCTTCAACTGCTCTATATTATATTGAGTTAATACAATGCAAAATTGTAAAAGGTACAAGGAAGACATAAAGTTCATTAGAATTTTAGAAACGCAGGGTAGGTCAATATACATCAGCAACTGTAAAAAAGAGTTAAAAGATGAAAACATCTAAAAAATTAATGGGCCAAACAAAACATTTTATGTTTTAATGCCCTAATTATCCTTAAAAGAATTCATTTTATATATTATATCAAGAAAAGAGGAATAATAATATTCTGCTAAATGCCCCTATAATATTGTGCAGCAATTATCTTGTCTTTTGACAAATAAATGGTTTCAGGAAATAAGACAACTAAGAATATTCCTGTAAACTTAATGAAAATATTTTTGGAAAAAAGATTAAAATATATAAGCTGGCAATAGCATAGATTTTCCATGATTCAGATGTAGCTATTTTTAATTCAGATAATTCCAGAAGCATATTCTTACATCATTCTGCAAGAAGTTCCTGCATGCATGCATGCAAAAATAAATAAATAAATAAATAAAATAAAGCATTGTAATCCTTCATGGATATCTGTGCCAGAAATCTACAGTGCTTCACAAAGAAGTATCCTATGAACTTCTAAAGTTGCTGAAAAAGCTACCATATTGTTACAATGGCTTTGTGACATCTTGCAAGCTTTAAGCATAATTCTGATTTGAAATCAGAAATTCCCAGTCTCCTCAGAAAGTTGAATAACTTTGCACACAATAGTTTCAAGCATCTATAATCAAAAAAGTACCAGCAAACTTCCATTTACAAAAGAACTTTAATAATAAAGCATGGCCAAATAAATCCCAATGTTAACATCATATGCTTCTTCAAAGATTTTTAACATACTTTTATTGAAATTTGGACAATTTACATAAAGTCTTTTGTTAATGCTATAAGTATCATCCATTAAAATGTATAATTAAATGTCATATTTCACTACAAACTTTGCATTGGCATTTATTTCTTTATCATTAGTTATGAAGTACTTCTTTATATTATTTGTTTTGTTCTACTATGATATAAATACTATGCAATTCGGCATTTTTACAATCAAGTGAGTTCTTTGCAAAATTCTGGAAAAGGGATGCTTTAATTACAACAATGTGATATGCAAATTTTGAGCTTCTTTCTTATATCATTTCATCACTGAAAGCAATCACCGATAACCACTTCCACATACAATGGGTGATGACCAACTGCACTAATTGGATAATTTTGCAACTAAATAAAAGCTATGAATGCTCAGAGCCCTATATTACAACAACCATGCATTTGTGACCACAATTTCCTGAAAGAAATTGTGTGTGTGTGTGTGTTTTTTTAATTCCTCATATTTTTACCAAATTTGAAAAATCAATAATTTATTAACAGTATTTAAAATTAATAGAAAAATAATAATTGAAACACTTACAATTTGCAAAAAAGATCATAACTTTTTGATATTCTTCTTCAGGAAATATTTGAAGATCTTGATGTCTTTCTCGAAGCAAATCTTGTCTGTCTAGAAGCCATTGTTGGCTAAATAAGAAAGAAAAAGGTGCATTAATTATGAGAAACATATTTTTAAATTATTATTATCATTAACAAAAATCTGACACTTTTTTCTTTTTTAATATGGCAAAAATCTCCATTAATGATTATTAACTTTTAACTTTCATAGCTCCTTTAATTTTTTATAGCTTCTTTAAACAGCTATAAAATTAAATAAAATGTTTAACTTTCCAAGCAATCAATTATTTTGAACAAATAATTTTAAAGATATTAACTTTTTGAAGTAGATAAAGGAAACAAAACTAAACAAAACAAAAAAATAATAATAACGATTAAAGAAAAATTTCCAGCAAGTTATACGTCAAATTAGTGTGTGTGCGTGTTGAAATAAATAAGGATTAGATGCTTTTAAATACAAAATGAAAAATGCAGAAAAATGGATTCACCATTTAGAAAGTTAAATAAAATCCTGAAAAAAATTATTTAAATAAAAAAAAAAGATTAATCTAAATAAAAATCATCACATTTTGAAATCTTTAGGTCAGGATCAATATGCCATTATAAGTTTTCATTAAAAAGTTTAATTTATGTCTTTTTTTTTTTTTTAGTATAACTAAGAAAGCAGTAATTCTTTAAATTAAAATACTACGCTATACAACAAAACAAGTTATAAAGAAATTAATAAATCAGATATAGTAGTAATAGAAATCCTATCCATTAGTGTACATAGAAAACAGACAATAGAACATGCCTGGAAATTCTATATTTTGTTTTATGAACCACTCATGATATTTTTTTAATAACAAAATATGCTACGAGTTGCTGATTATGGGGGAAATAAATTTTAAACATTAAGTTTTAAGAAATTGAAAATCTTCAGAATTTTGTAAATAAAGGAATATATTTTTATGATATTACAAAATGAAAGTGAAAAATACACTGCTTCTGGAAGTAACACCAATGAATTGCACTTTATTTTTAAATGTACTAAGTAAAAGTTATAGAAGCTCAAAATAGCATAAATTTCAGAAAAATGTATATCAGCTCTACATATTTGGCTAAGAAGTCATTCTATAACTAGGCGGACATATCAAAACTATTTGCATCCAATAACTTTGAATAATATGCATATATATATATATAATTATAAAGAAAAACAATTAAAAAAATTCTTCTTCTTGACACTAAATATGTAACACTATTACAAAGAATTTATTGAATATAGCCAATATAAGGAATCTTTTAAATTTTCTGCTACTCATAGCTAGAAACAAGGATAACTGGCACCTGGGGCAAAACACAATTTTGTTTGATCTGCTTCTGTTTGTAATACTTTATTTAATAAAATTTTTGCATTTCTAATTTACAGTTTTAAATTTTTTTGTCATCACAGTGTTTGAAGGTAAGTGAAAATAAAAGATTATTACTGATAAATTAATTTTGTTTTTTAATTCTGAAGAATGAGAAAAAGCAAAGTAATAATTTTCAGGACCCCCAACATATTACTACATTATTCATAATAGAATTACAACCTACAGTTTAAAAGAAAATATTTTATTAATCTTTACTGTTTCATATAAAGTTAAAAAAATAATAGGAAAAGTATAGAATAAGCAAGCTTGCATTTAACAAACTTGCACAACTAAGGGGGAAAAAATGATAATTTATAAATGCATATTAACATTATAAAATTATTTTATTTTAACATATAATGCTTAAATTTTCTTATTTTTAAATAAAAAGATTCACAGATCAAAGATTCATATAAACAAATTAAGAAAATGCAAATTTTATGTATTAATGAAATGTTACTGGTTGCCCTTTTATACAGAATTTTATTAAAAATCTGACTCGTTTAAGTCTTACCCCCCCCCTCTCCAAATTAAGGAAGGGGTAAATTATTTATCTTTATTTCATAAGCTTTTCTCCTTTAAATTATTAGAAAAATCTTTATTTCTCACATATATTAATACTATTCTAAAATAATAAAAGGCAATATGTGTGACTTTGTGCTGTACATGATGGACTGCATGGTCTAGAGTTAGCAAATTTAGCATAACTACTTTAGAAGATGAATATTTCAGAATTTCTTCAAAAATTTTAATTACAATTTTTTTTAGACAATAGCTGTTAAAAATATTATTGAATTAAATTAATTTTTCACACTATTTTAAAGCTTAAAAAATGATCTTTTTAATAACACCAATCACCATAAAAATTTTCCTTCAATACTGATATTATAAAAATATTAATAATTTTTAATAATACAAATATTAATAACATAATAAATATTTTTTAAAATGTTGTATCATCTTCATCAAGAGATTTCAATATTGCAATGAAATGCAAGTTGTTTTCATTATTTTATCAAATATTTAATTGCATGATTTCTTCCTCTGCTTGATAGTTGAGTTAGGAACATATGTTATTATCTGTGCAGTTTTCTAAAGGAATCAAAAATGAAATTATGTTTTTACAAAAGACAACAAGTAATTTGAAATAGATTAATCAGGTACTTAAGTTTTTAATAGCATATTGATGTCATGGATATTGACTCGTTTAAAAAGATTCAAATACATAAGAAACAAAATGCATAAAGCTTTTAAAATAGCATAGCTTTAAGATCTGTTAAAATTTGAAGCTTAAAAATACTTTGTCGAGGGAATCTTGAACATCATGCGTAAGGAAATAAATTAAACGAAATCAATATTCATGGCAAATAAATCGTTTGTCAAACGTTAGTTCATTATTAATAATGAAGTCTGTAAAATACAATCAAATAATAAAATGTAGAGCTTAAATTTTTGCCAGTTATTTTCGGTAAAATCTAGATTATATAGCTAGACAAAAAATTTAAAATATAAATAAAATTCATAATAAGAAGAGAGATGAAAGCAAGATAATGAAAGATTATTATTATTGATTTCTTGATTTAATTATATAACTATTTTATTGTTTCTAAATTTTTCCAATTTTTATATACAAGCATTTTTGACTTGGGCCCATTCAAAAGCCAGATTTTGGTAGCATACTTATGTTGTATGGTTAAGTTTCAAAAAATTTGGCTTCTTCTGAATATGGGAGCACTTTTTACATTTCCAAAATTTGTTTTAAATTTTAATGCCAATATAAAAGGATCATAAGATAATAAATTTGTTAAATTATAGATTAATATATATCTTTTGATTAATTAATTCATGAGAGTTTATGGCACAAAAAGCATTATTGATGAAACTGTATTAAATCTTAGAAAATAAAATCAAAATTTCAACTAACATGTTGCTTATATTAGTCTAATAAATACTTAAAATTAATAAATTTGCAATCACACATATGTATCTATTTAATAAAGAGTGCAATATAAAATATTAAAAATAAACTGAAATTTATTTTCCTCTATTTCTTGAATAATGTTATCTATTTCAAGGAAAATTTGAAAAACTTCATTTCTGAATAGAAAAGGGAACATGATTGTTTTCACTTGTTTTATTCCTCACTGTGAATTGATTAATGTATAAATTGTTGCGTAATTGATTATGTTTATTTGGTGAAATTGGGGCAGGGTTAGCACACTTAACTCTCTACGAACCCAGCTCAACCTACCCAAATAATTTCTATACAGAATGGCGAGAATTGGCTGGTTTCTATTGTAAATGAAGGGTACAGATCGAAAATTAGATTAAGAGTGTCTTTGGGGTAAGGTTATTATTATTGCTACCAGCGGGATATTTTCAAAAGATTACAGAGAGAATTAGTAGTTAATTTTATGAATGTTAATCAAGTTAAGTTTCAAAATAAGAAATGCTATTATAAAACAAGCTATTATTTTAATCCACTAACTGGCCATTAAATCTACTTAAAATGATGATAAATGTGCAGAGAACAACTTCCTACATTCCAGTAATTATTGGGAGAACTCATTAGGACAATTTTCTACATTTCAGCTTGTTGAAGAGTTAAAAAAATTATATTTTCCTTAATTAGTTTCTCCATTGATTTGAATACAAATCGCATTAAAGAGCAAAAATACTGTGAAAAATTTAAATTGTAGAGAAAATTATTTGTTAAACTTTATTTTGCAAAAATGTTATATTCAAGATAAATATTTGTAACAATATTTGTGCAATACTTTTTGTTAGCTAGATTAATATTTACACCAGAAAATTAAAAATACTTTATTCAGAAATTTAAGATTTTTAGGAAGGATTGGATTTAATTAAGGGAATCAAATTTTAAAAATAAAATAACTCCTATTAAATTTATTAGTAACATTGTAGAGTTGTGAAATTTTGTGCACTTTTATTTTCTCAATACAATGCACAATTTTAATATTTTTATAAATAATAATATCTTATTCATCAATTAATGAATTAACTGATTTATATTTCAAATGTGAGGGATTTCATAGTTGCAAATTTGATAGCAAAAATGATTAAGATTCTACGATACTAAATTTCAAATACAGACAAATAAGCAAGAAAAAATTAAAATTAAATTAGATTTCTTTTCAGTACATTAAAGAAATTCTATCTTTAAATTCTTTTTAAAACATCAATTTGTTTTCTTTCAAAATTAACAAACCACATAGTTAAGACAAAAACATGTAAAACACAAGACATTAATTCTTATTTTAAAGGTTTGGAAATGCATTAATAAAACAAATAGCAGTGATATTCTTTTAGTTCTTAAAACTATGATTTAAAATCTTCAATGTAGATTTTGAGAAACCTATAATTAAAACATGTTCATTCTAAAAAAAATTCTTAACTTTTAAAGAACTGTAATTTAACATTCAACTATATTTTAATGATTTGGCTAGACAGTAAGGAAAATCAATATTAATGGAAAGATCAATAACCTTTCACATTTTTACAAGTCTAATAAAAAAAACCTTGGATAAAAAATACTTTGATTAAAGCACTTTACCAGAGCATTTCCAAATACATATGTAGAAAGGTATAATATCACCAAATCTATAATATGCAATAATTTATTCTTTCATGCATTTAAAGCATATTTGTATAGCAAAATATAGTGAACCTAAAATTTCAACCAATTAATAATCCCTCACCACTTTACGAACAAATTAAGATTAATGCCCTGGGAAGCTGTTCCTGAATGACAATGTGCAATTTTTAACTATTCTCTACAAAAAAAACCTAAATAAATTTATAGAAGTAAAAATTAATCATTTTCTTACAATAGGAATAAACATTTTACTACATTGTTAATAATATACAGTTTTTCGGATTAAAAAAAATTATTCAACTTTCATTTAATAAAAAAAAAAAGAAAAAAGAAATTTTGTCTCATCTTTTAAAATGTAAGGCATATTATCTGTAAAATACTGATTATCTGTAAATTTTTCATTTTTTTTTTTCTCAAATGAAATCTTTATGATTTTCTCTCCACCAAACACATCCTACAGCATTTTTTCTAGTGTCCTTCCCAGCTTCACTTACTTATCAATAATTTCATAGCGTAAATTTATTAACGGAATCCAGAATCATTAAGATGCTTTCTAGAAACATTGTCAAGAAATTTTATTAAAGACAGTGAATGTTCATTTAAAAGTTTTAGTATTTTTTTTCCATATTATAAATAAGATAGAAATTACATCGCTTAATTTTAAAAATAACAAAGAATTGGAAAAGAATTACTTACAAATGAGAACTTTGCCAAAAATTTCCAGCCATTTCCAAATATTATTTACAAAACTAAAAACAAAAAATACACCGCTGATCGCCTAGTTGTCAACCGATATTGTGTAGAGATAAACAATTCATAATTTTCCAAAACAATCTGCAGTTCAAAAATTTGACATCAGATGACGCTGTTGAATTTTAACTAGAGCTTCAAGTATATCGTTTATATTTCTTATTTATTTATCATTCTTAAATAATATCTTAAAATATGAAATGGACCACTTGTTTACAATTTCATGTCATGACTTGAGACAAAAATATTAAATATCTAAGTTTGGCTAATTTGAATTTGTCGACATGTATGATGTTTAATAATATGAAATAAAATTATTTCAAATTACGATAAAACTCATGCTGAAAATGGTTTGTGTGAATTATGGGAAGTAAAATAAACTTTTTTCGAGGAAAAGTATATAGAGCTGAGAAAAATTTACAGATTTCTTAAAATTAAACTTAACAGGTTTTTTTTCTAATTATGTTTGGCAACAGGTATTTGAAATCAGTTTTCATCTAGTTTTGCTTTTGAAATGTTCTGTTTCCCGAAACGGTATATAATATTGATAAGTTGGAATCAAATATCTCAGATTTAAAGATTAATAAAAAGTTGCTGAGAAAAAAATACCTGGCAATTTTAGATACAAGTAAGTGATTAATTGTGGTGTTTAAAACTGCACATTTTAGTAAAAACAGAGTAAATATTTATTGATATTTTGTTTGAATTATTATCTACAGTTACTCACAATACAAGCACCATAAAAATCGCATACGTTTCTTAAATTTTTTACAGCCTTCCTTTTTTTCCCCAACTATTATTTAATTTCTAAGTAAAAAATTATTCTAGATTAAAGGGCCGATAATTAAAACATACATTATTGAGCGATATATAATTATTTTTATTTTGAAAAGTTTGATTCATATTTCTTCAAAAAATTCTTATGTTGTTATAGATGGCACAAACAATTAATCTATATGAAATACGTAAGCTCTTCATTGTGTAAAATAATCAAGTTGTCTAGGTCAGTTCAATTCTGATTTTAAATATAAATAATTGTGTTTCTAATAGTTGAGAAATTACTATGTAATCCCACATATAAATTGAGAGTAAATGTCTCATTTGTAAGTTTACTCAAAATTCAAAACCTATATATATAAGCCAAGAGAAAAAAAATCCACTGACTTTTAAGCATATCATCAAAAGGATAAAAAGAAAAAAAAAAGATAAAATGAGTGAAATATTTTCCAATCAAGTTACTATAAGGTAAAATGACAAATTCGAACTATGATACTTTGGTAATTATTTCAAGCTAGCATATTTCCCCCCCCCCCCCCGTTCATTTGCTGTCTTGTATATGATCCATTATATATGCACTAGTTTTATTTTCTGTGTAATTTTTTTTTTTTTTTTTCAAAAGATGGTGGGGAAAAAATGCAGTTATTTACAGTTTGAAAAAATGCAGTTTGCATGCAGTTATTTACTTTAATAAATGCTTTTTTTTTGCAAATGCAATAAAGAAGTGTTCACAATAAATGTTAAATGTTTTCTAAATTAACACATAGTTTCATTGACTTATGAAGTTATAAAATCTGCAAACTAGATTATTAGTAAAATATTTTTTTGATTCTATGCTAATTTCAAGGTTTGAAATTTGGACATACAATAAACGCTTCTGAAAGCAAGAATTACATCATAATTATATTGTATGTTCTGTAAAGTCATCTTTCTATGAAAAAAAATGGGTTTTATATATTTTTTCTTTAAAAAATACTAATTAAATCCAAATTTTATTGTAATTAAAATGAAAAAAATAAATAAACAGTTTTATTTCTTCTTATTAAGCAGATGCATGATGCATTTTTTTAAAAGCTGGTGATTTGAACAATGACCTTAAAAGGATTTACAATAAAGATCATAGGGTGTTTCAATATTTCTCATAAAATGTTCTCTATCTCAATGTTTTTTTTTCATTTGGATAATTTTCTATTGTAAAATCTGACAGCTTCCATGCTTTTTATATTATCTTTGTTGAAGTATATTGGTTGGAGTTTTGACATTAGACAGAATTTTTTTCTGCTATCTTCCTTATTGCTCATATGTTTGATTTATTTTTAGTTAACTTTCTTGCTAATGATGAAATGCATATCTTCATACATAATATTAATTTTCTTAGATATTGATAAATTTTTATATCCTCCCCCTTCCCTTTTTTAAATATATTTATCAGCTCTATCTTTTTTAAGCATAGGTCAATTGTTCAATCAATTCATAATTATTATGTCAAAATAAAGAGTAAATGTAAAATATCAGACAATGAAATGTTCCATTAAATATTCAGCTTTTCCCAGAATTTCATCATTTTCTTCATTTGGAGTGGATGTTGCCAGCCTATAAATGCAGATATACAGCCTATATATGCAGGAGTAGATAAACAAAAACCTTGGTTTGGTGGTGGCACTCGTGAAACATTCACCAAGGAAATTGGAATAACTAGGTATAGATGGGTTTGCATGCCATGAAATAATTGTTAATGGCCATCCTTAAATGTCATTTGAAATTTAAAGAATTATAGTAATGTAGCCACTGCTGTATACTATATTACATCAGAAGAAAATTTTAGCATTAATCAAATGGGGACAACATAATGTTTATAAGTAAACTGGGTTTGTATTTTATACTGATTTACTGTATGCTATATTTTCAAAAGCAATATATATCATTTTTTGATTAAGAAATGTCTGAAATTAGAAATTAATTTATATATATATATATATGCACACACACACACACACATAGAGAGAGAGAAAGGTGTTAATAAATTTTTATATTTTATGTTTTGTTTATTAAGTATTTATACTAAGGAAATATTGCCTTATGGTTTTTTTCATAAGTGCTTCGAATTATTAAATTAACAGTAATATCTGCAACAAATATTTTAATATATATTACTGTTTAATTTAAATGGATAAGCTTATTTTGGACATTACTGTAGATTGATTCTGTTTGAATGTATATTTTCAAATTTTCTCTCATTATGATTTTTACAAATTTATTTAATTTCCTTGTATTAAATTTTGGTGTCATTCTGACATGTTAATTTATTTTATAAAGGAATTTTTTGATAGTTTAGGAATTATTTTTTTAAAGTTGTTTGTATTTGAATTATATGTTGTTTCTGCAATTTATTTTTATTTATGATTGTCTTGTTATGATTAGGAAATAAAGAAAGGATCAAATAATGCTTGAATCAGGTGACATGCAAGATTCGAAGATGCCAGCTTCCAAGAAAGAAACTCAAGACAAACTGTCTTCATCAGTGTATATAATATTTTTGGTAGTAATTGGGGATTTGTTGGGATTTACAGTAATTCAAACTCTTATGCCCTACATTTTTGAGTATTATGATGCAAATGAAAAGGTAATTATTTCTAAGGACAATTTTCTGAGAAATTTAATGGAATATTCATTGTTATATTTAAATTAGTTGTTCTTAGGAATGAAACTTATTTAAAAATTTGTCAGATTTTTTTACTATGTAAATTAAAAATAATTCTTTTAATTTTTACTTTTTTTATATTTACTTTCTCTTGTAATACTTTGTTGCATAATCTAAAAAAAGAAATTCAGTGGCTTGAATTTTTTTTTTATTATAAAAATGTAAATTAAAAGAAAAACAAATTTTTCATGTAAATAAGCCATTGACAAATGAATTATATGCTTTATATGGAGCAATATAGTCTGTTAATTAACACTTCTTTACAAATTGCAATGAACTCAATGTTTTTTAAACTAGTTGATATATTTTGAATTAATATCTTTTAGGTTAGTTAGAAATTGTAATTTTTTTTTCATAAAAAGGCACTTGGCTTTTTTTAAAAAAATAGCTTCAAACTCATGAAATTGTTATCCTATATAATAGCCTCCAAAAGTTAGCCTTTAAGCATCAAGTTCTTAGTTGTTTTTCTAAGCTCAGCATTAAAAAAATGACAATAGCATTAAAAGTCACAGCTTATATGCATAATAGTAACACACTTTAAGAAAACTTTAGAAAAACGATAAGACACTTTTAATTTAAAAAACTGAATTCTTATATAGGAATGGGAGAAATGTGCAAAAATCTGATCTTCATAATTTTGAGGGAAAATTTTGTATGGTTGTTGAGCTTTAATTATTATTTGTAGTTTTGTTGCGAATATCCAGGAGAGTCTAGCAATGTCTATGAGAAGTCGTTTGTGTGATTTTTTTAATGTAGTAGGTGACCAGATGAATGGAATTGGGTTGTTCCTACCTGATGCTGCTAAACATCTTGTACTGTATTCAAACAATTATGAGATCAGTTTCAATTAAGAGATTCTGATTCTAAAAGACATGGTTCAGGCTGACCATGAGTTATAATATCTGCATGGAGCTGTTACTTAACGCTTTTGGCCTGAAGAGGAGAAACACTAATATGACAGAGCTCATGGTAGATAATTTTGTGGCAGTAAGGCTAAGAATCTGCACTTTTATAATTTGTAGATGCATTTGCAATGCAGATCTATATACAAGACAATCAATTGTGGTCTCCCCTTAAAGACAGATCAGAGAGCTGCCAGTTTACTTTGGGAAAGGGAGCATGTTACCTGGACCTATCAGAGGGCGAGTTAAGATTTAAACTGGAAAGTGATTCAGGATGTTAGATAATCTGGAGAGAACAATATACAGATACAATCAATCCAACATTGTTGAAAATCTTAATTATAAAGGCAATGGAAGAAAGATTTAAGCAAGGAATTTTCCATGGCAGAACTTTTGAATAGTGTGAAATATCAAAATGAGAATCTTAATCTACAAGTCTACCAATATGCCATTAATATTGGTTTACGATTTTCTTTTGATGGATGGCAATTTGCAACTGCACTGAGCTTGGCTTATTGAGGATTATCTTAAGGATCTCAGTATGGAGTAAATGGAATGGGTAGCTTGATCCCCAAATCTAAATCTGATAGAGCTCCTTTAGGACTACCTTGGAAAACAGAATGTTGCTTTAAGCCCTCCCCCAAGATCATTAAATCAGCTGAAATAAGGATTGCTGCATGTCTAGTCTTCTCTTCCTATTTCAGTGGCTGCCAATTAAATTCTCAGTATGGTAAGTCAATACAGTTAGTGCATTGCAATTAGGGGTTGATACATTCCTTATTAAAACCCACTTTTATAAATGTTTCCAAGACATTTTTCCTTATTAAACAGTGAAGCTCTGCTTTTTCTAAGAACGGGTGTCCATTGCCCATGTTTGTGTTGAAATTAAGATAATTTCTATATTGCATTCATTAAAGATCTGTTTAGTGTACATTTGTCCCCAGTCTATTGTATCTATGTCTATTAATTTTCAAATTAGAAACTAAAACAAATTGCACCTTAACTTATGAAAACTAGTATATTTTTTGGATGATGGGAAGTTTGGAGTTGTTTATTCACAAAATTAATAAAAAAAATAATCTAAAATAAATCATTAACATGTTAAAAATGTGCTGAAATGTGAAACTAAATTGACCATCTTATTAAAAGAGAGACTTTCTAATGTACACTGCTTAGGGTTAGCAATTTACCACTGAGCTTAAACAATTAGAAATATATTTCTTAGAACATTTCTATTATGGAAATAATGAGATAATTATGGGAATAATATGCAACTCTGATAGTTTAGTTATTAGGCTGCGATTAGAGTGACAACCCTTACATCTAAAAATTCTAAAATTACTTAGTAAAAATCAACAATTTATTAATAATTCAATAGATGTAGGATCATTTATCTCAGATATGAAAACATACATTTTAAATACTACAAGTCTGAAAAATTCTGCTGTGTGAAGAAAAAAGAAACACAGTGGAAAGATTGAGATGGTTCCAAATAAAATGTTAAAACACTTAATCATAAGAATCATTTGGATTATGATGCACATTCTCTGAATTCTTTTTATAATTTAATGAAATTGTTTTGGGGAGAACTGATATTTTTAATGAGTTAAATTATCTGCATAAAAAGAGAGATTTATTTATTCTAATTTGTCTTAAAGGCCAAGTCATTGGCATCACGTGAAATACTCCACAGAAACATTTTCATTTTGACTTGAACGAATTCATTTGAAGATGTTTTATCAAAATAGATAATTTTTTTTCACTATGTCATTTAAAAAATATATGGCTTCAACTCTTCGAAAGATATTCTTGAATATTCTGTGACTCTATATTTTCGATTCAAAGTTTTGTAGGGTATTTTCTTTTTTTGGTATAAACAAACTGTATTTATAAGATATCAATTAGCTCAAAGTCAAACAACATTGCATGTTAAGAATGAGAAATTTGAAGAGATTTTCAAAATTAAAAATTACTAAAGTAGCTACATAACTTGATCTAATAAAAGAAAACTCTTTGAAATTTCTGGAATAAACAAACAATGGAATAAGAAGTATGAAAACATATTTTAGAATGCTGATATGTCCTTAAAAAAAGCCATGCTGATTCACTTCTTGAAAGTTTGATTGTGATTTATTTTGCAATATGATATTTCTAAATTATAACTGATGCTTGGTGATGAATATAATAATGTGTGTCCAATAACAATCAAATCTTTTTTTTTTTAACATTTCATTTAATAAAGGTAGCAATATAGAACATAATTTTTTAATATTTTTTTTCTTTTCTGATCTTTTAAATTAAAAATCAGCTCTATAGATAAGAAAAACTATAACATTCCTCTTTACTTAAGAAATTCATACTGTTAAGCTTTAATTATGTATTGTTTACATAAAAAATTTTAAAAAGAAAGCTATGCTACAATAATATACTAAAACAGTGAAACAAATTAAAAATAAATGTTGTTCTTCACATAAACAAGCTATTAAAACAAAAATTAAGATGCAATCATAAGATTGAAAAAACCCGTCTGTAATTTTTACATAAATATAGTAATTACAGTTTCCAATTAATTGTAGATATCAAATTTTTTACTTGCTGAATAATCTTTTTTTTTCATTTATTATCCTTAATGAACTTTTAAGATTCTTCTGTGAACTCTCTGTATCTTCTAACATGTGCCATTTTTTAAAAAATTAGATTTTGAATTTTTTTACTGACACCTCAGACAATTTTGATTCATTTATGAATAAATTACTTAATTTATATTTTATATACACTGTAATACATTTTGAAACTTGTGATAAACAAAATTTATTATTAATAAGGCTTTTGAATTTATTTTATTAAAATAATTTATCAGCATCTTATAGGATTATCTTTATCATTGGATGAAAGGCAAAATTCATCACTTTCAGGATTTGTTTGGAGTGCCTGATGAATTTAATAAAGTTCTGTTTGGAAGTATGTTTATTCATATACGTTATTTAACAAGCAATACCACCTATCTCAATTTTTTTCTAATTTTGCCTCATAAAAAAAGTGACTGAATTTATTTTTTACAAATGGTAAGGAATATTTTTGGTTTTCTTTCATATTTGATATGAATATAAGACTGTAAATTTATAGCAGATGTGGAAAAAAAATTAGGAATATTCTTTATTGTTTATAAAAAATTCAGTTCTTTTGCTCAAACATCAAGTAATTAAATTTGTATTGATAGGGATTCATGGTACATTATAATTTTAGAAAATAAATTTATTTCTTATAATATATTTGATGATCGTCATTTATTAAGATCATTACAATATTTATTTGTAAGCAAAACAGTAGTTTCAAGTAGCCAATACTTGAAGTTTGGAAATTTTGCTGTATCTGAATTATTTTTATTTTGCTTTTTCTAATATGTGTAAACCAAATAATAAAAATTTTCTTAAGTAAGCAAGAATTAAAAAAAATATTTTTGAAAGTCATTTTATTAAATGAAGACAATGATAATTTAAGTACAAAGTTGAAAATTTTTCAAAAATGAGTTCTTTGATCAATGGGGAGTTTGTAAAAATCTATTCATTTATTCATCTTCGTTTATCATCTGTAGCATTCATTATTCATTTTTTTTTGGTCAACAATGTCATACTTTTCTTAATTCTTTTTCCTTATTCATGTAAGAATAACCTAATATCCTTTGTAAGAATATCTTTTTTTTTCCAAGAAAAGCAACACATATTTTATGAAAATGTTTATTTTTCCTAAAATGTTATCTATTATCACTGCCTTTTCTATCTACTGATCATTGCCTTCTCTATGTACTGATCATTGCCTTCTCTATCTACTGATCATTGCCTTCTCTATCTACTGATCATTACCTTCTCTATCTACTGATCATTACCTTCCCTATCTATTGACCACTTTTTTCAATTCTCTTCCCATTTTGTTCTTCACTTTATGTGCATCAATCTCTGTATATATTTTATCAATCTCCATATATATTTATTCCATATTATAAATTTTTACATTTCTATTATTTAAATAACTGAGACATCATTATATGATGATTCGTTTTGCTGATAATTAGTTGAGGGAAGAAGGAAGAAATATGACGTGTTTTAAAACAATTCATTACAAATGCAGAATATTGCTACCTGCTTAATATTCTAATTATGAATATTTTTAATTCATATGACCTCTCACTCCCTTTCATTGTTTTTTTTAAAATGCAGCAAACATATGATTAAAATTTTTAACCTGATCTCCTAATAATCTAATTTATTACTTTTTGTATTGCAAAAATATAAATTTAAAAAAGAGAAATAATTCATTATGAAAAAATGGTAGATATAATAGAGTTGGAGTTTTCTGTTTTTGGTTTGTATTATTTTGTATAATTCTTTATCTCAATATAAATCTTTTTTTTTTTTATTATTTTAGCATTTATTGCTTCAGTTTTTTCTGCTCTACAATTCCTAGTTTCTCCCATTTTTGGATTTTTATCAGATGTTTATGGACGCAAAACTATGCTAATTGTATCTATGGTAATTATATTTATTTTATATTCTAATTAATGTACATACATAGTATATAATACAGATATTTTATATTCTTAATGCACGATTTTTTTTATAATGCATATAATGTACCTATATTCTTTGAAAGTTATTCTTATATAATTAAATACTTCAGAAAATTGTTTTCTGCTTAACTACTTAATTGATGTGCTAGTATAACACAATAACACAATTATTTAAAAATATTTTGTTAATAACACAATTATTCTACTTTTAAACTAAAGTTAAAATTTAATCATTCAAAGATGTTAATTCGATTCCATAAATTATTAATATTCTGTAGAATATATAATGACTCAAAGTAACACATTTCAAAATCAGAAGTGTTAACTAATTAAATAGAAGAGGCAGTTAAATGGTTAAAAACATTTTAAGTTTTTATTTCTAAAATTCAATGTAAATAAAATGTCGTTTACAAGAAATTTGTCTCTTCATGGTATCTATATTATGCTGTGTCAGTATTCTGTACACTGTTTATCATTGTGTAGATGGTAAACAATATTAATGAACATTAAATTTTGCTTTTTTAATTTTTAATTTTATTTTAATTTTACTGTAAGCTTTAAAATAGTGAAAAACATATTTATTATATTAAATCTTTTATATTTTATTTAACAATTCTAAGCACATTATATTTGATAGATCGGAATCGCTATTTCCTATGTAATTGGCAGTATTTCTGTCTATTTCTACTTATTTATTATTGCAAGAATAACTGGTGGCTTAAGCCAAGCAAGCATCTCATTGTCTGCTGCAATTATAACTGATTTGTATTCAGAGAAAAATCGAAGCAAAGGCATGGTAAGTCTTTTCTAACAACAAAAAATAAATAAATAAAATAATGGGACATATTTATGTAAGATGGTGCTCAGGACAATTATAAAAACTACACCCCCACTTCTTTTTTAAATGCAGTCTGGATTTCTTTTTTTATGAAATGTTACACTTGAGAGTATAAAGATTGCAAATGCATCTATACCTAAATAATAAAATTTATGTCATTTTTGAACTAATATGATTTATATATTACAAAGTAGCTACTTTGGTGGCCAGCTGCTTTGTTCATCATGCTAATAGTATTGATTTAGAAGAATCAATTGAATTAAAGTTTTTCAACTTATTTCATGTTTTGTAAATTAAAGGCATTAATTGCTGCCAGAAAATTTAAAAAATAAATTGAAAAAAAAAACCCTTAAAGAAGATGAATCAATATTTGAACCAACTTTTGATTCATTAACTAATTTAGAATGCATTGAATATTTTGAATTTAATCAAACTGGTGATTTAACCATTATAATCAGTTGTTAAAAAAGCATTAAACAGATTGATTTTCTAAAAACACTATAAAATTTATTAAAGATTATTTTTTTTAATTTGATCATACATAAGCTTAAGTTAAATTTCAATAAAAATGAAAATTTATTAGTCATCTTTGATGACCAACTGTTCATTAACAAAATCTTTATATTTAAAATAATTGATAAAACCAAAGAGCCAGTTCTCAGGCAGAACCACTTCACCAATTTTGAGAATTTTTATTTCAAGCAGAAGTTGAATGACATCTAGATACATCATCAATGATCCCCTGCTCTCAACCACCGTGCTTTTCTGAAGAAAATATAAGACACTACTTTACTGTCCATACTTTTTGAGGGATAGCTTCAATCTTCTTCAAAGTTCTTCAATCATAATCATTAAATAAAATTTTTAATGTTCTGATTTCATCAATTTTTATTTCATACAAAAGCTCATGATCCTTAATTTGTCATCAAGGGCCATTTGTTCCCTAAATTTCAACTTTTGAGAGATTTTGTATTATAAAAATTTGAGAGTTTCCAAACTCAACTACTAAACAGTTTTACAAATTTACTCTTCCAATTTATTTCAATTCTTTGGAATTGTAGTTAACTGATAAGAATGCTCTATTATTATTATGCAACCAAATTTTGAAGTAGTACTGTATTTTGTTGCGATGAGATTTTTTTTTGTATCAAATTTGGTTGATATGATATATTAATGTCATTGATGTAAACACCAAGATAACAAACATTAATAAATGATTAATGTAGTTATATCAATAAATTTTGATAAATTATTATCTTATTACAATAAAAAAGTAATAGAAGTATTAGTATATTTTTAAATTTTACAACCATATTATTATTAGAGCATTCTGTTTGATTAGCTATATTTCAAAGTGGCAAAATTGCCGCTTTTACAACAAAAATTGGCAAAATCTGTTCAGTTATTGAGGTTGAAGGATCTTTTAAAATTTTATTTTGCAGTATTTCTTAAAGCAGAGAGATAAAGGATAGTTGATCATTTAGGAGTAATGAGCTTTCATACGAAATAAAAAAGTTTTTTGTGATCTATACTACATCTGGGAACTCTATTGTGGTTTTTCCCTCCTACAAAAATGTACAGTGAAGTAGTGTTTTTTGATTTCTCTCAAAAATGGAGGATGGTGAATGATGAGAAATCATTGATTGTATACTTAGAATTCATGAGCACTTGTATAAAATAAAAAGTGTAAAAACTAGTTTGGTGGTTGGAATCAAAAACTCCCTGCTAGTGTGGTGCAGAAGTTGGACTGGAGGGACTTCTAACCCAAATATGGTACCTCTTCCATCATCTGGTTGAAAATTATGAGAACCTTTTTAGAATAATCCTGTTCAAATGTTTTTTTAAAATAGTAAAATCTAAAACAAACAAAAACAATCTTTATAGTCAGTATACATTAAAGTAATATTTTTTTTTCTCAATTATCCTCAAAAGTTAAGAAAGATGGAGAGCAGGCAATCAACAATGAACATCATCTAGAGGTCATAAACTTACATTTGGACCAAGAAATTGCAAAATTAAACCAGAGATTGTGCTTGATATTTGTTTGTTTTTTCTTATTATTTGAAATGCATAAATTTGATTTTTAAAAATTTACATTACAGCAGGTTTTTTTTTTTTTTTTTTTTTTTTTTTTGTATAATGATATTTGGCATTGTTAAATTTCTTATGATGTTTTTTTCATTTTTAGGCACTTTTTGGAATAGTTTATACAGTTGGTTTCAACATTGGACCTGTCATAGGTGCTGTCTTTGTTTCACAAGGAGTAAAATGTTCACAAAATTTTTATTTTCTTCCAACAATATTTGCTCTGATTATGACCATCATAGATATATTCTTATTAGTCTTCTGTTTTAAGGAGTCTCTTCCAAAAGAGAAACGAGTAAGTTTAAAAATTTGTTCCATTTATTATCTAAATATGCATTCAGTGTATGGTAATAGTAAAAACATAATGTATTGAAAATGAGAGGCTTTTGACCTCAAAAAATGTGCCAACTGAATTGGTGGGAAAAAAAATAAAACACACAAAAAAATTTTTTTTAAATTCCAGTTTTTTTAATGATTTTATTTGATCAATGTTAATCTAAACATTTGGATGCAAGAGTTCCCTTCATTAGTAAGCATACTTTAAATTTGAATGAGTAAACTAAATGATAATACTTAAAACTGTATTATCTTAAATTGAGAATTTTCACCAATTCAGTTTAAAGTAAAGATAGGTAAATTGTGAGAATATCTATTCGATAATTGAAAAATATTTTCTATTTCAAAATTTTTTTTAAATAATTTAAATTGAAATTTACAATGGATATAATATATTTATTGAATAGAAACTATAAAGAAGTTTCCTAAATATTTTCTAAAATAAGTGTAATTTCAGTTTTAAATGGAAATTGTTCTAAAACTTTAGGAAGAAATTGCTTTTTATTTCAATGACAGCCATTGCCAATTTAATCCATGACAGCCTTTTAAGAGCCATTGCATTAAAGTTTAATGTAAAAATTTATAGGTTGCTCTTTGTAGATATTTTGCTATCATTGAGCTTAAGATTCAGTTTTTTACAATGATATTTTATAAAGGTAAGTAGAAATGCTTCAACATTTAACTTAATTTTTAATTAAGATTCTATTTAATTTTTTAAAAAAAATCTCTCAAATTTTATAACTCTAATATTTTTCACTATAGAGCACTAACACATTCCTGTAAAAATTTCTTTGCTTTATTATTATTATTACTTGATTTTATAGAAATTGCCATTATTACTAATTAATTATCAAGATTTTCAAGGTAAATTATCAAGATTAAATTTGATATTTATTTAAAATGCAGTTATGCCAATTAAAAATACATCTTAAGTATATTTAGAAGTATATATATTTAAAAAGATGCATCAAAAACTGTCATTATCAATTTTTTTTAATCATTTCATTGTCTGTATATTTTCTAGGCTTTGTTTGTTGGACAAGGTCTGCCAAAAGCATTTCAATTTATAAATCCTTTTTCATTATTTTCTTTTAATCCTGTTATAAACATCAGACCTTCAGGTATTTATTTATTATTATTTTTTATTATAAGCAATCAAAAAGTGTCCTTAAATTATTTAATAAAATTTTCAAAATAATAATTAGTATCTGTATTAAAATGCCATGAAAAAATTCATTGAATAAACCTGTTGTATAAAGTTTTGCTTACAGTTAATTTGTATCATTACTTTACAGTTATGTTTTAAATGCTGTTTTCTTTTCTTTTCTTTTTTTTTCCCAGAGAAATGGACTTTGAAGAAACTTGGATTAACATATTTCTCATTTCTGTTTATTTATTCTGGGTTAAAATATTCTTTAACTTTTTTAATACATGCACATTTCAAATTAACAAGGTAAGTTTGAAACTTTTGCTTCAATTTAAAGCATTTCATTATTTTTTCTCCTTCAAATTTGTATTTAATCACATTTTGCTTCTAAGCTTCTGTAATCATTTTTAGAATTATTTAGATTACTGTGATAAAATGATACATTACAACAAATGCTACTTAAAAACTTGCAATTAATGTAAAGTAATAGTTTCATCTAGAAAATACAATATTACTATTTATTCACCAAACCATAAACTTTACAAACTAATGTGAATAGTGACTGACATATAATGGAGTATTTCATTTCATTATGAAGGTTTCCACCAGTTTTTCATTGAACACAAAGGGGTTTGCAGTTCAGAAATGAAAATTTTTTGCATGTAGTTTGTTGTTCCTCACAAATTTCCAACAACACTGCAAACCAAGATTTATTGGCCAATCAATACGTAAAGAGCTTTACATTTAAGTGTTACTAAAAACCTCCTTTCCTCTTCTATCAGTAGCTTATAAGGATTATTGATAATTTGCATTGTATTCGCTTAGCTCTCAAAGCTCATACTGGGTTATCTGTGAAAATAATTTCTTCAAATGACTGTCATGCAGTTCTTAGATCATTTCTTCAAATCTTACATGTACACTATTTTGAGCTGGCATGTTGCTAGAATCAATGTCATTTTGTAATTAGTTTAAATCCTGGATTAAGATGAAAAATGCATATTTGTTGTGAAGATATTTAAAAAAGTATATAAATTTTTATATGTTCTCATAGTGTTTATCAATATCATTGTAATCTGTTGTATCAATACCTTGTGCTTTTTACAAAAAATGGTCGAAGTACAGTTTGAGTGTAATAAATACACAAACACACGAGTTTTCTTTAAAGACTTTTTGAGGATCAGTTTTAAATGTCCTACAGAATAACAAATTCTTTTTCCATAATAAAAACAAAAATTTCATAATAACTAATTATGATTTATAATTCAGATCACATTAATTGATTGTTTGTTGTGAGAGTTTGAGCAAATAAAATATAATCAAGATATAAAGAAGAGTCAATATGAATGCATCAGCTCATAGTTTGGATAGCCTTTTTTTTATTGTATTATTATTAGTTTATTATTAAAAAATGGGAAGGAACAAATGAAAAACTATACTTAATGATTATGTATGTATAGTTATTATATATTTTAAGCTTAAAATATTATTTTCTTAACAAATAATTATTATAATTTGTGAAAAAAAACTTAAATATTGATTTTTATCAATTTGAAAATTTATAATTAAATATCTTACAGTTAAATATATTATGATAATTATAATCAACCTTTTAAAATATTTAAACAAATTCGTTTTTAAAAAATTAAATGATATTCATTGAATTTTTAGATATGATAAGATTTATTGATGATTTTATCAAAATTTAAAAATTTTTCTTTGTGAGAAAATTTGTGGCCATTTTGCTATAAATAAAGTGCTTTCTTAATTATCTACATTGCCTATTTTTAGATTTTAATTTCTTTTTCCTTTTCTTTTTTAGCATTCAGCAAGGGAAAATGTATTTATTTAGTGCTTTGATAATGATCTTGATTCAGTGTGAGTTATAAAGACTAATAATCACTAACTTTCTAATAAAATCTTAAGATAATATTGTTTAAAATATATTGTTAATCTTTAAGTGACTTCTTTTCTTGATATTGTTTTGTATTTGTTAGTTGAAAAGTAATTTATGTTAGAGTTTAATAATTAAAACATGAAACTAAGAACATATTTGATTTCAGATATTCCACAAATCAATGCATCTATATAATATCCTATGCCCATGTTTTATACCCTGTAAGTCATTGTATGTAATATGTATGAACATAATGTATTGATGCATAATGTAATTTTCCTAGTATAAGTCAGTATTTTTATGAAATACCAGTGAAGAAGGTGGACAAAAGCTATATTTCATTTAATGTCCTTGATTTTTGTTAGCGTATTTTAATATTGAAATTAATACATTTTAATTGCAAAGAATATTTAGATCAAAGAGAAATAAATATTCAACAGTACTTCAACAACAATTTGCAATATTTTCTTTTAAAAATTGTTTTCTAGGTTTTTATGTCAGAAGAATTCCTCCTGGTAAAGAAATAAAATCTGCTACTGTTGTAAGTATGACTCTTTACAAATTTAAATATGGGAAATGAAGTGTGCAAGTATATTATGAAATAAATTAATACAAAAATCGAATCCTTATTCCTGATCCATTTGAAAACTGGCATTTGGATCCTTTCTATCAAAGCTAAATCCATTCAGTACTCATAATTCGAATTGCAAGTTATTTAAGAATTAACTTCTCTTGGAAACATATAAATTTGCCTCAGCACTGTTGAATAATTTAAGTAAGTAATTTCACCTTGCTAACTCAATTAATTTAATTTGATTTGAAATAGAATAGCATTAACTGTAGGTAAAATTAATCTTTTTTCTTTAAATAATTGATGATATTTATTAAGGAATTACAGTAGAAAGCTAAAAGAAATATTGTATTCCTTCCACAGAAATTCTTAACTTTCTTATATATGTACTATTTATCTTTTATATATTTTGAATTTCTGATAATTTTGAAGATATTATATGCACTCATCATTTATTGGGGGTTAAAAATGGGTCACTTATTGGGGGTTAAAATTAAATTTATTTCTTTACTAATTTTGTAATAAATTTATTTGTTATTGGAATGCAGACACAGTTCTTTTGAATTCTTGTTAGTATTTCATTACTTTTTATTTAAAGTCTAACAAATTTTTGATATTTTCATTGATTAATTTACAGTGATTTATTCATCAATTAATTCACAAAAAATGGATACATATTTCATATTGATTTGCCATTTTAATATATCATAATTTCAGGGAGTCTTTCTGACCATCCCTGCATTTGTACTTATTGCCATTTCAAGCAGTGTTGAAATTTTATACATAGGACTTGCTTTACATGCTTATTGTAAGTACCACTTGCTTGTGAATTATGATGGTTTATCTGGAAAAGTATTTTGCTTTCTCTTTGCATTTCATTTCCTCTGTTATCACATTTAAAAATTACTAAGGATTAAATTTCTTCTTTAGTGGTATACTTCATCATCTTTACCTACATGTATGCTATCATTTCAAGCAAACCATTGGGAGTTATCTGAAATTTTCGTGCATATTTTCTAATATAGGTGTTTCTCCCTTTTCCTGCTTAAAATTGTGGATCTTGACAAGACCATTAATGCAAAGATAGCACAAATTTTTAATTTCACACATGAGAGCTCTGTGCTGAAGCATAGCTGTGTGCTTAATATAGCAAAGAAAACCGACTTTCTTTTCTATAAACTGCATGCTATGGGCAAACAATAGTTATGAGAGATTGATCTTTGACGCAGTCTAGCATTTTTTACTGAATCTAACATTTATCTTTGGCGATTAATTGCTGCTATAGGTACCAGAAGATTGAATATGTATTTGTGAAGACAATTTTTTCCAGGCCAATTAAAATCAAATTTTGACACAGAACTACAACTGTATCCATGAAATTACATACCAAATACCATTTAAATAAGGCTTTGCCTTTTTGAGTTATCACGTTTGCATGAACGAGAATGAACAGACTCATAGATGATGAATTCCTTTGATGTATTTAGTTCCAAATTGAATCTATATTTAGATGTTTATGTACCAAATACATCAATTTTGTGTATTAACTCTTATCCATCTAGTTCTCTTCATTTTATAGATTTTATATTAACTTGTTCTTAGACTCCTTCTAATGGATTTCTTTCAAAATTTTATAAAATTTACAAACTTGATGTAAAAACCGTATAACAAATTTCATCCGTCTAGCTCAAAGGGTTTTAGCTATCGTATTTATAAACTGACATAAATCCAAAAATGCATTTTTCTGTCTCAGGTTTTTTTTAACGATTACTATACTTTTCCTATGTATACTGTGTATATGAGAAGGTAAAAGCTGCTAGATTTATATTTAAAATTATTAGTAAACCCAAAGAACCTGTCACCAATTTCAACTACTGATCCGGTTTCACTAATTTTTGTTTCATATGAATATTCATGATTTCGAAATGTTTTATAAATTACCTTCCCCTTTCTCCCTTCAATTTTGCAAAATAAATAAATAAAAAAAAATCGAAATAATTCTACTTCACTGTACATTCTCTGTGGAGAATACCCGCGTCAGAGTTCTCCTAAAAAATCACTTAAACTATTTTGAAAATTGTTATTTCATAGAAAAGCTCATTATACGTAAATATATCTCTAATAGTCGCCTTCCACACCTTTCCCTCTCTTTTGTTCATTTTCGGAAGAAAAAAAAAAAAAATATTTCACAACGAAAATGTATTATTTCGAAAAATTTTGTTCCATATGAAGGATTGTCTAACTCTTTTTCCTACATTTCTATAAATATGCAAGAATACAATTTTAGATAGAGTTCTTAATCTCCGCAACTAGATCAGTTTCTTCAATTTTTGTCGCTACTTTGATGTCTAGTTTAACAATATTACTTTATCTAGCTGTAATGAAATATTCATCAAGATTAATAGATTTGACTAAATTATACTATTTAAATAAATATATTATAAAAATAAAATTTAGTTTTAATTTAGTAATTTTGTCTTGCGAACTCAACTTGACTGTCCCTTTGATCTCACCCATTACTTTAAATGCAGGATTAATAAGAAATAAGTTTTCCACTTCAAAGAATTCTAGAATGCTTTCCATTGTCCAAATGATATAAAATTTGAACTGCAGATAATTCAAAGGATGATCGGGACATTTATTAAATAATATATATATAATAGCGCTATAATACACATAAAATATTTATTGCCTTTCATAAATGTAATTAATATAACAAAAGTAGTATTAAAATTGCTCCGTATTCTCCCTTTCGTGTTCAACAATGCGCTCTAACCGCAGAACCAAATTTGACCGGAATTAGTCTGCCGAATATTAAGAACATGGCGTCAAGTAGTGTCCTTCAGATCTGGCGAAAATGCTGGCCTTTGACGATTGACATTGCCCTTCAAGTAATCCTAGAACCAAAAGTCGCTGAGCTGATATTCGGCGAACAAGAAAGCCATGCTATTGGAAAATGATGAGTAATCATCTATGTACTACTATCTTAGCAGTTTCTTTACTTGACGATCAATATGATGAAGTGAGCCATCCTGCATGAAAATGATGTCCTCTAGGCATTCACGCTGCTGAAGTTCCGGGATGGCAAAATCCCGCAGCATATCGAGGTACCATTGTCCTGTGACAGAAAAAGTTTGGATTCTATTTGCAGTTATTTTTTCAAAAAATACTGTCCAATGATAAAATAGCCGTAAAACCACACCATGCTGTAACTTTTTCCGGATGGTTTTCCACTGCCCAAATCCTACAGTTGTGGGTGTTAACTTGCTCATTGAGGCAAAAGTTAACTTCATCTCTTCACAGAATGCTGCATGACCAAAGGACGTCAACTACTATGCCAGCAAGAAACTGAAGGGCTCTGAGTCCGCATCAATCGTTCAAGGCTGTGCAACAGGTGATTTCAAAACCATTTTTCGATGTAGGTATTTGCTTTCATCTTCTACTTGGAAGAATGTCAGGTTACCCAATTGTTTCAAATTTCTATACTTTACGACAGGCATATGGAAACATTAGACCTCTTCGTACACACTTCATACGATGGAATTCTTTTATAGCTGCTGCGGAGTTCTTCTAATTCTTGTAGAACAATGTTACCAGTAGTGTGTGTTTTTTTCTTTGTGTGTGTGTGTGTGTATAAAATTGGTATGATTTGCATAGAAGTAATTAATGCTTATGCAGAATCCATCTTGTTTTTATCCAAAAAGTAAGACTAATAGCTATGCGCTGTAGGGCAAATGATGTTTCAAATTTTCAATGTATACAAATAAATACCATTTGTGCTATTGTGCCTGATGAATTTTGGTACGGTTTTTTTGAATTTAATAAATATCTAGCGCATCATTTGAATTATCTATAGTTCAAATTTTTTCTCATTTGGATCAACAGAACTCATTCTAAAGCCCTCTGAAGTGGGAAACTTATTTCTTGCTAAACCTTTATATATATGGTGGGCTAACGAACGGACACTGAAAGGGACTAGTCAAATTTTAATGTGTATGAAACATATAAAGACAAAAAACCTTCTCAATTTGCAGGTAATATTAGATTTATTGTTACATTATTTAAGCTTAATTAAAACTTTAAATTTTTTTGAAGTAACCTCTGTTAGCAAAAGTGTATAATATTTCCGTGGTTTTATTCGATATTCTTAATGCTGTTTATTATCTTGAAGATATCGTATTAATATTATTTGGCATTTTGTGCAAATAGAGACTGTTATTCATTTTCAGCCTCTGCTACAGTTGTGCCATGTCTCACAACTATTGCTTCAAAATTTGGTTCTACAAACCAGAAAGGTACTGTTTTAGGTATTTTTAGATCTTTAGGATCCTTGGCAAGAACTTTCGGCCCTCTTGTGTCTATTATTGGTGAGTATATATGTATATATGAAGTAACACAAGTCATAATAATCAATTTAGGATTTTAAAAAGTTTTGTTACCTTTATCACATGTACAGTATATCTTTAAAGTTTATGCATTTGTGAAAAACGGTATTAGATTATTATTTTCGTTAAGATGCTTTCTGATATTTGGAAAACAACTTAATTAAATTCTTCTAATTGCTAATCTTGATTTAGGTATATTTTTCGGCATTTTTTATAACATTGATAAAAAATATCATATCGTAAAGTAATTGAAAATGGAATAAAAGGTAATTATTAAGAACATTTCTTTAAATACAAATTTTTTCTATAAGATAATTTTAATCTGTGTTAATTAACTTTGGTTTCCAATTTATTCTATTATTAATCATTTTTGCTGTTTCATTTTTATAGTATGTAATCTAAGCCTATTGACTCTACCAGAAGATAAGTGAATAAATTGACTGATGAGTGATTTTATTTTATTATGGATTTATTACTTAAATGAGGCATGATTTTAATAATTTTTAGATCACGTTTATTAATTACTTTGATAAATGAAAATATTAAATAAAATTATTTCAAAGACTACTTTTTTCTAATTTTTTTTATGTTATCAGGTTAGTGTTCTGACCATCAAATATTTAAAATTATAACTTTTGATAGAATTATATTTTAAAATCGGTGAACTTTCACAGTTTATATATTTATTATTTTAATATTAGTTTAGCATCTCTTCAAAAGATTTTTTATTTCACATATTTTTCGTATGTGATATAACTCTTATGCATAAATTTTTAATATTTAAACATTGAGAATTATTACATTTGAAATTTGTGAACTCTAATTTTATTAGTGTTACTATTGTTACGTCATGGCATGCAAGAGCGCCACCTACAACAAATGTGATCTTGTACATTCGAATGCTGTAACCCGTTGAAAGCGGTTGCACAAAATAAAGCCTGAATAACTACATAACGTCATCCGTATTTTCTTCTAATACATCCATTTTTAATCGACGATAACATTGGTCAAAAGCGAGCCGGAGCAAATACCATGGATAAAAAAGTTGAAAAAAGCGATGACCGAGAAGCGGTTTCAGAAAAGAAACTAAATAAACTGAAAGGCTCGATAAAAACTACTTTGAAAAGAATCGAAAGTTTTAGTGCCGAAAAGTCAGCTTCGAAAGACATTAACGCAATGGAATTAGAAGTGAAATTAAGGAAACTTGGACAATTGCAAGCACAGTTGGACAAGATATCCGAACAATATTGCGGTATTGAAACGTCGGAAGATATAGAAACCATCCTAGAAGATATTGATCAAATAAATATACGGATTGAAGAAACAGAGGTAGGTCTGAAATTGCTATTAAATTCAATTAAAGATGAATTTAAAATTAACCCTGTTTCAAAGGATAATGCAGTAACTAAAATCCGACTACCGGAAATTCCATTACCAGAATTTTCTGGAAAAATAGCTGATTTTGCAAATTTTAAAAATTTATTTGTTAATTTAATTAGCAACAATGAGCAATTAAATGATTCTCAAAAGCTGTATTATCTCCGTGCATGTTTAAGAGGAGAAGCTAAATTATTAGAATCGTCTAGTGATAACTTTCAATCACTCTTTAAAGCATTATCAGATCGTTATGAAAATCAACGTCAATTGATAGAATCTCATATATTAGAAATAATAAATTTTGAGAAAATTCGTAGCGAATCTGCTAAAGAACTGTGTGCCTTAATAGACTGCGTTAATAAAAACATCAGAGCGTTAAAGGTTCTTACATTCGAACAAAATAAGCTATCTGATTTAATGCTTGTAAACATCATTCTACAGAAAGTAGATAAAGAGACAAGGAAGCAATTCGAGCTTTCTCTAAATACGGCAGAAATTCCTACATTTGAAAATTTGATGAAATTTCTAGAAAAGCGAAGTTCTTTGTTAGAAAGTATTAACCGTATTCCTAGTAAATACGAACGTCCACAAAATACGAGCATATTTAAAAGAGCGAAAACACTTATAATTAATAATAAAAATTCCAATGCTAAAGCTTGTATTTTATGCAAAAACTATCACGCACTATTTAGATGCGTTACTTTTCAAAATATGTCTATCGATGACAGAAAGAACTTTGTTAGGAATAACAAATTATGCATTAACTGTCTTAAACCTCACCCGGGGATCTGCAAATCAAAATATTCTTGCAACATTCCAAGTTGCGGTAAAAGGCATAACTCGCTCATACATGATGAGTCAGCTGAAAATCGCGCTACCACTTCAGATTCAAGGGCACGGGCGAGCGAAAGCCAAACAGCTGCAGAAACGAAACCGAAACTAAACGTACTAACCGAAGTATCTGCTTTGACATTGAATCCGATAGAAGGGAATAAATCAGTTATATTAAACACTTCTTATTTATGTAAAAACTGCAGATGGTCGCAGAGTTCAATTAAGAGGGCTCTTAGACAATGCTTCGACTTTATGTATTCTTCGAGAAGATGTAGCTAGAAAATTGGGAATCAAACTAAAATCAATAAAACAAGGCATAACTGGTATAAATGGAATTACGCAGTTTATTAAACACGCTGCTAACATTGAAGTATCAAATCGAGATTATTCATTTTCACACATGGTGAAATGTTCTATTCTTCCTAAAATAACCGATGAGATTCCTGTATCGAAATTAAATATATCTGCATTAAATATTCCCTGTTCAATTGAACTAGCTGATTTCAATTTCCACACACCAGGTCAAATTGATATACTATTAGGAAGTGAGCTATTTTTTGAGATTTTAAAACCTGAGCAACTTCGTCTGCAAAATGGAGATGTAATATTACAAAATACTAAGTTTGGTTATTTAGTTACAGGCATTCTTCCCCAGTTACCTCAAAAAGCCAATTGTTATCTCGTAAGTGAACCAAATTTAGATGAGGCAGTTAAACAATTTTTTGAATTGGAATCATTGCCGGATAATGTTAAAGAAATAACAAAGAGTGAAGAAGAAATTTATTGTGAGGAGCATTTTGTTAAAACCTATAAAAGAGATAAAACGGGAAGATTTATAGTTCAATTACCCATAAAGGAAAATGCCGAATCATTACTAGGAAATTCCAAAGGAAATGCAATCAAGCGCCTAAATGGTATCTGGAATAAATTAAACAAAAATAATACTATGGAAATCTTATATAAAGAATTTATGCGAGAATATGAGAGTTTAGAACACATGGAGGAGATAAAAATTGAAGATGATAGCAATGTGAACTATTACATTCCCCACCATGCGATATATAAACCTGAGAAAACGTCAACTCCCTTAAGAGTGGTTTTTGATGCAAGTGCAAAAACAACAAGTGGATATTCTCTGAATTCCATTTTACTAAATGGAGGTATTATTCAGCAAGATCTTTTTTCCATAGTAAGTAGATTCAGAAAGCACAGATATGCATTTAGTGCAGATATTAAAAAAATGTACAGACAAATACTGATCGATCCCACTCAAAGAGACTTACAGCGTATTGTCTGGAAATCAAGTGCTGATGGTCCAGTGAAGATTTACAAACTGTCTACAGTAACCTATGGAACAGTTTCTGCGCCATTTTTGGCTACCAGGACCTTAAGAGCTTTAGCAGATGAGGAAAAAAAGGACTTTCCTAAGGCTGCAGATGTGATTTGTTCTGATTTCTACATGGATGACATTCTGTCAGGTGATGCAACGCTAGAAGATACTAAAAATCTTCAAACCCAGATTTCTGAACTCCTCGGAAGAGCTGGATTTGAGCTTCACAAATGGGTCGCTAATAACTCTAATTTACTACAAAACCTGTCTACCACATCCTATTCATTTTCGAAAGAACAAGGTGTTAGTTCTGTAAAAACATTAGGTATGTTTTGGGATCCAAAAGAAGATTGCTTTACATATAAGGTAAAGATCAAGCCTAAGGACTCTTTTTCAAAAAGGGAAGTGCTGTCAGAAATAGCGAGTCTTTATGATCCACTTGGACTTTTAGGCCCTCTCATTACAAAGGCAAAAATATTTATCCAAGGACTTTGGAAGATAAAATTGGACTGGAATGAAAAATTACCATCTGATGCAATGACAGAATGGAAAAGGTTCTACATAAAACTCTCGGAAGTAAACAACTTCAGAATTCAAAGGTTTATTCTACTTCCTGATGCAATTCGCATTGAGATTCATGGATTTTCTGACGCATCAGAACGTGCCTATGCTGCTGTTGTCTATTTAAAGTGCTTCACCCAATCTGGACAGTTTAAAACTAGTCTAGTGTGCAGCAAATCCAGAGTGGCTCCATTAAAGTCACTTACCATTCCCCGACTTGAACTGTGTGCTGCGTTGCTGTTATCTAGATTAGTGAAAAAGATAGTTCCAATTCTGCAATTACCCATTGATGTTATCTCATTGTGGACAGACTCTACTATTGTTTTGGCGTGGATCGAGACTGAGCCCTATAAGCTAAAAACATTCGTCAGCAATAGGGTTGCGGAGATCCAAACGCTCACATCAGATTGTCATTGGAAACATGTAAGTAGCAAAAACAATCCTGCTGACATTATTTCTAAAGGATGCAGTGCAGATGAACTCATAAGAAATAAAATGTGGTTTGCTGGTCCAGATGAACTTACTGATGAACCAGTAGACAATCAATCCATGCAGGATTTTGCTTTTGTTGATGAACTAAAATGTGTTGTGACTCTGAATATTAATGACTCTAATTCAAATTTTTATGATGAACTGTTTAATCTTACAAATAATTTCATAAAATTAATTAGAATAGTTAGCTTTATTTTCAGGTTTATTAACAACACTAAAGCTAAGGAGTCTCGTAATAAGATAAGTAAATATTTAACTACTGAGGAGCTGCAAAAAAGTACTGAATATTTAGCTAGTGTAGCTCAGTTGAGTGAATTTAAATCAGAAATAGATGCACTAAATAAAGGTAAAAATATTTCTAAAACAAGTAAGTTAAGATCTTTAGATCCATTCCTAGATGAAAAGGGATTACTTAGAGTTGGCGGTAGACTTAAAAATTCTGACTTGCCATTTGAATCTAAACATCAAATAATTTTACCCAGTAAGCATACATTCACTAAGTTACTTTTTGAGCATGTACATAAAAGATGTCTACATATTGGTGCACAAGGTTTGTTACATCAAATTAGACTACAATACTGGCCCTTAAATGGTAAAGGTATTGCAAGAAAAATTGTCCATGATTGTATTAGATGTTTTAGGCAAAGGCCTAGGGTGTTAGACCAGTTAATGGGAAATTTACCTTCAGAAAGAGTAACTCCTAGTTCTCCATTTTTAAATTCTGGGGTAGATTTTTGTGGCCCTTTTCAAATAAAGTTTAAAAACCAAAGAAAGGGAATATATTCAAAGGTTTATGTAGCGATTTTTGTATGTTTGTCAGACTAATGAGACTTTAGCCAATTACCTATCCGCAGAATCAATCCAATGGAAATTTATTCCCCCTTCTTCTCCCAATTTCGGAGGCTTATGGGAAGCAGGAGTAAAATCATTTAAACACCATCTTTATAGAACTTTAGCTAACAGTAAAATAACTATTGAAGAATTTGAAACAATAGTAATTCAGATTGAAGGTATACTTAACTCACGTCCCTTAATTCCATTAGCAGATAATATTAATGAATATGAAGTTTTAACTCCTGGACACTTTATCATTGGACGCCCAATAACTTCAATACCTGAACCGGAAATTGTAGACATTTCTGACAATAGGTTGTCGCGCTGGCAATATACTACCAAATGTGTTCAAACAATTTGGAAACGCTGAAAAATTGACTATTTGAACCACTTACAGCAAAGAAATAAGTGGCAATTCAAAAAAATAATGTTAAGGTCGAATGTTTAGTATTGTTAAAGGAAAATGATTTGCCTCCTTGCAAATGGGCAATGGCTAGAATTTTAGAGATAATTTATGGAAATGAAGGCAGAGTAAGAGTTGTTAAATTAAAAACTAACACAGGTATTTTTACACGCGCTATTTCAAAAATTTGTCTCTTACCAATAAGGGATAACTTTGAAAATTAAAATAGTTAAGATAATTGTATATATTGTACGTACATAATAATTTTATTTATATCATGTTTAATATATAAATTTAATATATATAAATTAATTAATATATATTTTGCAATTTTGTTGTTCACTTGTAAATATTTCATCTGAATAGTTTATTTATTTGGTTTTAGAAAATGTAAGCTAATTGTATAATTAAAGGTGTTTTGAAATCTTGCATATTTCAACGCCGGGCGGAATGTTACGTCATGGCATGCAAGAGCGCCACCTACAACAAATGTGATCTTGTACATTCGAATGCTGTAACCCGTTGAAAGCGGTTGCACAAAATAAAGCCTGAATAACTACATAACGTCATCCGTATTTTCTTCTAATACATCCATTTTTAATCGACGATAACAACTATTTTATATTTCTTTTCAGCATACTGGAGCTTAATACCAACTTTTTCTTATTGTATTGGCGGTTTGTTGCTTATTGTTCCATTAATTTTGATACTGAACTTGAGCAAGGAACTTCCAACTATTGCTGAGAAAGGAAATTAACATTTTTTAAGTACAAAATTTACATTGGTTTCACACAAATATATACAATTTTTATTTTTACATATCTCCTTTTTTACTTCTTATTTATGCATTAATTAATAAATATATTTGCATGTTGTTAATGCTTGTTTATCTTTTGAGTTACCATTTACTTTTAGTTCAAGCGTTTTCTCAAATTTCAACACAAGCAATTATTTATTTATTTGTTATATCATTTAATGTATTGCCTATTCTTGAAACAATTCTTATTTCAAACTATACTGTTAATTTATTGATAATTAATTTTAAAATTCAGTATTCCTTAAGATGTTAATGTCTGAAAAGTGTTTCTTGATTGATTTCACTTTCTTACTTTCGCGTATTCGAATTACAGAGAAAGTATAGTAATCGTCGAAAAATTCATACTCAAAATTTTGACGAATCTCCACGTTTTAGACTTTCCTGAATTCGAAAAACACTTAAAAAAAATAATAAATAAAAACTCTTTTTATGACAAAGATAGTCCAAAAACTTTGAGCTAGACGAATAAAATTTGATATACAAGCTTAAAACCAAATTTATAGATTTCTATCAAAAAACTATTGAGAGGAAGTCTGTCAGTCTAGTTTTCGAATATAAGGTAGCACGATAACTACAAAATGAAGAGAGCTAGATAGATGAAATTCGGTATTCAGATTTAACTTCCACAGCATAGACGCCCATCAAATTTTGAGCGAAATCCAACAAGGAGGTTGACCATCTGTCAGTCTGTACTTTCAGAAACATGTAAACGCGCTAACTCAATGATCTAAACATATCAAATTTGGTGCGTGATTTTGTGATTGTTCGTACTTTTATGTCAAATTTTTTGTTTCAATCGGTTGGGAAGAACGCGTCTCAAACCAAAATTCGATTTTTGGATACTTTTGACCATGTGCCAGGGATTAATCGTCAAAACACTCGCCAAACATCACACGATAGATTCGGTAATAATGCTACATCCATGCCAAAGGTTAAAATTTCGTAACTATTGTACGCCAATGCTATGCAAGGTGTTCACTGTGATAACATTTTTGTTAGAGAGACCACTCCCGCTGATTCCACATTAAAGAAAATACTTGTTTCTGTTTTTACAAGTAGATCTATCTTTATGAAAACTAGTTTTAAAAGAGAATTAAAATTTTGTTGAACCTCAAAATGTAGAAAATGCTTTCTTCAATTTATCATTTTTTAAATAACTTTCCTATATAGTAATTGAATGAAGCAACAAGTTGGTATTTGAAGGAGTTGTAAAATCGTTACCTAATTTAAGAAAGCATATGATGATACTCTGCTACCTCGTAGTAAGAAAGTAGCTCTCAATCCAGATTGTATTATAGAATTAGAGCAAATTATTTGGGAATAATGTGTGCTTAAATGACGCATGATCTGGGGGCACGGCAGTGCCCCCGCCAAGTCGAGCAAAAACAAGCGGCACGACCGTACCATCCTTTTCTTGAAGCAGTTCAGGCCATTTTCGACCCCCTATAACTTCGTTGTAAATAAAACTAGAAGCCTGAATTTTCAGTAACCAAGCAGGCATGATATAAACACGGTATATTTCAAATTTCATTAAATTTGAACCAGTAGTTTAAGAATTATAACTAGTCAAAGTTTGTGAATTTTGTCACTGATTGACCGATCATCAAAACTCTAAGGCACTTCTAGCAGACATAGAAGCTTGAAATTTAGCATGCAATTAGTATTTAATGTATAAATCAAGGAAAAACTAAAATATGCGTGTAATAATGGACGAATCGATAAATTTCTCGAAGTTTCGAGCATTATCCATTTTGTCGGCAAAGTCGTCGCCAAGTTTGTCATCAAGCTCTGGGATTACTGGCTCGGCATCTGACAGCATCCAATACAGATTACTGTAAAACGATCTTTCTTATGATGACACTATTCGCGCTGGGAAGCAAAATTACAGGTTTGTAACAATATCTAATTTGAAATAATTCAATTTGAAGCTGCAAATGCAATGGTTGACTTTCAGAGAATCAATCTGGTAGAAGAAGAGCAAACTGATCTTCAAAGTATGATCGCAAAACTTAATGCCGATCAAAAAAGAGTCTTCGATGTGATCACAAATAAAATGGAGACAATTGATAATAACGCTGACGTTTTACTCTGTTTTGTGAGTGGAACTGGTGGCACTGGAAAGAGCTTTTTAATAAAAACTCTGAAAGTTTGGGTTAAGACGTATTTAAACAAAAAAGTGGCAGTTAGTGCTCCAACAGGAATAGCTGCATTTAATGTGAATAGATTGACTATACATAGACTATTGCAACTGCCTGTAGAACACAAGAAAACACCGAAGTACAAGCCACTTTCTGATGAAGTGCTCCAAGTTCTGAGATCGGATTTGAAAGAAGTAGTGTTGTTTATCATAGACGAAGTCTCGATGAGAAAAACTGTAGCTGAAGCTCAAGAAGTAGTACCGGAAAAGAAAAAGAAGAAGACTACATACAAAAATAAGAAAAGGACTATCTACAAAAAGAAATGAGATGCAATCAAAAACATAACTCGTAAAAAAAAACAAGTCTCGCAACTCAGCTCTTCTGTCGTAAAAAGTTGTGAGATCCATGTAATACCAAGTCGGTCCATTTATTCAGTCCCTACTTAAGGGTCCTTCTGTCTTAAGTTATTACGTAATTAGCTAACCTAACAACATCTTATAATGACCGTATCAATATTAAAAATCTTTTATAGTTTAAATAAATAGACCGACTTGGCCATCGCTTGAAAACACAATGTATCTTTACATTAAATTAGATTACATTAACATATTATATTAAATTAGATTGTTTAGTGCGATTGCCAAGTCAATCTATTTATTTAAACCATAAAAGATTTTTAATATTGATACGGTCATTATAAGATGTTGTTAGGTTAGCTAATTACGTAATAACTTAAGACAGAAGGACCCTTAAGTAGGGACTGAATAAATGGACCGACTTGGTATTACATGGATCTCACAACTTTTTACGACAGAAGAGCTGAGTTGCGAGACTTGGTTTTTTTTACAAGTTATGTTTTTGATTGCATATAACATTATCAGAAGCAAGGTATGATTTGTGAACTTTATTTTAGAAGAAAATTGCTGTTATGAAAGGGAAGACTGAGAGAAGAAGTTTAATTTCTTTTTCTAATTTTTTTACACTAATTTATGAAATTAGGTCTGTGATTTTGCAGACATATTATCTCAAGTTAAGATTACCTACAGTATTTTTTTAAAAAAGAAATATTTTGACTGATAACACATAAGCAATTTGTATGGTTAGGTTACATGTAAAAATAAGGCATATAATTTTGGAGTTTGGCAGTTATTTGGAAATTTAGAATTTGATTCAGTCCAATCAGTAAATTGAGATGTTAACATACATAAGGCAATCATTATCTTGTATGTTATTTCCACATTTCAGTACTGCGTCAGAATTATATTGCTCTTTTTGTTTTGCTTTACAGTGCAGTATAATTTTTGAAACAAGAAATTTTAGAAAAGTTTGATATTACTTTGTAATGGAAATGAGTTCTATCTATCTAGAATTAGTTGCTATGAAGAAAGGTTCGTCCTAAAATTGAAAGATTTATTCTAAGCTATTCCCATCTATGGAGTGCGTCTTTTTCAAAATTTGTAAAATTATTACTTTTTTTCCGCGTCACTTAAAATTTCACTTCATCACTGTTTAACTAAAAAAAACTATATGATAATACCGAAGAATACATTTTCCAATTATATTACAAATTCTTTTTCTTGATTTCAAATGGAAGTATCTCCAATAATTTTACAGATAACATCACGAAATTTTTTTATTATGCTTGAGCATAATAAAATCTTTTAACCGATCTTTGTTATATTTTGAGTTATTTTTTGTAACCTTCTTATTTCGTAGCTAGAGGCGTTGTAATCTATCTCAATAAATTCAGCACCGTTTTTATTTATTTTTTATTGTAAGTACGTGTTACTTTCTTGGCTATAAAGACACTGTTTTGAATTCGACGGGCTTAAAAGGATTTTATTGAATCTTGTATATATACTGGTTGACCCAAAAAAGTTGGAGCAAGACTTTATTTCCCTTAATATTATCCCTAAGTATATATTACGAGTTACAAAATTTCGTTAAATAAAGTAGGCAGTAGTATGAAAATACTTTGGTTTCAGTGGAATTTGGTAAATACAACGGTAAAAAAAATTGATTTTTTGTATCCATCTCTTATAGTGTAAAAATATTAATTTGCATAATATTTTTCTTACTTTCATTTTGGCAGATACAAAAATTCGCGCTTTTATCTATAAAATTTGTAGAATTATGTTTATTTCTAAATTTAAGGGACTTATATATTTAGATGGAAGCGTTTACTTTAGAAATGTAAATTTATTCAGTGCAGAAAAACAGTCATGTGAAAATACTTTTCTAATTATACATCATTCAATAATCATGAAATTATGCTTATTATGCATAATGTTGTTCATTTTAAATAGATGTCAGCTGTAAATTCCTCTTGATAAATTGAACATTTAAGGTATCTCAGAAAAATGATGAACTTACGAACAAAAAAAATCTTTAGTAACAATCATGCGGGTATTATTAAGATTTCCTAAACGAGATATTTTGGTAACAAAGACAATATGAAATGCTAATCATTGATGCTGCATGCATTCATAATGTGTGAAGATTAATAATAGACGAAGAATACAATTTTATTTATAGATAAAGAAAATGTTCATTTTGAACAAGTTCAGTTAAGTATTGTTTTATTTTATTCATTTGCAATTTAGTAAGCGTTAATAAATGCCTTATTTTTTTATTCCACCCTTTTTGCTTATGATACATGTATTCCCCATCAGCACAAAATGCCTATGATCATCATATGGTACGATGCGACGTTATTCCACATTCGAATGTCGGACAATTTCATGAAGATAGTGCTATAATGTTGTTGGGCATTTTGTGCTAATAGGGTTTTCTCAAAAATTTATAACGAAACACTCGTTCAAACACTAATCTGGAGTATGAAAAAAGTATTAAATTTAATAAATTTTCTTTTTAATATCTCTGAAAATTTTGCAGATAAAATCTTGTTACTTTGTTTGTACACAGATGAATGTAAGAAAAACATTTTACTAATTGGCACTTTTTCATTATGGGGGCCGTATAACTTTTATTATTATTACCATAGAAGTCAACATTTCTCATATAATTGTCCACCTTATTTAATGAAACTTTGTAATTAGATGTATATTTTCTAAGGAAAATAGGGAAATAAACGATTGTTCTACTTTTGGAAACTCTCTGTATAAAACAAATTCATAAAAATTAAGCATTTTCCATATAAAGTAACAATCTCTGTTTATTTTATTTTTAGTCATATTAGTATTGCTGTAAAAGTTAATTTTGAAAGTGCTATTATTGTAATTATTTTTAATCATGTGCAATTATAAAATTCTTTCGGTAATAAGAAAAAAAAAAAGAAAAGAGAAAGCGAAGAAAATTATTGTTAAACTTTTTAATTAATTAGAAACTTTTCGTTTATCGTTTTATGTCCAATTTCCTCGTTTGAAATATATAATTTGAAATTTTAATTTTAGTGTATTAATAAGATGAAAATAATTTTGAGAATTTCTTCCAGAATTGTGTTTTAAAATAATACTACTAAATTTACTATTTATAAATCAAAAAATAGAGTTATAGCTTTTTCCCTATAAAATCTGGAGTATTGTAGTTTTTTTTCCTTGTTATTATCAAATAAACTTGTGTGCTGAAATAGATTTTTGATATTGAAAACACACTCGCACGCACGCACGCACGCACGCACATACACACACACAAATGAACAAAGGAACTTTTTCACATTTGTTCCGAGCTTTTGCATTATGATGGATTTTTTTAAAATGGCAGTCATTTCTTCAAAACATGATTAACAATTATATTAATACCGGACATGTCAACAAAAGTTATCACTTAACATATAGCATTTGCACCAACTTTTTTCAAGTTAATTTTTAATTGTTATATTCTTTTTTTACTTGGCCTGCAGTTTTTCTTTTCGCCATTAGTAGAGCAATAAGTTATTTTTTGTATATTTTTATTTCTTATGAAAGCTTAAAACCTCTTAGATAGTCGTAATTAGGGATTGCAATACCGGGATACCGAATACCGGTATTTTGAGCCATTTGTACAATTTCGTAATACCGGTATTCACAAGTTTAAATACTGGTTTTTCGGTATTTACTAGAAATTTTTAAAATTGTCTCCACTATATGTTCAGGTATCGCGAACATAGCAGTATAGTATACGTTTTTGTTTTTATGTCTCCCTAGCGGGCGAAATTAATTAGCTAATTAATGGCTTAATTAATTGCTTAAACCTAAATTAACGAAATATGGATTATCCCTGAAAGAAAATATTGTATCCATAACGACTGATGGAGCAACAATTATGAAAAAAGTTGGAAAGTTGATTGGTGCAAATCAGCAGTTGTGCTATGCACATGGAATTCAATTAGGAGTAATAGATATATTATACCAAAAATATAAAGAACAGAAGAATCCAAATACTGTGGATATAGAAACTTCGGATTCCAACTTTGAAAAGAGTAAGAGTGAGAGTGATATTGACAATGAAGATAATGACAATGTCATTGTTGAAGAAGATATTGCTAATGAGGATGAAATATTAACCTATCAAGAATTGCTTCCTATAATTTATAAAGTTCGAAAAATTGTTAAAATATTTAAACGTTCCCCTATAAAAAGGATATATTACTAAAATATATACTAACTGAAAATAGAACAGAATATATGTTAATATTAGATTTAAAAAACACGTTGGAACAGTTTACTCCTAATGATGGAACGATTTTTGAAACTGAGAAATCCAATCCAAAAAGCAATAATCGACTTAAACCTGAAAATTAATTTTTCAGATAGTGAATTCGACTTAATATCCAGAACTATATCATCTCTACTTCTAATAAAACTGACTATTGGGGAATTATGTCGGAGAGATTCTAATTTATTAACAGCTAATGCAACAATAAATTTCATGTTGCAGTCACTGAAAGAACAGCACACATTAGTATCTGAAGAATTATATATTACATTGAAAAATCGCAGTCAAGAAAGGCATACCGAAATAGAAAATGTCTTATTGTATTTACATAATTCTAATGATTTTAAAACTGAAAATGAAAAGAAGAAAAGAAAATAACCAATTCAAATCTGATTAAGTTAGAGTAAAGTTTCTTAAATTTTTTTTTTCCCGCAAACCTATCCACATTCAGAATTCAATTATCGAAGATTATGATGTCACTACTGTCGATAGTGAAAAGAAATTGTCTCTTGAACAAAAATTAGAATTAGTGATAATATAATAATAATAGAATAGAAGTTTTGAATTTTAAAAAAATTCAACGAACCAAAATACAATACAGAAATCAGCTATATCCAAAACCATCCGACGAGAAATCGATTTATTTGAAGATGAGGGATTTAGAGGTAAATACTTGGAAAAAGTATATCGCGCATTGCTAACAGTACCACCCACTAGCGTAGATGCCGAAAGAGCGTTTTCGACAGCTGGTCATTTTTACACAAAATTATATTTCAGGCTTAATGACAGTACAATAGACGCATTATGTTTTTTAAGATCACATTTCAAAAATTTGTAATAGTACCACAAACTGAATAGTGATATTTACACTTTTTTGTGATTTAAATAAATAAGATGTTTCTTTACTTTTTTTGTGATTATATACTTTCTTTTTCCAAAATTTCTAATACCGGTATTAAAACCGGTATCCCGGTATTAAGATTCAAAAAATACCGAATACCGGTATTGAAATTTTGGTCCGGTATTGCAATCCCTAGTCGTAATCAATATTCGCTTTTCCATCCTACATTTCTCCATTTTTGACAAATATATCAAAACAAATTTTGACCGGATGTTCTGAAGCATCAACTGTGTCAAATTCGTTCATCTAAGTATTTAAAATAATTAAGTAAATCAAAGAATGAATCTCTCGTCCAGAATCACTGATTTTATTTCACCGGCTTTTATTTTATACTAGCCGCCTTTGGCAACCAGCTGGTTCGCCAATCTTAATGTTCGTTTAAATTTTAATAATTAAATATTTTACGCAATTCCTACTTTAATAGATTCTTCATCAAAATATTTTAAAACTTCAAATTTTGTTAGTCATATAATTCACTCATAATATTATAAAGGCCTTCAGTCATAACGTAATATGTATCTCTCTCATTTTCTGTTAGCTCCCGGAGAATTTATGCTTTAAATTAAAGTGGAAAGAATTAATCTGCAATTAATATTTTTTACTGAAACAAAGCATTTTTTTATAATGTGATTACTGATAACAGAGTCACTGAGCGTTTAAACTTTATGGGCACTAAAGAATATCTTTCTTAATTTATGTAATATCTCAAGAATTTGTCAACAAAATTTTCTCAGATTCATCATGAACAGATCGATTAATTAACAATGTTTAATTTTAAATGCATCAAACACTAAGAAAACAAAATGAATCGTTTAATATAATCGGTCGAAAACAGGTTTAAAAAAACTACTTAAAAAACGATGTACTTAAAACTATAAGCATATACAAAAAATATATAACTAACATAAATACAATTTAATTACAAAAGCATGCAACTAACCCAAAAATAATTTAAATCAAGAATTATCCGTTGATAATATTGTCAGCAATGAGAACACAATGCGCATGCGTGAATTGTCAACGCCAGTTACGGTAACGCAAATGCGTGAATTTTTCTACGCCAGTTGGGTTAACGCTATGCAGATTAGACATTTTTAATTTCCTTTATTCTGTGTTATTTTTAATTCAAAAGTAAATAAAAGTTTTAAAGGGGAAAAAATAGTTTTTATCTTTTTATTTAACTTGCATGAATTTTATCCTTGTTCCACTTTTACTGGTTTAAAAAAACTATTTCAAATTCGTCTGACATCACTCGTTTAACTTGATGCTTTTTTGTATATCAGCAAATGTTGATACCAACCATATGATTGGCGCAATATAGCCAGACATGGTTCTTGCGCCAAAAAAACTCCAACTAGCTTGTTTACCTCCATCCGTCATTTTCAAAAGAAATCTCAAAAATACTATTTCATTGCATGTTCTCATGGATAAAGTTAACAATTCAAACAATTTCCTCACCCACTACATTGATATCGCCACTTTTTAAATTAAAGCTCATGACATCTAAATATACCATCAATCGCTTACCCGCTACCACCTTCCACTTTTGAAATACAATGTGAAATCTCAATTTTAACAACTACATGAATTTCTTTAACTTTATTAGCCAATTAATTTCAACACTTTCTAAACATACTGAGAATTCTCTATTTGTATTATGCAAGCATAATTTAAATTAAGGCATTCTTCGGTTGTGATAAAATGTAGCTCACAAAATTGGTTGACATCGCTGAATTATTACAACTGATATAGTTCACTAACAGATGGTTGCCTGAAGCGGCTGGTTACATTTAAATGAATTTGCATTTAGTAGCATTACATTTTCAGTATCAAACTTGCTTATTAAAATTTCAAATACAGTGTTTTTATTCATATATCGTTTTATGTTATAAATATTTTATAATATTAATAATATATAACATTTTTTTCGTAAAGGAAGGAAATTTATTCATATATTTATTTTTAAGCGTTGGCATTTTAAAATTCATTTTTCGATTCGTTAACAAATATCTGGCTTTGCTTTAGACTTCTGATGTAACCTAGAGCAAATGGAATTATTTTAGGAAACAAATATGCCGTAAAATAATGATGATGAAAGCATGGTGTATTTTTATTGAAAATAAAATATGAAATTTTAGTATGCTTCATGCTTTTCAGAACAAATGGTACCCTAGGACTACCAAATTTGGTAGACCCTAGATTTTTTTTTAATGGTTTTCATTATCATCGACGAAAATTATTCACCTAGAAATTTAACACTCTGTTCATTAATGAATTTCTCATCTATAAAAACCCATTTTCTTTTTATTTGGTATTTAAAAAAAAGAGTTTGAAAAGCAACGAAATACTTATCTAACACTAATATTTGATAATTTCTTAGCACACAGAGTAAACAAACTATAAAAAAAAATGTAAAATTTTAATAACAGAATTTCAGATTAAATTTCTTTTTATTATAGATAGACTTTTTCCCGGAAACAGACGAACGATTGCGTTTCCCACATAATTGGTAAATTGAATTCCTGCTCATGAAGGGAAATTCTCGATCGTTTCCCATTTCTTGAAAAATATTCCTTATCTTAATTTTTCTTTACCTTCCTCTGCTTTATATAAGATGTCTCTTCAAAATATCTTATCTATTTTTTGATAAAGTGCACAGAAGTTCAAACACCATGTTTGCAGCAGTCAGAGCGGTATTCCCACTTGGATCATATGGTGGGGAGACCTAGAAAAAAATATAACATTTTTATTATGAGAAATAAAATCTGATATAAAATAGAAAATGTTTTTTGTCTTTCTTATAAGACTATATTCTCCTCCTAAACAGTCAACAGTAGAGTTACAAAATTTGCTTATGGCAATCAGGTCAAATGTACTATTTACCATTTTCACAATTAATCAGTTCTGAAGAATATTTAATAAAATAACAAAAATTAAACCAGATTTCGAGTCTAATAATTCTATGCCTTTTCACCCGTAACTTCTGCAATAATTTTATAACACATTAAATAAGAAATAATTATGTTTTTAATAATTTCAAATTAATTTCCATATAAACTTTTATTTAATTTGTAGAAATTTTTCAAAATTTTATTTAAACACAATTTGTAACAATATTATTTTGTTGATGCCTGTTTTATTAATTTATAAAATCATTCACCCAGCCTTTTCCCCCACTATTTAAGGTTATAATAAAAATAACTTCGAGCATAAATACACTGAAGTGCCAGCAAAACTGGTATACCAATCTAATATTGTGTAGAACCCCCACGTGCACGCAGAAATGTCCCAATACGGAATGGCATGGATTCAACTAATTTGTGAAGTTATTCTGTAGACAGTTCGCATCATGATTCCTGCAGGGCAGTCCATAAAGCCATGAGAGTGTGAGGTGGTGAAGATCTCCTAAGTACAGCACGTTGCAAAATATTCCAGATATGTTCGATAATATTCATGTCAATGGAATTAGGTGGCCAAGAGAGGGAACGAAATTCAGAAGAGTGCTTCTCAAGCCATTCGATCGCTACTGTAGACCGGTTTGGTGGCGCATTATTCTGTTGGAATTGTCCACTTCGTCGGAATGTATACTGGACATGAACAGATGCAGGTAGTCAGAAGTGACGTTAACGTACCGCTGATCTGTCACGGTCGAGTCTAGACGTATCAATGGTCCCATTTCATGCCAACTGCACACGCTTCATACCATCACAGAGCCTCCACCAGTTTGAACAGTTCTTTGTAGGCAACAGGGATCCATGGATTCATGGGGTTTTCTCCATACCCATACACGGCCATCCGCTCGATACAACTGGAAACGTGACTCGTCAGACAAGACAACGTTTTTCCAATCAATAAGAGTCCAATGACGGGGTTAGCGAGCCCAGACAAGCGCTCAGAGCTCCGTGCCGCTGAGTCAACAATAGCACGAGATGATCTGCGGTTGCGAAAGCCCATATCAATTAGCGTACGTTGCCCAATGCGTACGCTGATACTTTTTGATCAAAAATCAAATCCGCAGCAATTCGAAGAAGTGTTGAACGTCTATCTCGTGTAACGATTCTTTTCAGCCGTCGATGATCCCGTTCTGTCAGGGTCTTTTTCCGGCCGCACCGCTGTCGGAGATTTAAAGTTTTACTGGAAACCCGATATTCGCGATACACCCTTGAAACGTTCGTATGCGTAAATCCAAATTTCATTGCTACTTCGGAAATGCTATGCCCTATCTCTCTTGGGCCGACGATTAGTCCTTGTTGAAAATTACTTAAATCTTGATAATCTGCTATTATAACAGCAAGAATTGATACAATAGCCTCCTCAAACACCTGTTGTCTTAAATAAGCACTGTCGACCGCTTTTCGTTACGCTGATTGGTTGATCATTATTGCATACGACCTGCTATACCAGTTTTTCTGACTCTTCAGTGTAGAAGCAGAATTTTCACATCGTTTTTTTTATTTGTTTTTTTATTTGTTTTATTTTATTTGTGTTTCGCAGCTTGTACATCATTAATTTGCATAGCCAGCAAGATTTGTTAACTCAGTTGGTATTACTTTAATTACTCTTTACACGATGTTTCATTTCATTTTTACAACTTTTTTAATGATCTGATGAGTGTGTAAAGTCATTCAAAGTTAGTTAATCCCAATTCCTATCAAAGAGAAAGACGCAAGAAAAGGACGGTACATATGTGATTCTTCTCTGGTATGGCACACTAATACCAAAAAGAAGAGAATAGTATTTCGAGTCAATGGAAGAATCCATGATATGAAGGAACTTTTACCGTTGTAACAATAATAGAAAGTACAAAAGTGGGACCTATTCAATTTCTCCTCCCTCTATTGATTGATTGACTCATAATGTAAGAGTGTTGGCAAGCTTTCTATTTGTATATTCAGATTGTATTAAAAAATTCATGAATAATTTTTAAAAATTCATTATTAGCAAGAAATGACAGCATTTCACCGCAAATCACTTTAAAAAACAATTGGTTTTATCACTGCTTATATAGAAACCAAATTAAAATCAATAAAAAATATTTGATTTTGCAAATTTAGAAGGAAAATGAAATTTCATCCAACTTAAGCAGAATTCTTAATAATTCTTTACAAATCTTAGATCATTAATTTTAAAAGTATTAGTTATTTTTTATAAAAAACATTCCTTTTACAAGTATATTTATCAATCACTTTCGTTTACATCGACTTGTTCTTTTCCTCGACTTTCGTTTACCGAACCCTTGTTTCAACCATTTTCAATGAGTAATAGATTGCTCCAAACGTTTTTGATCTATTCGTTGAGGTTTGTACTCTTATATTTTGGAAGAAATTCAGCGAAAGTATGAATCAAATTTCTGTATTTTTCTTTCATGATATCATTCATTGAAGATACATATTTTCATTCAAGGTAGAAAAATAAAACCGTACCACCAGTGCTTTGTTGAAACTCTAAAAGTTGGCAAAGCAATTAATTTAAGACAAATTTATATAAAAAAATTTTTTTTAGGGTCATATAGGAAAACGGCTGCATTTAATGCATAGTGAAAAAAATAACCCTCGTGAAAAGATTTTTTTTTTCTGCGAGCTTTCCACAAGCGAGAGTTCAAGAGTTCTCCTGAGTGAGACCCACTTTTGAGTCACGTGTCAATTTTTGATCCGTCACGACAATATAACGATTTATATAAATCTTACCACATTTACAAAAATGTGATGTAGGCTTAAGATCTTCAGCAAATCACATGGTTTGTAATAAAGAGAAGTTCAATGTGCAAACAAGCTATTCAGATGTCGCCCAAATCCTTTTTACTATGAAAGTTCAATTCTGTTTGTTTGAGCATTAATATCGAAGCAGTTTTATTTATTACACGACAATATAACGATTTATATAAATCTTACCACATTTACAAAAATGTGATGTAGGCTTAAGATCTTCAGCAAATCACATGGTTTGTAATAAAGAGAAGTTCAATGTGCAAACAAGCTATTCAGATGTCGCCCAAATCCTTTTTACTATGAAAGTTCAATTCTGTTTGTTTGAGCATTAATATCGAAGCAGTTTTATTTATTACACGACAATATAACGATTTATATAAATCTTACCACATTTACAAAAATGTGATGTAGGCTTAAGATCTTCAGCAAATCACATGGTTTGTAATAAAGAGAAGTCCAATGTGCAAACAAGCTATTCAGATGTCGCCCAAATTCTTTTTACTATGAAAGTTCAATTCTGTTTGTTTAAGCATTAATATCGAAGCAGTTTTATTTTAATATAATAAATATTTCAATGTTTTTTTAAATAGAAGTTCCATCTTGGTTCATAAAATCTCTTTTGGAAAAAGTATGTACTTATCCTCTAAAAAAAAAAAAAAGATTCAATGCGCAAAGGGTGAAGCAGGTCGCTATAGATCTCATTTTAAAACGAAGGCCGCATTGTTTAAAAGTTTAGAAACCCCCTACTCTAGTGTGCCTGTTTTACCTCTAATTTGTTGCTATCTCTGATGGTAATTATTGATTTATTCCTGAATATCTCTACTATTTTACGGAACGAAGAGAATTTATTTCGAAAACATTAATTATTAAAAATTTAATAGAAGCAGAAAGAAAATATATGTTATGTAAATACAAAAATAAAATGTCGAATGATTGTATTTAAAGAATGCAAAAAATATTAATTATTTTATTAACTCCACATGCATAATACAGTTATACCTCTCAAAACGAGTGATTCGCATAATAAGTTTAAAAAAAAAAATGTTAACAAAAATGACTCTCATAACTAGCAGTGTTTCAGAATGATTGTCAAACAGACATGCAAGATTGACCAGTATCTCGTGTAACAACCAATTTTGAGCACTTGTTTAGAGAGATTCCTAATTTTGGATGGAAGAAGCTTTGGCCAAATAGCGTTGTTGAACGCGACTCCAAGGAATTTGAGCAAGTGATTTTTTGGAACCTTAATAGCTGAGATTGTGTTTCTGATCAAGATTTTGGGGTAGACAGGGATAGGAATGACATCGATGAGTTGATGGAGCTTCCGAAGAGCTTATGGAGCTGTATTCCGTGTCACAGCAAAAGGATATTTGGTGAGGCGAAATAAGGAAGATGCTAAAAGCATGGGAAATTATTGCATCATACGTTTAGAAGCATCACTATAATCAGACAGTAAATATGCGCGTTATAAATTAATTTAACGATAAAACTGTCTCATTTTCGTCAAGTTTTGAAACATATTCAAAGACAAGTGTCTTTAAACAACTTTCTTGTGAAAAAAAAAATGTATTATAAACAATAAATTGCATTATTATAAATCTGTTTGAATATATATATTTTTTCTTTTGGAAAGGAACGCATTGTTCTATTTTGTGTAGATTTCTATGTAAATAGTTGTTCCGCTTAACGTTTTTTTCGCATTATGAGTCAGATCCAGGAACAAATTATGCTAGTTAAATGAGGTTCAATTGTATTGTTTGCCTTAACTTTGTACATGTAAGTTTTCAATAAAAAAATGTTACATTTGAAATTTATGTTCTCTATGTTTTTCTCTTTTTTTGTGTTATAGCCGTAAACTATTTTCTCTTTTTGTGTGACGTTTTTAAAGCAACTACTATGGAAAATCCAACTTCACAAAAATAATATGTAAGAAAAGACAAGGAAAAATCTGAATGTATATATTGTTAGCCAACGGATTCTAAAACCCTCCTCGTTTTTGCGCATGCGTTAGGATGGGTTTAATTCTTCAAAATAGGGGTGAGAGAAAAGATGAAAGGAAATGTTTACATTTAACAATAATGTAAACTCGGATTACTCGCAGACTGAATTAAAATAAAATAATAAAGTCAGAAACAACATGATACTCACGTACACGTGAAAAAAATTGAACGAAAGAATATCTAATAGCGCAGGAATCAAGGTCAAAGAAGGACGAAGAATTCCGGAAATGCGCTCATCCTTCCGCGTCTCACCCCTTAGTGAGATAGTCGTCGGAAAGTGGTCGTCTCAGGATAGTGAAATGAACAGTATATACAGTACACTCGCGATTATCCGCGGAATTGGGTGGCGTGGCCGCCGCGGATAATCCGAAAAAAGCTAAAAACGGGTATAGCAAAAGAGAAAACAGTCATTCCAATTTTGAAAAATTATTTTATATTCAATAAAACGTAAAATAAACAGCAGGAAATGTTTAACTAACGCTTAATATTTTAGTATATCACTCAAAACTAGCCTAAAATGCATTTTGTTAATGAAAACAGAAAATGCTTTGTACTTACGAGAGGCGTCAAGGATACACAGAAAAATTAAAACATATGTACTGTTTTAATACTGTAATGTATTATGTAATTACAAAAGCATAACTGTAAAATTACACCTTTTTGAAGAAATCAGTCATTTGTGTTTGCTTCTTGCTTTGGAAGCATTTTCTCTTTGCTTAGAGGCAAAAAAAAAAAAACTTAGTGCGGCAGGCGCGGATAATCGGGAGTCTACTGTATAATATTTTCAGTGACTGTTAATTATCATTTTACTAAAGTATTCACAAAGAAAAATTGGCAAAGAGGAAAGGAAGGATTGGTTAGGTTTTCATTAATCATGCAGTGATAATCTTACTTCTACTAAATCCCCTCCTACAATGTTGACTCCTTTCAACCCTCTTATTATTTCCATCATTTGAATTGTTGTCAATCCTCCTATTTCAGGCGTACCTGAAAGAAGATAATCTGCATGATAAAAGGGGAAAATACAAACAATTTATATACTATTGATCCAAACTACTAAACAAATTTTCAATTAATCAGATTCGCAGATATTTTAAAGTAAAAGGAAGAACAGAATTCTTTAACAGAATTATGAAATGATTTTTTGACAATTAATTAAATAATTAATCTTTTCATTGATTAAAAGTTATATTTCCATATATAGAAACAAATTCTATATATTGTCTTTAGTGTTATTATTATTGTTGTGAAAATATAACTATTTCAAATCATTTCTTTGCCAAGAATTGCTACGTACTAGAGTAACTTAATTTTGTATTATTCCTTACAAGTTATTAATAACTTGGGCAAAAAAATTGTTATTCGGTGATGTTTTTAAAGGTTGTTTGTTAGTCTACAATTCTTCAAGAAGTGAAAAATTTGAAAATCATTTGATAGAAATGATATTATGCATCCCATCGAATACAGTCAAATCTGTTTTTATGCACTCCTTTTTTTTTGTGCAGTATGTCATCAAAATGCATATTTTGAAAAAAAGTATTTTAAAAAGAAAAATACAAATAGTCGATCTGATGATACATCATATTATATGTATATATAGTATCAATAATTAATAATTTTATTACATTTATACGAATAATAATTTTTATACTTACATTCTGAAATTTTCGTATGTGGAATATTTAATATATAAACAAATAAAACCTTTGAAAATGTTCCCTTTTTCAAATTAATTTTTGCCTTTAGAAAATTTATTTCTACCTACATTGACTAGTTCTGAATTATTTTCTATGTCGTACTTTTTTTATACAGAATTATTACATTACTTTTACAATTTTTTTCAATGGGTTAAAAATGGTATATTTTATAGTTACTTATAAAGTTACAGAATGAATTTTGTGCGTTTTCTTTTAAGCTATCTCTATACTCCGCGCAAAAACAGATAATATATTGCTACTTTCCTGTATGTGAAGTTTATATCACAGCCATCACAAATGATTTTATATGTGATTGTTTTAACCTCTGCTGTATTAATACATATTTGGTACACATACTTGAAAGTTCTCCAACAAATGTTATAGCATAAGGCAGATTTTAGAGTTTCAAGATTAGGAATTAAACAGTCAATTTTTATATATAAAAGACATGAAAATATTTCCATCTTGAACAAAGCATGTATTTTAGCAAAAATATCATAGTAAAAAAAAAGCAAGAATTTTTAATTAAAATTGTAATGGTTCTGATAAAGTAAAAAAAAAAAAAAATATTTGTAGCGGTCTATCCTATTTAAGTTTAGGAATTTTTGTATTTACTTTTGATTTTCAAATTTTTCGAAGTGCCTTTTTTTAATTCTCCTATACGAAGTATATAAAGAAAAAGTATAGCAAACATAAAAAAATAATAATAAAAAAAATTGAACTCGCGATTTTATCGAATCTGCATGTTGACTCAAGCTTTCCCGAGTTCGAAAAACATATTTTGGGAATTATTTGTCTGTCTGTCTGGTTTTTAAAGGCAGTAGGTTAGTATATGCAAGAATTCGTAGTTACATCCTTCCTGCCGAAGGTATGCAGATTTGATTAATGATCTGGATGCTGCGAAGGGTCTGGATCCTGCAATGGTCGTTGTATAATCTCTTCCGTAAAAGGCACGTCTCGTCATCGGCGGTAGGATAATTTCGCTGTAATCTTTGCTGTGTTTATCAGAGAGATGAGGAACAATCATCATTTTTGAAGCTTTTCATCACCATATCCATGATATGCCTCGGTGGTGGTGGGGAGCCTACATGGCGATTCGGCTACTATTCTGCATTTCTGAATAAATCTATTTCTACTGAGTATTGTTTCACTTAATAAAAAAAATAATACAAAGGCACAATTTTATTTATTTTTCTGAATTTAACATTTTTTTTTCTATTCGAAAGAATCTGAATAATGTAAATAAAAATAATTCATGAAAAAAGTGTCGAAGTTGTGATGAATGATCAAAATGTTTATTCTTAACAAATTCCTGAAAAACTTTGCAGATTCATCGCAATTTGGGCATATACAAAAGTTTTATATGGCTTTGAAGAAACTCATATTAATTAAAACTTTCTAAAATTCAATTTCTTTTTTATAATCTTTAAAACCATGACTTAAATAATAACAAGAGTATAAATTTTTAAAAGAGAATAAAAGGGATTCAAGGTCCTACCTGTTCCAGGAGCAAAGCAGGGATCTAGCGCATCAATATCAAGGCTGACGTAAACGGGACCACTTCCCATTTGTTTTCGTATCTCAGCCATTAATGGAGTTAGAGATGTGTACCAACATTCATCAGCTAATACTAACCGAAAACCCTAATCAGAAGTATATTAAAAAAATATCGAGTTATTATTTATTTAAGATACTAAGTTCCAGTTTCATATGCTATAGGCTTTACGAATAATATAGTACACATGAATTAAAATAATAACGAATAAGAAACATTAAAACAAGAAGAACGCTTATTGGTAGAAAATGCATTATAAATAGAAAATCAGATTTTTCATAGAATGTATTATACGAAATATCTGTATATATTTGGCATACGAAGCTATACAGAGAAAGTTTTGCTGAGCTGCTGGATGCAATATTTTCAATGAATATTGAATGGATACCAAGTCAATGATCCCGACTTTGGCGATAAACTTGGTGATTTTGTGACGGACCCGGCAGTAAAAATTGTTCTAGAAAGCATTATGTCGATATCTCTGTGAAGAGTTGAGATCCAGAGATCTTTCTAGTGAATTCTATGTTGAGAAGCTATAAAAACGAAGCGCTCACGCGAGATGTGAATTCTCTTTTTGGAGTGTTGATCGCAGAGTGAGCTAGCTCTCTCATTGTTTGTGTTCAATTGTTTTCTACTTAGCTCTGTGTGTGTTATTAGTGACCACAAGTCTAGTTCTACTCTGCTTGTGTTATTAGTGTCCACAAGTCTAGTTCTTTGTGTAAGCCTAGATTGTAGTTTTGCTTCCTCTACGTTTCACGAAACAAAGTATCATTATCTGTTACACAGTACACCTACCAAGAGATTTCCGCAAAATATTTAAAATTTTAATGAAAGAACGGAACATAGTCAGCATGGCTAGTAAGAATTAAAAAGAAATATCTTTCTGAAAGCGTAATCTGTGTAACTAGTTATAATTCTTCTTCTAGGTTTTCTTTCTGACCATTAAACTAAAGCTATTGCATTATTAATTTTTCAATACTCTTTTGTAACAGAAAGATGATTTTGTAATTAAACCCTCTAGCCGAAGAATTATTTTATCGCCATTTAATACAACGTTTATAAACAAATTCAAATATTTTCTCAAAGAAAATAAACAACTATTTACTTTAAAGAGTATAAACTAAGCTCACCAGTCCGTTAAAATAATTGAACAAGAATTGAACTAATAAATCTTTCAACTCGTTTCTATCTAACTGGAAGATTTAAATTCTTGAAATGCATGTGTTAAAGGCATAATAAAACAGCAATAAAAAAGGGTCTCGAATGTGGTAGTCTCATCTGATATGATGGAAATAATAATCGCATGATTTCTTTAAAGATTATTTCATATTTTACCTGATCTCTGCTCCATTGATAATCTTCTGGTGTGTAACATGTTCCTCTCAGACCTATTTGCACAACTCTCTTTGAATCTAAGGCTCCTTCTTCGAACGCTCGTCTGAAAGGAGTTCCATGCGCTATTTTGCAATCCATCATTGTGTCACTTACGTCAGCATGGGCATCCACATGAACCAATCCAACAGGACCGTATTTTTCCTGGAATGAAATTCTTTAGATGTTTGAAAAGAAATACATTTATAATGGAAGTTTCTGTTTGTGGAAAGTCAAGTACCTTCATGGCTTGTAAAATAGGATAGGTAATAGTATGATCGCCACCTAATGTCACTGGTGTGCAGTTTTTCTCTAAAACTTTTGATATGAAATTTTTTATATCCTTGATAGCTTCACGAATATCATACATTGTGTACGGTATATCTCCTAAATCAGCAATTTGTAAAAAGGAGAAAGGTTGATCACCTGTAAAATAAAATTTAAAGTAAGAATTTTGTATGTTTATTCATAAACAACGATCAATTGTGGAAACATTTCATAAATAATATATGCTGTAGTGAAATCTAGAAATCTATCAAAACCCGAATTAACTATGTTACAGCTTCACGCCGATAGATGGCGTATCTGTCGAGTACAAAGTTTTTGTTAATTCTTTTTTGTATCAGAACGTAGAGTGTGTAAGAACGATTCTGTGAGCTAGACGTGGCATCCAACTGTGAGAGGTGTCCTAATCTGTAATAGTCTACATGAAGTGGCACAAAAAAAATGTGTCCGAAAATAAAATGTTCACCAGAAAGAAAGGAGTAATTATCTGAAGAGAATTACAAACTAGGTGATGCAAGCAGTATTCCAACCTAACCAGAAGCCATGTGGGAAACTTGATGGGGCCGCCGAAGAGCAACCTCAATTCGCACGAAGGAACAAACGACACTTGATGAAACTGGACATTTGCAAACAACAAAGGACCCTCCAGAAAAAACGTATATTGGTACACGAAAAAAGAACAGAAAAAAATTATATTTTACATTACATATTAAATTGTGAAACAAAAAGCTAAGAAAATTGCCAGTAGAGCACGAATTAACTATGTAAAACGGGTTTTAACTAACAGTGCTAGGGAGAACCCGAATTAACTAGGGAAAATGCATTCTAACGGACAGATATAAGAGGTATTGGATGCATTTATGGCTAAAATCTTTCTGTATAATTTATATTTCACTCAACTGCACTCTAAATTAACTAAGGTCATTAGTACTGTTTTAGGCGCTAGTACTGTTTTAAGGTTTCCTGTTTTATGCACTGATTTCTATTTATGACGAATAAAAATCAGATAAAAGAATATAATACAAAAAGTGCAAGTGCGATCTATGTCTATCAACATTAATTCCAAGGTATTTTTTTAAAAATGTGAAATACATGAATAAAAATCAATGTCCAAAAATCAGATGTTCATTACCGTACCTGTACTAGAATTGCAGGGTCTTAAAAGAGATGATTCGGTTCTTATTTGTCGAGGACCAAAGCGAGTACCAGGTCGATTTGATGTTCCAATGTCCATCGGAATTCCTATGATTCCCACATCTAAACCTAAAAAATGTAATTTCTGTTATGAAGAAGTATTCTTTATGATCGTTTACGAACTACAAATATTTTGTCTCTGGGGAAACGGTAACAGTGAGAGTAGGTAAACAATGGGGGCCTGTAACAATTGTTAAAAAAGATTCAACTCTAGATCTTATCTGATTAGGAAGAAAAACGTACCAGTTGATACAATTAATTAGATTTATTTTATCTAAAGATTAAATAACATAAAGGGAAATCCCCGTTTAATGGGATATAACGGGTAGCAGTTTTCTTAGTTAATGCTTTAACTGTTTCTGCATTTTTAGAAGAATCAGACGGCCGAAATTGAGGTAGTTATTATTTAAAGAAACTGAATCAAGTGGAATTGTTAACAGTAGACATCCCAGCAGGAAAAAAAAAAAGATTTGCCGGAGTATTTATAATTTTTGTTTTAAATAATTCTTAATAATCCAGAGTTGTAAATAATCGGTAATGGAATTGATTCTTAGATAATTTTTAAATTTCAAGTATTTCCTGCAAACTTTATTTTAGAAAACAATCTTGCAAAAAGAGAAGAAGTCCTTTCTTCAATCTGTAAGGCAAAAGTAAATTCCCTATTATCTACGTTAATATTTTCAAATTTCTTCCAATCCTTACACAAAAACAATGAGATATTGTGTATTGAAGCAACTATAAATAATGACTTAATTGATATCGCATAGTTCATCATTTATTGAAAAATAAATATTTAGCATGATTTGCATTGCCACATTTAAATAAATAAGTAATATAGTCAAACACACTCAAAAGAACTAAAGCACGTTCAGGTCTTGACATTTTCTAAAGTTGATAATTTTTACATAATGTGGCCAGTAAATATTTCTGCTCTTTATTTTTATTTAATTAGTTTTCTTCGAGCTATTGAATTCTAGTCCAAGTACATTCAAATAATTTCAAATTCGGTAAATCATTTGAGAATTTTAAATGCGGCCGTATAATCATATTGAAAATAGTCGAAACTATTGATTGAAAATCATTTTTCAACCTATAACTTCTAAATAATTGGAGCTATCGAAATACTTTTTAATACAAAAGTTGTTTATCTTAATGAGATGCTAATTCGCCTTATTTGAATTTAATTTCCGATCTTTAATCATAAAGAAGTTATAGGAAAATGAAAATTCCCACCCGCTTTGAAGTAGATGACCAATCTACGAACTCATCAATAATTTTAATGTCCTTACAACATATCCCAGAGTATATAATTTTTGAACAAAGTGTGGTTTTGATTTCTAGGGACCATAATCGTCGAAGATCTACTGAAATTTTCTGTAGAAAGTCGTATCATGACAGTCACTACAATAGATAGTCTTCCTATGAGAAATTTTATCTAAAAAAGCAACTAAGTGTAATTTAACGTGATGTTAGATTTCATATAAAATATACAATTATGTTATTTTGCAAATCTATTATGCAAACTTTATATTGTTTTCAAAAGTTCAAGGTTGCGACTTATTTATTTCATTATAATTTTTAATATTTATATTCATTTTTCTACTAAGCTTTTACACCTTAGAACATTTTATGATTTTTCTATTAAAACCAAAGATTTTAATCATGTTCATATCCCGTAAAGCTACCTTAAGCTCTCAGAGATTTGATGACGAAAATAAATCTTCGGCATTTGTCATTATTTATTATCTATCTTAACATATTATCAAAATAAAAACTTTATAGAAAAATTCAACATATTAGTGCATGTTAATACTATATTTTTACTGTCTTCATGACTTCTGATTTGATTGCAAAATGAATAATTTCTGTGATAATACATCCAATTTCAGAATGTAATTAAGTAGTAAATAAGTGTAATATAATTATTCTTTTAACTTTTTTTCTTACTTTTGTATATGAAGAATACAAATAAAATCGTCAAAAAAATTCGAACTCGAATTAGAAAGATGTCCCCATTTCAGACCCTCCCTTAAACCCGAAAAAAAAAACATTTTTGGAATTATATTTGCTGTGACCAGGATCTTTGAGTTAAAAGGATGAAATTGGTATACGGTCTTTAGAACACATTTGTAGATTTCTTTCAAATTTAGAACGAAGTCTATTTAAATAAAGCCTAAAAATAAGTTAACCTAAGTTAAAAATAAGTTAAGCCTAAGTAATAAAATAAGTTAAGCCTAAGTAATAAAATAAGTTAAGCCTAAAAATAAGCTAAGCCTAAGTAATAAAATAAGTTAAGCCTAAAAATAAGCTAAGCCTAAGTAATAAAATAAGTTAAGCCTAAAAATAAGTTAACACGATAACTATAAAGCGAGGAGAGCTCGATGGGTGAAATTTGATGCTCAAATTTAGGATCAAAAGTATTGTTGCCAACCAAATTTCGAAAAAAATCTGTCAGAAGATCGACAGTCTGTCGGTCTGTACTTCCTCATACATGTAATGTGATAACAAAGGAGCCGAAATAAAAGAAATTCGGTGTGTAATCTGTTGACTACAACAGTACTATATCAAATCGGTCGGAAGAAGGGCGTCTAAAATATATATTTTATTTTCTGGTACTTGCGTATTAACTGCATGCAAGTGATTTATTGTCAAAAAAAATACAGCCAAAGATCGAAGACTAGACTCAGGAAAAATGCAAAATCCACGCCAAAGGTTGATATTTCCTAACAATTATTTTCCAAAGATTCTTAATTGATACACAAGTACCGGTTTTCTTTACTATATTTTATAAAACACACAACTCTCACGTATAGGATTCTGAAATAAAAATGTGAATGAATAAAGGCACCATGGCTTTGCTTAAGATCCACCATTTTATATGGGAGGCGAGGACAACATTTATGTTAATATGCGAGAAAGTTTCTTTGAGACCACTCCCACTTATTACATAACAGTATGACGCTATTACCTAACACTGATTAAAGTTTTCTACATATTTTTGAAAATTTGCCTTAAAACTAACCCATAAAATAAATATTTGTTTATTTATTTTTAAATTAAAGGTTATATAAAATAATCAAAGTGTTTCTTTTTCCTTTAAAAAAGAAATTGTTTAACATTAAATTAACTAAATAATGAAGTTTTATACCATTTAAATAACTACCAAATAAAAATATTAAATGCCAAAATAAAAAGAAGCTTTAAATTTGAGAGATATATAATTATTAAAAATATCCCAGCTTTCTAATTATATACGAGTCCATTGAAAATTTAAAATAATAAGAGAAGTACTTTATTGAGAAACTTGACTAAAATTTTAATACGATTTCGTTTGTTTAAAAAATGATAGCAGATCATTTATAGATATATGAAGAGAACATATTTAATAAATTTTGCTTGAATTTCATTTGCTATTATTATTTCCCACCTCTTTATTAAAAAATAAGCTCTACATTTAGAAAATATTTCCCTGTCCATGTCATGTCATTGTTTAATCTCCACATTTTAAAATTTAAAATTATAAACATCATTGTGATTTAACCAAATATTCTTTTAAATGTACCAGTTTATTTAAACTGAAAATTTCAGAAACTTATGAAGCTTTTACAAAATTATACGACATCATAAATTCCAAATGGCAACTGACAATTTTCAGACGATTTTTGTTATCGCTATTTTCAAAATAATATAAATAAAAGTATGTATTTAATGTGAAGAACTTTTATTAATCGAGATATTTTTAACTTACAATAAACTATAAGCACCTGCTATAAAATACTTCAAAGATTAAAGAATTTTCCAGTGTTATATCATTTATTTCAAACCATCAATTAATATGCTTCGAATAGTAAATGCACTATCTGCTTACCATCTGCTGTCGTCTGATATGGTAATCTCATGAAAGTTGCAATTCCACCAGGCCTTGGCATGACATTGGCCGACATAGGCTGATTAAATTTCGTAGAATATTTTCGAAAAGTTGTCTGACAGAAGCCATTTCGAAGCACACGTCCAGCAGCGAGCATTTTGAGTTGTTACTTTCTTCGGTATGCCTCCAGGTTCAAGGCTGCGATAAACTCGTTCTTCAGCTGGCTCTAATCAAGGAAATAAATAATAAGGACAGATAAAATTAGACAACGACACTTTTTATCTTTCTAGACTACCAGACAATAAAATTCTATTTTATCACATTCTAGTTTATATTATTTGCTTTCTGTGTGTTTTTTCTTACATTCCCATGTTTTCGTGCTCTATTAGTCTGACTAATTTCGTTAAAAATCAGTTATTTCATGATTTTATTTTGAAATGAAAAGAAGGCATCGCATTTTATACTGACCTAGATTAGATCACTTGCTGAATTTTATTTAAAGAAGTATCATTAAACAAATGAAATTTGCTGATATGTTCACTGTCAGGACTTAACAATTCATACTTCCTACATCAGAGGTTCCCAAATTTTTAAGTATCGCAACCTACTTTTTAGAAACAGAATCTACAGCACACTGAACAGTAAACATTCTTTCCGAAATAGGTTTTAGGGCTATAAAAGAACTTTTATGAAGAAAAAAAACATTTATTATTGAATTATTAAATTTGCAAAAAAGATATATCTAATGTCAGGCCTAATGAAGATTTTAAGTTCACAACATATTTTTGCAAACTGTGCGAAGATGCATACGCATTCAAGATCTTTTTGTGCTCCGCTAAAAATTGACCTACTAGTAGGTCATGAAGCATAATTTGGGGACTGCTGTTCTATTTAATTAAATTATCTTTTCTCTTAACTTTAGAGAGAAGGTATTTCATCTAATTAGACATATGCTGTAAATCCCAGGCGTGATATATTAATAGGCTACATGTTAATGAATTATATTAAATAAAATGCCAATTTGTATCAAACAAATTAGAAAATAAATTTGGAAATTTAACTATTTGTATTCAGTATGACAATAAGATATATAATCATTAATTGAAAGCGAGAATCGAAATCAACAAACATCAAGATAATACTCCATCTAGAAAGACGCCTTTGGAGTGCAAAGAATTAAAACTTGCTTTAAGCAAAATCGCAAAACTAATTTCAAACCCGATTCCATCGAAGAACCGTTGTGTAAGGAGGTCTGTTGCACGTTAAATCCGTCATGACCAAACTCCTCCCGCTGGTGTGGTGCGATGTGGAAAGAGGGGTGCCAGCTCAGGTGTCGTCCTCGTTATCTGACCGTGGTTCAAAATTACGAGGTCCGTCCCAAAACAGCCCTAGTGTTGCTTTAAACGGGGCGTTAATATAACTAAACAAATTTCAAAATTTGCTTGAAATAAATGAAAAAATCGCTTGCAAAATTTAGGGAAAAAAAAGAAGAAGAAAGATCAACATAAATTTTGTTCCTTATTGATAGGGTTGCCATAATTGACAAGCATTCATGCAACACATTTAGATGTGTTAAGCATGAAAAAGTGCTATAATTTAGTAGGAATGGTTTAGTTTCTCTTTATAAAGTTAATGAAGTTTAAACAATCTAATAAAATGAATCTATAAAATAACAATGAAAAAGATGCAGAGCTAATCTTTTGTAGTACATTCATATTTTAAAACTTATTTACTTTCTTAATAACATTATTTCCTTTTTTATATATAATTATAACATTGAGCAGACGCAGGTAACTCAAAAATTATAAAAAGCAATCAAAATTGCTTCATTAACTTCTGCTGAAAACCAGTTTCTTTCGCCGTCTGTCTCATGCAGAATTTAAAATAGATAAAACTGGGTATAAAGTAATGCATATTGAGTAGTGAAATAACAGTGACAGTCCCAGATGTACGGGAAGGATGACAACCTTACTTATTGAACTATTTAAACTGAAATGCTTTAAAAATTATTGTTCATAAAAAATAAAATACAAATAGCTAAAAAAAATTTTTAGATGTGTATTTTTCTATTCATATAAATTTTTAAATAGTTATTTCTTATTATTTAAGTTTGCCATGTTTCCTGTTTTCAGTTCTTTCATGATTTTTGTCTATTGACATGCTTTTCGTTTAACTTTCCTGTGCACAAATTATAGAGAAAGCACTGTAATCCTTAAAAAATTCGAACTCAAAATTTTGTCAAATAGTCACGTTTTAGACTTCCCCGAGTTCGAAAAACACATTTTTGATATTATGTCTCTCTGTGATAAAGATAACTCAAAAATGTTTTAATCTAATCTGATGAAATTTGGTATACGGTCTTTGCACCAAATTTGCATATTTCTACCAAATTTTAAACGAAATTCATTCGGAGGAAGTCTGTATACCCGCTAGTGTGAATATAAGTTAACATGATAACTACAAAACGAAGAGAGCTAGATGTATAAAATTGGGTGCTCAGATTTAACGTTTAAAATGTAGATACTAATCAAATTCGAACCAAACGAGTTCATTTTCTGTCGATCCATACTTTCACAAGCATAAAAACGAGGTAACTCAAAAATACAATTGTAAATATTTGAAAATTGGTATGCGTTTTTTTGACAGCAATTGCAGTTATGTGTCAAATTGCTAATGATATCTCTAAAACATAAATTCGATTTTGGGGTACCTATTGCTAAATGCCAAGGATTAATTTCTAAAAAAATCGCCAATGATCACACGATAGATTCAATAAAGATGCTAAATTCACACCAAAGATCAATATTTCTTAATTATTGTTCGCCAATGCCATGTAAGGCATTTGTAGCCTTAACACCTTTATTAGACAATATTCGAAAAAGTCTTAGGGTGACCATCCCCCACCTTTTTTTTTTTTTTTTTTTTTTTGTCATGCATCAATTTTTGAGAGTAGCTCAATTTAAAAATTTTCTGAATTATCAGAAAACTTTATCGAGTATATCGTCAAAAAATATTCTTGAATGATTTTGTAAAAATAAATATTCTGTTTACGAAAGAAGAGGATAAGGAACTTGCCACGGTTTTGCGATACCTTGAAATAAAAGACTTCTATTAAAAAAAATGTTCCTTGAAATAGAAGACTACTATAAAAAAAACACCCTCGTCCTTCGGACCCTGTTATGGACTTCAAGATATGGCCTCGCCACCGAGATTCAAAATGACATGTTTCAATAACAATAAAATCAAAATGCTGAAAAAGCAGTTGCTTGAGAAAAAATTTCCACTTTTTTCTCCTTTCCCTTTTTTAATATTATTTTAAAAAATAATATAAAATTTAGATAAAAATTGTGAGAAGCATCCTAAATATGTATTTGCAACATGAAATAAGGCAGCCGATTTCAACAGTGAATTTCAATCTCCATTCACCATTATAAATAAAAATTCAAGTTTTGAATTAATTTTTTAAGTACCTGAAAAGGTTTTCAAGTTAAAGAACATTTTTTTAGAAATAATAAGGTAAAATAAATTGCATCTAACAATCTTTTTTGTCTATGCATTAACTATTTTTAATTTAGACTACTAAACATATTTTAAGTGCCGCTGTGTTGATTGCTTTCACAATAAAGATATATATTTTTTATTAATAAGAAATTAGCTATTTAATAAATTGTCACAAAAATTCACTAAAATGTTCTTAGTACTTCACAGTTTTTGTGGCAAAAAATTGAAGTAAATTTATTTAGTTATTTAGATTTTTATAGAGGCAAAAAAACCCGCATTTCAGTTTTATTTTATAGACGAAAATATTTTTATATTAACAATATTAGACAAGAAATAATTACAATCTAAACAACGTTATGAATATTAGATTGCAAAGAACAAAGCAATAATTATTAGAGGTAAAAGAAACTCCTGTTTTAAACTTCGCATATGATTCGTTTATTTTTATTTTATTTTAAAATTTGCTCTTAACTATACGGAAGCAATGCAATGCTCAAAACAAAAATGATTTTAATATCATTATAATGCATTGTATCATGAATTTTAATCCAGTAACCAAGACAATACACTGCCGCAAAATATATACTAAAGATATTTTTAAAAATTTAATAAAATCAGAGAAAATATTTGTACGAAAATGAATTGGCGTGAATATGATTTTTGGACAATAATATGATCCTACGTAATTAAAAACATTACAATTTGATAATTTTTTAATTAAAAGGGAATAATAATAGGGCTACTAAATAACAACTGATAGAGATTTGAATCTCTAATTCGAAAAACATCGTACGTAGCATGATTGAACTTCATGACTGATCTTCTTTATCTTATGAAATTTTTCTCTTAATTTTAGCAATGATAACTTATACACAAAACTTGCATTCGTTGCAAATTATGCATGTGTAACGTGGTAATTCTAAGGATTAAAAGTATTGTTCTAAAACATACGTCAAAATATTTTGAATTAAAAAAAAAGATTAGAAAAGAAAACTGTACAGAAATAAAATTGGCGTCAATGAATTTTCTTCTTTTTTTTAAATATGAAAGTAATATAAAAATGATTTTTATGTATTAATAGGTTTTGATGTTATTGAGAAAAACGTTGAATACTTTGATGAATTCTGTAGTAAAATTCGAATAAGAATTTTTGATAAACATTTTATTTAATGGGATACTACTACTTAAGTAGTAATTACGCGTCAAATTTGATCTGCTTTGGTCTACGAGTCAATTTTTTTAACGCTTAGCAAAGCAGAAACATTTCAGTTTTTCCATCACGCGCGTTGCAATTTACAGATAATATGTCAATTAAAAATTGCGTTATTATCTATTCTAGACAATTTTTCAACAATGCAAATTTGTTAAAATCGCTCTATTTAAATTAACTTATTTAAAATCATCATAATGCATCAAAATATTTCATTTCTAATTATCTTGCCTTAATATTCTATTAAAAACTGTAGTTGATGAATCCAAAATCAATATAAAAGATGACGTGACTATCATTTGCCAATTTATGCATTTGATATTTTAATAAATAATAAAAAAATGTACTTAAAATATTAATGAGTCACTAAATCCTTAATATTTCATTCATCTGTTCTATGGTATTACTTTATGCAGTAACAGTAATACAAAACAGTAATGAGATCTACTAATAATATGCCGAGAAATTCAAATTAGCTGTTTGAAATTCCAAAGTTCAAATTTCTACCCCATGTGACATTTCTTTTGTTGATAAATTTCCTTAATTGTTCTTACATATTAGGAAAGTATTTTTACTCAAAAATTTATTTTTCAAATAGTGTGGCCCATAAATGATTGTTTGAGCGATCTGTTTTTTTGTTAGAAAAATTCATTTTCTATTTCCAGAATAAGTTTTTACAGAAAAAAGAATCAATCATCATAATTATAAAATATTTTGTCTGATCACGCATTTAAAATGGCGCAGCTGTCGCTGACGTAGCATTACATGTGACGTCAAGAGCGAAGATCATGTATGGACTTGAGTCTGGAGCGAGACTGCAGAGTAACGGTGAAGAGATGTGCAGAAATTATTGTCCGCTTTTGAATATTTTATTAATTATGATATCGAGGTATCATACAGAGCTTTGTGAATAGGGTAAACTCAAATGACCTACTTTTAGAGTAAAGCAATAAAATTTCATTTGCAGAAAACCTTAACTGAAATACAGTATAGATTTTAGCTTTCCAAATAGAAAATTACATTGTTTAAACATCATATTCTCTATCAGTAACATCTGGTGCATTAGGTGCTTTATCTAGTTGTAGCCCATTTTAAAATTTCGTTATCTTTCGGTTACATGCCTTTGCGGACTAGTTTCATTTTATATTTGCAATTTGCAATCTTCATTGGTTCATCTGAAGAGTATATTGAAAGTTGTTTAACATAAAAAAAAAATGGATTTCCAAATGGAAGTGAACAAAAAGTCCAAAAGCTACTTCTATTTTTTGACAAAATGATGGAACAGGCAGCTCCGTTTCTTGAGTAACAGGAAAATCAAAAATTGGAATTAAAATGTTCTTGGAACAAACGAAAGAGTTTATTTTTTACCAGATGATAATAAATGTAATTGAAAATTTCTCCAGAATGGAAATTATCTCATTTTTCGCCAAACCCTACAATAATTTAACACCTCGCATTCCCCATACCGCCAAATAATTCCATCGCTGTCCCAGAATCGTAGAATATGAAAAGAAAAAAAGTATTAATTATTGATTAGTAAAAAATAAGCTTCAATGAATTTTAATAAAATATTTGAATGTCGCGATTGTTTTAAAAGTGTTTTTAAATGCATATCAATGATGAGTCTAAAAGGAGTTACTGTAATAGCCATAGTGTTCATAGTTTTTTAAGAAACCCTGGTCTACATGAAAATCAGAATGACTAAATAAATCCAACTTTTTATAGACAAGATTCAATTTTCATATAAAATAAGTTAAAAATGTGATAGATCTGTGTTTTCTCCATTTTCTATAAAATAATTTCTGTTATGACTAGAGGACTTCTATCTCTTTCCTTATTTGGGCATTTATGCTCTGTTTATCAAGAAACATAGAAAAAAGACTGTTTTAAAAAATCATTATGTTTTTGTACACTTTGATTTCCAAATATGTATCTGTTAAACCTTTAATTAAGGGTTTTTGGTATTTTAAAAATGGAACGGGAAAAGCAATCTAGGACAAGAGACACACAATCTAGGACAAGAGAGCCTGAGTTCTGTGAAATTCCTGCCTTCTAATCGTTACTGTAGTTAGACAGACCTCATCAATAAATTTCACTGCACAGAATTCTTAGTTTATGTTTAATATCAATTAATCTTATAGCTCTTGGCAACCGTAACAGTAACACTGGGTGTTGTCAGAGGTTTTCAAAAGTAGGTAAAATCAATAAATAAGTAGGGCATAGACATGTTCATCTCTGGAACCTCAGAATTTTTTTTTTTGTCTAAGTTTTTATAATACACTACTTTTTGGGGTTCATTTATTTTTTTGCTTTTAATAATTATATTTATATATGTAATGGATATTTTAAAATCTAATTTAAACTTGAAGAATTTCCTAATTTTTAGCTTAATTTAGCCCATATTAATTTCATTCTAAAATGTTCTCTTATTTTCTGATCCAATTCCACCTTTTTTTATTAAATTAATTCAACATGAGTTCTAAAATTCCTGAAGTCGATAAGTTTCCACACTCAGAGTGAAGGGATAAAAAATTGTCAAGCCAAGCACATTCTGTTAAAAGATCCCTATAATTCCCTTACCTATATCGACACGTATAAAGAAATCTCTATCAGAATCTCACAGTGCATAATAATGCGGATAAATATTTCGTTCGCTCTTGTGTTGTGATATAGATGTACCTTGTCGCTTCTTGCTTGCACATAGGTTATGCCTCTCTGGATGGAATCAAAGCAAAGTTTTGAAAATTCAAAAGTCCAAAATGGTCGCCAAGTTTGTCGCCAAATTCTGAGATCACTGATGCAGCACCTGATCAGCACCCAATACAGATGATTGTAAATCGGTCTTTCCGGTGATAGAGCTAACCGTACTGGGAAGCAGCATTACAGGTTTGTAACAATATTTATGGAATTAAAAACCTATTCCACTTTTTAACGTCAGTCACCCTGTATATTTACATAATTTTCAACACCAGTTTTCATTGATGAAATTCCTATCATATTTATTCAATAATAATATAATATTTCAATATATAAATTTTGTATAATATTAAAATACTTTTTAAAGGAAATCAAAAAGTTCACCCGCAAAAGACTTCATACCCTTTTAAGTATTAATAAATTCCATGATTTTTTGGTCAATAAATATTTAGTAGAATATCCTGCTAACATTCACAGTAGCTTTTAAATGTCTCGGCATAGAATGTTGTAGATGTATTAATTTATGCATAAATGTTCCTTTTTTCTTTCGCCATTACTTTTTTTTTAATTCGATTTTCATATTAACACTTTGTCTTCATACCCTAACTTCTATCAAATATGTTCTGTTGGGTTTAAATCCAACATTTAAATCCACCCAATCCGATGATTAACACGTGTTTTCAGATTTTGTGGTCAATTATAAAAACGTCAGAGGATATCAGTGCTTTAAGTATTATCCTGATAGAAATAAAGTTATTTCCAATATCCAAATTGTCTTTTAAAATATTTAAATAAAATGTTTGATTCATTATTCCATCAATACATCCCAATTACGTAATTCTGATTCTAAAATACACCTCAACATACGAACAAGTCCACTGCCATGCTTTTTTATTCCAATAGAATTTTCGGATTGGATTCCTCATTATTTTTTCTTCTCCATGGACTTTTATCTACAAACATGACATAATTCCAAAACGTTTCGAGCTTATTTATCTTTGATTTCGAGAAGAAAGGCGTAAGTTTTCTATTATTTGCACTAGAATTTTTTTTTTCTTCTGGGGATTAAATATCCTTGTAATCCAGATGATTTGAGAATTTATTGAATAGTTTCAACTGAAACTGAAGTAGAAACCATTTTTCTAAACTCAATAGAAATCTTTAATAGTACTGAGGATGGATTTTTCACAATTTATTAAAAACTCTAATTTCTTATTCATTTTGCTGGATGACCTTTTCTTACCTTATTTCTCATTCGATTTTCTTCTTTAAAATATTCTATTACATACTCTACTATAGATTGAGACACATTTAGCAATTTAGCGGTATGCCGAATTGATTTACTATTACTATAATGATAACTAATCAATTTCCAAATTCTGACTTAGTTTCCTTGCGATTCCGAACCATTTTAAAATAATAATTAGAGCACAGGGAAGTAAAAAAGGAAAAATTAAAGCCAACCAATATTTTAAATGTCACCTGAATGCAAAAATGTAAAGAAAAAATTACTGGAGATAATTTTAATTTTTAATGAGTCCAAAAACTTTTCGATGTATGATTACTGCACTGATTCATTTTATTTCTGATTTCTATCATTTTAATTTTCGTTTAAAAAATACAAATCTGCTTTCACAAATTTCCAAGTTATTATGTGCGAATATTTTTATTTTGCAATATAAAATTTGATTGCAGAGTTGCATTTTTAAATCAAAGTTGGTTACATTAAATGCAATCAAGAATCATATCATCCGAAGTATTTTGAAAATTACTTTCATATCATAATCTTTTTATAGAGGTATTTTCAATAATATAATTAGAAAACGAAAAGTAGATGGCTGCAATTTAGAATCAAAAGTCAAATGTTTTGAATTTGGAAATTTTCTTGATATTTAATGTTTTCTACAATTTTAATTCCTATAATCATTAATCTGCAACGACCCATTGTCTTTATATCTGACTAATTTTTTTTAACATTACAAACCTCAATTTCAAAAGAACATCATGCTCTCATGTGATAATAAAATTAATTTTTTTTTCACAATCACGTAAAGATGATATGGGAAAAAAAAAAAAAAACGGATTTCATATTTGAAATCCATTCTAAACCACGACACATTTTAAATTTAAACATTTAGGAGCCACTTGTGTACTTTGGAGTGTAAAAAGAAAGAACCTAGGAGCGATTTTTAAATTTTTTTAATTAAATTATTATTTCAATAAATTTTGAAAAAAAGCTAATTGACGTTTCCTTACGATTATTTCCGAAAATGTTATAACACAAAAATAATTTATACATCATCTTAAAATTCAGAAAAATATCTTTTCCATTGTACTAATTTATTTGCAATAACATTTTTTAAATTTAAAAAAATATTTTAAGTGCATTTTCTTATAGGCAACCAGTGAGAAATAAGAAACTGAAATTACAATACACAAAAAGTTGGAAAATATATTATCTGGGCAGGTTTTTTTTTCAATAATACTATAATATTATGTCATTTAAGCTATCCGAACACGTTCGGTGTACTTTTTTAGAAAAACACGGTGTAGGCATACTTTAACCATATTTCTGGGTTCAAGACTATTCAAAATTAGTAATAAAATTTCAATATTTAAAATAAACATTACAACTTTTTGAAAATTGGCATTAAATAGCATAAATTTAAGCAAATTCTTAAAGGACTTCAAATTGGATACACTAAAAACTATTATCTTCATCCGAACAAAACTTATACCAAAATAAACTACATAGTTTTTTCTAGGGAATGAACTACAAGCGTATGGTTATAATAATAAATGAAAATTTTACAACCAGTCGAAAATTTATCATGAAATTTTTAGTAAATTTATGACGTTATTATTCAAAGAATAAGCTGTAAATTAAAAAAATAATTCACTCGATCTAAATTCTTTTAGTTCATCCCCTAGAAAAAAGAATGAAGACAAAGTCCACCAAATTTCATAATAATATGATAATTATATTTTGAGTTATTTGATTTGAAGTGAGCAACAAATAAATAAAAATCATTTTTGAGAAAAATGCATTTAAAGAATATAGTAACATATTTTAATAATAAATTATGGGCGCACATACTTAAAATTTACCACATTTATAGGTTATGCCTTCTTCTTTCTAATATTTTAATAATTTTTCTTTGGTCATTTAAATTTTTTTTCTAGCAATTTTTGCATCTGGCAGTGAATTTGGCTTAGATTCATTTATTCTCAATTTGTCGAGATCAGTAAATGCTTAACTGAATTTGTACCAGGATACACTTCAACAACCTTAAGGATATTTATTAATTTTATAAAACCTACGTTAAAATGTATTACAGGCTATAAAAGCCCCTAATCTGAGGATTCTTAACTCAACAAAGGCATCTTTAAGTACAAATTTCCACAAAACACCGTTGAAACTCTCATTGGCCTTTTGTGTTTTTCTGTGCAAAAAAAATTTCAGTATTTTAAAACTAAATTTGTGTTTATACAAATTTTAAACATGTTTTTGGCCCTTTAAATCAGTACATCCGGTTATTTAAATTTCCACTTCCAGTTTGCCGATCATTACAAAAATATTAATATCTTGACTTCTAATTAACGTAGAGACGAAAGTAAACCTGTTTTGGATAGCTCAAAGACTGGTCTGTTCAATAAAAAAGACTTTTTTTTTAAAAAAAAAAATGTCGTTCTTAGCGAAAATCAACTTTTTTAACGTGTTCGGATACCTTAATTAGGATGGTTCATATATTAATTGAATTTATAATTTAATATAATTTTGATGCACAATCTTGTTTTTTCTTTATTTTTAACGATAAATAATTCTTAAACAAGATTTTTTCATGTTTTAGGTATATAATCTTAATATTTGTAAAAAAAATAGAAAGAAGTTTTGGTAAAAGAGTTTCATCATTATCATTTTATTTTAGTCATTGTATACTTGTACATCACACTTACACAGTATGCAACCTTTATAACACTACAAATTAAGACAAATAACAATTGATTGTGGGAATCGCATGTATATCGTGTTTATACGTAATTTCCAAAAATCGTTCATCAAATCAAAAAATCATTAATATCAAGCTTCGCAAAAGAAATTTAAAACAAAGCAAACATAAGTAATATAGCCGCCGAATCAATTGCTCATGAAAGGTGTTTAACCCCTATGTCCACTCTGATAATAGCGAAAACTTTCATATTAATTTTTAGGAATTACAGCAAACCTACAACTAAGATGCAAACCGGAATTGAAATTCCTAAGTACTAAAAGGAATCTTTATACTCACATATGTATAGTAATGAATCTCGTTTATTTTCGGTGAATGATGGGTTAATAATTAATATTTATGTTAAGTTCTTCGAACCATACTCTGTAACATTAAACGGATGTTCGCGAAAAAAATAAAATAAATAAAGGTTGATATAGGGAGCTGTCTTTTTTTTTTTTTTTTCACCTTTTGTAAAACTTACTGGAAAATACCAAAAAAATTTGATTAGAAATCTGTTTATGTAATTTAATATTAAATATGCTATGCTATGAAATAAACTAATAATAAGTGTAGTTTAAAATATTGATTTCAAACTATATAAGGGCTATTTAAGGGAAGTACTACTCAAATTACTTAATTATTAATTAAAATGAATTATGAATTATTTAATTTAAAATGTAATAAGATGAGATGGGCTGGTACCAGACTTCCGCAGTACAAAAATGGATGCACATTTGACTCCGAAGAAATTAATATGTTCTAGGGCCTTTGAAATCGGGTCTCCGATTAAAGATTTAATCACAAAATGTTATTAAAAGCAATTTAAAATTACATATAAATATTTAAAAAAAACTATAATTTGTTACATTGACATTCTTAATATTCTTTTTTATATTTTCATGCACTTAGAAATGCGTCTTAGTAATTGCCTTTTATGAAATAAATTTTCAAAATCCACGATGCGCACTTTATTGTTCTAAGCCTACCTTTCAAAACGAATGACTATTCAGCTACTTTTGTCTGTAAGCATCTGAAGTCGCTCTCATTCAGTTTCATTCGCGATTGTTTCGTTTTTGTTGAGAACATCGCAACAGTCCTTACTATCATATTCATGACAGTTTACTAAAAAAAAAAATGAGGTTTTTTTAATACCTTTAGACTGAAAACATAGCCGCATTAGAACCAAGTGTTTTCATCACAAATTTAACCTGATGAAAGAAAAAAAAAATAAACGATTATTTACCTTACTGCTACTTCAATACTTATCTCCCGCAGCGTGCAATACTCTTACACAAACATAAGCGGCATTTGGCACAGTTCCAACGGTTTACTGACAGCAGCTGCTTCGGCAAAACACCACCGTATTTCTGATCCGTTCAAATTCAAACTAGTCTGTTTATCACTCCCTTCACAAATCTCCCCATTAAAATTAAAAATACCTCAACTTTTATGAATCATAGTGGAAAATAGCATATTATCTCATAATAAGTAAATTAATCATTATTTAATTTTTGTAATAGAATTATATATGTAGATATTTCAAATTTATGTAAATATATTGATGTTTACTGCTGAATCAGATTTTGGACGAACATATATTATTAAAGGTGTGAGCGAGATTAAAATTCAACAGCTATTTTTAAATGGTATTTCAATATTTGCTTATAGAGTGAATTGGTCTGAAAATTTTGAACTACAAAGCAAATTAAAAGTTCTCCCGACTTCAAAATTAAAAATCTTTTTGTAGCTTTAACTTTTTCAGATGACAAACCCACACTTACCCGGCAAGTCTAATCCCAACCGAGTTCCTTTTTGATCTAAAACCATTTATGATGCATCTTTGGAATCAAAACTAATCTTGAAACCGCAACTTTCAGACACTGAAAAGCCTGTTACGCCCTTTTGCAATGAACAAAAATACGTCTCGAAATTACAGATTCTCAAATTAATACATTTCTTTTAGTTCCAAAATATCATTTTTTAAAAATTAAAAATGAGAATTCCTTTAATATGGTTTTCAATATTAATTTAGAAAAATATAAACTTTAGATAAAGGATTTATGGGCTTTTGAGCTCAGCTTAGTAAGAAAATGGTTGTAATAGGGGGGTACAATTTTCATTTCGCTATAAATTCTCAATTAAAAAAAAAGATTCAAGTAAAATAAATTAATAACTGCTGCATCATGTATTAAAAGTTTTTTTTTTTGTAGCTATTTTTCCTCAAAAGTAAAGAATTGATAACCTTACTCCTAAATAAGAAAACTGAATATACATTTCAGTTCGCCGACAGTACAATGGTCGCGTAGGATTTCCGAACGCAAGATTCGATTCTATAGAAGATCCATCATACATAAAATATGTCCAAGTTCAAACGTCTTTCTACTAATGAAGTTTGGGGAGAAAGTGGCGGTTTAGGTATCGTCACCTGACTATGGTTTAAAAGTACGGAATTCCTGTAAAAATAGTTCCATTTCAAAAGCAGAAATGTTAATGCAACTCAACTAGCTCACCAAGATACTGTAATATTTATTTGCGACTGTCTTATAAGAGTAACTAACGTATTTAACCTTAACTTAGACAAGGAAAAATATTTTTCAGTTCCAAGATTTCCAACGGGAATGTTTAATTAAACATAGTCCTTTACAGAAAGTGTATTCATATTAATGAAGATTAACTTCATAATTTTACCTTCCATTTATCACCCGACTGTAAGAAAAATATCAGCTGCAAAAAATGTCCACGTTTCATTGAGCAAATAAGTAATTTGTAGTCGGATTTTTTTAAATTGCATTTCTTAAAATTCTTACAGATGGGATATTAAAGCAGTTTAATTTCAAACATATATTATCTACTAGACATTTGACAAAAATAAATTTATTCTTTTAGATTTTAAACAATTTGTGCAATAGAATATTGATATTTGATTAAGAAATTAGAATAAGTTGGTCATAAAAATTTAAAATAGGAATTGCATAATATTTTTAAAATGCCAATTACTACAGTACAATTTAAAAAAATTCTTTATTGAAGTAAATAAAACATTTGGCAGACAAATCTTATAGAATTCATTTTAACACAAGTAAAACAAATATCAATACAAACTTACACGTGCACTTAAAACAATATAACATGAGCTTTCCAATCCAGTTAACATTAAAAGAAACAATTCGCATTTTACATCAATACTTTCAATATTGTCTATTTGATGAGTAGTTCTGGATTTCATCAAGAAGGCACTGTTTCAGCATTCACAACCAAATAAAAAACCTTTGCGAGAAATTAAAAATTAATACATTAAGAATTAGTAACCAAAAAGATTTAGATGCTGTGCTATTGCATGCAGTTGCTGCAACTGCATTTATGAGCAAATTATACAGATGTGTAACCCTTCTGACGGCTTCTTCGTCGTCCAACAAGATACGCAATCAAGACTATTATAATCAAGGCTGCTAAAGCACAGCCAACAGCAATCGGTATAATATCGCTCACTTTATCATCTGCTTCGCATTCTTCAGCTGTAATAAAGATAAATCAAAAATTTTATTTATATTAAATAACTTTAAAAAATGCGATTTCTGAAGAACAGAATGAATAAAAACCTTGGCATCTTTTACTGAAGTTTTTTTAAATAAGTTGCAAAATTAAGAACACGTTAGTTTACATATAAAAAGTTTGAAGCATTTTAAATATTTACACTAAGAATTTCTTAATGTATGAATTGTAAATTCTAATGACTCTTTTATTGTCAGTCATATTTGCATGTATATATGGAAATTCAAGAAGTAGCTCTGTAGAATACAAATAAATTGCAGTCTAAATTTTACTTGTAATCTTAATAAAACTGAATACCAAGAAATACTAAAATCATTATGCAATAATCAATAATGAGATAACTTCAATAATAATAACTTCAATAATGAGAGCAAGCTATTCTTATTTCATTATCAATCATTTAACTCTTACAGATTTTTTTCTTTAAGAAAATCAAAATACATGATAATAGATAAAATGGTTATTGCTTTTCATGACTCATTTGATCTTGGCAGCCTGCATTTTAAACGGTAGCGAGAATTAAGTACATTAATGAACAAAGTATTTATTAAAAAAAATTTTCAACAGATTTAGAAGTAAATTAATCGGGGAACTAATCAATATCCCATGGAACTTGGGATTGTAATTAAATGAACTATACATGGCAAAAATTCTTTAATATGGGAAAAACCATACCTAGAAAATCTAAATTTTGTATTAAACTTTCAAAAGAAAATTAAAGTCTTGCTATTTAAAACTAGGCCTAATTTAATCATTTAAAAAAATGCTTATTCTAACATTTTTTACCTGTATTAAAACCATTATCTTCAGCAGTTCCAAAGGCTTGAATATGAATATAATAGACTTGCATGGTGGCATTTCCCATAAGAATAGTATCAGTTGTTTTACATCGAAATGAATTTCCAACTTTCGCCTTAAACAGCTGGGAAGAATTATAGAAGATTTCTATAAAATAAATAAATTGGATACAATGACAGCCATCCTATATATGAACACAAGACTGTTTGGTCATGGCAGTTATTAAATTATATAACAAGTTAAATGCTTAATTTAAGATAAGGGAGGGGGAAAAAAAAAGGATAGTTTTAATGAAATATATTAACTAAATTTATAATTCAAATATATCAATAGATAATCGATTACATAAAAATTATATGATTGTAAAAAGAAATAACTTCATTTCACATTAAAAATACATATATGAACAGAATATTAAATCTACATTTTAGGAAATAAACAAAATTGATTTATCTATATTTAATGCAACTGTACATTATATAATTTTAATTTATGCAGCAAAATTGATGTATATGGTTGTAATAAAAGTTCAAATAAAAAAAAAGGCAAGAGATGGGGCCGGTAGATACAATACGAGTTGTAAAAGAGCAAATAAATATCCTCAACAGAAATATAATACCAAGCTTGGTGCCAGATTTAAACTTGACAAGTCTCTAAAAAACTATTCAAGATGTAGGATATAAGTACATTTAATAATATACAACACCATCCCACCTTCCTCCAAGCTAGAGCTAATGTAAATCTGGCAGTGCCTTATATAAGACATTTGTGTATCATTATATAGCTAGGAATGAAATAAAAAATTTAAATTTGCAGAAATTCCCAAGATTTGGAAAAAATTAATTTACTACCAATAAGTAAAATAGAAGCATAGAAGAAAAAATTTTATATTGAATTTTTCTAAAAAGGTAATTATACAGAAAATATTATTTAAAAAGATTCTTAGAAAAATCAATCTTTAAAATAAACAAACATTTCTATACTCCTAACAAGAAATTGAATAGACATGCATTCTTTCCCTTCTTAGGAAACATTAAACGATTATATTTCAGTTTCACAAAGATATTGAATAAACATCTTACCTGCTCCCTGTGGAGTAATATAATCAAGTGCTATATGCTGTACGAAAGCATTAGAAGAATCTTTTGCAAAGATGAAAGTCAATGCATAGTTTTTGTAAGTTAATGCTAATACTTGGGTTCCATTTGGAGCTTTGCATTCACTTCCAGAATCGGATGCATTTGGAGACAAGACAAAACTTTCCTCAACTCCCTACAAAAAGAAAATATTCTAAATGTCGAGTATAACAAAGAAATACTTTAAATAAAGTAATTGAAGAGTGAAAAAATTTAATATAGTTACGCATCTCTTACAGGCTTTCAAAATATTGTTAATCAGCTATAAGTGAATACCTTATTCCAATTAAATCAAAATATTTACAATTGATTTTTTTAAACAAAAAATTAAAAATATTTCCTTTCTATATATTTTATATATTCAGTTAGTTGCAGTTTTAAAACATCATAATAACCTCTAACATATCAATCGATGAAAAAGTCTTTACTTCATCAAGAATTAGAAGTTAAGTAGACTTTAAAATAAATTCCTTCTTTGCCGATTTTATTACTAGAATATTCTTTATATTATCTTTTAAAAAAATTGTCGAAATTTAATCGTTTTTTTTTTAAATATTCATTTTATCTAGTCTATTCTAAAAATACGTTTAACAGAATTAGTTATTTTTATATAAAACTAAAAGGATAAAAATTTATAATGTTCAACACAATACATTTTTCATCTCTCTATAATGATGTGTAGTTTATATATTGTAAAAATTGCTTGTATATTGTATAAATTCCTCAATATCAGAAATTTTAAAGTAAAAATAAGTTATTTATTGAATCTCAAACTAGCATAATTATCTAAAGGATAAATCGACAATTAAATGAATTTAAAGATGCATGTTCAAGATTAAACAAATGTAATTTTTAAGAACTAAAAACCTTGCCCCCCCCCCTTACCATTTAGAGTTTAATCTTAATTTTAAAATCGCATAAAAATCTTTACAGAATAAAAATGTCAGGATTAAAATAAGACAGCAGAACAGAGAGAAAAATTATAGGCCTGAAAATTTATATTACTAGTAATTTAACTTTATTAAATATATAATTTGAAATATTTTCTATTTAGTTTTTCTGAACTTCAAATGTACATTTCAAATACTATTCAATGAAATAAACAATTGAGATAAAATATTAAGATTAATATGAATATTTCTCCTCCCCCTTCTCAAAAGTTGAGATGCTATTAAGTCGATTGTTATTTTAAGAAATATAAAAAGAACTTTCATAATGTTATAATTCATCTGATTTCCTTTCTACTTATTCAGGATATACATGAAGCAACAATTATCTAGCTAGTCAATAAAAAAGAGCAATTTGTTCTTTTTATTTAAGGATTTTTTTTTCTCCTAACGAAAGATTAAAGTTATTAGAATATAATAACACAAAATACTACAATTTCATGACGACTTACTCCAAGAATTATATTAAAACCGATTTGTAGCTCGGCTCTTATGCAAGTTACATTTCCATCGGAAATATTCCAAGAGCCTACTTCAGGAAGTGGTGGTTTAGGAGTAGTTGATGCAGGAACAGTAGTAGTCGATGGCGGTAGTGTAGTAGGAGGATCTGTAGGTTTGGATGTTGTTTCAGAAGTTGGAGTTTCTGTGGTTGTCGATGCAATAGTACTAGTAGTTATAGGTGGTTCCGAAGTTGTCTCTTGTAAAATTACAGACCCAAAGGCTAGAATAAAAAGTTAAAGCAACTTAATTTTATCTATGTTTTATATAATGCATGTCCAATAGATTAACTTATACTTGCGACGAAAAGAAATTCTTCCCAATATGCTTATAAACATAATTAAATGCTTTTCTATGAATATGTCAACTTAAATTATTTACACAAGTAAAAAAAAAAAAAAACATTTATACAAATAAGAAACTTAATATTTATTTCATACTAAACAACTTCTTTTATAGTGATCCAAGAAGTTTGAAAATAATTGCATTACACTAAAAAAAAAAAAAAAAAAAAAAAGACTAGGGTCAGGAGAAGTTTCATTTAAAGTTATTTTTACTACGACATTAAGACATTAAGTCGCTTTGATACAATTATGGTAAGGGAGGGGGAAACCCGATACAAGATGAATTTTAACCATTAATCCAAAATTACTTAAGCACAATAAGATCATAGTTACTAAAACTACCTTCCATAAAAAGGCAGTCTATATTCAAACTAAAGCAAGAGAATATATTAACTGCAATATGAATCCAATGTAAAATGATTAGCAAAAATATCCAGACCCTAATAACTTAATGGGTTTAAGTTATGTAGTCTTAAAAAAGTATTAAGATAATTTTTGTTAGGTATTAATGTAATTTTAAAAAAAATTATACAAAATCAATTCAAGGAAAAATTTTTTTAAAGAGTAGGAAGTCACCTAGATTCAGAATTTAATACAGATGTTGAAATCCAATTCATAAAATGGTCACAATTTTAAATTAAACAATATTACAAACTTAAAACTTGCACTATTTCAACCCAAGTAAATCTGAATACATTTAATAACATTCTCATAAACCTGATCTGAAAATTTAAATATTTTAGCCAATGCTATAAAGTTATTTTAAAATTCTTTTGTAAGCTATATTAACAATTTTGTACCATTTATTTTCCTACTAAATAGAAGTTCAAAAGATACACTGAAGTATAGTTCATAAAATCGTTTATAAATAAAGATTGCAGACATGTCAAATTAGAATTGAAACAACTTATTTCAAGAGCTTTCTAGTTAATAAGGAATCATACAAGATGGGGGAGGGAAAATAAATATTATTTAAATATTAAGCTGGAACATAAACTTCTCTTTATTTCAATGTCAAGATCGAATTAAAAAAAAATTACAATAAGATTTAAAATTTCGAATTAACGATTCGGTTCAGACATGATTGATTTCAGACATGAAAATTATGGTCATATTTGTCAAATCATTAAAGATATTACAAACACCATTACCAAATTACACTACCATTTATATGCATAAGTACCATTTAAATGCGTTTAGATGAAAGACCATGTTCTGCTGTTTTATTCTAAATATTATCAAAAATCAACACATCGTGAAAGGCCAGAAACATTCTTTTACAGATAATGCAAAAACCATTAATATGTTGAAATGCATATACAAGAAAAATGCAAGTAACAATAATGCATTTCTTTTATACACGTTTCGAAAATTGCATGCGAAAGAGGAAACTACATAATACACGATTTGCAGAAACAAATACGACAGTTCCTTGCAAGTTCAAAAAAAAAAAAGTGCTGTAATGAAGTAAAATAGTATTATTTAACACAGAACTAATTTGTATATTAAGTCAGAACAACTCCAAATATCATTAAACCAATATGGATACAGAACAGGTTCTAAAAATCTACGAACTTCTAAGAACGTAATAAGAAGATTATTTAATATTATTATAAATTAAAATAAGATGTTAACTTACCACACAGAAGAACTAAACCGAAAAATGTTGATTGAATAAAACCCATTTTGGAAGTTTTCAATTCTGAAAGGAATAATTAAATAGGTTATGTCAAAAAATAAAAATTGTGCATCGAATTCGTTTGTTATATATTATGCTAGCTTTTGTTACGCATCCAACACCTATGGGAACATTAGTAACGTACCTGAAAGGAAGGAGCAATGTACTTAAAAAAAATTACTTTTAATAACTTCCAGACAGCATGAGAATAGTCTTTTATAGGGCAATCGAAACTGACCACAGACTGCTAATGTAACACATGAATTGCCATTACTATGGTTCTTGATAGAAAATACACATGCAAACAATACTTGAATGACGTAACTGTCACAAGGAAAAGCGATTGACAAACATTTCTGTTTTTATTTCCTATTCTAACATGAAAAATTGAAGAAATGATTAGAAACTTTTTTGAATGTGTTTCATCTGCTATTTTTTTCAATAAGAAGAATTGTAAGATATAGAAAATACTTCTTTAAAAAGAAAAGTGAATCAGATGAACAGAAAAAACTCCGGGTGCAAAGAAATTCAATGAAGATTAAAAGCTACGAACAATATAATATTAGTGTTTCATACTTTTTTCATTTACTCTACAAAGCAGTAAATGCTTTTCTCTAACAAGAATAAGTATTGCTCAAAACTCAATTTCATAATAAAAAGTTGAAAAGTAATGTCTTCGAATCCTTATTGTGTAACTAGTAACAAGCTTAAAGGGATCTATTATCCGAAAGATTAAGAAAATTGATGAAAATATGTTGATTAAGTTTGTTGATATGAGGTTTTTTTAAATGGCAGTTATTTACTGTATATGTAAATAATGTTTTTTTTTTTTTTTTTTTTTTTTTTTTTTTTTGAGGATTACAATGAAATACGAGAAAAGCTAACATCTTGTTTTCATCTGCCACAGAATCGGCACGATGAAAAGATGGTATATTCACATACGATTAATACGATCAAAAACCAAACTAACTAGTTGATGAATGTAATATCCATCAAATATAATGATGTTCAGAGCCATGTTTTGCCAATCTTGGAAAACGTCCTTATATATAAGAGGCCACCCACAACAATAAATAAGCTCTGCGTGGGACCGTAGGTGATTTGTCTTAAAGAAAAATTGTGCCATAATGCGTGATTTATGGCATTCCAAGCATGCAGTCTTTTAATCAAATGTTTTAGTAATGTTCAATATTTTGCGTCTACGGTCTTTGTTATTGTAAAACGAGCACGAAAACAAAATTTTAAGCCTGCCTTTTTTTTTTTTTTTTTTTCCTGTGAATTTTACTAATGAATTAAACAAACTCTTTACCAATTCGTTGAATGTGTATTTTCTTTTCATTACAAAAATTTTTTCATTTTTTTCTTCTTTTTTTTTTTTAGCATTAATGAAACTTTGGAACTTTTTTTATTTTTATTTTGAAATACTTTCGTTTAAATAAAGAACGAAAATATTTTTTAAAAGTTTCTCAAACTATGTTATATGAACCATAGATTATTTCTGAATGCATAATTTTGAATCCTCAGATTTAAATAAATATAAAATTGCACCATGTCTATTTTTAAGTCTTCCTCTTTATTATATGTAATAAAGGGGTAATATAGGACACGAAAGAGACTTGAATCTAATTTGCTCTTGAAATAAATGAAAATAAAACGGAGAAAAAGGAAAATGAATGCAGTGAAACATTCATTTGTCACATAAATCCTACTCAAATACTTCATAATTTTTACTGTTTTTGCTATTTTTAATTATCTACTATGTACTACAATATATATATTATATTTGTATTCTATTCTTTAATAATGTAAACATTTCATTTATAAAAAATATAATATAAATTATTTATTCTTTGATTACAAAATTTTTTAGGATATTTATTTAGCGAGTGTTTATTTTTTTATAGCATTGTCCTTACATACATATATATATATATACATACATATATCTATGCTGTAACTCTTTGCACTGTCTACTTAACTATCCACTGAAATTTTATATCAATTTATTATTGCATAGAAATCATCTAAAATGCCAGGATTATATAAAATAAATCGTACGTAACCACTATCTTGAATAACACTTCTACGTATATTGTAACCATGGGTTTACGCCTAAAAATATAATTAAAAAAATTAAAGCAACGTATGAGACGATTTATGTATAATTAAGATAGCATCACTAGACTCAAATTAACATCTACGAAATAGCAACTTTTGTCGATGATCAGGTATTTGTAGAGACGCAATGAGTTAAGAGCCATGTTGGTGCTCTTAATACACAAGCTTTCTAAAATTTTAGGAAAATGGATTTAGTTCACTCAATCAATTTAACAACAATATTCTCATAATAAGTTCTTCATTATTCATTAGATTTTGAAACACTAAATCGTTTCAACGTTTTACAATATAAGCTCCATAACTAGAGATGAAAGTGTTGAATGAAACAGGATATTTTCATGTTCTCTAAGCAACTGGGAGTAAAAATATTGTTTGTTTTTTTCGATGAGAATGTAGTAAAACATTGCCCTGAAGGTAATTTTAAAATTTCATTTTTAATCAGTTCTTTAATATGTAAAGTAGAATTGAGATAGCCGACAACCTGGCCTAGGGGGGGGGGCGTCTTCCTCGTGATCTGGGCGTTCGGAGTTCGAGTCTTACTTCGGGCATGGTTGTTCTCTACCCTGTTTTCTATCTGTGAAGTGTGTGAAAGAACCCCCACCCCTGCAAAAAAGGGTTTTGTAAGCGAATGTGTGTTGTGTCATCTTCATGTGAGTTAGAGGTCAAACTTCTGCCCTCGGGTGCTCAGGGGCATTTACTCTCAGAAGCTACTGTACACTTGGCTTAAATCGCTGTCAGTTCGTCGGCAGGCTTGCAAAGTGTCATAAGTAACAACAACAACGAAGAATTACTTATTCCACACTTAAAATAACTATTTTCTTGCTTGCACTTACCTTTCATAATAATAGTGTTGTAACTACACTTAACCACAAAAGTAAAAATGCAACTTATATCTCAATCTATAAATTTTTTATTTTTCAGATAAATGCAGCACAAAAATAGTTATGGAAGATATTATTCATGGTGTTTATCTTATAATATTGAATTAGTAGAAATTGGGGAAGTTTTAATTTATTTTCTTTCTTATTATTAAAATTTGTGTCACAAATATAATGGACATACCGATATGGGTAGTTTTAAAAAATGTTGAAAATTTTATGCTAATTTTACAAAATTGAACATTTAATTTTGTTATTGTTTTATCAATTTTATCTCAAGAAACTGATCTATTCTTGGCCTGGGAGATTTAAATATAAAACTACATAAAGAGAGCAAATATCAATTACAAATAGTTAAAATAGTAGGATTAAATTTTGAGACAATGAAAAAAAAATTTCAAAAAGAGGGATTTATCGAAAAAAAAAAGCCAAAAATAGACCGTTCGTCTATATTGATTCGAATAAAACACAGTTACACAAAAAAAAAGCAAAAGAAAGTCCACAAATCAGAACGCCAAAGTTAATATCTGTCCGTTGAAAAAAAAAAAAAAAATCTAGAAAATAATGAAAACTTGAGACAATTCGTCGTGTACTATGGAAGGCAAGATAATCATAAGTCAAAAATATGAGAGAGAAAAAAAAAACCCATTCATAATGAAAGTTAATCGAAAAAAAAAAGGTGATTTTCCAAAAATATATGAAAAGGATTTCCTGCTTTGATGTTTTGTTATTTTTTTTTGGGGGGGACGAATGGTCTTTTTTGCACGGACAGACTTTAGAGGAATCTTTATTCTTTTAGATGACTATCTCTATGAGATGAATTTTAAAAAAAAATGAGAAAAGCAAGTAAAGACAGAATTCAAGCCAAAATATGAGATGATAATGTTAAGAAGGTGGAAGGGGGGATCAGTTACGATTTGGATGGCACAGCAGCTTCTGGAAAAGGTAATTTAGTTGTAACAGATGGAACAATGAAAAGATATAGCTGCTTGGATACTTTGAAGAAATGCAAAGGTGTTGAAAGCTATAGAGCTTTTATATTATTAATATACAAATAAAATAATGATCAAAAATATACCGTTTCGAATTTTACTGGACTAGCTGCTTTATAATGTATGCAAACGAGTTAAATTATGCTCTGACTTCCAGATTTTTCTCCATTGACAGTTTGAATAATTACTGTTATAGGCAAATTAAAAATTTAAATATCAAAATTAAATTTAATTGCAATATAATCATCTCAGAGGAATAGAAAAATATACCATTTTCTAATCCTCAAAATTTAATGAATTTAACTATGTCTAAGTTGAAATTGTGAATAAATAAAATCAGAAGATGCTTAAACATTATTAAATTTTAGCACTTTAAAAAGTAGTGTGTTGAATTTGACATTTTTTTTCCGGTTGCATAACTAAATTTTATGATACATTGATATCTAAATACCTGATAATTTAATACTTTTCTTTGTAATATATTAATAATGCGTGATATTTTCAGTTAAATTCCTTTTCAAAATTAAACTTCTATATTTTGTTATACTGAAATAATTTATTATTAATGAAATAAACATTGAATTTTTATTCAGTATATGCACTACAGTCGCTGGAATAACAATATTTCACTATTTTAAAATTATAATGGAAGTAGTTTTTAATAATTGATATATAAATTTGCTCGGAAAAAACTCTACCCCTTTATGATATTCCACAAGCTGTTAAATCGATTATTTTCAGTTTTTAACGACAAAGATGCAAATAGCTCATATTCAAAACCGGAAACATGGTCTTTTCAAATTTAGAATTTTTGCCTGAGCATTTATTTTTTAAAATTTTATTTATTTATTTATTTGCCTAAGGATAATCATAAATCGTTTGCTTCAACTGTTGATAATCCATTAGAAGCACAAAACAACACTTTCTATATGTAGCAACCAGATTTGTTTCATTCCAAACAGATCCAGAAGTATTGGGCACCTCAGCTCTTCAAAATATAGTTCAACAGCAGAATTTAACAGCACATTTGAAACTATGAGACCTTTACAAAAAATTTTGCATTCAGGGAAGAAGAAAACAATAAGGAAGTTGAGAAAAGAAAGATTCTATACCGTTCCAAACCGATAAAAGAAAGAAAGAAAGAAAAAAAAAAAGAACCTTAAAATAGATATAGATTTGACAGTATAGTTGGACTGAATTTGAGACTAACGATCATCATCTGATTAGTCATAATTTATTCAGTCCAATGCTGATGCTTTTCTAATAACATTTTGCTGTCTCACTAGGCAATACCAATGATCTCAAGATCTCAAATGGCGACTTTGTTGAGTCTGAAAAAAAAAAAAAAAAAGGTTAAATATTTTGTTATGCAAATAGTTTCTAAATACGTTTATTCTAAGGAGTTATTTTCTTATTTAAAAAATAAATAATTTGGCTCATTTATATTTTCAAATACCAGCGACGAGCAATCATTTCATATTTACACTTTTTACCTAAGTTGCCAATGCTAACAATTATCAAAGGGACTAGCAGGACGATATCCTTTTCTAATTTCGAAGTTAATTTTTCTACCTATGGTTTGCAGAATTAATATAATTGTGATATTATGATTGCTCTTTACTTTATTGTGTCCCTAAATATTTGTAATGATAAAAAGAAAACATAAATGATAAAATTCTAGTCTTGTGTTTAGTTTATATCGAATTTGAGGGTTTTATTTATTACGTATATATCATTTTCTAATAAATTACTCTTTCCTTTTTCTAGTCTCAATAAAAAATTTGGATTTTAATTAAATTAAGAGAATATTATATCGTTTGATTAGTACATATCAGAATTCAGAATTTAAATAATGTTCAAAAGTTAAACAATATGAATAAAATTAATATTGCTACGATTTCACACCTACACATCATTATTTCGCATATTTCCTTGAAAAAATTAGTATATGCCTGAGGTTATCGATTTTCCATTAATATTTGGCAAATCAGTACAAATTCATTCAAAATTGTAATAAATAATTTATTATTCTATTTATGACCACAATTCAACTAAAAATATTATAGTAGATTAACAAAGAGAGTATATTAATCTTAATTATTATTTCTGTTAATAATGATGGATGTGTGTGTGTGTGTGTGTATTGGTACGCTGCATGCCAGGCCATTTGCCATAGAGCTATTAAATTTCGTGCATAAATTCTTAGAAAGGTGTGAATACGCAATTTGGAGCGAGGTTTTGAAATTATAACTATAACTTTAATTATTACAAAAAATATTGGATTTTTTTGTGATAATTTCTGGACATTTTAGAGCACACACACACAAAAGGTTTTTATTTTAAAATTTAAAAAATTAGCATTTCAAAAATATTAATTTTTTTTTTGCCTTATGATCTACCCCCATTTGTAATCAATTTTTAAAAGATATTTTAAGTATATTTTATAAAAATATATGTCATTATTTAAGTGAAACTGATATCGTTTCCATTATTGGTACTATTATTTAAACTTGGTCTTTTTTCCATTATTTATTATGAAAATATAAAGTTACAGATTATTTTCCCAAAAATAATAGGTTTTTATTTAAAGAATATTTTTAATATATTTTCCAAAATTTCTTATGTTTGCTAAGAATTGTTTTTTAATTTTACGGATAAGCAGCAATGAAAGTTCTTTAAAGTACATCTGTTTATAAACATTCTACTCTTTAACATAATATAATCAGATGCATATATTATCTTTCATACAGCTTGAAATTTGTTTCCTTATTTTAGAGCACGGGCATTTTTTTGTTGTTGAATCAGAGAAATTTTTCTCATTAATTCTCTGAGTTATTACACAAATCATGAATATTCTGTAATACATATCAAACTCCAATGTTGAACTATTCTATTTTGTGTCGTTGTTGTTTCTAATCCCAGGTGTTAAAGCTCCGCTATACCACCTCCATGAAACCAAAGATCTCTAAAAAGTCTAAAAACAATAGCGGATCCCTTAAAATCTCAAAAATCGTAACATTTAAACATTTAAAAATGTGATTGGAGGAGGCTTGATCTGACTTGCACCAAGGACATTCAGCAAAGATCCCCCGTCCGTTTGGAAGGTGAGGGATTTGGTGTGTCCATTCAAAAAACGAGAGCCGTTTGCTGTTTGCTAGAGATATTCAGGCGGTGACACCAACCAGGACTCTTACCAAAGTACCAAGGGTGAGCAGGTGGAGCTCTCCAAAGTGCACTCGCCTCCATCTTTTTGATAGAAGAGATTTCAGAATAAGTTAGTGTTGCATCACCACGAAATAGGTCAGCTGAGGCAGTCTTAGCTAAGTTATCCGCTATCTCATTACCATTTAAACCAACATGTGAAGGGACCCATTGAAAGTGTATAGAGTGTTCGGCGGAGAGCCTGGCAATAAGGTATAAGATATTCATGCTAATCTTGTCCCCCACTTTCATCAAATGAGAAAGGTGCTGTATAGAGGCACTACTATCCGTTAAAATCCAAACCTCTCCGAAGATAATTTCAGAGGACGTGACCTGCTCTCATAAAAACTGAATTAATGTTCCATTTTAAAGCAATTAGAGTTTAGTTTAGCTATATTAACTTCCCATTTTAAAGCAACGCTAGGAATATTTGAAGCAACTTGAAAACTGTTTTGCAGTGGTGTAGTGAGAATAAGTTGGAGCATAATATTGTTACGGATCACCGGGTTCGTCTATAGTGAGTGTTTTGTTTATAAACAATCAGCAGGCTTCAATAGAAAACAACAACGACATTTATTAAACACAAAGATACAGACGACGAATACAAAGATGACAAATATGTACAGCCGAGACGAACACAGGACAGCACACAATAGCCCACAAGTAGTAATCGATCACAACACACAAAGCGGCCAGACAGAATGCAGCAGGAGAGGGGATCCTCGGAGCTTCACTCTACGGCCTCTCCAAACGGCTGAAGTTCTCACTGTCTCCTCGCTTTAACTGTGTCCAACTGTCGACTCACTACTAAACGACTGGCTACTCCGCTATCTTCTCGAAGACACGCCTATGACTCCGGTTCAATTCACTATTGCAGCTTGAGACTGCCAGCCTTTTATAGTTCCTTATAGAAGGTTCTGGGCGTATCTCAGCTCCTATTGGATGGATCGTTAAAATTCTCGAAGTTTCCAGCATTATCCATTTAATCGCCAAATTCGTTGCCAAGTCGTCAAATGGTCGCCAAGCTCTGGGATCACTGGCTCGGCACCCGAGCAGCATCTAATACAGATAATTGTAAATCGATCTTTCCGGTGATAGAACCAATTATGCTGGGAAGTAGCATCACAGGTTTGTAACACTATAATTATTTCTTTCCGCATCGCTATCAGTAGTTTAGCTAGGGGAAAATGTTGCCTTTTAAACATTAGGTAAATGTCCTTGCTAAACATTCATTTGAAAAAATATATGGAGAGTTTATTTGTTGTTCGCTTGACCATTGTTAAATTTTTATGCTATAGAGGGCATTGCTTCGGCTACTAGGGTTCATGTCTGGCAGTTAATGTCATCGGGGTGATTTCCAAACACCCTTTGACTATAGTATATGACTTTTGTGGATTGAGGGGTAAAATCGTCCGCACTGCTTTTGTTTATTATCTTATTTAGCTTATTCTTCCTGTAAATAAAGACACAACTATGGGATTTAACAGTATTTCCCTTGACAGCAAAATTGGTTTAACATGCTAAAAGTAAAACCTTGGAAGAAAAATTTCATCTCTACATAACGCTATAAAACCATGGTAAGTAATGACGCTACTTTTAAAACGCAGAAAGTGCGTAATTTATTAATTAGATCGATTAATATTTATCCCCAACTGATGAAGAACTTCCTCATATTTGTTAGCCCCAAAAGTGAAATATTAACATTAATTCATTTTTATCTCCAAATTTTAAAAAGAAATTAAGCACTAAAATTGGATTAATCCGAATGCTTTGGACATCCACAATTATATTAAAAACATGTAAATAAATTTATATAAATAATTATTTGCAAAGAATGTGATAAACTTAAAAAAAAAAAAAAAAAAAAAAAAAAAAAAAAACATTCATATGTTGTTGTATTGAAATGAATTGAAAATTGAAAGATCTTTTTCCTTGCTATTTAATAAAATTCGGTTGTAATTCATTTCGGTTTCAAATGTATCATCCGAACTGGAAAAGGGGACAAGTGATATGTAGTTCTGGAAGCCAGAAGAAAAAATATATTTTATCTTTTGAAGCTAAATTTGTGGCGTAAGAAATAAACAACCATCATGATTGGGTATCACTTACTCTTGCTATGGCAAGACTATCCGAGCATATGTACTAAGAATAAAAATTTTGCTGCAACACTAGTGACACAAGGAAAGACCTCAACATAAGTAAATTCCTTAATTTCTTTATAAAATTTAAAATAGATTATTAGTGAGCAAATCTGTAGTTAGATAACATATTTTCATTCATTCGAAGTTAAATGAAACAGTACTTGAGGTATTACACACCCTGCTCGCTCCGTTATCAATCCACAAGAATCACGCTGTGTTCCTTTTGTATTTTGGGATTGTGATCCCAGCTCGATTCGCTCGCTCATCATGCAAATACTTATTTTTACTAGTAATAAGAAACTATAAATACTTACATTACAAAAAGTAAATTTAAATTATTTCAGATTGCATGAATTGCTAACATTAATTTTTCGTCTATTAAATAAATAATTAAATTATATGTTTCTAAAGTTAAATTTTTGGTAACAGAGAGACATACATGTAAATGGTAGAAAATAAAAATATGTAATTCTTAGATGTTTCAAAATTAAAACTGAATTTACTTCCTTTTCACTATTTTGATTTGATGTTTTTCATCAAAATGGGCGAACATAATATTAATAACATTGAAATAATTCTTCCTCTCTTTCTTTCAGGGCTCACGTTCGGTCTTTTAATCTTTTTCTTTCTTTCTTTTTTTCCCCTCTTGGCTCTAGTTTAGAGTATCATATAGAATATAGAGTATCATTTCTTATGTTTTAAAATATATTCGATAAATAAATCATTTATCGAAAATGATACATTGATAATTATTTAAAATACAATTCAGATAATTATATCAAACAAAATTTCTCGATTTGGAATAAAGATGTCGCTTTGCGAATTTTAATTATGTAGAATAAAGATGTCGCTTTGCTCCTGTAAAACATTTTTGCAGCAATGCTCATTTCTGAACTTACGAATCACCATTGAATCATAGCAATACAACAATAAAGTACATATTTGTCTGAAATTCATTAATTTCATTATATGATTTTACCGATGCGACAAGACTGGTATTTTATTGGGTTGACTGCAAAAAAATATTAAGTATTACATAAGACAGTAGTGAGTTTCGGAGACATTGATATGCTTTTTGGGAAGCTTAAAAAAATTAAAGGTTATCAACCAGTTGTTTTAAGGGATAAATGGTAGCTAAAATTTTCAATAAAATATTTAATGCTCTTAATGGCTTTTTCAACAAAGTACTTTTAAACTTAAAATTTAATAGATATACATTATGTCCCAAAAAGATTGAAACACAGTTTAATTATCTACCATTAGATATAAATGAGCAATGTAAATTACAAAATAGTTCAAAGTTAGTTACAAAGTAAGAAACTATCAATCCATAAATAAACAATGTGCAAAAACACCTATATAAATTTTCTGAATCTATATAATAAAATGTAAAATATACATTGTATTTAGAGAGCGCTAATGCTGCTGCAACTAAAACACAAATGAACTTAACCAAATTAAAATTAGAAATAAATATTAAGTTAACAGCCAAAGAATCAAAAAGAAAGATTAAATGAATCCGGCCCGAAGACTTTCTCAAGGGTCACCCTCAGGCAAGGATTCAAACCAGGGATTTTTTCTGTGAGGGGTCTGACTTTCGTCCAACAAACTGATCCCTCGTGACCCGAAAATCCCAGAAAATTGAGGTTTTGTAGATAAAATTAGTATCACAAGATTAAAACAAGTAAAAACATTTGCAAAAAAACAAACCAAATAATACCACAGCAAATCAAACCACAAAATACATGAAAATAGAACCAAAAAATATTATATTTTAGCAACAAACAATCTCATAAAAAACTTAACTATTAACGAATTTCCCCAAAACTTTTGCAATATAGAAGTTTTGATAAGAGAGGGTCTGTTTAATTTCTGACTTCCTCCAGTTTGATAGCTTTGAGTTTTAACTCAATAGATGGCGCTTCAAGTTTGATGATGATGCATTATGACGAAACGTAGTAGGCGTATATAGCTTTAAACGTGGAAAAATTAAAATTTATTTTAGTTTAACGAAGTGCATTTAAAATAACAAGTTTTAACCTCAAGTAGTTTTCTTCGGAATTGTACTTTCAATTTGTAAGTATTTTACCTTTTGTTTATATTACTTTTTTGGTTCTATTTTCATGTATTTTGTGGTCTGATTTGGATTGTTTTTTTGCAAATGTTTTTACTTGTTTTAATCTTGTGATACTAATTTTATCTCCAAAACCTCAATTTTTTGGGATTTTCGGGTCACGAGGGGTCAGTTTGTTGGACGAAAGTCAGACCCCTCACAAAAAAAATCCCTGGTTTGAATCCTTGCCTGAGGGTGACCCTTGAGAAAGTTTTCGGGCCGGATTCATTTAATCTTTCTTTTTGATTCTTTGGCTGTTAACTTAATATTTATTTCTAATTTTAATTTGGTTACAAAATAAGAACATGTTAATATTAAAAATTTTCCAGTTAATTTTCAAAGAGTTACATTTTTAAAATTTTTCTACGACATCTCTAGACAAATTCAGTCAATTAGAAAAATCTTCTTTTATATCTAACAATATCATTAGGAAAAACCGCATAACTGTATCTTTAAAACCAAGTGAATTTTGATACATTATAAAAAATGACTTATGCCAGTTTTTGTTGCCACTTAAAATGCAGTTTCTTCGACGAGAATAGGGGCCAGAGTGCTTTAAAAAAATCCCAGATTCTCTTAAATAAAACTTTAACTTACTCTATTTTACTTACTTTTCGAATGTTAGTCCGGAGGTTGGCAGAAAAATATGCGATAATGTCAGTTTCTTCATATTTAACGTACAATCGATTACTCCCAGGGCCAGATCTCGCATAAAATAAATCGGTAATTCCTAATCGTCTCGTCTTCCGATAAACAAATTTAAGTGAAATTTCAGGCAAATACGGATATCACCAAATTCCTTAGAAGTTTCTTCATTATTTTTATTGCAAATAAAATTAACCATTGCTACAGTGGCTCCCAAAAGTGTTCGTACACCAACAAGAATCAATTAAAAACCTCATTATTTAACCTTATATATTCTTATTTTTACATGAAAATTTTTTCATAGCATATTTTTACAGTTCTTAATAAAGCAGTGAAGAATAAATTTTAATTACGATGCAAATTATTTTTTTAAAAATGACAATAAATAAAATTGCACAAAAATAGGGCACAAAAGTGATCATACACTTTAAAAAAACATCACTAAATATGAAATTTTCTGAATTTTTATAAATGTTTAGTATTTAGTAGGATATCCTTTATTCTTTATAACAGCTTTTAAACGTTTGGGCATAGATTTGACTAAACGGTCGGTTACTTCTGCACCGATCTTATTCCATTCTTCGATCATTACTGCTTTCAGTTGAATTTTCGATTTAATGTCGTGACCTCTTATTCGCACCTAGTAATTCTTTCCAAATATGTTCTGTAGGGTTTAAATCCGGTGATTGAGCTGGTGTTTTAAGGGTTTGAGGGCAATGATAGAGGCAAAAGAGTCGAACATTTATGGCCGTGTGCTTAGGATCGTTGTCTTGCTAATACACAAAGTTGTTTAAAATGCCCAATTTTTGTGCTGACACTTTTAAATTATTATTGAGAATATTTATATAAACTCTATGATCCATTATACCATCAATGAATACTAAATTGCCTACTCCAGCCGCTGACATACACCCCCAAACCATGACACCTCCACCGCCATGTTTTACTGTTCCAACTAAATTCTTGGGATTAAGTTCTTCGTTTTTTTTTTTTTTTCTCCATACAATGTTTCTCCCATCCGACCCAAAGATGTTATACTTACTTTCATCTGCAAATAAGACACGATTCCAATAGCTCTCTGGCTGATTTATCATAGATTTGGCAAATTTAAGCCTAGCAATTCTGTTCTTCTGACTTACAAAGAATTTTCTTCGTGCAAAGCGGCCATGTATACCAGCATTCCGAAAAATTCTACGAATAGTTTCACAGGAAATAGAAGTTCCATTTGATTCATTATATTGTGAAGTAAACTTTATTGCACTCAGACGTGGATTTTTTTAGAAATTTACTCACAATATTTCTTTGACTTCTAGCTGACAGAATTTGAGGGCGACCATTACGAGGCTTGTTTGCAATCCTTTGTCCGTCTCTGTAACGTTTTATTATGCTTTGCACCGTTGAATGAGGTAGATTAGTTATAGTTGCAATGCCTCTAATTGATTTTCCATCTTTAAAATGAAATATAATTAATTTTCGTACGTCTAAACTCGTTTCTTTACGAATGCGCGTCATATCTAAGAATAAAGCAAATAGAATAAATAATTGTGATATTAAATACTGAAATCAAACGATTTTAGTGTATTTTTCAATTAGAAGAAAAATAATCCTCAAAAGATATTTTTATGATGAATTTAAATAAATAATGTTTGGATGTACGAAGACTTTTGTGTTTTAATTTTGTGACATTTTTTTATTTAATTATTTTTTAGAACAATACTACTTGATTTTTCATAAAAATATTTGTTCAGTTTTATTAAGAACTATTTAAAGATGCTAATTAAAAAAAACCCAACTAATAAAATGCTTTATTAAAAAGTATAGAACACAATTTCTGCAAATTTCTTTAGTGTACGAACACTTTTGGGAGCCACTGTATTTCAAATAGCTTGTCATTTGTTAAAAATACCATAATGCACAACTTATGTTCTTCCTATGTTCCTATGTTCTTCCTATGTTAATTCCCTATGTTCTTAATTCGACAATATATGGAACTAAACATTACTGAGTTATTTCCAATCATTATTTTGATATGTACAGGAAAAGTTTCATTAAATTGTATTGAAAAGAAGTAAATCTGAAAATAAATAAATAAATTGGGAAAGAAATCGTCTGCATTTCACTATGCCGTTATTTTTTTTTAACATAAATATTTGAAACGGCAAAATTACGGTTAAACGAAAGAAAATAAATCGTTTGTGAGTAAATTTGTTAGAATGTCGTTTTAAAAATTATGATAAATGTGACAAATTACTTTCATGTATTTATTTTCTATTTTAATTATCTATATCTATCTATATCTATCTATACTTATAATAAAGCTCAATGTGTGTGTGTGTGTGTGTGTGTGTGTGTTGGCGCTCTACAGGCCAGACCGTTTGACATACAGCTACCAAATTTGGTACATGTATACCTTGGAGGTTGGGAATGTGCACCTGGGGTTTCTTTTTTCGAATTTTTAATTAGAATTTTAATTATTAATTAAAAACTAACTTTCCCGCCAAAAAAATCTTCCATTTTCTCCACCGCCAACTTTTCCGCCAAAAAAATCTTCCATTATCCCCAGCGCCAAACAAGAAAGGCTTCAGTTTTTTTTTTCTCCCAACAGTAATGAGGCTAGGGTTAAAATTTTTCGGCGGATTATTTCAATCGGTTCTGTTTATTTTCTTAATGTTTGATGCATTTAAAATTAAACATTGTTAATGAATCAATCTTTCAGATTCATTCTGAAGTACTTTTGAATTAAAATAAAACAGAATAAAGAAAATTAAAAATTTCTAATCCGCATAGCGTTACCCCAACTGGCGTAGAAAAAATCACGTATTTGCGTTACGTAACCGGCGAAGAAAATTCACGCATGCGCATTCTGTTCTGATTGTTGCCATGACAACGTTATCAATGGATGATTTAAATTATCTTTGGGTTAGTTGCATGTTTTTGTAAGTAAATTGTATTTGTGTTAGTTATATATTTTTTGTATATGCTTATAGTTTTAAGTACATCGTTTTTTAAGTAGTTTTTTTAAAACCTGTTTTCAACCGTTTATTTTAAACGATTCGTTTTATTTTCTTAGTGTTTGATGCATTTAAATTTAAACATTGTTAATGAATCGATCTGCTCATAATGAATCTAAGAAAACTTTGTTGACCAACTCTTGAGATATTCCATAAATTTAAAAAGATATTCTTTAGTGCCCATAAAGTTTAAACGCTGAGTGACTCTATTTTCAGTAATCAGATTATAAAAAAATGCTTTGTTTCAGTAAAAAATGTTATTATATTAATTGAAGATAAATTCTTTCCACTTTAATTTAAAGCATAAATTCAACGGGTGCTAACAGAAAATGAGAGAGATACATATTACGTTATGACTGAAGGCCTTTATAATATTATGAATGAATTATATGATAATCAATTTGAAGTTTTAAAATATTTTGATGAAGAAGCTATTAAAGTAGAAATTGCATAAAATATTTAATTATTAAATTTTTAACGAACATTAAGATTGGCGAACCGGCTGGTCGCCAAAGGCGGCTAGTACTTATAATAAAGCTCAATGTGTGTGTGTGTGTGTGTGTTGGCGCTCTACAGGCCAGGTCATTTGACATACAGCTATCAAATTTGGTACATGTATACCTTAGAGGTCGGGAATGTGCACCTGGGGTCCCTTTTTTTGAAATTTTAATTAGAATTTTAATTATTAATTAAAAACTAACTTTCCCGCCAAAAGAATCTTCCATTTTTCCCACCGCCAACTTTTCCGCCAAAAAAATCTTCCATTATCCCCAGCGCCAAACGAGAAAGGCTTCCGTTGTTTTTTTCTCCCAACAGTAATGAGGCTAGGGTTAAAATTTTTCGGCGGATTATTTCAATCGGTTCTGCTTATTTTCTTAATGTTTGATGCATTTAAAATTAAACATTGTTAATGAATCAATCTTTCAGATTCATTCTGAAGTACTTTTGAATTAAAATAAAACAGAATAAAGGAAATTAAAAATTTCTAATCCGCATAGCGTTACCCCAACTGGCGTAGAAAAAATCACGTATTTGCGTTACGTAACCGGCGAAGAAAATTCACGCATGCGCATTCTGTTCTGATTGTTGCCATGACAACATGTATATGCTTATAGTTTTAAGTACAACGTTTTTTAAGTAGTTTTTTTAAAACCTGTTTTCAACCGTTTATTTTAAACGATTCGTTTAATTTTCTTAGTGTTTGATGCATTTAAATTTAAACATTGTTAATGAATCGATCTGCTCATAATGAATCTAAGAAAATTTTGTTGACCAACTCTTGAGATATTACATAAATTTAAAAAAATATTCTTTAGTGCCCAGAAAGTTTAAACGCTGAGTGACTCTATTTTCAGTAATCAGATTATAAAAAAATGCTTTGTTTCAGTAAAAAATATTATTATATTAATTGAAGATAAATTCTTTCCACTTTAATTTAAAGCATAAATTCTACGGGTGCTAACAGAAAATGAGAGAGATACATATTACGTTATGACTGAAGGCCTTTATAATATTATGAATGAATTATATGATAATCAAAATTTGAAGTTTTAAAATATTTTGATGAAGAAGCTATTAAAGTAGAAATTGCATAAAATATTTAATTATTAAAATTTTAACGAAAATTAAGATTGGCGAACCGGCTGGTCGCCAAAGGCGGCTAGTTTCAAATAAAAATGGCAGTCTTATTAAAAAAACCCTTAAGAGTGCGGTATGATGCCGTGAATCTGCTTTAAACAGACAAAAAGAGATTTAATGTAAACATTATAATAATTTTATATTTTAATAATATGTCACAAATTTTATTCATATTTTGGTATATGGTCCCTATGTGGTACGTTTATTTTTCAGTTAAGCATAATTTACTCAGTTTTAAAGATAACGGTATGTGACATTTTTTTGTAATACTGTTATTGCATCAAAAATTAAAGCTTTCTAATTGACTAAATTTATTTATAGGAGTCGTATAAAATTTTTAAAAATGTAACTTTTAAAAAAAATAAAGGGAATTTTTTTATTGGCATGGTTTTATTTCATACCTTATTTTGAACTATTTTACCATTTACATTGCCCTCATATCACTATTAGGTAAAGAAATAAATCGCGTTTCAATCTTTTTGGGACACTCTATATGATGCATACTTTTTTGAAAACTTTCTTCTGTTCCATTCAATGTGATATGCATTTCCTCGATTTTCTGTCATCTCATTAAAATGTAACAATTTAATTTAAAATTTAAATTTTTATTTGAAAAATAGAAGTTTTTAAACTTTAACTAATATAAAAACTTACTATATGAAACTAAACATTTTTATTTGAAATATATGAACAGAAAATAGAATAAATATTACAACAAGCTCTTTAGCTACAATGATCAGCACAAACTTCTGCTTATCTTCATTCATGGCATAATAATAAGCGTTTAAAGAAACACAGCGCTTTATCCTTCGCAAAAGAGATGGTCACCTTCTGGTGATGTGGAATCATTCCTTAAAGCCTTCTTAGAATTTTAAGATTGAACCTTATCGAATTGATTTTCATACTGATCTCTTGGCCAAGATTAGCAAAAAGTCAGAGTTACCTGAATTTACTAGACAAATGTCTCTGGAAACAATTCATAGCATTCCATCTTCGGCTCTGAAAATGTATACTGATGGCAGTAAAGGAGATGGTGGCGTTTCTGGTAATGGCGTGCATATTGATACACCTGAAGGAACAACTGATATTTTGTTTAGTAATCCTGTCGACTGTTCTGTATTCAGGTTCGAACTTATTGCAATCTATAAGGGACTTCAATATATCGATAATAACTTTTTAACGTCTGCCGAAAATGACTATAGATTTCTGTATATGATGTTCTTTCAACGATATAACATTTATAAGTTTTTGACTTTTTATGTATTTTAAACATTTGGAATTCAATATATACATAAATTGCTTACTATTCGTACTGATAATTAAGATAAATTGAAAAAATTTAGTCATGCATTTAGAAACAGATAATTTTAGATGTATTGTGAGCAAATTGAAAAAGAAATGTGTATATCTTTTATAAGGTATTTTTGCTCTATCTTATTTGTTAACTTTTATTTGGGCTCAATGAACACATCAAGAATATTTCGTTAAATAGATCCTTTGTTAAAACAGAAACTATCTTGCTTACAAAATAATTTTTTGGTTAAGATTAAAATAAATTAATATTACTATTTGACACAAATGAATAACTTTTTGTTTGTTTGATTGTTTTTTTATAGCGCAAGGGCCAATACTGGCCAATCTGTGCCAAACTCGAGTTAACTTAAAATTCAAAAAATATACTCATGACAGTAAGGGGATGTAAAGTTAAAATAACAAAGTGAAAATAGAATTTTAGATAATTATGCATGAAATTGATGTCAAGTAAGAAAGAAAATACATTAATATGGAAAGGTTCGCCAATTATATCTTTCAAATTTGGATAATCACTGCCGAAATATTTTACTCTTAGAAAGCAGTATTTAGGGCATTCACATATGATAAGCCGAAATGAAATTATAGTATTACATTTTGAATAATTTTTAATCATTTACAAAGAATATGTTAATATCGAAGACTGAATTAAAAAAAAAAAATTAAAAATACATCAAACAATTACTAAAAGCAATTTTCCAAGAATATATAATTAAAAAAAAAAATTTTTTCATAGAAAGCAAAGTTCTGCCAATTAAACAACAAATTTAAGATTGGAGAATAAAAAGAAAGCAAAAATTATTCAGTCCAATATAATAAAGGAATTGCAATAGCATAAATCATTTTTTGGCAAAATAAATAAATAGCGAAATTAATTAATTAAATGAGGATTTTCCTTTTTCATTACAATAGATACATTCATCCTGTCAATCTTTTTTGCATAAAATAAATTACATTATTAAATTTAGCTCTACTAACAATATAAAGAAGAACGTGCACCTTTTTATCATTGGACTCTTTACAGACTTGGTCAAATTTGACCTAGAGCTACCAAATCTGGAATAAATACATTTTGAGATTATGAATGGAGTTGTTTATTTAAAATTATAATGAATTAAAAGTTAAGTTTGATGATGATGTTTTCCCATGTTGACTTCTAAAAATATTATTGCATAAAAGTAAGTTTAAAGCCATTTTAAAACAAAAAGAGATGTCTTTTTAGTAACACTCACTTATTTTTATGCATTTTTTTTAATCTGAATTTGAATAATTTTTTTAAAAAAATATTTCTATGCATGCGATAAAATTTGTCAATTTTACAAAGGAAATCAAACCATTTATATTTTTTTTCGTCAAAATTTGATTGCGTAATTTTCTTCCATTGTTGAAAGCTAAGGAAGAAAGATTTTCTTTATTATTTGTGCTTACAATGCTTGATGATACAATTAAAATTTAAATTAGAGAACAAAATTCTTAATGTAACACATAAAACTTACATCAGGAATAAGGAATTAAAGCGCCGGCATCCTGGCATAGGGGTAGCGCGTCTTTCCCGTGATCTGGCCGTCCTGTGTTCGAGTCCCGGTTTGAGCACAGTTGTTTTTCCGTTGTTCTATCTGTGAGATGTGTGAATGTGCCCAACTGTAAAAAGGGGTCTTGCAAGCTGATGCGTGAGAGGCGAAATCGTACTTTTAGCCCTAGTTGGTGCTACTATAAAAACAAGGAACGATCCCCCACTGGCTTAAATCGTTGTCTTCGTAACAGCGGTCTTGTCCATGGCAAGTGCCATAAGAAACAACAAGAAATTAAAGCAAGAGTATCGCTAAACACGATGTGCACTAGAGGGATAATTTTTATTTTTTGTGGCTCTATGATATTATGGGACTTAACTCCATTAGGGATGTTCATCTATATAATGAACAGAACAGATGTAAAGCTATTTAAATTGATCGCTAATATCTATCACAATTTTTTACTTAGAAATACTTTGCTGATGGAATCATGAACTTCACTTTCTTCCTATGTTTGATAACAAACTCTTTTCAGTTTCTACAGTAATTCTATGGGCATACTAATAGTTCCGTATTTCTTTTTTTTATTTCTTCATCAACAAATTTTACTGACTTAATAGAAATTCATAAAATCGGACGCAATGAGAATGATGTAACTTCCACAGAAAATAATTTAAAGCATGTTTGTCGATACGTGGTCACATACACTAAATAAGAAAACAGATGTTAGGAAGAAAACGAAAGAAAATAAGAAAGAATATATATAAATAAAATTGAAGATTCATAAATAATTTGTGTGATGTCGAAATCTTAATTACACATTAGTTTTCTAGTGAGTAATTAATAAGCCTCATCTTCAAATTTTGATCAATAATACTAGGTGCTTAAGACAGTTTTTAGTAAAAGTATTTGAGAATTAATTATAACGTTTATTGTTTATTTATTAATAATTATGTTTCTATGCATAAAAAGGTTATTTAATGTTTCTATTGAATTGCTATTTCGTCTTTTTATAAAAATGAGGCTATTTCTATTGAATGAAATGAAAAAAAATTTAATAATATTTTTATGTATTTGAATCCGAGTTATTAATTGCGAATTTTTCCTATTAATTCTAGTGGCTGATTTTGATAAAACAATGGTACAGAAGTAAAATTATTTTGAAGGTTCTCCCATTACCAGTATCGTAAATTCTTTGCCGCCTTGGTACTGTGATTTATGCCGAATAGATTTTGAAGTTCCCCTAGATCTTGAAATATGAGGTGAGCGTGTCTACCCTCTGTATTAGAAACCGCCACTGATTAATTATACCAGTAGCGAATGAGACAAGGTTTAATCCATTGTGCCAATAATTTCTAAACTTCATTTAAAAAAAAAACGTGTTCTACTGCAAATAATTTATTCGTACAGTGAAATATCTTATTAGGATCATTAGCAAGAAACTTTTTTACCAATATTGATACTTGTCCTGCCGAGATATGTTTGTATAATTGCACGTTCTGCAAACACAATTTTGTTATTGTTTGATAACACTTTTGTTTATTTCGTGTAAAATATTGTAAATCTGAAATTTTATTTTTTAAACCTTTTCTTTAATTTAGTTTCATACAAATAGCAAAGATGGATATTCAGCAAACCATTCTTCCGTTTCTTTAAAATTTCAGTTTGAGTTAACTAGAATCCGTGATTTAGCGACAAAATAATAATAATAATAATAAATAGTTTCAATAGTACACATTTCATTTTAAATTTGTAGCAGTTGCATTACTCTATCTTCTCTTTCGGATAATAGATGACAATGCCTGATTAGGTATGCATCCCATAGTGCATTGCGATTGTAATGAAAATGAAATGTTATGCTGTTCTGTTAAGTTGCGCGCATGAATGTTTAGTCTTGTGTTTGTGTTTGTTTTGTGTGAAATGAGATCATTAAAGAAATGTTCTGGAAAACATACGTCCTGTTGCTTCCACTGCACGGATTTTAATGATCTACATTCCACCACAAATTTGCTTTTAGTTTAGTTTAGTTTAAATTAAATATAATTAAAATTTTTTATAATGATTAATTTAAAATTTAGTTTTAAAAATTAAATTAATTTGAAAATTAAAGCTTTATTTTATCTTACATTTTCAAGGCGAACGATGTAATAAAAGTTACACAAAAACTTTAATAAAATACTGATTAAAATTTTTTTTAAAAAGAAAATAAATCACGATACGACTTTTTTTTCTTTGCATTATTTCGTCATTACAAACATCCAGATATCAGACTGAAATACTTTCTACTGTTGTTATAGTAGTAGATGTAAACGCTAGATATCATGAGTTGAAATAAATAAACCATAGCATCAACAAATGAATGAAGTCGATTCAAAATACTAGGATATTTTTCATTATAAGATTTTATTTTTTGTGCTTAGAAAAAGAATTTTATCGTTCTGCATCAAAATTTTCATTATTATTTGTTTATCATATGGAAGATAACATCATTTCCAACGACTAGATATTCTTTTTTCCCGATTATGAAATTCTTACTAAAAACTAAGAAAGAATATTTATTATGTTTCACATTCGTCTAAAAAAGGTAGAATAAACAAAATTAAAGACTAAAATTTTTGTGTGTGATTTTTTTAAACATTAGTGTAATATCTTTTATTATTTTTTCTAACTAATTTTAAGTATGCTTTCTATTAATTTTTAAAATGAATTACTCTGAAATTCGAACCTTAATTTAATATATTATTCAATTAAATAAGAACGTTTTATTGAAGTCTCGAAATTTCCCTTTTCAATCATTAGAAGATATATTTTAAAATATTGTTCAAGAATAAGAATTAAATCAGCGGGAGTGATTTCCCTGAAAATTTCTCGAATACTTTCCAAAAAAGGTAACATCTTTTCCCCCTTCCCCCTGAATAAAATTGTGAAATTTGAATAAATAGAGTACTTTGCATGACATTGTTGAACAGTAATAGAGAAATACAGATCTTTGGCTTAATTCAGCATTTTTATTGAATTTTTAAGGCGCATATATATTTTGGATGCCATTTTTTTGGAAGAATATGGAATTCGATTTGACAGAAAAAATGACAAAATTTTTAAACCATTGTTACTATAAAGAATTTTTTTTCTTGCCTTCAGATCTTGATGTCAGTAGTGAAATATGAATTAATTTAATATATTTTTTAAAAATCATTAAAATGAGAATAGTGTATCCTCATTGCATGCAAGATAAAAAAAATAAAAATTTTAATTATATAATCGAAAGCAGAATGAAATTCCGTTGCAAATTATATTTTCAAGAACTGAGTCGACAGCCACGAACTGTTGATGAAGTCCCTTGTTCTATCAGGATTGAACTTAAAAAAAATATTTAAACCGAAAGCTCGATAACAAAATTAGGATTTTAAGAAGAACTGATCCTTGATATACGAAATTAGAAGATAAAAGCATTTCGCACAGACGATATGCAAATATCGTTTTTGAGTTTTTTAAACTCTTTCTTTTAATTCGGCATTTTCTTTTCTTTAAGGCATTTAAAATTTAGCGATTTGATTGTATAAAAGTAAATATACATTTCTACGAAATAATCAAATCATAATATGCTCAGTAGAAAAACATTAATTTTATTAAGTAAATTATTGAGTATGCTGGCAGATTTCTGATTAGCACCTATCTAGTGCCGCTAGGCTTATGGGAAGCTCAGGAAGGTCGATGATAAAAATATTATTGACCTATTTAAGAAATGCATAAAATTATACCGACAACAAATTATTTCAATTCTAAAATAGAAGGACTTCAATGTGCATTTACAATGAATTATTTATAGCATTATTAAATGAATTAAAGACTAATTATTTACTTATTTATAAAATATTTGAATAATATTCTTTTATCTGGTGATGTTTATATCCCACCTGACAAGTCCTATAAAATAATTTTTAATATTTGCTTGAAGTTTATTATAAACTATGACAAAAGTGAGATTCTCTTACTTATAAATAAGAAAATTATTAACTAATAATTATTCTAATTTTTCAAGAATTTTACTATCTTAATCAATTTTTATGATATACATATTAAAGAATTAAATAAACACTTACATCTTTTCACAAAGTTGCTAATATAACGAATTAATGTAAAATATTATTAGCATGCTGTTTAATTAAAAAATGTGTTGAAATATGTAACTAAATTGATAATGTTGGCTGACTAAGACCATCATATCTAAATCAGAAAAAGTGTGAATATCTTATCATACAGTAGAAAAACTTTTTTTAAAATTTTTATTTGTTGATTTACTTTTTAAAAATATAAAGATAATTAATCTTTAATTATTAAAATATTATATAAAAGATAAACATCTATGGAAAATGTTTTGAAAGAAGTATCGTTAATTTTAAATAATAAATGTACTAATTTTGCTTATTTTAAAGAATAACATGATTATCTTCAAATAAAAATTATTCAGCATATTTATATTGCCCAATAAATTATTATTTCAGCATGTAGTATATAAGAAATTCTCAAACATTTAGCTTTGATTCTATCTTTCCTAGAAATATCATCAATTCTCAGAGTAATAAAGCTTTCAACAAATCTCATAAAACGGCAATTAAAAAGTGAATCTTCAAAGATTATTTTTTTTTTCAAGAAAGCTTCTAAATTACGATATTTGCCACTGCGGTCCTATTAGTGACAAGGAAATTTTCTTTCCATACATAGGGCAAGTAGTTTAAACGATGGTCTCCATACGTTGAAAGATTCCATAATCATCAGATAAGATTAAGTGCGAGTAAATGTTTTTCTTCCATGAACTGAAAAATCCACCAATCAGAGATCACTTCGGAAAGTAAAACACTGAAGAATATGATGCTTTTCCGTCTTTTCATTAACAAGCACTTACAATTGCCAGTTGATTGGTCAAAGGGTAAAAAAAGAATTAAGAGCAATGAATATTTATCAAAATTATTTATTTAAATCATTTTAAAGTATACATCGCTTCACACTTCAGCTGCACCAGAACAGTTTAACCGTGAGTAGATTTTCTTTTTATTTGTTTTGAAAATTTCTGGTAGTACGAGTTGCAGTTAGTAGTATATGCACTTATGTAACAGTAGCCAAAGTCTGATTCATTTCATAGATATTATTGATTAAATTAACAGTTCCAAAGCTTTAGATTGAATAAATCTCCATATGTTGTTGAATACACAGAAATAATTTACAGGAGATCCAGTATTAAAACGTAATTTGAGAGAATTTAGATACTTATATTTTGAGAAATCTAGTTTTTAAAAGTAGATAGTTTTATGTTTATGCCAGACGATTTTTTAATTTTGTGATATTTATCTAAGAAGGGCTCATTTATTTACATATTATTTAAAATCGCTCATTTCATTTAACATTTTATTTAATTAATTAATTTATGTGTGCAATTCATGAATATTAAGGAAATCTAAATTCATTGTCATGTAATGGATTTAGGCATTTTGTGATCGTAGTCACTGTATATTTAATAAACTGGCCGAAAGTGTTCCACATAACATCACGCTTTTGATGAAAATGCAAATGATTTATTTGAAATTAATTTTATTGTTTAATAATTTTGTGGAAATGTATATGCTTTTATTTATTTATTATGATTTGTGATTATTCAGGATTCACATTTATACAGTATATTATTTAGACAGACATTCAGTATTTAGTAATAATGTAAAAAACAAGTGAACGTGATGAAACAGATAGTAAGTAATCTGACCAATTATACTAAGTAAAGTGCTTAATGTTATTCTGTTATTTTGTAATTCATCGGGTTATTATTTTGCAAATTTATTCATTTGGCAAATAGACGAGTGCAATCCTTTTTTAATCGTTTTGATGCAGTTCCCACGAACTCAGATGTCCTGAATTGCGTCTAGTCTGCTTAGACAGAAATATGTCATTATTCTTAATCTTTACTCATTACTTTTAATCAACTCTTAATCTTACTCTTAATCTTAATCTTGTATCTATTGTTTATGATATTCTGCAGTGACGGATTTTTAACTAGGCAGATTAGACAACTGCCTCGAATCAATGGGTTGCCTAGGCCAGATACATGCTTAATAAAAAAAAAGTGTTAATAGCATAACTACCAAATAAATAAATTTAAAAGAAAACCAAAAAAATCAATAAATTATAAATGATGATATTAACACTACTCCAAGAAATATCTTGATGATTAAGATGATATTAACACTACTCCACCATATAATTAATAAGGTTCGCATCTGATTTATTATATTCGATAGTTATTGTGATATCTATAAGCAAGAAATGCCTTTTTAAATAATATTGAGTATAAACGTGGACACCTTGGAATCATGAGTGATATATATATATATATAAAACAAAACTTTGAAAATTAATTAGAATTGAAATTAAATTTTAAAATATCAATATATATATATATATATATATATATATATATATATATATATATATATATATATATATATATATATATATATATATGTATTGATATTTTAAAATTTAATTTCAATTCTAATTAATTTCCAAAGTTTTGTCTTAAGTTAGCCCATATTAACTTCATTCTAAAATATTCTCTTATTTCCCAATACCATTCCACTTTTTCTATTTAATTAATGCAATAAAAGCTCTGTTAAAATGCTGTAGTAAACGGTTCCCGCACTCTGAGTGAAGGGATAAATTATTGCTGACTTAAACAAACAAATTCTTCTAAAAGATCAATATGATTCCCTTGCCTGTGGTCGACGCGTGTATTAAACCCCTATTAAAATCCCACAGTATATATTCACAGGAATAAAATTTTCATTAGCTTTTTCTCATTTCGTTTTGTGTCGTTCTGTGTTGTGCTTGTCGCTTCTGCTTGTTCATAAATCGTGCCACCTGGGATGAAAATAAAACGAAGTTAAAAATTCGAAAGTCTCTCCTCTGTCTTTGAAACTGCCTTCTGCTTCAAACAAAAATTATGTGTTACACACATACACACACACACTGTACAAGTTTGCACATATAGTATATGAACAGAATTGCAAAGCAATTTCAAAATTCATAAAAATGTATTTTTAATAAATTTTGAAAGTATTTCAAAATGTATTGTATAATAGTACATTTCAATATTGACATGAAACTCAAATCCTTTTCATTGTTACTAGAAATATTTTATCATGCATTTTTTTTATTATTGTTAAAGAAGATATGAAGGTATGGCTTTTTTCCCATTTTAAGCAGGTTTTTGAAGTGTTGATGTGCTTAAAAATAAAGCTTAACATGAATAGTTTTTGAAATTTTGTTTTAAATTAAAATTTAAGTAAGATCACAGAAAATTAGAGATAATACTTCAGCTCATATTTAGCATAATTAATAGAACGATGTAAGGCTTCTTAAATAGTATGAATTCCATGTCTATAAAAATTTGAAATTGAAATCCTTTATTATGGAAGCTACATAAAATGATTAATGGAATTTGGAAGAGCCAGCTGGTCGCAAAAGTTGGCTGGTAACAAAAGTTAGCTGGTCGCAAAAATAAAAGTAAATTATCCTAAACTAAATCAATAACTTGTTGAAATGTCATATTGAATTGTCTGGTATGCAAAAAGAAGAGCTTCGGGTTTCAAACTAGCAAGTCTGCCCATTGATTTTGTTTCTTTCTGCTTTCCAATGAGTACATCAGTAATGTACACAAAAACATAAAGGATTGAAATTGAAGTACAATAGAATAATTACAGTAGTAAAACGATTCAATTTTAAGATGGTGTTATTAATTATATTGTAAGTAATTTTACTTTTTTATTTTAAGATGCTAACAAATTAGAGTCATGTATCGGTTAAAAGTGTTTTGAGTCAAGAAAAGCACTTTTAATTTATATTATACTAAGCAAAATCAACAGATTTCTTCTTAAATTAGATTAGAATGGCACAAACGGCAGATGATTTTGGGAAGGTAAAAATGTCTTAGACAAATAATAAACAAAATAAATAAATAAAAGCACTCATTGAAATACATTGTTAATTATAAGCACATATTTATATTCCATTTGTTGTAGGGAACATTGTTTTTTCATTACTGGTGTTATTCTCCAAATTTGCGCTAATAATATTTAAAAAAATCTTTTTAAAAGTTCTTATACCTGCTACTATTTTTCTACACTTTTAATGAAAAATGTCTGTTGGTAATTATCATCAGTAAATTTTAAAATAATTTTCGTTAAAAATAATTAAAAAATAATGTATAGATATTATAAAAGAATTATTTTGACGAGAAAGAATTACGCTTTTAAGACTAAAACTAACCGAGTTATGAAGTTTTGAATTTTCTTATTTTAGAACAGTTGCTGACCACTGCTTCCTATCATAATTTTACCTTTAAAGTATTTAAAATTCTAATTGAATAAACTTTTTTGATTCAAAATTATAATTAAAATTAATTAGAATATATTTAAGGACATATTTGAATCAGTGGCATGCGTGGGTTACAATCCAATTAATTCAATAGACAGGATATTTACACAATTTAAATTCTGATTTGAATTTTTCAGAATAGGGAAAATAATCAAGCATGGATTTTGGACTCTATTTCACTATCAGAATGGGCTCAAAACTTGATTCATACATACAATTTTGATGTCTGAACCATATACCAAACTTCGTTTATTTGGCTTCTATTTGCGAATAATCCTCTTTTCATGCATACGAGTAGTCAAATAACAAAAAAAAAATATACTCTAACGCGGATTTTATTTAAAATTAGACAACTGTCTATAGCTATGCCTCGAAGTCATATGCTAAAGTTCCTTTGTATAGCTTGTTATATCTTTGAGTATTACGTTTATGCATACAAATAAAGGCAAATTAACTGATAGTTAACCCATTGACAATTTTGATTCAAATCTGTAATTTTAGTTATAAAGCCACATGCCAAATTCTATCCATCTAGCTCATGGCAATTTTGAGTTACCGTGTTCAAATTCACACAAACGGATAAGTAGAATTTATATCGACGGATTGTATCTGAAATTTGGTAGATGTCTAAGATTTTGATTTTAAAATGGGATCGAAAATTGACGAAAGCTCATTTGACTATCTTGTGGCATTTGCGTTCATAATTGAGCAATAGGCATAACGAATAAAATATATATTTCGAACTCAAAAAGATTTAAAAGGTTTTGATGACATCAGATATTATCTTTTCAAGATCAGAATTTTTGGCATTTGCATTATTTTCTCTTCATTTATTTCGAAGACGAAAAATTATAAACGCATGGAGGATATAATGTTATCTAAATTACAATTTCTTGTTAATCCATTTGTTTGCTTTCTATTGATATTTTATTATTTTTTTGCTGTGAATTTTTGCATCGTAGAGAATAAAATATTGGCATGGCGAAGGTATATTTATTCATAGCATTATAACATTATCTGCTGTAAACAAAGATATCTAAGATGAAACGATGTATCAAGCCCTTATGATGCGATGGCCATTGGATGAACAGCAAAATTCTTTCGCCTTCAGTAACGGCTATTCTTTTAAACTATCTATTGGCATTTTATTTAAAACTTTCTATTAATTTCTCGTTTTTCGAATTTGAAATCGCTATTATCAATTAATTTACTGTAACGCCGGGTTTACACTCGGCCAGTTATAAGGCGGCAAGTAGGCAGCGCATGCGTAGAAAGACTGAAAAATGCTGTTCGGTCGATGGTAAATAATTGTCCCGACGGGACTACTACAAGCCGCTATATATTTTTTCTTACTGCGCATGTGTTTATAGAATTAGACGATTTTTTTGGCGAGAAAATATTGATCACTTATCGTAGATTAATTCCGACATTTTCTGCTCTTTGTTCTTTATGATGCGAGGTTGTGCTTTTTTAAAAATGTTATTTGCTATTTTTTGTCTAAAGTTTTCCAAATTTAATTATGTTGACTTTTTTTTTACTTTATCACGTTTTTTTTTGTGTAAATATCCATCATTTTAATACTATACGCAGTGAAAAAGAGAAATTCAGGAACGTCAAAACGGCAATTTATAGCCAAGCTTGGAATGCCTGAATCTATCTTATGAAATTGTGGCAAACATAAATCAGTTCCTTTCTACTCATGCGCTGCCTACTTGCCGTCTTATAACTGACCGAATGTAAACCCGACATAAGTATTATCATATAAGACATCTGTCATCATAAATTTTTGTGGAAATGGAACTTTAATGAATTAGCATTTCACATTCTTTTTGAAATCAATTTAATTGTAATTAGTTACAATTGTTTACATCTTTTAAGAATAAATATCAGGCGTACTTTCTTGAACTTCATTATTAAGTTATTCTGAGTGTTAAATTATTCTTAGAGCAGAAGTCAATTCCATTTTCAAAAAAATTCCTCATTTTTGTTGTGTGTAAATTGGGTCATAGCAGACGTGCAGTTTTGAATAAGATTGATTGTTACCATCACAAGAAGTGATTGTTGTGTTAAAAACTTCCTAAGATGAAATCCAAATAAAGACATAAGAAAGAAAAATTACTTTGATATACTTTTGATTTCACAAGGTCATAATCTCTCTGGAAAGATAAAACAATCCATCTTCACAGCCTGGCGGTCAATCAGTGTAAGCAAAGAAGCTCCAAAAAGAAAGATAGTGTTTGTTATGAAAAAGAATTACGTATTAATCAAAGGCAAAGTGCTTACAAGCACTGAGAATGCGCGTGTTTTTTAAGTTTAAATGCTTTGAAACTTGGATCCATCACTCAGACCCAATCAATGAAGTTTCATAAAATGAGATATCAGTTTCTCCTCCTCATTTTCACTCATTGTTTATACTAATTCGAACACTTATGCTGGCTGAAAGTTCAAGGATGATTTGAAACTGAAAAATTTGAGAGTTTTTTTGCATACAAACAGCTGAAATTAGGTCATTATGACTTGCTTACAGACAGATTTATCAAGAATTAAAAAAAATAAAAATAGGTAATGACAGTTTTGGCTTGTTCCAAATTTTTTATTTTATCGTATACGCCGTAGAGAGAAACTATAGTTATCGTCAAAAAATTCGAACTTGAGGTTTTGACGAATAAGTTCGAAAAACACATTTTTAGAAAATGTCCATCCGTCTGTCTGTCTGCGAAAAAGATAACTCAAAACCCCTTCATTTTTAAGGTATCAATCATCAAACATCAAATTTCATCCTCTTGACAAAAATGAGTACAGAATGAAACAATGAGTACAAAAATGAAAATAACCTTTAATTAGAAGAAAAATATGATTTTCCGGAACTAATTGTATTTATATAAGACAGGTGTCTTAACTGAATTGCTTCCGAATTAATTTCATTTTATCCGCGGAAATCAAACTTAAGTGAGTGCCAAGTTCCCAAATTTATAATTAGTCTGATTTAGTAAAAATTAATTTGGCTTAAAATGAAATATTAATTTCTAGAGTAATCTGATTTCTGCTCTTCTTTATATTATATAGAGACGTTTTGAGCATTTTTTAAAAATATTTTTCATAAAGTATGTAACAAATTATTTGATTCAAGTTAGTATGATAGTGTAGTATTCATAAAGTATGTAACAATTATTTGATTCAATTTTTCATGTTTATATTATTTGTTTTCTCCTATCTTAAATTATAGTCTGATATTATAAATTGTTTTTTAATAGGCTATATAACAAATTATTTGATTCAGGACAGTTTTCATATTTATAATAATTGTTTCTCCTATCTTAAATTATCGTCTGATATTATAAATAGTTCTTTAATGGCAGAACAGAATTTGCAAATAAACTTTGGTAAAAGGGTATGATTTCGCTGTTATCGAAGAAAAATATTTCTGTTGTTATTCAAAAATGCTGTTAAAGCTCTGGAACTAGCATTATCTAAAGGCAAAACAGGTAAAAATATTAGTAATAATAATTTAAAATGGTGGAAATTTGCAATGTACTAAGAAAAAAATTGAAATTTAATCTTTATTTTTGAATCTTTAATCAAAAATAAAGTCTTTTTTTTATTTTTATTTTTGAAAATTTTATTTTCAAAATAAAGACAATTTTTGCAAATCTTTCTTAAAGTGGGATCTTTACTTCTGAACGAAAACTCACCAATTGTGGTGACTTAGAATTGAAGAAATGAAAAAAAAATGTAGTGTTTATCATCTTTTTTCTATATGTCTGACTGGTTTTAGAGACTGATCATCATTTTTTTGCTAATGATGGAAAAAAGAATGTAAATTTAGATAAAGTATGGATGTATTTAAGCGTTTCGATAAAATTGTTCCAATACAAATCTCATGTAGTTTCTAAGCGAGAAGTAAGTCTTTTTCAATTAAACCTAATATATTGCTATATGATTTTGTGTAAATAATCCGTAAATCAAGAAAAGAAAATGCGCAATCGTATTTAAAATAATATATTGTTACTATCAGATTGAATTTGATTAAATTGTAGCATCAAATGAAATCAGTTTACTTGACGTGTATAAATGGTCTTGCCCTTTCATGGTATGTTGTTTGAAATTGTATTATGACTATACATCCTTTTTTCAATCACAGAATGTAAGATGAATTATGAAATTAAATTCACGCGTGCCATTCGACGCTTATCATTTAACACGAATTATTATTAAATTATATTTTAATTGCATTTATCATTTGTTAACCAATACAGTTAAGATTTATTTCAATAAATGGTTCTGAACGAAGTAATAATAGATTTATGCATCTATATAAAATTTAACATGGTCATATATATAGGGAAGAGAAAGAGAGTCATTTAAACATATTTGGCAGGAAATCTGATATTCCTGATTAGTACGCGTATTCTTCATTAATCAACTAAAAAATTGCAATAGAAGCAAATCAATTGTAATTTCATCCCTTATGGTATGGTTTAGGGTGTCGTTAAAATATAAATGAAAAATGAGACAACTGACATGAAATATGATACATATTTTTTAGATATAATTCACTTCTTTTTTAGACTTGTCTAATTAGCAACTTGTCAAATTTAAATTTAAAAGTAAAATAATTTGGTTAAAATTCTTAACTATTTCAAGTAAAGATGTTATAAGTAAATATGTAATTAATAAAAATTAATTTAAATTGACAAAAATGATACAAATATGTATCATTGTCCTACTTAGGATACGTTATGTCCGCGATTAAAACTTAGGAATCGCTATTGATAAAAAAAATATTCTGGAAGTAGTGAAATTCAGATTATTAAATAAAGGTCGGTTTTTTTTTGGTTTCGTAATTTTCAAAAACTATCTTTCAAGAAGAAACCAAACATTCTGCGTTATTATATGATTCAACAGAATTATTTATTCAGCGATGTCAGTTTAAATGTCATGCTTTTCTTCTCTAATATACAAAATATTTAAAAATATTTTCTAATATAGCCTTAATATCTTATTTATAAATAAAAATTTTCATGAAACGCAGCAGCAAAGCGCAAGAAAAAAATACTTTAACTAAAAATGCATAGATTTTCGTTGGACATTAGAGGCAATACACAATTGAGCAAATGTACGTAAAAAAAGATTTTAATTTTATGTATACCCTAGCTACAAAAAATCCTATTAATATTGTACTAATTTGTTTGTAGTTAAAAAAAATCGAAAATAAGCACACAAAAAAATCTTACTATCAGATTAAATTTTATACAACTATTCGTTTGGTATAAAGACTTCATGTAAAGGTTAATGCTTATAACTCTTTCAGATCCTCAAAAAGTTCGAAATTTTGACGAATCTCCCTATTTTAGGTATTTTTAGAATTATGTCGTATGAAAAACATATTTTTTTGAATTATGTCTATCTGTCTATCTGTGAACACGATAATTAAAAAATAACTTTGAACTAGACAGATGAAATTTTGAATATAGACTTGATAACACATTTGTAGATTTCTATCAAATTTTGGACACGATCCCTTCTGAAGTCTGTCTGTCAGACTGCCTGAGTACAAGTCAATACTATAATTACAAAATGTAAAGAGCTAGACAGACAGAATTTGGTACACGGATTTAGCATCTAAAATGTAGATTCCTATAAAATTTCAAAGGGTTGACCATCTGTCGGTCGATATTTTCGCACCCAAGAAAACGCAATAATTCAGAAACGTAAAGACTTAAATTCGGTCAATCGGTCGGGAAAAGGATATCTAAGATAAAAAAAAATCGATTTTCGTGTACTTGTGTAATAATCATATACCAAGGATTAATTGCCCCCCCCCTTCAAATCACCAAAGATCATATGATAGATTCAGTAAAAATTCTAGATGCACGCTAAAAATAAATATTGCCACACTATTGTTCGTCAATGTTATGCAAGGCATTAGTAGCCTTACTCAAAGTCCATAATTTTATGTGGAAGGAAAGAGGATAACACTTTTATCAAATAATATATGAGAACGTTCAGCGGAGAAGGCTCTCTCTGGTTTTGCTATAGTGTTGACATATACAAGAGTAGGTTTAAAAAAACTTATAGAGATTTATAGAGTCAATTCGTTTTTTTTTTTTTTAATTATCAATCGCGGCAGAGAAATAATGGTGTAAAAAAGGCTTGAAAATACAAATACCGCAAAAACAATACATGGATAACGAATACTCAGGAAAAAGAGGTACACGTCTCACATATGCATATCATTAATATTTTGAAGTATTTAATTTTTACTCCCAGGACTGACCTCAAAGAGATATTCAATTTAGATTAATTGCTAATACTACTTTGCTTTTATTATTTTATTTATCCATTGGATTGGACGATGGTGGTTAAATTATTTATCATATGTTCTTTTTAATTTTATTGATGGTATCGATATGGAATTAAAGATTATTAATTTCATCATCTTTCATCATAATTTGAGATGCAGTAAGTGCTTTTTTCTGCTTGAAATAGTTCAACTTTATTAACTACTTATTATACAAGGTGATTCAAAATTTGTGGTAGAGACTGAATATGCTGGACTGGAGATAAAGAATAAAGATATGAATGATATTCAAATAAGAAATCCAAAGTCGTGATTTATTTCTTTAGTTATAAATACAGAGTATCTCAATTCCATGCCATGCAGGGCATTCGTTACCTTACCCAAAGTCCACAATTTTAAAGGTGGGTAGGGAACAAGATTTTTATTCAAGAATATGCAAGAAATTTTCAGGGAGACTACTTCCGCAATTTTTAATTATGATTTTTATTATTGAATACAGGTTTTAGTTTCTTTCCTTTTCTTGTAAATCAAATTTCTTCCGTTAATCGCATATTAATTTTTATCTAATCAAAATAGTTCAATAAAAAATAACTGTTATTAATGATAAGTACTTCTAGTAATAAATTTAGAAAAACCTGATTGTTCGAAGAAATAATTACTTAGATCTGATGCTCTGATTTCAATTTGATTTAATTTATTAATTTTTGGTGAAATAAGTTGAGATCTGCTTTTATAATAGCATGCTTCCAAAAATTTTTGATAAAAAGCATCTTTGAATAGAAATAGTCATTAAACTACCTAATATTTTCCATAATGTTTATGATCAAATTCAATTCAGTTGTCTCCCTAACCTTTATCAGATATTTAAGTTTGATAACAGAACTGTGAAGTCTCTTCGTTCTCTCTTAATGCATGTATAATGCAGTGAACCAATCTCATTTTGGAATTGAAGGCGCACTTTGTATGAGAAAAAAAATACATGATATCACATAGCTTAGGAAAACATATAGTTATATATCAGATTATATGTGTTTTTACTTTTGTCATGTGACTGTACGCGAAAAATTTGTTTTTGGATATCGCCTAGGAATTTTATTATAAACTTATAAGATATTTGAAGTTTATTACATCAGTTCAATAACAGCTTCAAGCCTAAAAAAATAGGGGGAAAAAAAAGAGTGGTATCATTTTTCAACAATTCTGCGATATATTCGCTTTTACTATTCTTACCAAGAAATGCATTTAACACCAAAGACTACTGAAAAGTTGCAAATAGATGGAAAAACATTGTTGCAAAGTTTTAAGCCACATCATCGTACTCATCAATCATATTTGAGCCATATCATCATAATATCACTTCTTTGTGTATGCTTTTCTGTGTTCAACATTTTGTAAAATAAACTTTCATTATGTTAAGTTAGTAAACTTTTTATGGCTGCGATTGCTTTTCTCGAAATTCTGTTTCTTAGACCTTTATTTATACATTAATTATAAATGTCAGTGAAATATTTCGTTATTAGTGCAACATAGCTATGTTAATTTTTTTATGTTTCTTAGAATTAACTTTTTCAATTCTTTTTTTATGATAAAGCTTTTATGGCTGCTTCCAATAACCATAAATTTCAATAATTAAAGAAAATCAAATATCCTAGATTAGAAAAGACAGTTACAATTTTTATCTGTTTGTCCGAATTTGAAAAAACACCCCCTTTTAGTCCTTTTAATAAAACACCAAGAAAAGAAAAGCAGGGGTGGTCTCACCAAAACGATCTCGCATACTCTCTAATAACCTTGCCATACCAGAGAATACCTTATATGGTAAACCATAATTAGGGAATATTAACTTTTGGCATGAATTTAGCATCTTTACAGCGTCATCCTTGGCGAGTTATTTGGCGATTAATCCTTATGATGCGGTTAATAGTATCCGAAAATCAAATTTATGTATTAGACATGTTTTTCCCAACCAAATGAAATAAAAATTTGACACAAAACTGCACTTGTAGTTGCAAAATCACGTACCAAATTTGATATATTTTTGGCAATGAGTTTTTGAATTATTGGGTTTACAAGTTTCTCAAAGTACTGACTGACAAACAGGAAACCCATAGTTGGTTTTGCTCAAAATTTGACACGTCTCTACTCTATAGATGGATGATAAATCTGTGCACCGAATTTTATTTATCTAGCTCTCTTCGTTTTGTAATTATTGTGCTAACTTACATTCGAATAGCCAGTCAGACGAACTTCTTCTGAACATATTTTATTCAAATTTTGACAGAAATCTGCAAATTTGATGTAAAGACCATATACCAAATTTTAACCGTCTAGCTCAAAGCGTTTTCGAATTATTTTTGTCACCGACAGACGGACGGACATTTTCCAAAAATGTCTTTTTCGAACTCAGTGATGTCTAAAACATAAAGATTCGTCAAAATCTCGAATTAGAATTTTTTTGTGATGATTATTATACTTTCTCTATACGACGTATACGAGAAAGTAAAAATGATAGGGAAACAATTTTTTTGCATATAAATAAATAGTTAAAAACTTATTTCTTTTTTTAAAAATTAACTTTTAAAGATTTTTGTTCACAATTTTCACTTAGCATTCAATATGGTTTCTGTGGCTTGGAAAAAAGTATGATTATTTCACTTAATCCTCTGGCTCATTAATATTGGATTTATTGTATATGACACATTCTTTCCGGTTATCATACATTCAGCATTTTTAAGATACGTAAGCTAATTTGGAAAAAAAAAAATTTGAGAAATTTCAATTCCACGCGATTTAAAGAAGGATTGAAACTGTAGAAAATTCCGGATGTTCGAAACGTGACGGAAAAAGCCAATTTCCTTTGAAGAAATTCACTTGGCTTCCTTGCGCGATAACAATACCACTCTTTCTGTCAATAGTCGATGACCTCAAGAAAGGAATCGGAATATTTGACTAAATGAGTTGTCTGCTTTCGAGACCTTTTCAAAACGGATAAATATCACATGCGATTCTAATGGGCGGCTTTCGAATTCTATTGATTTGACCTTTGGATAAAACCTTTCATCTCTTCTTGGCAGATATGACTTCTTTCACTTGCATTACAGTAGATTTAAAATAAACATTCCGGGTTACAAAGTTTAAAGTAATGGGAAAGATAAAATTCACAGGGTCTGAGCTCACACTTCTTTGAAGAGCTTATAATGCAGAAATGTGATTTAATTAAAGTGATTAGACTACTAGATTAGTGAGACCAATCATGGATTTAACATTTTTAGGTGCTCGAAAAAATTATCAATTTTTTTATCCCCTTTCTGTCTTATTAACAAATAGATAGTTATTAGATTTAAACCTGGATTAAATATGACACTCTGTTTTTTACTCTTTAAGAGCTCTGAAAAACTGACCTTTATATATCCGTATCTCTTATTTGCCTCATTCTTCTTTCATAAATAATTAGGTCATTATTACATTTAATTAATCTGGTGAATTTTGCTGCTCTAATTCAATTATATATTGACTATTATCATCTTATTTTAATAAATATTATTGTAACTCAGAAAAGTAGAGAAATCAAGAAATTTCCGTTATTGTTTGCTATTATCTTCAGCAACCCTCTAACAATATTAATTGCATTAAATTTAAAATTAAATCTCTTATGCATAAAAATTGATTTTTGTGATAGACATTTCAACTGCTTTGCTTTAAACCCTTGTACGTTGTCTGTTTATTGTATGTATATATGAATTTACTATAGGAAATCAAGTCAAATGACGTCACATTGGAAAGCAATCGTTACTATCCGAGCCACCTAGCATGTAATTTGATGGCTAACTAAAGCTATAATTTCACTGTCTCTTTCTTCACATAAAGCACATAGCTGATTACACATTTTGTTTGTATTATATGAGCGCATCTAACAAAATTATATGGTTTTAAAAACTTTAGTAAAACAAATAGACGATATAACTTCAGCATATCATAAAAGTCTTTTAATATCTAATCTTTTAATTTAAACAAATACTATGACAACCTTGCCAAATAATATGAAAAAATACAGAATCTTCATACCCCAGATCCCAATAATGGAAGAAAAGCACGCGATTGAGTATTTACTGAAACAACGAGTATGGTTTTAATTTTATTGCTACAAACAAAAAATGTTGTTATAATTATTACATAAAACTATTTCTAAAAAATAACCGAAATTAAGAAGAAATTTGGATACTGAACTTAATTTATATCATTGAAAAGATACGTATATTTTTAAATTTTAAGACAACGTAAAATTCGTGTTTCGGAAAGTTTCAAAGAATAATACCACAGTTGTGCAACATTTTAATTAAAATCAAATTTTTATTACATTTTTTTTTAATTTCACCGAACTGCACATTCCTACTATGGGAAGTACATCTCAGCAAGATTTGATAGCTTTAGATTCAACAATCAAATAACAGACGCACATTAACTTTTATCGTTAATATACTAGATTAGTTTCAAGATTAATGTCAAGTACTTATTCTATGTGTGGTAGAAATTGAGAAGCATAATTTTTAAAAATCAAATCCATCTAAAACTTTTTAATGTTTCTAAGCGGATAAGATAGACTGCTAAATATATAACCTGGCAGCCCAGTAAGTTTAAATCTAATGTGGAATACATTTTCAATGCAGGACTCATTTCCTGGAAGAGACTAAAAGGAGAAAATTGATATTGTACAGACCAATCCCGACATTTAGACACTTTATTTGTCAATCAAAAATTGGCAAGGAGAATTTATTTTTAATTAACTTTTATGTAAAAGTAACTATTTTAACAAACTTTTTGAATCGTTAAATCGAATTTGTCTTTTTTCTTTCTATATTAGTTATTTGTAAGCAAAATCTAAGCTAATCGGTACACTTTATTGATATTCGGAACATTTATATATATTACATCATTATTATATTGAACATTTATTATATTGCATTCATTTACTCAGTGCATTTATATATATATTGCGCTTATATATCTGGGACAAAATGGCGAAATGGGGATGATTTCAACTAATCCGAGCTTTTAATCATTTTGATTACACAAAAATGAACGATTTTCTCTTCTTTTTATGACATTCATCTGTTGCAATTTCTTAAAATGTGTGGGCTTTGAGGTGCGGTTTATTAAAACTAGGCATCATAATAATAAAGGAAAATACAAAAATATTTTCATTTTAATAAATTATCCATTAGTTTAAGTATAAATAATCAGCTATAGAAGTGCCATGCGGGATTATTTTCTGCTTAACTTTGCTCATCTGTTACATGGCCAATTTAGAGCTTTCTCTCAAAATAAAACCTATTAAGTTCTTCCTTCTTATGTGCTCGAAAAATTTTAGCGACCTCATTTCCATTTAAAATATTTTATGCAAATCAGCGCAAGTCAGTGCTAATGCAGACAAACAGTTAAATTAACGATAAGTAAACGAATTTCAGTGATAAATAAAGAAATATTTTAACTTTTCATTGCAAAGAGTTCCTATTCGAATCGCTACCATTTTGCCATTCTTAAAATTAATTCTGAAGATAAAATTAATTTTACATGTTAGTAAATAATTGATAAAAATCAATTACTTGTCATACTTTTGACATGAAAGATAAACATTTTCAATAAAAATAATGCAATTAAAAATTAATGAGTTTATCCATTTTTCCCCTTTCCCATTTTTCTTTAATATGTGTACATCGATTTATACATTTTAGGTGAAAACTAATAAAAAAAATCGTGCAAATTTATGTCAATCGAGAAATTTTTCTGAGAAATGTTAAAGTAAGATAATTTCAGTAATTACTGTCAAAATCTATCCAAATAAAAAAACGAATTAGTTTGATTGTGATTCTGATATATATATAATCCCATTTAGGCTCCATTTGAGCTCAAAGTTTATATATATAAAACTGAAAAGTAAATTTTGTCAGATCATACAGAAATCCAAACTAATGAATAAATTTTCTACAAATTTACATTAGAAAATTACTTGAAATACATTGAAGTATAGGGAAAGCTCTAATGATGGTTTAAAGACTATTAATAAATAAATAACTTTTCATTTGCAAAAAATATGAAAGTAATTTCATTCGAAGCAAAGTTGTGTACATCAGCTAACAAAGACTTACAGTAAGTTGGGTTCTGATATTTAATCAAAAATATGTCATGTTATGCAATACAAATATGCTAAAATTAGATTTCAGTCATCTTTCACTTACTGATATTTCTTTTTTTTTATTAAATGGTTTTGCGCACTTTCGATTAAGAGACGTGGCTACAAGAATGTGCAAGACAGAAACGGAGACCTTGCCAATGTTTTAAAATAAGTAAATAAACTTGTTTATTCAGGTCATGGTCTACATTTTTTAAAGCTTTAGCATGTAAATATTTAAAATTCTTTGTTTTCGGGTTCTTCGTCATTTTTTAAAAGAGGAGCTTTAAATCCGATTTGAAAAAAAAAAAAAAAAAAAAAAAAAAACGGTTTTTCAAAAACTGGATATATCGAAATGATTTTTTTTTTGCCTGATTTTTTTAAAAATAAATTTTAAAAACAATGCAACATGTCTAAAGTTTGAATATGATATTAACATTGTGAAAGAATTAAATGATATTAAAAATTCTGAAAAATGATTAATATTTAAAATATGATATCTGATATTTGATATATATTAAAATTTCTATAAAAATCTGAATAGAATTCAAAGATATTTTTATGAAATCACAGCCACTCTGTTAAAGCTGCTGTGGATATCTTTTTAACATTTATTTGTTCCATGTTATAGATTGCGAAGACATGTCATTTTTTTCCCACTGTAAGAAGCGAAATGGATTCTAATATTGGATTGGCGTTGCGCATAACTAAATTCTGAAATTAAGTATTAATTAATTCCTTATTAGTATGAATTGATTGCAATAAAATTTTAAAATCAATTATAAAAAAAAAAATTTTGCAAAAAAAAAAAAAAAATGAAAATAAAGCAAAAAAAAAAAAAAAAAAAAAAAAGATTCAATGCCAGTATGAAGATGTAAAATCCCCCAAGACCAAATGTATACCATAGATTCTCAAGAATCCGGCACTAAATTAATCTGGGCCCTCTTATGGTCCTTCATTCGCAGAAGGATGAGCTGTGTTTACGGAGGAAAGGGATTTAAGGGAAAGTATTGAATTACATGTGGATTTCAAAGATCTTGGTGCCAAATAAGCAATAGGATTTATAACTCTATTTTGCAATATCCATTAATACTATAAATCGCTGTATTTACAGAATTTCTCAGGATGAAATTTTCATGTTTTATAGTTATGGAAAATTAATGGTTTATTAATTAACATAAATATTTTATTATGTATACAGCAGCATTTTTAGCAAAATATTATGTATTGTATCCTGGAATGATAAAATATATTTAATACTAGTCGCCTATGACGACCACCTGATTCACCGGAAATATTGGTTATATTTCATTTTAATTAAATCGAGGGTTAGTGATCCCTCGAATTATCAGATAATAAAGCCGAGTTTTTTTTAGTTTCATTCATTGATTCCATTTTAAAAACAGAATTCACAGATATTAGTAATAATATCATTCAGTATTTTTATTAATGATTAATTATAATAATATTATGAATAATTAATAACACTAGTCAATAATATAATCTTTAGATAATATCGTAATTCCTAGAAAAGATTTCTTTATTCTTTATGGCAGTTTTTGGGTTCTGTCGTCCTTAAAAAATATTTCAATTCATTCTCCAAAAAATTTTCCAACGGATAGCGCTCAAAACATACTTTGGCAAAGAATACAATTTATGTGGATTCTGAGTCATGCATGGATTGTGGAAAATGTCTAGTGCATTAACTGGAAAAGGAAATAACAGAAAACTATCTCCTCCCCTGATCGAATACACTGAGATAGATTTAAATGCCCCCCCCCCTTTCCCACTGGTAGACTTAAATAATTTCCAAAATAACAAGTATTTCGGCTTCGTAGGATACATCTCAGATATTGATATTATTATATTTTGAATTCAGAAATAGAAGAAAAAAGAGGCCATTGCCGCTAAATTTATCACCAAAATGATGATAACACGGGATCTTTTGAACCGTTTTGAATTACATAATGACCCCTTTCTCTCATGAGTGAAACAGCGTCATCAGTATTGATCATATATTACTGTTTTGCGAAAAAGTTTACTGATTACTGAAGTTCTTTTTGAACGAAAATCTTTTTCAACATGCGAGACAACATCTCATTTAAAATACTGTTAGCCAAGTTCATTGGTAGTAAACCCAACCAAGCCCTGAAGTCTTCTGGTATCTCTTAACTGTGATTGCTTGGGGAAATAGGGAATGACGGTCTTTGGCTGCGTTTTCCCAAGTGTTCACCGTTTCATGTTTAATGAAATAAAAAGAAAATCATTTTCTAGAATGAATTTTTATTTTTATCTGCCTTTAAAAGAAAGTAGACAAATTATGAATCAATTTTTAAATATCAGAATAGCAAAATAATTTTCAACTTAAGACCAATTCAATAAAATACCATTCAGTTAAATTTCAGTACTAATAAGATGAAATGCATCTAATTTAATTCTCTCTTTCCTAAGTTTGGATTAAATAAATATTGCACATGCGCAAAGGAAACGTTGTTTTAATTAATGAAAAGTTAGATATTTAATTAATTGTCATGAAACTTTCTCTAAAACCCCTTATGATTTATAATATTTGAAAGAAAAAAATTTGAACTTTGTTCTGCAGTTTGGATTTCTATAGCCAACTAAAATATTATCGTTTTCAACTTTATTTACATTTATTAAAAAGAAACCACTGCGAGTGGCAACAGATATACTAAATATAAAGATAAAAAATACACTATTGAAAATCGTCTTCATGTTAAAAGGCACGTGTTCTAAAAATTAAAAGAAAAATAATTCTTTATTGGACTCAATATCCAAAGAAATCTATTTTTTTTATTATGCTTTAAATACAGAGAATGCGATGAAAAGTTTGATAAAATTACTTTTAATATTATAACAACCAATTATAAAACACAGATAAATCATTAAAAATATTTTATTTTAGTAAATAAAAATAAATATTTTTGGGAAAATATACACAAATTCAATTATTATATCATTACAAAGGAATTTTTTTTAAAGTTTAATTTAATTTCAATCTTATTCATATCAGGATATTCATTTTTCATTCATATCAGGATACACATTTTTAAAAATAATGTAGAGACAGACGCATTAAGCCCTAAAATATTATTATGCCACAATTTTTCGAAGCAAAGGTTCTCTTCGATTTTTTTTTCTTTTACATATATACGATGAAAAGAAAAATCTCTGAAAAATTGAAAACAAATAATTTGTATATTAACTGCGTTAATCTATTAAAATGCAGAAAATTGTATCATTTCATATTTAATCTGTATTTTCCTAAATAATATGTATATCTTGTACTAGGAATTTGTTAAAATGAAAATAAGATTTTTGCTGTAAAGATTGCAAAGTTTTTCTATCTTTAAATTAATATTGAAACAAACAGCTCAATAAAACGCAAAGCTTATGCTTTTATTTCGAAGTAAGTGACGTTATAATACTTAAATGAGGTACTTTTAATTCTAAATAATATCATATAATAACCAACAGAAAGCAAATAAAATATATTGACAGTTGTTGAGACGTTAGATAGTTAAAATATTTTTCTGTATCACAAGAATCAAATAAATAGAATTTAATCAATCAAAAGAATAATTAGTAGAAACTTTTATATCTTAACGATTTGGATTATGTTAATATTTGGTCAAGTACAAATTATTAGTTTCACTCCCACCCCCCAAGTTATCAATTTGAGGGTGAAACTTATTATCCCAATTTTTAATTTTATAGGAATAAATCAAAGAATCCTGAGATTAACTATATGTAATATGCCCTTTAATGGCTTTCGAACAGCGAAAGTAATATATTAAGGCTTTTACAAATATAAAGGCTTATTATTAATGTATTGTTTTTGAGACCGAAGATTGTGAATTTGAAACCCGTTTCCATTAAAGGTCTTTTATATATACGTTTAATTTGTTTCTATCAAATTTCTATGAGTGTTCGTATACAAATTGGAAGACGGCATATCTATACATGTAATCATGTTAGATCTTTTAAAAGTAGTCTAGTGTAGAATTTAATATAGTCTTCAAATGGAACATTAAACCGAATAAACTTGTATAAATAACTTAATAAACTTAAATAATATTTTTCTTGTAAGCTAATATGTCACTTTTTCATTCAATATTTAAAAAGGGAAAAAATTCAATAAATATGCCTATATGTCTCCTAAGTATTTAAAACAAGAAAAAGGATTAAGTTCGAGAAAATTACATAATCTTTGAAATTCTTTTTGTAATCTTTTTCTAATATATCTTTTAAAATTCAAACAACCATGGATTTTATTAACCATGATTTATAGATAATTATGCTATGTTGATTATTGTTAAAATGTATCAGCTCCAGAAGGCATCGATTGTTTCACATTATCATTTTAAAATGGTAGATCATTTCCCTGTTCGCCAAATAGCGCTAAGTAGAAAATATGGCAACCTCAACTTTCGGAATGCGGCTGTTCCAAAATACTGTTTCTTTTGTAGAAATAATCAATAGCTATAACATTCTCGCTTTATTAATTAAGTACACTTTTCAGTTAAAAGTTGAAGACGACTGAATTTTCATAAAAGCAAACTTTGCATTAACGAATTTTATTGATCTAAATATTGATATTTTTAAGCTGAAGAAGCCAGTTTTAACTTAGAAATTTAGTTAGTTAGTTTAAGTTAATTTAAAACAATTTTCTTTTCTCTGTTATTGGATAATTTTCTCTTTAATTAAATTAAGAAATACTACATTTATATTTGTAAATTTACAATTAAGAAAAGAAAAAAGAACCTCTATATAGACAGGTACTTATTACATATTTCTTAAAAGGCATGTGAAATAAAGTAAAACAAATTTGCAATAATATTTGTTAATGAAAGCTGCTATTCAAAAAAAAAATCTTTCAGTTATTGATAGGTTTTCAAAATAATATGAATTTAATTGATGAATATTGATTTAAGGTTTAATTAACTAAATACTTATGTTTAATCCTTTATTTAGTATAGTTTCTCAGAAGCAACGTGTTGTCATTGGCCTTTATGTGAGATCTCAACTCCAAATACTTTATATGGGTATTGTAAGCATGTCTTTAAACAGACATTTCTTGGTAATAATCAAAATAAACGAATTAAAATAAATTTCTAAAAGTTAATTAATTAAAAAAAATTAAGAACGTAAATATATTATATATATCCTACTTACTTAGTACGAGCCCCAAAAGAATCTTTTTCCACAACTAAATTTGCCAATTAAATTATCATTTATCGATGCATGTAAAAGGCTAAATGCATCGATAAATGAACCTTTTCATTCTAATTTAAATTTTATCAAACCAGCCTTAATTATAGAAATTATCTTCGCATAGTTTTGTATTTAAATGTCAAAAAGTAAATATACAACGAGGTAGTGTTAAAATATACTTTCATGGTTTTCTATAACATTCTTTCTTCAGTTTAGCGATCAAAAATTTGTTAGAATTAATTATTTTTTAAATCTGTCATGAATTTTTTTCATGAAATTTTGAGAGCAGACGCATTTTAAAACCATTTAGAATTAATAATTCGAGGTAATGCCTTTTTGTGGATACTGTAAAAAAAACTTCAGAAGTAAATTTTTCAAATGTATTTAAGAAACAGCAAATAGGTCAGATTTGCTGTTTTAGGTCACTTGTGTTTCATAACGAAAGCCTGTATAATTCTGTCATTTTTATAGTATGGGCAAAAGGAATTATTCGATATTTAATTTTCAAAAGTTCTAGTGGAATTAATTTATATTTACATGATAAAAATTAAATGCATTATTCAAATATAATTTTGGAATTTTTCTGTACATACGAGAGGTTAAAAGAGGATGTGTCATCACTATATAATCTAAAACAAAGTATTGTGGCGACAGTAGTCATTTTTGTTTACATTCATGTAACATTGGGGAAGCAAGGATACATTACCCTATTTTAATCTTTGCCTTGACTGAATCTTGACTGCATTCAAAATTCTAATTAAAATTTAGATTGCAAAGTAGACAATTCATATTGCAACAATATAAATTTGGTTTTATTGTAACAATTTTTGTGAGAAAGATCTACGTAAATGCAGTTAGTAAAGAAACATTTACATTTAAATACCATTAATTCAATATTTTGACGCCAAAATTGGTCTTGGTAGCCTGATAGTAATGTCTCAACATTGGATCCAGAAAATTCTGCATTCGAAATTTGACACCATCGAGGCCATGTAAGTGAATCTAGGGGGCATTAAATTCATCGGTGCCAAATGTTGTTCCTTTAATGTGGCGCATAAGCTTAGAGAGAGGAGGCCGTTTTCGTCATCTGACCATTGTTAAAAATTATGAAGGTCTGCCTAAAATAGCTCTCGGTTGACTTCAAAGTAGGACGTGAACATAACCAAATAATTTTAACAAACAAAATTAATTGTTCTTATATAGTTTTAAGGAAATTAAAATCTAATTTATCATTACCACAGTAAGTAAACTTATCGAGATATAATTTAGTTAAATAATTTTATGATAACTAGATAAGGTTAAATGAATTTCCTCGTTATTATACAAAAAAGTTTTCGAATTTGCCTGAATAGGATTAATCAGATTAGCTAATCCAAAAGTAAAAGGGGTAAATGAAAACATAAAAAATAAAAGAACATTAAGGGCATAAAAAGTTTAAAAAGAACAGAAACCAATCCTTTGTGGTTTTATATCATTTGTTAAAAAGCAAAAGGAAAAAATTATAGAGTTGATGTTTCCAAATTCTCTACTCTCTCTCTCTCTCAACATGCAACGAAATTAAATTTTTTAAAAAGCAATTCATTTAATATAATTGTTGATTTTATTCCATTTAACTCAATCAAAATGAATATAAATCTCCACAGTGAATATAAATATTCAAATAAATTCATGTCACAATTGCATTCATTAACCGAATGTTACTAGGAATTTCCTAACGCAGCAGGAATTCAAATGTTTACACTGAGAGATTAACAGAGAATTTGTGTCCGAAAATGTCAGTGCAAGGTCTTAATTACATGTTCTACTCTGATACGACCTACAGTTCGTGTAGTCCTATTCTCTGAACAAACATTTAGAATAATCCTGGCAATTCTCTAGATTGAGTTAGTTCTCCAGGATAAACAGACTATTAAGGAAGAAGAGGAGTTTGGTAATTTCCGTCGGCTTGGATCAGGGTTTTCTTTTGATTAATTGCGCCATTTAATTACAGATAAAATTCACTGTTGCAGCGTTTTAGAGCATTTATTAGATTGTGTTTTCTTTAACTTAAAGAAGAAGAAATTGCAATAGGTTGTATCCATTCTCAGAATCTGAAAAATTAATATAAAGGTTCCGATATTTTACATTATTCCGATCAAAAGTCCCGTTTTATGGTATTTTACATCAATTATGCTAAAATCAAATAAAAACCGGAAAAAAGGTTAAGATTTTTCATCTAAATTTCTGCGAAATAAATAAAAACTTCAATTTTTGTCGAAAGAGGGATTTTTTTAAAGAAAGGGTGAAAAAGAAAATCAAAAAGAAAGAAACATATAAATAAACAAATTCGATTTCCTATTCTGGCATATCATAGAAGGATAATGTTAGTATGTTTTATCACTTAATTTTGTTACACTATCTATATAACGTCGCTTCAGATTCAAATTTGCATACATATATATATATATTGTTGGGCAAATTCAGGGCGTAGCACAGGTAAATAGTGCTTGGGGAATAATATAGTTATCTTACCTCCCGCCGTGATCAATGGTTAAGAAAGAGTAAATAACGTCCAGGACATATTTTTTTCCTCTGATCATATATCGTTTTTAAAAAATAGCATAAATGCTTGAACGTTTTATCTCCATGGCGTGTAATATGTCTGACAGCTGGGAATCCGTTGATCTCTCCCCCCCCCCTTCGTTGCTTCCGGTCACTAAACTACTGGAAGAATTGTAATCCCAGTAATTATTTTTTTCAGATTGACCCTACATGATGTCAATAGGTCTTGATCTTACAGTAATCTCATTTCCTCTTTCATGTGTATTATCGTATATTTTTTATTAAAACTTTAGTTGTATGGTTTTATAGATTTATTTTCATTAAAGCACGTGAATATCAGTTGTGAGTTGGTATTTTTACATGCTTAATATTGTGTAAAGCTTTTCGACAGAGGTCACAAGCTCAGATGAGGGCACTCAGAAAAAGATTAGTGTTTCGAAAAAACTTCACCTCTTTTTAAGATTCCAATATTTAGAGGGCACTATTCAATACATGGAAATAGAAATTACTGAGAAAATTATGGTGCCAAATTGTCCAATGAAAACTTACTAATAAAAATTTTAGATTTAATTCGATTCTATAATGAATAAATAATGCTTTATCATTCGTATTGTTAATTTAATTAGCAATTTTAAAGCCATTGGTTCTATGGTCATAATTCTATTTGGTCAAAAGTGAAATCGGGGAAAAGAAGTTTAAAATTTGCTGTTGTACATACATGTTTTTTTTCTGCTGTATTCTGTAAACATACATGTTTACTCAAAATAAAGAATTTTATCAAAGTGGATTTCTGATTAGTCAGACTGGGCAATTGACAAAGGCTGCAAGGCTGTGGCGGCAGGCAGGGAGACAATAAATGATATTAACAGGTTGTCAAAACATTAAATTTTAAAGAACACAAATTCTATAAATTATAAAAATGTTAGGATAATTTGGATAGTATTAGGATAGACTATTTGTCAAGCATAATTTGTCATATAGATTTATGAAAAACATAAATTTTTTCACTAGGTCATTAAAATGAAAAAAAACAAAAAACAATTAACATATTAAAGAAGTTAAAAATGTTTTGAAATGGGAATTGGCCATTTTATTAAAAGAAGGATCTCCTAATGTACTACAATGCTTAAGGTAACAAAATGTTTAATGTTTGAACAAAATGTTTGAAACGCATTCCTAGTAAAATAATAGAAAAAAAGTATAAATGGCATTCATCATTATGTACGGACAGTACTAAATAAGAAAAGGAGTGGTATGACGTTACTGTCGCTTTTGATGGTTCTGTACTGTATGAGAATACAGGGGAAAACAAGCTCCGACGAGATATTCTTCATGAAACTAATGGTGCATATTTTTATTAAAAATAAAGCAGGGATGTATGTATTTGTGTATCTGTTTGTCTGTTGATATTCACTAAACCAGAAGGTTTTAAATATACCGAATATAAGACAAGTTCAGTTAGATTCTTGATGACTGGAGCCATTACTTTTCTCATTTGACTGGAAGAAAAACCTGACCTGAATTAGTGTAACTAAATATAAAATAATAAATTGATATTTTTTAAATTAATTTCTAGAAAATTCTCGGAAAAATCATAATCGATTTTGAAAATATAATAGAAATAATAATTTATGGTATGCTTCATAAATAATTTGTTTAATTGTACTATATTCATATTTGAAAAAATTTGAATGATAGAAAAAAAAGAGACTCGCTTGAAAAATTAAGATTTCTATTATAAAAGTATGATGTATGCGTATTAGAGTCTTCATTAATATTAATTATCAGCTGATTCATTGAAAATATTGGCTATGTTTAATTTTCAGAACCGGCCTTCTCTACAAAAGGGCCTGGGTGAAAGAAGCCATTTGGGGCCCTAATTTTTTGTGAAGTAAAAAAAAAAATACCAACACAAACATATATTATAAAAGCATGTTTATTTAATGGGTGATTTTGCTTTTGCTAATACATCAGTTATTATAGAGAAATTGCAATTTTTTTACAGTTTCTTTTTTTATACTTAATATAGCAAGTGCATTTAAGCGTTCTGAACACATGCTTGACCGAAGATAATTCTTTATTAATTTTAATTTGCTGAAAGAGCGCTAAGCACTTGCTACAGTAACTGCAACAATTGTAATGAGTTATTTAGAAATAACTCATTACAATTATTATTTAATATGCATTGCAATATGTCTTTTGCGTTATTTACATCTCTAATTCAAAATCAAATTTCGTAGTAAACAAATTTCCTGGTTTGGGTTTTCATCTGCATCTTTGTTATAAAACTTTACAAAGTTTTTGGAACATTTCTCTAGTTCAGGTTTTCCTAATGTTTTTATATCAATGATTAATTTGAAATCAGAAATAATATTTGGTATACTTTTAAATCTGTCTTCTTTTTGTACAATAACAGTATCAATTACGGAGTTTACAAAAATAACACCTAAATTTCCCTACCAGGTTTTTTTATAACTTCGTCTTCTGCTAATTCGGAATATAATCTTTTCCTTTTCCCGAATTTGTTTCTTAAGAAAATATTCTGAAATACTCAAATTACGTGCTAGAACTTTTACTTCGTCGAAAAATACGTTACATTTTGTTCTTAAATTTTGGATTTCAGTTTTAATTTTATTGATTAAATTGAAAGCCGAGTCAAGAACAATTGTTTTTGCTTGAAGTAATTTATTGATAGTGTTAATTTTGGACAATATTGCAAACCATACTATTAAACAAAAAATAAATGGCATTTCTTGCATTATAAGTTTGTTCGAACTGTGTACACTGCTTTAAACGAATCTATTTTCGCTTCCCAACGAGTATCATATCACATAATGGTTTAAGAGTAATGTTTAAATGCTTTTGTAGAATTTCCCATCCTTTCGTAGATGCAGAAAATAAGCAATATAAGCACTGCAATATCCCAAAAAATATACTGCTAGAAGCGGCTTCACAAATTACTAAATTAAAGAAGTGTGATAGACAAGGCACATAAATTGCAGGTTTAGAGAAAGTATTTTAGACTGTACACCTTTATATTTCCCTTTCATGTTACTACCGTTGTCGTATGCTTGCCCTCCACAATTCATATATTTAAGTCAAGTTCACTTAAATCTTTCCACTACAGTTTTTGTTAGTCCTTCTCCGGTCACATCAGTTACTTCAATAAACCCTAAAAATGACTAATTTACAATTAACCTTTTCTCTTCAAAATTTACATACCTAATAATGAATGAAGTTTTTTTCTTATGGGAAATATCAGGAGTACAATCCATTTGGATATTATAGTACATGGCTGCTTTTATATCGTGATTAATTTTGTTAAGGACTTCATTTCTTAACGCAGAAATAATTTGTTCTTGTGATCTATGTGCTAAATGAGGCACAAATCTATTTTTCGAATTTATTATTTTGTTTATATGATCCATTAGCACAGGATCGTATTTACTTAATAATTCGATTAAACTGAAGGTATCCGAACATGTTAAAAAGATCGATTTTCGCCAAAAATGACATTTAAAAAAAATTCTTTTATTTGACAGATCAGTCTTTGAGCTATCCAAAACATACAAAACATGCTTTTATCTCTACGTTAATTAGAAGTCAAGATATTAATACTTTCGTAATGATCCGTAAACCGCAAGTGGACATTTAAATAACCATAAGTACCGATTTAAAGGGCCCAAAACATGTTAAAAATTTGTATAAACACAAATTTAGTTTTAAATATGGAACATTTTTTGCACTTCAAAATGAAAAATGCCATTGAGAGTTTTAACGGTGTTTTGTGGAAATTTACACCTAAAGATGTCTTTGTTGAACTCCGAACTCTCATATTAGGGGTATTTATGTCTGTAATACATTTTAACAAAGGTTTAATAGGATTACTGGATGTCCTTAAGGTTATTGGAGTGTATAATAGTGCAAATGTAGTTAGAGCATTTGCTGAGCTCGTCAAAAACAGAATATACGAATCCAAGCGGTATTCACTGCCAAACGCAAAAATTGCCAGAAAAAAATAAAATGATTGAAAAAGGGAAATTATTAAATGCTGAGGACGAAAAACGTATAACCTATAAATGTGGTGAATTTTAAGTATGTACACACATAATTTATTATTACAACATGTTAGTGTATACTTTAAATGCATTTTTCTTAAAATTGATTTCTTTCTTATTTTTTACTCACTTCAAATCAAATAACTCAAAATATAACAATTATATTACTATGAAATTTGGTGAACTTTGTCTTTATACTATTTTCAAGGGAACGAATTAAAAGAATTTAGATTGAGGAAATACTTTTTAATTTACAGTCTATTGTTTGAACAATAACGCCATAAATTTACTAAAAATTTCATTATAAATTCTTCGCCTGGTTCTAAAATTTGTATTTATTAATATAACCATCGATTGTAGTTCATTCCCTGGAGAAAACTATGTAGTTTATTTTGGTATAAGGTTTGTTCGGATGAGAGCAATAGTTTTTGGTGTAGTCAGTTTGAAGTTTTTAAAGAATTTGCTTCAATTTATGCTATTAAACGCCAATTTTCAAAAAGTTTTGATGTTTATTTCAAATATTAACATCCTATTACTAATTTTGAATTGTCTTAAACCCAGAAATATGGTTAAAGTATGTGTACATCATGGTTTTCTAAAAAAGTGCTCCTAACGTGTTCGGATACCTTAAAAAATTTCCCTTATTAGGTGTACTTATTATTTCGTGGGTTCCTCAAAGTGGAAGATTATTACACGCTAAAAATAGAATCACATCAACAATTCTTTGAAATAGTAATTTAAGTCCTGCCGTTGCCTTATTTATATTGACTTGACTTGTTTTATCAATAGTTGAACATAAATTTAGTCCCTTTTGTAATTCTTTCCAAGCAATAAACGAATTAAAATGACAACTAGAACGCTCATGATCTTGGATTACAGTTCTCCAGTTATTATAGCTTTATAATAGTTTTGTCATTTCCTCTTCTTATGGAAAACAGTATACAACAAAAACAAAATACGGAATCTTGCGTTTTTGAATAAATTAACCAGTTGCGAAGTTGGGTTTCACCATTTGGCATTTCTTTTAATGTAGTAGAATATGATTTACATTCTGCATTTTTATCAAAAAACTCCTTAATGTTGTACAAGTCCGATTTTTACAAAATACATTCTAAATTTATCAGTTATAATATTTGGGCACGAACCAGGATCATTTACTGGTATTTGTTATTGTCATTTTCTTCATTATTTTCTGATTCGGATATATTTGTATAAACACATGGTTCTTCAACAAATTTCACAGTTTCAATATTTTCATTGCAAGACTGTGTACTTTGAACGGTACTTTCTTCACTTGAATTGTAACTTCTGAAGTCAAAGCAATTTCACTGTCAGAATTACTTCGTAGCCAAGAAAACAGATTCACTTGTGACTTCTTGAAGTTCAGCTTTTCTTCTTTTTTCTTTTCTGATAGTTTTCTTTTTTGACATCCAGAGGGATATTTCCTTGGCATGGACATGGTTATATCTAACAGTATTAAGCAGTTTTCTATACACTGTTATATTATACACTATTTATTATTATATGTTATACTATACACTATTACCTAATAGGTGAAGTAAGTGACTGTAAATCTACTTACCTTATGCTAACAATATTTTGCATTTTGCACACTTGGACCAGACTATAATATATACTATAAACTTCGTATATTTCCAAATCCATTGACTGTTCCATTTAAACTTTTTTCTTAATTCTTTTCATTCTGGTCACTGCCGGGGAAGCATTGCAGCAGTTGATAGTTTAATTTATCTCCGTTTTATTTTTTGTTTGAACAACTTAATAGAAACAAACATACACAGATGCACGCATAAAAAATATTACATTAGATGTAGAAAAAAGTAAATTTCTGATGATTTACTAGTCCATTTGAACGCAGCCGCCGCTTGCGCCCAGAAGTAGCACCGTCCTGTCTAAAGATCTCTGAATGGGATTTCCTTAATCATAAATGAACACCCTCGCCCCCCTTTTTTTATAGGTATCACTGCGATCATTTCCTAATAACGGCGTCAGTCAACACTCAGACAGCCACGTGGAAATAAACTTGTATACTTTCAGTAAGTGTAACGCTATTATTGCTCAGAACACTATTTTAATTCTTAATCACCATGGGAGCCCCTCAATCGCGGGGCCCAGTGCGTAGCACGCGCTTCACCTCCCAGATGGCTGGCCCTGTTAATTTTCATTAAATTTCTTATACATTATTTTATGTTCACGATTTCATCAAAAAAAGGATTTTTAAGAAAAAAAATTGTAACAAATATTAGAATTATGTTATTTTAATAGCCTTACACTTTTCCTATTTATTGAATAAATGAATCTTCCTAATATATTGTCCATAATATCAGAGTGATATTAAAAAGCTCAGGGTAATTTATCTTCTAAATGCCCATCGTCTCACCCAGTATTGTAAATTCACTTTCTAATTCCTTATAATAATTGAGCAAATAATAATCAAAATCTTTTTTAACTTTTAACAATAAAAGAAAATTATATCATTATGTATTGATAAAAATAGTGAAAACAGCCTGAATTTCATTTCTGAAATAAAATATAATATTTTTGGAAATTACGAAAAAAAAATTAAAAAGTCAAAATCAGAAAAAAATTGCATGATAAATAATCTGCTATCATTAAAAATAGTTTTTTTTTTGAATTTCAAAATGGTATAAAATTATTTTTAAGCACTGATATTTTCGAAGGTTATCGCGGAAAATGCCCAAACATCGCTTGGTTTTTAATTGATTAAATTCTATCTTAATCTCACAAAAAAAATCTCACCGAGGTGCACATTCATATCCTCCTAAGTGAATTTGTAGCAAATTTGGCAGTTCTATGTTTAACGGCTGGTATGTGGAATACCAACACAGCCACCCACTGAATATATCGTGTGACCACATACACAATTTTACTGAATTTATCATACAATTCTTGCTGAGTGTCTTCACGATTAACCCCTGGCATGCAGTTAATAGCATTCGAAAATCTAATTTGTGTTTTAGACGCATTTTTCCCAACTGACTGAAATCAAAATTTGACTCAGAATTACAACTGCAGTCAGATGCCAAATCACATGCCAAATTCGATATATTTAAACCATTGCACTTTTTAGCTATCGCTTTTACATGCTTCCGAAAGTACAGACCGACAGACGATCAATCCCTTGTTGAATATGGCTCAAGATTTGAAAGCTATCTGTACTTTAGATGTTAAATATGTATATAAATTTTATTTATCTTGCTCTCTTCATTTTGTAGTTATGGCATTAACTTATATTCGAACAGCTGCACAGACAGAATTTCGAGAGTGGATTTCTCTCAAAATGTGACAGAAATCTACCTATTAAGTGTAAAGACCGTATACCAAATTTCATCCGTCTAGCTCAAAACATTTTTGAGATAAACAGAGAAATAGACAGACAGGTGGGCTGACAGACATTTTGCAAAAATGTGTTTTTCAAACTCAGTGAAGTCTAAAACATGAAAATTCGACAAAAACTGAATTCGAGTTTTTTGACGATTACAACACTTTATACTTTGTATACGAGAAAATAAAAATCAGTGGAAATTCACCATTTGATTGATTTATAATTAAATACTTAATATTATCATTTTTTCATTTGGAGTAATTATACAACATTTGGATGGTATTATAATATATTCAATATTACATACAGTGTGTCAAGATTAGATACACTGTCCACTCTAATCGTGGCACGATAACTTATTTCTAAACTTTAAGTTACAATTATATAATTCTAACTTTGCTTTAAATGATGTAAAGAATGATATTTTAAGTAGTTTGAATCAACATATATAGTTTTGAAAAAATTATGAAATCTAAATTTTTTGCAGTCTAAGGATTTTATTAAACATATTTAATAAAATATTATTGATACACCAACATTTTAGACAAAAAAAAGTTCCTTTTTTCTGCGACCAAAACTTATCGAGTTGCGAAACCAACTTGTAGAAATGTTACACATTAGTTAATGGCCTTCTTTGAGGCAGCCATTAGAATGATCAAAAACAGTTTGATATAGTTATATTCAAAACCTCATAACTTGATTACTTTGGCCATTGAAGAATGGGTTTTTTTTTGTTTAAAATGTTAGAATGTCAAAAATATTTTATGAAATATAATTAATAAGGCCGCAGGTCTATATAGAAATTTTAACTTCCTAATTTTTTTTCAGCAAATAGTTATTCAGGTGTATAAAATATTGTTCATATCATATATATCATTTAAAGCATTTTTCTAAGTGTAATAACATGTCTGAATCGGCTTTTGGGCCGCCTTTTTGAGTGGATATCCGTAATATTACACGATATTGTACAAAATGTTTTACAATATTGTAAATATAGTTAAACATCTCTGTATTATGCAATATTTTTGTGCTGCTAAGCTAAGGAATGATTTCACAATAAAATTTCGAAATATAATTAGTTTCTCAAAAAAATTCTAGTAGAAAAAATTTCTGACAATATACTTACCAAAAATTAATTATAGGATTATACATCTTCAATTGTGCAACGGGTTACATTTGTTATAATTTTGGATGGCAACTTATATTCTTTCGATCACAATTTTCGACAATGAATCTGAAAATGATATCCAGATCTTAATAACGTCAGATTTTTAATAAAGGTCATTTTAGTATATCTGAATTTTATTTTATTTTTCTTTGACGCTTGATTTCATTTATATTCTTATATCTCTTTAATTTAGCATATAACAGCAGAATTTCATAGACGTTATATTTTTTTCAAGAAACACATGCATTTCAAAATTTTGTCAACTGTTTCAAAAATAAAAGTTTTTTCAATATCCTTACACAATTCAGTGCCTTTAATTTTTTATTTTAATTCAAACATTATAACCCTCATTTAAATGTTTTAATTCTAATGATATATTGTTAGAAATTCATTGATTATTAAATTTTGACAGATTTCATTTTTTAAGGATTATCATTATTTCTCTTTTAATGCAGTTAATTTTTTTTAAAAGATTGAACTATTTTATTATCTGCAAACTGTACAAAGTTATTTAAATTGCGCTAAAATAGGCTGTTATGTATTAAAATTAGTTTTTACTTAATATTTTTTTGAAGTGATCAGATTTTTGTGACCGAAAATGTGTCGAAATCATATCAAATATTCTTTAATTATTTAGTCACATTTTATTAGAATGTTATCTTAACATTTTAAGAACATTTGATTAATGATTATAGAATCCGTATATTTGATTCATGTACTTAATTACTTAAATTTAAGGTCAATTTCTTTCCATTGAGACAATCTAATCTTGTAATGCGAATACTTTAATCTTAAATTTGTTTAAACCAAAAAATAAATAAGAACCAAAGGTGTCGAAAATTCCCCAAAAAATTTCTTTCAAAGCTTGATAAAATACACTAATCTAAGTTCTGACAGTTTAGTTTGTTTCTAACAAACAGATAAGAGAAAAACAACTCGAGACTTCTATTTAACATAAGCTGAAAGGATTTGTTTGAATACACTAATCTTAAATAGTAAAAACATGATATCATGTTTTTGATGATATTTGTCCGATATATAAAATCCTATTTTATGATATGAAGCATAAAATAGATAGAAGCCAGAGAGTTCCAAACTTTCTTACAACATCTAACATTTACACATAAAGTTTGATTTGTTTTAAATAAGAAATAGAAAGGAGTAAAAATATCGAAAATTCCTACCGGAATTTCCCTTTAAGTTGCTTAAATAAATTAATCTAAGTGCTGATAATTTGATTTGTTTCTAAAGAACAAGTAGATAGCAAGAAAAGATTTCGAAAATTCTCCTTAACATTCGCTTAAAGGCTTTTTGAATACACTTATCTTAAAAATGGATACTTGGATTTCTTTCAAGTAAGAAATAGATATGAATGTAATGTATAGTACGAGAAAGGATTTTGTCTTTAAATTTCCTGATAACAATGACCACTTTCATTTGAACTTTTCAGTGGAATTCTTGATTATTATTATCTTGATTAAATCTTTGAAATGATAATATTTGTGTGCACGTCGGATGGTTGAGATATTTTGAATTTGTATCAGATGTTTTTAATAGCTGGGAATTGATAAGGCAAAAAAATTAGAGCATTAATTGTTATTTATTTGTGTTTAGATATAACCAATGTACAGCCACTTGGAAACGTACTAGAACACAATAAAAGTTCACGGGATTTTTTTTATAATATATAAATTAAATATACAAAAGAAACAAAAGGTATACCACATTTTGATAGACGCAAATCATAATAATTCAAACAAAATACAGATATAATGCAATTATGAATACAGTTAAAGTAAAAGAAATCGAGTCAGAAAGTCGGAAATTTTTGGCTCAATGTTAATTTGTCTCACAATCCACCATGTTCATTGAAAGTCTTTGAATACACTGATTATTGTTTGTTTTCAATATTATTTGTTTTCTTGAGCTTATGAGTAATATTATAAACAATAGACTTATTGAGGCAAAATTTGTCCTATACAATGAACTGATTTTTCCATTTTACCGATGACTTATTACCAGATTTTGCACATGAAACGAAATATCATTACATCTCGTCACTATTCTATACGTAGCCTTTTCTGCTGATATTTCATGCCTAAAATTATTGTCTAAAAATAATGGAAGTAAATTAAATTTTATTATTTTATATAGCTCTTAAATTTCTTATTTCAAAAGTGTCCCGATACTTTTTTGATTTCTTCTGCTTTTAAATTATATTTAAAAGAGTAGATCAAATTGTAATTCTAAAATAGTAACCAAATTCAATTGAAAACAACAATTCCAGACATAGAAGATTCAAACTTTTTTATTTTCTGAAAAAATTCCAAATTATTTTATTGAAAAAAATATCCTAGGATTTCCTTGTGGTTAAATATATGACTCTATAAGTTTTAAAATTAGAAGAGACTGAAGTGGAATTCTTCATAACTTTTCATTCATCATCATTTCAATTTGCAATGCCGGATTATCAAATAGGCAAAGTAAAGAAATGTCTACCAATTTTGGGAGTATCTGAAGCTTTGATTATATTTATGTCATTTTCAGGGCAATTTAATTTTTTTCGTTTAATTTATGAAAGTGCGTATTCGAACTGAATAAATTTAAAATCAAGTATATTTTAAATTATAGATTGTTATTCTAAAAGCATTTATAATTATTTGGCTTTTGCAAATTTTATATTTGTTGTTTTATGATTCTAAAAAAAATAGGTTACTTTTTATTTTATAAATTCCACAACTTATTATTAAATAGTATCTATTTTGTGCTAATATGGTTTAGTTTAGTATTGTCTTTAAATCTAAATTTTATTTATTTATTTTTATTCTTGAAATCAAATCTCCTTAAAATGTTCTGCATTGAATTGTTCTGTCAGTATAATATGCTAAAATTTGCTGCTTAAGACTTTTTATATAAAAATTACGATAAAATCATTTTTAAAATGTCTAATTTTAGAAATTAGAAAAAAAAATGATGCTCCAAGATTTGCATTGACCTAGAGCCTTAATTTGTCCCAGTCGGTCTCGTCCTTTGAGGTTTGCTGAAACTATTAACACAGGCCATACCAGAGGCCAAACGGGAAACTTGATGGGGTCGCCGAAGTGCAACCCCACCTAGCACGAAGAAACAATGACGTAAACAGAATATAAGAGCATTTAATTTGCCATCATAACAGCCTAAAAACAAGCAGAAGGTCTACACTTTATACTCGCAAACCCACTTCAACTACAAAAATATTCCTCAACTCCATCCACTAGGGCAAAAATGTTTCACTCCCCGAGTGTATATACATATAAAAAAAGATTGAAGAAAAGAAAGAGAGAGAGAATACCCGTTCACCAAAGATAAGGGGGGAAATTATCAGAATCCATTTATTTCAAGCGTAACCCGTGCATTGGAATTGTGGAACTAAAATATTCCCAGTTTTGTTCAATGAAAAAAATATAATTGTCGGTATTTAAGTTTTCAGGCGATAACTTAATGAATGAAAAATTTAATAACAATCCTTTTAGAACTTTCAATATTTAAAGGGCAGCAACGAAAAACGATATGCATTTATTCGTAGAAAAGGGAGCTTGTAGACTGTACCAATTTCTGCCACTGCAAAATCTCGGCAACAAATTGTTTTCTTCCGTCTTCATAGACCTTGAAAGAAAAAAGTATATTTATAATAAAATACCTTCTCCTCTGTATGATTTATTTCCTGTTTTCTAGGAAATTCTTCTTGCAACAGAAATGGTAAAAATTTTTACAATTTTAGAAAGCGGAAAAGGGGAAGAAAAGGGCGCGTAACCAAAGCCTTGCGTCAAATAAAGAAAATTGACGCAAGGCTTCGGAAATTTATCATTACAGTGTTATAAATGAATTAGGACTAATCTATAAAAAAATTTTTCAATGTAAATAATGTTCAAATTAATAGCGTGTAAACGGTGCTTTACGGTATTTTAAGTGAAAATTTTGAATTCCCAGATGAAGTAAATAAATCTTAACTAAATAAGCTGGATTTGCTTACAAATTACCGTGCTTAAATTTGGGTTACTCAAGTGAATATTGGAATCTAACGAGAATTTTACAGAAAATAAAATGATATAGAAAAAGTACGCATGGTGTGAGACAGCATGCAATTTGATGCTAAATGGCTTGCACATATTTGTACATATATGTGAACGTGAAATTCTGTGAATTAACTCAAATAATTATATGTTAATTAATTCGATTCATATATATAGAATTTAATGTATAAAGCACTGTATATAATAATAAAAGGGAATAGGAGTATGAGAAAATATTTTTTTAAATATTACGAATGATTTGGATATTTATTTGAAAAAAGTTATTTTAAAACAAACAAACAATTAAAATAATGTTTCTGAAAATTAGTTACTCTGTTAAACTTCAGAGGATCTCATTGATTATATTGTGATTTTGAATTATGAAGCCAAATAATTATTCACAGATTTAAAATTAACCATTCAAAATAAACTGAACAAAGAGCAATAACAATTTTGGATAAAATTTTTGCGTAAATGGATGTAAAAATAAAAAAAATAGCATATTGCGTAAATGGATGTAAAAATAGAATATAGGGAAAAACACAACATGCAGGAATTTTCAAAATTAATACATAAAAGAGGTAGAAGTGTATTATTTTTTATTCCAAATTTTTTTTATTTCTTTTTATAAAGCTTTTATTTACTTAAAATATACTGTACATAAAGAAAATAACACCAATAAAAATATCAAATAAAAGGATTAAAATTGTTTGATAAAATTAAGGAATTATTCCAGGTCATAGTTTCTTCACTCCTTAGTCCAAGGAAATGATATTTGCAATTAGTCTGATCTATAATATTGAATAATATATTTTCAGAATGTATTATTTCATGTAAATTTCTGTCATAATTAAACATCAATGCTTTACTTTTTAAATTAGAATGACCTCAAATCTTTGGCTCAATTTTGATCCAGATAAACGACTTGAAAAACACTCTTGATGAATGTACGGCTTCACAGCCTGGGAAACAGTTAAATTGCGACATAAATGATCTCTGGCATTTGTATTCAATCCTTTCAGACCTAGATGAACTAAAAATAAAGGGAGATCATCTGGAGTTCTTTTCGAACGGCGAAAAACCGCCACTACGTCGCACTTGCGACTATTTTCGGCTCCTCTTGGCGACGTCAGAGATCTACAGGCAAACCTACTTGTGACGTCACGATTGAGCCATTCACACACCCGGAATTGATGTGAGGAAAAGATGGTTTTTCAGGCAGGAGAATCGGGAAGCGAGGAGGAATTATTTTCATGATCTGTCAATGGTTCGCCAAATGGAGATAGCTGGATACCAGAGATTGAGATTTTATTATTCAGGTGAATTGATTTAAAATTATTTAACTTAGTGCAAAAAGAATTATCTTTAAAAAAGGAATTAGTGGAGCTATTATAATTAATTTTAGTTTTGACTGTGTTCCATTTAAAAGGTGGTATGAGAACGAATCAGGTCGGAATACCGGCAAATGTACTATCGTCTGCTCGTGCTCGTCTGTTACCTTTTATTATAATATTGGTACTATTTATTAGAATTAATTTACAATTGTTTGATTATTTTAGAAAAAAAATTAATAAAACTGTAATGATTTCATTTTTTATTTTTCTGTTCTGTTTGAAGATATGATAGGAAGTAACTTAGTTTGGAACATACCGGCAAATGTAAAATCATGCTTATTTGTTCGTCTTAATATTTTCAATATAATTTGTTATTATTTATTTATTGTCGAATTATTATTTAAAAATGAAATGAACTTGCTAACATAATAAATTGATTGTGTTCTATTAAAAATGTAATATGAAGCGAATTCAGTTAGAATACCGGCATTTGCGAACTGCCAATGTTCTGTTGTCTTATCATTTCCAATTTGATTTTCTATCATTTTTTTATAGTCATGAGATTATTTTTTTAAATGAAATTAGTTAGAACCATAAAAATATTTTTTTATTATGTTTCCTTTAAATGGTAATAGAAAAAGAATTCAATGAATTTAATCAAAATCCTGACAAAAGCAAAATCGTTATTTTTTTTCCCCCTCTTACTGATCGTAATTAATCTGTTTCTTGCAAAATAATATTTTGGGAAAAATTAAAAACGTTTGCATGTTTTAAACGAAAAAAATAACATAAGAGGAATTCTTTGGTATTAGTAAAATTAATGAGACACGTGGAGAAATAAATATTTATTTTCTCAATTATATTCTCCTTCGCCTCTTATATACTTGCATGGTGCAATTACATACTCTGCAATCATAAAATTTGATAATTTAATCAATAAGTGTTATTTACTATATGGCTATTTATTTACTATATTTAGAATAGCTTTATAATACGTCTGTTAGAAGTTTTATTGTTAGATACTCTTATTATTAACGTAATTAATATTATGAATGCCTGTTGATATACATACAATTTTTGCTTTTTTGTTCCATAGTATGTTTAAGAAAAAATATTGTAACCATCAAAAAAAATTGACTTCCCGATTTTGATGAATTTCTGCTCTTTAAACCCACCAAGTCCGAAAAAAATATGTTTGAAGTTTTATCTCTGCTAGAAAAATATATTTATTTGCACTTGATGTTATAGATATATGTAGTATCTATTTGTCTATATTAGATAAATGAAATTTATAACATGCCGTTCCTATACAGAAATTATTCATTTGTATCAGTTTCGTCCGATTGGGAAATATTTCTTTACTTGACACGTATTCAGTTTCCGTCACTGTGCTTGAAAAGACACTAAAGATCTATAGTCCTTCGCAGCTTTTTGGTGTGACATAAAATGCAATTTCATTACTAATTCTGGATATGTTCTTCCACTAGCTCATCGATTATGGGGATTGAGTTGATATCCACCTCAAGCCTCATAATCTTGGACAGAGATACAACCTTATTTATAACGGTATCACACGCACTTTCTCAAACCTCTTAGATCGCATTCGACAACGCTATCCGGCCAAAATTTCTTTGATGTAAACATAAGGGTTCTCGTGAAACAAACTTTCATTCATATCACAATTCTACCCGTCACTCGTTTTGCAAAACATCCCTCCTTATGCGAGTTATATTTTTAAATTTTGTTTTGCGCGTTATACGAATCACTTGTTGCGCTAGTTGCTCGTTAAGGGAGGTTTGACTATATTTTCTATAAAAGTACATTAAATTGGAAGATTAAATTAAATTTAAAAATCATTGACATTACGCTTCATCAATTAACTAAGGAACAATATTTGATGTCATTGAAAGTATTAAGGAAAAAACTATTAGTGTCAAAATTTAAATTGCTTTGATGAAGTTTTGTAGAAATTATCTTTGAAACTATTTCTGGTGCACATTAGATATATTTTCACTTGGATTATACTGATTCGTTCTAATAAATTATTTAAATTTTTTGAAAGAAAGTATGAATAAGATAGACAAAATTCTATTATCATCATTTAAGATTTTAAAAAAATGGTTTTAAAAATCAATTTCCCAAAACCTTATAGGTGATTTAAAAGTAATTCTTGAAGGTATTAGTTTTCTGGGTTTGATTTCAACAAAAGAAAGGCAAATTATTTTATTTTCATAGATTGTGTGAAATTTGTTTTGATTTGATGCTTTTCACTTGATATTAAATTCTGGGTTCAATTAATTCTATTGCAAATTGGATTGTCCTGTATTGGATAATTCTATTGATATTACTAGTCTAATTTGTTGATGCAAATGCTATTGAATTGGATAATCCTATTGCATTTGCATTGACGAAATAAAAAAATTATGCTGAAAAATATTTCTTTAATTTTGAATTTTTCTATTTCCATTAATACGAAATTAATAAAAAATAATTATTATAATTTAACAATATGGCTAATTTTTTAATTTATAACTTGGTTGTAGTCACAGTTTTATTGATGATTTTAAATGAAGTAATAAGGAACCATTTATAATCTTGTGAATGTCGGTACTACAATTTTAAACTAAAATTGTACTGCAAATTACTTATGAGTATACTATTATATAAGTATATTATAAGTATACGATTACTATTAAGTATAGTAATTAAATTTTGACTGATGTAGATTTTGAAATATTTTTCAAAAGTTGATTTACGAAAATAATTGTACAATATTTATAGCGATAATTTTTCCCCCAAGCCAAACTGATCAACACATGCAGTACATTTGTACATAATCAATACATTTGAAAAACCTGAAAAGCTCTTCAGTTTTGATGAATACAAGGACGTCAATAAAGATAGGCAACGCGATATAATTCATACTATTCAATCGTTTTAGTTAAAAAAATCAACACAACGTATAGAATTGAAAAAAATCATACATATTTAGTTTTTTAAGCTTTCTTTTCAAAAGTTATCGAGACTAGCATTTTTTTCATCGGAACATTATTCATTGAAAAAAACGTTCATTAAAAGATTCAATATTCTAATAGAATGATCTTAAAATCATTGGTCTTCTGAACGAAGTAGTGGTACATTTCACTCTTTCGAACTTTTCTCTCACTTTGATGAATTACTCCTTCAATGCTTATTCCATGTCCCTATCCTTCCCCCTTAAACTTTATTTATCTCTAAATTGTTAGCCTTCTTACTAAAGATTTATTATCACTTCAACATTTCAGTTATCAGTTAAGAAACGGAAAATTTTCAGCATATCCGCAACCTCCAGAAGACTTAGTCTGTGAAGTTGATCATGCTCTTCCAGACGATTGCATTTTTCTTTTATGCTCAAACCTGACACTTACGCATTGTGAAACTGACAATTTTCTTTGAGCACAACTCTAGCTCATTAAATGGAAAGATGTAGAACCCTAGAGGGGCAGGGTTGGCTCATTAAAGGTAACAATTTAATATTTTTCACATTTTAAGTTACCGTCGGCTTTAGACTTTCCCACCGATCACTAGAGTCGGTGGATTTAGAAAGTATTCAGACAAGGGAGATTCATTCCACCACTTTATTTTGATCATTATATCCTTGATTTTTACAAGCGATGACTAATGTACCTCAAAATCGGCGTATTAGAAATTGTTTTTTTTAAGTTAATCATTTCTCCAGATTGGATTTCTTTTTAAATAAGTTGTTATTTTAACATTTAATATTGTTCTGCCAATTTTATCTAGATTTCAAATTTTTTTTTGACGTAATAGCACTCTGTAATTATGATTTCAAAGCTTGATTTAAAAAATCCCATTGCAGTTATAAAGAATTAAGATACAATGTTCTTTTTTTGTTGATTTCTTTTCTGCTTTGTTAATTTTTTATAACGAAATATGCGAAGAGAAAATGTTATAATCGTTAAAAAAATAATTCAAACTCATTATTTTGACGAATCTTTATGTTTATAGACCTCCCTGAATTTTGGAAAGACCTGTTGGGTTTATATCTGTTTGTGAAAATATTGTCATTCCCCAGGGTACCTAAAAATGGGGATAAGAAGTTTCAGAAATGAGGGTTTGTCCTAGCTGCCCTAGTGCGCACAAAAATATTATGGGGCCTCTACCGATGACCGGGACTTGCCTCCTACAGGAAAGACTCTATCATGGGCGGTATAGACCCTTACTATTCAACCTTGGTTCCCACCAATGCTATTGTGGAGAACTAGATTTTTCAGTGTCCCTCAGGGCGGTCGGAGTATCAGCTATGATTATGTCTGTCTGTCGAATTCTCTGTGTACAAGATAATTCAAAAACTTGTAGCGAATTGAATTGAGCTAAGGTAGAACCTGGGACCTTGTGGTTCGCAGCCCAGTCGCATGACCACAATACAAATGCAATTGCCGTGTAGCGTAGCTGTTAGCTGGCTTATAAGCTTTCACCACAGACTCTCCCTCCAGTGAGTCGGAGATGAGACGAATGATATGGCTGTTGAGTGGTGATGTATTTATCTGTTGAGTCTAATGTGCCTGTACCCATATGAGTAGCGCCATGCGTTATGGAGAGCGTGTGTGGGTGAGTGGTTGCTGATGCTGTTGCTGCGTCAAATGTCTGACGACTTTGCTTTGCTGCGTCAAATGAATCTTATGACTTTGGTTTGCTGTGGGTAGATGGCGCCACAATAGCTGTACGAATGTTGAAGGATCATCGTCCGAGGTCACCAATGTATCTAATTGTGATGAGCAAGGATAGAACCTGGGACCTTGTGGTTTGCAGCCCAGTAACACGACCACAATACAAAAGTAATTGCCCGTGTAGCGTAGTTGTTAACTGTCTTATAACCTTTCATCGCAAACTCTTTTGGACCAGATGGATAAAATTTACTATGGCCTGTGCATAAGATATGTACATTTTTATCAAATTTTAAACGAAATCCATTCTCGCGAAGTTTCTTTTCCGGTTGTTCGATTGCAAGTGAACACAATAACTACAAAACATAAAGAGATAGACGTATAAAATTTGATGCACAGATTTAATATTTATAAAGTAAATCCTTACCAATTCAAAATCAAGGATTTGAGAATCAATCAGTCGATGAATTTTCTTACATGCACGTAAACGCGATAACTCGAGAATGCAAGGACTTAAATAAATGCATTTGGTACTTAATTTTGTGACTAAATTTGTAGTTCTGTGTAAAGTTTAGGTTCCAATCAACCAGAAAAGAATCTCCAAAATGCATTTTCAGTTTTCTTTACTATTAGCAGGTGCTTGTCTAGACGGACTATTATTCTGTTATCATTGCTTCAGATCTGAAAAATGTTATTTGACTTTGTCTCGTCTTCCAGAGTGCAATTCTCTCTCTCTCTTGCTAATTATTGTATCCTTGTTGTGGGATCTTTTTTTATACATAATGTTCATTAATACTTATATAAAAACTAACCATTAAAATCGAATTATTATCGAAATAAATATTAATATATTAAAAGAAAAAGATCATTGTAAAATACGAAGTGAAAAATATGCTGAAAAAATATTTAGCAATAACTTCTAACTGGCCTTAAAGTAAAAATACAATTAGTTCATTGATTTTTGCTAAAATCCACCATTAAACAGAATAGGAAATTTATAAAAATTATGATATTATTAATTTTTATTCATAATTAACTTTACTTGTACGTGGATAATAGTCAATTTACACATTAAAAAAACGTGGTTGTTCTCTTGAATGCCCCCCCCCCAAAAAAAAAACAGAATTTGAAATTCCGATAATAGCGCTGCCCAAATGATTCGCTCAATATTACAGTGGGTGATGATCAATTATAAATACTGCTACTACGAAGTACAAAACTCTCACGTGCGAACTCTGAAAATAAGACGATGAGCTCTCGTGGCGTTCACGGTCTTTCCTAAGATCCATAATTTTATGGGAGTTTAGAAGGATGGGTATGTGGAGGATTGAGCTGATCGAGGAGAGAACTTGGAACCTTGTGGTTCGCAGTCCAGTAACATGACCATGATACAAAAGCAATTGCTCGTGTAGCGTAGCTGTTCACTGGCTTATAAGCTATTCACTACAAGTAGCACTCTTATTAAAAAGTACGTGAGAAAGTTTCTGTGAAACTACATCCTCTTTTTATCTATTGTAATCAATCAATGATTATATTATATAATAATTTTAACATGATTATGTTTACAAGCCAAGATATCTATGAATTGCATCATGTGGCATGAGCACTTTAAAATCGCTCAGAATGATCGCTGAGAATTAATCGCAAGCCATAGAAGTGCCACATTTGAATACGTATTTATTTCTTGGAAGTAGATACTCACTTGCAAAATGTTTTTCAAGGTTTTGATTAAAAGCTTAGTGCTTTTACTAAATAACTTCGGAACAGATTATCGAATAAAATAATTTTTATACCACTTTAAAATTAAAATAATACACTTTTGAATGATATCAGTTTTATTTCTTTATAAACCTTTATCGACCTGTAATGGGTTGATGGAGTTCTTGACCTCAAAGGTTCTTAACTTCCAGGTATTTCTATTACTTGCCAAAAAAGTGGCATTGCAAAATCCACTGACTTTAGAAGTCAATGATTTTAAGCCAAGGGTGCGTCTCTTGTTTTTTCAGTAGCGCCATCTAGGGCCAAGAGTACGACTTAGCTACCCACACGTCACAACCCTGTTTACGGGGCGAACTTCATTCATGCATTTCATTCACTCATCCACAGATCGTAATTTAGACCTGAAGCAGAGAACGATCACCCCCGATCCAGTACCCTGAAATATGGAAGTGCTTTTAAATAAATTTTAATAATATTGTTATGTATATTTTTGTTATATGCATCAATACTTTTTCTTGTTTTAGTTTTTGGTTTAATATATTGTGACGATATTAACTGCATTTTGTGTGCTCATTATAACTGCTATATAATAAAAAGGGAAATTTTAAAATTAAAATAAAATTCGGCGAATAATATTATGCTAAAATGTTTCGGATTAGAAATTCGAATTCCTTTAATTTTTTTTAGATTAACTTGAATAGAATCAATGGAAAAAAAAGTCATTTTATAATAATCATGTAGTTAAGATAAGATAACTCCTTAGTCCTCTTTAAGAACCGAAATCGATTCATGTTGATATTATTAAATAATTTTTGTTTCAGGTCGGATAAAAAATAGTCTCGTAGGTTTAGATAAATTTTTCGAGGTGAGATTCTAGGATTATCGAAATAGACAGGGATCTTTCATAAAGAAAGAGATACAAGATAAAGGGGATCTTTCTTTCATGCCCTGTCTCGTTCGCCACGTAAATCAATGTAAGAAAGAGGAAAGTCCTGCTTGGAAGTTGGGGGATCGAAAGGTTGTAGGCATCGATCCAATGGCTGGACTGAAGGTCAGTATATAATGCAGAATAGAAAGTCGGTATGCCTGCGATCGGTTGACGACTGAAAAAATATAAAGCAAGAAAGGGAGACAGATGACAGTATAATTTTGTACATTCTGTTACAAGTGCTTTTATCTTATAAGTACCAATTTCCGAATGGGGATACTGAGATGACTTTTAGGGCACCGAAAGCATTGCCATTTTTCTCTTGTTAAAAAATAATAGATAAATTTGAAGAAAATATTTAACTTTCTTTTGGTTTACAATTAATAAAACTGTTCTGTTCATAGATTTTGTGCATTGGGGGTGGGGGTGGGAACTAAAATCCTGAAAGGACTAGGAAACAGTTTTTAAAACAGTGATAGTCTGATAAATTTGGATATAAGTCCATGAATCTGTCAGTATCAGTACTTATTAATTTTTTTCATTTCAGTATTTCATTCCGTCCCTTAAATTATTATTCAATGATTGTAGTTTTTTTTACATGAATTTTTTTTTACTTTGATTTATATCAGCAGAAACAAGTACAAACACTAAAAATAAAAAGTAAATATAGATAAATAAAAAGGAAAGTATTGTTTGACAACGGATTCTAAATCCTCCGCGCTTTTTCGCATGCGTTCGGATGGGTCTAATTAGTCAAAATAGGGATGAGAGGAAAGATGAAAGCAGGAGATGTTTACATTTAACAATAAAATAAACTCAGATGACTCACGGACTGAATTAAAATAAAAAGTCAGAAACGATACGGTATTCATATACACATGAAAAAAAAATTGAGCAAAAAAGTACCTAATATGGCGAAAATTTAAGTCAACGAACGACGAAGAATTCCGGAAATGCGCTCATACTACTGCGTCTCTCCCCTTAATGAAATAGAATCGTCGAAAGTTTAGTTTAGTTTAGTTATATTAATGTCCCGTTGTAAAGCAACACTAGGGCTATTTTGGGACGTAATTTTGAACCGCGGTCAGATGACGAGGACGACACCTGAGCTGGCACCCCCCTCTCCACGACCCCCTTACACAACGGTTCTTAGGTGGAAACGGGTCTCGAAGCTGAAACCCTAAGGTTCACAAGCCGAGACCTTACCACCAGGCCACAGCGGCCGCTAGAATTGTCGAAAAGTGGTCGTCTCAGAATACTGAAACGAACAGTAGTTACATTTATATATGTATATATATTTATATATGTATTACATTCATATATGTATGTATATTATTATATGTATTTGTAAAATTAAAAAAAAAATTAATTAGTTATTTTTCTGACTTAATTTTTGTTTATTAATATACTAAATTGCAACATGAAAAATGCTTTAATAACTTCGTCATCCAAAAGTTTATATGTATGATACTGTCAGTAACTTTGAAACTTAGAGTAATATCGATATCTAAATTTCGTATCCCTAATTTCTCTATACACCTCAATTTTTTTTAAAAAAAAGATGAATCAGAGAGTATATTCTTTTTTTAATTTTTTCATTTACTTCAACGATTTATTGAATTTCGTTGTTAGCTCTATCCTATAATGAAGATAATCAAATATGAATTTAAAGCCCCTTTCTTGTGATTAATTTTAATAATAATTAATATCTTTCCTCAGTTTTGCAATCAAATTTAATCATTTTTTTCACATTGCATTTTTTAGTTATCGTGTTCATTTAAATGTGGAATTCAAACAAACAATCAATCCTTGAGATTTGGTCAATCACACGGAGGGAGGGGCACCTCAGAAATGAGGGTGAGAAATTTCCGGTATAATGGTTGGTTTTCGCCACCCTGTTGGGTACAGAAATGGTGGGGGTTGACTACCGCCTATCGATGGCGGGACGTACTTCCCACGGGAAGGGTTGTACTGTGGCCGGTGATAGCTCTTAGCATTCAACCATAGTTCCTGCCAGTGATGCTGTTGCGGCAGTCCGGTCATTCAGGTTTCTTTCCATGTGCCTCAAGACAGGTCGAAGTAGTTAATTTATGATTATGATTGAGATGTGGCCAAAAACTGATGGAGATTTATAACTTTGTTGATAAAACCATTTGCCAAATTTCATCCCTTTTGTTTATTGCGTTTTTCAGTTACCTTACCCATGAGCCTATAGTTGTAAGACAGATTTCCAAGACGGATTTCTTCCAAAGTTCTACAATTTTAGTGTAAAAATTGCAAGCCGAATTTCATTCTTCAAACTCTCTCCAATTATGGATTATTGCATTCACAGATAAAAATATAAATTCTTTAGATATTTTATTTTATTTTATTTATTTATTTATTTTAATTATTTTTTTAGACTGGGAGAAGATCTAAAGTTGAAAAAAATCTCGAAGTTAATTTTTGCTTGAAATTTTCTTCTTCTATACGTCAAATACATGAAAGTAAAAACAAATAAGTGCAATTCCATTTTTTTTTCTTCTTTTGTTCAAAGATTTTTACTTCGCCCAACATTCCGCAACATTCACCTTGTTTTGAAAACCAAATGTTCATACTTATACGGTTGCTACGCATCTTTGCAAATCCATTTTCAAATCTCCCTGCTTTCCCTAACTGACAGTTGTTTAAAATATTAATTGCTTTAAACATTACCCGGTTGATAAACACGAAAGGCTTCACGCAAGCTTCTTTACGTTGGAATGTTGAAATTAAGATTTTAGAATATATTTTCATTTTCTTTTAATCACTTAAGACTTTTCACCAGACTAAAATAAATTATTGGCACTTTTAATTCAGAGTATGTAGAATTTTTTAATCGATTGTTTGAATATGTCAATGGAATTCTTTCCTTGAGCATTGCTTATTCACAGCTATTTACTTTTACTTAACAGAATAAATGCAGCACTTAATTTAATTTCAAATATTACAATTCACATGAGTCAGTTTTTGATGTCCATTTCAGCCATCTTCATTTGGTCCAGATAGAATATATGGATATTGCCCCTAAAGCTATAATATAAATAAAATATGAAGGAAGAACTTTGGTTTGGTTATATTAACGTCCCGTTTGAAGCATAACTAGGGCTATTTTGGGACGGACCTCGTAATTTTGAACCACGGTCAGATGACGAGGACAACACCTGAGCTAGCACCCCCCTCTCCACACCATACCAGCAGAAGGACGTTTGGTCATGACGGATTTTGACGTGCAACAGACCCCCTTACACGACGGTTCTTCGATAGAATCGGGTCGCGAACCTGAAACCCTCCGGTTCCGAAGCCGAGATCTTACCACCAGGCCATCGCGGCCATGAAGGAAGAACTAATTATAAGTAAAAAATTTAGATTTATAAATAGTTTTTAAGAAGAATTTATTAATAAGTTTGCTGTCAAGAGTTTTTTTTTTTTTAAATAGTCTATTTTAAAAATATTAGAAGTCTTTTCCTTAAACAAATTAAATGGCTGTAGTGACTTAAAGTAAGGCCTCATTTATTTATTTATTTTGCCAGAGAACTTAGCTTCTAAACCCGACTTTCTTAAAAAGTATTTTTAACATGGTTAAATGTCCTCCAGCTTGTGCGCCGTAGAAACTTTCACAGAAGGAGTACCAGTTTAGGTGTCCTCTTCCTAATCATTTTGGTTCCAAATTGCGAGGTCCGCCCCAAAATAACATTTGTGTTAGTTTAAAAATGGAATGTTAAGATAAATAAACTTAACCAAAAAATACTAAAATTCATTCTTTGAAAAACTGTTTAAAGCAACTAATGAATCTGAAAGATAAATTTCTTTATAGATTTCCTCGTCATTAATTTTATTTTACGAGAGATCGAGAATGACACCTGAAACACTTCTGTGCTTTTTGAACGGAAACGCTGCAACTTGATTTGATTTGAATCCGTAATTTAATTCAAATCTCAATGACGCATGTCAACATTGACATTTGTATTTTATAATTATAATGTTCTTTTTTATAAATAAGATTATTTTATATAACTTCTATGTATTATTTCGAATTAGAAATTGCAGCTCAATACCGAGGTACCTATTTCCTTATTCAATGAATGATGTTTGAAGATAACTTTTATATTTTTATGGAATAAGCTTCGGCTGGATAGCGTTGTCGAATGTGACTTAGAATGGTTTATGTAAGCACTTGCAGAGCCTAAATTTATGAGATTGTGTCTCCAGTCAGGATCAAAGGGCGAAAGGCGGATAGTAACGATTTATTGAACTGATGAAAGAACACAGCTAGAACTATTGAAGAACTTACGGAGCTGTATTCTGTGTCACAGCAAAAAGTTGCAGAGATTTGGTCATGAAAGGAAAAAATAACAGCCTCAGCAGAACAACATCCTTCCAGTAAAATAAGGATATTCTGATAGCATAGAAAATTATTGTATCATACGTAGAGAATCATCACTTTAATAAAACAGTATATCTACGCACGCTACAAACTCATTTACTGATAATGTTGTGTTTAATATTTACCAAATTTCAAGGAGTAACCAAAGGAAATTTCTTTAGACAATTTTCTTCCAAAAAAAGTATACATTTTAAAAGAATAATAATTTTTAAATACATTAATAAATTTATTTAAGTTTTTTTTGGGAGAGGCTCTTTACATTGATTCCTATGGGAAAAACTGAGTAGTTTAACGAGCATTTCGTATTAAAAATAAGATTCAATAACGAATTATCCTTTATAAGCGAGGTTCCATTGAATAAAAATTTTATCAAAAAAAAAAAGAGAGAAATAAAGAAAGAAACTGCCTTTCTGTTTATAAGTGTATTTCTTGTTGATTTTACGCTCATTTTCTTTTATTCATTATCCATTTTAATTTTTCAACAGTAAAAAAAAAAAAAAAAAAAAAACCTTGAAATTTTTTAAACCAAAACTGATTTTAAAGATTTTTTTTTGTCATCAGCAAATTATTATCACAAAACCCAAGTTCATCTTTATTTAGAAAATATTCAGGGATTGAAAATTGTTGTATTTCTGATTTCCTTTGGACCGGATTCCCAGAAATCTCACATTCATTTTATTCAATGCAAAAAGCAAACTTTTTCAAAGCGTTGATATATATACCAATGGCGGAGTTCAAGTACCGCATCTCATATCGTACTAGTTATATTGATAGATATATTATACAGTCTTTAAGGAAGAGAATAAATTCTGTCAGACAAGTCTTCCAGATTCGCTCTTGTGTTTATTTTTGGTTTGATTATTCTTATCAAAAAGGTCTTCTTCTTCTTCTTCTTTTTTTTTTTTTTTCTTTTTTTCTAAAGATTATTCTCCGAAGCCCTTTCTAAGTTCAGTTTAAGGAAAGGATCCCTATTATTTATTTATTTATCAGAATTTTCTTCCGTCAGCTTTTGATAAAGCAGATGAAGGATGTGGAATCTTTACTGTTTATCGCTTTTGAAAGCCGAGAAAAATTTATGAAATAACTGATTTCAAACAGAGTTTTTACTTTAAAATCTAAAATTATTTCCAATTTTTGTCATTTTTCTTTTAGTTTTTAATTGTAATTTGTTTAAAATTTCAGATGTCATTTTAATGTAGTTAATGTCATAATATTTATAATCTGCCATATCTGTAAATTGTATCACGTAATCGAAATTCGAGCAAAAATTCTCTACAGAGCAAATCTTTGGATACCGAATTATTAAATTTGGAAAGTAGTTATTTCTTGACTAATAGATATTCACTCAGAAAAAACTGTTCAAACATTTTTTTAAATTTTAATTAAAAATTGATTGAAATGTTAACGTTTTCGCTCAATAATTTTGGAGCTTATTGCCTACAAAGTTAATTTGAAACCACTTTAAAAAATTCAAAATATTGGTGTTTTAGTGATATCAGTTTTATTTATGCACCATTTTCTTTTTTTAATAAATTTTTAAAAATATTTTATGTATATTTTACGATATTTCCCATTGCTATAGTAACTGCGCGTATACACAAACTTGTTGCGAGCAATCAATTATATATTTTTAGTGTACGTTGCAAATAATATGAAAATAGATGTGCCAATCTTAAAGCATTATCATGTACAATGCTTCGCATTAGAAAAATTGAAAAAGTTTGAAATTAAACTTGAATGAATAAAATGAATTGAATCTATAAGAAAAAGATCAGTACAAAATAAAATACAGTTTTTCTTTTTTATAAATCGATTCGCTATATATATATATATATATATATATATAAACATTGAGTGTAAGAGCGGTATTATACCAGCTTCCCTTCATTATTCCAACGGTATTTTAAGTTTGAAAGAGTATAAAATTCATACTGCTTGTCAGCACTTAAAATCTGATAATATAAAATTGAAAAATTTGAACCAGCAAAATTCTTTTCATCATCTATTCACTAGGTGTAACACAAATTACTGATATTTCGTGTGCGAAGTATAAAGATAGAAAGAATAATAATTGTCAAAAAATTGCTATTGCTAGTCCAAAGTATTGTCACGTAGATACTTTAGTGTGGAACGCAATGACACACACAAGAAGTAGAAATGAACCAATTTATTAACTCAACTTTGAACTCAGAACACAGTAACTGACAAATCTTCTGCTTTTATACTAGCAGAGAAAGTTCCAGAATACTTCTCTGGAGACAGTAAGAAAAGTCCAGAACACTTGTCTGGTAAACTAAAGAAATGTCCAGAATCTTCTGGAACATGAAATAAAGGGAAACATAAAATCAATTAATTAAATACTTACACAAACTGTGAATCGCGGGATTCGAACTCACAATCCCTTGATTATGAGATCAGTGCTATGACCATTCGGCCATTGAGATTCGACTGTCTGCTTTTCAATGCGGCATTGCTCCTTCCTTAGAAGAACAGCGTCTCGATGTTATGACATTTCATTGTGTAGCTCTAGTTCTTGATCGAGTCGCAGGGCCCGTATAAGTTGTCGTGTCTTCACGGGGAAAAGTCTCTTAAGAAATATCTCTTTCCGGAACCTCCATACTTTTATTGGTCGTCTTGTTCTTCTGGGTCATGGTAGGGCTTCATTCGTAAAACGTGGACAACTTCCTTCGGTTTCCGCCTTCTCCGATCGAAAGGAATTAGGATCGAAATCGGCTACTTCATAGGTGACGTCGGACAACCGCCTCAAAACTTGATAAGGATCGACTACCTCTTTTCAATGCGGCAGTATCAAGATAGTGCTATGCGAAGAATAAAGATAGAAAGAATTATAATTATAAAAAAATTTAAATTTCGAACTTTTGAAAAAAGTCCGTGTTTTAGACCCCCATAAGATGTTAAAATCCGTTTTAGAATTATGTCTGCCAGTGTGTATATGAAAATGTTAATTTAAAAAATACAATAAGTCAGGCATATGTAATAGTGGTCTGTGAATTAAAATTGTAGATTTTTATCGAATATTCGCCATACCCGATTGAAGGTAGACTATCTGCCTGTTTGTATGATAAATAAACCAGCTGGTATGGCCTCCCCCAAACATTCTCGCATATTTTGTAATAAACTGGTCATGGCAGGGAACCCTTTTGCAAGACATAATCTGGCTTGCAGTTAATAGTATCCGAATTAAGTCATTACGTTTGTGAACTACCTTTTTCTCCCGAAAGTACAGATCAGCAGACAATCAATTACTCGTTGTATTTGGCTCAAAATTTGACAGGTGTCTACATTACAGATGTTAAATTTCTTTACCGAATCTTATCTATCTAGCTCTTTTCATTTTGTAGTTATCGTGTTAACTTATATTTGAACATCCGGATAGACGAACTTCCTCTTAGCGGATTTTACTCAGAATTTGATAGAAATCTATAAATTTGATGTAAAGAACATATACTAAATTTCAACCATCTTACACAAAGAGGGCCGCGGTGGCCTGGTGGTAAGGTCTCGGCTTCGGAACCGCAGGGTTTCAGGTTCGTGAGCCGATTCCACCGAAGAACCGTCGTGTAAGGGGGTCTGTTGCACGTTAAATCCGACATGACCAAACGTCCTCCCGCTGGTATGGTGTGGTGTGGAGAGGGGGGTGCCACTCAGGTGTCGTCCTCGTCATTTGACCGCGGTTCAAAATTACGAGGTCCGTCCCAAAATAGCCCTAGTGTTGCTTCAAACGGGACGTTAATATAACCAAACCAAACCGAACTTGCACAAAGTGTTTTTGAGTTATCTTTATCACAGACAGAAAGACAGATTTTCTAAAACTTAGAGAGTCGTCAAAATTTCGAGTTCGAAATTTTTGACGACTACTATACTTTTACTATCTACATATACGGGAAAGTAAAAATAAGCGGCCAAAATGGATGAATTTAAGCATGCCATCCAAAATTGCCGATCTGCATCCATTTTAGGGAAAAAGGAAAGGTACTTTTCTAAAATGAACGCATGAAGCATGCAATTTCTTTGTTGTGTTAGTAGTCGCCTTCGTTGATCAGCTGGTTTGTTGGGGGATACTGGCTATATTTAACTATAATTAAATCATTTACGCCCATGTCAGATATGAAAGCCGTGTTATTTCATTTGATTTTTATATATTCTGTTTATTCTATATATATATGAACCTTTCCAATGGAGACCAAGCCCATGACATGATTATGCTACAAAAATTTAAACGGTTTATCTATCTTCTTGATTTTGTGGTTTTGTAACTTCTCATTCTTTTATTCGTTTTGCAAACTATACAGATTTAAACAGAATTCTTTAGCTTTCAACAGTGGAAGAAAATTACGCGGTGAATTATTTGAGGAAACAATGAAAATGGCTCGAATTTCGGGAAATTCATTTGTTGGCAATTAGAAAAAAAGTATATTATTTTTAAAATTGCCAAAATTTAGGGAAAATTTGGCCGACTATTAAACTGATACCATTAAAAAGATATTTTTTTTAAATTCTAAACGTAAAATTTATTTTTGTACAAAAATATTTTCGGAAATTATCGTAGAAAAACGCCAAAATGTCATTTAATTTTTAATTAACTGTTATTTTAAAAAATTTCGAAAGGGTGCACATCCCCCCCCCCCCACACACAAAGTATATGAGTGCCAAGTTTAGTAGCTAATTCAAACGGTTTGGCTTTTAGAACGCCAACACGCACTCTTTTATCCTTATTATTAGTAGAAATTATGTCGTGCAAAAAAATGTTATTTAATGAACAAAAAACTCGAAAGAAGAACTTCGCTAATATTTTCTGAAGTTTAATATTATCCTTTTTCATTTCATTATGTTATATTTATCTTAATATTTCAATTCTTACTGATCGATTATTTCCTTCCTTTCAGATCTTTTGCCTTTGTCTCTCACCGTATCGGAAAGAGATCTTTCCATTCCATAACTGCCAATGAGTCCAAACAAAGAAGAAAACCATGAGACAGTCGCCGTCTCTCCAGTCAAAGGGAACAACCAACCTGTCGAAGAAGAGGAAGAAGAAATCGAACTCTTGATGCCCGAGCCACCCGATGGGGGCTGGGGGTGGGTCGTCGTCTTTTGTTCTTTTATGATCCATGTGATCGTGGACGGAGTCACCTACACATTTGGCATATTCTATCTGGAATTCTTACGCTATTTTGGAGAGAGCAAAGGAGCAACGTCTTGGGTCGCGTCTATTATGGTGGGAACGACGTTCTGCGTAGGTGAGCATTCGAACGTATTTATTTGTTTTAAAATTTTTAGGGAAGTATCTTAAGATTTACATCCCTCTGTGTGTGTATATATATATATATACAGTACACTCCCGAGTATCCGGCCAAATGAGACGGATAACAAAAATAGCCGAATAGGCTGGAGTTCTATAAACTTATTCCTTTGTCCACCAATACCAGAAAACAAGGTTTTTATACCAAATTTCACTGTTATAATAACGTACTTTCTCACTTTTTATTGAGTATTAAACCCTCGATTTATATCAAACTACGTAGAATGGACGCGGCCCGGTGAATCATGGAAGCTGTTGTAGGTAACGTGTCAAGTTAAAATAGAAGGCTCTGTACTAGTAGTTTATATACTGCACATTTCAAGAATTTACTACAGAAAAAGTAAGTTAAAGAACATAACTATTCACATTTTAACATAAATTTTGTAATACCTAACTTAAATGCAGGAAACATAAACAAAATTTTAACGTAAATCATAGGCCTGATTCCAGCAGAACGCTGCTCTTTTTCTGTCACAACTTGGATTTTGCACACGGCACGTAGGAGGATCGCAGCAATGGCCGCTTTCAATACCTTGGCAATGTTGCAAGCTATTGGAAGCAGCCTTCCTTATTTAATTACGAAAAAGAAAACTAGGCCGGATGGTACGGAAGCCGGATAGTCGCAATACTCGGGAGTGTACTGTATTAGACAAATTGCTTTTTACGTAAACAAAACAATAAAAGGATATTTTTAAAAAGGGATGACTGATCTTTCTAAGATTTACAAAATAAAAAAAAAATCTGCACTGCTCGCCATTTAAAGAACTATATTTAGATTTCTTCTGCCGTAATTTGATGGGCAAAATACTAGTGTTTATTTTAAAATTTACCTATTTTGATTTTGTATATGAAATAAATATTTTTCTTTGAATTAAATGGGGAGAAGATATTCGAATAGAATTATGTCACTTATGAGTGTAAAGAAGATAAATGTATTTACTTTATATATGGATTTTAATTTTTAAGTGTTTTCTAAAAAACATAGAGTGGTGGAATTTCTGTAGAAGTAGTTCATAATTCTACATATTTAATTTAGAATATTTGGAGAATGTTGTTATTTAATCATTGCTAATATAAAAATAAGCATTCTTTTTCATGAACAATACTTTTTTTCACACGCTTTTATTTAAAAATTCAAATTTTCTAATCGATTTTCAACTTATTTCCAGATGTGTTTTGATTATGGAATTTTTTTTACTTGTTTCTTCTCGGTGGCAAATACTACTTTAATATTTTCATAATTTATTTGTCTCCGTTATTGATTCATTTAATTAAATTTGGACACCACATCATGATGCCACATGGTAGATAGTTTTATAAAGAATTTATTTCAAGATTTCATCATGCGATTACGTTAAAAAAATTCAAGACCTTATTTTATTATGGAAGAATGAATATAAACAGAGCTTGCATATTTAGTGTTTTCTATGAAATAACTACCCTCAAACTATTCACTTTTGCCATCTTTCATGCGGAGTATAAATGAGGATAAAACGCGTCCTTTCTCCCTTCGTCGCTGCACTTCTTCGAAAATTGAAAGGCTTTATACTTAAGCCAGTTCTTCATTCAGAGGGGAAAAAATCACATGGTGCGGCATCATTAGAATAATTTGATTTTGAAAATAACAGAATGTGTTGTTTTGGCAGATAAACCAAAACCAGGAGGGATCCTTAAGCAGGATCTTACAATGATGAAACGTCCACAATTTACTCTTTTTGAAGTTTTTAAAGTCTGTATTTACGCCCCCGCTCTATATATTTGAACCGGATGAAATATCTTTTGACAAGTCGAAAGTGTTATATTCTTAGCTAGTTCTCTTGGAAGTGGGAAAGTTCCGTGACTTTTTGAACGTAATACTATACATAATAATGAATTATAAAAATAGAAAAAAATAATTGGAATAATAAACTCGACTTTTAAGTAAGTAAATATTGGATCTAAAAGATCTCATGTGTGCTTGTGGATTAAGCAGAAATTTTTTTTTTAATTTTAAAAATCCAAATAAAAATGGATTTAAAAATGTTTGAATTAAATTAATTTTTCTAATACTTTTAAATTTATCTAGAAATACATTATGCCAATCAGATATTGTCATAAATTTCAACATTACTGAATTATTTAAATTATTATTTCTTTAAATAGACAATTTTGTCAAATGGTAATTTGTTGAATGAAGACTTCTGTAATTTAACTTTTTTTGCTATATTAATTACAGTTATATACTGTGTTAGTATAAATAATGTAATATACTAACACAGGATAACACATTACTCACAATAAAAAATGAACCATGTCTTTTTTCTTGTATCCTCAACACCATTGACGAGGTACAGAAAGTAATAATGCAGGATTTTAGTAATTCCAAGATCTTTTAATAAAACATAAATATAGGAATAAAGAAGACCTCATATATGTGCTGTGGGTTCAGCAGGAAAGAAAAAATAATGAGAAAAATCTAAGAATTTTCAATTTTTTAGTTCGAAACATAAAGATAGATCCCAAAAAAACACTCCACTTATGTCTATGAGAATTAAACAGAAATAAAGAATTTTTGTTAATGAAACTTAAAAGTGAAGCCAAAAAGATCTTAATATATGCTTGCAAGTTAAGCATAAAAGAAGTAAGAAATGAGAAAACTTCAGAATTTTTAAGAAATAAAACAAAATAGATTGGTTTAAAAAAAAGATCCTAAGTGTGTACTTGCGAATTTGTAATCATTTCAAGACTAAAATAAAATAAATCTTCTCGTAGCTATGTAAAATCTATCTGAATAGCATTGGGTGAATCTCATTCTATTTACCAATAGATATAAGAATCATTTTTCTTATATCTGTTATTTGTACGCTAATCTATATTTTGTATTCTAATCTAATATTTGTATTCTAATTTAATATTTGTACGCTAATTTAATATTTGTACGCTAATTTTATATTTGTACGTTACCTAGGAAGGTACAATAAATAACAACCACAGGTACTGAAGAATTACAAAATTCATTTTAGCGAAGCAAATATGACGGGTTCAATGAAACCTCACGTGTGTATTTGTAAGTTAGATTATTTTTAAAAAAATGGTAATTTAGTTTTTATTCTTGATATTTGAGCAATGCTTGGAGGGTTGTTACCATTTTGAATTATTTATAGCAGCTATTAGTCAGTTAAATGAATATAAAATGTCAGCATAGACATTGGATTAATGAGACCCATTTCGTTTTTCCTATATTGATACAAATTTTAATTATTTTGTATAAGCAATTTAATTTTGATTTTCTGCTTTCAGGGCCTTTCGCCAGTGGTTTGACAAATCAGTTTGGCTGTCGGACTGTAACAATCATAGGAGCGATATTGGCAGCTTTTGGACTCGTAGTGAGCATCTTGGCACCCAATATTACTTTCCTTTACTTCAGTGTAGGGCTGTGTACAGGTGAGAACTTGTTGATCAAGTTTCGGATGTAAACAAATGAATGCCATTTCTTATACTTAAAAAAAAAAAAAAAATGTCATTTTTCTCAGTATAAAAGGGAATGAATATTAAAATTTTCCACTTCTCATTTTTTTTTGTAACAATAAATGGAATTAAAATAATGATATCCGTCTTTTATTATTTGCTTTTTATACTATCAGAAATATTCAACTTTTACGAAAATAATGATTAATATTAATTAAGAAAACTTTGTTTCTTTTTTTTTCTTTTATAAAATGCATTTTTTAATTCGAAATTTTCTGAATGTTATTTTTCAAAAACATAATAATTATTAAAAATTTTCGTCTCGAAACCTATTGTCAAAACTTTATTCAGATTAATTTAATTGTAAGTGCATATATTTATATATTTCAACGTAATACTTAATTTGTTTTCACTTGTTTTATATAAGTTATTCTAAATTTTCTCCTAGCAGATTTTCTACTATTTATTGAGTGCATTAGCATGACTAAAAAAATATTAGAATAGTTATCAAACAATATAATATTGGATACTTTTGGCCAAAAAATATCCAAATGCTTTTATCTACTTAATTAATATTTAAATGTATCATTATATTATATATAATTATCATTTAATTTCTAAAACTGTTCTCTAGTAGCTTATATAAATCATTATTATATAAAAATGATATATTAAAATAATAAATTATGCATTTTCATATTTATCTATTTTTTTATCATGACTATTGTTGTTATCTCTTCTGTGACATTTTTCTTTAATATTTTTTTCAATTCACAATTTTACAGCTTCAAAAAGCTCCTATATCGCCTATACATGAAATATGCCTTCGCGATCCAAGGTAAAATGAATTACATAGATCAATAAAGAATTAATTAATAAGAGATAAAATTAAAATTTAGTAAATGTATTTATTAGGGAAATTTTTCATGAAACATTTCGAATTACCACAACTTACCGAATTGTTTTTGAACACTGAAATGGTAGAATGTGACAATTAGTCATCATCATATTTAAGACCTTACATGGGGTCAGAATACATAATTTAATAATACATATCTTTCCTAATAATTATAAATTGAATACGTTAAAGTTTCAGTTATCTTTCTTAATTTGTGTCGATTTTGAAAACCTTAAATATAGCAAGATTACTCATGTCCATGCTATCTCTTCCAGGTACCGGTTTCGGATTGATATATCTTCCAGCCATCGTTTGTGTGACGTGCTACTTCGAAAAGAAGCGTGCCTTTGCTACCGGAATCGCCGTCTGTGGATCGGGTATCGGTACGTCCATTCTGGCACCCCTTGTCGAACTGCTGGTGAAAGAGCTGGGCTGGCGCGGAGCCATGGTGATCACCGCTGGCCTCGTTCTCAGTTGCTGCTTCTTCGGGGCTTTCTTCCGGCCCCTAGAGAAGAAGCCTCAGGTGGTGAGAAGAATGACAAATGGCTCCATTGCTGCCACCAGCCCGTCGTTACCAGCGATCAAAGATCTGAGAAAAGGATCACTACCTAATGGTAAGCGGATGATGTACATTTCGATTTTAACGGTTACCAAAAAGCGCCAAGAAAAAATTTCGTCATTGTATAAAAATATACACAAGTATCAAGTTATATAATCACATGCTATATAGTTTAACGATTGAAATCGCCAAATTGGCGAAATTTTTTCTTGGCGCCTTTTGGTCGCCGTTAAAATTGACAAGTATCGGGGAATGATGTTATAAAATTTAGTTATTATAAATAACAATAAATTTCATAACTAAGAAATTTAGAATAATCACCTAGCTTTGAGACACATTTCTATATACCGAAGAGTAGGACTAGTGCAAGAATTACTTATTAATTGCTTTTATTTAATTCTTCCCGGCTTCGACTATCCAAAACGGTATAAACCGGTGAAAAAGGTTCACAGAAATAAGAATAACATATATGGAAAATAAATAACAAAGAATGGAATTGTGTGCAGAATGTAGACTAACGTAATTAGAATAACACACAAAATCATTCATAACCATTCCATAATTGTACACAATAAAAAAATTTAGCATTAGCATAGAGAAAATAATAATATAAATTTAAAAAATACAGTTTCTAAACACATATTAAATAATTCTGTACGCGATGTTTGCTATTTAGTAAGTTTTTGAACTCCCGTGTGCCATTCGTTCAATGCTGGAAGTTAAATCTTTCCATGATGAGAACATCATTTTCCGATCGGTCTACTTCCGATTAAAAACTCAAAAGACCCACAATGGGAACATTATTTGCTTCTATCATTATCTATCTTTGTGTCAATATCTAAATATTGAGTTTTTTTTTTTTTTTTTTTTTTTTTTTTCATATTTTGCTGCAAACGTAGCAGCTTTATAATCAGCTTTTCTTTTCAAATTGCCAGATTCTCACTCTCTTTCTTCGCATTTTTAATTCATCTGATATCGCTTGACAATACACAGGGTTAAGATGTGTATTGCTTAGATATTCAGACGTTTGCTTGCCAAGAGCCGAAAAATTTCCTTTATTTGAAAACGATAAACAAACAGAAAAGTTATTCGTTAGTGTTGCCACAATCGGTATGTCTAACAATAGAATTAGCAAATAATATTGTTTTAAACTCATTTGCTCTTAATTAAAGCTTTAATTTTCCTTTTTTGTCACCATTTCATCGTCAAGTGCGACATAAATACTTACTACGACGTAATAATAATTTTCATTAAATATTTCAAACAATATTGGTAAAACAGACCAAAAATGTCATGGCTCAGATGAATCGCTATTTATCAATCACCAAGCGAATAAAATGCAATGGTTACATAAATTTTTTCTATATAATTGATAGATTTATAAAAGTATAATTATAACTTAATAAATCTCTTCAAGAACTGTCCACAGTACAAAGTCAACTGATACAACAATAACTAATCAACACAAAACAAAGTTAAGATTAAAAATCAAAACAACAGAATTGTGACAAGATTTACGAATAACGTTTCCATGAATTATATGATTCATTGGAACATAAGCATTACATTGTTCTTTAACTTGGCAAGTGGAAAAGCAGAGTAAAGAAATCTATGCCAAACAAAAATAGAAATACATCATTGCGCTTACAGATTCAATCTTAGATTTCGGTTGTGAGGTGCTCGTTTGATCCGCTAAAATACGACTGAAGGTAAAGGAACAAATTAATGAATTGCGTTTCTTCTTTAGACAAAAATTTATAATTTGCTTTATTTATAGATTTGGGATCATTGGTAAGGTTTAAGTTCAAATTCGAATTTTACAGTGGTTTAAATTTCGTTAACAGACGTCAGGAATCAATTTCATGTTGTTTACACTCAAAACAAAAACAAAAAAACGGAATTCTGAAAAACTTCGAAAAATAATTTCCTTTTACATGAAATGTCAAATTGGAATACTCGTATAATAATAGACTATTGAATCATGTATGTATTAATATGCATATAACCAGTGACGAATTCAGATATTTTTTGGCACTAGACAATGCGGGTTGTGAGGCTTCCCTTTTTATAAATTGGTCAGTTTCTTTCACATTTCAACAAAACCAATATCTCACAATTCAACATTTTCAACTTTAAATTCAAATGCATATCAATGTTTTATTTCAGATTAATCTTTTATTATTTTATAAGTGCCGTGAAAATATATTTGTTTCTAATTATTTATTTTGATTCCACGCTATCCAATATCTACTTTGTTCACAATATTATTGAAGTAAAAATTCGTCGTATATAAATATTGTAATAACTAAATGAAAGTAGCGAAACATATAAGAACCTGATCAATTATACTTGATAAAATTTTAATATTCTAATATTTTATAATTCACAGAATTTGTCTTTCTTACAAAATTATTCATTTGGCAACTAAAAAATAAATAAAAATAATTTAAATTAACTGCTTGCTACACCTTCTCACACTAACGACCCTAGATAGCTACCTAGTCAGAAGCCCCCAATGCGTTTAATACGCTTTTGCGAAACATAAATTCACCGTAAAAGGCAAGCTTTTTTGCAGTGTGATTCTGTTATAAAGGGGTAATATACCTTTTGAAAATTCATTCCATGTTTTTCGAATACTTGAGAGTGAGTAAATGTTAATTCATATATTGGAATCCATATGACAATGCAGTATCCGTAAACAATGATTTCATCATTATGAATTTTCATATATATATATAATGATATTTTAATTCTAATTTCAATTTAATTAATTTACAAGATCTTATCTTAATTTAGCCCATAGTAACTTTATTCTAAAATATTCTCTTATTTCTTGATCCAATTCCACTGTATCTACTTAATTAATTCAAGAGAAGCTATGTAAAATTGCTGAATCGGCTAAAAGCCTAACTTCCCACACTCCGCGTGAAGACAAAATACCGCTGATGAGACAATTTAAAAAAAAAAAATCTTCCTGCGTTTCCCTTACCTCACCGATGCGTGTAACGAAATCCCTATCGAAATCTTATTATATATTAGCACTATGAAGAAATATTTTTTTCTATCAAAATCTCAGGTTATATAAGACCAGGGATAAAACGTCCAAGAGCTTTTTCTCATTCCTTTTCTGTGTCTTTCTGTGTGCTCGTCGCTTGTACATATGCCTGCTTCTTCAAAATGAAATAAAACGACGTCACGAAATTATATATATATATATATATATATATATATATATATATATATTCAAAACAATTGTGAAGCATGGTGGCAGATCAGCAATGGTCTAGGGCTCGTTTTCATCTGCTGGCCCAGGAACTCTTCATTTTATTGATAGGAGAATGGATCAGAATATATACCTCGATATTTTAAAGAAAAATTTGCCACAATGTGTGCAGAAACTGGCTCTTGGCAACAACTGATTATATCAGGATAATGATCCGAAACATAAAACTTATGGAGTGCATTGCTATCTCCTATATAATTGTCCTTGCATCATGGACAATCCAGCCGTAAGCCTCGATACAAATCACGTCGAAAATTCATAGGAATGTAAGTAAAACATTTACGAAAAAAAGTCTAGGAATACGCTGTTTCCAGTAAAGATGAATGGAAAAGAGTATTGCTGCAGGAATGGGAAAATATTCAACCTAATTTTTGTGAAAAATTGCTTCAATCTATGCCTAAAAATCTTAACCCTTTCGTGGACCTTGGGAAGATTATTTCCCACCTACATGATCTTACAAAATACACTTATGGGAAATACAAAGGGGGAAAAAATGGATCCGCTGCATGTGTACAGAATGTGATGACCCTTGTGCATTGCAACATGCTTCTCATCTTTTCATGGCAAATACATTAAATTTAATTTTTAAATTCCATTATTAATTTTTTAATTCCATTAAATTTAATTTTTTTTTTTTGACTGTTAGTGATTTCTTCGGAAGTATACTTCCCATCTCTGAAAGTTCGATAATAAAATAAAATTCGGTAAAATAAAATAAATTTCCTTAAATGCTATTGTTTAATTGTTAATAAAATATAAAAAAGGAGGAGATAAAAAAAGAAATAAATGGCCCATGAAAGGGTTAAAATGACTATAAAAAACAAGGGCTTGCATAAAAAATACTAGTTTATTTGAAATATTAACTAATTAACTATTAACTATTAACTAATTTTTGAAATTTTCTTATCTGTCTAAAGTTTGGATTATGTATTATTTTTTGTTTTGTTTTTTGTCACAATTTCTGGTTAAAATAAAGTAATTTATAATTTTTGTTATTTCTTTTTTTTAATTGTAATAAATATACTATTGAAAATTCATTTTACTATGTCTCTTAATATTTTAAAATTTTTAACTGTATTAGTATTTTTTCTTTGATGCCCATACAGGAGCGCCTGTATATGATTAAATAAAACAAAAAAAGACTTTTTACCAATCTATGTTAACAAATTATCAAAATTTTAAAATTGCTGCTTTATTGTTTACAGGCCGCTGTTACACAATAGATAAAACTTACCAGAATACTGTTAACATAGAGCAGAATTACAATCCAAACACAAGAGTAAAATAGATCACGGCAAATGACAAAATTTTAAAACTTTTTTAACAGTATACGATATAAAGTAGAGTATCAATAATTAAATTGTCTCGTCTTTATATCGTTGGATACAGAAATTTAACTGTAAAAAAGTCACTAATTTATATAATGGTATTAACATTAAAATTCGAAATCCAATTTAACTCCCAAACCATTAGATTTTATAAAATGGGCTGAAAAAAGAATTGCCAGGTAACTCTTTGAAAGCATTTCAATCTTGTAATCCGAAGAAACACTTGCATAATAAAATTGGCAAGAGGAGATGTTTGCTCAATATATTGGCAAAGGTCCAATCGTATTTCACTAGGTAAATACGTGGAAAACAAATTACGTGTTCGTTTATTTTTATAAACAGCCCCTCAAAATATTGTTCCATCCTCTTATGTAATCATTATTTCTTTTTGTTTACATAAAGTAAATACATTAAAATCCCTGTACAAATTTAAAAAAAACCATAATATCATCTTCAAAAAAGAGAGAGAAAATAACTAAGGAGAGGATGAAAGCAAAATAATAAAAATTTAATTCTATCAATTATTTATTGAAAATTTTTCTTTTCGATGATTTTACTTCTTACCTTTCAATTTTTGATAGACGTTTTTTGTAAATAAATGTTTGATCAAATTTTGCGTTTCAATCATGTTTTGCTGAAATCACAACAGTTAACAAGATGTTAAATTAGATACTACAAGGGGTGTTCAAATGAAAAGATACGAAACGACACTGTGGGTATAAATGAAGACTTTATCCAAAGTATACACCATAGGTCTGAGCACAACGATCCCATTGATTAACGAGCCGAAGGATTCCTTGTTCCCAGAATTCCTGTGACCGAGACAAGACTCAGTCCTTCAGAGCGTCCTTGAGTTCGCCGTTCGAGTTGAAACGTTTCCCTTTCAGATGTTTTTTCAGGGAACCAAACACATGAGAATCGCAGGGCGATATGTTGGGGCTATAGGGCGGATGGTCGATCTGCTCCCGCTTAAACTTGGCCAGTTCCACGCTTATGACCCTGGAGACGTATGGACGCGCATTATCATGGAGCAAAACCACACCCTCCATGAGTAGCCCGGGTCATTTGTTCTTGATGGACCTGCGTAGTCTTCCGTGTGTCTCACAGTACACATTGAAGTTAATGGTTCTTCGATGCTCGAGGAATTCAACAAGTAGCGAACCTTGGACGTCGAAAAAGAGGGTGAGCAACACCTTGCCTACTGACGCCACGGCTTTGAACTTTTTAGGGGGAGGTGACGACGTATGCTTCCACTGCATGCTGTCCCGCTTTGTCTCTGGCTCGTAGTGATGGCACCAGCTCTCATCACCTGTGACGATCCGCTCCAGGAAAGCGAGTTCTTCATGATGCCGAAACAGATGTTGAAGTGCTAGACCTTTTGTACTGGTCGGTCAGCTGCTTCGGAACCCACTGTGCGCACACATTCCGATAACACAACCTGTCGTGAACAATTGTCCACACTGTTCCAACGCTGGCATCTACCTTCACCGCCAACATTCGCAATGTGACACGCCGATCACTTCTCACTAGGTCGTCCACCTTGTCGATGAGATTGGCCGTGATGACTGTGTTTGCCTGGCCTGGTCTCGGATCATGAACCAAATTCTCACGGCCTGCAAGAAAACGGGCACTCCATTTTCTCACTGATTTGTCAGACACACAGTCTTCCCCGTATGCGGTAATCATCCGGCGATGAATAGCGGCCGGTGTAATACTTTCCGCTGTCAGAAATCGGAAAACGCCGAGCTGCTCCTCAGTCTTCGAATTTTGTAATGTGAACGCCACCCTGTCTTCACATACATTGCCACGTCGACTGGACGGCTTTCTTTATAAGAGCCTATAATAATATTATAATTGTGGTATATTTTTTAAAGTGCTCGTTGAAAAGATATAAAATCATCGAAAATAGTGATATTCAAAGCTTCATAATCTCAAAACTGCGGAACATTTTTTTAATAATTCTTTAGCAAATAAGGCAAGAGTGATAAGGCAAGAGTGTATAAAAAAAGGAAGATCATGTGTTATTTTAAGTACAACTATTGATTCAAACAATATAAAATGTAATAACTTACATGATTTACATTATTTCCAAATGTATATGTCTATCGCTAATGCTTTGGAACTTTGTTGTTATGCCATGATTAGATTGTTTAAATCTCCTAAATCTACAGAACATTAAACAATACTATCAGATTACCTGGTGAGAAGTGACCAATGATTGAAGATTAAGGCGATTGTCTAGTTTTAAAGTTGAAGACAATTTTTTAACCTCAGTATTAAAGGCGATCATTTAATTTCAATGTGTTCACGATCAACTATAGTGTCTATTACATATGTACGTACAGATAAGTTTATGTTTTCTACTTTTCCATACTTCTGCTTATTTTTTGTCTTTAATTTATTTCCAGGTACCATCGGGACCAATGGTGAAATCTGCCTTGCGCCTCTGAAAGTAGAAAACTTGAAGATGCATTCATCTTCCCTCCTTGGCATCAACAATCACTCCAAACAATCTCCTTTACATGAGATCCGCAATGCCACATCCATGACTCTTAGTTGTGGAACAACTTCTTCGAGAAGATCCTCGCTACATTTACGTGGTGGTCCTCTCGCTAGAAAGGACATATTTTACAGCGGAAACATTCCACAAAACTCATCGAATCTCTACATGTATGACGTTAAAGAGGACGTGGAACAAGAAGTAGTCAATGTATCAATGAAATCACGCATTATAAACTGCTTATGTCCTGCAGTTATGATTGAAGCCTTTAGGGAGATGATGAATTTCAAATTGATGACTAACATAATATTTCTGATGTTTGGGTTGTCAAACTTTTTCACAAACATTGGATTTAATGTTCCCTATGTGTATACCAAAGATAGAGCTATTGGTTTGAATATAGCCAACGAAACTTATGCCAGCTTTTTGATATCCATCATTGGCATTGCGAACACCATTGGTCGTGTTGTGCTAGGATATCTTTCTGATCGCAGCTTCATTAATAGGCTCTGGTTGTACAATGGAAGTCTTGCGCTTTGTGGATTTGCTACAGCTTTCAGTTCCTTCTGCTTGTCCTATGAGTGGATGGCCGTGTATGCTGCTGTGTTTGGGGCTACATCAGGTAAATTTGGCAATATATTTTTGAAAAAACAATGGAATATACACTCTATTATACATGTTCGTAGAATTCACAATGAAAGCTTTACTTCTTGCAAAAATCATTTTAAAATAATTAACAACAAAAAAGATGCTTCCATCTTTCCGTAGAAATGTGATCTCAAAAAGATGAAATGAAATTACTTTTCTGAAAAACAACAATTTAATATTAAAATAATACAAAATCCAGTTAACTATTTTCTAGGTTTATTTTAAAATTAAGGTAAATTTGGGATGAATTTGAAAAGAATGAATCGATTGTTTCAACTGATCAATCACTAATTATCTTAATTAGTAAATAATATAATTTTTATCAACCCTCTGACACTATTGTTCCTTAAAAACCACAAGATCCTTTGTCCTCTTGTCTGGCATAGCCAAAACTCATTCAGCACGAAGTAATAATTCGATAGGTTATGAAGCCTTAAACAGAGATTTTCAGCTAGGCCAATTCGTGAGCGTCGTATTTGCATGGTTGCTAGTCAATTTTGTTCACAAATAGCTTTCACTGCCATGCTGTTTATATTATCTGAACTATCAAACTTGTATACCTTAGAGTTTCATATTTGGTAGTTCGGATAATTAAACCATATATTTAAATTATTCAAAATACTCTACAAACTAGTCGCAGGTAATTTAGACCTTTAACTCGATTCTATATAACTAATATACAGTACCTGCCATTTAACGATATCACTCCGGGCTATAGAATTTTAATTACATTATCCGATTGATAGCAATAGCCGAACATTGTAAAATTAACTATATTTGTATCACATCAAGGGAAAAAGGGGAAAATTATTTATCTCAGGGCTATCTGTAATTTATTTCAAAAATAACGATTCCAAGTTCCTTAATTGTGACTTCTTGACAATCATTCCTTACATTTTTGAAAACTAAAGCGGGATTCTATTTAATAACTACGTAGTTTACAGAATGAATAGAAAGTGAAGTTACAATACTATTAAATTTGGAGATGAACAATACATAATAGAGCTATGATGTCATGGAATTGGTCTCCATCAGAAAAGTTCATATATAAAGTAAGCAAAATACATGCAAGACTATTAAAATAATATCGGTTTAATGTCTGAAAATTTGATGGAATCATGGACATGAAATTTTATCTAAACGATTTAACTGAAATCAAATATAACCGATATCTTCAACGTATTAGCTAGTCGCCATTGACATGTAGTCTCTACTAGTCATATGTATGAATGTGTGTATGTATTGCTGCTCTACTGGTCAGACCGTTTGAGACAGCTAACAAATTTAGCATATATATATACCTTGAAGGGTAGGAATGTGCACCTCGGACCAATGTTTTTGAAATTTTAATTAAGTGAAATTTTGGTGTTTTTCCATGATGCCTTCTGAAAATATTATTGTACAAAAATAAATTTTAAAATATTATCTTTTTAATGATACTAATTTAATAAGTGTACGGATTCTTTTTTATAAATTTTGCCAGGTTTTAAAAAATAACTTTTTGATTAATTTCCAATAATAGTTACACTGAAATGCAAACTGTCTTTCATCAAATATTTAATCACGTGATTTCCTTCCATTGTTGGAAGTCAAATAAGAAGAATTTCGTTTAATATCTGTGTAGTTTGTAAAGAAATAAAAAAGTGAAGTTATCAAATCCCGAAATTTCAAAGATAAACCGGAGTCCCATAAGGACATTAGCAAGGTTCATATACACAATAAACAGAATTTAAGCAGGCGAATTAAAATAATACGCCTTTAACGTCAGAAAATGTGGCCGAATCATGGACATTATTTCTAACTGATTAACATGAAAATCAAACATAACCAAATATTCACGGTTAGCTTGATTTCAATGAACCAATATTCACAGGGAACCAAATGGTTGCCTACAGGACTAGTATTATATTTGACAAGACTAGATTTTATACTTTCGAGTTAAATATCAGCATTTTACAAAAACAAGATTTAATTTTTTTAAAATTAGTTTTATGTAAATTACAGCCGGCGTCCTGGCATAGAGGTAGCGCGTCTTCCTCCTGATCTGGGCGTCCTGGGTTCAAATCCCGGTTCGGGCATGGTTGTTCTTCATCTATGTTCTGTCTGTGAGGTGTGTGAATGTGCCCCCCCTGTAAAAAGGGGTTGTGCAAGCGAATGTGTGTGAGTTTCATGAGCTGGAAGTCAGACTTCTGCCCTCGGGTGCTCAGGGGTCTTTACCCTCAGAAGCTACTGCACCCCCTTTCCGTGGTAACATGGACACGACATCATCATGTAAATTACAATCTGCCAGTACTCAATAACGTTTTCTCTTTCCTATGACGACTGAACAATACCCAAATGAACTTAAAATCGCTGTTCTATGTTCGCTGTCTAAAATTGGCAATATACATCATTAGGAAAAACTCCAAATTTATTTGGCTCACAGCCATCACTATGAGATCGCACGTCACGATAATATTTACCATGTCGAATTACCTTAACTCTTTGATTGCAAAAATAGAATTATTATCTTAAAATAAATTAAAAGCGTCTACTTTTAAAAATTTCAGAGCGGGATATTCATTCAGCATCCAAATATTAGCTAAAAACAAAAAAATAGCAAAACAAAATTCGATATCAATTATTTAACGAATTCTCTTAATAAGAATAAAAATGTTATCCTTTTATAATCGTAACAGGAAGTAGTTTCTTTATCTTTATTGATTAATCTTTGCACAAATCTTTCTCTAACTACTACAATTCATTTTTCTTTTTCGTGAAACTAAAACAATTACCTTAAAAAATGAATTGTAGTATATCTAATTTTCTTACAGACAATGTCTCAAGACTTTTACCGTTTCAAAATTTTGGAACAAGAAATAAAATACCAAATTAAAATACGTATTAATATGATTCATGGAAAATTAAGAAATCAGTTTTCCCTTTCTTCAGTGGTTAACAAAGATTTAAAATACTTAAATCCAGTAATTAAAACAATGTAAAGTCCTGATGTAAACTATATTTAAAAGCATTTCTTTACATTATTTAAATCAGAGATACAAATTATAAGGAAATAAAATTAATATCAATAAAAATAAGTTTTTCAAAAAAAAAAAAAAATGTTAAGCAATTTTCAAAATTGTTTCTGGAAGATAATATGCTGATACGTTATTGAAGAAAAAATTAAAGTTTCGATTAATTTGTAATTAAAATTTATTATAACTTTTTATACACGTTATCACTTTAATTGAAGAAATTGAGAATTAATTTTTTGAGTATATAACAAGCTTTAAAATATTGTGATCTAATGGATATTGGGTGGATGCTGAATCAATAACTTCCGGCCTTGCCGATAAACTTTGCCACTACTTGACGACAAAAATGAATAATCTGGAATATTCGAGAATCTGGACGATAGCTCCATTAGATGTTAAGTTTTGGCGTTTATTTTAAAAGCTTCTCTGCCCTGTCATATATACTATAAAAGCCAGAGAGATGGAATCAGTAATCAAATCGAGAGACATAAATAGTCTTTCTTTGGAGTATTGATCTTTTAAGCAATGGGAATGTCCAAAGATGTACCAGACACTGAATTGTGGGCCGAGACACTGTCTTGGTGGAGAATATATGATTTGTTTTCTTTGTACCTATAGAATATTAAAGGCATTTCTGGTATATTTTTAATTGATTAATTTGAACTGTTAAATATCTTAACACTGTGCACAATCTCTATGAAATTGGAAAATATTGTCAAAGTCAGAAATGGCATGGGTCTTTAAAAATTTCTTCACGACTCTCTTTGTGCCCTTTAAATCAGTCGGCACTTTGCACAAGCACTCATATATGCACACTAATTACAGTAATGAATAAATTAGGTTGAAGATTTGCTAAATTTAAAGCGATATTTCACATCAACACGATGTTCCGTTTGAAAACTTGACACTCCCCCCCCCCCTTGTGGCCAACATACATTATCACTTCGAATTAAGGTTACTAGCAATGGAGAGATAGTTGAAGTTGAAACATGCGTAACTAATAAAAAGGAGGGGGGGGGAACAAGTGACACAGTTATTAATTATTCATCATTTTCTAGCTTATCGTTCTACTGCAATATAAACATTCCGGTTATTTTCTAGCTACTCTTCGTATATGCATATCAATTGCTGCTGGATTAACTCTGTAGTACGTCAATCAGTCACAATACAGTGTTATGCTAGCAAAAATAGTGATCTACAATCTTGATATAAGGCATTTTGACAAGAAGAATTGCTATGTTGACTTCAGGAATTTTATAATATTCTTGTTATTAGATGCATGTGACAGTCTGTGATACATGAAAAGCGTAATAACAAGCAGTCATGAAATTTTCTATTGAAATAAAAACAATCTACAGGAACAATTAAGACCTTTTGACAAGTTTACCACAATGGGATAATAAGTCACAAGCAATTTTTTGACGACACAAGCATGCAAACCAAGTAACCGCTTTAATTGTTGTCTGCTGTTTTGCTCATCATCAATTTATTTACAACTAGCCGCCTTTGGCCACCAGCCGGTTCGCCAATCTTAATGCTCGTAACAATTTTAATAATTAACTATTTTATGTAATTCCTACTTTAATAGCTTCTTCATTAAAATATTTTAAAACTTCAAATTTTAATTCACTCAGAATTTTTACTCGTAATTTATGCTTTAAATATTTTTCACTCGTAAATTTATGCTTTAAATATTTTTTACTGAAACAAAGCATTTTTTTTTTTTTTTTTTTGTAATATGATTACTGAAAACAGAGTCACTGAGCATTTAAACCTTATGGGCACTAAAGAATATCTTTCTTAATTTATGTAATATTTCAAGAATTTGTCAACAAAATTTTTTCAGATTCATCTTGAGCAGGTATATTAATTAACAATGTTTAATTTTAAATGCATCAAACACTAAGAAAATAAACAGAATCGTTTAAAATAATAGGTAGAAAACAAGTTAAAAAAATACTTAAAAAACGATTAACTTAAACTAACATAAATACAATTTAATTGCAAAAGCATACAACTAACCTAAAAATAATTTAAATCGAGTCCGCTTAAGTTGAAATGCAAACAATCAGAATACAATGCGCATGCGTGAATTTTCAACGCCAGTTACGGTAACGCAAATGCGTGAATTTTTCTACCCCAGTTGGGGTAACGCTATGTAGATTAGAAATTTTTAATTTCCTTTAATCTGTTTTATTTTAATTCAAAAGTACTTCAGAATGAATCTGAAAGATCGATTCATTAACAATGTTTAATTTTAAATGCATCAAACATTAAGAAAATAAACAGAATCGTTTGAAATAATCGGCCGAAAAATGTTAGCCCTAGCCTTATTTCTGTTAGAAAAGAAAAAAAGAAAAAAAAATTGAAGCCCTACTCATTTGACGGTGGGGAAAATGAAAGGATTTTTTTGGCGAGAAAGTTAGTTTTTAATTAATAATTAAAATTTCAAAAAAAGGAATCCCAGGTGCACATTCCCGACCTCCAAGGTATACACGTACCAAATTTGGTAGTTGTAGGTCAAACGGTCTTTTCTGTAGAGCGCCAACACACACACATTGAGCTTTATATATAAGAATAGATGGTCAGACTGTCAAGTTTCGTTGAATCAAATATTTATAAAGTGTTTGAATTTGTAGCAGAAGAGGAAGTAGATTTTTTAAAATGTTGATATACACTTTGTAATGCTATGAAAAAGAAATTATAGCGATGAGCACAATGAATCATAAACAATACAATATTCTCAGCAACCCATAAGTTATCAAATCTTAAGACTAAGAAGTAGGTCGGAATGTTTAAAAGATTGAGAACCTTTGGTCACTGTACTTAGAAGTAAGCAATGAAAATTGAGAACCTCTAATGGGCACGGTAGTGCCCCCGCCAAGTCGAGCATCTTGATTTTCTAAATCTGTATCATAATAAATCCGCTCATAATAAATCCGTTTCCTCTAACCAACCTGCATTCTTAATTTTCTCCCTCTTGCGTTTGCTGCTGCAGTTGAGAAAGGAAATTTTTCTATATCGTTACTGTTGAGAGAGATGAACTGGATTTTTATGATGATACTACTCACTGCTTTAGAACATTCATTTTTCGTGATAATTTATGTTATTATTCAATATCCAGAAGCAGTTCAGTTCAGAAATAAGCAATGCTGAAAAAGATATTTACCAACAGACTGCAGTTTTTTTAAAAAAACCACTTCATTCATAAGTAACAAAATTCTTAATTTCAAAGCCAGGTATGCAGTTTGTTACATTTCATACTATAGTTTCATATGTTATAATTACTATAAATTATTAAAAATTTCATGTAACATTTAAAAATAATTTTATGATTTATTATTGAAAATTTGTACTATTTCTAATTTAATTCTCTATTTTTCCCCCCTTCGCAGGCGCATACGTAAGCTTAACATCCGTCATTTTGGTAGATCTTTTAGGATTAGAAAAATTAACCAACGCCTTTGGACTTCTGCTACTTTTTGAAGGCGTAGCTTGTTTAATTGGACCCCCTATCACTGGTAAGATTTTAAATTAATCTCTTTTGTTGACTGTCCATGTTTTGCTATTTAACAATGAGAATAATCATTGTGATGCATCTTATTGAAACATGCTAAAAAAATCACGAGTTAAGATCCCTACTAGTATTATAAAAATGAATTGGAACAAAAGCCACCATTTGGTATTTAAATAATTTCTTACTGCACTGACTATTATGATGATCGTTTAAAGAAAACTGGTCTTCATTTTTTTAATTAAAGTTACTTTTAGTTCCGGTTTTTGTTGTTGAACATAAGCTCTAATATGACAAATTTGCTAATAAAGAAATTAATTATGACAAACAAGAGATTCAAGTCGGCAAAGAAAATTTTTTTTTTATAAATTCGATTACAAATTCACAGTGGGTTTTTTTCCTCCCCTTGCAAAAAAAAAAAAAAAAAAAAAAAAAAAAAAAAAAATCGACTTTTTTTCTCCGAAAGATACGTTAACCCTTTGCCCTCGAAAGGTGACTCTCACCCACCACTTTGGTGCGGAAATTCGATTCGCGGCGGTAACTATTGTTTCTTTAAAAAAAAACTTAGCATACATTTGAAATATCGCGAGTAGGTTTAAAGATTAATAAAGTGTGTAACTATAAAAGTTTTATACGCTAAATTGTGTGCATAATCATTTTAAATGAGAGGTAAGAAATTCTCTAAGAGTTACAAATTGAGTTGCTGGTTCGTCCGCGCGAAAACGGCCTCGTGGGCAAAGGGTTAAAAAATATTTTTAGGACCTATTCATTATAATATTATAACATTTATCATGAATTTATAGCTTTCATCATGAAAAAGGCTCTATTACAATATATTTAAGCACCAATGTCGAGAAGGAAAAAAAAAAAAAGGAAAAGTAATGTTCTTATTGATTTTGAAGGAACTAAATGGAAGAACATCCACTATCCAAACTAAAATTCTTCTAAGTTATCAGTTACAATTATTTTAAAAGGGCCAATGAATATATTGAATAATCTTCAAACATTTTTGCCCCGATTAGCTCTTTTTCTACTAAGGAATAGAATTATTTATAAGTCCGTCACGTCTCCTTAACAACATAATGAATAAATTTCTCAGGCTGAGTAGGGCCTATATAGGGATATTTACAAAAACCTGACAAGTTTTTCTTTCTTTCTTTTTTCTGCTTACGTTCTATTTTGAAGGATATATGAAAATAAAATTAAATTTTATATCGTTAAATTATTTTAAACAATATCTTAATCACATTTCAAACTGAAGGTAAGGCAGGCGTTCACGATTTAAGTTGGTTTTAGTTTATAAACTCATTTGAAGTTTAAATTTTAATGTAAATCACAAATTGACTACTCCGACCCGCCGGAAGGCACACGGAAAAACTTATATGACCGGACCGCCGCAAAGCAACACTGGTGGAAACTGTAGTTGAGTCCTAAGGACCAGGAAGTACATCCCATCATCGATGGGAGAAACCAGACTTCTGCCTTTTTGATTAATCACAAGATGGCGAGAATCAACCACCATGCCGGAAGCTTCTCATGAGGTGCCTCCCCACGTGGGGGACAAATTCTAATGTAAACTTACTACTTTTCTTCTCTTTACTAATAGAAAAAATACACCACAAATTCTATTTCTATATTTGGCATACAAGTTATTTACTAAATTTATCTCTACAGGTTGGCTGTACGATTTCACGGGATCCTACGATCCTGGCTTTTATGCATCAGGCACTATGATTGCAATTAGCGGACTTATGCTGTTCTTCATCCCCTGTGTACAGCGGCTCCTGGAAGAAAGGGAAAAGAAAAAGGAGCGCGTTCCATCAATAGACGTATCTTCAGCAAACGCAGTTTAAAAGACAATAACCATAATATCTTCCAAGCAAAAAAGAAAGCAGGCTGTTGTGACAAAGATATAAGCATTCCATAATCATAAATTCATCCACGTGCTCATATTCTTTGTCAAGAATAATGCAAGCTAGGAAGCTTGTATTCTTTCTAATTTAGAGAGCCCAAAAAGATTTGGAAAAATTATGACCACAGAAGTTTGTAGCAATTCTTTTTCTCTAAAAAAACATTTATTGTAATGAAACCATTCAATCATTTGAAATCTATCATTGTACTGAATATATCTTTTCTTGCATTACTAAAATTAAATAGCAACTAGTTTTTCCTTCCATAAAGATAAATCTAATAGTCTGTTATCAGAACTCATTTTTCTTATTTATCGCCGTGCTTTTTAAAATTTGTGGGTGAAATTGTATGCCATTATGGACAATTTGAAACATCTTTCTGGAGACATCAAGTGCAGTGATTTAAAGGGGTACATTTATGACGGGAAGGAATATGTACGCAGTATGATGTTAAATGAAATTTCCTAGTGCCAAAATTTCATTTCAGAAATTCTTGTCTCTCAGGATTGCATCTGAAGTTAGAAGTATGTATCCCAAGGATGAAGCTCACTGCTCAATTTTACTCCTCACATATCATACATGTGGTGTCCGTTATATAAATCTTATATGTACAATTGCTTATTTTCATATAGAATATTGCGTAACAGCGCTCATACTGAAAGACTGAGAAGACAGCTTTGTTCAAGTGATTTACTATATTGATCGGCAGGAGAGAAAAGAGTTTTAAGAGGAATCATGCTACAGAGCCGATGCATATAACTGCAGTTTATTCAATATTTATGCCAAGGTGCAAACGAGCATATTTCACATTGAAATTACAGCTATGCTCCCGTATGTACAAAGGTTTTTCTATACTAGAATGTTAAAAAGAATTAAGAAGAAGAACGTCTTTAAAAAATGTGCCTTTCATTCAAGAAATTGTATTTTCGAAATCACTGTGTACAAAACAAACAGAGAATATACATTTAAAAAAATGTCTATTATTCAAATTGAATAAATGCTGTTATTATTATTTCATCTATAACTTGGTTTTCAAACAAGAAAAACACGACCCATTTTTTGTTTTTCTTAAGATATTTAATCCATTTTCATTTCGTTAAGGAAATTTAAAATCATTAAATTGACTGTGGCTTATTAAATAAAACTTGTTATTAAAACTGCCTCGGTTATGCTTGCATTGCATAGAAATATGCCAATACACATATAGTAGGAAGTCGATCTTCTATCACTTATTTGGCAATATTAAATATAGATATTAAAAGAAAATGCAAGATGAATTGTGAAATACAACAATAAAAACCAATATAGGCGATAAAAAAATAACTCAGGTACAATTATTAGAATTCATATCATTCAAATGGCAACATTTACTACAATTCTGGAACATTTACTAAATATTAATCTAACTTCTCTAACATTTTGTGAATACCTTATTTAATCCTGAAGGTGGGTTTTTTTTTTGTTTGTTTGTTTTTACTCCATTTATACAGAGACAAATTTTTCTAATAAAAAGTTATTTTAAAAATAGCCAGCGAGAATATTCCTCCAAAACTTCCTAGCATGCTCTTTAATAAAACTTATGTCTCAACTAACTGTATAAAAATTGTGGACATAAGACAAAGCGAAGAGCATCTACTGTGCTCAGATATTTTAAGTCCATACAAGAGCACTTTCTGCTTTGCAATATATTAAAAAAAAAAAAAAAAATGGTATATGGATTTGGTCAAAACATGATAAAATTCTATAATTTTGGAGTTAAGAACACACATCAAATTTCAACTCTTTAACTTAAAACAGCTTAAAGCGGTTTTAAGTTATTGTACTGACAGACAAACAATACAAAGGCAGACATAATTCCAAAAATGCAAGATCAAAAGAAGGTCAGACATGAAATTTTTGATAAAATCACAAGGTTGATTTTTTTTTCCTTTATTTGCCTGCAGCAAAGTAAAAATTAATGCTATCAAGCCCAATTCAGCCAGTTTGGAAAATCTGAAAACATAATTGTGTAATATTCTCTAATTCTTTTACAGGCCATATTTTTTTCTAATAAAAATATTTTAATATAGTATGATGATTGAGATTAGTTTAAGAAAAGCAATTAATTTAGCTTATTAGATAAATTAAATTTGATACATTAATTAATAACTAAGTAATAAAAAATCAAGACATATTCTGTCTGAGATAAGAAACTAAAGCATCTAATATTTTATCTTATTGAGAAATTTGAAAGAACTTATGTCAACCTACATAATTTCAATCAAAGATAGATGAATTTGGTGTCAAGCATATTTCCTCTAAAACATTTTTATTATTTTGGAATTCTTAATTTATTAGGAAATTTTTTAATGTTAAATACAATAAATGAACATCGTTAGATTTTTAAAAAAAATAAGGATAGGTTTTTATCAATTTAAATTTGATATACGATGTAAAATTTGTGTCCATCGGATGTCAGTGTTAATTTTTTTTCTTTGCTTCCAAACTAAGCACATAATGTATAGTATTTTAATACACAAGTAACTTTGTTTAATAAAATTTTAACATCCACCTATAGCAATTGCACAGATACTATTTCAATTTTAGTTTAGTAACCTTACATTATATTTTGAAGACATATAAAAGCTATTTAAAGAAGGTCTTTGCAGTTTTTATTATTGTCAGATTACACATGAGCCAGTATCCCAACTCCTCAAGGTTTTTTTATTTCATTCTTTAAGATTTAACATGTACCACATACACAGTTCCATCTATAAGATATTTTTAATGAAATCAACTCTAAAAGTCTTGCTTTCCTGCTATTATGAACCAAAATCATTTTCTTAAGATATATTTAGAGAAAACTAAGTAACCTACTTACAATTTTATTCATTACAAAAAATTTTATGATTACTTCACTTGAAAATTAAATGAAAGTTTTAAACTACTGTGCATGAAATACTTATTATAATAGGCCTTTCTCCTGCAAAGTTATATACATTATGCTGTCAAATATTTACATATAATGAGTAATAAAACTCGAAAACCTTTTCAATGTATGTTCCAATTATGACAGACATCTCTTAACATTCTCCTTCCAATGTTTTGAAAAATTGGGATACAAATCCAACTTCCCTCTCTTTTCATTTTACTCTAAAGGAAAGACAGAATCTAAGTATAAAAACTTTCCGCTTAATTATTGCAAGTTTTATTTAGCAGTAAAGAAAAGAAACTATCACAAATTTACAATAAATTATTTTGATAGTATGTTAAAGAGATTTGAAATGGAACTTAATTTTTAAACTATAAATTTTTTCTTTATATTCTTATAATGCAAATGTAATTATTTTAAAATACTATCCTTATATTTAGTCAGATGAGCTGAAATGGTCAGTAAAATGCTGTGATACAGCACAGGATGACACACCAATGTTTTAATAATAAATTTCAAAATCTTAATATAATTTAATATATAATAATTTGCTATAAAAACAAGATAAAACATTAAAAGTGGAATTACAGGATGTAAAATAACATTACTAAATTCCTATAAACAGACAAAGTTTGAATTACTGTAATCAGAAATAATTTGTATTAATACTTTTGAATTTTTTTTGTAAAATAATATTTATAACTAGTATTATGGAATTTAGGTTCTAAGTGGAAAGTATGTTTTTATTTCAGAAAAAAAAATATATGCTAAAATGCATGATTAATAGGTGAATATATAAATAAATAAAATCTTCATTTCATCTCCATTGTTTTATTTATAGTTATTAGACCACTGGAAATTAAATATGATAAAATGCACATAGAAAAAAGAAAACCAGATACCATATCAATGATCTTTATTTCTATGTTACAACAGATTCTGACAGAGTTGAAATAAAAATACAGATGACATCAATAATGAAAGAAAATACAATGATTTCATACATAACTTCATACAATATGCAGACATCTGAAAAAAATACAAATTTTTCTAATTTGGTAATTTTTTTATAGGTAATGAAAACAGAATAAAAACATCATATGCTAAAATTAAATAAGATGTTCCAAGTCATAATTACATGAACAAATAAACTCTGATTTCCTTTTATTACTTATCTGTTTTGCCCACAAGTAGATTCACATGGCTGTTCCCCCCCCCCCTCCTTCCGAGGCCTCATAACTTAATAACACGATCACATGACTAGGATGGCATCAAAACTGGTATACATTCTCCATACTTTTGCATCATACTAAGAGGGAGGACATTTCATTCTCAATGTTAGATTTAATGAGCAACAAAAATCACAATATATTAGATATTTGGCTGTATTCAATTTCAAACATGGAACCTTTCAGACCTGAAGTTTAAATTTTAATAATAAAGCAACTAATGTCCATATCTGTTACATCATATGAGCATTAAACTATCAGTGTAGCATCTGGGAAGCAAAGAAATTTAAATAACCTGGGTTTCGTTCCTTAAAGGGTGCCAATGAAGACAATGTTAGTATGTATATGCACTTTTTAAAGAAAAATATGATGAAATTTAACAAAAAAAAAAAAAAAAAAAAAGCCTAAACAGCAGTTTGCACTTATATAAGCAATAAGGGCAAAAAAGAAATATTATACTCAATTATACTAAGTGACAGAAACTATCAAACTTTTAATCTCATAAACTTAAATTTATTCAGCTATATATACATATATAAGTTATTAATATTATAATTATTATAGAATTATTATAAGTTATTAATATTATTAGGCTAGAATTATGTAATTTTAATATTACCGAAAGTTACGTTTTTAATGGAATTAATTTTTGTTAAAAAATAAATAATAGGAATCCAATTATATATATATAAAAAAAAAATCTGACACTATAACATACAAACAATGCCTGCATCATGTATTTTTAATCTTTCTATAGTGTTTTTGTATATATCTAAGCAATAAATATCAAAATATCTTCCAAATAAGTAATATTAAGTAATTTGTGGAGATAAAAAAATTTAAAAAGTGTCTTTTTTTTCATACATGATTACTATTAAACATCTCATTTATATAAATAACATTCTTTTAGTATCTGGAATGTTGTACTTCAAACACTAAATAATCTACACTGATTTTAAAATTTACATAAAAGAAGAGAGGGGAGCCCTTGTATTTTGCAAAATGCACATTACTCATAAAATCAAAGCAAGTATTTCAAAACATGCAGGTCATTCAATTAAATGTGAGACAGGGAAATTTTGTGGAAAAAAAATTACAACATATAAAGCTAAATCTAGGGGGCTTTTTAAAGATTCACTAAAAATCGGAATTCCTTTCCTCGCACCATTTTAAAATGAATATCTTGCACCCCACGAGGTGAAAATAGGCCTATTAGGCTTTCCTGTGGGAGGGAGAAATTATCTTCAGTTGAAAAAGCCATCAAATGCAAGAGAAATTTTCATCCTTTCTCTGCCAATTCCAAGATGCAGTGTTTATGTTAATTTCAGACAGACATTGTAATTTCTCAAATGTTATCAGATAATGAGGACAGTATCCTATTTTCCAAACATCAATAAGTCATCAATAAAAGAACATTTGATCAAAGAGAATAGCAAATTTTTTCTGTCTCAGTTAATTCAAATTATGTTTCAAACAATAATTTATTGCCAGCTGCCACCAGGAAGACTATAGAGAAATTGGTATGTTGATACAAATGTCTAAGAAATTTAAAAGTAAAGAGGCGAATGAAAATCTTCAAATGCATCAATAGTCTGATTTCACATATCAATTATAGTAGCTACTACTACCACCTCGCTTCCTTTTCGCTTCTGAAAAAATAAAGCTCTAATCGGCTAGACGCACATATATTTGTAGCTTTTTTTCTTTTTTCCCCTTACAAATGCAAAATTTTTAGAAATAAAGCATGCTAAGACATTCTAATAATATAATCCATGCATCAATTAATTAAGCACATTTTTTTCAAGCAACTATTAAAAATAATCATTTACAATAATGAAATGAGTTCAATAATGATAACAGAAGAAGTTAACACTATTCATTTGTTCTTAAATGAGAGAGGAAAAAGCTGAAAATACAAACCAAATAATTTCAAGCCAAATCTTCATCATCAAATAGGTCTTCAAAATCTAAATATAAAAATATTTCATCAAAAGAACAGAACAATATAATTAGAAACATTTTAAATATTAAAAATAAATGATTTCTAATAAACAATGAAGTTTTAATCATTGGCGAGTTTCTAGATAGAAGTGCATAAAATAAACAAACAAAAAAGTTAAATGTAACGAAGCATGGAGGGGGAAAAAGACACAGAGGAAATTACAATGATAATGTTTAATATCATTAACAATCAAGTTCAAACTTTTATGCTGAGCAATGACACATTTTATTAGAAGGTTAATCACATAACTATTTTAATATGGCAAAATTGTAATGTAGTTAAAAGTATTCTAAAAATGAATCTCTCTTAACATATCAACCTATTGACAACTATTTAAATAAATAAACACATGAAATATCATATCATATACTAGAAAAATATATGAATTATATAAATATCAGTTATTACTATTGGCTAGCATATTTTTTATCTATACAGTATCTATTTAAAAGAGCAAATGAACAAGTTTGTAAAATGTAAGCTATACTAAAAAGATTTTATAACATTTAAAATATAACTTTCCAATAGTAAAGAGAGTTTAATATGATCTGCTAAACAATTTAAATTTAATTATCATATTTCAGATTTTTTAGTTCCATTTTCAATTAGCTTAAGTGAAATAAATTTAAGTATTTGCAAGTCAATGCAACATTGCTAATAAGCTGAATAAGCTTCATTGCTAAATAAGTAGGATAAATACACAAAAGGTATATTTAACTTTTCCCCACTGATGATCTCCAAGTCTACATAATATAGGACAGTACATAATTTTTTCAGTTTGGCTAACTGGCACTCGCCCAACAAGCAAGCAAAAGAAAACAAAAATCAAGTCAGAATAAAATTTTAAAATAATCATTTACATTCTATAATGGATAGAATTAATTTCAAATGAGTTATGAATGCATTAAAAATTTTTTGAATTCACACTTTTATATTTTAATTCTTCAAACAACTGTTATTCAAATGGAGCATTATCACTATACTGATTTTTGCTTTTAAACTGAATATCTTATAAATATGCCTGGGAACGAGCATGGAACTTTAATTTTATAATTCATAGTTAATTAAAAACAAAATTGTATATGTAGTAAACAATTTTCTTGTAATTTATATCTTAGCAAGATTTAAAAAAAATCATACCATTAAAAAAATCAGAATGAACTGATTTTTCATTTGCAGCTAAATCCATAAGGAGACCACTAGATCCACCAGCCTAAAATTATATATATTTAAGTAAATAAAGAATAAATAACAAAAACATAGATATGAACAAAAATTCTATAATCATTAAATGTGCAAATAATAATTTATTTCTCTTTTATGCAATTTGAATCATAGTTGACTCAAAACATACCTCAAATAAATCAGCACATTTCAATTATGCAAATTCACAAGATGCACAAAATATGCTCTTTCACAGGATATATAAAAGATTGCAAATGAAGAGTAATAAGAGATAATACTAGTTAAATAACACTCTTTATTCAATTGTTTCAGGATATTTATAGTTCATAGATCCATTATTTAAAAATAGAAGATAATTTTTGTAATTAAATATCAAATATAAAAGTAAACAATTGAGAAATTAATGCAACTCCATTTGGGTCAAAATTTATAATTCTAGAAAAAAACTAAAAAATGTCAAAAAATTCCAATTTTTCACATGCCAGACTCTTAGTTTTATTACTATGAAAACCAGTTGAAATAAGAATATAAGAGAAATGTAGATGCTTGACAGTTCAAAATAATGTAAAATAATAATAATAAAGAAGTAATGTGTGTGTGATTACGTTGACACTGCACAGGCAAAACCATTTGATCTACAGCTATCAATTTTCCACAAATACCTTAGAGGGTGGGAATATGCAACTGAGAGTAATTTAAAAAAAAAATATTAATAAGAATTTTAACTATAAATTAAGTTGAATTTTAACATTTTTCTACAACTTCTGATTATCATACAAAGATAAATTTTACACCATTTCAAAATTTTAAAAAAATGTCATTTCAATCATATCAACTTAATAGTAATATGAATTTTTGCAAAATTTTGATATTTTTAAATTTTTTAAAACTTAATTTCCAATAGATTACATGCTGCCCTGAAATTCAAACCATTTTCATTGTTATAGCATCTATCTGATCATCTGATTTTCTTCTATTGTTGAAAGTTATAGAAGAATGATTTTGTTTAATATCTATGAAGATACTGAAGTAGATAAACAAATAAAGTAAAAAATATTACAAAATTTATAAGACAGAGGGCTTACACATTTACATTTTTAATAACACCATGACAGTATGGAACTGGTCCCCATTATAAAGATTCAACTACACAATGAGCAGAGAATATATAAGACAATTAATGTAACATATCTTTAATATCTGGCAATTTCCTGGTATCATGGATATTAAGTTATATCTAAATAATTTAATTGAAATTTAAAATGAAATTTTATCCCCAGTGAACCAGTTGTTAAATTGTAAAAGAAATTCTTCCAAATAGTATAAAAAAATCAATAATTTAAGATTTCATGAAAATTAAAATACACAAGTTAATTCAAGCATATAAAATCAACTTTGGTAGTCAAAAACTCTTTCCTCCTACAAAATGCTTTTTTCATTTAATATTATATATTGCAAATTAAAAATCTTTTTAAATTATCAAATATTTCCAAATCTGAATTAAAATTTAAAGGTTTTAAAATTTTTATCTTGATAGAAAATGTTTTTCCAATTTCTCTTATATTTTTTATTAGTGGCATTAGTATATGCATTATTCAATTTCAGTTGTGCCTAAAATTGATGAAAAATTAAATTGATTTATGACAGATCAATCAATAAATGTTAAATGCTATTCTTGTGTGCTTATGTTATCTCTATTTTTTGTGAAACATTCCGTCTCAGCATTATTAAGTATTCATCACTTAAGTATTTATTACAATATTAAATAATTATCACAATAAGAAACAATCTTCGCATCAGATAATCAGCACATCGTAAATATTTAGCTGTTTTGTTTTTAAATGAAATTTCACTCAAACTCCATCATTTATTTATTCATGAAGTTCTTTTTCTCATAATCTGTTGATAGATAAAATATTTTGAGCGCAAGTATCTTTTATATTAAAAAAGATTTTAGAAAATGTTTTAAAAAGTAAAAAGTGTAAAATTCAAGGGAACTGATGCCAATTCAAAGTACATCTTTATGTTATTGCATTGTGTTATGGTATAGAAAACAATGTTAATTCACCACAGTTATGCCACTTCTTTACACAAATGATACGGTAACTACATTTGTAGATAAGAAGACAAAACAATATACATCAAATATAAGTTCTAACAGAAAATGTTTAAATCAATAGATACAGAACTATGTAATTATATGCTCATCTCAATTCACTGACTGATTCAAATAAAATTTAATTACATGTTTCTTATGAGATGGCGAAATTAATTATGATATTAAAATGCAATCATCCACAAAGGAGTATCAAAAGAAGATGGGGAAAAAAGGTAATTAGAAATAACTTGAAATAAAAAAATGATACACAAAGAAGAATATGACATTTGATAAAAAATAAATTCATGTAAGCATTCATCAAATCATAATGTAAAAAACTTTATTATATTGTAAATGAAAATGAGCACATAAAAACAAAATTAAATTTTGTATCTGTTACATTCATCAGTTTGCATAAAAATTACTCTGTTTAGAATTTTTTTTTTTTTCAATTCTAATTTATGATTTTAACAGGATAATAATTTAAAACATGAGGTACATTTAGTATCCCAATAGCTTAACTCTCCGTTCAGAGAACGAAGTTTTTCTTCCTCAATTTAAACAAATATCTAAATTTGAATACCATTATTTAACATGAAAAAAAAAATAATTAAAAAAACAGGTTTCGCAAAGGATGGCTGTAATTAAATTGCCACATATCAAACAACTCACTTCTTCTAAGTCCATATATGGACCAGCTCCTTCAGGGAACATTTCATCAGCTACAACACCTTTGGGCTTCATGATATGTATCTAAAGGAAGAGTAAATTAATTTAATAAAGTTTTAATTCAATTAAATAAAAAATGTATTACAAATAAAAATGACATAATAAAAAATAAGCTCATCATTGAAGCTAAAATAAATTAATAAAATAAAACTAACCAAATATCACTTGCTAATAACACATCAGATCTAACACACAATTAAAAAATCTCCTTTGGTTTATTCATGTGTATTAAGTTTGTTAATATGCTTTTACATCACAATAACTACACAAAGATTCAATTTCACTAACATTTCTATTTAACAGCAATATCATCAATGTTATATAAAAATAACAAACAACAAATTTGCTAAAACATTTTTTAAATGTAAAACCCAGTGAAATTTGTTGATCACAATACTATAAGGGCCTAAATAAAATATAATAATAGATACCATTATAGTCAGAACATATAAAGTTAAATTTCAAATTATTTAAACTTTCTATGCATACTTAAAAATGAACATTTTACTAACAATAAATATATAAAATCAACATATATACAAAAGAGAAATATACATATTTTATAAAAAAAAAAAAAAAAAAAAAAGTGAAAAAAAAAATATTACAAAAAAAATTCTATCAAAAAAATATGTCAATTTTTATAATTTTTTTAATGTAAATAGCATTTGCTTGCATGTATATTACAGTCTATCTAACAAGTTTTGATGCATATTGGAAGCATTTGATACTACTGTAAAAAAAAAATTCTAAACAGTGTTTGTCAGAGATGCACATTCTCATGAAAAATTTTGTTTTGAAAATAGTTTGCTGCTTCAATTTGCTGTATTAATTCTCCTAAAATATGTTCATTGCTTGCATATAATTGCCAATGTTTTAAAAAATTCTTAGGTCTTGAATGGAAAAGGTAGATTTGATGAATTATGGAAAGAACTAACAATCTTTGGATAAATTATGTACACATTTTGCTTCTATTTTTTGTAGTTTCAATAATGTTAATATTTGTCTTTGTTGCTTCTTTCTTCAAAAAATGAAGCTTTTATCCAAAAATTTTGGATTGTGAATGCTGTCACAGTGTTCTTACTAAAATCCAGTCACATGAATTTTTTACATTAACTGATATGAATTTAGGAGTTGCTATTCAAATCACTAATAATATTCTGAAATAATTTTATGCAACGTCATCACTTTAACACAAAAAATTCTATTTTCTTTGCAAATAGCAAAGAAAATATGGTTACTCCGAAGTAAAAAGTGTCTATCCTGTGAAGCAAAAAAGTCTACAAGTGACCATTTGAAGAAAGAAGCACCCAATTAACTTTCCAAAATATATTAAACAATGGCTACTTTTAAGAAACTCGATGCATACAGCAAACAGACACCTCCTTTATAATACTGGTTCTCATAGACTACACTCCTCTGAATAAACCCAGGGGCAAAATTCATGTCCATATCTAATTAAAATGATGGCTTAGATTGTAAAAACAAATGCATCGGCAAAGGAAAAGAAACAACAAAGACTTAATACTTTTAGGACTGGTGATATTTGGTTTGTATCTTTATATTCTATAGGCAAAAAATATCAAAAAAACAACTGTGAACATTTCAGTCATAATTTGTTCTTTGTCTTTTATGATCCCTCTATTACAATACAGTCTAACATCTGGACATGGAGACAGATGCCGTTTTTCGTTATTTGATATTTCAGATATCATCAGATAATAGGGTATCATTTACTAATGAAACAAAAAGGTAGATAAATTAACAGCTTATTAAAGAGGAAAAATTATTGAAGACAGGTATGCAGTTAAAAATTATTATTATTGCATGCAAATACAAAAAGCATTGAGTAAATAGGAATTTCATTAGGGGCAGGTTTATAGTTATGGATTCGTACATAATATACAGTGAAGCATGTACCATAACATACAAGCTCCCTCCACTATAAGTAGATTGCAAAAATTTTGTCACAGATGTTGCTTATTTATCTCACGTCTTGTGGTTCTAATTGTAACACTAAAATTTTATATGTGTTGTTAAGTGTGATTTTCTAGATACAGTTTCTTGAAATCATAGTGACAAGTTATTCCACAAAATAAAAATTAAGCATATAAAAGTTTCACTAATTCTATTATTTTTCCATTTCTACTCATTATTCCTGTCATAGAAATTTCTTACATAAATAGAACTCAATTCGAACATCCTAATTTCAGATAGTTCATTCAGTACAAACATTTCATATATATATATATATATATATATATATATATATATATATATACACACACACAGTGGCTCAAACAATTGAGAGTAAACCTTACTTTTACATGAGAAATCTGACTATCAATATAAATAACACATTACCGAGAAGTGCAAACATGATTTTATTTTTACACATAACAAATGTTTTAATTTAGAGTAAAAATAAAGAAAAATCAATGAAAAACCTCTAAACTGAAAATTTTCAAAAGCATTTTAAATAAACATATGCAGATTTTTGCCTAAAAAAATTGAGAATACACCAATGAAATTTTTTGTAATATCTCACAAAGAAAAAAAAAGTGTCAATATTTAATTGCATGTCTTTTGGCTTTAATAATGGCCTTTAAATGTCATGGTACTGATTCAACCATTTTTGATGGTATCTGTAAATATTTTACCTCATTCTTCTTGCAAACTTGTTTTAAATGGATTTTGTTTTTAATTTTGTGTTTTTGAACCACTATTTCAAGTGTGGCTCACAGATATTCAATGACATTGATGTCAGGTTACTATGGTGATGTGTGTAAATGCTGTTTACAGTGTAAAAGACACCACATTTTGACATTACGTGCATTCTGTTTGGGGTTGTTGTCCTGCTTCAAAATGAAATTTTCATCTAAATCCAATTTTTAGCACTTTCCTTTATATTACTGAGATCATAAAGTTCTTCCAACTTTCTGCAGGAATTTCTCAAATCATAGGCAGAAGTGTAAGTGTTGAAACTGAGCGGAATGTGATTAGACAAGTTGGATATAAAAATCGAATTGCTAGAGAGAAACCGCTCATCTGGTTGCAAATTTAGAAAAAGCATTTAAAATGTGTATAAATATATATAGCGTGTTGTATATATGGACTCAAAAACTTTTCAATTGAAGACCAATAACTTTTGGAAGAAAGTTATATTTAGTGATGAAAAAAAATTCAACACTTTTGGCAGTGACACCCGTTGCACTGTATGGAGAAAGCCTAATACTATTTTGGATCCAAAAAATTTACATCCTACAGTTAAATATGGTGGTGATTCCATCATGCTTTAAGGTTGTATGGCTTCATCCGCAATAGGAAATTTAGTTTTTAAAGATGACATTACGAGTCATATGGCTTACTTGATTATACTTCGCAGCAATCTAAAGGAAAGTACTAAAAATTTGGGTTTAAAGGGATATTTCATTTTCCAGCAGGACAACTCCAAACAAAAAGCATGCAATGTCAAAATGTGGTGCCTTATTCATTGTAAACAGCATTTACACACACCACCACAGTACTTCGACATCAATGCCATTGAATATCTGTGGGCCACACTCGAAATAGTGGTTCAAAAACACAGAATTAAAAACAAAATCCATTTAAAACAAGTTTGCAAGAAGAATGGGGTAAAATATCTTCAGATACCACCAAAAATTGATAGAATCGGTACGAGGACGTTTAAAGGCCTTTATAAAAGCCAAAAAACATGCAATTAAATATTGACAATTTTTTTCTCTTCGAGATATTACAAAAATTTCACTGGTGTATTCTCAATTTTTTTAAGGCAAAAATCTGCGTATATTTATTTAAAACGCTTTTGAAATTTCAGTTTAGAAGTTTTTTTGATTGATTTTTCTTAATTTTTGCTTTAAATTAAACCATTTATTATGGGTAAAAATAAAAACATATTTGCACTTCTCGGTAATGTGTTATTTATATAGAAAGTCAGATTTATCAAGTAAAAGTAAGGTGTACTCTCAATTGTTTGAGCTACTGTATATCATATACTCATACATGCATACCATACAATTCCAGTAACTCAACAGCAGCTATAACATGAATTACAAAAACCATTATGCAATGATATTGAAGCTAATAAAAATTAATTGTACTTCATATCATAAAATTGCTATACACCAGCATTTGAGATAATATCAAATTAAAGAAAAATTTCTAGATAAATAAAATCAATTCAACAGCAGCCACAACATGAACCATAATTATTTACAAAATGGCGAAGACAAAAAAAAAAATCATATTTCGTATTACTAAGTTTCTTGCCTGATTTATATTTGAATTAATATGAAATTAATAAAAATTGCTAGATTATATATATATGTATATATATTATGGATTAATATGAAATTAATAAAAATTCTTAGATAAATATATATAACTCATAATTCAAACTTTTTACACTTATTCTTAAACTATGAGTGAATGAGTGATTTGATGAAAAAGCAATAATAATAATAATAAATAAATAAATAAAAGGAAGCTTCACTAAAAAGAAAAACTAACACTCTGTTGATTTTTTTAAAAATTAATTGGAAATTCATATTATAATAATACATTCATTTCATATTATAATGATTTAATATTTTTATATGAAATTATAACTATTCAGCAGATAAAAAAAATTACCTTTACTTCTGATGATAATAAACAATCTTATTCATAAGTTTATATTATATTACCAAAAGAACAAGTGAAACTATATAAAGAAAGCATAACACAATTTAACAAACTTAATACCATTTTTAATGTAATGCAATGTTTAAAAATCTATGAATAGATAAGGAAATATAAGTCAAGGCTATTTGCATGCAAAAAGTACTTTCTATATGCTAGGCTAATTTGATAAATAAATATAACTAGGTTAGTATAAGTAGTATCAAATCAACAATGTATGTACTCAAAGGAAAAGAAAAAATATACAAAAAAAACCATTCATGATATATTTTGTTTGAAAATCATAATGTTAAGACAATTTTTTTACCATTTATAAAATTACGTATTACTTTAAATTACTGTCATTTCATTTTTAAACAAAAATAAAATTGGCATTGTAACAGAGCTTCTTTAACATAAGAAAAATCAATTATATACGCTGCTAAAAATGATAGCTAAAATCAAAATGAAATACTAACTATCGATCGATATATATACAAATCTTTTTTTAAAAAAACGGTCGAGCAACTGTTTGTTTACAAAGAAATGAAAGTTCCAAATTCACAGTGCAATATACGTTGCCACTTCAAAATAAAATAAGATTATCCTTTCTATTCGATTTTCTAGAGAAATCTATACAAAAATACACAGTAATTGCCAGATGAATTATGAACGATCTTATAAAAAATTGAACTGAGTTTCGGTAGGTTTGGCCTAAACAATTTTTGAGCAAATTTCTTGTTTATAATATAATTTAGTGTTAAGAGCTGCATTTTAAGATAATATATCAATTAAATATTTTATATTAATATCGTAATATAAATATTACATAAATAGTGCTATTTTTATTTTAAAAAGTAAAATTTAAAAAAAAATTCATCTATTTATTTTATTAAGATTTAAAAGCTGACTTAAGAAATGAATAATTTTTAATCTTTTGTTTTGAATCCGAAAAATTTCTACATTGCAAAACTTTTATATTTAAACAAATGTTATGTATATTTCTTAAGAAAGTGATCAGCTGACAATACTCCCGTGACTTTTACGTCATTCAACTATCCGATTATATTGGCAAACGATTCGTTATCATTATATTCAGTGTCTTTGAGAAGGTATTTCTGTCCTATCGGAATTGTTCATACTGTGAAATTATTGTGAGGGTTGGTTGTATTTTGAAATTGATATTTAACGTATTGTGTTTTTAGTAGTTTGTTGGTTTCTGAAGTTTGCCATTGTTTTCAGGTAGTATTGATCCGTTTGTGCTCTGTGGTGGATTTGGCAGCTATTTTCTCTCTGTGTGTGTGATCTACCGTTACCTGTTTTCCACTTTGCAATAAACAAAATGAAGTTAACGACTAGTTGCATCTTCTTAATATTGTTGATTACTAGTAAGTAACATCTTTTTCTTTACTTTAAAGAAAAAAAAAAACTTTTAACTTCTTGCTTACCTACAGGACATTTCGTAAGTATCTTTCTTTAAATAAATGGTAAGCACCTTGTGTTATAAAAATCGTTAATAACAGTAATGGAATATATTGTATGTAATAAAAACTCGTTACGTAACAAAGAATACTACTCATTGATTGATTTACACGGCAATTAAGTCTTGAACTTTAAATACATAATGCGCGACTTTTTCGCTTGGAGTTTATTATGACAATGGACTTTTCCGTTTATCGTATAATCGGCGATTAAAGCTTCCCCCCCCATCCTCTTCCACTCATTAGTATATGAATATTGACCACTTGTGCCCTTATATTGAAACTTCCCTGTTGTTTATGCAGGATTATTTTTAAATGCATTGATCCTATCGTTATTTAAGACTTGCATTTATAAATTGCTGAAATTCTAATGCATGCATTTTGGCTTATTAGTAAAGCTGAAAAATCCTCACTTCTCTGACAGGTGGATTTTGTGATGATGCAATTACCACATCAAGTCCAACAGAGACTATTAATATGAGTGCAGAGACAGTTACAACTACAACAGATTCAACTACACAGTCAACATCTCAACAACCAGATACAACTCCTAGTACAACTACAAATCTTCCAACAACTGGTTCAACTGAACCACCTACAACTACCACAACTATTAAGCCAACTACAACATCTCAACCCGATACTACTACACCTTCTCCTAGTCCTACAATTTTACCACCATCAACTACAACTAAATCACCTAAACCACCTACTCCTGTCGAAGGTTCATGGAATGTTACAGAAGGTAACCTGACTTGCATTAGAGCAGATCTAGAAATTAGATTCCAGATCATTGTCCAGGTAAATAATTTCTGCGGTTTTTATCAACTTGTTTTATGTTCGACTATATTTAATCTCGCTTATTGTAAAATATTGCTTAACTTGTATATAGATATTTCTTAATATTAAAGGACTCCTTAAATTTTAATATTTAAATAATTTCAATATCCTAAATTTTTAACTTCATTAAGTCTTATTATAAAACACAACTTTATTGAACCTTATTTAAAGAATATATAAATTCTTTAAATTGTACACTAGTATATTTAAGTTTTTGTTAAATTTACGATATATTAATATTCTATTTAAAATCTTCTTAAATTTGATTCATTCAAGGTCTTGATTATGAATTGCAATTAATATTTTTATCCTCGAATAATTTTTAAAAGCTTAAATATATAATATTTTTTTTTTTTTTTTTTTTTTAGCTCTTAATGATTACAATCTTATTAATAAATCGGATTCTTCAATATAAATTAAAATTGGACTTGTATTTATCTCGTAATAAAAATCTAATTTATCTTTAAACTTATCATATTTGTTAACATATTTAAATTGCTCGAGTTTAAATATTTCATACATTACTATTTTAATCTAACTAATAAATTTATGTAAATACTTTTATAAATCTTATTTATAATTTTTATTAAATAAGACCAAGAAAAAATATTAAAATTAATGCTTATAAGTACTTGTATTTAAAAAAATTTTCAATTTAATTAAATATATTGATTTTTAGATCTAGTTATCAAAAAATAAGCTTATTCTTTTTTTATAGGATCGTGTAGAATATATTGCTTTATCTCCAAATGCTACTAGTAGTGGAAATTGCAAGTTATCGGATACGACTCAAGAACTGGAATTAGAAGATTCGAATTATAAATTAACAATGATATTCGAGAAAGATTCTACTAACGCATACCTGCGAAATATTACTTTTAACTATAATCTACCTGATGGTTCAGGTTAGTACTCGATTTGTATATTAATATTTAAATGTCGCAAATTTTAATTTACAGATTTAAATAAGGAATATTTCTTTTGGATCATATCTTTATACATCTGAATTACCCTTCATTATAGGTCTGGTATATAACGATACCAAGCTCTTCTCTGTTAAGATTGGTAACTCGTACATGTGTGACAGTTCAAATGATGTAATCTTCCGAAATGTAACTATGGAAGTCTTGCGTATTCGCATCCAGGCTTTTGGAAGTATTGGGAATAAAGATTTTGGTATTGGTAAGTTAAATTGATTTTATAAATACTTCAAAAATATCGGAACGTAGAATTTCGATAACCTTCTAAAATATTCGTTTCAATCTTTAAAGATTATTACTAATACTCTATTTTTTAAATTTTTAGCTGAAAAATGTGAAGCCGATAACACTGTTAATGACATGGTTCCCATTGCTGTTGGTATTGCTCTTCTGGTTTTGGTAGTAGTTGTGCTCATTGCCTACTTTGTTGGACGCCGAAGAAGTCGTCAAAAGGGTTACCAATCCGTTTAAGATTAGTTGGCTATTATAAAGTCAAACCTTCTTTTTAAAGAATCGTACCTACGGTTACAGTTCAAGCATAGTCTTACTATGCAACATTTGGTTTACTGTGATGAAACTACATAGATTTATTTTCTGGACTTGAATATGAAGTGTTAAATTCCGTAGGGACCATAAAATGCTCTCTAATAGCACTGAATTGTGTTTCCAAGCTTGAGCTCTATGTTCAGACTGTTTATTTGTCTTAGTACTGTTCTTAAATATAAATTTTAAATCTTGTAAATATTTTAATTCCAATAGCAATCCAAGTTTCCTTTTGTTTTTATCTTGGAAACTAGTAGTATAACTTTCGATATTAATGTCGAATACTTGTACATAAGAATCATTATGCTTGATGTCTCACTTTGACTTTATTGTACTTTTTTAACTAATCAGATTTATGCAATTCCTTGAATAAAGTTATTTGTTTAATTAGCTTATCTTGATATATGATATATAAAAATCATTTTAAGAATCTTCATTATATTCAGAAATACATTTGAAATCTTTTTAGAAATTTAGATTTTAAAAAAACCTGTATAAATATATTAACTTATTACATCAATCAACTCTTGTAAAGATACCCAAATCTTCTTATTAGAGAAAAAAATAACTACTTGATTTTTAAAAATTTTATTAATGAAGTATATATAATTTTTAGTTCTATTCTGAAGTTTATTTTTATTTTAAACAATTTTTTAAATTGCTCATGTAAAACATTAATCTTGAAAATGAGACTTGATCTTTATTTCTGACGGTCTAATATTTAATAATTCTAAAATGTTAACTTTGTTATCATAAAATAAATTCTTACTTTAAATCTGTTAATAGATAAAACTAAATTTAACCTTATATCTTAATATAATATAAAAGATTTTTCCTATCCGAATAACAATATACCTGTTGACCGAATTTCTTAAAATAAGGTATTTCTTTCAGATATTTAAAGTGTCCAGAGATGTTTAGTTATTAGAAAATGTATATTGTACATCATGAATTTTTTTTAAATATTGCTGTAATAAATTTAAGAATGATTTAACTTAGAATATTAATGTTTCTGAAAGTATTGTTAAAAAAACTTCATAGGTATAATAACTGCAGTTATTTAGAGGTATTATAACCTGAACTAGATCTTGTTTCTTTTAATAGGAGTTAACATGTCAAGTCTTCAAATATAAGATTTCTAAATATAAGGAAACATTCTATATTTTACTTGGAATTAAAATGGTTTATATAATAATAAAAAAAAAAAAAAAAAAATCCAGCTGTTTTATTTTATCAGGCTTCGTGAATAAATCACTTTCAAAGATATAGTCATGACTTAAACTTTTGATTTAAAGGTCAGTATTTTTAAATAAGTGATTTTCTAGTGAAGTTAATATCGATAAAGTTAACTGAAGAGCTTTGATAGATGACAAAAACAGACTAAAGGGATTGATTTATATAGCTTCTTTTTGACAACTATACCGTAAATTTTTTGTACTTAATTTGATTTTTAGTTCTTTCAAGAAGTATTATCTTTATGAATAGAAAAACTAGACAGAAAACGATTTTCTGACAATACATTTCCCTTTAGAATAGCCAAGAGTATTTACTTGTTCTGAAAGCACTGGTTTATGTCATTTTTGAAAATAAAATAGGATACAAGTAATATTTATTTGAATACTTTCATTGCTTTAAAATAAAGAGATGAAAGGTTTTCTTAAACTTTCATATTTAAAAAAAATCGAAGCACTTTTCAGATAAATAAGATTTAAATGTCAAATTTTATACGAAAAGTAACTAATTATTACTTCTCCTATGTTAACATTTGAAGTAATATAATAAGACAAATTAGTAAGGGTAAATTCTTTTTGCCTCTTACTCTTTTTTTTTTTTTTTTAACATAATTGTAATTTTTTTTTTTATCCATCCTTGTTTTTAAGATTACATGGTCTGTTGATCCTTACTCCCGCAGTTTCATACTGATTATATGGTAAATTTCTGAAGGAGAAAGCACAAAAAAATATATATAAATTTTTCTAAATGACAATTCTTGCCTCTTCTCGAAAATGGGGAAATAGCTATTAAATTAGTTATAAAATAATTTAAGCAAATTCAAGATTACTAAAAAAAATGCAACTTCAAAAAATTGCTGCAAAAAAGAATTTAATTGCTTAGTGACTGAAACTTTTCATAAAAGAAGTCGTGCCCTTTCTCCTAAGAATTGTGTATATACTTTTGTGCCTTACCATTGTTATGGATTTAAAACGATCCAGATCTATCGATCTGTGTTGCCAGTTAAATCCAAAATTGTTACCAGCCAGTCATTTCAATTTGAACCAATGTTAAAATTTATAATTGTTCATAATGTCTTAATTTATATATGCATATTTGGGAAGGCAAAAGCATGCTCCATTTAAAAAAATGAATGCTTTTCATAAAAGTTCTTTGCCAATATTTTTTTTAAATTCTAGAAAAAAAAATTGGCGTTTTCATATTTTTCCGATTTGTGCGAATAACTTCACTAAAAATTAAAATCCAGCAGTGTGTCGCTAAGTGACAATGGTGCTAACACAAAATCACTTGACCAGTAATTTTCAAAACGTTTTAATAAATCAACTGGAAAAAAAAAGTTTAGAGAAGATTCTTACACCGTCAGATGAAAATATTAGATTTCATTCGTTTATATTTACTGTATTTTTAAAATATATGCTTAGTTATACAGCAACAATAACGTTCTTCCCCCCCCCCCACAAAAATGTTGGTAATATCTTCACTACGTACATCAGTATGAATCCAATAATTATAATGAGGGGAAGTTCCCCTGTAAGTTGTACTCAAAAGTTTTTTGAAAATTTTATTAAAATCCGAGAAACAAATTTTATGGGAATAAAATCGCGGAAAAGTTTTGTTTAAAGTCATATGAAAAATACTTTTGGAATGAACACTTACCCAAGAAGTATCACGTGCCAAAAAATTAGTAACTTGACCCAACTGTCTGCCCTGAATTTTGTATTTTTTTCGTCATGCACACATTTCCCGTTCCATGTGCACCATTTCGGAAGAAAAAAAAATCATAATATAAATTGTCATTCAGTATCTACCTAAGATAGATTCTAGTAATTTCCAGATCTTGCAGAAGATTCATTCCTTTCATAGCTGCTTAGTACATAATTAAAGTACTTAGTATTAAATAGTACATAAATAATTCATTAATATTTTTAGCCCATAGCAAAGTTTGAAAAAAAATTAATTATAATAAGAAATCGTAAAAAAAAAGTTAATTAATACTCACTATTCGCCTTTTTTTATCGAATACATTTATAGAAAGCGTCTACCTCGGTATTATTTTACAAGTTTAGTGACACAGCTGGTTCAAACAAATCCAATATAATTAATATACAGTTGATAAATATATTATTAACAATTCTGTATCTTCCTAATTAAAGCCTAAATTTTTTGTTAAAAGCCTCAGCATTTAGTTATAAAGAAACGAATTTCCTTCGAAATATATCGTTTGTCTGTAGTAAAAAAGAAAAGTTTGATCACTTTACAAGATAGCAATGAAGCAGCAGTAATTTTTTTTAATGACAGTCTACGAGTTCTGAATTTTAGAATACATTACTTCAGAAAATATCTGAATTTCAGAACATGTCTAATTAGAATATGTATTGTTTGCCAATGGATTCGAAAACCCTCCGCTCTTTTGCATATGTGTTAGGGCGGGTTTAATTCGTCAAAATAGGGGTGAGAGGAAGGAGATGTTTACATATAACAATGAAGTAAATTCCGGAAATAGCGCACATTCTTCCGTGTGTCACCCCTTAGTGAGATAGAACTGCCGAAAAGTGGTCGTCTCAGAATACTAAAACGAACAGTATTTTTCACATATTTTTAACAACTGAGCGATTTAAAGCAAACATTGTACGCTTATTTTTTAGAACAAGAGAAAGCATACTCTTCTCTTAAACGTCAATTTTTCAAAGTGCACACATTGCATTACATATTCAATTAATTAAAAATTAACTGATAATTTGCCGTTTTTCTGCTGAAACTTTGGAGCGAATTGTTTTACTAGACATATTTTAATACCATCTTAAAATTCAAAATTTCACTTTTTCAATGATATCAAATTCTTTTCTGTGCATTTTTTTCTTCAATTTTTAATAGTATTTTTAAAATTTAACACAGACGATTTTGAAGTACCATAACAATAGGACTGATGCATTTTACTGTTCTCCCCCCCCCTTTTCTTTTCCATGTCTTGGAATTTATTGATTTAAATTATTTAACAATGTATCTAAAAGAATACGCCCTTCATTTACCAGCGATCAGGGCTAGAGCAGTCAATCAAATAGCATGGTATGATTACAGGATTATGTCTGTCGTATTAATTTACATAAAATTAGTTTTTACATTAAAATACTATGCATGGAAGTATTTTAATTCGGAGCGATGACGGGTGTATTAGCAGTTCATTATAAAGTGCTTTTTTTTTCTAAAGTATTTTTTTTTTCAAATATTTTTGAACAGGTATACATTGTTTGAATTTGTAAAACAGATAAAAACAAAAAGATTTTGTGATTTCAATTAAGTGTCCAAGCAATATCAAAAAGAAAATTTTGATATCAATCTTTTTGATTTTTATTTTGTATTCATTGGATGCATTCTACCAAAAAAACAAATAATTTTTGCAACTTGCCAAAAATATTATATAATTCGATGATGGATAGACGAGATTCCAGACTTAATTTTTTGTGGTCGCACAGAAAGGAACTGACGCAAAGAAAGTTCAGAACAACCGGTTTTATTTTCTCCAGACATCCTTCGTGTTTCATAATCATAAGCATCTATGCTCTGTAAAGTAAGCGGATTATTTTCTATGAATTTATTTAGGGTTGATCTCCGTGTATTCTGAAAGACAATAGAAATATGAGAAATTAATCATTTCATTATTACAGAATTACCCATATTACAAGTGTAGGAAATAGGAATTCAAATGAACTGGCAACAGTTTAATTTCTTTCTACTTAAAGCATACGAATATTTAAGTTTCCAAATTTAGTAGCTCTAGGCACAACATCTGTTCTGTTGAACGTTTTGTGCATTCTTTAATGTCGCAATTTATAGATATACGCTAGCTTATAAACATCAGCATGTTGAAATGAAAATTGATAACAAAATCTCTCTTCGTGTTCTTAAGGACGCAATATAAAAATAAATCTTCATATTCTAACGGGATTATTTCATCGATACAATCAATGAATGAAAATAATAGCTCGAAAGAATTTGAAATTTAGGAAAGCAGCATATAAATTCTTAGAATTTCAAAAGACGCAAATTCAAAAAAAGTCATAAAATAAAATCTTGTATAATTTTTGGCAACTTGGCCATACGTAATCTTTGAAATATAAAAGTCTCAACTTATTTATACTTTTAAATGAGTCAGATGTGAATTATTACTTTGAAGTCTGTCATTTCTTTTAAGGCATGCACTTTTTGTTTTTATTTGAGAATGCAAAGTTTCAATCTAGATTTCCATTCGTGAAACTTGTCGAATTAGGAGACTTTATCGAATTTAATCCTATTTGTCTCCCCAAAATCCAACGGAGCGTGAAAATAAAAATTCTTTTTTATCGGTCAATTACATATTTTAACTGTAAAATTATCTCTAAGTGCTAGAAACAAAAGATCTGTGTTTTAAACCTAAATCAATTGTTTCCTGACTCTATTTTGTGTAAATTCAAATCCCTTTGATTTGTTGATCTTTTCTTGATCCATTTTATTTCATACGAAGGGATCCATATGTTTTTTCTATCGTTATAGCATTTGGATAGCATTGAAAAAGACGCAAATACTTTAGAAAATAATTCTAGGTACTTGCGACTGAATGTCGATTTATTTTGTTATCAATTAAATGATCTGTTTACATCGAGGATAAGATTGTCTCTTTTATTTAGTAAAGCAACCTTTGGTTTTCAACTACTTTGATATTATCTCAAAAATCAACTATCCTGACGAACAAAAGCTCTAGAAACGATAATCTTTGCGGTTTTAAGTTTTAAAATTAAAAAGAATTTTTTCTAATTTTTCAGATTTCTAAAGAAATGTTTGCAACTTTTGATAATTTCCAAAAAAAAAAAAAAAAAAAGACGGAATAGCGTGCGTTAAGAAAGCAATCAGATTAATCAACTTAATTTAGTTTAGATTTTGCATTCCATTTTTAAGGTTATACGAGAGCTGTTGTAGAACGGAAATCATGATCTGAAATTGAAAACGGAATTTGAAGATCAACTTTCTGTAAATTTCCACGCTATATTGAAAGTAGGCACCTAAAACAACGATTTTTTTTTTTTTTTTTTTTTTTTGAATAATTACATTTTATGCTTGGATTTAATTTACAAGAACATACTCTCGAAACTATTCAATATAAAGTCAAGAAAAATATAAATTTTAGAACATTTTCTAATATTCTTAGTTACCGTCTATAACTTATTTTAAATTGCTTCATGATTCTGAAAGGAAGTATGGTGCTTTATAATTTAAGCCAGCGGGAATGGTCTTCCCGAAACTTTCCCCGCATACTGCATACTCGTGCATAAAATCCTACCTTCGAATAAAATTGTGGGCTTTAGGCAAGGCCTCGAATTCTTTACATGGAATTGGTAAACTATAGTTATAAAATATAAACCTTTGGCTTGAATCTAACATTTTACTGAATCTATCACACGAATATGTATTTTCGACGCATTTTAGTCGGCCGATTAATACCAAAATTTTACACTAAATTACAGCTGTAGTCACAAGATAATATGACGAAATTTATTGATTTAAATCATTGCGTTTAGATGCATGCAGCCAACCGACGGTCAATCACTTGACGAATTTGGGTTAATATTTGACAAGTATGTATATCTAAATCTACGTACCACATTTTATATACTTAGCTTTTTGCGTTTTGTAGTTATCGACTTAAATTGCACTCGAACAAACAGACTTTTTCGAAAAGATTTCATTCAAAATTCAATAGAAATCTATAAATTTGGTCATATTCCAAATTTCCGCCGTCTAGCTCTTTGATTTATGGTGTTCACAGATAGACGTTTTCTGACTCTGGAAGGTCTAAAACGTGCAGATTCGTCAAAATATCGAATTTTTCTACGATTACAATATTTCCTCTATTCTTCGTAAATGAGAAAGTAAAAAAAAAGCGTTTGATTCTATAACAAAATGGTATTTAGACTGTATTAAAAAATTTCAACTTTTTAAATAATTTTTTACTAAACAAAAGTTTCAAATTTTTATTATACCCGGGAGGCTGAAGTCATCTGATCTGCAATTAAATGTTTTCTTTCAATTTCTCGAAATCTGCTGCTTAGAACTACTGCCTGGACACAAATTAAATTAAAAAAACCAATGATACGTGTGTGTGTAGATTTGGAATTGAATAGGCGTAAGGAACATGGTCGAGATTTGCTTTGCCTAACATCATGGAATATAATGTTGATAGCAACATTTATATCTCTTATTTTTGGTAGATATATTCTATAGAACACATCTGACATGATGGTATGGTATCCATGCAGGTCTATATCCCTTACGGTAATTTCGCAATAGTTCCTGAATATTCGCTGCTATTTTTGTATTGTCATCCTCATTTTCAGTAGTTTTTGTTGGTCAATCGGAATTATAAAATTTAGCAACTGTTTAAGTTGCTAAATTCATGAAACTTTATATGCATAACATTTCTGGCAATTCTAAATTTATAAACAACATCTCTGATTGAACGACCTCATCTAATTTCCCACAATTTTTTCTTCAGTAAAATCATATCCTTGTGTTCTTTGATTCGTGGCGTTTGTTATATCAGGAGAAAAACATACAATTGTCTGTATAACGCATTCATAGTATCGTTGTTTTTTTTGTTTTTTTTTTCTGACATCGTACGTTTCACTTACAGTTGTTTGTCATGTGGTTTAAAACCTTTTCATATTTATTGAACAATCAAATTCTTCTCGACAATTCACGATTTATTATTTTTTTTTATGTATCAAAATTAACATTTTGTGTCCCCTCACCCTAACGTAAATAAAACAGATCCAACTTTGGGCTTTCAGAAGCAAATTAGATTATTGATAAAGGAATATCATATTTCTGTTGGCTCACTAACATTTTTTTTTTATTATTATTTGCTGAATCCTGTCTGCACTTTCTCAATGAAGTATAGTCAAATATTAAAGCAATGTGATTAAGACTTCGCGTAGAATGAAACAATAATAAAGAAAAATGATGTTTTATTAAAAGAAATTAATTTAAGTAAACGGCACGGTTAAATTATAAATGAAAACAAGAAACGTTTTATAAAAAAACATATATTTAATGCAATACGTTTACTTTGTAATACTTCAAAATTTATTTAAGAATAAATGTTACGGTTTAAAGTTAAAATAAATACTACGGTTTGAATGTTAAGATCTAAGAAGAAATGTTATGTAATAAATATTAACGCTTAGTATGTTAATAATAACGAGTTTAATATTAAAAATAACCGATTAATCAAATTGACTCTAACATATATATGCTTAAGAAGATTCCAAACTCTTGTCCGAAACATTGTTGATGATAATATTTTAGGACTCAGTCAATTTTTTTAAAAAAAAAATTATTCTTAACCATAACACACACACACAAAAGGCGCTTCATATCATTCAAAGCACGCATGAGCATAAACCCAGTAACTAAACAATGAAAAGTATTTTTTTTTTTTTGTAAAATATATTTAAAATATCTTGAAAATTTATTTAAAGTAGAGAAATAAACTATGATATCATTAAAAAGCTTATTTTTAAATTTTAAAAATTGGATAAAATTTGATGTTATGCAAAAAACTGCTCTGAATTTATTGAGAAAGACATTTTTAAGTTTGATAAATTTCTTATTAAAAATTTTATCATACTTTTGAAAACCCTTAGGTGATGAGCACCTATTACCCAAGAAATGACTATGCGCCAAATTTGGTAGTTTGAATCTAATGTCTTCTCGCCATTTTGAACAATTTTTAATTATATCTGTTTTATTATGCACGTGAAGCACGTATTAACAATTCATAAAATATATTTTTAACAGATTTATAGATGTTATTTACATATATTGAATATTTGTAATGGATATTTTCTTCTAAAAATTTTAATAACTTTATTATGATTTTCTTTTATTAGAATTTATTTGTTTTAGACGAAATATCAAAATACATTTCAAAATTTGTTACATGTTTATTTAAATCTGAAAATATTGTCTTATTGTTATATCCTTCTAGAATTTATTCATTTCAAGTAATTTAAGAAGAATTCAAATTTTACTTTGGTTTCTGTCCATCTAAATTTGTCTCATGAGTATTGTATCACAAAGAATTTTTCTTTTTTGGTTTTTTTTTTTTTTCTTTTGATAGAGCTGATTAATGTAATGTTTTGCTTTCTTTAATTCCGTAAGCACGTCAAATTAATTAATATGTTAATCTGCAACATATTAATTTCATAAATATGTGAAATTACTATGTAATTAAAGGTGGTCTGATTGATATAGTTATAGGTACCACCATTCTTTCCCCCCGAAACACATAATTCAGGATTTTAATCAATAGTTTGATTCAGAATTGTTTTTATAGTCAGTGGCTGCTTATTTGAATAATATGGCTATAGCTACGAAATATAACCATACACCCAATTGAATAGTCTCAAATAAAATTGGTATATTTGAATAGAATTTACTTTTAAATACCATTTAGCTTTATTCTTTGTAATAAAACAATATTTAACTCTAACATTGCATAACTTCTTGGATTTCTTTCTGCAATTCTGGTATCAAATCATAGAGGACATCTGTTATTCGTAATTAGGTAAGGTTTTCTTTCTTTCTTTTTTTTTTTTTTTTTTGCTTTCTATAAAACATTAGTTCGAATAGTTTTGGTATATGAATTGTAAATGCAACACGTATTCATTAAATCTACGTCCAGTAATAATCTATAAATATAAAGAAATTGTCTTTCATTTCACGAAAATAAAAGTGTTGGTTGGTTGATGGAGTTTATTGGCGCAAGAACCATTTTTGATTAAACTGTGCTAAACATACTGTAAGATTTAATCCTATTTTAAAAGTTTAAAAATTTCTTTCTAAATTGCATCATTTTCCTAAACTTGTCAACCTGTAAAATCTACAAAAAGTAAGAGCATGGTAAAACAGAATCTAAGAGTTATTTAAGAATCAAATCGAAAAGTAAAAGACAAACATTTTTAAAAAGGTGGGGATGGGGAACTTTATGAAGAATATCTCTTAATTTGATTTGAGGAGAGTGAAAGTAGCGAATTCGTTCATTGTTAAATTGTGGACATTCTATTAAAATGTGAGGAACCGTCATATGACACTGACATACTGTACATCGGGGTACTGGTTCCCCCAACAGCAAATGTTTTTGTGTGAACCGTGTGTGGCCAATTCTTAATCTGGTAAGAATGGTATCAAATTTTCTACTAGGCAAACAAGGCCAACAATCAAATAGATGTTTAATTTTTTAAAGTCTATTTGTCTCTGTAAGATCAAACTGGGTTTGTCATTTTAAATGCAAACTGGATTTAACGTGGTTTTTTTATATCTTTTAATGGAATAGGAGATTTCAGTATACTGGTAGCAGATTTCGCTAGATTGTCTGCTAATTCATTTCCCGGTATACCAACGTGCGAAGGAACCCAGCAGAAAAGAACTTTGAACTCCTTGCAAGCGAGATTATCATGTATCAAAAGAAAAGGAAGAAAAGTCTTTACTACAATTATGTTACGCTGCGAACCGCCATTTGCTGCCTTTTTTCTAACATGCAATGTTTCCTCAATTAATAGGGTATATATATATATATATATATATATATATATATATATATATATATATATATATATATATATATATATATGATTTTGTGATTATGAATTCGGTTTTGTGTCAAATTTTTGTTTCAATCGGTTGGGGAAAACACATCTAAAACTCAAATTTGACTTTTGGATGCTATTTACCACATGCCAGGAATTAATCTTCAAATAATGCACCAAGGATGACAATATGGATTCAGTAAAATTGCTAAATGCATGCCAAAAGTTAATATTGCTGATTTCAAAGAGACGCTACACAAAATCCATGCGTCTCTGAATATACTTTTTTACAAGCAAAATAGATAAGTGAACGCCTATTTACAAGTATTACTATTAAGTATTATTTACAAGTATTACTATTTACAAGTGATGATAAAAAGGCTAGTGATTGTCTTATAGACAATGTATATTCAATAGATTGGTGGAAAGACGTTTTATTATCCGGCCATGCTTTCTTAGGTGTGTTTTTGCTTCATATCGATGTTTTTTACCACCTCTTCAAGTTTGTATGTGGAATTCTGGACAACATTATATAAGGAAATTGCATATTATGAATTGCACCTTTTTTAAAATGAGAAATAATAACTGATTTGAAATTATACAAAATATTAAAATGAAATTTCCATTTTTTTGTTATAAATTTCAAATGTCATATGCAACAATATATATTTAGCATGTGGAGATTTTCTGTTTAGCATTTCCTTTCGTCATTTAGATAATATGTGATTTTCGAGAAATCAAGTAAATTTCAATTATATGTAATTGTCAGGAACAAAAATTGAAACTCCTAAAACAGAAAGTTTAAACTCGTACAATTTAAGCTCCCTCGACAGATATAAAATGCGCAACACCAATTTTACTTTGAAATCCACTGAACCTCAAAGCAAATAAATAAATAAATAATGCTCCAATATAGTTCAAAGTAAGTGAGGCTTTAGAGTAGATATGCAACTATCGTATTTCTCACACGCGTGTCACATGAGCGGACTCCATTTCAAGTTTCTTTTATTTTCTTTTAAAGAATTTGTAACGTCGAAAATTCAACTTTGTTCCGCTTCATCTCCTGCAGTCCTCCCTAAATATCTTAACCTTGAGCACACTAAACTGAAAAACATTTTTTGACTGAAACATTATATAAGTGATCGATAATGTTTTCAATCAGAAAAGAAATTTTTCAAAAATATTAAATTTTATTTTTGATTTGAATTTGCCTTCTTTTTTTATGCTTTGTGAACAATTTTTTCTTCCCTAAGACCTCATGGCACAATTAATAGATAGTGTGACTATGTACATTATTATACTTGTGGGGAAAGGCAACGAGCAGCATTAATATTGTTATGAATCTGTGATGCTGCTTTCCAGCATAGTTGGTTCCATCATCCGAAAGACTGTTTTACAGTCATCTGTATTGGACGGAGTTCGGGTGTCTCGTCGGAGGTTCCAGAGCTTGGCGACAAACTTGACGACCATCTGGCGATTTGGCTACGAATTTGGCGCCAAAATAGATTATACCCGAAACATCGAGAATTTTCCCGATCCGTCCATTAGGAACCGAGATACGCCTCGAACGTTCCTGATTGGTTGAGAGGCTTCTAGCCCCACCTCCTGAGACCTATAAAAGGAGGCAGTCTGCAGCTGCCGGAGTAGTAGTCGGAATCGACGGTGAAGAACGAGTCTTCCAGAGATTAGCAGAGCAGCGACGGAGTCAAGCTTGTGCTGAACTAAGCTGTGCGCTACTGTCTGCAGTAGAGTCTTGTTGTGTGCATGTCTGGGCTGAAGATAATTGTCTTCTCTATGCTGTATATAGTTGTCGTCCTTGTGCTGTCCTGTGTGTCTTCGTGTAAATAAACTCGTTGTTGTTGTTTTTTCTACTGCCGCCTGCTGATTGAGCGTTCCCCACACCATATAACTTCCACGATCCAAACGAACCCGGAAACTTCGTAACAATATGTAAAATATATTTATTAAGATTACAAGGACAAAACATTACTAAACTAACATAAAACGCATAAAAAGATGCGTGAGCGGTACGTCTTACCGTCAAGCTCTCGTCTGCCATTTACGGCGGGAAAGCATCATGTGATCAGTGACGCAACATGGATACAGGATATGAGAACTGTTAAAAGCTCCCACATATTAATAATTAAAAAGACATAAAATTTTGCTTTGTAGAAAATGCATTGTAAATCACATAAACAACAAAGGTTATTATATGAAGTTTTTAAAGTTAAAAACAAATACAAACAAATGTATGCAAATCTTACTATAACATTTTGTTACTAAAATTCATAAAGAGTTAATATACCTTAATAAATATTTTCTTTTTGAGAAGTGAAATAAATACTTTGCATTTGAGAACTGTTATATTGAAAAACATTTCATAAAAAGAAATTATGCAATTATTCGTCCTTTTGATTAAAAGGAGAATTTCTAGTTTTCCGTTTTTATTTCTACCCTGGAGGGGCACCTCGAAATGAGGATGAGATGCTTCGGGTATGGTGGTTGGATCTCGCCACCCTGGAGAGTACACTAATAGGGGGGGGATCTGGCTCTCCCCATCGATGACGGGACGTACTTCCTTCGGGAAGGGTTGTACCGTGGCCGGTGAGGACTCAATCACAGTTCCCACCAATGTTGCTATCGGCGGTCCGGTCATTCAGTTTTATGGTTTAAATCCGTGTGCCTTCGTGGCGGGTCGGAGAGTTAGATGGTTGACTTTCCGTTTTTATTTTTCTCGTAAGACAATAAATTTTACTATTATATATTCGGCATTGTTCTTCAGCAGATTATTATTATTTTGTATATTGTATTATTTTAAGTTTTTGATATTATCTAGTGAGTGAAAATATTCTACCCATGGATAAGTTTTTATTAGATTTATTATTGAGTAGCATATTATTTGTTAATTGCGGCATGGAAAACCAGCAAGAATGGTCTTCCTGAAACTTTCGCGCATGCTTTCCAATAAATGATTTGCTCTCCTCCACACCATTCCCATATAAAATTGTGGGACTTGAGTAAAGTCGTGAATGCCTTGCATGGCAATCGCGGACAATGATTACGAAACTGTCGTGATTACTTTGGAATACTTTTTTTTAGAATACTTCGGCGTGAATCTAGCATTTTTACTGAATTTATCGCATGAATATGTATTTTGGGTACCAAATTTTTGAACTATTGAAGCGAAAATTTTATATGGGTTTACAGTTGAAATTCATTGAACCGAATTTCATTGATTTAAGTCCTTGCATTTATGAGTTATTGTTTTTTCTTACATACGAAAGAACAGACTGACAGACGGTCAGCTATTTGACACATTTGGTCCAAAATTTGATTTCAATCTACATTTTAGATGTCATATACTAAATATTATGCCTAGCTTTTTAAGTTTTGAAGTTATCGATTTCTCTTGGATTTGAACAGCCAGAATTTCTTCGAATGGATTTCGTTCAAAATATGATAGAGGTCTACAAATTTGGTGTGAAATCCATTATATGAAATTTCATCCGTCTTGTTCAAAGCGTTTTTGAGTTACTTTGTTCACAGACAGACATAATATCAAAAATGTTTATCTGTACAGTTTATATACAATAAATAAATAAAATAAAGTAAGGAGAAAAAAAAACAGAGTTTACAGACCATTGGTCCAAAAATTACTGAATTTGACGCGTAATTTACTTTGTAAATTGAAGAAGCTCATTAAGAAATTGTTTTCAAAATCTTTATTATATTTTAAATTTTAAAAAATGACGTTAACGTATTTTTACGTTCTCCCTGAATAACTTCGGAGTATACTATTGCGCAAATATATTTTTATACCTTTTTAAAATTTATAAAATAAGTTTTTCAATTATACTAAATTTTTTTATATAGTTTTGTTTTTCTAATCCTAAAAAAATATTTCAAAAATATTTTAAAGTATTTCTATAAGACTCAACATTATTTTAATTGCTAATTTAAGGATTTGATATTCACGTGCTTTGCGAAGTCAGGAAATACAGTGATGTGACATCATCATCGAGGTATAATTAATAATAAATTTTAAAAATAAAATAAAGATAGATTAATTAACCCTAAAACATTATCGTGTTATGATATTTCAAACTAGAGATTCAAATAACCTTTAAAGTTTTTTACTTTTAAGAATATATATTTTTTCTATTTAAAATAGCATTTCATTTGTTTATAAAATCAAATTTTCTACGAAATGGATACTTTAAAAGTAGTATTTGGATTTCTTTTTAATAATTATACTTTATTGAACTTTCTATTCTGGAGTAATTTTAGATAACAATATTTTTCTATTTCTAAAATATGTAATAAAAAACTTGCAATAATATCGAATATATCATTTGGAAACAAAAGAATTGAGAACATGTATGCCGTCATTGAGCAACGCCCCTACCATTCTTTTTGAAGATTAAAAAGCACTGTCTAGTCATAGGAAAATGATCCTACATTTTACAAAACTGACAGCTTAACTTTTTTTCCGGAATTCATGTCCTTGTTTACGCTATAATATTATCTCCAAACACAATTCTCATAATCAGAAATTTTTGTTACGCTTTCTATTTATCTTATCTCATTAAAAAAATGATGAAAGTAATTTTAACACGACATGACATTTAATGATAAGAAGTCTTATCATGAGTGTGAGTTTCATTTCTGTATTACATATACGTTACAAGCTAGAAGACATGTACAATAGGTCAGTTAACTATACTTGTTGTTTTAAAACTGGTTTTTGAAACCAGCCAACTGATATATTTTATTTTTATGCTATTATTGTAAGTAGTTTCGAAAGTTCAGCACCATGAACTCGAAATTACTCAGCTTACACAAGGCAACAGATAGAAATTTTATTTTTAAATGCATATGTTGCATAGGAAAAGAATTTATATTTACCATTGAATTGAGCTGTTTGAAAAGGTCACGAGTCTGAGTAATAGAATTTACTTATTACAAATTTATAAATATGTTACAGTTATGAACTCGGAAGTTAATAAATTAAGTTATTCTCAAATATTTTTTAAATAATAAAAAGAATGCCTAATCGTTAAATCTAACATAATCAAAACAACCCTATGAGCAGAAAGATATTTTTCAGCTATCTATATACCGACGATAGTATATAGATTTTTACTGAATCTAGTGTTAGAGTATCTTGCATCTTTGCTGATTCCAGTAGCATCTTTGACGATTAATGTCTAGCATGCGGTTAATACACAAGTACCGAAAAAGTGAATATGCATTTTAGAAGCCTTTTCTCCGACAGTCTGAAACTAAAATTTGAAGATAATATATAACTACAATTATAGTCATACCATCACAATTTTGTTAAAATTTTTATTTATTTAAGTCTTTGCGTTTACATGTTTGCTGATATACAGACCACAGGCGGTCAAACCCGCAAAGGATTTAGTTTCAAATTTGAATCAGTTATACTGATTAGAGGATAAACCTGTGTACCAAATTCCATATATGTACTTCTTTACGTTTTTTTAATTATTGTGCGCACTTGCATTCGAACAGTCAGACAGACAGAATTTATCTGAATGAATTTCATTAAATATTTGTCTTATATCTACAAATTTGGTATTAGGTGCATAACCAAATTTCATTCATTTACTTTAAAGTATTTTTAAATTATCGCACTGATGGATATATATAATTCCAAAAATGTGTTTTTAGGACTATGGGAGGTCTGAAACACAGAAATTCGTCAAAATCTGGAGTTAGAATTTTTTTTTGATGATAACAGTACCATCTCTTCATACACGAGAAGGTAAAAATCTTCCAATGTGCTCTGCGTAGATGATCGTTGGACTTGGAGCTACCAGATTTTCTGGTAGGTAATTCTTGAATAGAAGATGCAGGTTAAAAAGGAGTTTTTCGATATTTCAATTGCATTTTTAATTAAAACTTATTTAGAGTTTTAAAGTTTTTCGTCAATAATTTCGAATCATATAATAGTACAAAAAACAATTTAAGCTCACTTTAAAATTTAAAAAATTAGCTTTTCAACTATACCAATTTTATTTTTGTACAAACTAATAACTTTTCAAAATATTTTTAAACTATTCTAAAATACTTTTAATCCTTTTAGCAGCAGCGATTACACGCGAAGGGGTAATATATCTTATATATTTGCATTACAACGATATTAAAAAATATTTTATGAGCACGTAAACGTTGCTTTAATTAAGAATAAGTTTTTAAAATAATATTGTAAAGGAAAAATACATCTGGAGGAGTATGGTGAAAAGTTTAACAAGCTTAGTAAAGAGGCTTTATTCTACACGCTTCATGAAGCTTAGATAACAAAACACTGACGATGCATACATAAAATAATACAAGCAGAAATCAGTAACACACAATCAGAAAATCGCTTTAAAAATACCGTAAAAAAAGAAAAGGGCTCAGAAAGAAATTGCTAATTAACTCGCCAGGAAGTGACTTCGCTTAAAAACTCACATGAGCTCAACTCAGTTATTGCTCCCATCAGTGCGCTGCACTTTTCATATTTCTCGTAGCAGGCAGTGAATACTCTAGAACATTATCATCGCTCTAAATCAATGCATTGCCAAAATTCCAATAGTTTCAGGAACTTTCGTTTTTGTCTCCAAATTCGTCGTCAAGGCACTAAGTTTCTCGTCTAAGTGTCGAGAGGTCAATTGCCTGGCATTTGCCAGAGCTGCCTATATACTCTCTCCTTTGCAATGAAGTAACTGTGCAGGAAAGCAATATTATGAATTCGTAACACTATAATCAATATATCAATATAGATTAATCAATTTTAATATTACTATTACAGTGTTTCATACTAAAAAGTTTAAATCTGCTTTAATTTTTTTCACAGACATTTATAAATTTTTATTTATTTCTTTGTCCATTTGCATAGTGTTTTGTTCTAATAAAATTTTTTTATCACTTTCTTTTTGATTGATGCGATCAGGAAGAATTAAAAAACATATTTTATGTATATAAACTCAAAAATTCATACTTGGTTCCAAAATTTTCTTATCAATAAAATAAAAACAAATCAGTTATCTAAAATATAAAGCATGGTTGAAAGATAACTCTAAAAATCCATAATAATGTGTAGCTGGCAAATAAAAGAAAGTTTATATAATCTTTTAAAGAGCCATTTTTTGTCCAGCGATATATTAAACTATTTTTGGCATTGGATTGATTTAGAAGAGATTCATTTAGATTATAATATAAAACGAATCTAACTATTTATTAATTTTATTGAAAATCCTTTTATTGAACATTATCGAGTAGATAGTTCGATATAGTTTGCGATAAGAAACTAAAATATTGATATATTTGTTTTATTAAAGGATTCGTCAAAAAATATACGTCAGTTTCTTTTCAACGTTAAGTGATACTATATAAGTATCACAAAATATTAATTACTAACTGGATTAAATAAACATGTTTTTAAATATATTTTGAGGTCACTGAATTTATAAAAAAAATGGTGAAATTATTCTCTGGTTTCAAAATAACTTATCCTGTGTAGTTAAAAAAAATCACAAATTCAAAAATAAAAATGTTTTCCACAGCAGAAAGGATAAAATTATATGTCTGCTAAAGAAAAAAAAAATCTAATGCATTTTTAATATCTGCTTAAGAATATCTGCTTAAAACATTAATTTCATATATTATATCAAATGCACCACAATTGCGTAGTTACAGTTTGAAATGAATAATAATAACAGAAAAAATTTAAGATCGATATTGGTGCAGAAAACTGACCAGGGCCCGACTTAGTCTAATTGGGGCCCGGGGCAACCCTCCTCTTCTGCTTCAGTAATGAAGAACGTTCTTTAAAGGAGGAAACGTAAAATAAACTTTCTATTCGATTTGGGGGGCCCTCTCTAATGTGGGGCCCCGTAGCAACTGCCCCATATGCCCCTGCCTTAGTCAGGGTCTGAAACTGACAAAAACTGAGAATGAAAAGTCATGAAATAATTAATTAGATAAAAAAAAAAAGAAGATTGCACATATATTCTATTTATAAAGAAAACCACCTGTTTGGTGTACACACGCGTTTTTTTAAACTATTGCCTGCCATTTGATCCAACACTTTTTTGTTTTGAAACTATAATTAGTGCATTTTCTCGATTTTATATTTTCTTGTAACATGATACTTCCACTTTTTTTTTTCTGATTCGTACTTTATTTTCGCGATACAATGGATATCGTAACTACAGAGCAGATTTTGTTTGATTTTTTTGTATTAATATCCACCGAAGATGTATTTGGTATACTGAAAGCACATAGCACATGAATTTTGAATCGTTTTCTTACTATGGGAAGGAAACCTGAGACAGCGATATTTCAATCTCAAAACCTTCACTGCGCATCAAAATGGAAATTGGAACCCTCTGAGTTTAAAGGATGTATTTTCGTCCATGTGATTTGGGAGTTGAATTGGCGGGAAATTCGGAATTAGTGTTATTTAAAACAAGAATTAAGAGGTAATTTTTTATACAAGCAAGAATCCTCATTGCATAAGGAAGACATGTTTTTTTTTATAGAGTTATCATTTTTTAACTGAATCACTGTCAATTGTGCAACGAATGATAATTATTGATTATCATGTGATATCAATACTACAATGCATAAAATGGTTTCGTATGAAGCAATCTGAGATAATGATAACAATCTTCTTTTTCACGTCTCGTGAGTTTCTGTGGTTTATCTCGTGAATTTCTATGCCGTAGATGTGTTAATTAAATAAATCTCCCTATGAGTGTAGATTTTTCTCTGTAAAAAATGCATTTGATTAATTGCAATCTTCATTAATCAATAATAAAAGATTAATTCATTAAGCAATAATAAAAGAAAATATGAGCGCATGTGTTAAATCTATATTGGCGATTAAGGGCCAGATCGTTAGGCATAGAATTATCAAATTTGGCACAAATGTACTTTTGAGTGAGAGAATGTGTATCTCGAAACTTTTTGAAATATCAGTTAAATAGAATTTTGGTTAATAGAGCTTGATTGGATTATTTCTGCAATAATTTCTTACTGCACAAAAATGTTTATTTAACTGTATCTATTTAAATGTCGTGAGATTTTTTTCTGAATTTTGATAATTTTTTTAAAATATTTATTTGCATGATTTTTAATAAATTTCAATATTAAATAAAATTCAAACATTTTTTTTTTCTGTTTCATCTAATATCTAATCGCATGATTTTGTTGTTTGCTAAAGAGGAATTGTGTTTAATATCTACGTACGTCACATGAAGTATCAGAAAATGAAATTACATTTATGCAAAAGATTAAGTACTATCTGAAACAGTCTAGAAACAAACTTAAGATTTTAATAACACTATGTCATTAAAAACTCGACTCTGTTAAGAAGGTCCAGGCACACCATAAATAGAATAGGTGTAAAGCTATTAAAATAGCACGGCCTTAATACGTGTTGTAATTTGATGCTTAAAGTTTCTTTGTTGACGAAATGATGAACATCAAATTATGCATAAAAGATTTAATTGAAATTAAAAGCAGATGATTTTCTCGGCGAACCTGCTGGGGATTCGCCGGAAAAAATGCGATTAATACTTAATATACTATGAAATATCTGTTCTATATTTTAAATCAGTAAGTAATTAAACTTCTTACACTAGAAGTAACTTCTTAGTAAGGAAAAAAAAAAACCTAAATTTGCATATAAGCAAAGAAAAATAAGTTTAATTTAGTTCATTTAATATCCATTTTGAAACTCTTTAACAAAATTGTTGAAGGATATCTAAAGTTTTAATTGTGATAAATTGACGAATGTAATTGCGCAGCCGAACCTCCTCTGTTTTAAATTGAACACCTCATCAACTGCATGATACTTGATTCCGATTATTTGACAAGTAGCTGCGTGTATCTGATGTATCTTTGTTGAAATCGAAACTGAACAGAAAGTGATCCAAATACACGAAGTATTGATCCATGATTATTAAAGAAAGTTAATTTAAATCTTTAAATTGATATAATTCATTCGAATGGTTTTTTTTTATTAAAAAAATGACTTTCTTGATAATGCATGACAGCTCGTACTTGAAAAGAAAACATATCCTTTCAATTCTTTTTAGTTAATGGCGATAAAATAATAAATATTCAGCATTTCAATAAGCATAAGCAATCTTTTATGTAACTTAAGTTGAAAAAAAAAAGAATTTTTAAAAATGACTTTACAGTTACGGGGGGAGGGATATTTGCTGATTTTCTTTTGGCAAAATTTCAAATTAGAGATTTCAAATTGTAGTTCCCTGCTCCATAGAGAAAATCTACTTCAATCATTTTTCCACCCTTTGCTGCAACGTAGAATTTACTGCAGTAATAAATCAGGCGGGAAAAAGATTATTTTTATTTTTCCTCTTCCGTTTTTAATTAACCGATTTCAGACGATTTTTTATTTTCTCTTGTATGAAGTTTACAAAAAGAAATTACTGTAATCGTTAAAAAAATTCGAATTTGAAATTTTGACGCTTCTCGATGTTTCAGATATTCCTAAATTTAAAAACAGATTTTTGGAATTATTTCGGACTTATGTTATAGAACGATGGAATTTGATATATGGACTTTACAGCAAAGTTCTAGATTTCTATCAAATTTTGAAATTCAGAAAAAACTCGACGAGCCAACAAGAACACGATACTTATAAAACGGAAGGAGTTAGATGGTTAAAATATGGAACAAATTTGGTTAGTTCTAGATCGAACGTTTTCTGAACAAGAATTCCAGATTTGCATCTATTTCTCTTTGTATCACAAACAACAAGTTGATAACTCTTAGTCATCTGAACTTCATACAGGTGTGATCGTACTATCGGGTACTGGAAAGTCTGATGATTTGTTTATCGTCTATAGATATGAGGTGATTCAAGATTAACGAAAATCAATTTCCAACATTTCTTTTACAGATATGAGGTGGCTCAAGCTTGGCAAAGGAATGAATTTGCAGAATTTCCTAACAATTTAAGTTTCCATTACCGCTATACAACTGTAAAAAAATAATAAATAAATAACAGATATTTTCCAAAAAATATGTATATCTTGTCATACGACTTCATTTAACTTCTTTGAGACATCTTATAATTTTTTATTATTTCAATCCATATAAGAATTTAAAGGACATATGATATATTTAAGTATATATAGGATGTTATAATTAAAGTTCCACTTTGAAATGGTCATAAAAAGAAAACTACTGGACCAAATGTTGTCAAACTTAGTAATAGTCATGGTCAAAAAAAAAAATCATGGAAATTTCTTTTCCGCCAAAAAAAAAAAAAAAAAAAAAAACCCACAAACTCGCTACCGGGAGGGGGGGGGGGAATAGAGCTGTATGCAATATTGCTAAATAAAATAAGACATGAAAATATCGGTTTAAAATATGTTTAGTTATTTTTGGAACGAAACTGTTTGTAGGGTTCTGCAGAACCGCAATGATTTGTAGCTGGCTTACAGCAGGAAGAAACAAATGATTTATGCAGATGTCCTTTACACCTCATTTGATTTTCCAGATAAAAGTGAGTCTTTTTGTCAGAGTTCTCATTGTTAGGAATCAACATTGTCTCTAACCATGCAAGATGGCGCTTTTCTCGTTAAATATTACTATGAATGCGATAGCAATGAACGGCGTGTTTTGCAAAGGTATCGTTTAGTAAGAGGAATACGCCGATGGCCAATAACACCGTAGGGTTTGAGGAAAATGATGGCAAAGTTTGAAACCACGAGTATTTTATCTGTTGCACCTGGGAGGGGAAGGAAACCTGCTTTTACGGAGACCGAGGAGGCTGTTGAATTAGCAGTGGAGGAAGTAATAATGGAAAGCACTCACGGACATGTAGCGTACGTGCTGACAAACGTAGAATAGCCATACCATTGAGTACGGTGTACAAAATTTTCCGTAAAGTGCTGCAGTTCTATCCATACAAAATCAAACATGTTCAAGATCTTCATCGAAACGATCCTGTTTGAAGAGGATCTTTCGCTTTGGAATTCCTTGCATGGATGGAATAGGACGAACATTGGCCATGGAGCATTTTGTAGGCAGATGAGGCTCATTTTTATCTAAATGGCGAGGTCAACACCTACAATTGCAGGATTTTGATTTCAAATAAATCCCTCATGTTATCTACCCATTTCCATTAAAGTCCTCCTAAAGTCACCGTTAAAGTCTCTTGTATAGCAGATAGTTTCATAATTGGACCATTTTTCTTTAAAGAGCAGTCGACAGCTGGACTTGTAACATGTAATGCGACTGCATCTCGCTTGGTGTCAATGTTAAGACGCTTCGTGATAACTGAACTCCAGCAACATAGCATTTTAGACAGGATTTATGCAGGACGGGGTCCCACCGCATATTGGTACATGTACCACAAAGTTATTTAAGCAATATTTAACAAATTAGCGGATTATAGGTCGAAACTTCCCTCACATCTTGGCCACCCCGGTCACCGGCCCTGAAACCCTGTGATATACTAGTTATGGGGTTATCTCAAAAGTACTAGTTATGGTGATAATCTAAATAATTTGGCGAAACTGAAAGATGCAATACGCCGACATGTGCGTGATATTCCTCTTGATATTCTAAGAGTTACTGTTGAGAACGCAGTAATGTGATTTAACTTGCTTTCAGAAAATGGTGACACCACATTGAACATGCTTAGCAACTAATTTCAGAAACTATTAAACACATTTTAAACCAAAGTCTCCATGTTCTATTTTGTTTAATGATATTGCATATAGCGTCATTTCCTACCTGGTGGTGAGTTTTTGATTTTTTTTTTAAGGTAAAAAAAATCCCATGTTTTTTTTCAACTATTAGCAAGTTTAATAACATTTGGTCCAGTAGTTTATCTTTTATGACCATTTCAAAGTAGAACTTTAATTATAACCACTCTGTATATTCAAGTGATATTTTATGTTTCAAATAAATTGATACTTCTAACTAATTAACGAAAATTCTGCTATTCGATATACAAACCAAATACATCCATCGTTTTATACAAAGAGGTTTTGATCAGATTTAAGAATTCTCCCCCTCCCCTTTAAATACTAGATTTACAAGGGGTGTTCAAATGAAAAGATACGAAACGTCGTAACAACGTAACCGTTAACATTTGCCTATGCCGCTATGGGAGAACGTAGCGAGACATCTAGAGATGCTCCGACGTAAATCAGAGCATGCGGGGGCACCCGTATGCGCAGGAGAGAACAGAGACTCTTATACGAGCGCCGTCCAATTGATGCTACTTGTTGAATTCCTCGAGCACAGAAGAATCAGTAACTCCGATGTGTACTGTGAGACACTCCGGAGACTACGCAGGTCCATTAAGAACAAAAACCCGGGGCTACTCACGGACGGTGTGGTTCTGCTTCATGATAACGCTCCTCCACACGTCTCCAGGGTCACACCCTCGGAACTGGTCTAATTCAAGTGGGAGCAGCTCGACCATCCACTCTACAGCCCGAACATGTCGCCCTGCGATTTTCATGTGTTTGATCCTCTCAAAAAACATCTGAAAGGGAAGCGCTTCAACTCGGATGGCGAAATCAAAGATGCTGTGAAGGACTGGGTCTCGTCACGGCCACAGGAATTCTAGGAACAAGGAATCCTACGGCTCGTTAATCAATGGAATCGTTGCGCGCAGGCCTATGGTGTATACTTTTGATAAAGTCTTCATTTATACTCACAATGTCATTTCGTATCTTTTCATTTGAACACCCCTTGTAGTTCTGTTTACAGAGACAAAGCCAAAGCTTTCTGATTGAAGAATTGTGTGCCTGTGATATGATGAAGCCTGTGAGTTTATGAAATATTAGCCGTGCGTATAGGGCTGCTGTTACATTAAATCCGTTAATAGTTAAAGGGCCTCCAGTATGGTGCAGGATTTTGGAGAAGGGCTGCCGCTTCAGGTTTTGATCTCATCAGCAGACCGTGATTCGAAATTTTAATCTCCGTTCGAAATGACGTTCCGTTCCAAACTGAAATTAATCTAATTTATTTATATTTGGAAAAAATGGAATGATAAACTTTCCATCTGAAATTTAATCACCAGTGACAGATTTAGGCATTTTGAGACCTAAGGTATTGAACTCTAAGTAACTCTCTCTCTTAATAAATGATAATTTGTTTTTACGTTTTAATAATTTATAACTAAATCAACAAAATAACGATTTATTTTAATATCATTTTTTTCATCAAACAGATATATTTATATTTATTCATTTTTTAAATATATATATCATGGAACAAGCGATTAAATCCTTAAATTTCTTGAAATGGTAATCATAATTATTAGTAATAATATCCTTCATCAAAAATAAAATAATTTGATTATTCTGGTATATTATAAAGATATAAAAGTTAAAGCAATTATAATAATAAAAATGTATTGTTTTTCAGAATTTGTCATGCGGAATACGGCATAAGCAGTTGAATGAATAATTAATATTTGAATGTATTATGAGTCATATTTCGATTCATTTAATAATGATTTTAATCATTCAATTTAAACAGAAATTAAAATTCTTATACTCTATAATTTTCTGTGTATTTTTTTCAAATTTTTATTAGTTTTGACAATAAAGTTAATAAAAAACTTAAAGGCAATCTTAGACAAATGCCTAATCGGAAACCCAGCCTTATTTATAGCTACCCAATTTTTTCCCGATAAAAAAATGCGTATAAAGTTTTTCCAATATAGGTATCTCAAAATTAGTTTCGATATTCCATATTGTTTCTAAAGTAAACATTTTTTTCTATCGAAGTATTTACCCTAACTTATTTTGTGCTGGCGATATTTTTAACAGTCAGAAATCGCTTTCAGAGATCAACACCTTCTTGGCAAGGTTGCGATCTTTCAAATCTATCACGTGTTTGTGCTGTTGGGTAACTGCTGCTCTAAGACAATTTTTGAACCTGGAGTCAGATAAGCGGATAAACAATAATGAATGTAAGCACTTCTGGCGTTCTTGAACTCTTCCTCTCACTGAAACAATGTGAGTAATAAAGAAAGGAATAAAGACAGATGAGTTGCCCAAATGCTTGTTGATTCAGGTGAATGGGACTGCAGCGCGCACGAACTTTTAAGTGCTTTCGAGAAGTAGGCACGTGAAAAAAAAATATTTTAAGTCTTTTATCGTTACGACAGAGAGTCATGCAGCTGAATTCTGCTTTCAAATTTATAATAAATAAGACTTCAAATATTTATTCAAAGACGAAAAACAAATACATCATTTAATAAATTAAGTAGAATCTTAATTATATGGATCTCTGTTAACCAAACAAATGATAAAATATCAAACTGGGTTTTTATTTTAACTAATAAATAAAGTGAAGCTGCGTGTGTGTGCGTGTGCGTGCGTTGGCGCAATAATGGCGGAACCGTTTAACCAACAGCTACCAAATTTGGCATATACTTTGGAGGATGAGAATGTGCACTTTGGAAAAATTTTCATGAAATTTTAATTAATTAAAAAAGAATTTTGGCGTTTTTCCAAATAACTTCCAAAACTATTAATGTTTTACAATTTAAAAAAATTGTCTTTCTAATTACACCAGTTTTGCAAATGGGCAAATTTTTCCCGAAGATTTTTCTGCTCTTACCATGGCTTAAGCTAAGAAATGAAAAAGCTAAAAATTGGACTATATCCATAAAATTCTAAATAATAAAAAGAATTAAAAAATTCATTTACTGCTTCTTCAATCCAAGTCTTACATACATATAAAAGATTAACTAGATATCAATTTATACGATTAAAAGAGAATTGTAGAAACTTATCAATCTTTTGTTTAGTACAAGATATTTATTACTGAGAAAAAAAATCAATACATTTGGAGGGAATCAATATCAATTCGAACTAATTTTTCAATCTGAGTTAATTAATCCTGACTGTCTTGGATAATCCAGGGCATTTGGTCATTTTAACTAACATTTAAATTTTCCACAAAATATGGATATGATTCCGGTTGAATCAGTAATATATATCACGGTCCTCTACGGCAGTCAATAAGGAGGCTTTGTTCTTGTGTATGCTTAAGTTGTTACAATGTATTCATGTTTTCGTGTAGAATAAAGCATCGTTGTCTCTTACTGAGCATGTTGGAACTTTTCCACAATGCACCCACTGGATAGAATTTTCCTAACAATATTAAAATAATTTTTTTTTTTAAATCTCAGCCTTTTTAGACCCAGAATTTCCAGAAAATTCCTAGAAACATTTTGGTTCCAGAAATAATTTGATATTTTGAATAACTTTCTTCATAAATTTCTAAAAATAAAATAATGAAATTTTATTTGATTCTATATTATATCAGTTTTGAACCCTTTTTTTCAGATACCACCAGAAATTTCAAATAGTTCAGTTTTATGACTTCCGTGAAGACAATCACATTTCTGATAATAACCCACATCATTAGGGAACGTAATATGTCATTCCTTCCGAAAAAACACTTTTCTTATTTATCATAAAAATGGGTCACAAGATTAGATGATTCACGACACAGGTTTAAAAAGGATTTTAAAAGGTATAGACATCTACAGTTTATGATTTTATAGATTCAGAGTTTTAATAAAAATAGTTATGAACAAAAAATTCATTTAAGTTTTGATGATTAGTTTTTCCATAATATTTATTTTGATAGTAATTTTTAATATAAAGAACATTTTTAAAAAGTACATATTTATTCATGAAATTTATGAAGCGTAATAAATTTACTTGATGCAAACAATTTAATAAAAGGCAGAAGTAATTACAGTAACTTTATAAAAACTCTTTAAAAGCTATTGTAGAATTTGATACAAGAATATTCTGTAATTGAATTTGGATGTTTTTAAAGAGATTGTTGTGTTCGTGCGTCAACAAAAATAAAATGCAGACAAACTTACTATAAAACTAAATCTTATTAGATTATAGATAATATTATCAAATTTACATCAACTTATTTTCATTCAAAATTCTAGCATCGTTTTGAAACAACAAATTAAAAGTTCCAAAAAATATGACTGTTGCCAATCTGAATTTTACAACTATTTACAAAATAAAATTTATAATTATTAAAATAATCGTTAGCTACTTTTAAATAAAATATTTACGATTTATGTCGCAACAAGATTAATGATGATTTTATGGATATCGGCCTTTTAATAGTTTTTGCAAGACCAGAAAAGTGATATTTTGTGCAAATTACATATACGGAAATATGCAAATGTCTTTCCGCCTAGTATTTAGCATCTTTATTTATAAATATTTTTCGTTATATGCAATATCCAAAAATGCTATTTTGATGTCCTTCGAGATAAAATTAGCTAAATGCTGAAATGAATAATGTGTAGAAAAAAAATACAAATTAAAGCTCCTTAAATGTTTGTTCGAATCCTTATGCAAGATTAACAAATCTTCACAATTCTTTTTTTTTTTCATAATGAATCCAAATTTAGAAAATAATTATGAAAACAAAGCATTAATTAACTGCAGACGTGCAAAAGGACAAATTTAAAATAGCTTGTCAGCAAGATTTAATCACAAATTTTAAATCCAGGTGATTTTCTTATTTTAGCTTACAAATGAAGAAGAATTTGAAAGTTTCAGGGTTCAGACAATGAATTGTTCTATTTACAGTTTAATGAGTTTCAGTTAAGTTAGTTTTAATTTCTAGATTTATAAAAAAAATTTCTTTCTCTATTAGTAGAAAGCTGAATTTGAAACAGATCATTAACTATAGGACAAAATAAGAAGTATTTGAATACTATATTACCTCGTATTAATTTTTTTTATCAATCAGTGATATTTTTTCAGTATTTAATTTATTGCATTAACTAACGGAATTGGACTTCAAAACACTTTCTCGTATACTCTCTAATTAAGGTATAATCCCTCGCAAAGAATTGTGCACCTTGGATAATACACAGAATGGTTTGCATGGCAATGACGTATAATAGTTACGAAATATTAATCTTTGCGGAGAATTTAGCGCTTTTATTGAATCTATCGTATGATCCTGCTCAAGATTTTTAACACAATCCGTGACTATCGGTTATAAGTATCCGAAAATTGAATTTAGGTTTTAGATACGTTTTTGCCAACCTGTTGAAATCAAAAGTTCACACAGAATTGCAATTGTAGTGATATAAAATCAGATATCAAATTTTATATATTTCAGACATTACATTTCTAAATTAATGCCTTTATATGCTTTTCAAAGTTCCAACAAACTATCAACCCCTTGTTGGATTTGGATCAAAATTTGATAGGTATCTACACTATAGTTATTAAATGTTTGTACCAAATTTTATCCGTCTAGCTCATCTTTTCTTTGTAGTTAACGAGTTAACATATATTCTAACAGCCGGAAGGCAGACTTCCTATGAATGGATTTTGCTCAAACTTTAACAGAAATCTAGAAATTTTGTGCATCCATATACCAAATTTCATCCACCTAGTTCAAAGTATTTTTAAGTTATCTTTGTTACAAACAGAGAAAGATAGTCATAATGCCAAAAATGTGTTTTTCAAACTCAAGAAGGATTAAAATGTGGAGATTTGTCTAGTTTAGTTATATTAACATCCCGTTGTAAAGCAACACTAAGGTTATTTTGGGACGGACCTCGTCATTTTGAACCGTGATCAGATGACGAGGACGACACCTGAGCTGGCATAGATATAAGTTTTATTTCAAAATTTGCGTTATTATTAGAGAAATTTTTAAGTACAAAAAGAAAATAACTTTAAATGGAAAAAATAAATTATTTCACTTAGAAATTAATATACTGGAAAATGTAAAAAAAAGTAATTAAATTAAATATTTACTACATGACATAAGAAAAATTAATAGCAAAACCTAATTAAAATAGAATCAATTTATGTTTAAAAATAGCGTATAAAGCTCTTAACATCGAATGAGTTTGATTCAAAAGATGATGTATGAATAAAATAAAATTTTTTCTGAACTCAATTATTTATTTCAAAATCTACACGCCTGCCTTTTTTTCTCAATCGCTTCATTTTTTTCAAGCAGAATAGACATCGAAGAATAATTCAAAACGAATGCTCTTCAAAAAAAAAATAATAATAATAAATCATTCGAATCAGAAGAATTCAGATGATTGAATTTTCTGATTCAGAATCAATACAAAAAAGTAGGAATTTTAGTAAAGAACAATTTCTGCGAAAGCAAAGCAGCATTTTTAGGGGAAACTCGGGAGAGATTTTAGAAAAATATACTTTTTTTTTTCTTGAGTTAAGTTTAAGTTAAGTTGTACAATTCAAACTCTATCAAAATTAACCACTTCAGAAATACGCTACAATTTTTAAATGAATTATATCTTATTTAAAAAGAATGTTATAATTTTTTTCACACACTTGCGAGTGTAACAAGATGCATCAATATGTTACATTTGTGGGGGGGGGGCAAAAATAAAATAAATATTTATTTTTAAAAAATATTGATTTTACCAATTTAATAATGATCAAACGCAATATTAATCCTTATTGGCAATTTTGTCATTTTCGATAGCCTAAGAAATATATTACCCATTTTTACTTTTCTAAGCCAAATTCTTTAAGAAATTATTTTTAAAAAGTCTGCATATAATAAACAAAATCAGCTGATGTTTTTTAAAAAGAGACCAAGACTTTTTATTCAAACTTTGTTGTACCTTACGATTTCCTAAGGTACAATATATTATTCATCCTAAATGTACAAAGTTGTGCCTTCCTGAGAAAAAACACAATTGTAAAAATACAAAAAACAAGATGGCTAATGATAAAATAATTGTTTTCTAAAAGATAGTTTAAATTTTTTTCTTCATGGCAATGTCAAAACAAGTGATAACAATGCCAACTTTCTAACTATTCTCTAGAAGTTAAAGGAACAATTACAACATGTCAGTTGGTCTCTCATATATTATACGACAAACAGAAGCCGCTTGTACTAAAGTGCAATATCTTAAAATGCTCCGATTGAAAAATTTTGTGATAATCTCAAAATAAGGACTTATCAGTGAAAAAATAAAAATAAATTCATTTAAAAATAGTTATTATATGAGTTTTTGTGAAATGCGTTAAATTAAAAATAGTTTTTAAGAACCATATTTGTCATCAGGCACTGCACTATGTATAAAAAGACGATACAGAGAAGATTTCCGTGATCTCTATATTATTTAAGGAGTTCTGCTTAACATAATCTTTGAGATATAAAAGCAACACAAAATTTTCTCAGATTATTTCAAACATATAAAATATTATATAATTCATTAATAATTCTATTCATTTAATGCAAATAAAAGTTTTTTTTTGTTTTTTTTTTTTTTTTTTTGATTTTTTTAACCAAATTTGCTGGAGATGAAGCATTTTTGTTGTTCACGAACCAGATTTAAAAACAGACGCATTGTACAAGTTAATTTTAGAAAATTTATGTTTGCTCTTAAAGAAAACTTTACAGATCTATATTCGATTGAACCCATCAAGGCCACGATATCGCTGTAGCTGTCAATAAATATAATTTCTTATTCATTTACTTTATGCATGAATTATTGACATGCATCTCTTATCTTTCGACTACATCTAGACAAAAATAAAGGGACTCTTATCTAACTGCGCACTGTTTGATTGCTTCGTCATCCTTTAATTCCATTTTTTTTTTTTTAATTTACAATGCAAATGCAAGTCATGGAACTCGTGAGCAATAATTCACATCTAATCTAAGAACCATTGTTTTTAAATAAGTAAAAAAATGTTCCCCACGACTGTACAACCATTGAGCCACAAATTGTGCAGTGGTAATTTATAACTGGTCTAAACTATAAATACAATTCAATTGTTAAGTTTAAACTGTTCATTTCATTTTTTTTTATTTGGCTCAATGATCTTCCATGCTTGACTATTTTTACAAGTTGTTGCCACGATTTGTAAAGCTAACAATTAGCCATCTCAACAATGGCATAACGACGATATAATATTATGGGGAGAGTGTAAATGTCCAGTGCGCCAGTCTTGAGAAGTGTTGTGAAAACAAAATTTTAGTGGTGACGTCAATTTTACAAAACCAAATATGATAAGGAAGTGAAAAAATAATATCATTTCTTTGCCGCTGTTTACAGTGATGGATTTAAATACATTGCGATCCCAGGCATAACGAATTTTGCTCTCGTTTTAACAATCAGTTTAATTTTCTATTTTAATAACTTCGTGAAAATGTACGGGCCGCGATGGCCTGGTGGTAAGGTCTCAGTTTCAGAAACGGAGGGTTTTAGGTTCGTGTCCTGATTTCCACCGAAGAACCGTCATGCAAGGCGGTCCGTTGCGCTTTAAATTCGTCATGACCAAAACGTCCTCCCGCTGGTGTGGTGTGGAAAGGGGGTGTCAGCTCAGGTGTCGTCCTCGTTATCTGACCGCGGTTCAAAATTACGAAGTCCATCCCATAATAGCCTTTGTGTTTCTTTAAACGGTACGTTAATATAGCTAAACTCGTGAAAATATGCTTTTTTTAATTTATTTGTATATCATGAAAAAATAATGGAAGTTATAAAATTATTGAAAAATCAACCATAATTGTTCGTTAGTGTTTTTTTTTTACTTACAAATAAAAGCATTTAATTATCATAATAGATTGTAAGGGACCAATAAGTTAAAAGAAATATGAAACTGCAATTTTACTGGGCTTGTTAAAAAATCTAGCATAATTAATTAAATGAATATTAAATATTCCAATACACTATGCTTAAATAATTATTTAAATTCATTTATCTAATACTTATTTAAATAATTCAGTGTAAACGCAAATAGTAATCAAATATATTTTACAATTTATGCATTTTGTATTTTTTACAAACTTGTTATAGCAAACTATATTAATAAAAATTTTTAGCTGGTGTACCCGCGATCCCTCCCTCAGCCTATCGATACTCATAATTCACCCCCTCCCTTAAATATCGTTATGAATTATCATTATCAAACTTCTCCTATTGTGGTATTATCAATTGATAACTGATCATTGATTGACGGATAATTATTTTTGGATCGTCATCATCATATTTACCTTACATACTTACAAATTTTCTAATTTTTAAAAATTTATTTGGCTTCCAGGTTAATAAAATTTTTTAATTGACATACCTGCGTCCCCCCTGCCTAATGGGAAATTACTACTGCCCACTTATTACCGATGGCCTTGCTAAATCACCAATGGCATGTGAGAGAGGTAAACATCAAATTTTGACAGAGCTTTATTTCTCCTCTTTATGTAAATCTATTGGTAGAATATTGATATGAAATTCGATATAATATAGTAGAAATGCATATCAAAGTAATATTATTTTGTGTATCTTTTGAGTATTCCAATATCTCTGTAAATCATTAATATTCTAAAATATCCCGAATCAAAATTTATCTTTTACTTAAATTTCTACTCACATATGAACTTTTTCATGGTTAGATGAAAATTAATTTAATTAATTTAATTTCGCTATTAAAAATAGCTAGTAAAAATACTCCGAAATTAAAAAATAGATCTATCTTTTCAAAAACAAGAAAACTAAATAGCCGCATGAGAAATTCAATACTTTTAAAAAAAAATTAAAAAAAAAACAGTATTCAGACGAAATTACGTAATAGCGAAATAACTCCAAAATAAACATTTTGAGATGCAGCTCAAAATCACAGAAAAATTCTAATTATGCATTTATCCAAAATTAATTACTGCATTATAAGTTTCAATGCGGTATGATTAGAGTTTTTGAACTTCAAATAGTAAAAAAAACTATTCAAACTAACTATTATTAACTAATAGTTAGTTAATAATGACTAGTTTAGTTAGTAATAACTATTACTAACTAAACTAGAATAACTAAATAACTAGAATAGTTAGTTTAGTTAGTAATAACTATTACTAACTAAACTAACTATTCAAAAGTTTAGAAAATAATTAAAGTAACGAAACAGAAATCCCGTATTTCCATTCATTAGTCGGAGATAATTCTAGTTTTTCTTAGCAATTAAATTCCCTTCTGGGCTTTACATTTTTTAATAGAGATTTGTGGCAACAGGTAGAGAGTTTCCTAATTCTTGGAATTCACAATTCTAGATTGAATAGTGATGTCACCACAAAAGCTGAAAAAAGTCTTCCATGTTTCTCATGCGTATTAAAGGCTTTTTTTTTAAAATTAATTAATCGCTATTTTCCTTTCCAGTTCAAATTTTTTTTATCAATTTGTAAATAATTGGATACTTGCAATATAAGATTACATCTCACGCGACTTATTTAATTTGTTAAATGTATGCCCTTGAAGCTAGTAGAGCAGTGGAGGCGGGTATCGAACAGTAATTTGAAGCTGTTATCAATCGTTGAAAAAACGCTGTTTGTAGTAACCAAATTGTAATCAGGGTTTGGAATATAATATTCTGCATATATCATATATTTAGGAACATAGTGATTATTTGAAGAATTTGAAACTAAATATTTTCAACTATAATCCGATATATTTTCTCCCCTATTTAGGTTTTAAGATTTTCTATCATAAAAGCCCGTCTTTGGTAACCAGATGTTTGCCTATAACATTAATGGTGTTCGTTTGGCAATATTAACCAACACTAATGAATTATATCGTATCATATAAAATGAAAGTACTGTTTTAAATTATAATTGCTTAGTAAACATAGATCATATTGATTAGTTAGCTAAGCACGCCAAGTGGCGAAATTAATAGGCGAATGAAATTGGCGACATCATTCTAGTCGTGAAGTCTAAGAACTCTATCAAAAGCTTTATTATTATTATTTTTTTTTTTTTTGGTATCTCATGAAAGTAGGGAAGGGACAGGTGACCATTGATGACGTATCTAAATGTCATTAGAATGAAATAGAAATTGGCATAATGGTTGAGGCTAGGGAAGCTATCGGGTATTTCCTATAGGTAATGAATGAAGTAATTTTTTTAAAAATTCTGTCGAATTCAAGAAATGGTAGAGGACAGACGATCGTTAATGACCAACCCAGGAGTCGTGAGCTGCTTTCATGTGAAGCAAAAATCAGTGAAATTAATATATATATATATATTAGAAAAATACTCATTTATGTATATTTTTATATATTATATAATTTTTTATCGAATATTTTGGAAACAAAGACATATTGCAAAATGATAATAAAATCCTTTTAAGCTGGACTTTTAATCACATTTATAATAAAATTTAAAATTTGTAATGAAGATTTAGGAATTTTTCTTTTGATATTCATTATGGCTTAATTATCTTATCGCATCCTTTTTCAGAACTTAATACTTTTGTATTCTTGTTTTCACTCCCAGAACTTTGATATAAATATTCCCGATTTTAATTTTATTTATAAATGGATATTTTTAAAACATCTTTTTTTTAACTGATTTCTGCATTTTAATTGCTAGTAAATTTCATAATTCATAATAATAGTTATCATTGAGTCTTGTTTTCGCTTTTCCTCAAATTCACTACCAGATGGTGCCTTTTAAAAGGAATTAAAATTATGAAATTAATTGATAATAAAGTTCTTAGAGCATTGGATAATCATTTAGGTACATACATTTGTATGAGATTGCAGAACTCCAGCGTATTAGAAATTGAATATAAATCTAAAAAATTATATAAAAGCGTGTGATATTTTAATTGTGATATTCGATTAAATTGAAATTATTTCACTTAAAACACTTCTAAAAATTTGTTTCTAAAACCAAAATTTATCGAAACCTGTGATCAGGCCAAATAATATATTATTCTCTTATTTAATTAAAAATATACATTTTTCAGCTCGATTGGGCTATGAAAAAGAAAATCTACTAACCAATTCATGGCCGCTGTAAATGAAAAGAAAAATTCTTATTTTATATTATACATGACATATATCTCAAAATGAAATCGATGTCTTTCCAATTTAATTTTTATATACAATGCGCAGCATTAGCGTAATAAAGTAAGTGACGTCCTGTTCGTTTAGTTTAGTTATATTAACGTCCCGTTGTAAAGCAACACTAGGGCTATTAGGCGTAATTTTGAACCGCGGTCAGGTGACGAGGAACGACACATGAGCTGGCACCCCCTCTCCACACCAGCGGAAGGACGTTTGGCCAGGACGTTTCACGTGCACCAGACCCGCTTACACAACGGTTCTTCGGTGGAAACGGGTCTCGAACCTAAAACCCTCTGGTTCCGAAGCCGAGACCTTACCGCCAGGCCACCACAACGTCAAGTGACGCCTGGGACATAGCATCATATTATCTTTTGCTGCCATTAATTGTAGAACATGTATAAATGGCGCCTCGACATGATTTACTCCCTTCATCATATTTAGCTTTAAAAAAGAGCACAAACATTCTAATATTTTATTCCATGGCGCCTCCAAAGAGTGATGCCCGGAATACCTATACTTTCACACTTATCCTGTGGTTGCTTCACTACTGACAGCAACAGAGGGGGGAGGGGGGAATTGATGACGACACAGTTTGCAATTAGATGTTCAATGGCAAATTCATATAACTGTGATGTTATGAAAATGTAATCCATTACGTTCAATCAGGTCTGCATTTTAAAGCGATATAGAAATATTGATAATATTTTCAGAACTTTCAAGCTGAGATTAGATGAAAGAATTCGAGAATGAGCAATGCACTAGAATACAGATAAGATAAATTTAATATAGAACACATCGAAAAAATAGATAGTATTAAAATAGAGCATGAGAAATTTTTTAAAGCGTCAGGTGTTTCTGACTTGTGACCCTGGCAAACTAAGGCTAAGCCCTTATCAGAGGGTAAAAGTTCTAGCTTCAGTTTCCAGACACAAATTCTTGATTCTGCAGTTTTTTGTAATAAGAAGGAATCAGTTTTCGCCAAATTACATTCCAAAACTTTATATTCTGAGTAAAAGAAATTTTTTCTGTTCATTCCGATTTCTGAATTTTCGAAATGTTATAAAAATATTTGAAGCTCGATTCACTAAAAAAAGTACCATTTATGAGATGATTAAAAATCTATCTCTGATTCCTTTTTATCAGAACTATAATTTTCTTGATGATAGACAGTAAGGAATAACTCACTATTTGCGATAATGCGTCTGTAAAATCTTTCCATTTTTTTTCCATCTTTGCAAATTACAGTAACTCTGATTTTTAAATTGAAATATATATAAAAAAAAGAGAGGAAAAATGGTTGCACTTTTAAATTTGATGCATTGTCAGATTTAATTTTCGTCACATTTTTATTCATCTTCCTAGAAAGATAAGTCATAGGAAAATTAGTATCCTTCAATAAATACACTTTTAACTCCAAAATGCGCGCGACCGCTCGCGCATGTGTGTGTGTGAAATATTCTTTGAAAAAATAAGCGTGGAGTTCCTTAACAATTTTTATTCTTCATAACTTCATAAAATAATTCAAATTTTATCATTACAGCATACCATCTAGACAGGCAGAAAGCAGGGGGAAAAAAAGGACCTTGTGAAAGTAGTTTAAAATATAGTTTTAAAAAGAAATTTACCGAGACAGTGTTTTGATTCTGTAGGAAAATAATATCCACAACTTAGAAGTTAAAGTTACAGTGAAGCCAAAGTTCAAAAGATTTAAATGTAGATTATTAAAGGTAACTAAAGGTAACGGTAAGATGTACTCAGAGATATATGTAACATTATCCAAACACATTTGAGTACGAAAGCAGATTATAAAACAATGGCAATTATTGTTTGAAATACATTTGCAAATATTCGGGGGGGGGAATTATTAAAATTAATACAGATAAAAATAATGCAGATAGAAAATTGATATCACTGAAAAGATAATTTTTTTTTTTTTTTTGAATTTTAAAGTGGTGTAAAAATGTTTTTCGTGTGAGTGTGGCAATGCGCTTTGGATAAAAGAGGAAGAAAATTAAATTTGCTGTTTATTTTTAATTAAAAATCTAAATAAAGTTTTTAAAACTCTTTTTTTAGAAGTAGTGTAAATTCGATTTTGATAGCAATTTGCCTTACGAAGTATTTTGTGCGATTTTGAATCATGCAATTTACAACTAGTAAGCGAGTTTATAAACATTTATCTCGTAAAAAAATTCCTATGATTTGGATTGAAAATAATTTTGATGAAGCATGCTGCTAGTTTTAAAAGCCGGTTGACACAAATTATGTATAAAGTGAAATTGAGAAGATTCAAACAGGGATAATATTGCTTCCTTAAGTTGGAATTGGAAATCGATATTTCTTTTTGTATCTTTATGGAAAATTTTTTAGCAGTCATCTATCAAAATAATTGTGGAACTTAAATTTCTTAGTTCTTTCAGTTGTGTAGCTACAGAGGTTATAGAGAGAGGTGCGATAATGCTCCGATTGGCAGTCTCAGGGAGATACCACAGAAAAAAATCCCGTTTATGCTTTTTTTTTTTTGACATAAAATGGGACGAAAATAATGTTATGCACCGGTGCCAGAGTTAAGCCACTGATAATGGACGAGGGTGGAAAAAAATCATATTATACCCCTTTGTTTACCCACGCTACGCCACTGCATTTTTCTTTTAGTTGTTAAATATTTTGAGAAATCAGTAAAAAACAACAAGTGGTTTGTTAATGTGTTTTTGTCTTTAATAGGAAAAAAAATTTTCGACCGATGATCCCTCATCTCCGGATTTTCTATGTTTAAGAACTGTAAAATATTTCTGCTCAATCTGATGGGGTCCATTTGTAATTACATTCACTTGTAAAAAAAAAAAAAGTAACTACGTATACCATGCAATTTCTAATTCCTCTTAAAATTAGTATTCACAATGTTTCATTTTTCATGCGCGTTCTGCTGATCCTTCCGAAATTCAGGCTTTATCATTATATTTTAAATGTCAAATCGCCCAACACGTATTTCATATACGAGCCTTATAAAGCGTCTCTCACTCCCCTCCCACCTTCCTTTCTGCCTCTTCGATTGATATGAACTCATTCCAAAGTTAATCTTTCCATGTACTGGCATTAGTGATGATTCAGAATAGAAGCGCTTCGCAACGAGACGGAATCCTATTATGTAATCTTCGTTAATCTCGAACAGTTTTTTCCATTGAGCTGTAATTTGATCTTTATTCCTACTACACTCAAAGATTAAATTTCCACAGCATACATATTGATACGACACATAAGATTAATAATTTATAATCTAAATCGGAATTTAATAAATTATATTTAAACTTTAACATATAAATTTTGGATGCAAATGAAAGCAGATATCTATTTCTTTTTGCAAAATTCCACAAGAAAATTTCATTATATAATGAGCATGCAATATTTTAGGAATATTTTCATTCGTTTTATATGTATTTTTTATTAAAAAATATCTCGCTCGGAATTTTATTTAATAGAATCAGTTGAGTTTCACCTCATACTCGCCAAATGCACCGAGGATATTCAATTTTGGAATCTACTACATATCTTAGAGGAGGAAAATGGATGTGATGTCATACCATAGCATTAGACAACTTGCAATTGGATGTTAGATGACAATTACGTTTGTTGTTTGAATGTGTCGTCATGAAAAAGTATTCAATTCTTTCAAATGTTTAGATAAACTTTCCAATTAAGTTATTAACAATGTATATCCGAATTATTTAAACCTTTCTCGAAAACCTCTACTTACCTCTTCACTCTCATATATTTCCAAACACTTTTATTATGCTAATATTTGTTGTGGAGAGAGTTCACTGTGATTTCACTTTAAATCTCTTACTTTTTAACCCTTTCTAGGGTCGTGGGAAGTATGCTTCCCACCAAATTTATCAATTTTTGTATGAAATTATGTAGGTTGGCATAAGTTCTGACAAATTTTTTTAGAAAGACAGAAACTTAGAGGCTTCAGTTCTTTATCTTACACAAAATGATGTGTCTTGATTTGTTACTTAATTATTAATTAACACCAAATTAATTAATTAATCAAATTAAATTTATCTAATAATCTAAATGAATCCCTTTTCTTATTCTAATTTCAAGCCTAAAAATATTTAAACATAATATGACTAGAAAAAAATGGCCCTTTAAAGGGTTAATTGAATGAATCAAAAATTAGAATGATGTAAAATTTTAGTTTGAAGACTACATACTAAAATATTTCATTTATTTGCCATGTGGATTCTCTTGAATTAATCTAATCACATCATATGAGTGACAGTAAAACCATAGACGGCTTTTATTATAAAAAATTCAGATTCATAACTCTATTGATGAAACTATATAGAAAATACCATCATCTAGATAACTACATTTTTCAATTTTCGCTCTCACAATTAACCAGACATATACATACAAATTTCAGTTTAGTGTATATTACAACAAAACTTAATACAATTTACATCCAAAAACCAGTCCTGTTTATGTCTGTTTATTTTGAAATCATTGCACTCACAGACAAGCAAGTGTTAATTTTCAAAATACATTTTCGAATTCAGGCAGAGGTAAAATGTATAGATTCGCCAAAATTTCGAGATCGACTATCACAATACTTTCTGTACTTCATATACTAGAAAATAAAAAAGAAATAACCTTAAAAAAAGAGATTCGAACTTCTAGTTCAGAACACATCGTTAGGTTTGATTCATCTTACTATTATATTTCGAGAATAACGAATTTTACATCATTCAGTTTGCTAGAAGAACGCTAGTGTAAACAAATTACCGTGCTAAAAATACATTAAAGGCTTCGAAATACATTAAGACACTGGTTAATAATAAACTTTAAAATCTACTAGTTATTTTTGTCTAGTCGTGCAATATTTATTAAAATATTCATACTGTGCTATTTTATTGCACGTATAAGGCATATATAAAGATTTTCTAAATTTCTTTATAAGGCATGTATAAAGAAAAAAGCATTGCTACAAATTTATGTTTAAAGTAATCTTGGGGAAAAAATTATTAATATTAAAGAAACAATGGTACGTAAATAAAATTTGTTATTACTGAAATTTTATTATTATTTTTTTTTCAATTTTAAAGCAGTGTAAAATGGATTTTACTATCTTTGGATCAGTTAAAAATATAAATAAAAATTTCAAAGACCCTTGTTTAGTTTACTTCTATTACGCAAGAAATAACTACATGCCAAATTTAGTAATTATAGATGCAGCAGCCCACCCTCTGAAGTGATAAATATTTTTGCGATGCTACTTGTTTATTTTATAAATAATAAGTTAACTTGAAAACATTATCGTGTTGGAAGTTCTTGAAAATGAACCTTTCAAACTTCGTTTGTTATAAATTTATTTTTATAAGTGCTTTCGCTTCATAATAAATATAACGCTTTGAATAAAAATAATTCCTTTTTTTATCCATTAGAAAAGAAATTAAAATGGAAAAAAAGGGATATATTTAATACAAATTTCGTAAAAAAAGAACTGAACAAATAAAGGATTTCCTTCCATTTTGCGTTTCATAAAATAAGAGGAAGAACAATAAAGTGCACTAAGTAAAAGGATGACAGTAATGGAATGAATGACGCAGGAAACACTTGTTGCAATTTCATTATTGCCCATCTGTGAGTGTAGAACAACTGAATCGAAATGGATCCTCCTCGGGGAAATAATTTTAGGCAATCCCCGATTAGAAATCTTTTCTAGAAAAGCTATTCTGCTACGGGTGAAAAATATCGCCAAACAATTTTTAAACTCATTGCAAGTTCTGTTTTAAATTTCTTTTATTATTCTTGATTATTGATATCATTCAAATAATCACGTTTCCATCCAAATTTCGATAAAATTTAATTAATTAACTGGAATTGTTTTACTGACCGCTAGATTAGTTTTAAAAGAAGTTAAAAGATTAAATTTTAATTTCATAAAACAGTTTGAAAACTTATTGGATATAGTATGTGGTTTTAACTCTTATGCTAACGTGTATTGACTGATTAATTGTATGGGTTTCAGGATTTTTACTGCAAGGGCTGGATGCTTTGAAAGAAAGTTGCTTCTTGCCATATTAAAAGTGATTTTCAAATTAATTTGTTAAAAGACCATTGCAGTATTTTTTTCATAACATTTGATTTACCTGCAAGTTACACATTTTTAAATTGCGAATTAATCTCATAACAGAGATAATTATCCGATTTCGATAGAAATTAAATTTATCTTTTTTTTTTACTAAGTGATTTGACTTTCCATTAAATAAATATCATTTTCTAGATTAAAAAGAATTTTGTTGAAGTCATTGGCTAGTAATTTTATGGTGTTCAGGGGACAGATTGCATAGTTCTATGTACCGGTCCCTATATTTTAATTAAAAATTCTTGAAAAGTATTTTTATATCCATTTGAATTCTTTCTCAGCCATTTTGCGAATTATCCTCTGAATTATCCGCAGCTCGCTATAGGCAAGCTGATTCTTTCCACTAATAAGCGAAATCTATTACATAAAGATACTTATTCCTACTTTCATATACCTACTTTCATAAGTTTTTAAAATCTATTTGGATCATTAAATCATTTCTGTAAAAAATTTTGTGAAAAATCGGTAGTCAATTTAAAGAGTGGTTTGAATAACGAACAGTAGCTGAAAAATGTAACTTCACCCTCTCAACTAAAATTGCCGATAATTATGACTTAGGCAAATTCTTCTCACTCCCTTTTATTTCCACTTCTTTTTCTCCATCATATTTTAACAATATACAATATTATTGTTATTTTACACCCCGCTCTTATCTTTTTGTATTTTAACATTCTTAAAAATATCGTCATGAAACGAATTTTCAAAACCATGGTAATGCTCACAAGTTAAAAACCCTTAAGTTCGCTAACTCTGTCAGGCCTCCTACACATCACACAATGGACATCGTCCAGATCATATTCGTAAATTCGTAAATCGATCACCTACTCTGTTACCATAACATGCTTCAAAACAATAAATAATCCACCCTTAAGGATAAAAAAAAAAGATATCGAATTACTTTGCGATACTCAAAATCTGTTAATCGCTGATTAAAAAAGAGCTTCTTAGTTCGTTCGACTTTTTTTACTTGGATCAACTGAAGAAATATTAATAATCAAATTTCTGCAACTCTACACTAGAAGGATATCAATTCCATTTATACTGCAGGAAGGTTGTTCTAATTTCGAAAGATGTTTATTTGACATTGATACATTTCCTCTTCCCGAATGTCGCCTTAAGCTACTTCTCTAAACAAGAATTTTTAAACACTCACAAATAAATGAAAAACAATTCTAAACTTAAATCATTATTAATCTTTAATTTATTTAGAAGGAGAAGGTTATAGAAGAGAAACAAAATTTGAATTTCCTATTATTCCTGGTGCAATTTACAATAAAGGAAATATTTAATATGTATAAATTTAATATGCATCATTCTTACAAATAATCAAATTTTCGCGTTCAAATGAATTTAAAAAAATTAATCTTAATTCTATTTAACATTATAGATATTCTTATTTAAGAAAAAACCCATAATACCTGTATTCAAAAAAGCAACTAAAAAAATTCTTAACTCTTTTAAGAATGGTAAAAATTGATTGAAGACAGACTTTAGAGTTTCAATTGTTTTTTTCAATTCCAAAGCAATCATAGTTGAAATAATAGTACAAAAAAATACAGCACATTAAAAGTAATGGTAGTTCATTAATGACCACTCAGGCTTGAAAGAGTTACAGATATCTTTTTTTTACCCAATTTAATTCTTTTTGAACTAACACTTCAAATCACTCATTCTAATTTAACACTTTGAAATTCAATTATATTACATAACAAATAATTAAATGTTCTATTCATTTGTTCAAGCTCTTCGAGGAAATCAACTTTTTTTTTTTTTACTTTCTCAGAGCCAATGCTATTTTATTTTTATTATTTATTTCTTTTTAATCCTAAGAAAGTAACCAGCCAAAGCAAAATATGACAAAATTAGCAAACTTAAAAGTTATGTATTGCTGATCTATTATGGCAGATTTCCGATTAGATTAAGGCCTAGGATTGGTGGGTTGAAAGATGCCGCGGACAGATCGATTTAAAAAAATGTTAGCAGCTAAATTACAAAATAGATGACTCGCATTAAATGCAAATTTTATGTACTATAAAGCTAGTCATTTCAGACGACAAGCTGGTTCGTTGGTGATATTAGTTATCTTTGATTTCAATTAAATCGTTTAAATATGATTTCAGGTACATAATACCAGGAAATTGCTAACCATTCAAGATGCGCTGCTTTAATTATCTTATATATACTCCACACTCTGTGTTTATGAAGCTTTCGAATGAAGATCGGTCCCATGGCGCTACGGTAAACGTAAATGTTTGGCTTATCTTTCTTATAAATTTTGCAGTATTGTAGATTTATTTGTTTATCCGTCTCGTAAACTACACCGATATTAAACAAAATCTTTATTTTTTAAACTTTCAGCACTAGAAGAAAATTATGCGATCGGACTGTTGACGAAACAATGAAAACGGTCTGAACTTCAAGGAACATTGTGACTTAAAGTTAGAAATAAGGCAATAATAATAATAATAATTCCAAAATTCAGCAAATTGGTATTATTAAAAGGACATTTTTTTATTTTGATGTGACTTAAAATTCCTTTTTGTGCATTGATATTTTTTGAAATTAACGCTGTAAAAGGCCAAAATTCAACTTCCTTTTTTAATTAAATAAAATTCTAATTAAAATTACAAAAAAAAACCTCTCATCCAAGTGCACATTATCACCTTCAAAAGTGTAATATGTCAAATTTGGTAGAAAAAGGTCAAGCGTTCTAGTCTGTAGAGCACCAACACACGCATTCATCTTTATAACTAGCCACCTTTGGCGGCTAGTTAATTATATTGGTTATATTTATTGTCAATAAAATCGGCAAGATAAATTTTTGCATCGACGATTCTGACAAATTATCAGACAACAAAACCGTGTTTTTTTTAATATTCATGCATAAATTCTGTTCATTGCATATATATACTTTTCTACTGGAGATTAGTTCCATGACATATCGCTAATATATTCAGTTCATTTATATTCTAAATTTTGCGATATTGTAATTTTACTTTTATTATACCTCCTGTAAATAAAATCTTTCGTTAGCTTTCAATAACGGAAAAAAATTATGCAACCAAATAGTTGATGAAATAATAAAAACTAATTTCGATTTCATTCACAAAAATGAAATTATTATCATGAATCATATTTTTAAATGTATCATGAAACATATTTTAAAATTTTAATTAAATCTAGACTAAAGAATTTTACAGCAACTAAATTGGCATCATTGAAAAGATAATCTTTTGTTGCAAAATTCATTTTTGTACGGGAATATTTTCGGTAGTTATCACGAAAAAAACGAAAAAATCTATCTTATTTTTTGATTAATTAAAATTCTACTTAAAATTCCTAAAAAATTCTCAAAATGCATATTACCATTCTTCGAAGTATATATGGGCCAAATGTGGTGTTTCTAGATCAAACGGTATAGTAGTAGTCGTACTTGTATATAGTATTATATACATATACTATATACCTGTATATAGTATAGTACCTGTATACAGTATTATATACAGGTACTATATACATTAGTACCTGTATGTATCTAGTGCCTGTATATAGTAGTAGTACCTGTAGATAGCCAACATACATTCATCTTTATTGCATTAGTAGAGATAGAGATATTAAGACAATAATGCATATTTAATCTCATTAATATAATTTTTAATCAAGAATATTTAATTACTTATTTGTTATATAATTTACTATTAATCATTCTTTGAACTGGTTATATTAAATTCCTCTTGACAGGCCCTATAAAATATATTGAGTTTGAGTTTGATGGAGTTTTCTGCCGCTAAACCATTTCTGATTATGCAGCGCCAACCATAAGGTATATGCAAACATATGGTTCATTAAAAAGATGCATGGTCACATTTTAAAAGGTTATTCAAAACCTCTGCTCACTGTCACAAATATTCTATTCTAGAGAATGAACAATACTCATATAAAATAGAAGAAACCAATCATTTTTAAAAAGGTAAAAAGATGAGGATGAGGAACTTTGTTAGGGATGTCTTTTAAAACAAGGTGAGGAGAATAAAAACATTGAACTCGTTGAGAATTAAAACGTGGGCACTCTGTAAGAATGTGTCGAACTGTCAAAATGCATTGGCATATTGTACATCGAGGGGCGGGCTCCCTGAACAACAAATGTTTATGTGTAAGTCTCGTATGGCCAATTCTTAAACGAGTAATAATTGTATCCAATTTCCTGCTAAGTAAACTGGGCCAAAATTCGATGGAATATTTAATAGAATGAAGCTTATTTGCCTCTTTCTTTATAAAATATTGAAATTTAATATATTTGCTTTAAAATAACTTTCTCCATTGAATCTATCATAAAAATAAAATATTTTACTTGTAACAAAATCTTTAGCGAATAAATATTGGTACAGGATTGTAACTAGGGGCTTAGAGGTTCCTTGGCGACATATGAAGGGGCCTCATTCTAGTTTCTTCAAACTTTAACTACATTTTTAGTTATGATTGATCCATTTCTTAATAAAGCTTTAAATTTTTCTTCTTTTAGTGATAAAGATGAATATGTGAACATGTCTTTTTGGCGTTTTATAGACCAGTTTGAGCTACAGCTACCAAATTTGTACATATATACTTTGGAGGGTGGGAATGTGTATTTCGGAGCGAGTTTTTGAAACTTCGATTAGAATTTCATTTAATTAAAAATTAAACTAAATTTTGATGTTTTTCAGATAATAACGTGTAAAAATATTACAGTACAAAATTAATTTTTGCTTCATAACAAAATTCAAAAAATTGCTTTTTATAATACCAATAAAATAATACGAATTTTTGATGAATTTTGGCAATATTTTTAAATCTCCTTAGTTTCCAACAACAGATTGCATTGATGCCATTTAAACTGTTTTCATTGTTTTGTCAAATATTTAATCGCGGAATTTTCTTCCATTCTGGAAAGCTAAAGATAAAAATAAAATGTCGACAAGACAAATAATAAAAAAAGTTAAGTTACTATATAGCGAAATTTATGCTATGAACCAGATATTTATGTTTTTTATTAGCGCTGCGATGTATTAGTTTTAGGTATTATTTTTTATTTATTTAAAATAAATTTTGTTTCTAATTTGATAAGTAACTTCTAATAGACCCCAAATGGTTAATTTTTAAGAACACTTTAATATTTTTAGTTTCTCGCATACGAAATAAAGAGAAGGTATTGTAATCAGCGAAAAATTCGAACGCGAGTTTTTCAAGCATCTCCACTTTTTAGACTTTCTTGAGTTTGAAAAACCAATTTTTGTCAGTCGGTTTCTCTGTCTGTAAACAAGATAACTCAAAAACGCTTCAAGGAAGACAGATGAAATTTGGTCTATGGATATTAGATTAAATAAAATATTGAATTAATCATTAAATTAAAAATATTATGAAATATGAATATAAATCATCCTTTTAAAAAGACACCTCATTGCTATGCACTGCATAAGGCTACAAAATTTCTAAATTCACTATCGCTTATCAGCAAAAAGAGAACTGTGAAAAACTCCTTAGAACTATATCGAGAGGATATCTTAAACAACACGGGGTAAAAATACTTTCAAGATGCATTATACCAGATAAAATAAATATAATTTGCCATCAAATTTTAGTACACGTGAAAAGCATTTCTTTCTTATAATAATATATCTTCATAGAATATTCTCAAATAGTTTAAATTAAAATTTGCTTAATTGATTGTTCAAATTTGTTTTTACTCAAAACTAATAAAATTCGTGATATAAAAATTTACTGGTATTAAAATAATATAGTATATCTAATATTTTATATCTTATTTTGGAATTGGAATTATTTTGGAAAATTGGAATTTGTAATTTACAGACTTTGAATATTAAAATTTTAGCTTTGAATTTACAGAATTATTATATCTCAGATTCGGCAGAAAAACCAAACATAAGGATAAAGTGATAATTCAGAATGGGCAATCAACACCCCCCCCCCTCCCCCATAAGAATGAAACATTTCAGTGACACATGTCAATGAAGAAATTCTACAAGAAATTTAAAATAATTTTTTATGCAAACGAATATTTAATTGTTTGGGGCTAGGTAAGTAGAAAACTGTTCCAATTTTTGTAAAGCTTTTTATGCATTATTTTACGCATTAATATATTTTAAAGCGCCTCGAAAAGTTGAAGTTGCTCATAATCATAAAGTTTAATATTTTATTTAAAGTTTCTTTTATGTAGTTAGCAATGCTATACACAAACGGTAAATACATAAATAAGTGAACACAATTTATACAGATCAAACCCTTCAATAAGTTGTGTATACTGTTGTGAGTAAGGTTGACCATTTGTGTGATGCAGTGAAATTTTGTAGCTCATAATGGTATGTGTTGCATTATTATGAGTGAATAAGTTATAATTATTATTTTATAATAAAGAACACATGTAATTTGATATTTTATACTACTTTTTAAGTAGGGAAATAGTGCGATACGCCTCACATAAGTAAAAAAAAAAAGGACTTATTGAAATTTTTTGTTCTTATTTTGTGTACTATTTTAGGTTAAATAATCGAAATAAATGTATTTTCCACTTTTTTTAGATTAAAAAAATTCTGTGCAATAAGGATTTTTACTTTCTCTGAAATCGTGTGCCACAAAGAGTTAAAGAGAGCCGGCCGGTAAAATGCTAATCAAGTACGTCTACTTCATCGAAAATGTAAGGCAGCTTTTCTCCGGTTACATGAAACACGTCTCGAAATGCTTTTCTACAGATATTTCCTTTCTTTTGAGCTATTTTTACTAAGATAACTTTCCTTGTGATTGTAGCCCCTTGTTTAAAAAAAAAAAAAAATGAAGTAAAAATAAAGTTCAAAAAGCTCATTGAAAAAAGGAAGCGTTATAATATATCAGACCGGTTTCTGTCAAGGCAAATCTGTTTCGTTTTTCATACTGCTATCGTTTTCGAGATTTTCATTCTTCCGACCTTGCATTATGCAACACTAAATGCACGTGTGCCGACACAACTAAACTTTTTAGTTGTGGCATTCCTGTTTTCCACATTCAAGGCGTTGACTCCACCTTGCTATTTAATTCTGTAAGCTATGATTCATAGCAAAATCGAAATTAATTGAACAATACTTGAAAAGTTAGGTGTAAATTACTACTGAAAAGCGAAGGGCATTAAAATCAATTTTTTATAAATCACTTAATGTTATAAATAAGAGTTTTCTTTCTATCTCATTCAGGAAAACAAAAAGATAAGAATAGAATATACCTGGAAGATGTTTTGAAATCGCCAAAATATTCAACCTGAAGATGATGAATTTTAGAATTTTTATTTTTTATTAAGATTTGAAAAGCATTTTATTGAAAAGCATTTTATTAAGAAAGAAAAGCATTTTGAAATAATTCGAAAACGATAATAATTAAATGAGTAAAATTTAGCATTACATCAGAATAGTAGATTTGTGAGGACACATTTATTTTGTGGTTCCAGACTGTGTACACTAATAGATTCCTCTTTTAACTAAGTGATCAATTTAATACCATACTGCAGACATTGTTTTAACATGTAAATGATTTATTTTAGGTTAATCTTTTTCTATTTCATTTGCTTTGTGGATTTATATATATATATATATATATATATATAAAATCGCGGATAATCCGAAAAAAAGCTAAAAACGAGTATAGCAAAAAAGAAAACAGTCATTCCAACTTTAAAAAATCATTTTATGTACAATAAAACGTAAAATAAACAGCAGGAAATGTTTAACTAACGCTAATATTTTGGTATATCACTCAAAACTAACCTAAAATGCATTTTGTTAATGAAAACAGAAAAGTGCTTTGTATTTACGAGAGGCGTCAAGGATACACAGAAAAATTAATACATATGTATTGTTTCAATATGTAATTACTAAAGCATAACTATAAAACTGCACCTTTTTGAAAAAATCAGTAAAAAAAAAAAAAAAAAAACTTTATGCGGCAGACGCGGATAACCCGCCCGCGGATAATCGGGAGTCTACTGTATATATATATATATATATATATATATATATATATATATATATATATATATATATTCTATTAGTCGCCTGGGAAATTGGTCATCTTTAATTTCAATGAAATCGTTGAGATATAATTGCCGCCGGCGTCCTGGCATAGGGGTAGCGCGTTGTCCCCGTGACCTGCTCGTCCTGCGTTCGAGTCCCGGTTCGGGTATGGTTGTTGAGTAGCTAAGACGTACTCTTGGCCCTGGTTGGCGCTACTAAAACAAAAGACGCTCCCTTGGCTGAAAATCGCTGATTTCGTCAGCGCATTTGTACATAGCAAGTGCCATTATAAACAACAACAAAAGATATAATTTCCTATCCATACTATCGTGAAATTGCCAGACATTAAAAATGTTTTGCTTTAATTGTTTTAAGTATGCTTCGCTCATTGTGTAATGAAAATTTCTAATGAAGGCCAGTCCTATAACATCATGGCGATATTAAAAATGTAAATGTGTGGTTCAACTATCTTATAATTTACACAGTATTGTAGTTTCATTTTTTTCGGAATCTGCATAAAAACTTAAATCGAATTATTTTAGATTTGAATTATCTTATAAAATGATCAGGGTAATATTCCATAAAATTAATTATTTACTAAAAATAAAATATTTTAACGTTAAAATTTATCAGAAGCTTGGAACTTTAGAACACCAAACAAATTGATGTTAAAAATTTAATTTAGCAAATACTTTGCTAATTAATTCAATTATCATTCATTAAATCATTTTCTTTGTAAACATTTTCTAAAGGATCAAATTAAAAAATAAAAATTATTTTAAAATTAATCTCAATCTAATATGCAAGTTTTAAAATAAAAGCATTAACCAACATTTTTACAATGACAATTTCTCATATGGTTAAATTTAAATTAATTAAAAAAGCATATTTTAATGTTTTGATTCATCGATTCAATATAATGGTTTACAATATATCCAATGTTCTTATCCGTTTAGAAGTGAGATTCTATAATTTTCAAAAGGCGATAAGACATATATGATATTCTGTATAAAGGTACAAATTTATGATTTCTAGATCTTAAAAATTAACTGTCCAGAAAAAAATGCTCTAGTTTAATTTAATTTACTGCAGTTTTCCTTCACATTCCACATTCCAACAACATTAAGTTTATTTAAAGACAGACATTGTAATTTTGAGTCGTCCATGGTCTGATGCCGAAAATAACACCTGATGATGTCTTGGAGGAAGTTTCAAATTGAATTTCTTTATCAAATGAGGTAAGATTTAGACTAGTAAAAAATTCCGAGAAAGAATACGTTAAGCAAAATTCGATCGACAAAAGTCAGCGTCTCGCACGCTATGGGGTGTATTTTCTGGAATTTTTGAATTAATATAAGATAGGGTATATAACCGAAGAAACAAAAGACAAATTCCGTCTGTCTTAAAATACTTTACATATTTTAAAAGCATTTGAAATAAATTGAATACAATAAATAACATTAAGCAAGTGATCTTATATTGCTAAATAACACACAGGGTAGTAAGCAAACATTTGAATTCGATTAAATTAGAAATTTTGAATCAAAAAATTATTTTGTATAAAAATAATGGAGATTAGAGTCTCTCTAATGTCTTATGCTAATTACTTCATCTTTATTTTTAATATTTACTCCTAATTATATAGTATAGTAGGGGCATTTAATATCGTGCGTTTAATATTTAACGCAAATGAATATAAATTCAGTAATTAAAACAATAAAAAGAATTGTAACTTTAAACTATTTTTTTAATTCATTAAAGTTAGAAATTAAAAGTGGAAATAAAATGGTAATGCTGAAAACGTTTCTCCTTATTATTATTGAGTTTTAAAGTGGTATTAAAATGTTTTGTACTATAATATCTCACATTATTCATGAAAAAAATTTTAATTTTGATTAATTTTTAATTGGAAATAAAATTACAATATTGAAAAATCATTTCTTAGTAGAGTATTTTGAACATTTTTTTTTTCCATCATGGACGTTGCGATTTTGAAGTATTATGCCAGTTTTTAAATATTATCTTTTCAAGATAATACTCGCTGTATTTATGAAATAGACAATTTTGACGAATGAAATATAATCGTTAGACTTTGATTAGACCTCCCTTAAAATGAAATTAATTTAAATTTCAAATCCTTTTTGTATATCATCAGTAAACTTTATTTAACAAATGTCACAATGATATGTAAATGTATATTATAAATTAGCTCACAAATAATTTTGAAATGGGAATCATATTATAAAAAGAAAAATAAGATTTAAAAAAAATTTACAAGTAATAAAATGTTATTCATCAAAAATACAGAATATTTACAAATTTCACGAAAGAATTTTAGTTACTGAAAAGTTCTAAAATTCAGTGATTCACAGAAAAATGTAAGACACACGCGCGCGCGCTGGCACGCACGCACACACACACACACACACATAAAAAAAAAAGTACGGTTGAAAGAAATGTATGTGGAAAATTGAGTTTTCAGTGCTAAAAGGCTTAGAATCAGTGCATTAAATACATATATTTGTTTTAAAATATCTTTAGAGGTCAAAAATCAATATTACTAAGCAAATATTACATTATTCTGCCGTTTTCGCTTCATAATTATATAAATATAGACTGATTAGGTTTTATTAGAAATCGGATTCCTTTTCGGCACATATCTCTACTTTGAATTAGTCGGTTCAGTTAATATTCTTCGGCAACTTCAATCTAATTTTAGGTAGGTAAAAGTATATTTGAAGTATCGATAACACCGATAAAAGACTAAAAATGCTTCCCATTTCATTTAAAGTGTGCATTCTGCTTGAATTTGATAACAAATATTTGCCTTTCAGCTTCCGAACAGATTAGCAACAGAACAGAACAGAACAGATCCGACCCACTAATAATGTTTTATTAAAAACACGTGCAGCCATGAGTACCTTTGGCACTAAGGCACGTGGGAACAACACGAGCTAGAAGTAACGGTTTACAACATGTGACATATGCAGTAAAAGGGACTCAAAGCTCCTTCACTTCTTTTTTTTTTTCATTTAACTTGAATAATTAAATAATGGTATTTATAGCAATACAGTCTATTGTCTACTGACTCTCGAATAGCTGCATTAATAAAGGTCAAAGTATTTGAAAATTTTTCACACTGAAATTAGTATTCAGATTTTAGTATAAATTTTGATAGGAAATATGAGTATGAAGTTAATGTCTAGTCAGCTATATCAATTCGAAAAAAACATTACTTTAAGAAAATCTTTACTTTTTTACTTTAAAAAAAAACTTTTTTTTCTTCTTTATCTTAAACTAAAATCTGTGAATACGGGATTATAGTATATGCATACAAGTTTTTCTGCTTCTAATATTTTATCAATCATTTTAAAATAAAATTTTTCATTCTGAATTTTATTTTTTGTTCATTCTAAATTTCTTGTTTCAGTAACATAAGGTCGCTTAAAAAACAGCATCATTTACCTTAATTTACGAAATTTTACTAGAGGAAGAAAAAACCGAATGTTTCATATTCATTAGCGAATATAGCAGATTTTTTTTCTACATCAGAACATCAAACATCATATCATACTCATATCAAAAGAAAAAGTCGTTGTGATTATGCTTTTATATATATTTCACATCTCCTAAATAGCTAGGTCGAATTTAACCAAACTTGGAACTCATATTATTTAGAAGAAGAGAAAGAATATTATCAATTTTTCCAAACCCAAAAATTAATTCAATATTCAATTAATTAAAAGTTAACCATAATTACTGTTTTTCCACAGTAATCTCAGAATAAATTATAGCACGAGAAATATTTTTATAAAATCCTAAAATTCTACATTTTACCTTTTCAATGACACCACTTTCATTGCCGTGCAGTTTTTCCTCTTCAATTTTTATTACTTTTTCAAAGTTAAATAAATAATTGAATAGATGCAGACGATTTGGAAATAAGGAAATTTATAAATATTCCGTTGCTAGGTGACGGGGAGACTTCGAGCTATTCTGCCTTTATTTTTAGATATTTCTATTTTATTTTTGAAATATTTTTACAATGTTTTTTTATTTATTAGCAATTTATTTCTAACATTAAAAAATTTCAAACTTGTTTTTATACCCAGTTTGTATTAGTATTTTTGAAGAACAAGAATATATACAAATAAATCTATTTGTCATAACACAATAGCAAAGTTCTAAAGAAAATTAAAAGAAGAGTCAAAACAGACGATAAAATTTTCGTGCTCTTTCATAAATAAAAAAATATTTAATACATTATCTCAAGACAATCATTACACCTTTCTTCAATTTTCATGAACAAAATGTGAAGTAATTATAAAAGAAATAAGACAAAAATTAGTTATAAACAACTTTTAAAAACTGTTCCATTCAACTGATTTTAACATTTTAATAAAAAAAATAACATTTTCGACAGTAAAAAAAGATTCTGTGCATTATACTTTATTATATAAAAGTAGCTTTTACTTTAAAAATATTAGACGCCAGGAGCTTTCATCCGACTGGCTGGTTCGCCGGGAGTATTGGTTATATCTGATTCTAGATAAATTGTTTTATATAACTCCATGTTCATGATTCCACCGAATTATTTAACAATAAAAACGTGTTATTTTAATTGTCTTAGTTAATTTCTGTTTATCATTTATATGAATCTTTTCAATGATGACAGAACTATAACATCATAGCGCTATTAAAAAAGTAAATATTCTGTTCATCTGTGTTCTAAATTTCTCAATATTACAACTTTCTTTTTTCATTTGTCTTGTAAGCGACACAGATATTAAGCAGAATCATACTTTAGTTTTCAACAATGGAAGAAAATCACGCAATTACATATTCGATGAAACAATGAAAACTATATGAATTTCAAATAATGTAACCTAGTATGGGTGATAAAGCAAAATATTATTTTTAAAAAAATCGCCAAAATTTATCAAAATTCGCACATTTATTAAATTGGTATAATCAATAAGAATTTTTTTTAAATTTTGAAAAGGTGTAAAATTTAATTTTGTGTAATTATGTTTTTAGAAGTTCTAGCGGAGAAAATTCCAAAATTCAGATTTATTTTTAATAAATTAAAATTTCAAAAAATTCGCTTCGAGGTGCACATTCCTACCTTCCCAGGTATATATATATATATATATATATATATATCTGTACGTCAAACGGTCTGGCCTGTTGAACGCCAGCACACACACCTATATTCATCTAGTACTACATCTTTGGCAGTTGATTCGCAGGTTCATGGTGTTATTTTCTCCCATTTAAATTGTTTAGATATAGATATTTCATGTCTATGTTTCTCAGAATTTTGAGTTATTAAAAACAGGTTATTTTAATTGCCCTTTATATTCTCTGTTCGTTGAATATGTGCCTTATGATTAATCCTAGTCCTATGGCATGATAGCTCTGCTAAAAAAGACATATCCGGATAATTTATCTGAATTCATAATTAAATATATGAAATTGTAATCTATCTAAATTTATAAAGTAACAATTCGGTTAATCTAGTCGCTTCAGACGATCAACTGGTTATCCGAAAATATTGGTTATATTTGATTTCAGATGAATCGTTTTTTACAACTTCACATTCATGAATATGCAAAATTATCTGTCATTAAAGTCATGTAATTTCAATTATCTTAGTTAAGTTCTATTTATTATGTATTTGAACCTTTCTAATGGAGACAATACCATAATATCATAGTGCTATTAAAAACATCTGGTTAATCTATTTTCCAAATTTCGTGATATTGTAACTTCAAATGCAAAAATTTTGCAGCTGCTTCTTGATCCCGATATTCTGTGTTATGCACCTTCTTGCAATTGTGCTCCCATTATTAAAGCTTCAAACTGCAACTATTTCTAAAACTTTATTTTTTCTTTATTTAAATCATTCTAATAATGTTTATGATTATTAGAATGGACTATTAGAAATTCCCTATTTTTTTTCCATAGAGATTTAAAAATTTGATAATTTTTTTGTCATTATTTTCTGGTATTTTATTTCATGTTTGAAATGCATGAAAGTTGTTTTTATTTAAAAAAAACTAGTCTTTTTTAGAAATGTGTATTGTTTTTAACAGTATATTTTAGCTGTACAAAACTATTTGAATGGCTGATAACGAATGCTGCATTTACGCGAAACTGAAATGGATTTATTTCCATTTTGAGAAATTTTAAAAAAAATAAATAGATTTTTTTGCTATTGGAACTATTAATTAACACTGATGCCTTAGCATCTAGAGATTTGATTGATCCTGTTGATATTCGCCATCGCTTGATTGAAGATCAAAAATTTGGAGTATCCGATGAAAAACCTTGAAAAATGTATGACTTGTCGAAGTCGGATATTTATTATTTGTACAAGATATTTTGTAGCGACAGGATCCATTGAACGCAGCAGATGGCAAACAAGTACAACTTTGTCATTGGAAAACTGGCCCACAAAAAGAACTAAATACCGTCAAAAAGGGCTGCGGAAAACTTGAATATGCCAACTAAGAGTTCGCTATCGAATCAAGAACTCAGTTTTGATAAACTTTAACTAATGGGGGAGGGGGCAGCTAAGCACTTGACTTTTACAATAAAACCTCTTTTGAAAGTTTCATAGTTCTAGGAGAATATTTCAAAGCCAGGTGAAAACAAATAATTCTTCGATTAAAAAAAAAAAGTATAAAAGATTGAGCGCCGATCAAGTAAAACAAAAATAAATAAATATCCTACAGACTCACTCCGTGCCTATGCAACTATAATAATTATTTTTCTAGTAGCTAAGTTGCGTGACATGAAACTGAAGGTTCCTTTTGCAACTCATATCAGTTGTCACACCTCGAGATTATCGAAAACCAAAAGAGAATGTGAACAACAAGTTTATACTACGAGTGTGAAACATTTTTGCAACTGTTATTTCTACGTTATTTTCTAGAATATATACAATAATTTCATCATGTTGGATTGCTTATGGTTACTTGTATGTATTTATCAATAAATATGCTGTTGCATGTGATAAAAGAAATGAATAAATGCAGTGTGATAAAACATCGGCAACAGCAGTTAAAAAGATAAAAATATAAGAGAATTAAATGCAATGGAATAAAAACGCTTTGTATGCATCAAAAAAATTGAAAATTTGATATTTGCCACTAGAATTTAAATCTGCATCTCCAACATTTCAGTCTTTTGCCATTGCTTCACCAACCTCTTTTGTTATGGGCTATTGGTATTAGTTGAGGATCTGAAGTCATTTCAACCAAGTTAGTTGCCTCCTTTGCTAATCTTTCAGTTTCTTCAATGCTCTTACACTCCATGTACGTCTTGATCCACAAGATTGAAAAAGACGTGAAATATTTCCCTGACTTTAGTGTAACATGATTTGAGGTTGGCTGCTACCATGATGCTGACTTTACTAGGTATAGATTACCAATTAACTGTTGGCATATTCTACTGCTCTCCTCGGAGCCAAAAGCCCTGCTTCAAAGACAATACTGAAGTCTGCAAACTTTGCTGACCATCCATTGGTGAAATTATTTCCAACTCAATAACAGAAAACTGTTCCTACTCCTCTTTCTGTCTTCGACTTGTTAGTATAGATACTATTACCGGAAGTATTAAGACCATCCTCTTCAAGACAGATCTGGTAATATCTGAATATTATGCTCTTTAAATTGTAAACTTGAAAGCGCAAATGCTGGATATAGAGATGTTTTTCCTCTAAAAGTGTTGGCGATATTGAAGATTGATGGGGGGGGGGGGAGACTGGAAATATTGTCACGAAAATTGGTTTTACAAACTGATTCTTGTTGAGTCCTCGGGTATTTATACTATTTCGACCTGGGTGTGATGATATATGCAATTTTTTAGATCTTAGTTCCTAGCAGAGATAGAGCCATAATTCTTGTATTTTAAAGAACTTTCATTTACGTTGCCAGTCGGAGTCATTGACCTGGTCTCCATTAAGAACATATGTAAATCTCTTTCCAACTAAAAGTCTAAATGCTATGTTAGAAAGAAGCAAGGATACAGTATTGCAGATTCATAACAACATTCACGTCGATATCTGATCCCACGGTCTGAAGAAATCCATTACAAATATGCACATGGATTGATAATATATTTTTCAGTAAAATGATTCAACATATATGCCAAAGAATGCTAAAGTTCATTTTTCATCAGACAATATTAAAGTACTGAAATGGATCACAGGACTCTGACCTTAATTCCCTTGAAAATTAATGGTCGATTTTGAATCAGAAATGGTCCTTTGAAGAAAGAAAACTTAAAAATCAGCTTTTTGAAACGATCCGATAGGCGAGACCCAGCATCAGCCAGAAAATGTAAACACTGATTGACAGCCCGATTAACAGCGTCCCATTTGAAAGCAACACGACAGCTATATTGGGAGGGATTTTACAAGTTCCAAACATGGTTAGAAAAGGAAATTTGAGATTGCAAAGACGCGGGTCCTCTCTAAATAGTCGAGTTACACTAGTGGGTGGACATATGACTATGTTAGATTTAACGTATATCAAGACCATATACAAGACGGATCTTTTGGTGAAATTGGGCTTTGAACATGGGAGCCTTTCAGCCTCAAAGGCGCGATCTTATCAATAATACATGTTCGTTTAAATACTAATATTTGATTTCAAAAATCGGTCAGCAACTTCAGAATAATTTTGAACAATACATTATTTATAGCTAGATGAAAATAATCATTTTCAGAAATACTTTGTGATAAAATTATTATAGAACTTATTAAAAAGGGATATTTGAAGAGACTTTTAATGAATACGATTGAAGTAATGTAATTCAGATATAAATAAAAACATTTATTCTCTATAGTAAAAAGTGTAAAATTTTCTTTATTTTAATGTTTTTAACAACACCGTATATAAAGTTTTTGAGGTACAAATTGTGTTTTAGAATAAAACAAGAAATCTTGAAAACTTAAATTATTTTATTATTCATACTCTTTTTTGCATAGATAAAGGTGAACTGTCATACTTCAAGATATCATCTACATTCACATATGAACAAATTTAACAGTAAAGTAAAGAAAATAGATTTGTTTTCTATCAACACACATCTTTGGTAATGATTTTGATTGAACTATAAGGTACAATGAGTGATACAATATAAAGTTCTTAGAACACACATCTAGGAAACATTGCAACTTCAAAAAGCTTTAGGGATCAAATGACACATTTAACCATCCAAACAATAGTTATAGCTTAAGAGATGTCCCATTGAAAGTTATGGATATTTTTCTAACTAACAACAGAAATGAAAATCGCAGATTTGTGACAGATAATACAATGATTTTTATTTTTTATCTTCGAAATATAGAAAAGCAAATATACTTTCAGGAAAATGGCTATTAACAAAAATATATTAAAAACATAGAAATTTTCTTTATCAAATTTAAAAAAAAAAAATAATAAGTTTCACAAACACTTACTTCAAACATTATATTATATGAAGCGCACATTAAAACTTTGATTCTTATTACAGAGATAAGCATAGCTTTACTTTTACTCAAGAATGCATGCATGCACATCGTGACTTAGAACACATTTCTGTTGTCAGGTTTATTTGGAGACTAGTATTACAAGCACTTAAAATAGTTTTAAAAAAAACAAAATATTAAAAAATTAACTGCTTCTTGCACAAAGGCAGTGGTGTAGCTAGACAGAACAAAGCCACTGGTAGATACTTAGGATGGAGCAATAATCAATCCAGAAGTAAAACACAGTAGCAATATCAGTAGGACAGATGTTACTACTCAGAATGTTCCCCTAAGTATTTTGTAAGGCATAATTATAGGCTACCATCCTATATTTAAGACACAGTATAGAACATTAAAAAAATATTGCAATTAAATTAACAAGAGACTATTTCATAAATTTTTATACATTTGTATCACTGACAATTTAAATACAATTATTGATTCAATGTCAATTGTTTTTCTTGATTTATTTAAGCCACACACAAAAGAAAAAAAAATTATACAATTTATGCAGATTTACTATTGAAAATTTCAAAACAATGTTTTTCAGTACTGAAAAAAAAAAAAGAAAGAAAGAAACACCATGTTAAACTTGCCACATAGATAATGTAGATTTCAAATTAAACCAATTTTTTTGAACAGAGAAAACTTAATTTAAAATAGGAAATCTTATATTAGAAGTATGCCAATAAAAACATATTGGACCATGATGTTTCGTGAAAAAAATAAACGTATATTTATAGATAAAAATTAATACAATTGAGTTTTGTTAGATTAACACCATATTCTGAAGCTATACAAGTTTATTTAGAGACGAATCTCATCACTTCATCTTCCAAACTCTATACCATATCCATGTAGGAACTATGATAAATCCGACTAATATCAAATCCATATAACAAGTTGCATATTAGTATATCACCAATATACAAAAAGGGACTCAATATCTTTTATGCTCATTGATTGCTCTTTTAAATATGCAAAATAAAGCAAAAAAAAAAAAAAAAGCAACCAAAGCATTTTAGCTGTTTGAATTATTTTTTAACACTTTCAATGAGTATGGTTTAGAAAGTCTGCTGCTTTTCTATATTTCAAACAGTACAAATTGCCACAAAAACTTATTATTCCTAAATTTTAACTTAAGATATACAATTGACAATCTTAAATTTAAAATTTTTTTTGATATGTTTACCATTTTGATATAAAGAAATACACTAAAAAAATTTAAAAAAACACAAAGTAGTAACATAAAGTTATCACAATTACAAGATTCAGATAATTATAGCAGACTTGAGATCTGCATTATTTCATGTATAAGATAGTTCAATTTACATACAAAAATTATCACATTTCTATCAATAAAATCATTTAAAAAGGAAGATATAATTTGTGTGTATAGTTACAAAATTAGGATTAAAAAATATTACAATTATTAATATGAGGAATATGAAATTGCATTTTGCACATGATACCCAAATTTCTACAGCAATAATAATTTTAAAAAAAAGCGTGAAAAATCTAGGAAGATTCCTGTGATATGCAACACACAGTAAGCAAATACAGTTGAAAAGTGTATACTTTCAAAAGTCTATGTGTAAACATTTATTAAGGCTGTTCTGAATGGATAACACATGCAGGACTAAATCTAACTACATTACTTAGTTTAAAACTACAGTTACAATATCATTTCAAACCACAGATGATTTTGAATTCTAATTTCTAAAGAAAAGTTCATTTGAAATAAAATACATATATTTTGAGTGTAAAAAATACTGTGCGAATGAGTTGCACCTAAACTTATAACACTTTGAGCAAAGTTTACTTCAATCACAAGAAATTTGACTCAAATTATGCACATTAATGCTATAAATTGTTACAAATATAGTTACCTATAAATTTGCATCAATCTATTATTTTATGTAAAATAAAATTTTCTTACAATTAATACTATGCATTCATTAGTGCAAATGATTTGCAAAATTTTTTTCACTGTGACTCAATTCTAAGTAAATGAATGGAAGCACATTTATTTTGCTCCAAATAAACTTTTTCTACTTTTTGCAAGTAAATATCAAATTAAAAAGCATTATGAAAGTGATAAAAAATATACAGTATAATGATAAAGCTTAAATAGTAAACAATTAAATTATTACTTTAATCAAAAATTCCATTGCTTTACAAATAAAAAGGTTCAAATAGATTTAATGTTAAAAGGACTTGTATTTTTTTAAAATTAAAATCATTTTTTAGAACTAGTTAAAAACATTTTATATATAAGCCATAAGATTTCTCACATAGAAAAAGATTTTAAAAATGATAATTTTAAATAAAAATAAAATCCTTATATAAACTTAAATCCACAGATTTAACGTAAAAAGTTAACAAAACTGAAACAAAAAATATATATTTGGCACATAAAATTTAAATTCTACTTTACTAATAATGATTGTAAATATAATAATTCTAAAAAATTTGCATAAATTTAGGTGCATTGTTTGGTAATAATCTTAAATGATTTATGCAAAAGATGCAAATAGTGACTTATACAAACAACATTACTTTGACTTCTAAGGACACAAACACTTAAATATCCTGAAATAAAAACAAATCCCTATTTTTCAACTACAGTAACACACAGGTTGAAGCATTTGGCACGAAAGAGCCTTTTTAGACACCTTTTTCTTTACATTATTGCTTGATTTTTATTGGTGAGAAATCTCATCAACGAGGAATGGCTTAAAAACACTATCCATAAAAATGATCTGTTTAAAAGCTGACTAAGTCATCCTTTTTTTTTTTGACATTCTTATATAGGGTGGACCATAGGAGACTGTTTTACACAAAAACATTAACCTCTTGTAAAAATATGTATTACCATAAAAATAGTCAGAATAACATGCATTTTCAGCAGTTTAAGTGAAAAAAATAATGTTATCAATTGCCATTTCTCCAAACACACATTCTGGAATCTTTTTCCAAAATTTGCTTTGATATTTTTTATACTTTATCAATTTCTGCAAACCATTCAGTCTGTTAAGCTCATCTTCATACATTTATGATTCCAAGTATCCTTGAATTAAAATAAAATCTAATGATTGAAAAGGTTACCAATTAGGATATAAATGCAGCCCTATAATATTTCTTGGAAGCTCTGGGAATATCAGCAGTTGCTCAAGCTTACTGAATCTAAACACTCAAATTACTGATTTCTTTTCTCTGAAATAATGATTTTAAGAAATCTTCAAGCAAGATTACATAGAGAAGTGAATTAACAGTTATTGTAGCATTTTCAATCAAAAATGGCATTAAATTCTCCACCATTTATGTTAGCACTGGCATAAATGGTATTCTAAGCGATTACAAGGAATTATCTGAAAATGCTGTTGCAAATAAGATCACATCATAACATTTGATGCTATAGCGATGCCTAAAGAGCAACAGCATTTTACTCACGAATTTATCACTTTCAACAACAGAAAACACATGATACTTTCACGTCTGTAACAATATAATGGACATTAAACAGCATATAATGGTAAGTTTGTAGGCACATCCTCCCCATTTCACACATACACACTAGTAAAACATTACTTTTCCCATGGACCACCCTTTACAAAAGAAAAGGAGATTGTCCATGCAGCCACTATCTCCAATTCACAAGGTTAAAATAAATATATAATAATGTCACAGGCAAAAAAATACAATGTAGCACACAACTGTGAGATCACCAAAGTATTTAAAGACACAAATGCATACAATAATTTCACATCTGAATTCTTGGAAGGCACCTTTCTAGCTACGAGAGAATAAGACATTTAAATTAAAATGATTGTACATTTGTTTCAGTTTAACTACATGGACCCCACATTTAAAATTTTAAGAACTATAAAAAATTAAGATTTTGTTATAAATTTAACAATTCAATCTGAATTTAACAATTCAATCTGAATTCAACAATTCAATCTGAATTCAACAATTCAATCTGAATTCGACAATTCAATCTGAATCTGAATTCAACAATTAACAATTCAATCTGAAGAAACTATATTATATGTTATACTATATTTTATTCCCTGAGCAACTTCAGGGATAAATACTTTTCGTAAAGAGAACAGATTCACTAATTTATTTTGTGTGTGAATGACAACACTAATAGCTATTGAGCTAGAAAATAATTCAATTCTTGAAAAATATAAAGGCCTTATTTTTTATTTTCAGTAGCATATACTATAACTGTAATCTTACCCGAAATGATTGCTTATAGCTGAAATCTTATCTGAAATAAGAAATTCAAAGATGAACAATTACACTTATATGAAATTGTGGTGAATGCTTCATGTTTATCACAAAATAATGCAAAATGTTTTTAGGCACATTTTCCCCCTCCAGTATTGCTTTTAACATATATGATTTTTTAAAATCTTTTGTGGACAACAAGACTCAAATAAATGTTTAATTCAAAAGATGTTATTCACTCCACAAATGTTAATAATGGGCTCCAAAATATTTGATGTTATAAAACACATTCATTGACTTCAATTCCAGAAAAATAACAATAAAAAATTAACTGATTGAACTGAAGCATTTTTATGAATCCTAATATACTTGTTTCATTTCCTAGTATAAAAAAAATTAGAAACTTAAAATGAGAAGAAAAATAAACAAATCTTTTTAAAAAGATTTCTAAAGATCAAGTGGGAAACCATGTAGATATTAAGCACTTATTCTGAATATATATACAATCTTAGAGTTCCATAAGGTATATCGTTATGCATAGACCCAAATATTCCATATATTTGATATCAAATAAGAAACATATAAATAGACTAGATCATTAATAACCACATCAAACATTCTGAAAGACAATTTAAAAGATAAGACAAACAAAATTTAACACAGACACACATTAAATGGAACATAATAATTAGTTATATGTCGAGCATGAATACAAAAGTGTCTATAAGGTCACTATAGTTCAAAGTGAATACTTAAACTAAGCTTGCATGAAGCATCAAAAACAATGCTAAACCACATATTAAATAAAGATTCATAGTAATTATATACACAAATAATTGTCACACAAAAAACTCTTAAACACAACATATAATGAATGAAAATAAATTTGATCTAAAAATGATCACCTAAAAAATTACACAGCAAACATAGTGAGCAAAATAGAATAAAAGTGCATTAAAGCATTTGCATTCTGTTCAAATTCATCATTTTCTACTAAATACATAAAAAAAGCACTACAAGCAATACTTCTGGAGTATATTATATATTTCACAGAAATAAATACCACAAAAATATTAATAACTCACGAAAACTATATTACATATCCATACAGAAACATAAAACAAATTATTCTCTGTCAATCTAGAATCAGCTAAAAAAAAAAAGATGCATTTAAAATATAAACATAATACTTAAAAGGGAAATTAAATTTTATTTGCTAGATTGGAATGTTAAAATTTTTTAGGATTGTTTTGAAATGAAAGGAAACGGATTTGAATTTTCATTTATATAAAGAGTTTATTTTCATGCATTAAAAAATATTAAATAAATTTACAAAAATATACGATTTAAAGAGCAGAATATAGTAAATAGGTAGTAACTGAAACATAAGTAATCATTATTACTTGAAAAATAAGAGTATTTATATCATTAAGTGGTCAGTAATTCTTAAAAGTCTCATAATTTACGATAAAATGATAGAATTTTATAAATTTGTATAAAATACTAGTTAAAAATAATATTTACAAACAATTTTTCATATGAAAAACCATAAGTCTTTGAAATTAATTCATAAACAACCAATTCAATTAAGATTATTAAAATTACTTTGGTTTTGAGCAACATAATACAAATAATCGTTGCATACATTTCAACTAACTTTCATAATTTTTCATTCATCAAAAATAATTCACATAATGCAATCGTTCCACTTAATTAAAATATCACTCATATATACAGGTTTCAGAGTTGACAGAGGATAAAAATCTGAACAAGTGATTAGAAACAGTTATTGACACATATTCTGGAAGACAAAACATTTTGGATGAGATCAAAATTTTATTTTGTAAAAACATTACAAAATTAAAATTTTGATTCACAAAATAAAATCTTTTACAACTTTTGAACAACATTTTACATTAAATATCATTTAGCCATTTCTTTTTTCAGATTTAAAAACTGTTCTCAAACTGTGATAACAAGTAAAATAAGAAATTTTCAGATTCCTTTTAGAACATTCTTTGTTTCAAGAAAAGAAAATAGTAAAAAGAGCAAATTTTAAACTTAAATGATATATAATATAACAATATATTGTGTCGATATATATGTTAGCAAATATTTATTCATTGTTTAGAATAAATTCTAAAGTAATGTGGATCCTACATGTACAGTTTCAATATGCTATGATATTGGAAATGTAAATAAGCATTTAAATAATTTTTAGTCGAAATGTTTGTAATAAAAGATATGTACTTAAATAATTTTATTTATGAAAACGTGTTTTAATTTTTGAAAATCATTGTTAATTGTTTAATTATATACTATAACTTTTATACATTGTTTGACATGAGATTGGGTATCTAAGGTCCCTCATATATAATTTTAAAATTATAAATAGTAATCAATATAAGAACTATAGCAAATTTAAAATTGAACTAATAGAAAAGTACAATTTTCAGAACTCATATCTAGGCAAAAATTTCAAACTACTTAAACTTTAAAATGATCAGTCTACAAATAGCTCAATTCTAGTATAATTTCAAATTTAATGAAATAAATTTTAATTTTTCACATGGCGCCTAATAATTTGCTGTTCATTTTTGTTATAAGAATATTACAAAAATTTTATTAAAAAGTTACAATATCAAAAAAGTGCATTATTCTGGGAGAATTTTTTCTTCTATATTCTAGCACATTAAAAATTTCTATTGTATATAAAGGGAGATAAGCAGATTGCAAGGTGGAAAACAAAACAATATACATAAAAAATTAAGTTAAATATTTTAGGATAATATATATGATAAATAGTTATGAAACCAATAACATTTAACAAGTTTGGAAAATACTCTAGTAATAGAAAATATCATGCATATAATAAATATTATGTATAATTTTAATTAAAAAGAAATTCAGAAATTTAAAATTCTCTTTTAATGGACATTTTAATAAATTTCATAAAAGTTAATTTAATGGACAATTAATAAAAGTCACGACACTACTTACATTTGTAACCTGAAACAACTCTGAAACCTGCACATAAATATTTAAAATAGTTTAAAAATTATATATATATATATACATATAAATGGATCACTATTTCATAGAATTGATTAAAATTATCACAAACTAGTAAAATTTCAATTGGTTTGACAATGCATTTTCATCCTGTGGAACTGTAGGAAAAAAAAATATTCAACAACAGACATTTTATAACACTCAAACAGGCAACTAGTAACAGCCAACAAGTTAATTGTAAAATATCCATTAATGTCAAAGCTTTGGCAGGAAATGTGAAAAATACCTACCAAAAGGAATTTTTAAAATTATTTGCAACTACCTTAAAGATTTATGTACAATGTGATGAATTGTGAGTTCATTTGCATATGTACTAAAATACAGAAGTACTTTTCATTGCTCAACAATAACAAAATTAGTTTGAAGATCAACAAAGTTTAAGTGCATAAGTTTCAAATAGTGTAATGCTAATAAACAGTAAGGCCATTTCTTTAAAAGCCTAGGATAATGCAGTGGTTGTTCCTAAGTCATATTGCAGACTAGATATCTACAACAGTTATTGCTATATTATTTTGTATTTCTAAATATGACTTAGAAATGCATTTATGGACTAACTTTAGAAGGTGATTTAGATCGTCCTTCATGATTCAGAGGACTCGTTTGTTTGCCATTAGCTACTTGTTTTATGGACTCTGTGCTGAAAGACTCTATCACAGCTGGTTTTGGAGTTTCGTTCACTTCAGCTAATGTAGTGTTTCCTTCAGGAGGCTCATCATCCTTTTTAATCTCATCTATTTGAACTTTGGAATCAGTTCCCTCAGGCATTAATTTTTCATCATCACAAGGCAACAGCTTTCCAACATCATTTTCCATAGCCAATTTATCTTGCTCAGCCTTCAAAGCTGCTTCTTTTTCTTCATTCTGCCTTTTTAGTTCAAGAGCAGCTTCTCTTGCTTTCTTTTCCTCAAGCTGTCGTTGTTTCTGCTGTTCTTGGAGGACTTTAGTGTGAGCTTTTTCTTTCTCCACCTTCTCTCGGCAGTATTCCCTTAATTTTGTAATGTGAGCTCTTGGAAATGATCCTGGAACTCGGAATATAGCCTAGTAGTGACAAAAATAAATATCCATTATTCAAAAATAATTCCAAACTATGATATCAAACAATTCTTCGTAATTCAAAAAGGATCATGCAGACAAATGACCATGTAAAACTTTCAACAACCCTTCTATTTCATATTCTTTATATGCAATGAGACTTCTGGTAAAGGATCAGGAGAAGAATCTTTTTAAATTGTATTTATTAAAAACATTATTCTCTTTCTTCATGATGAGGCAGAATGCTCAATTTTTTTAGCAGTTTATAAAAGTTCTTTATTAAATCTAATGACCAGGAATTGAAACAACACATTCATTGTAGTGAAGTGGAAATCAGGAGAAAAGAATGTAGGAATGTATAGAGAAGTTATGCAGCTTTAAAACAATATTACACTGAAGTCTAGCAAAGCAAGCATTTATTTCAGACATGTGATTTTTGTATGATACTGTAACTTAATATTGATTCATTAACTTTAAAGAAATTAGACCTGAAAAGACAAAAAATAATTAAATTTAAGAACTCAAACTGAGTTTATTATATAAAAGTAAAAATGCTATAAATCATTAAAAAGAAATTAAAATATTTCATAAAAACATTAATATTCTTTTATCAAGAACAAAGCTGCACGTTTTAAATTTATATTTAAATTTCAATTGAAACTTTTACAACCCAAGGGAAGTTGCAAACATACAAAGTCATTTTGAAAATAATTCTAGAATTTATAGGTTTACATTCAATTTTACATTTGGAAAGAAAATTGAAAAAAAATGATAAATTTTTTTTAAAAAACTGCTAATCAGTTTTGCAATGTACATAATTTGCGAGAAAACAAAAATATTAGATAAATAAATAAGTTTCTTTAATATAAATTCTATCTTATTTTCTAACATGCAAGAAAGTTAAATATTTGAGCTAACCAAGATGATTTACTTAACTCACAAATTTATAAGCTACAAATACACATTAAAAAGTTTACAAAGCTGGTTTCATTTAGTTGTGAAAAGTTCTCTATTTTGTAAAATAAGAAATAATTTTACCCTATAAAATTAGCGCAATAATTTTGCTTACTAAAATTTTACAGCTAGAACAGTTAGATTGATTAAATCAATGTTATAATAGCAAATCATGTTTATTTTAAAAGTTTCATGAGATTCTATTGACATTGTATAAACACTCATATCAATAGTAAATAGGGTGTGTAAATTAATTTTATTTACAAAAATAAATATTTTATAAGTAGTTTTAAACACTTAAAAATAAAAAAAAGAATCAAACATAATTTAAATTTTTTTATTATAGAACTGTAAGTAAATAAGTATTAATTATATAAGTGTCCACTTGTATACAAATATAAACTTAAAATGTTACTAGGAATCATTGAAAATTGTTCACCAACATTGAAACAGTTATTTAAATATTAATTTTTATGCAAGTTTCATTTGAAAAAATCTTATTAAAAGACTTTAATAAAACTTTCTCATAAATTATTTAATTACCCTTCAGTTAGTAACATAAAAAAGAAAGGTTATACTGCTACCTCATCAACATTGCAATTACTCAAAAAAAGATTAAAAGGTTCTTTTCAGAGATTTTTCAAATACTTCCAGTTCTTTCATTTTTCACTAATAACTTTTCCTAACTAATTAGCTTTGTTAATAGTGAAAAGTTTCTGGCTTTGTGAACAAATCAGTGCATTAGCTGTATATTCAATTTCAGTAACTTCCTTTTCTATGATAAATTTCTTTCTATAAAGATATCAGAGTCTAACTATGTCATTGACAACTATTTCTTTCACCATGTATTTCCCAAAAAGTTGAGGAAATTTTGAATGGGCTGATGTTGTTAACATTCTCAATTCTTTATTAATGTTTACTGACCAGATTCTGCTAGACTGCTTTATATGATCATAAACTAACTTGCGAGATATGGAATTTTTCACTTCAATATTTTAATTAATGCTGAATTCTCTTTCAATGGATTCTTCCTCATGAGAAAGAACACGAATAATTTTCATTATTCTCCACTTGTTTTAAATTTATGATCTTCAAATAAAGAATTAAAACACAATCCAATGTTATTTCCCTAACATAAAATTTATCAAAATCAAGTAAAGCTGATTTGATTTGAAAATCGATAAACTCCATGAAATAATATTTTCATATCATCTTTTATCCTTTCTGATGAAATTACAACATTCTTTTTTTCCTCCCACACTAGTTAGTTCATGTCTAAAACATTTCTTACCAATGCAAAATTTACTGAATTCATTATGCATTCCACCATTTTTAAAACAAGCTACCAATTAAAACGCAATCCAATGTTATTTCCCTAACATAAAATTTATCTAAATCAAGTAAAGCTGATTTGATTTGAAAATCGATAAACTCCATGAAATAATATTTTCATACCATCTTTTATCCTTTCTGATGAAATTACAACATTCTTATTTTCCTCCCACACTAGTTAGTTCATGTCTAAAACATTTCTTACCAATGCAAAATTTACTGAATTCATTATGCATTCCACCATTTTTAAAACAAGCTACCAACAAATCATATTTAAAAAGCATATAAAGTTATTGGATATTGCTTTTCGGGATTGCAAGTCTTTCAATAATTTGTCCCTTCTTATGCCTGCATTCACTTTATCATTTGCAGAACAAGATATTATAAAAATCATACTGAAGAATTAATTTCAATTAAGGAATTCTTTTAAAACTGAAAAACAATTGTTGTTTTACTAACTTAAGTATATTATGTACATAAAAAGACAAAACTGAGCCATAACTGATACATTTGAAAAAATAGCTTAATACAGTCTGTTTTTAAGACATGCGATATCAGCTGAGAATGTCAGCTTGTTGCTTCATACATACTTTCCAATAAAGGCATTATCTATTGTTTCATTGTATACTTTCTAATAAAGGCATTATCATCCCTCCCTCCAGCATAAAAATTAGAGACTTTAAGCAAGATCATGTATGCCATGAGTGCTCAGAGTATACCGGAAAAAAATAAATAAAATAAAAAACGAGCACACTCTGAAACTTTTTTGTTGACCATTTGAATTCCAAATTTATGTCAGCTAAAATTTTAGAAGCAACTTACCAAATTTCATTTATTTAAGTAGTGTGTGTGTTTACAATGTTTGCAAGCATGCAAATATACAGACTGACAAGTGGTCAACTCATTAATGGATTTGGTTCACAATTTTGATATGGATCTACACTTTAAATGTTTGAGCTGTGTGCCACATTTTACCAATTTGAAATTATGTTTACTTACGCTCAAAAAGACAAACAAATAAAAGAAACTTCATGAAATATATATATATAGCCTATAAACAGACAGATCTAGCATGGTGAAATATTTTTTTATTAGAAATAAAAAAAAACTAGAAGCATATGCATAAAAAATAAGCCCTTTTAAGGCTCTTATAAATGAACTATCAAAAATAAGCCCTTTTGAAGCCCTTATATATGAACTATAAAAAATAAGCCATTTTTAATGATGCTACACACTCTAGTAAGGGGCCTTCATATCAATACCTTACTACTGTATGAATGCCATTTATGAATATATTGTGAAGAAATTCAACTTTTAATTCATATAACAATCTCATGGATTTTATATGCTAAAAAATTTGATACAGCAAAAAGAAACAAAAATATTGCAATATCTGTGGGTGGGTGAAAAAAAATTAAAAAGCGAGAAACACAAGTCATTGGAATGTAACAAATTTTCGAGTCTATACATTCAAATGTAAAATTAGGCTTTCATGCCCAAACATATATGATTGGTATCATAATGTCTTCCTAAATTAATTAATTCAAACCAAAGAAATATGAAGATCTTCATGTACAATAAAAAGTATAGTAAAAATAGTTAATATATATTCCATAGGTAAAATAGTTCCTACAGAAGTCAAAATGTTACATTTTTTAATGTTCAATATTTATTATAGTAAGTATTAAATTTTTAATGAGATTTTAAAACTGAATGCATTACATACACCACTATTAACACATTATAAGCAAAGAGAAAAGAACAGAATATAAAATATTAAAACTGTTAATACATACTTGCATAAAAGTATGACATTCAGTAACAGTAGCACCAAGTGGAAGAGATTTGAAAACTTCGGTTATTTCAACAAAGTTTTTGGCTGCTAATATTTTGTCTTGATTTTTTATAACAAGGGTGACAGCTACCCTAAGTAAAATCTTCGAGCCTTCATAAAACAAACAGTCCCAAATACGCAAAACTGTCTAGAAGGAAAAATCGTATATAACCAATGTAGAAAAAGTACAGTAATATTACTTTACTGCAAAATTATTAAGCACTTACATTAATCCACATTAATAATTAAGAAAAATATATTTTATTTAAAAAAATTAGATTAATTGATTGATACTGTAAATGAATATGATATTCTGATTTTAATAACAAAATATCAAGTAATTTTATATAGTGCCCATTCTAATTGTGACTCAATGAAAAAGCTTTAAATGAAGTACAGAAATTATATTTTATATTGTTTAAGTCAGTAAATAACTACAATAAAGATCCACACTTCTGCCACATAAATTAAGTAAATTTCAAAACTGAATGTAATTCTTTTCGATGATTTTTCAATCACTTTAATTGCCATCTCAAACATGATTGCCCAATTAAAGCATATTCTCACAACTGGTTCGAAATAATTTAATTTCATAACTCAGTTGGTTCGAGTTGCAGAAAAATTGTTTTTTATGATTATTTTAATAAATATGGATGTGAATAATAAGATTTGAATAAAAAATAAAATTTCATAATTTTGAGCAGTGCATTTATTGACTCAAACAACATAATATACTATATCATATTATAAAAATTTAATTGCACTTATATGGGAGAATTTAACAGAATTTCTTCAATGTATAATAAGAATAACAGTAAAATTTATAGTTGTATACAATCCACAATTTACAGTTCATTGTTAATGGGCATTATGAAATCAAAAATCAATGCTAGATACTTCTAATAATATTTCAGTTTCATATAGTTTTGGACTAGAATGTGCATATTATATATATATATATTCTCACAGAGAATTATTATTTACAATCTTTCTGGGCCATTTATAAAAACAACAATCAAGTGACTTGAGTATCAACTTGTCTTGCACACATTTCTACTTCTTCTACAGATAGACTTCCAACTGTTACTTTAATTGCAATTATAAATTGTGTGGCCAAATCATTATGATCACCCACTCAATATAAAGTTGGGCTACCTTTTGCTCTTAATACTGCATGGATTCTCCTTGGAATGGAATCTCAGATGTTAGCAGGTTGCAGGAAGAATATGGGATCATATTCAATTAACTACACTTTTCAATTCTTTATTCCAATGGAATAAGTTCATACTGTTCTTATTCCTTGTCAATCTCACCCACAGATTCTCAATTGGATTCACATCTGTGCAGGCTAACTAAGCCAGGTAAAGTTTCTGCCATGCTTTGCAAGCTATTTGTGGACAATGCCAACTTTATGACAAGGAGCATTGTTCTGCTAGAAATATCCATTCATGGCAAGGTACACCATTAACATAACAGGATGTATTTCATCTGCAATGACATTTAAATACTCTGGTGTATTCAGATGTTGTTCCAGAATAACCAAAAAGACCATATATTGCCAAGAAATCTTCACTCAAACTATAATATTGCATCCACCAGCTTGAAGAGTTGCAACAATACAGCAAGGGTGCATGCTTTCGTATAGTTTTCTCTATATTCACACACTGTTGTTTGTAGGGCATAATCGAGAATGCAATCCATTCGATTACATGACCTTCTTCCAGTAATCAGCCTATTTTTCCAGAAATGACAATCATCTACTGCCCAATACTTGTAGACCTATGTGAACTGAAGTTTCTGGCTCTTATTCATGACAAAAGAGATCTTTGAACTGGTTGTTGGCTTTCATAGCCTATATGGTATAATGTGCAGTGAACATCTCATTTAGAGACCTTTTGTTCCTTGATTAAGATTCCTCATAATTTGATGTAGCATATCTTTTCTGTTGGACTAGACAACTCTGGCAAGTTTCTTCTTAGATCAATCATTAAGTTTTAAGCTTTAGTAGTCAGTGACAACTAAAAGCTTGGCATTGGGACTCGTTTTTTTTTTTTTTTTTGCTAGCTAGTCTATTCTCTGTAAACATTAATAGCTGCAAAACTAACATTTAACAGGTGTAGTCATTTTGCTGATACTGGTTCTGACCTTCAATCGCCTACAATCATTCCTGCGTTCCAACTGAGTTAAATCAAATGTTTTACCCATTTTTTCACCTATCGATTTAATAAATCACCTATCCAATCAACAATAGTTCCATCTGAAAATAAAATTCCCTTCTTAAAAAAACAAACCCAATATCATTGGTTTAAAATGTCTTTATGGTAAAAACATCTCCCCAATTGGCGATTTAAAAAGATATTAGAATATTTCAATAAATAAATAATTATAAAATTTGAAAAATCATATTCTACTTAAGGATAAATAGCAAAAAAATCTGAATTGTGTTGTTTACTTTTCCAATTTTGAATAAAAAAGTGAAAAAAAAAAGTCTTAATATTAGAAAATTGAGATTTACTTAATATAGGGTCCCTGGTGCATTGGCCTTTTTTTGGGGGGGACAAAGTTTTCAGTACACAAAATAAAGCATATCCAAATAATTACTGTGAATTTTCAAACAAAATTTGATACACATACAAAACAAGTCTGTTGAATAGAATGACTGGAAATCTCAATTTCCATAATGAAAAATTTTGAGATTATAGCCACTTGACTATGTTGATTAACTCAATTTATCAATTTGTTTATTTCAACAAACCTGCCCCTATAAAACATTTTTATTGAAACCAATTCTGTGATAATGTAATAATAAATAAAAAAGTTACAGAAGTGTGTGTGTGTGTGTGTGTGTGTGTTTTTGACAACTGTACATGATTTATCAACATGTTTGCAAGTATATTATGGAATCAATAGAAGAAAGATAATTTATAGAGTGCATAAATAATTCTTAAATACAATAATAATAATAATAATTACTTCAATTGGTAGAACTTCAGCAAATAAGCATATAAACCATTTGCTAACATACATAGACCAAGACACTCCTGTTTGTACCATGCGTTCATGGACTTGAGGAACTTTAGCTCTGCAATCACAAAGAAAATTTTTTTACATATAAATAATTAAATTTTCTCTCTATATATATGTAAAAAGGTAGAATAGTTCATAAACTTATTTAAACAAAATCACAAGCACCATTAAATAATCTGTAGAATCCAGAGTTAGATTTAAAAATTGCAATCTTAAGCATCGCACACTATGAGATTCTTTTAAATAAACAAAATAGTTCAATCTTCATTTCAACATATTTTTAACTTTGTATCACGTTAAAGATTTATTTTAAGTCTTTTTTTTTTATTTTAGGAAAAAAATGCATGTTTTTATACATTTATTTATTAAAACTAATAACTGTGCAACGTCTGCATTTGAGCACACTATCATTTAAGCAGATGTCCAATGTTCACAAATAAAATAATTTACTAAACCTGGTATTAATATTATTGAATATTTTATAATCATTTTCCTTTTTTACTATACTAAGCAGCAAAGAATATGCTGCTTAATAAATAGTTTCAATGAATCTGAGCATGGCCCACTTCAGTCCAGCCAGCTGTCAAGTTAGAAATCTGTCCTGGTAAAATTTTTTTGCTCAGTAACCAAAAAATGCATTTAAATTTAAGGTGCCTAAAATATACAGTGAATCATCGCATCACATATAACTATGCATAACTATAAAGCCCATAGCTTCTATTTATACAACTGCAACCACTCAATTTTATGTAAAGAAAAATAATAATTCTCTGCACTAAAAAAATATGGCAAGATACATAGAAACAAATAATAATAAATACTTGATAAGTTCTTCAAGAACTCCTATATCAGTTAAAAGTCCAGTCATTTCTTTGGTGTAAAAATCAGGAAGAATCTTTTCTACAAGGCTTTGTAACAACCAAAATGTCATGTCTTCACTATCAGTGACTAGCAGCATTATCCCTGCAATAAAATTCAGACCCTAAAAGAAAAAAAGAAAATAATCAATTAAATTTTAATGCATTCAAATTATATACTTTTTACTCTTAACTTACTGCCCAGAACTAATAATTAAGAATAACAACTTCATATTAAATACTTATAAACTATGTAAACAAGGTATATAATTTAAACATTTCATTAATATAACATGATTGCAACAATGAATAATTTTATTAATTGTTTTTTAATGATTTTTATAATGATTCCTTTCAAATTTGTTCGAAAACAAGGCAAAATAAAAAAATGAATACAACAAATTTTCTAATACATTTATTTCAGAATCAAACATAAAAAGGTACGAAATTACTTAAAATATGTGAAAAAAATTATAAAATAATGTTTAAAATAATCATAACTCCTAAAATACAAAAATATAATAATTTCTAATTAATCTACAATTTGTACCCTCCCACTTTCACTGTAACCTCTGTGTTGCATGTTCTATTTTTTCTCATGGTATAAAGTACATTTTTTCCTGCTTTCTGTTTTCTCATTCACTACTTGCAATATTTTAGATAAATATTGACAAAATCTAAAAACTGAATTATTTTTTTAAATTATGGAGAATAAAATTTGTTGCGAAATTTCATGATTGCTTTTTGAAATCTCATTTTGCATATCATTATATATTTAAATATAACTTGAACAAAAATATAGTAATACATACTTGGCAATAACCAATGTGCAGATTTTGATGAGCAAATGCCAGCAAAACATTTTTTAAAGATTCACGTTTAGAATCTGGAGATGCAGTCTTGAAATAAATATTATCTGGAAATGTACGAGGAATATCTACGGAAAAAAGTTTATTTTTAAAAACTCAGCCTTTTTTCTTAAATTCAAACTAGTATCAATTGAATAATATAAATGGATATTAATGAAAATTTCAACACAAAAAGTTCAATTCCAAATTTGCAGACATCTTATTCATAAATTATAAAAATTAATTTCTGCCCTGCCAAAGAATACATTACAGAACTATTCAAGAAATTAATTTTGTTTTTCATTTTTCATGACACATTAACATAGATTTAAATACAAAAATCTAATGGGGCATAACATTCATAGAGGCAAACAGTATTGTTAGAATACATAAATTATCCAGAAGTGTTTTTCCTCTACTTTCTGGTAAACTTCTTCAAAAGAAGGTCAATTAAAAAATGTTGAAAATAATTGTCCCTATTTGTTAAGTAATAAAAATTCTTGTTTGACACCTACAAAAATGTCATGAAACATCTACACTTGGTTATACTCCTCTCATGGTTGAGTTTAATTACCAATTTCGATACAATCATAGGAATAGATAGAAAACTAAATTTAAAAATATTTTACCATGTTAAATAATTCTTTAATGCATATTTACTGATACAGAATATATAAGCTATTTTGTCTAGTAATTTCTACATTTTTTTACAAATAACATAAATACAATCAAAAACATAGATAAAATATGATTTGGTATTTTAGATTGAGTTACAATATGTATGTGAACAAAAATTTTATATAAACCTTTTGTTTAATGCAAGTGGAAATGTAGGTAACATCAAAAGGTACAAATTTTTAAATAACTTAAAACTAAAAAAATGTTTACAAATACAACTATTTTGTACTTAGTATCATAGTACACAGAATAAAATAAACAGGAATTTATCAACTATATCCTTTTTTACTGAAAAGAAAATCAATACAAATCTACAATATTAATGTAACTGCTATATGCAAGATTTCAACCATAAAGCCTATACTTCATTTATACTCGCATATATACAGATATATTCACAAAACTTTTTCAAGTTCACAATTAAATGTGGGAAATTAAGTTTCAATTCATTATAGAGAACTTATTTTTTGAAGATTAAAATGCTTTCACTTTGTGTATTTTATATACTAAAAGTAATCAATCACTTAATATTGAATTAACTATTAGGAATTATACAAATGGCAATCTACAGCAGGTAAAGTATACAGAAATCCTTCTTACATTTTAAGGAATGTATTCTACTATATAAGATATATAAGACAATGAAAAGTATATTACCGAGATCAATAGTTTCAATAATTTCTTGCTTTAAGGGTCGTTTTAAAATAGTTGTATAGAGATCGGGTTGCTGGTCTTTGAGCTCTTTAGCACCACTAATCAATGACCAAACCTGATAAAAATAAAAATTACGAAAAAAATTAAAATTCATAGAATTAATGGTAAATTACATACATATATATATATATATATATCAAGATTAATATAGAACTGTAAGTAAAAAAAGATTAATCAAGATATGCAAATTATTTGAGATAACTTCAACAAAAATATGAAATTAAATTTTGACATCTCTATATCAGGGTCAGATTTAATACCATATTTTCATAATGAGTTAATTTCAGTTTATGCAGCCTTTAAGTGCTTGTGTTTTTTAAATTAATAAACCAAAGCATCACTTTAGCCCCTAATCGGAACAAACTTGATTTTACAAATAACCAAACACAATACAGTAAACTGTTACAAAATTGAAAAATAATAATATAAAACTTAATTGAAGCAAAAGCAATAGGTTTATATAACTTTATTTAGTTTTATTCTTTCTCTTTTGATATTATAAAAAGCTTATTTTGGGACAAACCTGTCAAATTTGAACAGCATCAGATAATAGAGATCTTCTGAGAATTTCTCTCAGCAAAATAACATATTAGTGAGTGGCAATATGAATATGATAAAACTTCAACGGAATCAGATCTTGAATTTAATTTTCAACTTTTCTCTTATTGGGATGAAAATATTTAGAATATTTTCCTCCATATTTATACTAAAAAAATTTTTTCCACATGAACTTTCTATAAAGTTAAAAGCCATTTAGATAATTTATAAAAACAGCACAGATTTACATATATAACAAATGATTTTGAACCTCAGCCTTCCCTCAAGTTTTATATATTCAGAATTGTTAATTGATTTATTATTATTATTTTAAGCTAGTACAAACAATATTTTATACTCTAAAAGATATTAAGATTTATATTTAACACACCAAGTGCAATTCAATTTATAATACTACTACAATTTGATCTGATAATATTTACCAACACTCAATTGATTTTCAAATCAATTATTTCACATGAAACAGAATAGATTCAAGGAAAATTAATTATTGGAATTTAAAGCTGATCTGTGATGGATTAACAAATGTGCATATTTTGAACAGTTTTTTCAGTCTGATATATGTTATGAAGATGTGCTATTATCACAAATTAACAGTTATAAATGTCAAATTCATTTTCACAAAATAAATATAACAGTTTAAAAGTGCAATAAAGTAATTTCAGTTTTTTTTCAGTTGTTCTTTGTTCAGTTTAAAATCAACAAATACAAACTATATTCTAAGATTGCAGAAGATGAACAATTACATATCAGATTAAGTTTTATTACTTTTCTTTTAATCTTTTATTATAAAACAAACCGATTTTTTTTAGAAAAGAATAATGCAGCTGAATTAAACTGTGAATATAAATTCTGATTCAAAGTTAAAGACTAATGGGCTAGTATAAAAATTTATTTACCTACATTTCAATTTTGTGTGAGATTTGAAGAGAAAAATAAAGATCCCTACCGTTCCTCTGTGACTGCTAGGGATTCCTTTTCGAACATATCTTTTAACTAAAAACAGAGAAATAAGGAATTTATTATAAGCTAATGAAAAATGCTATCAGCAAAATAAACTTTATAAAAATCTCTGCACACATTTTAAACATTTGCCACAGTAAAAGTTTACAAGAAATGGATAAACTATTTGTCGTACAAAGCATTCAAGATAAACTAAAATACTATTAGAAAACCTATTTTATATTATTCATCATTATCTATTTTAATAAATGAATACAGAGATTAGTTAGTTTTAGTTTCATATTGATAATTTAAAAAAAAAAAGAAAAGAATACAGTAAGAAAGTCCCTCAAAATGTTCTCTAATAAACGTATTTTCTTCGTTAACACCCTTCCATCACAGTAAATTGTGACTATGGGCAAGGTTATAAATGCCACAAGCAGTCAGAATTTTATTTTTACACACGAGAATTGATTGCTTCATAATAAATCCAATTAGTACTTGTGTGTTAACTGCATGTTACAGGTTAACAAGAGTTACAGAAGATTGATCTTTAAGATAAATCATGCTTTTACCGAATCTAACATGTAATCTTCAGCAATTAATAGCTAACATGTATTTAATACATAGTACTAGAAAATCAAATTTCTACTAGAGACACTTTTTCTTAAAAATTTGACAAAGCACTATACTTACAAAAGATGACACACCAATTTATTTATTTAATCACTGCATTATTAATTATCTTGTTTACAAGCATGAGAAAGTAGAAACTGACGTACAGTCATCTCTTGATAGATTTGGTTCCAAATCAGTCAAAACATTCAAATGCAAGCTTTTGCCTGTGCTTTAAAAATTTCAACCATAGATTTCATTGCAGAAATTCAAACCACTTTTATTGTTGTTAAATATTTCATACAGCCATCACAAAAAAATCACGAAAAGAACGCGGGAGCTGAAGATTAAAAAAGCACATGTGTAACATGGTCGAACAAAAATTAAATAATGGCGGCTACATTCAGTTGACCAATAGGGTTAATGCAATTACCCTTTTATAATAAGTTGCCGGGTCGGATGGGGGTTGCCATATAGAAAGATTTATCGTCAATCTAAAAAAATCACGCCAAGAGTGACCGTACAGTAAATCTGATCCAAATAGATTTTTCAATCATTGAAAATTAAAGAAAAAGGATTATGTTTAATATCAGTGTAATTTACATAAAGTTATAGTACAGCTGTTTTTATTACACTAATATATTAAGGGACTTGACTCTGTTAAGATGTTTTCTATACACCATGAATAGAACGAGCATAAGACTTGTAATATATGGCTTTGATGTCTCATAATTTGATGCCTAAAAATGCTTTTCTGGAAGAATCATGGCATTATTAAGCTATGCACACTTAACTGAAAGTAAACAATTAGTATTTCTAGTGAATTGCTAAAATTGCTAATAAAGTAATTATTACAGTAAGGTTTAATATATTTTTTAAAAACGTATTTTCTTTTACCAAGCTAAGTTTAGTTAGATTTATTTACTATGAGGAGCAAACATCTTGCAAGTTTAATACAGAATTTTGAGGATGAAGGTGTTGGCACAGGTTTTTTCCCATAATCTGAAAAAAGTTTAAAATGACTAGATCCATTCCTATATAGCATTCATCTGAATTTGAAGTAGAATTAATTATAATAATTTGTAAATATAATCTAATACAATCTTTTGTATATAATTAACTATCCTACGTTTTTCTTTTAAATAATACAACTTATAAACTAATTTGATAAAATGTGTATTTTTAAAAACTTTTTTTGAAGTCTAATATCTGCAACTATTTCATGAATTTCAATTTTATATAGCATTTTTCTTTCAATCTTAGACAATCTGATTGCTTTTTATGATAGTAGAAGATGATAGTTTTATGATAGTAGATTTTTTTAAATAATCAAATTCTAATTACTAGTAGAACAAGCACTATATATATTATACATATATGATGCAGCTGGGCTATATTTTTTTATAATAGGTTTTAAAGAAGATTTTTTAAAAAGTGGGGGGGGGGATTCCACAAATGGAATGTATACAAGCATGATATATTCTATACTTAACAGTATAAAGTGAAAAAAAATTTATCATTCATTTTGATTAAATAGGTCCAAAATGTTATCTCAATTTTATTTACAACATCATATTCCAAATTTACTTCTCTATATCATCATGTTCATACATATATGAGTAGAAAACTAACCCTTTGACAGATTCAATTCAAAATTTGATAAATATCTACAAATCCAATAAAATAATTTGTTAAATTTCACTTATTTTATTTTTTGCATTTTTAATTTGATATAGTCTTATGCAATAGACTGACAGACTTCTTGTAGGTAGAGTTTGTACAAAATTTCATAGAAAGTTATATAGATCATATATAAATTTTCATGTAACTCAGTACTTTAACTTATCATTTTCACAATTCCTTTTTTTAAAAACTTGGGAGATATAAAGTGCTTACAATACTTGATTTTTATATACAAGAAAATGTTTCAATATTTATGCATCTAAAAACATCCTGAACATTACCCTTCCTCCAATATCAGTGAACATAGTTACACCCTTAATAACAGTCAAAATATAGTTATTTATATCTAATAACAATTGGGAAACATCTCCAAGATTTAAGAACCAATTGTTATGGCAGAATCCTAATGGGGAAAATTTAATATTAAAAGTCAAACTATTATGAAAAATATAAGCAAAATTGACTGGTAAATGCTTTTAATTTAGACTCTTAAACAATAGTAATGCAGTACGGAATGAGCATTAAATATTTTATTTCTAAATAATTGTATTTTTTAGATTTACTATATAATTATTAACAATTATTCTATTTATATTTATGTTAGAGGCTCTGAATAATGTTATTAAAATCTTTTAAATTTTTTATTGAATTAAATGAATTAACGAATAATTATTTCTTTTAGCAGCAACATATAAATATTGCTGCTAAATAAACATTTAGTTAATATATAAAATTTATTTCTTCATATAATTTTACATACGAAAAATAATTTAAATTTTCTTTCAGAATAGATAATAAACCCGAAAATTGTCTTTAACAAGAAGTGCAAATTCTAATGAAAATCAGTAAACACAAGCAGACAAAATTGTTATCAGGCCAACAGATGAAATAATATATGTACTTACATTTATTTATATAATATAAAAGTTATTTAGAAATAGATCAGTATTTCACAAATATCAATAAAGCTTACAACCGAGCAACCTGAACTAGTTTTAATATTTTCTAAAATAAACTAATACAGTTTTAATCATTAATACTCCATTCAAATGAGAATATAAATGAAGGATATTTTATAGAAGTATACATAAATCCCAACTAACTGGTTATTTCTAAAACGATATCACAAAAAGCAAAGTTATAAAATATATAAATGGAAATAAAAAAAAGGAGAAAATCACAGACCTTTGTTACTTTTGCGGAATCCTTCTTTGGAATTCAGTAATATATCCCATTTTTTGGCTCGACGACTCAAGACGGTTATGTATTTGGACATAAATTCATCATACTGTTCATGATTAAAATCCTTTGGCCATTCGAACCCATAGGAGTCAACACTTATGAAAAACAGAAAAAGAGAGTTGTTGATACAAAATTAGTTAATAAATATCACTACAATAAAATTATCAGAAATTTCTTTTCTAAAATCCCTTATTAAAATTCTATACTAAGACTGCATACATGCAGCAAATGATGAAAAGTTCATATCTGATAAACAAGAAAAATATTTGATAGTTAAAAGTGTAAATAATAATTTTAAGTATCGGCAGTTGAGGGGGCGTTTATAAAATTTGAATAATGTGATATAGCGTAACTATTTTTTGATTAGAAAGGAAGGAAATGTATGAGATAATTATTATTACTTTGCTCTTGGAGGTTGGCTCATAATATAAAATAGAAATCACAACTATACAAGAACAAACACATATACATGAAAATCTATTAATTTTTAATGTTGATAATATCTACAGGATTAATCCATTTTTGTAGTGACAGTTGCCAGTTAAATGTTATCATTACTCTAAATTTTTACCTTTATAATATTTGAAAATGTTTAAATAACTTAAACATTTAAACGAAGAATTTATTTGAAAATAAAAACATTCATTAATCTTTTTCCTAAATCGAGTATTTTTTCACAAATTATGGAAAAAGTAATATTTTTTTCAATATCAAATATTTATTGTATTATTTACTTTTAATCTTATTGTAGAAAAGTTTTATCTCTACAGCTTTTAATTACTAATAGAATGCATATTTTCCATCATACTGCATTAGCTTATTTTTTGTTATGGTGTGTTCAAAACTCATTGCAATTCGAAATATTTTATTAATGGCAACAACATGGACATAGCGAAATTCTGACGATCTGTTTGTTGTTGTTGATAAACTTCAACGCATATTTATCACTCAAGTTGCATCATTGCCTGTAATTAAACGTATAAATTTCAAAATTTAACTTTATCGTTAATTTTTATGCACTTATTAGACAGCTGCAATGGAAGAAATTCTGGAAGACTACATATCATCTGAAGATTTAAAAGTATCTTTCTTTTATGATAGTATTTCCTCATAAAGGTTTTGTTTATGAAAGTTTTCTGATCATTGATAGTATTTAGCATCATGTATTTCTTACTTTTTTTTTTAAAAAAAAATATCTATTGTTTATTTTTTGCATTTAAAATTAAACTGAAATGGAACTATGCTATTATATCGCAGATAACATTAAAAAAATTTAACAGTGTGAGTCATGCCATATAATAATGAAATTATTTGTATTATCATACGAACTCGCATTGTCTTCTGATTTAAATGGTATATAAAACATTATCTATATTATTTTAATTGTGTCGTATGTAAGCGTTTCATCTTATTAAAATCCTGGACATAAATAAGTAAAACAGATAATAATTCAAGGATAAAATTATGGTTTGTGAGTTCTACTGTTTGTCGAATGTTATTGATAAATTATCGGTTAATATATTTAGCGTTAAAATTCAGGAATTACAAATTTTGTTCTAAAATTAGATTTTTAGATGCTTTTTCCTTAATACCTATGGAAAGAAATCCTAAATTTTTTAAAGAAAAAGAATAGTAAATAAGTATAAATATTAGTAATTTTTGTAAGAGCATATAATAATTTTTGACTGAAATGTTAATATTTTTAGGTATGCAGAGCATCAAAAGTGTTTTATTAAAATCATGAATATATATTTCTCAAAATTAGCTTAACTTTTCACTGAAATTATATTTACTGTAAATTTGAATATTAATTATCGAAAAAATTCAGTTAACCATCACAAATAATTTTAGAAATTTTTTCGAAATGTTTACTTTTTCTGTTCATTTCTCACATATTTGCTTGAAAAAATATGAAATTAGCAGCTTTTTTTAAATAAATAATTAAAAAAAACTTGTTATACTTTTGTCAGTTGTCAAAAAATATTTTCAAAAATGATAAATGTGTGTTCTCTCACAATACATTTATTTAAAATGTATGTCATGAAATTTTTAAATATTGATTCATGATAGGAAACTTCATTAAGGTTCACAATATTTATTTAGTAATCATATTTTTATAAGATCTAGAGCAATGAAGTTTTAATTTTTTAAAGTGAATATTTTATTATTGTATTTTTAATTTACTTTTCTGCAGAAATTTGAGGCTGTATATCAAAACCATCTTCAAGATGGAACTGTGACAGCGAGAGAACAATTTGATTATGCTTGGTGTCTAATTCGAAGTAAATATCCCACCGATATAAGAAGAGGTGTTGTTTTGCTGGAAGGTATTTATTGCATTTTTTTTTTATTTTTTTATGTTTGAATTTAATGTTTCTTTTCTTTTTCTTTTCTTTTTTTTTTTACATTGTTGTAATTATTATATTTGCTAAGAACACAAGCATAAATAATGATGTTATGTTTATGTTTTATTCAGGTAATAAAATTCATTAAAAAGTTATCAAACTGTATTTCATTTTTTGAATGAATTCTTTATTTTTTTCTTAGATCTTTTCCAAAATGGAGATGCAACTACTAAACGAGATTATATGTATTATTTAGCAATTGGCCATACTAAACTTAAAGTAAGTTCTATTTGGGAAATGAGTTTTATGAATTATTGTTCAAAACCATAGAAAAGCTAATGAAATCATCAAATTAAGCATTGATATAGATTTATATTTGAATAATTATTAATCTGAATTAAAAAAAATTTGACAAACCACTGAATTACTATCTAAAAGTATTTCTTTTATATATATGTTATTTTTTTTCATTCTATGTAAGTTATAATCTGTATATCTCTTATTAAAATCACTGTAGTTTGATGGTAAAATTAGGATTTTGGAATTCAACTAACACTTATTTGAGGGAATTAAACCGAAGATCACTCATATATCCTCAGGTTGTCCTAGTACATTTGTTTGTTGTTGCAGGTAAATGTATTTAATTTGATATAATCTGGATGTTAGAAAAATGAAATTCTAATATAAGTATCATCTTCTTAGTATAGAAATGCAAACAGTGTTGATGAAATAGCTCTTGTACAGTTTTAAAATGGGATATTATTATTAGAAGACTGAATTTAATTTAAAATAATTTCAGCTGAATGAAAAGTCATTAGGGATTTTCTTTTTATTTGTTTACTGTTATAATGATGTCATAATTTTTGTTATTTCTTTTTCTAAATATGGAAATTAAAAATTTGGATCTATTTTGTCAAAGATGCTTGCTGCTTGAATGTAGATTATTAATTAAAAACTGTAACATGAATACTAATATTTAATTATATTTTTCATGAATGTTCTTTTCATTTTAGGATTATAACAAAGCCCTTAGGCTGTTGTCTAAATTCTTGAGTATCGAGCCAACAAACAGACAAGCTCAAGGGCTCCAAAAATTTGTAAAAGATAAAATGAGAAAAGGTTTGCTCTATTTAAAATGCTACTATTTTGCAAATATTATAAATCATTTTAATTTTTCATTAATATCTAAAAAACTGACAAAAATTAAAAAAAATATTATAGTAATATATGATTACATAAAAAAAATTTATATGATTGTATATATGTGTATAAGCTGACTATATGTTTTTTTCTTTCAAAAATTTAACCAAATTTTAATACTTGGATATAAGAAAAATTAGATTTTAAAAAAATCCTTTGATTTTCTAACTTGCTATTATGAAGGCAAAAATATTGTCAAATAGGTAAGATTGTATAGAATATTTTCCAATCAAGTCATTATGATGTAAAATGCCAGTCAAGAGCACTAATAGTTTTAACTGGTAATTCTATCTAAAGCTAGCACATCCCCCCCCCCCCGATCATTTGCCTCTGTATATTTGCAATCTGTTGTATATGTGCAGTCTTATTTTCTGTGGTATTGTATTTTTGTTTCAAAGATGAGGAGGAAAAAAAATTCTTATACAGCAAATTTTGAACTACACACGATCGTGTTTATTTGAAATTCTAACAGCATAGCTGTTCTCCATTTTTTTCGAAATCATCTTTTCGGTGCAAAAAGCCATCCATCGGTAACTTTAAAAAAATAATTCTCGTGAAAAAATTTATTCTTTTTAAAATTATTTTCCTCTGAGATTTAAGAAATATAAAAAATACAAACTATAGAAATAAAAAAATCCTTTATTTTATGATATTATCAGTTTCTTGCCTGCATCAAATTAACAAAAATATATGTTTGTTTTTTGTCAGATTAGTAAATTTATATATAAACTATCCCCATTATTAAACTTTAAAAAAAATTTTAAATTATACAACAAATATATAGTAATTATAGCATATTATAGTATAGTATATAAATATATAGTAAATTACCATGTATAAAAAAATATATGGTAATTTTGCATCAGATAATTGTGTTATAAAAAAAATTATGTGCAGAAATTTTGATATTTAAAAATTAAGTGGTATTTGTATAAATTGATTGATTTCTTAGAATCATGTTATTTTATTTATTTTTAGTCTTTACCTCATCTTAAAATTTTTATTGCAAGAATTAAATGTCTATATTTGAACATAATACTGATTGATTGAATTAATATGATTACAGGTTAATAAAAATATAAAATTGTTTTTTTATCTACTATAATTTATTATTTTTTAAACTTTTTTTAATGAAAAATACAAAGAAAAAGTATTGTAGTTAACAAAAAATTTATATTTTAGATTTGGGCAAATTTTTACATTTCAGACCTCACTGAATGTAAAAAACTCAATTTTGGAATTTTGTTAGTTTGTCATTCTGTCTGTCTGTCTAGGACCACAATAACTAGAAAAATACTTTGAGTTGGATAAATTTTGTATATAATCTTTATACCAAATTTGTAGATTGTTATCAAATTGTAGTGAAATTCCTGCATTAGGAAATTGTCTGAATGAAAATGAATACAGTAACTACAAAAAGCAAAGAACTGGATAGATAAAATTCAGGACACAATTTTTGGAAAATAAAAAAAATAAAAAAAAAAAATCTATCAAATTTTGAACAAAATATGCCTAAAATTTGATATAGTATATGAATGCAATATAGGGCTAAACCAAATCTGGTCAAAAACTTATATTTCAATTTTGATTTCTAATAACAGTCAAAAGTTGCCTAGTAAACATAGAAAAAGGTTTAGAAATTTCGTTGCCAAACCACAATATTTTGAGTTGTTGCAAAAAGCTTAAATAGTTAAAAATTTAGCAAAATTTCATTTTTTTTTGTGTGTGTGTGTATTTTTTACAAATTTTAGATATATTTACTGGAAAATAATAGAATAAATAATAACAAAGCTTTATTAAATTAAAAGAAAGACATTTTATTCAAAATATGATATACAGTTGAAAATTCTTTTTTAAGACAAAATTTTGTTTTTGATCTTTTTCTTATCAGTTTATGATGTCTTTTTAAATATAGTAATTTAAATAAAAGGAAATAAGATAAATGGTTTAGCATTTCATACATGTAAATTTTTTTATTATGAGAATTTTTTGAAAATTAAATCCTTGAAGAGATTAAAAAGTTCTAAAAATTTGAAAATCTTTACTTTTTTACTACTCTGGCTCATTGATTTTTTTTTTTTTGTATAAATTTTGACATATTTTTTGAAATGCAATTTTTGCCATCCTTTTAAGATGATCTACAGAATGATAAAGACATCTCAGTAGCTATACTTTAACCGCCCTTTCCATGCATGACTTGGGAACTTGAAAAAATAAATTAATCAGTTTAATCTAACAATTGATACTTCTGTAATGCATTGCTCACTGAAATAAATGGATATTTATTTTGCCATTAAGAGTTCCATGATTTCAATATTGTTCTATGTGTGGATGCATATGTAATTTCTAGTATCAAAGTTGATTTGTAAAAAAAATTTAATGCTACCACTATTCTTTATTATTGATTTTATAAATTGGCACAAAGCAAGTTCTCTCATGTTTGCTCTCATCACTTTACATGGACAAAAAAAAAATTAAAGCAATAAAGTGGTAACTTGATTGATTAACTGGATCTATTACTTTTTTAATAATGAAATAGTGTGAGTAAGAAATAAATTCCCAGAGGTGTTTAGGACCATTTTGCACATGAAATCTTTAATTTAACATTAAACCATGTAGATGCATAAACTTTTATAATGTGACATTGCCTAAGTTTGAAGATTATTAATGGTATTAATCAGTTGGTATGTACAATTAATGTATTTGACTAAGCAATCTGCAGGTTTTCCAGAATACTTATAAAATATTCAAAGAACATTTTTCATCAGATACAGCAATACACATTGACATTAAATATTTCTTATCTGTATTTAAAAAACTTATATTCTTTGTGTAGAGAAATTTATTTTTAATTGACAAAAAAAAGGTCACAAGATGGAACCTGGATAGCTCCAACTGCCTGTACAGATCAGAGCATTTTCACCCACTAAGCCTAACAAGCATTATATTTGTAAATATGTATATAATTTGTAAATCTTGCATTTTGTTAAAAAATGAAACAATTTTTAAGTATATGGCAATAATTGTATATTTTCAATCTTGATTAAAAAATTAAAATTCTTGTTATTTAACAATAATTTTTTTTTTAAATGTAGTATATTATAAAAAATTGTATGTAAATTAAACCAGATTATTGATACAAAGTATAAAAACATAAGAAAAATAAATATTTGTAGTTAATATTTTAAAATACTTCATCAAAATTTAGTAATTAATGCTTCAAAGCCCTATGAAAAAAAAGTCTCAAAACACGGATTAGTGTAGAGACTGACATTACACAACGTATATTCATGGGCAAAGTTTTATTTTATCTTGCTTATAGCAAACTATAGGGCCCAACTTAGCCTAATTGGGGCCCAGGGCAAAAACTTCTTTGCCCCCCCCCCCCCCCCCCCCGCGCATCTGCTTCACTACCTCAGTAATGAACTGAATTTGACCTCAAAGAAAGAAAGAAATACAAAAGTAAGGCACCAATCTTTTGGAAAAACCAGTGGGAATGTTCTCTCAAAAATCTTTCTTGCATAATCTTGAATAAACTTGCCATGCTAAAAAACGACTTACATGGCATTGGGGTACAATAGTTAGAAAACATTAACTTTTGATGTCAATTTAGCATTGCTACGGAATCTATTGTGTTATCCTTGGCGAGTTTTTTAATGATAAATCCCTGGCTTGTGGTTGATAATATACGAAAATTGAATTTATGCTTTAGACACCTTTTCTCAATGGATTGAAACCAAGATTTGACAGAAAACTGCTCTTATAGTCACAAAGTCACATACGTAATTTAATATATTTAAATCATTGTGGTTTTGAATTATCTTGTTTATGTTTTTCTAAAAGTACAGACCAACAAACAGTTCAATCCCTTGTTAGTTTTTGGCTTAAAATTTGACAGGTATCTACATTATAGATGTAATATCTGTATACCAAATTTCATCTATCTAGCTCTCCTGATTTTGTAGTTATTGTTTTAATTTATATTCGAATAGAGGAACTTCCTATTAATAGAGTTTACTCTGGTAGAAATCTGCAAATTTGATGTAAAGACCATATACCAAATTTCAACCTTCCAGCTTAAAGCATTTTTTTGTTACCTTTGTCAGACAGATGGACATTTTCAAACAAATGTATGTTTTGAATTTAGGGAGGTCTAAAATATGGATATTCATCAAAATTTTGAATTTGAATTTTTTGATGATTGCTATACTTTCTCTGTATTATGTATATGAGAAAGTAAAAAAAAAAAAAAAACTATGGATTAGTAATGCCATCTTATAAATATCATTTCACTCTAAAAGCCTGATGCACCGGTATGCCAAAAAGTCTTTTGGAACATTTTTAGAGATGCAGATTTGTTGTGTTTGGTCCTGAGGAGAATCCGTCTCGAACTCATGTGTGGATCATGCAAAAGGCATTGTAGCCCTTTGTATTTCTATATAATATGTTGTTCAGCATAAGATTTTTTATCAATAAACTTCCGAAAGTATAGCATTGCTTATATTATTGTGGGATATAAGCAAACTAACTATTGCAGCAATCTTCTTATTCTGTTTTTCGAACAAAAAATTGTCACCTTTGATTCCGGTATTTTTAACCATACCATCACATTCAGTTGCAGTAAAATTCAAAAACTTTTCACTATCTTATGAAAACTTGTGCTGTATCTTTTCTGATACTAGATGTTGATGTTACATGTTTTAAAATATTGGGTTTGATTTCTTTTTTAGTGAACTTGTTCTTTGGTTGTCAATATTTTGTAAAATTTAGTTTCTTTTTGTTTTTAATAATTTTCTTTTCTTTGATTGAGAACTATTCTTCTGTTTTTGGTTATCAGATCATGAGAGTTTTTAATATGTTTTTTCTATTTCCTTGATTGCTTTTTTCTAATTTTTATTCCGTCTACTTTATTTTTGTCATTATTATTTATTAAATATGAGCCCTACAAGGCATCTCTTACTAATGCTGCAATAGCTGTATCAAATTCTTATTTGGTAATGGAGATGGTAATTGGTGGTTTATTGTGTATCTGATCTATTAAACTGGCACCATCTAATCATGCTGAAGAGCATATTAAATTTGTTTAGAAACTCATTTGTTCTTCATTACTAACTGTAAGCTTTTCTGTCACTCGCATGAAATTTATTTATTTGTTCGAGACATGTAACATATTTACTTTTAGTTTCAATGAATGTTATTTTAGAAAATTTTATTATGCATCTTAAGAAAAGTTTTTTTTTTTAATTTGTTTTTAGCGCAATTTATTTTGGAATTGATTGGTTATAGGTACATATTAAAATGAATATGTGTAAATTGCTCTTCCAAAATTGTTTTTAACTATCATTTTTCATTTCCTTTATGTGGTCATGGTTGTATGCAATTATATTTAAATATACAAAATACTATCAAACTAGGCAGTCAATCAATTTGGATTAGTTATGTTTTTAAAATGCTGCTTGCTATGTGTGCAAAAATATGAATTTTTGTCTACTCAATCCATGGCCATAAATAATTAGCTAAAATACAATCCCCAAAAGAAAAGAAAAAAAAAGAAGAATTTTATATTTTAATGATAATAATTATTAAAACTCTTGTTTCTGTCATTTGTTTCACCTCTTTATTACCAGAAAATATAAAATTATTTTAAAAAATATAATTTTTTTGTTGAAAATAATATATATGTATATATATAAAGTGCCTAGAAATTGTAATTTCAAACTATCGTATATCTTTCATTTTTGTATGTTTTATTTTAAACTTTGTAGTAAGGCAAAGAATATTCAAATAGATAAAAAATAATTTTATAGATCTAAAAAAAATATTTCTCTATAATATAAAAGTATAATATTTTAAATCCCTTATATAGAAGGCCTCATGGGAATGGCTATTGTCGGTGGTGCTGCTTTGGCGATAGGCAGTGTGGTTGGTATAGGAATGGCCCTGGCTCGAAAGTAAATGTAAGTTATATCATTTCTTAAATATTATATTTATCTTTTTTTATTGCAATTTTTAATACTTTTTATTCTACATTTGTACTTTGCTTTAATTAGAAATTATAATTTCTATTTAAAATATGAAAGTTTTTAATGGGATAGTTTAAACAACATAGACAAATAAAATTTGACACCAATTAATTATTCAGTTTTGTCATAAAACACTTCATCACTATGAAAATTCACCTTAATCCACTAATATCCTAAAATGTTATTCTGTGATAGAGCAACTAATGTTTATAGAATAGCAAAACTATATGTTTTATCATTGTGCTCAGGAAAATAATCCAGAATATGATTCTAATTATTGAAAAGCAATTATTTAAATAGAATTTATATTTTATCTATGTCAATGAATTTTTCATATAATTTTAATATAGCTTTTAGACATGTAAAAAAATATGAATTTCGTTATTTACAAGTATCATAATCACTCATAGGTTTCTAACATATGCCAATTTCAAATGATACTGAATTATAAGCATTTGAATTTTCATGTTACCTTTATTTTTCTGAATATTAAATAACTGTTCATTTTAGTAATTCTTTTTTTGTATCTTATGTATTAACTTGATTTTCCTTAATTCTTTTTACAAAGTTTGATGATTAATTGTTTCAAAAAATTAAGAATGAGATCTTTCTTTTATGGAAATAGTAAAAACAGTGTTATTATTTTTTGAAATGTAAATTTAAACTAGGAATTTAAATCTATGTTTTAGTTATAATAAGTTAGTAAGCATTTCAAATTTCATAATGAAGATAAAAAGAAAGTTATTTTCTTGCTACATTGCCATATGGAAAATTTGATTTTGTAATCTGTAATATTACAGACATATTTTTAAGATTAAGTAGCTAACCTGATTTAAATTATTGTTTTGAGTTAACATATTTTTAAATTCAAAATATAATTGTTGCTTTTATTTTTGAAATTTTAAATCCTTTTACCTCAATCATAACTATGATGATTCTGCTCCATTTGTATGGTTAATCCAAACTTAAAAGAAAGGAAAAAGGATTAATAAAAGAGTTACATAATAATTAAAACTGTCTGTAATTTTATTTAAATAATTTTTTTAAAGATAAATTCCTTCCTATCTTAATTTAAAAAAAAAAAATTATTATTCTAGTATTAAGAGAAAATATATTTATTTTTTCATATAAAAATGAGCACAATATTAAGTGAAATATCCTTAAAATGTTACCTTAAGTAATTCTGAATATTTAAAGAAATGCATTCATACTTAGAATAATTTTTCTTCTAAAAATTAAATTATAATCTAAAAATTAAGAGAATAAATATTTATTTTTGCATGAAAAAATATTAAAAAAATATATTAATTAAAACTGTTTGTAAATTGTTAAATTAATTTGAAATAAAGTAGAAAAAAAGCAAAAAATGCTAATGGAGGATTGAACTCGGGTTTTTCGTTTGCTACTCCGGTGTCTTAACCACTATACTATTCATGCCTCAGCAATGGCAACACATTATTAGTATATATGGTATGCTGAAAGTTTGAGGGCCATTTTCTTGAAATTGACTGGCTATTGTGCTTCAATATTTTCATGAGTGAATCTTCTAAATGTGTACTACCTTTGTGTTAAATCTCATCCCGAACTGAATTTTCAACCTCATGCCCTCCCTTGTAAGCCTTTTTATTTCATTCATAAGCCTCACATAATTTAAGCTGTAGCTTAATTCTTATGAGTTGGTGATTGAACTTTGATTTCAGACATATGATTGTGTTTGCAGAAAGAGAGAAAAAAAGTATGAATTAGTGAAATAAAGAGTGGTAATAAATATAGTTTTGTTGTATTTGATATATTTTTCTTCTAATTCTTATTATTGATCTGTCTTCAATTGTATTTTATGAAGGAGCAAATCATAGCCCCCTCCCAAAAAAAAAGAATACAGGATGAAATTTAATCAGCAAAGAAGGGCATAAAAAATAGGTGTAAGCTTAAGCAAATTAAATAAGTATTTATAAGAAAGGTAGATTCATTCTGATAAAATTGCACAGCAGATATATAGAATGATATAATAACTCATTTACCTTGTTTTTCTTTGCAAATAACTTTTAAAAGTAATAATTTTCATAATTAATCTGTAATGAATTTTATTTGTAAAACTGCAAAATTATTTTTTATGAATCATGAATTTTAACATGCCTAGCTTATAGAAATTACTTCAGTTTGAAAAAAGGGTAATATACAGATTTAAAAATAAAAATTGGAGATTGTATTTTTGATATTTTTTAGATGGAATGTTAAAATTTTAGTTTCAATTGTTTTTAATTTAAAATTAAACTTAGAAAATTTTAAATAAAATTCTTTATTTTGGGAAAAACGTAAATTCAGACATTATAAATTTTATCTGCTCTGAAATTATTTCATCATAGATTTTTGAAAGAAAATGTAAAATTTTAGTTAATTATTTTCTTTTTATTTTTATCTCAAAATTTGTAATTTTTTTGCAGTGTCTATCAATGTTTATTCTTTCTCTCTGTCTGTTGCTTCAACAATTAACCTTTTTTTTTTTTTTTTTTTTTTTTTTTACAGTGAACAAACTGCTAAGTCTTCACTATGTGATCAGAATGATGTTTGGACCACAGAATATTATGTCTTTCGTTTTGTAACATATGTATAGTTTGGTTTGAAAGACTTTTCTAATGCAAAAAAGAGATGGTTTCTTTTATTTATCTGTTTGAATACTGATTAATAAATTAGCATTTAAACAGACAAGTGATGCCGCTTTATTATTCATTGGAAGAACATTAATTTTTTTTCAGTATCTTAATGAGATAATTTTCTCAGTTAAATTTTCATGTACAATTTAAAGCATATTTTAAATCAGTATTCGTTTTCATAGTTCCTGTACTTATAATTTTTGTGATGTGTATCTTACATATCGATGTCACATTTGAAATATCTGTATTTAATACTTGAAACTGGAATAAAGCATCTGAAGTATTTTCTTTTTTTTTTTTTTTTTTTTATTGTACAATTAATAAATGCTCTGAATGAATAGCTTGATTATTTATTTTATTCTGGCCTTGAAGGAGTGATCAAAATCCAGTTATTATTCTGAATTAGAAAAATAAAATAAAAAAAGATTCTTGAAATGCTATTTCATTGGGAAAAAAAAATACTCAGAATAATATACATTTCCTTGTATTTATAAGGTAATCATTTGCACTTATTATAATTTTGCTTTGTAAAACTTTTTGCCATGTTAAAATGTTTTTTAAAATTTTCATTTCAATATCAAATATTTTTTGAAATGAAATGGCAAGTGAACCATAGAATCAATACAAAATTATTATGTATTAATAATGATACCTTAATTTGAAAATGGAATTGGTAAATGCAAAAAATAAATTTGGCACAATAAAATGAAACAGATCTTGCACCATAAAACTTAGAAGAAAAAAAAAACTTAATTTGCTTTTAATGTTACCTTACTAATTATTTTAAGACCTAACAAAAAAGGATGCAGTTTAAAATTATTGAAAATTGAAAAACAATGGCTTTTTTCATGGTGTATTAAGGTTTCTTTTATTGAAATTTACTTAATTTCTGGCTGTCATTCAAGCTGTCTGTTATTAAATGAAGTAAATTTCACAATCTGTCCATTTTAAATTTTAAAATAGTAAATGTTAACAGCCCCATGGCCAAATTTTAATCAATATTATGTTGCTCTATTTAAGTAGTTAATCGAAGTAAATTTTCAAAATACTGTTATCTAGCTATGTGTAGCTTTTTTATGCTTACAAGAGATTCTGAATAAAAATATTGTTTTGGTGCATTGTATTTAGCTAATGTATCTAACTGTGCTATTTAACTAGAGAAGAACTTTCATCTGTAATAGAAAAAGTTTCTGATCCACCATCTTACTTTTCCTGACAAAAGACATGCTTCATATCTTAGGCTGAACGCACATTTTAATTAAACTCATTAACTCATATACGAAATGATTTAAATTAATGAAATACAGCATATGAGCTTGTGATTACAATTTTAGTGTAGTTTCAAGTGGTCGAAAAAAATTCAAAAATACATATTCACATGACAAATTCAGTAAAAATGCTACATTAATGACAAAGATCCATACTTTATAACTATTATTTGTCAGTACTATGCAAAGCATACTTTACCCAAGTCCACAATGAGTGGGAGGCAGATAAGATCTTTATTGGAGAGCATCCCCTTTGGTTCTAACATGGACTTCATTAAGCATGAAGTTAAATTTGTCAAACCAATTTAGTATTACATTTTAAAATTAAAATATTTAGTTATCAATTGGGTGTAAATCTTTTCTCAAAAAATGCAATAACTTTTATCAGATTCATTAAAATCAACAAGAGCGATTTTACTATAGTTTTTTTTTTGGTATTAAGTAATTATTTTTTAAATTTTATTGTCTTAAGAGATATTTTAAATTTTCAAATGCATATTTATGTGTCTTAAATTATTAATTTGCTATAAAAAGAATATTTGACATTTTTTCCCTTAAAAAGTTTCTGTTTCATACCAGTGTTTATTAATTAATTAATTTTACAATGAAAATTGTTCGAAAAAATTGAATAGAAATTTCCCTTTAAAATATATCCCCCCCCCCCGTCCCCTCATTTCATATTCGAGACCGAGTTTTAAAATGAACTTCCAAGTGTGAAAGAGAGAAAACATCAATAACTTTTGTAATATTTTCTTCATTTTATTAAAGAAAGTTATTATTTCAAGTTATATGTAGTTCAAATTGTATGCTACTATCGAAATTTACGCTTAGGAACTCTTCTCATATTGATTCAATTAAATGTTCATGAAACACCCGAGATGCTTATGGATTCTATGACATTATCATATTGAATAATAATGTCTATGATTGGTTTTTTATTTAGCTTATTAGTTGGAAAATATGATGCTTGGGCATAGGATTTAAGGGATTAATAGAAAGATTATATACAATATTTTTACTGGCTTACTTGCTTCTTTAAATAATTTTAAAATAAAATTCTAAAACATAAAAATTTGATGAACCTCTATAATTTAAAAGCAAATATTTATAATCAACATTTTATTGATCAAAAACATTGATACTTATTTCTATATTATGTAATTTTCATTGTTTAAAAAAGTGCCAGAAACAAATAATACTTATGCAAATGTTTATTTACAAATCGTAAAAGATTTTACAAAATGTCTTTTCTTTTATATGAAATCAATAAATGGTGTATGTATGACTTATTCTTTGGCGGGTTTTTTTCAGCATAAAATGGTTGGGCATTAGCTGCCAGAGATGAGATGCATGAAAGAAACAACATAAAATGATATTGCATAAAACTGGGCATAAAAATAGGTGGTATAAGGTGATTTCGACCTGTTTTAAATCACTAAATGCTACGTGCATGAAATTATGAAGGTATATTTTTAAGTAAATGGGAAAATCCAGTGGATCAACACATACAAAATTATTTTCTATACATCTCAAGTAAACTTTTCTTTTCTTTTTTTAATTCTTTCATTGTTTGGTGTGAGTGCAATGTCTTTGCACATACACAATAAAAAGAATATATATATATATATATATATATATATATATCATTTCACTTCTAAAATATACCTGAGAATTTCGACTAGTTACTTCCATATTCAGTGGGTCTCTGCACTGTACCCAGGAACAGAATCACGTTTGAGATGGTGTCTCGAATGAAGTAGACAAAAGGATAATCTGCAATAAATGATGCAGGTCCAGAAGGTCTTGCACTTCGAGAAGATATAATCGCAGTGGCAGCAGCTGCTTCAGTACCTTCTTCGTTGACATCGATAAATGCTTTATGGTGAACGGCATCGACGGAAAATTCTCTCTGTCCAGTAAATCCCGAAAGATCTACTCGCCTTGTGTCAAATAATGTTCTTAATCCCATTTTGCTTAGAACAGATGAAAGTTCAAAGCTGTCTTCTACTTTAAACTTAGGAAGAGATACATCAACTTCTCTTGGATATAAATCTAAGAACAGATTTCGGAGTCGATCAGGTGTTAAACTTCTTGCTAGAATACCAACTCCGTTGTAACGATTTTTTGGAAGCAATATGGTCATGCTGAGGGCATTTCCTGCGTATGGTAGTTCCAGGGCGTAACACTGGAGATCTTCGCTCTTTCCATATAAAAATCTACCCCTAGTATTCATCATATTGACAAAAATGTCTTTTCTAGATTGTGTGGTGAATCTTCGGCGGACAGTTTTCTGTTCATCGAATGGTTGTTGCCAAGATTCTTTAAAGTACACGGCATTGGCTACTACCATTTTGGTAAGAGCAGAAATTCCATCAGCTGGTATCAAATCCTTAATCTTTTGTTGGGTTTCTTTTTCAACCCATCTGTTGATCTCATCTCGTGATTCGACAGGCTTGTTGGCAAAATCAAGAAATGCAATCTCTGAATCTAACATTTCTCGCATGCAATCTTTGAAAATTGTATCCTGTTGGAAGTAAATGCGATTTGCTGATTGGTAGCTGGAACGAGGAGGTTCTTGGGTGAGATCTTCGGACCTAGTAGGATCTTGTAAAATGTCCCAGTTACGAATATTTCTGAAAGCTTCCCAAGCAGTTGCTTTGTCGAAATTGCCGATGCCAAGAACATTTTTCATGTCTTGCTCTGTGGCTCCTCTGGAACCCATGTATGTGACAACAAGTGCTGACCAAATACTGTGAGGGCTGAAGAAAAGTCCTTTTGCATCTTTATTGGATCTCTGATCGTCATGTAAAGTCCGCAGTAAATTCAAACTGAATTGAGTACTGCCATCAATAAGATTTCGTACTGCTGTGCCGATACTTGTTTCGTTATCGATGATGTCATTGGCTGTGATGCATTGAGCCGTAATGGTCTTTGATACACAGAGAATCAAGAAAGCTGTGAAGAGAATTTCTTTGGCCATATCTGAATCTGAAATACAACAAAAAAAAAAGTTTAAGAACAAAATTATTTTTTAAAACACAAATAGAAGCTCCAAAATTAAATAAAAAATCTTAAGAAATGATAGCACAAGAAATTTTTATCAAAGAATCAAAATGAAACGCAAAGACCTTAAAGGAACAGGAAACGCTTTCTCCTCAAATATAAAGCGTCATTCATCATTCAAGTTAACGAAAGTATACCATGCATGCAAATTACATTTGAGGAAGACTAAGTATGCATTTGTAAATGCAGAACAAATCAGTGATTATCAAAAAGAGTCTGCCGGAACGTCGTTACAAAACATTTTACCAAGATTTCACAATGGTGATCGAACATCAGTCTATTTTAGACAAGAAATTCGGCGCTTTCTTGAGGTGATTATTCGTTATTGGATGAGGTTGACCACTACGACCGTCAGATTTATTGTGTCCTAATATCTTTTTGTGAGGATTGCTTAGGATAATATTTTTAATGCTAGTTTCATGTTTGAGATTGACCTTGAATCGCTGAAAATTCTTTGTTTTGCTGTGTACTATCAACATTTAACTCCTATTTAGTATTTTTTTGAAAGATTCTGTATATACGTACAATATTCATAAAAAAACTTCTAAACTAAAACTCTTTACGATAAACAATTTAAATTGCTGCAATTTTAATATAAATATGACTCAAGATATATTAATCTGTTTAGCATTTTTCGTTATTCATCAAAAAGTTAAAATAAAATCATGCAATATAGCATTTTAATGTTTTGCATTTGTTATCGAAATTAGATGAGTTCTTGATGGGATATGTAAGAATATGTAAAAGAGCAATATTAAAAAAGAACATTAAAATCAAAAAATTAACTTTTTAAACTTTGGATCGTTAATACGTAGTTGTTAAGTTATTTTAAACGAAATTAGCAGTAAAATATTTTGAGCTATTTTATCAAAAATAATATATTCATTTTTAAATTCGAAATAAATATCGGTTAATAACTGGTATTATTTAGAAGAGTAAAATTTAAAAAAGCTACTGCTTTTTAATTGATAATTTTTTGTTATTTAAAATTCTTAATAAATATTTTAACATAGTTTGTAATTCTTACAAGTAAACATTACGTATCAAAATATTCAAATAAATAAATAAATAAAAAAAATTTTTTAGAAAAATTTCATAATTGACGGTGTTAATAGCAAACGATTTTTTGTTGCAACAAAATAAATAAAAATTTACATCTTACATTGGATTCATAGTTAAATATACCTAGTAGCGATAAGATGGCAGTACGTTAGAATAGGATGTTTTTAAGGTAACTTTTTTCTCATTTTCAGTCACGCCTTATGTGTCATATTAAATAATTAAATGATAAAAAAAATGGTATTGAATTTTCTGTAAAATATTTTTATTTTTGTGTAAAGGAAATTTTAAGTAAAATTATTAAAATTCTCTTATATATATTTTTCGAAATCGTATTATTTGTATCTATAGCTTAAGTTTCCAATGTTCGTTTTTTGCATCAAAATGTTTATTAAAAAAAAGAATATTGTTAAATGACTGAGAGAAATTCGATGTAATGATTTTATAATTTGCAATCACTGATTGCTGAAATCAAGAAACAAAATTCGCTTGAAGTTTCAAAATTATCAGTCAATACAAATAACCACAATCTTTCAAAGAATTTAAGTAGCAATAATTTGAATGCCTGTGGTTGTCTGGAATTAATCGCATTATTCGACTCAAGTTCCTTCAGGTGTTCATTTGGCAAAGGTTTCTCAAGTTTAAGAACTGTGCTTATTGGAGTTAGTCGACTTTGTAATAATAATAATAATAAAATATGCCAGTCTAATTTTTGAATCAGTATGCATTTTGCTAGAGGAAGAAAGATTTTAGACAACGTGCAATTACATAACAAGCATATCATGTTAGCGATGAAGCTGTAATACATTTGTCATGCAAATCAATTCATGCAATCAAACAAGACTAAATTACTATACTACTATTTCTGCTAAAAAAATTAGTTTTAGTTTTTTAAAACTATTATTCTTGGAACTTTGCAGACAAACTTCTTTGTGCCTTTAGTGAAGTAAGCAATCAAAATACCGAAATTCGCAGTACGTTAATGGCTTATAATGGTAGACTTAAAGAAAGAACCAATTGTTCAAAAGCTCTACGCAGAAACAATGAAACATGAATAGGACAAAGACACTAATTATTGGATGCCTACAACAGTTTCGTTTCCGCCATCTATTCATTCATATTTACTGTTGCCATCCCATGCGCACAAAGTTCATTCAAAGAAAAATCATCGAAGTGATAAAGAGACATTCTGAATAGAATGAATTATTCCTTTGTCAAACGCAACTATTACAAAATACATCTACGGATAAATTTGTTTTAATTATTTGTTCCTTTGTTTTTAGTTTTTATTTAATTTTTAGCGAATATAGTTCAAAGCAATTTCGCTTTCGTGGAATTTGCTCTAAATTTACGCATTTTTGCATCATTTAAAATTTTATTTTTTATGAATAAAATAGTCAAATCAAATTTTAATGGCAGTATCCAATACTAGGAATGATGATCACTATTATTAAACAACATTATTTATTTGGTTACAGAATCAATGCAAATTCATTTAATATTTATTTTCACATATAACTCGCGAGGTATAATTACATTTACATTAAAGATCATTTAATAAAAAAAATATGTCAATACATATAGCTTCAATTTCAGTTCATTAATTCTTACAAATTTGACAAAAATATATGTCGGTCGAAGTAATTCAGCAATAATTGCATTTGAAGATGAATTTAAAGGTATTTGATGTATTATTTTAGTTTGGTTCTGTAACTTTTGTAAACTCGTTTTTTATACTTTTTAAAAGCATAATAAAAAATAATCTAATAAAATAAATAATCTATCATTAAAAATAAATAATCTACTTCATTCTTCAGTGGTTTTTTTAGATATGTAATTTAATTCTTACCAGAGAGAAGAAAATATATCATATCAATTTACTTTTAAAGTTTTTCCAAACAAACTTTTAATTTTAAGCCTAAGCAAAAAGCTGAACTAAATTCTCTAGCTTCAATTTTTTTAGTTAATGTTTTAGTTTTAAAAAAATTCTATCGAAAACGTTAAGAAAAATAAATTTCTTTTCTATATTTTAATTTTGTTTGAAGCTTTATCAAAATGATAATAAAAAATATTAATACAAATAATAAAAAGTAATTGGTTAAATAAATAAATAACAATTAATCAATAAAAAGTAATTATTTAAATTAATAAACAATAAAAATAATTAATGTTAAAAGAGTTAATCAATATGTCAATCATCAGTACTCTCAAATTAATTAAACTATGAATATATTACATGCCTCATTCAGTTTTGTTCTAGCATGAAATAAAAATGCAGTAAATTTTTAATTATCCAGTTTTTTTTAAAGAAATTCAACATAGAAAAATTAAATATAATTTATTTTACCAAAGCATTGCAAACTGGAGTCTGCGAGCATTAATTTAACATCAACTGCAAAAATCAGAACTTTTTTTTTTTTTATCTAATGCATTATTTAAAATCTTGGCACAAATATAATTAATATTATCTTCAATAAATGGCAGTTTATTAATGGAACATAATTTTTCTTTAAGTAAATACTATCTGTACATTTACAGTTTTGTTTTATCATTTAAAAAAAATCAAACTTTTCATTTACTTTATGAAAAATGCTGAATATATCATTCCGTAAAATATCTAACAGGTGAGCTAACGTAGATTTACAGCAATGCGAATAACTTTAAATAAATAAATAGCATTGAAATTTATTTATTAATAAATATTTAACTAATAAAAATTGCTATAAATTATCAATTAAAAAATAAACTAATACTTCATTATTAATTAATAGTACTTGTATACTCCTATTAATTTGTTTTAGTATCAAATAATGCTTTTTGAGAACAATATGAAATTATTTTTGTCGCTAATATTGCAATTGCACGCAAGTTTGTTCAAATAACTTTCTGGATATCTAATTTGAAATAAATACAAATTCTCACTAAAAAAACTACTTTCATCATTTTTAATATTAAATATTAGTATAAAACATCCTGTTGGAAAACATTTCATAAAAACAAATTTTTGAAGTAATCTTTGATCAGTGAGCTATAAAATAACCTTGTCAGATTTGAAGGGTAAATGTCTACTTTAGTAGATAAATCAAAAAATTCCTTTAGCCCTTATGACCTTCTATTTCAATCACCACCCTGAAATTTTCGCATCAACTGACCCTGAAAAGAAACGTTTTAGACATCTCCCTTTTTTTTTTTTTTTTTAATTCTCGTAATTGTCTAGCATAAAAGAAAATTCTTCTTTTACATTTATCCGTAGCTATATATTTCTACTTGGTGGCAGCAGTTTTCTTTAAATAATAATCAAGAAATTTCGACACGATAAACATCAAAATAAAGGATAATTAAAGAATAATTTTAAAATTAAAATTCACATTTTTCTTGAGGGTTTTTTTCTCTCCAAAATCATTATAATAATATTTTTACAACTTGTCCCTGAAACATGACAATAATTCGCATAATAATATCTGTGTGTTTTTTTAAAACTTTTTAAAGACATGTTCGCTAGTATTTAAAATTTTACATCGCATTTTCCAGTTTAGGTTATCAAATTCCGTTTTTCTATAAATTTTGTCATAATTATTACATAATATAAATTGATAGTCTTCCATTATTCTTTGAGTAAAACATCAATAAAGAAACTGTGCATCATTATAATAGCATCTCTCAACTTTTTATTTTTTTTCGTACCTCTTGATGACACTTTTTATTTTTGACTATTGCCCTCTTCCCTTCCCAAAAGAAATCTGTATTAATAAATTTAAGTGTTTAAGATTAAAAATTTAAAAAATTCAAATTAATAACAGTTACATATTATTTTCTTTCCGAATTCCAGTTTCATTTCGCTTTTAGTTTGTCATATGCAAAGTATAGATAAAGTATAGTAAACGTCAAAAAATTCGAACTCGAAATTTTACGGCATTTCCACGAGGCAGAATTTTTTTTTTTTTTAGAATAATGTCTGCATGTAAACACGATAATTGAAAAACGCTTTAAGCTAAAAGGTTGAAACATGACATATGGAATTACGACCAAGTTTGTCGATCTTTATAAAATTTTGAATGGAATCCATTCACGGGAAGTCTATTTATCTGAGTATTCGATTACAAATGAACTCAATAACTAGAGAACGCAAAAATCTGAGTATATAAAATTTGGTACACATTTTTAGCTTCTAAAATATGGATACTTACCGAAATTTGGACCAAATCCATCAAACGTTCGACCGTCTTTTAATCTATACTTTCACTTGCATGTAAATGATATAATTCATAAAACGAAATGAATTAAATCAATGTAATTCGTTATGTGACTGCAACTGCAGATTTGCGTTGAATTTCTGCCGGCAAAAGACGTCCAAAATACATATTCGCGCGACAGATTCAGTAAAAATGCGATTCACGCTAAAAATCTATTTTTTCGGAACTAAGTGCCTTATAAGTTATTCGCAGCTTTACCCAACGTCCACAATTTTATGCGAAAGACGTGGCATAAGACCTTTATTAGAAAATATACAAGAAAGTTTCTGGGTGACCACTTCCACTGTTTATAACAGTTTTAGTCGCAAATTTTGCAGTTTAGTAATAAAAATAAACAATCTTGTATTAACTAATGAAAATTACTATTTATTCAATTTAATAATCAACTTTCAAGAGGAAGATAATTTCAACGTAATTCTTGAGATTGTATAATGGAGGCGTGTTTTATAAAACTACATTTGTGAAGAGTATTAATGAAAATGAATATGATTCCATGTTTTGAGCTGCGTCTTTAACTATTAATATATGCATTAGATGATTATACTTTTTCTATTGATTCTGTGTTCGCGAAAGGTAATAAATATTTTAATGCTTTAATATATTTTTTTTGCTGTAATTATTAGGCCTCCTGACTTACATAACTTCCTTTTCTCACACGATCTTTGGAAAACAAAATTCTAAAAAATTATTTTATTTTAATTCTTTACTTTTAAAAATTTTTCTATGTTTTCAGCCATTTTTTTTTTCGTTGACTTACTTTGCTGGTCAGGAATTTATTTTTAGAGTTAAGAGTAAATCAAGGTGAAAACTTTTGTATCACAAGATAAAATTTCATAATGAACATGTAAATTTCTAAGACCTAAAGTTTGAAATTATAAAAATATTTATCGAGAGCATAAGTAATCAATTTTGAAAGCATTTATTTAAGAAAACAAATTTAAAAATCCCCAAATGAGTTTCCTCAGCTAAAAATTTCGCAAGAAATAAAATAAAATAATTTAATATGCATTTGCATTGCAGATAATTTAATATGTTCTCCTAAATTTTTATTTATATTATTGATAGTAATTGGATGTTAATTCCTTATGTAAAGCCTTGATTTCATTCTTTACTCCTCCCATCCAACGATGAACGTATATTTAAATATTACAAATAAAAGCTGCAGTTTTGCATCAAAAAAATGTAAGACCATAGAAAGAAAACATGATCCATATTTGCACTGAAAATCTCCAAGGACATCAATACGAAAACATAAAAAGAAGTCACACATAAATAAAAGTTATAGGAATCTAGACTAATATTTCCAGTTCATAATCTAAAAGCTAATCTATCGTCTAGCTGTAAGGATTTTTTTTAATGTAAAGGAAATCAAAAATTAACATATTTCATAATTCAGCTGCTTTAATTTTATAGTGTTTTCGATTTATTTGCAATGACTTATATCCATTATAAATAATTAATAGGTGCATATTATAAATTGGATGTTATTATGTTCTTCAAGACCCATAAAAGCGTTTTTTTTTATGCAATGCACGTAGCAGTGCTTTTTCTAAACGGACCGTTATATCTGAATTCCAAGATGAACAATGCTATGACGAGATGCGCGAAACGATTGTTTACATCATAGCATTCATGGGTTACTCAAGGCCTAAGTCGATAGAATCTTACCTCAGAAAGTAAGAATTACGAGGAAAGTTAAACGTTGGATACGCCATAACAAAAGCAAACTTCTGATATCTACCAATATAAATCATGCCGTAATGGTATCCAATCATTTGGTGACCATGAAAAGAGAACCGCGATTACAGCTATGGATGGATTTAAACAGAATAAATACTTATGAACATAAATGAAATTATTTTATTATTTGCAAATTTCGATTTATAATATTTTTTATAGAATGTCTTTTTCTGATTCTTCTTTTTACTGATTCAAAGTGTTTTAGAATTTGTATGAAATTGCAGTTTGTGTCCAAAATTATCATCTTTGAAAAACTCATTTCAGCTCACTCATACAACAGACTTTTAACATAAATTTTATAAAATATGCATTTTAGTTAACATACCAAAAAATAAAATAGTTCTGAATTATTTTTTATACTTTAAATATAAACTACAGAAGAATTGTAGATATCCAAAGATTAATATAACTTCAATAATGATTCTGATAAACAGACAAGCATTCTTTGATTACTACCTTATTTGATTGAAATATCGGAATGCCTGTCTCTTTATTTATATACGGTGCATTTATTTAAATTTTTAGCTTTTTTATTTGATAAGAATAAATATTATGAATTTTATGGAATCAGTGGTTTACAAATTTCTGAGAGTGCAAATTAAAAAATGTATATAATACGAAATAATAATAATAATCATATCTCGGAATTAATACCCAAACAAAGCAATTTTTTTTATCTTAATATTAGCATTAGTAAAATCACGTGAATAAATAGTTTGATGGAACAATGGCATAGTTTAAATAACAATAAAAACATTGTTACAAAAAAAAGCGCACAAAAATAAAACTGAAGTAAGTGAAAAGCTAATATTTTTTAATTATATGATGGTGTAAAAATGATTTTTATGAATATTTTCGAAAGATATAGAGGGAAAAATTCCAAAAATATACTTACTTTTTAATTAGTTGATGTTAATAATGAAGGGTTTAGAGAAAAAAATGTGTTTTTATTTTGGTTAACACTTATAATCGTTTTTACAAGGAGGCTCCAATTAGACAAGATTTAAAACTATAAACATTTAACGAAAAAAATAAATTTCTATAAATAACATTTCCAATAAAGAGTTTTTGATATTAAAAATAGCAATACAAATGTTATAGTGGTTACAATGGTATTCAAATATAACAGGTAGTGTAAAAACGGATGGATTTCCAAATAAAACAAATTGAAATATTAATTAAATTTCGAAAAGAATTATATTAATACAAGATCTGTTTTATATAATATAATACGTGCTTTTTAATTCACTATTTTTATTCGATTAAAGATGATAATTAGTTCCACCGCTACAACAAATTAAAAAGAGTCGAAGAAAACATTGTTCATATTCGAGGCGTGGTAAGAAAATAAACAAAACATCATTCCGTTTCTGGCACATTTTATATAAGTGGTCACTTATAAAGTGATGTACTTGATGAGAAACTAAAATGACACAATAAATAGCATAGAGTTGTCATCTTTTGACCTCATACAAGTCTTTTTGTTTAATTCTTCACTTTTTATTAACAAAACAACGTCTAACATCAAAATGCAATGTCTATTATCTTTTATTGAATAACTTCGGACAAATGGGATGGCACTTCCTCCTATTCATATTTTATTTATTTTTATTGAAAGGGAAACATTAATAGTTAGCATCGAATGAAGCAATAAACAAAAGCAGCATTTGCAAAACTGAAATCTCGTTTTGCTACTATGTTTCACAATCCTTTTTTGCAAGTGGAAGGAAGTTTTCAAAACCTTGAATGCTCTTATCTCTACTTCCGCTAAGTGTTTTCAGCAGTCCTGACAAGAAGATGCAAAAATCTATTTAGCTTTGTTTACCGTAGTCATCGTCATTTTTTTTATGGCAGGAAAATAAGAATTTCTAATTATAAAGCTTCATATTGCCTAATTTTATTTAAAAGAATAATGATGAAAATCTTTAAAATATCAACAAGGCAAAGAATAATCTAGTTGAATTAAAATAAATAAAAATTATCCGCTAAATTTAATTAATAATAACTGATATATATCAATTCATTAATTATTACAACAGAGTAATTTAGAGACTGATTGATGATTGTCTTGTGCTGCTTATTTTACGACTTTTTTTCATATTCCGATTTTAAAGGACAGATAATTGCATTAAAATTTAAGATAATCTATAAGAAAATTAATCGAAATAATTTACACTTACTATAGACAAATATAAAAGGTTTCTTTTATGTTTAAAATTAGGAAATTTTTAGGTCTACAAATGCTACTGATGCAATTGATTGATGACAAATGATCGCAAGTACAGTTATCTGTATTTTTTACCAGTTTTTTTAAAAAGGTTTATTATTATTCATTATTTATTTATTCAATAACATTAATTCATTATTTCACTATTATTTTAATATTAATTTTTATTAAGAAGATAAATTTGTGTTCAATTTTCACATCTACGTTTTACTTTCATAACAGTAAACTTTATAGTCTTATGTTCAATATGTTACAATGTGAAATTAATGGAAAACTTATGCTAGCGTCGCTCCAAAAATACGAGAATACATAAATATTTAAAGTTTTTAAGAAACTGTTCTTAATTTTTATAAACATAATATATAATTTAAAATGCGATCTACAAAGCACTTTCGCTTATGTACGTATGCTGCTTTTGCAGCAAACGTACATTTGCAAAGCAAATATGTTCTTTTATATTTAAGAAGATTCTTTTATTGTTTCTTTTCTTATTCTTTGTTTTCTTTCTTCTTCTCTGATTATTGTTTCATTCTTCTCTAATTCTTAGTTTTCACTATTATTATTTTTTTACCCCTTTAAACATACTTTAAAACATGAATTTTGGCTTGTCAGTTAGATATTTTGTTTTAATATTCTGTTAAACAAGATTTAAAATATTTTTCTAACAAAAAAAATGTATCCAGATTGAACATACTTCATATTTTCTCCCTCTACCTATTGGTAAAAAAAAAATTAACAAATTTATATTTATTCGAAAATAATTTTTTTAAGTGTAACTCAATTTATTTGAAATATAAAAATTAAACAGAAAAAATTCTTTTGATTTTATTTCTGAATTTAAATTTAAAAATTATCATCTTAATTAAACTCTGGTCGTACGAAATAGAAGTGTTAAAATTTATGCACAAGATGTTAACTCGAACATTTCGATATATACTTAAGCCGTTTGCTCATAATCTTGTGAAAATAATTATAAATTATAATATTAATTGATTATATTATTTGATAAAAGCACCGAAAGCACGTGTTTCTTAATAGTTTTCAAAGCCAACATGAATGCCGACAAGCGATGTACAACTGAAAGGATGTCAAACGAGCGAAATGACAACTGTCGAGAGTTATGTCACGATTCTGTAATGCTGCAGTTAATCATTCGAGCGTAACTAAATGGGATTTTACGTTTCCCTGTCAAAGAAGGAGATATTTTTTGCCGGTGCAGTTTTCTAACAAAAATAAAAAGAAAAGAAAAATTAGGGAATTCCACAGATAATGCACCATTCAAAGCACTAAACGACAGGAAATACATATCAGTGGTACTTGAAGGATTTGTTGACCAAAACTGAAAATGAAAAGGATGAATTATGATAATCTATCTTTAAAAGTTTTGCTGTTGATAGATGAAAAGAAGTAAAGCTGAGAGCAGGCCATAATTCGAAGCTAAATTACATTTCAATGCCGCACGCTCAACAAAAGTCATTATCATAATTTTTAAAAATTCCTTTCTTGCAATTTTTAAAATTGCATGCCAACAGAAATTTCATTGTTCTCCCAATGTGAAATTATTTTTCTCTTTTAAACGAAGATAGAAAAGTTCCTTTTAAAAATTCTTTGTTTTAATATCTAATTGAAGTTAATTTATGATTTAAATTATTTTGTCAGGCTGAAGCAATTTGTTTTGTACCTTTCCAATTGAAGGAGACGCGGTACTCTAAAATCGTTAAAAATGGCGTTTTTTCTTTAAAAATTTTTTTTTGAGTTTAAAAGTATCTTTGATCCTTAGACTGAATTATTTGAAAATTTCAAAAAGATTAGACGAAGAGTTAGAGAGTTAAGAAGTCATTTTGACAAACACATTAAGGGCCAAGCCTTTTTCGATTGTTTTACTTTATGCTTTTTACAAGACATCAAATTAATTGCTTTGTAAAGCAAAACATTTTCCTGTAAACCTTAATGTTTATTCAATTATTGTTTGCATTTTTAATTATTTCACTCAACTTTCGTTGTTAATTTTTGTGTATCTACTTCAGAAAAATTTTTGAAAAAAAAAATTTGTTTTATCTTGACTCAAATACAGTTTATTGTTAATCTGTTAAATTTCGAAATGTTGTGAGTTAACATAATAACATATTTTTTTATTATATTTGGCAGGAAGTGTAGGGTGTGTAAGTCAAATTTTTAAAATGAAACAATTTCAAAAACGGTTTTGAATTTGGCTGTCAAATTTGTAAGTGAAATCAATCACAAGAGGAATATTTACTAAAACATTTTACTTTCAAAAACTTAAAATTTACTATTGCTTTTTTATTGTATAGTTATGTTTATAAAAAAATTGAGATTACATAATTGAGATTTGTACATATATTTTTAAACCAGTTTTATTCCATGCTCTTTTTCAAAAACTTTGATTATCTCAAAATAATTTTTTCGATTTATATTTTATTTAATATTTTACATTTATTTTTGGGTGATAAAAAGCATCTGATAAAATGAAATAATAAATATTTCTTAAAAATATTGACTATAAAAACATAAATAAATAAAAAACAATAATTTCCTAAATTTTTAAATTTTTTTAACTATAGCTAAAACTTAATTAAAACAGCCGTTAACTATAGAAACGATAAAATTTTAGTAGATAATTATTTTCTGACTTACACATGTCTGGCTATAATAGAGATAGATTTGATATAAGTTGGTTTAATTGTAATATTTCTGTGCCGTTAACTATAGAAACAATAAAATTTTAGTAGATAATTATTTTCTGACTTACACATGTCTGGCTATAATAGAGATAAATTTGATATAAGTTGGTTTAATTGTAATATTTCTGTGCCGTTAACTATAGAAACAATAAAATTTTAGTAGATAATTATTTTCTGACTTACACATGTCTGGCTATAATAGAGATAGATTTGATATAAGTTGGTTTAATCTTAATATTTCTGTATTTAAATATTTAAACCTGTTTCTCTCTCAATAATTTGCTTTGAAAGAAATTATATTTATTGCAAAATGCTAATAGTAAAATATATTTTATTCAAATTGCTTTTTTTTTTTTACATTTTTTTTCGAAACACGTAAACACCAATTTAATAGAGTTAGGGATGGATTTATAAAAATATTTATAAGAAAAAAATTAAATATAGAAAAAAATAAAAAAAAAAAAATAAACGAAAATTGGATATTTTCCAAAAAAAAAAAAAAATCACAGCAAATTTTGGAAAAAATATTTCTTTCTGCGAAGCTAATTTAGATATTTTTAGTTGAATGCTTAATTCTATTAAGTTTAGCATGATAATTCTTCAAAAACATTTGGTAAGTAAATATTGAAATGTAAATGAGAAGAAGCAGAATAAAAAATAAGTAATATTTAAAGAAAATTTTAATTTTTTCAACAAGAAAATATTTAAAAATTTAAATTTCTGCATGGTTTAATTCTAACCACAACTAAACAAAGCAACTTTGGTCAAAACTGTAAAAAAAAAAAAAAAAAAAAAAAAAAAACAGCACCGATTTTTTTAAAATTTTTTATGAAATGGAATATAGTATCAGTTATATAAGTAAATTTGTTACGGAATACGTAAAATCGGCGGATATGTTATCAGTATCTTGTATAATTGCGGATGTAAGATCGACAAACGGGACTTGCATTTTCCAACAATTTTTTTATTTGTCTGAAAAGCAATTGATTACAAAGGATTTAAATACGTAGATTCGTTTAAAAATCGCATACTTCATAATTTAACTTCCAAATACGAAATGTAATCAGTTTTTCAACTGTCATTTTTAATTTCATATTTTTTATTACTTTGCATAAGAAAGCAATATAGAAAAGTAAGAAGATGTATATAATATATAAAAAGTAAAATAAGATAATAAATTTTATATGTAATATATAATATTAAAAATGCAGAAAATTTAATGAGATTAAGCAAATATTACTATATTCAGGTCCCGATAATACAGTCTTAAAGCAGACAGAAACAATCAAAATATAGATCACGAAAATTTTATTCAAATATATTCTTGAAATTTAAGTTCGAAGTTTTACCAGAATGATGAGATACATCATTACAGATAAATATATTCATACAGCATTGAATATGAATATTTCCATACAGAATCTTTCGGAACAAAACTGTTAAGTATATAACAAAAATATTAGTATAAAATGTCTAATATTAAACATATACTCCACTATTGATAAAGATTTCTTAATTATGCAAACATTTTAAAATTAAAGAGAGATTTTCATGTTTTTCTGAGATAACTTCCAAAAATATTATTGCACTAACTAATTTTTTGAACGCTTTAAAATTTAACAAATTGTCTTTTTAGTGATGCCATTTTAATTTATTATCATTTAAAAAATTTCTGGAATTTGACATTCTTTAAAAAAAGTTGCGCTTAAATTATAATAATAGATAATGTAGGCGCGCCTCAGAAGATGGCTGTTTTTTAATGAAACAGACCATGAAACACCTGATCAAAACATCTTTCTATGTATCAGAATCTGAATAGGATAATAAATGCTTGACAATAATTTAATTTCCTTTAATTTAAATATCATCACTATTTACAATTTCCCATGAAATTTATTGAGAGAGGAATTATTGGTTTAATTAATTACATCTTGGAATATATAGTTGCTCTCGTGACGGTATTGGTTAAACCCAAGTGAAGTAGTTATTGAATGAAAATATTTTTGTTATTTAATTTAAATTCAAGGACAGCGTTTATAATAATTAGCAGGCTTATTAAACTTATTACTTAATTCAATCAATCAACAAATGCGGTCCGATATCGCTGAAATTTAACACCTTATTTATAGATAAGTTAGAAAAGGGAAAGTGCGTGCTTAGGAATTTAATTTCAAGCACTTGCAAAGAAAACGAAAAATGATAGAGAGTGATGTAACCAGTCCAGCAGGAATTGCGAAATAAACACAAAACTGATAGGTGAGCCATTGTCTACAAATGGAAAAGCCGCTCTACGGAAAATAATAGTGCCCCACGAAACCCAGAGGCGATTCAACAAAACTAGAGAAATCTTCATGTAAAGAAAGTGGGCCAACTGACTTTCTCAGTTCAAAATATTAGATGACTAAGAGGCGAAAGCTTCCTTCCTTTTTTTTATTTATTTACAATAATTGTAATTGCTGTTGTTCTAGTTTTGATGGAGGCGTAGTATATCTTTAATTAAAAACAAAATGCAGCATAGCGGTTTTCTAATTATTGCATGCCACTTAAAAAAAGATGGAACAAAAGGTGAATGATCTTATTCCATTTACGTGAGAAATTCGTATTATCGTGCTGGCGTATATTCGTATATCATCAGACTCAGATTTATTTATAAATATGTTTCTATTTTTACTATAAATTTAAGCATTATAAGTATGCTGCATTATAAAACGGCAAACTGTCGTTATCTGAGATTTTCGAACTAAAATATATTTTCAATAATATTGGTAAAAATTATTTAAAAATAAGCAATACGAATTTAACATTTTCTTGATTGGAATAATTAAATTTGAGAGAAGTCCCAAATAATGTTAAAAAATTATGATTTTTGTTTTTATGCTATCCTATAGTATCAAATTTATATAAAATAATAAGGAAATGTTTAAAATTTTAACGCAAATCTATCTATATTTCAAAGAACACAAAAAAAAATGTAATCCTAGGTACAATAACAATTCCATAAAAATAAAATAGTATGTTCATATAAATTTAGGAATTAAGATTTAATATATTTGCATAGTAGAAATTATCTGAAAAAAAAGAATTCTTTACCATTTTTACAAAACGATAAAATTTTCCATTACTGTTGTTAGCGGGAAAATAAATAAATACAATTTCATTACATCTCTGATTTATTTTGAAGCAATACGAGAGTAATTTTGAGCCGTGTCCGGAAGCCAATGGTGTCTCTTGATCCCGCACTCTTCCTGAGCTTCCACGCAAAAGTAGTGTCAGTACATCTGATCCTTAATATCAGATTTAACGTGCAGTAGGTTCATATTGTATATCTTTGATAGAATCGGGTTCCGAAATTGGAACACAAATACCGAAACCGAGACCATGTTGCTTTGGCCCTTTGATATATAAAAGTAATCAACATCAATATTGCACAAACAATTCAGACCGATTCAAACTTATAAGATAATTAGTATTATCTTTTAAAAATATTATCAAGATTGAATGAGTATGATTCACAATCAAATGTTGTAAGATTTTGCAACAGCCATTTCATCTGAAACTACTACGACGTGTAATTTATCAATTGCACTTTTAATGTCACATTCAGCATTGATTAATGAAAACTGGGGAAATTGTTACGCACCGTATGTCGTACTCGATGCAACAAAAACACTTGTAGAAAAAATACGCTGCCTAATTTGATTTCTCTGTAAGTTTTCAAATTGATATAAACATATCTCGTTTTTTATTCTGTAAACGTTATAATATGGACTTTTACATTAAAAGTCCTATTTTTTAAAATTACATTTATGGATTTTTCGTTTAAAATTCTGAACACTTAACATAACTTTCAAGAGAAAATTTTAAATTTCATTCAGGCTTACAAAAATATGTAATTTTTTGTATTTATTTTAATACAATAATATTAAAAGAGACATCAAAATTTATATAATTGTTGCAAATTTTAATATTCAATTTTTTTTTCTTTTTATAAAAACGCAGCTTTTAACAGAATGCAATCCACTTTCGTCTTTTCATAGCCCAATTGATATTTTATTTTATAAATCAGAAATCAGTCCTATATATACAAATATCAGAAAAATAATATTAACAAAAATAATTGAATGTTGTTACCAATCAAAACTTAATTAATTACCCCAAAGCGATCTAAATTTTTGATACATATGATAATAATCTAATGAATCTAACTAAGACATGATATCGCTAATACTTTTGAACTAAAAAGATAAAGCCGCTGGTATTATTAGAGCAGTATTTTTCGTTAAAAGATGAATAATAAAATGTTTCATTATAAATAGAGAGAGAGAGAGAAAGAAAAAGAGAACTGTCATAAAAAGATTCAGCTTCCATATTTATGATGACAGTTATCTGGAACTATACTGATAACAGGGATCGCTTATAATCTTTATAGACTGTGATCACCATTTATTAAAATACACCATAAAACATTAATTACATTTATGTAGTAGACATTCACTCACAATGCTTTAATTTACACACAAAAAAATAATTATAAATGAACTTACCAAGTGAAAATGATCAATAGCAACACTGTTAGTGGCCCAAAAGTTCGTTGTTCGAGGCTCACAGAGAAAGATGACAGTGAGATGGGAATCGAGGATCCTCGTGTGTTTATATCAAATTCTGGAATAAGTGGGGGAAAACACGGTTCTAATTCGGCTGAAGAGATGAGGGCAACCTTTTTTTGTTGTCATTTTCATTTAGTCGCCAAGCTCGAAACTGCGCCAACTGTTTTGACTTTCGCCGGTTCAGATTCGAAAGACGCGGAAATGAATTATGATAAATGATTTAGTAATACATTTGTAGTATGATAGTAATAAGGATTCGATGAGACACGGATCTCTCCGTAATATCGACTTATATGGCATTCCGGAAAAAAACTCTGAAAGGGGATTTCATTCTGCAGTAGTTAATTTAATTAAAAAAATTAATGTATTTTACAAAGAATAAAATTAAAACTTAATGAACTAGGGAGAAAAAAATCGTTTGGTGAAGATAATGAAGTATTTATAATAATATCGTTTGGTGAAGTGTATTTATAATAATATCGTTTATTTATTTAAAAATAAATATTTTATTAAAAATAAATCATTAACAGGAAAAATGGGAAATTGTAGCCTTATATATGCATTTTAATTTCCACGTACACAAGAGGATAGTATTGTAATTTCTAAAAATTCGTATTTTAGATTTTGATGAATCTCTTCATTTCAGACTTCTCTGAATCTGAAAAATACATTTTTCGAATTATGTTTGCCTGTCTGTCGTTTTGTGCGTTTGTCTGTGACCAAAAATCTCAGAACTGTTTTGAGCTAGAGAATAAAATTTATTATTTAATCTTCACACAAAATTTATAGATTTTTTAAAATTAAATTTTGGGCAAAATTTATCCATATGAAGTTTATTAGTCTGTCTGTTCGAGTGCAAATGAGCTTGTGAAATGAACCTCTGAGCTTGTGAATGAAAATGTGGAAAAGCTAGATATGCACAGTTTAGTGCACAATTTTACCATCTAAATTATAAATCTATATCAAATTTTGAATCAAATGTATAGTCGAGTTAATCATCTGTCGATCTGTGCTTTCTCATGCTTGTAACTTCGATAATTCAAATGGCTTGAGTAAATTGACATACGATTTTCTTGCTAAAATTATAGTTCTGTATCATATTGTGGCTTCCAAAATACATACTCATGTTTTCTTCACTTTGCTGTGAAATACATATGAGTGAAAACCCATGTGTGACAACACCCATTTGTGAATTGAAAAAAATCTGAACACTCGAGACATTTGCAACCTTTCCGAACCTGCTGCCCACCCCCGTCCCAATTTTCATGACGTAGGAGGTGAGATAACATCTTTATTAGGAAATATACGAGATTTCAAGAAAACTACTCCCCTCGATTCATTTTAGTATTTGGAAATGCATTATTCAGGTATTTCAATTTCGAATTTTTTAACTTTTTCAGTAACTTTGTTATATTCAATTCTCTTAACTACAAATGCATAATAAGACTGTCAGTAATACGGGTATGGCAGCTAAAACAGGGTAATAAACACCAGGAGAGAAATAAATTACATTATACATTGAGTAAAGAAAGCAGAAGAAAAGTCGTTTTTTGTAAATTTTCTTTTGTATTTTTATTCTGGTTAATAGATTCTTATGTAGGTTTTAATTAACAATGTTTTGTTTATTTTCATGTAAAAATGAAATGGATGGCTATCACTGTTTATAATAAGGAAGACGAGAATATATGATTTACAGAGTGTAAAAAAAGTGGAATGACACCTACTACATTGTTTTATTTGGTGGAATGTGCACGAGTAGAAGAGTAAGAATATATGCTTTTTTAAAATTGTTTTTTCAAAGGAAAACGTATTTTGTTAAAAATTTCACTAGTGCTTTAATTTCAGAATGTCTAGAGGCATGACCCTTAAATGATTTTCAAAGAATCAAATTGTTGCATATAAAAATGAAGGTAAATGTATGAGAGAGATCGCTCGTATACTACAAGTCAGCCCTAGTACATTTTCTAACTTTATTAAAAATCCAAACAGGCACGGAATAAGAAAGAAGGTGGAGGCATAAAAAGATGAAATCACGAGGCATCACGAGATGCCTCGTGATGAAAGAAAATTTGTTCATGAGCTTAAAAATAGAGTAGTCGAAGTGTTGCATAAGCTCGAAATCAAGCAGGACTTATTCATGTGTTCAAGCAAACAGTATACAATTGCATCCATCCAAAAAATTCGTTAAAAAAAGGAGGGCATCAACCAAAATGAAAACAAACAATATTAATAATCGTTTGTCTTAGTCTAAGGAACACATGTCATGGACTACAGAACGGACTTCTTTCATATTTTCAGAATTAGTTAAGTGAAAGTTTAATTTAGATGGCCAGACGGTTATCAATACAATTGGCATTGTCTGAAGAATGCAGAACAATATTATTCAACTAGACAAATGGGTGGAGGAAGTGTGATGGTCAATGATGGAGGATGATGGTTAGCAGTTGGTTATGGAGAAAGAATAAATTTGGTCTTTTCTCGATTGTAGGCAGAAGCATACAGACTACATTAATGTTCTGAATTCGGAGCTTCTTCTTTATGGCGCCGAATTTGGAGGAGAGCGGTGGATGATTCAACAGCATGGAGCCTCAGTCCACACCACCAATAGAGTTAAAATTTGGTTCGCTGCAAATAATGTGCAAGTTTTACCATGACCAACTAAAAACCCTGATCTGAATATAGTAGAAAATATCCGGGCAATGCTGGTTTGTCGAGTATACACTGGAGGGAAGCAGTTTGAATCGCTCTCTGAGTTTCGAGTGGCATTAAATACCTCATGGGACAATTTTTGTCAAACAGAAATCCAATCTTTGTATGATTCATTTCCACACAGAATATTCGAAGTCATAATGGAAAGAGTATTCCTTACTAAAACCGCTTATATTTTGTTCTTTTTATAACTGCCCTACTTTTTTTTACAAAGTTTCAAATGAAAGAAACAATTTTTGTTGTCATTTATATTTTATTTTTGAATATCATGATAATGATACTAATAATTTTTCGATGAATGATCTAAAAATAATTCTTATAAAATAATTGCAGTAAAAATAAAAAATCCTTATTTTTAAAAAAAAAATAAATCTAGTGTTCTTCTACTTTTTTTACACAGAGTATAAATATATGATTAGAGTTATATGACATTAATATAAATTGAAATCATAGTATTTACAGTTTGATTTAAAATAGTGTGTAAAATTTTACAAATTATTGGAATCATTTAAAATTCTTTGGCTTACTCATCCTTTTCACCTTTCCACCCAGCAGTAATACTCGTTTCCCCCTGTTTTCTTATAGTATACATGGAACTCAATCTTTTTGAGTGAAATTAAAATGAAACAGCAATACATGCTGCGCAGCCACATAAGCGTTGTTGTTTTAAATAAAAATTGTCTATAATAAACAAACCCATAATTCCATCTCTACTGAACATCATTGCCATAGTGATTGGTAATACTCCGTATTTCACATAGAAGCTTTCCCATTTCTCTTTTTGGCACAAAGCTTGTTGTATTGAAAATTGCAAAATCACTCGATTCTCTACTTTGCTTAGAATAATATAATTTAGAATATTTAATTGCATTTTATTGTTTGTCTTTATCCAACTGCAAAATGTTAAGTTATGGTAAATATATAAAAAAATGAATTAGTATAATTCTTAAGAGGGTTTGTGACAAACAATATTCTTTTTAAATAATTCAAAAGAGCAATGACTATTTTTTAATTCAGTCTTTTTAAATAAAAAAAATTTCCCTTAAGCATATAGCCTATGTTTAGTTTTAGTCCTATCGAATTATAGTAAAATAAAACAAAATGTCAAAACATACATTTTTTTGGCTCAAATTGTTATGTTGGCTATTCAAAATGAGCGTCTAATTTTGCAATCGGATATGTTACAAGGGGAGAGAGTTTTTAAATCTTTTCTTTTTTTCTCTCTTTTAAACAAAATACTACTAGTGGAGTTAAAAAAGTTTAAATTAAAAAGTTATAGATTTAAAAAAATTATAGAATGAGCTATAAAACGCAATGGCAATTTAATTAGACCAAGAATAAATGTTAAAAATCTTAATTTGAAAAAACATTTAAATTTAAAAAAAATGAATGGAATTTTTGGAATTGTACTTAAATATGTTTAATGCACCAAGAAAAAATTGGTAAAAATCTCAGATCGATATTTGAATTATTTTTAGAAAATTTAACTTTATTGAGCAAACAAGGTCGCCAAAAAAGGCCTATCAGTATATTTTTTTTATCAGTCAGAATTTAAGAACCGAAAACAATTCTCATTCTGAAACTGGTACTCCGTGATTACCTGTGGTATCATAATGGTCGATTTTCAAAAAAAAAAAAAAAAAAAAAAAAGTGATGAGTTAAGTTAAGCTAGTTTACTTAGTTAAATTTGTTTTACTAAGTCAAATTTTGTCTTTGATATCAAACTTGAATTCATTTTTCGAATACCGTTATTCGTCTACTTTTAAATCAATCGCCAAAAAGAAGAACTTCTTTTCTTTTTAGAATTTGATTTTCGTCACTTTTGTTTGAAAATCCGACCAATAGGAAACCATCTAAAATCGTTGAGAAACCTATTTAGAATAGGACTGCTTCTCGGTTTTCGAATTTCGATATTAAAAAAAGTAGTTATAAGTATTTTTCAGTTATCTTGCATTTTTATATCCGTATTCTTTATTAATATTTTATTTTATTATACGCGAGGACTGGTTAATTATTTTTAGAATTTGTTTAGAGTTCCTATAAAATTTAAAAGATTATTTATAATAAATAAATTTTTGTTGTCTTTTTTTAAGTCGATGTATATTGTCTCATAAACATAGATCTTTAATCTAGACAGCATTTACACTTAATCTAACACACATTCAAACAGTCATTATTGAAATTCTTTTCTTTGATTCAGATACTTATACGTGAAGGGAAAATTGAAATCAAAACCTAGTTTGTTTTAGAAATAAGTTAGATAAATAATATATAATTAATAATATCTATCAATTAGTATGCCTTCAGCGAATCTCATTTATAGATGTGATTTAAATAGCAACTGAATAAGCTTCTTGATAAGGGATTATTTAGAAGTTTTCTTTTTATATCAATAAATCTTTTAAAATTCAAAGAGTACATGTATTCGAATTTTACTGAACAATCACGCTTGTTAATGAGATCATCCAAAAGATTTGTTGGCGTAAAAGAAAATCAATCAAATTGTTGCATTTACCTTCAAAGCATTTTGAGCTTTCCCAGTTATTGCATATTTATCGATTTATTATTACTCTCCTTTGACAATCAACTGATTCGCCGAGAATATTGATTATGTTCGATTTTAATTAAATTTTCTATGCATAAATTAAAGACCCTTTGTTTTATTTTGTAATACAATTGCGGCCTTGGATGTTATATGTTTTAAGACATCTAATTTAATTAATTGTATAATTTAGTTCTATATTTAAATATGTTTCGTATGTTAATGATTTATTTAGGCTAATTTTTGGCTTTTGTGAACTTCTATAAATACATACGTTTTTTTTTTTATTTATTATAACAATTATACTAATATTCTATTTTTCTAATATTTTATGATTTGTAATTTTTTATCTTTGTACACTTAACACCACATTACACCTCGTGTGGTTGCTTTCAGGTTTGCTTTATATGTAGGAGGACTTTATTAAAAACAAAACAAAAAAATTATACTACATAAAAAAACGGAGGACAATGAAAAATATCTTTAGTACAAGAAAACTGAATGAATGAACATGATAATGTACAGTATGAATGAAAAACAATCAAGCGATTATAAAACATGAGGTACTAGAGGATGCTTAAACACATACTATGAATAAAATGGAGGGGCGCATTAAGAAATTCCCCAGAAAAAAATGATAAGGCTAATGTAATTGAAATTATTCTTCATGATCTGTTGGTAACTCGACTAATAATATCTTTTTAATCGAATTGACTGTGAGTTCTTCAACCAGCGACTTTAGGCCGCTGCCGATTCCACCTAGCCATAACTCCGCCACTGCATGTATGCGCAGTAAATTAATATGGAGAATCTTTCTTCCTTAACTTTCAACAGCGGAGAAAATCACGCGATTCAATATTTGATGAAACAATGAAAATGGCTTGAATTTCATTGTAAAAATGAAATAGATTCTTGAAAATAATGCATAAAAAAATATTTTTAAATAAGTGCCAAAACTCAGGGGGAGGGAATCATAAAATAACTAAACGTGTTATTAAAAACATTATTTTAAAATTCTAGAATAGATAAAAATTATTTTTGCGAATAATATATTTGGGAGTTATTTTGGAAAAATGCGAAAACCTAGTTAAATATTTAATTAATTAAAATTTAAAAAAAGAAAAAAAAAACACTCCAAAATACAGTTTTTCACCTTTCAAAATATAGTTGAGTCAAATTCAGTAGTTGCAAATCAAAAGGGGCTGTTCGAAAAGCGCCAGACACATACACATTCTCTTTTACTATATTGTAAAAGAGAATATCTCGAGAACATAAAGAGTTTACCTGTATATCAATACAGTAACCTATGCAACTATGCATATTAATGGAAGTAATTTTAAAATCTCAAATATACTATTAATTGAAAATTAGAACAGAATTAGACTAGAACCGTAGGGATATAGAAATTGCCAACTCAAAAATGATTGAATTTGAACATTGCAATACTTTAACCAAAATGTGATATCGTAATAAAATGTGGTAATGCTTCTTTAAAATCTAGAAGAAAAAAAAAAAAAAAAAGGGGAATACAAACATTAATTTTAGGAATTGCGAGGAGTTAAACGCAAAAATATAAAGACGCACTTTAAATTTTAGAAATAAGTAAAAAATTTAATTTAAAAAATGCGTTATTTCATATTATTATTGTTATTCCCTCTGCCTAACCTAATGATAAAAATAAAGAATTATTCTATTCTTATGATTTCTTAAGCATTTAATTGCTTAGCGGAATATGATTACAGTTTCAATTATGGCTTTTTTTCTGAGAAGTCCATTTAGTTCTATTGAAGTAGTTCATATAGCATAAAAATAATCTCACAAACGCGAATTTCAACTTTGATTGCAACATGATATGAAAAAAATGTTAATAAAAAAGATGAGGTATATATATTAAGAATTGAATGACGCCATATGTATGTTTACTTTCTTGCTTTCTTTTGCGCTATCATGTGGGAGATTCGTTATGTCATTTCTCGGTCAAGCAAAGGAAGCGGAAACTGTCAATGCCCGATAAAAATAGAAAAAATAGAAGAAATAAACACATAAATAAAACATTTCCATTGAATTATGTCATAGATCGAAATCTAAAGCAATATTCTTCCAACTGGAGATAAAGGTTAAGCTTTCAAGAGTGTAAGTTAGGTTTAAATCTTAAGCTCGTAGGATGATCTTATCTATAAGTAGTGAGGAAATCACCCACTCACTTCTCGAACAAATTTTGTACAAATACTTATCACAAACTATTAAATAGATTGCCAATTTTGATGAAACTGTATATTGTCGTTTAATAGTACCAAAAACTTGAAATCATTATAGTTACTAATTATAAGTATAAAGTAATAAAATATTCTTTCAATGGTATTATTAGCTGCTCATATATTGCTATCGTTAGGAGGAAAAGGGTTGCTTCGTTTTTAATCTGATATTGAGCTATAACACCTGAGTGCATAGCTTAAAATTTTGCTTTTTTAATTCACCTATGTAGTTATATTGTGATGCCACTTTCTTTTGTATCAATGGCCGGAGGTTAAGAACCTTTAAATTCGAGAATTTCCATTCCACGCAGCACTGGCTTTTTTTAAAAAAATAATTTGGAATTGTTCAATTCTTTAATTATTAATTTTATTCTATTTATTATTTTTTTTTGTCTTGCAATAAATAATTATTTTATCTAATTAATTTTAATTTTAGGTTGAAAACAGATTTTCCAATGGTTTTTCTCTTTTCCCCACCCACAATTATAATTCATCATTTGCTCGCAAAGTCATAACATTTTTTGCTTCTGTTTCAGGTATTGATTTATGCTTATTTTTGAGTAGTATTGAACCAATACATATAAACAAAGAAAAACTTAGCAAAACAGATACGGATTAAAATAAAACAGAAATTGAAAAATAAAATAGTGGCATGATATTCAAGGTTAACTAGTTTTAATGTGCTTAATTTTTTAAAAAAAATTAATATATAAAAATTGAAAAACATACAATACTCTCCCGAGTATCCGGCCTAATGTGACAGAAAGGCAGGTTGGATAACAGAAAAACCGGATAGGCCCGGAGTTCTATTAACTCTTTTCTTTGCTCACCAATACCAGAAGACAAAGTTTTTTATACCAAAACTCATTGTTATAATATGTATTTTCTTGTTTCTTATTGAGTACTAAGCCCTCCATTTATCTTAGCCACGTAGAATGTGAACACGGTCGTGGCCCGTTGAATAATAGAAGCATTTGCTGGTGACTTTTCGATTTAATATTGAGAGCTCCGTACTGATAGTTATATATTGCACTGCACGTTTCAAGAATTTATCAAAGAAAAAGGAAGTTAAAGGGTGTAAACTGTTCAAATTTTAACATAAATTCTGTAGTGCCTGACTTAAATGCTGGAAACATGAAACAAAACGTTTACGTAAATCGTAGGCCTAATTTTTAAGAAAATTGTCTCAAACTGATTTTATGTTTCACTGATACACAGATATGAACAGGTAACTCTAAGATAAGAGTTAAAACTTAAAAATTTTTAGTTTTTGAAAAACCAGGTAGAATAATCGCGAACCGGGTACTTGAGAATGTATTGTATTGTGTAAAAGCGTACAATTAAAAATTGAAATGGCAAAATTTCGACTTTTAAAGAAGTATATAAACATTTCTTGAAAATTTATTTGTTTTGAAGTTACTGCAGAAAAGCAGTAAAATTTCGATTTATTTCTAATTATTTGAATATTTCATTAAATTTTGCACTTTGAAAAATCGACAGTACTCTTTCTCTAGTCTGAACGAATGAACATCCAAAGTTTAATTAAAATCAGCCTGATCATTTAGGAGAAGATGTGGAACATACATATATAGCTTACTCACAAGGGCTTTTATTTATATTAAAAATTCGTTTCCACATACTAATTTAAGTTCTAATAGAAGTCACTACATCATTTTCGAAATGACGAGGTTAATGTTCTTGAACTAGCTGGCGTGGATGATAAAATATTCTAACAAAACATTTGCTGGTGACCTTTTGGGTGCTAAAATTCAAGATTTTCAAGGTTCTGTGGTTCATTTTCTTCCATATATAAAAATTATATGTCTTGTTTGGTTTGAAAATTTACTTGCAGAACTAGAAACAGCAGATCCTACACGGATGATGCTTCCCTCTAAACTGGTTGGTAGACTACAGAGAGAAGGAATAAAATCCTTGTTCCTTATAGTGGCGTAATTACTGATGGAATATGGGTGGAACCATGAAGGCACCAAGATTTCATTTCAGTTTTAATAAATGTTTGATTTTAAAAATAATAACTGACTATAAAAATGTATTAAAGTTATAGAGATACAAAATAAATTATAGATTTATAATTCATAAATATAGAAGGAAATTGCAAATTATAGGTTTAAATTTATTCAGACTTAAGGCTAGTTAATGCAGTATAAATTTCAAAATCGTTTTATCCTCTATTAAAATCTCAGATAGATTTCAATATTTTAATAAAACTTATGTCATTGGATCACCAACTGTCATAGGTTTTTTTTTCATGAAATTCTTTTAAAATGATATCAAAGCTGAAAGTTTTTAGATTAGTAGTGATAACTGTAAGGCTACATAAAAAATCATCTTCTTTTGAAAAAAAAAAAAAAAAAGATGATTTCTCAAGAAAAATCTCAGAAAAATTAATTTAGAATATTTTATTTGGTAATTTATTGCTCTTAGGCTTTAATTTTCATGCTTTGCCAAATATATTGGAGAAAAAAAAGAGATCTAGAATTTTTCTCTTCAATTTTTTTTAAGCTAAAGGTTTAAAAAAAAGTAAATGTTTAACAAAATAATCATGTTTTACTGAAAATCATGTGATTTACTGAAAGCAATATTCCAAAACTTTAAGGAAAAGGATGTTAATACGGTTCTTTGATTTATATTTTTAATATGCAATATAATATTATCGGCAAGAGAAAATGGTTTCCTTTTTCACAGCAAAAAGTTGAAATTTGATCAAATTTCCGACCTTGAGACATGTTTATGACTATCCAATTACTATTTTAACCGGAAGCTGGAAAAAATTGTCTAAACGTCTCGTCGACGGAGATTATTATTTTTTTTAAATAAAGAAACTTCTTGCTGAAAATTTATTATTTTTCTTAGCCAATTCACGTGACGCTTTTGTCATATGACATATGCACCTTCGCATGTCACGTTTTCTCAAATTACACCTTCCACTAATGACATACTATATTATTTTCGTTAGAACAATTTTTTAAACAAAGACAATTTTTAAGTCGATGATCAAAATTAATAAAAAAAAGTTCTTTTTTTAATATTTTATTTTAATTTTTATGATAAATAATTTATGATAATAATTTAATTTTTATGATTTAGATATACATTGTACTTTTTTATTTTTAATATTCTCTCTTAAATTGGTACATACAGTAATGGACAAAAAAAACCTCACATTAATTACAGCTTTGACCAGTGATGGATTTCCAACCAGGCAGATAGAAGATTAGTGCCAATGAATTAAAGAAGGGAGCGCAGGCAAATTGATTAAAAAAATATTATAAGCCCAGTTGTAATAATAAATTTGTAAATAATAAAAATTCCAGGAATCATAAGAAATTAAGATAATATTAACACTTTGTCATATATAGCTGGTCAGGTTTCTATCTAATTTTTGCATTTATTTTTTAAATTGCTTATAAACACAGGAAATCTGTTTAAATGATCTTATAATCAAATGTGGATACCGTGCAATCATGAGTCATAATAAATAAACAATACTTTCATACGTTTTCAATAAGTTATTATAAAAAATTAACCTAAAATGAATCATTAATTTGGTGATTAAATTAAAAAAATGTGTTCAAACATGAAACTAAATTAACATATTTGTGAAAAGAGATGTCTCGTAAAGTGCATTGTCTGGGCCTCAAAACGCCTAAATCAGAAAAGCCCCTGATACCCGTTCGTCTATTCCTTTACCATGTTAAGATCATGTTCACAGATACAATATATTTATATTTTATTGTAATGCAAACATTTTATTTGCAAATATAATCGAATAACATGAATTTAAGATGCTTTATTCCGTTATTTTACACTCCATTTCAGAATAACTGATTTTTGATCTCAACACTTTCATGGCGATGCGCATGGTTTTTATTCTTATTATGAGATATAAAATTTTAAAAGTTTGAAAATTTCTGGCTTACGTTATCTATATTTTTTCTATATTATTTTATAATGTATAGCGAAATTATGCCCTTGCTTTTTCGTTATACAAGATAAGCAATTAAATAATAAAAAAAGTGAATTAACGCTGTTTATTTGGAGTGAACATGAATTGAATAAATTTCTGATAATTTTATTTCTTAAACAAGTTACTCTCTGATTTAAAGATTAAATGCTCTGTACATAAATCTGATTTGAACAAAATTTCAGCGATCCAGGTTTGAAATTTTTGAGATTCTGTTTGTCATAAATCCACGTATGATTAAACGTATTAATACTGTAAATATGACATTTATAAAATTTCATTTTCTGAGAGATCTCAAAAAAAATAAAGTCATAGATTATTAAAAAATAATAAATACTTAAATTTCCTATTTTAAACAAAATCTGAAACACCGATTTCGTGTGTTGGGAATATTTTCGCAACAATTTTGGAAAAAAATTATGTTGTGATAGTATAAAATGCAGGTCAATGACTTTTAAACATAAATTAATTTAATTTAGCAATTGAATAAATATTTAACGACTGTATTGATAAATAGCCGGTTACAGCTATCTTTAGGTTATCTTGTTCATTTTAACTTCTTGATGACTGTTCGATATGATTAATTAATATTGGGGAAAATTTAGTAAACGAATAAACACTTAAAATATTAAAAAGGTTTTTAAATGGTAAAATATACAATTGTTAAAAAAGATTTCGGAGAAAAAGCAAAGAGAAAAAAAGGATAAATGGTGCATTTTGTCATCACTTTTACTATTTTCACCTTTACTATTTTATTTTTAAAGTTGAGAATTATTCGTATGTTTGCTTTTTTTGCTTTCTTGTGTACGAAATAAAATTGTTGTAATCAATAAAAAAAATGAACTTGAGATTTTGAGGAATTTCCACATTTGCTTATCAATCCTGTATTAACAATAAATTGCTATCTCACCGAATAATGAGATATGATTACCTTAAAATTTTCTACAGGCTGACTAGAAGTCAGATCAGACAGAAATTCTTACTGTTTAATATTACAACATTTGTGCTAACCCTTTTATAGAGAAATATTTAAGACTAATCGGAAACTCACCATTGATACTTGCCTTTTTTGAATGATTTGGCGCAACTTTCATAAAATATTAACAATATAGTAATAAATCCATCGTCCATAGTCCATGCTTCTAGTTCATCACGTTTTTAAAAGGTATACGGACTACTGCATTCAGATTTCACCCAAAATTCTTTAAATATCTACAGTTTTGCTGCCAAGGCCATTCTGTTTGCGGAAGATTTTGATTTATAATTTTCATGGATAAACAGACTAGTAAACATATATAATTCCAAAAACTACTTTCACCTACTCAGAAGGTCAAATGGCTAGATTCATCAAAATGTGAGGACAGATTTCTATTTATGTCATTTAATATATGGAAAAAAGAAAACGAATTATTTTTTGTGGATTGCAACAACATATTCGTCACTTATATTTTTTTATGAATACCTATCGATTTAAATATTTAAAAATTGATTCTAAAAAAATTATTTATAATTACTTTAATTAAAATTACACTTCGCGGCAATCATTCTTGTTCTTTAGATTATACATAAATCATTATCAAAAACATTTGTGAACGCCATTTATCAACACCACTTGTCGAGCTCTTTCTTTTCTTTTCGAACAATGCACTTTTATAAAATGAAGTGGATAAAATGCAAACCCATTCGGTGCAAATAAAAAAAAAACTATTTCGGATTAAAATCGGGTGAGCCAGATGGGATGAGTATGGAAATACCAAATATCTATAAAGCAGGGTACTCTTTCTACGCGACCTTTTATGTTATGCCCTTTAGAGCTTACATCATAGACGTTGCGATGTAGGAACGTGAAAAAATAAATGTGATGAAAAAGAGTACCACTGGCAGTCACGTTGGATAGAATATCAGATGTTATCTTCTGGCAATCATTCTATCAATATTGCGGTTTTGATGCTGCCCCTGGTGCAATTAATCAACAGCGTGGTTTCTTTTTTATTGTTCAAACAGTTTCTAATCTTCCAAACAAAGCAGCCGAAGACAACGATCCCTTTGATTAAGATGGAACATTCAAATTTCGAAGTGCCAGTGAATTTTTGTTTGATAAATGGATGGAAAGACCATTGGCGAAAAGAAGTTTTCTGTTGGCGCTTGAAATGGGTTATTCCAAGATGCGGATTCTAAATTTATCGGTTGGAGATGGGTTTAAAAGTACCAAGAAATAAACTGTTATTGTGGCTATTAATATTTCAGGGTGACATTGAAATGGAATTTCCTTGAAATAAAGTTCATTGTACATGATCTTGTTTATTAATAAATTAAGCCAAGATTTTTTTAATATCCACGTTAAAATTTGTGAAATGGTGGTGAAAATTTTGAAACATAACTATGAATTTTGAAAAGTACTTTTTGATTCACACTTATCTTGCTTTTAAAAATAAGTTATATCTGTTTTGTTGTATTATTATTTTTATTTTTAGTTTGTTTCAAATGATTCCTTAATAGTTATTTTTGAAAACATAGAATTAGTTGTTGAACGCTGAAAAAAAAAGTGACGGGAAATATTAGAGCTTTAATGCCAACAAAATTGAAAGATTTTACAATTCTTGTCAATAAAACAAAGCTTTATAAATTATATATGAAAAATGAAAATTGCTGAGACTGTAATTCTTATATACTTACATTATCGAATTTTTGATTCGCGATTGTTAAATAAAAGTAAATATCACCATGAGGAAATAAAATGTTCTGTTATTGCAAAAAAGGTTAAAGAAAGAAAGAAAATTATTTGTAGATAGAAGATATCAATTAGTAGGAGTCAAAAATAGTTATCTACTAATAGTGAACTGTAATTATTATAGATGTCTGTATGTATATTGCAATGTTTTAAATTTAAGTACAATTACGAAAATATATTAGGTCCTTTCATCTTTCATAGTAAATGAACTATACAATACGCTCTGCAAACTTTTAAAATTTTAAAAGAACGTCGATTCGAAAATTCTTTTCTTGCCGCACATGAAGGAACTGGCCATTGGTTATTGAACTCACAGTTGAAACAATACAATCTTACAGATCTTGAAAAGAACCTGGCGTAAATTTTAAAAACATACCCATTCCTAGTTTCCGAATTTCAAACTCTTTGATTGTAGATTCCTTTAGTTATATTCTATGGTTGCTTGGATATGCTTGACGTTTTCCTCTGATGTGAATAAATTACCACTCTTTTCCGTTTACACAAATAACCATCTGCTGCAGATTTCTTGCACCAATTGTAAATCTGTTTATGACAAGACAATATATTGCTGAACAATGAAATGCCATAATGGATTCACTCTTTGCATTCTGCTGTACATGAAACGTCTTTTCCTGAAGTATTACCATTTTCTCATTAACAAAAAAATAGCGTCATTTTTGCAGGGATTTTTTTAATGCGTAAATTAAGACTTCGAGCTTTCCTCTGTCCAGTGATGTATCATATGCATGTCTATATACTGTCGTTCATTAAAAATAAATATTTTAAATCTGCGCCTCCTTTTTAAATAACTCTATTTAAATTGCTATCGATCAGACTCGCTTTAAGTAGAAATAAATAACATAATATCAAGCTTATAAAGAAAAATTAAACTTGAATTATTAAACCCACTAATATCTCAAAATCGGTATGTTAAATTTCTCAAAATTATCTCGTTATAAAATTATCTCGTTATAAAAGCATAAAAATTTATTATCTATCTCACCATATTTTATTTTAATTATATTTTGAATGCACTTATTTATTTGTTTACGTTTGCTTGTTTTATCAATTTTTTTTATTTGATGTCTATTCTGATAAACTATTATAGAGCATAAAACTCGAGTATGGAAACGCGCTTCTTGCATATAAACAATTTATATACAATTGATTTTCCAACTACAGTGCTAGTCGCAAAATAAATGGGGCGATAAGGAAGGCGCATACTGTAATACCAAACCTGTAATTCATGTAAAAAAATTTGAATTTGAATCATTTGTTCATTTGAAATTTCAAGTGGGAAAATTTGTGATGAAATATGTACCATTGTTTCTGAAAAATGCACTTTATATTTTCAAAATTTATAGCAATAAAACACGGCAAAACATTAATAAAACATTATTTGATTGCAGACAATGAAATATTCGCTCATTTTACTAAATTGCACTAAAGTTGTCGCTACATAGTTTGCCGTTAGAGTAATAAGCTTGGCAAGAATATGGTCTTATGATTTAAAAAGAACCGATGAAAGTGAAAATGTTTTGTGCTGGCAATCATGAAGAATCGTCACTTTAAAAAGATCGTATTTACAAATATAATATTGAAAAAAATATATATAAATTTTACTCCTAGATTTGAAAATTTTGCCCGCATTTGCGTGTCTATCCATTTTTTAAAAAAATTAAATGAAGTTGACTTATATATCCAGAAGTTCATTATTTGCATTCTGCAGTGAATATGCCATTATTGAGGCCAAATTCAAACATTAAAAAAAAACACATTCAATGACAGAAATACAAAGCGGTGTTTTCCGTTGAGTTCCGAATAATCATCAAGAGGAATACGAGAAGCAAATATTGGATGGATAGGAAAGTTCATCCAAAATGTCTATGGAACTCATTTTTATAACCAAAGTTTTATGTTATGAGCTGGCATTATACTCAGTATAAAGATATGGCTTTATTTCTTTGATGTTGAAGTGACATTAAATCCTGTCTCGCCGTTTTCCCTTAATTAGAAGGTCTATAGCTTTCATATGTGATAACTCAAGGAGATGAAATAGTCAGACACAGAAAAGGGAAAATATTGAATGCGAGATTTAATCAACTTACTTTTTAGACTTAAATATCACGTAAGAGATAATTTATGCTTGATATGTGAAGAAATACTATAAAGAAATTCACAATAGCTTCACAATAGAAGTTCACAATGAAACTACTCTTTTAGCACCTCTTTTGAATCGCTTAGTCAAGAATGCACTTCATAGATATCAGCTATGCATCAGTATCTGTTATTAGTTACTGAAGGGTTTATACATTTATCTTTTTGTTAAATTTTTTGTCCAACAATAAATTTAAAAATTGCCCTAAATATAAAATTTGTTTAGGAGTGTATCTTTTTTATTTTTCTTATTCGGTTTTACTATCTAGTGAGATCTACATAATACAAAATGCCTCTACTAAATATTCAATTAATGCTTTTATCCCTATTACTATTTATTATAAATTATTCCGAAAAATATCATTTAGTTACCTGCCATCGTGCAATGTAATAAAAGAAAATGTTAACGCAAAAATATCCCGAGGCAAAAGGAAACTAAAAATTATTGATATATGATTTAAAATATATTATTTTTGAAGTTCTTTTTATAAATTTATATAATAATATAATCGATCTTTAAAAATATGAACTAAAATGACGAACCAGGAAATGGTTTTAAATACATAAATGTTGTTTGAATACATTGCATAAAAATATACTGTGCTGCGTTTTAAATTACTTTTTAAGAATAATTGCGCCATCGTAAAATTGTGGCTAGAAAATTTAATTTTATCTACTGATTGCGAGATGAGTTATTAAAATTGCATCAATTTATTCTTAGATTATAGGCGTTTAGAAATTTATTAAATGCTTTGAAAGCGAGGAATTCTTTAAATTTCCAAGAAACTCACAGAGTGACGGAAAAACTCCTAAAGTCAGAAGGAAAAGGAAGAAAATTGTATCATTAACACAGAAATTAAATGATTTCAAAAGAGTAAAAAATAAAAATTTAGTAATAAGGAGCGATCTTATACAAATATACTGCATTGATGTTTATCTAATGGCAGAAATTCCAATAAGAATACCAATTTATGACAGAATTTCTATAATTGCGATGTACGGCTATGCATGCATGCGTGTATGGGAAAGGAGGCTAATTTCCTAATAACGGTCTCTATTAAAATTTCCTCCTCGATTAGTATACAGTTTGTCTAGAAATAGTCTCACACACAGCAGTGTAACTAAAAGAGAGTTTTTCGATCCCTCTCTATGCTGTCGTAGAAGTAACCACCAAGAGAAGAATATGTCTCTACATTGTCGTAGAAGTAACCACCAAGGAAAGAATATATCTCTACATTGTCGTAGAAGTAACCACCAAGAGAAGAATATGTCTCTACATTGTCGTAGAAGTAACCACCAAGAGAAGAATATGTCTCTACATTGTTGTAAAAGTAACCACCAAGAGAAGAATATGTCTCTACATTGTCGTAGAAGTAGCCCCTTTTTGCCTTGAAATTATGGATAATCTGACCGTGTGAAAGCATTATATCCCCATTATAGCGCAATCGTGTGTACCTCTCACATAGGGATACACCACACCATCAGAAAAGAGGTAAAAGCCTCCACCATTATTATATCCGTCACGAAAGCGAGGACCTCCATACGATCAGAAGTTCCTGGTCCCCATATCTATAGCATTGCCGTTGATATAAATATTCTGGATAAATATCTTTCAGATGTCTGCTTCGAGGCTTTTGGGCAGCTTCCCCGGTGATAGCTTAAATTTCAGAATTAATTTCATAACCTGGAAAACGGCATACGAAACACTCAAATTAGCAATTAAGTACAAATAGCTAAGTCCTCTTGAGACAAGCCAGTTTCATTACGAGCTATAATTTCTCCATCTCCAATGGAAATATATTTTGCATGAAATTCGCTTGTCTTGTCATTTTTGTTGTAGGATGCATAATTTTATAAATTATAAATAATTAATTTCACTCATTTTTAAAAAGAATGCCCTCTTAAGTTTTTATAAATTTATTACAAAATTATTTTTATTTCTGCAAACTTTGGGCGTTACTATATGATATTCTACATAGCGATATATTTCAAAACATACCAATATACTTCTGCTTTTAAAATAATTATTTATGATGCTTATAATTAAGAACATATAATTCTTTTCGGTGCATTAAGTATTTCAGTTTCTTTTACTTTATATTTTGAAGTCTGTGGAGAACCATTTTGGAGGTAGCATAGTAGCTTCAAATCGTAAGCAAAAGAGGAGGACGATATCCGATCTGGCAGCTTCATCTCCTAACTTCTTCACTATACCAATAGGAGACCGTTTGATTGCAACTGATTCCACGTGTACTAGGCCTGCGTACATTATGAGTTTTCAATGGGCTCTAACCTTGAACTCGCGACCTTCTGGACTTTACACAAAGAATAAAAGAAGGATGAAATAAAAATGTTAATATTTTTAATCATTAATCATTTGAAAAAAGAAAAATGTAAAAATTCTATAGAAATTTATTTATTTTTTGCTCCACATATACATCAAACAATTTCATTTTCAACTATGCTTTCTGTGAAGTGGAAAGAAAAAAAAAACACCTACACTAATGTCACGCCATTTAATTTATGAATGTTTTTATAAAGTTTGCTTTATGTTGGCGAAACATTTGAATAAAATATTAAGAAATAAATGATTGATAATAAAATAGAACGAGTATTTGACTTTTATTCATTTTGAAACGAAAAAAAAAAAAAAATGCTTTTCTTTAATTTCACATTTTATTTCCATCAATGCTGGAATCTTCATGATGATCTAAGGTTGCTTGTAAGTAAAAGTAACGTCTAAGCGAGTGCATGCTGTGGCAGATTTAAATATTTTGCGCGCCTGGGCAGTGCACGCTATAAGATACTCCTCTTTTAACAAGATAATCAAATTGCTCAGCACTCATGTTTGAAATCAATATTATTGAAGTAGATATTCTATGTTTACAGTTATATTGTGTTCCTGAATTATGCTGTAATAACTCAATGATCTTAATGAAACTTATAGAATCTGGTCAATTATACTTGATAAATTGTTAATATTATCCTTGTAATGTCTTGATCTAGACTGATCAAATAACGAAGCAGAATTTCCAGACCATTCTTTATTTTACAGCCTTATATATACAAAAGAACAATTTGATCTAATCTCGCTTAAATAAATAGTTATTTACACCTGTAGTAGGAGACACAACAGTCAAAGTTGAAGGTTTTCTTGAAACTCAGTTGGTTCTCGGACTCCGAACTGGTGCGCGTAGTCCAACAGTCCGCCTGCAATTCGTTTCTTCTCTCCTCTTAAAAAAATCTCTGTACTTTATTTCGGCGACAATCTCCGCTTCTTAATTTACGTTGATCATTTGAGCTTTCTTTCGGCCAATCAGAGTTCAGCACTATGCTCTCTCAGCGGCGCCAGTGGGTCGTGAGAAGGTCCTTTCACAAAGAGAAACATCTAGCATCCAGATGTTTGGACACCTCTTTCTCTTTGACGGCACTATCAATACCTCTTGGACGAGGAATTCCACATGTGGTCTTTCACTGTAGTCGCTAATGAACAGATGCGAGACCACCCAGGTGAAAAAATCCACCATCTTGCTATCTCGAGGAGTTTAGTAAGTAACAGCGACGACACAGCTGGTTGTAAATGTCTTATCAGTACTGGGAGACGGGGAATGTTACATCCTGTATTTAATAATTAATCGAATTTGGAATTTTTGTAAACTTATTCACTTGGTAATTAGAAAAATGAAGTTTTTTAATTGACATGCTTGCGGCTCTAGGCAGCTACCTAGTCTGCCTAGTTAGAAATTCACAACTAAATGCATGATTTTCAACTATCATTCATCGGAACTTCAGTATCAGTAGTTTCGGATTTTGCTCATTTGAGGCGACAGACACCACATTGTTTAAAGCTCTTTTCCCACCGAATAGCGTAAATTTTCGTCGACTTAGCATTGCAATGCACCTCGAATAGATTTTAAAGCATCATATGAGGCGAGGCGAGATCCTCTAGCTCCTGTGCGAAAAACGGCCACAAAATATCAACATATCGAATCATTTCAAGAAGCTGAAATTGTACTGGCTATCGAATTCAATGATTCTAGTATTTAATATTATTATTCCTAAAAAAATCAGAAAGACAAACAAACTGGAAAATTAAATATTAACAGCATTTTTTTAAAAAAAAATCTTTTTGTTAACGTGGAATTCAGTGAACATTATTGAAATATATTGACCCAGATGATTATGACTAAAAGAGGAAACGACATAACAATTCGTAAATAAATAAAAAAAAAGATATCGGTGATTCATATGAAAGATTTTCATCTAAGTGAAACTAAAATGTCTTTTCGTCATTACCTTACAGGATTTTTATAGCTATGAAATTCTATTTGATGAAAAGGAAATTTTGCAGAAACGCTGTTTCCGAATTATGTTATACTAGATTTCCGATAAGCAGTGCCGTCACTTTTATCCTCTAATGAAATAATTTTCATGGCTTACAAACAGAATTTCGTTAGTATTTCAAAAAAATTATGAAACCATTTTTTTATATGTGTACATGTATTTGTTGCATAACATATATGTTATGCAACAAATGCGAAATTCTTTCTTAAGTTTAAGATTTCATTTTCCAAAAGAAACTAGCGAAATCACAATTTCTACTACTTCGTGAATCGTTTATAATTAAATTAAATAATTATCTTTTAATAAAATTACTCTATTATTCTAGAACTGACTTTATTATTAAGCCAGAACAGATTTGAAAATAGAAATGAAGTTATTTGAATGACAACAGCCAGAGTATGTACCATTTTGAAGTATGAAATTAAGAAAATCAGAATTAAATTTTTAAAAAGAGTTATTTCTTATAATTGTCATTATAAAACTTATAATGATGCTCTCGTTGGATAATTTAAATAATGGCTCTTTTTTTTTTTGTTTAGAACATTTACCTTTATCGAATTGACGAACGACAAATCTTAAGCATAAGTTGTGATTGTTCCAGTACGAATTGGATAACGAATAGGATGATAGGATAACGAATAGTTAACTACTAAGAATTGGCAGATGCTAAAATATTTAAAAAGAACATTATTAATTAAGATAAGACAATTATTCACTTTAACAGCAATTTATAGCAAACAAAAATTTCAACCTACGATACTGTTTCCTCTTCCTTGGCGTTCATCAACGAATTCGACCGAAAATTTTCCTTAAAATATACTTTCCGCCGATTCAAATTGAACGAACATTATATGATATTTATGTGATCAAAATTATATGATATTTTGTATCAGGTATCCAAAAACATCATGTGAACAAAATTGATACAGACTTCGATTATAATACTCGGTATTAGTTTTTGGACTGAGTTGATAGTCTCCTTAACCTCATTCGGTTTCTGCTGGGTGATACTATATCAATCTGCTATAAAGTTCTAGGTGAATATAATTAAGCTCGATGTCCTTCTCCTATCATGTGCTTTTAAAAAAATTATACATGTTTCATTCCAGCTATTGCTGCCTTTTACACCCATTTAACGACACACATATCACTGAAGAGGCTATTCCTTCTCTCGTGTTAATTATATCAACAATATCTTTCCTTTTCTCTTCTAATCTACACATCGATCATTGTTAAAATTAAGGCCATCGGCAGGCACACCGTCATTAATGCCTTTTCCGAAGAAGCAAAATGTCAATATGGAATCATATTGGTATTGTTATCAACAATCAGTCTTGGCACAAATGCGAGATTGATACCCTCTGAGTACCCGATTTCATTCCGATAGGAAAAGAATTAATCATAGATTGTGGCAAGTACAAAAATTATCAATCATATGTATCAGGTATAATCGAGAATCATATCAATCTGTACCTGATACAGTAAAACTGGTTATCAATCCAACCCTTTCGAAATCCATTACTATCAAAGACCTGTCATGTTTATGGGTTTGGTTTATGCTAAATATGTAGTTAGTATTAAATATATAGTTAATGTGACATGAAAATTTTAAGAGGCAATAAATTTTCAGAAGTCGTTTTTGTCGTTGTCTTTTGCAATACTATAATTTCATATACATATTCCTCTTAAAATTGTGCAGATAACGAAGATATTTTTTTTCTTTAACTTTTAATAGTAGAAGAAAAGTAAGCAATTAATTATTTGATGAAACAATAAAAATAGTTTAAATTCCATCGCAACAATGAAATCTGTTATTGAAAATAACGGAAAAAATTTTTTCGTGCCAAAATACAAAAAAAAAAAAAAAAAAAAAAAAACGATTATTTAATTTATACCAATAAAATCACCATTTTAATATTTTTTTTAATTTTAAAATGGTGCAAAAAGGAATTTTGCATCGAAGTGTATTCGAGAGTTGTCGCAAAAGAATGTCACCATCTAATCTACTTTTTAATCAATTGAAACTATAATCATACTTTAAAAAAAAACCATTTCGTTTTAAAATTGTAATAAAACAATTTTTTACATTGAATGTATCTATGCTATTTTGCTTAGTATAAGAAACAATAATAAAGAGAGGAAAGAAAGATCATGTAACTTATAAACAAATAACTTTTCATGAATTTTCGAAATTTTCTAGACAATATTTCTTAACTTGAATTGATTATTGTTTTCGATAAATAGACTATATGTTTTTGTTACAGAGAATCGATTGGATTTCAACTTAATAATGTTTATAAGCTGCATAGTATGTATCTGTGAATATAAATAAATTCACGAGATACTTGATAAATATTTTAATTTAATGTAATAATAATAGCAATTTATTGACAGACTATGAAAAAAACATGAAATTGAAGCTGTAGCACCTCTTTTTCCCCTTGAGCAGAGAGCGCCCCCTTGTAGCATTTTACAGAAGACAAGCAGTTGAACGGCAGACCTGCATCCTGAGGTCGACTTTTTCCCTATGCGCAACCCTTGCGCTAATGCCGAATGCTTTCGGCTGGAAATTGTGAGATCCCTCAACCATACTGTTTTCTTTCACCTAATTTTCTATGTGTGTGTCTGTAATAATAAGTGTTTGTAAATTTTGTAGTGTAGCTGTGTTTGTGGAAATTAAAAATAGTGTGTTTAAAACCGGGCAGCTCCTTAGAAAATCACAACACACCCAGTATAAAGTAAGAATATTTTTAACTAATAATAAAGAATTCAACAGATTCATTTTTGATATGCACTTGAACTAAATTGAGACTGACATTTTGCCAGCTTGAGAAATATAAACTCTTTTTCGGATTATAAAGAGGGAAAAAAAATTAAAATGCAATAATAAATAAACGATGTAATTTCTTGATCCAAGTAATCTATATAAATTAAATCATGCGTGGTGCGATATGCATAAAGAAAAAGTCGCGCAAACGCTTCACGAGACAGATCATTGTACTTAAAACTATCAAATTTGGTATATTTTTTTAGATAAATTTTAGCAAACAAGAGTTTTTTATGATTATTGATTAAATTTTTAAGCAAAAGTGATCAAAATTTGTAAATTTATTTTTATCTAAAAATTAATAAAAATTTAAATTTACTTTTAATTAAAAATAATCGAATTTTAAACTTTTTTTTCTTTTTAACTGCGGAGCATTTTACTCCACAAAATCCTTTTCGCGCCATATTTAAATTTAAATATAAACTTTTTAGTCATATCAATTTTATTTTTGCGTAATCTTTTGCTGATTTTGATAATTTTTTTCAAAATATGTTAATTATATTTTATAATAATACTTTTTATTGTCTGGATTTGTACTGCATACGGGACTATGATGATGTTAAACACATTACTTTGTTCACACGTTACTTTTAACACTCAATTGAAAACAAATTTTAGAATTAAATTCAACAAGACGAATATAATATATAACATTATCATGATATGAAATTTTGGGGAAATGGCTCGAACTTCATTAAAAAGTTTCATATTCCTGCATGAAAATTTGGCATGGCTGTTTTTATTTCTCACATTCCTTTTATTATTTAGTGGTTAGAGAATATATTCGCTTTATTTCAATTAACTGTTTCAGCAATATGTGGAATTAAAAATATATGAAGAAAGTGTAGCTTTCTGCAATACCCAGTATTATAATTATGTCAAAATAGAGAAAGATTTCAGCATACTATTAAATTATATAAAATGCAATGGACAAAAATATTCTGAGAAATTAATGCGATGTTTGCTATTGAGATACGAGTAAATAGATTTTTTGAGAATTTTGAAATTAGAAATTTCGAAATGCAGATGTTTCAGTAACAGATTAAGAATCAAGTTACTTTTAATATTTCAAATATTTATATTTACACTAAAAGTTAATGAGCGAAATATTTTTCATTTTATCGTCCGAAAGTATTTTAGAAATAATGCGTCTCGAAATTTATAAATTTTCTTGAAAATTTTAAAATAACTCTTATGAATACTGCTTTTTATTTAATATCAGAAATTAATATGATCTATTGAACTGCTTTCATAATCAACAAAATCTATAAATGCTGCATTGTGAATATATGAGTTTTTCGCCCCATTTGTTTAATTCAAAATTTTACCTGATCAATTTACGAGCTGGCACAGGATCAAAATGAACAATAGTTAAATGGCCTATGTCTAGGCACCAAAAATAAGGGTTCTCCGCTTTTCGAATATGCTGCGTTTCTATAGAGATACACTATATCATTGTGAAAAAGAGATCGACAACCAGTCCTCTGCCGTTTTAATATACCATCTGGAGAGATGAGAATTCTTTTATTCATACGCCTACTTCTCATCTTCGTACTCGAGATTCATCTCATACCTGGCCCTAGTCATTTAAATCTAACATCACTCGAATATAGTTTTTAAGCTTATTCAAAACTATTTAACATTCTTCTAAATGAAGAAAAATAATTTTTCTTATCTTTTCATTTTCTAATGAAATCATTTATGGTAGTAATAATGATAATGTTTCATGAACTATTTATGACATGCATTCTTTTTACAAATTTTGTATATACACATGTTGGACCGAATAAAAGTCTAAACCATAACTGAAAAAGAATTTGATGTAATAAATATCATGCCATAGTTGTCGTAACAATTTTCGGTTTTTTTTTTTTTTTTTGTGTGTGTGTGTGTGTGTGTGGAAGATCATAAGTTCGAGATCCGATCCCGCAAATGATCTATATATCCGGTTATAGGGCTCTCCAAATTCTTCAAATGACAAATGTCCTGCAGCTGATGAGGAGCAGGTGGTGTTATTTGATATATTGCCATTGTGATTCAAAATTACGAGGTACTTTCTAAAATTGTTTTTGTTCCAAATGAGGCGTTTGACTAAAATGCACTAAACTAGAATTTAGGTATTATATATATAATCAAAGTATGATACATTACCATAAAAGACACATTACTTTAGTTATGGTGATCAACTTTTATACAAAACATTTAAATGAATGTGAAATATCATCCCTTTTAACATTTTGTTTTATTCCTTATAATTCAAAATAACTAATTTTACAAGTTCTTTTTTCCAACTTCAACGCGCCTCTACTACATTAGTTACATCCTACAACTCGTTACGGCTCCTGGGTTAAATATTGAAAGGAATTGTATACTTTTCCAAGAATTTGTAGTGACTATTCTTATTTATTTAACTTATGCTTGAATTAATTTAAAATAAAGACCGATAAATTGAAATTAGTTATAATTGGTGTATTTATCAGTTACATTGATTCTCATCAGTAATATATTGTAATATTTGATGTTAGATATTATTACTGACTATTTATTTAATATATAGTATACATTTTATAATGCTAGTGTTCCTTTTGCGAATATAATTAAATAGTACAAATTTATTTTATTAAATATTTTTTTAATAATTAAGAACATGCCAATTAGGATGCGTTTTAATCAGAGGAATTTTTATTATAGGTAATTATATATTTGATTCTTATTTATATAGTACAAAATTTTAAAATCTTGAGAACTTCTTACATTATCCTCTGCCATTTTCTTACGTTATGGAATACTTCTTATGATGAAGGGAAAAAAAAAGAATACATTCGATATCTTTATATTATGACAAAAAATAAAGTTATGAAATTAGTATTCAAAAATGAGAAAAACTTTTCAAATTTAAAAATCATTTCATTCTGATTTCACTATTTCAAAATCACACGTTCTTCTACCAAATTTACTATGAATTTGCTGTTGTCAGTTTTTGAATTCAAACCAACACAGACCAATGTAAATATTTAAATATATCTTTTTTTCCCCTCTCCTAATCCTAACTTTATAAATCATGCATATAGGCATTTTTTTCTAAACTCCTTTAACCGGTTTTCCCCTCCGACCAACAATCGCCAAAAATGGCGATAGAAAGTATAATCTGGCATCAATAACTGAAGACTGCGTAATCTGTGTTTAAGGCGGAACTATGCAAGATCCCCTCTTACACTTTGCACACAGTGATGCATAGATATGACGTATATATCTGCGTTCAAAAGTTTTATGACGAATTCCATCATTTGAAAACACAAAGAGAAAAAAAAAATGTTGAAGGTGGTGTTTCCAAAAGTGAAAAACGTATATTAGCAGCTCAACCATCATCAAGTTTTCGGCGTGACCATTAGTTTCACGGTCAAATTCGCGGGGATGGCCATAAATTAAATTATTCGGTTTCCTAATTGGAAAGAGGAAGTAAAACAGAAGTTATACGAAATTAAACAAGAAGAAAGTTTGATTTCATTGAATTTCCATTTAGCTTAATTAACAACTCTGCCACTTGAACGACAGGAAGTGTGCAAATTGCCGTGTCTCGAAAATTCTCCTCGAAAAAATTAATTAACTTCGTAAAAATGCTTTGAAAGATTAAATGGTTTTGATTTCAGAAGGAATACCCTTTTAATATTATTTTTAATTTCATAAGAAACAAATAGCAACCAAATTCTATTGGGTATTTATAGGAAGATTACCTATTATATTGGTTCTCATGGCAAGACTTCGAGAGAATTTCATTAGTTCCTCACCGATTATGGTCATACCCTTTGTTTCAAAAGTAACATTTTATCTGTTATCTTTTGAACAGGATAACTAGAGTAATTTTTTTTTTGGGGGGGGGGGAATTTGTCTTGGAATATGTTGTTAGAAATATAAAAATCTCGGATGAATTCGTAAATGTTCCATCTAGCTCAAAATGGGTGGAAATGATATGATGGGGGGTTGAAAATTTCATTTCTCTATAACTTTCTTAATATTGAAAAGAGAAAAATAAATTCAATCAGACAAATTAGCATCTCATTAAGACGAACAACTTTTGTATTTAAAGTTTTTCGATAATTGCAATATCTTAGATGTTAGGGATTGAAAAGCGAATTTCAAGCCCTAATATTAACTGTATCTAACATCAACAGTTTATGTTGCCAGATAGTAACTTAGATGTAAAGGACATTTGTAAAGTAACCTTTGCAGTCGACAGTCGAGATAAATCATAAATTTATTATTTTTAACTTTGAAATCGGACATAAGCAAACTTAAATTCCTTTTATTTTAACGTTAAAAGATATATATCTTTTAATAACAAACATTTGTAAAGGACTTTTCAATAGAAAAGCCCTTGAAAAGGAATAATAAGTTAAAATAAGATTTGGTGATAAAATATTGTTGAATTATATCCAATACTCTACAATGATTCGGTTTATTGGTTTTACTGCATTATGAAGATTATTGAAAATAAAAAACTGCACCGTGTTCAAATGTATGGCAAATTTTAAATTGATAGGCAACTTTTCAAATTTCAGAACTTTGTCTAGATAAGTATATTTAATGCATTTAGTAGATTTAACTTGCACTAAGGCTTGTATACGGTACTGTGTATCCACGTTCCTTATTTCCAAAACCAGAGTCAGTCATTAGATCATTGATACTTATCAAAATGTTTCAAATCGTATTCTTTTGAATACGGGAGAAATTTGAAACATTTTACAAGTAAAGTCTCAAAAGAAGAGTTCAAAATTGCTGACCATCATTCGAAAAAAGAGGCTTGTGAGTCCTATTTTTTAAAATTTGGTATTATTTAAAATACGAATTGTTAAAATTTTATTGCACACACTCAATCCAAATCACTCACATCTTTTGCCTTATTTAAAGTAATCTAAATATTTTTTTTTTCAAAATATTGGAAAAATTTGGGAGAAATCGTTTATATTTTTTTTAACATTGGATTTTGACCAAAAAACTTTAATAGCATTCTTCTTAATAAGTTCTTCATTTAACAAGTAGTATTCTAAAGTTGTTTATGAAATGAAAGCTCTAAGGATGATATGCAAGAATGGATGTTAAAAAGAATGTATAATCTCCGATCATTGTTGGTGTTATGGCATTACGATAATAAGTGGATTACGATAGTAAATAAGTGGCATTACGATATTCAGAATTCAATGAACTTGGATTGCGCCAAAGAAATTCCTCACAACGATTATTTTTTTGACAAGAACTTACTAGATTAAAATTAATGGAAAGAAATAAACAACAAAATAACATAAAAGAAATTCAGAAATATTAAATTAGTTTCCATAACTTTCCATTCATTATCTAGAATTTCAGTGGGTGAAATTAAAAAAATAGGTCACATTGATGGTCACAGAATTTTATACAAATTGATTGAAAAATGGCTGTTGGTTTCCAGGCATATTTTGTGACAATACATAAACATAATTATTATTTTATGGTTTTGGTGCATTTTTTAACAAAGTTTAAAGCTTTTCTGATGCACGGTCACCAATATCTGCCACAAATGCAATGGAATAATTTTACTACAAATGAATATATATAGCATTTCTTTTAAATAATACCGTCAAGCCAAATCACAGCAATATACGGAAGGTCCAAGTCAGTCGCTTTATACAATAAAATACATAGAATACTTTTATACATAAAATACATACATACATACTGACATCGCTGAATGATAGCTCAAAGATCAATCTACTTTGCCAGGAACCTATGACCCTCACAGCGCCTTTTAAATAACCAGATATCAGGTTACCCCCTCCAAAGCGATCAATATGTAAAAGAGTTATAGCTTCAGGGGCATGAACTGGTTTCAAACCTTCTCAAACTATAATTCAAACAATTAGATGAAAAAAAAAAGAAAAAAAATTTAAAAGCTAGAAAAATCTTTTGCTACTAAACTGTTTTTAAAAAATCCATAATGGTCGTTGTATTTTTTCATCTATTCTGCATATGAATTCAAAGTATGCAGTTTGTTGAAATTTGTCGTAATTTTATGCAAATATTAATTCGAAATTTTTAAAAATGTGTTTAAATATGTGATATTAAATATTCTACTTATCATTAATTTTTTTCAATCATTCCTTATGGAGATGATTTCTAAGAAGTTAGCTATTATTTTTCTGAAATTCAGCAATTTACAATGTTTTTGTTTCTGTTTTTAAAGGGTTTTGGTTGTACTGAGCGTTACTATTTGAAAGTAATCGTTTTGAAATTTTCTTATATCCTTAAACATTTCTAACTTTAGTATTTGCTGTAATTAACAATAAGCATTCGTCCATTGCAATTTTTTAAATCATCATAAAAGATGAGATAATAGTTATTTCATTTAATTATTCTGATTCTCAAATATATGTGTTATTTATGCGCATTTGTATTGCTTTTAATTTATTTTAAAGTAAAGGGAATGAAATTTTTTATACAATTGATTCAATTACAATAAAATCTTCTTACAAATTTTTTTTTAATAAAAGAGTATTTGAATATCTTATAATTTAATGTTGCAAAGAGTTGTTAAACACAAGATGTCTGCTATAATTCTATGCATTTCAGAAAAGAATTTCCGAATATAAGCTACAGAATGTATATTCGGCTCTTAATTTTAATTTCTCTTCATTTAGAAACTTGCTTTAAAAAATGCATATTATATTAATAATACAATATATTGCTATTATTTTCAAATTAAAAAAAATGAAATTCTTAATTTTTTTGTTGAAGCCATGGAAAACCAGATATACACGTGCAATTAACTAGCCTCTTTATTTTTTTAATACTCACTCTTAAAAATATCAAAGATATTAAAGATTTTTTTTTTATTCTAATGACATTCTGTTAACTTTATTTTTAATATTTTTTGAAGGAATAGTATAACATTGAAGTAGTGACTTTAGAAGTCAGAGTAAACACCAGAAGAAAGTTCAAATGCAATGTGAATGAAAGAATGCATGATAAAAAAAAAAAAAATGTTAACCTTTCCGTTATACTTTCAAAGGAGACGTTGATCTAGATTAACACCTGATGGAAAGACAGGTCTTTGACCGATTAAACTCAATCTATCGCAACTCTTATGGGGGCCCCATTCATCCAGCAGATGTCAATTCTTAAAATCTAGGATTATTGGGGAGCGAAAATTTTATTTATTTATTTTTATTTATTTATTTATTATTAGTTTTATTTATTTATTTATTTGTACTACCACTAGGATATGGTAGTAACTTCCATTCCTTTTTTCTTACATAATTTGAGGATGTTTTATTTCGTTAGGTGTACACGTGAATTTTTAAATCCTGATTTAGTTTGTTTGCTGTATAGTTTCGTCAGGGTTTAATTTCGTTATAGTGACAGGAATAAATAATTTTTAGATGATTTAAATAAAACACAATATTAAACAATCTAAAGAATGTTGCGAATCAAATTTAATGCAAATTAAGTTCTTGAAATTTGTGGGGAAAAAACCTTTTTCATTTAAGAAGAAATTCCCATGGTCACATTTTCATCCACTCACATATATATAGATACACAAACATGCATATAAATATCTTATTTTCAACATTTCTTAATTTCAAACTAGCCGCCTTTGGAGACCAGCTAGTTCGCCAGTATTAATGCTCACTAAAATTCCAATTAAATAATTTGCGTAACTTGGTCTCTTAATAAAAAATTGATTAAAAACATAAACTGTATTTATAGGTTAAAACATTGGCATCATTGAAAAGATAATTTTTTTAGACTTTAAGATGATGTAAAAACCATTTTCGTGCTGTAATATTTTCGGAAATTATTAAAGAAAAATGCCAAAATTTCGCTTAATTTTTAATTAACGAAAATTCTAATCAAAATTTTAATAAATTCTCCTCCAAGTGCACATTTCCATACTCCAAAGTTTCTATGTGCAAAATTTTGTGTGTTTCTATGTGCTATATATATTCTAGATCAAATGCCAGGATCTGATGTGTGCATATGCAAAGGTAAAGAAATCATTGAGTAGTTGAGTCAAAAGAATTAAATTTTCTTAATAATTCAATAAATGATAAAGAAACATTTAAAATGACGATTTGCATCAGTGGCAGGATAACAAATGAGTAGTATAGATGTCCTGTAATATATGAGAGCATATTTGCTAGTTTCTAAAATTAAATATTGTAAGAAGGCTAGAATATATTACCATGCCCTGAACACAGTTTTCCTTATTGATGTCAGAGCTGATTATTGGAGGAGAAAAAAAAAAAAAAAAAACCTCGCAAGTGTTGATGACCTAGCAGAGGATTTAGGCATTTTGCACTCTTAGATAGAACACATTTATAAGACCCTTTCTTTTTCATGAACATGTATGTCCAACTCTACATTTCAATAGACTTTTAGTTTAACATCATGCTAACGCTTTTTTTTTTATTACCTTATGGTATATGTTTTTACTTATTTAGTGTGTCTCATGCCTCTGAGGGATCTCTGTTTATGTACATTATTATTTAAAACTACAGGCATTTAAAAATATTATTATAACTAAACGAACGTGATTAAACAGATATTAAACTATTTGCATTTGATAAAATGTTATTTTAATAATTTATAATTCTTAGAATTTCTATTTTTTACGAAATTATTTATTTGGCAAGTAGGCTAATAATATTTTTTAATCTACTCGCTTGTGGATTAAAGGAGTGTTCTATTCTATTTTGTCAGAAATGAACCTCTACGGACACTCACTTCGTTTCTGATCTTTAATTATTTTAATTTTGTGATATAGACAATTCCTTCAAAAATCTTTCATCAGTGACTACCAAAATTACTTTGTCGAAATATGCATAACAGGTACGGTCACTTTTCACTGTTTAAAACGTCTTTACTTGAGTTGCAAGCAAAGTTGTATTTTATAACTGCATTTTAGTTGACTTATATTATTTTTCAGATTTACCGTATTAAAATTAGGGCATTTTCCGACACTCGAATTTGGCACTTACACGCTGTTCAGGATTGTTCATTTTATGGCAAATACCTGCGGCTACTCCATAATCCAGATTTGGCCCATCCAAGTAAGGTTTTTCAGAAGAGTGAATCGGCGCATGAAAACTAAAACCAGTGTAACCAATATAGCAAAAAAAACGGTATTGGTTATTTATCGTTCTATTGGTATTATGCGATATATTAATCGTATTTCAATGATGAACTCTAGTTATAAAAGTGTAATTATTTTAGCGATTGATTAGCGATTATTTCAACGTTTAATTGCTAGGATGTGTTTAATACACAAGTACCAGAAAAAAGAATATGCATTTTTTCCCAGACAGATTGAAAGCAAAATTTGTCATAGAATTGCAGCTGCAGTCACAAGATCACATACCAAAATTTATTTATTTAATCCATTTCATTTTTGAGCTATAATGTTTTCATTCATGCGAAAGTACAATCTGAAAGAGGATCTTTGACCTTTGGCAGATATTATTTAAAATTTGATGCTAAACTGCGAATTGAACTTCATTTACATAAGTTGATAAGTTTTTGAATTATCGTGTTTACAGGCATACAAAAGTGCAGACCGACAGACGGTCAATTTCTGATCTTTTGATTCAAAATTTGACACCTATTTACACTTTAGATGTATTTGGATCTATGTGTCGAACTTTATAAATCTAGTTTTCTTTGTTTTATAGCTATAGTATTCTCTTGTACTCGGACAGATAGATTTCGTTCAAAATGTGATAGAAATCTACAAATTCGATGTTAAAACCATATTCCAAATTTCATCCCTCTAGTTCACAGATTTTATGAGTTTTTGTGTTCACAGACAGACAAATATAATTCCGAAAATGTATTTAGATCAAGATATTTAAAGCGTCAAAAAAATTCTATGAATATATTAAAAAAGGTAATTTTTAACAATTCTCATTTCTATGTGTCATTATCTTTTATTAATCTCATAATACCAATTCCGCGATTGAAAGAAGAAATAACAGTTCTCATTGTTAACAATAATTAAGTTTTTATATCTCTGCAAAAATTCCAAAATAACTCCTGGAAGCATTAAATAAAAATTCACAAAATCATTAAATAAAATTCATGAAAATATGTCAAGGTGAAATCACACAAAATGTTTATTTTAATTCGAACAATTCTTGAAAAAAAAACACATTTATTTTTTAAACACAGGCAATTCTTTAAATTGAAAGATTAGCTTAAATTCAAATTTATTAGTATTAGATATGCTTATTATTAGATTCAAATCTATTATTTGCATTCTCACGAAACCATTATGAAAACAATTATACTCTGTACCCCGAGCCCGTTGAATTAAATGTTAAAAAAAAGATCTAATCATTATGCTGCATATGTCTTTATATTCAGCATCATATGTCAGTTATAATTTAGCAGTATCATATTGCGTGTTAAATCACAATCAAACTTTCGAAAAGCAAAACGGCACGCCTTTTCTAAAGGACACATTTGCGTTCTAAAACACGTTTTCTTACTTCCTATTCTATTGTTTGCTTATTCTAGAAGTTTCGAAGAGTTTTCTTTTACTAGATCAAGTTACGTAGCAACTGTAATAACTTTTTAATTTTGGAAATCTCTACGAGTTTCTCTCATTAGCACGCAATGTTGTTCGACTTTGAGATAATTGATATCTGTTACTAATATCCATTTGTTGATACCGAAACAAAAATACCCTACAAAACTTTGATTCCTAGAAATAGAGTCACATAGTGGTCAAGAGTATCTTTCAAAGAGTCGAAGCAATATTTTCTAAAAGGGTATAATGAAAACTGATGATACTTCTTGAATTAAATTCTTTCGAACCAAGGCGGAAATGTTTCTGAGGAGTATTTCCCATGATGCCACCGACTTGGCATTTAGGACAAATTGGAATGGATAGCCCTTTATGTATATGAAAATAATTTCACTCATTAGAAATGTCAGTTCTCCCGAAAATGTGTTTGTTAAATTATAAAACTAATTCAAAGAAAGTGTTTCATAATCCAGAGGAAAGTTTTCTTATGATTAAGTGCTTTAATGTTGTGTTTGGAACTATTCCAATATTTCCATTGTGATTCTTTTTTCTTCGCATTGTAAAGTTTTTCTAACCCGAAGTGCTTAAAACTTATGTTTTCATATCAGAGGTAAATAATTGTACATCCGTTAATTATCCAATTTCTATCAATCAGTTTTGAAATTTTTTTACAGAATGTCATTGTAATTGCAGCCTAATAGCTACATTTTATAGATATGTTTATGATTTCATTATTTCTATGAGATAAATGTTCTAAGTGACGTAAAGAAATATATTTCATAGTGTTTGAGATCAATGGTAGAATTATTAAGTATTTTGGGACCCTAGGCAGTGTACGACATAAGGTCCTTCTATTTATAAGATGGTCAATTTAATTTCTCATTTCAGTACATTTTTAACATGTTAATGATTCGTTTTAGATAAATAAATTTTACTTTATTAAATTTTGTAACTATGTATTAGTTTTTGTTTATTTATTACGAATCCAAACTTCCCATCATCCATGTTTGTACTCAATATTATTGAAACATATGTTTGGTTTTATAAATATACTGACCTCCAAAAATTAAGGTACAATTTTTTTTTTTTTTTTTTTTTTTTTTTTTTTTTTTTTGCGTTTAATTTGAGAATGAATAAATATAAAAACAAGAAATCTGAAGAAAATGTGTACCAAACAGTTCTGTAATTAATACAATATAGGAATTTCGTCCTGACTTTTTCCTGTGTGTCGTCTAATCGTCTTACATACAGATTTGCATTCTGAAAAGGTCTTCGTACTATAGTAGCGGAGAGGAGATGTCTATTTTGCCAGAAATGATCTCCCATGAGCTGCGGAACAGGAGTCCCTCCCCCCTTTGGGACAAAAGAATTAAATAACGGTCTCCTGCAGGTTTTGTAACTCTTTGGTACATGTTGGTCCTGAACATGTCTTCAAGATGCAAAATTCTAGGATTGAAACTGAGCCCATTGTCGTTTGACCCCACTATGAGACGTATTAAAACATTTTGCAGCATCAGCTTGTGACAATCCTATTTCCATCCATCTTAACGAATCAGGCAAATGACATTGCTGGACTCTGCTGGATATTGTTAATGAAGCTGCCGATAACAAGTGATGATTAACAATTATGCGCAAAACTTATGCATGAAATTACGAATGTTAGATTTTTGCACATTTTCTTCCACTTCTATATAAGTATTCAATTCTTTAAAATAAAAGTATTTTTTTGCACAAATTTTCTTGAAGTTCGTTACTTTCATGTATATTAATGCCGGGTTTACACTCGGCCAGTTACAAGCCTGCCAGTAGACAGCGCATACGTGGAAAGGCTAAAAAATGCTGTCCAATCGATGGCAACTAATTGTCCAGACGGGACAATAACATGTCGCTGTATTGTTGTTGTTTTTTTCCTTATTGCGCATGCGTTTGTTGAATTTGGCGGTTTGTTTTGGCGTGAAAAAAGTAATCACTTATCATAGATTAATTCCGACATTTTTTGCTCTTTGTTCTTTCTGATGCAAGGTTGTATTTTTTTTTTCAATTTATTTGCCATTTTTTTCTATAGTTTTCCAAATGTAAGTATTTTGACCTTTTTTTTTATTTATTTTACCATATTTCTTTATGTAAATATCCATCATTTTAATAAGATATGCAGTGAAAAAGAAAAATTCAAGGACGCCAAAATGGAAATTTATAGCCAATCTTGGAATGTCTGAATCTCTCTTATAACATTGTGGCAAACATAAATTAGTCTCTTTCTACGCATGCGCTCCCTATTGGCCATCTTATAACTGGCTGAATGTAAACCCGGCATAATTATGAATTTTAATGTTACTGCCATTTTTTTAATGGTGATCTTAGAAAAATAATCAACCATAGAATTTATCGTTTCTACAAACTCTTTTATTTGGCAAATAGAACAATAAATTTTTTTAATCGACTTTCTTTCAGCCCGCTCTCAGCTTAGCTGCCCTGCGAGAAAACCCATCTTTGAGTGAGTAAATATACTTTTACAAATTTTAAGAAGTCGAAATTTTTATACAGTCTTCCGGCCCATCTAGAAATATTCAATAAAAGTATAAATAAGTTAAAAACATTAAAAAAAATATACTTAGTCCTTTAGTTACCTTATTTAAACAACAAGAAAAGTCCCACTCTTGTTTGATTAAAACTGATAGAGTTATGTAATTTTAAATACCATTATTTTAAACCATTTTTATGGTCTCCTCGATAAAAATCCGGCAACCAAATGTGCATTTGCTCGAAGAAGCCACTGATTCGCCTAATATAATGGAACTCAAAGCTCCATAATTTTTTAGCATAGTTGGCAGAGCAACAGAACTTTTTTTTAAATGTGTGTTAGGGATTATTTTGGTAAATTACTATTAATTATTTTGGTAAATATAATTAATAGAAGCATGGAATTGCATAAAAATTTAGATTTCTTAATTTTTTTTTCATTGCTTTAAACAACATAAAGTGTGATTTATCACACCGCTTAGGAAATTTTCCATGCGTATGTCTCAAACTGTTAAGAATTTAATTATATGGTCTCGATTGAAATTGATATTTTATAAAATATTAAAACAATTTTCATGTCACTTTCATTTATTTACCATTTTTTGCGATTGGCATTTTGCTTTTACATTAATGGATATTTCGTTCGAATTTACTTATTTTGTTTTTTATATACCTTTTTTTTTGTATATTAGGGTGTTTTTTTTCGTTCAAATCTTTGTGGTCTCTTTAATTTTACACATTCTTAATGAGCCACTACAGGTTTGTACATTGATCAGAATAGAATTTTATATAAATTAGTTGAAATATGACTATTGGTTTTTCAAACTCATCCTGTAGAGATATATAAATAGAATTTCAATTTTATTTTTTGGTGCATTTGTAAACAATGTTTAATGCTCTTTTGGTGTGCTTTTGATGCAATGTTCATCACGGCGCTAATGGAACAATTTTATTATAAATGAGCGTATAGTCTGTTTCTTTCGAATAATACTATTAAGTCAAATTGTATAAATAAGCAGAAGGGCTAAGTTAATCAAGTTATTCAATGAAATACATAGAGTTTATCTGTCAGCGCTGAACGATAACTCAAAGGTTACCGGTCACCTATGATCTCCATGGCCCTAAATTGTTTAGATTTCAAGTCTGCGTTAAAATTAAATTATTTTCTGCAAAATTATTTATTATTAGATTACTAATTACCTAATAATTAGAACTCCGTTAATTTAAATAATTTTATTCTACATTTTACTTCAAAATAATCTTTATGAGGTAATAAAGATTATCTTAACAATCATACGTAATTTATATTTTTTCGAACAAAACTGGATAACCTTTTCTTACCATTTCAAAAACAACAACAAACAAATGATAGGAACTGTTATTTTAAAGTTCTACATAAGTTCGAACCACAACAGTACTTCCTTTCCAGTAACTAAGTTATAGCACAGCATACTATTACCTTTGAAACAAACTATTTATAAAAATATTCTAGATATGTGTAAGTACTAATCCCGAAATCGCACAGGGGGGTTTCGTCCTCTACTCGATTGTTTTTCAGGAAGTTTTATAATTGTAGGAGGTAAGTCTGTTGGGCGTTCGACAGGTTGTCTTAGTGACTTTGTTGATTGTTCTATAGTAAAGCCTGGTATTTGCAAGAAATATGCAGGCTTTTATCAATAGACGCTGTAACGTTTTTGTTTTTGATTTTTATAGTAAAATATTTTTCTTTTCTGTCAACCACTTGTAAAGAACCATTGTAAGAAGGTTCTAATTGCTTTTTGACTATCTTTGCGAATAAACACGTGTGATATTGTTTACAAGTCTACTATATAGGTTATAGCCCCAACGAAATAATTCTATTTCCATATTTATCTCTTGAAAACACCAAAATTGCGGAAACAAAAAGGAAATGTCATTTTTCATACTTTAAGATTATTTTCATAGTGTATATATAAAGTATTTTTCATCTTTCACACCTCTCAACTCAAAAGTCGACAAATGTGATCAAGGAGAGAACTAAAATATAACTGTTATGCCCCAGACGCCATCTTATGCATTCTACTATTGCAAATGTAAAATCGAATCAATCGCGCTTTGACTCAGCCTATTTATAATGCAAAAATGAATTAAAAAGTATAGGGCTAAAATTTTTCTCGTGATATTTCGCGAATATAGATATATGACGTGTGTTTCCTAACGTGTAACTTTCCTATTTCCGACTTTAGTCTTAAGTTCTCAACCTCAGTTTTTCACCTCTCGCTGTGGCGACGACAGTTATCCAGATTATTTTGGGTTCCTGACTCAGAGCAAAAATAACTATTTTGTGATAGAAATTGCCAAAAAGCTTATGATAAATATTATTAATGACTGTTTAAATTCACTAATTTCATTATAGAGCTTTTGAAAAATTTATATTAAATTAACTAATTAATGTTTATATTTATGTATTAATATGTTATATTTCTACACAATTCTTTGAAAACTGCGTTTTTATACTAGTAATTTAAGAAGAATGTAATATTTTTAATTATAAAACTATGGAAGGAATGTGTATTTACCTTTATAACCCTAACATGAATAATTACTCCTCAGTTTACAATCAAATACAAATCGAATATATTTTAAGAATGTGTATGTATTCCAAAAGGAAATATGAAATATGGTTACTCAACATAAAAATTGCAATCTCTATTCCACTAAATCCACGAGGTCTACAAGCTTCAGGAACTATAACTATGGAATTATAGATTACATCTTTAATATGCAATACATGAAATAAAATCCCGAATCAATTGAATGCGCCACAAGTTAAACGATGAAGGCTATCAAGTTAGACAATGAAGAAAATTTTGTAAAATCCCGGAGGTTGCGATCATATCTGGCTGGGAAAAAAAAGTTAGTCTTTATTTACTATTAAAAAAAGAACCATGATCATTGAGAACTGTTCTAAAGGGCTTTTAAAACAAATTAAAGCAAAATTTTAAATAATACATGGTTTTTCTTTGAACACATCAAAATCGTGCCATTCTCTTCTAAACTCGCCGAAAGTTTCCCAATTTGGAAGCTATTAGAATTGGTAACAAATGGTTTTCAGGGTTGGAATAAAAAATTGTTACAATTATATTTGGGCAAAAACTCATCCAAAAATTAGTGAAATTTGGCGACCGCACATTAATCTTAAATTAACTAAAATTAAATTTATAAAATTATTTATTGAAAGCTGAAATTAAATATAGGATATTGTACAAAATTCTTATCAATGTATAACTCCTTAAAAGTGAATTCTCATTGAACTTTGTGAGTATTTTCAAATATGGCAATCGGTCTTATTTTACTGAGATGGCGTCTTTTCAAATGCTGCTCAAATCCTCAATATGTAATGGTGAGAAATAGATTTGTCGTATTTCTATTAACAAGTGAAATTCTGAATGTACTCTTTAAATGATAGAAAAATATATTCATCTTATTCTTAAAAATTTGAAGGAAAATAACTATTGTTTTGTGAATATATAACTCAGCTATTGAGTTAGCGTAATAAACAGTTGTAACACCTCTTTTCCCCCTTGAGCAGAGAGCGCCCCCTTGTGGCGTTTTACAGAAGCCCCTTGTGATGTTTACAGACAAGCAGTTGAAAGGGAGACTTGCATCCTGAGGTCGACTTTTTTTTTATGTGCAACCTTTGCGCTAACACCGAATGCTTTCGGTTGGAAACAATGGAATCCCTCCACCATACTGTTTACTTTAACTTACTTGTCTATGTGTTTTTTTTATGCAAATTTTGTAGTGTAGCTGTATTTGTGTAAATTAAAAATATTATATTTAAAACCTGGCAGTTCAGTAGAAAATCGCAACACACTTACTATACAGTCTAATTAATATGTTTTCTTACTTTTTTTACTATGCGTAATTATTCCAATAAATTTATTTTTATGATGCATAATTAACAATATTTTTTATTCATCTGTTCATTTTAATTTATACCATTTGAAGAAAATATATTTACTTTCGTTTTCAAGCAGAATTTTTTTAACTGACTCACATGTACTTTAGCTTCAGTAAAAATAATTACTTCGTGCGATGTAAAACATAAAACCTTTTAGGCGAAATTTCGTCATTAAATTTCGGCTCATTACATCGTCATCTGAAAAGCAATTAGATTTATTATTTTCTAATTATTTTTCGCTTAAAAGCCTTTTTAGGGGCTGAAAATTACTATTAATTTATTCACAACGTTTTGGAATTCTGAAATTTTTATAATGTTCGAAATGTGTTTAGAAGATCAAAATAATACCTCATTTGGTGCGGCTATTCAGGTTTAGCCACCATAATGAAAGATTGAATTTTGCATTAATTCATGAAAGAAATTTAGTAACTTTAACAAATATATATATATATATATGGTTTCGAATTCATTCAATGAATTAGAAAGCAGTTGTATAGCTCTTACTAGCAGAAAATGGAAACTGTACTCTTTAAAGTTAACTCTTTACTAGAGAAATAAGAAAATAAAGTAATAGATGACATAATCTTATTTACATCTCAACAATATTCAAATTTATAAAATAACGTTTGAGTATTGCACTGCCCATATAGCAAAGTAATGATTGTCGCATTCTAGGGAAGACCTCTGATGTGAGATTGATTTTGGCACCCAGCAGCAGGAATTCAGATGCAAACATCTGCAACGGGACTCGCAGTTTATTCGCACATTAATAGTTTCAATTATTTATAGAAGGAACAGTTAAGTGACAGATTACCCGTCAGATTCCAATTCTACATGTAACACGCCATACTCCAGACGATTATTTTAGTCAGTATGAAAATTTATCATGAGATGGCTTCTATATAAATCCATTCACTTGGTAAACTTGGTCTTGGTCTACTCCACGATGACCCGCCTACCCAAAGGATGTAAGATCTTAAAGGTCGTCGGAGAGAGAACCATTATTCATTTATTAAAAGTCACTTAGTAAACTAGATAGATGCAATAAATATTTGAATCGTCCTTACTCCAGATTATGCTACTTTTCAATTTCCAATTTACAAGTGTTTTCTTTGGCCGCTTAATATCACTAAATTTTAATTAGAGACATTTATTGCAAATATCATAACAATAACGGATGTATTATGCTATGTCTTCCATCTAGTTCTGTTTTGTATTCCATCTAGTTCGATTTAGATTTTATATTTGTCTTGCATTAGCTTTTTTTCAATAGTTCTAGGATACCATAAGGTAGAAAACTTTTATTAATTGTTTATGGCAATTCATCTCTAAAGCGTTTCATGAGAGATCTTTAAATTGCATTTAATGTTTATAAGGCTATTAGGTATTTTTAATAAAATATCATATAAAAATAATAGTAAAAATAAAATATCAAATATGCAATAACTAGCAATCGAATGATTAAGAGGTATTTTCCTGTTGGATAAAAACAATATATTAATTTAAGTATTCTCTAATGTTTTCTGAAAGCTTTGAATTATGGAAATTTTTGCATATCTTTTCAATGCAAATTTATTTATCATTTCCACATTTTTTATATTAATATTTATTCTGTAATAAATCCCTTCCGGAGGTCCATATTTGTCCATTACTGAAAAATAAACTAAATTTCCTTTTTCTTTTAGCACATTGGTAGCCCAGTTCATTATGACAAAGCATTTGAACCTGAAAAAAAAAAAAAAAAAAAAAAGGATTTGGATTCTACTTTTAGTTGTTTTCTAAACTAATATTATTTGAATACTGGCCTACCGACTTACACTATCATTTTTACTACTTTATTTGATGTAAAAATTGAATAGGAAACCTCTTTAGAAATTAAAAAATTAGATTTAATTAATATTTTTGCCCTATATATTAATTAAATCTAATTTTTTTTATTTCTAAAGAGGTTTCCTATTCAATTTTTTACTCATAAAAAATGGATAAATCCACTATAAAGTCCAAAATCAGCGAAATTCCAGCTAATTTAGGTCATATGATTGTTTTATACATACACAGTATATGAAGGATGGAAATTTTTAAGAGATATCTTCTCATAAAATTGCAATCTCAATTTATGCACTTTCCCCGTGGACTCCCCGGAAGCTCACTCAAAGAGCCACGCCCTCAACTTTCTCAACTTTAAACACTAGTTGCGTACATTTTGAGAACAGCGCCCGTAACCCTTATGGACGCGCCCCTTCTAGGTATTGTCTTACCAGCCCTATCTTTTTTATGCTCTATCCGTGATGATGAGATTAGACAGCCTACTGACGTGCGTTGAGATAGGTAGGAAAAACCTAGTGATGAAAGCTTTCATGGCATGTCGAATCCTATTATCATCGCACTTTATTTGATCAATTGTTTCTTGGAACACGCATTATAACGGATTAGATTCTTTTTAATAGCCGGTCATTTAAGACGGAAGTATACCGTACCATCGTAAATGTACGGTGTACTGACGGTTAAGTGATTTGTTAGATTAAATAGTTGGCTAATTGTTCGAAACTTGAGTCGTTTAATTAACCATTTTGAAGCTACACGAATATCTGAAATACACCTCATTATTTTTAATCGCGGACAGACAACATGTTAAAGCGGCAATTGTATTTAAAACGTTGTCTTAAATGTTATCTATTTATATGTTTCATTTACTATTATTCATAAGATAGTTAGAGTGAAAAATGAGCCCCATTTGTAAATGATTTAGTAGTTTCTCATTATTCACTTCTTTTTTCTTCTTTTTTTTTTTCCGGCTTGTTGCAGATCATCCTCGATTACAAAAAAAAAAACCTTTAAACTTCTTTTAACTTACTTCTTAATCTTTTAATTTACCTCTGTATTCATGTTTAATTGCAAGCACGGCTATTAAAGCATTTATTAAAAGTTAAATTATTTTCATACAAACATAACAGAGTAAAATTTGAGTATAAATAATGGTATATCAATTGGAAACAAATTAGTTCTTTTTCATTTCACGGTGGGTAATTATAAACACATTTTAACCTTTGGCAGTCGGGAAAGTAATTCGATGAAAAATTATTCAGCTAACACAAAGACTTGCTTATTGCTACGAAAAAAAATATTCATTCTAGTTTTAAGTTGAATTTTACCAAAAAATTAATCTACATCTTCTTATCATTCTTTAGGTATTTTTTAAAAATAAAAATTAAAAATAAATAAATAAATCTTTAAAATGATGCACCGTCTTTAATGATGAGTGAGAGGCACCATCCGAGTGCAAAGAGTTGAAACTTAGCATGAATGAAATTCTATCAATATGCAATAAATGCAATTCACACTCCATTCCACTCACCCATAGGGTATGGAACGATCAAACGATTGACAGGGATAAGTTCATATCCAACCCTTACGAGGCCCACAGAGTACAGTTACATTAAAAAAAAAAATTATATGAAAGGAAATAATATAAAATGTGATACAATAAATAATGAAAAATTCCAAGTCATAAATATGAGAGCAACTTTCTATTGCTCTTGAAATAAAGGAACAGCGCTATATATCGTTAAAGTCATTAATAGGAAATCCGTAAATATATATATATATATATATATATATATTAATACATTCTAGTCTTCAAGTTTCAGAGGCCCTTCAAATTTGAAAATAAATTTCTATACTTTTAGGCAGCCTACTCAATAACAATAACAAAAGATTTAACCACAGTGACATGTGTACAACTACTGTGACTAATCGAAGAAAAAAACATGAAAATATTTTTTGCTATCACAATGAGAAATAAACTGTTTGAATCAGAAACGATAAGCAGGAAAGGATCCATGGTTAATAATAAAGGAAATTAATCATCGATTAGTCATTAGTATTTTAAGGAGGAATCGCGCCATGATTAGTAACAAAAAAATTAGCCATCGATTAGTTTTTAAGTTTTTATTATTAACCATGAACAGAAACTATCTCAGAAAAATAGCAGTGTCAGAATTATTTCACTATATTCGTATAATCTATTAAAAATAATATTTTCAAAACAGCGTATTTAGGAAAGAATATGGTGCCTGGATATTAAAAACCACCTCACTTCCGGAAGCAATTTCTGCAAAATTATCGACCTGTTCCTTCCTGAGCTTCGGACATTAAATTTCACTCAATCATTCGACATTCTATTCAAAAAATAAAAATAAATAAATTCATTGAGAGAGGGATTGAACAATATAATTTTAAATTATAAAATTTCTGTCCTTTTCGATATAGCTGTTAATAAATAAATGTTGATTCATGGTCAAAAAAATATTACATTTTGTTGCTATTTTCATTATAGTAGTGGGACAATGAAATTGTATAATCCTTGACATGTTAGATGACGTATTTTATAAATACTTCATTTCCCCTTTATTATTCTCGAATAAAACAGTTGCATTCATTGAATGAAATATCTTTATTTGTCATAAATGTTTTTAAAGTGTATATTGTATAAAGTAAAGATTAAAAAACAAATTTAAAAAAATTAGAATTTTGATTGTGTTGGAATTGAGACAAATGATAAATCTGAATTGTTTCGAAAAGAATCAATAAATGTGATTAAAGGGGCCTCTGTTTGTTCTTAAACAGGTATTGCTGCAAATGTTATGATTATCCATTGTATTATGACAATCCACTGTCCTGGGAAATGGGCACATCTGGGCTGGTTTTTCTAATTAATGAAGATATAGTTGGCAGAACTAGGTATATGTCACTCTTAGAGTATTTATACGACAGATTGATTGCATTTGGGTTCGTAACTGATTGAAAGTATTCATTTAAGGAAATTTAAAAAGGATAATTAGTGTTGATAGTAAAGATGCATGTACCAGTTATTTTAAAAAAATAAAAATGTACCGCCCTTTGAAAATAATTGATAAGTGATAAACCGTTATAAATAATGAATTCGATCGAGGGAATTCAATTTATTATTTTCTAAGTTTTTTTAACGACATATTCGCAATTCTGTTCTGCTTTTATTCAGAAGCTGTAACTTCTTTCTAACTGACATAATTATAAATATCTTCAAAACTTTAAATATGTGTTTCTTTTCTTGAAATTTACTCTTCAAGGGCTCTTTTTGCGACCAGCTTATTGTTTGTATTATTTCCAATTTCATCCATTGGCCGCCTGCGATTGTAACCATTAGATAATGAGGATTCTAACCTCGTCATCGTCCCGGAACTGTTTGCCTGTAGAAAAGGACTTCAGGTGCTTGAAAAGATGAAAGTCACTTGGTGCGAGATCCGGGTGAAAAACTTGCTATCGCAATGAGTAAAATTCAGTCCCGAAGCATGCCACGGCGTTTATTCTGTATAGAGCGATGCAGTTTTCTAAATGTCTCTCAATGAAGCTGTTTGTCCGTCTCGCTGTTTTTTCATGTGTTATGAAGTCCAACAGCAAAACGCCGGAAAACTCTTTACATCCTTTATTTAAATGCCGCATTCTCTTTCTAATTATGGAATCGCCCATTGCATTGTCTTCATAAACTTCACAAATTTGCCAGTGAATTTCACCTGTGGTGTTCCTCTCATTGAGAAATTGAATGACAAGACTCACATGAGTCGAGGTGCTTGATTGTTTTAAATGGATTTGAAAACTTCAATAAAATAACGAGATTTATTGTTAAAAAGTATATATTTAAAAATTGCCAAAAATTCGGAATTTTTTTTACACTAAATAAATTAATAATATTAAAAGAATAATTTTTTGAATTTTAAATGGAATAAAAATCATTTTTGAGCAATAATATTTTTGGAAGTCATCACGGGAAATCAAATTTCGCTACTTTTATTAATTAAAGTACCAATTAAAATTCCGAGACAAATATCTGCTGTGCATCGTTACAATAGATATTCAGCAGCAAAGAATACCTTTCTGTTGTAATTTTTTTAACTTGATGATTTTTATAAATTGGTATAGAGTCAATAAATTGCGACACGCATAATTGGAAAATTGTTCGAAACGCTCTACAGAGCAGATTATTGTACCAAGAGCTATCGAATTTGACAAATTCGGAATGTATAAGGTGCTCATTTGATAAACGTTTTCAAAGTATCATTTAAAATTTTAATCAATGTATAGAAGTATACTGCTGCACAAAAACTATTTTTACAGTTCTTGAAAATTGAAATAAAACGTATTCAGTGCTATGAAATGAATTTGTTTGCAATAATTTATATAAAATATATTTGAAAGCTCATTTTATGACAATAATTTTCCTTTAGATTCTGTATTTATAATATCACACGCTGAAATGATGTTAAATAGCTCTTTTGTGTGCGCATTATTGCTGCTTTGGATTTAAGAATGAATTCTAAAATTGAATCAAGGGATCAAGACGACCCAAGTCTAAACCATTATTATGCGACAATGTTATATTCTAAATATTCCAGTTTCGCTTTTTTATTTATTTATTTTGTAATTAAAACTCTGCTCAAATGTTAATAGATCTATCGTGGATTAAAAATATTAATTGCTTATATTCAAAGCAGATGTCAAACGCCAATTACTAAAGATTATTTACTGATTAACTCTTTAAATCGAAGTGTTCGGTATTCAGTTTTATCAAAACTGTTCTTTATTGTGTTTATTAAGAAAAATGACGAAATCATATTTATTACTCTAATGCAGCATAAAAGTACGCCAAATGAACTATTATTTGCTCTAAGTAAATATAATTGAAATATCTTTGGATTATATATACATAGGAAAGACTGTTGTTCTTTTGACATTGTGAATCTTGGCTCATTAAATCTTATCATAATATGGGCTAACTATATAAAACAGTTGAATTGTCTAAGCAATGCTCATTAGTACTTAATAAAAACATGTTGTTTAATGTTCTGAGCATTTATGAATACAGCTATCAAATTGCTATTTTTCTATATAAAAAGTGAGATTATTTAAGAATTATATTTCTTTAATTACAAATTACAAGAATTGTTTGAGAATTTCCTCTATATCATAGTTTTTGCTGCATAATTCAGAGAGTAAAATTGCATGTTTTTTGTAAATTCGAATTTAAAGCTTACCGCGTTTTAGAATTGTAAACTGTTAGCTCTTGTACAATGGATCCCAAACAATGGATGGACAATCTGTATTATGAGTCACTGATCCGAGATATATGATATCTCGGATGTATCATGTTCTGTTTCTGTACTTAAATCCATGCCATGGTGCAAAACGAAGATGGAAAGAAATGTGGAAATATTGATTCTGATAATTATTATAAATTAACTGGAAATTATAATAATTATTAATTATTATAAATTACGTGGGCTGAAGAAAGCAAGTTCCGATTTCAGATTGCAATAAATTGCTAAATTTAAGACATTATGCTGGCGTTTGATGTCTTTTAGGATGAAGAGAAATGATGTTCAGTAAGATACTTGAAAATCATTTTCTGAAGATGAAGACTGATTAGAAAAGCATATTACAAAGTAACAAAGATGTTCTACAATTTGGCATAGAACGGAATCTGGCTCAAAAGTTTGAAGAAACCAATGATAATGTTTAATCTGTAAAATGGAAAAAAAAAATAATAAAAAATACTTTTATGAAGAATAATTTAAACTATTTAGGACAAGGCATGTTTCAAAATTATACAACAAAAAAAAGGTAAATGTAACTTTATTTTGTCAAATGTAATTTTGCTCCCGGAAATTATGAAAATTACTTTAAAAACTTTGAAGACGAACAACTGAAAATTCCCTCCTTTTTGCATTTGGAATTAAGATTAATTCCTAAGGCATTAATTCTTTTTTGCATCTGAAACTAAGGAGAAACACGATTAATATTGGCAAAGACAATATCAAAGTCAATTCACATCTAAGTCAATGACAAAGACAACAGTAAAGTCTCAGATTGCGTGATCCAAGCCACATCATCTCGCATAACGAATATATATATATATATGTATGTGTGTGTGTGTAAAATAAATATTTTATATTCTCTCTCACATATTCACATAAAAAAAAGGCGGGAAAAGATAAAAAAAATCGATTTTTTTTTTCAAATTTCTTCTTCCTAATTATATATTAAATAATTTTTCTTAATATTATAAAATTAAATATTTGATATTCTCTCTCACATACTCACACAGAAAAGAAAAAGATTTTTTCAATTTTTTTTAATAATACGAAATAATTTTTCTTAATATTATAAAATTAAATTTTTGATAACCTCTCTCACACACTCACAAAAAAAAAAAAAAAAAAAAAAAAGGGAAAAATCGATTTTTTAATATTGTTTCCTTAAATATTTACAACAATTTTTAAAACTTTTTATTAAAACCGCCATTTTACATTATTACTTCCTATTTCACAAGCCGCACGCCACAAATTAGCAACACTGGTAACAATTACATGGTAGCGACCTTGTAAATCATTTTGTGCGGATTAAAGAAATGAAATAGTACAAACAACAGTCCGCAATTTTGAACAACCGCCGCAAACATTTTTACACAGATTGCTCGAAGATTATTCATACACTCATTTCACATTTCATAACAGATGTCACCTTATTCATTTTGAATTTTTCCGGACCCAAGTAATCTTGTGGTTTATTCTTTATCATGAATGGACTTTGTATCCCTTACTTCGTGACCAAAACCGCACAGCGAAGGTTTGGGAAGCTCGAAGTCATACCTGGCTATTTCCGGAGAAGGTTGATCGTCACGCAAAGAAGTCCGTTTATGAAGGAAATGCACAAAATATTCCATGACAGCGACATTTTCTCACAAGGCTGTATAATCTTTATGGAAGACAAACTCAGTGAAATAAATTTTTCTCAATAACTAATGCATAATTCTGTGCTTCAGAGTGGAATTTATGAAGGAAATGCCGTAAGAATGAAATCGCAGTGAATTGTTCTTGAATTAATGTTCAGGGAAATATTTTCGTGACACACACGTGTGAATGACAGTTGCAGTTAATTTGAAGGTTACGTCAGCCATATACATAAAATAAAAATCTTGCTCACTGGATGCTTAGTTTTATTGAACTGTCAGTACTGTGCCTAGGTTAATAACCACTCATGTGTGTCATAGCAATCTTTACTATTTCATTAACACAAATGAATAAATAACGACACCAGGAAGACTGAAAATAGTAAAATCACAAAATGGTAAATAGACAAATTAGGAAAGATATCCTATGATTGCAATCGTTTCCCTATTAGCATACGATTTAAAAAACTTAATTCTAGAAGGAACTGCGATAATTAATGTAGCAGCAGTAAAATGAACTCGTACAATATCTCCACGTTGTAGGATATTCTGAATACTGCGTATTATCATGAAGATGCAGTATCAATATTATTTTGCGTTAATAGGATATCATTTATATTTTTCTGATTCATAAAGATGATTTTGAAATGAATACTTTTGTCAAATAGAAGATTGTAGCCTTTGCTGGGACTAAAGTTTCAATAACATTTATAGAAGTACAAAAAAACCAAACTATCAAGTGAGAAATGTATATTTATTCAGATAAGTAGAGAATTATATTAAATAATTTCACTCAATTCTTGGCTGAGATATGAGAATTGCTATTCTTTCATTCAAGTAAAAATTTCAAAAGCTAGCTTAAAATGATTTTTTTAAAAAAAATAACGCAGTGAAAAAAGACAATTTTTATTTTAAACCCCGCACGCTATATTATTTATTACACTTGGTTTATTTGATTTATTTCAAGACCAAGCTCGTAACTCTTTCTTTCTTTCTTTTAAAGATCCAATTGTAGAATTTTATTCACACTATGTCATAAGTTTGAAATTTTAATTATAAAATACAAATTTTTTGAAAATTCAGGCATGTATTTTTTTTTTTTTTTTGTTGAAATGTGTTAATATTTGCTTTATCTAAAAATACTATAATAAAATATGTATTTCAATTATTTCTTATAAATGTTATTAAAGTGGCATTTATAATCGCAAATAAGTGGTAAAATAAATAAAGTGGCATTTATAATGGCAAATTTTTCCATTAAAATAAAAAAATAAGGAATACTTAACATTTTATATTATTCTTTTATAATTTTTTTTCGTTCAACAATAGGCTGAGATTTCAAATATTTTACGTTATATTTCATCTGCATGAATAATATATATATATATATATATATATATATATATATATATATATATATATATATATATATATATATATATATATGCTTTATAAAAACCCAACAATACATGATTTCTAATACCGAAGTTTTATAGAACTTTTGCCAAAATTTACTGAATGTGGCATTTAAAAAAAACCGAAAAAACTTGCAGACTCGCACTGTTTAGTTGAATTTTTTTGTTGACTTTTAATGAAATTCATGCTGAAATAAAATTAATTGAAGTTAAGCTGGCAGTAGTGTTAATCATATTCGCTTAACTATAATTTTCTGCTTTCTATTTCTAAAATAAAATCACTTCATATTTAGAAGTCCTCTTGAAATTACTTCAATTGATTTTTTGTATTAGGTTTCTCTCTTATCACAAAGTGATTAATTTATCGCAGTCAATATCTTCACTTTTTCTTACAAAACATATTAATCACATCCAATACTATGCAAAGGAATGTGTACACCTTCACACCGCACCCACCTTTTTTCTCTCGAAATTGAAATATTTCAGGATAATAACTTCATTATACAATTTTAAATGTTTTCAGCTGGCGTCCTGGCATAGGGGTAGCGCGTCTTCCCCGTCATCTGGGCGTCCTGGGTTCGAGTCCCGAGAATGTGCCATCTGTAAAAAGGGGTTGTGCAAGCGAATGTGATGCGTGAGTAGCTAAGACTTACTCTTGGCTCTAGTTGGCGCTACTAAAACAAGAGACGCTCCCTTGGCTTAAATACTTTGCAAGAGCCATTAAATAAGAGCTTGTTCATGGCAAGTGCCATTAGAAACAACAACAACAAATGTTTTGAATAAAAAAAAATTGACTTGATTTTAGAGTTGTATTCCATTATCAGTAAAAAAGAAACCTAACCTAGGAAATAAATAATAAGAAAAAAGTTTATAGCTACGAAATTTTTTAAATTATCACCCTTATATTTTATTGAAGGAATATTCAGCATCTTCTTTGTTACAGCAAAAATATTATCAAAATGTAGAGCGAGTTTGAATTAAATAAAAACTAATAAATTAGAAGAAAAATACATCCCTATAAAAATGATGTAATTTTTTAAAAAAGCTTTCATGAGAATAAATCTAAGCAAGCTTTTCACGGAAAAGAGAGAAATAATGAATAAGATCTTAACATTTTCTTTAAAAATAAATTAAAATGCGCGTTGTGATAAATAATAATAATAAATAATTATTTAATTAGATAAAGTAGATTAACTCCATTTCGTGAAATTTCATTCTGAAATGATTTAATGTCCCTAAAAATATTCCAAATTTTTCAAAGTTAAATAGAAGGATAAAAATAATCAATTCCTTAAAATGGAAGAGAAGTTCCACCCCTTCCGTCTCAGCTGGGGATCAAAGGTCAACTTGCGCTGAAATTTCCATTATCCTTTTAAACATGGGAGCAAAACACAACCGTTCTAATTTTGGATTTTGAACAATCGATAACATTCATGTGTCATTTATGAAATTTCTTATCTAAAATGAAAATGTCATCTAGTGAGCATGCAACTTTCTTTGTTTGCCCTTTGTGTAATTTCTCTGGAAGTTAACAAATTAATTCCACATCAGCTTCGGCACAGGTGGCTTCATTAATTCGAAGACACTGAATGTCTTTGTAAAGGAATGTGTGTAAAATGAATACGCATACCTGAAGAGGATGTTGAAAGAACGCGAGTGACTTTCTTAAGCAGCCCAAAAAAAATTAAGCATTCACGTCAGTCGAGAACCAACTACTTATTTTGAGGGATTGTAAAAGGTCAAGTGTATGTCCGACACCTGTGTACATTTTCTAATAAGGTCTCACCATTGTATTTTTGTTGTTTTAGAAGCCTCTAAAAGTGATGCCATCAAAAACATAACTTGTAAAAAAACCAAGTCTCGCAACTCAGTTCTATCGTAAAAAGTTGTGAGATCCATGTAATACCAAGTCGGTCAATTTATTCAGTCCCTACTTAAGGGTCCTTCTGTCTTAAGTTATTACGTAATTAGCTAACTTAACAACATCTTATAGTAACCATATCAATATTAAAAATCTGTTATGGTTAAAATAAATAGACTGACTTGGCAATCGCACTAAACAATCTAATTTAATATAATATGTTAATGTAATCTAATTTAATGTAAAGATACATTGTGGTTTCATGCGATGGCCAAGTCACTGGGAATGTCATATGGGAAACTGTTCGCGATGAACATAAGCTCTATTAATAATTTCCAATTTAGTTTTGATCGGACTAAGCTCGTAAACATGTTCTTTATTAAATGTAATGTATATTTTCTTAATTATTTTTGTATTTTCCGGATCAACCTTTACTCTTTGCACTATACCGATAGAACCATTAACTAAACCAAGACTCATGTCAATATTTCGCCTTAACATGACTTTTGCTCCTATTTTTATAATTATGTTCTCTTCCAGGCCTGCTGTCATAGAAGCATCGTCTTCATATTTTTTTTTATGCATTCACGATCTCTTTTTGTTACGTATCTGGGGCAGTTATGCTATCTACAGCTGTAAGTTTTATTTCGGGATGTGGAAGAAATTTAAGCATTGCAATATTTAATTGTTGACACATGTTTTTTGTAGGTAATAAGCAAACGGTATCATCAGGAAGTTTCGAGAGGTACTCAATTATTTCAATTAATCTGTTTTCATTTGAATTGGATTTGAGAGTTAATAATCTAGTCGAGAGTTAAGTCGCGGTCTTTGTGGAATCGCACCTAATCTTATTCTATTTAGCATTTCAACTAAGTCAGAATCATTGAGTTGTCGCATGTTAATTGTAAGTTCATCGTATATGAATAGTTCAATCCACAGATTCGGTATACTGAGGGAACCTAACAACTTGTTAGTTTAAACAGTTGATAGTTTTTCAAAAGGTGACTTTTTTATTACAAGCGGAAGCTCTAAGAGATCTCCGAAAACTACACAATGTTTTTTTCCAAACCACCCATTCTGATCGTCGCTTGTGTCGAATATTTCACTTAAGCGTAAATGAATGTATGTTAAAGTAACATTGGATATCATCGTCTATGATAAACAACGCTACTTCTTTCAAATCTGATCTCAGAACTTGGAGCACTTCATCAGAAAGTGGCTTGTACTTCGGTGTTTGCTTGTGTTCTACAGGCAGCTGCAAATAGTCTATGTTTAGTCAATCCATTCACATTGAATGCAGTTATTCCTGTTGGAGCACTAACTGCCAATTTTTTGTTTAAATACATCTTAAACCAAACTTTCAGAGTTTTTATTAAAAAGCTCTTTCCAGTGCCACCAGTTCCACTCACAAAACAGCCTAAAACGTCAGCGTTATTATCAGATGTGTCCATTTTATTGTTATCATATCAAAGACTCTTTTTTGATCGGCATTAAGTTTTGCGATCATACTTTGAAGATCAGTTTGCTCTTCTTCTACCAGATTGATTCTCTGAAAATCACCCATTGCGTTTGCAGCTTCAAATTGAATTATTTCAAATTAGATATTGTTACAAACCTGTAATTTTGCTTCCCAGCGCAAATAGTGTCATCATAAGAAAGACCGTTTAACAGTGATCTGTATTGGATGCTGTCGGATGCTGAGCCAGTGATCCCAGAGCTTGGTGACAAACTTGGCGACCATTTGGCGACGAATTTGCCGCCCAAACGGATAATACTCGAAACTTCGAGAAATTTATCGATCCATCCATTATTGCACACATATTTTAGCTTTTCCTTGATTTACACACTAAACACTAATTGTATTCTAAATTTGAAGCTTCTATGTTTGCTAGAAGTGCCTTAGAGTTTTGATGATCGGTCAGTCAGTCAGTGACAAAATTCACAAACTTTGACTAGTTATAATTCTTAACAAACTACTGGTTCAAATTTAATGAAATTTGAAATATACCGTGTTTATATAATGCCTGCTTGGTTACTGAAAATTCAGGCTTCTAGTTTTATCCACAACGAAGTTATAGGTAGTCGAAAATGGCTTGAACTGCTTCGAGAAAAGGATGGTACGGCTGTGCCGCTTGTTTTTGCTCGACTTGGCGGGGGCACTGCCGTGCCCCCAGATTAAGAATTGGCATCATGCAGTAGAAAGAGAATAAAAAAAATTTTCTTTACTCACTTTTACTTCTATAAACAAGAAGTTTCATAAATGATATTTTTTGTTTATAATCTAAAAGTGCATCAATTTCAGTCATAAAATTTTGAAATAGATTATTTGTTTAAAATAAGAATTAAAAAAAAATGTAAAAAATATTTTTTTTTAAATTAAAAGAAAGCAACTTTAAGAAAGAATGCAGATAAATATAAACTTATAAATAGGTAATAAGTTTTTTAAATCATATTTTTTGCTTTGATAAATGCATATGCTTATGTAAATTTTTAAGGATAAATATATATGCTTTTGTATTACAATAATGTCTAGAACAAAAAATATATCGAGTTTCTATTTCAAGATAATTTTTAAGTTTTAAAAAAAAATAACTCTCGATTGCTTTGTCATGTAAATAGAAGTTAATTCAAATACTCATAAGAATAATTCTCTATAAAACGTTGAAAATAAGCTACTTTTTTTTTTTTATAAAAAAGAATGAATCCAATTTTTTCAACATTAAAGAAATCGCACAAAAATTCGAACTCTCAAATTTTCTAACAGAAACGCAGAACATTCTGGAAAGAATTTTTCTCATGTTATTATTACATAAAATATCTGAATGCCATATTGGCATGAAGGAATGTCTTAAGAATGATTTACGATAAGAAATAAAAAAAATTCAAATAAGGATAGTATTAATTGTCGCAATAAAGATAAAAATTTTTAATCTAGAAATTAAAGGCAATAATTTTTTAATAAATTAAACAGTATTGATACTGTAACAGGATTTAAAAAAAATATCTTTACTTATAAGTGGGTATGATATAGTATATTATATTAGTAAACGACTGAGGTTTTATTCTTATTAAACTACTCTGTCTCTGCTGTAATCACTTAGCTGATCACCCACCCCGTTTTTTTCTTACCTGTTCTATTTTCGGCTCTGTCATCTAATAGTAAAAACTCGATAACCCGGATATGTAACAACGGAAGTCTCTAATAACCGAACTAGTACCATAAAATTGAACTATCTTTAAATCCGAAATTTTAATCCGTTCAAATTGACAGGTTCGCTGTAGTGGGTGTATGATGACACAGTCAACAGGCTTCAAAAACAATAACGATGTTTATTAACTCGAAGACACAGACAGCAAAACATATACAAGCAATAACAGCAGCATTTATAACCAATAGCAGCCCACAAATAGTATTCGGTAGTAAATAACACAATAGCTCATAGAGCGGCAGACAGAACTAAGCAGGAAGACAGAATCCACATAGCTAGTCACTGAGGTTTCTCCAAACGCTTACTTTCTCCACTGTCTTCTCACTTTAACTGTACCCAATTACCGACTCACTACTAAATGACTGGCTACTCAATACATGACTCGATGCTGCTTCTACACTTGTCTCTAAAACTCAGCATACCATTCACTTGAGCTCCATTTAACGCTTCGCTGCATTGATCAACTAATTCGTCGCTGATTAATTATATGATTGACTTTGGCTTAGACTGCCGACCGTTTATAACTTCAGGAACAGGGCACAGAAGGTTCTTGAATAATCAAGCATAACTCGTCTATTGGTCCTATCGCCAAAATCATCCGTTTTGTCGCCAAGCCTGGGGTCATTGATCTGACATAAGATCAGCATCCAATAGACCTGACTATAAAACTATCTTTCCAACGATAGAACTAACATTACGGATTCGTAACAATTTTAAAAGGAAACAGTAAAACTCGGTAATACTTACAAATCCTCTTCACAACACCAATTTATGTTTCAAGAAAGCATATAAGAAGTTTGATATTTAATAAAAGAGATAATAAAAGTCTTAAAGTGTGGTAGTGTTTGTGGATTTATTTTAAAAAATTCCTAATAAATAATTTTGAAAAGATAATTAAGATTTTAATACACTTAAAAATGACAGAAAATTCTTTTCAGTCATAATAATGCCAGTATTAAGAGATATCTGATTCTTCTTCTAGTCCATAATATAAAAGTGAATTGCATATCAAAAAAATTGCAGGTTAGAATTATAGACATCAAAATTAATGATGGGTTTTTATTATACATCAGAAAAAAGACAAACTGAATATTATGCTTATATTTTAAGAAAGAAATTAAACACAGATTAAGGATTAAAATGTTTTGTAAGAATAGTATTAAAACAATCAATTCATTAATTTGCTAATTTATTTATTTCCACATTATTTTAATACACAACACACATAAAAAATAAACACAAAAAAATCTGTTAAAACAAATCAAGTATATAAAGAATACTGTTTGAATAATAAAAGCAAAAGGAAACTAAACATTTGAACAAATAAACAAAAATATCATTAGAAACTGAAAAATAAACACTATGAACTACAAAACTGTTAAGTATACAGGTATTCACTAATATTAGTTTGGCTTGAATTTCAAGTAAATTCGACATAATAAGACAACTGACATGGCTAAAGCATCACAATCATGGTTCACAATAATAATAAAATATTTTTATAATTGAGGTAAAAATATTTCTCAGTTCCTCAAACTATTTCCTGAGAATTTACTTGGAACATTTGAAACATCTTCATACTTTGAAAGCATCAATCAAGTAAATAAAATCAACTAAAAATAATCAGGTATAGTCGGATTGTACTCTGGAGCTTACTAAAAATAACTTAAGCTCAGTTTTAATCTCTGCAGTAAAATCAACAAAATAAATAACACAAACGCTCATTTGGAAGTCAAAATTTTATGGCTTGGATATGGATTGGAAGTCTAAACAGAAAAGGCTTATATCTTTATATAAACCTTATACTTAAAACACAATAAAAATCAAAAATTCAAAAATAAAAATAATTAACTAAAACAACAGAAATTCATTGGTGACTCTAATATTTTTAGAGTAATAATTCTGAAGAATTCATTAAATAAACACATTTGAAACTCTGTTCATGAATATACAAGACTAGTATATTAATCTCTATAGCTGAAATGTACAGAATATCTGTAAAAAGAAGAAAATTAGTTTCAGGGATTTCAAACCATTGAAACTATGAACATTTTAAAATTTATTTATAAAACATGATATCAGGGATAAGCTCTTTTATTTTGTTATTCCTTACCTATCTTTCAATCAAAATGTATTCACCTGAACAATATTTTAAGAAATTAGCTTCTAATAAACATAATTAACATTGGCAACTAATCTGCAAAAAAAAAAAAAAAAAAAAAAGACTTCTAATAAAATAAAAAATTTGCTTGAAAAGTAATTTAAACATCAGAAAATAACATTTGTATAATAAAAATTATTTTCATACTGATGAAATATACAAATATTTCCAAAACAACTTATAACTACTTTATCTAATCATACAAATATATCAATTAAATTATAGCAAAAAAAAAAAAAAAGTCATTGTACTCAACAGCAAATCTTAAAGTTTTGTAAAAATCAAACTTAACAATAATGACATACACAAATATATTAATTTATAAAATAGATTTCTGTTTATTAAAATAGGTGTTCATCAGTATCTTCCAAGAACATCTAAGAAGACCTTGTTTTCAATGTAAAATTTCCCTCTTTTATAAACTCTATGCAACTGAAAGCCATTTTATCATTACCGATAAAATATTATCACAAATCTTTCATGATCCTTTTGTAAAATTCTTGGATTTGTCCATAGGAAGATATTCTACCAATATTCATGGTAGTTGTGGCATTTTTTTAATGGTATTTTTAAAAGGAAAAACATTTTTGCAATATTTAAAAATGAACATACACTGTTCCAAAAACTTAGAACCAAGATTACGAGTTTCAAATATTAAATAAAATATTTCAAAACTTATCAGTGAAATGTAGTAACATATATATTATTACAGTTTTAACAGTTTCCAAGCTGAAAAATCTGCATTTTATAATCTTTTTTTTTAATTACTAACTTTACTTTTAGCCACATTTTTACTGTTTTTGCATTTAACAAGAATATTATAAAAATATCATGCAAGCGGTTTATATTTGATCAATAGATATTTTTGATATTGAATACTTAGAAACAGGTTTTCTTTTATCTCTAAAACAAATAAAAGCCTTTTAAATACTGGAAAAATCATGGAATCTAATGTATAGAAACAACGTATCATTCCTATACACTTAATGTTTAAAAAAAGAATCTAACACTCAATTTTTTTAAAAAAACTTGAAATATTAAGAGTTACTATTATAAAATATTTGATCACAAAGCACAACAAAATGGCAAATTAATATGACAAATTTTTCTGCCTTACAATGCTTAGCACAGAAATGAATACAATAAATATTCAAAGATCAAACATTTTTAATTTCATTCAAATCATAAAATGTAAGAAAATTTATGCCATCACCATCTACTGGCGATGAAGCAAATGGAAAAATGATAGCTAAATACCATTTTCTGCCTAATACTTGAATAAAATTTTTTTTCCATCCTAAGTCATAAAGAGTGATACCTGCTCTGTTCTCATGAATAGTTTGACCTTGAGCAATACACATTATCTGAACACAGAATAAATAAGTAGTAAGAACAAGCACACAGCTTAAAATAATTTGTGTGATTGCACAGATAAAACCATAAATACTAAGTAGTCCAAATAAGACAGCTATATGTGGAGCTAACATACACACAATAGACATCCAATGGTAACCACCAATAATTTCAAAGACATGAGGCCCCTGCAGGATTGAATAGTACAAAGAACCTGTAATACAATTATATATAATTAAAAATATGAAGATGATTCAAATAAATATTGTTCTATTTTGAAAATAGAAATAGAAAATTAGATGAAATAAAATTTTAATTTTGCTAATTTAAGAATTTACATAGAAAAATCTTTTAAATCCCACACACAAAAAGAATATTGTATATAAATAATAAATAAAACAGTGTATCCCTTGAAAAAAATTGGTATATTTAAAAATAATAATAAAAATGCTTATAATGCTTATACTTTTATTTTCTTAGAAAAAAATTTATATCAATAATATTACATTTTATTTAATGTAACATTAGTAGTAAAAACTAAAAGTTGAGTTTATTTGGAAGCAGTTCTCATGTTTACAATTTTTCATACTTTTTTTAAATGAAAAAAAAATTGCAATTAAAATCATTAATAATAAAGGATGAGAAATATTAATTAAAAATAATTTTAATGAATTGTTCATTTATCATTTTATAATCAATCACTATTAATTAATGAAAGAAATTTTAATATTAAAAATAAATATCTATTTTCAGTTTGCCATATTTAAAAAAAAATATGGGAAAAACAAAAAATAATAATAACAATAATAGATTATGAAAAATGGGAATGCCTGGAAAAAGATAATATAATCATGCTTTTATACAGAAAATTCGATATTTTTTGTAATATTCTTTGCATTTAAAATTAACTACTAAGAATAATGCAATAAGTACTTTATTTTCTAAATGAAAGAATTATAAAAATATTCCTTTAGCATATCTCTTATTTTCAGATAATGGTGTTAAAAAATGCATACATGAAAAGGATATAGGATAAAACAATTTAAACTGACAACTGCAAAACCAAAGAAGACTATCACTTCACACACTTTTTTTTTATATTAGAATATTTTTGAAAGTTACATTGGAAAAAACACCAAACATTTGCTTAATTTTTAAAAAATTGTCCTGAGATACGTATTCTTACCCTCCAAAATATAGGTGCCAAGTTTGTAAGGATTAGATCAAATATTATAACTTTTAGAATTAACATACATACATGTAAGTGCACACATAATCAAGATAAAAAAAAAAAAAGATCTGTAAGTAAACCGAGGGGAGGGGGAGAGGAAGAGAAGGATAAAAAGTGCCAAAAACAGAAAGATATATAAAAAAAGAAGGGGGGGGGATATATCTTACAACTGCTATGATTGAGCAACACGCAGTAATTTAAGGAACACACACACAAAAAAAATCATAAATTAATTGCAGATGGAGGAAAAAAAGGTAGAATAAAGCAGTCAAGACATCAGTCACATAACCAAAAGATAAAACTGATGCAGATTGTTTAAAATTAAAAACACTTGCTAGGAAACAGTATTGAACAATAAAGTTAAAATATACTGTTTTCATTCTAAATTCTGTAATAGACGATTGAGAATGTGAATGGAAATGGGGGAATAAAGAAACTACATAAAGAAATTAAAAGAAAAGTATATAACACTAAGGATAAGGATAGGGAGGGTAGAAACTATATAAGAAATGCATCTCTTTATGTGTTGAATAAACATGTTCTTATTCATTCAACACACACACACCCACTTTCTATTAAAAATGATCATCCCTCAACAGATAATAATAAAAAAATCATCAAATGCCTTACAACTGACATATATATTTAAGAAAAATTATTACATTTATTTGTCAATATAAACAATAATATATTTGTTCAAAAAAGTATTGAATCTGTTTATCCTTATAATTGTATTCTTTCATTAGCAATGTAAGAAAAGTGATATTTCACATATTATATAATAAGATCTAAATTATAAGATGCATACAAAGCATATGACAATATATAGTTAACATTAAAGAATTTTTCTCCCAAGCATATACATGAAAATATATCTGAAACAGTTTCTATTGCAACAGATGATTATAAACACAGCAGAAAGATAAATTTTCAAATATTGGAGACAATAATTATACATCATTATTTTCAAATTATTTTAGATTTTGAATGCTATTATTTAATGAATAAATTACTGGATGTTAATAGCTTAAGAAAATCTCATAATTACCATTTTCTGAATAAAACTGCTATAGTGAAAAGACATAAAATTAATAATATAATTCAGTATGAACAGAAATTAATGCCTAAAAATAAAATATCCAATGAATATTAGTTAAAGAATGTGGACTTTTACATGATTAATTCATAATTTTATTTTAAAATTGCTTGGAAAAAATCTTTGGAATTTTTCTTAGATCAGTCTCATATTAAATAATCTTTTACCAAAATGATAATCTGAAATTGAATTTATCGTCCATTTTTTTAAGCATGTGGTAGATCTGCCCCTTGATATTCACATGCTGAATGAGAGTCTATGACACTGTTTTGTACTGCACAATTTACAGAGCTAAGTTTGAATATTGGAATAATATAAAGACCTTTCCCAATTACAGAAAAATAACATTTGAACGGTAACAAATGTAGTATAAATTCATGAACTTACCGAGCATAATATATGTAACTGCCAATAAGTAATATCGGTGGTTATAAAAACCAACACAACAACCAGCAAACATACAATGCTGATCTCGTTTTAATATACATTCATCACATATAGGGCAGTGATATGACCTAGGGGGTGAATTTATTTGGCAAAAATGGCAATATTTCCAATTTGCATGTAATACATGTGGCAATTTTTTCCTTTTTCCTGATGAGTCAACTCTTTGTAAATAAAACAAATTACTCAGAATGTTTATAAATAAAATAGACTGTACAATTAAGTGACAAACACAGTTGAAATTCAGTTCTGGATAAAATCTGAATAAAATTGTCAACTCCCATATCGTTACAGATGGAATGCCGACAGACATCAAAATAAACAGACCTCTATCTAAATTATTTTTTGGCAAGAGGTTCTTGTTACTTAACGGTAAAACAAATTCCTGATTATCATTCATTTTTAAAGAATGTATTCTATCCTATAATTTTACATAGGAAGGAAGGTGTGTTCTCCGGCGTATGCTCCAGAATCGTTGTTCTTAGTTTTTGCCCAGTTAACAATAATCAAAATTCACGAATGTCACAAAATATAATTTTACATATTTAACAGTGATTTGATATCAAAATCACTAACTAAAACTAAATACATGTGCGAATGTTTTCATTTTTCACATCGATGAAAAGAAAATTTATAATTGTCATATGACTAAGGCAGTTAAAGTTAATGTTTCTTGAAATATTTAAAAGAGCAAATATTTATACTTATAAAAGAAAGCGATGAATAATTGAAAATTTATTATATAAATTCATATTTAAGATTTTTTTATGAAGCAAAGCTTTAAGAAATATTTTTAAGCTTTCAGCTAATTTTAAATTTCGTTGCCTTACAGCGTCATCTTCAGGTAAAATTTAGAAAATGTGCTGTACATCCGTAACTCTTGTAAAAGATTATTTTGTTTCAATCTAATCAAGTTTAATTATTGTATCTATTTCTGCAAATTGTGTTTCCTCCTTACTTCATGCTATAATGCCTAATTATTATAATTTTAGAAAAACTGATTTGATTAATATTACAGTTTTACAATATTTAATTTCTTCTTCTGTCCTTCAATAAAATTTTCTCTGGACAAAAGCATTTACTTCGGTTCATTTTAATAAAATGGCTGCAATCCTCTCTCAAAACAGTTCGACTGGTTTCTGTGAGTAAATCATTATTTAATCTTCTGTGTACTTTTTAAAAAATCTGTAATTCTTTAGTATAAAATTTTACATAAGTTCTTTTAATTGTCAATATATATTGATTCATCATTTTCTTTTTTTAAAAAAATATTTAAAATTAAGTACAAATTAAACTAATTAGAATTATTTTTTAATTGAATATCTTTAAAAAAATAAGTAACATCTTTTAGATTTATGTTACTTTACAACGATTATACATTGAATTTATTAGGTAATTTTTTTTCTTATTTTAATGCTTTTCATTGTTTATTAAATCTGATAACTTTTTAATCTGTTCATAAGAATTTTGTAAAAATGAAATTAGTTGTGCATTAATGCAGATTTTTTTATTTTTTAAATAAGAAATTATCTTAATTTGTCAATGTAGTTCATGTTAATAACACGCCCTTTTTTTTTTTTTTTAGTTATTCAGCAAATTAACTTTTAAAGTTCTTAGACATTAGTAATAATTTAGGTCTTTATGGAAGCTGCCTGATTCTAATGAGGTATTTTAATATTGGTTATTGACAGTTATCTTATAAAATCATGTATTTTTTATTCTGCATTTTAAAAATAGTTTAATAAGTATGTTTGTAACAAATTAACCTTATTGAAATGCACACTATATATTGAGAGAAGTTAAGATTTACTATTAGTAAGTTTTTTATTTATTTTAGATTTAATTAATACCTAGATAGATAACTTTTGCATGATAGTTATTGTATTTGTGCTATATACAGTGGCTCAAACAATTGAGAGTACACCTTACATTTACTTGATAAATCCAACTTTCCTTATAAATGACACATTAACGAAAAGTGCAAACATGTTTTTATTTTTATATTTAATAAATTGTTTCATTTAAAGTAAACACAAAGAACAATCAACGAAAAATTTCTAAATTGAAAAGTTTTAGAAGCATTTTAAATAAACATATGCAGATTTTTATCTCAAAAATTTGAGAATACACCAGTGAAATTTTTGTAATATCTCACATTGAAAGAAAGTGTAAGTATTTAGTTGCATGTATTTTGGCTTTTATAATGGTGTTTAAGCGTCGTGGTACAGATTAGACCAATTTTTGGTGGTATTTCAATATATTTTACCCCATTGTTCTTGCAACACTTGTTTTAAATGGATTTTATTTTTAATTTTGCATTTTTGGACTACTGTTTTTAGTGTGGTTCATAAATATTCAATGGCACTGATGTCAGGGTTCTGTGGTGATGTGTGTTTATAATGAAAAAGATACCACATATTAATGTTATGTGCGGTGTGTTTAGTGTCGTTGTCCTGTAGGAAAATGAAATTTTAATCTAAACCCAAATTTTTAACACTTTCATTTAGATTACTGCAACTATATGGTCCATCCAACTTGCTGCAGAAATTTCTCAGATCATAGGCAGACGTGTAAGTACTGAAACCAGACGAAAGTAATTAGACAAGCTGGATATAAAAGTCAAATTGTTAAAGACCAACCATTCATCAGCTTGCGAATTCAGAAAAAGCGTTTGAAATTTGCAAAAACTCATCAACTGAAGACCAATAACTTTTGGAAGAAAATTATATTTAGTGATGAAAGAAAATCAACATTTTTGGAAGAGACAGCCATCGCACCATATAGAGAAAGCCTGATTCTGCTTTTGATTCAAATAATTTACGTCCTACAGTTAAATATGGTGGTGTCTCCATCATGATTTGGGGTTGTATGGCTTCATCCAGGGTAGAAAATTAAGTTTTTAGAGATGGCATTATGAATCATATGGTTTACTTAGCTATATTTCACAGCAATCTAAAGTAAGGTACTAAAAATTTGTGTTTATATGGAAATTTCATTTTCCAGCAGTACAATGACACCAAACAGAATGTAAGTAATGTCAAAATGCAGTGTCTTATTCATTGTAAACAGCATTAGACACACCACCACAGTACCCTGACACTAATGTCATTAAATATCTGTGGGCAACACTAGAAACAGTGGTCCAAAAAAACAAAATTAGAAACAAAACGCATTTAAAATAAATATTGCAAGAAGAATGGGGTAAAATATCTTCAAATACCACCAAAAATTGGTCTAATTGGTACCACAATGTTTAAAGGCCTTTATAAAAGCCAAAAGACATGCAACTAAATATTGACATTTTCTTTCTATGCAAGATATTATAAAAATTTCATTGGTGTATTCTCAATTTTTGAGATAAAAGTCTGCATATGTTTATTTAAAATGCTTCTAAAATTTTTCCATTTAGAAATTTTCGTTGATTCTTCTTTGTTTTTACTTTAAATTCAACCATTTATTATGTGTAAAAAATAAAAACATGTTTGCACTTCTCGTTAATGTGTTATTTATATTGAAAGTCGGATTTATCAAGGAAAAGTAAGGTGTACTCTCAATTGTTTGAGCCACTGTATATATATATATAAAATCGGAACTAAAGAAAAGAAATTCATTTTTTTATGTGCATTGCTTTAGGAATGTTAAATCTTTTAATAAAGCTTTGTGCTATATATATATATATAAAATCTGAACTAAAGAAATTTTTTTTTATGTGCACTGATTATTGTTTTTTTTTTTATGTGTTTTGAAGACAGCCTTATATATTTTTATGCAATCTATATATGCATTGCATAAAAATATTGTCTTTAATGTCTGTCATAATTTGATTTAACCACCCCAGTATTTTGAAATCTTTCTTTTTATATTTTCCCTTATTTAGAATTTTTTTCCCCCCTTTCTTATTAATGTCGATTCTGTTCACTTTAAGGCTTTGTACATTATTAATATTTTAGATTTCTTTATTTGCTCTAATTTATTTAATTATTTTCAAAAAGTAATCATGTAAAATATTTAGCATTTTTTATGTTTTCTTATCCGTATGCCAGTGATTAATGGCGAAAAAAAAAAGCTATCAAAGATGTTACATTAATCATAGCAAAAATTTTGATTATGTTGCGAGTGACACGTCATTAATACCCAAGTGCCTATTTTCTAAGTTTTTAATTCTTCTATAGTTATATCCTATTAATTTAATGAAATTAAAAAATTACAGAAGTATCAAAATTAAGATTTTATTTAATATCAGATAATATAACTTAGTTTGCTCTAAATAAAAATATTTTAATGTCTTTTATTGATAAAAAAAATTGATTACTCATTGTTGACTAAAACTTATCTGCTTCAGTATTAGTGCTGGCTTGTTATTGCTCTCATTGTTAAGAAAAAGGGTACAAATTTTGTAAGATTCATATGCATGATTTATTTATAATAAGGTCTACTTTTCATTGTTTCTGGTGATTTATTCTCACACATGTATTGAATGCCTTCAAGGTAAGACAGTAAAATTCTTTGATTGTGTTATTAAATTGTTAAATTTTTCATGTAAATATGACAGTATGTGGTTTGACTCTAGTAAAGAGTTTCATATGTTTAGTATATAAAATATATATAAGGCTTTGAAAATAGTCTTAAACATGTTTATGCAATGCGTATATTATAAATACCTTGCATAGATGTGCATTGCTTACATATTGCATACATTGCTTTTAATATCTGTGATAATTTTATATTTAAATCTTCTTTGTTTAAGGAAACAAGATTATCAAATTATTTTAGTAGATATTTAATGGATATTAAATATAGCCAATCCATTTAATCAACAGAGATAGTTAGTTAATAATGAGTTAGAAAGTAAGAAATTGAAGCTAATATCTAACAGATTTATAACAGTTATAAATGCTAGTATATTAATTATCTGTTCAGAATTAAACTAGAATTAAAAAAAATATATTTTCAATTGAAAATTGTGCAAGTTACAATTTTTTTATTTTTTCCAGATAAAGCTCCTGTATCCAAAGGTATTCTTGGATGCATGTTTTTAACATCTTGCGCCTTAAATGTGCCTCTTCTTGCTCATATAAAACAATATGTTATGTATAACATACCCAGTATATTTCAAAAATTAGAGGTATGTGTGTGTATTCTGAAATCATGTAAAATGCATTAGCATTCTGAAAATGATACTTATTCTTTTATTTCTTCTCAAAAGCTTGTTTTGTTGCCTGTTTTTCACTATCATAGATTTTGCATAATTAATAGAATTGCATAATTAATAATCTTGTAAAATTTAAAAAAATGCCTTTTTTTGATAATTTTTGGTTAAAATTATTATATAAATATTGGTGAAATTTAATGTATTTTTGAATTTTATCTCTGATGTCTGATTTAAATTGTAAAAATGACTTTATTATTTAAAAGAGGGAAATGAGATATAATATTTTTATGAAAATTATTTCATTACATTGTATGTACAAAACCATAAAAACAAATTGTGATTAATAATTTTTTTGGGTTATCTTCAAATTTTTAAGGTAAATGCTTGTTATGCTTTTCTCTGTAATTTAATTTTATTCTTCTGATTCCTCAATGTAATTCTTTGTAATATTGCAAAATATCTTGATAATAAAAGAATAAAATATCTTTAATTTTTTTAATGAATATTTTTAATGTTGTGGAATCATTTTTTTTTTTTTCCAGAATACTTAAAATTTCCTATTCCAATTTTGATACTAAATGTATAAGTAATTTTACATTTGAAGAGAAAAATGCACTTATTTCCATTTTTGTCATTATATTATTAGTATTGCATATTCATTAGTTAATTCATTTTTTTTTAAGATATGGGGAAAAAAAGTTGATGTTTGATTTTTTTTTTTTTTTTTGTAGGTATGGAGAGTGATTACATCTAAGTTAACCTTCTTAGAAACCAAAGACTTAGTGTGTGGTTGTTTATTGATATATTATTTTAGGATTTTTGAAAGGAGATATGGCTCACATAAATTTGCGGTAAGTGTTTGAACTTGTTGCATATTTCATAGACTTTTTTTTTTTTTTTTGGCTAAAAAAGATTTATTCTAATTTAAGTTCTAAAATAAATAAATTATGGAAATAATTATAAAATATCACATTAGTTAGATTTTGCAAAATTTTTTAATTAAAATCGATTTTTTTCTTAAATTTGTTTTAAGTTCAGTTCACATACTTTTGTTAGAAACTGTTGTTCAAGTGAAACAACAATAATGTACATCAACTTGAAGGGAAAAAAAAAAAGAAAAAAAAGATTGGATTAGAATTGGGCATTTTATTATATCATTTTCTTTTCTTTCTAGAAATTGATAATAGTTTTTGTTTGACAATAAAAACCAAACATTTTATTTTAAATTTAGCATAGAAGTAGATCCTATTATTTTTACTAGCTGATCATACCCAAACTTGATAACTATCATATCTTTAAGCTTACCAATTGTTTTCATTGAAATTAATGACAAGCTATATCAGTTACTCTTGTTTGCTTTATATCTCTTATCTTGTTAGTACCTGAATTCATTTAAATAACTTGGATATAACTGTTTCTATCTAATCTCAAGTTTAATAAACATTTATATTTGGTTATAGTTTTGCTCCCAATATTTTCCCATAATATCTTTGTAACAATATTTTTCCATAATATCTTTGTAACAATATTTTTCCATAATATCTTTGTAACAATATTTTTCCATAATATCTTTGTAACAATATTTTTCCATAATATCTTTGTAACAATATTTTTCCATGATGTAATCAAATCTTAAAATGAATTCATTGGTTCAGAATTTTTAATTGTTTTCCACTATAATTTCTTCATTTGTGGTGATACTCACTTTCATTAATGTTGTGGCTAAATAATGTAAACAAAAATAGAATAAGGCTGCTAAAATTTCATTGATGCTTCATCAAGGAGTGAAATCTGTTCAAACGTTTAAAAACTAATATATTGTTTTCTGCAGACATTGTTGACCGATAAAGGAAAAGTATTCTAAATTCATCCCAAATTATATAATTGACTGAATCATTTTGTTATGCATGCTTTATATATATATTTTATCATTTGGTATTCTAATTTTTTTTTCTTTTACTCAGACTTACTTTTTATATTTTTGTTTTTTGTTTTATATTTTTGATTTTTTTTTATTGTCAATAACATAAAGCAAAATACAATCTCTCTCTTTTACTTTGCTTATAAAGTGATAGTAATTTGATTACCATATGATGTTTCATGTTTAATTTTTATCGAATTTCAAATGATCCTAATTAGTGTATAAAATCATATAGTTCAGCAACGGATTGTAAAACCCTCCGTGTTTTTGCGCATACATTAGGATGGGTTTAATTCTTCAAAATAGAGGTGAAAGGAGGAGATGTTTACATTTACTAGTATATAATAGGCAAAATCCAAGGTCAAAGGGAATACCGGAAGTGCATTAATCTTTCCCCGTCTCACCCCTTAATGAGAGGGAGTCATTGAAATTTGATCGTCTCAGAATCTGTTGATAAACTATTCAAGTTTACTGGTCCTTTCTGATCTAAAGAACAAATGCTATGGTGATAATTGTTTTATTTAGGAAAATCCTAATCAAATAATTTCTTTTAAATATCTAAAATTATTAATTTTATAATTACCAAAAGGAAAAGGTATTTAATCTCGGATTTCCTGTTATATTGCTTTCAAAGCAGTTACAGTGTAAACAAGCTCAAGAAGTGGGGGGGGGGAGAAAGCCATATAATTAAATGAACACAGAGAGAGAGAGAGAGAGAGAGAGAGAGACAGAAGAATGAGACTGCTGAAGGAATCTGAAAATTGTTTTAAGTAGTTTAAAGAAAGGATCTAATTAGCTGTTGGTTTTTCTTATACATATGAAACTAGTTACTTTATATATTCCCAGTGGAAGGAGACAGGTGGTTACCTTGCCACAATGCTAAAAATACAATGCAAACAAGCAAGCTCTAGAATAAAAGTTGTAGATTTGTGAATTAGACAAAGTTCAACTATTAGAAAGAGGAGCAAATAAAATTGCTGTAGAAACTAAACACTGATGTTCTGAGGATCATCTTCAAGATGAAGTAATGGGTCTTTTTTAATAAGGAATTACATTGGGCATAAAATTACTTATAATTTTTAAATTCAAGAACTATTGAAATCAAGTGTTAGTCAAAACAATGCATTTGCAAACTAGAATAAAATAGTAAATGAAACATTCAATCTTAATGCAATAGATACCTTCTAGGAAATATAATTGCCATTGAGTGATTGAAAACCAAAAATATTGCCCCAAATCTTAAAAAATGTGACATGAAGATTTTCAATATAAAAAAAAATGATTTTAAAATGTATTTTTGGAAATAGGTAATGAAGTACTATTTAAATATAAATGGACACAAAAGGAATAAATAAATCATAGAAGGATAAGAGATATCCCTATGATATTCAGTTTTTAGGCTAACAAACTATTAAAACAATTAAAAAAATATACATACATACCATCCCTTCCCCCTAAAGCATTGTCACAGGAAATTCAACTACCCTGAATTAAGTTAAAATTATATATATATTATTTAATATATCTAAAAGAAATTAAGAGAAAACTAAAAGGTAGTATACTTCCATTGCCCATGGTAGTATATGCAGCAATTGTATTTCTGCAATTATATTTTTACATGGCAATTATATTTCTACTTCCATTGCAGAAAATGGATTGTGTTTTGAATAATTAAAGTCTTAAAAAAGAGTCTGAAATTGTTATGTTTATTTTTTCTTAGATTTCGGACAGTAGAGATGGGAAAAACTCAAGTACTTAGAATAAACATTATTTATATGCAGTATATCTGTAGATTAAAAATTTTTATGTATTCATGCAAATATTCTTTGCTTGATTTTTAAAATTTTATATAATATGCTTTCATTTAATTGATTATATTTCTCACATAATAATAATCACTAATTTTGATGTTTCAGTCTTATTTATTAGCTGCATGTACTGTTTCTACTATTCTGGAATTATCATTTGTGTATTTGCTTAATCACTTGGATGTGCAGATCACATTTCTTCCTACTGGACCGTAAGTCATTAATATTTCTTATTTTGTATATTTTTAAGAATGTGTTAAAAAGAAATAATTGCTTCAAAAATGTAGAAGTGGCAAATTTGTAACTTTTTTTGTAATAATGTTTATTACAGGATTTAATGAACATTATTTTAAAGTTTAAATGCCAAGTATTTCAACGACTCTTTTCATGGAAATGCTATGTTAATAAACTTTTTTGGAATTAAAATTTATCATTCTTAAGATCGCTTAATTTTCTTTTATGTAATAATTTTACTATATTTTTAATATCTGCTTTTTTCTGTATAAACTTATTGTTTAATTAATCATATTTATTTTATATTTAGGTGTTTGTTTGGCAAAATTCAAAATTATATGAGGTTTTGTTTGTATCATAACTGATTTTAATCATTTATTTGCAATTTAAAAATTACTGTTTTCACAGTTTTCCTTAATCTTATCCATATTTTAATGACTTGCACACGACTTAAACACGAAGGCTAATTGCCAGTCTTCTAAAATTTCTTCTGTTTTTTTTTTTTTTGTTTTTTTTTAATGCAAAAATTTCAGAAACAGAAGGGAAAAAAAATGTAATTGGAATCTTAAATATATTTATAGAATAAGCTTTCAAAAAATATTATGCCAAAATGAACTAGTATGTTTTCAGTTTGTTTTATTATGTGTCTTTGGAATATGTTTATTTTGCTGAACAGAATTAATAGAAATTGATTTTAAATTTCACATTGGAATGCATTTCTTGCTCTCAAATGAATATATTATTGTTAAAAAAATTTTTTATCGCCTGTATACTTACATTTGAATTTTCCATATTTCTCTGCTTTCTACTATAAAGCAAAAAACTTTCTTTATACAAAAAGGATTTTAAGCTTTTTTATTGAAAATTAAAAATAACATTTTTGGATGTGGAACTTTCTAAATATATAGTTAATATTTTTAAACTTCTTTATGCAGGTATGGGCTCATTTTTCCTTTATTTGCAAATTATTTTATGGACATTCCAAGAGTTGCACAATCATATATTCTGGGAGTCCCAGTAACAGGAAAAACACTAACTTATTTGGTAGGACTCCAGGTATGCATGCTATTTTTCATTTCATTCTGTGAATATATGAACATCTTTTATTTTCATGCTGAAGCATATTATGGCTAATAATTTTTTTTAAATCGCATTGTGAATTTGTTACAGTATTTTTTTTTATTATTGAAATATTATATATGTAATAAAAAAGTATTTGAGTTTTTAGTATTTTGGTTAATCTTATTTTTTAAAATTTATTTTCATTAGATTTTGGAGTTTTTAAAAAACAATACATTTTAAAATTTTAATTTTTGGTGGTATTGGTATTGAATTTCAAGAACAAAATTTAACTGTAGTAAAATTATTGATTATTGATAAGTCTACTTTTATTTTATGAGTTAACTAGCTGGTATATCTGATATTATTTGGGATAAAATTATTTAACTAATGCTAGCATTCAGTGGTATGTTACTATGATATAAAGGCATTTTTAAAAAATGATATTTTTATTGTAAATATGCTTTCTAATAAACATTATGTTATGCAAAATCTTCCTATTTTCTGTTATCAATTGTTAATTAAAATGAGGAGATAATTGATAAATTATTTTTAATCCCATAGTTCTTCACCAAATTACAAACTGCACCAAAATTTTTTTAAAAATCTGTTCAAATTTCATATTTTTCCATAAATTGCTAATGATATTTATGAGCGTTATATAGGATTTAATTAAGCATTACAATTTGCAACTCTAGAAAAGAATAAATAATCTGAAATTCTCATTGTGAATTGGTATAAAAAATCTTTCCTATTTATGAAACATGGTTTAAAATTGTTAAAATATTATTTACCAAAAAAAGTTCATTAAAATCTCCCTAGTACTACAATTTTGTGAGTAAGATTTAAAATGTATAGTTAATATTTATAGTAAAAGTTAAATTATTATATATCAAACCAGCATTAAACATACAGATGCTTGTACATGCACATTTTTTGTTGTTGTTGTTAAAAGGTTCTTTTATATGAGTTATTTTAATACAGATCTTTCTATCAACAGCTATTTTATTTGAATTAATATAAAATCTGTTACACCAGAGAATAATATCTTATAATATCTAAAGAAGTGTATATTGCCCTGTTCCGTGATAAAGGCAAATGTTAAATCTTTAACAAATATTATTACATGAACATTAATAATGAAATATTATAACATGAACAATTCATTAAAACAGATTTTAAGAGCAAACAATAATAAATTACATCTAATAATACACCAATTTAAATTAATGAAGAAAGAAATGATTTCTGCTGGAATTCTTTTTAAGATATATTCATGCTAATCATGGTGAAAATCAAACTATTATTTTATTGATAATAACTGATCTGGCAATGCTTTGCTATCATATTTTCTAAAATCCTACTGACAAGAAAAATAGTTTGTGAACATACAAATAATTTTCCTTGCCATTAGAAGCTTTGCCTGATTATCATAGAAAAAAAAAATCAGTAGCCTTTCCCCTCTACACATAGGAAAAGCAATAGATAGGTTTTAGGCAAAGAAGTAAACTGCAGAGATGTGAAAAATAGTTTCTAGTTAACAGAAAAATTAACCATTTTGTTAATTAACTCAAAACTTTCCAGAAAACTTCTTGGTGCCAAGAAACATCTGTATACAAAATTTGAATAAAATCTGTCCAATAGTTTTTTTAGTCTGCAGAAGACGCGCATAAGCAAACACTGCCATTTGTATATATATATATATATATATATATATATATATATATATATATATATATATATATATATATATATATATATATATATATATATATATATGTATTACAAAACTTCAAATGTATATTGTTGCTAATGTTCTTCATTTTTTTTCTAGATTATAAGTAGTAACAAGGAATCCATGATTGCTGGTATTTGTTCTCTAGTAAGTTCTTCTTTTAAGTATAATTTTAAATTGCTTTATTAAATGTTACATCTCTTTGAATTCTTATATGAATTTTTCATATTTAGGATTTTTTACTCTTTGCTATAAAGATAGGATATTGTACTGGCTTGAAATATTTTATAGAAATTTTAATTTTTTCTGTCCTAATTTCAATATTTTTGCAGCATATAATATTTCAGCTTTTATATTTGAAAATTAATTTGGATTCATTTATTGAATTTTCACTCAAATTCATCTTTTTTTAATGACTCATGGGTTTTAACATATAATAATGCAACTTTTAGATGGGAAATTGGAGATATTTGTGCATGTTTTAAACTAAAATGAAAGGAATTTCATTCTGTTTTTTCTAAGTAATTGTATTTCATATTTCATTCATTTACCTAATAATTATAAAAATACTATAAATATTTTGTCATCAATTTGCAATGTTTAGTCAAAATTAAATATTATTTTTAGTATTGTTAATTTAAAGTTAAAGCATGTCAATAATATATTTTCTTTAAACGTTGATGCTGGATAAAGTTCTTTTCTTTTTTCTTCACTATAATGACACTTTAAAATTAAGTTCCTCTTTCAGTTTGTAAGGTTTTTTTAAAATGTAATTTAGTAATCAGAATTTTATATGCAGCATATGATATTGTAATAAATTAAAGTTATTGGAAAGTTTTGATTTTTGCTAAATTTTCTTTTAAATAAAACATGCTTAAAAAGCATTTTAAGATTAAACTATAATATTTTAATTGAGTGGATTTTTTTTTTTTTTAGCTTGCCGGAGTGATTTGTCGCTGGAATTTTCTACATGTTTTAGATATTATTAAAGTACCCAAATTCATTGCAAAATGCTTTGGAGCCTGCCTTGGTTGGATTCTTGATTCATCTCCTCCAGTTGAGAATTCTGTACCCATGGGTGCTACTTTGGAAATTCAAAGACAGCAGCAATTAGATTTGATGGAGCAACAGCTTCTGCTTTCAAGAGCTAGAGAGTCAAGAGGAGGTAATTCGGGGGTAAGGAATACATTAAAATGCTATTCAAAATGAATTATTAATTATGTATGTTTTATCATGTAATGCATTTTTACTCCCTATTTAATATATCTTTGCTTTTGTATTTGAAAATTTGACTTGGGTTATGTTCTAAAATTCTAGTTGCCAAACAACAGCTTTTTTTATATTTTAAATTTGTTTACGATGAAATTTCAAATGGTAAATTATTACACATTGATCTTTATTATCTGTGGAGTTGGGTCATGCATGCAACAACTGTGGATAATAAAATTTTGCTGATAATCTGCAAAATGGCTAAAACAAAAGATGCAAATTGACATGAAAAGGCTTTTTTGAAAGTTTATTATGCAGGCTTATGCATACATATATAATATTTTTCCAAGCTTACACATTTTTTGGTTTACTTTTTAACAAAATTACTAGCTAGTGTTTTTTTTAACACCATTTTATTGTTTTCCCTGTATGTCATTCAGGTACTTATAAGAGAGATTTTCTTTAATTTTTGCAAGTTTTGCCGAGGGAACTTATTTTTCTTGTCTAATCTACTGATTTTTTCTCTTTTTTTAATTTATAGTGTTTCTAACAAAAGAGTCTGGTGTTCTTAAGTTGTTCTAAGTTGATAATGAATAGTACTGTTAAATTAATATAGAGCAGGAAAAGAAACTAAGTTGTATTATTCTTTTCACTCTGGAAAAGTGAGAATTTTGCTTTTACCAGCATAGTACATCACTTGCTACAAATGCTATTTCTTTTTAGTTTGTCATATATTTCTTAATTATTTATGAAATGCATAAAATGCATTCTGATTGAAATACATTTTTGACTCGCTAAGTGAGTGCTCCGATTGACTAGAAAATGAGATTGACAAGGCAGCTTTTTTTTGTGCTACTTAAAAAGAATTTTTTTGGGAAAATGATCAAGAAATAAAAAGTTTCTCATTTATAATGTTAGATTATACTTGCCTCCTTATTTAAAGTTTACTACATGAAAACTAAATTTTAAAAGACTATTAAATAGATATAAAATAAATTTTCTAGCACCTATTTTTTTTAAGCATTCGTTCCTGTTTGGTAATTTCCCAAAAAATGAAAAATAGGCTTTTTCATCACCATAGAGTGGGAAGGGAAACTTTCAAGTGGTTAAATTTGTGATGGGAGTTGTTTTTAACATTTTGGAATTAACAATAATGTGTAACTCACCTATGGGTAATCAAGAGTTAACTTTTTTTTTTTTTTTTAATATTTGTATTAAGTTTGAATAGTTAGCTGTTTTAAATACAGTCATTGTTCAGGTAGTATAGGAAAATAATAATTGTTTTCAAAAGATTAAAGTTCTGTGATTTTAATATTTGTAAAATATTAATTCAGAATCAAGTTCCTGGCAATTCAAATGGATTTTAAACACAATATTTTTATTCATGTATACTTATTAATTGGATTCCATTTTTGCCGAATCATGCAGATATGGTGGTTTTCCAGGGTTTCCTCTGTTCTTGAATTTTATTTTGCTGCACTCAGAAAAGTACTTAATTTATCATTAAATCCTTAAAATGTTATAAAAAATTTGCAAAATTTACATTCATTATTTATTATGAGAGAAGAGAAAAACAAATTTGTGACTTGATTTTGCCTTGAGAATATGAATGTATTTTGTAAGGTGAGCACTCGGTAGTAATTTATATAACACTAAAAGTAACCATCCAATGACTTACCATATAGCCGCTTGCATTGTTATCCTGAAATTCACTTTGCACTCTAATTATTGGCTTTGCATAACAGGTGTCCATAGTACTACTTTTCACACAAGCATTTACTCGTAATAAGTAAGAATAAAGGTGGCATTTTATTTATAATTTGAAAATGCGTCTAAAATTTATAATTTTATGATCCTCAAATATGTTTCTTCATTAAGAGTGGATATCCTTATTTTGCTGTCTCTCCTAGCAGCTGAAATTGCTTGCACATACATAGAAATTGCTACTGGTATGCATGAATGTTGAGAGATTGGATTCCCGAGAATAGAATATCTTCTATTCTCTTTAAGTATTCCCCCCCCCCATTTTGTTAAAAAAAATTGTGCATTTTATAGCATATATATATATATATATATATATATATATATATATATATATATATATAATATACAATTTCTGTTTCTAGCGATTTCATAATCGACAACAAATGGCCCAAGGGTATGCTGAAAGACTAGTCCCACCAGCTAATGATGGAGGTCTCTTTGGTAGTTTTCACAATCAGAATATTTGGAATAACACTTTTAGTCCAACATCCTTGCTAAGAAGGAATCGGCAACGAGAAACAGACAGTTCTGCTGGTATTTAATTTTATATTTTCGTATTATTGTTGGTCTGCAAGCAATGGATTAGATCCTTTGAAAAGAATTGAGGAAAATGCAACAAGCATTTTTAAATGGATGTGTCATGATTATAAAATGAATACATATTGATCAGAACTTATTTTCATTTGATAAAAATAATAAAAATGTAAAACGGTTATGTCTCAGACAGTAAATTTAGGATATATATATAACTAAATGCAGTGTCAATTAATTTATAGAATGATTTAAAGCTATTATAAAAAGTTAGAAATATTGAAATACAAAAAATACTTTGATTGAGAGAAAGAAAGAAAATAATTAATAAAAATAACTGACAGTTCATATTAAGTTTCTACTGTTTTTTGGACTTGTTTACTATTCTTCTGTATCACCATCATTTAACTCATTAATGCCAGCACTTTTTTAATTAGACAGTTAAATTTCACTTCAAGGTTTAGCCATATTTCATTCCAGTATTTCTTTATTAAAAAACATTAATATGTTTTCTCAAGTTCTTAAATAATTTTCTGTTAGAATATGCAATTTATTCAAATTAATGAGCAAAGGTTGCAATTTAAAAACTTTTTTTAATGTTTAAGATAATGGAAGGAATTTTTAAATAATTATATATATTTAATTTAATATTTTTAAAAAACTCTTAATTTTTATCTATAAAAAGTTTTTAAAATTATATTTGCCTGGCACTATATAATCTTTAAAAATAAATCAGATCAAATCTATGCTTCAAATTGAATTAAGTATTTACTTGTTAATCAGTTTATTATTACATGGTGCTTATTTATATATCTTTATGCTGCACTAAGAGAAATACATCACATGATTACAATATTAAATCTAGCACTTTTTAATAATTTGTTACTTTTATTACATGTTTCTGTTGATTTCAGTGCTCTGTTTTGAAGTAATGATTGTTAATTCTGGAATTAACTAAATTTCACATTCATCTCATATTTGTGAAAAAAAAAAATACTCTAAAATATTTAAATATCATGCCATTATGTTTGACTTATATATCATTAAATGTTTTTTTGGCCTTGATATGCATGGAATTTAGAATTGTAATAGTCAATGGATATATAAAATGCTGTCTTATTTTATTCAGTTATGTTAAAATTAGAATATTATTTATTGAAATAATGCAATATTTTTCTTTTATAATTTAACTGTTACATGCTTACATGGTTTTGTTCTTTTTTGCAACAATTATTTATCTTATTAATATTATCTGCTATGTTTTAATAAGGAATTTACATTGACTACTACAACTCATTTTTTTAAAGATATTATTACTCTTTTTTTTTTTTGACAAGTTCTTATCTCTGAATTCATCCAATTTGTCATCAAAAATATGCTACAGTATCATATGTAATAATTTTAATAAAATTAAAAATTATGTGTTACTAATGTATGCAAGTTGTCATTTTCATACAATTCTTACTTTCTTTTAGATTCTGCAGAAATGGCTAATGGTATAAATCAAAATCACATTGATGCATCCACACCTGTTCAAGAGGATCAAGTAATTTACATTGTTTATTTTCGTTTTAAAATAACTGCATTATTATTATATTTTCAATTTCTTCACACTGACGTCAATCTTTTTATTGGAAGAATTAATGTGTAGAATTTTGATTCTTAATTATGGCATTAACACCATTTTGATATGTCCAATAGAATTTTTAAAGGAAGTTTTGAATCTTGTTTTATTTTAAATAATTTTTAAAATTAAAAAAATTCAAAATCCAAAAGTTTAAAATAAAATACAAATGTTATGTTAATTTTGATGTATGCGATTAAATTTTAGACAAAATTTGTGTGCTTTTGAATGCTCTTTCTTTAATGTAAATGGTTTCTGTGTTATATATCCATTTCTCATCTAAATCAGGTACATTTTCTGAAGTTTTCTTTTGTCTTGTTTTCAAAAAACTTAGTAACAATCAACTTATTAGGAATTATTAGTAGAAAAGTGGCAATTTAAAACAAATATTAGTAACCAATTATAGATAATATTGCAACAGTCAAATCCCTTATTGAAATAGAAAATGATTTGTACAAACTCAAAAGTTTATAAAGTATTTTTTTTATTGTAACTTCAAATATCTGCATAGTTTTATGTAAAACTGCAAAAAATTTGTAGAATTTGAATGATTTTGTGGTAGAATCTCAGTTTTGAAATTGGAATTACTGTTCAAGACCCAATTCCATCCAGGATCTATCAAGCAGACTTGATGAATGAATGGATTAAAGTTTTGGATGCTACTATGATATAAATTTTGAAGAGTGGAATGCTTGTTTGCATGTAGCCCTCATCAAACTCTATTAAAAAAATTATAAGGTTCTGCATTCTCTACCTCCCCTCCCCTTCTCTGAAAAAAAAAAAAAAACTTGAAATTTGAATGACTAGCAGATCTTTAGAATAATTACCATGTTTTTGCATTAAAATTTTTAAAGATTTTTTTTATTCTCTACCTCCCCTCCCCTTCTCTGAAAAAAAAAAAACACTCGAAATTTGAATGACTAGCAGATTTTTAGAATAATTACCATGTTTTTGCATTAAAATTTTTAAAGATATTTTTATTATGTACATTTGTAATATAATTATTCACTGAAAATTGCATTTACAGTCATATTTTTAGCAAATTTGTGTTATTTTTAAAATGAGTTTTTATTTTTTGACTAATAAAATTTCTTTTAGGTGAAAACACTTGTTGAAATGGGATTTGAACGGCAAAATGTTGTTCGTGCCCTCCAGTCATGCAACAATGACATCAACATGGCCACTGTGATTCTTTTGAATGAAAGCTGAAAAACTGTTTTTCTTATGAAAACTGGATTTTTTAAGTTGTGATCTTAGCTGTTAAGTTTTACACTGTTTTTAATGATTTTCTAATGTTGGAAATAAAGCATTATTTCTCGTCGAGCCTTCTCCTTTTTGGGGTTGGCAGTGTAAAACTAACAAATTTTATTTTATTATTTATAAATAAGCAAGTTCAGTTCATAAGATGAAGCACTGGACTTAAATTGATTGATGAAGTTTTGCTGCAAGCTGCATTTTTTGAAAGTGCATTTGTATTTAAATGTGACTTAAACCTTACAGAGTACAAATAACTTTTGTACAGAATATAAATGTGTACACCTTATTCACCGAAAGTAAGAAATTTCTGATTATTGAAAGGCTGAAGTTTACCTTTTCGTATTGCATAATATATTGCAAAGCGTTGCAAGTAGAGGTTTCTTATTTTAAAAGTATTATATTTCTTCAAAACCATTGTGTAATAGTAACTGCATGGTATTTATCAATTCTTGAATGTCTGATTAATAATGGAACCTTTTTCTATTGGAGCTATTGTAAAAATAAACTTTAATTTTTCAGCATCTTTAAACTAAATACCATGATAATAAGAGTCGTTTTTATTTTTAAAAAAAATTATGTTTCTGATACTAAGTTAATTTCCAAACTGTTTTCTATGTAATGTGATAATGTTAATTATTGTACTTTTGCAATGTAAATTTCTATTTATTTATATATTTTATTTTTAGTTGTGAACTGTTATTCTAAGAAATTTATTGTAATTCTTTGTGTTTAGTGTAAAAAGAGTATTACCAGATTAAAAGAAATTTAGTAAATACTTTGGTAAAAACTTTCAAAAATATATTCGTGGTATTATTTTCTTCAATAAATTGCAGATACTAAGAAGATAATGTCATAAATGTTATACATCTCATTTATGTATTATTTGATTTTTTCCCCCATTGAATTATACATGAACTTATATTATTCTGAACGTAATCTTAATTATTTTGTGATGAAAAAAAATATTGTTATTCCAAATTTAAAAATAATGAAAATTTTATTTTTTTAAATTATCAAAAGCCTCATGTATTGAATAAGTGCTTCTAAAAATTTTAATTGTTAAATAGCTTATAGATCTTATTTTGTGCATATTTGATTGAATGATTTTTAATTTAATATTAGGTATAGAAAACACAACAATATATTTTTAAATTAATCATACTTTCATTCAATTTTATTTTCTGCATTTTTCTAGGATTGTTTACAAAGTGCTACTTTGCTATATTGCTTTAAAAAATCAGATAAAAATTTTATTTATTACGAAGTGTTAACAAATAAGCTAAAAGAATTTCATTTCAGCTTGATTTTGAAATAGAAAGAGGGAAAAAAACAAAAACAAAAAAGATTGATAAAAGTGTACATTTTAATGGATTAATATTTGCTCTTATTTTTCATGATAGGCAGAAATATGTATAAGATCAATAGTCGTATTTGTTAATATTACTCTTATCATTTAAAATACTGTGTATGTTAAATATCTTCACATTCAATATAAGAGCATATTTTTTATGTCTGTGCCATGTGTGAGTGATACTGAGGCTTTCATATTTTTGCCAAAGTATATTATGTTGTGTGATTCAAGAAAAATATTGAATAATAAAAGAATACTTTTATCACTGTATTCTGTCGCCATTTTTTTTAAACTCTGTTTCCAGTATGTTCATTTTAAAACATAGATTTCAATGAATTTCATTTTAATTATAGTACAAGTATTAAAATTAAGATAGTTTTAAAATCAAATCAAATTTCAGAAAATTTTATTAAATTCATTTTCATCAAAAAAAAAATAGATGGAATTTTAAAAAAAATAATGGATCTATATTAAGACTTTTAACATATATTAAAATATCAAGGAATAAAAATTATTTTCAATTTCCTTACATTATTAGAAAAAATCTTTAAAAAAAATGAAATGATAATACTTGAAGTTCAAAACCTGAGTAATGTGAAAGAGATATGCCAATTGAAAATTATTCAGAATTTTGGAATTGCATTTAGATTTCCTAGATACAATAAAAAAGAACATTTTTAATGTGTTCATTTTATTCATGAAAATGAAATTGACTTTCCTATGAATAGAATCGAGGTTTGAGTGGTCTACTGGTTATAAAAAATTTTTTAACAGGTAAAAATTTTGATTTTTTTCCCTCTGTGTAACCTTAGATATAATAAAATAATTTTTGAGCAAAGAATCATTTCCTATTTTTCTTGCAAAATAATAGTGAATTGAAGACTATTGTCCAGAATTGAAAAGATTTCTGAAATGTTTTTTGATTTATAATTTTTATCATAGTCTAATAGATGAACTTAATGTATTAAATAAAATACCTTTATATCATCAAGATATCCAATTCCACTCATTGAACAGATGCTCATTTTTCTCTGAAATGGAAGGATTGGAATCATATTATTTCATGTTATCTGACTACACTATAAAAATTTTATATTTTTATAGCATGTTTGGAGTTTTTATAATATCAGTCTAATATTTTGTAATCTCCTAGTAATCCTTATTAGTATTAGCAATCCTTATAATATCAATCTAATATTTTATAATCTATTAGTAATTCTTATTTAATTTTTTTACTATCTTTTCCTTTTAGAAATATGATAGCAGATATGTAAAGCATAAGAATCTTGGCATAATATAGTTTGGATACTTAATATACACATAATTTTGATTTTGCTAAAGTACAATAAAAAAACAAACAAGATTCTTGAGTCTTTTATGGCTGAAATATCATGCTTTATGAATTGAAAATTTTAAGAATTTGGAAGGAAAGTTGAGTAAGAATTTTTTTTTGTGTGTGTGCGAGTTAAAGAATAGGTTGTAAATTTAGTCTAAACTAGTCCCTTATAATTACAGATGGTCAGAAAGATTTGAAAGTGGTATTTATTCTATGCATAAAAAGGAATTGTTTTAATAGAGATAATCAGTTATTTATTCATGTTTTTAAATTTTTGTTTGCTGGTGAACTCGTAACATTTCTTTTTTAAGGGGATTATAGCATTGCTAACATGGAATGCTTTCTCCCATTTTCAAGTTATTCAAAGAGAAAATAGAAATATTTATGCTCCCTCTCAGTAATAAATGCAGGTATTAAATATGGAGTGACAAAATTAGGGTAGAGTGAAGCTAACTGTTTGATGTTAAGATGATTAATAAATTCTCTTAGAGGCAGTGATCTTAATATTTTAGTAATAATACAATTGTCCAATCCTGTAAGCTAAATGACTAACATGTCATTTGGTAGGGATCAGAGAAAAGCAAAATTGATCAATAGAAGATTGTAATGTTATATTTATATTTGATAAACTGGTAGGCCACTGATTTAAAGATAATACAGTTCTCTAAATATTGATCACAATTTTTAATTAGTGTAATTGGTTTATACTCCTTTTTGAAAATTCTAATAATACCCATTTTTGATGTGATGAAAGAATTCAAAACTTTTTAAGTTGCTTGAATGTGAGCATTTTTAAAATATCAAGAATTTTATTGAGATATATTTATTTGGATTCAATCTTAAAGATAGGGAACATTGTTATATTTTCCATTAGTTTAACTTAATAAACATTATTTCATAAATTACTTATATTTTATCCTAACTTGTCCTTTTTAATATTTAAAAAAGGTAATTAAAATATTTCAGTGAATCATTAAATAGTTACAGAAGGTCTATTAAGAAGGGAGTGCGTTCAGGTGGTCTTCAAGTAGCAGTAGTCAAATGACATAGTTTTGGCTTATAGATCCAATTTTGCTATCTTGCAGATCTAGTGCCTGTTAAGTTTTAAAGGATTTTTGTCAATCTAATCCAAAGTAGCTGGTTGCATATCATCTAGCCAAAATTACTTTTATCACAGATCATAAGACATGTAAGTATTTGAGAATGTAAAAAGGAAAATGTATTTCATAACTTTAGTTTGATTGGAAGTGGATGAAATTTAATATGAATCTGAAGACGAATATATTTTGCCAAATATTTTAACTCTATGTATTTAGAAACGATAAAATTTAAAAAGAACGAATCTTTACAATGAGATATTTTAACACGATACGAAATACAAGTTAAATAAAAATATTTATTTGAAAAAGAATTATAAACTCTTAAAAAAGAATTTTCTGACTTACACCAGTTTAGTTGAAAAAATGTATTAGTATAGCAAACATTTTTAAAACAATTTTTTATTTATGTTAAAAAAAATGAGTCGTATTCCTAGCTTCAAATCAAGGAAAACATTTCTTGCCTATTATTTTTAATAAGTCTAACAAACTCAATAGATTTTTTCACTTTTAATTTTATGCATTAATTTAAGAAAGCACCCATCCATGATATATATGAAAAAAAAAAAAAAATGCTTTAAACCTTATGCTGTTTCTCCATTTCTGCTTTGCTGCCCAAGGAAGAAAAAATTTTCTACGCAAGTACCCTGCTTTTCAGTTTTGCATATCTGAGCAAAAAATAATGCCATTCGTCCCCCCCCCCTCCTACATCATTCTCCTCTTAGCTTCTTTTAGGAGCGGTTAAGTACTTGATTAGTTTACTTTGAAGAGAGGGAAGAAAAGTTATTTTACTCATTTTTTTTTTTTGAGGTTTTATATTTTCCCATTTAAGCTCTTTTGAGTGTTGATATTTCTTCTTGTTATTGATGAATAAATTAAAAGTTTTCGTCCAAAAAAATTGGCTGATTAGTTTTGCATAGGAGAAATGAAGAATCCTAGAATAAATATTGAGTTGTTGAAATTCATATAGCTGAGATACTAAGCTCTATGTTGAAATTAAACTTAATATCTTTTGACTTCCAGAAAATGTAAGCTTTTTCATTCTTTTTTTTTTTTTTTTTTTTTTTTGTAATCGATTGATTATTAGAAAATTATTATTGTTTTTTATTTAAAAGGATGTGAAAAACTACTAAAATTTCAAAAATATTATTTTGTTATTTAATTATTTAAAATATATGTATAAAGAAAAAACGACTAAATGTATTTAATGACAATCATTTCTTAATCTTCGATATGTTCCTTAAAATAATAATGTTGGAAATCGCCAATAACAAATAAACTTTCTGTTTACAACATTCATGCATTTAAGGTTGAAGCCATACTCTTTCATACAATTTCAAGATTAGTGCACTAAGCATTGACTTTGCGAATAAGGGGCTGTAAAAGCTATTTTACTGAACAGCGCATTGTTACTTTATATGGCAACAACTTTTGTGACTAGCTTTCGTCGTTCATAAAGTTAAGATTCGAAACAAATTTCATAGGCATTTTTTCTCTATATATTTTACATTCCAATGCAAATTATGGCTGCAATTTACACTACAATAACTGACACTTTCTTTTGCCGAAAAGAATTCCCGAACAGCAAATTTAAATAAAACATTTTAATTACGAATTCAAGTTCTAATTATAAAAACTGCTTCTTTTCTGAACTGGACTGTGTTTTTTTTCAGTCCGATTCATTAAATGAATCGAGACGTTTAATATTGTCAAAATATTTTCTCTCAAGTTGGCATGTCATAAAATCTGATGACTTTTAGCACTGCCCACAGTCAGCGACATAAAATATGTAAATCTATTTTTCATCTTTGAGCAATAAAGGATTCCTAAGTTAAGCTTAAGATAAAGATGGGGAGTAACTTAAAAACAACATGATGCCAGTGGATTCTTTATCGAAATGTAATTTATCAAATTATACAGAATTCTTTATTTGTCTTGACACAATATTATTTGCGGTTTTTTGAAGGGATAAACTTTAAAAAAGATTCCACGATGTTTAAATCAATGGCTCGTTTTTAAATGTTCATATTATATAATCTGCGACCCTTGATAATGCTCATTATGAGACCCTTTTTCTTAATAGCATAATTAATTTAATCCCACATTTTAATATATTTTTAACATGTTAGTGGTTTACTTTAGGTTAATATTTTATACTGTATAAACTTTACGAATATGTATTTGTTTTTATTTATCTAGTATGATTCCAGAATGTTCAGCAGTCATACTTGTCCGCTATATTATTGATGCAATATTGTATTATGCTTAGGATGCATAAAAGAATTTCTGATTAACCTCCAGAGATTCTAAGAGTTTGACTTGATGGCATTTCACTAGGTGATTGTACTCTTTGAGGCAAAATCCATTCTTGATTTCCATAAAAGTACTCCCTTTCGTTACTAAAAAGCAATTTTATCCAACGAAAACCTGGAATGCTTTCCTTTTTTCTCTGATGAAAAAGGAATGATAGTTGAAATTAATATAATCCAAATCCATTAAATAATGCGGATCTTAAAATGGTAGAAAACTAACCTCAGGGGAAGGATATAGTATTGACAGATCTATTAAAAACACATTATATAAATACTAGATAAAAAGATTTCAAAATCCTGATTTAACGTAGATAGATTAACACAGATAGAAGTGCGATAGCTAATTATTATAATAAAATGTGTATATGTTTTATTTTTCTTGCATATTTCCAACCAGGCTTTCAATAAATATGCATAACCAAATCGGAGTCACTCCCGCCTTACCTGAGCATTCAGGATAATTTGAATTGTTGTCTCGTGACAAAGCGAAGGTGGGAACTAAGATTCAGTCTTATTGGTCATCACCGGCCACGATACAACCACTCAGAAGAAGGTACGTCTCAGAAGAAAAAGCAATTCAACCCTTTTGCTTTAATGTACCCATATGGAAAGCGAGAACCAATCACCATATCAGAAATTTCTCGTCCTACACGTGTAAAGTCCCCAAAGGTATAATGAATAAGTAGAACATTGCATCACTGTAAGTTTGGTATTAAAATTTACTGAAAAGAATGGGATTCAAATGGCAGTTCCTGGATTTTCGGTCGTTCAAATTCTGCAGTTATGGAAGTTAACAGATCTTCCGAATCTGAAACGGGATTCGTCGGTCCACAGCACATTAGACAAACAATCGTCATCACCCCCCCCCCAATTTTTTGCACTCTTTTTTGTTTCAATAAAACCCCATGTCATCTCAAACATGTGTGTCAATTTATACCTCTCAACCTACATTATTCCTTGAATTATCTAATTTTCAAATGTTAACGGACTTTTGAATCACCCTGTATGTAAAAAATAAATAAAAACAGGTAGCGTTGCGGATATAGAGGCTAATTTTTAATATAATTTATTTTATAATCAGTGTAAAGACTACATGTATCTGCGATAATTAGAGAAAAAAGAAGGAGCACCTCGGAGAAATAAGTTAAACTTTATTCACACAAAAACACATCGGGATGATGAAGGTAGGAAAAAAGGGTTATAGGAAAATCCACCAAACGATGATCATTAAAATCACTACGACGAAGAAAGAACATATGGCCTCTTTTGCATAGGAATTGCTGGTGTCTTTCTTGAATCTCGTCAGAAGAGTTGCCTGAAAGAAGATAAAAAACATAGTCAATGAACTGTTCATACCACTTTACTATAGTCACAGTAACAGTTTATAAGTAGTAAAAATTATGAAACCTTCCTGTGTATTTTGTTTTGCTTTTAAAGCCAACATTCTTGAATGGTCTTATCATTATTTTATGATTTCATCATCTCAATCACAAAATGTTGTGGAGCTGCATACGATTATAATCAATTAATCAAAGTAGCAATCAATGGTGAATATAAATGATATATTTTTCTGTATTTATCACCTGTTTAAAAGGCAAACTATAACCACGGAAACAGATGAATCAAACCATATCTTATAACTTTAAGAGAGCAATTTTTGTATACATATAAATTTATTTATTTCGTGTATCTCGGAAGCGGCTCCAACGATTGGGATCTAATTTTATATTTAGATAAGGTTTTTCTTTTTAAGTTTGTCTATATAGGTGTTTTTTCCTGAAAAAACGCGATTTTACACACACACACATTTTTTATAATTAACTATTCGAATAAGTATATTGAACTTCCACTTCCAAGTGTATGCCATGCAGTATATTGGTCAGAACAACCTGAATGACGCATGTGTTGCGGGTCCTCCGTGCTTAGTCGCGTTTTTTGCTTTATTTTTTACTAGCCGCCTTTGGCGACCAGCCGGTTCGCCAATCTTAATGTTCGTTAAAATTTGAATAATTAAATATTTTATGCGATTCCTTCTTTTATAGCTTTTTCATCAAAATATTTTAAAACTTCAAATTTTGATAGCCATAAAACTTATGTATTTACATTTCATATTTTTGATTTTTAAGTTTATTTGTGTAAGTGTCTTCCCTAGGAAAAAAACATCCGCGATTTTACACACACGCACAAAACACTTTTTTTTTTTTATAACTAACTATTAGAAGCTTTTTATATCTGCTCTTCTGCTGACAATGTCATATAGTGCCATCCCAGACCCGATTTAATCATACTGTTACCCATGTTACACCCATATTAATCATACTGTAAATTTGTGAGTTCAGAAATATAAGTAATGATGGATAAGCTGCAAAATGAATATAGCAGCTGTAAATGCAATATAGCAGATTGTTTCGAATAACATGTTAAACTAAGTGCATTCATACTTTTTTTAAAATTTAAATGACCAGTTCATAAGAAGGCAAAATATTCATATGAAATCAGTAGTGATTCGTATCTAAATATTTTCTCCGAAAAAAATAAAACAGTCTTCCAGATATTATTTACTTAGATTTAGTGCTGAGTTGATTACAAAAGCTTATGAGTTCAGCGAAATTCATTTCAAACTATTTTAGAAATTTTATTAAATAATATCTTCTTTTATTGATCTTTCTGCATTGCTTCAATCAAATATTTATTTTTCGCACCTATTTAATTGAAAAATTCCTTCTAGTATAAATTTCCTTCTAATATTTATAAAAAATATTAGAAGGAAAGAAAGACGCAGAAAAATAGGCACGTTTTAAAAAGCCATTTTGATTTTGTGCCTTTACTTTAAAGATCTTGTATTTTTCATGTATTTCAGAATCTATTTTTTTATTGCAGCTTGATGGAATTTTTTTGTGAATTGCACGATTTTTAAAACAATTCTATCAATATTAAATCCATATTTTTTTTTCAGAAACATGGGGAACTGATTGTCAACATAACTTTAAAAGATGATGAAAAAGTATTCTATCTTAAAAACGAAACATAATGTTTGGAGAAATTCATTAATCTTTTATAATGCCTCCTAGGAATTACGAAAGGCCACATAAGTGTGGGCCACAACGGCAAAACGATCAACTTTTATTTTTCATTTTTTAAATAAATCAAGTTGGGAAAAGAAAATTTTTAAATGAAATGTAGAATTCTTATTATTTTAATTATTTTTATTTTTAATCTTTAATTTAAAATTCATTATTTATAAATATTATATGGAAAGGTAAAATATATTATGGAAAAGTAATTGAATGAAATTAATCTATTAATAGATACGAAAATAACAAAAATAATAAAGGTCACGAAGAACACACAAATGTACAAAATTACGAAACTTAAGCACATTAGTTAATGAATCGAAATCGATAGCAAAATTCTATCTTTATAAATATAAAACAAATCAAGTTAAAAAATCTGTAAAAATGCTAACATAGTAGTTTTATAGACAGAAGTGAAGACTATAAATAAATTATTTATAAATTTATAAAAAAAAAAGAGATGTGCTGTTGAAAAAAAATTAAATCAATAAAGTATGAATGGAAAAAGTCACTCTTTTTAATATTTTTATTAAATATATTTTAAAATCTTAAGAAATTTGCACTGCATATTTTCAAAAGGAAACTTTTCATCCTTAATTCTAAAACTATTATTCCTTTCTAAGCATATACACTCTATCGAAATGGCCCGAAATCATTTTTATTACTTATTTTCGAATGTTACAATCAAATACAAACAATTCGTCATTCGAACATTTTAAAGTACTTCAATGGTTTAACGTTGCACTAATTCAATGCTTCCCTTAGCTAATTAAGGAAATTTAATATTATTAGAAATGCAAACAGGAGGGCTCGACATGTCTCTAAAACTTCCATTCAGTTAGGGAAAAGAAGATGTAAAAGAAATCGAGATGTTAAAATAGCCATCAAATAGACGGTTTAATCGAGGTAATCACTGTAATTTGAGTAAAGAAACGAGTATCAAATGTTCCCAAACTATTATCTCACAAAAGGGATTTTTAAATTATCTTAAAATAAAAATCAACTTTTTAATGATATTAATGTAATTTACGCACAATTATCTTCTTTATTTTTAATAAATTGTTAAGATAATTTGATCATGACGATATCATAACATTAAATTCATTTAATACATGAAAACATTTAATCGCGGGCTTTTACCAATGTTAAGATTTAAAAAATTACTTTTCTTGGATAGTAACTTCGAAGTAGAATTTTTACTTCCATTTTTATTTTGCATAATGCTGAATGATCTTGTGAATGCATTATCTACGGAAATGGAGTTGCATTTCAAGTCATCTGGATTGATGGAGATTCTTTCGAGAATTGCACTGTTGTAGACTATTTACATCCATTTGGTTAAGGCTGAAACAGAGCGCAGAAAATCGATGTGTATAAATCTCCACAGAAATCGGAGAGCAACAGAAGTTAATAGAGCCATTTTCTGAAATATTTCCACTCTGGGGCAATTTATAGGACAAAATGTTTATAGGAATCGAAGGAAAAAGATACAAAATCAATTTTTAGAAATGCGAGATTTATTCTAGAAAAAGGAAAAAATAAGGAACATACTTGTATCCTAAGTAAAATTTAAAATTCTTTTATTTGTTCTGATTTTACTACATCATTTGATAAAGTATTGCTGGGGGGAACAGTCAATGATATGAATCTTTTGTAACGTCGAAGCATATATGTATATTTTGGTAAATTAAAATTTATTCTGAATAAAGAATAATATTAAAAAAATTGAGTAAAAATTTAAATGACTAACACTTAATATCTCTCATTATATTAAATAAAAATTTTATTTGTTTAACAAACATTTGGAAATTGCTAATATTTTTGAGTTAAAATAAAAAAATATATACAGGGTGTTCATTAATTATTGTCGGGGTTTCCGTACCTCATAACTTTCGAATAAAAAATATTACGCAAAAACCAATTACGTATTCGTAAATTACAACTCAAAGAATTTTATTAATGATATTAAAGTGCAAAGCTTGCACAATTTGCACTTTGTAGGATTCAGTTGAAGGCGATTATGTATTCTTAAATTAGAACTCAAAGAATTATGAATACGTAAATTACAACTCAAAGAATTATATATTCGTAAATTACAACTCAAAGAATTATGAATACGTAAATTACAACTCAAAGAATTATGTATTCGTAAAGTACAACTCAAAGAATTACCTTCAGCTGAATACCTACAAAGTGCAAATTGTGCAAGGTTTACACTTTAATATCATTAATAAAATTCTTTGAGTTGTAATTTACGAATACGTAATCGGTTTTTGCGTAATATTTTTTATTCGAAAGTTATGAGGTACGGAAACCCCCACAATAATTAATGAACACCTTGTATATATTACTTTTTAGTATGTTATTAATAATATAAGTATTAAGCGATACAAATAAACTTATTTTATTAAAATTTAATTAATTGAAAGATGTTATAACAGGTTTTCATATTTAGAAAAACTATTAATAATTTACTGACTTTGTTTTGAAAACATAAAAAGTATGATGCATTTTTCAAAAAGATTTATGCTATACTAGGTTAAAGTAAGTTATTAACAATTGACGGATTATACTTTCCTACATGTTCATTAAACTTGACATTTTACTTGCTTGTGAAAATGAAATTTTGTAATCAATTTTCAATTCATTTCCTAATGTTCTAGAATTTTGAAATTTTGTTTTCTTAATACTATTCTAATGTTTTCAAAATTATTATCTAATTTATTAATTTATTTTAATTTTTATTCCGTACACGAGGCGATATCTTGTAATGATTATTAGAAAAATTGATTTCAAGGTTTCATAATATTTATAATAATGATTCATTATTTTAATAATTATATAATTTTGACTGTTCTGATATGACATTTGACATCATGGGACATGTATCCCTGATTATAATCTAAGCTAGAGTGGATTTAATGGGGACCTAAACTGCGACACAATTTGAATATAAATGGATAGAGAACGAATCACTTTATCTAATTAAACCGGTCACAATTAATTAATTAATTCGAAATAAATAAATAATTTTAAACATAAAGTATTTGTATGTTTTTTTAAAAAAATTTTTAAGCAAGAGAGGATTTAAGATGTAAAATTAATAAAATAATGAAAATGAGAAAAAACAAATAAACAAAAAAAAAAAAAAAAACACCACCTTTTTACTGTACTAATAAATGCGGATTTTTTACAAACAGCTTTATTAAATTTATTTTAAGGCAATTTATTTTTGTGCAGTAGCTTCTTGGTCGATTCAGGTTTTGTGGCGCAAATACATATCTTATGCACGTAGGTGTGTCAAACATAAAATTTATGGAAAGCTCCTATAATAAGAAAGGTCCATGATCCACAGCCACTTCCTCAAACTAATTTGCATAATTGTGTTTTCATTCTGGGCATCTGGAAACTTCTCAAGGGTCTTCTTTTCTTCTGAAGATCTTACACCGATAATCCTCCTCCTCCTCCACAAGCAGCCCCTTCGAGGGAACAAGAACCATGAAATATGCTGACAACGGTTTATCGATTATCCGATTCCTTTCCTTTTCACCGTGTGTTATTCTTCCCGATGTCCGATTCCTTCCTTCTTTGGACGGATTTCCTCTCTGTTTCTTGCGCTGTGTGGACATCCTTTTTTTCACCAAGCTACTTGTGCCCCCCCCCCCCCCTAAAAAAAGATCTTGTTTCAGAAATCCAAAATAGGATTATTTTCGATTCTTTTTGTTCTTTAAAAACGGTTGATAAGATCCTTTTGCGGTATTGGTTAGCTCATTCTCAGATTAAAGAGCATTGGAGAGATGAAGTGAAGAGAGATTAGCTGCGGGTTTCTTTTTATAAAATGAAAGTTTAATCTGCAGTGGAAAGGAGATTTAAAAACATCGATCAGCAGCAGAGCTTTATTTTATTTTAATAAATAAAATAGAAATTGTTAAAAAAAATGTGAAGCATTTTATTTAAATATAATGCAATATCTTTCTTTCATCCGTTTAAAGAAGAAAATAACACTATCTATTCTTTTGATGCATAAAACAGAAAGAAATAGCAGGATGTTTTCTTTATCGAATTAGCGTCAATCATTAAAGATACTTCACACTGTCTTTTGTTAGCTTTTTTACTTTCTCCTATACTTAGTATAGAGAAAGTATAGTAATTATCAAAAAAATTCTAACTCGAGATTTTGACGAATCTCCACGTTTTAGACCAACCTGAGTTCGAAAAACACATGTTTGGAAAATTCCTGTCTGTCTGTGACAAAAATAACCGCAAAAGCTTTCACTTAGACATATGAAATTTGGTACGTGTTCTTTATATCAAATTTGTAGATTTCTATGAAATTTTGAGCAAAATCCGTTCAGAGGAAGTCTGTCTGTCCGGCTAATAGAATATAGTTTAACACAATAGCTAAAAAAAATAGAGAGGACTAGATAGAGAAAATTCGATATACAGAGTTAATATCTATAGTTTGTACACTTTTAAATTTTGAGCCAAATCCAACAAGGGATTGACCTTCTGTTGGTCTGTCATTTCAGAAACATATAAACGCGATCATTCAAAAAAGCACTGACTTAAATATATCGAATTTGATATGAGATTTTGTGACTATAAGTGAAGTATTTTGTCAAATTTTTGTTTCAGTCGGATGGGAAAAACTTGTCTGAAACACAATTTCGAATTTCGTATACTATTAACCGCATAGCAGGGATTAATCGCCAAAACAATTCGCCAAGGATGGCACGCTAATGGCACAATAAAAATGCTAAATTCAAGGCAAAGGTTAATATTTCTTAAGTAATGTAAGTCATTTCCTTGCAAGGTGTTCTCTGGGATAATACCTTTATTAGAGAATACACGAGGAAATTTTAGGGATACCACTACAGCTTGTGATGTTCTTCAGCTCTCTTTACATAAAGATATTGTTACGAATCTGTAATGCGGCCTCCCAGCATAGTGGGTTCCATAGGAGATCCCAGAGCTTGGCGACCATTTGGCGACTTGGCGACGAATTTGGCGACTTTGGCGCCAAAATAGATTATACCCGAAACATAGAGAATTTTCCCGATCCATCCAGTAGGAACGGAGATACGCCTCGAACGTTCCTGATTGGTTGAGAGGCTTCTAGCCCCGCCTCCTGAGACCTATAAAAGGAACTTCAGCTGCCGGGGAGTCGACGGTGAATTGGGTGGTCGTGAACCAGATCGATGAATAGAGTGGTCGTAATTGAGTAGTAGTCGTCGGGATTGACGGTGAAGAACTCGTCTTCTAGGGACTAGCGGAGCAGCGACGGAGTCGAGCTGCTGTGTATACTGTTGTATGCTGCACGTCTCGGCTGAAGATAATCGTCTTTTGTGCTGTATATAGTTGTCGTTTTTTGTGCTGTCCTGTGTGTCTTCGTGTAAATAAACGTCGTTGTTTTGTTTTCTACTGCCGCCTGGTGATTGAGCGTTCTTCGTACCATATAACCCCCACTATCCAAACAAACCCAGGAAATTTCGTAACAATATTGAGTAAGAATTTAAAAAAAATATATTCTTATCCTTTCGTACGCACATATAATGCTCATTTGTATAATACAGGTATTGCCCAATCTTGAGGAAGTTTGACACATATGCTATTCAAAACAAAAGTAAAAGCATTTTCAATTTTTTATGTGCAAAAATAAAATAAAATGTGTTATTAAAAATTACGCTATTCTTTTTGCGTTTTTCAACAATATTTCCCAAAAGTTTAGCTTAGTCTCATTTTTAAGCAATCGTAGGGCTGTTTTAGAATGGGCCTCGTCATTATGAACCGCAGTCAGATGATGAGGATTTCACTTGAGCTGGCATCCCTCCTCTCCAAACTTCCACACCACACCAACGTGAGGACGTTTGGATTCACTTATGCGGTGGCTCTTCGATAAAACCGGGTCTCGAGCCCGAAACTCAGCTGTTCCGAAGTCGAGATTTTACCACCAAGCCACCGCGGTCTTTCCCAAAAGAAATATCCCTGTAAAATGATTTTTACCCTATCTTACACCCATACAATTCCTTTTTAATGATATTGCATTTCGTTACAATTTTTTAGAATTTTTAAAAAATTTATTTTGATACACAGAATTTGAAACAATTTTGTTTATTGTTATGATAAAATTCCAATTAATTTTAGTGTCCCATCAAACATCCAATCGCGCGGTTTTACCAGAGTTAAAACCCAAGAAAGAAATTTCTTGTTTTTTGGACACTCACTCCAAAGTAAGATTTTCATATTCATTCATTTATATATATATTATTTAATTTGCATGTGCAATAATTTGTAAGAGATGGGTTTCATTAAATTCATATCTTAATATATATAAATTACGTGTCACGTTGTTTGTCCGCGATGGACTCCTAAACTACTTAACCGATTTTAATCAAATTTGCACACCGTGTGCAGTTTGATCTAACTTAAAAGATAGGATAGCCCTTTTTTTGGATTTTTAATTAGAATATTAATTATTAATTAAAAAATAACTTTCCCGCCAAAAAAATCTTTTCATTTTCCCCACCGCCAAAAAAACTAACTTTTCCGCCAAAAAAAAATCTTTTCATTTTCCCCACCGCCAAATAAGTACCACCAACAATGTGCTTCGTGCGCGGTGTTGGGGTGGAACGCCGCCAAATAAGTAAGGCTTCAGTTTTTTCCCCCAACAGTCATGAGGCTAGAATTAAGATTTTTCGGCTGATTATTTGAAACGATTCTATTTATTTTCTTAATGTTTGATGCATTTAAAATTAAACATTGTTAATGAATCGATCTTTCAGATTCATTCTTAAGTACTTTTGAATTAAAATAAAACAGAATAAAGGAAATTAAAAATTTCTAATTTGCATAGCGTTACCCCAACTGGCGTAGAAAAACTCACGCATTTGCGTTACGTTTCGAATCCGAATGTTCGAATTATTTATGATCCTATCCGAAAACGTTTCTCAGGAATAAGATATCATTTTCCACAATTATTTTTTAATGCATACAATAAATTTGATACGTTGTAACGGATAAAGTATCACGATCTTATGTTCGAATTTTGTATTACTGTGCACGGTGGCAATTCTCAGAAATAATATATTTTATTTGAAAATGATGAATTACAAACGTTTTAACGGATCACTGATTAATATAACATACTGCTTTAAAATTCTGCTGCTATATAAATTCTGCTTTTTTTAATTATAAAGAAGTTTGGAAAAATACCTGGAGGTGCACACGGATAATTATTACTTTTCGTTTTGAATGAATTCCTATTCTTTATCTGACTGTTTACAAAGAAAAATGTTGTATGGCAATAACATTTGTTACCTTCATTGAATTTTCAATTAAATGATTTTATTTCTTTTGTTAAGGATATCTTAAAAAAGGTAAGTGAACGAGCCAATAATAAGTTCCTCTAATCGGATAATAAAAAAAAATAAAAAAATATTAACTCATTTGTATGCTAAATGAAATTTAATCTTTTTTTATATAAATTATTGAAGATATGATAATAAAAAATGGTTAAAATAATTGTTTCAGTTTTTCATTTCTTTACTAATAAACTGCATATACGTATCAAGTTATGTCAGCTATCATCAACTCAGCTATCATTCACTTCAGCTACAATGCTTATCATTATTTTATAAATGTTTCTGAAACTGATTTCATTTTGTAAATGAATTTTGAATTATTGCAACAGACAAATGTATCAATGACGGTATATATAAAGCTCAATGTGTTTGAGTGTATGTGTGTTGGCGCTCTACAGAAAAGACCATTTGACCTACAGCTACCAAATTTGGTACATGTATACCTTAGAGGTCGGGAATGTGCACCTAGGGTCCCTTTTTTTGAATTGTTAATTATAATTTTAATTATTAATTAAAAACTAACTTTCCCGCCAAAAAATCTTTTCATTTTCCCCAACGCCAAATGAGTAAGGCTTCAATTTTTTTCTCCAACAGTAATGAGGCTAGGGTTAACATTTTTCGGCCGATTATTTCAAACTATTCTGTTTATTATTTTTTTTAAATATTTTATGCATTTAAAATTAAACATTGTTAATTAATCCACCTTTTAGATTCATTCTAAAGTACTTTTGAATTAAAATAACACAGAATAAAGGAAATTAAAAATTTCTCATCTGCATAGCGCTACCCCAACTTGCGTAGAAAAATGCACGCATTTGTGTTACCGTAACTGGCGTTGAAAATTCACGCATGCGTATTGTGTTATGATTGTTGACAATATTATCAACTCATGATTCCTGATTTAAATTTTTAGGTTAGTTGCGTGCTTTTGTAACTAAATTGTATTTATGTTAGTTATATATTTTTTTGTATATGCTTATAGTTTTAAGTACATCGTTTTTTAAAACCTGTTTTCGGCCGATTATTTTAAACGATTCATTTTATTTTCTTAGTGTTTGATGCATTTAAAATTAAATATTGTTAATTAATCGATCTGGTCATGATGAATCTGAGAAAATTTTGTTGACAAATTCTTGAGATATTACATAAATTAAGAAAGATATTCTTTAGTGCCCATAAAGTTTAAACGCTCAGTGACTCTGTTATCAGTAATCATATTATAAAAAAATGCTTTGTTTCAGCAAAAAATATTATTATATTAATTGCAGATTAATTCTTTCCACTTTAATTTAAAGCATAAATTCTACGAGAGCTGACAGAAAATGAGAGAGATACGTATTACGTTATGACTGAAGGCCTTTATATTATTATGAGTGATGACTGAAGACCTTTATAATATTATGAGTGAATTATATGACTATCAAAATTTGAAGTTTTAAAATATTTTGATGAAGAATCTATTAAAGTAGGAATTGCGTAAAATATTTAATTATTAAAATTTAAACGAACATTAAGATTGGAGAACCAACTGGTCGCCAAAGGCGACTAGTATATATATATATATATATTGTCAAATTACAAGTCTTTACAAATGAATTTAAAATAAATGCGTTTCATATTAATAATTTGAAATTGGTCTGGAAAGTCAATATTTCGCTCGAAGAAGCTGACAGTGAAAGGTGGCTAGTTCTATAAACAAATACAAGTAAAATGGGATTTTCAATGTATTTTGACATCATATTTGCATTATATGCTGATAAAAATAGACAATAAAATATCCACTAAATTTTAGAGATTTTTTGAAATTTAAATATTTTAGCAAAATACTATAGAAAAATTATAATGCAGCAGATTTTAAGAAATGAGTTATAGCATTAAATAGGCATCTGTTCATCATGTAAAGGTAGATGAGTTTTGTATAATAATACATGCGCACTATTCGATAAAATTCAAAATAGTGGGTATTTTAAAATAGTGTAAATTTGTCCTGATTTCAATTTTTTCCCCCCATATATAGAGAATTTCTTTTTATTGTATAGAATTGATAATTTTAAAGGTTTTTGTTTTAGCTTATTATATGTCATCAGATATTACATGCTGTAATAATAGAATTATAATAATAATATTAGTTCGAAATTTCGGTTCATTTGAAAACAATATTAAGAATAACTAGTTAGAATTGTTTATAATTTACATTTTTTTAAAGTTTTATTGCGCAATTAATAATGAAGGTTTAATAACGTCTTCTCGTAGCAACTGTGAAGCGTATTATTTTTTATAATAAATATATATAAAGTCTTAAATATTCACTCTAAAAATAAGGAAAATTTAACATTAGGTTTATTTTCACAAAATGTCTGCCTAATTACAAAAAAAAAAAAAAGGAAAGCAGAAAATTATTATAATTTGGCATATGTTTTTTTTGTAAATTGTCCGTCAGGTAAGCTAGTTCCCAAATGAGACTAGTAGGCTAGTAATAATGATGCGGCCATAAGACAATAATTACCTAACTTAATTATGATAATGATAATTATTTTTGTTGTAATTCTGTGAGTAATAGCACAAATACACGAGAATTATTAATTGGTTTTTCTAATGTGGCATATAAACAAGGAATTCGAAGAAGGTGATAAGGGGGCGAAATGAACCTAAATACTACAAGCAAGTTCAGCCTGACTTTCTAGAGCTACATGCTTTTCTCTATCCCTGCTCTCTTTATATATCTGAATAAATTTATCTTTACTCCTGGGTGGAATATACTCCTTACAGAAACTATAAAGGTTTTTCAATAACTGATATACCTATCTCTATTAGGTAACATAAATAATTTTATATGTCTTTTATTTGACAATGTATAGCCAATCATTCGCCTCTGGGTCGTGCATATGGATTTGAATGTCTAAAGCATTAAAGATACATTTTATTTCAACTTGCAGTTATATTCTTTATAAGGCAATGTAAACAATTTTAAAAAATGAAGTTGTGGTATGCTTCCAGAAAAAAAAATTAAATAAAAAGAAAGTGCTATGCCTTTTTTTCCCTCTTCTTGATTAATGTTAGAACTTATTAGTCAAAATCGTAATAAAAAAAAGCCAATTAAGCTTTTAAATATTAGGAAACCATAAATACGCAAAATGCCAGAAACAAAAGAATTTTTATTTTAACTTTTTCGTTAAAATATCTTATGAATCACAAAATAAATTTTGAATAATTTCTGAACGTACCCTAAAAATTACTCCCAATTCAAAAACAATTTATTCCCACTAAAATTAAAGAATTAAAAAAAAAATGATCATGAACATGATCATAAATTCTTTTGATCTCTCTAACATGCTTTTATAATTCTCATTTTTGTAGCTCAAAGAAATAAATCTAACCTGATTAACCAAGAACTTCTCCAATAATGACCAAAGAAATAAAAGTACATCCTTTCTGAGTTATGCTTCATAAGATCGACTTTGTCAAGGTTGAGACGGTCTCTCTTTCCATGTTTTATGCAGATGCTTTATCTTAATTAAATCTGAAATTCTCCCAAGTTTCGACCTCGAGATATCTCTACTAAGTTCTGCTGAAAGTAATTTAAAGCAGGCTCCCGATCATAAGTGGCTCTCTAGAGAACTAAGAGTTTTCCGTCGGAGATCTTTCAGAAAATGAATCAAACGAACAGACAATTTTTTGAAAACTTAAAAGAGGATTTTCGTTTCACTTTTAGTTGCTGAAATTTAAAATTACTTAGAAGTTTACTTTTAAAGTGCCGGTTCTAGACTCTTTAGTATATGAAAGATAACTTTCTGTAACAGTTTTAATCACCCTTCTTCCCAAAGAATTTTGAAACTTTAAATAATTATGTTAAAAATAGTTTTATTTTTTGAGTATTTTTATTTTATCTGCTTTTGAAGGTGGTATTTTATCTTGTTTCACAACACAAAGGCAAGTAAAGTTTTTAAAGTTGAATGATATTTTGAATGAATAGGAAATTTTTGTTATTTCATTTGAATAATTAATTATTTTATCGTGATATTATTTATAATCTGGCATGCTATCTGCGAAGTGTGTCATATGGTTTTTTATGATGCAAAAAGTCGTTCAGAATCTCTGAAAGGCTGACTGTCAAATCTAAAGCTACCAATTTTGGCATTAAGTTGCTTTCTGAATAATATGCGTTTACTTAAAATTTTAATTAAGAAATCTCCAATATTTTAAAGTATTTCTTCAATATCTTCGGATAATGGCGTAACGACAGAAAGCGGGGGGAGGGGGGGGGTAATATAGATTTCTTGGAGGCCAGTTTTAATAGGTACCATGCAGACGAAAAATCAGTGCATTTATGCCATTTTTTGAAGTGATATACGATGAAGGGACAATAAAAAAAAGAGGGGAAGCTAATTTCATATCGCCCTATTAGCAAAAAAGACCAATTACACTGTTATGATATCTTGGCGATATTATTTGGCATTCAGAATATTCAATAACAACGGGGGGGAGTACCATATAATATCTTGTAATAATTGATAGGGCAGAATTTATATTTTTGAAAATCTTCAATTGATAATGGGAAAAGAGCGAAAAAAATTCATTTTATACTCCAGGCGACCCACCCTAGTTACGTTGCTGTTTTCAGAGAACATTAATGCTCAAAACGCATTTTTTACACTACTTTTAAAAAGACGCCAATCTTTACAATGATGCCAATTTTATTGCTTTAATTTTACTAATTTTTAAAAAATATTTTAAAATCTATTTCACAACAATATTTTTAATCGTCCCAGTTGCTGTATTTCTATCCACGTGGATTGTGACGACATAGTTATGCTATCGCTACTAATTAAGGATAAATTTATAAAATAAAATAAGGATAGACGAAGCAATTCTAAAACACTATCGAGAAACGATGCATTAGATTAAAAATTCGAACCTACTTAATTTTATTTTATTACTTTAATTTCAACCGTTAAATTTGTGTCATTTTACTTGCACAATTAATTGCCTTTATTTTAGTTTTATTAATTAAGTTTTTGCTAATCTATGAAATGTCACGGTATCCTGGCGACATATTTTCAACTTGGAGGTTTGGATCTTAATCCAACATTTATTCCAAAAAAAGACACGCCGAGTATGTAGGCATGATGGATATTCAATTTATATTAATGGGTTAGTATGCCCACACTTACGAAAGGAAATATGAACATGGAGAGTCAGTTCAAATGTGTCTTGCCGATATTTTTCTCACGATGGTTCAAACATATGTCTAACTCATAATACACTTCAAATGGCTTCAAATTGTAGGTCAAATTCAATTTTAAGGTCAATATCAACAGATTAAAAAGAAAGAACAGTGTTGTTAAATTAATTCTTTACTTTTTAGTATAATTAGTGCTTTTTATTGCTCTGTTAACTAAATTTTAAACAAACGCGAGTAAAGGAGTTAAATATTGAAGAGAAATTTTACTGTTTTGAATTAACATAGAAATTCTTCAACAAATTATGAATTAACTATACAGTGACTGAATTACGGGGACACAATCGGATTTTTTAAAAAAAGTTTTAATTGTGTTTTGTATTAAAACGTCTTCCGTAGGTCATTCAAGGGATTACCATAAAGCAATGTACTATTGAATCTCAATTTAAACTGAGACAAACTTTTTACATTATGTTATGATTATTACAACATTTTTATTGGAATTAGTTTTTCCTGCGGAACCTTATATTGATATTTTTTTATGTTGAGTTTTCGTTAGAATGCATGAAATAAAATATAAACCTCATTATTAAACACATCGCAATAATTTAGATAATTTATAACAATACATAGAAATTAAAATAATTATCTTTATAGTAACAATTTATCTTGATTTTTTTCTTTTGTTTTTTGAGAAATTTAAAAGAAAATATCAAATTTTAACTTTATTAAAAAATCTATGATTTTCTATTATGATATTTAATTATCTATTCTATTAAAGTACTGAAAACTGTATTTATATCTTAAATAAATTCCTTCTGGACTTAGATGTTGCTTTATAGAATACCACCAACGTTATAAAGTTATCTTTTAGCATTGAAATGAATCGAAGTGAATAAATATAAAAGAAAACGACTTTCTAACTCGAATGTCGTTTTAACGAATGACGCAATAAAAAAGAATCATTGTATTATGTAGCAGAGAAGAATCGTAAATCAATATTTTATTATAGGATAAAGAATAATAATAAGAAGAAAAGGAATAAGAGGCGAAAAGTTTTCAACTGAAAAGTGGCGACTTAAAAAGATTTTATAATTTTCATTCGGCGGAATGAAAGATGTTCCTTATTAGCAATTTGAGGTCATGCCTGTGAAGTTGAGAAAGAATTAACTTAATTAAATTGTGGGATTGAAATGACCTTTACTTAAATTGTGTGAGAGCATTTTCTTTTTAAACAAGCAGCTTTATGTCTGCATGCACTTGGATTCTGAATTTCAAGAATGGGTTCACTGTAGATCAAAGTTTGATTTTCAGAGTTTAAAAAAATCGTTACGAGAGTTTTGTTTCTTTATTGCTAAATTTTTTTATGTTTTTTTCGAGCTAAGAAAGGTGTAAAACGTGCAACGCGATTAAAATCTCGAAATCGAATTTTTTAAGATGATGCTTTCTTTCTGTATGCTTCATACATTTGAAAGTAAAAAGACTTTACAGACACTTTTTCACTTAAAAAAAAGTTCGATATCTTATTTCTTAAAAAAAAAAAAGAGAGAGAGAGAGAGAATGGGGCAATAAAAATGGTTTGAATATTTAATATTGTTGGGTTCACAGCAATGATAAAAGCAGACACACATCATTGTATTTATACTTTTATTTAAGAGTTGTGAACCTGGCATTTTCTATTAAAAGTTTCAATTCAAATGTAAAATTCATGAATGATGAATTTTATTAATAAACTCTATCTTCAATTTTATAAAAGAGTTTTTTTTTTAAATTTAAGGTGTACGTACACACTTGAAGATTTTTTTTTAAATTTTAACTTTAAAAATCCAGTTTTTTCACAGTAGGTTATTAATATATGTTTAAACTCATTTCAGTGAGAAAAAACCATATTACACTAATTATTAATTTAATTAAATAATATTTAATGAGCTAATTAGCCTATTTTTTGAAACATGATATCTTAAATTCTAATTTGTACAGACAAACAATTCTAGATGGAAATGATGCCTAATATTAGTCTTCATGTTGTCTGCCTCAAACAAGTTATAAAATGTATAGTTTTTTTTAACAATTTTTTCATCAACGATGCATAGAAAAAGCGAGATTTTTTCTGTCATTTTAACTTTTAAACAGTTATTAAAAATTTATTTCTATAAATATAACTTTGATCGAGGCACAAAACATCCGCTATTTCGTACAGATTATTTTGATATATAAATAACTGTATTTGGTTAATTTCTTGTTGAGTTCTGATTGTTTGAATGAAGCAACATAGTGGAAAAATATCATTCTTCATAAAATGAGTTTTAAAAACACCGTAACTAGAGTTATTAATGAAAGCACCTCAAGAAAACTAATTATAACTCGAGAAATATGTCGAATATTGATAACATCTTGGTATCGTTTGAAAGCTAAAGGATCAGACAACATTATTAAGCAATAAAAAATATTCGATATTTTGTACAATTTTTGAAGTTTGAAGTGTGTACATACACCTTAAACTATTTTCTGTTGGGTTAAGACTCAGAAGTATGTTTACTTCACTCTTAGGAATTAATATCTTGAACAATTTTATTTTTTAAAAAGGCAAAACGGCAATTAAATTTAGCAGAGATTTCAATGAAATCTTAGAGTATTCTAAGAAATATATTATACAGATTTGCAGTTTTGAGACATTAGCTGCAGCAATGCTAGCTGATGCAAATTTATTAAACATAATAGGGGTATAAAAAAATATGTCAAAAAGATATTTGTAAAACTTTTCAGTACAAATACTAGCTTAAAATTTATCAGATATGATAAATAATAAATTCAAATAAATTCGCTTTTCAAAACTAAATTATAATAAGTCCAAATGAGCTGCTTTTAATGTTTTAATCGTATTTGCATTATCTGAGCCACATTTTGGTATGGATAAATTATCATATTTGAAAGTCGAAAAATATTCGAGAAAAACACTGTCGAAAAATGAAATAGAGCAAGTTTTACACATACATAGGTCTAACTTATTTTGGCTCTTTTGTAAAATAAATTCAAAAATTGTTACTTTTGATAGTTTGTCTCTAACGTAAAGAAATGTGTTATAATTAAGCAACATAAGCATTAGTAGCTGGCATGTATCATAATACAATTCTAAAAAAGAAAGAAAGGAAGAAAAAAAGAAGCCCCTGTTTAATTCGTATAAAGAGATGGAGGAACTTTGTGAAGCTGGATTATTGCAATGAATTTTCAGGAAAAAGAGTTGGAAGTCATTTATTTTTACTACATAAACAAAATCAATACCACGCTTAATTTTATATAGTATATATATTTTTCAAATTACTAATGGACTTTCTTTTCTAATAAAATATACTTCCAAACACATTTCACTTCCATCATTGCAATAAATTCTTTTCTGGAAATTTCTTTCGTGTAAAACAAGTATCTTTCTCCACTAAACAGAATTACAGGAAAAAAAAATAAGAGAAGGGAAAAAAATGGAAATGTTTATTCCTCGAATGTTTTTATATACTTCCTTATGAGAATGTTATTAACAGACAGCGCTCAAAAATAATTTTGTCAATGTGTTATATAACCAAACTTATCCACTGAAAAGTCTATAATAGATGAATTTCGAAAGGATAAATTTCACATTTTCTCGCTATAACAGTGGGAATATAAAAAAAAATTAAAGAAAATATGTATAAATAAAATAACATTTCAACTCCAAGCTCAAAATATTGTAGCTGAAGAATGTTTTGGATTTGATTTCTTCAGCCGTTGCATTCTGAGCAAGATAATTTTGTACTTTGCAATTTAGATAGAAAAATGTCTGTCTGTCCATTTTCGGCAATTCTTTAATACTAATTCTTTTTCTGCGATTTGTTTTTCAAACAACGATTTTCGCTTCAAGAACTTTTTAAATAAAATGCTGACCTAAAAATATTATTGTGTCAAAAATTATTTTCTTCCTTTGGCAATATATTTTTCTTCGGTAATTTTCATATTAGAAAACATTTTAGATCAAAAGCTCATAATATGCTTGTAACTGGACGTATTTTATAATTTAGCAATCTCAAGATGCGTGTGAAGGAAAGTAATAATTAAAATACGAAAGAGCTTTCCTGGACATAACTGTTAATTAACAGAAGTGAAAAAAAATGTATATAATGCTTTCATCAAATGGCAACGCTTATGATACAGTAACTTTTATACATATACGTTTTATTAGTTCTCCAATTAAAATTTTGATTTAAAGAAAAATCTATCTCATTGCAGTTTTACTGCCATGTTTACTGAATCATTTTCATTTTAAGAAATACAGGCATTCAATCATCATACCAAAAAAAAAAAAAATAGTTTCAGAGTGATCTAAAATATAAAGATGCGTTAAGACCTCAAAGGCGATTCTTTTATGACGGCTATATTATTTTCTCTATGGATATTTCGCCTATGTGAAAGTAAAAATTTAAGTTAAATTGAAGTGTAAGGTATTGTTGTCAAACTGGATTTTTTAAAGGGGATTATATGCAAATGTGGTAACCCAATCCGTCTTTGTTGCAACCCTAAAGTCCAGGTTTTAGATAGAAAATCCTGGTTCCAAGTGTTTTAGTGAATTGTTTAATGTTCAGTGCAATTTGGTTGATAATGGCGGAAAACAAGTGCTGTACAATTTAATTCCACCAAAATGTTTATGAGGGAATAATCGTTTGGCGAAAGTTCTAATATACAATGGGATGCTTCTGGTTGCATAATTGATCCATATTTTCCTACTTTTCACCGCTAAATTTTTAATTGAGGAAAAGATAAAATCCAAGAAGGATTAAGAACACTCACTTAAGACAAGAAATTCGAATATACTTTAAATCCTGTTGTTTCCGAATGTTATGCATTCAATACCCGAAACATTAAACTCAGCAATTTAAGAAAATCATGAGCTGTAAAGTTAAAATGAGATTTCTAGGAATCGTTTTTTAATCAAACACGTAGTAAACAGGTGAAAGGAAAAAGTGCCAATAAATTTTTATTTCTTAAAATATGTTTTCTACTTCTATTTTATTACGATAACACAAAAAGTTATTACCTAGCACAATTCAAATTTTATTATACAATCATTTTAAGGAAAAGTGTTAGAGTTTAATCTTGTCATTAATTCTGATTAATATAGTAAGATTCATAAAAAAAAAACATCTGAAAGAATGGAATTGATGCATTTTTAATCTTATTTAAAAAAAGATTTTTATAACAAAAATGCAAGATAAAATCTCTATTTTTTTTCTGACTATATATATTTATATATAGCCCATATTAACTACATTCTAAATTGCTTTCTTATTTCCTGACCCAATTCCCATTTTTTATTTAATTAATTTTACAAACGCTCTATAAAACTACTAGTCTCTGCATTTTCTCACGCTCCTAGTGAAGGGATAAGAGTCCTTAATGCTTACAAAATTCCTTTAAAGATACACAAAATTCCCTTGCCTCAATCGACTCAATTGATCGGGAAAAATTTTGGTCTCTTCTACTCTTGTGTCGCGATGTAGACTAACATACTTCTTACCACTCATTCTTTTTACGAAAATTATGCCTTCCTTGGTGAAATAAATCGAAGTTTTAAAATTTCAAAAGTTTCTTCCTTAGGCTAAGCAACTGCTAAAGCATGCACACGAGCACATTTTGATTTTAATAACGAACTAATCAATAAAAAAAAAATTAAGATAGTAATTGAACAAAATTTTATTTTGTCCATTTTTATACAAATAAAAAAAAATCGCTATCCGTTCTTTTTTTCGTTTAGCCTATTCAAATATGAATAAAATTTCGAAAAATACATCAATGATTCACACCATTAAGGAATTTCAAAAAAAAAAATGTCTACAAGATTTTGTTTTAACAAACTAGATAAATGAGATAATGTCGCAATTAAAAAAATTGGAACTTTTAATTCTAAACATTTTAAGGATATTAGGAGACCCCGATAATTGAGCTGCAATTAGGCCACCATTAACTTGCTGTTATACGGCGCCAACATAACTCCGAGACCCGAACTTTGCAAATCACTCAATAATTTAAAAATCCCTTTTTTTCCTTTTCAAAATTAAACTTTTATTTAAACTTCAATAATTATTATTTATCATTAAATTTTTCAAAGCACAACCATCTTGCTATGTAATATCATAGTAAAGTTCCTTTTTCACCCATGCTCGGAGGTTAAGAACATTGAGTTCGCGCACTCCGTCCAGCCACCCACAAATTGGTCTTTACCGAAGTGTAAAGCAGAAAAATAATTATGAAAAATTAATGGTATATATATTTAAAATTATAAGTTAAGAAGTATAAAATAGCGATCGCATTGTTATGTGAAATTTTTTTAAATAAAAATTCCACAAATAGGCATGGTGCTTCCATTGTTAAATATCAGTATTTTTTGAATGAATGTAGTAATGTTATGAGGATTGTACTCTAAAATATATATTTGCTTTGACTTGTAAGCAATAAAACTTTGAAGTAATTATTTTTGCGGAACATAATAAAATATGTTGTATTGATACAATTTTACAAAATTAATTATTGTATTATGCAAGTCTGTGGTGTAACACTTTAATATTGTCCCGATTTTGTATATGAGGCTTATGCGACTCGTAATATCAAAAAAGAAAACCCTATATACTTTTTTGGCGCCTTTTTATAAACTGATTGAAACCAGAATTTGATACAGGACTAGTATGTTAGTAACAAAATCACATGCTAAATATCACCAATTCAAATCTTTGCTTCTTTGAGTTATTCTGTTTATATGCATGTGAAAGTACAGACCGACAGACAGCCAACACCTCAATGGATATGGTTCATAGTGTGATACGGATATACATTTTAGATGCCAAATCTATGTGCCAAATTTTATTCACATAGCTCTTAAAGTTTTATAATTATTGTTTACACCTCTTCTAGGATTTCTTCTGGGTGGACTTCGTTCAAAATTTGGTATAAACCTACAAATTTGGTACGAAGACTAAATACCAAATTTCATTCGTCTATCCCAAAGCATTTTTGAGTTATCATATTTAGAGACAGACAAATTCTAAAATTGTATTTTTCGGGCCCGGGGAGATCTGAAAAGTGAAAATTTGTCAAAATCTAGAGTTCAAATTTTTCGATGATTAAAATACTTTATCTTTATGTACAATAGAGTGATAATGAAAAATTTATGAAACATTTCAATTATTAATATTCATCATGAAATTGCAATCATTTCTGATCCTATACAATAATATATTTAATGTAACAAAACAATTTTTCAGCCAAAATGAATCTTTCGCAAAAGAAATAAAAAGGAAAAGAAAGATTTTTTTTTAACAAAGAGAGGGAAAAAAAAAAAGATTTTGGTAGTCCCGATTCTTCTTATTATAAAACTTATTCCACACTTGTTCCATCCACCGACTTCCCTCGTGAAGTGGCGCCGGGTCAATGGGTGTCAGTGCGGTTGACAACCTGTTAAAAACATTCTTAGAATTCTTTCTTGGAAGCGAGCGAAGAGAATCAAAATTAATTGAACAGAAGCACACTCAGTAGGCTGGTTGCTTTCTAGAATGCCCAGGTTAAGCAAAACTCGATCAGAGGTTTCGTATCTTTATGTGATCACTCAAAATTGATTGTTTTTCCACTGATTATTTCAAATGATAGCTGATCAAATATTAAACCCTGGATTACTTACTTTTTTCACTTTTTAAGCGAGAATTTATTTCTTAAAAATGAAAGTAAATACTTCTCTTGTTATTACCATGTATAACAGAATAGAAACGATATGGTGTAAGTTATACTATTAATAAAACATTAGCTTATATTTAATATCAAATAATAAATGTTATGGAACAATTAAATGGTTATACAAATCAAAAATCAATATATTTCAGGTACATTTAGTTAGAGATAGTACGGAATTTGGAACACTAGTTAGGAATAATTATGACCAAAATGTTATTCATTTGAAAAAATATGAAAAGAAAAAATTGAAATTTCATATTCTCAAAAATAAATTGATTAATAATTACAAAAAGTTTTGATTAATAATTACAAAAAATAATGTCCAATTTAGTTACAGCGTTACAATGTTCAGTTCAGTTAGATTAATGCCTTACTTTGAAGCTACATAGCATTTTTTTTTTTTTTTTTTTTTTAGTCTCGTGAACTTGAACTTTTGATCAGATGGTGAAGATAACACTTAAACAGTGCTCTTCTTCAAACTCCTTCAACAAACTGGAGATAAGACATGTCACTCTTACATTTTAAAAATGTACTGATCTGTGTATATGTCAACTTGGAAACTTCAATTTTGCCTATAAGACGGCGTGACTTAACATAAAAGTGACAACAAAAACAATGCAAACAAAATAACAGGTATTACTATGGATTTATATCATTAAAATATACCAGAGAGTTTTTACGATATACCCATTTTAAAATTAAGAAATGCGGATTTATCTATTTCGAATATCATTGAAAAGATCCCACAACCGGGAGAGTAGAAAATTGTGTTGATAGAATTTTTTAAAAAGAGAATACTGCTTAATATTGATTGAATACAGTTGTATCATACAACATTCTTTTAACAATATTATACAATAAAAATATTTATTGTATAATGTAATTGTAATTGTTTCTGTTATTTATTTTTTTGAAGACTAGTAAGAAGAATTACGTAATTGAAAATATGAATATAATTTCAAATTACATTAGACTACCTTTCTTCCTGTATAGCTTATTTAAATATAGAATGAATACTTGATAGTGAATACCTTCCTCCTGTCCAATCCAGTTCAAAGCTTGCCTTTAAAGGCAGAAATTGAACCCACTCTTTGCTATGCCTTCTATAATCTTAAGCAAGTTGATTCACCGTGTAGGATTTGTTGTCTCCGTTTCTCCTCAGTTAGTTCTTAAGTCATGTTGAATCAATGCATGATAGAAATTGAACCGAATGAAAAAAAATCAGGATCCCAGCAATTGCCTACATTGTGAGTCTATTAATCCATTATAAGTGCTATACAGCATGGGAAAGCATGATTTTGCGCCAATGAACCCTACCAACCAACCCAACAATCGCCAGCAGAATTTCTTGTTGACACAATAAAAAAGAGAAAGTAAGAATCACGTTTGGTTACATTTTCCATAAACTATTTCTCAATTTGACGCTTGTAAACTCGATATTTATAAAAGCTACTTTAAAAAGCATTATTTTATATTATCTTGATTTATATTTTATGATCTGATTAAGCTTTTAATTTCGTAAAATGCTTAAATTCTTCTAAAATGAACTAATATTTCAGCAGGAGTCAAATAGATTATATATATTCATTGCAGTATCAAAGCATGCTATACTAATTTCAAATAATGAACTACAAAATACATTGATAAGACTTAAGAATAACGTGAAATTTCTAGCCAAAATCATGCCAACCGTCCAGGAACTCGCCAAATGTCCATCATCTTAGATGAACACAAGAAATGATAACAAAGGATTTTTTTAGGGTTACAATAAAAACTGTCAGGTTTGTCATATTTGATGAGGAATTCCACTTTTCACCCAAAGAAAAAATTGTATCTTACTCTTAAGTAGAGCCAATACATATTCCGTACTTTGAAAGCAAATAGCAAAATAATATCATTTGCTATTTGTTTTCAGAATGGAAAAATCATGCTTCTCCAAAGCTGCATTTTAAAATAGAAAATATCATTTGCATTCCAAACAAGTGATTTTTTCTACTTTTCAGTGATGAGTTCTCGAGAATCGTGACGATATCCATTTAAGCTTGTTTACGATGACAGAATATTACCATTATTCGCTTAAAAAGTTCCAGAAATGTTTCGCCTGAGCGCCAAATGTTATAATTTAATGTAAGCGCTTGACTGAATTTTACTCCTTACAAGTTGTAAACAAACAAGAAGTTGTCACGAAAGCGCACCTTGTCGCACCACCTTTGTCGATTCGTCGGTGTTCTAGAACAAATGACAATTCTATATTTGTTGTTCGAAGACAAGGACACTTGTCTTTGAAACTACAAAAATGTGAAACTACAAGAACTGAAAATCAGATACAAAGCGCGTAAACTTGTTTCACATACACGGAAACAAGTTTATAGATCGTTTTAAATTTTATAGATTGTTTATCAATTTCATTTGTAATATGGAAGAACTATGTTGTGATCTTTTTCTAAATATCTGAGCAAACGAGAATATTATTAAAAAATTAGAACAAAAACAGATTTTAAAGAATTTTGAACAATGTTCTGTTTGAAATTAACATCTTGTTTTACAAAGGCTATTTTGGAATCATTTTCGAAGTTCCAAATATACAATCAACTCCTTACAAATTTCTATTCTATCTTACTTCGGCGAATTTTATTAATATTTGTTAATTCTTATGCAGAATTTAATATAAGGGACAAAACTTGCGATCCATCGCCTGTGGCATGATGTAGCTCTACTAATAATAAAGATGAAAATGTTTTTTGTGTATTAGCTCTCAACAAGTCAGACATTTGACTCAAAGCAACCACACTTAGCACATGTATATTTTGACGGATGAGAAATGTGCACATCAAAGCGATCTTATTGAAATTTTAATTAATCAAAATCTTGATATCTTTTACCATTACTTGCGAAAATATTGCAGAAAAAAAAATAATTTTTACGTCATCTTAAAATTTAAAAAGTTCTCTTTTCAATGATACTCATTTAATATTCCTACAATTTTTTTTCTGAATTTGGGTAAATTTTTAAAAAGATTTATTTTTGTCTAATTTCTAAAAAGAAATTATTTTGTTGCCCTGAGATTCAAACCGTTTCCATTACTTCATCAAATATTTAATCGTGTGTTTTTCTTCCATTGTTGGAAGCCAAAGAAGAAGGATTCCGTTTAATATCACTGTAGCTTCCAAGAAAAATAAAAAAATATATATAAATGTTACAAGCGAAATTTAGAAGATAGACGAGCCTATATTTATGATTTTCATAGCGCTTTGATGTCAAGGAACTGGTCCTCATTAGAAAGGTTTATGTGCATAATGAACAGAAAATGTGTAAGACAGTTGAAATAGCACGACTGTAACTTGATGGAATCATGAACCTGATACTATATCCAAACAATTTAACTGATAGTAAATATAACTAATATCTTGACCCTGTTCGCCGAAGGCTACTAGTGTAAAATAATGTTAAGAAAACAAAGAAAAAAAATCTTTTGCACATTTATTTTCTTTTGTGGCAACGGTACCGTTTGGAGTATTACAACCGATAAACATTTAAACAAATAACTGAAGATATGTTTAAAAGAACACAAAGCAAGCGAGCTACAGAGAGAAACTGAGAACGGAATTAAAAAAAGTTTTCCGAAACAAAATTATTATAATTTAAATGGTGTAAATTTTTTTTTTCGAGTTTCTATAAATGACCATTTGATTTCCTCCCACCCACTAAAATGAAGTTGATGAAATAAAGCATCGTTTCTTTAAAATATTTTATATTTTATAAGTGATACTCTTTATCACACACACACACACACACACACACACACACACACACACACACACACACACACACAGAGAGAGAGAGAGAGAGAGAGAGAGAGAGATACTTCTTTCTCCGGATATAGATGAAGAATATAAAATAAATATAATAAATGAAGAATATAAAATAATTGAACTTTAAATGCATGCGATATGTGTAATAAACTATTTATTAGTACATCTATACTGAAAACCGAAGCAGTGATGAATATTAATTGATATTATGGAATAAATCATCATTATTCAGCCTTCATCATTTTTTCCTTTAATTTTGTAAATAACAAAATTTTTCTGCCCGTCTTATTATTATGGCAAGGTCAGACAAGCAGGGCTAGGGACAAAAACTTGAAGATATTACTATAAAACTCTATATGTTCTAATGGTAATGCAGTCCGATTCATACCCTGCGCAGTATCAATTTAAAGCTTCCATTCTTTATATAGTGCATGTGTTAGTAGCAAAAATCGATGTATACTAGTTGAAAATGCAAAGGTTTACACGAAATGTATCTCATTTCATTGTTATGACTATTCTTTTACGAAAACAGATGGAAAATACAAAATAAGTGAAATGGTATTCCGAAAACATGACTTTTTACATTTCTTCTCATATTATAATACTATTTTTAACATAAAATAAATATCTTTTCTGAATTCACATCTTTATTGGAATATAAAATTTATTAAAAATACTGAGAATGGTGGGTGCAAAATTCTTTAAAATGAAGAATTATGGAGCACGCATATTTCTCCGATTCCACTTTTGCTTTGAAAGAACTCAAAGAATGTAAGGTATTGTAAAAATTTAGTTTAATTTATTTAGATGCTTAAACAGAAAATTTCTGTTTGTTTAAAAGCTTTTGAATATCATCGTATATAATCACATTCCATTTTTAAATACAAATTTCTTTCATACAATGTCTATTTGATATTTGTGGCAAATTTTTTTATTGGTTTTCAAACGTTTTATTTTAAATTAATTCAATTAAATTCTTATATCATGAAAGTTATAATATTCATACTAATCTATATAAGCATTTTGCTTACTTACAAAAAGAAAAACCAGTAAGTAATTAAATCAATATCTTTGAAATATGGTAATCAAAAGGATATGATTATATTTTCCTTCTTCAAGTGTTACAATTTATCAATGACTAATACGTTTACTAATTTCATAGCAGCATATCTAACTAAGTAAAATTAAGAACTTTAAGTAACTGCTTATAATCAATAACAATTCATAATAAGTTTTATTAATTATATTTCCTTTATTTCTTAGTCTTGTTTATAAAAATGTGTGCTATTGTAGTTGAACAATAGATGAATCATATAAGTTTAATGTTAAAATACTGACACATGTAGAAATGCTATTTTCACATTCATTTGCAGGAAAGCTTTATAATACATTTTTACATTAATTTTATTTATAAAAGTTTATATAAAATTTTCTTAGAGAAAGATCTTTTAAAAATTCGTTTCTAACAAACCTGGCACAGTATTTTGGACAATATCTTTTACCCTTCTAAAACTGCGAAAAACCGAATGCGTTTTCTTAATGCGCTTGCGCAGTAGTAGGAAATCAGTTTCGAGTAAAAAGACAGCACTTTGAAAGTAATTGCAGATTATTTTGAAAAATTTTCTTCGTCTGTGAAGACAGGTGTGCCATTCCTCTGCAGGCTGAAAGTTCCAAGAGGAAATATACATTGAAAAATTCAAATATTTCGTTGAAAATTAAAATAATTACAGATTATATTTATGCAACGCTAATTAAATTTATCATTATATTTTTCTATTTTAAAGTTTGGAATGTCACACTTTCATAATGTTTTATGCACAAGCCTGCCCAGTTTATCACACAAATAAAACATTTTTCATTTATTTTAAATTATGTTAAATATTTTCTCTATGTTAATAAGCCTCTTATTCTCTTTCTCTATGTTAATTAAGACTCCTGCAATTATTTTGCTTTTTCTCTTATTCAAACTATGTAATTATGAAATCATTTAAAGAATATTAATATTAATTTTATCAATAGTGATAATATAAACACTATTCTAATCTGAAGATAAATAATGCGATTACAAAGTTGAACATTAATAGCAATGGAAACATATCTACATATTGCAAAAATATGTAGACGTAGTTTAATAATTGCACTTAAATAATGAACAAATATAACCTGAAGTCGGGTATTAATTATGAACTGCGTTGTCATTCATTGCAAAGTGAGAGATATAACATCAATGACTTCTATATTAAAAGGTTTCATTTATACTGCTTTTGTAGGAAATAGAAACATAGAAATTAAAATAATGTTATTACAGAAACCATTACGGAAAATACTATACATATCACATGAAGTTTTCCGGTGCTTATAAATTTTAACACATCATATGATTTTCCCTAACAAACAATCTTAAAATAAAGAATTATTCCTTGATACATATTCATTCATATTTTTTTACCTGTCTCTTTACGATAGAATTATTTTGTAATTGACTAATTGAGCAAACATTGTAAGCGTTTAAATTAATTCTTGCTGACAGGTTCTCAGCCTATTCATTTTTAGAAATGATATGCATAAGCAAATAGGGAAATTAAAGGATTTATATCCAACTGATAAATGGAATGACAATGCGGAAAAAAATAGCAATTTTTTTTTAATGGATAGGTGTTTTTCCTCATTAGTAAAAAGGCGTTTTTTTTTGTTTAAAATTATGCCATGATGATTAATTAATGATAAAAACCCAACCGAGAGATATTAAGCATTTTATTCATATTCGTGAAAAAATTCTGCACAGGATCTAAAGTTTAGCATCTGAGAGTTGCTGATTTTTTTCTGTTTATTAATATGTTTCAAAACAGTTTATTAGATGATAATAAATGGTTGTAAGCAGGACTTCTCTACTATACTTAGATCTGCTTTTAATACCTTTATAATTGGACTTTTCGTAATTTTTTTTTATTTTACTTCATTCTTTTCTCAGATTTAAAAAAACACACGATGTAACAATTAACTTTAAATTTATTTAATTTCGCTTACTTCAATCAATAGATAAATAAAATGAAAAGAACCAGTTTTTTTAACACTTCATAATGATAAATAATCTCAATAAACATTTAAATTATTAGCGGGAAAGATATGTTATAAAATATTTGTTATATAAGCTAGCTGATATACCAGGTATTCTCGGAATGAAAACATTTTTTTTCATGCCTTAAATTTATATTTTTAAATAGAACAATATTTATATATTTAAAATAAATAATAATTAATTATATTTATATTTGATTTGTTTATAATTTAATCATAAAATTAATTAAATATTATTTATATTTTTAAAATATAAATAATAATTATGTTGTAAAATTCTTCTGTATAAAATAATATAAAACAAAAACTCCTTTTGTCGTGTTGCCGATAATTTTATTTTTACTAATTAAACTTTAGAATTTTCTTAAAACCATTAAAAAACATCGCCAAAAAATTAAAAGAAATAAAACCGAAGTATTAAAAAAATAAAGGTAGAGGTCATATTCTCAATATTATTTAAAAATGAAGTATTTATAAATTTCCTTCTTTTAAAATAATCGGGTATTCAAATATTTTTTTAAATCTTGAAAAATTAATAAAAATTCAATGAAAAATTGTACTGACAGGATAGTGAAATAAATGAAAAAGTAAAATCTGGAATCTTGAGATGGCATATAAAAATTTCATAAGAGTGCTCTGAAAAAAAAAGAACAAAATGTGAGTTCATTTTGAATTAATAATATTTTAATGAATTATTGTATATCAGAAAGCTGTCAGTATGGTTTTTCCTGTCATTAATGTTTAGGAGAAGATTTGAAATAAGTATACATATTCACAATCATATTTATTTATACTTAAATAAATTGTATTTCTGAACGACATATCTATTATGAATAATCTATATGTAAATAATAGGCTGAGGTAAGATCTGTAGTATATTATTTACATATCGTGGCGGGTGCATACGTTAATATACATGAGGAGAAGATCTATTATGAGTACATCAAATTAAAGGATAGTTATAACATCTATCCCTAAATTATGAAAAAGGTGATAAAGAAGTGCTATTGAATATTGTCGTGGCTGGTTCGTGAGTGCTTTGAATAAATAGGCAAATAGAAAACTTAACAAATTTATTGCAGATTCGTTCGAGTTACTCTGCTCAGTAACTCCTTCTCCTCCAAGAGCAAACACTCGAATGACATCACTCTTTTAATTACACTCGCGCTAGTTGTCTAGCGCCATCTATGAACGTTTATTTCCTAACGCTTCAAAATCCAATCACTACAAATAAAATTCTGTTACATTTTTAATATAGAATTTCCTGGTTCTTAAATTGTATTAAATCTAACAGATAGTGCAATGAATGCAGAAAGAGTGATTTTACATTCGATTGTAATCAAAGCAATGCCAAGGAAGGAAAAATATAACTGTGTTTTTTGATTTTCCAAGAAACTGACCAACTGATTCAAACTGACTATTACTTTAAATGCCAATTTTGTGATTATATAAAGAACAGAGTGTTTTATACAGCCAGCTAAAGATATTGATGCATTCAAAGTTAGGATCACAGATGCTGTATCTAGTGTGACAGCTAAAATGTTGGATAATACGTGGTGAAAACTGACAATCTTTGAGCTAGCTACCAAGGGTTCTTATACTGAAATTTACTACCGTAAGTGGTTTATTAAAAGGCTTTACCATGTATTGAATCAACCATATGCCAATTTATAAAATTTCTTTACAATGACTTTTTGAAATTGGAGAAAGATTTTATGACCACCCTGTATTATTGATGATTCTAGAATGAAATGATGCATGCATGGAAGTACACGTGTTATATTTGCATTTAAATGTTAATTCTCGCATTATGGCAAATGGGGAGCAAAACTCCCTTTAATGGAATATCTTCTGTTATTATAGGCTTGGAGGATATGAAATGTGTCATCAGGAACTAGAAATGAAAGTCTAAACAACAAGGTCACGCTCAGTACTATTATCAGTTGATCCCATTTCAGGAATATAAGATTCTTCTTTAAGAAACTTCGGGAAGGACGAATACGGAACATTAATCTAAGAAAAGAAGATACTGAATGGAAGAAGATATTAAAAGAAAAAAGTTGGAGATCTAGATATACAACAGACGGGCACTAATTTAAAATTTTAATCATCAGTGTTTACATAATGCATCTTTTTTATTGCATATATTTGATTCAAAATCTAATCTCCAATGAAGGAAATTCCGTAAATAATAACAATAATACAAATTCCGGAGCAGCACGTCTTTATTTTCGATCCAATATTATCAACAGTAAGAACTGTGAGCTCTGCTGTCATGGAATGGAATCTCATTATTCGGTTCAGAAGACAAACTGTTGTGTCTTTTCCGATCAATGAGATGGCAAGATTCGTGAGAGAATGCTCAAAGATGTTAATTAGGAAACACTCTCCCAATCAAGTCCCGGAGGATGGACCATTAGTTGAGGGAGAGATGTTGCTTGTGTGCGAAAGATAATAAAATGGCACGAATTCTCAGTTGAGAATGGGATGATGTATTCCAGCTTTAAGATGTTTCCAAGAACGGTGTCTTAATTATAAAATAAAATAGCCCTGATTCATTTTGATTCTTTTAATTCATAAAAAATAAACAGTCAATGAATAATTTCATCCAGTATCGTTAAATTTCTTTAAATTTTGAAACATTATTTCAGCTTTGGATGGAAGCTACTGATGTAATTACTGAAGACAATTTTTTTCGATGAACTTTAAGAATATATATCAATTATTCGCCAAATATTTTACAAAAGTAATTTGTATTCCTTTATGGTAAAATTGTCCACTGAAGTTCTGATATAATAGCTTAGGCAGGTAAAACATACGCATTAAAATATTGTTTTATTTAATTCAAGAAGTTCAGACCAACTCAGAAAGATGCCACCCTGTAAGAAAACACTACGAGGTATTCACCTCTACAAGAAAAAATAGAGGTGAATAACTGCTGCAAACTGACAGAGGTAGACTTGATACCACACATTCATATTCGTTTAGAAGAAACTGTTAAAGAATTCTTCTTTAGAAGAAATATTTTGCTTCATTGATTATCATCTTAAACTGGAAAATATCAATTAACTAAGACAAACTATGAGGAAACACAGTTTGTTTAAACTTTTGTTGAATCTATGCTTGACCTATCTTTATGAATCACTCTGTGTGTTATTAAAAGCTATGAACATACATGCATTTGTTTTCCATGGGATATATATGCATTTGTTTCCCATATTCTACGTTGCTTGTACCAACATTCTGAAGATCGGTCAGTTGGGACGTATTCCCAGAGTTACAGTATAATCACGAACGAGCTACTTTAGAGATTACACGATAGTTATTTTTTGCATCAAATATGAAGAATCAATTTTTACTTACTGGGGCCTAAGGCGTACACTTTACTTTTCATTTCCAAAACTGTGCCTGAGATTTCAAGATAAATAGGATGACGCTGGTTACGTATCCAGATTGGGGAAATGACAAACAAGTGTGTGTGTGTGTGTGTGTTTCCACACGCTTGTGCGAAGTGAAGAGAGAGAAGCTGGACAACGGCCCTTTTCTAGATAGTGGGAATACTGGAAAATTACAGAAAAGTTATAAAGTTCAACTACAGAGGTGTCAGAGGTGACATACTTGACAGAGGTGTTTCGTAGAGAAAATAAGTTATTTCATTTTATTTCTGAAAGTATGTATTTCACGAAGGTATTATTACTTAACTTTACATTGGAAATAATATATAATAGTCACAATGGTACTGTCGTTAAACTGCTATTTTTTAAAAGCGATAACTCGTCAAAGGGGATAATCCATAACATGTCATTAACACTGTCACGTAGGTTCTTTAGTGTGGAACTCAATGACACACACAAGAAGTAGATCTAGACCAATTTATTAACTCAACTGTGAACTGAGAGCACAGTGACTGATAGATCTTCTGCTTTTATACTAGCAGGGAAAGTTCAGAATACTTTTCTGAAGACAGTAAGAAAAGTCCAGAACACTTGTCTGGTAAACCAATGAAATGTCCGGAATCTTCTGGAACATGAAATAAAGGAAAACATAAAATCAAGGAATTAAATATTTACACAGACTGTGAATTGCATTGTCTCTAGAGGGGTTCGAACTTGCGATCTCTTGATTAAGAGACCAGTGCTATGACCATTCAGCCATGGAGAGTCGACTGTCTCTTTTCAATGCGACAATATTTCTAAAAAAAGAAAATAGATTTCATTTCAAACGAAACTTCATTTTCTTTTAATTTAAATGGAGGCCGTTTGGCAAGCCTTTCAACGATCGGCGAATATTCTGAATATTCTGTCAGCTTGGCGATAAAATTGTATCATAAACTTAAATGTAACTACTGATTGTGACAAATGGAGGATTAATTTTGTAATTTCATAATGAGTTAACATTTCTTTGCATTTGAATAAATTATGAAACCCAGTTTTGCAATAAGTTAATTTTTTAGTGGACATATTCTGGTTTACTATAAGTTGATTTATTGTGCTAATCGGTTGTATTTATATACAATATTTTTCTCTTTCTATTCTTTATAAAATACTCATGAAAAGGTCATTTTATTTCAGGGATAATAATAATAAAAAGCTCCAACTTTCAGAATAATGTTCCCACAAAATTTGATCTTTCAGAATTAAACTTTCCTTCAGATGCTCTGATTCAAATCTTCTGTAATCAGGCAATGAAGCTTCTTATTTCATTGGATGAAAAATCAAATGGGCTTTTTTTTTCAATCAATCAACGGAAGGACGAGATTTGTTGGATAAATGCTCCCGATTTCCCCATGAAAATTCACTGAAATGCTAATTAGAAAGTGCTTCTAATTAACTCTCAGAGGATGAATAGTTAATTTTGTCTAAATGGATATAACGTTGTTTGGTTCAGCGAGAAATTAAAATGCCTCGAATTCTCAAATGAACATAAATGATAAATTTCTCTTCCTAGCACATTCAGAGAACCTGGTGATTAAACTTATTATAGTATTTTAATTAAGAAATAAATTAGATTTGTTTTTCTGCTTGTGATTAATAGAATTTTTAATTTATTAGATTAAATTTTTAAACAATGGAATCAATTAAAATTACTATATCAAAATACTGTAAAATATAGAAATAAGTAAAAATGTAAAACAAAACAAGGAAAATCTAACAGAAGTCCTATATCATTATCTGACATTAACAAAGTTAAAGGAGGACACACACACACGCGCACACGCAAAAAAAATCTGCATTTAGAAAATAAAAATGAATAAAAATTATAATAATAATTAATGGTGGGAAATTAAGTAGCTGATCTTAGTGCCTGCTTCAGCCCTAAGTAGCCATTAGCAAGAAAAATGTAAAAGAAGTCTGAAATTTCATAGCATGATAATATTTTAGATCTGATAAGTCTATCTTTAAATTGTTTTTAAATTAAACACACAAAATTAAATTTCATACTACCGATACGTGTACAAAAAATGTATTTAATATCGCTGCAACTAGCACGTTTAAATTCAAATAACGACAACAATGAAAAATATTCTTAGAAAATTTACTTAAAGTAATATTTTTTTTTAAAATTAAGAATAAGTATTGTACGGAAATAAAACAGATATCACTCTCAAGTTAATTCTTATTTTTTTATTTAAAAAAGTGTCAACGTAGGTTTTTTTAACAAGATTTCCAGTAAAATGTCAAACAATTTATTTAATTTTTAACTAAAAATATTATTTAAGGTTTGAATAACCCATCCTCTGTGAAAATTACAGAGAATGCCAGGCTATAAGCATTATTATAAGATATGTTCTATTTTATAAAAGAAATCTGCTTGATAAAAGAAAAAATAACATCTTGCTTATTCGGGATATTGTAGCATAATAGTATTTTTGGCTTCATTCGTCAGTATTGATTGCACCAGCCGTGGCATTCCGCGTGTAACTGTTATTTACACAAATAATTTACAGAAAAAAAAATTCAATTCTAAAATATTACCATGCTGAAAATTTCTCATACTACAATAAGATCAACAATAAGAATTGTCGTAATCTTTTGTGATTATTTTTCTGATTTAAACCTCTAAATGAAAAGGAATTTCCAGACGCCACACAAAAATAATACACTCATAAATAAATAAAAAAAAAAATTGCAGGTCACGTTTTTATCCACTATCCAATCAATGATGAAGGGCTAATGCAAAGAAAAGTATTACTATTGATCTCTCATCTGCTGTCCCCAGTTAATCTTCGTCATGACGGAAAATGGCGATGGAGCTTGTGTATGATTAAATGAGATCTTGTTCGAGAAAGTTCTTCCATCATCGCAAGAATAAGTTCTTGGAATAACAAAAATGGCAGTAACGAGTCTGAGCAGAATGGAAAGGAAGAAAAGTGATATACCTCTCTCGATACTCAGAGGAAAATAATCCTGGGGTTATTTGTCATATTGATAAAACAACAGATATTTTTTGTGTGTTTTATTTAGCCAATTTATTTTGTTTGTTAATAAGACTTATCAGTGATAACAAAGATAACAATTTTCTTTATCTGTCTAATAAAAACTTCATATTTTCATGGCAAGTTAGTTTCGTTTCGTTATTTTAACGTCCTTTTTAAAGCAACATTAGGGCTACATTAGGACAGACCTCGTAATTTTGAACCGCCGTCAGACGACATGGAAGATATCTGAACTGGCAATCTTTTCTCTAAACTTCCGCACCACACCAGTGAGAAACGTTTGGTCCCGACGGTTTTAAAGTGCCCCAGACACACTTACACGATGGGATCGAGTTGCCCGCTTGGTTCTTCGGTTGAATCGGGTCTGTAACCTGGAACTCTCCGGTCCCGAAGATAATATCTTACCACCAGACAATCGTTGCAACATGGTAAAAAGTGGCTAATGAACAAGATTATTAAAAGTTGCATTTCTTTGTCTTTCGTAGCATTTTTCACTACTTTATTCTGTCTGCTTGCCATTATGGTTGGTATTTATATTATATCATTAATACACTTTTTCAATTCCTTTTGCAGAAAAAAAATGAACTGAATAATAGTCTTCAAAGTTCAAAGCATAATATAGTGATCTCTCATACAAAGCGAGGATACGTTCCAGGTAATAAAGAAATATTACGTAAGAACTGTACGTAATATTTATTTATGCAAATTCAGAAATGTCTCAAATTTATTACTACTGGTAGTGAAATACCTCTACTCGGGAAACCAGACAAACTACTTGTGAATAAAATTCGTTTAAAATTTGAAGGAAATTTAAAAATTCGTTTGTGAACTTGGCACCATATTTCTTGTTTAAAGATATTTTGTATTAACCCCTCCCCCCCAAAAAAATAATAATCTGACAAAATAATAACCGAAAAAAACAAACATAATTATTTTTCTTGCTCAGGAAGATCTTAAACTCGAAGATTCATCAAAATCTCGAGTTCAAAATTTTTGACGATATATATATATATATATATTGCGAAAGGAGAGACTGCTCATAACGCTCTATGGGGATTTGACGCATTTTTTTCATCGCATTATATGAGAGCCTACTTTGTCTAGATACAGGATCGACAACAAAGGGTCGGATAGTTCTTTTCATGCTTCGAACCTATAATCACATGATTACAGATTTGTGGGACTCTAAAAATGCTGTAAAAATTGCTTTAACCCTTTAAAGGGCCATTTTTTTTCTAGTCATATTATGTCTAAATATTTTTAGGCTTGAAATTAGAATAAGAAAAGGGATTCATTTAGCTTATTAGACAAATTTAATTTGATTAATTGATTAATTTGGTAATTAAGTAACAAATTAAGACAAATCAAGTAACAAAGTAACAAATTAAGTAACAAATCAAGACACATTATTTTGTCTGAGATAAAGAACTGAAGCATTTAAGTTTCCGTCTTTCTAAAAAAATTTGTCAGAACTGATGCCAACCTACATAATTTCATACAAAGATCGATAAATTTGGTGGGAAGTATACTTCCCACGGCCTTAGAAAGGATTAATTTTATAATATATTTAAAATTGAATTGCAGCTATATCATTAAAAGTAGTGACTAGCTTTTGAAAGGTGGAACTCGCTTTTTTGCATAACTTTCCCAAATTTCGAACCTATCAATAAAGCATTTCTTATATTAGCTATTTCAATTGAATTACCATCCCTTAGACAAAGGAATAAAAAATATCATGTTTATTATTTAATATTATTTAGAAGAAATAAAATGGAAGTGAAACCGACATTAAACGATAAAGGATAAAATTTGAATGCATATTTTAAATAATGGAATTTACTTTATTTCTTACTCTTATTTAAAAAAATATTCCTAAATAAAAGCAAATTTTACATTTGAAGCGAGGAAATAATTAATATACACAAAGGCTCTTCAATTATTAGAACAGAATCATTCTATTCATCCACTATTTAACTCAGCTAGACCAATACCAAAAGAAAAAGAAAAAGAGGGAAATGACTATTAGCGGTTAAAAAGGATATTCGTCTGACAAATCTAGAACGTATCGTTAGTGTCTGTAATTCGAAAGTTTCCGATTTTCACTCCAGACTTCCTGCAATTTGCTCATAGGGAGGAGACGCTTCCTATCAAAGGGTCAAGTGTTCGAACATTCCATGCTTGAACCTTTTTATCGGGTTAAATACGAGATTGACCCCCACCTGCGAATTTCGTTTCTACGCTGTGAAAACTCTATGGCCATTACAATCCGGGCACTTGTTTACAATAACGTTGTGTATCACGTTTTAATACGGCTTAATGAATAATTTATCGCACATATTAGTTACAAAATTCAATATAAATTAAATTCCAAAATCTCAAAATTCATTGGAAAAGAATGAAAGAAAGGAGAAAAACTACAACAAATCATTAAATCAGAAAAATTGAAGACATAAGCCTACTGACAGTTATCTGTCAGCGATTTAAGCCGAATGAGCGTTGTGACGTCTCTTAAGAGCAATAATGGTCAACAACCTTTTTGTCCAATATTTTTTTAATAGGTAATTACTTGCACACACCACATATATAAAGTGGTTTCAGCATTTAAGTTTGTTAACAATAGGTCATATTCTTTGAAACACATCACAGACACCGTTTACGTTAGTCATGTCTCCGCTACAAGCGGAGACACCGTTTCACATCACTCCATCATCCATCATGGCGTCTCTCGTTCTGATCTTTTTTAGAGTTCGTTCATAGAGGGCGCTAGTCAGTACAGCGTCTCTTGTTTATTCTGTAGCACGAACTAGGGCCAAAAGTACTACTTAGTTACTTCATGCGTCATATTCTCTTACACACCTTTTTACAAGTGGACACATTCACACACAGAATACAGAAGAAGAACAACCATGTCCGAACCGCGACTCGAGCCCGGGACGCGCAGAACACTGGGAAGAGGCGCTACGCCTATGCCAGGACATCGGCAGCTTATGATTTGGGCACATATACTAAAGGATTGAGAATTATTGTTTTTCTCTTATGTTACATTAATGTATATGAAATAATATTATTTTTATTTCTAAAATCTGTTTAAGTTTCAAATGCTGGAAAATACGATTTTATTTCGTTTTGCAAAACACGCTCACATGATTTTTACTCTCTCTCATCACATTTCAATTTCTTTTAAGTGCTCAATAACATATTTTATTGATATGATTTTTATTTTATTTCGATTCCGGTGGCCATTTATTGTTTACAACGCAATCTTTCATTGGGGAAAAATTCTCGTGATCAATGAAAACTATGACAGGAACAAGAAAAGGTAGTAGTATTAAATGGAAAACTTATTTTTTTCCCTCCATTTTCTGTGAAATCACTGCAGAAATCACGAATCATTCAGAAATAGCGAGTGTATCATTGTTCCTGGAAAACTAACAGGAATCATAATCCTTTGCGAATTGGGAACCTTTGTTAATGGGATAGTTCTATTATTCTTCAAAGACAAATTCGTGATGCGTCCGACAATGCAAATATAATAATAATAATAAAAAAAAAATAAAAAAAAAACATATGAAATGTGCGTTTTATGAAGAACCAATTATTTGCTGTATCATTTGAATAAAGAAAGTTTTGCATTTATAAATTCTGATCTTTGCAGTGTTTATCATGTATCGCATAATTAAAAAAAACAAAACAAAAAAAACATGTGGGGGGGATTTCTATTATTGTAAGTTTGTTTTCATTTACAGCACCTTTTTGATATAATGGGTTTTCTTATAATAACTTCTCCCTAATTTGCAAATAGATAAACTAAAAAAGGAGAGGTCATAATAAATGTTCAATATTTTGTAATTAGATGTAAGGAATAGTATCGAAAACGCAACCCGCGACAGCTAAAGAGATCACTGTACTGAATCGTAAAGTACACAGTATAGGGTTATGCATGGAATAACACGTAGGGAAATGGCCTCCATGGCTTTGTTGGCACATACGCTCACTTTTATCGAAACTTTCCAAAACCATTTTGCATAAATGTGGTCGAATTTCGTTGATGCAGCGTTGAATTTCTTCTACAATGCATGCGTGCTTGTTGGCTTGTTGGAATATACCTTTGACTTCAAATAATCCCATAAAAAGAAATCCAATGGTGTTAAATCACACGATCTAGGGGTCCGATTCCCAATTTTTCGAACTGTGGCCGCCAGACTTTCATTATTTTTGAAATATTCTTCAATAATGATAATGCGTTTGTATATAAGTATCCATTTTTTTAAACCCTAAACTATCAGCTGCCAAATGGTTTATTAATAGGAGTTGCCAACACTTTATTTCACGAATGGTGGCAAATTCAAATCTGGCGTTAATTTTGGGACACCTATTTTCTGCAATAAAACAATCCTTTATTAATCACTCCCCATCCATCAAAGAATGATCGGGTCCATTACCTTCTTCTATCAAAGGAATATTTCGAACGAACCGAGCAAGATCTTAATAATGGGAGCCAGAACATCGATTCTTTGCCAAACGACGCGTGCGAAGAAGAGAAAATGCGGGTATTTTAAAGTGACAGCTCTTCATCGATTTCAAATAAAGTTGAAGCCCCGAAATCCTATTCACCCACCATTTTTAAAACAATTTCAAGCTCGGAAAGCTTTATTATTCAACATTATATGCTGGATTTACAATAGAGGATAATAAAGATTTAGCAATGTGGAGTACCAAATAGATTTTCCTATCCTAGATTTTCCATAGCTATAAGAAAAGAAAAGAGAGAGATCATAAAAATAATAGAATATATTTGTGTACAGATTTTAAATTTTAATGACTATTATTGTTTAAAACCACGAATAATATTCAATTATTTTTAAGCCTAGCTTTAAATATGGATTAACTGAGAAATAAAGGCGTGCAGACATGTTTCAATAACTAAATTTGTAATATTTGTTAAAAGATATAATTAAGTATTGATTAAATTAGCAAAAATATGAATAATTTTATATGATTTTATCAAAATTTAAATCATTAGTTGTGAATTTGCAAAAGATTTTTAATCAGATTTTGTCATTTGACACCGATACTGATTCAATTTAATAATAAATTAACCTTATAATGCACAAAGTCGCACATTGAGACGATCGTGTTATTTTTATGAAATTAACAGGAAATCAGCAGGAGAGGTTTTACGGAAACTTTCTTAAATATTTTGCTATTAAGTTCTTATTCTCAACCCCGCATAGACCTTATTTAAGACGGCAAATGCCTTGCATGGCACCAAAGAACGATAGTTACGAAATATAGTTACATAATAGTTTTTACAATAAAGTGGCTTGGCGTGAATCTCACCTTTTTCTTGAATTTATCATGTATTTTGAATGAATTTTTTGACGACAGAATAAAACCAAAATTGATATGGAAGTACAGCTGTAGTTACAAGGTAACATTACAGAAACTTCATTAATTTAAGTCAATCTGTTTATGAGTTATAGCGAATGTATTTTCACATGCATACGAAAGTGCATACTGGCAGACTGTCAACTATTTGACTTATTCAGCTCAAAATTTAGTAAGAGATAAACTTAAATGATAAACTGCGCACGAAATTTGATCTATCTCTTTGAGTTTTTGCGTCTATTTATAATCGAACCGCCAGACAGACAGACAGACTTCCCTTGAATGGATTTCATTCAAAATATGAAGGAAATCTACAAATTTGATCCTAAGTCCATACGCCAAATTTCTTTTGTCTAGCTCAAAGCGGTTTTGAGTTATCGTGTTCAGAGATAAACAACCATAATGCCAAAATACTCTGAAATTTCACTCTTTCTAGCGCATTAAAGATAAGTCCTAGGAATGAAAATTAATGGGAATCCTTATATGATTATCCTCATTTTCAAAATTAACACTTATTAGGTTCAATAATATCAATTTTCCTTTATTTCGAGAATATGCTTTAAAAAAGACCTGCTTGAATTTTGAACTTACTCAATTGAACTTTATTGACTTATGAATAATTTACAACTTTTCATAATTTGATTGAGAAACTTCCCAACGGTATTGAAATTGCATAAATTTCGGATAAAACTTTAAACATAATATGGAAAATAACCTTTTATTTATGTGAAATTAATATTAAATTTTGCGTTCCACAGTGATTAATGTTCACATCACTATTATTTCTGATTTGCACCCTCTTATAGCTCCCAAAGAGAAAAGTGGGGGGGGGAAACTATTGAAATTTTGAGAATTTCACCAATTCTCAAGGTTTAAACCTCTAACACGCCGATAAGGTTTGAAACATTTTTGAAATTAGCCTGCTTGTGTTGAACATGATAATTCAAAAACGCACTGAGATGAAGGAATGAAATTTTGAATGCACTCTTAATATTAAATTTGTAGATTTCTGTCAAAATTAAATCGAAATCTGTTCAACTGTAGTCTGCCTGTCAATCTGTCCGTCTACAAGTGAACATGGACATTCAGAAACACAAAAAACCTCCCAATAAATATGAAATATTTTATTTAAATTTATCATCTGAGTAATAGATGTATATAAATCTTTTTTGGGGGGTAGGGAAGAGGGTACTTTTTTCTGTAAATTCAACACCTCCTAAAGTATATTAGGAGGTGTTCCGTGTTTATGAACTCGATAAATAAAAAAAAAAAGTCAGTCTTAAATAAATAAAATCTAATATGTGGTCTTGTAGTTACAGCCGTTGACTTGTGTCAAATTTTGGACTTTTTCGGTAAAACGAAAATTTCCGAAATGCGTACTAAGCTTTTATCATTATATTACGAAGCACAAAGCGTGTCATACGAAAGTTGAGGCAAAAAACATTCTCGATTTCGAATTTTCATGATCTTCGAGGGTTTGCTGCCTCCTTCCCTATATTATTCCCCTTATTTCAAGGGATGTAAGAAGAATAGAAGGAGAATAGAAAAGAAGCTATTTTATACGAAAAAAATCGAGATGACAATATTCCTGCTCATTTCAATTATTTTTCTATGATATAATTATGATTGATATTTAAATTATTTAATGATTGCAAAATTTTTGGTTTTAAAATATTTTTTAAAAAATATTTAGACTATTATTTTTATTCTTCAATTCATTTTGATTAGAAATTAAGCTCAAAATGTAGCGGGTAAAATTATTCTTTTTGCATGACTTGGTGTGTTTAGACCAGGAATTACACAATTTTTGTAGAAAAAATCTGAATTCGGTTAACATAGTTTTAAAATAAAAAATACGAAAAGGGAAAGAATTTTATCCAAAACAGCAAAATGGGTATAAAAGAGAATAAATAATCATTTCAGAAATATTTCTCTGCGAATTTAAAATAGTTTGCAAATCGAAAACAGTTTTATTGCGAAATTTTTATGAAAAGATTTGAAAAAAAGGAAGGAAAAAAAAAGAGCCTAACCGTGATTTGAAGCCATGGAATTAAATTGGAAACGCCGAGTTTTATGTCGGTTTTTATATCCGAAGACGAAATGATATTTCACTTTGAAAATGGTATCGTTATTTGGTAAAGAAGAAATATTTAATAAAAGGAGTTCAAAAAACAGTTTTTTCGATTTTATCTATATCAATTTTTTTCTATTTTTTAGAATTAAACTTCACTTTTAATTCGAAATGAAAAAGAAATCGTTTGCCATTAGATTAATGGAATTTTTTTTATCAAAATTTTGATGTCAAGAAATTATCCCGAGATTAAAAATGCCATACTTTTTAAAGTTTTATTTCACTGAAACTTCAAAGAAAACAGTTTTTAAAAACTAAAAAAAAATTAATCAGAATTTTAATAATAGTTTTATGAACTTTAATACACGAACGAAACTAAGTTTGAAATTTCAAGATATCGACTTTCAGTAATTCAACAATGATGCATACATTGGCATGACCTTCTTTGATCACAGTTTAAGTTCAATGTTAAGATATTAATCAAGGAAATGCGATGGAACAATTATCCAATAATTCTTTTTTTTATCATTACGACATATGCATTGTACGCCAGCCATAAATTTATACTGTTATTTTTCTGTTGTCTAGATGGCTGAATGTTTAATAGTTGAAAGTGACTCGAATAGCTCTGTCCGTGACGTAAAACAGCTACCGATGAATGATATTATTATGCATGTGGTGAAGGGAAAAAAATATTTCGTGAGTTTATAGCAGTAAATAGGTCTCAATTGATATTTGATCTTTTCGTCTTCCATGAACTAACGATACTATTTAAATTTATGATAATATATAGACTACTTGAAATACAACAAAAATATTGTTAATAATAGTTAAGGGAACGGTGGATTCTATTTGGTAATTTTGCGAATTATTCACTTAGGTTTATGAAACGTTTTATGAGCATGTATTTAAATATAAATACGTCGAATTTCTTTAAAAAAACTTTTAAAATCAAAATATATTATTTAAAAAAATTTTTAATGCCATTTTTAAAAATTTAAAAATATTTCAGAGGCTTAATTTTTAATTTTTTAAACTTATTGTTTCCCAATTAACCAATGTAAATTCCTTTGGAATAAAACTGTGAATAATTTTGTAATTCTAATTAAATGCTAATTTTTTAGAAATATTTTTATGCACATTTACTGAATTTTCACAGGAATTTTACGTTTTTCTGAACTAAAATTGACTTTTAACTATTAAAAAAATCAAAATATAAAATGCATATCCTATTTTCTTTTAATATTCAACCAAAAGATTTTACTTAATCTTAAACTGATTTTAATTAATCTTTCATTTGCTTGTTGATATGTATATTAAACATTCATCTGCATACTGCAAATGAATGCATTAAACGTTTATCTGTATACTTGTTGCCAACAAATAAAATCGATATTTTAAACTTTTTACAGAATGTATTTAAAAATATTTTCAAATATTTTAATATTTTATATATAAACTAGGGGGCTCCCCACCCCCTGCTAGCTTATGCCCGCCAACTCCCAGGAACTGCTAAAGCAGTTCCTCTCGGATCGCTTCGCGATCTACTAAACTACTTTAGTCTAGCAACTGATATATTCAGATTCAATTTATTCCAAAATATGAAAAACAATGAAAGAAATAAAAAATGTAAAGGAAAAAGTAAACTCGCGGAAATCAACTGCATTAAAGTTCTTTATAAACACAAATACCCTTTCATTTAAATAACCGTATACATCCACCAAAGATACAAATTTAAAAAAAAAAAAACACTTCGCTCCGTACACATAAAACGTTTAACCCTATCTCGTTCATTACGACTGGATCTTCTTATGAACGATTCTTGAACATTTTTATTTTACCTGTCTTCTCTTTTTCGACGATTTCGTTTTAAAATCGATACGGCACGACTAAAACTCATCGTAAAAAATGTTGTCCGTTTTTGTCCGTTCATTTTTTGTTTAAAAAATGTTCAAACCGATGCAAAAATAGAGTTCGTTTGAAATCTTATCAAACCGCGAGTTGACTGCGAGTTCCCGGACATTTTCGAAGTGTTGCCAAACGGCGATTAACAAATTCGACCTGATTTTGCGTCCACGTAAGCGTTTTATATTTATAGATTTATGATGGATTTCAGAAAAATTAAGAATGAAGGACGCGCCGAATTTATTCATTTCTGATCTAATCACTGATATAAATAAATTCCTTACTCTATTATGATTTTACTTCGCTATATATTAAAATTCAGATGAATTCTTTCACCTAAACAATGTGATAAATTTTATGTTTACAACGAAAAACTAAATTCATATGTATAGCACGTTTCCACATTTGAACTAATGACTCCATTACCTAATTTTCGAAGAAAAAAATTACTGCTTTATACATATGTTTTTAGATTATAAATACTGAAACAATAATATAAGAATGACTACACACATATACTATAAAATAATCATAGTGCTTCACTCAAAAAAAAAAAAAAAAGAATCTTGCTTCATGCACGTGCATACGTGCTAGCGGCTTGTAAATAAGAGGCAATCGAGTTCAGACAGTACAATAAAAATAAATAAAAACCGTGAATGATGGCCATTGGTTAAGCAATGTTTATTCAACACCTGCTCATTCTTCCCACCTATTTTTTGCAACTTCCTGTATTTCATTTGAATATTTTAATTTCGAAGTTCAATAACTCTTCTCGTGCTTTCAAGCTTTTGTTCAGGATTCTCTATTTATTTACTGGACATCCATGAGAATTTCGTCACACCAACTTTTTTGAAAGAAAACAATATGCTTCAAAATATTGTCGGTACTGCTATCTTATCAGAAAGAGTATAGCAGAAAGAAAAATATCTATTGGCATTAATATTTGTGAGGAAAAAGTTAAGGTATTTTCTTAAAAAAACTAAATTAGTTTTCTAGGAAGGATACCAACGGGCTAAATCCTAGGGATGGGTACCGATAATTTGGCGCCAAACTTTAAAGATAAAGTCGTCAGCGTCTCTTGAAAATAGTCATAATATTGAGAATTAAATTCTGAAAATTGCAGCGTCTGCGAGACTTGGCGAGAAAAATTTGGCGGAAAATCGCCAAATGGTACCCGTCCCTAAAACTGTACCAGGAAACGAATATGAAATATAACTGGATCACTGTAGATAATAATTTAAAATCACAATAAATGCTTACAAAAAAAAATATCCAGCAGGAATGGTCTCTCCAAAACTGTCTCGGATACTCCATAAACTTGTCATGCCAAAGAAAGCCTTACATGGTATATGCATGCCGTACAATAGTTACGAAATAATAACTTTTGGCTTGAATTTAGCATTTTTACTGATTTAATCGTGTCATCCTTGGCTAGTTATTTGGCGATTAATTCTTGGCAGGCATTAATAGTATCCAAAAATCAAATTTGTGTTTTAGAAACGTGCTTCTCAAGTGATTGAAACAAAAATTTGACACAAAATAACAATTGTAATCACAAACTCCCATATAAAATTTGACATATTTAAATCTTTGAGTTTTTTATTTATCGCGGTTACATGTTTTTGAAAGTACAGACCAACAGACAGTCAACCCGTAGTTGGATTTAACTCGAAATTTGGTAGATCTCTATACTATAGATGTTGAATCTATGTACCGAATTTTATTTATTTAGCTCTCTTTGTTTTGTAATTATCTTTTTAACTTAAATTTGAACAGCCGGATAGACGGACTTCCTCCGAAGAAATTTCACTCAAAATTTGATAGAAATCTACAAATTTGGTGTAAAGACCGTATACCAAATTTCAACCCTCTAGCTCAAAGCGATTTTTGAGATACTTTTGTCACAGATAGACAGACGGATATTTTCCAAATATATGTTTTTCGAACGCAGGGATGTCTAAAACATAGAGATTCGTCAAAATTTGAAGTTCGTATTTTTTGTCGATTACTATACTTTTTTTATACCAAGAATACGAGAAAGTAAAAGCATAGTCTTGGTCATATTAAACAACAACAAAAACTTTCTAAAGGGCAAAAATGATCCTATTTCGAAAAAAATAAATGAATGAATAAATACGAAAGAAATATAATTAATTTCATTCGCAGCCACAATTCGAATTCTTTAGTACATTTTCAACATAAAGAAAAAATATTTTGAATTTATTGTTTTAAATTCTAATTTATTCTATCAGTGGCAACATCTGGTCACAAATAAAGTCATGAATTACCGTTAATTCATGCATACCAGAGCAGATGCATCGTAAAAAAAAGAAAAAAAAAGTCTAACTGATATTAAGAATACATAAATGATGTTGGTGTTTCGACGCGAGCAAAGAAAATGTGAATAAAATGAATACGTTGCTCCAAGATGGATGTTAATGACTTACAAACAAGGTTAGATATCGATTTCTGAAACAAGCTGAACAAGCATACATATCACGTTCACTTTAACACGAAAAATAATGGAATATTTGTTGATCATTAATTAAGCCAAGCCTTTCTTTTCTGATATTTTGAACAACGTTACGTTTGGATTAATTATAAAAGAAAAGAACATCAGAACATGATTTTTTTTTGTTGATTCAGTAGAATATTTAAGGCGTGCCTTTTTTGTTATTATTCATTTGATTCTTTTAATGTTTCTGAGAATTTGAGCTTCGTACGTGAAAAAGGCTACTTTGTTTCTAGAATCATCCTATCTTAAAAATAAAATAAAAATTTAACACTGAAATCTACTACATTATTTCTCCGCCTGTATTATGCATTTTAAAGTGACAAACTTTTTCAAGGAAAAATCCAATTTCAATGGGAAAAAAAAGTCACAGCGCAGTTGCATTAATTATCGCTTAGTTATGTAGCTTTTATATCATGACAGTTGAAAAATAATTTTTACTTCATCGTATACGAAATATAGAGAAAATATAGTAATTGTCAAAAAATTCAAACTCGAGATTTTGACTAATCTCTACATTTTAGACCTCCAAAAATGAGTTCGAAAAACACATTTATGGAAAATGTATGTTTGCCTGTCTGTGACAAAGATAACTCTAGACGAATGCTAGACGGATGAAATTTGATATACAGGTTTAAAACCAAATTTGTAGATTTTTTATTAGACTTTGAGCAAAATCCGTTTAGAGGAAGTCAGTCCGTCCGATTATTCGAATATAAGCAAGTTAACAACAAAACGAAGAATGCTAGATAAATAAAATTCGGTGCATCGATTTAATATTTTTAGTATAGAAGCCTCCCAAATTTTGAGCCAAATATGACAGGGAGTTGATCGCCAAACGGTCTTTGCCTTCAGAAGCAAGTAACGCAATAACTTGAAAACACAATGACTAAAAAAAGTATCAAATTTGGCATGTGATTTTGTCACATTTTTATCTCAATCGGGTTGGGAAAACGCATCTGAAAACCCACATCCAATTTTTGGACACTTTTGAGAGCATGCGAGAGATTAATCGCCAAAAAAACTCGCCAAGAATTCAGATTCAGTAAAAATGCTATATTCACATCAAAGTTTAATATTTCGTAACTATTGTACGCTAATTATTACTTCTTTATTAGAGAGTATGCTAGAAAGTTTTGGGGAAACCACTTCCTCTGGTTATTATTTGAAATCTACAGACTAACATTTAAAATGAAAGATTTCATTCTACGCATTTTATTCTATTAAATATGAAAGTGAGTTTCCCATTAACAATGTATATCATATACTGATAAGTTATCTTTAGATAATTGAGGCAGGGCATCAAATGATTATTTTACATTTTCTGCATATAGAGGAAGAAAAGAGATCGAAAAATTATTTATCAGTGACTCACATGATCATTGAAAGTGTTCAAATGCCATGTGTTTTTCTTGCTCCTGATTCTATGAACATCCTAGACAGGTGCGGAAACTCCCAGCCTGATAAAGCATGACTGCATTTCTTTTTCGTTTCATACTTCCTTGAAAATTTCAGTCACGAAATGCTGAATTTAAAAAAAAAAAAAAACTGACCATTTCGTAGAACTGACTTTTTTGAAATGCTGTTGTCAATTATGCAAAATCTGTTGGTCAGGAACAGCATTGCAAATATTTTTTTTTTTTCCATTTGGTTATTATAGAGAAGAAAATCGCAACGATCAGTGTTTTCATTTTATTTCATCGCTGTTTCTACTATTAATAAGATGAAAAAGTACGTTTTAGCGATCTATGGAAAAGAATTTAGATCTACAACTGCCAAATTTGGCATAAATACACTTTGAAAGTTAGAAATATGCAGTTAGGACCTATTTCTTAAAATTTCGAATAATTAAATTCATACTTGAATTAAAACTTTTGAATTTTTATGAATAAAGATATTTTGGTGACTTTCTGTGGTAATTATGTGTTCCAAAAAATGATTTTCACATAAAAAAACTGCCTTTTTTAAGACCATTAATTTATATATCTCGCAATTTTTTAAAATTCAGCTTTGGAAAATTAATTATTATTTTTTTTTGCATAATTTTTAACGATGCAGTTTTATTGTCATAACATTATTAGTTTCATCATATATCTTGTTGTATAATTTTCTTTCTTTATTTAAAATTAAGAAAGAAAGTTTCTGTTAATTATCTGCGAAAGTAATATTAGGAATCAGAAAGTTAAATTACATTGTCGCAAAAGATTATGTGCATTCTGAAATAGATTACCAAGACATTTATGTTTTATTAGCACTATAATGTTATGAGATAGAAAGGAAGAGATATTATAGAAAGGTTCATGTACACAGTAAACAGAAAAGAATTAAACTAACCAGGATTTAATATCTATCCCATCCTAATATTTAATATAATTTTTTTTTTGGTACATCAAGGTTATGCATAGTTAAATACAGCCAATACTCCTCTCGAATACGCTGATCGCCAAAGGCGACTACTATGAAATAAAAAAAAAAGAAACAAATGACAAGATAGCTATATTCTTGGATTAAATGTTAGAGCACTACATATAAATAAAAAAAAATCTGCCACACGTCAAAGTTATCCTGGGAAGTCAGTGGATAATTTTGCCACAGTTATAAGATTCGTCGCTTTACATTCTATTCTCCAAATCCAAAATAGAAAAGTAATCCAAATCCGAATTGAAAAAATAAAATGTCATTTTATCTGATATATATATATATATGGCTACTATACAAGTAAGAAAGAGCTCCTTGGTGGGTTGCAGCAATGATATGGAGTTGAGTTATTTCCACTTCAATTATTGAACATCCTAAAAAAAAGGGTGGGTCGCTATAGTAGTTGTCAGGATTCCATCATCAGTTTCTGCCTGTGCTATCTTGACTGTGGTTATTTAGATTATTGTAGGTATTTAAAAGGATGGAAATAATCATCTGGGGTTACATCTATTTGAAATGGCACATATGTTATTTGTTTACATATGATTACATATTTGTTTTAATACTATATAGTTCATTTTTATACCATTGTTTTAGGGTCTTGACATCTTAGGAATTATACACAAGATACAAAACTTTCTCAATCCGAAGTCACACGGAAAGAATGTGAGGGAGGGGGGAGCGGGAGGGGGCAAAGTCACTCATTCGATAGAAAGCTTAAAATCATTAATCATTAAAAGAATGATATGAAGGCTGGCAGACAATTTATTTATGTTAAGGTTCTTCGGAATCCAAACAATAGTATGAAATAGTAAAAATAAAAAAAGGAAATTAAAGTTAAAGAAAACATAAAGTAAATAAATAAAAATAAATAAACATAAAATATAAGAGTACTTAAGAAAGAAATAATGACGTCCATAGTTATTATTGATTAGACATTCTACTATTTTTTTTAGTAAACAATTTCTCAATAATTAGGGCGATGAAGTTTCTGACAAACTGGAAATTTAAATAAATTTTTCAGTTTCCTTTCCAAGTAGCTAGAAAGCCACAAATCACGATTATTATTTCAAAAATCACACTCTTTGATAATGGGCGGAACTATATCCACTTCTTTACCACAGGAGCATTTGTCATCTCTGTTAAAAAAAATCCGGCCTTATGAGCCTATTTCATATGGGGAATAGCGCTCAAAATAGCATCTAAACGCCCAGTGAACAAAATGACTAATTTCCTTCATTGAACTAGAAACCACATTGAACATTTTTCTACAGTGCTGCCATTTCGTTAAAATTTAAGTTATATTTTGCTTTACCTTAAGACTGATGCGCTATATATATATATATATATATATATATATATATATATATATATATATATATATATATATATATATATATATATATGTGTGTGTGTGTGTGTGTGTGTGTGTAAAGATGTATCTTACTATAATTTACATTCTAATTAATTTCCAATTTTTTTTATCTTAATTTAGCCAACATTAACTTCATTCTAAAATGTCCTCGTATCTCCTGATCCAATTCCACTTTGTTATTTACTTTCACACGCTCTCTATAAAACTGTTGGTCTCAGCATTTCAGCATTTTTTCACGCTCCGGGTGAAGGGATCAAAATCTTTAATACTTACAACATTCTTTCAAAGATACCCAAAATTCCCTATCCTAAATCTACACGTGTCAAAGAAATCCCTATCAAAATCTCATAGTCAAATCACTGAAGGGAAAAATTTTAGTTTCTTTTGCTTTTGTGTCGCGATATAGACTGGCGTATTTCTTACTACCTGTTCTTTGTATGACAATTATGCCTCCCGTGGCGAAATAAATTGAAGTTTTGAAATTTCAAAGGTTTCTTCTATTCTATAGTTTCATATATATTCGACGATAAAAAAAAACTTTTGAGAATAAGACTATGTAATATTAAAAGCATGATGTTACTATTTTTAATGGCTGTTTCGTGGCAACATTTTACAACATTGGGAACTCATTCATGGCATTCATCTTAAATAGTTGAAAATGAAAATTAACAACCTAACATCTTTCAAGTAATCTGATTCAAAGAAATCTGCAATGAACAATAAAAATTCTAACAAAAATCGAACAAAGAAAAGTATTTTCAAGAGTAACGAATTCATTCAACCGTCATTAATTTTCTCTTCGAAAGTATTTTCGCGGAAACTCTTCCATGCTTGAAACGAAAAAATTACATATTTCTCCAGACATAATGCGATTGCGAAGGGCAGAGCAGAGGCCTGTTACACGCGATGCTTTATGTTTTATATTCATCTTCTCCCCAAAATGAGAAAGTATTCATTTTGGTGAGAATCATAGGAATCGTCTGCAACCAAAAGAAAGATTATTTTTTAGTTTTTCTCGTATCGGTGAAGGCTGATTAAAACTTTATTTGTTTCGTTCCTTTCCAGGAAGAAGGTGTTGAAATAAAATAAAAACAGAGTCTCAAAATTAATTTACTATGCATTGATTCCCATTTAAAAGTTTAACTTTATAATACTAATTCAAAACTTACGAAAAAAAAGCTATAGCCAAAAAACTACAACTTCTTAACAATGACGGGAAGAAAATATCTGAACACTATACAGAAGGAAACATAAAATTTTGCTAACCCGCAACATCCATAGTAATTACTCTATGTCACTTCACTTGGTCAAATAGCCAAGGACTGTCAAGAGGTTGTCCATTTCACTAATTGTATTATACATTACATATACACATCTTCTGTTTGTTTAATGTCAAATATAAAGTAAGTGTCGACATAGGATCTTCGAAATTTTCCCCTAAAATGAAGACATTCTGGGCAATATCAGAAGATTTCGATGTCCTCTTATAGAAATATATATATATATATATATATATATATATATATATATATATATATATATATATATATATATATAATTTTGCGTTTTTGCATTGATTTGGTAAACGAATCCTCCTATTGGATGTACATGCTAAATATATATTCAGTAACCCATTAATGATATACGAAGTTGCTGAAAATGTACATAAAGAATTATAAAATTCACGGGATCCTGTCTGCTTGCGACAGGGTAACCATATACATCTACTTCAATCTGTCCGAAGACATATGGATAAATTCGAATGACTGAACGCCACGACAGCCTTGGTTGAGTCCTAAAAGCTTTCACCGGTCACAGTATAACTCTTCCCACAGGAGGCCCGTCCCATCATCGGTGGGAGTAACTGCCCTCACACCATTTCTATATCCATGTTTAGACAGTGTAGGTTGTAACGAGATGAGATTCCAGTTTTTCAAACATAACAAATTTATTCAGCGAAGAAGGTGTTGGTTGATTTATCACACTAGCTACATTCAACTCAGAGTTGTACTGTCTGCTGCTTACATGAGGGAAAAAAAACATATTATAAGAAGCTTCAACACGGCATCAGCGCCATCTTGCTAAAATTAACCTGCATTTACGATCATACTTCATAATATCTAGCATCAAACGGAGTACCACTCTGGTATCATCTGTATAACCAAGGAAAATCACACAAAACAATTATTAAAAGCAAAGAAACAAACAAAAAAAATCGGAGCAATCATTTTGATTGCGCTATGCGATATTTGAGCTAATTGAAGTTGCAATTGAGGGATGAAAAACTCGAATTCTTTGATAATAATTGTTCTTTTTTTATTTCATACAAAAAAAGCAAATTCTAGAATGCTTACGACCGTGATGTAGAAACTGTTTCTTCACATTTATTATATTAAGACCTAATAATGTTTTCTATAGGCTTAAATTGAATACATGTCTGCTTTAAGACCTTGAAATTAAAATGCATACCAGCTGTCATTTCAAATCAGAATCTTGAATGATTTGACAGAAATCAATCATTTATAAGGAAAACAAAATGACACTCTGCGTTGAAAGAGTATCTGACAGAAGATGGAAATTAAAACTAAGAAACTATACACGTGACCCCAGAAATGAATTCATTTCACTATGTATTGTGTATCTCGCGTCGTCCTTAGCAAGTCACTCCGGCAACAGGGAAATATAATCTAACAATTGAACTGAAAAAAAAAAAAAAAGAAAAAGAATCGCGAAAAGTGGTTTTATGTAAGTGGTTAATGTGTACACAATTTTTTTTTCCTTTTACGGTTAACTCAGAGTGTCGACAGAAAGTTATTGACAATAGATAATTAATCGATAGGATGTACTATTAAATCACCACCTCCTGAACTAAGTACTCCTCCTAAAGTAGTTGGTTAAATAGGGCTATGAAAATTTTCGATTTATCGAAAAAAAAATCGATATTTTTGAAAAAAAAAATCAATTTTTCGTTGTCAGTTTTCAAAAAATATCAATATATCGAAATCAGGATCATGAACAGAAATCGCTATACAATAAATTGATATTCAATTAATTTGTGCTTTCGTTTAGTGTTTATTTGTGTTGCTCTTCATTATTTTTCACCTTCATATAGAATTTCTATTAATAATTCTATTGCCATTTTCTAATATATAAAAGCGCTTGTTTTAAACCTGTCATTTTAGAATAAACTGAATGATACCATCGTGAATAAATAATTGCGGCTATCACAAAGTTGTAGGCTGCTGTTTCTTTAATTGCTAAATATTCATCTTCAGAAATAAAAGCAAATTCTCAATTTTATTCGCAGCTCACATTTATACACTTAAGTATACTCGCATAAAAAAAAAGAAACTCCATTATACTTCAGCTTTTGTTTAGCGGCTCACGATAAATCGCTATATAATAAATCGATATTCACAATTAATTTATGTTTTCGATTTCGTTTACGTTACCGGTTAGTGTTTATTTTTGTTGCTCTTCAATTTTATTGTTCTTTATAAAGAATTTTTGTTAATATTCCTATAAATACTGACATATTCTAATATATAAAAATACTTGTTTTAAACGCATTGTTATAAATTGTAGCATGCAGACATTGCTTTGGCATTGACATACTTTATTAAAGGGATTTTGGCAATTTTTTTTTCTAACTATTTTTATTCAAAAAGAAACAAATATTTTTATTATATAAATTGCAACTTCCTTTTATTTGGAGTTGTTCTGATCAGTCAGTATGTTAAGAGATGCTATTTATAACTTATAATAACTATAGATAAATAATGTTATCACTATGTATCGAAAAATATCGATATGTATTGGAAGATATATCGTGATGATGAAGTTACATCATTGCCCAGCCCTACTTTTAAATTCAATTCCAAGGCATAAGAAGCCCGATCACGCGCTAGACCGTGTAGGTGTGGGTCTTTTTTATAATTGCTTTATCAGAAGTATCCCGGAAGGCGTAGGACCGATTACGATAAGGCGGCGAGTTCTTAATACGTGGACGATGTTTGTAAATAAAGTTATCGGTTCAGCCGAGCGGTGGCAGTTGTCAAGCTTTCTTCTCTGTATAGAGAGTTATTAATAAGGTATTTTGGGAGTAACTTTAGACGGTGGAAAAAGTTTCAGTTAGCTAGTGATAAAAGCTTCAGTAATCTGTATATTAACCTCTTCGTCGTCCATAAAGTCTAGCGCGTTCAAGTGAAACCTCTGCAGGGCGGCCGTAACGCACTTCAAGCGGTCTTCTATATTTTAAAACTTCTAAACGTTTAAAACGCTTTGTAAATGTTTACTTGTTTAAGTTTTTATTTTTGTTTGTTCTAACAGAGCAAAAATAGAAATTTTCGCGGACAGGAGAGGACGGCGAAATGGTTAATAAAAATAATAAAATTATTTAATCTGAAATGGAATTTGGAAAGTCAATAAAAACGAAGAAGAGGAAAAGAATAAGAAAATAAATTTAACTATAATATTTGCAAAAATTCTAAATGTTAAACATTTTGAAATTCACAAATATTTGAAAAAAAAAATGGAAAATGCGATGAAAATAGAGAATGTATTTGGATGCGATTAAAAAAGAACAATTTGAAATATAAAGATTTTTTGAATTCTAAAATGTTTGAAAAAAATGGGAAATGTGATGAAAATAGAGAAAGCATATCGATAAGATTAAAAAAACAATTTGAAATATTAAGAATTTTGGAATTCAGAAATATTCGAAAAAAAAAATGGAAAATGCAATGAAAATAGAGAGAGTATTTCGATACGATTAAAAAAACAATTTAAAATGTTAAGACCTTTAAAATTCAAAAATATTTGAAAAAAATTGAAAAAATGCGATTAAAATAGAGAATGTATTTGGATGCGATTAAAAAAGAACAATTTGAAATATAAAGCATTTTGAAATTCAAAAATATATGAAAAAAAATGGAAAATGCGATGAAAATAGAGAATGCATTTCGATATGATTCTCTATTCGATATGATTTTAAAAAACAATTTAAAATATTAAAACTTTTGGAATTCAAAAATATTTGAAAAGAATTGGAAAATGCTATGAAAATACCGAATGCATTTCGATACGATTTGAAATATTAAGACTTTTAAAATTCAAAAATATTTGAAAAAAATGGAAAATGGGATGAAAATAAAGAATTATTTTGACACGATTAAAAAAACAATTTAAAATATTATAACTTTTGGAATTTAGAAAAATTTCTAAAAAAATGGAAAATGTGATTAAATTGAGATTGAATTTAGATACAATTTTAAAAAGTAATTTAAAATATTAAAAATTTTGGAATTCAGAAATAACTAAAAATTTTGAAATTCAGAAATAACTGAAAATTTTGGAATTCAGAAATAACTGAAAAAAATTAAAAATGATATGAAAATAGAGAATGTATTTCGATACGATTAAAAACAATTTGAAATATTAAGACTTTTAAAATACAAAATTATTTGGAAAAAAAAAATGGAAAATACAATGAAAATAGAGAGTGTATTTTGATATGATTAAATAAAGCAATTTGAAATATTAAGACTTTTGAAATTTAGAAATATTTGAAAAAAAATTTGGAAATTATGATGAGAAAACGTAACACAGACAGAAAGAGAAAGAAAGGGAGAATACTTTTAGATAAAAGATATAAAAATATTAAAAATTTTTAAATTCAAAAATATGTGAAAAAATGCCGCAGAAAGAGATAAACACATTTAGCTGTAATTCAAAACATTTAAAATATTAAAATTTCTAAATTCGGAAATATTTGAAAAATTGGATTGAATTTAATTAATATAATAATAAAATTATTCATATTTTTACTAAAAATAATAATTAATTACACATAAATCTTCAATTCTTCATTTTTGATTCATAACTGAGAGCAACAAACTAAACAAATAGCAAAATATTTCAAATCTTCCATTTCACATTAACAGAGAGAAAAACATTTAGCTAAGCTTAAAAAAAATATTAAAATATTAAAAATTTCAAAATTTTTAAATATGTGGAAAATGTATTGAATTTAATTATTACAAATATGAAACTAATCATATTTATACAAAAAAGTTATAATTAAGTACAAAATTTCAAACAAAAATTTTTTAATTCCTCGCTTTTGATTCATAACTAAGAGCTACAAACTGTACCAGCAAAACATTTCAAATCTGCCATTTGTCATTGAAAGAAAAAAACAAATTTTGCCACCATTTGAAAAAAAAAAAAAATTAAAGTATTAAAAATTTCGGAATTTGGGAATATTTGCTAAAATGGAATGAATTTAATTAATATAATCATAAAATGAATCATATTTAAACAAAAAATTATAATCAATTACATAAAAATCTTCAATTCTTCATTTTTTGATTCATAATGAAGAAGTACAAACTATACCAGCAAAATATTTCAAACCCCTCACTTTAGAAGCCTAGACAACGAAGAGCTGGCAATAAAATTTAATGAGCCCTAGAAGCAAGTAAACACATTCACTAAGTGGCCCAACAAAGCACAGCTTTTCCTTCAGGGAATTAATGCAGGTGAAAATAGGAAATGACATTTGCCAGCATTAAAGGTCACATACAAACAACGGAAAAAGTGGCAAGAATAATAAAAGTGAACGACTTTCTAGATGGTCAGTGAGAGCAATTTCGCACTAAAAGATCGTGCACTTTTCTTTCACCTGCAGCCGCAGAAGGGGAAATTGCTTATAGAAATGTGTTGGAATATTTTTGGAAATATGAGGGAGATAACAATGTGACGTCACAATTCGCACCGACAGAAATGACCACAAGAAATAGATTGATAGATAGTTATTACATTACCTAAGTACTTAGTGTATGGATTTTCATTCGTCGTTTTATCAAATAAAGATACTATCGTTACACGAATTTTTTGTATTTATTTGATTATTCACTTTAAATTGTCTCTATGGAAGTAAAAATTTAAAGATTCGAACTTTTATATCTACCACGGTTAGGTTTGAGGTTTCATTTGTCTTTATTTATTTTATTTATGCAACGTATTCTCAATAATATACCAGTAATAACGTGCACAAAAATTTATTTAATATTACGACAATTCGCATGAATGTAAATACTGGAAGAGAATTTTTACAGTAATAACCAAATATAAATACATAATAATAACCAAATTATAAATACAAGAAGAGTATTTTTAAAAAAATATGCTTAAAAATATTTTAAAAATTCTTCAAAATTAGAGGGAAAAAACTGTGAAAAAATAAAATTGATACTGTTGAAAAGTTACTCTTTATTAATTAAAAAGTGGTGTCAAAGCGAGTTTTATGCAGTTATACGTTCCGAAGTTATTATGGAAAATCGTTTAAGTTTTAACTATTTTTTAAATTAAAAATTTAATTTACAGTTTGAAAACACTTTCTTATTAAGCACCTATAATCTAAGAAATAACAACATGATAGATTTGGTAGTTCTAAGTCTGATGATTTGTCCTATAGAACGGCTTGAACAATTTTTTTAAAATCAGCGTGACATAAAATATTTACAAATAGCATATCAACCTACTAACATTATCACATTGAAACCATTTATGTTAATTATTTTCCTTTAGAAGCTTTTTTTTTTTTAAATAAATCGTTTGCATATTTTTTTTTCCTTACTCGTTGATCCGTTAACGAATTTTCTGTCACATTTACTTTATTTATTATTACTTATTTTTTACTTTTCCTTAAAAAAAATATTTGTTTCAAATCAATATTTCATTTGTTTAGATTTTGGACTTTAATGATTTTGAAACTTCTCCCTTTAAATTTATTACTTATTGATAATTTCTAAATGCTTCAAATTCTTATTATGTACTAACTGATTCATTTTCACGATTTACGATTATTTAATGAATTTTACACTTCAAGAGGCAGATACATAAATAATTAGCTATGACTTTTCTTTTGAAAATTAAAGATATTAAATTAGATATCTAAATAAAATTTGAGACTTAAAATATGTATTATTCCTTATAAAACATACACAATGGACTTTTATACATTGTATGTCTTAAATGATAATTTTTACACAAATATCTTTTTCCTCCGGTATGTGATTGACGACACTTTATCAGAATTTTTTATTATTATTATTTTTAATTTATTCTTTTGTTTTAAACGACAACAAGAAAGTTGAAGGCGTCACTAAAGATTTGATTTAGTTTTATTATTTAGACTTTTTTCTCTTTCACAATTAATTTAAAAAAATACTTTCTTCAGCAAAAATGTAACAAAAAATTTAAATAATTTTTGAAAAAATAAATAAATGAAATAGTAAAATAAACACCAAAGAAAGAAAAACCCAAAAATTAATTTCTAAAGTCGACGATAAATTTACTGCTTTTTTTTCTCTTTCTTTTTACTGCGAAATAAGGGAAGAAAATTTTTTCGAAATAATTAAACGTTTTTTTAAACAAGTGATTAAAAAATTCTTTTCTCGACATTCGAATTTCATTTAAAAATTTTACTACAAACTTTTACAAAATGAATGATTAAAAATTAAATGATTGTAAAGATTTCGACAATTAAATGATTAAAAATCTACGAAAGAATTCATTCTCCGTTGGTTTTGACAAAAATCCATCTACGTTTGAAACATCAAAGATGACCGAATTCTCAGTATTTAATTCCCAAATACAGAAAAAGACATCCGGACGAGAAAAACAAGCAAACTATTTTCTGCGATAGAGAATAACGGATATCCTTTGAAAGGGCGCTGGGGTGGCAGAAACTGGATCGGCAGTAGCAGACCGGATGACCGGTCGCGGCGAGTTCACGGTCAAAATTCGGGTTTATCTGGACCTATTACACATCTTCCGGACCCGAACTGCGTGACTCAGCGACGAAATCCAGACAGGACTCTCTCTGAAAAAAAATGGCCGAATGCAAATCACGAATGCAAATAAAACGACTTAATGAACTCCAAAGTCCGAAATGTCGATGGGGTGTGCCCCGTCAATATTGCTCAGAGTGAGGTAACAATTGTGTGAGTTGGTTATGTAACAAGACTCATCGACGGGTTTCAGCTCCATTTGTAGAAATTCGTAGACATGCTTCAAATGGATGACAGAACGCAAATGCATTTAAATGCATGTTTAATGTACTCTAAAAATTATTTTATACAGTTAAACCTCTTTCGCATGTCAGTTGTAAGTCGTTGTTTCCTCTATTTCTGATTCTAATCCATATGAATATTAAAATTATTTTTCATAGTTTCACAGATATTTGATGCTTATTTTGAATTCAGAAAATCACAATTATTTTCTCTTTGAAATCAATTAAAAATAACCATATTTTTTTTCTGATTATATACTCAACGGCGTATTTCCAACTAGGTAGGCACTTACAGACAGTAGGCTGACAAGAAACCGCAAGCAAGTAAATTTAAAAGTTTTAATTTCCTAATTGTCAAATAATAAGTTTTTAAAGAAATATAAATTCTATGAATGATAAAATATTAGAATAATATTCACACTTCATCACGTATAATTAGCTAGGTTCTTATATGTTTCCTTACATCTACTAATTATTAGCCGGCGTCCCGGCATAGGGGTAGTGCGTCTTCCCCGAGATCCGGAGTTCGAGTTCCGGTTTGGGTATGATTGTTTTTCCGTTGTTCTATCTGTGAGATGTATGAATGTACCCTCCTGTAAAAAGGAGTAGCAGAATCCTACTCTTGGTCCTAGTTGGCGCTACTATAAAAACAAGAGACGCTCCCTCATCGGCTTAAAATCGCTGTCTTCGTAACAGCGGGCTTGTCCATGGCGAGTAAGAAGCAACAACGACAATAACTAATTATTAAAATATTTATAAAATTGAACGTCTCTTTCAATAGTGTTCTGTACAAACATGGATGCAAAGCAGTCTAGACTTATCAGAGGTTAATAAAAGCAAATACGTATTCATTAAGTTGATAAAGTAAAAAATAATATTAGCCTGAAATAAATTATAATAATTTAAAAATGTGCCGAAACGCAAATATATTATTACTGAAAGGGGGTGGTGGTGTCATAATGTACCCTTCATACGGTTGTAAAATATATAAATCCGCCTCTGTATATAATTCCCGTGCAATAGAACTAAACTGCAGTAGCTTGTATCGGGTGATTTGAGCTATTTTCTCTCATGTATAGAGTAGTTGATGGTGAATTAGCTGATAGGAATGTGTATATGGAGTGAGTAGGTAGATTATTGGCATGGGATGTATAGAGATATTGGATTAATATATATCGGAATGTATATAATACACATAATCACAATTATTGTTCAGTGATTAAAATTCAGCGAGAATGATTATGTACATAAAATGGCATTTTCTTGATAAGGAAAAGTATTTTTTTAAAATTAACCAGCGGACACATTCTCTATACCAATAGCCTTGATACGCAGTTATAAAAAAATTTTTTTTTAAGAGGTGAATCATTGAAATTGTGTGATAATCGCATAAAATAATGAAATTGAGTTTTTTACCAGATGCATCTTTCTCAGTTCTTAAAAATCTAGTTCTACTTTTCTTTTAAACACTTTTTGTTTTATCCCGTACTGTTAAAAAGTAAGGCAAATAAGATAAGTAAAAATAAGGTACTATTCATTTAATATAGCTTTGCATTAAGTGAATAGTACCTTACCTTTGCTTCACAACATTTGGCAGCTTTCGTAGGCATTTCATCCTAAATTTGGGCTTTTTTTTTTGTTTGATTGATGAATAATGTAGCAGTTGATTGCAGTTATATTATTTTTTTAAAAACAATAAAGTAAAGAAGATACAAAAAAAAATTATGTCTATCTGAAATACAAATAGCAAAATCACAGTATTCTAACAACAAAATACTATGAATTGCCATTTTGAGCTCTTAGTAAGATTTCTTTGTTCAAACCAAGAACAAGCAGTGCCCCAACTCGAATAGGAAGATAGAAACGCGAGTGAGTATTAAGAATTCATATAGATTTAGAAGAGAAGTTAGCTGGGGTAGTATTTTAACTTCAGCGTGTATACGATTCAATATGGAGAAATAATGCATTTCACAACTGAGATTAATACAAATTATCTTTAGAAGGCAGATGAATTAAAATTATTACATATGTGTATTTACTAAAGAAGAGTTATTATAATAAAAATACCGTAATTATCAGTAAGTGTTGCTAAGGTGTTAATAAAAGAATTTTTTTAAGTGTATTAATACTTTTTAACATTATATATAGTTTTAGAATATTATGTATTTTAAAATGATTATACTATAAAATCTTATTGAAAATTAATCTTCGCCCATTATATTGTAAGGCTAATATAATCATCACATTTTAAATCAAGATTCGGTTCAGTATCATTTTCCTTATTATATCGTATTGGAAAAGATAAATTGATTTTTACTGAATTTATTTTATTTGTTAGTTATTATGCAATTAAAAATGTTATTAATAAAGTAGTCAATGGCGGATTAAGACATTTTGCGTTCCTAGGCAGTGCGGCCTTTCTTATAACATGATGGATAATTTTGTTTTACATTTCAATATATTTTTAATATAACCAATATACTGATGATTTATTTTATTTTAATTTATTTAAATTGTTGTTTTTGTTTGAAAAGGCGTTTTTTTTTCTTTTATTTAATATGGCTCAAGATTTCCAGTTGGTTGATTCAAGTTTCATGGCGCAAGAGCCATGTTTGGCCAAACTTGTGCCAATCAAATCAAGAATTCCGGATCTCCACGTATGCAATTCACTGAAACAGACATCAGTGTTTATTAGAGTAGTTAATTATAGGTTAAGTATATATAATAACTAAGCGAACGATGAAGTGATAATAAAACTTAAAGGAATTTGTTAAATTTAGTATAAATTAGGTAAAATTATCCTAATATTTTTCAATTCAGAGAATTTGCATTTTTTAAATAAACTTATTTATTTGCCACCTAAGAAAATAAATTTTTACTATTGACCTGTTTGAGGCTGCTTCTTAGCTTAGCAATTCTAGGCAGCCGCCTAGACTGCCTAATCGAAAATCCGCCACTGAATGTAAATAAGATTCCACTTTGATAATGATAATGATTGATGAACGCATTCTCACATAGCTTAGTTTAGTCTTTACTTATTTCAGGCCATGACAGAAGCAAAGACCAATGAAAATGCATCACTGCATTAACTGAAATGGAATAGTATTTAGTTTACAACAAATATTGCAGAATGATTGAAATACAAAAACAATTTGATTATTTTTCGATACTTAAGAACTGAAAATATTTATCATAAATATTATTTTTTCCCAATCGTATTATTACTAATATAGTCTTAAGTTTTCTTAAAGTAAGAAAAGGAATTTAAAAAAGAGGAGAAGTAACTTGGTGTTTGAATTCTGATAAAATATATCAAATTCATGATTATTCTCCTTTTTTCACAGGTATGCAACAGTAGTTTTCAGTCTTAAGAATTTAATTGTATGAGGAAAACACAAACAAACAAACATAATAAATTATTTCGATATCTTTGGGGGAAAAATTGATATTTTATCCATGTTATAATCATAATTCTCTTAAAGACTTTTTTGCTCTTTAATTTATTATGACAAATTTCTCTCAACAACCCCACACACTCCTTTATTTTTTAAAGTTGATAACGTGTAATAACATTAATGGCTCCATTTTCTGACTTGGAGAAATTTATAGAGTTTCATTCAATTTAACTGCAATCAATTTTAAATAGAAAATGTAATGAAATTTCTTTCGCCAACTCAAAATTTAGATGCCTTTTTCACATTTGTGGACTCTATTTGTGTCTTCTGTAACAGAAAAATATCTAATCCAAACTGAATGAGTTTTTCCCTTTGAGACTTTCAAAGTTTTTAAAAACTGAAACAATTTCTTTATTATTTACAATAAATTTGTAGCCACAAATCAGATTAAACATAAAATGCACAATAAAGCTAAATTACATGCCTTTAGCGAAATAGTTTTTCCAAAGGTTTCCAAATTCAAGGAATTAATTTTGCATCTCTATTGATGCTTGAACTCCACTCTAAAGTTTTTAATGATGATGATGTTGTATCCGCGTTACCACGGAAAGGGGGTGCAGTAGCTTCTGAGGGTAAAGCCCCCTGAGCACCCGAGGGCAGAAGTCTGACTTCTAGCTCACATGAAGATGAAACTTACACATTCGCTTGCACAACCCCGTTTTACAGGGGGACACATTCACACACCTCACAGATAAAACATAGATGAAGAACAACCAGGCCTGAACCGGGATTCGAACCCGGGACGCCCAGATCACGGGGAAGATGCGCTACCCCTATGCAAGGACGCCGGCGTTTTTAATTAAACAGCAAATAGGATTAAAGCAATAAATAGCAAAATTGGGTTTTAGCACATCTTCCAAATTTTTGTTGCGTTAAATATCAACCACTGGTAATTTAATATTTTCTAAATTGAAAATAAAATATCAAATTAGGTGAGCGGAAAAAGTAAAAATGCTTTTTTATTGTTTATGGCATTATTAATTAAAGAAGCATTAAAAAAACCATGATATTTTAGGATATTTTGTAATAACCAGTGGAAACGGTCTCTCCGCAACTTTCTTGCATACTCCGATAAAGGTTATATCCTTCACCTTCCACATAAAACTATATCCTTGTGTAAATCCTTGAATGCTTGGCATGGCATTGGCGAATAATAGTCAAGAAATTTAGATCTTTGGCATGAATCTGCCATTTTTATTAAATCTATTGGAAGAATACATATTTTGGCCAATTTCCTCCCGATTGAAACCAAAATTTGGCACGAAGTTACAGTTTTAGTCACAAGATCATACATAGAATTTTATTGATTTAAATCATTGTTTATGAGTTATTGCGCTTACATGTATGCGAAAGTACAGAATGGTAAACGGCCAACTTTTTGACAGATTTGGTTTAAAAACTGATAAGAATCTAAATTTTAGATGCTAAAACCATGTAACAATTTTTATCTAACAAGCTCATTACTTTTGTAATCATGTTCATTTGTACTTAGATAGCTAGCCAAATAGAATTCCTCTGAGGTTTCCCATACCAAATTTCATTTGTTTAGCTCAATCATGCGAGAAAACACGAATAAGTTGATAAATATAATTTCTAAAACGTTTCAGAAAGGTATGTAATGTCAAAAAATTCGAGTTCGAATTTGTTTATGATTACAATATTTTCTCTATACTTTGTACGCGAGAAAGTAAAAATCCTTTTATCCAGATTCAAAAAGCGATGATAATAAGTTAAATGTATTTTATTCAGGCCGAAATAACACTAATTAACACATAATTTTTCATGAAACAAATAAAAAGAAAATTTACCGAACACTTTTTAAATTAAAGGAATTTCCACAAAATTTAAACTGATAAACAACCACAACCATTTTCGGACGACAGCGAAAATTTTATTTTATTTCCTGCACATAAATCTAAGCATGGTATTTTCATTTTGTGTATAAAGTAATATTTAAACTTTGCATCCACACTTTCAGATAATGAATATTCATTAACAGGATATATTTGCCTTGATCCCTAAATTAATCACTTCTTTGCGTTATCTCATCGCTTATTTTATAATGCTAATGACTGTCACTACATAACTCATTTAACTTGTGCATAGTTAGTTAATATGTTTACTTTACTATTTTATAAAGCAACATTTTATTTTTAAAGAAACAGCTTTCAGGACTTAAGATTGATTGGCTGTAATAAAATTAATTTTAAATATTTCATGTTTTAGTCAACCGTTATCCTTTGATCGATTTTGTTTGTTTTCTATTCATTTTAAGAGTAATTTATATAACCTATGACACTGATTTACTGTTAATATTATTATTTGAAATGTGACATACTAATCGTGATTTGAAAGAAGCAATAAAAAAAGCTACAAGTAGAGGTTATAAATTAACATATATTCTATATTAAACTTTAAATACAAAAATTAAATACATTTAACAAAAAAAGTATACAAAAATATCTAACACATTTTTTTATATTTAGAGAAATGTAACACACACGTGCGCGCGCGGACAAATTCACAAAAACATTATTACAAACTCATACACACACACACACACACACATACACACACAAACGCATTCACACACACACAAACGCATTCACACACACACAAACGCATTCACACACACACAAACGCATTCACACACACACAAACGCATTCACACACATACAAACACAAACACACACACACACACGCATGGACAAACGCACAAACATACTATTACAAACACACGCACGAACACACTTTTACGCACAAACTCATCCTTATTATTAGAAGAGGTTTAAATTTATGACTAAAATATGAACATGAAATGTAAGAATATTTTAGATTTATAAAAGATCACAATTAAATGAATCATTTTGAAAATATTTTCTTTTATATAAAAATCACTTTTGAAATCTCACCTCAAAATCAAACTACATGCTTCTACTATTCTATAAAACAATCATTATTGATAATTTGACCTTATTTTTGAATAAGAGAATTCAGAGCAGAGAAGTTTTATGCAACACATGCGGAAACAAGTCAAGGATAACAGATACATATACCCGCATATGTTCCATTCCAAAAAATCATTTGCTTTTTCTATTTATGCGGTGTTTATAACTTTCCTCCTTTTGTGTTTCGATCTTTTAACACCTGTGTGCCCTAAACTTTCTGGCAGCTTACGTACGCCTTGTAAATGATACAATAATAAGAAAATTTATCGAATAACGTATTCATTATCAAACGCTAAAACATTATGGAAGTTATGATGCAAAAAATAGCATTTCCCGCAAAAATAAAAGCCTTATATAGAAATTTTTAATTACTTGTAATTTTTAATAGACATTCGATAAATTACACAGACATTCCTTGAGAAAAAAATTCTGAAAATCTATTCCTATTTCTAAGAGAAAAAAAAAAAAATACATGACATCGCCAAATTATTTTCACTTCTGGTGCAAGAGTCCACGTCTCGAGAAATAACAATTTCTTCAAATAAATGATACAGCAACTTTGAAGTTTAATATATTAAAAATATCATTTTTCCAGGAGAATCTCGTTTTGGTTATAATGGTAATTCAAAAAGGGTTATCGCAATAAAACTGTTGTAATCATTATTACATGTTGTTACGTAAAAATAGATTTCCGATATCGCTGATAGTTATGTCATGTGATTTGATTCCAATAGATTCATTTGATTGCACAATGCTGCTGTGCAGCTGTAAGGCTACTAACGTAACATTGCTTAAATATCTATTACGATGTGAAGTTCAAAAATATTGTGTTAAGGGAATTTCGTATGTATGTGAAATTATCCAATTCAAATGAAAGTGCTAAAATAAATGATTCAATTGAAATTACATGGCAATCGATATCCCGGTGAACAAACGGATAACCGAAAGTGATCAGCAAATAAACAATTAAAATCATTATCGATTGTAAAATTGTGATTAATGTCACATGAAATTTCTCCTTTCAAGATCGTATAAATAAAATAAAAAAAATTTAATTAAATTTGAATCCATTATCAGTTAACAATTTATAATTCATATTCCATTGCGCTTAAATAATTGAGAATTTCGAAAGTACCTACAGACTGAAAACAATTACATTACATAAATCTTTAAAGATTATTCATTGGAAAAACAAAGAGAAATAACTATTTGCAAACATTTTAGCAAATAATGTTTTGATTCCAAAGATATGTTCGCTATTGAATTCCTGCAAACAATTCCAATCAATAACAGCATCTGCATTTAACAAGATGCTTTATAATCTAGGGAGCGGCGATCTTAGAATAAATTTACCAAAATTGATTTTGTAAGATTTAATTCGAAACATTTTAGATGATGGTATCCCACATTTTTAGATTAAATAGGTAAAAGAATATCAAATAAAATAAACCTCTGATGTAAGGAGCTTCCTTTAAATATAAATAAAAACAATAAATAATATATTTTTCTTATTTTCACCAAAAATAATTCACGGATTCTTTCTCTTCTGCAAATTGCTGATTCAATTAAACCAAACAATATTATAGAAAAAAATCAGTATTCTAATGAAAATTAGAAAAAATGTAATTTTTAAATTACAGTAATATTTTAACATTCCTTGAATAAAAATGAAACTTTGTTATGGATTTCTTACAAGATAAAACATTCTTAGTTGCATTCGAAATGCGACAACAAATCAATGCAATTTTTTCCAATAAAATAACAGAAGTTTTTAATAGTTGCATCCATTACCAATAAAGTATTTCTATCAGTATATCTGTTTATCTCGTATAGTTTTGGGACAAAGACCGCTGAAAGTAGAATTATTGGTTTTTATCCAGAGAATTAAGTATTCTGGAATCACATTTTTTACAAAAAATCACTCAATTGGGCTTACAACAATCTCGATAATGAATAATATCGAATTTTTCTTGCTTTATATGCAAGAAAAAACAAAATACAGTTGTAAAATGTAGCAGAGGTGTACACAAGACAGCACTTTCAGTCATCAACAGCACATAGACAAACTACAATTCATTAAATGAATAAAAGCACAGCACAGACGCTCAGGTTCCAACTAGGGAATGTTCTCCTAGAACTCCTTCAAAGATAGAAAGAATTCTTTGGACTCAATAATATGCTAATATTCTCTTATATTCCTTCCATGTTAGAATATGAAAACTTTTAAAACATTCCTCATTTTTGCTTCGAATAGAGATATCACTAAAATTCCTGTGTTTTCGATAAACTTTTTTATCGCGGAGTCGCCAAAAGATCGCAAAGTTCGTATTCATTAGCCTTGCATTCATTCAGTATTCATTAAAACATCAATAAAACTTCCTTACCATGACACTAATTGGGAAGGGAAGCAATATTACAAATTCGTAAAAAAAATAATCTACGTATTCTCACTATTATTGCTATTTTTTCCCCCTCATACGTAGTATAAGGAGAAAATGCTCTGTATTGCACCCACATACACAAATCTCCATTCAGAATTTGACGAATCTCCAAGTTTCAAACTTCTCTGAATCAAAAAATTTGAAATAATACCCTTTTAAAACAAGACAATTAAAAAATAAAAAAACGCCCAAGAATGGACGAATATGATTTGATAGTGCCAGTCTTTACAATACACTTATAGATTCCAATGAAAATTTCGATTAAACCCGTTTGTGGGAAGTATCTGTCCTGTCCATCTGTACTTGAGACCGTGATACATAAACGGAACAAGTTCTAAATTTGAATATGGTTTCTATTTTTACATAAAAATGTACATCGATATTAATTTTGCGGTAAATTCACCAATAGGAAGATGTCCAAATGCAGTCCAATACAAAATACTCTGTATTGCTTTAACATATTAGAAAGTCGAAGATTGAGAATTCCTGTCGACTTTATTTCATTTTTGCATGTCTTAACAAATTTGCGCAATTTTTTTTGTTTATATTTGAATATTTTAATTTTCAGCTTGATTTTTAATTTAAAAAACAAACAAAGGAACAAAATCAAAACGAAAAACGATTTTGCTTTTTGTGTCAAGGAATAAAAAACAAATGAAATGAAATCAGAATTTTTATTCCAATAAATATTAAATTCTTACAGAATAATAGGATTACTACATTGTATTCAGTTCTACAAATGACTTTTTAAACAAAACCTATAAAAAAATGATAAATCTATACTGAAAAATGAACTACTGAAATTTCTCCAAGAAATTGAATTACCTTTTTTTTTATTGTTCCTTTTATTAAATTGCAATATTTAGGACTATAGAAAAATATAAAATTATTAAAATAAATTCTATAAAATATCAATCAACTGCAAGAGAGGAAAAACTGAACAATAGAATGAGGGGTGTAAAATATAGAAAAATGAAATTACATTAAAGAATTTATCATACAAAAATGATCATTTAGAGTTTTACGATTACATTTAGATTTGAAGTAATTAAAAAAAATTTATTGTTAATTTTAAAAATAAATATTTTATTTTAGAAATATTCTACAATATGAAATATGAGTATTTGCTTATTTTAATGAAAAATTAATGAATTAATAGTTAGAAACTGATAGACGATAAAAACTGATTAAGTTAATATCAATTTTAATTAAATTAAAAATAAACTTTGCATTTATATTTTTTTCCGTGATAAAATTAATAAAAAATAATTTAACACACAAAAAAATCATGTTTCCAAACAAGTTCCTTTAAAATTTTACGATGGGCATCACATGCTTATTAGTCGTTTAGAAAGTGTTCCCTTCGATGCTTTGAGAAGTTTAACCAGCACGCGAAACAAATTGCCGAAATCGCACTTTTGCGTGTTGTCTTTCATCTTTTCTAATAAAAAACAACAACTTTTATTTATGCAATGGCTACAGCTAATCATACAGTTTAGAATGAATTCTAGAAGAAAGTTTATGCATATAAACAAACAATTTATCTTGTTCTCAGTTTCTCCTAATAATATATCTGAAAGAGTACTTTGAAGATACAAAATATCCGCTTTTAAAATGGATGCATGTTTTTTTCACCAATAGAGTTTGTAAACACACTAGAATCATTTATAAAATAAACATTCAGTTAACTTTATTTTTACACATTTATCATTTAATTTAATTAAACTTTTCTTTAAAAAAGAATAAACGTAGCGAAAAAAAAAATCGTTTTCATTTCGATTTTAATTTTATTCGTAAAAGTGCTAGTTATTATTTAAGAGGAATTTAAAAACAACAATAAGCTATTATATTTCATTTTGTTTAATTCATTTCACAATTTTAATTTAAAACTTAACGTATTTCCTGTTGATCCGTTTGCAAAACTTGTATTTTTTTAAATGCTTGAAAAAATTGCCAGATGATTTTTTTCTTTGAAATTTTTGAACCTAACTTAAATAATTAAATGCAAAGCTATCTGACTTAATTCATTTTATGGTATTATGCCATGGAATTAAATGAAGAAAAAAGATAATTAAGAAACTAACTTAAAGGTGATTCAACCAACTTCTAATCCAAAACACCAAAGCATGGTAGTTTCTTAGGATGATTCATTCGTTTATCTTTATTTTTAAAAGTTAAATTTAATTATTTAATAGCGATAATGTATTCATAAAAAATACTTTTAATATCGCTATGCTTTTACGTTTTCAGTAACTAATAAAAAATGTAGTTGTAAACTTACTCAAAAATATTTTTTTTTAATTTTAAAATTACTGAAATATTGCATGCAGACAAAATTATATTTATGTGAAACTTATGATTTAATCTTCAAAGTGAGACGAAACGGTTTTTCTACAATTATATGCCCCGAAATCATTAAAAAACAACATTAAAACTTTTATTATTTTATACTCTATACTAATTCAAAATATATGACAAATTTTGGGAAAACCGTATCTTAGTGATAGCCTATTTCTAAGATATTATAACTTGCCCAAGAAATTATAACTTGCGAAATTTGATGTCTCTCACTCCAAAATCTAACATAATGTAAAGTGCTTGGAACTATTTTTCCACATCTTGCAATTAATAATATTATGTTAATTACTAAACAAACATTATGTTAATAATATGTAAATATTAACAAGCCTATTCATTCTGATATTTTTTATATACCCCTACCAAACACTCCCAACACGTAGTACATTTTCAAATTGAAATAAAAACAATTCAATGAAAAGAACATTCGCTTTCATTTTCACGTTATATTTTTGTCACTTTGCATATTTATCAAAAAATTCATTGTCTTTGATTAGAAAGGTTTATCACTTTCCATAATAAATTAAAAATACAGCCCTTAAAACACAGTTAGAAGTAATAAATTAGGAGTTTTAACTAAATTGTTGGTTTATAAGTACACTCGTTTCGTCAAAGCGAATCTTTTCAGGGCTTCATGAAAGAGCTCTTATCTATGAAAGAGACATAAGGGATGAATATCTCTTTTCAAACCTTATCTCCTACAAAACTCTTTCAACTGAACAAAGCCGAATAAACATTCCATTTCTATTTTAAAAAGATTTATGCATCTTCCCGTGAATGCAGTAAGAATCCATACAGAAATTCATGGTTCAAATGAGGCTATTAAATAAATAATAAACAAAGCTTTAGTTAAGAAAATTGATATAGATTTTTAATTTTGCTTTTTAAGAAGATTTACCCATTTAATTAATGTCAATGATAAGCAATAAATGTATGACAGCAAATGAAAAGTTATCTACACTAAGTAAATAAAGTTAGTTCAATGAGAAATACATTTTTCCAATGGTCCTTTCCAATACGTTCAACACAGCAGTCAATTGTTTTATATTCTTTAGAAAAAGAATATTTAGTACACTCCCGAGTATCAGGCTTAGTTTTTCTTCATCGCAATTAAATGAGAAAGGCAAGGCGTTGCATGTCAATATTACCAAAACATTGGAAGCAGGCTAAAGTGCAGAAGCAATCATCTATTAAAGATTGTTTCCAAAAACTAAAAACTGGAAGTTTTGACTCATATAGTTATTCATATCTATGTAATTATTTATCAGTGAAAAAATAAAATTACTTTGAGTCAATTTTCTTAAGAACTAGGCCTAAGATTTAGGTTAATGTTTTGTTTATGTTTCCTGCATTTAAGTCAGGCATTACAAAATTTATATTAAAATGGGAACAATTTATATCCTTTAACTTAGTTTTTCTCAAAGAAATTCTTGAAAATTGCAGTGCAGTATATAAACATACATAAATTACCAGTACAGAGGCTTCTATTTTAATTCGGCATGTTACCGGCATCTACTACTAGGATTCATTAGATTGCGGCCGCATTCATATTCTACGTGGCTTGAGATAAATGGAGGGCTTAGTATTCAATGAGAAAATACGAATTATAACAGAGAGTTGCGTATAAAAATCTTTGTCTTCTGGTATTGGTGGGCAAAGAAATGAGTTCATAGAACTCAAGTCTATCTGGCTGTTTTGTTATCCAGTGAGCCCATCCGCCACATTAGGCCAGGTACTCGGGAGTGTACTATATTTGATTGAGTAGCTAATAATTGATTCATCTCATCTTACAGGTTGTTCCGTATGTCTGTGTAATGTATGGTTTGATGGCTTGGAACAAACAAATGAAATAAGATCTGGGCAGGGAGATTGGGGTTCTTCAGTTCAGCAAAATGCAAATGGCTAAATTTTGCCAGACTATGTCTAGATGGTGCATAGATTCTCTCCGCACCTTTATTTCTCAGCAATAGTATCGCTATCTGTAACAATAGGATTTAGCCTTCCGTGCGGATTTCACTGCAGAAGTAGGAGTAATTCAATGGCAGAACATTCGATTGCAGATCAATAAGTGTTCAACTGATAACCGAGTACCTCCGATGAAACTTCTACTAAACTATTTTTGGTTCTTGCAATTTTTAGGATAGGCTGCGTCGGCAGGTTTTCCATTTGTCTCACTCCATGGGTGGCGTACCTCATAACTGAGGATGAGTGGTGGTTGCTTCTAGCCTCCCCTGTGGGTACACGAAAAGTTGAGGGTTTGGCTCCTCCCATCGATGATGGGACATACTTCCTTAGGGAAGGGTTGTACCATGGCCGGTGATGGCCCTTAAGAGTCAACCACACTCCCCACCAGTATTGCTGTTGCGGCGGTTCGGTCATTCAGTTTTTATAAGTGTGCCTTCGTGCGGGGTTGTGAGTCAGTCTGTGACTATGACTTTTTATTTGTCTTTGTAATGTGCTGAGTGATCAGATTAATCTCGGCAAGATTTTCTGACCAGACGAAATGGATAATTACTCTCTGGTCTTTTCTGGTACATATTGTTAGCAATAAGGACGTATTTATTTTCCACAGAATGAAAAGAAATATCGGCATCAAGATTCAGTTCCAACAAACTACCGTGCTATAAGTGCACGCTTAATTGCCAATTACATTTTATTAATGGAACTGCTGTAGAATAACACCATAGGTAACTAATGTAGCTGCTGTTGTAAGAAAAAATTTCCTCTTTAGTTGAAATAAACCCCATCCAGTGAGTTTTACGCTTTCCTTGTCATCCAAGATTTTTAAAATGTGTTGAGAAGCTTCAATACCTTTGTCTAAATAATACATATTTCGAGGCAATTCCATCAGCATCTCGCAGAGTTGCTGATAGTTATTTAATAAAGAGCTTGCGCTTGAGACAACACATGTGAAAAGTATCAAAATCATGCATGTGTACAAAATTGCAATGGTAGTGAATGTTGCATCAACGATTATTGTTGTTTTGTGGAGATGAAATGATAGCACTCTAAAGAACTCGATACACGAACGCACGATGAAGATGAAGATTAGAAAGGAAAACCTTTCTTCAGTTTCTTTTAAGCATTTGCGAATAATGTGATACTGTAACCATAACTTTTGCGGATCGGAAATGGATTTCGAGCATAGAAATTGAATGGTTGAGCTTATTTGTGTGCAACTGAAACAATACAGAACAGCCACTGCGTAATGAATACTCCAATAGATATGCTGATCTGATAGCTGCCATAGGAAACTGACAATGGCCTTTTGGAATGCAGATTTTGAAATCTCTCTCAAAAAGTAGCATTCATGGCTTTTATGAAGCGTGCGATTTTCAAAACTGTTAAAAAGCAACACTGCAGCGTAACCGCTTGGAATAAATATACTGATTAAAATAATAAAGATCGATATTTTCAGCAATAGTCCAGAGCGATAATATACTTGAAGTTGTAGGGTGTTCCTCAAGTAATATATCCGTTGGAGAGATTTTTGTATCCGAGTCCTTTGACGATAAACTGTCCACCAAGCACATAAGGACATCAATCTTGATAGAGTTGAAAATGCAAACACACTTCCAAATGAGATTTTGAAACATATTGCTTTTGAAATAATACTTATGATCCATAAGGTATTATATATAATAAGCATTGCTATATCACAAATTTTAGAGGCTTGTTTATCAGTAAGAATATTAATAAAACTGAAAAAGAACTGAATTTGTATAGGTTTCATAATGCGTTGAAAAGTTTCATAACTCGCTATCATTTTTCCTTTATTCTCTAAATCCGCCATTCCACAAGTTATTATTGTATAGTTATTTATAAACTGTTTGAAAAATTATCATCCAGTTTAGAACACATAAAATATTCCATTTCAAAATCTGTTTTAATAAATGTTCTGACTTCCAAGATGCTTTATCAGATCAAGAAAATATCAACACAAACAAAATGTATTAGGAGAATTCAAAGATGTGTCCTTTCAAATTGTATGTAATTCATCTTTTGATGCCTTCCTTAAGGAAAGAAACACCAAGGCATAAATATTTGTTTACTATAATTAAGAATTTTTTTTCTATGATTCTATTTCACGACTATAATTCCAAATAAGATTGCTTCTTTGCGTGGGGTTATTTCAGATGTATCGATTTGGTGCATTATGTTATTTTGCAAATGTTTGAATTAGATTAATTTGCTGTTCGATTACCTAAAATGCCTATGATTTTATGATACATAAACACCACTAATGACTGATTCAGGCATATTTTCCATTTACGTAAGTAAACCTCCATATTAAAAACTTATTGTTATTAAAGATTACAAAGTAATCTTATATATTTACGGAAAAAGATTAGTTTATTCTTTAATTTAATTTGTCCTTTGTTTTTGAAATATTTGCCTTTTAAAAATCAGAGAAAAGTAGAAGGAACTTTACATTTAAATACTGCAACTCACTGTATTCTCATCACAATTTGTGATGAGATTTTCTGTAGAATAATTCAAAATAATTAAATTTTTGAGCTTTAATTTTTTTTATAAATTAAGGAGATTACTTCAATGTCTTCTATAAAGCTCAAAAATATACTTTTCATGAGCGATTAGATTTACGGCAATAAAAGAAAACTTGTATGAAGTAATATCCAGACTTGCCGAAAGAAACAGCATATAGTTTTGCATCTTTATTTAGAAATAAATAAAAAATTTTAAAAGGATGAGAACGGTAAAATTTTTCATATTCCGAATGGACTTGTCAGAGGATACCTAGATCATAAATTTTGCAGTGTTATCTGTTAGAAGAAGATGACAAGAGGGCTAGACATTCGACTCAAGAATCGTGAAAAACATATTTATTTTCATTTAATTCGTCATATGTACTTAAGGTCTAAGTACATATGACGTCATATAAGTCAGTACATATAAGTCAGATGATCTCAGCCATTTAATAATAATAGATATTTTAATGCTACCAGTATGATTCTTTAATATGACTAGGCTCGGAATGAATTTTTTGAAAAGCGTTTGAAGGCTGTTATATGGTAGAATATTCGCATACAAAAGATTGAAAAAATATCTATGGAACTAAAATATAGCTGCTAAATGTTAAAAGTGTTTTAAAAATTGGAAAAAAGGCATTTTTTAGCTAAAAAAGAGGCATAAAACAAAAATCTTCTAGTTTAGTGGTTTATCAAATGATCTGTCCAAATTTTGCATATAGCATAAGGAATATAATATCTTCTTCCCCGTGATATGGGCGTCCTGGGTTCGAATCCCGGTTCGGGCATGGTTGTTCTTCATCTGTTCTCTATCTGCGAGGTGTGTGAATGTGCCCCCTGTAAAAAGGGGTTGTGCAAGCGAATGTGTGAGTTTCATCTTCATATGAGCTGGAAGTCAGACTTCTGCCTTCGGCTGCTCAGGGGTTTTTACCCTCCGAAGCTACTGCACCCCCTTTCCGTGGTAACGCGGACACGACCTCATCATCATCATCAATATAATGTCTAGTTCTAGAACTAAAAAATAAGCAGTATTTCTATTCATTCTTTAAATACTGGCGCTCGACTGAAAAATAACATAAAGTTTTCAATTTTTTCATTTTGTGAAGCACTAAAACAACTATAAAATATTTCTAAATAAATAGATTACTTATTTTTTTAGTTCAGGAAGGGCAGAACATATTGAGAAATTATCGAATCAAATTTGAACAAAAAATATACATAAGATTTTAATTTATGAAGTTTTTCGTAAGAAATTTCTATCATATTCTATATTTGAAAAAATAGCATCTAAAGATATAAAACAACGTTGAAAGGTATGTAAACCCAAGTACAAAAATGAAAGTAACTTCCCAAAATGCAGAAATGGTAACAAAATTCTTACTATTTCATAAAGAAACTTCTTCAAACATTAAGAATATTGAATAACAAAATTATAGTTTTGCAAAGAATCGACTTTTCATCGCAGTCACTTACCTTAAGAGCAGTTTTATCAATAAAATATTTATAATTTCAAATTCAATAAAATTAGGACATGTTTGCCTCAAATTTTTAATATAAAGATGCAAGGAAAAAATTTCAGTTGATTATCATTTCTTTCCAAAAGAAAGATATTTACAGAATTCATCAATTTTTAAATATTTTTTTCAAAAAAAATACCATATTTGCCCTCAAAATTTTTGAAAAATGTTAACTACCGGAACTGATGTAACAGAACACCATAACTTATCATTGTAGCAGCTGCTGTAAGTAACAGATTTTTCTTAATCTGAAAGAATCCCCAACCTGTAAGTGTTAAGGAATCTTTTTCGGCCATCACCTTCATGAAAAGTCTTGAAGCTTCTAAATCTTTATCGGTGAAATACATATTTCTAGGCAATTCAGTCATCACTTCGCACAGTTTTCGGTAATTGCATAACAAAGAGTTTGCACCGAAAACTACACACAGAAACACAATCAAAGCAATGCAAGAAGACATAATTGTCACTACACTGAATAAGTCATCAATTATCACTTCTTTCTTGTGAAGGAAGAATGTCAACACTCTAAAGAATTCAACAGACACTCGGCCCATGAGAATAAAAATCAAAAATGAATATCTTCCTTCGATTTCCTTCATATATCTTCTAATCGAAAAGTATCGTTGCCATATTCTTTGAGATTCTAAGTTGTCATTTGAATATAACGCGCAAATGATTGAATTCAATTGCATACAGCTAAAGCAATAGAGTACAGCTATAGCATAATGTATATTCCAAGAGAGATGCTGGTCTAGTAACTGCCATAAGAAATAGATTATAGATGCCTCGTATTGTGACTCTGAAACCCATACGAAAAACCTGCATTTCCAACTTTCACTTAAGGAATGATTTTCATAATTCTTCATAAAGATATATGCAGAATAAATTCCAGGAATACATATGCTTAATAGAAGAAAAGTGATTATTAGTCTCAAAATCAATCCAGAGCAGTAGCTTGCAGAACTTGTAATACTGCTTCGTAATGAGTATAAATGGCGAAAAGAATTTCGGATTTTCATTCTTTGGTGGTAAAAAACCCACCATGCACACAAAGATAACAATCTTAGGACCATAGCAAATAAAAATGCACTCAATTGTGACATCTGGAAGCAATACATTTTGGAAGTGGTATCAATCATCCATAAAGCATTATAAATAAAAAGCAGTGATTTTTCAGTAAGTTTACCAACAGACTTTTCGGTAATATCTAAGAAATTGCAGAAAAACTGTATTATTAGAGGTCTGATCATTAATTTAAAATCATCCCTACTTGAATAACTATTATTTTGATCCATCATAAGCGGCATTTTCAGGATCAGGAAATGAAATCAGCAATTACACCTCAAAATAATGTTTTGAAAATCGATTAAGAATCATAACTTGCTGCAAAAAATTTAATATTTTTCAAATTTCTTTTAAAAATAACAGGAACAGGAAAATTTATTTAGTTTTTATACAATTCACCATTAACTTCGAAGTTTAAAATACCAGTACTTAAACGTCGAGGTGAACGCATTGTTTGATATGCTTCCTTTTCCGCGGCTGAAGAATTGCAATGTCTGTTGGTGGATAAAAAAAGAAAAAGAAAAAATAATTCTTCTTTGTTTACTATAATTATAGAACTTGATATTATTTTGAACAACATAACTTTGTCCGAAGCCTATTATTTTCTACATGATTGCTTCTTTGCGTGGGAGTTCTTTACAACGTCGGTATAATTGGAATTTTTGAGAAAGACGATCAGAAATTGTTTGCTTTCATCAGTATTGTCAGATATTAATAGCCATTAGCTACATTTATATTGAATGATGTTGAATATTTGTGTACTTTATATATTATGCAGAATTAATTTATTGACCACTCAGGTAAGTTTTACCGTATTGATATTAATATGCATATATATAAGTTTTGTCCTATTTTCGTTTTAACAAATTTAAATCTAAATATTATGTACAAATATGTAAAAATAGCATGATATGGAAATTAATTTTTAAAACTATACTTTACGATATGTAGACGATATGAAATATGAAAACATAAATGTGGAATTTATTAAATAGTTTATAATTTAGAATTTCTAGCACAAAATTTTGGCATTATCTATAGATAAGTTATATTCATTAACTTTTCAATATTAAGGTTACGTAGAAAAACAACCAATTCTTTATTGTTTTATGATATTATTTTTTCTTACCTAGCTTTATAAGAAGATTCATATGCTTAAGAAATGCACATTTAAAAAAAAATAAACACAAAATATTTTACAATTTTGAATCCATATTTCCGTTTTTAAAATTCTCAGAATAAAAAAGGAGAAAGATATATATTTTCATTTATATTTCTTCAATTATTAAAATAAAATCTGAAACCAAAATAATGAATATTTGTGAATTTGTACAATTATCAGAAATCTAACATTTGATTTTCAATTACAAAATGTTGTTTCTTGTTACATCAATTTCAAATATAATGCAATAGAAACTTGGAGAATTTTCCTTTTAACGATCTAGTTAATCTTATTTCATGACAATTGTGTTGAATTCTATTATTAAATTCTTTTTCTTCTATGAAGAAGTTAAGTGAATTCCAAAATTAAGAATGTGGCAAGAATCATGTGACCATGAACTTCGTCGATTAATCTTTTATAAAAAGAACTTGTTCAGCTTTAATGCTCATCTTGTATTCATTTAATTTCTCTTTTGAAGGAATCAGCACTAAGGCACAAGAAATTTTTTCAGTTTTGCTGCTTATTGCGCATTTTTCTAACCTTGCATTTAATTTTTATTTTTTATTTTGTCCCCACTAACACAGTCTGCGCATATGGTGCAAGGAATTGGAATGGACGATGGAGAATTTGAGTACGAAAAGGAATTTCAAAACTAAAATAAATAAAATGCCAGCTAATGCATTACATTAGTACTGAATTACAGGCCAGTATGAGTGGACTAACCAAATTTTCTCACATACTCTCTGATAAAAGTGTTAATTCCTTTCCTCCAGCATGGACCATAGCTTGGATCATGAATGCCAAGAATGCCAAGAATGATTACAATTTCATTTTCAGAGTTCCAAGGATAAGAGTTGTAAGTTTCCAAGTATAGTAAAGAAAACGGATACACGTGCATTAATTGCATTGCATTGGCGAACAATAGTTACAAAATATTGATTTTTAGCTTGAATCTAACGTATTTACAGAATTTAGCTTGTGATATTTGGCGCAATTTTTATTCTAATTGCTGCCATGATGTTAATACACAAGTATCAGAAAATCGAATAGGTGTTTTGGAGGTCTTTTTCCCGTTCCTTTGAAACCAAATTTTGGCATAGAACTATACTTGTAATTACAAGGTCGTATGCTACATTTAATTAATTTAAATCATTGAGTTTTTGAGTATTGCGTTTACATGTATGCAGAAGGTACAGACCAACAAACAGTCATCGCTTTTTCTGATGTAATTTAAATTGATATCGATCAGAACTTTAGATGTATCCTGTGTCTCAAATTTCATGTATATAACTCTACGTTTTGATATTGATATACAGATATGCAGACATTAATTCTGATTTTTTCTAAAACTCAGAAGTGTTGGTAAAAGACCACTGCATCTAAATTAGAACTTTAATTTTTTTTGACGATTTTAATTCTTCTATTTTTTTCTGACAGTTAATTCATGTGATGGAGGATTTTTTAATGATTGTCCTCTATTTTTTTTTTTTTACCTGACAGTTAAATTCAAGTTTGGTTAACATATTAACTCTATCTTTCAATACATACTATTCAAAGTACCATAAAATACAGAAGAAAAGAACAGAAGAATTTATAAAATGAATAAATATAATAAAATAGAAAAAAATAATACATATTTTATAAAACAGAAGAATTTTTAAAATGTGAATGTATAAATAATTTATTCCCCATATTCATTCTATATATAACATATTTGTTCTATATATAACGTATTAATTTTATATATAACGCATTCATTCTATATATAACACATTAAATTCTATATATAACATATTTGTTCTATATATGACGTATTAATTTTATATATAACGCATTCATTCTATATATAACACATTCATTCTATATATAACGTATTTGTTCTGTATAAAATGCATTAATTCAATATATAACGTATTTATTCTGTATATCACGCATTCATTCTATATATAACATATCTGTTCTATATATAACACATTCATTTTAATGCATTCATTCTATATATAACGTATTTGTTCTGTATATAACGCATTCATTCTACATATAAAATATCTGTTATATATATAACGCTTTCATTCTATATATAACATATCTGTTCTATATAAAACGCATTGATTTTATATATAACGTATGTGATCTATATAATATAACGCATATAAAATAAAAAGCAGGATTACAAAATATTCGACTGTAATTTTTAAAAATCAAATAGAAAATATGGAATATATATATATATATATATAAATCGCTTCAAATCGAGTAGAACTACAAATAGCAATACTCTATAGAAAATAGCTTATCGTAAAATAAATATAAGTAATAAATTACAAATATTTATTCTTTAACTAATGCCTCCTTTATAAATAATAAACAACAGAAAACAAGAATATATTGTTGCAATCTCCTTAAAATGAATCGAAAAGATGGAAGCAACAGAGCTGCTCCACGTCACGTAGCAATCTCCAAAGAAAGCATAAAATACTCTTCGGCCGTAATTCCCCGTTACAACCGAATGAACTCTCTGGGAAGTTGACGATCAATCAGGGGGGCAGCTGCAATTTCGTTCGTCCTTTGCTCTCTGCCGATCAATAAATGGTGCTTCTCTCTTTTTTTCAAAGTCCCAGCACGTTCCGGGGCGAATTCGAAACAAATTAGAAATGTACTTGAAATTTCTTAAGCCATACCTGAAGGATTAGAATAATTATTCCCTTCCCCCATCGGAGCTTTTCCTTTAAAGAATTTTTGGGGAATTCACAAGTGGGATTTTTCGCTTCAACTTTTCATAAAATTGCGAAATCTCTGGGTTCAAATATAGTGGATAGAGTTTTAATTAGTTTCATTTCATTTTTTCCTTAATAGGATTTGTATTTGGATAGTTGCTGGGATTTTCATTTTATTTATGAATGGAAATGACTGAAATTTAAACGCATAAACGAGACCTATTTTTAGGACTAGAACTGGAGTTGCTTACATTTTCTTTGAATCAGAGATTTCTGGCAATTCTATTTCCAATGCTTTAGTTGTATTATTTTATTCTTATAACGCTATATTTTGAATTTTAATTCAGTGAGAATTCTGATAGTTTTTAATAAAATAAAAAAAAATCCCGTTCGGCAAGCTGGAAGGCAAAGATTACACCTTTACATCTAAGTTACTACCTGGCAACATAAATTGTTGATGTTTGAAAAGTCAATATTAGGGCTTGAAAACCAATTTTTAGCCCCTGACTTCTAAGATATTGCAGTTATCGAAAAACTTAAAATACAAAAGTTGTTTGTCTTAATGAAGTGCTAATTTGTTAAATCGATTTCAATATCAATTTTCTATCTTCAATATTAAGAAAGTTGTAATAAAATGAAAATTTCAACCCCCCCCCCCCAACATTCCCATTCAATTTGAGTTAGATGGGCCATTTACGAATTCCTCTGTGATTTTTATATTTTTAACAACATATTCCAAGTAAAATGTTAACATCTAAACAAAATTACTGTAGTTAGCCTGCTATATATATATATATATATATATATATATATATATATATATATAAACCCATGATCGAACCTTGATATATATAAACCCATTGTCTTCCAATATAAATCTACCTACAATAGGGACTAGTAACCTTAAATAGATCCACATATTGAAAATAGCATTACAGTAATTTCTACTGTTATAAAAATCTAAATAATAAAGAAAGATTAAAATTTAGGTTATTATAAAGAGAATCAAAGTCTTTTTCTATAAAATTCTACCTAAAATTCCTTCTTTTTAATGAGTTTTGTTTTGAATGAATGATTTATTATTTATTAATTTTTCCTTCTGGGAACCATAATTCAAATAATTTTATTTAAAAAAAGTCATCTTGATCTATGAAGGTATTGGATTTACTCTTCAAAATAATTTTGAGGATAAATTCGGAACAAATTAGAAATGTCTTTGAAGCCTTTTCTCAAGAGTTAAAATAATTATTTCCCTTGGCTATTCCTTCAAAAGGGATTAAGAATTTCATTTCAGGTTTTGATAAAAAAAAAAATGAGTTTTTCGATTTAAATTCCATCCTGAGATCTTAATAAGTTTCATTTACTTTCATTTCACAATTTTTTTTAGTTTGTAGACACTACATTTTTCATTTTGGCAAATAATCTTTAGAATTTGAAATGAAGAAAAACGATATAAGTACAAAAAGTACGATGAGGTAGGGATATAGGAGAAGTGCGTTTGAAAAATCAAGAATTAAGTTAAAAATAATAATTAAAACAAATTTGCTTTCAAATAAGGGACTTTTGAAAGTAAGCATTTGATATATTTAGTGAAATAAAATTAAAATCACACATATAATTAAATCAAGGTCACAGATAATAAAAAATAGCAGATTATGAAGCAGTTTTGCTCAAAATAATCTGAAATTCTTAGTTCTCAGTACACATTTTTCTGTTATCTAATATTACCTTTATTATTATTATTAAACAGTTGATAAATAATTAATATAACAAAACAATTATGTCTATTTCAATAAAACATATTTTGAGTTCAAATTCTATGATTTTTTGAAAATATTTTTATTTGCGCTCGTACATTTGTTTTTAAGGACAACCAATTTAAATAAAAAATTTCATAAAAAGAAAAACCTTTCATATGAAATTTTTAATAAGAATTATGATTTTTTTCATACAAAATGAATAAATTATTATTAAAAGAACCACATCTATTTCAATAAAAGAATCTTTTGAGTTTAACGTCAAAAATACTTCCGAATATTTGACTTGAAATGTCAAAATGATTTTTTTTTTCAAATATAATAGTGTTTATGAAACTTTTGCGTAAAAGGAAGGCTTTTCTGATGTATTTGTTTGTGATTACTAAGTTTTTCCTGTTTTTCAAATTTGACATAATTTTCTTTTTCGAAAAGTATAATAGATACATCACTGCTTGCTATCACAAGAGTATAAAAGTTTAATTATATATAATTGTTTAATTTATATAATAGTTTTATTTATATATAATTTTATTTTAGACTAAAGAACAATGCAAGATTAAAAATATATTTCGAGAATATATATATATATATATATTCCAAAATTTACAATATTTGAACTAGAGTCGATTCTGTTATATCAGCTCATATTTTCTCAGAACCTTTCAGTGCTTTTCTTTATTTTTTCGGGATTTAATTTTCACCGAAATTTGCCTCATCTCGGTCTACCTACATTGTAAAATAGATATTGCGGTGAGAAGTTTTTAAAAAAATCGCCAAGTCACTCACTTTTTTTTCCCGCCAAGAAAAAAGAAGTGAACTGTCCACAAAAAGTGGCGTAAAAAGAGCCAATTTCAATCGAAAGAATGACTTCCGAGAACGAAACGGTATAGTTTAACAAAAGAAGAAAAAGTCGATATCATACGAAGAAAGTTGAATTTTTTCCAGAAACGAATATTTAGATGAAAAAGATAAAGATGGCGAAGAGTAGGAGAAAGGGTGTGTGTGTGTTGGGGGGGGGGACTGAGCTTCCATTTTGATCCCGAGAGAAAAATGGAAGGCAAAACGGCCGATGAAAAGTGATAACAAAAGAAAATACTTTTCTAAAAAATTATTTTCAAGAATTCGAACCTTTAGAACTGAAGCAAAATAATGATAAGAAAAGATAATAATAATAATAATAAAAAAATCAACATTTTCATATGCTCTTTTGTGTTTGCCATTTATATGCATATTCAATTGGTGAAAACAAATATACTTTAATATTAAAGGCTTATTAAAAGTATTTTTTTAAATTTAATAAAATTAGAGAAAGAAAATCATACGTGCATAAAACTGATATTACTGAAAAGGTTATATATTAAATTTTAAAGTGAATAGAAAAAGTTTTGTGCATTTATACATTTTAAAAATATTGAAGAACAATGTTAGCATTTAAATTAATTTTTAATTAAATATTTAAATATAATTTTGAAAAAACCTTTCTTAGAGATCAATTAATACCCAAAAGCATGAAAGATCTTATACATCAATTTCAACGGTCTGGCTTTTAGACCCTTTTGAATAATGTCTTTCATCATGACAGTAACAAGACGCAATTTACAGACAGCCATTCTATAAACATTATTATGTTTGATTATGCCATATTCACAGCATAACAAATGCTTTTGACTCAATTAAACTCAAAACTTCTAAATCCCAGCAATATAAAATTCCTCAAGCTCGTTGTGGTTATTTTTAACATAAGAAACCTGAATTAATCACAGCTCTCTCACATATTTTATTACATTCCACATGTTAAATTAAAGACCATCGAAATCAGATGAATATTTATACGAATACTTATGTTGAATAAGGGCATATGTCGTGTTGTACGAAAGCATAATACGTGAGGAATTAAATCAAAAGAACGATTCTGGGATTGAAATAAGGGTACTAGTTATGAAAAATGCCTGGCATTAAGAGCGTGTCAATACGGCTGTGTTTTTTCAGCAGTGTGTTCTTACGAGCAGCTGCACAATGTTCCGTGATATAGAACTATATTTTTCTGAAATTGGGATTTCTAGAAGACATTTGATTCAAATTGTCAAAGTTCAGGCATGTCACGAAGCTAATAATGTTTTATGAGGCATTTTCGCTGACATTTGTTGCACGAAATAGGTTGTTGCATTACAGGGTAGTGACAAAGTTTTTACCTGATTACAAAAATTATTGTAACAAAAACTAGTATAATATGGCATATAATTGTTTCAATATATTGAAAATATATTTAAAAATATTTTAGTAAAATCACTTAGTGCATTCAATGTGTCGATCTCTGATAGCTCGAAGAATGATAAGGTGGTCTGCCATTTCACACCAAGTATTGTCCAACACATTAGAAATATCTGTGATCTTAATTTTGAATGTATCAATATCTTCAACAGGCGTTGCAAATGCTCAGCCTTTTTATATAATTAAAAAACTGACACTGAACTGTGATAGCCAGTTTGAATTCTTGAAACAGAAGAATTCAATGAAATTTTTCCTTCGATGATGTCATTTTAATTATAATTAAATGTAAAGTCACTATTTCCACATTAGTTGCATTATTTGTTGGACTAAAAAAATTACGAACACGACTATTCTACAGTAACAAAATGTACATAATTATGTTCAATAGCTGTTTTGTAACATTTTTTATAATCAGAGATAGACTTTATAACCGTCCTTTCTATAATAATTTATCCATTTTCTTAATAGGACATAATAATTACAGCAAGGATTATTTTACCTTGATTTTTTAACATTTCTCATGCATAAGGAAAACATAACATAACAAGAACTCATCCCTTATGACTATAAGACTCATGCCTTATGATTATACGATAATATGACACGACTATATATAATTTCATGCCTTATGACTATACGATAATATAACACAATTATACAATAATATATAATTTCATGCCTTATGACTATAAGACTCATATCTTATAATTATACAATGATATAACACGACTTCATGCATTATGACTATAAGACTCATATCTTATAATTATACGATAATAAAACACGACTTAATGCCTGATGACTATAAGACTCATGCTTTAAGATTATAAGACTCATTCCTTATGAATATACGATAATATAACACGACTTCATTCTTTATGATTATAAAATTCATGCCTTATGACTATACGGTAACTTAATGCAATTTCATTCCTTATGACTATATGGAAGATGCATCCGAGCTCTCTGGCCGTCTGTTCGTCAGCAGGCTTGCTGGTCTTCCTTCATAAGCAAAGGGTTTCTTGTATCGAGTTTTCAAATGCAATATCCAATCGGCTCAACTATTTAAAAATGTCGCATAGTACTAATCTTAAATACTTTAATTAAAATACGTACATAATTCTCTGAGATAAAACAGAGTAAATAAAAACATAAATATGAGAGACCCGATATCAGGATTGATATACGGAAATGCAAATTAGATATAAAAGATATAATATAAGAAAATAAAAGAATAACAAAGTTCACGATTGTGAACATTACAAACAAATGCTACCTAACACAACTTCACTTGCAAAAATCAAGCATCTGAAAAACAGAAACTGATTTCAAAGAAAAAAAATGACAATATATTAAAAAAAGGAATAGGAGTGAAACTATTTACATAATCATAGAAATCTGCAAATTTTTTATAATAGATGAAATTTGGTATAAATATATACCGAATTTCAACCGTCTAATTCAAAGCGTTTTGAGCTGTCTTTGTCACAGGACATTTTCTAAAAATGTGTTTTTAGAACTCATGTAGGTCTCAAATGTGAAAATTGGTCAAAATCTCGAGTTCGAATTTCATTTTTTTATTATTCTTATATTTTCTCTATGCTACATATACAAGAAAATAAAAATAGGACAAATTTACAAATCGAGAAAATTGAAAAAAATGTTTTTCCTTTGATTGAAATAATATATTATTAAACTAGGAAAGAATTTATAAATATATTCAGTTTCAGAAACCATTAAAAATAAAGTGTATAAACCAACTAAACAGAGATGATAAAAGTTTAAGAAATACCCTCAAAAGAAATATGCTTTAAAAAATACGCATTTTCTAAATCGCAGAAAAACACTCACGTTCAAAGATCAAAGGAACTCATTATCAAAAATTTATTTTATTTAACTTGCAGTATTAACAAAATCCTCACTTAAAGAAATAGTCAAATATTTTTTTTTATAAAAAGCAAGTCACAGGAGAAAGAATTTCAAAGCAAATTACCAAATCTACGGAGTCAAAGGAAGCAAATAAGATATTTAAACAAATCCTTTCATCTACGCACTTGTTTGCTCCTTTTTATACTCATATGAAATAGGATATTTGCTCGAATGAATAATAAGAGATAGCTAATTAGACTAAAAATAATGCTAATCAAAGCACTTCGAATTCAATTATGAGGTTCTTTGGAAGGCTTAGGTTCCGCATAAGAAATTCAATTTAGTATTTTTTTTTCTTTAAGACTGAGTTTCAAATGTTTTTTTTCTCGGAACAACTTAAAATAAACGTGTTTATTTTTTTATTCAGCATTTTAGTCATAAAAGAATTTTTATTTGAAATTTAATTAAAAGGATATTTTATTGAAATTCTTAGAATTAAAATGAATGAGAAAGAATATTCGAAAACATATTTCTTTAAATATGATACATTGATTACCTTATGGAAGATTAATAAAAGAGAAATATTGATTAGCGTATTAAATGTAGAAAAAAACTTCTTATCAAAAATGATACAAAAAATTGTAAAAGCACGAGACACTTGTAGGAATATTTTAAACAAATTGGAATTTTGATCACATTTAATACATTTAAATTTTTAATGCAAATTTAAGAATTTTATTTCTTATAGTATTACTTGCAGCTTAACTTTTTTATAATATTGATTTCAGTTCTAAAATTTTATTTTAATTAATTAATTTATTTTTTTAGTTTAATTAGATTAACTTTATTTATTTATTTTTATTTATTAGATTTAAAAATTTATTTCAGATGTATGCTTAATAAAAAGGACTTATATTTTATGCTTTTTGATTAGGGATTGTCTTACTATTTGCTGATTCTAAAAGTTTTTTTTTCGCAATTTACGAGCAGTAAAATAAAATTTAATATTTCACCTGAGAAAATAAATGAGTTTAAAAGAATTTTCATAAAACGGAAATTTCTGTCATCTTTAAATAACAAAACAAACGGGAGAAGTTTTTTTCCTCTTGTCACTGTAGGCGTTGAACAGCGAAACGAAAACGAAATCACAGTTATTCTTCTCATGAAATACGTTCTCGAAATTCTAGCCACAGCTGCGAAATTTCTAAATGTTTGGCAAAATGCCTGCACACCAAAACAAATAAAGAACCCATCTTCTCTCGGCATATTTCCCTATTTGTGCAAGACAATATTTTCAAAGCGCTTTTCTTTCTAGAACTTTCGAAATTTGAAATTTTTGAGCATTCGTACAAATAGCCTCTATTTCTGTCATGAAAATTCTAAGTTAAATTTGTTGGGTTGAAATATTTTTTTACACCAATGTTCAAATTTCATGAAAGCATTTAAGGAATTTTATTCAACATACAATAAAGTAGAAAATCAATATATCTGAACTTGCTAATAATAAATGAGAAAATTCATATTTGGGCATCTATTGACGCTCTGCAGGCCAGATCGTTTTATCTAGTTACCAAATTGATATAAATATATTATAGAGGGAAGAAATGAGTACATAAATAAGAGCTATTTTTTAAATTTAAATTAGAATTGCAATTCAAAATTAACTAAAATTTTGCCGCTTTCCGTGATAAATTCCGAAAATATTATCACACAAAAATAATTTTTATATTATTTAAAATTCTATATATGGCTTTTTAATGATACCATTAAGATTAGCATGAAAATTTTCTTTCATTTTGAAATAGTATTTTTTGCATTATCTACAACAATAATTTTCATTATAAATTCAAATTGCAACATCTATTAGTTAGAGAATTTTAGCTATAATTGAAAGAGAAGGAAGAAAAAGTTTGGTTATTATCTGCATATAAAAATGAAATAACTGTATCGTGAAAGAGAACCAGGAATTTCAAATAATTACATTGTATACTTAACGGTATTGTAATGCGGTGGGACTTTATTTCGATAGTTCATGTTGTTGTTGTTTCTTATGGCACTTGCCATGGACAAACCCGCTGTTCGAAGACAGCTGATTTAAGCCTGAAGGGGAGCGCCTCTTGTTTCTATAGTAGCGCCATCTAGAGCCAAGAGAACGACTTAGCTATACACACGTCACAACCCTTTTTACGGTGATTCACGCATTTCATTCACTCAACCACAGATCGTAATCAGAGAACGATCACCCCTGATCCAGTACCCCCAGTGGTATTACTCTCGACATGGAGGACTTTGTGACCACGACAGATTTAACGCGCGTCAGCCACCAAACACGCGGGGAATCTTCGGCCGGCGGGGTTCGAGCTCGCAACCTAAGGTACGCGAGTCCGACGTTCTACCAACCAGGCTATCCCGGCCTCGTCGGTAGTTCATGTATACAATAAACAAAAGAGATGTAAAATGTCTATCATATTGTTGCTTAAGACTGTTTGGATGAGGGAAGTACACTTAAATATCAAGTATTGTATAGAGTTTTAATTATAATAAAACATAACCAATACACCTGGCGAATCAGCTGGTCGTTAAAGGCGGTTAGCAAATAATAACATATCTTTAGAAACAATGCGTCTTCAACACATATGCAGCCACTTATCAACTTTTTATAAACATTCAAATATATAATTTAAACAGGATTTTAAGTAGAAGGCAGAATATTTATTTACTTACAAATTTTGAATAGAATATTGCTAAATTGAAAGTCCATTTTTTTCTCTAAATGCATTAAAATATTTGGAGAAGTGTTTCACAAATTCAAAAAACAATTAGAAAAAAAATGGCATTTAATTAAAACAATTCTTGATTTAAAATTAATTTTGCAATTTTTGTTTCATTAAAAACCGCATAACATTTTATTAAATACACAAATAATTTCAATCACAAAATTGTATTCTTGAGAACGTGTTTTGTTAAACAAAATGGTGAAATATGTGGAAAATTACGCAGCATTTAGATATTCAACGATATTTTTAGAAAGCTTTTTTTAATAAGTTTAAAATAAAACAAATTAAAGGTGTGTTTTTTTTCATTCGAATTCATACACGAACATAAAATATAATATGTATGTATGATGGAGAGAATTTTCTTGGTCATTGGTCATTTTCAATTAATAAATAAAAAAGAAGCCTTTTTTTTTTTTTTTTTTTTTTTACAGATTGAAACATAAGGAAGCGTTTCATAGAAAATAAGGAAATTAATTCATGTGAAGACATAATCATATGAAAAAACATAACGTAGCATTTAATATCAAATAGCTAATTATCGTTAACTGTATTGCGATGTTATATTCTTTTTCTGCCTGGAAGTTGCATTCTTTAATCCATTTGCATTTAGTGTGCGTTAAATGAAAATCGATGGATTCTATTAAGGCAATACAAGAATTTTTTTTCAAGAAATTTTTCTGAAATCGAAGTAATTTTAATGAATGATTATGAACAGATTTTTTCTTACCAAATGTTAGTTTATACATTCGAGGCAATCATATAAAAGATCACAAGAAGTCCTACTTGCTTGAACATCTACACCTGCGATAACTAAGAATGCAGTTACCAAAATTATTTTTTTACTGATAACGCAGACATCTTCTGCACCAATAAAGAATCAGATTTCATTACTAGAAAGCTTACTGAACACTTAATAGAAAAATTATTCACTCAGTGGGAAAATCCAAATAAACATCAGTTAAGAAAAAGTGGTGTCGGGAAAAAAGCTATCTTTTCCACCTGTTAAAAAAGAACATACCACGAATCAATGACATAATATAGTTTGGCGTAACCTATATAGACACCTTACCTTCAAGAAAATATTCAACAAAATTGAACGCAACTATAAAGGAGCAAAAACCAAGCTATATTCTCTCCTTAACTCGAAACCAAATCTATCAAGGGAAAAAAATTATTCATCTACGAAACAATGTTTACATATCACTCTTCAAAATCAGTTTCAATATTCCCAAAAACCAACTAACCACGCCCTTACTAAGGAAAATAGAAATCGAAACCATAGGATCCAGACAGTAGCTCCAGATTTCTGGTTCTATATAAAATATTTATTTATGCACTAATATAGGTCATACAGATGATTACAATGTTATAAATTTTTATCATTCTCATTTTTTTTTGTTTCAATTTTAATTAATAATCTCTATTTAATTTACCCGGCTAGCGGCCTCAAAAATGTAGAGAGGTTGTGTCTGTAAATATCAACGTTTCTTTGCAGGTTCAACCTATTATCACCATACGTTTTTTTTTGCCCTTTTTTTCCCTTCATTTAATTATTATTTTGCTAAACATTAAATATAGCTGCCCATGAACTGACTTCGATGTGACTCTTTGTGGACATCCCCTGGATGTTTGTCGTCTTTTTCTTTCTCCCTTCCCCCTTCTTTTAATTCCATTTTGTGCTCACTTAACTGGTTAGAGTCATCGGGGGCACAGGAGGGCTTCATGTTATGTCATTAATACTTTATGCATCCAACATTTGGGCGACTGCTGCAAAGATGCATGCACAGAACTAGAAAGGCTCCAAAATGTGATGGTGAGGCAAACAGCAGCAAATCATGGCTTGTTTGGAATAATGAGAAAAGAAAAGACCCTCAACTCTGCACTATTAATGAACATCTGCACACTTCCACAAGAAAATGCCCACCAGACTTTTCGTAAAAACTGACACCAACGACAATGCCTCTATTAAAATAATTCAGTTACAATCCCAATGAACTTAGTTTTATGAACGCTAAGAAACTATGTAGGTTTGTCTGCGATTAGACCATTAGACTTAAAGCTTTACCACATAACTTGTCCCTGAACCGACTTTCTCCAATAAATTTTCTTAAGTAAAACCCACTCCTTTCTTTTATCATTTTTTTCATTATGCTAAATTAGTTTTGGTATTTAATAAGCACATTTGAACTTATTAAGTACAATAATCTTGTTAAATAATATTATTACCAAACCATTTTCCAATCCAAATGTTATGCCTGGAGCTTAAGAACTTTGAGGACATGCACTCTGTTCATCATCTCACAAATCGTAAACAAATCTTTATGGGAAAGAATTTTTCCTTGGAGAAGCAACAGACGGCCCTTATCAGAGCAGTAATGGATATCTTTTTCCATTTATGTTGTGTGTAGAGGCAGTTTAAGAATAATTACAAAAATCAGTATACAGAGTTGTTAAAAATTTATTTCTCATTGAAGTCAGTTGTGTAATACGCCTCTTATAGGCTATCATGATTTATACGTGGGAAATATACGTCTCTTCTTTTGCTAACGACGAAAATATATCGAGTAATTGAATAACCGTGTCATCATCTTTTATGACAATGCAGGGTCCTATATTATATGGCAATAACAAGATCAGAAGCAAAACTTCTAATTGAAAGCGTGTGTCAATCCACTTACAGCCCTGATTTTGTTCCTAATGATTATTTTGTTCTCGCACTAATAAAATGAACATCTACAAAGAAGTACGCTTTTTTAAGGCCAATAAAGAATCAAGAAAACACCTAAGACGTCATTAAATGGCAGGGGCATAACTTCTACTTAAATGGGACGAATGCATTTGTTCTTAGATAACCATGTAATCTCTTTACCATATAATCTTCGCGTCCGTCAATGCGAAGATTACATGGTAAAGAGATATGTTGGTATCCTCTGCATTACACTTCCATTTCATTCGTATAATTACAATAATTCTTATTGGCATTATGAACTTTTTGTGAGTAAATAGTTTTTTAATTAGACACTAGATAATTGCGGCATTTCATTAACTGATTGAAAAACTTTGTGAATTTATGAATATAGAAAGATATCTCATTCGCAAAAGTCTCTGAATAAAACTGAATTTTCAAGTTTATTAGAGCAGAGATTTAATGTTATAGATAGGTTTTTGTTAAATAAAAATGATTGATTATTTCAAAACACCGGCATGTATTTTGATATTTTTTTACATAGATTATTCGTTACACAGAGTTCCTACATATTTGACAACAGAAAAAACCCAGTAAGAACATTAAATCATTCGAAACATTTATTGAATGGAAAGAGAACTCTCTCTAATAGGAAAGGTTTATCTGAGATGAAAATTGCAACTATAAATCTTCCAAAAAGAAAATGCCTGACATTTAAGAAGTGAAAAAAGTATTCGACTTTTTTTTCACTCTTCAACAAAAAAAAGGTTCTTCTTCGCTATGAATGAAAGTAAATGAAATGATTTGAGAGACAAATACAGTTCTTTCAATTCCAGAGTGCTTCAGATGATGAACCTCAGAAAATAATATCGTCATGTATCATCATGAAAAGAATTTTCTACTGGAAACTATTCATGTTAAATTCATTAATTTTTGTCCTCCAAAATTTAATTAATAATGCAATGCAATGAATAAAATTATTTGAACAATGTAAATGTTTTCTCAAGATTTCATGATAACATAATGTTAAATGTAATTTCTAATGGACCTGCAATTTGGTCCGATCGACAAATAAAATCTCAGTTTTATTGAAAATGGTGCAATCTGCATTCTACGCAATATTTGTAAAAAGTAATTAAACCGTTATTATACAAAATAAATAAAGCACCCAGAAATAAATAGATTTGTGATTTTATCTAGCAAAAGGTGGTGAATTGAATGAAGCAATGGGGACAAATTGCTCGATATCGGAAAACGAGAACAAATTACTTTTTGAAAATTATGACTAGAAGTCCTCTTTTTAATAGACAGTTGAATAAACAGAGAAACCTGTTATTTTGTCAGCCGCTTCTTAAAATGTATTTACTAGGCTTCTCAATTTTGTGGTGATTCATTTTGTTTTTGTGTTTTTAGAAGCTTTTGTATTTTCTCTGACTGACAAAACATAATCTTAAGATTTGTTTCATATCTCTTGTAGGAGACACACTTCCTGCAGCTGGCCTGCATATTATGTTACTCTTTGTTAAGAGAAAACACCAGAACTCTCAAAGACACATTTTTATTGCATGAATTATTTACAGAAGTGAGCAATGTGCAAGAAAGAGTACATAATATTTATAAATGAAAGTGAATATACACAGTGCCACTTATTCTTGAGACACTGTAATTGGCCAACTCTATTTATTTTTATAATCATTCGACATTGCCGACGTCTTGTCGAGCATAGTTGTTCTTTACCCTGTGTTCTATCTATGAGGTGTATGAAATAGCCCCCCCCCCCTATAAAAAGGGGCTGTGCAAGCGAGTTGTGAGTGTCATCTTCATATGAGCTATAAGTCAGACTTCTGCCCTCGGGTGCTCAGGGGCCTTTACCCTCATTAGCTACTGCGCAAACTCGGCTTAAACTTGTCAGTATCTATGGAGAGTACCATAAGTAACAACAACAATCGACATTCGGAAAATAATCTTATTGGAAATTTTATAAGAAAGATTTTCGATAAGATAAACATAACACAATATGTTCAGAGAAAAGCATTACTTTTATTCTTTTTGTACACAAATTAAAAGGTAGTGGGTGCTTTATTCGTGGCTAATTAAAAGCTTTTCATTTATATAACTTATGGTACTGCTCGTTGTCAGTATCCTGAAACGACCCCTTTTCGACGATTTTATCTCACTAAAGGATGAGACGCAGAATGATCAATGCATTTCCGGAATTTACTGTATTGTTAAATGTAAACATCTCTTCCTTTCACCGCTATTTCTTCGAATAAAATCCATCCTAATGCATGCGCAAAATCAAGGAGGGTTTTAGAAACCGTTGGCAAGCAATAACTTTTTTTTTTACTTTAAGGTATCCGAATGTGTTCAAATACCTTAAGAAAAGGTTCGTTTTTTTTTTTTTCTCTTCTCAGGAACTGCCATTTTTAACAGTTAAACTTTTTTTTCTTGCATGTTAACATAATTAACTAAATTCTATTATTTGGCAAAGGTAAGTTTATTAACTTTATTTCCAGTATAATGTTATCAGAATGTAACCTACATTTGTCTCAAAAAATTATGAAAAAAAAAAAAAAAAAAAAGGAAGAAGCCAATTGTTTTGTCCCCTCATAGAAGCGGTCATGTACTCTCGCTCGCCATTAATCAAAGCACATAAATTCCACTACGCAGTAATTTTTACTGAATATATTTATTTTTAATGTAACCGGCGTCCTGGCATAGGGGTAGCGCGTCTTCCCCGTGATCTGAGCGTCCCGGGTTCGAGTCCCGGTTTGGGCATGGTTGTTCTATCTGTGAGATGTGTGAATGTGCCCTCCTGTAAAAAGGGGTTGTGCAAGCGAATGAGTGATGCGTGAGTAGCAAAGTCGTACTCTTGGCCCTAGTTGGCGCTGCTATAAAAAATAAGAGACGTCCCCCTCAGGCTTAAATCGCTGTCTTCGTAACAGCGGGCTTGTCAGTGGCAAGTGCCATAAGAAACAAACAAACAAAACAAACAATTTTTAATGTACCTATATCATAATATAGATTTGAAATTAAAATTTTGCTCCATGAAATTATCATAAATACGACTGAGATATGTTGGGATACTGAATATATCGTAAAACATAATTTCTCTAAAAAATAAATTAAGTTTTTAAGTAAAAAAATTAACAATCAAAATGTTTGTCATTGGATAGAAAAAAAAAAAAACTTTTTCTTTCATTCAATTAAAAATTTTCCCACACGCTAGAGTGAATGAAATAGCATTTCTTTGAATTCCTATATGTCACCATTTACGGAAGTAACCTCAGTACAATTTAGACTAACAGCTTGTTTTTCAAGGCACGTACGAACATTAAGACTTCTGACGCATACAGCCGACATTATTTCACATCATAGACACTTTATTACGTTAGAACTGTGATGCAGAAACACGAAGGATGAATTTCATTTTAAGAAATGTAAGAGCGTGAATACAATGTTTCAGACATATGAAAATAATAATTTGGAAACCGTTTTTGTCTCTGATGAGAATTTTGATTTAAGTTTTTTCCGTAATAATTTATTTGAATGCACATCATATACTCAAATAAATTGCAGAGTGGAATGAAATTTTATTGTTTCAGATAAATACTTGATTTGTAATTGAAGACATCAGGTGTTATGTTTTTGGTCTTCATTAAAAAACGATCAGGGTAACGATTTGCTTTCGCTGCACAAAACTTCCTCATGAAGAAGAATTATTTAAGTGAATTTGGCAACACTTACCTTTACAAATTGATTCTACATTGCAGAACAATACATATAGACACATTATTTGCCTTATAATTCAAAATAAAATTTTGATTTATGGATTGTGCGTCATAATTTTTTGAATGCACATAACACACTGACACGAAACATCATATACTTTAAAAAAAATGTGATTTTATCGTTCAAAATTGCCGCTTTCGGCGACCGGTTCGTCTATTCATTAAATTAATAGCATGGTTTTTACATTAGTTTAGTTTAATAGATTTAAAACTAATACTATCATAATTTAATATAATATAAAATAGTTGCAAAAATCGATTTTAAATAGTAGTTAAAAATTAAATCCCTCAAAGTTCACAAAAAAAAAACGAATTTTAAATGGAAAATGCAAAATTAATGCACTAAATGCTAAAAAATTAAAAAAAGTTCATTCATTTCTCTAAAAATATTGGTGAATAAACTAAAACAAATTTCATTTAATTACATTACAGAAAGTGATGTTACAAATAACACTAAATTTATAACATTAATTTTACTTCTGATTCAATTTAATTGATTTCAGGTCAACATTATAATTCCCAGCGAAAATCATAACGTAATAGGTGCAAAAATAAGTTTAAAATCGTAGCTAAAAATATTTTCAAAATTAATCAAAAAGTTTTAATTTCAATACCTTCACTGAAAAAACAGCGAAGTAACACAAATAAGTTTATTTCCTTACATTATGGAAGATGACGTTAAAAATTATATTTAAGAATTAATTTTAAAAAGTTGATAATATTAGAAATAAAATATATCCTTAGTCAGACTTAATCTTGAAAGGTTATTTTAATCTAAAACTTCAGAATTCAGAAATTTTTGGATTAAGTTAACTTTTTGAAATATTTTATTGTCACAAATAATGTTCAAAAATGAAAAATGAAATATATGTATTTCAACTAAAGAACAATTTTTCTGAAAATATATGCAAAAAAAAAAAAAAAATGTTTAAAAATTATTTTTTTCCATGAAGTCTACTAGTTATTATCATTATCTCGATTTCTAATTATTAGTGTCGATTTGCAATTTGTAAACAATTCTTCGCTGCACAATTTATCTCAAAAATAAAACAAATAAATGATTAAATATTAATGTATCTATTTATTATTTTGAACTTTTTGATTTGCTAAGTATGTGGAACAATTTACTCAACACATGACAAGGAACTGAACAAATATAAAAACTATCAAAAGTTGCTGAAATTAATAATTATTATTATTACGAAAACGGATTAAACATAATAATTCCAGATAATTTAATAATAGAAAATTATGAAAATTCAATCCTTAAAGAAAACGATTTCGAATTTCAGCGGTAAAATTTCAGGTTAATAAAAATCTTTCATACCTTAAAGACTAAAAAGTCTACATCTATATATTTACAATTATATTTATTAATTTGTAAAAAGCCATTTAAAGTTATTTTGCCTCGAATATTTTCTCCGAACTTTAAATTTCTCCCTAAAAAAGGACTATATACACGTAAGCATATTTTAACAGCGCTTGGCTGAAAAGAAGGAACTTTTGAAATTTTAACTTCAATTTATTTCATACTGGGAGGCATGATTTGTATAAAAAACAAATGATGATAAAAGAGGCATCAGTCTACATCGCGATACAAGAACAAAAGAGATAGAAATTTTTCCTTTCAGTGGCTTTGCTATGAGATTTCGATAGGGATTTCTTTGACACGTGTCGATTTAGAAAAGAGACACTAAAATAACTTTAAAAGAATGTTTTAAACATTAGAGATTTTTATCTCTCCATTCGGTGCATGAGAGAATGCTGCAATCATCAGTTTTCTAAAGCGCGTGTTAAAAATAATTAAATAAAAAGTGGGAATTGAATAAGGAAATAAAAGAACATTTAAGAACGATGTTAATATGGGCTAAATTAAGATAAAAATTAGGAAATTAGTTAGGATTTAAATTAAGATATATCATTACATAATACATATGATTAAATAATTCTTGTTGTATACCGCCCCACTATAAATCGTTGCACACAAAATTTCACATAATGAATTTTAAATAAATTGTGCATTTTTGGATGTAAAAATATTTAAGAATGTTTTATTTATATCTCTAAAAGGATATATGGAATACAACATATTTCGAAAACGATCCAACAAGAAAAATCATCGCAAGATTTTGCAAACATAAATTATTCTGTACAATACAACTTCAGTTATCGAGAAGACTATGTTAAATTTAATATACAGTATAGAGATCAGCGCAGCAAAACATAAAATACATCTCCAATATTAAATTCAATCTAATCTAATATTGAATTATCAATTATTTATCTCCATTTCACGACTGAATGCTCATCTCCAAAAATAGCCCGAAGTCAACCCTAAAGAAAAAATAAATTCCATTTGATAAAGAAAAATCGACTCTTTTTTTTTTTTTTTTTTCTTTCTTTCTTTCTTTTCCCCCGAAACTTTCACAGTTCTGTTGCTCTACTGACGATTTTTTCTTCCAGCAAACACGAAAGCAGATCGGTAATTTTCTTCTGTTTAAACTACAACAAACGACTTTTTTTTCACTACCACGCCCCCACACCAGGCCCCTATTTCTTCGTTTTCTGCCGCAGAACCGGGCGCACACCCACCGAACAAGGCTTTCTCTACTACCGGGTCAGCGACCATATTAGGGAGGATAGAACAACCAGCTGGAAGGTCATGAAAGGGTCAAACACTGGCAGATTTAATGACAATTTGTTTCGCTGCGCTGAGAAAAAAGCTACGAATTTTAGGTAGTAGATATTTTGGTTTGATTCGGAAGTTACGGAAGCTGTTTTTTGCTTTTTTCATTGCGGTTTATAATATTCATCATCGAGCAATAAAAAAAATCGATGTCTAGACAAAGAAATACAAAAATATAATTGGGGGGAGGGAGGGGCTCTCACTTGGAATAACTTTGAAATGTATGTACAAAAAGAAGAAAATTATCGCTTGCAGTTATTCAAATTTAATGTTTAGTTTGCAAAGAACTAAAGAAATATAAGGAATTACACGAAGTAGTTATATTAAAAAAAAAAAAAAAAAGAAACAGGAAAAAGTATATGCAGCATATTAAAATTTAATTTTCAGTTGCTAATCAAGAAAAAAAGTAGAGGAAGAAAAGAGAACAGCTGTGAAATATACTCATTCACAATAAATAAATGATAAGGTATGTTTTATTATGCATAAAAAGATTTCAGTTAGTTCGAAAAAGAAAAGGGAGAGGGGGGAGGGGAATGAAATAAATTTGTACATAAAAAAAAATTATCGTTTTCATAAAAACTAAAACTAAAAATAATTTGAAATCCTTAGTTTGAGTTGAATAACAATTATTTATTCCATTATTTACAGATTTTGTTTTTATTAAAATTGATCAACTAGATTTAATAATTTGTGCCCTTTTATTTCCAAATGATTATTTTCTTGAAAATAAGTTGTTTTATATCTATTTTCTTTCAATAAAGATTCAAAGATTTGTCTCTCAAGAATAACGATTTACATTTTTTCAAGGATAAAATTCTGTTAGTGTTCAAATAGTTACTTTTCTCTTTTTATTAACGAACTAAATATTATATTTATTCAAAAACAAAATTGTACATTCTTTAAATGGTATTCACTTAACAAATTGCATTTGCAGCCTGTTTTTTGAAGCAAAATAGTCGTCAAGTGATTTATTTTCATGTTAGTGTCATCGGATTAAGAGCCTGTTTTATTACAATGATAATCGTTTCAACTCACATCATTTTTTATGAAAGCCAGTATATTGCAAATAACCCAAAAATTCTACAAGGTCAAACTTTCCTGTTATTCTCGAGGTAATGCAGTATTATAAATAATTTAACAAACTACTTGAAGAATGCGTAGAAAAGAAAAAGAAATGCTGGGAAACGCTAAGTATTAATTAGTCTGCTGGAAACGGTGGTTTATTACGTAATATTTGTAACCATGCGGTTAACTTGAAAACCACATTCATTTGAAGCTTTTTCAAGGAAAAAAAAAAAGACATACAGACAGAAAGAGCACTTTTTTTATGTTCATTTCACGCTTGGAGACACAAGAACAGTAGGCAACGTTTAATGGTATTACTCCTTGGTATGTATAAAACACCCATTTGCCGGCTGAGAGATTTCTCGTTTTTTTTGCTTGTATTTAATCTTGTCAGCAACATCTCAATCTTTATTTTCATGGCTTTTAAAATATAAAAGAAAATGGGAAGAAGAACTGAGAAGAAGGTGAAAACTATATCCGACAATACGTCTAAACAATACAAATTACGGATATAAAACTGGATTAAACCAATGGAAGTGGTCTCCTAACGACTTACATGGCATTGGGGTACAATAGTTACAAAATATTAAGTTTTGGCGGGAATTTAGCATTTTTTTAGATCTACCGTGTCATGTTTGGCGAATTATTTGGCGATTAAGCTCTGCGTGAAGTTAATAACATCCGAAACTCGAACATGTATTTAAATGCGTTCTCTCCAATCGATTGAAACAAACATTATTTAAAAAGCTACACTTGTTGTGGTCACAAAATTCCATACCAAATTTGATATATTTAAGTCACTGCGTTTTTTAATTATCTTGTTTATATGTTTCTGAAAGTACAGACTGATAGACGTTCAGCCCCTTTTTGGATTTGGTCCAAAATTTGATAGTTGTCTACATTATTGTTAAATCTGTGTACCGAAACTTATCTATCCTATCTCTGTTCTTTTTATAGTTACATTCGAACAACCGGACATACAAACTTCATCTGAACAGATTTTGCTCCATATTTGATAGAAATTAAACTGAAGTGTCACATACAGACAGACGGACGGACTTCACTTTCCAAAAATGAGTTTTGTTAACAGGCATGTCTAAAACGTAGAGATTCGACGAAATCTCGAGTTCGAATTTCATGACGATTACTATACTTTCTCTATACATCGTATGGCGGACAGCAAGACAGCAAAAATGAAGAAAAATACTCTAAATTATGTTTATATTTAGAATTTCTTCATGTAACTGCTTAAAATTTTTTCAAGCTAACAAATGAAAAAAAAAAAATCTAATAGTAAAAGCTGATTTCAAGAATACACATACAAAATTCAAGTATTACCTTAACAATCAATGGGAATTTTCAGCTGTAAGGGCAGAAGTTGTTACACAATATTCTGTGGTGAAAGCTTATAAGCCAGTTAACAGCTACGCTACCCGAGCAATTGCTTTTGTATCGTGGTCATGTTACTGGGCTGCGAACCACAAGGTACCAGGTTCTATCCTCGCAAACCAAACCGCTACAATTCCATTATGTCTAATTAAAAAGTGTCATAAATATTTTTATTAATATCAAAGCTTCCATATTGATAGTTGGATGATATTGAATTATTTCGTTTATTAAAAAATGATTAGAGTTAAAGCCAACAAGGATAGGTTGAAAAATGAATGTATTTTAACGTCTAATAATTTGAATTATTCCGGTGTCACGCTTTTGATGCGTTGTTCTAATAATGAAACTTTAATCTAATACACCAATTAAAATAATTCTATATTCTTTTTAGTTATATCTTGGGTCTTTTAAAATTTGCAATGTTTTTGATAAGAAATGGTGACTCAGGAAATTATGATTAGATCGGCTAGTTTATGAAATACACCATTGTTGCTGATATGTTAGGACAATCAGCAACAAAAATGTTACTCAGTTCTGTTAACAATTATTGTTCGCCTTTAGCTGAATTCTGAATATAGGATGGCAAACTAAACAATAATAAGTGTTTATAATCCAACGATGATATTACCTTACTTAACGCATCGTTCCAAAAATAGCAAAATTATCAATTCGTTTAAATAATAAACAATAAATTTTTGTTTCAGGATTCAAAAAGTCAGTTTCCATTTCCAATTCCAAGCGACACATTTTTAATTTCATTCGTTTGCTAAAAAGGGTTTTAAACATGGTTGCAGTTTATTAAAATCCCCTGTATTTCAATATATATTTTATTTCCTAACTTATTTATATTTTAGAAAATGACCGAAATATAAGAATATGAATACTTTTCCGATAGAACGCTATATATCACGCTAATGTGCCGAGATCTGACGAAATATTTGACCATTATTTATACTGCTTTGCCATGTCACCGCCAATATATGGTGGCAATTTAATATTTAGCGACAAGTGGTGCCAACAGTTTAGTTAGACGAGTATTGGTTTCATACTTTTTTTTAAATGCATTTGGCCAGCATTTTTCTTTTTTTTAATTATATTTGAATAATATTTATATTACGCTGCTATGCTGTCACCAATATTTGGCGACAACTGACGCCAATATTTTACTAGGTGGCGAATGATATCGCGCCAGCACTAACTCAATGGAATATTTCTTATTATACAGTATATCCGGGCTAAAAATGACGATAAAAGTGATTGTTTGTGCTAAGAAAATAAACTTTATAGCTGACAAACTTAGTCTAATAAATTGGTCACAAAGAAATAGCCACGAAATAAATCTTCAGGACTTTTATGAATTCAAAAACTTTATAACATATATTTTGCTCTTAAATTTATGATTTAGAGTCCATTACATAGATCTATTTGTAGCGCCCTTATTTCCGTAACGAGAGATTCTGAATCCGATCATTTGAATACATTCAATCTAAATACATTCAAAATTGATGGGAGTTCCTGAATGTATGCTTCTATGTTCAATTCTGTGATAAATGTTTTTGAGTTTTTAGAGTAACGCGCACTTTTCTACTACCCCTTTTATTAAAAAAAAAAAAAAAAAAATCCTAACTCTCGGAAGAATTCCCCCCCCCCCAAGACATTTTTCTTCCTAAGAAACGCAATCCATCATTCAGTTTAAAGGAATTTGGTATAAAAAATTACCAATTTCAGGTGAAGGGTGTGTGTTATAAAACGTCAACTTAAGTTTGCGTATGGGTTTTCAATATATTTTGCTATGTTTTTCGTTAAAAATAAATAAAAGCTTTTAGGCATTCATGTTTGAATAATGATCGATACTCAACCTACACTTTTTGCATTATTTATCAATAAAAGTTTTTTCAAAGAAGCTCTAAAAGAGTACGCGTTTTTTAAGATGAAAACGAGGTTAACATTTCATTTTTTTTCTCTCTTTTAAGGTAAAAAAAGCACAAAAGCTGTTTTTAAAGTTAAGGAGATAAAAAAATGTGTCATAAAGAGTCATGTAAATGCTGTTATTTTTCATCCAAATATTGGCATCTGCCTGTCGGATTCATTATTGAATTTAGTCTAATTTTGTGTTCTTATTTTTACTTGTAACATTGAAATTAATAAAAATGTTGCATAGCATCGAAGATGCATGTATGAGAAATTAACTTAAACAATGCATTAACTAGAAATAAAAATTGAACTAAAATATCCAGAGTCTTCATGGTCAATAAAAAAATTGAAATAATACATTTTATTATTAAATGAGGCACAATCTTAGGCTGCATTTAAGCATACTTGGCATCCACACTGAGATATTTATTATAATGAGGCTACATATTTTATATTTCCTTATCAAAGAACAAAGTCATCTGTAATGATAATAGTTTGATTTCAAGCAACTGCTCCAAAAAGAAAAAAAATTAAATTGTAAAATGATATGAAAATCAGAAGGAGCAAGATTTGGGCTATAAGCGAGATATCATTTCACATCCTCTACACTGATTTAATAATTAACATGAATATAAATACAGGGAATATAAGTGGCATGCGGGAATATTTTTCAGCTGGAAATCTGTAAAAGGTTGACAGTTGACATGCGTTAAATTTGTCGTATTGGCACACGGAAGGCATATTGATTTCCTACAACATTAATGCAAACCATTACGAAACGTCTCCATTACTATATTCCTTTACAATGATGTCTATGTGTTCCAGATGCTTCAAACCATTTGGTGTGCATGCGCAGTTTTGTAATAGCAGCACAATTGTGATGTACATTGCTAACGAAGCTTACTTTATCAATTAATATTGTGTAAGAAAATATGTTTCGATCAAATGATCAAAAATGTATAAAGTCATAAATAACAGTATCATAAAGGAGGGAGAGAGGGATCATAAAGGAAAGTATCATAAGGGAGAGGGGGGTGTGATATCCTAATAATGAAGTTTCGACTTCGGCACCAGATTTTCGATTTTGACAAAGTCCGCCTTGTTTATGATACTATTAGATTTAACGTCGCGTTGGCTGTCTATTTAAATGGCTACGTTCCGACAAGTTCACAGTATGGAAGATTTGAAGGCAGCGCAATTAGTTAATTTAATCAAATGACAAGAAATCGATTAAAATTTGGTTATTTGCAGAATTCATGAAGACTATTCAGATAGAACTTTGGTAAACTGTTCGGAAACCCCAGAAATTGTTTCTTGCACGCTTAGTTTCTAACTAATCATATGTGATAGCTTTAGTCCTGATGCATTGTGTAAATGACAAAACTTTTTTGAAAGCACAGCTATAATTAAATGTAAGTTAATTAAAAGAAATTAATCCATATTTTGTTTTGGAAGACCAGGCAAGCATGAGCCAAATGTCCTTTTAAGTCGCAATGCCTATTTTAAGAAACTGAATGCACTCCATCTAAGCCGAACAGAAGTTAAGGTAGGTGACTACCTTGAAAAGTCGATTTTTCGCGGAACTATTTTTTTTATTTAATATTTTTAATTTATTAACAGGTTTCTTTATAAAACTATTCGAATTTTGTTCCTAAGTCTATTTTTGGGAAGTTATACTGATTTTTATACTTGCATTTACGCATTTTTTAATGCTATTTTACATCTCTAGATGTTATTTTCTCAAATATAGAATATGATAGAATTTTCTTAACAAAAGCTTCACAAATTAACATCTAATCATATTATATCAATCAATTCGGCATAATAATTTCTCAGTATATTCAGCAGTCCCTGAACTAATGAATGAGTAATCTATTCCTTTAGAAATATTTTGTAGTTGTTTTAGTGCTTCACAAAGTGACAAAAAATTGAAAATTTCACGTTACTTATCAGGCAAACCCCAATATTTATAGAATGGATAGAAATACAGCTTATTTTTTTAGTTTAGGAACTAGATAATATATTCTTTAAGCTATCTGCAAAATTGTAAGCAAATCATTTAATAAACCTCTAAACTACAAGATTTTTGCTTTATACCTCTTTTTTGCAAAAAAGCCTTTTTGTCAATTTTTTAAACACTTTGGAACTTACTGTGGGTATAAATGAAGATGTTATACAAAGCATACACCATAGGCCTGAGCACAACGATCACATTGATTAATGAGCGAACGAAGGATTCCTTGTTCCCAGAATTCTTGGCTTTCCTTGTTCCCAGAATGGCCGTGACGAGACCCAGTCCTTCACAGCATCCTTGAGTTCGCTGTAATAGTTGCCGCGCTTCCCTTTCAGATATTTTTTCAGGGGATCAAACACATAAAGATCGAAAGGCAACATGTCCGGGCTGTAGGATGGGATGATTCAGCTGCTCCCACTTGAACCGGGAGTTTCGAGCCAGTTCCGGGTGTATGACCTGGAGAGCGTGGACGCGCGTTATCATGGAGCAGAACCACACCCTCCGTGAGTAGCCCCGATCTTTTATTCTTGATGGACCTGCGTAGTCTTCGGAGTGTCTCACGGTATATATCGGAGTTAAGGATTCTTCTGTGTTTGAGGAATTCAACAAGTTCGACCTTGGATGGCGAACTCAAGGAGGAATTCTGGAATTCCACAGAAATTCTGGGAACAAGGAATCCTTCGGCTCGTTATTCAATGGGATCGTTGTGCTCAGGCCTATGGTGTATACTTTGAATAAAGTCTTCATTTATACCCACAGTGCTGTTTCGTGCTTTTTCATTTGAACACCCTTTGTATTTTGGTTTCATAGATGTTTCTTCAATCCTTTTTATGGAAATATTCAAAAAAATATAACAATTTTTGAATGTTTTTCGAAGAATTTATCCGGACCGTAGTTACCTACCTTTAGTTTATCATTATCGTGAAACTTGAATATCTTAATGTAAGAAGCTAATTTGGCATTTGCTTCAGATCTGTTAATTAGCCCATTTAAAGGTTCATTTCGTGAATATTTTTCAGCTTCATGTCTTAATAAAACCAATTCGATCTTTTTAGCCATCCATTTAATGTAGTCACGGAAAATATTTTGTTTGTTTGTTTCTTATGGCACTTAAGCCGGAGGGGAGCGTCTCTTGTTTTTTATAGTAGCGCCAACTAGGGCCAAGAGTACGACTTTGCCACTCACGCATCACTCATTCGCTTGCACAACCCCTTTTTACAGGAGGGCACATTCACACATCTCACAGATAGAACAACAGAAGAACAACCATGCCCAAACCGGGACTCGAACCCAGGACGCCCAGATCGCGGGGAAGACGCGTTACCCCTATGCCAGGACGCCGGCGGAAAATATTTTAATGTACTTTTTACTGATATTATTGAATTATAGAAAATTAATTCAGTGGAAGAAAAATAACGATGAATTCCAGGAATGAATTTTTGACATGAATTTTTAAATAATATTGAATTCTAAAATAAAGTTCTTGAGTTTCAAGAAGTTTCGTTGTTTTTCACTTATTTTGCAGACATCATCATCAGAATTTCCTGTTCATTCCCCTTACTGTTTCAACAAATTGAAAAAAAAAAAAATGGTGAGATTTGGAAAGATTTTAAATGAAGTCGCGGGGTTAATTTTATTGTAAAAGATGAAACAGAAACAATGTCAATATTCGCTTTAACTTATCTTTGTAATTTCACATTAGAATTCAAGAGAGACAGATTTTGCATAAAAAGGCTTTCAACTTAGAAAATGGACTAAAGAAAACTTAGAGGAAAATGGTAGAATGTCAGAACAGATAGTTTATCGAGATGAACAGGTTCAAAGTAGTCAAGGTCAATAGTATTTATTAATGACCCATAGATAAAACATAGAAAAAGCTGAAGCCATGTGTTTTACTTCAATCATTATTTATGTTTCACCACTTGTGAGTACCACGACACAAGTTCAATATTCGGAAAATTTGATGGATAATTCCGACATTTGAAAACAATAACTATCTGAAGGATACACACTGATTTCCAATATACCGGGGAGAATGCATAACTTTCGGAAAGAAAACAAGTATATGCTGGATATGTTTTTGAAGATGTGACTGATGATTGAATACCAATAAGTTTACACGTGTAGGGATGGAATAAAATAGATTAGAAAATGATAATTGAATATGATTTAATGTTTTAGCATTTATTTAAATTATTTTCCTGTTTGCACCAATCAAAATTCTTTTTCGATTTTGCCATCAAAATATATCTAAAGATATGAATATAGATTCGAAAGATGTCGTATCTGTAATGGGTATCCGAAAAATATAATTTTTAATTTCTATGGGAAAAATACATAGGACTCTTTTTAAATTGTCTGAACTGAGGCGATTCTCGTCTCAGTAATTCTGCTTACTCAACAATTGAAATGGTTTGCACTGTTTTAAATATATACATTTTTAAATAATCGCTCGATTAAGAACTGTTAAATAAAAATATTTTAACCAGTCTTTGTATAATGATGGAAATTTCCATTTAGTGAACAAAAAATTGTACTCAAAACAGGTGTACTGTAAATTGGTTGTTGCTGGCAACTTTTGTCACGACTGTTGCGTAATAGGGAAAGTAGCTGTAAAAAAAATAATAAATGTCACAATCATTATAACTTGTCATTCCGCTGTTTGTTGTGATTGGATGAAACGTGCGATTCCTTGAATAATTTTTATAACTAATTTGAGATTTTTTTGCTAATAAAAGTGATAATGAGTGGAGAAATTTAGTAGAGAAAGAAATTGAAGATTTTGTACTGAGCTTAATGTAAATTTGCATGAAGATGGATATTTCCATCATACTGTTTTTTAATTATTTTATATTATACAGGGTATCACAAAAACCTTGACCGCGGCTTTTATTCTTTTAATATTGATCACAGACATATACTGTAAATTACAAAGTTGCGTCAAAAAAGGTGTAAAATGTTATGAAATCAATTAAAATTTTCAGTGGATTAAACTTTAAAAAATACAAAATTTAAATTACTATACGGACCCCGTACAAAAAAATTCGCTGTGAGTAAAATGTTCACCATCCTCTAATAAGTCATGTACAAAATTTCAGAATTTTATCATGAAAACTCTCAAAGATATGTTAAAAGAAAATTGGTGAAGGGTCAATCACAAATTAAAATGCAATTGTTTACCGCTTCAGTGCATATGACGCGAAGCAGGAATGCATCATAGGGAAATAAAATATGTTTCATATCTTTAGTTTTAAATACAAATTTTAAAATTTATGCTTCCTGAAAAATACGTTAACATTTTATATCATGAATTACAGAATATAACTTAAAAATAGCACAGTCAATGAACTTGTAAAACAATTTATGTAATCTTTTCTTAAGTAATCTTTCCTTTATGTAATCTTTCCTTTAAGTTATGTAATCTTTCCTTTAAGTTATTATTTCGACAAATTTTTAATACTTTTGAATTAAAAAATAGCAAAATTATTATTCATTTATTCAATCTTTACTTTCTTTGTTAATTTGTTTACGACCCCTAAAACAAGAATATCTGACATTATTTTTCCTCTTTGAGAACTCATATCCAAGAATCGGAAAGTGGTTTAAGTTAGCATTTATGCAGTTTCATATCTTTGAGACTTTTTGTGATAAAATTTCGTACATGACCTTATTAGAGGATGGGGCACATTTTACTCACTGGGAATTATTTTTTGTAGAGGGTCCGTATAAAAATTTTAATTTTGAATTGTTTAAAGTTTAATCCCTTGAAAATTTTAATCGATTTCATAACATTTTGCACCTTTTTTTTATGCAACTTTGTAATTTATAGTATATGTCTGTGATCAATATTTAACGAATAAAAGCCGCGGTCAAGGTTTTTGAGACACCCTGTATATTTATACCTGGATTTTTTAAAGCATTTTTCCTTTAATCTAGAGAATAAATTATATCACTCTGATTTATTTCACAAAAAAAAAATCATACGAAGAAGGGTTAACATATTGGAAATAGAACTGATAATTGCTAAATGTTATAAGTTGTTGCCCTCTTAAAAGTGATCCAATGGTCGAAAGATTCATAAATATCTAGTTTGTAAAAGGAATTGTTTAATTTAAGTTAAAACAGTTGTTAATAAAAGTATTTTATAAGAAAGGAAACATAACAATTTAAGCGGATAATTGCAAAATAGAGATGTCCATAGATATGATTTAATATATAGGACTTTATATTCATATTTGTGACGTATTTGATGAAGTAATTTAATCTATAACTCACTTTTAATGCACAGAATGCATTTTCTCTATCATGTTAAATCTATCAGAAAATGAGATTTTTAAATGCGATTATAAATCTCATAAATCGTTATTAAAAGTTTAAATTACGAAAGACACTTTTCCCCTTATTTAACTCCAGAGAGCTAAAACAGCATTCATATAAGCAATTTTAGACTTTATTTTTAGAATACAGATAAAAGCTCAGATACATGCTCATAAAATCTGTTATTAAAGCGGATAAGGAACTGATCTTTAAAATGAGACTTGGCGATTTCCGTGACTTATTCATCGCTGTAATTTCATCTGAACTGTTCGTTAAAAGAGTTAATTAGTGCAGCAGCCTCTATTTCAATCGGATGATGAAGCAGTTTTAAACGAGTGCTCTCAGGTGAAAAGTATGTGTACCTCGATTTCCAGTCCAAATCAATCATTTCCTCTCTCTTAAATTTAAGGAAATGGCCCTTCACATTTCGCCATTTGAGTACTCTTTTGAATATATTTCTAAAAATTATATCACTTGTTTAGCAAATGTTTTCAATTATTTGCGTAATTGCTAATTGATTACATAAACATAAAATAAATAAATGATGATGTAATTTGCAGCAACCGCTTTCGGTCACCAGCTGTTGACATACCCTATTAATAACATTAATTTGGTGAACCAACTTATTATATCATGTTGCACTAAATAAAAATACTATTTTAATTTTATTTGTTTTTACAGCCTTTCTGAATTTATTTGACGATCTTCAAATGAGGCCAATATTCCGCCAAGATGTTTACATTTCCAGGTTTATTTGGCGTTTTGAGATTATAAAAAAATCGCTAAGCTCCTTTATATTCATGAAGCCAAAGTTTCATAAAGTTAATTACATTCTCAGGTTTATTTGAAAATTAGCAAATTACGCCAACATTTCCATGGTAAAGGGTTTGACGATTTTCAGATTACGCCAAGATCGCCAACTCCGAGTTACCAATGTCAATCCTGGCTACACTTTGCATTTTTCTTACGATTTATCGAGGGAGTTAAAAATAAACAAATACCATTTCAAATTATATTTGCTCATTACATTGTCAAAATTGTCGATAGAGCATTCAGATTGATTAGCTAGGTATGTAAAGTGGCGAAATTATTTGGCAAAACCGATCTAAGACAAGGTTTTATGTTGCAATATTTCTCGAAAATGAAGAGTACAGGAGGCCAGATGATCACTGATGATTCATCTAGACATCATGAAGTTTGAAATAAAATAATAAATATAAATCGAATTAGTGACTGAGGCTTAAGGGCCGCTTCTTTGGCTTTCTTCTTTGTTTCAAATATACAGATCATAAGAGAAAAAAAAAAACTTTTTAAACATTAAGATGATAATCATTAATATTTTGAAAATATAATCATTATACTCAATTTTTTCATCAATATTGACAATTTCAGACATCATTGACTACAGTGATTAGTAATGATACATTGTATTTAAATTTAGATCAATTGCCTTTTAAAAATTATTCAATACTTGACAAAATTTATTTGAATAAAATATAAATAAAACTAAAATAAATAAATAAACAATGGGTTTTTTTTTTTTTGTATATTGAGCTACCAATTTTGGACAAGAAAAATTAACAATACAGATCTTTAACCCTAAAGCTGCTTATCACGCGATTTCCGCGGTTAGCAAACAGCCCATTTTCTATTGCATCCCGCGTTTTTTGCCGTTTAGAGTGTTTATTTTTAAAAATTAGAGATTTTTATTATATTATTAAAGTGCAACATATAGTATCAGTTCACTTGGTTTAAAAAATATTTGAACTTATTTGCAAACATCTCATCTAAATAATGATTTAAAAAAAAATACGCAGTCAGAGATTTAAAGCAGTCGGGAAGAATGTTATTATTTCGTTTTTCGTAGATTTATGTACTTACCCATCCACCTTGTTGGCATATCCAAGCAGCCACATCTTTTTCTACAAATATGCCCATTCTTTGGACCAGCCCTAGCACGTATTCCGGGTGGCCACTTTTCACGCAGTCCATGGCGAGGGCCCCCGTCATTGCAAAAAGGGCCACAATACGGCCCCACGTCACGTCGCCCCGGAAGATCTCCTCAGCTACGGCAGCGAATAGATTGTGAACCATGGCTTCAGAAGGAAGATTGTGCAGGCCCAGATTGGACGCCACGCTTTGGAACAGCTTTGGATGTAGGTTCTCCAATTCATTGGTCAGCAATCTGAAAATAATAAAGCAAAAAAATAATTTTATAAGAAATAATAATGATTAATGTGAAACAATGTCTAATGTTTATGTAGAAGAATATTTTATTATTTTTCAAATTAATCCGTTAATATACTTTTTAGCTTGAAAAAATTAGACCATCATAAATGATTGAAATACCTGAGTATAAAAATGTTATGTTCAGAAAACAAAATATAGCAATAAATGAAAATTATCTAGAGACTATCTATAATTTGATTAGTTCGATACTTCTTTCATGAAAGTCAAAGGAACTTATAGCCAAACCTCATGCCCTTGATGTTTTTTCTCAAGTCAAAAATCGTCTAGATATTCTCGTTTGACTCGAGATTATAACAGATAGTTAATTATAAGTTGTCGCAATTTGGTTCAAGACCAATATCACTATTCAGACTCATATTTGATCCTAAATTTGAGGCTACGATGCCGTGATGGTAAGGTTTCGGCTTCAGAACAGAGGGGGTACAGGTTCGGGACACGATTCCACCGTGAAATCGGGTCCGGTGCATGCTAAATCCGTTAGTCCAAAATGTTTTCCCACTGATGTAGAGAGGATGTTGGTCTGTCGGGCTGTTTGAGCATAAGCTAACACGTCAACTTCAAAACGAAGAGAGCTAGATAGATAAGATTCGGTACACAGATTTAACATCCGTAGTGTACATCTTTCATATTTGGAGCTAAGACCGAAGGGTTGACTGTCTGTCGATCTGTAATTTTTTAAAACATGTAAACGCGATAATTTAAAAACGCAATGACTTAAATATATCAAATTAGGTATGGAAATTTGTGACTACAAGTGCAGTTTTGTAACAAATCTTTGTTTTAATCGATTGAGAAAAACGCTTCTGAAACACAACTTCGATCATTGGATACTATTAATAGTTTCATTACTTTTTTGGCAAGGGATTAACAGCCAAAAAACTCGCCACGGAATGTAAAAATGCTAACGTCAACCAAAAGTCAATATTTCCTAACTATTGTATGCCAGTGCCATACAAGGAGTTGTCTGGCTTGACAAGCTTATTAGTGAGTTTACTAGAAAGTTTTGAGAAAACCACTCCCGTTGGTTTAAATTTAGAAAATATCTGTTGTTGTTTCTTATGGCACTTTCCATGGACAAGCCTGCTGCTACGAAGACAGTGATTTTAAACCGGTGGGGGAGAGTTTCTTGTTTTTATAGTAGCGCCAACTAGGGCCAAGACTACGACTTTGCTACTCACGCATCACTCATTCGCTTGCACAACCCCTTTTTACAGGAGGGCACAGTCACACATCTCACAGATAGAACAACAACCATGCCCAAACCGGTACTCCAACTCCGGACGCCCAGATCACGGGGAAGACTCGCTGCCCCTACGCCAGGACTGCCAGGACGCCGGCAGAAAATATCTATCAATCACATTGCATTTACTAACAAAAAATATTTGTAAAAAGAGCTATATGTGTTATTTTAATACAATATATTGAAGTCAGTCTGCTTCAATACTGAATAAAAAAATCTTTGAAGCGTATAAAGGCTCGTAAATGTTAAAAAAATATATTAACACTTAATGTTACAAAAAATAAATAATGCTATAATATTCTGAATCAGAATTAACGCAATGGACTAAATCATGAATATTTACATTTCGTTATCAATGTCTTTTTAAGATCATCAAAGAATTTGGATAAACTGCACTCGCTCTCGCAATGAGTTTTTAATATTAACACAATGCTTACCAGCCATATCTAGAAACAATAAAATCATTAAAATTTGCATTATGAATATACTAAAAGGAAATTTTTTAGTGTTTATACAAGAATAAAAGAATGCCCGCAGAATTCGAAAGCTATTTGTGGAATGCAGCTGTAGATTCGGTTCTACAAACAGATATGTTTAGATACATTAGTTGCAATAATCACTAAATAGAAATCCATTTCACAAAATAAATAAATCACGCTGTTTGAGGAAATAGAACGGTTCAATTGAATAGCTTTTTCAGAAATACAATCTTTTATTACAGAAAGCGACATCGTCAAAAGAAAACTATATTTGGATTGTGTTATTTAGCATTACTTAAAGAATATTTTGAGCTCTAAAATTTATAGTAGTCAATGTGCATAGAAATTTCTAGTGAGTTGAGAAACCATATTCATAGAAATAAAAAATCTTGGGTATGAAGGAAATGGATATGAACGTTTTATTCAATACCTCTTAAGTAGCGCATCTATTCTAATCATGGACATTTATTATTTTCTAAATTATTAAAGACAAATATATATTTACAATAGAAAAAATTGTTCTGAATAACATATAAAATTATATTTTTATTGTTGTTTGAGGCAATATATAAATTCCTGGGAAAAAAATTTGAAGGCTTAATTTTTATACAATTTTTATTAATTTTTTCTCCGTTCTATTAGTCATCTATATCTATACTTATAATAAAGCTCAATGTGTGTGTGTGTGTGTGTGTTGGCGCTCTACAGGCCAGGTCATTTGACATACAGCTATCAAATTCGGTACATGTATAGCTTAGAGGTCGGGAATGTGCACCTGGGGTCCCTTTTTTGAAATTTTAATTAGAATTTTAATTATTAATTAAAAACTAACTTTCCCGCCAAAAAAATCTTCCATTTTCCCCACCGCCAACTTTTCCACCAAAAAAAATCTTCCATTTTCCCCACCGCCAAATGAGTAAGGCTTCAGTTTCTTTTTTCTCCCAACAGTAATGAGGCTAGGGTTAATATTTTTCGGCGGATTATTTTAAACGATTCTGTTTATTTTCTTAATGTTTGATGCATTTAAAATTAAACATTGTTAATTAATCCATGTTTCAGATTCGTTCTGAAGTACTTTTGAATTAAAATAACACAGAATAAAGGAAATTAAAAATGTAAATTAGATATTCTTTAGTGCCCATAAAGTTTAAACGCTCAGTGACTCTATTATCAGTAATCATATTATTAAAAAAAATGCTTTGTTTCAGTAAAAAATATTATTATATTAATTGCAGATTAATCATTTCACTTTAATTTAAAGCATAAATTCTACGAGGGGTAACAGAAAATTAGAGATATATATATCACGTTATGACTGAAGGCCTTTATAATATTATGAGTGAATTATATGACTATCAAAATAAGTTTTAAAATATTTTGCTGAAGAATCTATTAAAGTTGGAATTGCGTAAAATATTTAATGGTACGACCGGAGTTTAACCCACTGCTTGGCGCAATTTTTAAAAATCGCCAACAATGGCCTTGCGAAATGTTCGAAAGCAAAGGAGCAGATGTTCAATTATAGTGCATAATAAAGACTGCTCGCTTTGGCGCGTTATCGCAACTTGGCGAAGAAGGGGGTTAATCTCCCGTTCAACCTATTTAATTATTAAAATTTAAACGAACATTAAGATTGGCGAACAGGCTGGTCGCCAAAGGCGGCTAGTATGTAATAAAATATTGCTTTCACATCTAAAAGCTTAAAAAATACATTCCTTTGTGATTAAAACTGACTAAGTTTTAGTATTTCAAATGTCACTAATTAAAATGATTTTAGTTTATTTAAATGATTCTGCCTTGAGAAAAACCTTCCGAAAGCATACGGTATTTCCAGAACGTGGCTAATGGTAGGCATAAAATAATGGTATACAAATTTTAACTCCATTAATATGGGAAGAGGGGAAGGAGGGGGTGGGGGGGAGCAGTGATATTTTTTAACGTAAAGTGGTAGTGTATTAAGACTATTTCATTAAGAGTATTTCAGCACAGGACAGTATAAAAATCAAGGTTTCGTAAATTTTTAGGTAATACTTTAATAGTTCAAACAACATAAAACACAGTTCGGGACATTTTTAGATCCTGAAGTACAATATATGCTTATCCTGAAGACATAGAAATGCATATTTTAATGCTAATTATTAATTACAGCTACAAAAACAATCGCGACTAATCAACGACCGCCTTGAGAAAATGCCGAACATTGTGTCTGTGGACATAAATAAATTCTCAGGATACATAAAAACATTTTGCAGATATAGGTTATAATAATAGCAATTTATTCATAGACAAAGTATGAAAAGACTTGAAACTGAAATAAGAATATTTTTAACTAACAATACAGAATTCAAAAGTGTATTCATTGATATACACGTGAGCGGAATTGATAACTGAAACGTTGCCAGCTAAAAAATGGCAACTTCTCCGATTATAAATGCAATGATGCAGTGTTTTTAGGTCCAGACATATTGATGGTGGATTTTCCGGAATATGGGTCATTAAAATGGCTTTAAATCGTTTAAAATTGTTGTGTTGAAAGCTTCAAAAGGATAAAATAAGTCACAATTTTTTTTTTTTTTTTTTTTTTAAAAGGATTGTTACTGTTTTAAAATTATTTGACAAAATATGACTAAAAAATCTGGGTAATTATATAAAAACTAAGACTTCGTAACTTTTTTCAACAGTACAATTATTCGACACAAACAACCTATAAAACATCTTTTAACATCTTTAAAAACATCTGGAGGCACGGCAGTGCCCCCGCCAAGTCGAGCAAAACCAAGCGGCACGGCCGTACCATCCTTTTCTCGAAGCAGTTCAGGCCATTTTCGACCCCCTATAACTTCGTTGTGGATAAAACTAGAAGCCAGAATTTTCAGTAACCAAGAAGGCATTATATAAACACGATATATTTCAAATTTCATTAAATTTGAACCAGTAGTTTAAGAATTATAACTAGTCAAAGTTTGTTAATTTTGTCACTGACTGACTGACAGATCATCAAAACTCTAAGGCACTTCTAGCAGACATAGAAGCTTCAAATTTAGAACACAATTAGTGTTTAGTGTATAAATCAAGGAAAAACTAAAATATCCATGTAATAATGGATGGATTGATAAATTTTTTGAAGTTTCGAGCATTATCCAATTTGTCGGCAAATTCATCACCAAGTCGCCAAATGGTCGCCAAGTTTGTCACCAAGCTCTGGGATCACTGGCTCGGCATCCGACAGCATCCAATACAGATTACTGTAAAACGGTCTTTCTTATGATGACAGCTTTGGAAGCAAAATTACAGGTTTGTAACAATATCTAATTTGAAATAATTCAATTTGAAGCTGTGGAAGCTGCAAACGTAATGGGTGAATTTCAGAGAATCAATCTGGCAGAAGAATATAAATATAACTTGTAATATAAATATATATTACAAAATATGTAATATAAATATATATATATATATACAAGTTATAATATATATGGTAGAAGAATATAAATACAAAGTCTGGACGGCTTACATCGAATAAATGTCGATTTGAAAGTATTAAAGCGCAGGAATCCTCAATTTGTGAATACAACAGGCTAAGAAGCATTTACCGTCCAGACTTGTCAAAAATTGTAACATCAAAGCTTACGAGAAAAACCCATAGAGACAGGGAGTGGGCTTTGAGAAAAACTGTAGCTGAAGCTCAAGAAGTAGTACCGGAAAAGAAAAAGGGAAGACTACATACAAAAATAAGAAAATGACTATCTACAAAAAGAAATGAGATGCCATCAAAAACATAACTTGTAAAAAAACCCAAGTCTCGCAACTCAGTTCTTCTGTCGTAAAAAGTTGTGAGATCCATGTAATACCAAGTCGGTCCATTTATTCAGTCCCTACTTAAGGGTCCTTCTGCCTTAAGTTATTACGCAATTAGCTAACCTAACAACATCTTATAGTGACCATATCAATATTGAAAATCTTTTATGGTTTAAATAAATAGATTGACTTGGCTATCGCAAAACACAATGTGTCTTTACATTAAATTAGATTACATTAACATATTATATTAAATTAGATTATTTAGTGCGATGGCCAAGTCAATCTATTTATTTAAACCATAAAAGATTTTCAATATTGATATGGTCATTATAAGATGTTGTTAGGTTAGCTAATTGCGTAATAACTTAAGGCAGAAGGACCCTTAAGTAGGGACTGAATAAATGGACCGACTTGGTATTACATGGATCTCACAACTTTTTACGACAGAAGAACTGAGTTGCGAGACTTGGTTTTTTTTTACAAGTTATGTTTTTGATGGCATTTATCTGACTGGAAGTATATAATTATCGCTAAAGTTTTAGGAATAAAATATTAGAATACGATTTTGAGGGATATTCTATATCGCAATCCAAAAAGACAAAGAAAATTAAAAATGTATTTCTTCTTTGAAACTAGAATGTTTTCTTATTACGAAAATGATTCAAATTGTTTGATTGGTAAATTATTTATAAAGTTAGGTTTCAAAATGTGAAACGCATATTCAAATTCAGGATTCAAATTTCACAAATTTTTTGAAATTTTTCATCTTAATGAACTTACAAACATTCTGACCGCGATATAGAATTTCAAAAACAATTGCAAACAAATAAATAAGCATAGACATGAAAATCACTAATTACTAAATTATTTTTTGATATCAAATAAATATTATTTTTATGAATAAATAAATGTTAAATATTTCTATCTAATACTAAATTATATAAATTAAACGGAAATAAAAATTCATTTTCATTTTCAAAGTCAATTTTGTATCTTAATCCTAAAATGCATAACTTTTTATTTATTCATTTTTTTGCCAAAAAAATGTATTTTTGAATAATTGCATAGTATTCAAGAAAATAATTTAAAATTTTTTAATTTTTTTTTGTAAAATTTAAAAAAATAATAATAAAATGTGTCAAATGGCTACATTATGAATTAAACAATATCTCAGTGACCCAACTTACATTATAATAATTCTGCAATAAAAATAAAAGTCCCATTTAACCAATATGTTTTTTACAATGCAAAGAAAAAAAATATTTGGATAGTATTTTTTATGGTAGAACTATTCATACAACAGCCATATCGGTATTTTTTCAATCTTCCAGAATAAATCTTATTCTATTTCCTGTATTGCCATATATCGGTCTTTACAGTAAATATTTATCAAGAAAAAAAAGGAAGGATTTAAAAAAGGAATTAAAAGGCATAAAGAATTTAAGAAAGGAATTTCCAGTCACTCATTGTTGCCCTTTAGAACAGCCATGTGAAGCTTATAAATGGAAATAAAAACTTATAATCAAGTACTACACAATGAACTTGTAAGGTTAATGCCATTACTTCCAATCTCAATTCCAATTTTTTTTCACGACTTTTGCAATTTATCAATAAATTTCCATTGAGCAAAGGTATTAGTACCTAAAAATTATAATCTAATTATAATTGTAGAAGCAACAGGTATTTAAATGGGAACGTAAAAGGAAAAATACAAAATAACTGTTTTAGTTAAATTTAATTCATTTGCTACCAAATTGCCGTTTGTTCATTTGCAAGAACGGACAATATTCATAAATAGTTAACATAATACACCCCAGAAGAATTACATTCGTCCCCAGTATCAATTTCAGAGAAAATGGTTAAAAATTTTCAAAATGCACAGTTTATAAATAAATACTACGTATCGCACCTCGAATAACCTTACAAACACAGTTTAAAAATTATATTCATTATCATTCAATAGAACAAATCCCTAACAATCGGAAAACTCTTGTGTTAACCCCTGGGAAATATTCCAAGCAAGCTGCGCCATTGTCATCGTTATTTACTCTTAGCGGTGAATAAACAGCCTCTGCCAGCTACAATTTCCGAACTAGTAATTGAGTTTATTAACTTTTCAGCCGACGCGAACAATGTCAGGGGCATAAATCATTAAATCACAAAGGAATAAATTCGCTGGCTTCGTACTTTAGCTTCGGCGCACGTTGTGTTCGAGCGAACATTTATTTCGGTGATAGTTACATGCAGAACATGTTTAACGTAGGAGGGATAATCAGAGTGAAAGCCAAAAGTTATTAATAAATAGTCATTAATCAGGAAAAATATCCAGAGTAATTGTGATTACATGCTTATGAATGAACAGATAGACAGGATTCTGAATTTGGTATATATCTACACTTTAAATATTAAATATGTATACCAAATCTTATCAATCTAGCTGCATTCGTTTTGTAGTTATTTTTCTATCTTATATACGGAGAGCCGGGGGGCTGTTTTCAGAATGGATTTCATTCAAAATTTGATAGAAGTCTACAAATTTGGCATAAAGATCACATACCAAATTTCATTCGTCTAGCTAAAAGCATTTTAGATATATATTGTTCACAAACAGACAAAATTCCAAAAATGTGTTTTTTAGACTTGGTGTGATTTGAAATATGAAGATTCGTTAAAATCTCAAGTTTGGATTTTCGGCGATTGCCATATTTTCTTTATGTATATTCCTTATACAATAAAATGAAAGAAATTGATAAAAGAGTAGAGAATGAATGTCATTAATATAACCATAACCGGCTACTCCGGGCTGCCCGAAGGCACACGGAAAAATCTGAATGACCGGACCACCGTGACCGCTACATTGGTGGGAACTGTGCTTGAGTCAAAAGGGCCATCACCGGTCAAGGTATAACTCTTCCGTAGGAAGTACGTCCCATCATCAATAGGAGGTAGGTGACTCCTACCATTTCTTTGCCCACCATTGTGGCGAGAACCAACCACCATATCAGAAGCTTCTCATCCTCATTTCTGAAGTACCCCGATGGAGAAATGAATGCTTTTAATAAAAACATCATATTTTTTAAGAATTACTTTAATTACAATATTGTTCTGCTTTTTTAATTTTGCAAACAGGGACAAAATCCTAAGCAATCCCTTATATAAAAAATAAAATGCTCTGGAAATCAGATAGATCATATTAAATGTATTATGAGTGACGAGAAAATATTGAACACAAATACGGGACAGTAATGCTTTATTTAAGTAATATGAGAGGTTAAGAAACAAATGAATTGAAAAAAGTTCACAATGAATGTTTCAGTGGTTAATGAAAGCATTTAAAATCATTCACAGTCAAAGATAATATTATAACTCGCCTCTTTCAGAAACTTCATGTTCATTATGCATGGTATGAATCTCTTATTTGAGCAATATTTTGTCGCTAGGTCGGTAAGTATAGCAACTTTGATTTGGTGAAATGAAAGATTTTTGTCCTTTTTTTGTCATCAACTGGCAATCATCTCTTTCTTAAAGTGGAGATTCAATCGGCATAAGTTACTGAACACTTAGCAAGAAGCCATTTTCGCCATTCGTATGACATTCTCATCTTAGTACGTAATTTAAGCGTGTTTTTCTCGACAATGACCGAGGCACAAAAATTCTGCGAATGTATGACACCGTTTGGTAAGTTTGCCGAATCTTTCAATTGCGAAAAAAAAGGAAAATAAACTAAATCATTAATTATTATTTCAGTAGTATTTAGAAAACAAATTGACAGTATCTTTGTCCATTCCTCTACAACTAATAAAGAATCCATATGAAATGTATTTTTGAATTAAAGTAAGATTTTTAAAAAGTCGCTTCTTAAAAAAAGCCCGAAAGATCCATAAAAACATAAATTGTAGCGTGGTTCTTTTTCTTTTTTTTTTCAGAGAAAAAAATCTTTCATTAAAAAACTTTTTTCCTTTAAAATTCTAAAACTCGGTGTGCCGGCGTCCTGGCATAGGGGTAGCGCATCTTCCCCGTGATCTGGACGTCCCGGGTTCGAGTCCCGGTTTGGGCATGGTTGTTCTTCTGTTGTTCTATCTGTGAGATGTGTGAATGTGCCCTCCTGTAAAAAGGGGTTGTGCAAGCGAATGAATGATGCGTGAGTGGCAAAGTCGTACTCTTGGCCCTAGTTGGCGCTGCTATAAAAAATAAGAGACGTTCCCCCTCAGGCTTAAATCGCTGTCTTCGTAACAGCGGGCTTGTCAGTGGCAAGTGCCATAAGAAACAAACAAACAACAAAACTCGGTGTTTCAGAAATAATGAGTCAAGGCTTGTTTTAGTAAATATCTTCCTTCCAAAAATGAAAATCCTTCAAGAACGAAATGTATCTGTTTATAAAGGTTTCGTTAAACATTTTTTTATGAAATACATTTTGTTGGTGATATTCTTGACAATAAAAAAAATTTGGTATGTTGAGAGTAATATTATTGACGAACCTTTTAAAAATAGTATATTAAATTTATAAGCAAAATGCAAAAATGCTTTGTTTTCTAGAACCATGTCTTTGAAGAACTGATGCAGGATAAATCCATTGGAATTATATATCCTTTTGCTGATGATATCTTACAGAATTTTAGAGAGCATATATTGTTCAAGTGCATTCCTCATGTTTATGTAGATCATCCAAAGTAACTTGTTGAAATCAAAGATGTCATTTTTGCAGTTTGACTGAGGTTGAAGATGGCAAAGAATATTCCCAAATAACTTCTTAAGTAACCTCTAATTCGAACTCTTATCAAACTAAAGTATTTTTTTACGCCTAAATGTTTTATATATAGAAACAGTTACTTAACAACACTTCATTTAAAATTAGAGTAGCATTTTTAAATTTTTGCAACGGTTGATATGGAATGACTTATTATCTGTTAGAAAGAATCTAAAATAACTTTCTAAATTTACTCATAGAGAAACTAGCAACATATATCTAATTTTAAAAATTAGTATTTCAATTTTGTACTTTTTTCCAATAAACCTTCCTATCGAAGCTATACTGGAGTTATTTAAGGACGAATCTTGTAATTTTGAGCCACAACCATCAAAGATAGCATCTTATTGAGCTAAACAATACTGTGTAAGTATTTACAGCGTAAGTAATTACACAGCAAACTAAACGTACCACGTTCTGCAAACACCGAAATTTCTATTGGAACAAGTCTAGAAACTATGAGATCCGGACGCTTGGAACCTCAAAGCTGAAAGTAAGCCAATAAGCCATTAAGTGATCGAATTTACTGTCTCTGTAAATTTTTATCAAGATTTCATTTATTTGCTTGTATATTTTTGACGATGGCAAAAAATGATTCAAAGAATCAAATTTAATGGAAATCTCAAGAAATTTTCTTGGTATTAAATAGCAATCGGTTGCCGATGTGCAGGGGCTTTTGCAGAATGCTTGGACTTAAAAAGTTCTTAACTTCCAGACATTGCTACTCATTTGGATAAAAATGATTTTACAATACAATATACAATAAAATGGTAGCATTCAAAAAATCATGTAATATCAATATATATATAAACAGAATATTTTTAAAATTCAGTAAAACATTTTAGCATAATTTACTCCAATTTTAAATAAACACCAGTTAGAGCTAAATTCTCAATTAACAAGTTATAATTTGCCTTGTAAAGGTGTCATCTGTGTGAGTAATTGCTAAGCAGATATTACTTTCTAAAAAGAAAATGATAAAACTGTTTAAGACCTATATACTGAATTCGACATATTTATGAATGTCTTAATCATACTTTATGCTATCAGTATTGACATACTTAAAGAAAACTTGATTCTCCAAAGAAAAAGTATCAAATTAAAATCAAGATATTCACAATGAAAGTGACAATTTAATTGACAAAATTATGATTAATTGAGACTATCAATGACTTTTCTAAAGATTCTCTATCTTGTGATCTCAGCAGAGCACGTTTTCCTGTTGTAAGTGAATCCTCTGGGAAAATGAGAGAAATCCACCATTGATTGAACAGGAAAACGAGGCGACCACGTGCACAGCCATACACGAGATCGTTATTTGATTAATAAGGAAATGACAGATATGGTTTGGAAAGAACATTAAATGTGCTCACGTTTTATTTCATATTCCGAAACGGTGCATACGATATTACACCTAATTATGACAAGCAGAACTACATTCGAATTCTAGATATTTGCCATTAATTTAAAACCAAAATTCTGAGCTTTCATCACGTGGGATATAGCATTTTATATATATATAAATTATAATCGATTCGCCTGTTTTTGATGAGTTTTGTCTGCTTTTCAGTGAATTATAAAAATCAATGTAGAGGATATCAGTATATTTATTGTGTTAATTGCATGCGTTTAAAGATGGCGTTAAACTTTCAAAACAACAGAATCTTTATTAACTCTTTTTTTGGACAGTGGGAAGTATGTTTCCCACCAAACTCATCAATTTTTGTGTAAGGATATGTAAGCTGGCATAAGTACTGACAAATTTTTCTATAGGATAGAAATTTAGATGCTTTTGTTCCTTATCTCACACAAAATTGTGTATCTGAATTTGTTACTTACCTATTTATTAACAAAATTAATTGATTAATCAAATTGAATTTATCTAATAAGCTAAATAAATCACTTTTCTTAAGCCAGTCTCAATCCTAAAAATGCTTTTATATACCATGACTAGAAAAGAAGGGCGCTTTAATCATAAAAAAATTAAATGAATTAAAAGTAATCAAACGAAAGAAATTAAAATATTAGTAATAATAATACATAAGCTTATAAAAAGCAAGCTATATAAAAAATAAGCTTATTTCGAAAAAAAAAGCATAAAATATATGCAAATGAAACAACACAAAATGATAATATTTTGCTTGAAAAATTTGGTTTTATATGCAAAATTTACTCTTAATTAAACAGTAGTAATTGCATGTACACAAAAAATATAATTAATATCATTGGAAAATGCATGTGTATAACACTATTAGAAAAACAATGAAAGGCATTATTAGATTAAAGATAATTTTAAATATTTACTAAAATTAAATAAAAATAGATGCAATTAAATAAAGTTAATACATTTGTTGTTGTTTAATGCGATCATTCCAAAACTTAAGAATTGTAATAACATTAAATTATCGATTACAATAATCAAATTAGATACAAATAACCATATTTTTATCACATCAGTAGAAAAGAAGAAAAACACTTACACCAGGGCTATCTATAATTTATTTAAAAAAATAAATAAATCCTTAATTGTTGTTTGTCCACAATTATTTCTTAACAATAAACATATATTATTCGTACTTCTAATGTTTTTTAAAATTTATTGAATGATAATACACGCCGCATTGAAAAACCTATATAAAAAAACCTTGACTTATTTCGGGGTTTGTTGGAAGGTTTTCTTCAACACACTCATCCCCACCAGAATTGTCAACATTTATTTCTAACAACAACAACAACAACATCAAAACATTTACAAAGAAAAGGATGTCAAACGTTCAACTGTGCCAGAATGTTGCGTTGATTTTCTTTCTTCTTTAACTTTCATTTCTTTTAAGAATTTCAATTTTTCCTTAATCCCCAAATCAACTCTTTTTTCCATGCATTTTGATTTAGTAATTCAATTGCATGTAACAGAGACTTATGACTATTCAAATTTCAATCCACACTTGATACCGTAACCGTCTTTTTAAACCAATCCAGACCGTTTTATCCAGATAAAAGAACATGTACCCTATCACGTGGGGAAAATAACTCCAAAATCTCTTCTTATAAGTGAAGCGAGAAATTTCCCGAATGTCAATCGTTAATGCTAGTTGAAAATAATGGATAAGTCGAATTTTTTAGCTCGCTACTGATAACATTAACGATATAGTGATCACATTAAATGTGCCTTTTTATGTATATTTGCATATGTACACTAGGAATCAAAGGATTCTGATAACATAAAACGAGTGATAACATTAACAGTGATCACATGAAGCGACGTTCACTATATTAATGAAAAAATGATGTTTTGAATTTAAAGAAATTAAAATGGTATTTTGTGATTGCGAGATATGTTACGAATTCCACCGGCTTTGAATATAAAATAATTGAAGTTAAAACATTACCTCTTTTATTAAAATGCATTAATTTTAATATATTAATTTTGCATCAAATATAAATTTTCTTATAGAAAAACATTTAAAAAAGTAGAGTGATAAAAATAAAGTAATGCAAGTAATTTAATTGCATGAAAATTTTATTAAAAAAAACCATGAAAGAATGGAATAAATAACTCACATTATGAAATTAAAAAGTTCGCAACGGCTAAATAATTGATAATTTCAACAAAACCATTTTTAATATTTCTAATATCAGAAACATTCATAACTTTGCAGCATATGCATTTTTTGAAGCTAACAAAGGAACTAAAATTATCTCGAATAAAATGCTTACCAATATAAAATATGTTTAGAGCAAAATTTATGCATTGAAAGCAAAGTTGAAGAGTTTAAACCTTTCATAGAAATATCATTTTTGTGTTTTCATTTGAAAGGTTTATAAAAATTGCAGATTTTCCACTTTTTTTCTGGGCAAAAAACTATTATTTTTTTAAGGAATGTTTAAGGAATGACTCGAAAATTGCAAATAACGTACAAGCAATTACATTAAAAAATTAGCTGAAGTGATTTCCACAAAACTTTCTAGCATACTCTCTAAAAATGTACCTGTGTATTATTAACAGTATACCAATAGCGAAAAATAGTCATAAAAGAGCTGATTAGCATGCGGAATTTGATTATTTTATTTCATGATTAATCGCTGGGTTGCTGCTAATACAAAAGTAGCAGAACACCGAATGTGTATTTTTTTAAGCCTTTTTCGTGATTCCTTAAAGCCAAAATTTCACACAAAGCTACAATCATAATCACATAATCGCAAAGCAAATTCCACATATTTAAGTCATCGTATTTACATGCTTGTGAAAAAACCGATGCGTCGGTGTCCTGGCATAAGGGTAGCGCGTCTTCCCCGTGATCTGGGCGTCCCGGGTTCGAGTCCCGGTTTGGGCGTAGTTGTTCTCCTACTTCTGTGTTCTATCTGTGAGGTGTGCGAATATGCCCATCTGTGAAAAGGGGTTGTGCAAGCGAATGAGTGATGCGTGAGTAGTCAAGTCGTACTCTCGGCCCTAGTTTGCTCTACGAAAAAACAAGATTCGCTCGCATTTAGGCTTAAATCGGCTGTCTTAGAACAGCGGGCTTGTCCGTGGCACGTGCCATAAGAAGCAACAACAAACTTGATACACAGACATGTGACTTCGTAATGGATTTCAAACCAAATTTGAAACAGGGCAATTGTATAACAGGTATACAGGTTGTATAACAATTTTTATCCATCTTCATCTTCAGATTATTGCGTTAACTTATATTTGAACAGCCAGACAAGGAGACTTTCTCTGAATGGATTTCATTTAACGTTTGATAGAAATCTATAAATTTGGTGTTAAGATTATATATCAAATTTCATCCGTTTAGATCAAAACGTTTTTAAGTTATTGTGCTCACAGACAAACAGGCGTACTTGAAATTTGGATGGTCTGAAATATGGAGATTTATCAAAATCTGGAGTTCGAATTTTTTGACGATTACAATGCTTTCTCTTTGTGCATTTACAAGAAAGTAAGTCATATCACTGACTCTCTGACCCGTGCGATAACACACGGATAAAGAAAACTGAATGACCGGACCGTCGCAAAATCAACACTGGCGGAAACTGTGGTTGAGTCCTAAGGGCCATCACCGGCCACGGTACAACCTTCCCGAAGGAAGTAGTCATCGATGGGAGAAGCCAGATCCCTCACCTTTTGTGTACCCTCCAGGATGGCGAAATCCAACCACCATACCGGAAGCATTTCATCCTCATTTTGAGGTGCCCCCCCCCCCGGTGTTTTACAAGAAAGTATAAAAAAAATATTGAAGAAACTGCAGAGATTAAATACTGTTATTACAATATTTTATTTTTAGCGATTTAATTACAATACCATTCCTTTTATATAATTTGCAGGGGATAGGAAGAATAGAGTTATAAACTGGAAAAAATCCTGAAAAACATAGATAAAAATGCTTTGGGAATTAAATAGGAACAGATAAATGTATTATGAACGAGATAATGTTGAACCTAAATGCAAGAAAATGATCCTATAATTATTTTATTCAAACCTTTGTTTCCACATTTTGAAAATTAATGGAACGCCCACAATTATTTGGAAGTCTCAATCCAGAAATGGTCAAGGGCAGTGCATTTCTCTCATTCCTCTTATGGTATTAAATTATAGCGGATGCAGCTTTCAATGATTTTAAAATACGTTACAATCACGTCACAAATATTTCAAATTGCAGTCGTTGCAATTTGTTTGCATATTCTGCAGTGCTATTGTTTCATTCGTGCAACTGACTGGCTTGCTCAAATAAAATAAAAAAATCATTAAAAAGCTAGTAATTCTTTTCAAAGATACGAAACAGAAAAAGAAAATTAAACGTACTAATTATTTATTTAATTCTTTTTTTAAGAGCATTACAAAAAAATAAATACAATGGTAAATAAGGCAGGAACTTAAGGAAAATAATTTCTTTTAACGTATGTAACAAGAGTACAAAAATTAAAAACACTTAAGCTTTATAATTATTTATTTAATCTTTGATTCCAAGAACAATATGAAAAAAGCAAACAGACCTAAAAAAAAAAAAAGTGGCGCTTTTCTCTTTTGGGTTACCAGGGAATTTATTCTTCTGTCTATGAATGCCAGGAATTCAACAATAATAGAATTTCCTGTTTATGTTGGAATTCATTTTATATAATGAATGATTTTATCCTTTCGGTAAAAAGAAATGTCATTTCCTCTGACTCATAAATGTGTTAAACTTAATGGGCCTGAAAGCAGAAAGATATATCTTTTGGACGATGTTCAGAAAATAACCTATGAAAACCACAAAATTAGAAGTATATATTTATATCATAAAAATAAACTATTCAACCTTTTTTTTTTAGTTAGTCAGTCACCTCACTACTTCAGAATTAAGCCATATAAATAGGGATTATTGTGATTGGCTGTTATGTTCATAACTATCCAAATTTTTGCGTAAGAAAACGAAGGTCAACAAAAGTTGAAAGAATCTTGACTACTCAACCGTATAAGGCAATAGCTAGAATTTTATGTTTTGGGATTGTAATATTTATAAACTTAATGTTGTCCCTAAAAGTACAAATTACATGATTATTAATCCAACCAAAAGAGTTCTTCAGAGGTGGAGATAAAAAACTTCCGGCATGGTGATTAGTTCTCGGTTTCCGGGTAGGTATATTAACGCTGTACGCACAAGTTACCTCCATTTTCATGAAGGATGGTAGAGTGGTCGGTGATGGCCATTAAGATTAAACCTTAGTAATTCCTCCCAAGTTTTCGAGACGATTATCATTATTTCTCTTTATCCTGCCTAGAGCGCATTGGGGTAATTCCGATGTGGTTATATCAATTTTCATTTAAAATCCATAAACAGAAACATTTAGTATGATTTAATTAGATAAATGTTTTTTTGTAATACCATAAGAGCTAATTTTGGATAAATTTCATAACTTTGAATATTGGTCAGATGATGAGGGCTTCAAATTTTCATGCCGTATCAGCTAGTGGATATTTCACTCTTACAACAGATATTGACAAATTTAAGAATACACTAGAAAACGGAAAATCTTTGACGAAATTAGACCGTTTTCCCGAAACCGAGAATTAGATACGAGGCTATTACGCTTGGATGTTATTTAGAATTCTTGCTATTATTTAATTTTACTATCTCTATTAAGCCGAAATAATCAAAATATCTTTTCAGCATAAATTTGAAATGTAGATAAATGTAAAATAGTCCCTCCCCAGTGTACATATAAAAAATAAAAGAAAAAAAAAATTCCATTTGCACTTTCTCTTATACAAAATATTAAAATCATTAAAAAAAAAAAAAAAAAAAAAACCTTCAAACCCACAACCTCGAGATTTCGACGAATTTTCAGAGTTAAAATTCACTTAGTTGGAATTACACAGTTTTGAAATTATGTCTCTCTAACCGTCAGCAACGTATTGAGACTGATGGATGAAAGAAGTGAAAAATATTCTGATTCTAATTTAAATATTAGAGAAAAGTACATTTTTTTATTATATCAACATATATATGAAAACAACAACATTGGATTTCTAATACGATTAATTATTTAAACACTGTTGAAAAAAGTAACCGAGTTAGGCTTAATTTGGAAGATAAATGTTTTAAATTCATTCTCAACTAAGATAGAATTTAGAAGAGAAGATTGTGAAATATATGCTAGAGTAACAATGGACAGTCTAGGTTTATTAATAAACAAATCGATATCATAAATTTCAGAAGCTGGATGGATCCAGATTGCCTGTTACGAAATTATGCTAGCAATCAATACTGAAGTACAATGGGAAACGGTTAAATGAAAATCAAGTTTGCGATGAGGATTTTAGATTCAATCCAAAGGATCGCTATGAAACGCATAAGCGAATTTGAAAGCATTCGGCGTATCTAATACCACAGATAAGATTTACTTTGACACAAATCCAAGTTTAAATTGAAGTAGAGTAGTTTTCTAAGTGAACTTTTAGTAATTTCTGAAAGAAAAAAGGACTTTGCTGAAAAGACGCTTTAATGTAAGAAATGTAAAATAAAAGGAAACTTTTTTTTTTATGAATGAGAAAAAGTCTATTTCTAAATAACTTACAACAAAAGAGTGGGATAGTATTCTGAACTGATTTATCTTTCCATGTCTAAAGAAAAACATTGAATTTTTATCTTGCAGATATATTTTACTAATTTCATCAGAGACCAGTGGGGGTAGTCTCACCAAAACTTTCTCGCATACTCTGTGTTAAACTTGTTATGCAGAAAAGGCTTTGCATACGCCGGCGTCCTGGCCTAGGGGCTGCGCGTCTTCCCCTTGATTTGGGCATCCCGGGTTCGAACCTTGGTTCGGTCATGGCTGTATTCTATCTGTGAGGTGTGTGAAAGAGCCCCCCCCCCCGGTAAAAACGGGTTGTGTAAGCGAGTGTGAGTGTCATCTTCATATGAACTGAAGTCAGACGTCTGCCCTCGGGTGCTCAGGGGTCCTTACATTCAGAAGCTACTGCATGCCTCTTTCCTCGACCTCTTTCATGGTTTGAATTGGGTTCAATTCAAGGGGGATAAGCAACAACAACACTTGGCATACAATAGTTACAAAATGTTAACTTTCGGCGTGAATTTAGAATTTTTATTGAATCTATCATTTCATCCTTGGCGAGTTATTTGGCGATTAATCCCTGGCATGCGGTTAATAATACCCGAAAATTGAATTTGTACTTTAGAGCCGGTTTTTTTAATTGATTAAAATAAAAATTTGACAAAAATTGTACTTGTGGTCACAAAATTCCATACCAAATTTGATATATTTAAGTCACTGCATTTTTGAATTATCGCGTTTACATGTTTCTAAAAGTACAGACTGACTGACATTTACTTTTATAATCCCTTTGTTGGATTTCGCTCAAAATTTGACAAGTGTCTACAATATAGATGTTAAATCAGTGTACCAAATTTTATCTATCCAGATATCTTTATTTTGTAATTAGCGTGTTAACTTGTATTCAGACAGCCAGACTGACGAATTTCTGAACAGAATGTACTCAAAATTTAATAGAAATCTTCAAATTTGGTATAAAGACCGTATACCAAATTTCAACGAAGCTCAAGACGTTTTTGAGTAATCTTTGTCACAGACAGGCAGACAGACGGACATCTTTTTAATGTGTTTTCAGAACTCAGAGAGGTCTAAAATGTGGAGATTCGTCAAAGTCTCGAGTTCGTACTTTTTGACGATTGCTATGCTTTCTACATAGTTTGTAGACAAGAAAGTAAAAATGGAAATATATTAGATCTAAAAGAAAGCAGATATTTGAGATTTCCCATAGACAGTTTGCAGTTTAATTTAATGCCATAAATTTTCCATAACATTCATCTTCCGAGAAATAAATCTGTAGAAAGTCTATACTTTTCTTGTTTCCTCAGAGTATACGAAGCGGTAAAGTTATATAACGTAAGGGTGTGAGGAAACGCAAAGGCGTATTTTGGTAGAACCACAACGGCAACGTCGTGATGTTTCGGAGTTCCGCGATGTGACAAAGTGGTCACGAGCACCTCCACATCATAATTTGGAATAGATACTTTAATTTGTTAGTTTAGGGAAAGTTAAATTTAATTGAACTAGTTTAGACGAGCGCAGTAAAGCTCTAACGTCATGAAATTTGGTAATTAATTTAATTTATACATATTTTTCAATATTTGATCTCATTTAATTAATTAAAATAATAAAAAAGATTATTTATGGGGTAAATAGATAATTTTAATGGATTTACGTTGCACGTGCCTTTTTTCTATGGGGGACTGATCCTAACTGGGCTGAATAAAAATTACAGAAAATTTTCACGCGTGTAGCACATCGTAGCTATCTAGGGCCTAAACAGTAATAATTTTGAGAATTTTAAGCCACCAAATTGGCAACAGAGTTACGATGTCCTCAGCTTTTTTACGGCTGGGAAATTAATGTAAATATTATCAATTGCAGCTCTAGGTCTTTTCCTAGAGCTGGGTAAAGCAGGATCGTATGCAGGTAGATTTAGTAACTCGTTGCGAATCTGGGGTAATTTTTCAAAGAACTTAATTGACGTTCTTTTAATAAATTCCGAAACAGGTTCAATTTTGAGGTCGTTATGTATTATTTTTCCTCTGACGTACCAGGGTGCGTTAACTATTTTCCTCAGTTGTCTGTTTTGAAAGACTTGCAACCTCTTGATGTTAGTGGCTGATGTCGCCCCCCATATTTGGGAGCCGTACATCAGTATTGGTCTTAAAATGGCTTTGTAGAGCAGAAGCTTGAGCCTAATCGATAGCTGGCTCCATGGAGCAATTAAGCTGTTGAGTTTACAACTCATTTTGGTAGCTTTGGAGAGGGCTGCTTTAATATGACTATTAAAGCTTAATTTTGCGTCTAAAACTAACCCTAAGTATTTGTATTCATTTACAAAGGGGACGGGTTGGCCGAATATTTGGATTGGGGCTAGGTCAGGCATATTCACTTTTTTAGTAAATAGGAGGCACGCGCATTTACTTGGGTTGACTTTTATTTTCCAGCCGATGAGCCAGCACTGCAAAATGGTCATGTACTGTTGAATGTTTGCTATGACTATGTTTGGATCTCTATGCTGTGTAAGAATGGCGGTATCGTCTGCAAAAATTGCTAAGTGACAATTGCTAGCTCTAGGTAGATCGTTAACATAAATGTTAAAAAGAGTTGGAGAGAGTAAACTTCCTTGCGCACAACCGCTTCGGATTGTTCTGGGGGAAGAAATTACATCATTAACTCGTACCCGAAAATTACGAGAAAGTAGGTACGAGCGTAAAATTTTGACAAATTGCGCCGAAAATCCAAGTCGCATGCACTTGAATAAAAGCCCTTCGTGCCAAATTTTATCAAATTGGTAGAACCACATTACTTTCAGTAGCGGATTTAGGTATTTTGTGATAGGCCGCGGTGGCAAGGTCTCGGCTAGTGAGCCGTAGGGTTTCAGGTTCGAGACCCGATTCCACTGAAGAATCGTCGTGTAAGGGGGTCTGTTGCACGTTAAATCCGTCATGCCAAACGTCCGCCCACTGGTTTGGCGTGAAGAGGGGGGTGCCAGCTCAGGTGTCGTCCTCGTTATCTGACAGCAGTTCAAAATTACGAGGTCTGTCCGAAAATATCCCTAATGTTGTTTTACAACGGGACGTTAATATAACTAAACTAAAGTATTTTGTGGCCCTAGTCTGTGCAAATTTCGATAATTTAGTTTTATATTTAAAATAATTTTGGATTAAATCAACATGTAAATGGTTTATTTTAGTTATTTCTTTTACTTTACTTATTTATGCTTTAACTCATTTATTTATTATGACTCATGATGCATGGCATTCAAGTTTTTTCATATAATATTTAAGCAGGTATTAAACAAATTGCAAATACTAAGTATAATAACTAAGTCACAGAATTGAAACAGATATGTAGAAACTTGGCCGATTATATTTGGTAAAGATTTTATATTATATGAATATTTTATAAGTTATAGAATTCATATATTTTGCACATTCACTTATTTAACATCTAGGATGATGACTATTTTTGATGACTTGAATGAACTCTTCCCTTCGGATCAGTGACCTTAAGTAGATGCTGTGTTGGAAATCCGCCACTGATAATTTGAAAAAAAAAAAAAAAAACACCTCGAATGTTATGAAAGTTTTTAGATAAGGAATTGTTTTATGTCTTTGATATCTGTCTATTCTTGCGATGATTTGGTGATCTGTATTATATTTAAGCTATACAAATAACTTGCTTCCTTATTTTATTTAATCTAACGGCATAAATGATTGAAGACAAATTAATACTTTCGTCTCTATTGCAGGGAAATATTTCCGTAATGTACAAGGAAAAAAAAAATCCTTCGCAGATTTTTATCTATTCTACCACGTGGAGAAATGCAATCCTTCTAAGATACACAGTTAATGGCATATTAATGGCAACGAAATTGAATTTAATGGCAGAGACGTCAGTGAACCAATGATTATTTTTGAAGAACAAAGCAACTAATAATGTATTTGAATTTTTTAAATGCAAAATATGGGAAAACATTATTTTCCGATTACAAGAATCTACAACTGAAAATAAATTGGTACTTTTGACAGTATTGGTTCGATGATATTCATTAAATTTTCCTGGCGACTCTTTAAAGACAGAAAAGCTATAAACAAATATAAAATATTTACTATAACTTGAATTTTTATATGAATACAGATGATGAATTTTATCATCTCCTTTCTACATAATGTTTGTGTTGGCGCAAACTAACATCGAATTTTGAAGGAGGAAAATGCGAACAATTGTCACATTTTCTTAATAGGCTTTTAGAATAACGCTTAGAATAAAGATAAGAAGACAAATTTATTTATTTTATTTAGGATTTCGGTATCCATATAAGTATATAATAGCATTTAAATGGAAATTCAATAATTTCAAAAATACTGTAATAATTACGTGAATGTATTGAAAAATGCAAGAACTTGACAAATTATATTCGTTAAAGTGCTAGTATAACTTAATATTTAATAATTTATAAAATTTGTATTTTTAGATAATTTATTTGTTATCATAGTAATAAGTTTTTTTAATTGACATTTCTATGCTGTCCTCCTCTTCCGGTAAAACATTCTAGTCGCACATTCAACCCTGGTGGCAATGTTTTGTGCCTCACTTCTTATCACAAAATGAAGAAAAATTAATTGTAATACACTAAGAGCGTAACATTTTATATCGATTTAATGGCAAAGCAGAGGCCGCGGTGACCTCGTGGTAAAATCTCGGCTTCGGAACCAGAGATTTTCAGGTTCGAGATCCGATTCCGGCGAAGATCCCTCGTGTAAGCGTGTCTGGTGCACGTTAAATCCGTCGGGACTTAACTCTTCCCAAGGGTGTGGTGTGGAAGTTTAGAGAGGGGACAATCAGCTCAGGCTCAAAATTAGGAAGTAAGTCCCAAAATAGCCCTAGTGTTGCTTTAAAACTGGACGTTAATACAACTAAATAAAACTGTCGTAAAATATCGAAAGCAGTTTTCATGTATTCATTGGTTTGTACGCTTATTGTGACCACATACATTTATTTCGAAAAGATTACTGAAGCAGATATATGCAAAGTATTTAAATTCAACGTTTAATTTCCGATTTAAAAAAATATTTAAATGCTAGAAATACTTAAGATTTATAAAAGGAAAAAGAAAAATCCACATAATTTAATTTGATGCAAGTTTTACATATTTGTTATAAGTTGCATTGTCTTAAAATAGGAGACGCTTTCGTAACCGAATGATCTTTCATTCATAACTTCCTGAACCGATGTTAGCACCAGAAATGCTAAATGGATATTGACATTTTTTTCACTTATTAAATTATCAAGCGTTACTTACCGAAGCTCGTTGGCTATCTCTGCTGTGTTTGAGCCACAAGCTAAGTTGCTAACACTCTTCAGTCTTTGGAGACCAAGTTTCTTGTGGACAGCGGAACAGGACCTGAGCTTGGCTCTTAGATATCTCCCGCACAAACTTTTGGCTTGGTTGACGACATCATGTTGGGAAATGGGACTGCGCCATCCTATTGTGGTGGACAGACGATGTCCCATCACCTGTCCAACCTGACTGAACTTCCTGCGTCGCGACAACGATTCTTTCGTGGTTTCCGCGGCATTTGCGTACACGGACAAAGAAGGTCTAGGGTAAATAACGGGTAAACTGTATTTCCTGGGTCTGCCGATAGACGGTGGTGCAAGAGTCATTGGTCTATTGGCGGAACCATTGGCAGTAGGGGAAATAGCCATTTTCGACAGTTCAACTTCGCAATGACTTATTCACTAATGATTAAAATTTGGCATTATCGTGTATCCGTCACGCTGTATCAAAAGATCGATTATCGAAATCAAATATCGCCAATTAAATGTATAAAATTCTTTCACACATTTTTTTTCTCCAAAAAAGCCACAGCAAAGAGGATAAATAGTTGTATGTATCAGTCACAAATACGGCGTACTTTTGAGAGAATGACTTGCAGTTGATATGCAGTTTTATGTTGAGGGAGTAGATAATGTGTAAAAAACGATCAATAAGACAGTTTCACTTTTAAATCCACAAATGAAGGAATGGCACAGTTGTACACTACCTATTTCACATAAATCACAATATTCTATCTTCTTTTATTAAGAAAAAAATTTCCGAATTTCAAACTGGTGGTATTAAATGTCCAAGGAAATTAAAATCGATTGGCTATAAAACCAAGATTAACTTCTCTTTCTGGGAAAAAACTCAATCGAAAGGGAAGAAAACAAAAATTCCATCGCTCGAATTCACTTTGAGGCGACTGCTGTTCGAACCATGTCGTTTTTTTATCATTTTGATTCGTTTTCTTCTTTTACGTTCCCACCTTAGATACAGAGCTTTTCATCCATCAAAGTCTGAATTAAATCCAGAGAATAAATACTTTTTATCTCTGTTTGCTGTCAGCACGTGAGATTTTGATGATAGATGAGTGAACGAGAGATGTGATAGAGAGAGCACTTAATTGCGGGTGGAACAAACAGTGGATATGTTTTTATTCATCTAAAATCACACTTCCCTTGAAATGGAAATAGTCTTGTGCTAGGAAAACTTTCATGATTTCCCAGATATATCATTCTTTACCTATAAGACAGAAAAAAAAATATTTAAAAATCACTGATATTAGAAATTGCAAAAGAAATTTAAAACATGATATAGAATATATAAATTACATTATATCACTTATATGTCCATTTTAGTAATATAGACGGAAGTAAATTTCCTTTTTTATAAAGACAAATAATAAAAAAAGTATAAAATAAAAGATATGTACTGTTCATTTCAGTATCCTGAGAAAACCCGCTTTTCGACGATTCTATCTCACTAAGGGGTGAAACGCAGAAGGATGCGCGCATTTCCGGAATTTACTTATTGATAAAGCTTCTTTTACTTCTTCTGTAAACTTTCCTCTCACACCTGTTTTCTCGAGTTAAACTCATCTTAACGCATGCGCAAAAGCGAGGAAGGTTTTAGAAACCGATGGCAAACAATGCACAAAACACATCAAAGCAAATAAACGGCAACCAAGCAAAACATTTATTATGAGAATAATAAAAACAGTAAAAGTATATGATGAATAATTAAAAAAACATGCCCAAGTTTTGGGTTGCAGGATATGATAATCAGTTTTAAAAGAATCATGTTCAAGAAGATTACTCTCATCAATTTTTGAAAATGGTTTTAAACCATTGCAGTCCTTTTTTCTGCAGCAAGAATTTGGAAATGCTAGGAGATCGTAAGTGAACAGGAAAGGTAGTACAGTGCAATGGATCACCTTTTTCATCTAGGGAGCAGCAGCCGTTTGTTCAGAGAATAGAAAGGAAAAAAAAAGTATAAAGGGGAGGGTTGGTGTAGTGAAATGAACACAAATTTTTCTTTATTCTAATTTATTCCCTTGTTTGAAAATTTCGGCTCTATTTCATATGTGCTTATACCAGTTTCTTCTTTATTCCATTTATATTGTATAATGCTTAAATCAGCGTTTAGATTACACAAGAAACATTTATTTCATTGGCATGAAAAAAGAATTTTTTTTGGGGGAAATTTCGTGCAATATTTCCCAGAGATAAAAACGGACAATCATCCTGTCTTCTTAATATTGTATTTTCAAAGAAAACTGTCACTTGTAAACTATGGCATAAAAGATTCTTGTGTCTTATATTATATAATCGAATAATTTTGAAATATTAAAACTTAAAGTGAGCAGTTTCTGGATTGAATCCAAAAGATCAAGAATCTAGGACACTGGCTGTGGGGGATGGGGGATAAGAAAAAAAAAACTGAATAAGTAAACAAAACCTCAAAATAATTTGACACAACGAAATAGTTATTTATGAAATGTTTTGAAACTTAAAGTAGCAAGGTATAAAGAAATATCATCTATAAGTATTTAAAATACCATCAAACAGCCATCACATCATTTATGATAAAATGAAGATATTCTATATATAAGGGAGGACGAATTGAGGACTAAAAAATAGGAAACGTCCAAGTGTCAAAAGCGAAAATGTTGAAAAGTAAAAAATGTTCGTAGGGATACCACAATAACGAATTCTTTATAGACTCTTTTAAATTAATTATTTAAAGAATTGCCAGACACTTTTCGCGTTTACCAAATTATTAAACATTTCTCATTATTGAATTTTATGGATATTGATCATTGCATTTTAACGAGATTAATTTTTTTGACATTTAAATCGTTTCTCAATTGAGCCTTCAGCTTTTTCAGAAATTTACTTTTTGAAAGATTAAGTCAACACTTTTTAATATTACATTGTAATTGATCAGTAATGATCAGGAAAACCTAGTAGATTTATTACGAATCCGGAAAAAAAATTTCGATTTGGAACAATTCGAAAATTAGGACGTACATTAATTTTAATTCTCCGATAAGAGTTAAAAAAAATCTATTTCATTTATGATTAGTTATACTTTTTTTAAATATATAAATCTGATGCTTTTCGACATCCAATTTTCAATATTTTTAGGAAAAAAACCGACTTGTTCTATTTTCATCTCTTGAATATTGAGTTCATGCATCACACGTGAATAATTTTTTTCTTCTTGAAATTATGAATTAACAAAATGTTAATGATAACCTTATAATTCATTATAAAATATACGGAATACATAAATATCTCACATGTTCTATGGAGCCTTTAGTTATAATAATGTAACAAAACATTTTCATAAAATGAGTAACCTTATTTATAGAACAGTAAACAAAGCAATTAAATGATTAAGATTTCGACAATTTTAGCTCCATTCTATTATTTCTACATCTATGGACATTCATAAACTAATATCTATAGTTTTTGAATATTTTAGCTATATTTTATAGAAATAACATAACTTATTGTAATAAAATTAATTCTATTTTATTATTTCATCACTTTTTAATCTCATGTTTTTTCCTGTCATAAACTTGTTATACATTTTCTTAGAATTCAAATTCGTGGGAAGAAAATCTAATTTTTATTGTTTGCTTTTGATACAAGAATTTGGTAGAGACTTAATGCGTAAGTATAAGGGCAGATTATGAAATTTCATGACTTTCTTGAATTACTCTGTTCAAATATACACAACCGATCCGATTCTAGAAACAAAGATACTATTGCGCCATTTAATTTCAGCTGCCTAATCTTTCCAGAGCTATTTTATTTAAAATTAAAATTTTTATCATTTTCTTAATATTGAAAAGAATTACAGAAAATTTCTTTTCAAAAAATTCATTTAAGCATTAAGCATTAGCCAGCACAATTTAAATTTTAACCTTCATTATAGACATAATATTCTTTCATATGCCTGCAAAATTGTGCAAAAGTCCATTTCTTCATATTACACCTGTTAAAGATGTCCAGGACATTCCCCAAGGTAAAGTTGTGTTACGCTGTTCTCCACATCCAAACACTTCAGTTATATATTTATCTTGCCATCGTTCCCAAGATTTTACCTTTCCTGAAGACATTAATTAAGGCGGGCTTGAAGACATTAATAGGAAACAAAACATGATAATGCAGAAAATCAGTTTAAACAGCAAGCTTTTATTATAGAATTATTTTCCTTAGCTTTCTTACAAATACGTATAAATGTAATTGTGATCTGCCCGTTTATCTTAAAATAAGTTGGTGACATTCGATGGTAAAACAACAAATCTACACTTTGTTAAATACAGCTACACTTTATTTGAAACTGCTTTCGGGCATACACACTTTGTACGATCGACTGAACTGGACTTGATACACAGAAAAGCTGACGCAATCAAAACATATAACTCCATATTTTTCCCCTACTTAATATTATTAAAATTTTGACTGCAATTTTTCGTTAGATACTGGGCCGCGGTGGCCTTGTAGTAAGATCACTGTTTCGAGACCAGAGGGTTTTGGGTTCGAAACCCAATCCCATCGAAGAATCGTCGTGTGAGCAGGTCTGGTGCCCGCTAAATCCGTCGGGACCAAACGCCTTCTCGCTAGTGTGATGTGAAATCTTAGATTGAGGTGGTAGCTCAGGTGACATTCTCGTCCTCTGATTGTGAGTGAAAATAACAAGGCCCGTCACAAAAGAGCCGTAGTGTCGATTTAAAACGGTGCATTAATATAACTAAACTAAACTTTCTTTAGTTGCAATATTTTATCGTATAAGTGAAAGCAGAAACCCTACAGATTATGTAAGAGACTTTTTGAGTTATATTCTGATTACAAGTAGATATATTCTGTCATTTTTTCAAGGTCATTTTTAACTAAATATAATAATATTCTAGGTCTGATTTTCCTGTTATTTCGATTACACATTTCAGAAGTTCAAATATTTGAATTGATTGCATCAAAATGCCAAAATTCAAGCTTAGTACAATGAGATGTATGTGATAATACATACGTAGGAAACATTTCAATTAATGACATGCGTCACGGTAGTATAAAGCCTTTATATAAGATGGCGCTTACAAGATTGTTTCCTGAGGCGTACAAAATGAAACTTTTTTAAAAAAATCCTCTTATTAGCAACGCAAATTTTCAGAAGATTATTAGCATTTCTTTCTACATTTACAACAGTTAATATCTTTTTTGTCACTGAATAGAAGTTATGGAAACCTTGAAAAGATAAGATTTCATGTCTGCACAGACAGAATACGAATGAACTTATGATGGTGATGTTCTGTTCATTTTCAGAGAACATTAAAACAATGAACATTCAAACATTTATAAGGAAATGATAAGGTGGGTAAAGAGTCAGTAAAAGTGATTCCAATTTCAAAATACTTTATCAGAAAACTTTATGTTATTAAAAAGTATAAATAATAAATTTAATAAAAATATACTTTAATTTATATTTTTATCAGGAGATAAAAAAAAACAGATTTTCTTATTTTAATCGTTTTCTATTTTTGGGTTTCAATGTATTATATAATCCATTACTAAAAATATTATGGATTCTTGAATCTTTTTGAATGGAATTAAAATTTAATTAAATCATTCGCCAGCATCTATCTAAACGAGCATTCTACTCTCCAGATTGTTACCTGGCAACAAAATTTTGTTCTGTATTTGGAGGATCCCGAAAGTGTGCTCATCCGATCACATAACCAAGAATTTATCATCCTACTTCAAAATTCTTTCTGCGAACCTATCTCTATATAAAGCGTCATCTGTATCCAAATGAATACAATTTATGTTATATAAATAAGCCACGTATTAACTTTTTTCTAAATTTCATCGAATCCAAAACCCCTGCCGTCTAAAAAAACATAATTTTTATACGATGGCACTAAAAGTATAAAAATAAATAATCGTGAAAGGTCATGTAAAATAAATAATCATTTTGGTAGTTGAAACTGTGACATTTGTCAAAATTTTATTCTGGAAAATAAAGTAAAGTGATCATTGATGATATATATATATATATATATATATATATATATATATATATATATATATATATATATATATATATATATATATATATATATATATATATATATATATATATATATATATATATATATATATATATATATATATATATATAAAGGGATCTTGAGCTTTCATAGAATATAAAAATTAGTAAAATCGAGGCAATAAATGGGGCTGAAGAATTACGTCAAGGTTTTTCTACATATAAAGTATACAGTAAAATTATGTTCATGAGGGTTTTCTCGAAAACAAGAGTGGGTGGGGAACTCATTTGTTGTTGACGTATCTAAGGATCAGATTTAGTATGAAGTAAAAATTAAGAAAATCGGATTAGTGGTTATGGCTGGAGGATAATTTCTTGGTTTTGCAAATTTATATATATATATATATATATATATATATATATATATATATATATATATATGTGTGTGTGTGTGTGTGTGTGTGTGTGTGTGTGTGCGTTACACATACTCTGAAGGCATTTTTTTACAAAGTTAGCAAAATTTCACAATAATTTTATTTCAAAAATGCGAAATAATCGAATAAATGATATAATTGGTTAAATGGTTAAAGTTAGTTTTAAATTCTCAACCCACAAAACGCCAACATCTATTTCCTAAACGTACTTAAACTAAACATATAAAAAATATGTTTGTGGCACCTCTTTTTCCCCCCTGAGCAGAGAGCACCTCCTTGTGGCGTTTAGAGATAAGCAGTTGAACGGGAGACCTGCATCCTGAGGTCCACTTTTTCCCATGCGCAACTCTTGCGCTAATGCAGGCTGCTTTCGGCTGGAACCGGTGGAATCCCTCCGCCACACTGTTTTCTTTAACCTAATTGTCTATGTGTGTTTGTAAATTTTATAGTGTAGCTGTGTGTGTGTATATTAAAAATATTATATTTAAAACCGGGCAGTTCATTAGAAAATCACAACACATTCACTATATGTTTAAAATATCGGATTACCGAAAAGAAATAGAAAAAGAAGAAGAAGAAACTGCGTTAGATTATAGGCTGATAAGAAGTCCGATCGCTGGAAAATTATAAACACTATAACCTTTTTTGTGGCATAAGCAAACAGCACCGCTGGTTGTAATGACATCTATCCTTTTTCGAAAAAGAAAAATGCAACAAGAGGGTCGTTAAGTTACTTCGTTTAATATGAATAAACACAAAAGATGGAATTTCTTGCTCACAAGAGTGCAATTATCCCAAAAATGATAGCAGGAAAGAAGAAAATCAGCATTAAACACACCTTGGGACAAAGAAAGAGAATGCATTTTGAATGAAATATCGTCCTTATTTTCTAAACCTCGAGAAGCGATTATAGGGTTTTGTTTTTCGTTCCAAAAAAACCATCGTGTTCAGTTATTTCTGTTCCAATTTCGCTATATGCGAAGTGTTTTTTTTTTTTTTTCTTCTTTTCTTTTCTTTTTTTCATTATTATCTCTAATCTTCAATCATTTGAACAGAAATTTTTTTGAATATAAACAAAATAAATATAAAACTGGAGAAAAATTTCAAGAGGTTCTTCCCCCTCCCCATCTTTTTCTTTTTCTAACAGAACGCTGCCAATGGCATGCGGTTAAGCCTAAAGTTTGTCAATGACATGCTGTTTGCATTCAAATACCGAAGTATATTTAAAGAAAACTAATAATTTTTTTAAAAAAACTTTCTTTTGTTTAATTAATAGATATAACTGAAATATTAAAAACAGAAACAGGTAAGATCTTATTCCAACTTTAATTAAGAAAAGCATTCGATTTTTCTTCTTGTTGTTCCTAATGGCACTTGCCATGGACAGGCTCGCTGACAAAGTCAGCGATTTTAAGCCGAGGGTGCATCGCTTGTTTTTCAGCAGCGCCAACTAGGTCCAAGAGTACATCTTAGCAACTCACGCTTCACCTTCGATTGCACAGCCCCTTTTTACAGCGGGGGCACATTCACGCATTTCACAGATGAAGAACAACCATGCCCGAACCGGGACTCGAACCCAGGACACTCAGATCACGAGGAAGACGCGTTACCCCTGTGCCCGGACGCCGACAATCATAAAACAATATTCTGAGCATTTAATTGAACGAAGAATAATTGCAAACTATTGTTAATTTCTACAAATATGTTTAAAATGCAGAAATAAGCTTTCGGTTCTTGCTAACTTGTATAAAACTTTAGATTTGCTTCAAAACGTTTCAATAATATAAACCTAGTAATTTTTTTTTTGTATTGTATATTATATATATTTGTATATGGTCTTATTAATATTTATATATATGTATATTATATATATTACTTTCATAATATTTTATACTTGTATATTATTTTTATAATATTCGTTATTTTAGTGCTACTTATTTTGCAATAAATATTTAATTATGCGATAGCTATACATTCATTATCTATGGCTGATTCAAAATTTTATATTTCATTATTTTTGTTTAAGAATTAAAAATAGACACTTATCTTCTTTACTGGATTCAAGAAGAAAAGCGAATGAAGATAAAACTATGAATAATAAAGTCAAAAATTTTAAAGCACAGGCGGTATGCTTTGCTATATAATTATTATTTATTTATGATTTTATATACAAATATAAAAGAATGTTTCTTTATATTTATTAAGAAATATAATTTAATATTTTTAAAAATATTTATTATGTTAAATTTTAGTAAATAAAAATTTAAAAAGAGTTCCATATTTTTACCTCAATAAACTCTTACTAGACATGCTCTCTGAAATTTCATTTCTCAAATTACTGTTTTGAAATCACTCTAAATGTGATTGTTGTTGAAAAATTTTATAAGTGAATGCTGAACAAATAATCCCTTGACATCATTTATGTTTAAGAGTTTGTTTAAATACATTTTTTTTTTTCATTCTCGAAATTTACAAGAAGAGAACCTTTATCAGCTGATATCTCTCTCAAACTCAAAAGTCAATAAATACATGCGAGATCAAAGTAAGGGAATATCAGTTTGCTTTATCGTAAAACCACAAATACTCACTTTTAAAACATGGATTAGTATTGCAAATCTTGATATTGATAACATACATTCAAATGACGTATCTTTGGTTTTATCTGTACAAAAAAAAATTGCAACTACGTTTCATTTATATGATTAAGTATCTTTGTCCACTATTAGTTACTATAATTGCTACTACTACGATTAAATTCATTAATGGCTGAAAGTAGTGGCAAATTTCCAACTCGACAGACTAGACATTTGCTTAGGGTTGCTAGGCTGATTGGACTCTGTAAGTTGATTAAACAATGTTAATAGCCTACTTGCCAAGTAAATAAATTTGTAGAAATATAAAAATTCTATAATATTGGAATAGATACTTTCCTATTTATTTCATGAGTTTTCATTTTGTTATTCCAGTATTTATAAACGACGAACGTTTGCTTACATAGAATTGCGCGTCAATATGGATGCCGCGTTATTTTGAGACTCCATAATTAATAAAGGATACACATTTTCAAAAAGTTCTTAAAATAAAAAAAATAGCTTGAAATGAATTGTTAATATGTAGATTAAATTAAAAATATATTGAAATGTGAAGTTTAATTAAATAGTTTACAAAAAATGTGGGCTCATAATAAGTAAGGCTTAATGGCCTTAAACTGTTTAAATCCGGTATTAGGCATTACAATTTTTTTTCCTAGACTTTCTTATATATTTAAATAGCATGGCACGTCTTATGTCTCACTAGTTTTCTTTGACGACAAATTAGTTCGCCAATTATATTGGTTATATTTAATTTCAGCTAAATCGTTTAGATATAATTTCGTATCAAATGGTCAAATATTAAAATTGTGATACTTTAATTTTTTACATAACTGTTATTACATTCTTATCTAATGGATATCAGTTGTATGACATAATAGCGCATTAAAAAAACGTAAATGTGGGGTTTATCTTCTTTTTTCATAGCACTGTAACATAATTGTTTTTATTTGTCTTTTAAACCACACAGATATGAAATACAATCTGTTTTTCTTAGCTTTCAACAATGGGGGAATATCAAGTAATTACATATTAGATGAAACAATGAAAATGGTGTGAATTTCAAAGCAACTATGTTTTCTCCTATTGGAAATCAGACAAAAATATAAATAAATAATTAATTACTAAAACTCAAATAAATGTTATTTAATTCCCAAATAATCAAAATATTTAATCACGCCTACTAAATAGATATAATTATAAAAGATATAAAATATATAAAATTTTGAAAGTGTGTAAAATTCATTTTTTTCCTGTAATATTTTTGGAAGTTATAACGGAAATTTTTTAAAATTTAGCTTAATTTTTAATTAAAATTTCAAAAAAGAAATCGTTTCAAAATGCACATTCCAGCCCTCCAAGGTATAATGTGTCAAATGTGATAGCTGTAGGTCAAATTATCAGACCTGTAGAACGCTAACACACAGACGTACACATACGCAATCATCTTTTTTATTAACTAGTCGCCTCAGGCGACCAGCTGGTTCGCCAAGAATATTGGTTATATTTGTTTTCAGATAAATCATTTAGATATAACTTCATGTCAATGATTATCATTTGATATATCAATGATCTATTTGACATTAAAGCCTTTCTTTATTAATTCAGTTAATTTTATTTATTGCATGTAAGAATTTTTCTAACAGAGACACTCAAATAGCCTCATATCGCTATTAAAAACGTGGTTATTGGTTACCTTGACTTTCAGTTGAAAGGATATTACTTCAGATGTTCCAGACATTACAGATATATTATTTTAACTGCTTTCTATATACTCAGCTTGTCATGTACATGAAACTTCCTAGTGGAGAATAGTCCCATGACATCATGAGGCTATTATAAGTGCAAATGTGTGGTTCTAGAATCTTATAAATTTCGCGGTATCGAAACTTCACTTGTTTATCCATCTAGTAAATTTCACAAATATTAAACAAAATCCTTCTTTTTTAATTCCCAAAAATAGGAGAAAATCCTGCGAACAAATAGCTAATGAAACCATGAAAAAGGTGTAAAATTTATTTTTGTGCAATACTATTTTTCGAAATTATTGCGAAAAAATTCTAAAATTCAGCTTAATTTTTAATTAATTAAAATTCTAATTGAAATTTCTAGAAATCCCTCGGAAGTGCGTATTTCTTCCTTCCAAGGTATATATGTGCCAAATGTGATAGATATATAAGTCAAACGGTATGGCGACTAAACGATTCTGGCGACCAGCTAGTTTTCTCTAATGTTTAGATATAATTCCTTGTCCATGATTTCACTAAATAATTCGACATTAAAGTCTAGCTATTCTAAGTTCTGTTTATTGTGCACATGAACCTTTTTTTTAATGGAGATGGTCCTTAACATCATATCGCTATGAATAACGTAATTGTGCCGTTCTATATTTCGCTATATTGTGTCTTTACTTTTGTGCCTTGTAAACTCATAGATATTTTTTTTAAAAAACATATCTATATTTTCTCCTATTTTAACAATAGGAGAAAGTCAAACAACTCAATATTTTAAAAAAAACGATGAGAACGATTGGAATTCCAGGCTAACAATATAATCTATAGATAAAAATTAGGGGAGAAACATTTTTAAAATATTGTCAAAATGCAGGAAAATTCACACGAATGTTAAATTGGTATCATTAAAAAACGAATTTTTTGAAATGGTGAAAAATTTATTTTTGTGCAATAATAGATTTCCATGTTGTCGGGAAAACACAAAAAATCAATTTAATTTTTAATTAATCGAAATTCTAATTACAAATTTTTAAAAATCGATCCGAGGTGCACATTTCCGCCCTACAAAGTATATATGTGCCACGTTTGGTGATTTTGGGTTAACCGATGTGGCTACTGGAGCACAAACATTTATATTTATTAATAATCGTGAAATCAAATAGTACCTATTAGAATCAAGTCTTATGCTATCATAAAGCCAATTAAAAAGCAAGTGTCTTAATAATCGGTTTCAATTTACATTTTATTTTTTTTGTGTGTATTTATGTTTTTTTTTTTTTTTTTTGCTGTAATATACTGTTTTTTCTTATTTCTAATTCTATATAATTTTAAACAGGTACACATATTTTAAATTAATTTCAAAATAGTCAACATAGAGAAGTTTACATATACTGCAATTAAATATACGAAAAATCGAACTAAACAGCAACATGTTTTTCCCTCAACTATAATTAAAATAATAAAGACTTGCATACTAGTACATAGTTTGTGGGTGCTCTTGTCATGAAAATCATACATTATCGAATATTAAATATGCATAAATAGTAAAAATTTTTGGCTTATTTTACTATCGAACAAAGACCCCCGGGGGTGGAACCTCGAAATGAGGATGAGATGTTTCCGGCAAGGTGGTTGGATCTCGCCACCCTGGAGGGTACACAAATAGGTGGGGGATCTGACTCCTCCTATCGATGACGGGACGTACTTCCTTCGGGAAGGGTTGTACCGTGGCCGGTGATGGCCCTTAGGACTCAACCACAGTTCCCGCCAGTGTTGCTGTTGCGGCGGTCCTGTCATTCAGCCTTATGGTTTAAATACGTGTGCCTTCGTGGCGGGTCGGAGAGTCAGTTGGTTGACTTGACTATTATCGAACAAGTTTAAACCTTTTTAGCACTTTACATTCACTCATTTTATTGTTCTTCTTCTGTTTGTTTGTTCGATACAAATTTGGCAATTTATTTTAAACTAATCTATTAATATGCAATTTTTCGATGAGCTAGAGACATGAAACTTTAAGCATATCTCAGAACTGCGTGACAAGACAATATTAGCCCGTTTTTTTTTTTTTTTTTTTTGCAATTAGGTACAAACTGCGTCGTCAGACGCGGCTCTTCGAAAAGTCCGTTTAAAATGAAAAGCAAAATTTTCTACACATACACGACTAAAAATCTGACAATTATTATTTAATAAATTTTTAAATACACCGCGTTTTTAAAACGAATTAAAAAGCATAAAATAAAATTTTCTTTGCTTCACATATAGATTCTTAAGGCTACGGTTGCCTTAAAAATTTGTGATAGTGAATTTTTCAAATTCATCACGAATTTTCTCAATAAACTTTAAAAAAAAATCCAGTTGATTTTTCTCAGTATGGATAGTTTTGGAATTAAGTAAATATGAAAAATTATAATTATGAAAAATTATAATTATGAAATGATAAAAGCCTATATTTTCTATAACACTGAACCCAATTAGGGTTAAATAGAAAATCTGCAAGTACAATGAAGGGTTATCAGTTCGCATCAATGGGATAACAAATTCATCTAATTAGCTTTCATTTCCACGGTAATTAGACAATATTAATGGATAAACAGGAGTGCTGATTTGCATTCCTTGTTAATAACTCGCCCCCATCGTCATGAAACCGCCCCAAGCGTCTCAGCAGGCTTATTAATAATTCCGTCCTATCTCAAATGAGAATGGTTCACCGAGCAGGGAGAAGAGCAATTTACCGTAGAATAATTTGTAGGAGGTCCTATGAATTTAGGGCATCAAAATCAGCTTTAAGCGAGAATTTACTAGTTAGAGAATGCATTGGCAGTCTTCATATGTGAGCAGGACAGAAACCGTTGAAGATCTAGTAATGCAGGATGTTACCCTTAAAAGGAGGATGCTTTATTGGGGATGTGGATGGATTTAAAACGATTCATTCAGATAAAGAAACATCTTTTGAAAAATTAACTCTGATAAAAGCATTATAAACTAAAAGGTGATAAAATAAATAAATTAGAAAAAGCATTAATATCAACTAAATATCACTAAAATGTACTCCGATAAAAGCAGGAAAAACTAAAGATGATAAAATAAATCAGTAAGAAAACACCACTGATTATCAACTAAATAATATTGAAATTTACTCCTATAAAAGCATGAAAGTTAAAGGATGATAAAATAAATAAACGAAAAAACTCTATTGATATCAACTAAACATTACTGAAGTTTACTTCGATAAAAGTATGAAAAATTAATGGATGATAAAATAAATAAATAAGAAAACAACCACTGATATCAACTAAATATCATTGAAATTTAATCCGATGAAAGCATGAAAAATTAAAAGATGGTAAAATAAGTAAAAGAGAAAACACCATATATATCAACTAAATGCCATTGATTTAGATTAGTTTAGTTTAGTTATATTAACGTCCCGTTGGAAAGCAACACTAGGGCTATTTTGGGACGGACCTCGTAATTTTGAATCGCGGTCAGATGACGAGGACGACACCTGAGTTGGCACCCTCCTCTCCACACCACACCAGCTGGAGGACGTTTGGCATGACTGATTTAACGTGCAACAGACCCGCTTACACGACGGTTCTTTGATGAAATCGTGTCTCGAACCTGAAACCCTACACCTCACAAGCCAAGACCTTACCACCAGACCACCCTGGCCCCTAAATACCAGTGACGCCACAAACATTATTTAAGCATTATTGTTGAAAAGAACAAGTTCTCTAGTTCTGAAACTGGTAATATGTAAAATGCCATCTACAGAACGCCTAGGCATTTTTTCAGTCTAAATTAGATGAGAATTATTTGAAAATGTAGCATACTTTTCTAGATATTGTACAGAATGATAGACGTTATTTCAGCAAATTACGAAGAGAAGGCCTTAATAATATTTATATTTAAAAGACATATATATACAGGGTGTTTATAAAGTCCCGGACCCATTTTGATGTTTAATAACTCGTAAAATAATAAAGATATAAACACACTTATGACATTTATTGATGGAATAACTCATATATTTTCCTTTTCAGGTTTGAATATTTTTACTTTTGTAAATATCGTCTGCGCGTGTGGTTAATTTCAGATAATTTCATTTTCCAGTCTAAATATCTGCACTTTTCTAAATATTGTCTGCTTATTAATTGCATTTTTCTCTCTTTTGTTTTTGTCAACTATTGCAATGTTATGTTTACTTTTGATATGTTTGTTCTATGTAGTACTTTTGTATGTGATGTTTTATTCGATCGGATATTAAGGAGAATGCATACACCACAAGAGAAAGCACAGATTTTATGGTGGTTCATAGAAATGAAATTGATAGTGCAAGCACAGAGAAATTTCAGAAGAATTTACCAAAAAGATCCTCCATCCAAAAACAGCACCTTGCGGTGGAAAAAGAATTTTCTAGAAATTGGAAGTATCGAAGATAAGAAACGTTCCAGACGTCCTTGCACAAGTGATTTTGATGTTGAGCCTGTCAGAGAGACATTTTTACACAATCCTAGAATATCTGTGAGGTCAGAGGCAATAGAATTGGATATGCCAATTTCGACGGTGTACAAGGTTATTAAGAAAAAATTAAGACTGCATGCATACAAAGTTCAAATTGTTCAAATTTTGGAACCGAACGTTAGGCCTAGGAGGATGGCCTTTGCAACAGATATGCTAAGGAGGATAGAAGATGCTGCTGATTTTCTGAAGAGCATAATGTTCTCCGCCGAAACATCCTTTCATGTTTCTGGCATTGTTAATCGCCATAATGTGCGCAAATGGCTCTGTGGATACCGACATGCTTGTCGCTACCTGGCGTGAAATTGACTATCGACTTGATATTTTCCGTGCGACGAAGGGGGCACACGTGGAAGTTCATTGACAAGGGTCATGAAACTTTTTGAGTCTATTTAACCATTTATGTTATTAATTTTAATCTATCTTTATTATTTTATGAGTTATTAAACATCAAAATGGGTCCGGGACTTTATAAACACCCTGTATATATATATATATATATATATATATATATATATATATATATATATATATATATATATATATATATATATATATATATATATATATATATATATATATATATATATATATATATATATATATATATATATATATATATATATATATATATATATATATATATATATATATATATATATATATATATATATATATATATATATATATATATATATATATATATATATATATATATATATATATATATATATATATATATATATATATATATATATATATATATATATATATATATATATATATATATATATATATATATATATCATAAAGGGTGTCCAAAAATTAATGCAAGATTTGCCACCATTCTTGCAGTAAAGTGTTGGCAACCCTATTAAATAAAACTATTTGACAGCTGACAGTTTAGGGTAGGAAAAATGGAGCGTCACATGATAGAACAGCGTGTTTTCATTGTTGATCAGTATTTATAGAATAATGAAAATCTTGCTGCTACAGTTCAAAAATTTGAGAATTGGCCCTCTAAATCTCGTGATTTAACATCATTGGATTTCTTTTTATGGGGTTATTTGAAATCAAAGGTCTATGCCAACAAGTCCACAAGCACGCATGCATTGTAGAAGAAATTCAACGCTGCATCCACATTTATGCACAATGGTCATGGAAAATTTCGACAAAAGAATGCGTGTGTATCAGCAAAAGCCGTGGAGGCCATTTGTCTCATGTATTATTCCATATATAATCCTATCCTGTGTACTTTACGATTCAATAAAGAAATAAGAATTTCAAGGGAAAAAAACTGTGATTTTTATTTAATTCAATCTTTGTTTACACGTTGTTCTATCGTGTAACACTGCATTTTTATCAGCTAACTAAACTATCTAAACTATCAGCTGTCAAATGGTTTTTTTTTAAATAGGGGTACCAACATTTTACTGCACGAATCGTGGCAAATTCAATTTAATTTTGGAACACCTTTTATATTCGAAAATGAATTGCTGATACATTTCACAATTTCACCTGTAATTTCTTATCATACAGAAAGCTAAGGAAGTATGTGAAATAGCTACCTTTTTACACTTTTCATAAAATTACCACAATTTCAATTAATTCATGATTAATTTTTTTTAATTGCAACATCTTTTCTTATTTTGCTCTTTCTCTCTAAACAGCAATTAACTATAAACAAATTTAATAGTTCCAAGTCGAATGTGCTGCCCTGTAGTGCATTTTCATCAATTTTGTCAACACGCAGTTTTCAGATACTATGTTAGTGCACAGACATTATCCTATTAAAATTTATTTTAAGTATCAAGGCAAAAAATACTTAAAATGATTTTAAAAAACGTTAGGAAAGCTGTACTTAAATTTAGAGCTTTCCTAACACTTTTTTAAAACATGGCACTCAATATTTGTTATAATTTTAGTTTCCAATTATATTTTTTACCTTTGATTCAACTTCGCCGAACTTGTTTTTCAGCTAGAAGTTCCCATTTTTTTAAAAATTATTATAAGCTTTAAAAAAATCATTTTTATAAACATTTTATACCATTTATTTCCATCATTTTTAAATAAACTACATAAAATCCTTTCTTATAACCCAGAATTTAATTTTTATAATTTTATATTTACTTTTTATAATTTAATACTAGGATTGACCACTTGAATTTTAAAAAAAAATGATATCGTATTCATGGATATTATTCTCCTGATATTTGAATAGTAATAAACAGGTTTAGAAATGCTTTTCTTATGAAGATAAAAAGCGGCAAGAGCGTTTCTTCTCTCCTTACATAAAAACCAATCTTCTTTTTTAAAAAATAATTCCAAAACAGACCTGAAAAATGTCAATTAATTTTATACTGAATATTTGTTTTTTTACTCTCTCATATACATAATATAGAGAAAGTATAGTAATTGTTAAAAGATTCGAGGAATCTCCACGTTTTAGACCTTTCTGATTTCGAAAAACTCATTTTTTAAAATGTCCGCATGTCTGTTTGTTTGAGACAAAAATAACTCAAAAACACTTTGAACGAGATGGAGGAAATTTGGTATACCGTCTTTATGACAAATCTGTAGATTTCTGTCAAGTTTTGTGTGAAATTCTGCTCGGAGGAAGTCTGTCTGCCCGACTGTCTGAGTATAATTTAACACGATCATTACAAAACAAAGAGAGCGAGATAAATAAAATTCGATACAAGAATTAACATCTGTAGTCTAGATGCTTATCAGATTTTGAGCCAAATACAGAATTGGACTGATCAGCTGTTTGTTTTACAGTTTTATTACAGTTTTGTGTCAAATGTTTTGCTTCAGTTGGTTGAGAGAAACATGTCTAAAACACAAATTCGATTTTTGGATACTATTAACGCATGCCTGTGATGAATCGCCAAATACCTCGCCAAGGATGAAGTGATAGATTCAATAAAAATTACTAAATTCAAGCCATAGGTTAATATTTTGTAACTATTGTACGCCAATGTTATGCAGAGTGATCCTTGGTACTAATACGTTTGTTAGAGTATATGTGAGAAAGTTTGAGGGAGGTTATTCCCTTTCCTTTAAATATTTAAAAACAAGTAGTTGTACTAACGCAACTAACTAATCACAGCATGGGAAATTATTTTAAGAAATTCTTATTTGTGGCTAGGCAATAACTGAATTAGGTCGGGGGGGGAAGGTAATTGAGAAGATGGAGTATTTGGGAACGACTTCATTTAGCACCAGTGTTGCCTTAGAGGACAGGGAAACATGCGTCTTCGTTAAGGCACTTTAGATGAAGACAAGCGGGCCGAGATAACCTGGTTGGTAGGACGTTGTATTCGTATTCTTTGGGTTGTGAGTTCGAACCCGCCAGCCAAAGACTCTCCGTGTGTAGTGGTGGCAGGTCTCCATGTTGAGAGTAATACCATCTCTGGTTCAGGTCTAAACTACGAAATGTGGTTGAATGAATGAAAACCGGTCCGTAAAAAGGGTTGTGACGCGTGAATGGACAAGTCGTACTTTTGGCCCTAAATGGCGTTACTGAAAAAAAACAAGAGAAACAAAAATTTCGGCTTAAATTCGCTAACTTACACAGTGGCCTTGTCAATGATAAGTGCCATCGGAAACAACAACAGACGAATAACAACACTTTCTGGCATTTTAATGTTATTTTTTAACATTTGTTTAGCTTAATTGCAACTATCTACAATTAAAGCAAGACCAAAGCTTTCCTGATTATCATAATTTATTCTCTGTATTGTTTGATTGAAAGGTAATTGCCAAAGTTATAATTTTCTTGGATTTATAAGATCCAATGGCTACGCATAAGATTCAATTTTCGTTTTTTACTTAGAAACAGGTAAGCACTCTCAGATACTCCTGACAATTTTCATCGAGTGGTAGTTTTAATGTAATAAAAAACTGCCTTTTTTCAAGCAGTTGGTGTAATTTTTTGCATGATAGGAAGTAATACGATCTGACGGAGCTCTACCATATTCTATCAGGGCAATAATGCTCATTATTTTATCACATATTAACAACTGGCATTTCAAAAGAATCAACGCTATGATCTACATATATATATTAACTTTCAAAACTATAAGATGGTAATTAATAATGATGTGATGCTGTTTGATTCAAGTAAGGAGAAAATTTATGTCGAGAAAAAAAAATGATATCGAGGAAGGAATATGAAGATGATGATTTGTCTCTTCAACTTCAATAAAAAAATGTACAGACTGTGAGAAATGTAGAGGCTATATAACAAATATATATGTTTTGATCTATTATGTTGAAGGTACCAAAATGAAAACCTGTTTCTCGTAAGTCGGCGTCACTAATGGAATCGACGAATGTGATGGTCAACTGAATGTGATGAGTTTAAAAAGACCAGATTTGACTAAATCACAATTTGTTTTAGGCAGATATTGACAGTTTGAGATTTCCAAGAGTCAAATAAATCTATTCTATCAGATTTTATCACTTGAATAAACGTTTTCAGAAATCTTAACTGTCAGAGAAAAATCAATAGAAGACTGAACATCTTTCTTTAAGTGAAAACTGTACCTTCTATTATTATATTAAACTGATAGGTCTTAATCACTTTAAATGCATTTCTAAGTCTTCATATTTCCTTCTTGTGTCTTATGAAACTCAATATTTTCTGTTTTTATAAATATTCATTTTCAATTTTGATAAAATTGGAGATATAATGATTATAAATTATATAAATTTAAAAGTAATAAATAGTTATAATAATTTATATGAAATCCTATAAATATTATATTTTAATCGAATAATTGTTAAAAACATATCTTGGGGAAGTTGGTAACAGACGGTAAAATAATTTCTGAAGCAATAAACAATAATTTCTTATCATTTCACATATAATCCCTTCAGATCAATTCGTTACCGTAATGAGAAGCTAAAACAGACGCTCTAAATTACCCCATAATCTCTAGGGTGAGCTGTCGATACTGCTTCGTTCAGTGGTGGCGGACGGTGGGCTGTATGTAAGAAGTCTCTAGGGTGATTGGGAACATATAAGAGTTATTACGAACGTCGTTGTAATTGAGACAGGTTAATTAATAAATTAATTTGGGAAAAAGGCATTGTTTAACGAGCCCAACAGAACATGATTACGCATTCATATAAATTGTAAACCTATTTTTCATCTCATACAATCACATCAAATAGAAAAAAAAAATCTGCAAATTTCATTCTAAATTGCCGTAATTGAAACTATATTGCAGACACGGTTTTGATATATTTGCTGTAATGTCTAAACAGAAGCTGTAGTATTTTAAAATTCAGCTTTGAAAAACATTTTTATGGCTAAAGGAATTAATAGATTATTAGCAATATCATAATTATTGCAAAAACGTTAGCTCTCTGACACCAGAAAGAAGTTTTTGAATTTTAAATCATTTTGGGAAACAAAGTTTATTTTAATAACTCAATGAAAAAAAGGGAACATTTTTTATAAAATATGATCTTGTGGAAAATTTTAATTGCTTCTCTTTATTTGGAACATCTAATTTAATCAAAACGTTGATCGAACAAATTCCTTTGATAACTCATAAAAGAATTTCTTTTGTCAAAGTTTAATCAATATAAACAAGTATCAAACTGATTATAACAAAAATGTTAATTAACATTTTATTTAGAGTTTTATTCTCTGAGAAATCCGAGGACTTATATATATTTAATTGTGATTGTTACGTAAGCCCTGAATCTGTATAATTCATTCAGAAAATTCATAAAACACCGTATATTCTTTCAACAACCGACAGATTGTCCGAAAAATGTTTTTTATGATTATTTGATTGTCTAGAACATGAAGCCGATTAAAACTCCATCATCATCCTCAAGAATCATATCAAGTAAACAAATAAATTTGTTTCGAAAACTTTATATATGATATTGTGGTGGAATGAAGATCATTATTATCCGTATAGTGGAAGCAACAGGGCGTATGTTTTCGGGAACATTTCTTTAATGATCGCATTTCACACAAAACAAACACAAACACGAAGACAAGACACGCACACCTTAACAGAACAGCATCTCATCTCATTATAATACCAATCGCAATGCATTATGGAATGCGCACCTAATCAGACATCGCCATCTATTATCCAAAAGAGAAGACAGAGCAATGCAACTGTTACAATATGTAGCAGATAGGCTACAAATAATTCTTTAACTGTTAGAAATACGTAATATTTCCCAACTAAAAAAAATGTTCTAAATGCCGAAAGCATTTTTATATTATGTTGCCTCAGTAAATAAATATGTGTTCGAAAAAATTACGAAGCTTTAATTTTTACATAATCTTCTTGTTCTACAATTCCTATTTAGTACAATATTTTTTACACAATTAGCATAAAAAAAAATCTCCACATTTTTGCGATTAAAACTGACAGATTTATAAAGCTTTGTATACCACTATTTCAGAAATACTTCAGCCGCCTTGAGAAAAATTCATCGAATAACGCAGCGCGCTTCGTTGAATGAAATATTTTATTTTAAAATACTGGAGTGTCCATTTTATAATATTTTATTAAATCTGATAAATTAAACATAAAGTTTGCATAAAAATTAAAGTTCTAATTTTTTAGAAATACATTTTTAACTCAAATAACATAAAATATAATTCTTAGCGTCATTTAGATAATTTTTCCAACTAGAACTATACGACTATCTAATGCTTTAAAAGTTAGATATTGGGTCCGATGAGAGCCGACACCCTGTATAATTATCAAAGCAGCAGGTTGTTGTGCTTTGCTTATAATTCAGTTTTTGAAACTACATTTAGTAGCAATATTTAGCTCATTTAAATAATGGCTAAACCACAGATCAAAGGGACCGAGTGCACGAATTTTGCGGTTGAGTAAGTTATGATATTAATGAACTCCTGTGATGATCGATGTGGTTTGATGGTAAGATTTCATATTTGGAATGGATGAACATGGATTTCAGATTCGAAGTGCATGGAATATATGGACATAGTGCAAGCTTTATGTTGCCACAAGTCAAGAAACCGCGGAAAATATGGTGGCAATACTAATATTTTCCACACCATTTGGTCATAACAGCGAATTACAAAGCTTATTTTGAAATATTTTGTTGTTGGATGGATGGTAATCTCGCAAATCAAATCATGTAGAGATTCTTTACAAAATTAATAATAAGTTTAGGAAACAATTAATAATAAGTTTAGGAAACAATTAATAATAAGTTTAGGAAACAATTAATAATAAGTTTAAGAAACAATTAATAATAAGTTTAGGAAACAATTAATAATAAGTTTAGGAAACAATTAACAATAATTGTTCCTAAACAAGTTTTAGGAATAGTTATTTAATTATTTTCTAAGTTCCATATTTCACAAAACAAAACAAAAACGAACACGAAAATACAGTACACTCACTTAGAATGCAATCTAATAATGATCCACAAGCAGGGTCATGGGAAATATACCTTGATGTTAATAAAGTAACGCCCTCTGTTGTATCAAAAGAGAAGGTAGTAGAGTTATGCAACCGCTACAATCATATAAGCGAATCCTTAACATAAATTTGCAGAAATAATATAGAAAGATTCCTTTAATTGAATAACTCATTAAAACTTTATATTTCAATATAAGAAATGAAGTTAGATTTTTGCCTATTATTCATTAATATTTCATTTTATTATTTCGTCTTTTTATTAAAAAAAATTATGTATGCATTTTGAATCAAATAAAAATGTTGTCCAAAAAGGATATCGTGAAATCTGTTTACTACTGATAGAAAACAGTAAATGGAAGAAAAGTTCTAAAAGTTATTTTTATTCGTGATATTAAATGGCTTAATTTTTTTTACTTACATTTTAAATGGCTTAATTGATGCTTCCTTTTCCTATTCTCATTTCATGTTTCCTTATTTTATGCACATTTATATATGAATAGAAATCTTTGCTCAAAGATTTAACAGCAAAACTCAGTTGCAAATTCTTATTTAACGCCGCACTCCATTATCGTAAATCAGTAGATTCAGGACTACTTAATTTAATGAAAGCAGCGCATTATTTCTTTTTTGCATCAGGAAAAGAAACTGATTTCACTTCGGTTTTCAGAAGTACTTACAGGTCCATAAAATTAAAAATTCTTTATCCTAATTAAAGCTGTCTATATGAAATCTCACAAGGAAAAAGAAGTTTCGGATAACTTAGAGATGCATGGTATCTAAAGACTTTACGTATTTGCATATAAAAAAATATACAAAAGGTAATTCTCATGCATTTCAAATCTGACGCTTACTTTTTATGATTACTAATTTTATGAGGAATACCGAAGATAAATAAAAATAAGGAAATATTTTGGACTCATAATTAAATGGAAAACGTCAATCAATAGATTGTTTTATTTGATTCGCCTTTGTAGCACAATGCATTAGATATAGGTAATATCTAAAAATTAGTCAATTTAAATATTTTCCTTTAATTCAAAAGAACTTTTATATATAATTTTTGTAAATATTCTGTGTTTGTTTTTTAGAAACTTTATGCAGTTTAATTTCGCAGTCATCAACATTTTAATATTCTATTATATCATTAGCAAATATTGCAATTTTTAACGTTCAGTTATAAAATTGTCGATTTTAAACATTTTTCTAAAAATTAAAGATCTTGAAAAGAATGTTTAGTTTACTCAAAATTATTGAGGGGAATTTTCGATTTTGATTTTAAATCTTGATTTATGTCTACTGCAATTGTTAAATTTAATGGTGTTATTTTTAATATCAAAACTGGAAATGAAGAAATGGATAAAAAATATTTTGGATAAATATGGAAATATATATTAGAGGAAAATTAATAAGATTTGATAAATTTTGGAGACATACAGATTTCTATCAGGTTCGATAATGATTGCACGACTTGATTAGTAAAAATGTAAACAATTTAATTATTATTTAATTATTCAATTTTTAATTTAAATATTAAACTTTATCTGGGCATTTATTTACAGTAAAAGCTATAAACCTTTATGTATATTAAATTAATTCAATAAAACTAATTTTAATCTTTTTTATTTTTAACTATAGTATAATTACAATATTAAATTATTGATTTGTTTAAAACTTTGTACTTCATATCAGAAAAGAAATAAGCAATTAATTTTATTAATCTATTAATAAATGATTTAAAATAAAACAAGAAAAAAATCAATAAAATGATATAAATTTGAATCGTTGTTGTGTTAATTTATTAAGTTTGTTAAATTAGTTAAGTTGCAAAAAAGTTCATATGTTTATTATCAATCATTTACTAAACGTTTTAAAGAAACTCAAAAGAAAGTTAAATTCAAAACTTCGTTGAAATCTTTTTAAACTTCTTTTTTTTTTTTTTTTAATTTGACTACCATCAGACAACAAAGTAATGTGAACCTTAGTTCGAAGAAATTAAAGTTGCTTTGGCGGCTTCTAAGGCTTTCATTAACGCGTAATCTTGCAGCCTTGCCTGTCATCAGTCATTTGAATCTAGCAGTTAATCGATAATCTTTTATCTGACATTGTGCTGATATATGAAACCTCGTTTGTATTCGATAAAAACTAGAACAAGTGGTTACAGTTTACCATAATGAAAGAAATGAATATGGATTTTAACATTAGAACTGCCGATGTTAAGTATATACCTAGTTTTACCATTCTCGTCTAATTAGCTTATGTAAATAAAAGAATATAATTTAACAAAAACAACATTTAATAGAATAATTCATTAATTACTAATAAAAATAACCAAGAAAAACAGTTTGTATTTGCATTTATAGGATATTCAGTTAGAGCTTTTAGTTCTAAATTGAATCATAATCGGAATAAAATAGATCCCATTACAGCGGCTGTCGAACACTTTGGATCAATCAATGTAATTTCATATGAAAAATGTAATTCAAATTTTTCCAGGAAATGTCTGAAAGTGATGTATAAATGAATGTAAATATGTATTTATCTCCATCATTGCATAGATGATCCATAAAATGTTATAAACTTAAAAATTACTAGAGCCGTCATTTGACGGGTAAAAGTAGGTATAGGTTATACTGCTTATGGAAGTTAAAATGGCTTATTTCAAACTGAATAGGGATATGTAATTGTTCTTACATTTCATTAAAAGTTGTCATAATGTTCCAAAACAATGCATAAATTATATCAAAATTTTTAAGCATGAAAGAAAACCGTCAAAATGACGGTCTTGGTAGTTCTAGTGTTAATCATCTTTCTTTCCACTGATTTGAAACCAAATATGATACAGATGTACATTGTTGAGGACAAAACCACATACCAAATTCCAATGATCTAAGTAATACGTTATAGCGTCCTCAATATAAAAATTGACCAACGGTCAAATTTGAAACAGATTTAGTTCAACATCAACATATATAAATCTCAATTCTAATGATATGTTCCACATGGGCATAGACAAACGGATAGTGCAAATTTATCAAAATTTTGAGGTCGAATTTTTTTAGTCACTACAATATATATATATATATATATATATATATATATATATATATATATATATATATATATATATATATATATATATATATATATATATATATATATATATATATATATATATATATATTTGTAAACTTTGCATACGCACAATTAAAAATTCGTAATCATATTTACCATTTTAATTTATATGTTCATTGTACATTGGTAGTTAGATTGATTTCAAATTTAAAATAAATTAATCTGAGCGAAATTCCTCGAACTTTTCATTTTTAATGTATTATAAAGATCTACTTGAGAAAGCAGCTAAATGAATCTATATAACCACAAGAAAAAGATACATATTGTAATATATACTGTCAAATTTTAAATAAAATTATGCCTCCTGATATCTTTGTCTTCCTTTCCCATTCTGCATGAATCATAATAAAATATTACCAACTTCTTTATCTCGATTAGCAGTATTTTCTCAATATGAAAACAAATCTAAATTATTCATTTTTAACATCATTTTTATGCGATCTCACTAAAAATATTGTTAGCGAAAATATTGAGTTTTTCAAAAGAAGATTCAAATTTACTACCTTCTCTATCTTCCGACAACATTATCTTTTTTATTTATTTTCGTGGTTAAGATCTTAACATTCTGTATTTGTCGATATGGATTGATATTTCTTTAATAAGATTTCGCTAATTGTTAAAATATTTTTTACTACATATTGTGTCTTGCTAAATTATTTAGCATATATTATTTATATAAAAAAATAAAAACAAACTATTTTAATTTTTAACAATTTACTGTTAGTAATAGGATTTACATAATAACATAAATTATTAATTTATTTCTTGATAATTGGTTTTAATGTTATGTATTTTATTAATTAAATTTTTTATGTTAATTATATAATTACGTGTGTTATTAATTATATTTTTCGTATTTGTCATACTGATAACTACTTAAGTAGTTATATTTTTATAAATCCATTTTATGTTTATGTATTAGTCAATGCATATTATTAAGTATTTTTCATATTTACGTAATTAATATTGATTATATTGAATATTCATGTCTACCAGAAAATTGTACAAAATTTATTCATATTTAAAATAAGCCAAGGCTGGATCTCATGCCTTTTTGTTGAATCGATTCATTGAATTGGTTTCATATTCATAAAACCAATTAAAAAAGAATTGAAAGGATTTCTAGACGAGGAAACATGTCACGGCGTTTTGTTTTGAAAAAGACTAGATTATTTGCCATGGCTTTTAAAAAACATGTCTAAAAAACCATTAATTAATTAAAAAATAACTTCATTCAAAGATTCATTTATTTGCACGCTATCGGCCAATATAAACGTTGATTCGTAAGAAGATGAATCTAACTCTCCGTGTTCTGTCAACGCGTCAGAGCCGATCCAAACTTCATTTTCTAATCGTTCTGTTCCTGACCGGCTGTCGCATAACAGATTGTCGTCTGCGCTATTAGACGCCGGTCAAAATATAAACAAAAACGTTTAGTAGGTTAGCAAATCACGCTCGTAACACGTAGACTTCCGAGAAAAGAGGATGCAGGGAGGTTTATCAATGGAATGTTTTGATAAACATGGTCTGTTGGTTTTATTTTTTGTATGGGTTTGTAGTTTTTTTAAATGTTTTATTTATAAACAAAATTTCAGATTTAGTTCATCGAATTTTAGATCGTATAAATGATGTCATAGATTAATTTTTAAAAATTTAGATTTTTTTCATGCCAATGGTAGAGTTTTTATTTTGCTTTTAAATAATAGATATTTATTTACAAATCTGGTTATGTGGGTGTCAACTTTCATTATGGTTAATCTTCCATACGTAGAAATCTTTAATTTTTTTAGCTATTTGTAAATATTAATGAACATTAAAAAGATTTCTTTTCAATTATAACAACTTAAAGATCATATTCAGGCGTTATTTTACTTCAATTGATTTGGATATTTATTAAAAAATTTTCGAAGATTTTTTTTTATTGAATAATATCTATAATTGTATTTTTTGTAGATTTTCGAGTCTTATCAATTTTAATTTCGATTCGACTGTGGAATAGAAAAAAAATAATAATCTCATTTTAAAGTGGAAAATTAATAATGGAACAATTAGAATCGATCTCTGAAAAAGCGGGGAAGAGGAGCAAATTTATCAAAACATGCATAAAATAAAATAATTTTAAGTTATAAAATAATATTTTATGTAACTGTATACCATTAATTAATATGAATTTCAAAATTATAAATTAAACAGGCAGTGATTGAAAGATGAAACAGAATAAAGCTTTAAGTATCAATAAATTAGAAATAAATTGGTATTGAATTAAAAAATTACTATTCAAAGAAATGTTTAAATAATACATGAATTGTGTTCAATTTATTTAATTGCTTTACGATAAATATATTCTTAATATTTCAATAATTCAGTTTCCTATCAAATTTGGAGATTAGTTAAAAAATGATAGACAAAAACCGATTAATGTTAGATGATATTGCATAATATTTTTGGCAAAGAAAAAACATACGATTAAATCTTCGGCAAAATTTAACAAATTCTTAAACTTCGTAAGATTATATAGAATCAAAGATAGCACAGGCATCCGATAACCTTCATAAAGACTAAAAGATGAAGATCCTTTAATCATAATCTGTCATTTTTCTTTCTCTTGTATACATTTTTTTATTTCTATTATTTATTAAAATTAAATATAAAATGAACAAGCAGAAAATATATATAAGCATCAGTGAAAACATTCTTTACATGTTTCTCATGAATAGTTCAATAATTTATGAAATTTACTAATTTACTTAAGTGGATATACTAATGGAAGATGAATTATTCAAACACAGTAAAAAAATATGAGATATAATATGATTGCAACAGATATAAAAATGTTATGTTAGATTAGAAATGTTAAAATGGTTTTTTAAAACTAAAATAAATGATGATAATAATAATAAATATCGAAATAAACGATAATGATAAACTTTAAAGGAACCGGCAGAATCATGAATTTAATTTATAAAAATTTTTTAATAAATTATATTTAAAATTAATCCTTGATATATATATATATATATATATATATATATATATATATATATATATATATATATATATATATATATATATATATATATATATATATATATATATATAGTAAATTATATTGAAATTATATTATAGTAAATTAATTGAAATATGCATTATATGCATTCAAAATTTTAATAACATTGAATATTTTCATGTATTTTATAATGTTAATTTTTTTTATGATTAATTCATGGAAAAAATTCCAAATAATTATAACGGTATTAAAATCTTTCACGAAATAAAATAAAGTGAATGTAAATATCATTGCTGTATTAATACCTATCTCATTATCATAATGAATTTAAAGTATATAATGAATAAATTTTGACAATTCACTAAGTATAAACATTGATTCTCTTACTTGAGTGAGGAATTATAGATTCGTTAGAGTTCATATACTTTAAAAATAATGTTTTAGAATATAAAGAAACCGGAACCGGGCTGAAATGACGCGTGTTAGCAGACGATAAAAACAAACAAGAATTTTCTGAAAACGAACTCACCGTTCCGATCCAGCTCAAGAGCACTTTCGTCGCGTGGCATTCTACGGACACCTGCTATTTTGTGATGGTTCTCTGGTAGGAACGGACACAATTGGCGCAGGGTTACCAGGCTAGGGGAAAACAACTCGCCAAAATTATCTTTTATTTCTTTCTAGCCATTGAGAGGTGCCTTTTGTTTGGCGCAATTGGTGAAAGAAAAACCACAAGCTGGTTTGTCATTTTTATGATTTTTTTTCCAAATATAGGAGTACAATTTAACAGGCAATCAAATCTTTTTTTATTATTGAGGTTATGATGTAATTAAATATAGTATTTTAATAGTTTGTTGCTAATTTGAGTTTACTACTGGCAGCTATATAAAACAAAATGTTTTATGCATTCTATTCTAAAAATAACCGATAAGAACGATTATTAATGTTCGTTTAATTCAGTAACGATGTACCGCCATTGCAATTCGAATTTCAATACACAAAATTCACTTATTGTCTGCATCTACATTTTTTAATAAAAACGAAAAATATTAGTTTTCACCATATAATTTTTAAATATTTTTTTTTTTTAAAAAATGCAGCTGTTTTAAATGATTTTTAAAACACGCTGAAAACTAATTTTTTTTTTCTATAAATAACGAATAAATTTTTTAAAGATTTAAAAACATAGGCAGAAGCAACTCGGAAGCAAATTTTTAAAATGCGCCTAAAATTTCTATGAGATAAAACATTAGAGATAAAATATTAAATATATGTATAGATACTTTTATAAATATCAGATGACACTGATAGATTATACATGCAAAGATTATAATATATTGGATAATATAGATTTTTATCCAAAAAAATAAATTATTTGCATTTTTTTACCATGAATAATTTTTTAATATTGTTTAAATTGCTTTTTTATACATATTTCTTTCTTTCAATTTTTTAAAGATTATTTTTTATATTTTTAATAAATAAGTAAATAACGTTTCATATAATTGCAGCGGAACTTTCACAAAAACGTTCTAATTTTCATAACATTCGTAAGCTAATATATATTCAAGCTGCTCATGCTCCCCTTTTACAGCGAAATCCTAATTATTTAATATTTAGTTAATCCTTAAAATATTTTAAAATAATTTATACATTCATGTATGCTATATTATTGCAAACGATTTTTACATTTTATGTTTAATCATTTATTAAAATGGTTATATTCAGTATAATTTTTGTCAATTTTAGTCGCAGAAAAAAGTTTAAAAAATTGTGTTAAAATATTTAACACAATTAACGTTAATTGTGTCAAAAATATTTTATGAAATGTAATTCATAGTATTATAGGATTGTTTAGAAATTAAATGCTTAGTAACATAAACTACAGTTCTTCAAATTGTTTAAAGAATTTTGATAACAAATTAGAATTTGTATTTGGAAATAAGTTATTGTGCGACAATTTGAGCGGATCATGTGTATATGCTTCATATCATATAATGTTTATCCTGAATTCTGATGAAATTCAATATTGCTATAGTTTTCTGTATCAAAAACAAAATTAAATTGAAAAAAAAAATCACAAACTTTTATTCATTAATATCTTGTATAACAAATCAATTTTAAAGTTATCATAGAATTTCAAGAAAAACATATATTTTATTTCAACGAGTTATGCATTCACATAACGTATTCCATCTTTATTTAACCATAAAAATCATTACAATTTTGCATTATGGGTCATTATCATATCTTTACACAAGTGCAGAGGAATACACGTAGAATTTTAAAGCAATTAGCGAAATAGGATTGTAGATATGGATCTACACAAAATGATGGTCAAATACGTTAGTTGTGAAATTTAAGAAAGCAAAATTCGCTTTACAAATCAAGCAGGTTATACTGTTTAAGGAAATGGCAAGGTTCACTAGATAACATCTTCGAAAGAACATTCTTTTATTAAAAAGGACAAAAGAAAGAAATTTTGAAATATGTTTCATAATCTTAATTTAAAAGATATTTTGAATTTTAAAGTTGCTAAAGCAAAAGGTAATTTATAACCATTTAGCAAACATTATTAATAAAAATGGAATAAGAATATTTTATGGAAATATTATTGTTAATAGAAATGGAATATTATTATTAATAGAAATGGAATATTTTGTATAAGGAGGCGATGAATTTGGATGTTTTATTTAAAGTATCTCATATGCTGTGTGTTTACTTTAATCATGGCCCTAAAACAAATTTCTACGTCGTGAGAGATAAGCATATATTTCTAATTACAAAAATGTTCTAAATGAAACTTTTTTAACGTAGACTTTCTAAAAACGTATTTTTTGTTCCTTGAGAAGAATTTTCAAAATATAAGTATTTAGATAGCCCCACTGTTTATTATTCATACTGAGTAAAACATATTTGGCACCATAAAATTTTAAAGAAAACTACCAGAATTTAATGAGATTAAAAGCTTTTAATTTCATTATTTTGTCAATTATGGTCGGTTCGAATAAGCGCCACTATTGAAAAGGTCTAAAATTACCTAAATTATAGATATCAATATCTTTTTAAATAATCAATTTTAATCATAGAAGTGTGGAACTTTTTTTTACTTAAAATATTATTTTGTTTTGTATATTTTACTGATGTTTAATATTCAGTATGATTAATAGGACTACGGGAGACGATATTAAAAAATCGAACTTCCTAATTTTTTCAATAATATATTCAAGGATTCAAACAATATAGAATAGGATTCTTTTCATCATTTAAGGTATTTATCTAATCGGAAATATATATCTTTTCCTAAAGATGAAGAAATTAGGTACTGGGCCATGATTAGAGCGGGCAACCCATAGTAAATACAAATGAAGCATTACAAACTTATGGTATGACTTCGATGATACTGAATCAACACTTTAAACGCACAACAGGCTCTATACATCACAGGTAGGGATTGCAATACCGGACCAAAATTTCAATACCGGTACTCGGTATTTTTTAGATCTTAATACCGGGATACCGGTTTTAATACCGGTATTAGAAATTTTAGAAAAAGAAAGAAAACACAGGTGTTTCTTTTTTTTATTTGCCAGTTTCATAAGAGAGTGTAAATATCACAAAAAATAATATGTAACTTATAAATTATAACAGTATATAAAGAATTACAAAAAAAAGTAAAGGAACAACTTATTTATTTAAATCACAAAAAAAGTGTAAATATCACTATTCAGTCTGTGGTACTATTACAAATTTTTGAAATGTGATCTTAAAAAAAATAATGCATCCATTGTACTGTCATTAAGCCTAAAAAGTAATTTTGTGTAAAAATTATAAATTTTGTGTAAATTAACGCTCTTTCGGCATTTACGCTAATTAGTGATACTGTTAGCAATGCGCGATATACTTTTTCCAAGTATTTACCTCTAAATCCCTCATCTGCAAATAAATCAAATTCTCGACGGATGGTTTTGGATATAGCTGATTTCTGTATTGTATTTTGGTTCGTCGAATTTTTTTTATTTATCGCTAATTCTAATTTTTGTTCAAGAGACAATTCCTTTTCACTATCGACAGTAGTGTCATCATACTCTTCGATAACTGAACCGAATTCTTCTGAATGTGGATAGATTTGTGGGTAAAAAATTTTTTTAAAAAATTTACTATAAACTTAATCAGATTTGAATTGATTATTTTCTTTTCTTCTTTTTCATTTTCATTTTAAATTCATTATAATTATGTAAATACCGTAAGACATTTTCTATTTTGGTATGCCTTTCTTCTGTGCGATTTTTCAATGTAATATATAATTCTTCAAATAGTGATGTGTGCTGTTCTTTCACGACTGAAAAATGAAATTTATTGTTGAATTAGCTATTAATAAATTAAAATCTCTCCGACATAATGCCTCTATAGTCTATATATAATCCTCTATTGGAAGTAGAACGGATATAGTTCTAGATATTAAGTCGAATTCACTATCTGAAAAATTAATTTACAGGTTTAAGTCGATTATTGCTTTTTGGATTGGATTTCTCCGTTTCAAAAATCGTTCCATCATTAGGAGTAAACTATTCCAACGTGTCTTAGAATCTATTATTAACATATATTCTGTTTTATTTTCAGTTAGTATATATTTTTGTAATATGGCATTTTTTGTAGGGGAACGTTTAAATATCTTAACAATTTTTATTACTTTATCAATTATAAGAAGCAATTCTTGATGGGTTATGTCATATATAATATGTCATCCTCATTAGCAATATTTTCTTCAACAATTACATTGTCATTATCTTCATTGCCAATATCACTCTCACTCTTACTCTCTTCAAAGTTGGAATCCGAAGTTTCTATATCCACAGTATTTGGATTCTTCTGTTCTTTATTTTTTTGGTATAATACATCTATTACTCCTAACTGAATTCCATGAGCATAGCACAATTGCTGATTTGCACCAATCAACTTTCCAATTTTTTTATAACTGTTGCTCCATTAGTCGTTATGGATACAATATCTTCTTTCAGGGATAATCCATGTTTCTCTAATTTAGATTTAAGCAATTAATTAAGCCATTAATTAGCTAATTAATTTCACCCGATAGGGAGACATAAAAACAAAAATGTATACTATTTAGCTATGTTGGCGATCCCTGAACATATAGTGGAGACAATTTTAAAAAATTCTATTAAATACTGAAAAACCGGTATTTAAACTTGTGAATACCGGTATTACAAAATTGTACAAATGGCTCAAAATACCGGTATTCGGTATACCGGTATTGCAATCCCTAATCACAGGAATTGTGTATATATAAAATTTCAAAAATACTTACAACAATTCTATAGATTGGTCATTTTAGTATTGATTATTTGAAGCTTCTGAAGCTAATTCCTTGAAATAGGAAACACGTGATTTATTATAAGTACACATTGCAAAAATACTTCCAATGTAATAGCAATCTTTATTAAAGAACTTTAATTTCAATAACATGCAAAAAAGTAAAATATAATAAATCAATTAAAAAATTAAGTCTAAAAATTAAGTTACTTGTAGAATTAATCAACTTCAGAGGGTTTGATACAAGTAAATTAAAAGTTAAATGAAAAGATTTTCATATTTTATTTTTTGTAGAATATTATGAATAACGTTATAAAATTATTTGCACAACATTTAAGGCTTTGAAAAAAATTATTAGAAAATCTTATTGTTTATATTTTAATTATATGATACGTGTTTAATAATTTGGCAGTTAAAAATTAAAAATGTTTAAATATTTGATGGTTAATGATTAAAAATTTAATCTTCGATTTTACTTCATTATTCAATGAAAAAGATTTTATAATAATCGTTTCTTTTTTTTAATTTCTTAGTGGAATTCAGCTTCTAGACACCTCTCATATTTAAATGACATTTTAAAAAATGTCTCAGGTATTTTTTGTACGAGTCATTAATGGAAAAAAAGAAAAAAAAAACTGTTTTTAAATGACGAATAGTTCAACTTTCAGAAGAAACTTATATCGATAAAATCTGTTGCATCATTAAAATAGTGAATGACAGTTTCGATTAAAAATATTTAATAACCTTTTTTTAAAATATTACGTGTTTTTTTTTTTCTAAATATCTTATGTAAGGAAATAGTATTATAATAAAATTCTACTCATTTTCTAAATAATGTCAGTATCATCTGTTAAGCTGTTTCATGTTTTTTTTCCATTTCTGCTAAACTCATGCACATTTGTGGCATTGGAAAACGTTGATTTTTTTAATTACTTTTTTGTATAGGAAGTATAAATAAAGTACTGAAATCGCCAAAAAATTCTACGCCAAAATCGCCAAAAACTTGAGACTTATATGAATCTCCATTTTTCAGATCTTCTCGATTTCGAAAAGCAATTTTTTGGTATTATACCTCACTGTCTGTGTAGGTGACAAAGATAACTCAAAAATGCTTTGAGCTGGACCGATGAAATTTGGTACATGATTTTTAAACCAAATGGATAGATTTTATCACATTTTGAGCAGCATCCATTCAGAGGACGTTTGCTTGTTCGGCTGTCCAAATATAAATGAATGAGATAACTACAAAACGAAAAAAGACTGACGGATAAAATTCGGCTCACGTATTTCACTTTTAAAATATCTATAATCTATTAAAATTAAACCAAACTCCTCCAAAGGGTTGAAGGTAATGGCAAATCCACATGCTTCAGACCTTTCACTGTGTGGAAAATACATTATTGGAATAATATCTGTCTGTGAACGCGATAACTCAAAAGCGTTTTCAGCTAGTTGGATGAAATTTGGTGTATGGTCTTTAAAATAAATTTGTAGATTTCTTTTAAGTTTCGAATGAAATTCATTAAAAGGAAGTCTATTTGTCCGTCTGTCTTATTATAAGTTAATACGATAGCTGGACAAACAAAAGGAAGATAGCTTGATGAATGAAATTTGGTGAATAGATTTAACATTTAAAATGCAGATAATTATTAAATTTGGAAACAAATCTTTCAAGACTTGATCATCTGTCTTTCTATACTTTCACTTGTATATAAAGATGAGAACTCTAAAACACATGAAATATATGAAATCTGGTATTTGATTTTTATGACTTATTGTAATTTTGTGCGAAATTTTGTTTTCAGTTAATTACAAACAACATGCCTAAATCAAAAATTCAATTTTCGGATTCCTATAGGGATTAATCGCCACGGATCAGAAGACAGATTTAATAAAAATGATGAATTCAAATAAAAAAACAACATTTCCTAATTATTGTTCGCAAATTCCATACAAAGCATTCATGGTCTTATTGACTACAAAAACATTAAAAAAAAATAGCTCTTTACATATTTAAAGTGTTTTTCATTTGAAGTAAATGCCTATTTTTAACAATTTAAAAATAAACTATTGGCTCAGTTTATTGTTTTAAATACTAATTTTCTGCGAAATGAGCTTCAATATATAGATTTTTGTATTGCATTTATAGCTTATATTTAAGAAATACGTAAAATGAAGTAATTGTAATAAATATTAATAAAAAATGTATTGCATAAATTATATTGCAACATTCGTCTTTTTCCTTTAATTAAGATCAATTCATCTTTAAATGTTGGCGTCTACTGTCTTCGTTATAATATATTTATGTATTTTTCGTATTTTTTATCCATCAATTAAAACTCGATTTCCATAAAATTCAAAGAACTCGCTATTTACTTCTGCCAAAATTTCTTCAAGAATATAAAATTAAACTCATTAAATATATATTACCTATAAACTAAAATATAAATACGCTGATGGTACAGCGTATTTTTGTCATCTTATTACTGAAGAAAGTTGATCAGATTTTTGACTATCATATACGAAGTATGTAAAAAAAAAAAAAAAAAAAAAAAAAAAAGCATTATAGTTTTCAAAGAATGTGAACAGAAATTTCAGGCCTCCGTGAAACCAAAAATTACATTTTTGGAAATACGCTAAATTAATTGTCTTCTCTTTATAAACACGATAACTCGAAAACGCTTTGAGCTATATTGATGAATTTTAGAGCATTCTCTCTACTCTAAATTTGCAGACTTCTAACACATTTTGAATGAAATTCATTTAGAGAAAATTCGCTTATCTAGCAGTCCGCTTGTTTTTGTTTTTTTTAATTGATTAACGTCTCGTTTTTTATAGCAGAACTAGGGCTATTTCAGGACAAACATCGTAATTTTGAGCCACGGTGATATGATGAGGATGACATATGAGCTGGCACTCCCTCTCCAAACTTCCGCACCACACTAGCGGGAGGGCATTCCCGTTTTCTGAACTTATGTTAACCCGATAAATACAAAACCAAATTAATATTGATACACAGTTTTAATGTCTAAAATGTAGATATATATCATATTTGGAATCAAATGAATCAAGGGGTTAGCAGCCTATCTGTACTTTTACAAGTATATAAATGCGATAATTCAAAAGTGCAATAACTTAATTATATGAAGTTGGGTCGGTGATTTTGAGATTACACTTTTAATTCTGTGTCTGTTTGTTTTCATTTCGGCCAGAAAAGGGGGTCCAAATTACGCTTTTGGTTTTCTAGTATTGGCGTATTAAAAGCATAGCAGCGATTAATCGCCGAAAATATCTCCTAATATCATACGCCAATAGTTTTTTTCGTAAGTATTGCTCGCTGTTGGCATATGATTAATAACACACAAGTATATTTACTAGAGAGTATTTGAGGAACTGTCGGTAAGAGAACTCTCGCTTGTTTTCTATATAGCCAATTTCAGTTTCATTTTATTTGTCAATATTTTAATTCATCAAACAAATCGACTTTAACATTAACTAAAGAGAAATTAATATTTTATTTGAATTTGTAAATGAATTTGTCCCGAAATTAAGTCATAGAATAAAATTGGGCTATCTAAATTTTTTTCTGATGTATAAAGCTTAATTCATCTTTCTTCATTTTGTTTTTTTAAATTTACTCTTAATTATATAATTGCAAAACTTTGCATTTTCAAAAAAAAAAAAAAAAAAAAAAAAAAAACACGCGCATTTAAATTTGCTAATTAAAGCAATGAAAACTATGGTTCTAAAATATGCTCAAAATTATTTTTGAAAATTTGTTAAAATTAAAGAAAAAATTTCATAAAGATAAAATTGATGTTACTGAGACTTTTATTGTTTTAGAAAATTTAAACTTGCTATAAAATCGGTTTTGAGTAATAATAAACTCAAAAGTTTTACAGAAATAAAAATGCAAAAATAAATAAATAAAGGTTAAACATTTGAAGGATACTTTCTTATCAAAAATGTCTTTTCATGGCTTTTTTTTTTGTGTGTGTGTGTCAATGCTTTCAAGCAGATAAATTCTGGAGTTCAGAAATAAATTTTAAAATTGGGATTCATTTTTCTCTAAATTATAAGCATGAATTTTTACAAATTATTAATTCAATTAATTAATCAGAAAAGCAATGCAATTTAGAAAGAAATTTTTAAACTTTTAAAATAGGATTAAATCTTACCGTATGTTTGGTGCAGTTTAATCAAAAATGGTTCTTGCGCCAATAAACTCCATCAACCAACCAACCATGAATTTTTACATTTTTGATTTGAATGCTCCAAAAGATCAACAAGTCGCTTTTTTAGGATCATCCTTCTAATGTAAAAAACCATGAAATATCCTGTTAAGGAAGCCTTTCCATTGCCTCACAAGCTAATATTTGTGTCAATTAGCCTTGACTTTCTAATGGCAAACGGTAAACATTTGGAAAAGAATATACAGGAAGTAGGTAACAACGTTGAAAATGAGGAGCGCTAAATGAAATAAGACAAAAAATACACACACACACTGTAATCATTAATGCATTTTTAAATGGACCACAAAATAAAGGAAGATGGCTATCACCTGATTAAGCTCTTTTGTTTCAGTCTCTCATAAATAACGGATTTTGAAAGCTTTATAGAAAACTGTAAGATTAAATTGAAAGAAACACGGTGCTTGTGATTGCAACCAGGACAATTCAGATGTTTCCTGAAACGTTACGAAATTCTTAATTCATATAAAATGCTTACTGTGGTAATATTTATTTTTCTATGTACAGAAATTTTTGAAAAAAAGTTTTATTTTTCTATAGATTTCCCTCTCCATCACGTTTTAACCCTTTAAAGGGCCGTATTTTTCTAGTCATATTATGTTTAAATATTTTTTGGCTTGAAATTAGAATAAGAAAAGGGATTCATTTAGCTTATTAGATAAATTTAATTTGGTTAATTAATAATTAAGTAACAAATCAAGACGCATCATTTTGTGAGAGATAAAGAACTAAATCATTTAAATTTCTGTCTTTCTAAAAAAAATTGTCAGAACTTATGCCAACCTACATAATTTCATACAAAGATTGATACATTTGGTGGGAAGCATACTTCCCTTAGAAAGGATTAAATGAGAACTTCTATTTTATAAAATAATTCAGTAGTTTATGTATGGTACCACCGATAATTTGCTGCCTTTGAAAGGACGACCTATAACTGTGAAGTCATATGCTTGAAATTTTAATAAACAACTTCGACCATTAAAAATTTAATACTACTGATGCAAATTCATTAAAAAATAATATTAAAGTTTCCTTCAGCGTTAATATATCACTATATCACTATATAGTATTGAAAATAATAATTAAATTTTAACATTAATCATTTATTATAAAAGTGGGAAAATCATCTTATCTAATGCATATTTTGAATATTATGAATTTTTTCTTTCTTTTTTTTTTTACTTTCCCGTATGCATAATATAGAGATTGATGAATCTCCCCTTTTCAGACAATTTTGAGTTTGAAAAACTTATTTTTGGAAAATGCCTGTCTGTCTGTCGGTGGCAAAGATAAAATAAAACGCTTATGGTCAGACGGATGAAGTTTGATGCTCGATTTGTGTGATAATCTGTAGATTTCTATTAAATTTTGAGCAAAGAAATGTTCACAGGAAGTCTGTCTGTCCGGCTGTTTGAGTATAAGCTAACACAATAACTACAAAACTAAAATTCGGTGCACATATTTAACATCTATAGTGTAGACACTTGTGGTGAAAGCTTATACGCCAGTTAACAGCTACGCTACACGGGCAATTGCTTTTGTATCGTGGTCATGTTAATGGCTGCGAACCACAAGGTCCCAGGTTCTATCCTCGCTCATACCAATTTGCTACACACTTATCAAATTTTAAGCTAAATCCATTGAGGGGTTGACCGTCTGTCGGTTTGTACTTTCAGAAATGTATAAATGCGATAACTCAAAGACGCAATGACTTAAATATATTAAATTTGGTATGGGATCTTCTGACTGAAAGTGTAGCTTTGGGTCAAATTTTTGTTTCAATCGGTTGCGAAAAAGGCGTCTAAAATGCAAATTTGATTTTCGGATACTATTAACCGCATACCAGGGATTAATCGTTAAAAAAATTGCCAAAGTTGACACGGTATATTCAGAAAAATTGCTTAATTCACGCAGAAAGTTAATATTTCGTAATTATTGTACGCCAATCCCATTCAAGGCGTTCTTTGAGATTCCATTTTTATTAGGGAGTATGCGAGAAAATATTATGCAAACCACCCCCACTGGTTATTTTAGGCAATTTATGCTCATGCAGATAGGAATTAAAAAAAAATTTAAAATTGTAATATTTATCTGTTTGTCCATTAATATTAAGCATAACATAATCAATCGAATTGAGTTCATTAATGCTTTTTCAGTAAAGTGTTGATAAGCAAAATAAATTAGTTCAAAGGTTTTCAATGAAATGATTTACGTCTTTAAAGATACATGAAATAACTTCAACACACTTTTCTTCTTCATCACTTGAATTACTTCCAGAAAATTAATCTTCAGTTGATTCATTAATCGTGAATACTCTTACGGAAAGCTTTCTTGGAAAAGTTTCCCTCTTAATAGGAACGGAGAAATGGTGATTAAAGCAGAAAATTCGTGAATATTAGAAAGGGGGGAAATGGCTTATAATCGAACTTTGCATCCTTTGAGACTTCTCCTGGAAATATAAGCGAATAAAGGTGAGGACGATGAAGTGTCTTAATGTCACGAGCTTATAAATGAAATAAAAAGTGGAGAAACTGGTGATTAGTGAGGGCTAGAGAATTAGTTCTTCGGTTTTGCAAAATAACTTGAATACAGTTGATATCTAAATTAGAAGCTATTACAATGTGCAAATTAATAAATAACAATATAGAGCTCTCTTTAGTTTTATTAACGTCCTGTTTTAATGCAACAGTAATGCTATTTTGAGACGGACCTCGTAATTTTGAACCGCGGTCAGATGTCGAGGAAGACACCTGAGCTAGCACCCCTCTCTCCAAGCTTCCACATCAGCGAGAGTGAGTTTGGCCCTGATAGACTTAGCGTGCACCAAGCCGCTTGTACGACGGGTCCCTGGTAGAATCGGGTCTCAAACCTGAAACCCTTCGTTTTCGAAGCCAAGACCTTAGCACCAGGCGACAGCGGCCCAAAACAACAATATAGAAGTATATTTTTCTTGTATGTGAGCACACACACACACACACACACACACACACACACACACACACACACACACACGCACGCACACACGCGCGCACACACACACACACACACACACACACACACACACACACACACACACACACACGCGCGCGCGCGCGCGCGCGCGTGTGTGTGTGTGTGTGTGTAGCATTACTGTTTAGCTACCTGACTGATTACTGTTTAGCTTACTGACCAAAATAGCATTACTGTTTAGCTACTAGAAAACGCGCGCGCGCGCGTTTTCTAGTAGCTAAAGAGTATATGTAAGTATTTTTAAAATAAAAGTACAAACGCAAAATCAAGCACTCAAAAAAAATTATTTTTCTGTTGACTAATTTGTTTTAAAATTTGGTTGACATCTTCAAATTTGGCGCACAGATCACACGCCAAATTTCAATTAGAAGCAGCCATGATCATTATTTATAAATAGTGCTTGTCTACTGTATATGCATTTTAGTTAACCACTCGACAATACATACAGAATCTACTTGCTTGATAATCTGCTTAACTTGATAAGCTTAGAACTTATTTTGGAAAAAGGGCATATATTGTCAGCTTTCTGAAAAATCATACAGCGGGATATTTTTTGGGAGGTTCAGTTTTTTGGAGAAACATTGTATTTTTAACTTTCTCTTAGATAATATACTATAATAAAAAAGTTTTCTTTTTCTATTATTAAAATTCTTATAAAAAATTTGTCTTCTTTAGATAATCAGAGAAAATTTTAGTTTATTTTTATTTCAATGCAATGATTTGAACCTAAACATGTATTAGCTTGATACACAAAATTAAACCAATTTCAATACCAAGCGTATCATATTATTTATGAAAGGGGAAGTCGGGCAATTTTTACTGGCTTTATTATTTGTTGTAAGAGGGTTATCATTTCGGCAGCATCTCCTCACAACTTGCGACAGTGCGGATAGAAGAGGGTATGAGACACCAATTTAGTTCAACATTATAAATTATTAAAATATTACAGCTATATAAAACTGTTGAGATTATATCCTGAAGGCAATAATGGCCATAAGAAAATCGAAAACCGTGACTAATAGCATCAAGTAACTTTGTAAAGTCAATAAATCACCAAATGTGGGACTCTTTTTCTAAAATTTCTTATTATATTAGTTACTTTGACGAGATATAGATATGGATAGAATATATTCTGCCTTGGGAAGAACATAGTATCCGATTCCTCTATTTTACCCAAATAGCACTCAATAAAGCAAACATAGTGAACAAGCGAAACAGTATTTAAACGAAATTTCAGGTTAAAATATTAAGAAATGAATTAGTAATTAAAAGTCGTATTATAGCTTGAACTTCTACCGAGTTTGTAAAGAGAAAAGGGCCCCGAACATGAACACAAAACTTTGGAAACTACTATACAATTTAATTTTGTTTACTAAATAATCCGGTAAGACAGGATTAATGCACAGTTTCTCACTCAGCTAGTCAAAATCGTGCCAATCGGCCAAAATTCTGGTATCTTGGACGGCTGCCAAAAATGGTGACTGACGGCTTTTAGAATTGCAATAAAAGTTGTCATGATTATATTCGGCAAAAAGTCGTCCCAAAGTAATTTTAACTTTGGCAGGCGTATATTAATCTTAAATCTAGCAAATGGTCTTTGTTATTGAGGTCTTTTCAATCCAGATGGTCATCAGTGTCAACGGAAGGAACTTCAAATGAATAAATTAAATTTTTTCGATATCTGAAAATCGAAAATAAAGCTGTCGTTTAGATACTCATTTTTTAATGTTTTTTTTTGCAGGATTTTTAGCAGGTTTATTGTGTTTAATCATGATCATTGCATTCTATTTCAACTGCATATTATTATATGTTTTAATATCTGAAGAAAACAACTATATCTCAAATTGTGCATCTTAGAGCTGGTTCCCAACTGCGCAGTTAAGTCCAACTGTAGGTTTATGACTTCAAGTATCTCAAGAATAATGCATTGTATTTTTCAAAAGAACTTTTATCACTCGACGGAGCTATCGCTATTTTAAAAGTTCATTGAATTAAAACAGTAAATTTTGAAAGACAAAATATGAACATTAAATTGTTAGTCATGGGATTTAGAAAAAAAAATCATTTACATATCTGATGCATAAATGACAAATCATATCTGCTTTTCTCATTTAAGAATTTTCCTCTTTTCTTCTGTTTCAAAATTGATATATGAGATGATAATAAACCTCTCTCCACAACATAATTTATTTTAAAAACGCCTCTCTTCTTAAATTAAATTCTCCTTATGTTTATGATTTTATCCGCTTCTAATTTTTGAAAATTGGTATAAAAAATTTCGCAGGCCAGAATGCATGACCGATGTTTCAACCTAAGAGTGTAATGAAATAACGTGACGTCACAGTCACATGACAAAAATAAAGGTGGGTATCATGTAAGATCAAACTCCCCATTGCTTTATGTTTTTCCTCCTTAAAGATAAGCAGTGGATTTAACAATTAAACTAGGATCTGTTTGGTTTCTGAGTCTTTGGCCCCGAATCATCCATGGCTAAACTATCTTAAGCATATGGTTAAAAGTGAATCAAGCGAAATTAATTAAGAAAGAAATTTAAAAGTTAGCAGCTGCTGTTAAGGCAAATAAAATTATATATAATCAGAAGAAGTGGTCTACTAGAAATTTCATTGCCTATTTTCTAATAAATATATTTGTGCATTATTGCTATATGTCATTGGTAAACAATAATCATGAAACAACATATCAGAGTGCGATCTTTGGCGATTTTTTTAGGGGCAATTATCGCTGGGATGATGTTAATAAATAAATGTCTGAAAATTGAATATATATTTTGAACTCATTTTTCCCCATTGAATAAAGCTAAAATTTGGCTCACAACCATAGTTTGCATAGAAATGATGCGGGGTTGGCTACCCCCTACCGATGATGAGATGTTCCTCTTACAGGAGAGATTGTACAATGGGTGACGTTGGTCTTAGGCCTCAACTATAGCTCCAGCCTATGCTTTTGCGCCGTTATGCTCATTCAATTTTTCCAAATGCCTTTGGGGCGGGTGGTAGCTATTTTTAATCACACACCTATACTGTAGATGTAAAGTCTCTGCACAAATTTGATTCATTTAGTTTTCTTTGTTTTGTAGTTATTATATTAATTTATATTCGAACAGCGGAGCAAGTTTCCTCTGAATGGATTTAATCGATAGAAGTCTACAAATTTAGAGACCATATACCAAATTTCACCAGTCTATCCCAAAGCATTTTTAAGTAATTGTGTTCGCAGACACAATAATTAAAACTCCAGAAATATGTTTTGAGGAGTAAAATAGTATAACTATTTAAAAGAAAGAGACATGAAGATTCGCAGTCAGAAAGCAAAGTGGGAAATGTCAAATATGTAAGAAAAAAAAAAAACCTTTTAAAAGATTTCGACGATGCATTTCACCCGCCAGGTGATGCAATATTATAAATGAGAAATTCAACTAGCAAGAGTGGTTTTGCCTGAAACTTTCTCTCCTACTCTCTAATCTCATCTCCCCACTGCATAAAAGTATCGACCTAGGGCACAGCCGTGAATATCATGAATTCTCTCTCTCTCTCTCTCTCTCTTTTCTGAGTTCCGCGCATGAGCGTTGTGTGCTTCTTAATACGGTAAAGAAAATCGAATGTGCATTTTAATAACTTTTTCTAAATGAAGCTAAAATTCGACCTACAACGACGATTTTAATAAAAAAAAAATCACATAACAAATTTCATTGAAGTCGTTGCGATTTTGTGTTATCATGTTTACATATATAGACCGACAGACGATCAACCGCTCGACGGATTTGATTCAAAAATTAATAAGGATTTACAATTTAGATGCCAGAACTGTGTACCAAATTTCATCGATCGGATTACATATATTTTTTCCATCTTCGTGTTTTATCTATGGACTGCCTTGTATTCGGACAGACAAATATTATCCGAATGGATTCCGTTCAAAATTTAATGGAAAATTTCAAATTTAATGTAAAGATTACATGCTAAATTTCATATATCTAGCTCAATGCATTTTATCATGCTCATGGCCAGACATAACTCCACAAATGTTTTTTTTATAGATTTAAGAAGGTCTGAAGCACTTCATTCATCAAAATCTCGAATTGAATTTTTGACAATTACATTACTTTGTTTATTTCGTATACGCAAAAATAAAATTTATCGCGACTGGAATGAAACGCGAAGTAGTCGATCAGAATGCGGCTATTTGTAAAATCAATATGACACTTAGGGCAAATGAATGCTCTATCCCCAAAATTTGGGCAATTGTGAATGAAGAGTGTATGGCCGTCACGAAGGCTAGTCAAATTAATAACCAACTCTTGAAGGAAGAATAGACCATAAACCAAAAAAGGATTTGCCAGAATGTAGTTTAATGTATATTTGCGAATTCCATTTTCTCAGCCATATATTAATTGGAAATCAGAACTTTCATGTGAGAATAATTTATTCAGTTTCACTATTGCAGTAAAAGCTATTAGCAGAATTCCATTTTTTTTAAAAAGTATGAATAGTATCCCTAAGGCAGTAGTATTTCATAACCTTTTGTGATGTGGATTCAGTTAACACAACAGTTGTTTCACTATTAACTCTTTATTTAACTAAAATGGCTTTCGAATCTGTTTTTGCTCATTAATAATGAAGGATTAAATAGAACCGCATGCCGTTTTTACAACACTATTACAAATAGGAGGAAGATGGTTATAATTTCTATTCTCTGATTAGCTCTCATTAGGTATTATTCCTAAACTATAGATCAATGTGTATTTTAGCAACAAACTTTTCCCCGTGGTTTGGCTGCCTTTTGACGGTTTTTCTGATTTTTTCCTACGAGAAACACAAATGAAGATCAGTTTCCTCCGGATAGCTTAAGAGAACACAATCAAATCCCTTCTCCTCTCTCTCGCTCTTTTTCCATAAAACAGATTTTTTAACTTATATGTTACTTAAATGTCTCAAAGTATCAGGACGAGAAAAAAAGTCTTTAAAAATAAGTATTCGATTTTCACGCGCTTATACATTAGCCGTATACCAGCGATTAATCTCTAAAGATCACATTCTAGCATCAATAAAAACTCTTCTGAATCTAGTAGGACTTCAAGTCAAAGATTTATATTTTTAACTCTTATTCTCCAATGCCATGCATGAGATTCATGGCCTTATCCAAGTTGTACGATTTCAAGAGAGGGAGGGGGGTGGGGTAGCCTCTTTATAAGCCAAAAATGAAAAAGTGTGCCAAAAAATGTTAGGAAAATCATTCCCACTCCCCCCCCCCCCCCGTTTTTGTGAAACTTAATATATATACTTGTGTCTGAAATAGTTTTAAAATAATCCATATTCTATGCTCTATATTTCTTTCGATTAATTATGATTTTAATCATTTATCTTTACCAAATCAGTCTTTTTGAGTTCAAACAAGTTTTCAATTTCAAATTTATTGATAAAAGTAACGAAAAAAATGTTTAAAATATTAAACAAGATATTTTACAAAATCACGAGAAAAAAGAAATTAAAGTTTAAAGAGCAACTTATATACACGAGTATATCAAGGCTTTGATATCAAGATAAAACTTTTATTTCAATAAATTTCCAAGAATAGTTTTGTTCAATTAAACTCAAAATAATAAATTTCATTATCATTGACATAATTTGAAATACGAAGGTAAAACCCTTTATTCATAGATTTTGGCGAAAACTTAACTTAACCTGTCATCACTGACACCTTTCATCAAACGCCCAATTTTCCACCTACAAAATCCCGTCATCCTGCTAATAACTCATCACCACCTTTCTCTGGCGGTTTTCCACCGCTTTCCAAGAACTGTCATACCCGGTTGCTCAAGCAGTTAGACAGAGAACTAAGAAATTATACTTGCAAGTCAGTCAAGAAATCTTTCACCATCCACTTTCTGCAGATCGACGCGAAGCTGATGATTTCATTTGTGTTAAGTTATGCTGGGGATTTTCCATACAATGGGGACATTTTTAATAGAGCCCAGAAGTTTGTTGACGTGTTGGTAAAGGTAGTGGCAATAAAATTTCAAGAAAAAAAAAAAAAAAAAAGGACAAGATTTCTTTTAGAAATGGTGCTAGGTTAAGTTTGGTAGATGATAAATTAGATTAATTTTCAAGAAACAATTCAATATTTACTTTTAAAAAATCGTAAGTGTTCGCTTTTCGCCAATCTTGATTGTAAGAAACAGTTTTGACTATTTGTTCATATAATAATAATATATTAAATATAAATAATAATATATAATAAAAATATAAATAAATATAATAAATATATTTAAAATAAAATAAATATATTTAAAAAATTAAATCTACTAATATTTAAAAATTTAGCTTTTATTTATATATTTTGAATAATATTTTTTAAAAATACAAATAATATTCAGAATAAAATATATTTAATATTTGCATTGTATGGAATGTTATTTCATAAGAAAATAAAAATACAAGCAGTGATTAAAATTCTAAGAAATATTTTCAGTGCAAACGATCAACGTACAAGAAAATCAACGCAATTTTAAAAACTATCTATGATATTTGTGAATGGCAACGCATATGTAATGAAATCTATTAATATATGTATATATATATATTTACATTCTAATTTGGCATTAGGGGATTGCAGTCTTTGTTGTTAAAAGTTCCAATTTATCCAATAATAATAATAATGCAATCTAATTTTTATAAAGAAAATCGAGCCTGTGCATAAGTCAAGTGCCTCCTTTTGTTGAGAAATGAGGCCCAAAAATTCCTATGTATCTGAATTTTGATGCAAAAATTCCAGGCAAAATTTGATTTATCATTTTGTTTACACAATTATTGTGTTCAGAATATGACTATTGTTCCTGTGAAGAATGCGGTGTTCTTATAGTTCACTGATGCAAACGATTTTTTTTTCCGTGTTTGGAGTCTGAAATGAAAGAATTTTTTTAAATCTCAAAATTGATTCTTTAAAAGATATTAATATTCTTTCAGTGTTTTTTCGTACATGAAAAAGATAATATTGAATAGAAAACTTATTTGTAACAAATATTTAGATAAATTATTATATATCAAAAACATTTAGCAATTCATTTAATTTCATAATTTAAATGAAACAATTTCTTTTGATGCTTAAACTGAAATTTCAATAATAATAATAATAAATAGCAAATTATTTTGTAATCATCATGATTTTTGTAATTATAGACTTTTCGAATTACTGAAATGGTTTTGAAAAGTCGATAATCATACAAATGGTGATGGTAATCAATGATATAATTATTGATTATCGAATTAATTCTGAGGGATTGTGTTTTGTCTCTCTGCTGAAAAACTGAAAATTTTCTGATTGATATAAAAGGTATCGTATAAAATCATATAAAAATCATAATGCATTCATTCTTAAGATGGTTCATTCTTAGAAAATATTTTCGATTTTATGAAAGACAGAGAATTGTTTTAGAAAAAATGGCCTAACTGAAGCGCATGTTAATTATCGTTTTCATATGCGAACGAAGTTGGTCAAAAATATTCGTACAGCGATTCGTAATCGATATTATCTTATCCTTTTGTTAAATTTCTCATTCTTTATACAATATTTTCAGAATTTTTAATAAAATTCCACTACAAAAATAACTAATGAAAGTAAGGTAACTGAATTTAAAACAGAATTTTTTTCTGCATAAATTAGCTGTGTGAGAGAAAAAAGTATTAAAAGTTTTAGACCAGAAGATGCTTGCGATAATTAAGTGCAGTTATTGAAGTACAGGGATTGAAGTTGGTGGAAAAATATGTGATAATTTACAGTAATTTAAATGTTTTTGGAAATGATGGGACTAAAAATAAATAAATAATAAAAAAACTCAAAGGCAGACATATTATTGCAAATTTACCAAATAAAAATATATGGAAACTAGAAATACCCCTTAAAGAAACCCCTTTATGAAATATTTTAAATTAATGTACTATCTCGTTTAATGTGGGACGTTTTTAATACATTATTAATTTATATATAACAAAGAGGTCGGAAAATGCTATATATAAACATCGCCAAATTTTTCTGTATGAACCACAATCACATAAGTGTCATGCTTTTAAAGACTGCGCAATCCATCAACTCAGTTTTACATAGATCTAACAGCAAGTTTATTGTCCTGCGCTGTCTGTAAATAGTTAATAGTTTTCATAAGTTAATATCAGTTCACCTTTGAGAGATAGAAGTTGTTGAAGATACAATTGCTGAAATGCTATATTTATGCACTAGACTCTATTTCAAAGATCATTCTGTATTTTTTTATTTTGAAAAAGAAATGTCTTCCATTCTGATTTTCTCTTTGCCTTCGGAAAGACGAAAATCTATTTCGGAAAAGTATATAAAGATTTCCATTCTACTGAAAATCGTGTTTATTGAAAATTTCTGTTCGGGATAAAATATTTATTTCCTTGAATGCATGACGGTTTGCATTTGTTATAATTGTTTAATTTAAAAATTCTTATTAAATGTAATTATTTGTAAATTTCGTAATCTATTTAAATTTATAGTTTTCTTGAAGATAACCTAAATCGAAATATTACTATGTTTTTATAATAAAAAGTAAGCATTATATTAAATCAATTCCTCTAATTAGAAAACATTAGAAAAATGTGCTACAATCTGCTGATGGAAAAGGGTTTTATTTAATATTCTGCCATTTTTTGATAAATGACCTGTTTAGAACTATAGTTCCAGAAAAGAAAATGCATAAATATTCTTTTAAATGCTCTGAAAAATTCCGATAATATGAAATAACTTCAAATATTAATTAAATACATTAAACGTGTTTGATTATAAGTATCTTCACAATAGATGGCAGCACTAACAGATTGATTCAATTGCTAACATGATAAACATACAGGCCCAGAAAATATTTGTAAGAGAGAAATAAAAAAATTGTGAAAGAATATGATAAAAATCGAAGAAATTTAACTACAGAAAATTAGAACCCATTTTCTCGAATTAATTTACAAAAGATATCTCTTTCAATAGTAAATATGTTAAAAATTAAAAAAAAAATCCCTTTTCTTTCTACTATTCTTATTAAAGAAGTTTTTTTTTTTTTTTTTTTTTTTTTTTACCTTCTCAGAAATTTGAAATTTTTAAAGTGCTTTTTTTGGTTTTAGCACATAGTACCCCTTCGTTTTGTAGAAGCTCAACATCTCGTTTTATCACCAAAGTGAGAAAGTATAAACGATCCGCAGGTCGAAAAAGATTTGATTCATATCATATATCAATCAGATGATGCGTTTGAAATATTTTCACCCTAGAAATTTATTGTTAAAGTATTGATTGAAATATTTAATTTTTTCTCAAAATTAGTTCAATTTTATTAATTTCTCGTTTTGAAATAGCACGAATTTAAACTCGGAGCACAGATCTTGATCGTTAACTGTGACCATGTATGATTTTGTTTATATTTACATTTTACTGTTTGTGTTAGCGGCAAAAGTTGAATCTTCAGAAGAAATCAAGTTCTTCTAGAATTCTTTAAACAATTGCTTAAACTGTAGCTGCGTGTGTGTTTTTTATAGTTCATCTGTGTAATAAATTATTGCCATTGAACAAAAGTATATTCTATTTTCTGTAAAATTACCGGTCTTATTCATCTAAAGGATGGCAGATGAACCACATTATGTTGTTTTAGATACTACGTAAATATACTTTTTCATGTCATTATATAATATTTCATTCATATAAATTTGCCGCTTTGATAATGGAACATCTTTTAATTTGAATGAAATCAATCAATATTATACAATATGATTTTAACGAAACGAGCGGAGAATCGATTGAATGTTATAAGTTTACAAAAGTTATAAATTCTTAAGTGATGATATCATTCAATTTTTTTCAATAATATGCGTATAAATTAGTATATGAAGTTATTTTACATTCTAAACTTTTTCTATAGAATATTAAGGTATATATATATTTTAAAAAAATGTTTAATCTCTTTTTAAGTTTACCATTTTTTTTCACTTCAATTTGCAGTTGGATGATTTTCTTTAATTATATTTTGAGTTAAATTCAACAAAATTTGTTCTTGTATTTACTTTTGAATTCTGAAGTATATGCATCAAATGTATGTTTAAAGATTAAATATGTATTGATTTTTAAAAAGAAAGTTGCCATTTTGGAATGGAATTATTAAATCTGACTATTTGTTATATTATTCAACAGATGAAAAAATTTCATGATATTGTGTCTGTCTTAATAGAATTATCAGCATTTAATTTCTTTTCTTGTAAATTATAGAATGGGAACTATTGAGTTTGAGTTATATTGGAAGCATGCACCAAAAACTTGTAAAAACTTTGCTGAATTAGCAAAGTTAGGATATTACAATAATATTATTTTCCATCGAATAATAGCTGATTTCATGATTCAGGGTGGAGATCCTACAGGAACTGGTATGCTCTTATTATTTATTCCTTAAACATTTTACATATTTTTAATACAAAAATTTGTATTCTAATACCAACATTGATGATCATGGTTAGAATAATGATAATAATACTCTAAAATGTATTATAATTAATTTTATAAATGAATAATAATAATTAAAAAAAGTAGTTTGAATTTGATTTTTTTTTCAAAGCTTTTAAGACAGTATACTTCCATTCAGCAATATACTTTTTAGAAACTTATTATTTAAAAACTAAAACACAGTGATACTGATTCTTGAATATATCAAGTGTGTAATTTATCAAAGAAAAAAACAATTGTTAGATTTTATTGATTTTTTTTTTCCAGAAATAAAGGGAAGACATACTCATATTTATATTGAATTATAACGATTTTTTTTTTCAGAAGTAAGGGAAAGATATATTGTTATTTACATTTCAAACATTTGTAAATGATGTTTTAAATACAAAAAAAAAAAAAAAAAAAAAATTTTAAATGATAACTAACAAAAACAATGTTTTCTATTAATTTGGAATGAATAGAAATATTGTGCTTTTAATATTAAAAAAAATTATTATATAATACTATAGTTGTGTAAATTGTGATTCTGTGTAAAATAGAAACGTGATTCCACTACAGTTTTCTGCTTTAATTGGTTTCCTCATCTTTTTTCACTTTATAAGAAGTGTGCAGTTCAGTTGTCTAAAAAGGACTATCTTAAAGATAAATTAAACACAATTTTTTTTTAATGATAAGTTCAATAAAAGGGTACTATAGGGAAGAAATTCTTAGCTTAAAAAAAATGTGATAAATAATTAAATCAAAAAAAGCTGCCAAGAAAACATTTGACTAAAATAGCAAATTACAGAGAAATATTCATCTTAAAAAAAATGAGGGGTCTGAGACCTGAAAAATATTTTCCACTCAATTTGTCAATTTTCAGAATATGCCAAGATTACCAAATTCCAATAAATACAAGATTTTGCTATTTCCAGCTTTACTGGGTTATTCATTTCTGGTTATTTCGAGCTGCATTATGCATAAAATGCCAAGATTTTGCTAAAATGGTTGCATTTGGTTATTTTTAGATTATGCTAAGATTGTTAAATTTCATTATACATAAAATGCATAAACAGTGGAATTTCACTTAATGATCATAATACACTTTTGAATCTTACACATAATTTGGAATACTTGTTAAGCGAAGCATCCCATAGAAATAGCCAGTCTAAAATTTAACAGTGATTGAAAGACAAATTTGACTGATAAGTGCTGAAATTAATAATGTTCTGAAATTTTATCTCTCAATCTAAATGACTCCATTTCTATAGAAGTTATCAAAAGAGGGCTGCAGCAAAGTAACATTTCACAAACTGTTCATAGTATTTATCAAAGAGCAAAGATAATCAGAACTCACTGAAACTTAGCTCCATCCTAGTGACAATAATTCATATAGATAATTATGATATCTGGCAAGTAAGCATGTAAAGGCAATAACTCTTAACTGCTTCTAGCAAATTATGAGATATGTAGTTTATATTTGTGAGAGTGTGGTTTCTTGATACAATCGAGACCAGTTTTATATCTAAATAAGAAATTAAATGCAATTATATTCAGAGAATTGCATTCTAGGAGATAAAATTCATTTTTTTTAAATGCAAATCAATTCTTAGAGAATGGTTATTTTTTTAAAAAAATATTCATCTAATGGATGAATTCAGGCATAGCTCAAAGAGCATGACAAGAAAATAGATATTTTTCAATTCCTTTATATGAACATTATTGAGCATTTCTAGAGATATAAAGAATTCTGATTTTGATGCATATATTATATTTCCATTCACACTTCTCGAATTGGAAACTGTTACAGGAAGAATAATTTAATATTTCCTTAATTCTCTACATCATTTCCTCTTTATTGTTCTTATTCCTCTCATATCACATACTATGTGTATTTCAATCAAATTGTGATTTAACCCCTTGTTAAGACAACTTATCTGTTATTTCAGAGTTGTCCATTTTATTTTATTCCTCAGCATGACATATACCAGATTATTTCATTTTGAGCAATAATTCTTTAAATATATTTTCCTCTCTAGGAATATATACTCCAAAGCAATTTTATAAAAAAATTAATTAAAAATTAAGCAAAATTGAGACATTTTTCCTTGATAACTTCTAAAAGTATTATAGAACAAAAATGATTATTATATTATTTTAACATTCTCTGGATTATCTTTCTTTGTGACTTTAATTTAGTAACCAATGAAATTTTCCTCTGATTTATGCATATATGTTACATCAATTTCAACTTTATTGTTGCAATGAAATTCAGATAATTTCTTTTATTGTTGAAAATCAATTAAGAAAAATTCTGTTTCTTTTATTATATATGCAATTTATAAAAAAATAAGAAAATGGCCCTAAAGACAAATTGCAGTTAGAGTATATATATATATATATATATATATATATATATATATATATATATATATATATATATACTCTAATTGCAATTTGTGTATATATATATATGTATATATTTGATAATTACATTTTTAATTTCATTATGATGTTATTGGGTTCATTTCCATGAGGAATGTTCATGTACATAACAAGTAGAACAGATTTATGATTAAAATAAAATGGTTTAATGTTTATTATGATTTTATTAAAAATACTTTGTTGCAGAAACCGTGAATATTAAATTATGTATTAGAGACTTAATTATAATTACATACAACCAATATTTTCAGTTATTAGTCTTTGATAATGGTTAGTATTCTTCATTTATATTTGTTACAATGTATGTCTTCTATTATTCCGTCATTTTAATTTTGTGTTTAATATTCTCAGAAAATTTGTTATTCATGGTATTCAAATGCACAAACAAAAATCTGCAACTCTAAATTTTTTTAAATAAAATTGTTCTAAGTTATTAATTTTTACATTTGTTTATTCAGATTTGTATAATTACTTAAAATCATTATAAATAATTTTATTTCTAATTACTTAAAATATATGCCTGCTTATTACTTTAAATACAGTATATGGGAATTTGCTTCTAGATTTCTGTTCCTTTATTTGAATTGTGCTGGAATTGCTTTATATATTTTTTTTAAATTTCAGGTAGAGGGGGTAGCTCTGTTTATGGAAAAGCATTTGAAGATGAAATTCATCCAGATTTAAAGCATACTGGTGAGTTGTCTTTTATATAATTTGTTGCTATAAAGCAAGATAAAAGTTTATAGAATGTAATATCTATACTTTTAAAGATCTGGAGATATAGTCCTGAAAAAAAGAATAATTTTTTAGGTGCAGGAATTCTTTCAATGGCTAATTCTGGACCTAATACTAATGGCAGCCAATTTTTTATCACTTTGGCTCCTACACAGTGGCTTGATGGTAAGCATACCATATTTGGAAGGGTCAACAATGGCATGCATGTTGTAGCAAGAATAGCTAAGGTGCCAACTGACAGCAATGATCGACCTTTGGAGGATGTCAAAATTGTTAAATCTTATGTAAAAAATTGATGTAGAGTATTCTGTGTATTTAAAATAAATGGTTTTTATTTTTTTTTATTGTGTGGATATTTTTTCTTATGGCAGATGAACACAAATGCAATTATTATATTTGTTTAAAGAATTTTAATTTAGTTTTATAAGTTCATGTACTATGGTACTTATTTTAAATATATTTTCTTAGCCTAGTATAGCTAAATTTGGATCTTGAATCATTCATAGCCTTCCTGCCATTATTACATTCAGGAAGGAAAATTTCTTTTGAATGTAAACTTAAATATGTTATTAAAATTTCATTAGTCCTTCAAATAGCCAATTATTTTGATTTTGTAATTTTCAACTTGAAGATTTTTTTTTAAATGGATAAATTATTCTATTTAATACCTAACTATATCTTTGTAATCTGAAGAATAATATTTCCTATCATGATTTTAAGAGAAATGTATGAATAAAACTTTATTTACTTTGGATTACAAAATTACTTACTTTGAAATTAAATATCAGAAAAAGTTAAATTGCATAATTAAACATGTCAAAAGTTAATAATAATAGTCGAACGAATGTCCAAACTTAAACCATGAGAGCAATGGTTTTATTAATAAGGGTGCTTTTACGTTGAATTTTTTCATAAAAAAACTATTTTGTGAGTGATAGTAGGATGCTATTTCATACTTAAAATAGTAAAATAAGGTAATAAAAGGATAAGCTACATTTCTGAATAAAATTATACCTAGAAAGGAACATGTAATATTACTTTAATTAATTGAGATATAAATTATACTGTTTTTTAATTATTGTGTCAATAATTTAATTTTTTTACAACTAGTTGCAGTTATTAGCTATAGTTTTGTACAGCTTTTTAAGTAATAGTTTTAATTGAAATTATTTATGAATGCAAAATAATTGAATTCCTTACAATTTATCTCTTTCATTACATTGTAAAATTTTCTAAATTAATAAAACTGTATATAGTATATTGATAGTATTGTAATGTAACTATTTTTTAATTATGAATTGACTGCAGTTCATTCTGCAAGAAAGAATATGAGAGGAAAGTGGAATTTTTAAATAGATTGCTTATATACCATGTATGCAGAAGCACAAAAACCATGTTGTGTTAATGATGTCAATGGAAACAAAACTCTTCCATAGAAAAATTAAAAAGAGTTAATGAAGCTGATCAAATGAAAGATACTGTTTTCTAAAGGATCTTAATCCAAAATGCCAAAATTTTTTGTTTCTTACCCAAAGACAATTTCTTTTTTTGTTTTCTATACCTAGCTAATGTGTGCACCTAGTAGTGAAAATATCAATGATCACATAAACCACTACATATATTCTTTTTTGTTTTCCATACCTAGCTAATGTGTGCACCTAGTAGTGAAAATATCAATGATCACATAAACCACTACATATATTCTTTTTTGTTTTCCATACCTATCTAATGTGTGCACCTAGTAGTGAAAATATCAATGATCACATAAACCACTACATATATTCTTTTTTGTTTTCCATACCTATCTAATATGTGCACCTAGTAGTGAAAATATCAATGATCACATAAACCACTACATATATTCTTTTTTGTTTTCCATACCTATCTAATGTGTGCACCTAGTAGTGAAAATATCAATGATCACATAAACCACTACATATATTCTTTTTTGTTTTCCATACCTATCTAATGTGTGCACCTAGTAGTGAAAATATCAATGATCACATAAACCACTACATATATTCTTTTTTGTTTTCCATACCTATCTAATATGTGCACCTAGTAGTGAAAATATCAATGATCACATAAACCACTACATATATTCTTTTTTGTTTTCCATACCTATCTAATGTGTGCACCTAGTAGTGAAAATATCAATGATCACATAAACCACTACATATATTCTTTTTTGTTTTCCATACCTATCTAATATGTGCACCTAGTAGTGAAAATATCAATGATCACATAAACCACTACATATATTCTTTTTTGTTTTCCATACCTATCTAATGTGTGCACCTAGTAGTGAAAATATCAATGATCACATAAACCACTACATATATTCTTTTTTGTTTTCCATACCTATCTAATATGTGCACCTAGTAGTGAAAATATCAATGATCACATAAACCACTACATATATTCTTTTTTGTTTTCCATACCTATCTAATGTGTGCACCTAGTAGTGAAAATATCAATGATCACATAAACCACTACATATATTCTTTTTTGTTTTCCATACCTATCTAATGTGTGCACCTAGTAGTGAAAATATCAATGATCACATAAACCACTACATATATTCTTTTTTGTTTTCCATACCTATCTAATATGTGCACCTAGTAGTGAAAATATCAATGATCACATAAACCACTACATATATTCTTTTTTGTTTTCCATACCTATCTAATGTGTGCACCTAGTAGTGAAAATATCAATGATCACATAAACCACTACATATATTCTTTTTTGTTTTCCATACCTATCTAATGTGTGCACCTAGTAGTGAAAATATCAATGATCACATAAACCACTACATATATTCTTTTTTGTTTTTCATATCTAGCTAATGTGTGCACCTAGCAGTGAAAATATCAATGATCACATAAACCACTACATATATATTCTTATCCACTACTGGAACACATCAGAAACAATATTTAGATAGGGTTGTTTTTCTCAGGCATTATAGGTAAAAAAAGAACTGATGAAAAAAAGTCCTGAGACTGCTAGCTTCTGTGTGTGAGTGACAATCTGATTTATTTCTCCAAATTTAGAATTGAACTCTCCTTGTTCTACATACCAGTTTATAAACATTCCTGGTTTTTAAAAAAAATTATTTTCTATTTTAAATTATTTATCTTTATTTTATTTATTTATTTCCTTCCTTTCTCATAACTTTACTTTCATTCATTTTATTCAAAATTTAATGTTTAGTGTACCATGTAGTGGTACTTGTATGCCTTTATAAGTCTTTTAGGGAAGAAATGTTCTTTCACCACCACTAAATTCCAAATTTATAATCATTGTTAATGGAGCTTATTCCAGTGTAATGCAGCTGTTGATACACATCATTAATCAATAAGATAAAGTAAAAATACCTAGTTAAGAGGTATAGTGGATAAGACTTAATTCTACAGTAGAATCTATACAATATGTCCTTGATGTTTCTGTGAAAGGATTACTTTGTATTTTATATTGTTGTGCAACAAAATACTCAACTTCTTGTATATGATCACCAATTTTGTTAATTTTCTGTTATAATTAAAACAAGATATGCAGGAAGATATTTGGAGTATTTTTCAAACGGAAATTCTGTGCATTAAAAAAAAGTTGCTAGACAATGTCAATTTTTAGAAATAATATTTCAAAGGAGAAAAGTAATGGGATACGAAGAAATTTTTTTCTTACCTCAAGTAGATAAAACATAGTAATTTTTAAGTCCATAATTTTTTGTTTTTTCTGTTATAAATTATTCTTTTGTGTAAATTCTAGAACACTTGATATTTTGCAAATGCATGCATTCGTAATTTATTATAACCATGTATATATGGACTCTTCAAAATTATATTTTATAAAAGAGTTTAGATTGATATTTAGTAACTTAATATTGCAAATACAATTTCGAATTAAAAAATAAAGAAAAAGCAAATTCTGAAAGTTGCTGATTTTAAGAATGGCCCCCTATAGTTTCTAATGACATTTGAATGCATAATTAGATTACTAAAATCCGGCGTCTTGGCATAGAGGTAGAGCGCCTTCCCCGTGATCTGGGCGTTCTGGGTTCGAGTCTTGGTTTGGGCGTGGTTGTTCTTCCGTTGTTCTATCTGTGAGATGTGTGAATGTGCTCTCCTGTAAAAAGGGGTTGTGCAAGCGAATGAGTGATGCGTGAGTAGAAAAGTCGTTCTCTTGGCTCTAGTTCGCGCTACTAAAAAAACAAGAGACGCTCCCCCACCGGCTTAAATCGCTGTCATCGTAACAGCGGGCTTCTCCATGGCGAGTGCCAGAAGAAACAGCAACAACTAAAAATAAAGAAGAATTTGACTGTCTATAGGTTAGACTATTGACTTCAAACTACCAAACTCGGCATAAACGTTCTTTAAAAGGTAAGTAAAGGAACAATTTTTTTTGAAGCTTGAATTTAAAAAACAACAGCATATATTGGGGGTTTACTGCGCTAATTTGTGAAAAAGTTGTTACAAAAATTACTTTTCCATCTTTTTAAAATTAAAAAGAATATTTTTAATTATTACCAATAATAGCTATTTAATAAATTTTTCTTGTCGAATTCTGACAATTTTTAAAGCGACATTTTTGCATGTTTTTCATATATATTTGATTATTACAATAAAGCTCAAAACGTTTTTATTGTTTCATCAATTATTTAAAAACATGATTTTTTTTCTTTTGTTCAAAGCTAAAGAAGAAAGAGATTCTTTTCATTGTCCTCAAAGTTTGCATGAGAAATAATAAAATGGGATTAGAGTATCGCCAAAAACAACATGCAATTAGAAGGCAGATGACTTGTACAATTATGTTTTTAATGGCACTATAATGTCATGGTATTTAAACTCTTAAGAATATTCATGTACACAATAAAGATAACTAGTTATGGTTTTACCTTTAGGGCAGTTTGATGTTTAAAAGTGCTTTGGGAGAGAACTTAGAACAAACTATACATAAGAGATTTTATTGAAATTGGATAAAACCAATATGTCCTTCTGACGAAATTTCGAGAAGACGACTAGTAATGTAATATATATAGATTGCTGTATATGAATAGAATATATTGTTTCGGAAAAGCCGGTCGATAGTTGTACGGTGGTAATCATAAGAGACTACTCCGTTCACCCTGCGTCATATGGAAAAACTGAATTATCAGGACTTAGTGACAATTTCATGGGAACCGTGGATTTGACCTACATCCATCCCCGGCCACAGTACAACCCTTCTCTAGGAGGCATGTCCCGTCTTCGGTAGGATGTAGGCACCCCATACCATTTTTGTACTCGCCAGGATAGCAATAAACGATAACTATACTGGAATCTTCTCATCCCCATATCTGAGGTGTCCTCGATGAAATGTTGTACAGTAATAAGTCTAACATGCTCGATAACAAGTAATGATGCTGTATCCACAAGATAATGAGAAACACAGGTAGAGAACGCAGCCAATGAATATACAAAGATAACTCTTGCAGAAATCAATAAAACACTCGCAAACAATGAATCGCTAATCAAATATTACCACAGTACGAAAACGTTCAGGAATTACTCTTTTCGCTATCAATACTCCTAAGGGAAAATTCATTTGATTGACTAACTCTCGAGTGTTCGCCTCCGCTTATATAGGTTTCATGATAGAGTATGGGAGTTTCTAGAAGGATCATGGGTTTCGAGCCTTAAAAGAAATATGGCCAATGTTCGAGAAGCTTCATTTTTACATTTATTTATTCAATTGTCTTTCATTCAGCATCTGTTAGAGATATCTATAAGAATTTTTTTTTTTACTAAGAGCTCAATTGCGCAGAGAAGATATATTACAGATTAATACATATGTAAGAAATTGAGTCATTTTAATATACTTTACAGAAAATAACGTGTAAATCACCGTCGCGTATTTTCTGTCTCTTGAATAGTATATATTGGTTCGTTGGAAATTTTTATTTTTATTAAAATATGTTGAATTTAATTTATTTATTTATTTTTTTTTGTTCGACAAAGCGATTATGTTGTGTCATAAATTTCTCTAACAAATATGTCTATTAAATTTGTCTAACGAAACAATCAAACATATTTCTCCGATGATTCAAGTTTTCTATTAATAGTTTTTGTTAAAACGAAATAAGATTTCATGAATTTTTTTTATTAATTTTTTTTGTGTTCATTATTATCTATTACATTATTTATTAATAATTTGAGTATTCATATCCTTTTCCTTTATATCTGTTAAGTCGTAAAAAGTCATGCGATAATTCTGTTAAAATGTCACAACTCAGGGTTCAATATTTCTTTCTTTTTTTTTATGTGATATGTCTTATCTAATTTTTTTTAAATGTATTTTGATGATCTCAACTGTTTGCATTTTGTCTACGTAATCATTTTAAAAAGATAAATAAATAAATAAAAATTGTGTACCCAAGCATTAAGATGTTCATTTGATCATATATTTCATCTTTTATTGTATTGTAAGCCAAGGCATCTTAAGTTGCAAACCCAGTTGGTAGAATGCCAGATGCTTTAAAAACCGTTTTAGGGATTTGTTTTGTAATCTCTATTTTAAATGCATTATTTATTGGCAGTCTAAATAATCTCTTTGCTTTTTCTTAATATTTGTTTTGCCGTGACAAATTTTCCGAGTATTCTGACACTAGCGTATATCAAGATTTAATATTTATTGCTACTATACAGTTACTAATAATATACACTGTTTATTGTTGTGAATCTATTCTATTTCTTCCAAACGCAGTTAATTCCGCAGATACTTCTAATAGATTCCAAATCAATGGTTCCCATCTTGGCCATTAAATTAACGCTTTTAGAAAATGCACGAATTAAGGCGATATCTGTATTAGGACTTGGCTGTTCTGGATTCGGCAAATTTACATAAGAGGGCGAGGCAAATGAATTCTCTCTTTGGAATGTTGATTGCTAAAATAGCTCCCTAGTTGCATTGCTCTATTATTTAATTAGCTATTTGCTGCTAGCTGTGTGTAATTAATTTTTATATTTGCTGTTTTTGTGTTTGTTTTTGCTATCTATCCTTCAAGTTTTTCACGTGGTATATAAAATTGTTGTTTATTATCGAATTTGTAACACTTCTCTGTAATTATCCCATCGGTGGGCCCTCAGATAAGAGGGTGAGAAGCTTGCGGGATGGTGGTTGGTTCTCGCCACCCAGGTGGGTACAAAAATGGTGTGGGTTGACTACCTCCTATTGATAATGGGACTTACGGGCGCGGTTTTAAAGTAGGCAGTGATGGAAGGATCTTAGGACTCAATCTCAGTTTTTACCAACGCTGTCGCAATGGTCAGATTTATCCGTGTGCCTCAGGTTGGAGTAGTCTATTTGTGATTCCCGTACACCTACTGGATGGTTTTTTTTTCGTCGCAATATGCTTTAAAGTAAAGAAAAGAGAGCATTATATTTCACTTAAAATTGCCAAATATAACAAATAATGGGTGTAACAAACACTTGAGTACCGTTTACAGTTACTACGTCACTGTCCTTAATGAGGTCGCTTATATAAGTTTTGGCATGACAACGATCATGCCAAATCAATTTTTATCAAATTCGTCATATTAATAAGCAAACGTAATTTCGAATGCTTTCGTTGTTTCAGTGGAATAAATGATGGTTTAGAAAAATTAGTAACTTTTTATCATAATCGCTTTTCAAATAATTTATACAAATGGAAATGCTTCTTATCGAATGGTCTAACCCTTTATAAATAGTAGTGAAATAGTTAAGAAATTTAATTGTAAGTTAAGCTATTAATAGCTTTTATTTTGAGAAAGAGCCATCGTGCATGTAAAGACTGCTAAAATTAAAACCCTTCTTATTCAAAGATCTGTAGAAGTGAACAGGGAAAACAATGGTTAGTGGAATAGCCGATGTTGATTGCATGTGTTTAAAATGAAAATTTTTTTATTTGTCATATAAAAATTATAACACAAAGAGAAACTATTTTAATGGTACAAGTATTTGATCTGGTGAGTTGGATGATTCTTCATATTCCTTTCAGAAAGAAAAAAAAAGTCATTATGACAGTTATATTTGCCTGTTTGTGTAAACTTTGAATTAATGAAAATTGGCATCATATTTTTATTTCTAAAATTGTACACCACAAAATTTAGATTAAATTCGCCAACATTTTGCTTTTATATATATTTTTGTTCTAAGAATACAGTATGTATTCTTAATATATGTATTATACAATCTTTTAAAAATTTGGTTAAAATAAATGTTTAACTTATATATTTTAATTTTGAATATCCTTTTGACTGAAAGGTGAAAGAGCTTCATCATTTGTGATTATTCTACTCTAGATCCACTCTAATTATTTGAATTGTTATTGAAAACGGACACTTTTTATAATTTATCAGTATAAGAACATATACTGATATAGAATACTTTTATATATGATTGTTAAAAAATGTTAATATTCTTAACTTAAATATTCTATTAAACCGGACCATAATATTGTACAACTTTGCCACATTTTTCTTTCCTTTCAAATGCTTCATAAACTAGCAATGCATAAAAGTACTTCAAAACCATCGTTAGTTAGTCTTAATCTCGTTTTATATTTTAGGGAAATAATTAAACATTTATATATTTAAAAAAATGCATTAGGAAATGTACTCTGGAAAAGAGGCAACTTTTTGATTGAGTTAAAAACAGTCAAATTCCACTCACCCAAAAAGAAGAGGAAGAAGAAAAATAATTTTTAAAGTATGAGGTCACTGAACACATTGGAATTAATTCTTTATTACAAAGGGGGGAATTTAAAAATATTCGTAACATAAAAAGTGGGATATTTAAAATTTTTAAACCTTAAAGTCTAAAAAGGTTTTTTATAATTTCGTCAAAAAAGGCTAATTACTGACTGTTGTCAGTTTAAGAAGAATCAGTTATGTATACATTATAGTACATTCAGTAAAACTTTATCATGCACATCTGGGAAATAAAAGATTTTCTCTTTGTCATTCATGCGAAGATATGTTACCTTAAACTCCCTGTCGATATACATTTGAGTGAGTTTACGAATAAAATGCTTCCAACACTTTTTCTCGAAGAACTTCCAAATTTTAGCTTTGAAGAACTATACCATCAATCTCCTGGGTCATATTAACCTTCATTATTTCATCCTGCTTATCAGATTGGTCATGTAAAAAATGCAAAACCAGATTTATCTCTGCTGTTATAGTCATTCCTCTGATTGTTCCTATTTAAAAGCCCCGTCCCCAATTTAATTGCTGTAGAAGTGTTTGAAAATGATTGATCTTTTACCATAAACTATAGAATTGTAGAATCTGTCCCCCACACACCGCCCCCAAAAAGAATTTCCCTTGAATTTAAGATCAAGAGCATTAAGAGACATTCCTCGGTCTGCACAAATTTTGACTACGGGGATCTATCTCATATTCCTCATCAATCTTGGTTTTCTTCGAATGCAATACTTAACTTTGATTTTCAATGATTCGTCGGTGGATATTTTACCTTTCAGATGCTTTTCATTTTCCATTTCTTTATGAACCACAGTAGAGATATGAAAGCACAATATAGTATAATTTTAATTTTGATGCCTGCATCTTTCCAACTTGCTCCTAATGAAGATATCTGAAATTTCCTTTAAAAAAAAACACAGGAAACATACAAATTGAAAAAAAACTCTCTTTTGTCCGATATCTTTACGATGTTCTTCGATATTCCAAATGCCGGACAATATCGTGAGGATATTGTAACCAGGTTTTTGGGCATTTCATGCTAAAATGCCTAGGAAAGAATTTGAAAAAAAAGAGAGAGAGAGAGAGAAATTCCAGACTGGAAAGTTTTCCCATCTTTTAAAAATCCTGATTTCTTGTGCAAGATTGCCAATTTATAGTATTAAATTGAAATTCGAAGTGAAATTCTAATCGAAGAGTAATTCTGAAACAGAGTTAGGTGTTCCTTCAAAACAAACAAGTTTCTACTTTAGGGGTTCATGGGGTGTTTGAATCATTTGACTACTAAAAATGCATATTCAATAAATAGAAAATAAAAATAGATTAAAATTACTGAACAACTTATAGAAGTTAAAACGTGCAAAAGAAGCTATAATTAAATGTTTTCTCTGTGCAATGGAGAGCATTTCATTTACACTTTTATTGCTTGGTTCAGAAATATGTTAGAGATCCAAAAATAAATTATTTTCGAAAACTGACCAAGCTGATAAATGTTGCTTACGAATCCTTGAAAATATTGCAAGGGAATCCTAATGTTGGCTAATAAAGCAATATTATCTACAAATATTTTTCAGCATATTAATCTTTTCTGTATTTTTTACTTTCTTGTAGAAAGCATTATTAAAAAATTCAAGCTAGGGATTTTGACGTATCTCCGTATTTCAAACCCCCTTCAATCCATAAAACACATTTTTGGAATAATATCTGTTTCTGAACTCGATAGCTCGCTTTGAGTTAGACCATTAAAATTTGATATACTATCTGAACACCAGATTTGTAGATTTATATTAAACTTTGAACAAAATCCATGCATGCTTTATGTATGCTTATGTTTGTATATGTATGTTTGAGTGCAAGTGAACTCGAGAACTACAAAAAGTAAAGAACTAGATAAATAAAATTTGGTTCTTAGGTTTAGCTTCTAAAATGTGGATTCCTATCAAATGACCCAAATATGATTACCAAGGCTCACAATTTTATGCTGGGTAGAGAGATAATTCTTTTTATATGAGAAAATGCTAAGGATAGCATTCCCATTGACTTATTACTCAAAAACCAGAGAAAGGTTGTTTGATCCATTTGTGTGCTTGTCTTATTTTGTTCATTATTTTTAATTCCAGAGGCCTCCAAACCAGGGAAAGTTATTTTATGACTCCTTCTGGGAGCACTACCTAGAAAGAACCAACACATTCCAAAGCATCTAATTTTTTGTGAATTTTAATTGATTCCTCTAATAAAGCAGTAAAATGTCATCATATGATATGAACAAATGTCAATGTATCATTTTTGTGACCTTTAATGTATTTGGCGATAAAGAAGTGTACCCTTTTGTGTATTTATCTTCCTGAAAATTTAGTTTATGTTTTGTTGGCATAATATCTACAGCAGCTGTATTGTTTCCCTCGAACACAAACCAGCAAGTGAGAAATCTTTCACCTGAGGAAAAACCTTTGCGGTAATAAACTTTTTGCAAAATCCATTCATAGTAGAGAAGAACTACTGTCAACTATGATCAGGTTGCTGTTCTTCAGTATTGTGGTGAAGTTTCTTTTGCTAGCTACTTTAGCAGGTAAAAAAATTTGATTTTTTAAAAATAAAACGTTTAAATTGTGACTGAAATATTCATGTATTTTCGTGCGTTTTTTACGAATTGTGATTTAAAAATTCATGTATTTCATATATCATTCATGCGATCTTTAAATCATTTGATTATTTTTTAATTATTTTATTAACATTTCATTAATTATTATTGTTACTAATTATTTAAAATTTTTAATTCTTAATTCAATATATTGAATGAAAAAAAATTAAAAGAACTTTGAAGCTCCAGTCTTATACATCGTAACATGATAATATTTCAGGCTTGATTCGTATATCTTTATTTTAAAAAAATTGTATAGCAAAGGAAATGTCCATATAAAATATATATTTAGTATTTTCATAATTTGCGCAAATAATAAACTAACAATAAGATGAAAAATATTGCTGTAAAATATACTTAAAATTTATTGGAAGTAGAGATAAAATTGTTTAAAATAAAGATGGTATCATTAAAGAGCCTATATCTTTAATTTAAAAACGACGTAGAAGCAAATTTTGGGCAAAATTTTAAAGCGAAAATTATTGAAGATAAATATTAAAATTTTAATTAAAGGAAAAAGTAAAATTTTGGAGGATCCTTTCTTGGTAAGTACCTGTTATTCAAAAAATAACTAACTGCCTGTTAAATTGTTCAGCTCTAGATAAAATGACTTGTCGCGCATAGCTTTTTGAAAAAAAAATTTCATCATGTAAATTACAGATAGTATGTCAGCCTGTAACAATTATAATATTGCACAAGTATTTTGCTTATGGGTGAATCAGGCATAGAAAACACGGAATTGTAGCATCCCCAGCGTTTTACAGTATATAAATGTGATCATTATTTGATTTTGTTCACATTTAAATAGATCAATTAATTTCCTCATTCATATTCGATATTTAAACTCATTGCCAGTTCACTTTCAAGAACATTTACTGTAGTTTCGTTGCTATGTATTCAATGACCTTTTGCTCGGTGCTACATCGTGCAAATAACATTGATGTAATTTACAGTTTAAAAACAATATTATACTAACATATAATTTTTGAATTGTTATTTTTACTTTCGATTAATTGGTCCTATCTCTTTGCAGCTGGCGAAACGGATGATTACCAGTGTTCTGGATATCATGAGTACGACGCTTCTCGTAAAGGAAATTTGTCTAGTCCTCTGTATGGTCAGAGGGCGCAGTACCCACCCAATCTCTTCTGTCAGTATAAAATAAAGGCTCCAGTTGGACACGTTAGTTTTTATTTTACATTTTAGAAAAACAATTTGGAACTGAAATATTAAGCTAATCTCTACTTTTGATTACTCCTACTAGAACTGATTTTCTCAAGTATTTTTCATTATTTGATTATATCCTCTCATTGAAATGTTGGACTAAATTATGCCTTAACGGCTTGAACTTCGGATTAGATTTGCAGTTCTTTCTGGGACAAAATGCTTGAGAAACAAAAATGTTTTACCGCTAGCATGATTATCCCGGGCTATCTCTGGTTCGTATATATGACAATTAATTATTATCTTGAGAAAACTAGTGAGTTGCAGAATTTATCAGTAGGATTTGTTTTATCATTTTTTTACTCAATTTGAAACTTAAAAGAAAGAAAATATTCTGCTATGATTGGCAGTTTGCGAAGTTTTGATGGAGAGCTTTGCCATTGGATGGCGGGAATGTACACGTGTTTTTCCCATTTGAACGTACAACAATTGCTGGCTAAGTAAAAAAATAGTTATGCAGAAAAAGATTTAAAAAAATAGTAAAATAGTAATTGTGTACGGAAGCGATGCAGATGATTTTTTAGACATAATTACGAAGAGTCGGATTTTGGATATAGTGAACTTAGGATTTAGATATAGTGAATATTTAACTTTTTTCGTTCGCCCGAGATAATTCGGGGGATTAAATTGATAAAACTGTATGCTTTCACATCTGTAATAAAAAACAACAACATTCAACATAAAATCATTGTATTTTATTTTGCTTCAGTTCTTTATATTCAGTAATAAAATAAAAATTTGATGATTTTTTTGTAATTTTTTTCAAAAAATTTGGTAAGGGAATTGGCTTAGAAATGTTAAAGAAATTTGTGACGATAAAGTGCTTATTGTGTGTCAAACATTGAGAAACTAAGGGATGACGTGTTCTTTGCATAAGTGAAAATATGCATTTTTGTTGGAAGTTTCAGTATTTAAAATTACTAATTATTTAATAAAAAATATCCCCCCCATTTCAAATTTTCTTGTTGATATATGAATTTCTGTTCTTACGTTCATATTTGATTTTTTTGTTTGATATTTGATTTTTTTTTCATATATGAATTTCTGGCATCAAAGTTGTGATAGAATTATTTAAGAGACGCAGATTTCATTTTCATACTTTTTAAAATTTTCGCATGTATTAAGTATGCAATAGTAAATTTTAAAACAGACACAAACTATGTTTCTTGTGTTGTCCAAAAATGCGTAGGTACGCGCTCACTTGGCTGTCTGTTATTATAATTTTTGAATAATTGAAAACAGTTGTATTCATATCAAATGCTGTTTTTATTAATATCATCCAGTTGTAGTTTTAAGGACTACAATTTACTTCGAACATTATCGATACTATAAAAGAGGAATAGTTATGAACTAAAAATATCACAGGAAGACTATCAGTAAATAAAAAGTTACTAATTACTCTTATTACTGATCATTTTTCTATCGGTGACAAATGCATCACTTTTTTTTCCTTCGTATTTGCCAAACGTTTTTATGCAACCCCTACAGTTAGTTCAGAGCAGTGCTAAGAGTTGTTCTTTTTGTTCTTATTTCAAACTTTTTTAAATTTATACTTTAAAATTGCAACTAACCATCTTGCCACACTATTCTACCGCTTACAGAGGATCAAAGTGACCTTCAAAGATTTTGACCTGGATCTGTCATCCAGATGTACGCAAGACCAGCTTGTCATCTATGGGAAAAACTATCGTGGTGTCCTGGGTACTTTCTGTGGGCATGAGCTCCCAAGACCGATTCTTTCGATCGATAACGAAATTAATCTCGTTTTCAAGACCGATTTCATACAAGGAGGGAAAGGATATCTTTTAGAATACGAATCGGGTCCTAATATGCGTAAGTAATATCAATTCAGTTTTCGTTTGGAAATGTTTTTGTTCATACAGGAAATAAAGATTTTATCTGAGAAAAATTGAAACATTGGCATGATATGCAATGGTGTAATGAAACAGTCAATAATGGGAAAACAGAGTATTGGGTGGAGAAGATGTAAATGAGAAAATAAATGGGCACTACTAAAAGACAAAATATCATTACTTCCTTGGTTAAAAACGTTTTGATTAATATATTTAATAAGTATTTTATTAAAAATGGGAACTTAGCAAAAGTTAATTTAGATATTAAGTCAGGATATAAGGAAATACTTTCTTTTACTCACACAATTAGAGTAAGGATTGCTAAAAGTAACATAAACTTCAGAAAGAGCTGGTAGCGAGGAAAAAAAAGTACACTCGTTCCGAATACAGCAAGACTTAATCAGAAGTTACATATTAGAATAACTAGTGAACTCAGCAAAGTTAGCAGCATTATATGCAGGATGTCTATTTTAATTGTGGTCCGATTAGATAATATCTAAATCGTTAGATAATATATGCATAGTTAGAAAAATACTTTAAATTACGTGTTTTATCATTTATTGTGTTATTTGAATTAGTAAATGTATTTCTGAAAAAATAAAACGTTTTAATTTTTATACAATAAATTGTTTAAAAAAAATTGTTTTATTGTTTTCCTATAAAATATGCTTGCAATGTTAAAATGTTGAGTAAGTTGGTTCCATTTCTGCAACTAAAACTGAAATACTAATGAAATTTGAAAAATTTCTTTATTAATATTTCAGTTTTATTTCATCAGGGATTATCCTTCTAACAAATCATGGATTGTTTCCCAAGTAACTACAGATTGGATTAAAATAAATGCTGGTCGCAAGAGAAGGGTATAAATTTTATTTAAAATGTTAGTATGTCAAAAATAATTTACTAGAAATGATTTTTTCATGTTGCATATCCTGTTTCGCTGTATTGTACAATATTGTGCGGGATTATATTACTCAATTTTCAACAATATTATACAATAGTGCAAATGTTATGTAATATATAATTTTGTATAATATATGTGTGCTACTAGGGCAATAGAAACGCTGGACTGTATAAAATTTGGGTATTTCCTAATTTTTTCAGCAATATTTTTTAACACAAACAAACAAAAAAAAGTGTAATTTTTCACATCATTCAAAGTATTGTTTCATATAGTAGAATATGCCCATTTCTAATGAACCGTGATTAAAATGAATAAATATTTCATGCATTTATGAATTTCAAATTTTGCATCTTCATTCTATAATTATTTTATGCTATAATGAAAATAAATCTGTATTTCTGTCTTTTTATTTGTTTTAAATTAACCTCTGTTACTGCTACAATTTACGATTCGTATGATTATCTCCATTTCATTCAAATTTATACAAATGAATACGAATGACTGGTCGTCGCTATGAGAAAATCGTTCCGAGTTCTAATGAGAAATGGGTCTCCTGCACAGAGCCCACACGTCATCAGACAGTCATATGTACTTTCATTGGTAAAAGTGATATTTATCTGGACATACTCCTCCAACACCGAGAGAATTAGTTACTTGCATGGCGGCATCTTCGGCATTTTATTCAATATGGCCTTGGATAAGGGTGCCCAACAATATGAAATGACAAATTTTTTCGTTGAGTGTTTATGACCTAGTTAATGAATATTCAGGATGATAGCATTTAGAAAACTATATGAGTAATCATAATACCTTATATAAGTCTTTGAATGTTAAAAATTTAAGAAAAAGTTTTTTGAAATTGGCAATTTTAAATTTAATCCTCTACCGATGGATGAAGAGGAATTAGATGCTGGTCCTTTAATGGCGAAAACATGTCATTTCTTTAAGGGCTAAGTATAGAGTTCATAAAATCACAAACACTCAAAGTTATAATGTAAGTTATATTATTATTTTTGGAACTTGTAACTTTGCATTAATTATTTTTAAATACATTATTTTCCAATTAAGATTATTCAATCATGTGTTAAGATATACTTATTAATTTTTTCCACAATGAGAGTTTGAACTGTCACTTACATTAATAATTTATTCTATTACTCAAAATATATAACATCACTCTATTCTGTTTCAAAAATAATCATTATAAAGAATATATTGTATTAACATATGCAGTTTTGTAAAGTAAACAATAATGAACTCGGAAATTCATCATTTTATCTATTTTACATAGTTGGAGAATTGATTTCATTTTATCGACTAACATTCTTAAAAATGTATGAACTGGTTTCGAAGTGAGCTTATCCGTTTTTCCAGAACTCTGCAAACCTGGCACTAAAGTGTGTCGCAATCGTAATTGCTACAACCCTAGCAAAGTATGCGATGGGGTGGATGATTGTGGAGACGGTACGGATGAAGAAGGCTGTAGTGAGTACGAAATTTGTATTGTGTTATTTAAATGTATAAATCTAAATATTTTGCATCATAGTTAATGACTCAGAATGTAGACAAATAACGAATATTAGAGTCAAGCCGTCTTCGTCTATCATTTATTTCGCGGAATTAATGGCAACTGAAAATTTCCATGAAATATTTTGTGTAACATGTTTTTAATAGCTTCTTCAATAAAATACTATTAAACTGCATATAATTTATACTATTCTTACACAGCATATATTCATTCGATAAACATATAATTCATACTATTTTAGAAGCCTTACATCGTTCTGTACAATGTGCTTTGCAATTTCCTAATTTCCTATCAATACTTTTACACGTCCAATTATACCACAGATAGCAATTATAGATTATAGAAATGTTTTTAAGAACGGGTGAACTTAAAATCTTTCATCGTTGCTTGATTCTAAAATTAAACTATAATTGTACCATATGAAAAAATTTATTTTATTAAATGCAAATCTTATACTGAAACCTATTCAACATGGAAAAATAAACCGAATTTTCATATCTGGATCATCAACAATGGATGGAAAACCCCCCTACCATAATAAAATATTAATAGCAAGAATTCTGAAGTTAAATATAATATAGAAGTATAGCAAAAAAATTAAGCTTTAAAGAAGAAAAAAAATAAGTGCTTAATTAGTATTAAAATTAAGTTAAATAATGAAAAAGAATCAATGCTGAAAAATTAAGCCGAATCTTCATATTTAGGTTGTTACGGATTGGAATGAGCGAGGATAGAACCTGCGACCTTGTGGTTCGCAGCCGAGTAACATGACCACAATACAAAAGCAATTGCCCTTGTAACGTAGCTGTTAACTGGCTTACAAGCTTTCACCACAAGGTCATTAACAATAGAAAAAAGTGAAAGTGAAATATTTGTATCAACAAAGAAAACGATTCAAGTGTCACTTCACAAATGTGTAATGTTATAAAAATAAGTTCAAAACATTTAAAAAAATTAATTTAAAATAAAAAAAAATCATATTGCAAAAAATTAATATCGACTAAAAGATAATTTTTTTTTGAAATTTTAAGATAAAATAAAAAAAAAAATGTGCAAAGCATTTTTGCAAGTTAAAATGAAGGAAAAAAAATTCATTTCATTTTTCATTTTTAGTTTATTAAAGTGTTAAAACAATTTCCTGAAATGTGCTCATTACCATCAAAGTTATATATATTTATATATATGTGTGTGTGTGTGTGTGTGTGTGTGTGTGTGTGTGTGTGTGTGTGTGTGTGTGTGTGTGTGTGTTTCAATCTATTGACTATCCAATCAAAGGGTACATAGGGAAAAGAATATGCAGAGTTAAAAATGTGTAAATTGTGAAGTTAAACTTTTTGACCGATAAAAGGTCAAGAAAACTCATTTAAAAATGTTTCAGCCAAAATATAACAAGAGTATGGGAAATAAGAAATTATACTTTATCTATTTCTGGTTTTTATTTATTCCATCACATCTAGAATATCGCTGCGAAATTAAAAAAGGTTATAAATAAGTAATACGTATATTCAAAACCGGCAGTCACGTGTCTCATCTACTTGAACCTATAAACAATCTCATCTACTTGATATATTGCCATTATCAATATCTTTTACTAATAAAGGAGATGACGTATGCGTATTGGTGTTTTACAGAACAGGCAATGACTAAGTGTGGCACAGATATGTTTTGAAGGATGAAAATGTGCGTCTCGAATCGATATATTTGAAATTTAATCAATTTTAATTCGTTAAAAATCCAAAGATTGTACTGCTTTTCCATGATAATTTCCGAAAATATTATAGCATAAAATTTTTTTACACCATTTTAAAATTTAAAAATTGTCCTCTCAACGATAACTTATTAGTATGCAATTTTTTCACTAAATTTTGGCAGTCTTTTAGAATTTAATTTTTTGTCTAAATTTTCTACCATTCGTTTTTACATGAGAATTGAGAAAGCGAAATTACATTACAGTAAAAGAAAACTTTCGTTTTGAAATAAATAAATTAGAAATTTAAATTTTAATACCATTCTGATGTCATAGGATTTGACTCCAATAGGAAGATTGATGTATACAATACGCAAAACTTGTGTATGGCTATTAAAATAACATGATTCGATTTTCGTCACAATTTGATAATTGAAAATAGTTTTTGTGAGAGAATCGAAGTTATACATAACAGATTTAATTGAAATTAAAAATAGCTAATATTCCCAGCAAACCAACTGATCGCCAAAGGTGGTTATTAAATAAATCTTAGAAAAATTTATCTTCCTAGAATTTGAAGGTCCCATATTGTGTTTTCGAATTTACATCTTATAAGGACAGACAAAAATAAAGGAACAAGCCGTTTATATATTGGCAGATATAGTCTAAAATTAGACACTGATGTATACGATTTTAAATCAAAGATCATACAATAAAATTTGTCTTTTTAGTTTCTACTTTATTGTATAGGAAGCATTCAAAACGTTCGAAATCGAAATTTTTCTAAACATTCGAATCTCCATCAATCTGGGAAACACAGTGTTGCAAATATGTATGTCTATGAATACGGTAACTCAAAAACACTTTAACTTTTACAACAAATTTGTAGATTTCTGTCAAATTTTGAGATTTTTTTTCAGAGGATGTCTGCCTATCTGCCTGTACGAATATAAGTTAATACGATAACTACAAACCAAAAAGAACTTGATGAATGACATTTGGTATACAGATTTAACATTTAAAATGCAGATACCTATAACATTTGGAACAATATTTGTCAAGACGTTGATCATCTGACATTCTGTAATTTCACAAGCATGTAAACACGATAACCGAACAAATGAAAGACTTTTATACGTGAAATTTTTAAAGTTATTTTGTTATAACAATTGTAAGTCTATGCCAAATTTTGGTTTCAATATGTATATTTGGTTGTATAAAAGATGTTCACATTAGACATTCAGTTTTCTGGTACTTGTGTATTAACAGCACCCCAACAATTAATTGCCAACTAATTACCATTGTTCATGAATGGTAATTAGTAATACATAAGTGCATTTATTAGACAGTATAAGAGAAACTCTCGTATCACTCCCATTGGTTGAGCTCATATGCATGCGAATATAGATCGGCAAACAGTATGTTGAATGATGGAATTGTTCCAAATTTGAATGTTGATCTCGAATTCTAGGAATAAAATCTTATGCCAAATCTCACACTTCTGAATTTTTAAGTTATTTTCATATCGACACAGACGGACCATTAAACGAACGTATTTTGTTCAAAAATCTTGAAATGTCCAGTTTTGGTGTAAAAACCAGATTACCAAATTTGATCTTTCTATCTTGTTGAATTCGTGAATTATTTGGTTCTTAAACTGATAAACAGGGAATCAATAACGATTTTTTTTTTAGACAAAGTGAGGTCTAAAATCTGGTGATTCATCAAAATATAAAGTCTAAATTTAGGCCGGGTAGCCTGGTTGGTAGAGCGTTGGATTCGCGTCCCTTAGGTTGCGAGTTCGAACCCCGCCGGCCGAAGATTCCCCGCGTGCTTGGTGACTGACGCGCGTATAAATCTGTCGTGGTCACAAAGTCCTCCATGTCGAGAGTAATACCACTGGGGCTATCGGATCAGGAGTGATCGTTCTCTGATTCAGGTCTAAATTACGATCTGTGAATGAAATGCGAGAATGAAGTCCGCCCCGTAAAAAGGGCTGTGACGTGTGTGTAGTTAAGTCGTACTCTTGGCCCAAGTTGGCTCTACGATAAAAACAAGAGGCGCTCCCCCTTAGGCTTAAATCGGCTAAAGTGCCATAATTAACAACAACAGACTAAATTTGGGAAGATTACAATGTTTTTTCGTTATATATTCCGTATACGAGAGAGTAAAGGAAGAAAGGGAGAACCTTTGGAGAGAGAAAGCGTGAAAGAATATTGCAAATTATTGTTAGCAGGCAGAAAATATTCTCGTTTTTAAACATTGGACATTTTGTGTTTTTATGCGATTGAGCCTTCAATTTTCAAATAAGTAACAATCTTTTACAAATGAAAACCAGCTGGAGGAGTCTCCCCAAAACTTTCTCGCATACTCTCTCATAAATTTATGATGTCAGAGAACGTCTATAACATGGCACTGGCGTACAATAATTTTAGCGTGAATATAGCATTTTTACTGAATCTATCTTCTTGTTATCCTTGGCGAGCTATTTTACGATGAATCCCTGGCATGCTGTTAATAATCTTCAAAAATCGAATTCGTGTTTGATATATGTTTTTTCTCAACCGATTGAAGCATAATTTTAACACAAAACTGCACTTATGGTCACAAAATCCCATATCAAATTTGATATATTTGCGTTTTTGAAATATCGCGTATACTTATTTCTAAGACTGACAGAAAGTCATCCCGTGGATGAATTTATCTCAAAATTTGACAAGTCTCTACTCTATAGTTTTAAATCTGTGTACCGGACCTTATCTATCTAGCTCTCTTCGTTTTGTAGTAATCGTATTAACTTGTATTCGAACAGCCTGGACAGACATATTTCCTCTGAACAGATTTTACTCAAAATTTGATAGATATCTGCAAATTTGGTGAAAAGACCGTATACCCAATTTCAACCTCAAATCGTTTTTGAGTTATCCTTGTCACAGATGGACAGACAGACAGACGGACGGACATATTCCAAAATTGTGTTTTTTGAACACAGGGAGATCTAAAACGTGGAGTCTCGTCAAAATCTCGAGTTCGTAAATTTTGACGATTGCTATACTTTCTCTATGTATAGCAATTTTCAATGGATACAAAAAAGTAAAAATGTACTTTTATTTCATAATTATTTAATCGGTGAATTGAACAAATTTGTATCTCTGGTGACGTTTTTAATTTCGTTCATTTTGCTGTCGCATTATGCATAGTTAATGTTTTGGTCTTTGGTAGTAAATTAAAGAAAATAATTCAAATGATTTCGTTTCTGAAGATCATCAACTGGTGGTCACACCCAGCGACTGTGGAACCCCCAAAATATCTCCAAACACCCGCCAAGGCACAGACCGGATGGTGGGTGGTGAGGAGGCCGTCCCTAACAGCTGGCCTTGGCAAGTGTCCCTGCAAACGGCCACTGTGGAGCCGAATGGGCACTTCTGTGGCGGAACGCTCATCAATACATTATGGGTACTCACAGCTACGCATTGCGTTGTTGGGTAAGCTCATCAGAATTGTTAAAAAATGAATTTAAGATTATATATTTCATTTATATCGATATTTTGTTTCCTATTTAGATTGTTAATAAGCGTATCCGCTATCCGCTATATCAAACTGACTTCTGGTTTAAAATTTCGTCATTCGATCTTCATATAATAGCAATCTAAAAGCTGTCCCAAAATTAACGGAAGATTTAAATTTGTCACCATTTCTGCAGTAATAGTTTGGCAATCTTATTAAAAATCAATTTGATTGATGATAGTTTAGGGTTAGTAAAAATGGAGCGTTAATCTATAGAACAACGTGGTGATGACGCTAGATCTCAATTAAATAAAAAAAAGGTTTTTCTTTAAATTGTTATATTTTTATTGAATCGTAAAGTAAAAGGATAGGATTATATATGGAATAACACACAGGGCAAATAACCTCCATGGCTTTGCTGCCCATATGCACTGTTTGGTCGGATTTTTTCCATGACCATTTTGCATAAATGTAGCTGAATTGCGTTGATAAAGCCTTGAATTTCCTCCTTCAATGTACGCGGGCTTTGTGGGATTGTTGGAATAGATCTTTGACTTCAAATAACCCCATAAAAAGATATCCACTGGTGTTAAATCATACGATCTAGGGGGCCCAATTCAGTGTGATCGCCAGATTTTCATTATTTTTGAGATATTGTTCAACAATGAAAATACGTTGTTCTATAGGGTAATGCTCCATTTTTATTAACCTTAAACTGTCAGGTGTCAAATGGTTTTTTATTAAGGTTGCTAACAGCTACTGCACAAATGGGGCAAATTCAAATCTTGCGTCAATTTTGGATCACTCTTTATTTGAAAACATTAACAAGAATTTTTTTTTTCCAGTTATGGATGTTTTAGGATACATTAAAAATTCTAGTTATAATTCTGAGCCGGACATTCAGAAGGCTTATACTTGTTACTTTACAGATTTCTGTGGATGATTAAACTTTGATATGAAACCTTTGAAAACTGATGCTTTCTTTGCTGTTGTATGACAAGCATTTGATCAAGCTATCCAAACCGTCATTATAGATCTAAATTAAAAGAAGTTATTGCGGAAGGAAAACGTGTCGACATAAAACACTCTGAATTAAAGGATCAGAATCTACTTGACCTTATTTCTTTTTTATTGACTTTATAGGTTTTTTAAATTCTTGTCTACATATTATTTTTTGCTATGCATATTGTGATATTTATGTGTACTCATGCTTTTGGTTGCTATTGTGCTTGTATGTGTGTTTTACTTTTTGACCCTTGCTACTTGTTTACATTTTTATTCATATATGAGCCGTTTATTTTGAAGGTGGGGCAAGTCCATTTTTGAAAAAAATGGAGATAATAGTAATATAAATAAAACTTGTTATGATCTTTTTTATGCATAAAAAATTTAAAGTAAAAAGAAAATCAGATTCTTGTATTTTTGGAGATCGCAGTTTTAGCTCTTAACAGTATTGAAAATCTATTTATTTTGAAAGTGGTGCAAGTCCCTCTTAGTTTGAAATTATTTTTGACAGATTATATAACGGCAAAATTTAGCTCCTTTTGCTGTATGGTGAAGCAAATGTGGCCCTTTGATATCATGTCTGAAATCTAGTCTAGAGAGATAGTTTCTATCTATCTCTCTTTGATAATGAAAATCGATGGTTGTATAGTGTTTCATAAATAATAAAAAGTATATCTTAATTTTATGTTTCGATAATAATACGGCATCGTGTGTGTCTGTCTCTACAGCATCATCTATCTCTGATCAGATCTGCATCTAATTAGGCCCGAATCTGATATGATCAAAATAGAACTGCATCCAGTTAGGTCTGCATCTAATTACATCTTCATCTATTTAGAAAAGCAAGTAACTAGACATAATTAAATCTGCATCTAATAAGACCCGCATCAGAGTTGCATCAAATTAGACTAGCTTCTAAATAGAGCTGCAACTAATTAGGCCTTCTTCAGATATGCATTTGATGAGATCCATATCTAAACAGATCTGCGTCAGGTGTGCATGTAATTAGGCTTGCGTCAAATCTTTATCTAAATAGAACTGCATGTAAATATATCTAATTAGATCTGCAACAAATTAGGCTCATATCTGCATCAAATTAGATCCGCTTCTAAAGAGAACTGCATCTAATTAGTCCTGCATCAGTTCCGCATTTAATAAGGCCCGTCTTTAAATAGATCTCCATCTAATTAGGCCCGAACCTAATCAGATCTGAATAAGGTCGGCATCTAATTAGATCCGCATCTAAATAGAACTGTATCTAGTTAGATCTGAATAAGGTCTGCATCTGATTAGGCCCGAATCTGACCTGCTTCTTATTAGAATTGCATCTAATTGGAACTGCTTGTAACTGGATCTATTTAGATCTGCATCTAATTAAGCCTGCATTACACCGGCATCTAAGTAGAACTGTATATAACTTGATCTAATTAGATCTGCATCTAATTAGGCCCACATCAAATCTATCATCAAATTAGATCCGCATCTAAATCTGCATCAGGGTTGAATATAATTAGATCGGAATCTGGTCTGCATCTAATTAGTCCAGCATCAGTCCTGCATCTAAGTAAGCGCGCATGAGATCCGCATTTAAATAGAACTGCATCTTATTAGCACCAAATCTAAATGGATCTGTATCTAATTATATCTGAATAGGGTCTACATCTTATTAGGCCCGCATCAGTACAGCATCTAATTACATCCGTATATATTTAGAGTTGTAAATAACTAGACATATTCAAATCTGCATCTAAAAAGGCCCACATCAGATCTGCATCTAAAAAGGCCCACATCAGATCTGCATCTAAAGAGCGGCGTGTAATTAGGCCTGCATCAATTCTGCATCTTATTAGGTCTGTATGTGGTTTGCATCAAATATGATCCATATCTAAATAGATCTGCATCAGGTGTGCATCCAATTAGGACGACATCAGATCCGCATCAAATAAGGTCGGTCTCTAAATAGATCTACATCTAATTAGATCTGAATCAAGCCTGCATCTAATTAGAACCGCACCAGACCTGCATATTATTAGAATTGCATCTAATTAAGCCTGCATTAGACCTGCGTCTAAGTAGAACTGCATATAACTTAATCTAATTAGATCTGCATCTAATTAGGCCCGCATCAAATCTATCATCTAATTAGACCCGCATCTAAATCTGCATCAGGTTTGCATCTAATTAGGTCGTAATCAGGCCTGCATCTAATTGCAAACGCACCAGACCTGCATCTAAATAGAACTGCATCTAATTAGGCCCGAACCTAATCAGATCTGAATCACGTCAGCATCTAATTAGAATCGCATCTAAATAGAACTGCATCTAATTAGATCTAAATCAGGTTTGCATCTGATTAGGCCCGAATCAGACCTACACCTTATTAGATATGCATCTAATTAGATACATATCTAAATAGATATTCAACAGACCTGCATCTAATTAGATCCATATCTAAATAGATCTGTATCAGTCCTGCATCTAATTAGATCTGAATAAGATGTGCATCTAATTAGGCTGACATCAGATCCGCATCTGATAAGCCCGTCTCTAAATAGATCTGCATCTAATTAGATCTGAATCAAGACTGCGTCTAATTAGATCTGAATCAAGACTGCATCTAATTAGAACCTCACCAGACCTGCATCTAATTAGATCTGAATCAAGACTGCATCTAATTAGAACCTCACCAGACCTGCATCTTATTAGAACTGCATCTAATTAGAACTGCATGTAACTAGATCTATTTTGATCTGCATCTAATTTTGCCTGCATTAGACTTACCTCAAAGTAGAACTGCATATAACTTGATCTAATTAGATCTGCATCTAATTAGGCCCGCATCAGATCTATCATCTAATTATATCCGCATCCAAATCTACATCAAGTTTGCATCTAATTAGATCGGAATCCGGTCTCCATCTAATTACGCCAGCATCTGTCCTGCATCTAATTAAGAGCGCATGAGATCCACATTTAAATAGACCTGCATCTTATTAGGACCGCATCTATATAGATCTGTATCTAATTATATCTGAATCAGATCTGCATCTTATTAGGCCCGCATCAGAACAGCATCTAATTACATCTGCATATATTTAGTGCTGTAAATAACTGGATATGTTCAAATCTGCATCTAATAAGGCCCACATCAGATCTACATCTATGTAGATCGGCATCTAAATAGAGCTGCATCTGATTAGGCCTGCATCAAGTCTGCATCCAATTTGGTCTGCATCAGATCTGCATCTAATCAGATACATATGAGCAGTTTATTTTGAACGTGGAGAAAGTCCATTTTTGAAAAAAATAATTATATAATGTTAGTTATAGATAAAACTTATTATGATCCTTTCATACATAAACAATTTAAAGTAAAAAAAAAAAATCAGGTTCTAGTATTTTGGAGATCGCTTTTCGCTCTTAACAGTATTTTTACAAAAAGGCTGATGCAACTGAAATATTTCCGAATTAAATGTATGTTTACTATAATTTATTAATTTTGAAAGTGAGGCAAGTCCATTTAATTATAATAAAACTCTTATTTTTTTAATCAGCATTGTAAACACTATTAGATTACAAACTTACATTATCTGGTACCACAAAATATAAAAAATATATCTATTAATACTTACCAATATTTTAAAATTTATTGAAACGCAGACCTTTAAATATCTCGCAATATCAAAAAATGACTTGCCCCACTTTCAAAATAAACGGCTCATATGATTCAGAAATTTGTAATTCTTTATTCTTTGTTGTCCTTTTTTTATATGTGTTTTAATTTGCTTTGTTTCTTGTGTATTTTTGATTAATGCGCTCTGCAAATGAAGTCAGTCTCTGACGCATGCTTATTTCAAATAAATAAATAAATATATAAATATAGTTCCGAAAGAGTTTATCCCAGAATTTTAATGGTACGTATTTGTTCTAACAAATATTTCAGGTGATTAGCTTTTTTTTCGATTCTTAAAAAAACAAACAAACTCCAAATGAAAATTATAAATAAATGAATAAAGAAGTGTAGAAAAGGTTCAGTAATTTTTCTTACAATTATCCACTTTTTTCATATCTTTCACAGTGATTTTCTTATCCATCTTTAATAACGAATTTTACTGAAGTATCTTGTAGATATCTATCTTCTTCTGATCATTATCTGATATCTTGAACAGGAAAGCTAACCCAGGAGATATCAAGATAGTTCTCGGATCCCACGGGAAATTCACAAAAACTCCATACCAGCAAGTTCGAATGAGTGCCAAAGTGATCTCCTATCCTGAGCTTTTAGGAGCTGATGTGAGTGAATTCGTTTCATTATAAAAATTTAAAACATTTCAATCGTAAAGCTACAAATATTTAAGTTTCAAATCATGTTTAGTTAGAATGTTCAGATGCTCACCTGAAGTTTAAAATCTGAACGAGAAAAAAATATGTTTTCTTTTCTATTCAACCCTTTCTAGGGCCGTGGAAAGTATGCTTCCCACCAAATTTATCAATCTTTGTATGAAATTATGTAGGTTGGCATAAGTTCTGACAAATTTTTTTAGTAAGTCAGAAGATTAAATGCTTCAATTCTTTATCTCAGACAAAATGATGTGTCTTGATTTGTTACTTAATTATTAATTAACCAAATTAATTAATCAAATTAAATTTATCTAATAAGCTAAATGAATCCCTTTTCTTATTCTAATTTCAAGCCTAAAAATATTTAAACATAATATGACTAGAAAAAAATGGCCCTTTAAAGGGTTAAATCAACTGGAGGTGGAAGCTGCCATCCTTTAGACAGCCTGTTGAGCTAACTTTTAATTTTAATCATCATTACTTGTTTAAAATTTTATTTACTGCTTATTTATACATTTTTATAAGAGAAAATGTTCTTACGTGCGTGGTTTCTCTAACAGATCAAACCATTAGACCAAGAGCTACCTAATTCAACATAATGCACTTTAGAAGTTGCGAATGTAGTTTATTTAAAATTAATTAATCTAAATTTAAGCAAAAGTTTAGAGTTTTCTGAAATAACTTCCAAAAATATGAGTGCATAAAAATGATTTTAACTCTTTCAAAAATTAAAAATGTATCTTTTCTATAACAAAATTCTTTTGCCGTTCAATTTTTCTAAATTTTAAAAACTTTTAAAAAATATTTTTTGCGTAATATTCAACAATATTTTCATAATGATAATGAAATTCAAACCGCTTTCATTGTTTTATGAAATATTAATTCTTGATATTTTCTGCTATTGTTAAAAGAAAAATTCTGTTTATTATCTGCGCATTTTTCATGAAAATTCATAAAGACAGTGAAGTTGCAATGATGCGAAAGACAATGTGCATTTAAAAAATCGATTCCTTACACAGTTGCGCTTTTAAAAGTTTTTTTTTTTTTTTTTGATGTCAGAAGATTTATTCCAGTAAGAAAGTTTAGGAACTCGGTAAATTGAGTATATGTGTGATGTTAAAATAACGGCTTTATATCTATCGCACCTTGATGCTTAAAAATACTTCCTTGGGGGAACTATATAGTTCTGCTTGAGAGATTTAACTCAAATTAAACATTGGCAATATTCCTGAAGAACTATCTGGTTGATAAAGGCTGATTATTAGTTAACAAAATTGTTAAATATTTACTGCCAGTTTCAATTTTTTTTTTCTTTTGCTTTACTCATTTTTAGACAAAGTTTTTTTAATTAATATTTTTAAATATATCATATTTCTGATCTGAAATCCGTCAACTTAAAATTAACCAAGTTGCTCTTTCTCGAAACAACTATTTGTGCTATTGTTGAAAGAGTAGCATTTAAACATAGCTCGATATTTATAAGTTTCAATTTCTAAAAACCAAGAATTAATTTCCAGATGCCAAATTAAGACTTAATATTTAAGATTTTGGTGGACGATTGTGGACCGAGATTGTTCTTAACTGAAATAAATCTTTCTGATATATTTCTTGAATTACTTATATATTTAATACAACTTAAATTTATTAAATTTAAATTGTATAAATTTAATATTAATATGATATTTATTCTTATTTGCATTAGATAAAAGATTCTATAATATCTTTTAACACTGATTTCCTTTTCAGATACAAAATTATAAGTTGCTGGATGACGTCAGTCTTATTAGACTAAATGCGCCTGTCCAGCTGAACGCAGGAGTTCATCCGGCGTGCTTGCCCACTTTCGGCCATAATCCTCTGCCTGGCTGGCATTGTTACGCAACTGGCTGGGGAGAAACTAGAGGTATGGTTTCCTTTTCTCACAATCATATAATATTAACCCTGTCACTATGGCACCTAATGCTATTTATCTACGAAAAATAATACATTGGTGACAAAGTTTGCGCGAACTCATTTTTTTATTTTCTCATATGCTAACTTTTTGCGCTCGGATAAGGAATTCTACGGATAATTATTCACTTAATACAAGGGCCTATTTATAGCCCCCGAAAATAAATGTATATAATTGTTTTAAGTTGGATTTCCCCGAAAAATTAATCTACATCTTTTTATCACTATGTAGGTATATTTAATAATCAAAAATAAATAAATAAAACGTCAAAATTCATTCACCGTCTCGAATGGTTCCTGAGAGGAGATATCCGAGTGCAAAGAGTTAAGTACACTAAGAGAAAGTATTGTAGTGATCAAAAAATTTGAATTTCAACATTTGCCTGTGTGTCTGTAAATAAGATAGGCCAAAAAACGCTTTGAGCTAGCCGAATGAAATTTAGTACGTTATCATTGCTTTGTTCACAGTAAAGTGCGTGTTTGTTCAAACACATGTGCACACGATAATTACAAAGTTAGGAGCAAGGACAACGCAAAAAGTAAATAGTAAAGCAAAATACTTTGTAGCAAAGTACAAAGTAGTAATAAAGCTCTACAAAGTAAAGAATTAGATGGATAAAATTCGATCCACAGAGTTAACACTTCAAGTGTAAACTTTTACCGTATTTTGAATCAAAACTGTGGAAATGTTGGTCATCTGATGTTTGTACTTTCTCATACATATCAAAAAAGCGCACAAAGAAAAACCACATTTAGCATGTGAATTTGCTTTTAAAATTATAATTATCTGCTAAATTTTAATTTAAATCAGTTGAAAAAAAAAGCCTCCAAAATTCATATTTTTTTTTTCACTATACTATGAAGTACAAAACTCTCATATGGAAGATACCGAAAATAAAAATCTGAAAATTCTTAAGGATCTGAGATCGTTCAAGGTCTTTCAAAATGTGCAGATTCTTTGTGTAGAAAGGGGATAACACTTTATATGAAAGAAAACTTTGAGAGGCCATCCCCGCTTGTTAAAAAAATTGGTTGAAATAACGGGATTAAAATAAAAATTATATTCTTTCCTTTTTCTGAATTTTCTTGAGAATGTACTGAACAATTGAATAAATGGGATGAATTACTTATAGAAGAAATATTATATCAAAGTAATATTTATCTTTAAATCAAGATAAAACAGTAAAGTTTGTCAAGATTTTCTCAAATTGAGTATTTCTTGGAGAAAACTCTAAGTATTATTTCTTTATTTTATGCTTGATTTCTTATTGCAATTTAACATATAGAATTAATATTAAGAATTATGAAGCAATTTGAAAACAATTAAGAAGTCCTTTATGTATAATCTGAATAACTTACATTTACACAGTAATTCTTCTGAAGATTTGTTTATTTTTTATACTTATCTGACTGGCAATAATTTTATTGAAAAACTCATCTCTTTAATTTAGTTTCTTTGATTTAATTCAATTGAAATAACATAATAAATAATTAAAATGGGCTTTTAAATAAACTAAACCATTTACTTATTATATTTTTATAAATTAATATATGCTAATAAAAAAGAATCACCCGCTTGAAAGTGGTCAGAAAAGTCTATGTAATAATTTTTTATTTTTCAATTAGAATAGTATTTATTTTTAAATGTTCTTTCTTCCTCAGGAACTGGATCCTCGCACGCGTTAAAGCAAACGTTACAAATTGCTCAACCTCGGGAGAAATGTCAGGTCAGCAATGAACTAAGTCAGGTGTGCGTCGGAAATACTGGATTGTCTGCTTGCCATGTAAGAACCGCTTTTTCCTCCCTTTCTCATATACAAAGTGTACAAAGAGAAAACATTATCATAAAAAAATTCAAATTTAGGTGAATTGGGTCGTATTTCGTTTCAGTGAATAGCCAAAGATGCATATTCTAGTATACGACAATGCATAAAACGTTCATGTGTGGGACTGTGAAACTAAAGATCTGCGCACTCGGGGAGTTTACAGCAGTGTGAAAGTCCCACAGTTTTATGCGGAAGGAGAAGAGGAACCTCACTTTCATTTGTGAGATAATTTCGGAAAGAGCACGTCTGCTGGTCTAATTACATTTTAAAATTCTGATTGTCCATTTTCAAATACTGCCTTTGTCATTCTTTTGCTTAGATATAGGATTCAGATCATTCTGATGTCTTTCAGTTTAGAAATGGCGCATGTCTGTCCTAACGCTGAAACATTTCCAGATAAAGATATCAGTCAAAGCATTTAATCAGAAAGAATTGGTCATATGTATTGAACAATTAAAGTTTCTAGTTAGCGTCTTTCAAAAAAATTAATCGTGAGTAGCAAAAATATTATTTTTCTCTAACGACGGTCATTGTTTTCTTATTTTCTCGTATGCGAAGTATCAAGTAAGTACTGTAATCGGGAAAAATTTCGAATTTGAAAATTTTGGACCTTTCAAAATTCGATAAACGTCTTTTTGGCATCATGTCTGATTGCCTGTCCGTATATCTGTCTGTCTGTAACAAAGATAATTCAAAAACGAATGAAATGAATTTGGTATATTTTCAGTCAAATTTGTAGATTTCTATCAAAATTTGATCGGAAGCTATTCAGAGGAAGTTATAAAGTCTGTCCAAATATAAGTCAACACGATAACTAGAAAGCGAAGAGAGCTGGATGAGTAAAATTTGGTATACAGATTTAACATCTTAAGTGTAGATACTTTTTAAATTTAAATACCTTAGGCTGTTGATCGTCTGTCGTCTATACTTTCACAAACATGCAATTGCGATAGCCGTAAAACGCAAATGTATGAGATTTAAATATATGTCTTTGTAACTACAATTGTAGCTCTGTGTTAAATTTTGGTTTCAGTCGGTTATATACAATGAAACTAAAGCGCACATTTGATTTTCGTTTATCTTCTGATAGATGCTGTGGCTTATTAGCCAAAAAATCGCCAAGGATCATGTGATAGATTCAGTAATAAAGCACAAAAGTCGTCTTAAAGATCAATGCTTCATAACTATTGTTCGCCAATGTCCTGAATAACATTTGTAGTCCTCTTCAAAAGGTCCATAATTTCAAGTATGGGGGGGAGGGGATAATATCTTTGTCAGAGAGTGTACGAGAATGTTTCGAGAACACCACTACAACTTCTTCTTCTTCTTCTTTTTTTTTTTTTTTTGAAAATCTGGAACTTTTTGTGCCATAACGTTGAAATATATTGTTAAAAAAATTAGGATTGTGACTGAGTGAATTGAGAATGACAGACGCCGGCTAACTGAAATAAAATTATAATTATGATCTAATGAGTTACAGTCACAAACAATCAGAGGGAAAACAATTAACACAAATCATTTTAGACAAATACTAACGACGCTGCATTTCCGATGGCTGGAGATTGATTTCTTGTTTCTCTATATCGCCGCTAGAGGGCTTCTATTTGTTACAGGGTTAATTTTAAATTAAAAAAAAATTCAAATGAATTGGGCTGGTTAAAAAAAAGGCATTATTTACTTTGATATATTTAATAGAAATTGAAATTTCTTTTAAAGAAAAGAAGTATTTGAGATGAAAAAAAAATAATTATAAAATAAAAAGATCTGCTTCATAAAAAATGCATCATAGATTCAAATCGATAATTAATTACCCAAGTAAATTCGATTTAAACATATTGTGATTAAGTCGTTGTTGGATACAGCCGCGAAAGTACCTTTTAACATTATGATACAAATGACGCTGAAAGTATAACCTTTTATCTGAAGGAATGTCATCCAGAAGTGTTGACATCAATAAAATGAGTTTGGAATGAAAAGATTACAACTAATGCCAATTTTTACAAACAAATTAAACAAATTTTATCTTATAAGATAAAAGATAGGCATACAGCAGAATGAATATATGAAAAATATAACATTAAAAGATTATTTATCAACCTGTTAATATCTAGTATCCAAGACTCAATTGTCACTCTTTTTCAGTTATTTTTATTAGCTTTATATTCTTCCGGTGAGTTTTAGAGTCTCATTGCATTTTTAAATAATATTTATTTAAATTTGCTATCCTATAGACAAAATAGTGCAAAACTATGAAAATTATTAGTTTGCTGAAACATTATGCTTGATTGCTTGAGACCACTAAATACGGCCTTCAAAGTCTGCGATGATTTTCATTGATGAATTCAAAATGGGGAAAATCTGAATAGACTTATCTTCTTTTTTTTTTATTCATATCTTCTTTTTTTTATGCATATCTCTCAGTAGTATGAGAAATCTTACAAATTTCTATGATCCTGTACCATTATGGTAAACTTGGAACCATTTGTATTCCGTTCGTTACAAAACAAATAGGTAGGATTCTGTACCTCAACAAGTAACAGGTAAAAATCACATCTTATAAAGCCAAGAAATGAAAATACCTAACCACCAGAATCCGTAGTTAAGAACTTACCTTATACTAACCATCAAACAAAATTCAGCACAAAAGAGGAAAAAAAAGAAAACAGCATGAAAGCATGAATCTCAACTGCATTGACAGAACACTTCAAGCAAGTGGCGGCAATATTGTGGTTTTGAAGATACTTTCTTGGCATTTTCTGGGTTCTTTGATTACTGTGGAACAAGGTCTGAATGCCTAAGAGTAGTTAAGTGTTACTGCAGATCAAGTATATCCTTTTATGTTAATGGAGAATGAACACTTCCAGCAGGACAATATTCCCTGATATAAAGTCGTTATTGTCCGCTGATGGTTCGAAGAGCATGACAGAAACTTTACGTGACACAGTTGGTCTGAACAATCACCAGATATCAGTCTAGTTGATGATCTGTGGGATGAAATTGAACTGTGTATAAGGAACCTGGATAACGTACCGTTGTAATTTATATAATTGTCGTTATTGTCCGCAGATGGTTCGAAGAGCATGACAGAAACTTTACGTGACACAGTTGGTCTGAACAATCATCAGATATCAGTCTAGTTGAGGATCTGTGGGATGAAATTGAACTGTATATAAGGAACCTGGATAACGTACCGTTGTAATTTATATAATTGTTGTTATTGTCCGCAGATGGTTCGAAGAGCATGACAGAAACTTTACGTGACACAGTTGGTCTGAACAATCACCAGATATCAGTCTAGTTGAGGATCTGTGGGATGAAATTGAACTGTATATAAGGAACCTGGATAACGTACCGTTGTAATTTATATAATTGTCGTTATTGTCCGCAGATGGTTCGAAGAGCATGACAGAAACTTTACGTGACACAGTTGGTCTGAACAATCACCAGATATCAGTCTAGTTGATGATCTGTGGGATGAAATTGAACTGTATATAAGGAACCTGGATAACGTACCGTTGTAATTTATATAATTGTCGTTATTGTCCGCAGATGGTTCGAAGAGCATGACAGAAACTTTACGTGACACAGTTGGTCTGAACAATCACCAGATATCAGTCTAGTTGAGGATCTGTGGGATGAAATTGAACTGTATATAAGGAACCTGGATAACGTACCGTTGTAATTTATATAATTGTCGTTATTGTCCGCAGATGGTTCGAAGAGCATGACAGAAACTTTACGTGACACAGTTGGTCTGAACAATCACCAGATATCAGTCTAGTTGATGATCTGTGGGATGAAATTGAACTGTATATAAGGAACCTGGATAACGTACCGTTGTAATTTATATAATTGTCGTTATTGTCCGCAGATGGTTCGAAGAGCATGACAGAAACTTTACGTGACACAGTTGGTCTGAACAATCACCAGATATCAGTCTAGTTGATGATCTGTGGGATGAAATTGAACTGTATATAAGGAACCTGGATAACGTACCGTTGTAATTTATATAATTGGACAGTGGAGTTCATCAGATATGGCCTCAAATTCCTGATACCATCTACTAAAAACTCTTCCGTGCCAAGAAGAACCCATGGAAGCATTAAGGGCCAAAGATTGTCTGTCGTTATAGTGAAGGTTTGGTCATAATAATTTGGCCACTCAGTGTCGTAAGCAAGATTCATAGTCAAACTAAGTTGTTTCAACCAGTGACACTTACATTTTTGCATATTTTTGTGATTCTGAACCATTATATAGTGAACCTAGAATTTGTAAATTTTCGCAGTTTTTCTGAATGTATATTCAGAATGTTCTAATTTGCAAAGATACTTAATTCAGAACTTGTAATATGAATTCTTTGATATTCTAATTCTTGTAGAATATTTTAAAAGCACAATTTTCACACTTGATGAATTAACACAATTTCCTACAATACGGTTTTGGTTTACTACGGTACATTTACTGTAAAATTTTGATTTCAAGTATTCTCCCGATATTTATTACATCTTAATTTCGCTAATTTTTGCTTTGATATTGACACGATTCGTTATATAACAGCACTAAAATTCACCAAAATCATTCTTATTTTTCTGTATTTTTAATATTTTCTTTTACATATTTTTTTTTCGTAGGGTGACAGTGGGGGACCGTTGCAGTGCCAAATTTCAGACAGATGGTTCGTGATGGGAGCTGCTAGCTACGTCACCACCTCCGATTTGAATAACCGAGGTCTCTGTGCTGGACCTGGGGCTCACACAGTTTACGCTACCACCGCTCTCAAATTAGACTGGATCAAGAGGATTATTAATAAATATACATAAATAAATCTATATTAGATAATATCTAATATTCTGTGTGTCAATGTTGCACTTTCATTTCACTGGACTTATTTCTTGTTTGCATGGATGGAATTTTATGATGGATTTTTCATTCACCTTCTGATGTACTTAAGTTTTGGAAATTTGTACACTTGTGTGTTTGCGATAACAATACACTATCTTGAAATTTTCAAAACTTAATTTAAAAATAGCATGACTGATTTAATTAAATTTTGATGCACTACGACTGGCGCCACCTGGTAGTGAATATGAGAAAACTGATTTAAAGTTTTAATAATATTTATAATGGAAAATTACAGATTAAAGATCAAGAAATGAATTAACGATAACCATAAAAATAAAATATTCTGCTTTTTAATATAATAATAAAACTGTGCTTTTAAAAACTGTTTTCTATTCAATTTTTAGCAGGATAATTGGGTTATACATTCATGCAATAAAATAGAAGGACAAACTACACGCGTTCCAAATTTTATTCCTGATTTATAATTATATGGTATAAAAATAAAAAATATATTTTTTGTTCCATGTCCATATATACAGGAAGGGAAACAAACATATATAGTCTGCTTTTGAATTAATTGAGTCAAACACTTAGCGAAAATCTGTCTTTTGTTTAAAAAATCACATAATAAAATTCATCTATTAAATTTGTTTATGAGTTATTGTGTTTACATACGCACGAAAAAACAGGCAGTTAAGTAATTGGAAGACTTATTTCAAAATTAAAATTACTTTTTACAAATGAAAAAAGCAAATGTGATATATTTGTTAAATGCTGTGTAGCTGCTCCTAACCAAAATAGATGAAACAAAACCATTTCGGATAATTTTTTTTTGTTAAATCATATTTTGGTAACGGAAGAAAATTATGCGATTAACCCCTTCACTGATTTATTTTCTTTACTATGAAATTAGACGAAGTCTGCAATGTTTTGTCGTTTTGATTCAATTGAAAATTCATATAGAGCACTTGAGATATTTACTTTATGTAACTTTTGTATAGCATTATAACAATTATCAACAGCTTAATTGTTGACTAAAACTGTAAAAATGAGATATATCGATGCACGCATGCGTACGGGCAAGCCGGTTAAGTGGTTAAATTTCTGATGAAATAATGAAAGCCGTTGAAATTTCATTGCAACATTGAAAAATTATGTAAAAGGTTTGTTTTAAAAATTCTTAAAATTCAGGAAAAATTACATAACAAATAAATTAATATCCTTAAAAGATAAATTTTATATTTTAAAACCATGTAAATATATAATAATAATATGTAAATATTATACAATAATATTTTCGGCAGTTCTGGGATAAAAACTACAAATTTTCTCATTATTTTTAATTAATTAAAAATTCAAGAAAAAAAAAAGAAAAATTGCTCTAAATGCACATTTTCTCACTTTTAAATGAATGCACATGAAAACGCACACAGCACAACACACATTATTTTTTATAATTAAAATAATAATAATTGATAGAATGGTAAAGAATGAAAAAAAAAAAAACAAAAAAAAAAAAAAAACGTGGAACTAAAATTATCCTTAGAATATTTAGAGGGCAGAAGAATTTTTCTACTCTAAGAAGTAGGATTCTTATAGTCCTTTAGACCAAGGTAAACAAAATATTTAATATATTTATATGCTTCTTTAACGTTAAAAAAATGACGACGTCTTATTTTGAATTATGAGCCCCCAGCCCTCTTAGTCATATTTAATAAAATATTCTTGATATTCTAATATTTTAAACAAAACATTTCTTTTCTTCTGTAATCAAAGCTGATGGGTAACTTTGAATTTCATTATTTTGAAAGTGCCCTTTCCAAAGCACGATAATTTATTGTAGCACCTTGTTCCAAATAGTCATTGAAAAAACTAAAATTGCAAATCATTTTTAGTAAAAGTGTGATTTTATTTTGAAAAGATATTTATAAATTCCTTATTAACTATATCAATCTTCGGTAGTAATTCTTTTTTCCATCACTCGTCTGGTAATTAGTGGATTCTAAATCGAAAAAACCATGTTTATTAAGAGCTGTCCATTAATCGATCTATATTTTAAATATAGATCGATTAACGGAGAGAATACAAACAATACTCATAGAAATTATTAATCCTTGATCTAAATATGACATAGTCGGAAGGAGCAATACCTGTTCAATACAGCGAATGTGGTAAAACGTTCCCATTAAGCCCTTCTCTGTTGCGAAAGCTCTCTAAACATTGGAAAAAAGAATCTAAAAATCGTTTTCTCTACCAGTTCCCTTTTTCTTCATTAGATATAGACCGCCTTCGTCTATTAACTCTTCTCTCTCCATGTTAATAATATTAATCTAATGATACCAATTAATGTTTCTAAATTGCCCATTTAGACCTTCTTTTATCCCAGTAAAAAAGTCTATTTGTAACTAAATTTGCCTAATAAACATAAACTAAGATTTTAGCTATGTTTGCAAAATAGTAAAATTAATTAGCGAATAAAATTGACGAAATTGACTCAGTTATTGAAGATGGAGGATCTGTAAAACATTCATTTTGAGATATTTCTCCAAGATAAACGGTGGCAATAGGCAAATATTGATGAATTATCTAGGAGTTCTGAGTTTTTATATGAAATTAAGATAAGGTGAAAAAGTTGGAACAGAGGAACTTTGACGTGATTTTTTTCTCATAGAGAATATAAAGTGAAATGTGATTTGAAATACCTCTCGAAGGAGGAGGCAGTGAGGAGCATGTGATCGTTGATGACTTATTTATATGTCCTGAACACCAACGAATTCGTGCCGGCGACTGTGAATGGGGAATTGGTTCTTTGATTTCCCTTTTTACTTTTATGGATTCAATTAGTCATCACAAAACAGGTGAGGTAATTAGAAAGGGAATTAAAATTATTTTCAGAATATAAGAAAGCAGAAAGCTTGCTCCGTTCAGAAAAGTAACCTGTACCAGATTTGTATGTTAATGAAGAATTTTATCGATGCTACTGAGAAGGGCCTAAAAAATATAGGAGAATTTTAATAAACTCTGGGAGCTAGTCAAGGAAGAACTCTAATCACACAGTAAAGAGCAATATTTTAATCATCGATATATCGGAAATTAATTTTGTGTAATGTGAAAAAAAAAATGAAGAAAAAATTTAAGAACATCTGTCCATCACATTTCTCGCTTTTAGCATTTGATTTACAGATAAAAAAATCAATGGAAGATGTATTTTTCATATATTTATCATTTTTTTAATGAAATCACCATAATAAAAGAAATCACATTTTGTTATCTTAAGTAGCTGTACAATTTTTCTCTATCTAATGAGAAATATTTCAGCTGCTAAAATATTTTTTTTCTTCTATTTAAAGAAGTTTCTGTGAAGTTTCTTTAACATTCTATCATTATTGATGAATTCAAATAATTATGTTGGGCTCCAAGTTATACCTGTTTGGGATTATCTTCATCACTTTGGTTGCCTGGATAGGTAGGCAATTCCCTTTTACACTATGTTAGGTGCTGATGATATTTGGTTACTTTTAATTGAAATATGAGAAATTTAAAATAAATTCTTATTACATATTTTGTAATATTATTTGAGCAAACATTTGCAAGTCCTTTTTTTAGAAATTATGTTTTTGTTTTGGAAATATGCAATTCATTATTAAGGCATTTTTTTAAAAAATTTTCAGAATTTAAAAATGTTTTGCATTTTTTAAATATTGTATTCGAAAGTTTTTTTTATTTCATTCTTATAAGGTTATATGCAAGTTGAACTATTTAGAAATTCTGCTAGGGAACTGAAATTGTTCATATTCTTGAAATGCGTAAGTCTGATTTAAAAGAATATTAAGTGTTTCAGCAGCAATTCCGTTTAAAATTGTGAAAAGGGAAGTCAGATTTTGTTTTTGATTCAAATGTTTATTATTTATTAGTTATTTTTGTGTTCAACAGGAAAAATGGTTATATTTCATTTCGGTTTAATCGTTTAAATATAAGTACATGTCCCTGATTCCACCAAATTGTCAGAAATAAAAACTTATTAATGTAATCGCCTCACATAAATTCTGTTTATTGTGCACAAAAAACTTTCAAGCGACTATTAATTCCATGACATCACAGCGCTATTAAATATGTAAATAGCTAATCTTCTTTTTATTCATCGTGTAAATTACACAAATATATACAGAATCTGAATCAGAATCTGAATCCATTTTATTTTTCTATTTCTTTCGCAGATTTGTATTAATATGGTGACAATTGATGCTTTGAACTTTGGAAGACTCATTTGAATTTATCCATTTTTATTATCGTTTGGTCAAGATGTTTATTTTCGTTAAAAAGAATTCATAAATTTAAATTATTTGTAAGTTGAGAAATTAAAAACGATTATTTGGAAAATTTTGATATTTCCGAAAGAGTAGAAGTATTTATTCTCCAAAAGATATTTGCCAAAACGAATATAAAGATTCTTTTTGTTACTCGAAATATTTCTGAGGAAAGTACTATTTCAAAAGATAAACGCGTTTACACGTATACGTTTAAATGTACACAACGTTTATACATATACAGCGTTATCAAAAATATTCAGACACTTTTGAATTGTTTGCATTTTTCGGTACAATTTTATTTTAACGGCGGCCAAAAAGCGCCAAGAAAAAAATTCGCCAAATTATAAAAATATATTCAAGTACATTATTATTTATTATGAAAAATTGCGAACGTGCGAATCACATACTATATAGTTGACGATTGAAATCGCCAGATTGGCGAAATTTTTTCTTGGCCCTTTTTGGTCGTCGTTATTAACAACAAGTACTAATTTTTCTAAATTTCCTCTTATCTTGATTGTGAAAAATAAAATTGTTTGTGCTTAAAAAATGTTAAGCAAAGTTTTTGCTCGTAAAATAAGATTCCTCTTTCCATATCTCCCTAGTTTACATAGATTCTATTTAATGCAGGAAATTGCATACATGCGTCAATGATAAGAATTAAAGACTGCCAAGTATCTCGCCAAGTGCGATAAAATTGTACCAATCTTTCACAAACTTGCCAAACATCTACAATCTTGGATGGCTACAAAATATGGAAATAAAAAACTTTCAGAAATTTAAAAAAAAATTACATTTGACCGAAAATTGAACCGAAAAAAATCAACTTTGGAGAACGGATATTAAATTGAAATCGGACCTATATCAACTTACCTCTTCCTGTAGGCCAGAAAATATATCTTTGTAGATGAAATCCATTCTTAGTGCTGTTTCAAAGACTGATTGTGAAGAAATCGCAGTTTTCGGTTAAGGTTGTTTCGATTAAATTAAACTGATTTAACCTTCCACAAACATCTTTAAAAAAAAACAACCTAATCGATTGAACGGTCTGTAAATTAAACTTTCAGATGTGTCAGATGTGTAAACTTCAAAGAAATGTGTCGCTTGCCTTTTTTGATAATGAGCATTGATATAATTCTCTAATTTTCACCATATCATAGACTAGATAAATTTTGATGTCGAAACATAACTCGAGATTACCTTATAAAAAGTATTTCAACTTTTTCGGATCATATACTCAATTTATTAACGGTTTCAACATTGCATTATTTTAGGGAGATTTCTAATTAAAGGAAATTTTGATATTTTCTTATTAAAACTCCAAATGCAGTTTGGAGCCATTTGCGGTTGCATACAAGATGGGGGAATTTTTGTCGAGTTTCTGAACGACTGGCACAATTTTAACATATTTGGCGAGAAACTAGGCATTAGTTGTACATCTTACCAACAATTGAAGGGTTTGCTGCAAAAGGGATGTAGCTCCAATTATGGGAATTTGGAGTTACATGTACTATCATGTTGTAAAATAAAAACTTGTTCGTTTGGTGCCAGAAAGATATAGCTTCAATCGTTAGTTCTCGCGTTAACTCAAATGATGGAGCTGTTTGTCTCATTAGTTTGTTGCAATATAGAGGTAGCTCCTGGTGCTACCACCAGTTTTCTGCAAATTTGAATAATTTCAGTTGCCTCCTTTTTGCAGCAAACAATTCAATTTTTCTTGAACACTAATTGCCTTTGGCGATTAACTAGTTCGTTGAGATATTAGTGATATTTAATTTCAGTAAATCGCTTAGATATACTTTTATGTCCATGATTCCGTCAAACTGTCACATTAAGGCTGTATTATTTTAATTGTTTAATACATGTTCTCTTCCTAAAGGAAATCAATCCCATGACATCATAGAGCGTGTAAATGTATAGTTCATCCATCTTCGAAATTTTTCACGATATTGCAAATTTACTATTTGTCTAGTAAATTATACAGATATTAAACAGAATCCTTCTTCCTTAGCTTTTAGCAACTATGAAAATCACGCGATGAAATATTTGATAAAATAATGAAAACGGTTTGAATTTTAGAGCAACAATGTAATCTATTGTTAGAAATTTTGCAAAAAAAAAATTGACAAAAATGACAAAATTCAGAAAAAAATTGTATGTTAATTAAATTGATATCAATAAAAACCTAACTTTTAAAGATTTTAAATTAAAATACTCGTGTCGGTTACGTTTTATTTTTAACATATGTAAAATCAATTTTTGCTATAAACTGATTAAAAACAGAGATTTAATTTTCATGAATATAAAAATTATTATTGAAGGGATAATTTTTTTTTAAATGATGAGTTTTAAGATGATGTAAACATCCTTTTTGAATATAATATTTTGGAAGTTTTTGTGGAAAAATTGTAAAATTCAGCATAATTTTTAATTAATTAGAATTCTAATTTAAATTTTATAAAAAAGTTACTCAGAGATTCGCATTCTCGTCTTCCAGTTATATATGTACCAAAATTGGTTGCTCTGGATCTAAATTGTCTCACCTGTTGAGGACCTGTGAACACACAGACATATTCCTCTTTATTATTAGTACCAATAGAGATTGGGAATAACGAATTTTGATGCCATTGTTTCTATTTTTCATACCCAATCGACTTCTTTCAATGTCTTTTAACTTTTTACTTAAGACGATAAGCTCCTGTTTAGCAAAGTTATAGAGACAGACCGATTAGTCCAGATATTACTGTCAAATTTCCCTTCCCTTTCGTTAAGTGTTATTTATCACATAACCGTGGCGCTTGTCTTGTTCGCTAAAGTCGCTCGCCCATATGGGTTTGGGGAACAGGAGGGAATTCTAAGACACTCAAAAGAATCCAAGCATGCATTTGCTTAATAGCTTTCAAGTAAGCGGAGACTTCTTTTTCTTAGCATTTCCTTAAGAAAACAGATAGTTATTAAGGTTTTTGAGGAGGGGGGGGATTTTTCTTGTCTTTAAAATATAACCTCGGGCATTCCAGTATTCTTATGTAGCTGATCAAAATGGATTTCAGGTATCATAGAATTAAGCATTATTTTCGAAAGTACTACATTTTATTTATGTTTCACATGTTAAATGAGAATAATGTTGAGAAAATAGAGGAAATCCTAAATTTATTTGACTCGTGTATTTTGATATTTACAGATGCTGAATCTGACTATTATCTATGCAAAATAGAGACATACGACGCCTCCCTCAAAGGAACGATTTCAAGTCCACTTTATGGCAAGCTGTCCTATCCAATTAGTGTTAATTGTAAATACAAAATTAAAGCCCCTCTAGGACAGGTAAGAATGGAATCACTTTATTGCTTAAGGTGTATGTACACACTTGAAACTTCGAAAATCGTTCAAAATATCGAATATTTTTTTTATTGCTTACTAATGTTCTCTGATCCCTTAGCTTTCAAACGATACCAAGATGTTGCCAATATTCGAAATATTTCTCGAGTTATAATTATTTTTCTTGAGGTGCTTTCATTAAAAACTCTAGCTACGGTGTTTTTAAAACTCATTTTATGAAGAATGATATTTTTCCACTATGTTGCTTCATTCAAACAATCATAACTCAACAAGAAATTAACCAAATACAGTTATTTATATATCAAAATAATCTGTATGAAATAGCGAATGTTTTGTACCTCAATCAAAGTTATATTTATAGAAATAAATTTTTAATAGCTGTTTAAAAGTTAAAATTACAGAAAAAATCTCCCTTTTTCTATTCATCGTTGATGAAAAAATTGTTTAAAAAAAACGATACATTTTTATAACTTGTTTGAGGCAGACAACATGAAGACTAATATTAGGCATAATTTCCAACTAGAATTGTGTGTCTGTACAAATTAGAATTTAAGATATCATGTTTAAAAAAATAGGCTAATTAGCTCATTAAATATTATTTAATTAATTAATAATTAGTGTAATATGGTTTTTTCTCACTGAAATGAGTTCAAACATATATTAATAACCTACTGTGAAAAAACTGGATTTTTAAAGTTAAAATTTTTAAAAAAATCTTCAAGTGTGTACGTACACCTTAATCTGCACACTTTTGAAAAACTAAATAGAAATATTGTTGATGTTGGAAAAATAAAAGAAAATGCCATACACTTTTTTAAAAAATGTAATTTTTAATTAACTGAAACTAAGCAAAGTTTTATTTATTATCATGTGAGAACAGGTTGTTGTTTTGGTTTGAGGTTTTTGAAGCCACAAAATGCACGGGTAGAAAGTTGCGATTTATTGTTTTTGAGGCATCAATTTTTTTGCTTTTAGGATTATTAGAAAATGATAAAGAAGGTTGTTACATTTGGAGGCTTATCGCCAACAAAAAGTTACAACTTGGCGCGAATGTCCGCCATTTGTATCCGATTCTCCTGACTGGCCAATAAAGGGCCGTGTCATAAGAAATTATCATCCGAAGAAGCAGAGAAAAAAATGGGAATGGGAAAAAAAATGGGAAATTTAAAAAATCCTGGATTCGGGAAAAAAAGCTTAGAAGTTTTTTTCTCGATTGATTTTTGACGATTGATTTTGAGATGGTCAAAAACCATCGCTTTTCTAAATGTTGGTGATTGTGAAATATGAGTCATGTGAGAATATGATGTTTTTCTCTCGGATTGATACCACGTGACTTTAAACATAATGTTATCATATGATAACTTTTGCGACGGCAGATTTTAATTCTTATCATGTGAGATCATGAGATCACGATGTTGTTTTGGTTTGAGGTTTGTGAAGCTTGATTTTTTTATGAATATTTTTAATTTTAACCCTTATGTTCATTTTCTATAATATACCATACATACAACTTTATAAAAATATACTATCACTATAAAATAATTTTTAACTTAGTTTTATTACACGTTTTTTTTTGACGTTTTTTATAGTGTAAAGAAGCTACCTATATACATTTATTTTGCTTTTCTTCAAAAAAGCAATCTTGCCACGATAAGGGTTAATATTACATGTTACCACCTTTTAACAGAAATTTATGTTCCTAATATTTCAGAATTCATTTTTAACATATTAAAGTTCGCTTTTACATTAAAAATTCCCTGTTTTTTTGCTTTCAGCACTTTACAATGATGCGACTTCGACGATTAGCTTATATCCTTCAAACGAACCCAATTATAATGTTGGAAAAAATAGTATGAATATGCACATCACGTATATTTCGGATGACCAGTCATAAACTGATATTGAGTATAAGCAAATAAAAATTAAACTTCCTCTCGGCAAACTGGAAGGCAAAGGTAGATTTCTGTACATCTAAGTTACTATCTGGCAACATAAACCATTGATGTTAGAAACAGTCAATATCAGGGCTCGAAAGTCCCTTTTCAGTCCCTAATTTTTAAGATATTGCGATTATCCAAAAACTTCAAATACAAACGTTTTTCGTCTCAGTGAGGTGCTAATTCGGCTAATTGAATTTATTTTTCTGTCTTCAGTATTAAGAAGTTACAGCGAAATGAAAATTTCAATCCCTCATCATTTCCACCCTCTTTGAGCCAGATGGGCCATTTACAAATTCGTTCGAGATTTTTGCATTTCTAACAACATATTCCAAGTCAAAAAACACATTTTTTGTCATTATATCTTGTTGCTTTTATCTGATGCAAATGCACTTTATTAGTCTTATTTATAGGTCCTTAGATTTTAACAACATAACATGAATGGTTAGTGTCTATACGACTCTTTGATTTTATAACACTCAAGAAAGATAGCTTAACATTTTTACTGAATATATCTTGAAATTCACTTGCTCCTTAAAACTTATCATTACTAATTGAAACATATATATTGATTTACTTGGAAAATTTAGAGCATACACAGTCCGGTCACGTTAATGTGAGCATCGCCTACTTTTGACGTTAACATTAAATAACCAATCGCAGAAGGCACGTGTTGTTTGCAAATTTGGTGGATATATAAAGTTTGTTGAAGGCATTCGGAAAACATTTCAGTTCTTGCAGTCATGAAGTAACGGAGCGATTTATAGAACGTCCAAAACGTCCACCGTCTCTACAGCAGACGCCTGGTTAATGCACCTATGCTGATTGCTGTTCACCGGCGACGAAGGCTGGAATTTGCACGCCAGTACCGTAACTGGACTTCTACTAAGTGGAGACATAACATAACGCCATCCTGTGCCTCGGTGCCTATAATACTAAGTTATCTAACCAGTTGGATGAACACAAGATGGAAGGAAGAAAAAAAAAAAAGGGCGAGAAAGAAAATAAATAAATTAAAAAAAAGAGAGTGGAGGCAGTTAACTTTTTCCAACAAATCATGTTTATGCTCTATCAGATAGATGGACGCTGCCATATACGGCGTGAAACGTCTGAAAGCAGACACCCTGCAACAATTGCCAGAAGGGCTGAAGCTGGAGGAGTGAGCATTATCATTGTGGAAGGCACGATGGATCAACACAAGCATACATCTATTCTTGGAGGCCATGTTAACCTCTGAATGGGAGTTGTTTTTCCTCAGGATGATGGCATCTATCAGTAGGTCAATGCGACATGTCATAAAGCTCGTAATGTACGTGCGCGGATCGAAGAGCACCAGTCTGAATTTACCGTATTCTCTTAGCCAGCAAATTCCTCGGACTTAAAACCAATAGAGAATCTGTGAGACCATTTTGATCGGGTTGTTCATAGCATGGATCCTTACCCACGTGACCTAGATTATGTGGCCACGGTACTGGAGTTGGCATGGCTCAATATCCCAGTGAACACCTTCAGGAACCTAATTGACTCTCTTCCTGCATGTCTCGCAGCTGTCCGCTCTGCGAAAGATGGTTATTCTGGATTTTGACAGGTGGTCACATTAATGTGACTGGACCATGTATATGATAATCTATACAACATGAGAATTAATATTATGGTAGAAACTTCTAGAGAGTTTAGAAGAACATTTATTTATCTTATTCCGTTTCAAAGATATTTTTCATAACTATTCTTTCATTCTTTACTAATTATAACGAAGAATGCGTGCGTGTGCGCGAGCGCTTTGACGCTCTGCCCATTCAACCTACGGCTACCAGATTTTGCACATACATATCTTGAAAATATATCTTGGAGAATGTTACGGAACTTCCACCACAAAATCCGCAAAGTCAACGGGTTCGCCGGCAGTTGATATATTGTGTAACACATTCAACAGGCCTCAATAATAAACAACGGCGTTTATTAAAACGTAGACTCGAATACACAGACTACAAAACACAGCCGAATAGTACACAAGCAATACATAGTAGCATACTTGGAACAAACAGCAGCCCAGAAGTAGTAATCGGTTACTAACAACGACTACAGCACACAAAGTGGCTAATTAGAATTCAGCAAAAACGGGGAATCTACTTAGCTATTCATTACGGTCTCTCCAAACGCCTGCAATTCTCCACAGTCTTCTCGTTTTAGCTGTATCCAACTATCAACTTACTATTATACGACTGGCTACTCCACACACGACTCGATGCTGCTTTAATGCGTGACACCAAAACTCGGCTCACTTTACCGATTCTTAGTCCATTAATTGCTTGAGCTCTACTCAACGCTTACGTCTTTGACTCCTTATATGATTCTCATTAGACAACTGACTTCAGCTTGGACAGCGGAGAAATAGGGCCGAGAATATTCAAGAAAGAGCAAGTATAATTCGGTTCCTATTGGACCTATCGCCGAAATTCTTGAAAATTCTAGTATTATCCCTTTTATCACCAAAGCCTCAAAATTCATCGCCAAATCGCTAACTAGTCGCCAAACCCAGGGGTTATTAATTCGGCATCCGATCAGCATCCAATAGCGTTGATAGTAAAACTATCTTTCCTACGATAGAACTAACTGCTAGAAAGCAACATTACAGATTCGTAAACCATTTCAAAGATCTTTTTTTTTCTTTTCATAACAAGTCTTTATTTCTCTAATACTGATGAATGCTTGTGTGCGCGCCAATGCTTTGATGCTCTGACCGTTAGATCGACTGTACCAAATTTTCACAGCTTGCACATCTTGAAGAGTAAGGATGTGCTGTTCATTGAAATTTTTTGAAAATTTAATTATAACTTTAATTAATTAAAAATTAACCTGAATGTTAGTTTTATTCTTCGATAACTTTTGTAAACAAATAAACAAAGATTTTTTTTTTTTTACTGTTGCACAAAACTGGAATTTTACACCATTTCAAAATTATGAAAAAGACATTTTTTTAATGATACCAATTTAATTATCGTGAAAAATTTTCCTGACTTTTGAATTCCTTGAATAATTTTTTCATTTAATTTCTATCAATAATATCATTGTTGCATTGAAATTCAAGCTGTTTTTATTGTTTCATTAAATATTTTATGACGAGATTTTCTTCCATTGCTGAAAATAGATAAAGACGGCAAAACAAATAAAAAAAAATTGAAATTGCAGTATTGCTAAATTTAAATGAATCTCACATTTTTAATAGCTTGTGATGTCATGGAACTGGTAACTGTTGCCAAGATTCATGTACACAATGAAGAGAACACGTGTAAGTTAATTAAAATAGCATGGTTTTAAAGCCTGACAATTTGGAATAATGGACTTGAAAATTTAGCTTAATGATTTAACAATAATTAAACATGAAAGGTGTCCCAAAACTAACGCAAAATTTGAATTTGCCACCGTTCGTGCAGTAAAATGTTGGCAATCTTGTTAAAAATACCATTTGACAGCTGATAAGTTAGTTTTAGTAAAAATGGAGCATTACACGATAGAGCAAAGTGTTTAAGCAAGATTTGGATTAAATTAAAAAAAACATAGTTATAATTTTATTGAATTGTAAAGTACACAAGATAGGGTTATGTATGGAATAACAAAAAGGGCAAATGACCTCCACGGATTTGTTGGCTTCTATGCACTCTTTTGACGAAATTTCCCATGACCATTTTGCATAAATGTAGCTGCATTTCATTGATGCAACGTTGGATTTCCTCCTACAATGAACGCATGATTGTGGACTTGTTGGCATTAACCTTTGATTTCAAATAACTTCATAAAAAGAAATCCAATGGTGTTAAATCACTCGACCTAGGGGGCCAGTTCTCAAATTTCGAAATATGGCAGCAAGATATTCATTATTTTCGAAATATTGTTCCGCAATATGAATACATTGTTCTATCGTGTAACTCTCCATTTTTATTAACCTTAAACTATCACCTGTCAAATGTTTTTTTAATAGGGCTTCCTACACTTTAATGCACGAATGGTGGCAATTCAAATCTTACGTCCATTTTGGGACACCCTTTAAATAATACTCCTGGCCAACTATATGGTCTCCAATAGCTACTAGAATTTAACAAACAAATAGACCGCGGTGGCCTGATGGTAAGGTCTCGACTTCGGAACCGGAGGATTTCAGGTTCGTGACCCGATTCCACCGAATAACCGTCGTGTAAGGGGATCAGTTGCACGTTAAATCCGTCATGACGAAACGTCCTCCCGCTGGTGTGGTGTGGTGTGGAGAGGTGGTGCCAGCTTAGGTGTCGTCCTCGTCATCTGACCGCGGTTCAAAATTACGAGGTCCATCCCAAAATAGCCCTAGTGTTGCTTCAAACGGGACGTTAATATAACCAAACCAAACCAAACCGCACCAATTTAACAAACAAAGAATTTCTAGTTGTGTGAATGAGTAATCATTTAAAATTATAAAGATAGTTAAAATGAAATTATCTCCCATTATTACTTACCTTTTTTTAATTTTTTTGCAGATGATTAAAATAACTTTTAAGGACTTCGATTTGTATCCATCAAAATATTGCTACCATAGGCTTGTCATCACTGGGAAAGAAGGGAGAATCATTGTCGTACTCTGTGGCAATCAACTGCCGAGACCGATACTTTCTGACGAAGGAGAGGATCTTAAGCTTGAATTTTATACCGATTTCTATGGCTCTGGTAGAGGATTTCTTTTGGAATACGAATCCGGTCCCGATCTCCGTAAGTAATAAATAATATATTGTTGGATTCTATTTAAAATATTAATGAAGCCATGTAGAGTGGAAGTGATTTTAAAATAACAATTTGAATACACATGGAATAGTGCATCAAATTACTAGATTCTATACATACAATACAATACTAATATTACTATACATACAATTCATACATACATTTAATATCAGTTGACAAAATTCTTATTAAATTTCTATACATACATAAGATGGTAGTAACTGAATTATAAGTAATTTTCTCCCCAGTTCTTTTAACCCTTTGTGATGCAATGTTTCACTGCATGGGACACCTAATTCTGCTCGCTTATAAAATCGTTAAAATTAAATATAAATAGAAAAGGAAATATGTTTAAGATTCACTTTTAACCTTCTTTTTTTAATAATAGATGGAAATTTAAATCAAGCTGATTCGTAATTTTCAGCTTTAGTAAGCTTATTTTTTATTTTAATTATAGTTGTAGATTTTTTTTTTTTTGTAAATTAATTGAATTGAAAACAGATCGGAGAGATCAACTAATTTTTCAATAAGCACCAAAAATGCTTCAAAAATTGCCTCCAATAGTGAATCTGAGCATGCCGCCTTGGGGTGCACCATGGATCATGATAAATCTGCTACACAGATATAACGCAGTGTTTTTTTGTTTTGTTTTTTTGTATTGGAACTCTAGAGATTTTACTCATTTTCACGCTTCTCTGCAATGCTCGCTTAGTCGAACTTTTCAGAGCTCCAGCGGCGCAGTGTTCCAGATGACTGAACACCCCCAAATCGAAACGATAGGCACATATTCACGAAATTTACTTGTGTACTCCTATAGGCCTAAATGTGTTATTTACATTTCTTTTGCTTGAGTTTAAAATTTAAAAGGTAGGGCTGCAAAAGATTACGTCTGACATAAATAAAATTAAAAAAGAAGTGACATGAAATTACCAAGGAAGTACTTTATATTTTAGTTTGTATGAATTGGAAGATGAAAAATGCCAGCCGAATATTAAATACTTTCGGAATTTGAGTGCATTTAACTCTTTTCTTTGTTTTCATCATTTGTGCTGGATAATTCTTTTTGAAATTCACTTGTGAATCATAATTTAATCATAACTTTTTTTACTAATTTTCGCTTCTATCAATGAATGCACATTCACACAGATCTTTTAAATACTACTGCCTCGTTTAATCATATGCTCAGCACAATTTAGCCAGTATTGGTTCTCTGTCTCAAAATCCTCCAACAAATATTTAATTTTTACGGTATTCACTCTTTATTTGTCTTGAATGCACAGATATTAAACAGATACTTTTTTCTTTGGCTTTCAATATAGGAAGAAAGTTCTACTATAAAATACATGATGGAACAACGAAAACGGTTTTAATTTCACTTCAACAATGTAATCTATTGGTGGAAATTATACAAAAAAATTGCATTTAAAAGCCTTGCTGAAATTTAGGAAAACGTTGCATGATTATTGAATTGGTGTCATTAAAAAGACAATATTTTGAATTTTGTGTTGTAATATTTTCGATAAATATTGTGGAAGAACGTCCAAATTCAGCTTAATATTTTATTAATTAAAATTCTGCAAAAAAATTGATCCAAGGTACACATTGTGCCAATTATATGTGCCAATTTTAGCAGATCTAGACCCAACATTCTGACGTATAGAGTGGCCGCACACACACATGCACACTCATCTTTTTTATTAGTAGAGATATACTGACTTGCTCATTGCTGATACTAATTCATGAATTACGTTATAACGTAAGCTTTTAACTGTAACTTTATCTAGAATATGAATTTGCATTTGAATATATTTTCTTTAAAAAATTGAAATCGAGTGATTTTTATTCTGAATATTATTTTTTATTTATGCAATATCCTTATGAAAATAAAAATTACTTCCACATATTGACAGTATTTTTCTAAAGCATGATTTTAATGTGTGATGATTAATTCTTCAAAAATTATTTTTGTGAATTCCACTGAGATCGTCTATACTATAATAATTAAAGTAATTCGGTTTTTTAGAACTCTGTGAAACAGGTGAATCTGCCTGCGCTAACCGTAACTGTTTCAAACCCGAGAAAAAATGCGATGGAGTGGATGATTGTGGAGATGGAACTGATGAAGAGAATTGCAGTTAGTACATATTTTAGATTATTATTATTTTTAATTAAAAATCTATTAGGTTATTTAGTTTCATCATATATATTTTAAAACTAAATTCTTGCACTGACAATCGATGATCATAAAAGTTTTTTAATAAAATAAATGAAGTACGAATTTATTCAAGAAAGTCATTCAATTATCAAACTAGCAAATACGCAGACGATACATTTTTCTATTTCAAAAATAAAAGTAATTAATTTGAAAGTATGTCCCATAAATCTAAATTAGACTATGACAGAATATGAAGGGCGTATAAACGAAAGAATAAAAAAGGAACATTTATGATTTTTAGAATTATTTTTGAAAAGTAATATAAAATAGTGTTTTATAAATTTACATTCGTATATATTAAATAAATTGAGCTGTAGAATTATATTAAAAACTTTTATAACATGAATTATCTGACTTCCATTGTACTTCATTGTTTTATCTCTTTCATTTGCTGCCGGGTAGGCGTTGGATTCGCATCGCTTGGTTTGCGAGTTTGAACCCCACCGGCCAAATTCTCTCCGTGTGTGGGGTGGCTGGCACACGTATAAATCTACCGTGGTCACAAAGTCCTCCATTTCGAGAGTAATACCATTACGAGTACTGGTTCAGAGGCGATCGTTCTCTGATTCAGGTCTAAATTACGATCTGTGGATGAGTGAATGAAAGGCATGAATGAAGTCCGCCCCGTAAAAAGGGGTGTGACGTGTGAGTAGCTAAATCGTGCTCTTGGCCCTAGTTGGTGCTAATGAAAAAAGAAGAGATGCTCATTCGGTTTAAGTCGCTGACAAATGGCTATCAGTGGGCTTTAAAGAGCCATAAGTCACAACAACACATCTCTTTTATTTGCACTCCTTTTAAACCACGTGTTAAATGAAAATTTCAGATTTCGGCGTTATGATCGTATTCTAAATAATTCATTGTTTTAAACATTTTGATTTCTATATATCCATTGATGTATGGTCATTAAAATATACCACTACTATTTTTATATATTTTTTTGTTTTCTCAAAGCTGTAAGCAGAACTGTTTACAGTTCGTGAAATTAGTTGGTGAGGGAGTAAGACCTGTGATATTTATCATGAAATATGGAGCATAAACAGCATATTATAAACTAAGCAACGTTAGAAGTCTACTATACAGCTTAGTCAACTGTAAAGCTTAGTAATCAGTTTAATTGTAAATTCAGTTTTATCGGGGAAAAAAAAACCTTAGTTAAAAAATAACTCTTTCTTTTTTAAATATGTACCGATATTACAAAGGGAAAATATCGTAATTTTTATGATATTTCAATTAAAGCTTGCTTGGTGTAAGATCTCGGCTTCGGCAGCGGAGGGTTTCGGATTCGAGAACCGTTTCCATCGAAGCACCGGGTGTAAGCGGGCCTGGTTACATCTGTCGGGACACTGTGGTGAGGAAGCTCGGTGAGAGGGTGCTGGCTCAGATACCTTTCATGCCATCTGACCGTGGTTCAAAATTATGAGGCCCATTTCAAAATAGCCTATGTGTTGCTTTCAATCGGGGCATTAATATAACTGAAGTGAGCTGAATTGAAACCTAATTTGAAGTTTGAAAAGTTGTTTCTTAGTGAGTATCGTCTATCTGGCGTGATTTTCAAATAGTAGGAGTTGATGGAAAATCCCAATGACATTTAAGAGATTAAATATGTTTCTTTCAGTTTTTTTTTTTTTTTTTTTTTTTTTAGATTTCCCTGTAGTGGTTTTTCCCAGGAATTGTGGGGTCCAGATAATCAAGCCGAAGGAAGGATATGATCGCCTTATTGGTGGGGAAGAAGCCACGCCCAACAGTTGGCCTTGGCAAGTGTCTCTTAGCAATGCTAAGATTGAACCGATCGGTCATTTCTGCGGCGGAACACTTATTAATAGCCTTTGGGTGCTGACCGCTGCTCACTGTATTGCAAGGTAGGATATATATATATATTTTTTTTCGTTCCATTAAAAAGATATAGACTTAATCGTATGTTCCTAAGAAAAACTGTATTAATGACTTTGAGTTTTACTTCAAGAAATTTCTCTCTCCATGGAGGATATTACCGAAGAGGCATTAAGAGTAAATATTCGTATGAACTTATTTCACTGACCTTTCTATATTGAAGGTACAAGTACACTTTAAATGCAAAGCGAAACGCTTAAATGTACTTCTGATGATTTGAGAAAATGAACAAAAAATTTGAAAAAACAGCTGGAGTGATCTCCCGAAAACTTTCTCACGTACTTTCTAAAAAGGCTTGGTTATATTAAAGTCCCGTTTGAAGTAACACTAGGGCTATTTTGGGACGGACCTCGTCATTTTGAACCACGATCCGATGACGAAGACGATACCTAAGTTGACACCCCCCTCTCCACACCACACCACACCAGCGGGAGGACGTTTGGTCATGACGGATTTAACGTGCAACATACCCCCTTACACGACGGTTCTTCGGTGGAATCGGGTCACGAACCTGAAACCCTCCGTTTCCGAAGTCGAGACCTTACCACCAGGCCATCGCGGCCCATTTTTTAAAAAACTTGTCATGCCAGAGAACACTTTGCGCGGCACTGGCATACAATAGTCACAAAATATTAACTTTTCGCTTGAATTAAGCATTTTTACTGAATTTATATTGTCATCCTTGGCTGGTTATTTGGTTATTCATCCCTAGAATGGAGTTAATAGCATCGGAAAACCGAATTTGTGATTTAAACGCGTTTTTCTCTACCGAATGGTACAAAAATTTGATAAAAAATGACACTTGTAGTCACAAAATCCCATACCAATTTTGATATATTTAAGTATCTGCATTTTTGAATTACCACATTTATATGTTTCTGAAAGTACAGACTGACAAACGGCTCATTCGATTCGGCATGAAATTCGAAAGATATCTACACTATACATGTTAAATATGCGTACCGAATTTCACCCATTTATCCATGGATGAAATAATACGATTATTAGTTATCATAAAATAATATTTATTCATATTATTTCATGATAACTATCAGTGTATTGTTTTTATGTTAATTTATATTCAAATAGACACACAGACAGATTTCCTTTGAACGGATTTTACTCAGAGTTTGATATAAATCTACACATTTAGTATAAGGACATTTAGTGGTATGGGAGGCGCCAGGATAGAACCTGGGACCTTGTGGTTAGCAGTTCAGTAACTAAACCATTTTACCAAAACGATCGTTCCAGTAGAAGAGTTGTTAACTGGCTTATATGCTATTCACCACAGTACTCTCCCTCCAGTGAGTCGGAGGTGAGCCGAATGATATGGATCTTGAGTGGTGATGTATTAAGTAGTTAGTAGCTGCTGTTTTAATGGGCCTACCCAGCTGATTTGCGCCATGCGTTATGGCGATCGTGTGTGGGTGCTGATGCGCCAAGAGTGTGTGGCGACTTTGGGTTGCTATGTCAATTGAGTCTGACGACTTTGGTTTTGCTGCGTCAAGTGAGTCTGATGACTTTGGTTGCGGGTAGATGGCGCCACAACAGCTGTTATGAAGGTTGAAGGTTCATCGTCCGAGGTCACCAAATTGGCGAAATGTGATGCGCGAAGGATAGAGCCTGGGGCCTTGCGGTTCGTAATCCAGTAACATGACCACAATACAAAAGCAATTGCCCGTGTAGCGTAGCTGTTAATTGGCTTATAAGCTTTCACCACAGACAGTATATCGAATTTCAAGCATCTAGCTCAAAGCGTTTTTGAGTTATCTTTGTCACAGACAGACGGGCATTTTGCAAAAATGTATTTTTCAAACTCCGAGAGGTCTAAAACATGGAGATTGATGAAAATCTCCTGTTCCAGTATTTTGTACTTTCTCTATGCTACGCATACGAGAGAGTAAATTTCTGAGGAAAGAAAAGTAGGAAAAGTATGTTTTTTATTACTTTATCGTATACAAAGAGAATATATTGTTATTATTGAAAAATTTGAACTGTAGATTTTGAAGAATTTCCACGTTTTAAACCACCTTGAGTTCAAAAAATACATTTCTAGAATTATATGTTTCTTTCTTTGAACATAACAATCCAAAATTATTTTGAGCTAGATGCATGAAATTTGGTATATAGCATTTATTCTAAATTTGTCGATTTCTGTGAAATTTCGAACGAAATCTGTTTAGAGGAAGTCTGTCTGCCTAACTTTTCGAATATAAAATAAGGTAATAACTGCATAACGAAGAAAGCTAGATGGATAACATTTGGTACTCAAATTTAAACTTTAAAGTGTAGATATGTAACAAATTTCGAACCAAATCTATCTAGAGGTGGATAGTCTGAACTTTAGCAAGAATGTAAAAGCAATAATTCCAAAATACAACTACTTAAGCACATAAATCTGATATGTGATTTTTGTAAATACAATTGCAGTATATCTAATTTTGTATTTAATCAACCGGAAAGAAGTCCAATGTACACATCAGATTTCTGGTACTTTTGTATTGGCAGCATCTCAGCGATTAAGCGCAAAGACACTCTCTAACAGTCCTGATAATTGTACTTTTTTTTTCGTAATTACTGTACGACAGCAGCATACAGTAAATATATTCACGTACATTTAATAAAGAGTATGAGAAAGGTTATGGAGAAAATACTCCCCCTGGTTTTTCGACGAAATAGTTCGTTTTAACAACTGCATCCCTAGTTAGACGTCGTTTGTCGAAGTACAATATCAAAAATGCAGTCCCTATATGAATGATAAATGCGTGTGGCTAGAAAAGTGTTAGGCAACGGCAACGTCGGGATATTTCGGAGTTCCGAGGTGTGACGAAGTGCTCACGAGCACCTCCACATCATAATTTGGAATAGCAATTATAATTTGTAAGTTTAAGGAAAGAATAAAATTAATTGAAACTGGTTTAGACGAGCGAATACTGTTCTAACGACATGAAACTTGGTAGAATTGTTAGATTAAAATTTTTATGATGAAATTATTAATATAAAATAATATTTTGATTATTTATAGAGTAAATAGAACTTTACTGGAATTACGTTGCAGGTGCCTTTTCGGTTAGGTTGTTGAACTTCCATTAGATTAAAAAGCATCGATAAATGGATTAAATGAGAATTGTTTACTTTTCCTTAAAGCTACTAAAATATGTATATTTTCTTAAAAATGTCAAATATTGAGCATTTCATCTTTAGTTCGTTACAATGTTTCAGTAAATAGGTCGTTCGTTTTCCCATATTTAATAATTTTGAACGTAAAAATTTATCTAAACTCATAATAATTCGATCCTTGCTTTTATCAGGAGATATGCTGCAATGAATATTATCGTGGGAGCCCATAACTTGGGGAACACCACTTCCTACCAACAAACTCGTAGAAGTGTCAAAGTGATTGCCTTTCCTGAGCTCAAAGGAGAAAAGGTGAAAAAGAAAATATCTGAAACATTTTTATTGTAATGAACTAATGACATAAGTATATTTATAGTATATTTCATGAAATATATCGTATTGAAGACTGTATTATGTAAACCAGAGTTTATTTGGATAGAAATTTGGTTAAAAAGTTAGAAATTTTCTAACTTTATTGATTAAAATAAAGTAAGAGTAGCTCAAATCGAAGACACAAGAAAAAAGACAGTTTAGGTTTGTTATATTAACGTCCTGTTCTAAATTAACATTAAGAACATTTTGAAACAGGTCTCGAACTTGAAATCCTCCGGTTTCGAAGCCGGAAACTTACCACCAAGCCACCGTGGCCTCACGAGAAATGATTGGGAAAACTAACTATTAAAACATAATCCAAGAAATTTGCAAGTATTTAACCTTATTTGGCACTTATATATTAGCGAAATAAATAAGTAAACAACATGAAAAAAATTCAAAATTTTCCATTTAAGGCAAATTAATTATTTTTATAATTAAACAATTAAAATTAATAATTCATTATTTATTTGTTAAAATCATGTTACCATTTGAGTTCCTTTAAATCATCGACGAAAATTAAAAACGATAATGCATAGAAAACTCGCATTACTCTGATGATACCATTAAGCGGAAACTCTTAAGAAAGATTCATCTGACAGGTTTCAAATTCGTACCTCATTCCATTCTTTATTACTAACACTAGCCCTAAGAGCAATGCATGAAAACGGGTTCTAACAATTTAAAAGAATTTAATAGACAACCAATTATACAATCCATTACACAAATTTAGTCAATATTTAAATTTACAAGCTTAACATAAGTAATTCTAGAGGTCGGTTGGTTTTATATGTTTACAATCTTGCAGCTAGTATCGTACTGCCGTACTTTGGATTGGCGAAGAGGTTGGCGTTTGGTTGGCGCAATGGCTTTATTAGAGAGAGTTACAATTCGAGGGGGTTGGTAACTGAATGGTGCTTTGGCATTATTAGAGAGTGTTACATATCTAATTAATGTAAAAGTGTCTAATTAATCCTTCACAATGTAATCTATTCTTATAGAAGCTCTATTCTTACTAGTCGTCATTAATTTCTTTAACATTCCATACATCATGATATTTCAACATTCCATACATCATGATATTTCAACATTCCATACATCATGATATTTCAACATTCCATACATCATGATCATACTTCAACATTCCATACATCATGATCAAGAACAAAAGCATGATTATCCAAAAACATTTCTAGTTATGTAGAAGTTGATGGTTGTAATTAATTGATTGCTCCCGAAAAAACGCAGACAGTTTTTGAAATTTTTTTTACTAAGTAGATAGTGTATTTCTTGTCGACTTCCGATTAAACTTCATTGCACCTGATGTAAGATTCTGAATTCGATCAAATATGAATCATTCTTTAAATCTATAAATAAAAGCTCTGTTCTGCACTTGTGGTCACCAATGAAATATTATACACCAAGCATGATTATTTTAGTTTTTAATAATTCAGAATTATTTAGATTTAAAAAAAAAACTGAGTTATAATGTTCGTTATCAAACCCTTTTTCTTGATATTTTTAGCCTTAGAAAATTATGTTTTTATTGTTATCTTCTCTTTTCTCTCAACTATAGAATGGTATCTTATCATGCAGAATTCGATGAAATAGTTATAAACTTTACATTATTTTTATGACTAATTGGAATATACAGCATTTTCATTTAATCTGATATTTATAAAAATTTAAGAATGATATTTTGGAAACTATAAAATAAACACGTTAACTATACTTTTGCCATGATGGTTATTTGAACTGATTGATATTTATTGGTTTCATAAGTCTGTGACATCTCACTCATTAATGAAGTAGAAAGGTGGATTCGTTCAAGTTAAGCACTTTGTTTTCCGTTTTCCTCTGTTTGCTATGTTGAATGATTCGTTTCAATAATGTTTAAGTTTATCTGTACTTAAAATAAAGCTCAATACGTGCGTGTGTGTGTGTGCGTGTGTGTTGGCGCTCTACAGGCCAGACTGTTCTACTTACAGCTACCAAATTTGGCACGTGCATACTTTGGAAGCCGGGAATGTGCACCTTGGAGCTATTTTTTCGAATTTTTAATTAGAATTTTTATTAATTAGAAATTAAGCAAAATTTTGACGTTTTTCCGCTGTAATTTCCGAAAATATTACAGCACAAAGTTGATTTTTACATCATACTGAAGTTCAAAAAAATAATCTTTTCAGTGATACTAATGTTATAAAGAAAAAATTAAATTTCTATTTTTAATAAATTTTAAAAATAATTTAATCATATTTTTTAACAATTTATTTCGCTCTAAATAAAAATAAAATTTAAGCTGCATGAGCATGTTGCACGTTGATACGAAAAAAAATTAACTTTTATCAGCGCGTTGCCATCATATTCACAAAAGCTCAAATTAAAAGATAAGTTAACTACCATTCCAATTTACCGGCGTCCTGGCATAGGGGTCGCACGTCTTCCCCGTGATCTGGGCGTCCCGGGTTCGAGTCCCGGTTTGGGCATGGTTGTTCTTCTGTTGTTCTGTTTGTGAGATGTGTGAATGTGCCCTCCTGTAAAAAGGGGTTGTGCAAGCGAATGAATGATGCGTGAGTGGCAAAGTCGTATTCTTGGCCCTAGTTGGCGCTGCTATAAAAAATAAGAGACGTTCCCCCTCAGGCTTAAATCGCTGTCTTCGTAACAGCGGGCTTCTCAGTGGCAAGTGCCATAAGAAACAAACAAACAAACCATTCCAATTTAAATATATAAAAATGTCATTTTCAGCACGTGTCTGTATGAAATGAAATCAATATGAAACACGATATTTTTTTGAAAAAGTAAATGCAAAGAAAAAGTTTTGTATGATCTTTTACAACATCTATATTATTAATTCAATAAATCAGCTTTATTTATGCGAGTTCGCAAATTGTACAGACTAACTCTATGGCAAAGGATACCGACGTGCTCTGATTGGTTTAAGCTTTGGTCTCTTTTTGGCAATGTTTTGCACTCACAATAGTATAGTTATCGCTTATTTGGCTCAAACCTTGCAAAACTGTGCCAAACTGTTTCCGATCTTTGTTGATATTCTTGAATCCATTCCTAAAATATGTTTTACAGAAATGCAAGAAATAAGTATTCAAAAGAAATTTATAAACTATTTATATATTTATAAATCTTAATATTCAGTTAATAACAAATATCAAGATTAATAATTAGATTGTTAATAACTATATGAATCTAAATATCTTAACAAATATAGCACATTTGCAGATAGACATCTTATGGTAATAATTTGAATACGAAATTAATAAATAAATATCTCCTTTTTTATTTTGCATGAATATTCAATAAGAATTATAATGATTTCTATTCCGTTTAATGTCGTCTAAATATCTTAATAAATATAGTGTATTTGCATATAAATATTTTATGGTAATGATTTTAACGTGAAAATTTAATAAAAGAATTGGCCCATCATTTTCCGTAAAATAAAAGCTTAATTTTCCAAGTCTTATTTTAATAATACTTCACAGAAAAATTGCTACCTGTGCTAATTCTTTATTTACAAGATCTGAAATACGAAAAATAGCTCTATTCTCATCAACCTCAATTATTTTATAATTGTATTCCTCTGGAAGATTTAATCCCTCCATTTTGAAAAATGGCAGGCAAAAAAATACGTAGAAACCAAACAGGGTTGCAACAGCTACAGCATAGAAAGTCTGTTCGAAAGAAATCGACCAATCAGAGCACGTCGGTATCCTTTGCCATAGAGTTAGTCTGTACAATTTGCGAACTCGCTTTATTTATGGCAAACATGGTTTATTCTTTTAAATCAGGGCCCAACGGCTAATCTGTAAACCTTTAATAATAGAAATACATGTGTTAAAATGGTCTAAATGAAGTAAATAATCATATTTTATGTAACTTGAGTCTATAAATGTTCCAATAAATTACGAATACTTAGCTTTTATCTAGATCATCTGCTCTGTGAATCATATTTTACAAAATATTCTCGAGACAATAATGTTTTAAATAAAGAGTTGCACTCCAATCAACTAAATCAGTCACTAAAACTGACTGATTTATAAAAATTTGAATATTTCTATTCAATAAAAACGGGAGATTTTAGATCACTCCATCACCGTTTCTCAAGACCGATTGGCTTAAGATTATGAAAATATTGATTGTTCTAAAATATTCTGATCAAAATTTCTGAAATCGATGAGATCTGATAGCAAAAGATAGAAACCCTCCTTTATTTATTTAAAAGTTAAAGTGGCACGAATGTTTCGTAGAATATGATTCCTTAGGACAAAAGAACTGTTTAAAATTTAGACTTTATAGACCAAAACAAAATAAAATATTGTTACTCACGTCATTTAAATATTTTGGAAAGCAAAACTAAAAACTAAATTTTAAAATGAATATGTGAAATTTTTGTTCAATAATTCTTGAGATATTACTTAAATAATGAAAGATGTTCTGTAGAGCCCATAAGGCTTAAATCCTGAATAACTGTTTTCAATACTCATATTAAAAAAGGCTTGGATTCAGTAAAAAATGCTTTTTATATTAATTGTAGTTTAATCACTCCCACTTTAATTTAAAGCTTAAATTTTACGGGTGCTGACTGGAAATTAGAAAGATATATTATAAATTATTGTTTAAGGCCTTTATAATGGTATGAGTGAATTATATAAATATAAAAATTTGAGGCTTAAAAATATTTTGATAAAGAAGTTATTAAAGGACAAGTTTCATAAAACATTTAATTGAAAATTTTAATGAGCATTAATACTAGCGAACCGGCTGTTCGTCAAAGGCGGCTAGTATCTAATAACATAATTCCGATCATTGCACGTTATTAGTTCGTTATTAGTCATTAATAATTCTAGTTAATATACTTGATAGTTATTATGCTTATTATACTTGATAGTTATTATATTATTAGTTAATATACTTTACTTATACTATTATAATTCTTATAGTCGTACGTTATTAATTATTAATAATGCATGTTAATATAGTTGATAGTTATTATTCTTAATAGTTGTACACTATCAGTACTAGTTAATATACTTGATAGTTATTATGCTTGATCTTTGTACGTTATTAGTTATTAAGAATTTTACTTCGCTTTTGAGTACATTACTCTTTTTCAAGATTCGTATTCTCTCATCCGAAATATCCTGTATTGAGTGCAGTTGAATATTGTTACGAAATTTCCGGGATTCGTTTGGATAGTGGAAGTTGTATGGTGAGGAGAACACTCAATCAGCAGGCGGCAGTAGAAAAAAAAAACGACGTTTATTTATACGAAGACACACAGGACAGCACAAAGACGACAACTATATACAGCATAGAAGACGATTATCTTCAGCCGAGACGTGCAGCATACAACAGCATACATAGCAGCACACAACAAGACTCTACTGCAGACAGTAGCGCACAGCTTAGTTCAGCACTAGCTTGACTCCGTCTCTGCTCCACTTATCTCTGGAAGGCCAGTTCTTCACCGTCGATTCCGACTACTCTCCGCCGTCGATTCCGACCACTCTTCTCTGTCGCTTCCGACTACGACTACTCTGAGTTGAGAGAGGGATTACGGCTCATTGGGGCCGCAGGCCCCACCATCCGTAAATCTAAAAAGAAATAAGACTTAGGGTTGAATGAAAATGTTCTTATTAGTTCAAGGTACTAGTAGATGATGAGAGATTATTAAGATGACACCACAGGAGTGAGGCCTGGTGAAGGGAGCACTGGTTTTTGGGGTTCAGATTAGTAGCCAGGAGCCAATGAGGTGCAGGGTACTGGGAGAAACTTGTCGGGACTAATCAGGAGACGGCGAGGTTAAGGGAGACGTAATAGCGCTGGGAGAGAGAAGAGCTGGGTGATTATTCTAACAGAGCATTAATTAAGATGAGTTTCTTTTCTTCTTTTGTCTTAGCCACTTTGATCTTTTTTGCCGCATTGAGAAGGCCTGGAAATTCAGCCAGCATAGACTTGATTTCTCTTAGTGAATCCAAGAGATCTTGAATAGGCATGTTTTCAGGGGTGGTTGGGTTTCCTTGTTTGGGTGGGTCAGGAGCGATCTATTGATGATTACTGAACTTGTTTTTTGCAGCATCTGCGTAGGATTTTCTTAGCTCCGGATTAATTTTGATCACTGGATAAGATTTGCATCCACGCCAAGAGGTGGGGTGTCCAGCTTGGTGGCAGTTGATACAGACAGGTTCTTCTATCTTTTCTTTTATATCACATCTATTTGTGGGGTGCTTGCCGTTGCATTTGATGCATCTGGGAATGCATTTACAGTTTCTTGCACTATGATAAAAACCAGCACAGTTGTAGCACATCGTGGCTTTGTTTCTTTTTCTGTAGGTTTCAACTCTGATCTTTAGAAAAGCTATTGATTTCAGGTTGTAGATATCTTGAACAGATTCAGTCCTTTTTAGTTCAACCATGAAAATTGGGTAGAGGGTTTTCTCACGATAATTTCTCAGCTGGAAGATTCTTAATGGGTGGAAGTTCCTTTCTCTAAGTTCTTCATTAATTACACTACTTTCCATGGTGACTGGGAGACCCTTGATGATGATTTTAAGTGGGCGGTCTTCAAAAGATTCAGAGAGCACATATTCTTGATTCTTTTCATCTAGGAGGGTGAGAATCTTATCTCTTTCTTCTTTGGCATATGGCGTGATTTGGATAAAGTTATTTCTGAAGGTGTTGACGGTTCTTGGGAATTGTCGGCAGATTTCTTGCAGTATAATGCTGTAGTTTTCGGATATTTTCAGATTGATGGCTGGGATTTTTGACTTTTGGGGATCTTCAGAGTGTGTGATTTCTTGCTTTTTATCGTCTTCCAAGAGGGCGTATTTATTCACAGTCTCAATGTCAGGTTCATTAGTTGTAGAGAGAGTTCTCTTCGTTGTTTTCCTTGGGGATACTGGTATGAAGTCATCAACATTCATATCTTCATCGGGTTGTGTGGCATATGTGTTCTTCTGTGGAGTTTTTTCGGGTGTTGAGTCCGCGGAAATAACGGATTTGGTGGTTGGTCTAGGAGCAGACTGGTCTGGGTCATTCCTTGATCCTTGATGTCGATTTACTGTCAAGATTCGGAGCCTTTCGTAGAGTTCATTAAGCTCTTGTTGAGCTTTTTTCTCTAGGGTGGCCAATTCCCGGCTGTTGGGGTCCTTTCTTAACATGTAACGGACTTTTGTTACTTCCTTCTTCCCATGAAAAATAGCATCTTTGCATCTCTTTATTTCGTCGCTTTTGGCAATTGGGTCCATGTTGTCGAGGTCCATAACGTCTGCAGGTGAGGGTAGGTCCGTAGGCCCTTCCGTAACTAATCCTAAAAAGAACGAGTCTGGCCTGACTGGCGTTGTAGGGTCGGCAGTGGTCAGCGTGGTCCGGTAAGAGTCAGAGCTCAAGAGAGGCACGTCTTATCACTTCACCGATCTCAGGGCAAATCTGACTACGACTACTCTGGCAGCTGTGGCTGCTTCCTTTTATAGGTCTCAGGTGGCGGGGCTACTAGCCTCTCAACCAATCAGGAACGTTCGAGGCGTATCTCGGTTCCTACTGGACGGAACGGGAAAATTCTCGATGTTTCGGGTATAATTTATTTTGGCGCCAAAGTCGCCAAATGGTCGCCTAGTTTGTCGCCAGTCTCCGGGGCCTCTGACGCGACACCTAGACTCCGTCCAATGCAAATGACTGTAAAACATTCTTTCTGATGATGGAACCAACTATGCTGGGAAGCCGCATCACAGATTCGTAACAATATCTACCCTCTCTATTCAGTTCGGGCTAGCTTTTGTAAAAGATATGCATGAGGTAAAGCGTACTGGATCTATTTCCTTGTCAACAATCACTAATTAAATAAATAAATATATTCCCTACCTATTTCTTCCTTTGAATTCTATTATATTTCAGTTTTCTTGTCAACAGTCACTAATTAATTAATTAAACAAATAAATATCTTACCTTACTATTTCTTCATCTGAATTTTTTTTCCAGATAAAAGATTATAGAGTCGATCTTGCTCTTGTCAAGATGAACGCACCGATCACTTTCAACGCTGGTGTTCAGCCAGCCTGCTTGCCTGACTTCAGCTTCAAACCTCCAGTGCACTGGCAATGCTATGTAACGGGCTGGGGAGAGACCAGAGGTAACGATTTGTCTGTTCTGCTGTACCATAAAAAATGTTACCTCAAATTAATTTTTATATGATCACTGAAAAACTTCCTCTCTTCTTCGCACGAAATCAGATGATCCCTCAGATGCGGGGGGGGGGGGGATTAATTCTCTTTTTTCCCTGAATACAAATTAAACTATATTAACTTAAACTAATTTAAATTTAAAATTATAAAAAGGTATTAGTTAAACGAATGGAGTCGAAACAGATAAGTTAAATGTAAAAGGCTCAGGAGTGCAATGTCCGGTAAGTCATCATTCTGAAAAAATTGAAAAATAGGTATTGCATAATGCATCTTATTCTAGATGTATTAAAAATTTCTACGAAAACCTTTCTTTTGTTACAGCTTTTATGGAATGTCTGATTATCAGTTTCAAATGAATCCACAGAAATTTCTCCATTTTCAAATACTATACTGTCATTACTTCTACATATTGTTACAAAAATTTTTATCTATAAATACCGCCAAGCAATCGTAATAATGCAGCGCATTTAATCGCCAGTTCAACAGCTTGCTTGCTGTCTAATCCTCCAGTTCTGTTACTGGTCAGCGACTCCGACTCATCTCACACAGGACTTCTGACGATACACACGACTTCTTCGCAACTTGAGAGAGCCTGTCTTTTATAGTTCCGGGAGGCGGGGCTAGAATCTTTCAGACCAATCAGGGCGTATCTCGGTTCTTAGTGGATGGATCGTGAAAGTTCTCGAACTTTCCAGTATTATCCATTTAGTCGCCAAACTCGCCAAATTCGTAGCCAAATGGTCGTCAAGCTCTGAGGTCATTGACGCGCCACCCGCTCAGCACACACAGGACAGATCTTACAACGGGTTTTTTCCACGATGACACTATTCGTGACAGGTAGCAAAATTACAGATTTGTAACAATATAATTTTAACTATGTATACATTAATAACTCGCTATACAGAGATAATTATTTGTTGAGCTTTTTTGATGTTAAAGATAGTTATAAATATTTACTGAATTTTAATTTTTTTTAAAAATTCTGTTTACACACTTTTTTTGCATTTCCCCAAAACACCTTTCCTAAAAGAATCTGTGAAATAAGACCGAACTACCAAATTTCAAAATTCTTTTTAAGCAATATGACACCAGCCCCATTTATTACTTGAATGTCACGTAATCCTCAAATGAAAGAAGTTGATAAACTTTATAAAGTAATAAATATTTTTCAAAAAAGCACAGGTTCTGTATTTTGTTACAGTTTTTTTATATTCCAAAATTGCTTTTTAATTGTATTCAAATTAATATTTGTATTTATTTCTCAAATAAAAAAAATCTGTGGACTGTGGAGATTATTCAAAATTTCGCTTCTATAATTGATTTTTTTTTCTTCTATAATTGATTTTATTCGAAGTGTTTTAATACTTTCAAAAATGATTTTCAGCTATTTTGTATCTGTTTATCATTAATACCCATTTTATCTGCAATCCAGGCTCTGGTTTCTCAAACAGTTTGAAACAACTTCTGGTAGAAGTACGACCTGATGAGGATTGCAAAGGCATGTACGAGAAAGGTACAGGGGTTTGCGTCTGGAAGGCAAAGCAGGGTGTCTGCCACGTAAGATACAATTTGATTTTCATGGACGGGATCAAATAGTTTATTCACAACTTGTGGTGCTTGGAAAAAACCGACTAATGTCCTTTTAACAATGCCCTTCTAACTGTACAAATTTATAGGGATATTCTAATGGGAACAGTTCTCCAAGATCTCTGAAGAATCTAATCATGTTTATGATTCTTTTTTTTTGGAGATGAATTAATTATTAAGGAATCTTTTATAACAAAGACTTTCTGGCGAAAGTGAGGGTTTTCGGAGGTGCCATGGAAGAGTGAAATTGCAGAATGTCGCAAAGTGGATGGGATCGCTGACTTCTCTACAGGGCAATAGTCATCTTCTAGAAATATCCTCTAATTCATTAAAAATCTTCATGTAATTTTATTATTTTGAGTATTTATATTCAGTGAAAAATTCTGCCATAAAGGGGATTGCTTTTCACTAAGGATAGATATTATTTCTTTCTATTGTTACCACTTAAAAAAGGATCTTTTTGCAGATATAAAGGCAATTAGTTGGTTGTAACAATGGTTTTTAACCCTTAACTGGGGAGGTCAAATTTTAGGACTTAACTGGGGAGGTGCGGTCTACGAGATCGCATTTCATTCACACTCAAATTAAATTTTCTAATGAATGTATTAGTATGAAAACTGCCAATATATTTTGCAGATATTTTTCTTGATATATAGATATGTTTTAGAAATTTTTCAAATTATATTATCATTGAAAAAAGTAAATGCGTTGGAACATACATTTTATTCTCAAATTACATGTTACAATAAATAATATTCTTGAAAAGGCATATTACTTTTTTACTTTTTAAACCATATTTATTTTTACAGTATATGAAGGTATTTAGAAGAAAATATAATGTAAAATTCAACATTTATATGAAAAATAAAGAAAATGACAATGGGTAAAATTGGCCCTTTTTTTATCGGCTTGTGTGACTTTCATAGCACGGTTTTCTAGGGCATTTTAAACATGGAGGTAAAGAACTAGTATAAAAATCAACCTATAAATTCTGTATATATACCTCTTGGTATATTAATATATTTTATAAATTTTTCAAAATACATTATCACTAGAAAAATTAATTAGGTTTGAACATACATATCAAAATCAGTTGAATGCGAACTTTCATCGAAAAACTCTTCTGTATAATTATCCTTATCACTAAAATCTCTTTCTGCTTCATTTAAAAGTGTATGGAGCACTGCTTCATAATAGGAACAGTAAATTGGATGATATTTCGGGGCCCAATTTTAGCGCCATCTGATAAGCCTTGTTTATCACTGGGACACTAACAGGGAGATGCGGTCTTAGAGACCGCGCTCGAAGAAATAACTGAATTATTTTAAAAAGCATCTGCTGAAATCGGTTGAAAAAGTGCACGTGTATTGAAGGTCACAAAACAATAAGCTACAGGGTCAATCCATTCAATTGAGCTAAACATAGAATAGGGGTGACAGAAAATCCATCGCTAGCGGTCTCACAGACCACACGTCCCCAGTTAAGGGTTAAATACTAATATATAATACAGTACTATAACAGCAATATTAAAATGTGCATGTCTCGCTGAAATTACTTTCATCAATAGGCGTCTATATAGGCATCAATAGGCAATTTGAGTCATGACAGATTTACAAAATGTTCATAAAGACTTACTCTGATTATAAAAAAATATTACAAAAGCGCCAATGAGTCCATAGTGTAATTTATCATGGAATAGTGGTGTTCTTAATTATTTTCAGTCCAACAGATAGCACAACTAATGGCGGAAAAGTGATTTTTGTAATTGGCTGTCATCATGGTGGGAAAAATTCAATGTGTTCTTTGGTTCCATGAATTTAAATCGGCCTTATTGTTCATTGTTAAGTTTGAGGTTACATAAAGAAAAAAATATTTGCAGTGCCAAGTGAAGATTTTCATACACTCAAAGTTAGGCGCACAAATGATGTATTGAGTATGACAGCCGAAATGTTGGACAATACTTGGTGAGAATTGGGACATCGGCTTAACATTCTTCAAGCTATCAAATGCTTAGACATTGAAATTTATAGACAATAATTTATTCTATTAAAAATTTAGAAGTGCCTTCACTATACATAAAAACAGCTGTACATAAAATAATAACAGTTTTTTTAAAAATATTTTTTTTATAATCCGGACAAGATTTTATAATCCTCCTGTAGTTTTACAATTTCATGGGGATATCAATTTTTCTCTTTTATACGTGCAGCATTCGGCTATAACTAAATTTAAACATTTTAAATAAATTTGTAAGTCATTTTTAATAATAAAGGTTCAGCTCAATGATTCGTTGTTTAGTTTAATTTTTAATTAGGAGTAGACCAGTCTTTTGAGCTTTATCTACAATCTTTTTTGCCTTAAGGATGCCTATGCAACAAAAAGTTATTGAATACATTTAGCGAAAAAAAAGAGAACTAGTTGTAAATAAATAAATATATATATATATATATATATATATATATATATATATATATATATATATATATATATATATATATATATATATATATATATATATATATATATATATATATATATATATATATATATATAAAAGTCTAGATTTTCAATAGGAATTTTTTTACTAGATTAACAAATAATGATATGGTGCGTTTATTTTGTACAGAAAAACAATCATAAAGCATCTTGTGGAATTTATAGAGGATGTCCCAGAAAAGTGGAACAACCGTTTATTTCCTTAAGTACAATTATACATATACTTTCAGTCGCAAAGTTTTATTAAATGAGGTCGGCAATTGTATGATAATATTTTGACTTCTGCAGTGACTGATAATTAAAAGTCGCAAAAACTACATTTTTGTACAGTCCCATAGAGAAACAAATGTCTAATAATAAAATTTTCTACTTGCAATTATCTGTATACACTTCTACTCCTTAATCATCTATAAACATTAAATTTCCCTCTTCGATCTACAAAATTTGCAGAGTTCTGTCTATTTTCATATTTAAAGGTTCTTATCATAAATTTAGATAGAGACATTCATTTTAGAAATTCAGTTTTGTTCAATATACAAAAAGTGTCAAGAATTGCAATGAAATATTTGTCAAATAATACATCATCCAGTCATCATTATTATAAAGATACTTGCTAATCCTCGATACTATTGTTCATTTTTCGTAAACCAGTGCAGATAAAAATTGAATATTTAAGATATCTTAGAGAAATAGAGCATACCGAACATGAAAATAATTTTTTTATTTGTAAATATGTGCTTGCTAATAAACGTTTTCTAAATAATGACGTATTTCGGTAATGAAGAGTGTTCTGAAATGTTGATTATTTTTATTGTATTAATCATATTTCTGGCCTCACTGCAGAAGAGTTGTCGTTTTCCGAATTCCCAGCATCCTTCTAGAAAAATAATTCAGCAATTGAAAATTATAGGATTTTTATTTTCTTTGGGAGGAAACAACGGGAATTATGAGGGATATACAAATGATACATTAATTGATATTTTGATATATTTTTCAAATTATGCTAGTGTTAAAATAGCTAGTCTACAACTTCTTATTCTAAAAACGACAATATAGAGAATATTTCTTCTTCTTAAATCAACTTATACTTCATCGCATTAGCTGGCATAGTATTCACAATTTCCATTAACAGCGGCCGTGGTGGCCTGGTGGTAAGGTCCCTACCTTAGAACAGAAAGGTTTCAAGTTCAAGACACGATTCTATCGAATAACCGTCGTGCAAGTGTACTAGTGCACGTTAAATTCGTTGGGGCCAAACGCATCCCGCTGTTGTGGAGTGAAAGTTTGGAGGGGGTGTGCAAGCTCAGGTGTCGTCCTCGTCTTCTGACCGTGGTTCAAAATTGCGAGTTCCGTTCCAAAACAGCCCTAGTGTTACTTTAAAACGGGACGTTGATATAACTAAACTAAACTTCTATGGACAGCTTCAATATAAACACGATTGACATACAGAGATTTACTACTGAGTCCTGCTTAAAGTGGAATCGTTCTTTCCTAAGAAATACAATTTCAAAGAATGGAGATTGCTATAATTGAAGTGGAAAATTCAATCATCAAATGTCATTTTTGGAGCTATGAAAGTTCTTTTTCTTAACAGAAGTTCATCATCAGAGGCAATTTTCTGTAAATATATGGTGTATTTTAAGAAATTGGTTAGGATGCCAATTTGTACAGTGATATACTAAGATGATGTATATTCATTTAGTTTTAAATGACATTTTATAAATTAATAAATAAATTCCCTTTGGCGATATTTTTTTTTTTTGGCGTGTAGTTGCAATTTGATGATATTCTCTTCTCCTCCTCAGTAAGACGATGGCTAAATATGAAATTACCTGTCAAGTGGATTGGCTTCCAAGTGTTTGTTTATTTTCCACCCTTATCACGAGAACCGAAGTCTTTAGATTTCTATTTTGGCGACATCTATTTAGATTCTTCTGTGCGTAACAGTCTCCTAGACATTGAACATCCTTGCTGGCAAATTCTAAGGGAGGAAAAAAAACTTTATCCTTATACTCCAAATGATAAACTGGCTCACGTATGCTTTAGAATATGAGAACCAGTTACGTACATGCTGATGTTAGAAGAATGTAGCTTTATATAGAAGTCAAAAATGTTCATTTTGAACAGACTCTTTTAACACCTCAGTTGATTTATTATTTGACTAATTTTTAAAATTTGACTAAAGTTAATAAATATATTGTAATTTTCTGATACTGCCAACCAAATAACTTGTTTTGATATGTGTAGCTTACTTGAAATGTACAACGAAGGACTTATTCAAATACTAATCGAAGCTATGAAAGTGTGGCATAAGTCAATAAAGTTGCCTTGCAATATCTCAGCAAATATTAAAAATAAAAACGTGAAATTTCGCTCTTATAGATGAACGTAAGAAAACTTTTTACAAATTGGAATTTGGAGGATGTGCAATCATTTATTATCATCATATTTAGCAACATTTTATTTTAAGAGGTCAAAGTGCTTTCATACATTTACCTATCTCATGTACTAAGATTATGCAACTGGAAGCATATGTCTAATTGCAATATTTTTAGAAATAAAAGAACCACTTGTTTGTTCCATTTTTAGGGGCACCCTGTATTTGCCGTTCTGAGTGGTGGTAAGATGTTTAATCAGGAATCACCAATTAAATTATTTTAATTATTAAAAACGGAATATTATCATCTAATATGTCCGTCAATGCAAGTAAATCTTAAAAAATTATTGAGATAACACTTAAAAATGCTATATATAGGTAGGAAATACTCCACAATATCCGCTAGAAGATCCTTTTTTTCTTCTTTTTTTAATATTGTACAAATTTAGAAAAATAAGTCACATGTTGTAGTTTATTTTGACATAGAAATATTAAAATAATGTTGTTGTTGCTTATCCTCAAAAGATCTGACTTATGTGAGATCAGCTCCAGTAGTTGTCGACCGCTAACAAATCGATAATAGTAAGGGGATCGGATGTTAAATCTTCCTTAGAAAGTTCAATGAAACCGAGAATGTGATCCGGTGAAACCGGATGGTCACAGCATTTTTTTACAAGTGGGATGGATTTTTCTACCACTTTCAAAGGAAAGGCACTTAAGATGACCACTTTTTAATCTAGCCAAAGCAGTCCAGGAGTCACAGTCACATATGATTTCCAGCAGAGGATCAGAGGATGGTCCCGTATACCATTGGTGCGCAGGTGGAATACTCCACATTAAATTGATTTTAGACCTTCATTTGAATACAGTTCTTGATAACTAAGCGATGAGCCAGTGGCCGTTTAATTCTCACTATTCTCCTTGGTCAATCTATCAGCAACCGCATTACCACTAGTTTGCGTGTGATGGGATCCATTGGAGGAAGAAGTCGTCTTCCTCGGTTTAAGCAGAATAGATATGCTGGTTTCATCGTTTGCAGAGTACTGGCAACTAAAATGTTGTAGTGCACTGAGACTGTCCAACTGTCCATAGTTCCCCTAAATCACAATCATAAGATATGATAGCATCAGGCACTAACTTAATCGCAACTAACTCACTCCTGAGGACAGAGTAACTGTTAAAGTTGCGTTGCTTTATTGTAGTCTCAAGGCGGGTTCAATATGATCTTCTGTACGACTTCCATCAAATTATAGTTATTAATAATATTTTACCATAATATTGTTAATAATATTTATTAAAATAATAAATATTATTAAAAATAATTGATAAAATACTTATTACTTTCTCTGTCAGAGTACATGAACAAATGCATCATGGAATCAGAAATGAAATCTGAAGTCACTACTATACTCTTACATGTCATCTATTTTAGAAAAAAAAGAAAACAATGGCATCCTATTCAAACAATGAAATATATTTTAATGTGCTGCATCACATAATATGGAGTAAATATCTTAAGCCGGCGTCCTGGCATAGGGGTAGCGCGTCTTCCCCGTGATCTGGGCGGTCTGGGTTCGAGTCCCGGTTTGGACATTGTTGTTCTCCTCTTGTTCTATCTGTGAGATATGTGGATGTGCCCTCCTGTAAAAAGGGGTTGTGAAAGCGAATGAGTGATGCGTGAGTAGCAAAGTCGTACTCTTGGCCCTGTAGGCGCTACTAAAAAAAAACAAGAGACGCTTCCCCTCCGGCTTAAATCGCTGTCTTCGTAACAGCGAGCTTGTTCATCTCAAGTGCCATAAGAAACAACAACAACAACTTTAATCTCGCAATTCTTGTAAATATATATATATATATATATATATATATAGTAACCAATCTAAAGTAAGAAAAAGTTTGAAAACGAAACTAAAATGAAAACGAAACAAAACAGTTTCGAAATCGCAACTAAAATTTATAACCTATTAAAACTAAAACCAAAAAGGAACTTCATAGTATTTAGAGAGCGCAATTGCAGCTATTTCTAAAACACAGATGAATTGATACAAAAGTATTAGAATCAAGTTAATAGGAAAAACAAAAATCGAAATTCGATTTTTGTTTTTCCTATTAACTTGATTCTAATACTTTTGTATATATATATATATATATATATATATATATATATATATATATATATATATATATATATATGTATATATAAATTTATTTCGTGGATCTCGGAAACAGCTCTAACGATTTAGATGAAAATTTATAATTAGGTAAGGTTTTGCTTATGTAGTTTTAAATGAAAAAACGAGATTTTGCTCCCACCCCAAATTTTTTTTATAACTAATTATTAGAGTCTTTTTCTATCCGCTGTCATGCTAACAATGTCATATAGCTCCATCTCGTAAATTTTTGTGATACTTGCAATGTTTCCATAGAGTAATATCCTACTAGTTTCTCAAAATTTTGTGAGATGGCGCTATATGTCATTATCCGAATATGAATATGCTCGGCTCACATCCAATAGTAACAATGCAATTATTGTATTAACCAATGCGAATAACATATTAAATTAAGTGTATTCATAATTATTTTTATTTAAATTACCAGGTAAGATTGAAAAATATTTATTTGTAATCAGTATGTAATTCGTACCTAAATATTTTAAACACACACACACACACACAAAGAAAAAAACTCAGCCGAGCGAAGTTTGGTCTAAAGATAGATTCTTATAAACAATTATATGAATGTTTTTTTACTATATTATCTATCAAATATATGCACTGAAATCAATAAAACCGAAATGCAGGTATGTTTAATGAAAATTGGCGGAATTAGGATAAGCTGCATACGTTTTTTGTTTTGTTTTGATTTACTGTGTTGAGAATCACATTTGAAGAAGTTAGTAGCTCTATGTGGCTTATCTTTTCTGAATAATGTTGGGTAGATTTTAAGTCGACGGAACCTTTCAGATCTTAAAATATATTTTAGTGGATACATCATTTAAAACACTATCCGTGCTATTAAAAAATGATGTTTCGTTTACCGATCTTCATGCTTTTCTCAACTATTACGTTTTTTTATTCTTTTTCACGATGCACATTTTATTACAGGGTGATAGTGGTGGACCAGTTCAATGCCAAGTCGCTGAAAAGTACTATGTATTCGGCGCATCTAGCGCCTTTTATAGCAGTTTTGTGTCCAAGTGGGACGACACGTCACGCTGTGCGGGAATGCTTTCACAGGGAGGTTACGCAGGCACCCATGGAAGAATAAAATGGATAAAATACATAATTGAAAAGTATACATGAATGATGTGAGATCAAAAAATTTCAATGCAATTATGATTTCTTTAAAATAATAAAATAGTTTATTTCTTACTTGATATAAATCTGCTTCTTTCCAATAAGTTTGTTCATTTGTTTTATGCCTTTTTAACAACACAAGAGTAAAAATCGGCCACACTTCTTTAAATGTTTGTTTCATTATTTCTTGCATTAAAGGTAGGTTTACACTCATGCCGGGTTTACACTCAGCCGGTTATACGACGACCAAGTAGACAGCACATGAGTAGAAAGTGACTGATTTATGTATGCCACAATTTCATAAGACAGATTCAGATATTCCATGCTTGACTATAAATTGCCATTTTGGCTTCGATAAATTTTTCTATTTTAATGCATATCGTAATAAAACGATGGATATTTACACAAAAAGACACAGTAAAATAAAAAAAAAAGATCAGCATACCTAAATTTGGAAAACTAAAGAAAAGAAATAACAAATAAAGTAAAATAAAAAAGAAAAAGAAACCCAAACAGCCTTGCATCAGAAAGAACAATGAGCCAAAAAAGGAATTAATCTATGATAAGTGAGCAATTTTCTCGCGCCAAAAAATACCCCGCCAAATTTTACAAACGTAGACTCAGTAATAAAAAAATACAATGTAGCTGCATGTTGTTGTCTTTTGCGTCAAGTACTTACCTTCGACAGAACAGCATTATTCAGCCTTTCTTTCTGCGTTGCCTACAGGCCGTCTCATAACTGGTCGAATGTAAACCCGGCATCAGTCAGTTATAAGATTCCAGTAACTAACGCATGCGCAGAAAAAAGATTGCGCATGCGCTGGAAGAGTGGACAATAGCAAGTTCTTGTCTGGATGGGAGAAGTACAGGGTTAGCAAGAAATAAGTTACCCACTTCGGAGGGCTCTAAAATGCGTTCTATTGATCCAAATGATATACAATTCGAACTACAGACAATTAGATTGATTAGATTCGAACTACAGACAAAATAATTAGTACAAAATTTCGCCGTTAGATGGCTTAAAACCATTTAATATGGTTTATAATTGTTAAATAAAGTAAATTTAAAATAGCTCAATATGTCCTCATTCTTTTTCAACAATAATTTCTGATCGGAGAACCATATTTTCTATGGATGTCCAGAGAGAGTCTGCCAGAATATTAAGAATATGGACCCGAATGTTGTTCCTTCAGATCTGGTAGAGATGATGGCCTTTCACGATAGATAGTGTCCTTCAAATAACTCCACAACCAAAAGTCAGTCGCAAGGGGTGTTGTCCGGCGAGCGAGAAGGTCATGCTAATGACGTGCTTCTAACTCGTGCTTCTGTGAAATATTGTATTAACAATCGCTTTACATGACGATCAATATGAGGTAGTGTACCATTTTGCATGAAAACGATGTCTTAAAGGTATGCATGCTGTAAAAAATCATAAAATTATTACAATTATTGGGATTACAAAATCCCTCAGCATATCATGGTATCGTTGTCCTGTGACGGAACACGTTTGGATTCCATTTGAAGTTATCTCTTCAAAAAAAAACAGTCCAATGATAAAGGTAGCTGCAAAACCACACCATATTGTCACTTTTTCAGGATGCAAGGGTTGTTCCTGGATAACATGAGAGTTTTTCTCTGCAAAAATTCGACAATTGTGGGTGTTAATTTGCCCATTGAGGCAAAAGTGGGCCTCATCATTCCACAGAATGTTCCATGGTCAAGTTGTGTCAGCCACCATTCGAGCAAGGAACTGAAGTGCAAAAGTTTTATCTCTAGGTGCCCGTCCTGCAACAGGTGCACATACTTGATTTTGTATGGATAAAAATGCAACATCTGCCGTACGATTTTTCGTACAGTTGAATACGGTATATCCAGAATACAGGAAACAACTGGCAAACTCTCACTACTGACGCAGCGACTGACTGCTGGCTTCAACGAGCGCGGTTGCAACATTAACAATGCTAAAAGACTGTTTTTTTTTTTTGTTTTTTTTTGTTTTTTTCGTCCTCTACTTGGAAGAATGCCAAATTGCCCAGTTTTTTCAAATGTCTGCATCATCTTGTTTAGGATATGTGGAGACATTCTTTTCGTATCTGCTTCATACGACGAAATACCTTTAGAGCTGCAACGGAGTTTTGTTGGTTCTGGTAGAACAATTTCACCAGTAGCATTTTTTCTTGCAACGTAGGCATGCCGAATAAAGAAGAAATTAATGTTCGTGCAGAATCTGTCTTCTTTTCATCCAAAGAAAAATAGTAATAGTCATGCAATGTAATGCAAATTATGTTTCACATTTTCAATATATGCAAATAAATGCCATTTGTGTTACAGCACCATCTATTGGTTAATTTTTGTACTAATTTTTTTTTCAAATTAATAAATGTAAAGTGCATTTTCTGAATAATCTATAAATTGTATCTTATTTGAACCAATAGAACACATTTTAGAGCCATCTGAAGTGGGTAACTTATTTCTTGCTATTGCACAGTTTCTGCGCATGCGTGGTCTTATTGGATGGAATGTAGTTAGTTGAATGTAAACTCTACTGAAGCACGAAATTTCAGGTAATCTGAATAATAGTTATAAATTCAATCTTCTTTGTTTAATCTTTGATTTTCACAATTTACTGGTATGTTGTAAGTAGAGCATTGGTAGGTCATGATAAGATTTTTCACAATCTACTGGTATGCTGTAAGTAGAGCTTTAGTAGGTCATGATTAGGTTTTTCACAATCTACTGGTATGCTGTATGCAGAGCTTTGGTAGGTCATGATTAGATTTTTCACAATCTACTGGTATGCTGTAAGTAGAGCTTTGGATAGGTCATGATTAGATTTTTCACAATCTACTGGTATGCTGTATGTAGAGCTTTGGTAGGTCATGATTAGATTTTTCACAATCTACTGGTATGCTGTATGTAGAGCTTTGGCAGGTCATGATTAGATTTTCAATGCACATGTATTTTTATATCATGTACCCCAATTTACTGAAATATGATATGGGTCGAAACTCTACTTCAAGCAGCAAATTAGAAATATTTTTGTTTTGTTAAAATTGTACTTAATATTTCTTTTCACAAAAGTTCTTGTTTCGTTCAGAAAATCATTTTTGGCAGAAGAATTTTTCCAGAAGTTCAATTCAGTTTAGTTAAGTTGCATATTATCGTCCCATTTCAAGGCAACGCTAGGTCTTATTTTGGGATGGATCTCTTAATTTTGAATCATGGTCAGATGATGAGGACGATACCTGAGCTGGTAACCCCTTTCCAAGCTTCCACACCACACCAACAGGAGGACGTTTGACCCCGACTGACTTAACGGACACCAGACCCGCCTACACGACAGTTCGTAGGTGGAATCGGGTGACGAACCTGGAACGAAGCCGAGATCTTACCACCAGGCCACCGCGGCCACTCTTATTTTCAGAAATAAAATGAATCGCAATGTTTAAAATATAGGAATCAACGCTTTACTAGATTGAAATTAGTTTTCCATATGTAATATATAGAAATTTGACGTCGGCGTCATGGCATAGGGGGTAGCGTGTCTTTTCCGTGTTCTAGGAGTCCCGCGTTCGAGTCTCGGTTTGGGCATGATTGTGCTCCTTCTGTGTTCTGGCTGTAAGGTGTGTGATTGTGCCCCCCCCCCCTGTAAAAGAAGGGGTGTGCAAGTGAATGTGACGCGTGAAGTAGCTAAGTCGTACTCTTGTTCCTTGTTGGCGCTACTGAAAAAACAAGAGACGCTCACTCCGCTTAAATCGCTGACAGATACCTGTCAGCGGGTTTGTAAAATACCATAAGTTACATTAGAAATATGACAATCTTAATTGTTTGAAAATATTTCAATTATCAAAGCATTTTTTAATTAATTTAAATATTAATGCCCTATATACCCTAATACTTAATTATTTTCACTGCATTTTGCATATTAATAATCAAACAGACTTTATGTAAATATATGAATCTTTTTTTATTATTCCATGTAGAAGTTAATTTTTCAGTAATATCTTTATTCCTCTATGAATTTGAGGTTTTTAAATTGTTAATTGGTGATTGAAGAATTTTTCTTAGAGAGTATTTCCTTTTCTTTTAATATATGTGTTATATTTAAAAATTAAATGTTTATTGCTGTCATATTTACAGAAAAAAAAATTTAATAAAAATGTACAAAACGTCAAAAAAGTTAAACATGATTTTCTCATCACTTTTATCCTGATTTTATCGAAATGAAACCATAAATAAGGAATTCTTTTAAAAACTCGTATTCTAAAAGAAAGTATTGGGAATACCAAAATAATAATAATAATAATTGAAATCCAGAATTTTCCCAAGATTTATACATTTTTAAATCTGGTAGTAATAATTTTAGTCTAATAATAATACTTTTTTTTTGTTTGAGTAGTTTATATGAAGATTTAAGCATCAGACGATTTAATTGAATGAAATTTGACGCAAATTTACTATTAAATAGCAAACTAATGTCAATTTTCGGACGAAAGTGATATTTATATTTGCCGAAGTGAATGTCAGTATAATACATGTGTGCAATACTAATCCCATACTTAACTTTCTAGGGAAATAAATTTAGTACGAAATCATGAGTTGCTGCTCTGTCTTTGCTTTATTATAGTTGCTAGACTCCCCCCCCCAATCTCATTTCATAAAACATTAAGCCCTGTTTATTCACTTTATAAAATTATTTTTAAAAATATAACGCAAACCATGTGCTAGGCAAGTTATAAGAACACCATTTTTGTTAGAATGCCGTTTGGGCTGGATCATAACTTATCAAAATGTTTTAAAAAGTATTATACAGTAAGTATGGTGTAAAAGTATTATGCTTAAAAACTATTGCTTCGTTTACAAATTATAGGTAGAAAGAATTTAGAGATATAAATTAAACTCTCGGCTGTTTACGGAAAATTCAAAATCAAACGTCTCTATTATCAAACCGAATAGAAATATTTTCCAAGAAAAACTAAAATGCACTTTGAAAAATTTCTCCATAAAGATAGAAAAAGCGAGTAGTAATAAATAGACTCAATTTATTTTCTATCTATTGTAAGAACAAAATCAAAAGAATCGCCTTTTTTCCAAAAATTCAGGTAAATAAGCAATAATGATTTTAGACTAAAATTATATCAGTTTCTTTTTCCAAATTGGTTAATAGACAAAAATGCTTAAAAGTAAGGCAAATAAGTTTTAATGATTTTAAACCAAAACTATATCCATTTCTTTTTCCATTTGCTGAATGGACGAAATTTCAAAATGCATATTTAATTATTTTCATTGCATTATGCAGCTAACCACAAAAAGCTTAATATTTGGAATTTTAATAAAAGTTGAGAGTAGATTTTTGGATTCCAAGAGCAAATAATTCTGAAAAAAAATTAATATCCTCCTCTGTGTCCAAGATGGCCAATGATGTGTCAGAAACTTCAATATTGTTTTCCAACAACATTCTGACTCATACTCAGTTTGCTGCGTTTATTTATCTTATTAGGTTATTTAGTGAAATTTTTTTGAATATCTATCGTTTGAAGGAACTAACACAAATCAGAATTTGACGCAAAATCTATTTAAAACAAAACATCTTTTATCTCTTCCTGACGTTCAAGTTATTAGGTAATTTACTGTAGATCCCAATGTAAGAAAAATTTACTAATCAATTATTCGCCGTAGCGAATTATTGATATCAAAAAAGGAAAACATATATCTCCATATAAATCTCCTTATATCTACAAAAAAGTCAAAGAATAAGAATCAAAAAAAATTATTTTTGAAAAAGATTAAAATGGGTTTCTTTTAAGATATTTAAAGTGTTTGTTGTTGATTTTTTAAAATAAAGACTGAACAAACTCTTGGTACTTCTTGTTAAATGGTTTGGCATTAGCATCTTTTTAAAGGAATGTTTTATTATTTTCAGTTAATAATCGAATAAGCATTGAATGTAACCATTCCATTCGTCTCTGTTTGTCTTCCAAACAGTTCCATTTCATCTTTAATTCTCAAATAGACTTGTGTGATGAAATGGCAAAATATAATTCACTCTCTTTCCTTGGGAAATCAATTTTTCAAAAATGTAGCATTATTTCCCATGCACATTTCATTTAAAAATAGAATAAGTTTAACATATTCATGCAATAATTAACATAATGTTAAACAATAAATTAGCGGAAAGAATGAGCTGCGAGCTATTTAAATATCTGTTAATTTGTTCGCAAACGATTTTCCATAATCTTCTAAAAATTTTTAATTTTATTTCCGAGCAAACTAAGTATATAAAGAGAAAATATCGTAATATTCAAAGAAATTTAATCATCAATTTTTAAATAAATGTCTCTCTATGTCTATATGTGAATATGGTAATGTATGTACACTTTCATTTTGACGGATGAAGTTTGTATGTTCTTCACAATAAATTTGTAGAAATCCATTTACGTGGAGTTTACCAGTCTGATGGTATGGGAATACAGTATGGGAACACAAACTTTAACAAGTAGATGTATAAAATTTTGGACATTGTTTTAGCACTTAAAATATAGATCCATGTCAAGTTTAGAACCAAATTCGAGAACAAATTGTCCATCTGTTGATCTGTGTCATATGCATGTAAACCAAATCTGTGTCATGCATAATATTCATATGCATGTAAACCAAATGCAAAAATTAACAACGCACTGACTTAGAAAAATTATATTTGTTATGAGTTCTTGTTATAAAAATCGTAGTTATGTGTCAAATTTTCGGAAAAAATGCATTCAAATGACACATTAAGATTTAGTTACAGTAGGCACTACAAAGCACAAAACTCTCATATGTTGGACCAATCATCTTGTAAGCGGTCAACGAAATATTTTAAGGCACATTTAAAATTTGAAAAATTAGTCATAATATTTGGAAACAAGTACTTTTAAAATCAAATACAAATTTTTTTTACGTTGGTATAAAAGATGTAGCTTTTCTAGAATAAGCAAATACCCATACATGACTCAAACGGGCTGTGGCAAAATTCGGGTAAAATGCTATATATTAAAACATTGAGAATTAGCGATCCAGTATTTAGTTTAGTAACTGTTCTCAATTTCAAAATGTTTTTCTTACTTTTTTTTCAAAAAATAAGTATTTTCTTAAGATGATTCTGTAACTTGTAGGAATTGTAATATTTAAGGAGTATTCCGTTACACTAACATATAATGCTATTCATATATCCTTAAAAACAATTTTATATTTTAAAGAAACTAAAAAATGGATAATAAAAATTAATGAAAAAATATTTTATTATTTAGCAATGATAAATAAAAATTAATTAAAAATGTCGCATGAAAATTGGAATTAATAAATGCGAAAATAACATTTCTACATGTCACTTTATTTTAACCAAGCACTTTTATTTATTTTTTTTATTTTTCAACTGTTGCTTCGTATTTTTTTAAAATGGAAATTATCTATGTAAGATATATAATTAAGAATGTCTATTTTTGAATTCAATCTTTGATTAAAAATTACTAATTGCAGTTTTTTGTTGAAACATATTTGCATCTTCATAAAATGTCTAATTTTAATTTTTTATTAATTATTAATTAAATTATTTAAAATAAATGCAAATAACTATAACTATAGATAGCTACATTATTTATACAACTTTCAAATCGTTTCTGTTACAATATTAACAACATTATAATTTAAACGAAAAAAATAACTATCCAGTACTCTAATTTTGCATTTATTCTATTTAATTTCTTTTTTTCGAGGGATCATGTTAAAATAAAATTTAAAATCATGTGAAAGGAAATTCTTTAACTATGCATTTATCAATGTATAGCTAAAATCACATAATTAGAATGTTTTGTTAGAAGATGGTAAAATGTCGCTTCAAGAAAAATCATAATAACGTTAAAATTTTATAAAGAAAAATTATATTTAAAATTTTTTGAAAATTACTTCTGTAATTCTGAAGATTAATAGTAGAAATGTCATTTATCTATGATAGCGAGGACCATAGACAGTTGTTTTTAGAAATCATATATTTCGAAGAAAAAAAATCTTATCTTTTTTTAATTGTTTGTTTTGCATGTGCCATATCTGAATGCAGAATCGAGGATAACCATAAATACATAAATAACAAATAAAATGCTATTTCCATTCCTTAGATTACTTTGAAATGTGAGAATCAATTCCGGATTCCCATCCAGCATAATGTTGCTCAGATTTCCATAACTAATTTCTGTTTCGATTCTGGTGCATTGTTGTAGAATTGGGTGAATCATTTCCTGCTCTGTTGAGCTTAATCTGATTATATGTGCAATCTTGAAATTACAGCTATCGAAATGATGCGGAAATCTTGCCAATTTTCGCTGACTGTCTGATTTATTTTTTTTCTTCTTCTGGTGGTTAAATAATAAGGAAATGAGTTTTTGACATTGGCATCAGTTAACATTTGATTATTAATCGTATTTTTAATATATAATGAGCACGAGATTGGAATTTCCAAAAATTCAATCTTAATTAAAATCATGCCACTCAATTTACATTTATCATTTTTTAGCATTTAGGCAAGACACTTGTAAAATATTTTTTAAAAAAACATATTAAAAATTCTAATATTTTTAATAAAGGAATATTTTAATTAAATAATTTTAATAAAACTATATACAATAACCATTTTATAACGAGCGTGTATCGTCTCTCCGAAACTTCGAAACATATTCTCCAATAAAGGTCTTCTGTCTATGTGGTAAGGTCTCGGTTTCGAGCCAGAGGTCTCCAAGTTCGAGACCCGATTCTTCTGCTGAGCTATCGTGTATGCGTGTCTGGTGCTCGTTAAACCCATGAGGCCAAAGTCTCCCCCCCCCCCGCCGGTGTGGTACGAAAGCTTGGAATGGCAGTTCTAGTTCTTCTTCTCAGATTCTAAATTTTCGCAAAATTGTCTTATGAAATCCTTGAAAATTAAAACCCATTTTCTATTTTATAAATTCCAATTTGGTATGACAATTTTACGATCTTCATTCATTTTCGATATGTTCTGCATTTTCTGAACTAACAATAAGTAACAAGTCAATTTAAATAATAAACAACGTGATTTAATTATTTTAAAACATTTTCTAACTTTTATAATATTTCGTAATAAAAAAATTGAATTTCATATTAATTATAAATTAAATACCAACATTTAAATATTGAATAGAAAAACAACATATTTCTTTAGTTTTAATTAATATAAAAATGCTAATAATTTTTTAATTAAATTAATTCAGATAATTTTTCAGCTATTTTCACAGTTTAGAACAAATCATTTGACAAAGTAGATGGGTTTTTTTTTTGTGTGTGTGTGTGTAACTCTTTTTAATAAAAAAATTAATGTAAGCATATTTTTAAAAAGCTCAAAACACTTTTCTTTTAATTCATATATTTTTGGTTTACAGGTATATTTTCATTCTATTTTAATCAAACATTCAAAAATATAAGTATTTTATAATATTCTAAAAAATTCATCCCGAAAGTTGTCACATAGTTTTCAAGTTTCTACTTTTTACAAAATATTTTGCCGTTATTCCCTATTTGATAATTATGACTTTCTCTGGAAAAATAATCGTATTCTCTGAAAATTGTTACATTTTTGTAATAATAAAATCGCAACAATATAAAAATTAAGCAATGTGCAACAGACATTAAGAGCTTTTATTAACTGTCATCACGTGACCATATGAAGGTGTACAATGATCATCAATAGTTATTTCATTTAATAGCAACTTTGTTGTCACTTTAAGAGCAAAAAAGAAAAGAAGGAGTGTTCACATCTTTGCTTTTATAAATCATGAACAAAGTCAGATCTGTAGAATAAGAATCGAAGTCTTACAAAGCTTTTGCCAAGGCCTTTAACCTGTTAAATGCGTATATACATCAATCTAAATTTTCATTTTGACACGGTCATCATGTAATTTTTCATTTAATAAAAATGAAATCTTATTCGCTTTATTATGATTTCTTACAAAATTTACTATGCAACCATTTATATTGCATTCGACGTGTTTATGCGTTATCGCTTGATTGTAAAAAGGAAGACTTGAGGGACTTTAAAACACTAGTTAAAAGTCAAGTGGTTAAAAAAATCGTAGTAATGATGCTTTGCCATCACGTGAATTGATAAGAAGACGAAACTATTTTATAAATAATAGTTTTAATTATTAAAAACAATTGACCAATTTTTAGAGTTATTTATCAGATCACATTTTTTATTTACAGTGTTCTTTTATAGATTAAATTATGACCATAGTTATTTTTATTTTATTGTGATCATTAGCTTCTGGTACATAAGTTATGAAGATTCTGTATATTTTTATAATTTAAATATATTACGGTTAAAGTTTAAATATATATTTAAATACATATATTGTATAAATAGATTATAAATATAAAGGGTTAATCTTTATCTTATTATTTTATGTTCTTTCTGCTTCTTTTATAATCATTAATTCATATTCAAATTTTTCATTCATATAATTGTTTGCAGAAATGAGAGGATATGCTAATAAAAAATGTATGGCTAATATTTTATAATATCGAGAACTTTGAGTTAGAAGCAAGAATCAATTGATCTTTTATCTTTTTATTTTTCAATAGTATCTTTTATCTTTTCATTTATCAATCTTTTCATTTATCAATAGGTCAGTGAATGGATTCTAAAAATGCATTTATGGGAAGAAAGTTGGCGAAAATAGTTTATTTCTTTAATTACTTTGAATGTACTGAATGTACTGGACACTAAACAAAGTAATTAAAGAAATAAACTATTTTGTTTAGTGTCCAGTACATTCAGTACAGTGTATAATTACTATGAATGCCTTCATAAATCAGAGCTCCGAAGCCAAGATGAAAAGAAATTAAATAAAATGAAGTATTTTTTTTTCATCACGCGAAAGTGAAACATGTAAACTTAAAAATAACATTCAAAAACCCTGTACGGTCAGAAGTTTTGCATAAATGAAGGCTAATATTGTATATTTTTCCACAAAAGTATATTTTCCAGCTTTTATCATATTTGAATAATTTTCCAAATTTCCAAAATGTATCATTTTTTCAAAGGATGGCTCATACAGGCAAAGGCTGTCTGAATGAAGTTTGTATGTGAAATTTTATACTTGTATACTAATAGCACAATGTGAAAGTTTGAAGAGGAATTCCGGCTAAAGTAGGACTCTCTTTATTTGACTATGCCTCAAAATTATTAGTTGTATATCTTCAGGTAGCTTCTAAAGGGAGCATAAATCAAACTTTTGTATGAACTTGTACCAGGTAAACTATTTACTATCATTTTTCACTCCATTTTTTTCACGTAATGACTCACGCTCACTTTATTGGAGGCGGGAAAAAATTGAGAAAATCCTACTGAACACTTACTGGCATGATTAAAGTAGTAAAAATTTAATCAATTATTTTTATTTAATTTTCATAATAAATGGACTATACATTGACACAATTTTTAAGCCTGAATATGCAAAGGGATAATTTTATCATAATTTATCCCATCACTTCTATTGACAATTCGAGTTCAGGTACCTCAAAATACTGGAAAAAACAGTTTTTATTTAAGGTGTACGTACACACTTGAAGATTTTTTTTAAAATTTTAACTTTAAAAATCCAGTTTTTTCACAGTAGGTTATTAATATATGTTTAAACTCATTTCAGTGAGAAAAAAACCATATTACACTAATTATTAATTAATTAAATAAGATTTAATGAGCTAATTAGCCTATTTTTTTAAACATGATATCTTAAATTCTAATTTGTACAGACACACAATTCTAGTTGGAAACTATGCCTAATATTTGTCTTCATGTTATCTACCTCAAACAAGTTATAAAAATGTATAGTTTTTTTTAAAACAATTTTTTCATCAACGATGAATTGAAAAAGCGAGTAATTTTTCTGTAATTTTAACTTTTAAACAGCTATTAAAAATTTATTTCTATAAATATAACTTTGATTGAGGCACAAAACATCCGCAATTTCATACAGATTATTTTGATATATAAATAACTGTATTTGGTAAATTTCTTGTTGAGTTATGATTGTTTGAATGAAGAAACATAGTGGAAAAATATCATTCTTCATAAAATGAGTTTTAAAAACACCGTAACTAGAGTTTTTAATGAAAGCATATCAAGAAAAATAATTATAACTCGAGAAATATTTCGAATATTGACAACATCTTGGTATCGTTTGAAATATAATGGATCAGAGAACATTATTAAGCAATAAAAAAATATTCGATATTTTGAACGATTTTCGAAGTTTCAAGTGTGTACATACACCTTAAATAGTAAAAAAATAAAATTCCTTACCCTCTCTCAAAACCTGCAGTCACAGATCGGAAGGATTGATATACAAAAGAGAATTCAGCTTAAGATGGTTATTAAGTAAATATTTACTCGTACATACTTTGAGTTATTTCCTGTCCTCCAAACCTTTATGGGCGTGCGTCTCTAATGAACAAAGTCCTCGCCTCTTATACTCAAGGAATTACACTTAACAAAAGGGGGGGGGAATTTCACAGATATATCTGGTTGTCTCGGGCATCCGGAAAAGTTACGTCAAACAAGCATTTGTGGTTTGGAGCTTTTCAGTATTCATAGTGTTGAATCTCTTTGAGGAAAAATTTTGAAATACAGAAAAAAAAATTAAAAATTCAGACAGTTCGAATAAATTTTTAACTCCTTCATAAATAAAGATTTTTCCTTCTTTTATTAGGTCATTTCAGGCAAATAAATTTCTGTTTATAATATTTTTCTGGCATAGAAATTTTGTGTATTTTTGCCCTCTCACATTTTTAATATATAATACTTTTATTAAAAAACACTTTTAATGAGCACGTGAAACCTAATTTTCCAGAAAATAATGAGCCAGAATTCGAATTCTAATAGATGCGATACTTTAACATTAAAATAGAACAAATTCAGAAAAAAAAAAATTTTTTTTCTAATCTCCCCTTCTACCCCAAAAATAAAACAACTAATCTTATTATCTACAAGAGATCATAGAAAATGATCTCAGAAAAAGCCTCCCAACCTATCACACTCTATTTAATGCATCTTTCATGTAGATCACGCATTCTATTATTGCCAGTAAAGCTCGGTCTGCCGATATTTCTACCACTTGAGAAGCACCTTTGGATGAGCACCGTTGCATGAAGTGCGGATGATCTGCCTAATCGGCAGCCCGTGATTACTTGCACTTGACTCACTTTCCGCTCGGTTCCTGCCCTCGTTTCTTTGTACCTAATTTCGGTTGGGTTCTTTGTTTCTATTTCGCTCAAAGTTTGTGTGATCTGCCTCCCTCAGCGGTGATGTGAGCCGAGTTATAATCTGCGGATATGAAAGGCCTGGCGCGGTGGTTGAAGACCACCAGCGTTGTTTTCTGTTTTCTCTTCAGTGTCGTCTGGTCCAATGTCATTACTGGGGAAGTTGAGGATTCGAACGCAGTTGGTGACTTTCAAGTGCCAAGAGGTATGTGTTTATTTATTAATTTTTTTGTTCTAGTTGATTTTTCTGAGAATTTCAGAGTTTGGTAGAAAAAATAACAAATATTACTGTTTTAAGAACATTCTATAAATCTGAAAATTTCGGAATAGATTTTAGCTACCAGTCCAACTTTTTGAGCCATTTGTATAGCAAATTTTCAATAAGATTGTTAAAATTTTCTATAGATGATAAAGGTTTTAAAAAATCCCAGGTGTTGTACATTAAAATTCTGTTATGTTTCTGCTCGAGTACTCATACTGTGATTATTTCATGTGTGTGTGTGTGTGTGTGTGTGTGTGTGTGTGTGTGTGTGTGTGTGTGTGTGTGTGTGTGTGTGTGTGTGTGTGTGTGTGTGTGTGTGTGTGTGTGTGTGTGTTTGTGTTTTCCATTTCATTATCATTATCCATTTCACTATTACCATTTTCACTATCAAATTCAGTATAATATGTGTTAGTAACAAGGGTTTTGAACTCTGTCGTGCTTATTTTGAAATATTAATTAGAATATTAATTTATCATAAGTTACGAGAGATTTTGAAGCTTTTTTGTGATTACCTCCGAAAATCTTAAGGCATAAAAAGAATTTTTACATCATTATAACATTTAAACACTTTCCTTTTTAATGATGCCAGTTTTATCGTCAAAAATTTAACTTTACTAACTTATTAAAAATATTGAAGAAAAACTGCAAATGAAAAGAAAAATTATTATCTTACAAAAAAGTGTCAAAGGAATTTTATAGAAACCGTTTTATTTTACATTGACTCTGGAGTAGAAACATCACTTCTGTGATTCTTGAATGAAAACATAATTTCTTTAAATCCTGTTCTAAGTTCATTTTGAAAGACAGAAAGTGAGAATCAATCATAAATTCTATAAAAATATCTTTTTATTTAATAAAATATTTCTTTAATATAAAATAGATATAAAACATTATTTGTTGAAAAACCTTTATAATAAACTTTCCGTATTAGTAAATTTCAGTACTTGGAAATATTTGTGAACTAGTTGTCACTAGAACACGTGACATTCCAAATTGACTTTTTTCAATGGATTTGTTAACAAAATTGTCTGGAAAACACTTATGAGATGCTCATTTTCTTTTTTCAGATTTAAGTTGATATTTGGACAAAATTCTATTTGTATGACTTTATAAACTAGGAGCTAAACAGGAGATAGAAAATCCCAAACAGGCATTTCTTAATCCAAACAGATTCAAAATAACATTGCTAGGAAAAGATAATTTTTCATTTTGCTTACAATGGCATTTATTCAAATTAAGTAAAAGTAGGATCCAAGATGGCATTAAGTAACTGTTTCAGGGTTAATTAAGTAATGAACAGGAAAAGGGTAATAAATATTTCAAAATTTCCATAGTTAATTTCCTTACGATTTCACAGAAATTATAAAAAATAAACTTCAAATAAAAAAAAATTCTTTAACTGTGGCTCATACTTTTAACTATTTTATATTTTTAACAATTTATTGAAAAAAATATACGGTTGATTTTAAAAGACCTCTATATCCTCACATTTATTTACTTCTTGTGGACCAATCTCAAAGGAGATCGCCCGAATGCTCAATTAAATAAAGGAGAAGACATAAAAAAAAGTTATATGACGTGAAAAAGACATTAAGTTTTCTCTGAATGAAATGTCTTTATCTCATTTTGAAAGAGTTCCTGTGATGAATGTTCATCGGAAGGTGTGGTAAACGACTTGATTCACTCATCCGAGTGCTCACCAAAATTCGAAACTACTCGTGTGCGGTGAGTTGAAACACCTAAAACGTTTCTTTCTAAGCTGTTCCGTTTTATTTCATGGGATAAAATGACTGCAATCTTGATTTTTAAAAAATCCTTGATCCCTATTCATCATTAGTTGATTTTATTTTATATTTCATTTCGCCAAATTCAAAATGATTGATGCAATTCAAGTTATTTGCATTCTCACCAATTTTGATCCATTTTTTTAAAAGAAAATTCTACATATGTAACTGGAGCTTGGCTCATTTATTTACTTTTGTATATAGTATTCGATGAACAGCTATTTCTATTTGAATGTCAACAATAAAAATGGATATGTCATTTCTTTTTTATGTCGCTAAAAATCGATTTATTTTAAAAAGTCCTTAAAAATCTTATTATACGGATTTATTAAATGTAATATTTATTCGAAATACAAATTATATTTCTTTTTCTCGACCATTTTATTTTTCAGAACTAGAGATAAAAAAGAACCTAATTGACACAACTATTTCATTTGGGTTCAGTTTGTAATAAACTCAAAGGGAGCCGAAATCCAGAAACTTCTTTACTTGTAATCTAATAAAGATGTTATACCCATTCCCATATGCATACTATAGACCATACTAGCTATAAATAGAATATAAATACATAGGCACCAATATTTCTTATATTTTAATTTCATTCGAAGACCGATCAGAAGTAGAATAAAAATTAACGAATAAAACATCAATGCAAAAACTAAACATCAATTAAGGGATTGCGCGATAAGTTGCTATAAGGATAAGTATACAAGTTGCTGCAATAATACAGATAAAACAAATAAGTCACGAACGCATGGCAGGATCGAAAGTACGATAGTAAACAAGAAGCATACAAAATTTTTAATCCAAGAAAATTGGTGTAAAAGAACACAAGAAGAAAAAGAAAAGAAAAAAACGTATGATACGTATCAATATCGATACAATGTATCAATGCGATACATTGTATAATAATTTAAACAAATTTAATCTCTTGGTTTGTAACACCAGATCATTTTTTCCATTTCTCGCATTTAAAAATAAAAATACAGTATTAAAAGGTTGGAACTCTCTTAATATGATTAAGTGAAATCCATCAAGTTTAAAGCAATATCATGCCATGGACAGATTTATGCATCGTCAATTTTTAATCAACTTGCATCACATTCTGAAAGAGAATTTTAAGCCATATCGAAGTGGGTCAACAAATTTATTTTCAAATCAATCTCGTTCGTTGTCAATTTGGCACATGCTGTAGCTGGGTAATAAGAAATATCTACAAGTGATTAAAGATCCAGCAGATTATTTATGCAAAAGTAGAAAAATTCTAAACTTTTTCAGTAACTGCTTAAGATTGTTGCACCAACTCAGACACATAGGTAGAAACTTTGCTGGCACAATATTTAGATCGCTTGTAACACAACTGGTATTCTCATTTGTAACACTAGGGTTTCAGGTTCGAGACTCCATTCCAGAGAAGAACCGTCGTGTAAAGGGGTCTGTTGCACGATAAATCCGTCAGGGCCAAACGTCCTCCCGTTGGTGTGGTGTGGTGTGGTGTGGTGTGGAGAGGGGGATGCCAGCTCAGGTGTCGTCCTCGTCATCTGACCGCGGTACAAAATTACGAGGCCCATCCCAAAAATAGCCCTAGTGTTGCTTTAAACGGGACGTTAATATATAACTAAACTAAATTCATTTGTAACTCTTGAATTGCCATAAATGGTTCACTAACTCGTCCTCATTTTGAGTTTAAGATCTTTATATGTTTTATAAGAAAGATTTTGTCTTTTGTGTTAAAATAGTGCCTGTTAATTTATATTGGGCGTTAGACAATAATACAGAGTTTCCCAGAGTTTCACCTAACTGTTGTCAAACTCTTCTTTCAGTACATTTGCATCACCTGGGTAGCTGTCGTCGTCAGTTGACATTCCTAGCTTCCTTAGCTCTGGGTGCTTTCATCACTCGGGTTATCAAAGAGTCGCCCATGACACCTCTACCAATGCCACCTTTACCGAATTCCCTGCACTGGAACCTGGTCAGGGTGCCTGCCCATTTGGCAGGACATGTCGCGCAGTGGGTAGAAAAACATCCAGCTGGACGGCCTGTCATTCTCAATCAGGTGATAAAAATTATTGCTAATTGCATGCGTGTGATAAAAAAAAAACTCAAAAACTACAGATAATGAATTTTTGTCGATTGAAAATATTTATATATTTTTAATTCATATTATCAATAGATTAAATATAATTCACTATTATTAACTTTTGTTATTTTGGTATGTCTTCCACGTTATTATTTAACTGTTTTAAATAAAATTTTTATTTTAAATTAAGTTAATTTTAAGGGAAAATAATTAAAGTGCGCTTAATTATGCGAAATTTTGGATTTTGAGTATGAACTTGCAAAACCTTTTTCTGAAATCTTTTTGCAATCCAAAACTGTTATTAAAAACTGAAGACTTGGAAAGTTGTAATTTTCAAAAGCTACGTCCGAAATTTTATGAATGAATGAGCTAGTATATAACATGTAAATGCATTACTTTCATTATTTTATAACTAGAAATCCTCTTATTTACTTATTTTTTGAAAACTATATAAAAATATTAAAATGAATTAAATTTAGATTTTCCAACTTTTAAAAATCTGAAGTTGTGCATGATTCCTTTCTCTATATTTACTTTAACTCGTTTTTAAAATGTATTTATGATCTAAAAAGTTTAATTGTTTGCTTACTTACGTATTATTTATTTTTATGGAGAACACATCTCTATTAGATTGAATAAAATAAATGAAATAAAATCTTTTTCAATTATTATTAAAACAACTTTTTAATTCTTAATTCTTCTTCTTAAATTTTTAAAATAACTTTTACTTCGCTATATTTTACATGATGTAAATATATGAACTAATATGCACTAATTTATATTATATATTCTACAAATGTTTTATGTAGAGTATATATGGGATAGTTTACTTTAGAAAAAGTTATTTAAGATCGTTGATAATTGATAGATTTTTTTTAAATCGTTGAATAAATCTTCTTGTATCTTCTATAATTATAAATCAATCCGTTATTTATTGAAAGATACTTCTATAGCAGAATAAAATACGAATATTTACTTTGATTGAAATATTAGATTATATTATTTTCCCTGTATATATCTAAAAAGATATATTCTTTTGTTCATGAAAAACAGAAAATCTATAAAATCTTAAAGGACAATAATATGTTAGTTTCCATTTTTAAATATCAGATTTCCAAGACTTTAATCTCAAGACTTCTTAACATTTTAAAACTAGCTACTTTTATGTACCTGAAATTTAATATAATTGCTAGAAATTTACTTTAAAGAGCTTTTTCATGAATTTTCTCCCATAAAAGGATATCTTTCCCAGTCATTTGAATGGGCTAAAATCGAAAGAATTAACTAAAAAATAAATTCAGTAAGTGCAATTCTGGAAAGAAAATAAATTGTATGACTTAGACATTTTGAAAATAATTGTTTGCATAATTATTGTTTTGGAATTTAAAACCACAGATAAATAAAAATATCCAAATTCATTCCTAACAGCTGAAGAATGCAGCACGAATATTTTAGTCAATGAAATTGCGTGTCAAATGAAATTATATTTGCATATGGACTAATTTAAAAACATCAATTTCGTTACGCTTCAAAAACTCTTTGCAAACGGTATATTTACATTAACTACTTGCTGTAACGAACGATTTTGAATAGTAGAATAGTTTATTTCCGAAATATGACCCATTTTATTCGACCAAAGCAGACGATATTTTAAAAACAAAATCAAAGAGCAGATGAATTTCCCCTTGATTTTCTATATGATGGAACTTTGTTAATTTTCAAATTCGCAATTCGAATTCTGAATTGCTTATTAGGCAAACATTAATCTGTATATTCGAATATTCAACATAATAAATTCTCTCACTTTGAATCTTTTTGTTTAATTGGAAATTAAAACTAAATTGATTTTTATTGCCGAATTGTTTCAGTTCATACCTCAGTAGTCATTAATAATAAATCTTTAAGGCACTTTATTTACCTGAGGATGTTTAAAGAACTAGTGTTTCTTGAACATAGAAGCATGATCAGTATACTTACAGAAACTTGTTTTTGTTTACCCTTCATGGCTTAAAAATAATTGCAGAGATGAAATCGGATTTTTTTTTCTTATGTAAAAAGTAAAACTTTTAAGGTTTTACATTTTTTATTTGTAAATCGATGTGAGAAAATTGTTTGAGGTTTTCCCTAACTTTCCAGTTTATGTTATATAATTTGATAAATAAACTATATGTCTTTTGTAAATTCCCTCTTAACCTATAAAGATTATCCATGTTAGAATTTCAAACTACCACTTTCTAGGACCAGTGATCAAAAACACATCTCGTATTTAGGATCACTAATTCGAGATATATAATAGCCATTATGGGTCTTTTTTAGAACTTAATATTATGCCATGTACCATGATGAAGATTTGAGTAGGATGATAATCATCAGAAAGAAAAATATCAATTAAAGAATTGTGTAAGTGTTTGGAATTAAATTTACAGTATTAATTCGACACTTGAATGCGCTTGAGAAATCTGGGAAATAGGAATTCAAATGTGATGTTCAGTACGCCAACAGATAAGCCTTTTCTGAAAAAGAATAATTCTGTTTAGAAAAGTTTAAATAAAGTGACAATAGTGCACTGTGAATTAAAAAAAAGGAGTTGAAAGCTGATTTGTAAACTTGCAAGAGCAAATAATAAAACTCTATTTCTCAAGTCGAATAAAGAATGAAAAGCTGAAAAAAAAATTTAAGATTACATACGTCAAGGCACGCAGTAAAATTACACAACAGAAATCTGAAATAGGTAGCAACTTTTAACTGTATTGATGTTGAAACTTTCTTTAAATACTAGATGATGCACAGTTAAGTCTTTTTCCTTCTGCAAGTAAATCAGGACTAAAAATAGCAAAAATAGCAGGTATTTACTATTTGTTGGAAATTGAAATTAAAATTGTATGAATCTTGCATTAAGTATGGTGTCTTTAATTAAAGTAAATGTTATAATGTTATTCGCATAATAAAAATAAATGATTAAATCTACAACAGTCTTCAATATTCAATAAAAAAATGCGCTGTCTTTTTATTTCAAAAAAATTTAAACATATAATAGAAATTGCCTTTTTTCCTGGTATTTTACTGTTTATTCATGGCTAAATATTATTTATTTATTAATTACTTACTTAGTGAAAATATTATACAAATTGATAAAAATATATGCATATAAAACTTTGTTCTTTATTTATTAAAATTATTTTAACAATTATTTATTAATCGAGAATTATTCATTAAAACACCTTGAATAAATATTTACTGATATTTTTCGTTTAAAATTTGTCGTTTCCTAAGGCTAGTAGATTCAATTTCAGTTTTTGTTTATACGAATTTTAAAATAATGTGAATTTTTGTTGTTGTCTCGGCTGGTTTCAGTTCGTCCCTCCGTATCAATCGTTAAGTGTCATTAAAATAGAATGAACCTTAAATCTGACAAAGAATATTAGATCTTCACCTACATTTTATGAGGTTATGTTACGGATATTTATAATAACTATTATTAAACATACACTGAACAATTATGGCAATTGCGAAGATCAAATAAAAGAAAAAAAATATGTTTTGATCCATTTAAAGAAATTTAATATTGTTTACGTTTTGAGTGGATATTTACAATGATAGAAATGGCAATACCTATATATCCATTCATAAAAACTTTTTTCTATGTGAGAGTGACAAATGATAACATCACGAATAACGCAAAATCTTTATGAATATGTTTTTGTTTTTGTATTCTTTAATAAAATTAAAAGAACCGTATGAATGTCGAAATGAAATATGCTTTTCATTTGAAATTTGATTCAAATTTGATATAAATTTGCGCTTTTGAATAAAAGATGCCGCATTTTGTATAATTCGCTCAATTTTTGAATTATCGCATATAAAGGATGAAAAATGGTCTTAAGTAATTCGAAATGCTAATATTCATAACAATACTTAGGTACTTTTTCTGACAATTATAATATTTTTTCAATGATATTTGATCCACGATAAAATAATTAATGCGTCAATCATGTTTTTAGTTTAATTATTCATATATATGAACTAAGAAACATTCCAAAAATATCTTTTATTTTTCTAATTGTTGCAAAATGTTTATTTATAATATTTAGGTCGAACTTTCGGTTATTTCTATATTTTCGACGAATGCTGCTTGAAGAAAGGAAGTTACAATTTTCTTCCATCTTATTCTATGTTTATAATACAATTTTATTTTATAGAATTCGTTTTTCTAAATTTGTCTGTTATCAATAATTTCTTTTTTTTCTAGTTTTCTATGAGATACATTTTAATTTTTTAAAGAATGTTCCATTTTCTGGCAATAATGAATTGCAGATTTTTTATTAATGCCTCAAATGTAAACGATTTTAATTAATCCAAGTAAGCTTTAAACAGCTTATATATCACTGCTGCTGAAATGAAAATAAGTCAGTTCGATAAGTAAGTTCGATGAAAATAAGTCAGACATGCTGGATAATAAAAAATGGCGCTTTATTCCATCAGAAAACAGAAAAGGGAATTGCAAAATACAGCCTAGGTGTATTCAAAGAACAACATTTGCAATTTTGACATTACATTAGCAGAAAACAAATCACTAATTAAATAACAGCGCTTTCAGTCCCCAACTCATAATGCGATCAGCACTTCAAAAAATAACAAAGTGAATTACTTTTATTTAAATTTTCCAACGGGGCATGAAATTTTCCAGAAAATCCCGAACTCAGTTCCTAATGCAACTCAGTCCCAAACTCATGATTTTTTCAGAGCCTTTACATTTGTCGCCGAGTCACTAAGTTTGTCGCCAAGGTCGAACCAATGAGCATCATCTAATTTTCTTTCTTACAAATTGCATGAAATCAAATTTCTATTTCTCTTGATTATTAACAAACCCTATAAATGATAGTGAAAAATGCACACTGCCCTGTACACAGTGTGCATTCAACAAATCTTTAAAATATCATATAATTTTTTTCAAACTTTTTTAGGGCTTCGCTGGTCTAGCCCGTTCCTCGTCTGATGATCCTTGGACAAACAATCTCCTTCGCATTCGAAAAGATCTGACTAAGCAATTAAGAAATTCGCCAAATTTAATCCTGAGTGCTGTTGAACGGACTCTGAAACCTCTCAAGTAAATATAAATCAATTTACAATTTCTTTATTGGAATGACATAAAGCTGTCTTCGATATTTTTATGAGAAAAAATTAATCAGAATAGTTTTCAATAAATATTGAACTTTTAGAATTTTGCATGGAAATTCCTAATTTTTTCCAGCACTTTCATATTTTTTAAATGGCATTTTGATTTTTTATCAGTTCTTCTGTGTAAATAATATCTTTCAACAATTGTTTCTGTGGACGTGGCAAGTGCTATATATGGAAATATAAATATTTTTGAAAATATAAAAGTTTTTAACTTTAAAGTAAGGGCTCAAATTATTTTAATAATTTCAGCCCTTATTTTTGATAGAAGAGGATAATTTAAGGGTTTAGTAAGTTTTTATACATTTTACAATACTAGGAAATAATTTCAAATAATAAAATTAAAAATTCAAGTCATTTGAAAATTAGGCAACTGCTTCTCCTAAATGGGCAATTGTCTTTAGTTTATCTTAGATTAAGATAAATTCATTCATCTACAAATTATTTATTAATATTTTAATTCATTATGAGTAGGTGATTGAATAATTAATTAAAAATGAAGGATTGTTAATAAGACCTCCAAATTTTCACGTATAATACAGTTTCAGAGTGGTGGGTTGTTGTTTTTTAAAGCCATATAATAGCAAAAATTTTTACATTAATAATGCATCCCATTATTATTCGGAGTGCAAGGTGTTAAGCCACTGTAAATAAGATAGGATTGTATCATTGAATTAAAATTTTGCTAGTTGATTTTACTCAATTAATTTTTAAATTACCTCCGCAAAACGACTAGATATTTTTCGGGGGGGGGACATTTTAAAAAAAAATAATGTTATAATTAATTTTTCATTATTACACTAAATTATTATTGCATTTATTTATTACCCATTTTAAATAAAGTTTCTATTTAATTAGTTGAAATAAATGGCAAATTATCCCCTTTGATAAAAAAAAATTGAATAATTAAAACTGTAAATTGAATTAATTGCGTCTCTCTGTTGTTTTTAAATGTATTTCAATAAATGTTTCGTACATTCTTGTGGCTTTTAAAAATATATTTTCATGCATCCATAAATATAATTTAATCTTTTCTTTCTTTCTTTTTTTCAGATTGATTCCTCATGCCATAGGAATGCACCATTGGCTTCTTCGATTGTGCCCCTGAAGAAAAAAATAAAAAATGAGAGCATTGTTTATCTAGAATTTTATTGTTCGGCAGATTACGCGCTTCCTCTATATGCAATTCAAAGCTTATCATAATCGTCATCGTTGATGAACCCCTTAGATACAAGCATTTTATAAAAATTAAAATTTATTTTTTGACCTAAAATAACAAAGAATTTTAATGTTATGAACGAAAAAGGAAAAAAAAGCATTCATTATTTAAAAATTTAACAAAAAATATATTTTATTTAAATTTTGGATTCTGAAGAGTTTTCATCGTGAAAGGCTTCATGTTTAAAAAAAAATATCAATGAATGAATCTATGTGACACTTTCTGAATCTCATTGAAACATATAATTAATGAACTTGTGTAGTAAAGTTACATGCTTGCCCCATTTTTCTATCTTTAAGAGGGCTGTTAATTCGCATTTTTTATTATGAGTCATAATTATTATGAGGATGACACCTAAACCAGTATCCTTATTTGAACTACCAGAAGAGCTGGCAATGATTCATCAATGCATATTTAAATGGATCTAAATCAGGAACAATGTGGTTCCTTAATGGAATCGGATTTCAGTCAGCCGATCCTGGTGTTTAAAAGTTGAAATTCTTCCACCACGCCATTAGACCACCATGGACAGTGTAATTGGTAAAACCAAATCTTTTATGAACGTTTTTTTTCAACGATATTTTGTACAAAGAAATAATTTTGATATAATCTATTCAGCAATGAAAGTTTCAAAACTTCTGTTGTGATATAGCATGGTTTATAAGTGGGATATCGAATTCCAAAAACACAACCATGATTACGAGGGCGAGATTCTGCTATCAAATCACCAGGTCGTTATGTGTTATGCAGTTATCCTACTTTTATAACAGCGTAATGACTTTTATAAAAATAGCGTTTAAACTTCCAGAATACTCAAACTAGATCTGGAAATTATAAAAAAGTGACTGGAGTAAATTTTTAAAATTCAGTTGCACTCTTTCACCGCTCACATAATGATTATTATTTTATGTATCTTTATACGTAATGATGTAAATATTTTTTGGGGCAAATGATTAAGTTTCTGCATGGAAAATCTATCAACTAATGCTCCGATCTATTTTTAAATGATATTTTTTAATCTTATTTTATTTTGAATGTTTGAAATTTGTTGTTATGCCATAGAATATTTTAGAGAACATTTTATCTTTTTAAAATTATAACAATTTCTATTCATTAATGAAAGTTCAAATCTTTTATTATCAGGGAAATCTTACGTTATCAGCAAATAAAAAACCACGAACGGCAACTCCACGTATGATTGATACAATACTTTCTTTTCGCTTCTAAGTGTTAGAACCTTCATATTTAATATATTGTTTTCCAGAGTTTCGTTTATTTATGTTTCTTCATGTAAATACATTTTTTTAAAAAAGTTTTTGTATGATATTCAGGAAAGGATTATTTAACTGTATGGAATGAAGAATCGTTATCTTAGCTTTCAACTTAAGCAGATACTGATTATAAAGAAAAAATAGGTAATAGATAATTTTAAAATATGTGTGACGTATTACAACAGTTTAAGAAAAAGTGGAAGATAAACAAGAAGATGTCATTCATAATGTCTGTTATCCGTACTATTGCTGTAATTGTTTCATCATTTATTGATAGTTATTTATTTTCATCGTAGTTTATTTTTTAGTAATTTAACTCTTTGAAGTTATTGTGTTAAGTGAAAATATGTGTATACAATTGGATAATAAATTATTAAATCAATTGTGTCTATTATCTGTGCTTTTATGAAAATAAATGTTTATAACAAAATAGATAACATCACATACAAAGATATCTTTCATATGGCAGTAACTTAACAAAAATTAACTGATGACAGAAAATTTTAATTTAATTTACTTTTAATTAAAGAGTTATAATGATTTGGGTCAAACTAATTTAAAACAGGTAAAGTCTCATACTTGTTATTTTTCATTGGTGTAAATATATTTTGGTTCATTAACCGTTATAAGAAATAGAAAATATTAAAAGAAGTAATATTTTAACAATGTTTTCCCCCTGTTTTTTAATAAAACAACAATTACTCAAAAAATATATATTAATAAAATATGAATGAAATTTGCATAAGAAAAAGTATCTAAATAATTAATAAAAGTGTATAATGTTTCTTTTTCAAAAACTTACTCGTATTACAAGCAGCAAAAATAAAACGTGTGTTTATTAGGCGAAGTCCAATTAATATAATAATATTTCAGTAAATTTATAAAATTGCTAGAATGTATATGAAAAAAATAAAAGTACGGTGTTGCAGTTAAGATAAAAACTTCGATAAATTTAAAAAATACTAATTAAAAATTTAAATTTTAAAATTAAAAGCTCATGTTAGCGGTCTTTTAAAGAATTTGATTCAATACATTCTAATTCCCATGTCTTAAAGTATCGCTTGCCCATTAAACTAAATTTTTCGGCTTGCATTTTAAAATCCATTAAAATATTTCAAATGACAGAATTAAGACGGTATTTTACAATTGATGAAGATGGATATATGAATCATGGTCTAGGGTTTTTTGGTTGTTTTTTTGCTATTTTAAGCCTACATTAACATGTAAAAAATACTCATTTCTTATGCAGTTATATATAGTTCGTAGAAATATTTCTGCCAAACACTATATTCTCTATTTGTTTCAAATTAAATCGATCAAATCTGAAAAGAAAAGCTATTAAAATCATTTCGTGAACAGAGATGAAGGGAAAAGGTGAAACTCATGTGAAAATAAAGAGCATAAATACTTTAGTTTTCTAAATATTGTTGAGATAGATGATGCGTTCAATAAAACAAAATGTTTTCAAATGAGAAAATTTTTCATGCATACAATTTATTATAACTGCCAAACATAAAAGAAATCATGAAAATAATTTTTTTATAAATTGAATATTATGTTCCTGCTGTCTACGAAAGGCTATTTTTCCTGGCAATTTTTGGAACGCAAAACATGAGAGATACATAAAAAAAGTAATGATGAGATGGATCATAAATATTTTTTTATCTATAAATTTTTTTTTGTGTTTTGTGACTCGATTGCTTCTTCTGTCAAGAAAGAAAGGAACGATTACTGAGTCTTTTTTGATAAATGGAAAAAATGTTTTGTAGAAATTCAGTTAGAATAATCGGAAACAAATTTGCAGAAGTTGTGTTTTTCTCCTCCTAAAAAGTTCTTATGAGAAGGAAAATAAGTCAGAAATTTATTGACTTCATAACCATGTTTATTGGAAGGCTCATTTAACACTGAATTTTTTCCAAATTAATTTACCACTCTTAGTTACAGCAACGTGCATAATTACCTCAGTATGTTTCGAATTAGCACAGAAAAGATGAGGTAATTGAGAATGGGTATTTCGTATTTTTATCAAAGTAACAAAGTGAATATGTTTGTATTAAAAAATAAGCAATTTATTTCTTCAGAATTTATTTTATAGCCCATTTCCAAATAACTCCAAAGTATTATTTTTTATAGTTTTTCTATAAAAATATAAGCAGTTTCATAGTATATTGTATTCTATACTACATTTCAACTTTTCTTTTCTTTCCTAGCATAACTATTTAATGCTTTCAATTGGGAATAATTTATAATCCTTCATACCCATTTTTATCAGAAAAAGTCTAGAAATGAATTTTTATAAAAATTGAAATAACTAAGCATTATAAGACACGAGTAGGAAATATATAATATTAAAAACTTTTTATAAAATGAATAAAGATTAATTGCTCAATTTAGAAATATAAAAAGAGTTCACATTTCAAATTGAACGCTTAAATCATCAACTAACCAAACTTTTCTGGCATTGCTTGAGAAATTTTATTCAGCGTTGCGTTATAATTGGCTAAATCTCGCCAATCAAAAATTATCAATAATCATCAAAATTTCGTATTATTAAAATTGATGCTCTTTGGAACCTGTCATGTCCAGATGACCACAATCAAATCCAATAATCCTTCAGACGAACAAATAATGGTCATTCAATTCGATACCTTCAAGGTAATGTATTAAAATACGCATATTTGTTTAAAAATTAATCACGATAGTGTGAGATGTCACTTACTCCATCTCCACAGCCTCTTTTTGTCATTGAAAAGAGTGAAAGTTGTCATTTTCTGATTTCTCTTTCAGCATCACGACTCTTTTTCTTCCACCAGTCAACACCAATCAGTATCAAATCGTTACTCAGAGAACTAGAAACATCAGTACATTCCAAAAAATTGATTTTTCAATTTTAATCTCATAAAATAGGGACCATTTCTCTGATGGCAGAAATATATAGCATAAATCATTAGATGTTACTTATCATGCAAAATACCATATATTTTTTCAGATTTTTCTAATTACGCGACATTTATTATTTTGGGGGATTTTTATTAGTAGCATGCTTAAATTAAAATAAGTTCACTATAATTATTAATATTCATATATTACCTCTGATAATTTTGAATGAATTTACACATAATTATTTTTTCTGAACGCATCGATTTGTGGTTATCAACTTGAAAATAATCACATTACAACACATATTAGAATTGCCATTAAAAAAATTAATTTTTTTCCTACTATTTTATAAATTAAATAAATCATTGATTCTATATGTCCAAAATTTTCGATCAGATATAAAATTTATTCCAGAAAAACACCCCTTTCTTTACAGCTGAAATTTCTACAGTTTCGTTGTCGAGAACTTCCCGGTTGGTTTAATAATCAGCTTCCACGCTTGAAAAGTTTTATGTTCGTAGATTGTTTAAAAATATCTGTTATTAATATCCAAACAATTAGATTGTCTATCTATGAAGATTTTTCATCCGCACAAATGGTGTCAGTTCCACTGAGTTATTATGTAGGTAATTGAAGGATGCCACAAAAAGAAAAGTTAGTTTATAAATAAGTAAATAAACCTGAAGAAATATGGTACCAAAAGATGAATCTTTCTATTTTAAAAAATGCCTTCCGAGAAAGACTGCATGATTGAAGTCTGTCATTAATGATTCACTAGCATTTGTATTTCTAATTACGAGTTCAAAGATTCACTTACCTATTAAATGAAGTTTTTTAAAGAAACTATCGCAGCTGAGTTAGAGAATATTTAATTGCTTTTGAAAACTAAAAAATACATGTTAAAAGAAAATAATAAAAAAAACGATATTTCACTTCATAATAAAGGAGAATAACGAGAGCATATGCATATATGTGTGTGCAAGAGAATACATGCATAAAAATTCTTTTTAATTACACCAATTTAGTTATGCAATTATTTTCACTGAATTTTGATTATTTAATTATGCATAACTTTCAACTGTCTTTTCTTTTCTTTTCACGTGTTTTCCTCCCACTTTATCTTCCTATTCATTTGTGTGTGTTTCTTCTAATATTGAAAATAAAACTTCTAATATTGAAAATAAAAGAAAGAAGATTTTGTTTATTATGAGACAGTTTTCCTGGGGATTTCAACAAGATAAGCAACGTTTTTGCAAAAGACCCTGAGCTTTTAGACTACCCAAACAGTTATATTTTCAAAGGTACACGGGAATTTTATTCTTAATGATATCATGGAAGGAATCACTCTTTCGAAGGTTCATGTTCACAATAAATAGTACAAGATTATAGCTATTAAAATAACACAACTTTAATGATCATAATAATGCATTGTTTCAAATATTTTACTAAAGAAATAGCGAAATCAATTAATATGTAAAAGATTCATTAAAAATTAAACACATCCAATAGCCTTGCCGAGCTAGTCAGTCGTGAATTCTTGCTCTTGAAATAGAGCAATAACTCCAAAAAAGTGTTTCATGCTGTAAATATTGCTTTAAACGTGTTTTAGCATTTATGTTTTCTATACACAATAACTTTACCACCATGTCTTAAAATATTATAGCCTGGCAAAGAGGTTTCAGTTTATATATAATCTGCAAATTAGGTTTTATAAAATCTAATCATTTTTATGTTCTTATTTATGAAATATATCACCACTATTAGTGACAGAAAAATTGGAGATTTTTATGTCTCTAGATTGAGGTTATTCAAAACGCAAAAAAAAGACTATTAAGTTTGGTATGCAATTGCTTACCAAACTTACTGCACAGCTGTTGTTTCCTTTCAAATTTTAAATTAAATAGACCATTGAGAATTTCATTCCTTTTATATGCACATGATAAAAACGTAACGAGTTGCACAAATGATTAAAAGTCTATGTTTCCTCACAGATTTTCAATCCTCTTTCTAGTCTTTATATCCATTATAATAATAACTATTTATCGATTTGTATTTATGAAAACTCGATAACACAGGGACATAATAGGAAGAATTGATAAATTTCATTATACAATTTTTTTCACCAAAATTTTGGAGCGGTATTATATTTTTGAAAATAAATAATTTTGGAAATAAATTCATTGATGAGTAGACTATCTGTCTGTAGCGCTAACTAGCAAACCGCAACAAATTAGATATATGAAATCATGTATTTATTTTTGGCATCAAAATGGTGTCAAGAGTAGATTTTCGACAACCGAAATTAGTCTGTAAAGTATATTTGATCCATTATATTGATAAACTAAAGGAAAATGGCTGTATTGTAAATATAAGAAAAAAGTCTAGACTCGACTGTTCGAAACCGACTAAATTTGCATATAATTTCATCATGCTTCATTGTTTTTATACTTTATTGAAAAACATTAAACAATAAATAGAAATCTACTATCTTTTCAAAGAGTTTGTTAGCAAAATTATTTAAAAGTTTGGAAATAAAATTATAAAAAATCATTTCATTTAAATCAAAAGCCATGTTGTATTTGTACAACATATGGCCCCATGAAATATTTGATAATAATATAGTGATTCTTATTTGTCATGAATTATTCAATAAATGATTATTCTAGTTTCATTTTTAAAGAGTGAATCAGATTGGTTGAAATTTGGAATCTTTATATCGAAATTCATAACGTGGAAAAGTATTTTTTGATTATGTCAAGAAACTTAGAAAAATATTTTTTTTTTAAATATGTAATTAAAAAAAATGTTTATGCCATTTTCTTTATGCCTTTCTCTTTGGACATAGTTTATCACCGTTTAGTCATTCATTGTCTGAAATTACCTTCCTTTAAAAAAAAAATCAGTAGATAAATTAAGAATAAAAATAATCAATAGATGGCGCTAACGATATAAATAAACGGATTAATGTTAGATGTTTCTAGCTATCACTAGATGGTGACACCAAACATATTTTTATTTTTTTTTATTTTTTAGGATTTGGTCATTGTGTTAAAGACAACACCATCTATTTCTAAAAAAAAAAAAAAAAAAAAAAAAAAAACTATTTACGAATATGGTAGATTTTTTTTTTCACATTGTACGAATATAAAACCTAACTTTCCATAATTTTTTTTTAAAAAAAATGTGGTACTGGCTGTTAAAAAATCATTTATATATTCTTCTTCTAAAATGTGGACATTTAGGTAAGTGTTATTTTGTATGATAACTATTTTTTTTTCATTGACATCAATCTTTACAAAGCAATATATAGTAATAAAAATGATTTTTTTTTCTTTTTAAGGAGAATTAAACAAATCATGCTTGATTCTATCATATTTCTTTATTTTTCAAGCTGGTTAAAATTAATTCAATATTCTCTTTCCGTGAACTAGGGAAATATGATTTTTCAAACCTAAAAAAAAAATTCCAAACATTTTTTAGCATTATTATTTTTCAATAAGATTTGAAAATAATTGCTAATATTCGGCTTGAAGAATGAACAATCAGCGCTATTCAGATGGCATAATTTATCACTTTCATTAACAAAGTATTTTCTTAATCAACAATTTCTTTTGAGTAGAAAATATTTTCAATTACGTGAAATTAAGTCATTTTAAGTATTAAAGATGAATTTCCCCTAAAAGTGAATATATGGATGCCCTTTAAGATGTTTCAATAAAGAATTTAAAAATTTCCAAAATCATGAATTTAAATGTGAGACAAAGGAAGTACAATATTGCTCAATTGAAACAGTTTTTTTTTTTTTCTATATTTTTTTGCATTAAAAATCTGTAACAAAAGTCATTAAAACGTTATTAAAAATTTCAACAAAAGTGATTATATTAATAAATGAATTTTAAAAAACAAAAGAGATAGATAAGTAGATAATTTTTAATTTCTAACAGTAATTGTAGATTAAAAATTTGTTAGTCATTTGCTATAATCTTATAAAGTTGTCATTTGTATATATATAAACATGGAAATTTCTATTGCATAGTAAAATTTTTAATTAATTTATCGTATGTTTTTAAAAGCATTGCAAAAAAAAAAAATCAACTGTTTTACAAGGAAATAATTGTTTAATTACTATATGAAATAATTAAGTTGTAATAAATATATTTTATATTTTTCTTATCAATTAAGACTGATACATATTTATAAATTGATATTCAACTCTATTTTCTCTTCAAGCTTTAATTCAAAAATGGTTCAAACACAATTTCGTAAAGCCTTTATCTTTTTCCATTATGCCTTCATGGTATGAAATGGAAAGAAATAAAACATGGAAAAATACTTAATATTTTTTATCTTTTTTAAATTCCTTTATAATAATTATTATTATCATTTTAAAAATAATTTATTATGTTTGATTTTCATTCATTTACTTTTCATTATTTTGGTCTTTTATTTCCATCAGAATGCCAATGCATTAATTAGATTGAAGGCAAATATAATGATTAAGTACAAATATCATCACAAAGCAGGTTATAAAATAATAATAAACTAATGGTGTAGATTTATATTCAAGCAAAAAATATTAAATGAAACAGTTGAATTTTTTTAATGACTCATGAAAGTTGGAGGAAAAAAAAAAGGATTTGGCGACATAATTCTGTATTTTATAATTTGCAATTTCATTTTTAAATGCATGCCCTAATATTTTTATCCTGTGAATGCAATAACACATAAATTGACTCAACTATTACAAAATTAAAAAAAAAAAACTATTTTTAAATATCGTGCTGTTAGAAATTTTAAATACTATTAATCGTAAAATTAATTTATGGTGGAATGAATATCTTTCAGAAAAGTATTAAGAAATGAAAAATTATATAAGTAATAATTGAAAATTGAAAAATAATTCAGCATTATTTTATTAACGTTATATGCTATAACTTTCTTGTATTTCAATATAGAAAGTATATGCATTAAAGAAACAAACTAAAAAAAATTGTTATAAAGAGTCTAAAACAATAAATGCTCTTTCGAATTTCAGATCCGTTAACAACAGTTAAAAATAGTCTAAAAAATAAATACTCCTTCACTTTATAAGTTGTAAATAAAATATAGGAATACTTATTAAAATATATATACATATAATGTGCAATAAAAAAAAATTAACGTAATTGATTAAGTTCGTTTTAAACATCAATAGATGGCGACACTAAAAAAAGCATCGCTAAAAAGATTTTTTTCCCTTCCTTTTTTTGAAGAAATATTTGAGAAGAATTTATTCAGAAAAATTTGTATTAATCAAAACTATTTTTCTTCAAATAACGTTCCTTTCATGTAATGGCTGTCGAATCGTTTATTTATGTTCCATAGATGGCAACACGGGATTGAATTGAGCTATAATTCTTAATTTTTTTAATTAATTTGAAAACATTCAGCGACTGGGTTTTTTCAAATCACTTTTTGAGACAAGATTTTTTATTCTATAGTTAATGTAACGGATTGACCAGTTATAGATTCTAAATGCTTTATAGATATACATTAGATGCCAGCACAAAATTAAAATTTTGCTTTTATTTTTTATTAATTTCTTATTGTAGTTCATATTTTACTGGAAGAAATCTTTATAAAGAATTAATTTAAATTCCTTTTTTTAAAACAAAACTGTGTTGCTAAAAATATTGTTCCTGATATGCCTTGAAATAATCTTTATTTCTGAAAATCTATTTCATGTATTAGAAAGGTGAAAAGGTAAAATAAAAAAGATGAAAAAAAAAGAAAACTGCCACACACACACATTCTGGAGAAATCTTTCATAGAAAATTTACGCAACTTAAATTTTATGCGAAAAATTTTGTTGATAAAAGTATTGCCGTTTCTATTCAGGGAGATTTGCTCCTAAATAAATTGTGGTCAAATAGAATAGAGTATGAAAAAAGGAATATCACACATCTTTTTTCATATTTATGAGGCATTAATTATCATCATTTATATTTTGATGAGAAATAAATTAATTTATTACAAAATTTCTTTATTTAATTAAATAATTTAATTAATTTTTTTAATTAATTAATAACGCAATCAAGAATTATTTGATTTCATATTGGAAATCTAATAATTTAATAATTTTTATTGCAGATAGATTTATAAGAAATGAACAAAAATAATTTGAAAATTTTTCAAATAATCCCTTGAGTAAAATGGTAGTAAAACCCATTCAATACAGCGTCGTCAGAAAGGAATTAATTAATAATTTATTGAAGATAATATAAATGAAACATAAAAATGTGAACAATTTAAGTACTGAAAAATCGAATGCAATATTTTACAGCCAGCGCATCAAATGAGAAATGCTATGTATTGTTGTAATTGGGAAAAGTTCCAAATAGGCTTTTAACAATTCTAAACAATATACAAGGAGGTCGTTAATATAAACGTTAATGTAATTATCGTTATATCGGAGGTCGTTAATATAATTATATAATGGGATGTGTGGACTTATTTCTTAACTTTTTTTTTTTTTTTTGGCATTTAACAACGTTTGTCAATTGACAGAGACAGCGAAATGTAACAATAAATTGCTTAAAATTATTGTAAATACTTTTTCTTGCCTTATTAATGATTACACAAGGCGACCGGTAAAGTCTTTTTAAGCCCTCTAAATTCATGGCGGCTTCTCGTATATCCAGGGAAATAACATATAATAAAAAGGTAAAATGGAATGATGAGTTTATTGAGACAGGTTACAGCACCCCTAGCTAAAATAAAGAAGTTGCAGAAAATAACTAAAAAAAAAAGATATCCGACAAACACTCCAAATGGGAAAATGTAATCTATATCATAACAGAAACACAGGAAAAAGTTCTGTGGAGTTATCTGTAAAATTGGATGAAATATTTGAGATTGAAATTATGAACTTTTTCGTGACTTGGAAAAAAGCTTCGCCTAAAACGAAAGATGTATCATTTGATATTATCATACAGTTTTTTTGAGTTAAGCAACGGATAAATGATATTTAAGCGACGAAAAAAGTAAAAGACAGCAATAAAATAAACTGAAAAACGCATTCGGGAGGTGGAGGAGGAAATACCGGAGAATGCATACTTCAATTTTAAAACAAATCCTTTTTCAAGTCATATGAAGTTCAAAATTTTTAATCATAAATATTTCTTCTAATTTTACAGTAAACTTAAATAAACTTTTTTTTTATTTATAGTATGACATATATTTTTCAATTTACCAGATATCTTTTAATTTTTCAGTTATTTTTGTAAATTCTTCATTACGTCGCTATAACTTCGCTCATTAAATTCAGCAAAGTCACTTTACTATAGATGCATGTTGTTTCCCTGGATATATGAGACGCCGTTTTGAATTTAAAGAAGAAGAATTTTTAAAAAGACTTTGGTTAAAATATTAAAAAGATATTGGTTATTATAAAACTAAAATAGACTATAAAATAGAAATTTATTTACTATTGAATGAAATTTCATCAAAGAAATTCAACCAATAAATAACTAATTCCACGATGATAAGTAAAAAAAAAAAAAACAACAACTGTTCTTACGAGTTAAAATTAATTTCCTGTATATTTAAGGTTCATCTATAACTAAAAACCCGCATAGTGTGTTCAAAATGAGCTTTGTAATGTGCATGTGCAGCATATCTTTTTTTTATTATTATTAATGTTGTATTGTTGCGACAAATGCTCTGTATCAAGGAGACACAAGCGCATCATAAATAAGAACAGTATTGCAATGTAGTGTGAATCATTATTAATCACTCTGAATTAAAGGGCGAGTCAAGAATTATCCACAGAAAATTTAAAAGCATTTATAAATTACATTATTTGTGATAACACTAATGTAATTTATAAACTCTCTGAGGCTTTTGAAATTATTAAAAGGATTTCCAATGAAGTCTCCAAATAAAGAGTAAATGATTCATTTAAGAATTTGTGCTTCATATTATTGTTTGCTTGCTTTAATCTATCTATTCATTATTAAAAAGAAATTAATATATGCATAAGCCATAAAAAAGGATCTTCAATGATATTATAATTCAGTAATGACAACTTTAATAATACTCATTCAGTTTTATAAAGTATTACTGATAATAGAGTCACTGAGCGTTTAATCTTTATGGGCACTAAAGAATATCTTTCTTAATTTATGTAATATCTCAAGAATTTGTCAATAAAATTTTCTCAGATTCTTGATTAACAGATCGATTCATTAATAATGTTTAATTTTAAATGCATCAAACACTAAGAAAATAAAATGAATCGTTTAAAATAATCAGTCGAAAACAGGTTTAAAAAACTACTTAAAAAACGATGTACTTTAAACTATAAGCATATACAAAAAAATATATAACTAACATAAATACAATTTAATTACAAAAGCGTGCAACTAACCTAAAAATAATTGAAATAATTGAAAACAGGTTAAAAATAACTACTTAAAAACCGATGTACTTAAAACTATAAGTATATACAAAAAATATATAACTAACATAAATACAATTTACTTACAAAAGCATGCAACTAACCTAAAAATAATTTAAATCATCCGTTGATAATGGTTGTCATGGCAACAATCAGAACACAATGCGCATGCGTGAATTTTCTTCGCCAGTTAAGGTAACGCAAATGCGTGAATTTTTCTACGCCAGTTGGGGTAACGCTATGCAGATTATACATTTTTAATTTCCTTTATTCTGTGTTATTTTAATTCAAAAATACTTCAGAATGAATCTGAAACATGGATTAATTAACAATGTTTAATTTTAAATGCATAAAACATTAAGAAAATAAACAGAATCGTTTGAAATAATCCTCCAAAAAATGTTAACCCTAGCCTTATTACTGTTGGGAGGAAAAAAAAAACTGAAGTCTTACTCATTTGGCGGTGGGGAAAATGGAAGATTTTTTTGGCGGAAAAGGTGGCGGTGGGGAAAATGGAATATTTTTTGGCGGGAAAGTTAGTTTTTAATTAATAATTAAAATTTCAAAAAAAGGGACCCCAGGTGCACATTCCCGACCTCTAAGGTATACATGTACCAAATTTGGTAGCTGTATGTCAAATGACCTGGCCTGTAGAGCGCCAACACACACACACACACACATTGAGCTTTATTATAAGTATAGATATAGATATAGATTAAATCATCTTTAATTAGGGATTTTGTGACTGAGAACGGGTATATTGTAGTGGCAAATTTAAGATTCGGAATACCTTTAAAGACCAAAAATTTATATATTGTACATAATTCTGTTTCAAATTTGGTGTGTATTGCTAATCTAATTGATGTGCATTGCTAATCTATTTGGTGTGTATTACTTCAATCTATCTTTTTCTTTCATTTTTATGAAAAATTTGATCTGAAATTTTTCTGAATTTTCTCACATGATATGAATGTTTTCTGAAAAATAACATAAAAATTTCTCATCAAATCAACCCATTACTAAATTAATATCCTACTTTTAGACAAAGAAGGCAGGAATTATAAATAAATAAATATATTTGTTTTCAGAATTTCGAACAAATTGTCCATTTTATATGTTTGGTTTTGCTATAAAATGGCAGTTTAATATTTAGAAAATATTTCAAAGAATAAAATAGTGGAAATTCTACTTTCAAATAAATTTCTTATTCTAGAAATACATGAGTAGTGTATCAATTTCATAAGGTTTGTCATGTAAACTACTACATGATCACTATGATAAAAAATATTGAAATTTGTGTGCAAAAAGAAAAAAAAAAAGAATTCGTAAAATCAATATTAAACTTCTTAAAATCAATTATTTTTATTAAAAATTTTATGCATCTTCAATTTTGATTTAGATTATTATGATTTTAATCCGAAAACTTTGCTCAGAACCTTTTAAAACACATTGAACAATAAAACAATTCGATATAAATATTATAATTAAAATGCTTATAGCTTTTAACACGCACCATAGATCTTTAAAAAGTCTATGCATTGAAAAAAAGATCTTGTCTTGCAAATTTCAAGAGGGTTTTTCCACCTATTAATGACAGATCTTCTTCAATCAACCTGAAAAAACTATCATTCGTTTTTTTTAATGCTTATGACTTTAATTATGCTGTGGTCAGACTCAAAGATGAACTGATACCTCATTAAGAATCCCAAGGACATTTCTGTTATTTAAATAATCGTTTCGGAATGTGAACTTCCAACGTGGCTTTGATGGTATCAGATGCAAATTTTTTTTGCTGCAGTGTTTCCTCCGTCAGCTGCCTATATAAAAGAAAAATCACAAAGGTTTTCATATATTGGTAATTAGTGATGCATATGAAAACATAAAAACAAGAAATAAGATATATATATAGAAGTTTTTTTTTTTCATACTGACTGTATTATGTATCTTTTGTCTAATTTTTGAGACGTATACCCGGGAAATATTTGAAATTTCTAAATTAACAACATTGTAATGAGAAGGAATTTAAATCCACATTGTTTATATAGATAGATTTTGAATTATTTCTAAAATTAAAGAATCATATCATAAATGTTTTTATAAATTTAGTGTGTATAATTAAATTCTTCGCCATAAAAATAATTTGTTTTATTGAAATATTTTCTAAAACATTCAGTTAAAAAATTATATTTATATAAATTTATTTCCTAAAATATTTAAATTCAAAATGTAATTTTTTTTTTTAATTTTGAATGCAGGCTTCAAAATATGAATTGAAAATTTCAATAGTAATTTTATCCATATGCAGTGCTTATTCTGTTCCATAAACACCCTTATTCCCCCTGTAAATTTAAAAACATTGAAAAAAAAATAATGAAAAAGATTTCTAGCCTTTTACCAACAGTTTGAAGATTCTTTGAACTTTTATTGGCATTTTCCCTCTGATGTGAAAGTTGTATAGTAAATGAGCATAACATTTAGTCACAATAAATCCTTTTTATATTGCTTAGTATAGTAAATGACCATAACAGTTAATCACAATAAGCCCTGTTTATATTGCTTTGTATAGTAAATGAGCATAAGTTAGTCACAATCAGCTCTGTTTATATTGCTTAGTATAGTAAATGAGCATAACAGTTTGTCACAATAAGCCTGTTTATATTGCTTAATTCTGTAGCAACGAGGTGATTAGCTGTAATTAAAAAAAAAACTTATGCAGATTATGTTTTTGTTTAACAATTTTACTTTTACATATTTATATATAAATTTTAAAGTTTATTTTAATTATTTAACATATTCTCTAGAAAAATATTATACTTCAGTTATTAGAAGTAAAAGTCAGTTATTTTACAGACAAACTTTTACGGAAATACGTGTGTATTATATAATCCGGAGTTCCATTTGGCCTTCTGTCATTCTGTTGCAGTTCAGATGATTCAAATTTTTCTGTTAAATGATTTAACTGTCTTCGATTGAATTCAGGTGTAAAAAACAAGAAAGAAAAACACCCATGTCCTGCTGAAAACACGGAAACTTAAGTATGAAAAAACTTTAATGTTGAAAATTATGAAACACAAAATTTTGTAATTGTAACCGTTCTGTTACTTTGCTTGACAAAAACACAAACCAGATGAATAAAGTTCTATTAATAAAAATTAGATTTATTTCATAAATTTTTTTTCTCCTCTATATACAAGGGGTGTTCAATTGAAAAGGTACGAAACGACACTGTGGGTATAAATGAAGACTTTCTTCAAAATATGCACCATAGATCTGAGCACAACGATCCCATTGATTAACAAGCCGAAGGATTCCTTGTTCCCAGAATTCTTGTGGTCGTCACGAGACCACACAGCGTTCCTTGTTAAAGCGCTTCCCTTTCAGGTGTTTTTTTTCAGGGGACCAAACACATGAAAATCACAGGGTGACATATCCGGGTTGTAGGGTGGATGGTCGAGCTGCTCCCACATGAACTTGGCCAGTTCCGCGTGTGTGATCTGGATACGTGTGGTCGTGCGTTGTCATGGAGCAGAACCACACCCTCCGTGAGTAGACGCGGTCTTTTGTTCTTGATGGACCTGCGTAGTCTTCGAAGTGTTTCACAGCGCACATCGGAGTTAAGGGTTCTTCTATTCTCGAGGAATTCAATAAGTAGCGTACCTTCGACGGCGCTCTTTATAAGAGCCTCTGCTCTCTCACGCGCATGCGGGCGCCCGCATATGCTCCGATCTACGCCGGAGACTCCAATCGCATCCCTAGATGTCTCGCAACGTTCTCCCATAGCGGCATAGAAAAATATTTTAACGGTTACGTTGTTACGACGTTTCGTGCCTTTTCATTTGAAACCCCTTGCAGGGTACTCACTCAAGTCAAGAAAAAGAAAAGGTATAGTCAAGAAAAAGATTCTAAATACCAATTTCCCAATTGGAATGGCATTCGGTGTTTCAATTCAATAGCGTATTCATGTATAAATTACAAAATCTGAATTTTCAGAGTATTTCAGCCCTATCAGTCATTTTTAGAGCATTATTTTTGTCACCCTAACATTTAAAACAAAAGCGATTCCACTCACTTATGACCAAAATTGACTGAATCCTGAATCTTTGAACATCACTGTTTTAAAATATCTCGTTGCCCACCTCCAAGAAGATCGATCAACTCCCTGCGTTTTATAAAGACGTCCCATGATTGATCTAAAATAAAGAAATCCAAAGTTTCGAAACAAATTCATAATCAAAGCTTGATCAAATATTAACCGAATGATGAATAATTTGGTCAATTTTGTTCGTAGAAAAGTAAATTTTCTTTTATTTAGAATTACTTTTATTATTGAATTGACAGGAAGACTTATTTCCCTCTGTTCTTTTAGATTTCTTACTTTTTCTAGGAATATATTTATTTGTTCAAATAATATTAAAAATAAATATTTTTCTTCATTTCATACAAAATCACAAATCTGTCTTTAAAGGTGTAAAAATTAGTTACTGGTTCACAAATAAAATGGTTATCTAATTAATCATTCTGAAAAATGGAAAACAAACACATCAAACTTCAATGTTTCCTTTCAAACTATTGTCCATCTATACCTTTTTTTCAGTTTTCAGTCATTAGTATTTTCTTTTAGAAGCAATGTTATAATCATAATGTATTCATTAATTTTAATGAGAAAAAGTTATTTACAATTTTTCGGTGAGTTTATTTTTCTCACCCCGGCCAAACTTTCTCCGGGAGTATATAATACAGCTTGAAAGAAGTTGACAGGAAGAAAGATTTATGCTGACACATATTTCACCCATCTTCATTGTAATATAAACAAAGAAACAACAATAATATTCAAAATAATAAACATAAATATACAGTAACTACCTTTTAATATAATAACTTTACCCATTATGTCGGCATATGCTTTCGCCCTTTAAAATGCCAACAAACCATTCTACATAAAGAATATTTTTCAAAAAATTTTTATCAACCATTCCCATCTTGGTTAAGCACTCTTCTCCTTTTAAATAAATGATTGACTGTTGGTGAAAATATAGGTTTTAGAAATTATTTTTCAAGTCCCATCTCGCAAAATCTAGTCTTGATACATTTACGCACTCTGTTATGAAGCAAAATGAGGACTCTTTCGGGTCGGGTGTTATCATTATGATTAATACTCTTCGAACTTCTGCGTAACGTCAACATGCGGATTTTGACCCGAGGCGACAGATTTAACGTTCACTGGTCCATACACATGATAGATTTTCGGTGAAATGAGGTCTCGCTATTTCAGTGAATGCTGCTTGCACTATAATTTTGACTTTGTGAGGCTACACATGTGAAGTTCCTCGAATTAGAAAATTTCGGAAGGGAACGAACTTTCGTTAATCCAGATTATTAGCACACCATCGCGCTATGAGAGATAAGATTTCTTTTCCTTAGGTAGTGTCTTTGATCATGTTTTCAGTTTAGTTATGCTTTTACTTATACTTTACTTTTTATTCATGTCTTTTATTTTATCTTTACTTTCTCGTACATGTAGTATAGAGAAAGTACAGTAATCATTAAAAAAAAATTGAATTCGAGATTTTGACGAAACCCTACGTTTTAGATATCCCTGAACTCAAAACACCTATTTTTGGAAAATATTCGTCTGTCTGTGACAAAAATAACTCAAACATTCTTTTATCCAGACGGATGAAATTCGGTGTACGGTCTTGACATAAAATTTACAGATTTCTATCAAGTTTGAGTAAAATCTGTTAAGAAGTCAGTCTGTCCGGCTGTGCTAATATAAGTTGGCATGATAATTACAAAACGAACACAGCTACATAGATAAGTCTCTTTGCACAGATATAACATCAAATTATGAGTCAAATCCAAACGCGGTTTGATTATCTGTTGGTTTGTACTTTTAGAAACATGTAAACACGATAATTAAGAAAAGAAATGACTTAATATATCCAATTTGATATGGGATTTGGTGACTACAAGTGCATTTTTATGTCAAATATTTGGTTCAATCGGTAAAGAAATCGATGTCTAAAGCACCAATTCGATTTTTAGTTACTATTAATGATACGCCAAGGATTAATCGCCAAAAAAACTCGCCAAGAATGGCATGATAGATTCAGTAAAACTTTTAATTCTAAAAAAAAGTTAATATTTCGTACTTTTTGTACGTCAATGCCGTGCAAGGCGTTCTCCGGCATGGCCAGTTTATTACAGAGCATGTGAGAAAGTTTTAAGAAGATCAATCCCACTGCTTTATTTATGATTTTTATTTTACTTTTTAGTAATACTTTTCTATGTTTTTAACTTTTATTTTTTCTTTTCCTATATAAAATACACGTAAGGAATTGTAATATTCCAACTATTTAATACCTGTGTTTCAGATATATGTATAATAAATCTGTGTTTCAGATTTTGAGGATGATGTCCGACATGTGACAATGACAACAGGATTTGCAGCAAGTTTTGTATGAAATCCATTAAAATAAATTTTCTTTGTGAACATTACAAAACACAAACAAACTAAATTACACCAGAATGACAGTTTTGTATATAATTTTGTATCAAATACGTTATCTGGTTGAACTACTTGTTAAATTGTTAGCTCGAATACATGCTGAAGTAAAACAACGAGTTGGAGGATTAAATCTTGTACGTGGTTTCGATATTTAAGTTCTACATCTTTGTCAAATTTTCAAATTTTAAACAATCCAATATAAGTGCAAAAGATACTCTATATTAGTCATTAATTGAACAATATTGTGGAAGAGTATGAGGGAAATAAAGAAAGAACAATCCACTGATTCTTACATTTCATTTTTTGAAAAATTCATTTTTTTAGCATGATAATGCTTATAGGATAACATACTCTTCCTAAATTGAGACAAAAATGATTAAAAAAAAATAGTTCAAAACTTCCTACAGAACAGACCTTTGGATCTAGAGCAGCAAACTTCGATACGTAGTTATTTCTTGGGTAGTATGTAATCATTATGAAAGGATTTTTCAAATTATATTTTAAATTTTAAAAAAATCTAAAATTTCATCGAAACGAAATGTTTGCGTTGTCATTGAACATTTTTCTATTCGAATCCTATTATCGTGCAAAATATATTTTTACATCATTTTAAAATGCATATGTTTTTAAATTGATATTAATTTTATTGATAATTTTCCTTAATACTACCAAAAATATTAATGTACGAAGACATTTCTTAAATCACTGTAAAAGTTATAAAAATATCTTCGTAATAATGCAAATTTAGTTGCTTTGAACTTTCTCTTACAAGAACAAAAAGTATTGCAAGCATAGAAAGTATTGCAAGAAGAGAAAGTATTGCAATCAGCAAAAAATTTGAATTCCGGAGTTTGTCAAATCTCCACGCTTCAAAAGAGAGAGAAAAGAGTCAGGAAATAAAATTTGGCACATAAATTTATCATTTAAAGTTTAGATCAGTATTCCATTTGAAAATAAATTGGTATCAGTAATCCATTGAAAATAAATCAGTATTCCATTTGAAAATAAATTGATATCAGTAATCCATTGAAAATAAATCAGTATTCCATTTGAAAATAAATTGATATCAGTAATCCATTGAAAATAAATCAGTATTCCATTTGAAAATAAATTGATATCAGTAATCCATTGAAAATAAATCAGTATTCCATTTGAAAATAAATTGGTATCAGTAATCCATTAAAAATAAATCAGTATTCCATTTGAAAATAAATTGATATCAGTAATCCATTGAAAATAAATCAGTATTCCATTTGAAAATAAATTGATATCAGTAATCCATCGAAAATAAATCAGTATTCCATTTGAAAATAAATTGGTATCAGTAATCCATTAAAAATAAATCAGTATTCCATTTGAAAATAAATTGATATCAGTAATCCATTGAAAATAAATCAGTATTATATTTGAAAATAAATTGATATCAGTAATCCATTGAAAATAAATCAGTATTCCATTTGAAAATAAATTGATATCAGTAATCCATTGAAAATAAATCAGTATTCCATTTGAAAATAAATTGATATCAGTAATCCATTGAAAATAAATCAGTATTCCATTTGAAAATAAATTGATATCAGTAATCCATTGAAAATAAATCAGTATTCCATTTGAAAATAAATTGATATCAGTAATCCATTGAAAATAAATCAGTATTCCATTTGAAAATAAATTTATCAAGGGGTTGACCTGCTGTCAAGCTGTATTATCATAAACATCTAAACGCGATAATTCATTAATGAATTGATTTAAATATGCGGAATTTTATATATAATTGTTTGACTATCATTTTAATTCTGTGTCAAATTTTGATTTCAATCGGTAGGAAAAAAAGTCAAAAATTCACATTTGGTAGTCTTTTACTTTTGCTTTATCCGCATTCTAGCGATTAATCGCTGAAGATCGTATTCTAATTGTCACTTTCGTAACTATCGTTTACTAATGTCTTGCGATTGGTAATACAGTAGAACATTTATTTGAAAAGATGCAAGAAAATTCCGGGAAGACTACTCCCGCAATTTTTTTTTAATTTTACTAATTTTTAAAAAATATTTTAAATTATTATTTTGCAATAATATTTACATCGATGATGAAAGACAAATCAGTTTTATTATTTAAAAAAATACAATTTTTGTTTTGTAAAAACATGAAAGAATTTTATTTCTAGTTTTAACATGATATTTATGTTTTATAGGCTGGAATATTGTCAATAAATTGAATTGTGAGAAAAGCATCATTTAATATTGTACAAAATGATCTTTGTATTAAAACCTAGTAAATCTTTGTAGTAAAGGTTTTTTTGAAAATTTTAATTGGATTAAGTTAATGATATATAATCAATATTTTAACATATTCTCGCGATGACTTTGAAGCATATTATATTATAAATATTATTTTCACAACAGTTTTACATTAAAAAAAAATTTTTCTGCGACATCAAGTTTATGCAAATTTGACACATATTTTTTCGGAAGTTAATAAATTAAAAAAAAAAAACGCTTTAAATATATTTTACAACAACACTTTTAAATATTTTAGGAGGCGTAATTATACTTATTTCTTTCCCAATAATTTCAAACACTTTTTTTTTTTTGGATGTTGTGGCTATTATATAATTAAACGTATATTTTAAAAATAAAATAGGCAAAAAAAGCCTAAAATATTGTCACACTACCATGTTTTGGAGAAAAGTTTTAATTTTTTTAAAGGATCAATGTTTGAATTTGTACATATATATTTTTTTAATTTTGAGTATAGACAATGAGCTGAAAAAGTAGAATTGATCTCCAGAAAAATACACATAAACAATGACGCCAATGATAAATATGTTTTACTTTTTTTCATATTCGTTTCATATTGATTTTACTTTTTTTCCCATCTCGCCATCTAACTTTTAACTGCTCATCAATTGGCAATATCTATAACAAACTCCTTTCTCTTCCTCTGCCCCCCCCCCTTTTTTTTAAATCATATAAATCTCTGACTAATGCATTTTTTTGTTATCAATTAATTACATTGCATATCATGGATAACCATCATCCTAAAACAAGAATTTTGGATTAATAACTCGTTAAAACTATCAAATAATATTTTAGAATTAACAACAAACATTCATTCATTACAAAAATATAATTTATTAAATAAAATAAACTGTTATTGGAAAAAATCTTTGAACTCTTATAATATCTGAGGAATTATTTTGGTATTTAGAGCACCATCTTCATGGACAGACACACTCCCTAAACACATTTTTACCATGACCTAAATATATTCCACGTCATATGACCATCATCCAAAAACAGGATGATTAAAGCTTTAGAACTCTTAAAAGATATTCAAGTATCTAGCATAAAATAGACGTAGTAATTGAGAAATATACGAAAGAAAAAGTAATTCATTAAATATAATGGGCTATTATTGAAGGAAATCTTTTAAAATAGCCGAAAAATTATTTTGGAATTTAGAGCACCATCGTTATAGACACGCCCCCTAAGACCCTTGAATTCGGCCTCCGAATAAGCAGTAGGTATTCATTATTGCGGAGTAACTACAGTGAAAGATGATGTAGTAAGCAACTATTATGAGTCAACCATCCTAATATTTTCTTGATTGATGTGCTCTATTTTAGCTGTAAGAAATGAATTACGACGTTAAAAAGAGCTCTTCGTAGAAATTAAGGAAAATATACCAATGATTTCGATCTTTCGAAAATTACATTTCATTTATCAATTGGAACAAGAATATTTAAAGAGAAAATTGATGATTTGGAAAAGGACTTTTCCATTGCAAGCATTTAAAAAAAACACGAAAACAAAAATATAATAATTTAAGAAAATAATTTAATTTATTTTGTGCAATTCAACTTATAATTCTTTGATATATTCATAGTTCTTCAAGGGATACATTTACCTGATTAAATCCTTAACTCTGTAAAAATATTTAAAAAATTAATCAAAATTCGCTGAAATATTAAATAAAATTACCAACATTCTTTTCCGTGTATTCAACGAAATTAAATCTACTATTCAAAACTGTTCTGATATCTCATCAATGAAAAAAAATTAGGTTAGTATTTTCAATTTTCAGGTAATCAGGGCCACATGCTTCAATCTTTTGTTACTTTATCTCTTGCTTTGCTCTCTGGTTCAGAAATTATGTTTGAAACTATGCTACTATTTTAAGCTTACACAATATTGGTTTAAAAAGTCAACTAGAATAAGAACAGTAATTTTTTTTGGAAATCTTGGATAATTATATGAATTTCAGAGCAGAACAGAAGAAAAATGGAGTTCCTATTGTTTTTGGTCAAGGTGATCCAAATCCAGGTCTTTTAATCGTCTTGTGAGGGCAATCTCAGTGTCCGGTGGTTTCTTTTGTATCCAAAACATTTTGATTGCTATCTTTTCTACTATTACATAAGAAGGAAAGCATGATTTCCAGTAGCCTGATCCGAATAAAAAAATTAACGAAATGCATGTCTACGATACAAACTTATTGATTTTTCTTTTATTCCATACTAAATAGCTTTGTATAACAGTTAGTTACTTGCCAATCACATAAGTAAATATCATCTTTATATATGTACTAAAACATTCCCTTAATAAGATGATACTCTTTTTAACCCTATAATGACGGCTTGAGTGGCTTCAGTACCATCCTTAATATTTAATGGTGAGGAATGCCATTTGTTAAAGTGTTAAAATTGAATTTGAAATCAATTTTGATATAAAAATGATTCAATAGATAATTTAATATATATAATGGATTTTTATAAAATCAGCATGCATAGAATTCGGTTTTTAATCTGACAAATAAGTACGCAAATGTGACTTATTCATTTCAGCAAAATTTACCTTTTGCTCGCTAAATTTTCCTAAAGAATGGTGTATGATAACTATAGTTTTCATATCTATTTCCATTTATATCAGCCGAAAAAAATATATTAATGAATGAATCACTACAAGCAACTTATATAACAATTGTTACATAACAACATTTGTTACATACGAACATATAAAAAAATTAATGATGTACGTAACTGACTATGTACGTAGAAATTCAACATGCCATTTTCTGATAACCTTAAGTAATCTCCCCCAACCTCCGAAATAGTCTATAAAATATCACAAAAATGGATGTCAATGCAAAAGCGAGAAGCTGCTTACCTAACAAGCGACTTCTTCTCCATATACTCATGGTACACCCTGGGTGAATCGATTTCTGGTAAAAATTGATAATGTGACTCTTCCAACGGATATAAAAATCCAGTATCTAGTAATTCCGAAGAACGCTAGTATAATCGATATTTGAAGTATAATTCATTATAATATACACTATTTAATAAAAAAATTTTGCTTCAAAATTTCTAAAATTGGCAGTTAATTTTTACTCTCCTATACACAGATTCTTGATTAATTGCTAAATAACATAAATGCTGATGATATAAAAAGGGTAAAAATCACGAATCTAATTAATAATGTAACTAATAATGTAATGTAATAACGTAACTAATGATGTAATGTAATAATGTAACTAATAATGTAATGTAATAATGTAACTAATAATGTAATGTAATAATGCAACTAATGAATCTAATAATCTAACAATAAGATTCTGAAACATATTGTTATACGGAAAAATTCAAAATCCATACGATGGGTATGCGATGAAAAATTCGTTCGATTCAATAACGGATCAAGACTCTTTTTTTCTACACGAACATCCAACTACCGTAGTAAAGCACAGCCAAAGCATATATAAGTATAGTATTTGTAGAAAATCGTTATTGAAACATCGCAGTTGCTCAGACAGAACTCGCTAGTCTCTATTTAAATTAACACTTTAAACAGAGATTTCGCTCAACTACTTGCATCAGCTTAACTCAACTGACTGATTCTTGTCATTTATGCATCTCTGTTTTTATAGTTCCGGTGACAGAGTATCGAATGTTCAAGAACGAGCACTAGAACTCGACTCCTAATAAAATATCGCCAAATATTCGAGTATCCTATTATTTCTTCTTCACTAGTGTTTATCCTATTCTATAAATTCTCTTCTTCATAGAAGATTTGCAGCGCAAGGAAACAGTATTATAAATTCGTAATATATAGTTATTAGCATATAAGGACGAGTATTCCCATTGAGCATAGAAATATATATGAAAAAATAATATAAAAAACAATGCCAATATGAGAAAACAGAGTAGGTTTCATGAGCAGCTATAGCCATTATAGAAACCAGAAGGGATCTTTTGAATATTGTAAGCAATTCCTAAGTCCTTGCTATATCGAATTCGTGCTAAATAAAGCTAGCGCTTTTAGCATAAACAATGCATTGTGATGCAAAATTCGTGCTCTTTGTCTAGAAATAATTTGTTAAATCTCTTTATACAAATGCCAATTTTGAATCCTGTTATATAGGAACCTATTTATGAAGAAGCTCATGAGCAGATAGATACATTGAGAATGAAAGTTTCTCATATTATCAGTGTTAACTACTAGTAGTGGAAATGTAAAGAAATTTAAAAGCTTTCTTATCTGAAAATTTGTTTTATTCAATCATATTTTGTGAAAAACTTTTTTTCAATTCACATTTTTTTTTCAGATTATTTAGAATTTTGTTGTTTGGAAGAATAAGATTCCTTTAATTTTTTCTCAAATTGTAAACAATATTTCCGCATTATTGTATAATAAAATGAGAAAAACTTATAATAATTTTCGTTGAAAATAAAATTATCTTCAAAAAAATTACGATAACCATGCAATGGGATGTTGGATAACATGAAAGATACTTGTATAAACCCCCATTATATCTGCATTTTTAATGATTTTTCCTCTTAAAATATTTTTTTAAGTTTTGATCTTGTAGGCAGCGAAGAACTATACATTTAATCTCATGTTGACATCAAATACTAAGATAAATACAGTATGTACATTGCTTTTGAGTATAGTTCTAGAGTTGATTGTACTTTAAAGAGAATAGTTTCACTTGCTTTCTGAAACTGAATCGAAGCGATTCCTGTATAGACAATTGATTGAATATATTTCCCGATATTATTTATGGGTTTTTCCCTCAACGAAATTTTGGTTTGAATAAATTATAACACTTAAATCATATGATACCTCCCTTTTATTTATGCAAAATGCTTAACAAACGAAGTTTTTCTATTTGTTAATACAACTTTTTTTTGAGGAATTATGATTGATTATTTTGCTTGTGATCGCCTTTGTTTAATGATAAAACAAAAAAATCCCGGCAAAGATTTTCGGAAATATATCCCGGGGTTTTAGCAATCAAAGAATTGAAAGAATCAAAGAATTCCGATTCGAATCATGATTGATGGATAACCAAGATTTAAAAGATATTTATTCAAAACGTTTTCCTATTACTGTATGAGATTTCAGATGCAAAATTGATGAATAGATACTCATCTTGATTCTATTGTTAACATTAAACTGAACAGTATCATAATTTTGTTCATAATATGAAGTAAAGAATTAAGTGGATACGTTTAAGAGGAATTTATTGGAGTTTTCATCATTAAATGGACAATCTCAGAATATTCTGAGCTGATACAGACTGATAAAAGTACAAAGATCGGTACTGTTTGGTTTTATTCCTTGTTCAAAATAAGTAATGTTTGGGAATTTGGAGGGATCAATGATCTAAATGTTTCATAAGCTTCCAAGTAATTCATAAAAGAATTCAAACGATTTTGCTATTTCGTGTAAACATTCTTGAGTCACCCTTGCCCACTCAAACCCATACGGTTAAATTGAATGAGCATAATATCGCGATATCAATATATGGGAACTATGATTGAGTTCTAATGGCCATCACCGGCCACGGTACAACTCCTCCCGAAGGAGGCATGTTCCATCATCGGAGGGAGGTGACTTTATCACATTGGTACTATACTCATTAGGATGGTGAGGGAAGAGAGGATGGAGTACTTCGTCCCCGTTTTTGAAGTACCATTCGGTGGGACATTATTTCGAACAAGGTGACCCTTATAGCACAACAAAAAACGAAATTTCTGTTATCCAAGCATCAAAATAATTGTCAATGCTGAAGAAAATATTAAGATGCATTGCATAAAGACGAATACTGGGATCTTCAGAATTCAATATATTGAAATCTGTGTTCCGAATGCTCATTGCAAACCATATTGTTGAGGCATGTACAGTCACTTTTATTCTTATTTAACTTTTCAATAGAAAAATATAACACATTATCTTTTCATGCATAACTTGTATATACAGTCGAAAAAAAATTATTGCTTTTAGCAAATATTTTTTCAAATAAAATTTGTCAAAAAAACATTTAAATCATATGTGTAAATGAGTGATTTAATGAACTGCCTATTTATATATGGAAAGACTAAATACGCTAACAAACCGCTAAACGAATAAAGGAAAGATAATTTATCTGAAGATTCAAACATATTAAATTTATTCTAATTTAATTTAATTATGAATTAAATTTAAAATTAAAGAGGAAATTATCAATGACAAGGATCTAAACTGCGAAACTACCACATAATTTCATAGATTTTTGTGGAGTGTTTGGTTCTCTTAGCATTCTTAGCGTTTCAACGCAACGTAACCTAGCAACGTTTCTTTAATGATATGAGACACTTTAACGATTTTTATACAAATTATTTCCTTACTACACATGGATATTTTCCGATTCATCAAGGCTTATTTTAGGAAAAATCTAAAACTTTGACAGGGGAATCAATATGGTTTGTATAAAATGGCAATGAAAGATACTATACAGAGAAAGTGCAAAACAATAATTGAGTTTTGAATTGATATAACAAAAAATATCAATCTCAATCTTTATAGCTTATGGGAGAAAGAAAAAAAATATATGTTAAATTTTTATTTCTTTTTTATCAATTCAAAATGTACCACTTACTGCACTCTAAATTCATTCACAAATTAAAAAGTAAGAAAAAAGAAGCGGTCTATTTTTGTCATTGATGTTTCAAAATATAGTTTAAATAGCAGAAGATCTTTCATCGTTTGTAGTGCGAAATATTTTACTGCTCTTTTATAGCAAAAATCAACTTAGATAAATATATATATATATATATATATATATATATATATATATATATATATATATATATATATATATATATATATATATATATATATATATATATATATATATATATATATATATATATATATATATATATATATATATATATATATATATATATATATATATATATATGGAGCCTATCATATGGGCTAGCAGAGCATTTTGCATTTGTTTCAGCAATTCAAGGACAGTGATTGTCTGTTTAAAAAAACTCTAGTCTGTGTAAAAAAATATTTGAAGCAGTGTAAAAATAAACACTGTTTCGAATGAAGTGCAGAGAAATGTGTTTATAATACAGATCGTGGACAATAGGATAGAAGTCTTCAACATAACAATGTCGATCAGAAAATCGATCTTGCTAGAATTTTGCTGAATATATGATCCAGACGAGCATTGAATATCTCACCATAATCATAATAATTTACCCAGATGGATTATTTTTACTAAGATATCAGAATCATAATGGTTGTGAGTCAATAATTATAGTCTACTAATTCAGAACGTATATTAGAAGAAAATGGTTCATTGGTTTTTTATAAGTACATGAATTAAAAATAAATAAAAGCATAGTTGTTAAAAAAATTCCTAAGCACTATTAACAAAATTTCCAAAAAGCAATAAAACAGAAAGAAACAAAAATACAAAATTTTGAGAAATCAAATGGAGAGAAATATAACATAATCATGAAAAATTATCAAAAAAATTATTTATAAGCCGTGCAGTAGTCAGTCGTAAATGATTCGTCAAGAATTATTAGCTTTAGTGCTACAATGAAGGAATCGTTTTGATTTACTCAAGAATATGGGAATTCCAATACCTTTTTGTTTTGAAATTACCTATTATGTTATTTCAGTCGTTGTCACGAAGCTTAATTGGACTAAATGGTCCCAAAAAATGAGATAATTCTGCCACATATTTCCTCATATTTAGTGATACAAAGTATATTTGCACTTAATAACATTCATAAAGAAAGATTTATTTGTTTCAAGTAGGAAATTTGAATTCAATAAGTTTACCAATTATGGTTGGAATGGAGGAAAACTATTCAAGTTTTTAAAAGTGGGGAAATTGTATAATTATTTAAAATAAAACAATGATTGAAAATCATATGGGATAGACATACTTTCTGTTAACTGAAAGAAACTGCTCTTAATGCAATCCTTTTTTTTAAAGCAAAATATGCAAGAAGGAAGGATTATAGTATCACTAGCATATATTATATGCGATAAAACCTTTATGACAAAGTTGAATATTCATACATTGTTTCGTTATTGATGTAAACGTGAGATCATATCTCAAAGTTAGGTTTTATGTGAGATAAACTATTTCCGTATCAAACAATGCTATCGATTATTTTAAAGCCACAAAACTTTTTCAGTATTGTTCAAATTGAAATGATTTTGTCATGAGATCATGACAAATCCGTTTGACACGAAATTTAAATAATGTCTCCTTATTTAACAGCAACAGTTGGTCCTTATGTTCTACTGCAGTTATATTGGCGAAATTCGGAGAAAATTTATATTCTCCGAATTTTCCTTTCTTTTTCCTGAGAAAAATTATACTCAATGAAATTTAATGTGGCAGTTTATTCAAGGATTGCCCAGCAGGGGTGAGAAAAGAAATATAGAGAATTATATAAATTATATATAAGAATTATATAAAGAAATTTGTATGAATTAAAGAAAGAATCCTCGTTTGAATTCTCATTATCCAATAATGAGAATTCACTTTTATTAATGCAGTAATCAAAATTCAAATAAGTAGTGTTTATATCGCTAAAAATAGGTGTAAAAATTAAGAAAAATGTTTGTATGAGAGTAAAAGCTCTTAAGGGCAACATTATTGGACCTAGTGTTAACAAATTTGATTCAAATGTTCTTTAATAAATAGAAATTCCTACATTGGAGTATTTTTTTTAAATTTTAAATAAAATTAATAAATTAGTTAATCCAATTAATAAAAAGAATACTTGGCATATTGATTTAACGACTGCCCTATAAATACTATCACAAAGTTCGCAACCATCTAAAAATTCAATAAATTATTTCTTTAATGACATCAGTTCACCTAGTTGAAATCAAATTTTTGTCAAATTTTTCGTGGACTTGACAGTCTTTTGAAATATCTGCTTACAAGATTTACTCAACTTTGAAATTCAGGAATATATATATATATATATATATATATATATATATATATATATATATATATATATATATATATATATATATATATATATATATATATATATATATATATATATATATATATCTTTGACGATTATATTTTTTATTTTGCACAATTTTTCATATTGTGTTTCGTTGTTATTGATATTATAAAATTCAAAGCATTTTCACCGTTTCATCAAATAGTTACTCGCCTGATTTTTTCCCATTGTTGAAAGCTAAAGAAAGATTCTATTTATTAAGTGAGCGATATATATGAATAATAAAAAAAGGAAGTTACATTACCGCGAATGACAACGTCCAATCAGAAGATAAATTATCCGAATACTAACGCTTTTAATGGTACTACAGTGTAATAGTAATGGGACAATTCCATTATGACTGTTTATTTATGCATTGAATAGAATAAGTATGAAACTATAAAATACGAGGGTTCTAATATATATCCCAATCTGATGCTTCTTAAAGACATTTTTAAAGGGAATTATGAGCATCAAAATTATGCATAAGAGATTTATTAGAAATTAAATAACCAATATTCATAGTGAATCAGCTGGTATTACTATTAAAGTATATTATACCATATATTATTATTCTACAAAGTATGCCATTAAAAGTAAGAAGTTTATGGCATTTTGAACGAAAGTTCGATAATACATCATTTTTTGGAAGAAATAGAAGACAAAAGAGAGTTAATAAAATGCTTTATTACATGACAAAGCAAGTAAAATTTGATTTAAAAAACTCATTCCTTTTCGAAACATATATAAATTATGTTAAAAAGGGAGATGCGAATGAAAAGGAGATATAAATTGTGTTTTCTAAAATTCCCAAATAATACCCTTTTCCACCTTTTATTTTATAATCTTTCACTCTCATTTTTTAGCTATTTGCATTTGCAAAATGTTAATTTATAGGAATGATTCATAATCATTATGCTTAATTTAAGGCAGATTCTATTATTTTTCTTTCACAAAGTCCGGCCATACTTCCTCAAACTTGATTATTTTGCATATTTTCTTATTTCATTCTGTCGCAAAAAAATAAAAAAATCAACGATGCATTTTTAAGTTACAGCGTGAATGAATAACACATGTTTGAAACGAAATGGAGAAATGTCTACTTGAAGGACTGTCTTAAACTGAGCTTCCCCCTCTGCATGTGACTTTAATATCGAGTGATATTTCCCAGAAATCTTCTACCCATGTGATGTATCATTTTCTTTAAAAATAATAATTAATGGGTTTGAAATGTAGGATTTATAGTTGAATTATGCTTATTGTTAAGGTTTAAAATATGATTCAACGGGGAAAAAATATAAGCTGATAAAAGTGGGAAAAAACTCAAGAAATTCTTTAAAACCTATAATTTTACTAGACTATGCCTGAAACTTCAAATTATATCTCTAGAAGAAATTTTTATTCCACTAAGCAGCGTTTAAATTTTATTTAAACTGCAAATTATTCAAATTCAGCTGCAGAATTTTTTTTTGTTTTTCAAAAAATCAATTTAAACGGAAAAAAAACTATTTATTTTTTTAAATATTTGTCTCGGTGTATTGTTATTCTGTTTCTCAAGTCAGAAATTTATTTCATTTGCATTTCGATCAATAAAAAATTCCTCTTCAACCATCGAAATCTTCTGATATATAATACCGTCATTTCTATTTTACAAGTAATTATTTTTGTATGAAAATTTTTCTTGCTTTAGAAAAATGTTTCTAATCCAGAATAAGAGTTTTGAAATATGCGCAAGAATTTCAATTCTTTTAACTCATGATCAAGTATTAATTATCAAATTCGTGATTAGATTGCAAAACTTTTATTTTTGATTATAAAATTCATCTGAAGCAACAAAATTTTTTATCGAAAAATATATAACTGTAAAATAGGAATGAAGAGATCACATATCAAAAGATTTTGAGGGCTGAAAAATCATTATATATAAGTCGAAATGAAAGTATCTAACAATTCAACACATGCCACAGTCGTCAACTTCCAAATCAATCAGAAATTCGGATATAAGGCTGCATTGTTTATCTTTTTTGTACAATTTGTCGGCAAAAACTTTTTTTTGGCATAAACTAGAAAAAGTGAAAAGCACAAAAGAATTAATTTTGAAACATCAGTCTATAATCTAGGGGAAAAAATTATGGAATGACGTTTCAAAATTAATTCTGTTGCGCGTTTCACTTTTTGTTGAAATGCACGTTTACTTAACATTCTTCAAATGATCCACACTCATAGACTTTGATTGTCATAATAATTTTTAGCTATCAAATATTGCGCTGAATTCGTAATAATCTTTCCTTGCACAGTTAGTGCAAGGAAAGATTATTACAAATTCAGCACAAGACCTAAAATATTCTAGAATTTTGTCGATAGCTCCTTTAAGATTCGAGTTCTAGTGTTTTCTCCATACTTTAACATAAGAGCTATTACAATCCAAAATAGTTAGTAGTTCGTTGTTGAGGTGAAGCCAGTAGTTGAGTAATATGCCCAGTGAGTTCTTTCTGAGCGCTTTGTGCCGTTGTAGCCGTTTAATAATGATTTTCTACTTGCGTGCTGCTGTTTTTTTTTTTTTTTTTTTTTTTTTTTTTTTTGTATGGTTTGTCTGGGATTTGCTGTTTTATATTCGTGTCTGGTATTGAATAAAACACCTTTATTTGTAATTAAGCCAATTAGACTTTTTCACTATATAGTCAACCACACCTGATTTGATTTTACTACAGCAATATATTTTTGAAATATGAATATTTTCTAACAGTATGTATGGTATGCTATTACAGAAGAAACACTCAGCTTGTCGTCATACTCTTCAAAATTTGGTACATTTAAGAAGGAAAGATTTATAATTTTTGACAACTCTTTAAAATAAATTGTTTTTTTGGTGGGAAGGGCTGAAAATTTTTATTGTAAAATCTAAAAATAAAAGAGTATAAATTTTTGATATATGACCCTTAAAATTCAAAAAAACTTTAAAAAAAAAGTAAAAAGAACAAACCCTTTAATTTTCTGCTATTGAATAAAATACATAAACCAGAACTAAGAAAAATAGTTTCTTGAAATAATTAATGGGTTCTTATTCATTTATCTTAAATTTGGTAGTGTTTTTATCAATATGAATGAAATTTAGCTCTTATTTTTTTTCGTCTTTTATCAAAATAGTTAATTAATAGAATTAATTAATTATTAAATTAAAAATCATGTAATTCATAAAATTACCTATACATTCTTTCTTTTATGCTATCACATTTAAAATTAAGATGAAGTGGATGACGCTGTCAAAAGTTGATAAATAGTCACATAATATATATTATGTGACTATATATAATTAAAGTTATATTAGTATGGTTATTGTAAATATTGTTCTTCTAGAGAGATTCATTATCTTGGAAGCACCAAAATGATAATTTAACGAAATTCTATTTTTAGGACCTTACATTTAAGTAAGTTCGATCTTATTTTGTTATTTTGTTCGGGCCACTTTTCTCAGACAACTATCATCCAGTGATAGCGCATCATCCGATCGTTCTAAAATTTCCGTGCAAATAATTTAATTTAATGCTTGTTAATGTGTACATTTTAAATTGTACCTGGTTATTATACCTCTGTTAGTTAAATAAAGAACGTTGAGCTTAATGTTGCTTTTTTGTTTCGTAATTAAAGCAATTGTAATACAATCATTTTTTCTGTTGCTCAATCTATTTTCCTAAAAACAATTTTCATTGTTTTCTTACGAACAAAATGTCTTTATAAAGGGAAATTAATTGATAAATTAATTTTTAATTAAAAATGACTATTATTTTAATTATTTTTAAAAACAAACATTTCTGGTCCTAAAACACAATATATGTTTTATCTTAATATAATATGCATGTACATAAGAATAGCAATTTTTCTGTTTTCTAGACAAAATATCAATGTAAACTTCTGAAAATAAAATCAGAGAAAAGAATTACTTTTTATTATTTTTTTTCGGATATAATTGTTTTTCTATTAAAAAAAGAAATAGCTTTTCAACAGCTTTTTTTTTAAATTGAAAAGGTGTCTCCCTTTTTATGGATCTGCAACTAAGCCTTGTAAATCTTCAATTAGAAAAATTTTAAAATATGCAAATCTTTTTCAACATAAAAAGGTTCCAAATAAGAATAACTAATTCAACGGTTATTTTTTTTAATTATTTTTTTAATTTTGTGATTTTTATATATTTTTATTGTCTTCAGTGCGGAGGCCACTTTTGTGAATTGTTTCTTAATATTATCTAATTTCATCAAATTCCACAATTATTTTTAGGAGGATAAGTATTAACTTTTAGTTTTTATTCTTAAAAATGTATAAAACAATGATTACTCGGTGTTTATGATTAATTTTCTTGAATCATTCTTCCAATTAAATATTCACTTTTGAACAAATCAATCAAATTCGTGAATTATTTTGCTCTTTTCTAGATTTCCTTGACTTGTCGTTTGCATTAATTATGATTATTCTTCTCAAGAAATTGACTTGAAAAATAGTTAAATATGTACTTTGCATCTATTTGCATAACTAATCGCGGTACAAATGTAGCTATTATAATGTTTGAGGTCTCTCAAGGACTGAAAGATTGATCGGCTTACTTGGCATAAGGAAGGTTTTTAGTTTTAATTACATTAACATCTCGCGTTTGAGGAACACGTGAATTATTTTTGGATGTACATCTTAATTTTGAACTAAGGGAGTAATAGGGTTTTGACAAAATTCAAATAATAAGTATCAAAGAAAACATTGAATTAATTATAAAAAATTTTTTGAAATAAAGCAGGAAAAATTAAATAAACATAAATGTAATATTTTGTATTTTATTACCTTTGCAATTTTTTTTATTCAGATTGATTCATTTACCTTAGTCGTAATTAGGAAATCTTATTCCATGCATGATGTGGGCCGGCGGTGGCCTGGTGATAAGGTCTTATCTTCGGAATCGGAGGGTTTTAGGTTCGAGATCGGATTCCACCGAAAAACCGTCGTATAAGCGGATATGGTGCACGTTAAATCCGTCGGGGCCAAACGTCCTCCTGCTGATGTGGTGTGGAAGTTTGGAAATGAGGGTACTAGCTTAAATGTCGTCCTCGTCATCTGACCGAGATTCAAAATTACGGTCCGTCCCAAAATAGCTCTAGTGTTGCTTTAAAACGCGACGTTAATATAACTGAATTAAACTCTAAGTATGATTCAAATTAGAAGAATTCTTCGGATGTTCACTTTTTCAAAAATTAAATTAATTTTTTTATTGTTAATTATTTAATAGTACTGATAAATAAGATTTGCCGAACTTCCACAGAACAAAATGGTAACGCATGCGAATTACGTTGCCTATGGCAACGCGCTTCCCGAGGAGCAAGGACATTCTGACAGATGGAATTCGATATTGTTATGCTTTGCTTGTAAAATGCCATATAAATAAATAACTTTTTTTTAATCTTGCTCTCGCTTTACAATATTCATATTGTGATAAGACCATTTGGTACTCAACAAGTGTTAAATATGAAAAGGGGCAAATCAGTACAAAAAATTAAATTCAATATATATATATATTTCAATTCGGATTATTTTCCTATGAGATATGGAATAGGCGCAAACGAGATTGTTAAAATTAATCCAGAGCTTATAATCATTTTGCATAAAAAGCTTCACATCATTTTTAAAATTTCAACTATTTTAATCAACTATTCAGAATTCAATTAAAATTTTTATAAAATATATTCGCTCATGGATAAATACCAAAAAAAATAGGTCGAATACGATCACATCTTCTGGGACAGTCCAAACAGAAGAAATTTGGACTGTCCCAAGTAATCCGGGATTTTTACTCACTTCATTAAAGATCTTTTATTTTACGTCATTTCTAAGAAAACATCCAGCAATTGTTTCTCTTTGTTAAAAAACATGTCCAATCTGAAATCTATCGATAAAAGTTAAACGATTAAATCTCAGCAATAATTCGTAGAACTAATACTCGTATTTTGAAATAATCACCAATAAATTGGGCAAAAATATTGCTCAGAAAAATTAGATTCATGCAATTTTTTTCACCCAAAATACCGCAACTGTGCGGTTTTAGAAACAACTCCAATAAATTCACAACATTTTTCTCCCACAAAGTCAAACCACCAACCACAATCTTCCTTCAATCAATATGAATAAATTACTATGAACCAAAAAAACACTTTTTTTGCATATAAATTCAATGATTTGTTCCTTTTAAGCCTTGCTACTCTTCCTTGTTTTCATCTTACACTCCATAACAAAGCGCTTGCAATTCCCTCACAGCATGGAGTCACACACGTGTCGCTTGACCACCCTTCAATCACTTTTACTGCACGAGCCCTTGCATGCGGATTTATTATCGTTAATATTTTCCTCCGGCCTTCGCCTTGAATGCTGCATTCTTTCTGGAATATTCCTTCCGTGCCATAATAAACAAGTAATTTATTGAATCGGAGGCTGTTTCGGGTAGAATTCTAAAATCGCAGAGTCGTTGGGAGAAATAAACCAAATTGCTTGTTTTTTGATACAGTCATTATTCAAGACTTTTTAGCTCGTTTGGTGGTTTGTTATTGCGTTCCGATTTTACAGATTGCGTATGTTTACTTTGCTTCTAAATATTTCCTCCAAAAAATTAGCTGAAGAGAAAATTTACAATGGACTTTAACTACACAAGCTGCATCATAATGCCTAAATAAAACCTAAAGGACAGGCATATGTCTCGCATATAACTTTAATATGTGAAATTTCCATTTTCATACAATAACTAGATTTTGAGATTTAAAAAATATATATTAATTTTTATTTTGCCTTAAAAAATGAGATTTTTTTGTATGCAAAACATTGCTTAGTCTACGTCATACAGATTACATAGTAGATACAAACGTAATCATACTTGAACCAGCCCGAGCCATATGAAGGCATACGGTTAAGTTTAATGAAAAGAATACAAGGAGAACATAGACGAAACTATGACTGATTCCTACGTGAATTCTGTCCATAACCATGACCGTCTATGGCACAACCCTTCCCATAAGAAGTGCGTCCCATCATCGGTAGGAGGTGTTTCAATCCCACACCATTATTATACACATCAAGATGGCGAGAGCCAACGCCATTCCAGGAACTTCTCATCTCTAAAGATTAGACCGCAATATAGAAATAAGACTATTTAATCTGTATCTTACCATCTGATTGGCTGTATCTTAGATCAAGGCTGCCAAACTCAAATGCAGCGCAGATACAAATATAAAAACTAGTAATGAACGCCAAATGAACTAATGTCCAATCCAATGTCCTACTGAATAAACATTGCACGATTTGGCATATTTGGCGATCGTGAATGGGAAGTGAAAGGATGTGAATCCAATCTCTTAATGATTTATTTAAACAACATTATTCAAGAATTGAAAAATAGTTATGAGTTTTCATGACCAATTATTTGCTGTTTGGGGTTGCAGATGAAGACTTTCCCTAGTTTTCTCCAAGTGAACAAAAATGTAGTCCTTTTTCCCTTGAAAGTTTTTCAAGGCTTGTTTGACCAAAAGAAGATGCATTTCCTTTTAACCTTTTCATCATTATTTATGTAATCAGATATTAAAGAGGTATGCGCAAATTTTTATTTATTCTTTCTATTTTCCTTGTATCTTCAGTACTCGTTTTATACACTTAATGCTAAATACCTATTTATTTATAATTTCTTTATCCAGAAGAAAATTGTTTTGTTTAGAAGTCCCAGTCTTTGACATTAATTGTAATTTCCTTAATATTTTAAAATTATTAGAAATGAGCGTCAAGTACTTAGAGAGATATTTAAGTAACAGATTTTGAGATAGCTAAAATAAACCTGTATTTTAAATTAATTATATTGTAAAAATGTTACCTAGAATGTTTGTTACTTTAAAATAAGATTTTCAATTTTTTAAATTACTCTTATTTTTTCTCGTATGATTGAAACATGGCGGTAATTAAAAGAGGCGTAGCTAAATGATAGCCTGTACAACTATATAGAACATACTGGCATTTTAATGTAATGGTAAACATCTGAAACATTATGCCAGTGATCTTAAAATAACATTAGAAATTATAGTAAAATTATATGGGCAATGTAAATATAATTAATGATTAATTTCGATGAAATGACAGTCCTTCTCTAAAAAGGGTTGTTAAATATTACTTTTAATTAGTCATTGAAAATTTAAAATAATCATATATATATCACATATATGACTTATTTTCAGCGATACCTGGATATTTTTCATTTTCTAAACTCTTAAAAGTTCTTTTTCATAGTCTCACTATGTATAAATTAACATTTAAATCTTCACTCCTTGTTTCGTTCTTTTCCCTGTGATCCTTCATTAAGGAGTGCTAAAAATTGATGTTCAAAGGCAGAAAAAGTGTCGACAACATTTTTAATTCTTTAACAAGTTTCCATTCAAATATTTCAAATCCTTTAATTTTTTAAAATATGGAATAACAATCTTTTGAAAATATGAGTTCTTAAAATGCAACCTGACAATATACCAAGGTTTTAAATAACTAAGAGCATCAAAGAATAAACCAGCTGGCATAAATGTTAAGTGGTTAATATGTGCAACCCTAAGTACAGTGGAATATCTTTGTACAGAAAATCTCAACATATCAAACTTTTTTGGGGAATTCAATAAAAAAAAAATTCTGAATATCTAATAAAATAAATGTATGTATATCAGACAAAATATGATTGACAAAAAAAAACTATCTGTGCCTTTTACTATCAAAAAGCGATCATTGCTTTTCATCATCCGATGATATTAAAAAGGGAGGTACTGCAGTTGAAATTCTTGGAAATCTGGAAGTTGCGAACGAAAATGCAATAAAGAGTCAACCATATCAATTCAACTTCTGTTCTACGAATGCCTTTCGTAATTTGAAGCCAGATTTTTATTTTTAATTCTATCTAACTTTTGATACCTATTAGTCAATGTGGTTCTTAATAATGATAATAAAAAAAACCCTTCAAGTATGGAAGACCAGCAGTACTTAATTTACTAAAATATATCGAAAGCAAGTGAAAAATAAAGACCCAGGAAAAAATAAATGAAACGGATCAGTATTATCAATTTTGAAAAAAAAAAGTTATAATTTGAATACTTTTGAAATAAATTGATTTCATAGTTTAATTATTTTAAATAATATATAAATCCTAAAAATTAAAAATACAAAATTGATTTTTTGCAAGAAAATAATGCAGAATTTGCTAAATGTATTTCTGCATGTTAAAAATTCGATACAAAAATTCGAAAATTCTTCTTATCCAATTTTTTTCGAAGAAGCTTCTAATTTAATAGAAGGTGGTTTGATCGTACCTATTTAAAAATGAACTACTTTAGTACGCTTATTCTGATAGTACACTTCTAATTAAATAGAAGGAGGTTTGACTGTTCTTGCTTAAAAATGAATACACTTATTTAATAGTTTCAGCTCTAAATAATTCTACAAAGAAGAAAGAAAGAAATGTGTCTTTTAATAAATTGCTCGCTTAATTCAAGGAAGATGTGGTAAATGAATGTTTCGTTTCTATTCATGAGAAGGATGTACAAGGAATGAGGAAACGTATTTAGAATCGTTTCACAGAACTCTGAGTTTCTATTTATGGTCAATTTATTGTGGTCACAAGGTCAAGTTGCTCGCAAGGTATTGTTATTTGTGTAATGATATTCTGGAGCAGATAAAAATAGCGTTAAAAATAATTGATGTAAATAATATTTTATTGACGATGAGCCTAAATTTTTTGGTCAGGTTAATGAATGGAAATTCTATACTCTGTTAATTCTTAGGTTTTCGGCTATAAGAGTGATGTGTATGTAATTTATATTAATAATAGGATTCGTTTTAAATTAGAGTTTAGTTTGTTATTTCTTTTATTGGTGATCGAATATGGATAGATAGACAGACAGACAGACAGGCAGATAGATAGATATACAGACAGATAAATAGATAGATTGAGAGAGAGAGAGAGATGTTCCTTTATTTTTGTTTTGAAAATTGAAACTTTAAAATAATTTTGATTTGTAAACGTTGGCTATGTACGACTACATTATATCTTCAATTAAGTGTAAAATTTTCTGTCTTTCAATGCCTTTCAGTTCTCTTTCTTGAAATTTATTTAATGAGAGAAGCAATTCAAATGCCACAATTTGGCATTTTATTTTTTTTAATATTAAAATAATTGCAATAGCATTACGAAAAATATTTTAATTTTTAAAATGTCTTTTAAAAAGTTGTTTATAATTCTAAAATCAGGCTTAAATGCAAAATTTTAAATTATTCACTTTTTTAAAAAGTTACGTAGTATTAGAAATAGTTTTCTTACTAAAAAGAAAAAGAAAAGTGATTTTTTTTGGGGGGGGGGTAGATTTGGGATCCCTTTCAAATTAAAAATTTTAAAACATAAAATTTGAATAGTTATATTCAAAGAAATTTGGCAAATTAAAAGGCGTTATTAATTATAACTATAGAACTTCTTAAAATCAAGAAAGTTTTCTTAGGATATAGAGGTGTGTGTATACTTGTGTAAATAAATATCGTCATTAATAATTGTTAAAAAAGATTTGCTTTAAATCGATTATCAAATATATATATATATATATATATATATATATATATATATATATATATATATATATATATATATATATATATATATATATATATATATATATATATATATATATATATATATAATAATAATAATTGTTCTAATCTATAAAACAGAAACTAAGTTAGACAGGCAGAACATTTGAATATCTATAATGTTATTATATATGTTAAATCGTTACAGATCTTTCGCTTAATCATTGATTAATATCAGTTTAAATTTCTATCATCTTAAAACACTCTAGCAAAAAATATGCATTTAAATGCTTCCATATCAATTTTAATTTATTGAAATTTTTTAACTTAACAATGAGTATCAAGAATTAAGAAGTAATAAACTCAAAATTACAAATTTAAAGATACTTTATTGCAAAAAAAAAAAAAAATATTATACATCAATATACACATAAATAAAATAGTGATATGTTATTTCAGCACTTGGTAGAGCAATTCATGAGCAAAACTTCAAACACAATCAGATATACATTGTTTAATCAATAAAAGATGAAAATAACCTCCGGAAAAAGTGCAATAAAAAATAGTTACTCTGAATACATTTGTATAAATTCTAAGAAAACAAAAAGATATCTTAATAAAAATTCTTAAAAAAAAAACACTTTAAATTCAAAGAATCTACATACAAATAATAATTTTACACGCATTTGTACAGAATTTAAAAATGGTTATTCATACATTCGTACACCTTTTCAATTACAATTCGAAAAACTTATACAAACGTATTTTAACCATCTATGAATTTTTACTTATTTAAAATACAATTTATGGATGTTTAAGTTCAAAATATAGAATGTTTCATCAGCTAAATGGTAACAAAGATTCAACCATCCAACAAGACATACAGTTAGAAAGTTTAAGCCTTCATATTTATTAAGCTATTCTCTTGGGCTACGGTGGCCTGGTGGTAAGGTCTCGGCTTCGGAACCGGAGGATTTCATGCTCGATACCCGCTTCCACCGAAGAATCGTTGTGTAAGCCGGTTTGGTATAAGCTAATTCCACGGGGGCCAAACGTCCTGCTGTTGGTATGGTATGGTATGGTGTAAAAGTTTGGAGGGCGGAGTACTAGCTTAGGTGTTATCCTCATCATCTGACCGCGGTTCAAAATTACTGGTACCATCCTAAAATAGCCCTTGTTTTGCTTTAAAATGGGACTTTAATCTAACGAAACTAAATTCTCCTTTTTGTAATATGCATAATTTCAATCGCAAAGTTATTTTTATTTAATCAAATATCGAAAATCAAGTTATAAATTTTCTGAAAAACCATGAAAGATGTTTCCCTTTACTTTTATTCATTGATGTCGTTCATCGAACTACAAGGTGTTTTCGATTAATCCACGTGCCAAACAATAAATAATAAATGATCGAATGACTGATATTTACATATGAAAATACTTACAAATATATACAAAGAAATGAAAACACCGTAGAACTAGGAACATTCAATGACCTTTATCTGCAATTCAGACCTTTGGTTATCTGAAAATAAGGCCATGTCCTCGGAGGCTCGATTTAAAAGGTAAAAGTGTGTTTACATATGAATAAAGCTAAAGGTTCCCGAGGTTAATGCTCTATATTATTTGTATCAAAAGGAAAGTGACTTAAGAAAGTAAATATCTAATTTGGAACAGGAAAGGAATTTGAGAATTTATGGTGCGCATATTTATGGAATACAGATGAGAAGTTTGTTCCTTTACTACCTTACTAAAGTAAAATTTATAAGCTTAAAATGAACAAAGATTTAACTTTCCTGGTTCTATATAGTCACTACTGATCTAACAGGTATTTTTCTTTAAACAAACGTATTTTTATTAGATATGTGACCTATTTGTAAAGGTTTAATGCATTTATTATTAAACAAATCCTAGTACTTTTTTCTGTATATAAATCTTAAATGATTTAGTTGCTAGAGAACTTATTGAGTATTATAAGAGCAATACGCCATTCTTTACTTTAACAACTTAAAAGATTTTAAATATTAAATCTCAACAGCCAGATTCATAGTCTGATTAGTATAGATTAAGCAGTATTTGTATTCATTTATTTAATTGAACATTTATCATCCATAAGTCATTAGTGCTTCGTCTGAAATTTTGTCACAAGAGAATCATTATATATCATACCACTCCTGCAAAGTTTTGCATTGCTTTAACTAGTTAAATGCGGAATTTATTTTTCTCAACGGCAAGATTCCTAATCTGATTAGTATAGATTAAGCAGTATTTATTCATTTATTAAATTAATAAATTTAATTATTTTACAATCATAATGTCATCAGTGATTCGACTGAAATTTAATCACAAAAAATTATGATACCACACCAATCCTGCGAAGTTATACATTGCTTTAACCAGTTAATTGCGGAATTTATTTTTTAAAAGTCTTCACGCTGTTTGTAATCAAAATCAAGGAAGGATGTGTATACACATCGAAAGCAGTAGTAACGGTTGCATAATAAATTTTGCGGAAAATATCAGAGTAAACCCAATATGATTTCATTTCTATTAGATAAAAATTGCGCGTCGACCGCAGCAAAATGAAAATTTGGAATGACGTGTATATACGTCGAATGCACTTAACTGGTTAAATATTTTTGTTTAAATTCAAAATATTTTTTATAAAAGAAACAATGGTCTTATGGCAGTCTTCTGGAGACTAGTTAATCATTTTTAACAAGTTAACAATTTAAAACAAGTTAATCATTTTTCAACCTGAAACATAGTTTTTCTCCTAAGATGATACCAGGATTCAATTAAAAATAGTTTTATCATATTTCATGGTCGTTCTTTTAATGCTCTATTTAAAAAAGCCTTAAGCAACAAAAATTTGTAAATGCTATGAATAAGATATTTAGTGAGTATAAAAGAATGAGACTTTTCCATTTCCAGGTCTCTATCTCACTGTGCCAGAAAGAAGGGCGTTACAGTTCTGGATGTTCATTGTCAGGTTATGCAGCACTAATTAGCATTTACATGTGGTCTCGTATGCTTCATTCCAAAAATAAAACCATCTCGAAAACCAGTTTGAAACCTTTTTTTGCAACCGGAAAAGGAAGGAAATGCCGCACAAAAAGGATCATTTTTTTGCCATTAGCCGGCTAAATGGTACCACTGGGATACGAGTACGTCAGTCATTTACGGCAGATAACTTGTAACCGAAGTTCGTGAAATCCTTTGTGATGCTGTCGACAGTTCTTACTGACCCTTTCAGCTCCTTTTTTTTTTTCCCCACAATTCTAAACCGGAAAAATGGTGGTGAGGTCACTTTCGTCGTATCTTAACCTGGAACTTCGAAAGGATGTGGTACCTTTTCTATGGAAGCGCTTCTCTGGCTCGTCCCAGTGATGTTTGGTACCTTTAGGGGACCTCTGGCGCTTGCAGAAGATTCTAGAGCATCTTTTTTTGGTCATACCCCATAGTAGCGCATCCCAGTGCGGTTCATTGCCATAGGCTCTGTAATAGAAAAGTATCTTTATAAGTAATTACAAAATAATTCTTGTAAATATACAGACAAAATTAATTATCAAAATTAGGCTAAGAAAAATTATCTATAGTTTTTGAACAATTATTAGAATACAAAATGTCCTTTGTTATGCGAAGTTTACTCTTTGTTGCAATAATTACTGCAGTTCAAAAAGACAAAAAGTAATAAATAAATTGAAAAAAAAATTAATAGATTTGTATTTTTTTTAACGTCGAAGACAAAATTAAAAGAAATGAAGTATTTCTAAGAATAATTAAAAAATATATCCGTCAAAAAATTAAATATTCAATCACAGTTCTAATCGAGACATAGAAAACTTAGAATTCATAAAAACATTGTGGGGTTTTTTTTGCACACAAATATTTATTTGTTACAAATAAAAATTTAACTTCTGGTATATGAAACGGCAAATACGATAAAATGTAAATGATGCTCCGTATTACGATCAGGAATCTTATTTATTTTGATGGCGCTAATTAAAACATTATGGAAATTAAAACAGATTGGAAAGTCGGATTTCATAAAGAACAAGATAGGGATTTTTTCTTCTGTTTTAATATTTCCTTTAAATTTATTTTTGAGTTAGTTAATATATATTTATTTGATAGGCTTATGCATGCTTGTCATTTGTATTAATTTTTTTATCGTTCGCAAAAAAAAAAAAAAAAAAAAAAAAAAAAAAGCCAGGGGGAAAAATTCTTAATTATTATTGGCTAATGTAAAGGATGGCTACTGTCATTTAAGTGGTTACCCATTTGAACAGTTTTAAAATAAATTCTATTTTTAATATTAACTATGCAAACGATAAAATGCTCAAGAAGAACGTTTTATTTGTAATAATTACTCAAAATAGTCTTGAAGGATTTTAACCTCCTACAAAATGAAATAAAAAGGATATCTTATTCGTAATATGATATTGCGCATAAGATATTAAAATAGCATTTATTTTAAATGAATAGTTTTATTTCAATATAAGAGCAATTTTACATAAATATTGATTATCTTGAGGAAAATTGTAAGCAATTTAATGATGGGAACGTGATTATATTATATTAGTTTCAAAGTTATTTCTATATAAAAAATTTTAAATCCTAAAAATTAAGTGAAATAAATCACAGGCCACTTTTAATGTTCATAAATTAACTCACTTAAAATTGCTCGATTAAAATGCAATTGGCAGCTTACAATAAATATTTGTTTTTAATATTCACACTTTTTTTTAAATTAAAGAATAAATCGATTTTCATTTTACACATTTATTTTGATCATTTTAATTGAAAATTTTTAAATTAAAGAATGTTTATTTCATATTACACCACGATTACAAACTAAGCTTGTATTCGAGAAAGTGATTTCACTTTTTAATTCTCAAAAATAAAAGAAACAGTATAGTTATTTATTTTAATTTTATAGACGTCAAAATGATTTTTTTTTGTTTGAATTTCAGGCTTTATAATAGGGAAATGAAAAATGTCCTGCTACTGTAGCTATGCATTTCCTCTAATCATTTAATAAATTAAATATGTTCACTAATACAATGAATGAAAAAAAGATTAATATGAATTCAGATAGTAGAAAATATATTGTATGAATCTGGTATGGCAATTCATAGTCTCATGATAATTTATAAAGTGAATCATAAATACATGATTTTAAATGAGATACCATTTTTTCTTAAACTATCTAACTAAAAGAAATAAACTACCTTCGTTTTTATCGAAAGTATTTAAAGTTTTTACATTTAACTGCCTTATATCATCCAAATAAAAATTTAGGACAATAGAATAAGATGTAATAATAATAAAAGATTATTACTTCACAACGGGTTTTTTCAGGAACTTTAAGCTATATGAAAAGTATGCATTTATATGGTATAATACCTGATTGGAATTTGTATTTTGACCTGAAAAATGCATTTTCTATTAAGAAAAAAAAATCGCTTGTATGAGAGAAAAAAGTATAATTAATCCCTTCGTCTGCAAAAAAGCTGTTATAGAATACCACATGCAATCATTGAATGCGAAGAATGAATTTTTATTTCAGATAATAGAAGATTACCAAAGGCATTGTTCCCATAAATCTAAAGTTCATATCTTCCGAAAAATGAATCATAAAATTCACGAGATTCATTTAAGGTACAACTAAGGTTAATGAAAGGAATAAATTCACAGCGAAGCTGCATAAAAACCCAGCTCGATGCAATAAAACACTTCAACCATGAATAGGTGCATTTTTGGTTCAAAGAAGATTATATGAATTTTTAATAGGGTAAAAGGGAATTCCTCACTTACTTCAGTTGCATGGTGATGTCCTGTACAGATGGTAGCCGAGAAAGAAGCCTTCCGGCATTGCAAGCCCGCCTTAGGCTACAATCCTCTCTCGTCTTACGGTGCGAAGGTCGAGTCCTGCGATTTGCTTGCCACAAACGTTCCTCTTCTTCTTTGTCTTTATCTGTGTCATCGGCTGTAGATCGCTTTGTACGTACTGATGATTTTTCTGGAGCATTAAGTGATTCTGTCACCTTATCTTCCAAAGCAGTATCTGATACTATATTCTTTGACATCGAGGAATTTGCACCAATTGATAATTTTGAGTTTTCTAGCTTAGAATTGTCTTGAGAAAAAATGTCAAACATCTTATGCCGAATGGACTCTTTTAATACTCCATTTATACTCTCTGGCGCCAGCTGCTCTGGTTGAAATTTCAGATACCTGCCAAGGAAGCTACGCATTATTCCAGATACCTGATCATAGGTATCTTGCAATGGCTTATCTGTATCTCTTCTCTTTCTCTCATCTTTCTCAGAGTCACCAGCTTTTGGATCATCTGGAAATAGGTAATCTAAGACGGAATCAAGCCATGATTCTTCCTCTGTTGGTTCTTTCGTCTTTGCGCGATCCTCTTTCGAAACTCGATTTGCAGAGGGTGGATCTTTTTCAATCCAATCTTGAACGTGATCTGATTTTGCTTTTCCTTCAGTTGATCTTCGTGATCTTACCACGTAAGTTAAAACATTCTTGGCCAAAGACCAAGTTGGTTTTGCCGAACCACCATCAGTTGATCTCCACTCATCGTGGTCCTCTTTGTGAGCAAACATCTTTTCAATTATTTTGTCTACGAATTGATCAACTATCATCCGAACCATTTTCATGAACATCTGTTCCCATGGGGCATCTTCTACCATGCTTTTGAAAAATTTAACCATTTTAACCGGAAGTACATCTTCAATAGATATTTTTTCATCAGGTACTACATCTTTACCATATGGTAAGTATGGGTGGAACACAAACTGTCTTGCGGTAGGAATTTCTGGTTTTGAGACACTGCTTGATATTTCATCCGATATACTGGCAGAACTATTTGGAACATTCATAGAATGAGTATCATTTGATTCAGATGTCATATCTGAATCAAATTTAGAAGAGTTCGATTTTATACTATATTTTGGAAAAGTTTTAGCAAACATGAATTGCAACTGCTTTTTAAAAGCATTTGCAAGTTTAGCAGCTATTAATTTGGATAAATCAGCTTTAATGCTTTTAAAATCAACACCTTCCTTATGACTATTCCGCTTCATTTCAAGAACATCAATATTAAAGTTATCATTTAAAACTTTCTCTTCCTGTTTAAGTTCCAAATGTTTGTGAAGTTTATAAATAAGGTTTTCTAGCTCTTTGTTATGCATTTCTGATCCATGAACATTTTCTACTGTTCTTGAATTTGAATCTAAAATTTCAGTTTTTAGCAAATGTTTCAAAATAGGACTGGAAACTGAAGTCACAATAGCTTTATCTGCAATACTGCCTGTCTCGGCAGCTGCACAGTCTTGTAATATGTAGCTATTATATTGCAGTAGCAAAATAAGATAAAGCATGTTTGGAAAAAATTTAATTGAAAACATTTTGATTTGATCAATTGAAGCAATAATTATTTCTTCAAAATTCAATGTTCAGGCTGTATAATTCAATTACCTGTAAGAAAAAAACAATGATTAGCAAATAATAAAATAAAATTGAAACTGAAAATTCTTGAATCAATTTTAAATTATAAGGCTACACAAAACGCTGTTTAAAGCACCAAATCGGTTTTCGCATTCATTTAAAATTTAAGTATGTTGTAATATTATATTGTATCTTGCAGTATTTTATAGTATTGGATGCAGTAACACATTGAAAATTTATAACCAACATTATCTTCAGGCCTTTCTTTAAAAAAGATTAATTATAAAAAAAGCTGTAAATAAATAGTATAAAAATGTCAGAAAAGTATAAATAAAGTACAAAAATGTTTCGCCATAGACTTGAAATCGATTCATTTTATGTAGTAAGATTTTGCATTTCAAAGAAATATACTAAAAACATCAATATAAAATGCTATTTCTTCAGCAGTCTTACATACATATGCCAAATATCAATAATTTTTTATGATAATTTAAGGTAACAATTGATTTCAACTTTTATTCGAATGAACTGCAGGATCTGTAAGAGAGACTTTATTCTTTAGAAACTTGGGACATAAAAATGAAATTTTCTTAACAAAAATTAAACTTTTCTTTTAATTATTATTCAGAAAATATGCTTTTTCACTCTTTTTCAGTGACTGAAATTAGAGCAGAAAATTTTTTGTAATTCCATCCCAATCTTTTACTTTTGAAACAAAGATTAGAACTCTTCAGTAATCGAAAGTAATACTTTCTTTAAGTTAGGCATTTAATTACTTTATTTTACTTATTTTTTATATAAAACCTTTATATTGAAATTTCTCTAATCTTTACTGATTTGTATATGTATTATTATGTATTTATAATATATCTAAATGATTTTATATCCTGTTATGTAGCAAGAATTGGATTATACATTGAGAATGTATAATCCAAAAACATTAGTATTGGATTTATACTGATTTGTATATGTTATTATGTATCCGTATGATTTATGTATCTAAATGATTTGATATGCAGTTATGTAGCAAGGATTAAATTATACATTCCGAATGTATAATCCAAACAACATCATTACTGGATTTATTAAAATTGTTATAAATGAAAGCTAAACTTTTTAGGTAGCTATGTTCAGATAATTGCAAACAGTAATGATACAACCGATCGTTAAATGACTTCAGCAACTGAATCCAGTCGTTAATGATCAACTTGTCAGATACGAGTAATCAGAAAATCGGACACGTTAAATGACGTCATCAGACAACAATAAAAAAGAAATTCTATCAAGCGACCGTTCATTGAATATATGACCATCTTTCATCAAGACATCTTGTCTGACAGTCAATCATTTTTCATTATTAATTGACTGAGATCTTTTCTAAACTTAACATAGACGAAGCAATATATTCCCAAGATAAAAACCACACAATCCGGAAGGTAATTGATGTCCTACGTCACTTTGACGTCATACTTCTTTTTACTTTTTGTTTACCTGCATTCTTTGCAGAGATAAAAAACGTAAAGAAAACATTCTGGAAGATCTGAATCCTCATCAAGTAAAAAAGAAATGAAAGTAAATTAGTACTCATGGCCCACGGTCATCACAGTTGAAAAAGAATGCATAAAATAAAGTCTCATGTCTGCTTCTATTTGATGGGTAATTATTCTGAGAAACTCGTATGCCCTGTTTCTGCATGTATTAATTGTGGAAAAACCCCATCGAGGATACAGGTAGTTGAAAAAAAGAGCCATTGAACTTGAAAAACCAGGGGTCAGAAATATTGCGGTTTCCCTATTGACGTCAGAGATTTGTTATGAAACACAACATTGGTCAAAATATCAATTTATAGACATCTTTCTAGGAAGGCAAAATGAAATGCTCTGCAATCTTCTCCATTGCGTGTCTCATTATTTCAGACTGATTCCACCTAACTAAAGTAGAATGCTAGTTAATAAATACTCTGACATGTATATAATTTTTCTTTTATTTTGTGGCATCAGTAATTATATTTAACGAGAGCAAATTGCTATTTTCAGAGGTCACAGTCGAAGTTTGGATTTCAATTTAACAATCATTTCTAAAGATTGAAACGTTTTCCTGCTGAATATTTTTCGAATCTCATGAAATGGGCACAATTTTTTTAGAAAAAAATATGTTAATAGCAAAAAGATAATTAATTTTTTTTTGAAAAAAAAAATCACTTGCTAATTAATAACATTGACACATTATTACAAATGTATGCAAAAATACAATTTTTAGTTTCTTTCAAAATGCAATGAGTTAAATAAATCTTAGTAATTTTAAAAATTATCACAACTTTTTGTCGAGATTAATATCAATTATTTGAGAAAGACAGAATTTTTATTCATTCCCTTGATTAATTAAGGTTTTTAAGGAAAAAAAATATAAAAATCTGAAAAATTTTGATAATTTTAAACAAGATTTTATTTTTTAGATATAAGTTTAGTGAAAAATTCGAAACGTTTGACTAATTCAAACGTTTTCGTTTCATTCGAATTTTTCTGGGATTCTTTAAATTTTCTATAAATAAAATGTTAAAATATCATCTAAAATTCAGATTTATTTTACCTGAAGTAAAAAAATATAAATTAAAACACTTTTTTCCGAATTAGCTTTTGTAATGAAATATTTCAATATTCTTGTGCTTTCATTTATCATAGATATATAATTTTTAAGATTTTTATTTAAGGACTTCACTACTATAAAAAGCATTTAATTAAAAATGAGATACATTTTTTGTTGTTGTTTAAGAAAAACTTTCAACATATCAAATATAAATTGTATTGTTTACTTAGAGTTCATATGTTTCCAGTATTTGAAATGTGATTATATTGTTTTTATAATTACTTATTAACTGAAATCCTTCTTAAAATTATTATAAAAATTCGAATATAATTATTACTGTTTATATATAAAGTACGCATGATATATTAAAATCAATAGTAACTTAACATATATAAAATAAATTATTGGCAATTTCCTTTTAAAAATTAATAGTTTCTCTAGATGAATTTTTAAATCTTGTGGATTTTTTTGTAACGCGACGTTATAAGAAAATAGCTCAAAATTACGAGGTTTGTTTCAAAATAACTTTCGAGCTAATTTAAGATATGATGTAAGCATAAGTTCATAAAGGAATAGCTTGTTTAGTTTTACGAATGTTCCGTTTTAAGGCAACATTTGTGATATTTTGGGACGGACTTCGTAATTTTTGAACAGCGGTCAGATGACGGCGATGACACCTCTTCACCAAGCTTCCATATTACATCAACGGGTGGACGTTTAGCTCCGACGGATTAGACGTGTACAATACCCATTCTTATACGGTGGTTGTTCCGTGAAATCGGGTCTCGAACATGGAAGCCTCCGGTCCCGAAGCCGAGACTTTACCACCAGGCCACCACGGCCCCTTAACAATGATAAAATCTTCTTGATTCAAATTTCCCCTTTCAGTTTCATGAGCTTCAAAATAACTTGGGCTCATTGCAGGTTATAAAATATTCGTTATTCTTTGTATTCCTGGGTTAACTCCAATTCTCTTTGGTTTTTATTCTTTTAATATATGGGGAAATTTCTGTTTCACAATGAAAAAATAATATGAATTTTTTTTAGTCATGGCAATGTAATCACAGGTACAGCAATACAGGTGAAAAATATTCTATTCAAATGCAATTTTCCTTTTGACTTAATATACTGTACAAGTAATGAATTTTTTTCATATGTATTTTAGTCCCACATTGTATTTCAAATTCTATTTTACATAAATTTAAGGGATGTGAAGTAATATTGATTTTAAACGTCGAATTTTTAAAAAAAAATTATTTTCGTCTACTTTTTAACACATTAAGCAGATTCACACTCAAGAAATGTTCACATTTTTTAAAAAACATCTATCTAAATTTTTTTAATTAACCTCCCCATGGATAATATTTTTATCATAAAATATTATTATTATTAATTTATTCAAAATTATATTTCCTTCATTATCCTCTGTGTTCTTATAGTGCATAGAAAGACTCTCAAAAAGTCTATTATTTACGAATATTTTACTAAGAGAAAGCAAATAAAAATCTTATTTTATCGCTTCTTTAAAGAAATCACAGAAACATCAATTATTTAATATTCAAACCAGATTACGTTTTAAAGGAAAACCTTCACACAAATAAATATGAATTAAATGAATATTTGTAAAAGAAGCTCGGATTTTATTGAAACGTTTTTACTTCCCAATAATGGCAGTTATACTTTTTAAACATTCAATTGTTTTTAAAACTTCGAAAACCAACACACATGTTTACGAACGTATCAAAAGCAGCATCCTCAAATGTAAAAAAATTGGGAATCATATAAATATAAATGGATGTATCAAACGCAGCATTCATAAAACGGAAACATTTCTAACAAGGCATTCCTATCTCTTCAAGATCCGTTTCTTGCATTAACTAATAAACAAATTAAGTCAGTCGAATCTTCTATTGCTTTTTTCGGTCTCCACACCTATGATTCTTTGCATGGAGATGACGACACTTTGCTCACCCAGTTCCAAAAGGTCACCAGGCTGATTTGCTTAATACAACGACGGTTTTGAAGCGACTTTCAGTATTTCCGCCCGGTTGACATTATGCATCATTAAACGGTAGAGCACACAGTGGGTTTCACCAGGTAAAAAAGAAATTTAATGTGGGTTGTTGGTTTAAAATGTCAAGCTGTATCCTTATGATAGTGATAAGTTTTAAAAAGTCAAATATTCTCACCTGTAACAAATACAGATTCCTAAAAGGTGCATAACCCACAATTGTATACTTTCGATAAATGAATTTTAAACTGGAATATTATTATTTTAAAAGAAGCAAATATTACTTATCATAATTTTCGGTACTTATCGGTTGTAACGAGAAAGCGCAAAGAAAAAAATTTCGCCAATTTGGCGATTTTAATCGTCGAACTATTTAGCATATGATTTGTGCACTTGAATATATTTTGCCGGCGTCCTGGCATAGGGGTAGCGCGTCTTCCCCGTGATCTGGGCGTCCCTGGTTCGAGTACCGGTTTGGGCATGGTTGTTCTTCTGTTGTTCTATCTGTGAGATGTGTGAATGTGCCCTCCTGTAAAAAGTGGTTGTGCCAGCGAATGAGTGATGCGTGAGTGGCAAAGTCGTACTCTTGGCCCTAGTTGGTGCTGCTATAAAAAATAAGAGACGTCCCCCTCAGGCTTAAATCGCTGTCTTCGTAACAGTGGGCTTGTCAGTGGCAAGTGCCATAAGAAACAAACAAACGAGTATATTTTTATAATTTGGTGAAATTTTTTCTTGGCGCTATTTGATCGCCGTTAAAAGCAAATTGTACCTAATTTTCTACTTTTAACTATATTATATCATTTTAAAATAAATGTAATAAGCATTTAAAAGGTTCATATTAATTAATTAAACACAAAATAATTAATTATAAATCATTGTTCAATGAAAATTATGTTATATCAATATAAAATATGTTTACTAACTATTAAAAAATTTTAAGTTAATTAATTAACCCTCTGACTGCGTAATTTTTTAAATAACTATTTAGATGCGATATTTGCAAATAGGTTCAAATATTTTTCAAACAAAATGAATTGATACTAAGTGTTACATGATAATAATATGATATAATAAAAAAAAATCTGTAATCGTAAAAATAAACACTCTAAACTGCGAAAAACGTGGGATGCTGTAGAAAAAGGATGGAGGGTTAATTGTAAGGTTCAATAAAATTATATAAATGTTATACATTAATACTGCCTTCTTGTTTCTGAATGAGGAAGGAAATGATCGCCTATACAGCCAAATTTAATTAGAAATTTGTTTACAAGTCATATAATTTAAAATTAATGATCCATAAAATTAAAGTTGATTTTAATAATGTTATCATTCAATTTTAATATGAATAATTTATTTAAAAATATATAAGGTTTAAAATTTATTTCGTGGGAGGTTTAAAAGCATATGAAAAGCTAGATTACAGACCGAATTTCTAATTAAAGTAAAACGCAATATCCATTTTATAATCCAAAATTCTTAAATCCTTTATATTATGAATGTTAAGGATTCTATATTAAGAATAAAATAGATTGTTACTGGCTTCCAAAAGTTATCAACATAATAAATGAAGTAAAAAGCATAGACGATATTTTGTAAATGTAAAACAAGTAAAAAGTTTATATTTTAAGTAATATTTTTAAAAAAACTTAGGTGCTGAGTAACAAAAACGGAAAAATATTCAAGGGAAACGATTTACATAAAAATAAAAGAATTTTCAGAAGGAAATTATATTAAACTATTCTTTAAAAAAAAAAATTTAATTATTTTATTTAAAAGTGTTTTATTAGCTCAAATAATAAATGAATTCAATTCAAAAATCTTGTATATCTCAATAATTTAGATTACTTATATGTTTTCCTTGAATTATCACTAACTAGCCGCCTTTAGCGATCAATTTGTTCACTCTGAATATTGAATTTTCTGCCTACTATATTTTCTTAATGAATGTATTTATTTAAAATTTTACTTTGAGATTTGATAAGATTTAAAAATGTGAATGGAATACTTCTACTACAAATTACTAAGTGTGCAAGTTAAAAAGTGTAAAACCTATATCTGAATCAATAATCAAAGAAAGTATATTTTTATCTTAATTTTAATATTGGTAAAAGCCCGCAATTGAATGGTTTCGATCGAATAGTATTGAAATGTCAGTACAGCAATAAAAATATTATTACAAATTATGATCAAATTAAATTTTAATTCATTAAAATTATTAAAAAATCACCAGAAAGTGAAATTGTTTTAAGACACTGTAAACTTAATTTGTGGAAAAATATTTTCAGGAGATGCAACAAATGAAAACACACCTAAACTCTGCCTAATTTTTGCATAATTTGTCTGTTAATTAATTTTTGTGATTTAGAAAATTGACGTACTTACCCTTTTATAACGAAAAACAGATGTGAATCGGATTTCATTAAGATAGGACAAAAATGCAAATTTGTATCAAAAGTACGCAAATAAAATTTTATTCTTTAAATTTATGGATTTATGGATTTTTATCTTAAATTTATGGATTTTTTTCAAAAAGAAAAATGATAATTCCCGCTAAATTGTCGTGATCTAATGTTTCTGCTTCTGATGATGAAATCCAAAATCTCTGATGACAATTCAAGTTGCCTATGTCAAAAGATTTTTTTTTCAAAAAGAAAGATGATAATTCCAGCTAAATTGTCGTGTTCTAATGTTTCTGCTTAAGATGAATGAGATCCAAGATCTTTGATGACAATTCAAGTTACCAATGTCAAAATTTAAAAATGCATTCTGATTCGTTATCAATAAACAAGGAAACTCTCGCAGTTTCACATTGTAAAAAACTGCTAAGTGAGATTTCTCACATGGCAGCTAGCGTGACTCTTTCGAGGACAATCAGTTAAAAGTTTAAAAAGAGATCATGCTGCAAATCAACATGAGTTAACTAATGATAATTAGCACAAACAATCAGGAAACACTAAGAGAAAGATGATGACAGAATGAACTCGTGAACAGGTTGTGATATCTCTCAAAGGTAAACTGAGATCTAGTTTTAGGGAGATAAAATCTCTGAATCATGATTGCAACTGTAATATTAATCGAACAAAAAATAAACGCAATTGTAAATGAATCATTACTATGGTCAGAGTTTGTTTTATTAGATAGATTAAATAAAATAAAAACTGAGCAGTAGTTCTTTGCCTTGCCGGTATACAAACAATTAATTTCAATTTGAAATAGACGTAGCCAGTAGGCTACAATGATCCAAAGATAAATAAGATTTCCGAAACGTGATTGTAATTTTAATATTAATCACAATTTAAATGAGTCATCACTGAGGTCAGAGTTTGTGTCATAAAATGGAAATTATATTAAAAAATTCTAGAATAGATTTTTTAAACTCTAGAATAGATTCTTTTAAAAAATAAAAATTTTAGAGAGATTTTTAACTTTACAATAGATTTTTTTTTTCATTTTTCAGCACTTAAACGATTCATTTATTTTAAAAGAAGCCCTTCCCTAGAGAGAAGAATTTCCTTTGAAAGCAGTATTCTTATTTTTAAAAATTCTTTTAAATTGCCAACATTTAATGTCTATTTTTAATATTTTCGCGTAAGGATATATTAAAAATACTTCAAAATACTCATGTCAATTATCTAGAAGTTAAACGAAAATTCTTTTTTTTTTTAATTATTATGTATAGATTTATTTTATATTTAAGACTAGGATGCAAGTATTAAAATTTATCTGAACTCAAATATATCAATCTTATTCAATTAAAGATGAATACGAAAATATATTTGTATTTAAGAGAAAACAGAAAGACTGAATGTATATTAGTGCATGTTATGAAGGTTATTTTTTTATTTAATAATGAATCAAATTTCTTTTCATGTAAAAAGATAAAAAAATGAAAAAAAAAATCATTTGCTTATAACTTTTATCATTTTAATTAATTTTTCACCCAACTTTATTAAATTTTACTATTTATATTCAGAAGTGAATCATAATTTCTAAGATTTAAATCATTAAATATTTTACTCGATGCAATTTGCAAAATTCGCCACTTATTATTTTTTAGAAACGATATTTCGTGTTTATTATATAGTTTAATTAAAAAATATGATTCAACAATTTCAACTTCATTTGGTGAATTCTCTTGAAAACGTTTGTAAATCTTTATTTATGTAAAAAAAATATATATATTTAAGAATTAAGTTTTAAAAACAATTTTTAACTAAATGACTTTCGAAGATTATATATATTATTGGAATCTGCATATTAAAATTATATTATTGGTATAATAAATCTTGAAATAATCAAAAATATTTTGGAATAGTATCTTCAATTCAAATTTATTACGAACTACATACATATTTAGTATGCATAAACACATTTAATTTTTAAAGATAAACCAAACCTAGAAAAATTGTTGAGAAATTATTTTTTAAAGGTGCAAAAATTACATGTCTGAAATTCTTATAAAAAAAGCACGTATAAATACACAAATTTAAAGACTAGGTTTAAATTTGAAAGAATCTCGTTTTAAAGTGTTTAAATTTCTGGATGTGCAATTCACAATAAATTGCTAATGAACCAATGTATAAAATTTGGTTAAATATTATAACTGATAATTACGTGATGCAATATTTAAAAAAAAGTATTTGTTACCGAAATAAGTGAAAAACGCATTTCAAAAATTTCATTACCAGATCTTTTTTTTAACAAAACAATTGAACAAATTTTATATCGATTGAATTTTAACTAAGAATTTCAAATTTTTAAACAAAAAAATATTAAAATATCTGCATTAGACTTACTTTCATTGTGAATACTTCATTTAGAATTCCTTCTGAATTATTACAGTAAAAATCCTCTTAAACGTATCTTTAAAATTCAATTTCTCTATCAATTGATATTTTCCGCGATAGTTCCTTTCCTTCAAAGGCAATCCGACATTTATTGAGACATACAAAAGGCAGAATGAAAACATTTCATTCGAGAAGCCCATGATATATTCTACTTACCGTTAACACATTTCCGCTTGGGACTGTAGTTAGCACACTGCTTGGCCTTGACCTTCTGCGATAGGCAACACATCCAAGTCGCGAGCTCAGGCACAAATGGCAAGATCCATGGCACAGCAGCCCAAATATCTGTAGGACATTCTCAGGCCTCGGGCCAGATACCGGTTGCTTTTTCTGACCTGCCTTGCTGCGATTCGGGTAGCTTCGATTCCTCGGATCTGTCAACTGTTTTCTTTTCCGACAGCGGAGCAGGTTTTTTTTGTTTCTTTTTTGGCGGGATTATCCAAAACGCTTTCTTGTTGTTGGCGGCAGCCGCACTTGGATAATTCGATGCCGTGCGCCAATGAAAGTGTATCCAATGTCGAATGGGGAGGATGAGGGATGCGTTTCTTTGTTTTATGCGATTGATGAGGGGAATTGTTTCGTAGTTCGGCTCATTGATTCGAGCATGAACTCGAGATTTGTTCTCGAGATTAGGATGCATCGTTAAAAATGGATTTCTTTACTTCATCGTAGTGAGAAATAATTGTAGCTTTATTTGAAGGGAGTGATGGATTAGAGCCTGAATATGATTTCAAACAGTAAAAAGGGAATTATGTAATTTAAAGAAGTTCTAATTGCCTAAAGTTTCTTATTTAGAACGTGCAGAAAACGGCTATTTGTTTAGAAGCATTTATTAATCCACTTTAATGTGTATTGAACCATTATATTATTTGGGCGTTTTATTTGGAGTTTTCTCTATTTATTGAATGTCAATAAGGTTTATTACTTTTTTTTCCCTTGTTCATCGTTTCAATCTATTTCTCTTAAGCCTTTCTCGTAACATACTAGCCGTTTTTGGCAAATAGATGATACGCCGGAATTAATCATTACTTAAAGTTTCAGATAAGTATTTTAGATAGCTTGCTCTTGGTGGTTTCTCCAGCCTTTTAAAATTTAAAATTTAATAGGAATGCAAGACTTTCTATTTTAATAGCATTATTACATTCCGTTCATTGTGAACTTTCTCTCTAATTTTCTGTCATTTCGCATAAAATGTGAGGTTTTATTTGAAAAAAAAGGAAATATTTAAATTTCAAATAATAAAGAAATGTTTAGTTTCATCAAGAAATTTTCTTGATGAAACTAAACATTTTTGTGTAAAATATAATGACAAACAGTATAATATTTCGGCATTGATGTTTAAACGTATTACAGAATATTTTTGTCTCGAGTGTTTATTCAATAAAAAAATCATCCGATTCATCAAAAAATTCAGTGCACTAAAATAAGAAAGCAGTCGTCAAGAATAAAAAAGATAATATCTTTTTACACACAGTTATATCACATAAAAAAATATCAGTATTTAGAAATGGACGTACTTTAAATAAAATTCACCATTGTTTATGAATTAAAGCTTCAATTGTAAATACACAATTTCGTATTTAATTAAAAGCAAACTTTAAAAGGAAAACTATTCATTATAAAAATCAGCCGTAACTTCCTATCTTCATCATTAACAAGTAAAAAGAAAACCTAATGAAATATTAATAGCAACAGTGAAAACAATTTGAATTTCAGTTCAACAATAAAATGTATTGTTGTATAATATGCTAAATATTTTTTTTTAAATTGATTAAAAAAGGAAAAAATTATTGTACTGCAAAAAAATTCATTTTGCTTAATCCAAAATTAATATCATTGAATAATTTTTTTGAATTTTATTAAGACAAAATTATTCTCTTTTTGTATTAACATTATTTTCGAAATTTACTATGGTAAAGCGACAAAATTATTCTCTTTTTGAATTAATATTATTTTCGAAATTTATTATGGTAAAACGACAAAATTATTCTCTTTTTTTATTAACATTATTTTCGAAATTTATTATGGTAAAGCGACAAAATTATTCTCTTTTTGTATTAACATTATTTTCGAAATTTATTATGGTAAAGCGACAAAATTATTCTCTTTTTGTATTTACATTATTTTCGAAATTTATTATGGTTAAACGACAAAATTATTATCTTTTTGTATTATTTTCGAAATTTATTATAGTAAAACGACAAAATTTCGTTTACTTTTTCATTAATTAAAGTTTTTATTAAAATTTCAAAAAAAAAATCTCGAGGTACTCATCGTTCAAAGTATATGCATGTAAAGTTCGGTAACTCTTGGTCACGCGATCTGGCCTGTAGAGCCTGTCAGCACAGACATACAGACATTCATCAATATTAGTTGTTGAAAATCGATTGACAGAGCCATTTTTGTATGAAAATGTATATTATTGTATCATTTTGGTTCTTAATTCTTAAGGAACACATGAACAACATTATTAAAAGAATAATAATTATTTTTTAATCCTTTTTATTGAATTGATTTTAGATATGAAAATGTAATGAAAAATGAAAAACTCAAGATTTCTACGTAAAAAATGCATTGGAAACTTCATAAAAATGCTTTATTACAATATTTTAAATCATAAGATTTGTGTTCTGTCTCTCTTTGTTAAACGTTTAAACTGTACTATAGTTTACCATTAAATCTGCAGATTATCCATCATGATGAAATATATCTATCCTTATGAATGGGAAATATAAGAACTGGAAAATTAATGGAGAAACATGAATACACATTGTTTCACAGATTGATCATCAAAATTCTAAATGAGAAATAAAATTTGATCTAAGTATGTCCCTGGATAGCGTATTTGCAGTTCTGTATATCGAAGTGAATGCGAAAGGATCATCCAAAAACGCAAATATGTAAATAAACAACATTTGGTATGCATTCTTGTAAAAAAAATGTTTACTGTTTTCAAATTTTTGATTCTATAAATGTAAATAAAACGAGTCAAATGAAAAGTTCTGCTTTCGTCACTATGTTACGAAACAAGAAATGGGCCATATTCCTTCCCTGTACAAGAAATTCAAGGGGTGAAGGAAGGGGGGGGGGTCATTCACATTTGCAAAAACGTCATCGCTTCCAGGGTCGCCTCCCTTCCTACACTTCCTTAGCTCTTCTACAAATTTAGGGAGTACAGAGGATTACCCAGGCAGCGCAATATTATACAATATTGTACCATGTTATTTATATTCAATATTTAACAATATTGTAAAATATTGACAATATTGTTTAATATTATACAATATTGTACTATCTTATATTCAATATTTAACAATATTGTAAAATATTGACAATATTGTTTAATATTATACAATATTGTACCATCTTATATTCAATATTTAACAATATTGTAAAATATTGACAATATTGTTTAATATTATACAATATTGTACCATCTTATATTCAATATTTAACAATATTGTAAAATATTGACAATATTGTTTAATATTATACAATATTGTACCATCTTATATTCAATATTTAACAATATTGTAAAATATTGACAATATTGTTTAATATTATACAATATTGTACAATATACTATATTGCTATCATATAAAAGAATAGCTAATTGATATTATATAAAATATTGCTATTGCTATATTGCTATTATATAAAAGAATAGCTATACTATATTGCTAATGTATAAAAGAACAGCTAAAAAGATGCTAGAATGCACAAGTAGATGAGAAATATGAGAGGTAAACACTCTCATTGCTTTAAATAAATACCTTTTTGTTGCCTTTATTTAAAACAACACTGCCTCAATATATAAAAATATCTGATTTTTTTGCAAAACTCATTTAAACTTTCTTGAGATATAAAGAATACAAATTTTTAAAAATTAAAATAATAATATAGTTTGAGATTTTATGTCACATTCATAAAAATACCCTTCCTTTTATCATCATAAAAAAATCAAATATAATTTCTATATCCTTTAACATCAAAGTTTGCTGTCATAAAATTCACATCACTAAAGAATAACATTTTATTTATTTTACATACGTGTAAAAAATGAACTTTTTTAACAGTGACCTACTTCCAAGGGAATGAAAATAAATACTAATGTCGTCAAAACATTTATTCCTTAAAATATCCAACATTTAGCTGCAGATTTTCAAAAAAAAAAAAAAAAAAGAAGAAGAAATGAATAATTCCGACAAGCGTGAAATTTCACACTCCATTTCATCTTGGAATTGAAATCGTCTGAAGTGTTAGACAGACATTGTTACCTTCAACTCTGCGAATATAATTACTGCGGCGTTTTTTATAAGTTTTAAAACACGGATGTGTTTAGCATAAATGTCAACACATATTCTCAATCGTAACTGGATAATCCATCCGAATGTCATTAAGTCTTAGGAGTAAATAGTTTTGAATAGGTTTTTCTTTTTGAGAATGAGAAGTTTACATTTTGAACTCGTTAAGTATTATTTTTATTATTTAAACTTAATAACTTTGTTTTATTATCTTATATTCTTCATAATATTAGTTTTTCTAGAAATGATATTTTGGCTATTTTTAGCTATAATGTATATGTACGTACTTCAGAAATTTATATAAAAATCTCACTGGCCTAAATTAAAGGAAAATGACACCTGTTCTTCAACTATCCGAATTTAACGCGCATTTTCTTGAACTTTTGTGACTATACAATGAGTTTCCAGTTTACCAATTTTATTTGAAGCATAATATTTTTCTCTAATTTTAATTAAATTTGCATGGTATTTTAAAGTATATTTACAATATAAAAAATTTTCAGTTTTTACATTACTGAATTTCACTTAGCCCCATTGAGACGATAACAAATGCATTTTTTTTGCCTATATTTTATCACCAATACATAATTATAGAAAATTTATAAATTAAATAAAGGAGGGCAAATCAAACCTGTAGCATTATTTTGCTATGATGTTTTAGAACAATGGTACTAATATCCCTTAACTATCTATATTTTATGAAATTAAATGTATTATTACTGAAAAATAAATTTAATTATTCTTATAATTAAATTTATTATTAGTCCATTAAATATTTTCATTATTTGATTAATTTAAATTTATATAATCTTTTTAATATAGTCTTTTTTATATTTAAAATAACAATAGTGCTTAATAAATTTGTTATTTAATAAATTTTGTATTCTTTTATAGCCTTCAAGGTTCATATAACCTAAAGTAATAAAATAGAAAAGCGTATTAAGTTTTCAATAATCTCTATATGTAGAATGCCTGCCGAAAGTAGCTATCGTGTTTAAGACAACTTTAAAAAAGAAAATTAATAAAGTTCATAAATTTCTCTCTAAATATTTATTAATTGTCGATAATTATATGAACAAATTTTAGTTTCTGATTCCTACTTCATTTTCGATACCCATTCTTCTTGATTTCATTGCAAAAGAAATTTTATTTTTAACTCAGCTTTAAATCAAGCATCATGACTAATTTAATTTGACGATCGTTTACACATCAAAACATAAGCGGGAAATAACATGTATCTCTCCGTTTATTCATTTTGTCAAAATGTTAACAACTAATTACAAAACATTCTAGAAAGATATAATTATAGAAAATTTATATAGAAAAGATATAATTAGTTGTTAATATATAATCATAGAAACTTTAAAAAAATTAAATAAAAGAGGACAAATCAAACCTATAACAATATTTTGCTATGATGTTTTGAAACAATGATTCTTATCCCCTTTAAATATTTTCATTTTATTAAATTAAATTTATTATCGTTTATTAATAAATTTAATTGCGTTTATAATTAATTTTTTTATTATTTATTATTACTCTATTAAATATTTTCATTATTTTTTTAAATAAAACACATTTAGTATTTTATTTTAAATAATGATGCTTAAAAAGCATGTTATTTAATAAATTATGCGTTTTTTTATAGTCTTTAATCATTAGATAACCTAAAGCAATTAAATAGAAATACGTATTAAGCTTTTAATAATCTCTATATGAAAAATTACTATTCCAATGTTAGCTATCGTGGTTCAAGGTAGCATTAAAAAGAAAATTAAATAAAATTCATAGATTTCCTTTTTTTGGTATCTAAATATTTATTAACTGTCAATAACTATATCAGCAAATTCTGGTCTTTGAGTCCCCCCCCCCCATTCATTTTCGATATCATTCTTAATCATTTTTTTTTGTAAAAAAAAAAAAAAAACTTAACTCGGCTTCAAATCAAGCATCGTGACTGATTTAATTTAACGACCATTTACATATCAAAACATACGCAGGAATTGACGTGTACCTTTCCATTTATCTATTTTGTTTAAAGCTTAACAACTAATTACAAAATATTCTAGAACGATGTAATTAGTTGTTACACCGAAGTGAAACGAAAGAAATGAAAATTATCATTTGGATTTTTAAAAACGTTTAGCGATTTTTGAATATTTAAACCATATTTTCTTTATATTCCTCTCTGACAGAAAGTTTTTTTTATGTGGAAATTCCTTTATTGGTACGTTTTTTCTGGACTCGTCATAAATTTTTCCTCTAAATTTCCTTATAGACAATTATTTTCGGTTTCTAATTAAGAAAGTTAAACAAACACACGAAGTAATCAATTATTTAAAAGAATTTTTTTTTCAAGAACCGTTGAAAAGTTATATCAAGAAATAACCTACTGATGAGAAATTGAAGGTTTTAAGAGACTGTGTCGTCGTGCATATTAAGATAAAAGCACTGGCAATGCCATCCATTAGATTAAAAAAAAAGAACTAAAATTAGTTGGAAAAGTAATACTAATAACGTGATGCAAAGCGCGATTTCCTTGGAAGAACATGTTGAAAGAATATATACAAATTTCGTGAAATTAATTATCCTCCATCATTCTGAAATTATTTAAATGAATGAATGTTAAGTTTAAAATGTTTGAAGTATAAAATGTTTTAAATGAAGTATAAAATGTTTTAAATGAAGTTTAAAATGTTTTTAATATAATTGGATAAGCGAAAAGGATTTAATTTCACATTTTCGAAGCTTAAAAAGGAATAACAACTTCTTTATAAGCTGTTATTATTGCTCAAAAGTGCTTTTTAACAGCATTTAAACCAGTGGAGTGTTTATTCACCACAAAACTTTTCTCTCATACTCTCTAATAAAGATGAATTTGCGTTTTAGACACGTTTTTTCTCGAAAAAAAAATTTGACACAGAACTGCAATTACAGAAACAAAATCACATACTAAATTTAATATACAGGGTTAACAAGAAATAAGTTACCACTTCAGAGGGCTCTAAATTGCGTTCTATGGGTCCAAATAAGATAAAATTTAAACTACAGATTATTTAGATGATGCGCATTATTAATTTAAAACAATTAGCTATACATTTATTCAATACATTTCAACAATTCAATACATTTAATTACATACATTTATTAATTTAAAAAATTAGTACACAAAATCACCAATAGATGGCTCTGTAACACAGATGATATTTATTTGCAAATATTGAAAATGTGAAACATTATTTGCGTTACATGTCTATTACCATTTTAAAAATGTTTATTACCAGTTGTACCTATCAGCGCACGTCTATTACCTGTTGATAAAAAGAAGACGGAATCTGCACGAATATTAATTTCTTTTCTGTTCGTCATGCCTACGCTGCAAGAAAAAGCACTACTGGGGAAATAGTTCTACCAGAAGAAACAAAACTCCGTTGCAGCTCTAAAGGAATTTCATCTTATGAAGCAAATACGAAGAGATCCAATGTCTCCAGGTGCCCTACGCAAGATGATGCAGAAATTTGAAAAACTGGGCAACTTGGCATTCTTCCAGGTAGAGGATGAAAAAAAAATCCCGTCTTCCAGCGTCGAAAATGTTGCGACCGCGTTAGTTGAAACCAGCAGGTCAGTCGCCGCATAATAGTGTGAGTTTGCCATTTGTTTACCGTGTTTAGGATATGCTGTATTCAACTGTACGAAAAATCATATGGCAGATTTTGCATTTTTATCCATACAAAATCAAGTCTGTGCACCTATTGTAGGACGGAGACTTAGAGATCCACAAAACTGTTGCACTTCAGTTCCTTGCTCGAATGGTGGTTGACACAACTTGGAACATGGAGCATTCTGTGGAATGATGAGGCCCACTTTTGCCTCAATGGGAAAGTTAACATCCACAACTGTCGAATTTGGGCATAGAAAAACTTTCACGTTATCCAGGAACAACCCTTGCATCCTGAAGAAGTGACAGTATGGTGTGGTTTTACAGTTGTGTTGTCTACCTTTATCATTGGACCGTATTTCTTTGACGAGATAACTTCAAATGGAGTTCAAACTTGTTCCATCACAGGACAACGGTACCATGATATGCTGAGGGAATTTGTAATCCCAACTCTTCTACAGCGTGGATGCCTTCAAGATATCATTTTCATGCAGGATGTTGCACCACCTCATATTGATCGTCGTGTAAAGCGATTGTTAATTCAGCATTTCACAGAAGCACGAGCCGTCATTTCTTCAATAGCATAGTCTCCTCGCTCGCCGGACATCACCTCTTGAGACTTTTGTTTGGGGGGTTATTTGAAGGACAATATCTACCCTCAAAGGCCATCAACTCATCCAGGTCTGAAAGACAACATTCTGCGCCATATTCTTAATATTCCGGCACTCACTCCGGACATCTATGGAAAATATGGTTCTCCGATTAGAGTATATTGTTGAAAATGAAGGAGGACATACTGAGCAATTTTAATTTTACTTTATTTAACAATTATAAACCATATTAAATGTTTTTAGATATATTACAACGCCACCTAACGGTGAATTTTTGTACTAATTTTTTTATTTAATAAATGTCAAGCGCATCATCTCAATAATCTGTAGTTCAAATTTTATCTCATTTGGATCAATAGAACGCATTTTAGAGCCCTCTGAAGTGGGTAACTTATTTCTTGCTAACCCTCTATTTAAGACATTGCATTTTTGATTTCTCGCTTTTGAATGCTTCATAAAAAAGAGACCGATAGACGTTTATCCTCTTGTTGGATTAAGTTCAAAATTTGATATATATCTATAATATCAATGTTAAATCTGTGTCCCGAAATTTATTTACCTAGCTCTTTTCTTTTTATAATTATTGTATTAACTTATATTCGAATAGCGAGACAGATAAACAGATTTCCTCTGATAAATTTTGCAGCATATTTGATAGAATCGACAAATTTGGCTTAAAAACCACATACAAAATCTCATTGGCTAGAGCAAAGTATTTTTGAGTTGTTTTGACAGACAGACATTTATCAAAAATGTGTTTTTCGAACTCATGAAAGTCAATAATATGGATATTCAATAAAATCTTGTGTTCGAATTTTTTGACGATTACAATGCTTTCTCTATATTTCGTTTAAGAAAAAGTAAAAAGAAAATTATTTTTTATCAAAATTTCTGTCGGTTTAAAAAAATCGAAAAAGTAGTTGGATGCACTTGGAAAGGTTTTATCTAAATTTTAATCTTAATTATTCTTAAATGTATTTGAATTTTATGTAATGAATGCTTCAAATTTTTCTTCTGGGATTTTATATGGATTTATAGCTTTTTCTATTTCACATCCTAGCTTTGACCTCGAGAGTTTTGATACGAAATTATTTTTAATGCGATGATAAATGTTTTTAATCCATTTTCTTTAAGCTTTCTCGTGATACTCTTTGTTATTTTTTTAAAAAAAAGATATAAAACTTCTAAACCGTTTATGGAATCGGGTGCAATCATGCTGGCGCTTCGAAACTATAAGCAAATAATTGAACATTATCGGCAGAATAACTTTATGTTCACATTCATCTTCTAAAAGATTACATAATGTTTCATTCAGAAGAAAAAATATCTAAATATTTAAATATCCAAGTTCGAAAAGTCATGTTTTTAATGATATCTGTGTATACTAATTTGCAGAATGACTAGTGTGAGTATTTGAATATGGAATGGTGTTCTGTTTATTTGACTTTTCATTAGTATTTTTGAATAATTGAAAATTATGGTTTCAGCGTTAGTTTTCGAACACTACAACTCAAAAAATTGAATTACTTATATTGAGAATTGCAATTTAATCTTCATATCAAAATGTTAAAATTCTAAATCTTGGGGCAAAATTCACTCACAATTGTCTGCCTGTCTGCCTTACCAAGTGCATGCCAAAGCGATAACTCTCAAGCTTAACTAGATCGATGGTTGACATTTTATTTATTGTTTTATAACTACAATTTTATCCTGTGTAAAATTTTGCGACAAATCTGTCAAGGGTTTGATCACTCGCCGACTGCCTATTCGTATGTATGTAGTAGCTTTGGACTAAAAGACAGGAGTTCCTGTACACACAACGGTTTTTCACATTTAGCACAAGGATGGCACTTAAATAAAGAGACAGAAAAATATGCCTGTAGCACATGGCCGCAGAATTCAAACAGAAGCAACAATGCCACTATTCACAATAAGATAAACTCAATGAAATCAGAAATAATACCATGTTTTTATATAGTAAATACCTGTATACCATATTTTTATATAGTAAATACCAGTATACCATATTGTTATATAGTAAATACCAGTATACCATATTGTTATATAGTAAATAACAAAATTCACTGGGACAATACATAAAATATAATAAAAGAAAATAATATTAAAATACTAATATTATCAAAATTACAAATATATCCAAACAGTATATGGAGAAGGCAAAAACTCAGAAACACGATAATCAAGATGATGAATTTTATCTTTTGACATTACCATTGCGGATCAATTTAAAAATGCAGAAAATGTTTAAAATTGCAGATATGTATCTACCTTTAAATTATATCTATCAAATAGCAGACTCCTTGTCAGTTTGGTTTATGTATCTGCACACGATAATCGAAAATGTAAAAATCACGAAAAATGAAATTTAGTAATAATCTTGAATGTAAATTAGAAGCCCTGTATCCATTTTTTAATCAAGTTGATCAATAGAAAGATATTCAAAAGCATATTATATTGTTTTTATAATACCACACTCTAAATACTAAATAGACCATATTGTATACGTTTAGAAGAAATTGGAAGGGGAAACACTTCCACTGATTTTCATAGGTTTAAAGAAATGTAATTTTATGCATATTAAGCATCCAATATTCATATAAAGCCTCTTTTAGCAAATTCTGAAGAAAAATGACATTTTTTATGACTCATTACAAATTATCTTGTAAAATAAAATCGAATTGTATCGAAGTTCTTTTATCATTATGAAGAGTATCGACTCTACTTCAAGAAAAATACAATGCCCAAATTAAACAAAATGATCACAAAAATTCATTTTTTGCAGTCATGCCATCTCTACACCTCTTCAGAACAACTTATTCATATCGGATATATTCAGATATCCATTTTTACAGAATCTCCATCATTTTTCAATGCCATTGTCAAGCTCGGCTGAGATAGGAAAGGAAGATTCTTTCCTTCTTCAAATCTGCCAAAACCATTCTCGGCATGGTTTATATGGGTAAGATTTGGCGATAAAGAAATCTATTTCATCTATTAAGTATTTACTCATTCCAGTGCCAAAATCTGAAGCAACTGTGAATGTTATTGATCATCGGCTCAATGAATTATATCTGCCATTATCATCATCGCCTGATTGTGGATCAAAATTACGAAATACATCCCCAAACAGAGAGTATGATTTTTCATAATGGAATGTTAATCTAGCATATCAATTAAATCATCTTTAAATCTTTCGAATGTCACTTTGTTGAACTGAAGAATGTCATCTGCAACGATTTAGGGCGTGACAATTGTGTTTAAAGACGTGAAATAATTGACTCGAATCATGTTTGTGTCTATGTTGTGTTGATCTAGGCTGTTTCATAATTTAATGTACTTCATGCATAAGGAAACTATATAGCAAATCAAAAGGCAGTGTAAGACAATAAAAGGAGGATAGGAAGTCAATGGACAGTTAAAACTGCAAAGAATTACATGATATATGTAGTGATGTTTAACATGCAATTGTGAGTACAAATGAATTTATTTCACTTTAACTTGTAAAAATGTTTCTATTGTTTAGTAAAAGAATGTATCAAACAGTTCAAACATTATCCCCAGATGACAACGCGGTGATATTTAACACGCAATTTTGAGTACAAATGAATTAACTTCATGTTAGCTTGTGAAAATGTTTCTATTGTTTAGTAGAAGAATGTATCAAGTAATTCTGAAAATATACTGACGTTTAATTTTGTACTCTTCCTGCATCAACGCGTAACATAGCGTTTTCTGAAATATTTTTTGTTGTATACAGCTGAAAATTTTTTTTCTGGGATAGTAAAATTATTTTAGAACATTGCCTTTATAGTACTTGCTTTTTATAATTCATATTTAAAGAAAACTAATGCTATTTAAAACACTTTATTTGCCGATTAGGAATATTTCGGCTTAAATGAAATAAAATAGTTAAAGTAGAGATTCGATTATCGACTTGGATTGTTTAAATTTTGATAACAATTTAGTAATATTAATACTCAATTTTTCAATATAAATTTAACAATTAAAAGATAAAGAGGATTTATTGCATTTGTATAATGAAATGAAATAGCACTTTTTTCATAATTCAGTAGAAGAAATTATCTATAGTATCGATGAATAAATAAACGGAAACACCTATTTAAGATCTAATGAAGATACTGCTTTGCTGCGTTTTTTATTCAGCTTACGACTATATTTAGAAAATAAAGTATGATAGCAGTTTATTCATTCCAATAAAAATTTAAATATAAAAGAAAGCATAGATATTTAATTATGATTTTCTTTAATTTTTATCGGTTTTCTTTATCATTAAATTTCAATCGAATCATAAATATTATGGGATCTATTTCTTTTGGCTCATTAATAAGATGATATTATTCAGGCACTGACTGAAAATAAAACCCCTTTCATGTGTATTCTTTTAACGTAAAAGTTACTTTTCTATAAAATATTCTAAAATTACTGTAAAATATTCTAAGTTGAAAAGAAAGAAAGTTTCGAATAACAAATTGAATACCTCTACTTTTATAAACTTTTAATTTTATTTATTAAAAGTGATTTTTTTTTCATGTTTACAAAATTGGAATTTTGCTATCAATTTCTCTTTAATCCTTGATATAATAGAGTCTCCAAAATGTGCGTGATCTCGATGGCAATATACTATTTTAATATTTTAGAGCAAGATAATCTATTCATCTAATTAAATGAATGAATTCACTCTCAAATAGCATCAATTTGAAACCATATGAATGACAACATCTAAAATATTTGAGAAAACTTTACAGCGAAATGCCAAAATATTATAAAGAAATAAATGTAAATTAAATATATAAAAACATAAAAGAATTTAGGAAAAGAATTTTATTAAGTACAGTAATAAAAATGTGTTTTTCAAAAATTCTTTTTATAAAATATTCTTCGTCGGAGATTTGTTTGACACAAACAACATTATTATTCGACAAAATTCGGTTCAGTAAACATTAAAAACAGAAAAAGAAAAAAAAAACTCAATGTCATTTATATTTCCGAGTTTATTCGGCTCAGGAAGCTTTAATTATTTATGCATTACATTGTAATATTATCAGCAAAACGGATATGCAAAGTATCTTAGCGCGATTTTGTTAATAATATTCTACGCTTCAGCAGCAGACGACTTCTGATGGAACAGAATCAAATGATCAAATTAAAAAAAAGAAAACGATTTTCATTGTGTTCTACATTCACTTCTTCTCGAATATCCACTCGAGGGAAAAAGAAGAGTTTTTCATGGTTTGTAACTTTTGAAACTTACTGCTTGCGGCAGGAACGACAAATTACTGTAATTTAAATTAAGCAAAGATTGAAAGCGTTTTTTGTTTCAATAATGGATATTACTTAATTCCTTCTTTATTTTACAACCGGCGGCGGTATACTTGTCAACTTGAACTGGATTCTCATCTTAGATGAGATCCATCAAAATGAGGTTCTCGTAATTCTAAATAAACAAAATAACGGAAAAAATGCATGTTAATTTCGTAATTCTCCGATGAACTAGTTTATGATTTTAAGTACTTCAGTGTGTTTTTTACCGTGAAATAATTGTTTTCGTTTTCAAGATGGTTATAATCATTTCTTACAGTTATTAAATAATACTCATTGCTTTTTAAAATAATCTTTAAGGTATCTTTTTTTAAAAAACTAGTTGAATTCAATTTTATGCAGTTTTATTTTTATGAATCCTGATGAAAAAAAATCTTAGTTTATTAAATGGAATATTTCAATACTAAAAAGATAACACAAAGTCTAATACAAAGCATTTATATGGGTAAATTTAATATACTATCAATGCGTCCACTATCTTTGTTATAAAAATCAGTGTTATTCTGCTTAAAGTGAAAAACAGAAAATGGAAAAGTATTAGAGAAGAAATATTTTGTTAATACATATTATTTATTAAAGGAATATTGCTCAAATTTTAATAAAATAATAGTAATTTTTAACGATTGCATTAAAAAAATTAATTTGATTTGATTTGATTTTGTATTGCGTTGCAATTCATATCTTCCTTAGACTATTAAACTGATTTTTGTTTTCATTTCAGAGCCCTGAATATAAAAATTTCAAGCTAGTAAGCTCAGGTCTTAAAATTCTTTAATAAATCGTTTTTGCTCACCCTAATGTGTTAGGGTTTATTTTCCTTTGTAATATTTTTAATTGAATAATCAAGAATTGTAGTAAATCTTATCAAAATTTTTCCAAGAATTTTGGACAAACATCCTTGTGTCTTAAGAATGCTTATCATTTTAAGATGTTCTTTGTAAAACATTTAACCTCAGCATAAATTTGGTTGATTATTTGAAGCATTAGAATCTTTTCTCATGCTAATAGATCTATTTGTTAATGTCTCTTAAAGTCTCATTTTCATTCAACTCATAAGAGGTACAGTTAGGATTTTGTTTATTATTGCAGTATTTTTATTTGAACATTTAGAAATATACTAACTAGGTTTGATCAAAATCTCTATATGTCTTAAGGGTAGTTACAAGAGGGATAGTTATATAAGATAATATTCGGGAGAGTATATTAGGGACTCATTAAAGAAGATTTAACCTCACCATAATTTTACTTTGAGTGATTGAACATAACAAAAAAATTTTTTGCTTCATTCCTTAAATGTTTTATAATGACTTATCCACCCTATTCAGAAAGACTTAGGTTAATATTGACTTAATGTTATAATATTTTAAGTGAGTTTCAATGAAGAACAAATGCATTACTTTCATCAAAATTACGAGAACGATTCGAAAATGATGTTGGAATAAGCATTCATGATCATACGCATTCTGAGTGACACATATATAAATAAAAAGATGCAAAGGAATTTGACTAACGCAGAAAAAAAATAGTTTAGCACTCATATTAAAATCCTTCATTGGTAAGATATTTTAAGAACTGCACATTTATGCATAAACAAATGCGAAGTAGTTTGAATAACGCACAAAAACAGTTTTTTAAGTTTAGCATCCGTATTTTAATCCTGCATTGGTAAGATATTTTAAAAAGTGTACACATGCATGTATAAAGAACTACAAAGGAATTTGGCTAACTCACAAAAATAATATTTTTTTTAACTAAGTATCCTTTTTAAAACCCAGTATTAGTAAGATATTATTAAAATTATACACATATATGCATAGAGAGATAAATTAGGGGATAACAAATTAAATTCCCAAAATAATTGTAGTATATATAAAATCAAAAACCTTAATCATATATTTATAATAATAATATTTCAATTGAACTGTTGCTTAAGTACTGAAGTTACTTGATAAGAATTTAACAATATAGTTTGGAATTATAACGATTAAGAATATACAAATAATTTTTGTAACGGTATTGTAATTCTCCTAATAGCGACTAAAGCTTCTACATTCCTTTCAATAAATATTCAATCTTCATTTAAAAAATACGGCCTTCTTCAATTCTTTAAAAATACATCATTTTTTAAAACGCGAAATATGCTTGGTATTGATTTGTGAATAAAAGGCGAATGCGGATTTGAATGCTGTTTTGAATAAAAGCATCTCAAAATATCAAATTTTATGATAAAAAAGTTTAACTCAAATTTTTTTTCTTTCATTTTTGTTCAACTTATTGCACTACAAGTTACCAAAAAAATTAATTAAAAAATATTTTGAGTTTTTGTCTTCATTGAAGAAAACACTAATGTAAATATTTTTATATTATTTTGTCATATTAATCGGAAAGAAATGATAATTTTAAAAACTTGATAATTTCATAAAAATTTCCTAAAATATAGAAAATTTTGTGAAATTTCCAAATACTTAAATCGCAAATTAGATACAATTTTTTAATCAAAGAAAAATAATTGAATAATCATTGAAATTATTTTATCCAGATAATACTGTACCCGTTTTATTGGAAATGTAGACAAACCATACAAAAAGAGAATAATTAATTTTTTTTCATATGTACAATAAATTTCAATATCTTTATTTCAGAAATTTATATTATTTATAGATCACAAATGGAAATATGGAATGCTAGATCCTAATTTTATATTATTTTTTCCCTTCGGAATAAAGCTATATTATCACTAAAAAAACGAATAAAATACTAAAATTGTAAATATTAAGATTATCACTTACGAAAATACATAAAGGTAAATATTAGTTATTATTCTTAAAATCCCAAATTCAATTTTGTTCGAGAACATAAACAAAGGTTCTTGATTTTTATTTCCCTTGTCGTCACGTTAAAGCTTTAAAAGAAACAGGTGAACATTCCTCATTTCTTTGCATTGGTGACAAATAAATTTGGGAAATTAATGGTCTTACTGGAAAAAATTATAATTCTCACTGATCCCTTTTTTAATAATTAAATTCACTTTTAGATGAAATTCAATATTTTTTTCAGAACGGATTTCTCAGAAAATAAAATTAACATATAAGTAGAAATATCTAAGAGACTTCAACTAAGGCCAAGCAATGTGTAATTTTTTAAATTTTTTTTATATAAAATTCACTGTCCTCATCCTTTTACTTTTTTTTCTACTTTACCAATAAGATTTAATATTTACAAAGAGCATTTGAATTCATTAACACAACTATCTTACTACGTCATATCTTGCCAAGCTCCAATCAACTAATGCCTGGAGATTAAGTACTGTGTTCATTTTTAACAAACTGACAAAGATTAATTAGCCTCCTATCTGCCTATTCAAAGAAAGAAACATTCTAAATTATTTAGAAGATATTATGTGATAAGCACAAATAAAAGAAGTACTTGCATTAATATCTGAGTTCCCAATTTGATGTTATCCGAAAAGAGAATCATTAACTTCTGATTTAGTCTTTTTATTATTAATATATATTTAAAATAGTTTCGATGAGAGGAGACATTAGAAATAAATTATAAAAAGAAAGTTAAACAATAATACAATAATTAGTTTCACTTTGTTGTTTTGTTGTAACAATATATATATATATATATATATATATATATATATATATATATATATATATATATATATATATATATATATATATATATATATATATATATATATATATATATATATATATATATATATATATATATATATATATATATATATATATATATATATATATAATTTTTAAAATTGGAACAATTCCAATATCCATCGCTGAAAAAACAGTTATGCATTTTTCAGGGATGGATATTGAAAATTTGGTGAAATCTATTCATATCCCACTCTGCTTAAATTCTGCTTATTTATTAGAAATTATTTTCGATAATCTGTACTGAAAACAAATTTTGCTTTAAAATTTTCAGAGATTATTTTAATTATTTCAAAAACAATTATCATACACAAAGATATATATATCCAAAGTTCCTTTTAGAATTTCCCTCTAGATGGCAGCACGATAAAAAGCATTCAAACGACTGAAAGGCATTGAGAGTGACAATTTTAAAAATCTCATTTTATTTCTTCAAAGTATAGACATTTTCACAAACTTAACTATGATTATTATATATATCTTACTCGTATTTAATATGTATATATCTTCATTTCCTCCCCAACTAAGCTTGGTGTATGTAGGAGCATTTTGTCCTGTTGAGCAATTGGGATCCGTTTCATTAAAATAAATCATTTTGTAAGTTATTTTTTTAATATTCAACATAAAATAGTTAATAGAAATAAAATTTAATTCATAATTTAATCATAATTTGCTCTGGTTTTACATATATCTTGAATAATAACTTTAAGATATTAAATCAGTTAGGAAAAATTTGCTTATATATAAAATTTATTTATAGAATTGCATTTAATTCTTAAACAAAATTTCTGATTTTTTGCTCAGTTATTTTAGCATATTCATATTTTTATAGGCCACAATAAAATCCAAACTTTTGTTTCAGAAACATTTGGCTTCTCTAAATAATATACATTTTTTTTTAATGCGATATTTTTTTAAAATTTTGTTGTTATTTATTGCGGAAAATTTACATATTGAATAAACACTTAATTCAGAAGAAGCAGATAAATCAGTATTATAGTTATTTTTTTCTGCTTGTTTATTTTTTGCAGGATTCATTTTTAAATTTCTGATTATTCAAAATTTAGGGGAAAGCGGTATAACTACTGGGGGGGGGGGGAAGCAATTATGCTATTACGGTTTAAGCTATCCATCTTCTTTTGACTTTACAAGTTTTCTTATTAATGAAACACATTAAACTCAATGCATTTCGAATATTTATGAACAGAATGGAGAAATCCAGAACATTTATAGTCGTGAATAAAAGATAATATCGAAATAAAAAGAGAATAAACTGCAACTGCAATTTGTCAGTTTAAAATTATAGAGTTAGTGGTTTAAATAAAATCCAAATGTCTAATATGAAAATCATTTTACACTTTAATAAAAAGAAGTTTATCTACTAAGTTCCTGAAATATTTCACAGAAGATGCTAGTGCCATAAAAGGAAAAGTATAGAATAAAGAGCAATATCGAGATGTTGAAAGCAATCATTTATACAATATTCTCAAAAACTTTAAATAAGTTCCTAAAATGCTTTTTAATCAGAACTCTTGTTGGAGAAAAAAAGGCAATACGAGTTACTAAATCTATTTTTTTTTTATTTTCATAAAAAAAAATCGCTTTGTTTGTGTTTTATATTAATATGTAATATCAGAATATCATTTTATGATTATTATAAATAATATTTTTTTCTAATTTAGAAAATATAACTCTTTACAGTAATTTCAATTACACTCATGATTCATTTTAATCAGTATGAAGTGATTCTTTGTTTACTTTTAATTGGAAATTATTCTTTTTTAACGAAATATCTACGTTTTCTGAAGTTTTTTTCCAAAATAACTTTGCAGAATTAAATGCCCTTTCTTAAATACTTTTTATAAATTTAGAATCTTTTTCTTGATGCATGTTTTATCCTAATATTACAGTTGAAACAAGGTGAGCTTTTAACTGTATTATACTCATTTGTTAAATTTGTGGGCTAGATGGTTTCAATTACCTAACCTACAAATTTGCCTGCCTGATTTAAAATATGCTAGAGCTAAGAAAACAAGGTTTAAGTTAGAGAAAATTTAATTACAATATATTTACAAGACTGTACAATTGCGAGATTAGTGAAAACACGCTTAAAGATTCAGTCAGAATCGTTCCGGTCGCGGCAGCGTTTTTTTGTTTTTCTTTTTTCTCTTCTTGCTTCGCGAGCTTAAGCGTGTAGAGAGTGCGCATGAGACTGAAGGAGTCGTTAATTTGCATACTTGCCGAGATCAGAAATAACCACCAAGCGGCACTGTCAATTTGATTTGAACCTCGTGGCAAATGTCAGTTTGTAGTTGCACTTTGTAGTACCGCTACAGCATTATCAATTTGAACCTCGGGGCAAATGTCAGTTTTAGTTTCACTTTGTAGTACCGCTACAAATTCGAGATTCTTCCTGAATTTGTATTTTTGAAAAATAATTTGAGATGTTTTAAGATATTTTGCATATTACAAATTGTTTAATGAATGGCATTAGTATTGGGAATTGAGTTGATTTTTTTCCAATAATCAAATCACACCTGTATGTGTTAAATTATTCTTAAAATATATCAACATACACCCATAGACTTACTTGATAGAAATTGCATATAGGATAAATTCTTTTTAAAAAATTCTTATATATATATATATATATATATAAAATTTTTAGTAAGTTTGCTCTTTAGATTCATTATTTACTTCCAATTTTTTCATTTAATTAAATTAGAGCGAAAATCTCAATAATCCGTTTAAAGACAATGTTTTGTATTGAATATTTTCATAAACAAACCTCAAATATCGTATTTTTTAAAAAAGAATTTAACTCATTCTCTTTAAGAAATATCATAAGAAAAAGTATAAATAATATGAGTTCTTATTATAACTTCTTATAATAAAAATAAAACTATCTCTTGAATTTTTCTGGAGAAGATGATTTTTTATACACTTCATACTTTTTAAGATCTTGATAACATTGCTGTTCTTGAAAAAAACTCGAGAAAATTATCCGGAGAACAGAAATCAGCTGTGTAACCTCATCACATTCATCAAATGGGAGGATCTCCAATAAAAAACTACATGTAATTTTGATCCCCTGTGATCAAAATCACAGGTGATTAAAATTTCATATTTATCACTTCCAATTTCATTTTCTATTTCAGCTCCTGTTCTCCTCTAGCAGCCAAGCAAGTTCGCTGCCGCATCCAGAATTTCTTTGAGATAACATTTATCTATTTATTTTCTAATGATGCCAATAGATGGTAGTAAGATGCAGTATACAAATCTTACATCTAGCCTCATTTTTTTCTGGTTATTGCTCTGTAAGGTAGTTACAATTTGAGTTGTTTTGCTGGATAATTAATCCTCAAAAAATATAACTCGGTAGACTGTTTCTCTCTGAATGTATTTGAAACTTTTATTTTCAAATTTTCTAAAAATTCAATATTTCAAAATAGTTTAAAAAAACTTTTTGGAAATCCATTGTTGCAACCGTTTTCATAAAATAAATCATCCAAAATCTATAGATAATGAAAACTATGTAAAGATGATTATGACAACTTTTTGATGGACAAACAATTCGCCACGTAGAATAGAACAACAAGTTCATAATGCAATGCAAACATAAATGAGAAAATGAGATGTTAATAGCAAATTTGAGGTTGTAGGTTTTACATATTTATTTACCAAGAGAATTTTCAAGATATTCAAGATATTAATGAATGAGAAAGAAGCTTTCTATGTTTGGAGTTCATGCGTATTCTCAAGCAACAAAAACTGCTTTATGTAGTATTGAAAAACTGCTTTATGTAGTACTAGCCGCCTTTGGTGACCAGCCGGTTCGCCAATCTTAATGTTCGTTAAAATTTTAATAATTAAATATTTTATGCAATTTCTACTTTAATAGCTACTTCATCAAAATATTTTAAAACTTCAAATTTTGATTATCATATAATTCATTCATAATATTATAAAGGCCTTCAGTCATAACATAATATGTATCTCTCTCATTTTCTGTTAGCACCCGTAGAATTTATGCTTTAAATTAAAGTGGAAAGAATTTATCTTCAATTAATATAATAATATTTTTTAGAGTCACTCAGCGTTTAAACTTTATGGGCACTAAAGAATATCTTTTTTAATTTATGTAATATCTCAAGAGTTGGTCAACAAAATTTTCTTAGATTCATTATGAGCAGATCGATTAATTAACAATGTTTAAATTTAAATGCATCAAACACTAAGAAAATAAAACGAATCGTTTAAAATAAACGGTTGGAAACAGGTTTTAAAAAAAACTACTTAAAAAACGATGTACTTAAAACTATAAGCATATACAAAAAATATATAACTAACATAAATACAATTTACTTATAAAAGCATGCAACTAACCCAAAAATAATTTAAATCATCCATTGATAACGTTGTCATGGCAACAATCAGAACAGAATGCGCATGCGTGAATTTTCTTCGCCGGTTACGTAACGCAAATACGTGATTTTTTTCTACGCCAGTTGGGGTAACGCTATGCGGATTAGAAATTTTTAATTTCCTTTATTCTGTTTTATTTTAATTCAAAAGTACTTCAGAATGAATCTGAAAGATTGATTCATTAACAATGTTTAATTTTAAATGCATCAAACATTAAGAAAATAAACAGAACCGATTGAAATAATCCGCCGAAAAATTTTAACCGCACTCATTACTGTTGGGAGAAAAAAAAAAGTGAAGCCTTTCTCGTTTGGCGCTGGATATAATGGAAGATTTTTTTGGCAGGAAAGTTAGTTTTTAATTAATAATTAAAATTCTAATTAAAAATTCGAAAAAAGAAACCCCAGGTGCACATTCCCAACCTCCAAGGTATACATGTACCAAATTTGGTAGCTGTATGTCAAACGGTCTGGCCTGTAGAGCGCCAACACACACACACACACACACACATTGAGCTTTATTATAAGTATAGATTGAAAAACTGCTTTATGTAGTATTCTTAATGTTCTTCAATATCAGAGAAGTTTCATGTATACAGAATCAGCAATTTCAGAACTTCAGAATTCCAGGATTAAAATTTGATTAGCTTTAAAAAAATTACTGAATAATTTTGCACTTTATTGGTTCTAAAAGGAAATTTCTTTAATGAAATTTTTGATATGGTTTCAACAACATATTTTGCTTCATTATATTAAGATTCGATCTTATGATCCTATCTTTTTATAAAATTATTATTACATTACTTAGTTTATTTAAACGCATATCATCGATATACAAATAAAAGTGACCAGATCAAAAGAAAAGGAACAAAATGTTTACATTTTATTTTTTTTAAATCCATATCTGTAAGAGGAACTATCATGCATAAGTCGATAATATACAATATAAGGTGTCTCAGAAAAAAGTGAAACAAACGCTTATTTCCTTAAATTTTGTTTTTTGACGTATACTTCCAAATACAAAGTTTCATTAAATAAGATGGGCAATTGTATAAAAACATTTTAGCTTCTGTAGAAATTAATAATAATTTTAAAATGTAGAGCATTTTTATACGGCTCCTATAGTGTTAAAAAGTGAAATGTTATAAAATATTTCTCTTACATTCATCTATGCCAGACGCTTCAATAAATAAAAATTTTCTGTATTAAAATAAAAATTTATTAACAACTTTTTTATATCACAGAAAGCGATCGAAAGAGTCTTTCGTTACAAATTTGAGGGACAATATGCATATAACAATAGTTTGTTAAGAAAGCGAAATCAGAAAATAATAATACATTTATTAAGACTTTTTGGATTTAAAAATAAAATGGTGAAATAATACAATATTTTCGACATCTATATTATTTTGCATTCTTCTAAGACTTTTTGCATATCTATACAACTGCATTATGATTACATGCAGTATACACAATATTTCAAAATGTTCTTCGTGACTAAAAAAGTCATTTTTTTAAGGAAAACAATTGTGAGTAAAGAATTTTATTTTATTTTTCGTTGGAAACGCATTACTTTAATCGCATTATATTAAATATTCAATTTCGAGAATTTCTCTTTCTTCTTTAATAACTATAACATACAACTGTTGACTTATCGACGTTTTAATTTAGTTTTAGTTATATTAACGTCCCGTTTAAAGCAACACTAGGGCTATTTTGGGACGGACCTCGTAATTTAGAACCTCGGTCAGATGACGAGGACGACACCTGAGCTGGCATCCCCCTCGCCACGCCACACCAGTGGGAGGACGTTTGGTCATGACGAATTTAACGTGCAACAGCCCCCTTACACGACGGTTCTTCGATGGAATTGGGGACACGAACCTGAAACCCTCCGGTTCCGAAGCCGAGACCTTACCACCAGGCCACCGCGGCCCTGACTTATTGACGTGAACAACATTATGTCTTAATAGCGTATTTCTTATAATTCATGATGATTGGATAATGTACTATTAGACAAATATTTTTACATTGCAATTATACAATACAATATACAATTTTTTTTTAAAAATTTATATTAAATAAATTTGCATTTCTAAAATAAATGTTTCAATTTACTTTTATTAAGTTAAAAACAATATATGTGCACATTTTAATAATAAGCTTAATAATAATTAAATATAAGCTTGGAACTTTATTTTTAGACTTAGATAAATGTAAGGGAAATATTTTCCACTTTTACATTGTGGAAACAGTATAAAAAGTTATTTTTTAAAAGCTTTCATTATCAATCTCCGAAGCAGTCAAAGTGTTTTTTCTCCAATTGACCACTATATATAATAAAATTTTGTGAGCATTCATCTATTTGAAATATTCATCTAAGAGTGATATTTAGAAAAATAAGGACTTATTCCTCTATTTTGGGATCTATATATAAATTTTTTAACAAAGATAAATATAGAAGTCAAACAACGGAAAGAACAGAGTAATAAGGATGACTACAAAATTTTGCCTTAGATCTTAGAAACACAATCTTTATTTAAACTTTTCCTTGAATTAATATTTTTTTCATTCATATACAATTATTTTTCAAGCGTAAGGAGAATGATCTTCGAATTCCTCCGACTCAGAAATATTTTAGTCCTTGATTGCAAATTGAAACTACTTTTTAGAAACATTCAGAATATTTTTTTTTCTTCTTAAAAATAAAAAATACCTTTTTGAATTCTTAAGAAATAATTTTAAAAAGAAATAGTAAAATCCATCTCTTCCTCTTTGAATTTGTTCGAAAGTTTTATCAATAGTCGATAGATGGCAGCAGCTTATTATAAGCTTTTTTTTTTGGATTGAAATAAATTGACAAATTTATCTACTGTTGATATATTTCTGCACGAAGTGATACTGCTGCGATCTATTTTCAAAAAATGTCCGAAAAAAGATAAAGCTTTCACATGGAATATCCATCTATGCATATGAATTATTTTTAATTGAATGAAAAGTTAATATGTTAAAGGTTCAAGCATTAGCAAAATTTTTATTTAGTCATTTTATATTTTTATTTATTGCACTCAGGTTTAAAATTTAATCTATTAAATTTCGTAATTTTTTCTAGGTAACATAGCATTTTTTTTAAAAAATCAGCTACATTTTTCAAATGCAATTTTGTTATTCATTAATTTTTGACTATGTTATCTATACGGTTATGTTGATACCTTTCTACTTATAGTATAATTGAGACTCTTCTTGAAAAGTATTACGAGATTTCATTTTTTAGGTAATTCAAAAATCTCCAGCAGAAGACTATTTCCTTTCAATTTATACATTTGGATACAATCATCTCTTCATTCATTTTCAAATTACATATCGCATTTATTTCAGTCATATATAATGCAACGAAACTTGCATTTATGCATTGCTCGCATATTATGAAAAATTTTGAATATTCAAAGCATATTACAGCATCATTCTTTAGAGGGATCCTTTCTTAAAATTTCCTTGCTATTTCGAGTTTCTTGAAGCACCCCCCCCCTTCCTTATAGTTCTTCAATGGTTGAATCATTACATTTGGTCTTCAAAAGTATCTTAATAGAAACTTTTAGTAGTACATATCTATTTAATGGTATATCTATAATTGCTTCAGACATTGCAGAATTATTGCCTTTGGTTTATAGAAACTCAATTACATTTTTCACTCAATCAACAGTAGTTAGTTGTTTTTGAATGAAACTTTTAAATAATGTATTATCGATTTTAGAGGGGTTTTTTTTTTGTATATATTTTGAAAATTAGATTTTTATCATTAGTTGAATATCTGATTCATAGCCGGGAAAAGTGTTACTGAGTTGTTTATTAGATTTTTTTAATACTACAAAATAATTATATCCATTCCTTTTGGTGAAAGTAATCGGTCATTATCATCATTAATTTACTCATTATTATAGCTCATTTTTCACTATCATAGTTGCTTTCTTTAACAAATGCTATCTATAATCTGTCATCATAATTACGGCAATCACTAGAAAGTCCCCGTCAGTCTATAGGAAAAGGGTCTTACTTCTGGAAGACACGCAGGATCTGATTTTTATCAGCTCTTTCCTCACATTTACTATTTTGTCTTCGATCCCTTAACTTTCGTATGTGTTTATTACAAAGCTGATAATTTATATAGCCTATTCTGCGATCCATTTTTTTCCCTAATCTTTTTTTGAAGATCATCAAATACTCACTTTCGTATCAATTGACAAGCATAAAGGAGTTTAAATTATATTAAACCATTTTTGGGAACGAATCTCCTAGTATTTGTCCCAAAAATACTATAAGAAAAACAGAAAGCTATATTTCCTGGTAGACTTTCCAAATTTTCAAGTGATAGAAATAGGTGCTCGTGTGTTTTGTGTGTGCTTGCACTCTACAAGCCAGACCTTTTGACCTAGGACTATCAAATATGGTATTTATGTGCTTTTCAGGGTGAAAATGTGCAATTATTTTTTGAAATTCTAATTAGGATTTTAATTAATTAAAATTGAATTGAATTTCAGCTTCTTTTCGTAATAAATTCCAAAAATATTATTACACCAAAATAAATTTTATACCATTTAATTTTTTTTAAAAATATGTTATTTACTTAGTAATCCTGCTCATTTTTCCTGGATTTCTGCAATTTTTAAAGAATAATTTTTTTTGTCTAATATCCAACAATATATTACGTTTTTGTACTGAAATTCAAAACCCTTCCATTGTTTCATCAAATCATGTGATTTTTCCCGTTGTTGAAAGCTAAAAAAAGAAAGATTCTGTTTAATATCTGTGCAATTTATAATAAGAATAAAATGTGCCGGCGTCCTGGGTTCGAGTCCCGGATAGGGTATGGTTGTTCTATCTGTGAGATGTGTGAATGTGCCCTCCTGTAAAAAGGGGTTGTGCAAGCGAATGAGTGATGCGTGAGTAGCAAAGTCGTACTCTTGGTTCTTGTTGGCACTACTATAAAAACAAGAGACCCTCCCCCACAGGCTTAAATCGCTGTCTTCGTAACAGCGGGCTTATCCATGGTAAGTGCCATAAGAAACAACAACAACGAATAAAAATGTAAAGTTATGATATAGCGAAATTTAGAAGATAGTTGAACTGCAAATTTACGTATCCAATAGCTCTGTGATGCCATGAAAGTAGTCAATATTAATAATATTTATGCACACAATGAACAGAACATATATAAGTAAAAAAAAATTACACGACTTTAATGTCTGATAATTTGACGGTATCATGGACATCAAAATATACATAAATGATTTAATTGCAATTAAATATAATCAATATCCCCGGTGAACCAGCTGATCGCCAAAGACGACTATTAGGAAATAAGCTGAAATATGGGGAACTCATATCTTTTATAGTGCACCAACATAAACTCCATTCATGGAAATATTCTTCTAAATATTTTCTCGTTCTTAGCATAGCATAGTTTGTGTTTGCCCCCGTCTTTTAATTAAAGCCCAGAATTACCCTTGATTTTTTTTGTAATGAAGAAATACGAGATTAATTCTGGGATTCTTCATTAGATTTAAAATTAGGTATTGATCTATTGTTTGTATGACGTGACCATACATCGAATGTTTTTTTGTTTTTTTAATCTAACTTGTTGCATTCTTGAATTTCGCATTCACATAAGTATGAATGTACAGAGAGAAAAGAGCTTTAAAAATTTAGTACAAGATATATTCTGATGACAAATTATGTATTAAATTCTGTTCCTAATTAAGTCGCATTCGTGGGTTATTGAATTCACATGCGCATGAATGCGCAAACTATCAAATCTTTACTTTGAAAGATTTCAAGCAGAATTTGAAAAAAAAAGTGATATTTTAGTAAAAACACTATATACTATATTTCATTAGTATAATCCATTCAGGGGGGGGGGGATTGTATTCACAAAGAGGCAGATATAATTTCAGGTATGAATATTTTGGAATTACAGTAGTCAAATGCGAATGTTATGATTGTTTTTTTCTTTTTCTTTATTGTCTGAAACAATTCCTCTTAATACGCAAAAAAGCAAGGAAAAAGTTATCAAAATTTGAAATGTTTCATGAAAGACAATAACTTAAGCTGTAGCTCGTACAAGAGGAATTGTCGATGGAAAAAAGTTTTTATTCACTCTCAATTGTAACATTTATTATCAATGTTGTATATGATATAATTATTTCTATAAGCAATTTCAAGTTAATCTGTTATATCTTGGAGAAAATCTACCTTGGATCACTATTCTAGATCATGGTATATGTCTGCCGCCTTACAAAAAACTATTGAATATCTCAAGCGCTTAGAAATCTGTTATCGTGTACCAGGTATTTTTCATGAGTACAACTTTGAAATTGCCTTCAATTGTTTTTTAATTGAAGTTAAATTGTTGAGGAATTATACTTTTTTATTTATAATTTTCAAGAAATGTTTGAGGATTTTTCCTAACTTTCAATAACTGCAGTATAATTTCATAAGTAAATCTACAAGTTGTTTGTAAATTCGAATATAACCTGTCTAGATAATCACAGGTGGTCTTTGTCAGGTTATAGTATCATCATATGACAGAAATTTCTTCCAGGAAGATGTGAAAAGGGTTTAAATTGAAATTTATCACATAAATTCGCCATTTGGCGACTTTTAATAAATCTGAGAAACGAAAACTCGAATATGATATCCGGTACAACACTAGAAGAATATTTTCTTTAAAGAATTCTGTTCAGAAGAGTATATGAACAAAAAAATAGAAATAATCTATGACTGAATATAAAAGAAGTTCGGATATTGGGCTTTATATTTGCACTGATCAATAATAAAATTTGATCTATCAATTGGGAGGAAGAAAAAAAACAGCTGTGGATAAATAGTTGAAATTATTTATGACAAATCACGTTGCAAAGTTATCCGATAGAAAATCAAGAAGTTTAGTTTAGTCATATTAACGTCCCGTTTCAAGCAACACAAGGTCTATTTTGGGACGGATCTCGTCATTTTGAACCGCGGTCAGACGACACCTGAGCTGGCACCTCTCTCTCCACACCACACCAGCGGGAGGACGTTTGATCAGGACGGATTTGACGTGCAACAGACTCCCTTACACGACGGTTCTTCGATAGAATCGGGTCTCGAACCTGAAACCCTCCGATTCCGAAGCCGAGACCTTACCACCAGGCCACCGCGGCCCAGAAAACCAAGAAAGATAAGTTCGATAAGGATAATAGTTTTCAGTTATACTAGTGCTAAAACTTTCTTCAAAAACCCTGAAAACGCACAACTGATCTAAGTCCTTTATTCTAACTATAATATCTGCAGTTATGAAGAATAGAATCAACACAAGTATAGACATCCATAAATTTCAAGATACAAGACCATTTTATACCATGGGTCATTTTGCAAGCAATTATAATCTTTTTTTAATTGATTTTTCTTATTATTATCGTATCGACACTAAAAACTTCAGTACAATCTATGTTGAATGGAAACGTATGATAAAAATAAAAATTTAAATGGTTAACTTGTAATCGTATAATAGAAAAAGTGATTCAAGGTACAGCAGATTTCCCTATTATGAGTACCTGTGTTAGTTCAATATCATCTATTGACTCTTTGTTTCATACTTAGCTGGGGAAACGTGCCTTCTTTTTCCAACTGATTAATATTGAAAATCTTCATTTTGAGATTTCGTTCAAGAAGTAGGATAGTAATGGTAGTAAATATATTCTGAATATGTTAGATTTAAAAGAATATTCAGAAAATAGGCTGTATTTTTCTTTAAGTCTTTTTATGTTCACAAAGCATAGAAGATTTTTTTTTCATATTTGTAACAACATTTTTCCAAAATAAAGTCCAATTTACCCATTTTTGATGGTTAGACTTATGAATATGTCATTTTTGTATCTTGCCGTATGTTATGTTTTTATGAAAAAATAAAATCATAAAAATGAAACAAAAGTGCAGCCCTCGTATTCAGTAATTCAAACAAGCAGTAAAAAAACTTAGTTAAGGTTTTAGTGATATATGAATATATAAAAATAAAACATGATCATTTTTTTAAAAAAAAACTTTATTATATACTTCAAAACATACAAGACAAAACATAATCGCTAGTTTTTAATAAATAAATATAGCTGCTATTGGCAGTTTCTGAGCAACGGAAAAATACCCAACATATAACATTATAAAGAAAAAAATACATCTTTAGTTTCAAAAAAATTAGAAGTAATGTTCTTACTTATATATATTTATAAAGTTCTGATATACACACAGATTTCTATCTTAAAATAAATAAATATTTTCTAAATGATTAAACTTGTAACAATCGGTGGAAATCTCATAGAGATTACATTTCAAACTCTTTGATGCAGTATACTAAAATTGCTCACAATAATTGTATGAGTCAAAGATCTCTTCATTACTTTAGAATATACAAAAGTGCATATGCTAAAAGTTGTGTTTTAGTACACTACATCAAAAAAAGAGAAAGTCAATTTCAGGAAATACATTAATTGTTGTTGTTGTTAAATAAAATTCTTGTTATTATCCAACTTTTAAAAATTATTAGTGTTTTCCATATTTTCCAGCTATTCCTTTATAAAGTAAGGAATAGTCTTTAAATAGCATAGAGAATCACAAATTCACAACAACCTGGTACTGTTTAAAAATAATAACATGTATAAAAATATCTTTATTAAACAGTCTTTGAACCCTTCATTCAAATTCATTTTTTTAGAATAAATAAACATTCTATATAGAAAATACGCATATATTAAAATAAAATTGATATAAATCTTCAAAAAAATAACAATATTTCAATAAAAATACAATAAAAACATGACTAAACCAGCTAGCCCTTATCCTTTATAGGATTAAAAAATTGAATTAAATACAAATACACACAGAAAAAAATCAAGACGCAGAAAAAAAAATCTTAGTATATTCATCATGATCCAATATGTGCGCAAATTAAATAAAAGCATGAAAAAATATCAAATGAGAGAAATCTAGAAAAAAAGATAATGATTTGTTCATGAAAGCTGGAAATAAAGCTTTTTTTAGTTTGTGTTACTCACAATTGATTTAGATTTTAATAGGAAAGTTATGAAAGAAGAGAGAATTCGTAAAGTACTAAAAAGAGAATTGGAGAAGAGATTCATTAAAAAGAATTCGCTATGTATTAAATGAGTAGTCCCTTAGTAAGTCATTCTTATAAAAGCATTCAGCATTAAAACAACTGAAAATCCATGATTCTATTTAATTCTAAATAAAACTGGATTTTCAATGATGTATAAAAATGTTTGAACTTGAACCAATAACCTATTTCAGCCATGAGTTCATAATGATAGTAGAATTATGTGTAGCCATATGGGCTTATTCTAAGATAGTAATCACAGTTCTTGATTCCTTAATTATAAAAAAAACGTGAGACAATCCATCTTTCCTAACTGAGGCCGACGGATTTTAGCACCATTTGACCGAAGCTGTAAGGGCAAGCTGAGAAAGCGTAGCTGCAGTCTTCATTTGCTAGGCCTCGATATGCAGCATCTAGGTATTTTTCCATACCCGTTATCTTCTTGCTGAAAACAAAAAAAGAAAGAAAAAAAATTATAAAAAATATTAGCACATAAAATATATATTTGTCTGTTAAGAACAACGAAATGAAACATTTCATTTCGATGCGATGCCAAAAGTTAAAGAATCTTTGTTAGTACAATTGATGAAAAGAAAATTGATTTTAAGATTCTATAAGACTTTTGATAATAAATCATGAACCATATTAAAGATCAAAAATTAAAAATTCATAAAAAAATAAAAGCATTTTAAAAACACGTTTTTATTAATGCGATAACAAGAAGAAAATATTTTTTATTAAAAACCTTGAAGCTAAAATAAAAATCCTAAAGGCTTGAAGTGCTAAAGATAATAATATTCTATAAGAATTTTGATAATTCATTGAGGATTAGAGAAGTCCCAATTAATATCGTACGAAATGAAATATTTAAACATTCATAAAAAAATTAAATCATATAATGATTGCGATTCAATCGAAATTTGTTAAAGTATTTCTCTCAGCTCCGTTCATTTTTAAGATTTTTGTTTTGAACTCAATATTGAGACTCATCACATTGACTATCTCAGAACTTACTTGTAGTTCATACCTACTATATTATCAAATAATCCCTTTTGTACTCCAGTTTAGAGATAGCAAAAAAAGGCGCCAACTAAGTAGATATATGATCTGAATGTCAAACATGAGTCGTAGCAGCCCAAGTGTTAAAATTGCTTTCTACCACCTGGCGCACAATTAAAACGGTGTTTAAATAATTCTGTTTATTATTTAGTATTTAAATTAATATACATTATTATGAATTAAAATGATGTTAAATTTTTTCCTTCGATGAACTTGATATATTAAATTAGCATTAAAATATTATTCGTATATTTCATAAATATCAATCTCAGTCTAAAGAGGACATTTTTACCTCTGTAACAAACAAATGCATTGTTTTTTTTATTTTTTATTTCAATAATTATTATTTTAGTGGATTTCACATTCGTTGGCATCAAGCTCTCATTGGGCTGATGACAGGCTGTGCTTATCAACCAGTGGGTTGCCAGTTCAAGAACTAATTGCATCGAAGATTCACCGAATATACAAAACTGGTGCAAGTTAAATTCGCTGTGGTCAGAAAAAAAACATTTTCTACTCATTAGTATCCAAATATTCGTTTTTAAAACTTTATTATTATTAATTAGTCAGTTTTATAATCACTTCCAATGAATTTAGATAAAAAAAACTTATTCTTTAATACAAAATTTAAAAAATGCGGACAATTGTCTATACTATGAAAAACGAACAATTTAGGCACATCTTGAGTATGGTGATAAAAAAAATGATTACAATTATATATTTATATAACATTATACATAAATTTTCTTCTGATATTCATATTTTTGATTAAAAAATTATTCTAATATGTTATTACAGTATTAAATACGTGTTTTTGAAATCTTAATTTAATTATTTATAGTAAACTTAATTTACTCAATTGCATTCGATCATTTATTGCTGTAAAAGTTAATGACGTGATATTTATAGGGATTTTTACAACGTAACTCACCTTACGCCCTTCAGAATGACAGACGCCACGCCTTTCTTGGCAAGAAATTTTTCAAATTCACAGACAGCCCTTTGTTTGCAGGCCTCGTCCTTGATCCTCAACAGCTTGAAAGAAGCCTCAGGATAGTTAAAGTTGGTCACTGAACGGAACATTTTGCCAATGTCGTGAGAACCAAAATACAGTCCACTGCTATCTGTAGATTGCCTCCTGTTGTAACCTTGGGAAGCAGATGCCGAAGCCTGAAGTCCATTGACGTTGATATGTTGTGGTGGAGCATATTGGTATGGTGGTGAGGGATAAGCATGCTGGTAGGCTGTGTTTTGGGGATCCATGAGGCTTCCAAAAAGTGCCACCATACTCACATAGGTCAAATATCCTCCTCCAACAGCAGCGAGAAGACCAGTCATGGTGGCCATGGTGTCAGAGACACCACGGAAAGAGAAGGGATGTCCCATGATGTTTTGAAATTTCGATACGAACTTCTGGATGCTTTGTATACCCTTGAGGCCATTTTGGATACTCAGCCCAGGACTTGTGCCTCCAGATGAAGATCCAGATCCTTGTCCGCCACCACCTCCACCACCTAAGAGATTCAGAAGTCCACCGCTCAGACTAGACAAAGGATTCAGACGTTCTTTCCTGTTGATGGCTACTTCCTTAGTGGAAGTTTCGTTGGTTGAGGGAGATTTTTCAGTGGCATGAGCAAGTAAAAATGTGGTGAGAAGGACAAAAGCGAAGAATTGAACCTGTCCCATTTTTCTGAAAGAAAAAATACAAATATTAATTTTAGGCATTCACAACATATTTCATATTTAAAGAAACGAAATGAAACAATCCTTTCAATAAAGTCACTATACTAGTGAATGCATCATTACCAGAATAAAAATCATTTATTTGCAAATAAAAAAAACTATTGGTGGCTGAATAAAAAAAGGAAGAGAACACAACTGCTTTATTTTTTTATTTTTTCAAAATTGCAAGTGATATGCTTTAAATAAATCTATAGACACAAATTTTTTGGCAATTTTTCGATTGACAAATTTTAATTACCCAGTAATAAAAAAAATGTTTCACTTTTCCACTATCAACATAAATTTTTTGAATTTTATTTATTTATTTATTTTTTGCTTTTAAATATTTAAAAATCTTCTTTATAAGAAAATTGTTAATTTTTTAAAAAAGCCAAGCAACTTGTTCACATAAACGAGATTCAAAATATCAATGAAATATTTTAAAAGCTGTTACAAACTAACACGATTCTGTTCATTTTTTAACAATTCCTTTCATTAAAATTTACAGAAACAACTTAAATATAACCTCCAAATGAATGCTATAAAGAATCTAAATTTTAATTTTTAAAAAATTATTTAAAAAGGGAATTCTTTATTTCAAAGAAAAATTTCGGTGCCATTTTCAATTTAGCTTATTTTTAACGCACGAAATAAAAGGATACAAAAGTTATACATGCTTTTTTTTTATTAATATAAACTTTTATTCTAAAATTCTTTAATTAAATTTTCTGCAGAATTTTTTCTTAAATATTCAAGGTTTATTACTCTTTTTAGGATAACTAACTTTTGCATCCGCATTTTTTGAGAGGCAAAATGCTCTATGCTTCGTCCTGTCTCAATAAACAATTCTTATTTCATTTAGCCTATTTTTTTTCTTAAAATAGGATAAATTACGATGGTGATTTAACGTCTTAATTAGTTTTCGAATTAGTTTCCCAGCAAGTAGGCACTAATTTAGATTTTGAATGAATTTTAATGAGTCCTATTTCCATAATTACATCATTAAGAATCTTTCACGCTGAGTAAGAGATGAACTCTGGTTTCCTGGAGATACACAAATTCGAATATTCGTGACCCGTAACCACCTGTGAAAAAGCAAGTAATGACAATCACTGTGTCACAAAGATCTGTATGCCCAGTGTTTCATCGCGACATTGCATATATTTATTCGAAATTTATGCTGAGTAAAGATTAAATGGAATTTAGAAAAAGTTGATCGTGAGGAAAGCTTCAAATCTAAACTGCATTATATTTATTATTTACTTTTGCTTATTTTATTTCTATTAGCAATATTTTTGATAATAATTAATACTAAATACAGATAATGATTTAATTACTTATTCATAATTTCAATATTATATTCATGTTAATATTAAAAACATGTTTAAAATTAAATAATACATTATATCTAACCTATATGCAGTAATTCAACTTTTACATGAACCAGTCCCTTTTGTGTTTTTAATCATTTTTATTGAAAGATAAGATTTCGTATATGTTAAATAACAGTTACTTTTTCATAAATCAAAGGAAAAAAACACTTGCTTTAATAAAAGAATAGGTTGATTCTAAAAAGTATTCAAATAAATGAAGTTCTCTTTGTATATTCCAAGATTATTTTAAAAATCAAGCATTAAAAAGAATAAGTTTTCACTTAACAATAATAAAATGCCACAAAAATAAAAACTAATCTTTGTGTTTGAAATTATATAAAAAAAAATCGTTTGTAAAACCGTTTGCTTATTTCCAGGCAAAATTATAAATGTTTTTATCTTAGAAATTAATAAATTAAAGAATTAATGTTACATTTGACTGAAAAAGGGGAAATTTACATCTTAAAAAAATCTTTAAAATAATTAATATATCGACAAATCATTCATTCTGACTTTAACTAAATTCTTTTCCCACTTCGATTTTCTTCAACGATTCTCTTTTCAAAACATCATTTGCAATGGAATAATATTTAATAAATTAATTATTGCTTACAAAGTTGCATATAAATTAATTATAAAAAGATACAATGATAATCAAAATCTATCATGGCTTTTAAAAACGAATTTTTCATAATAATTATGTTTAAAAAGTGATTCGATTACTGTTTCTGGCATAATGTATGTAGAAAAAAATAAAATAATCTTTTCTTTCACTTAATTAGAGCTGCATCATCACAAGAATTAATGAATCCATCATTATTCAGCTGAATTGTAATCTCAGTAATAATTAGCAGAAATTCTTATAGCAACTTAAAGGTTAAAACAACAGTCTTTCTTAGACATGCCTTTTCTAGCTCTTAATTAACTATGCGGAAGATGTTGAAGTTCAAAGGCACGAATGTCACCCAATGACGCAGGTGAGCAAAGGTTAACAGGTAATGCGTAATCAATGAGTGGTTCAGCCCTTCTGTTGACTTTCAATTAGGGTCATTGGTAATCTTCAGGTCATTGTTCTCTTAGAACCACCAATGATTATGTAACGGCAGGTGAACAGAAAGCTTAAAAAACAAAAGTCAACTATTTATTTCATTTATTTTTGACTCTCGTAGTTTTGCAATCCATGGAATCAGTGTCAAGAACGAACAATTGCTTCTAATGCCGGATTATCAAATAGGGGAAGTAGGTAACTTCTAGGGGCCACTCAACTTTAATGGCCACAAGATTATTTTTTGTTCATTATTTTCAGAATAATTTAATTGCCAGTTTTCCAGACCCAGATTACTGTAATTGTGCATTCGGAGTTGTTCACGTTATAATCATCAACTGTCGCTTAAATTTCAAGACAACATTTTTAGGATTTTTTTTCACAAATAAAAATTTTTCTAGGAAACGCTGTATTAGGATATTTAGATTGTGTTAAAAAAATTGTTAAAATTTTTCCGCCGTTTTGTTGAAAAGTGATTTTATTTTTACACACGAAATACTGAAACCAGTCTTTTTGAAGATGACCCCCAAGTAAACGTTTTGTCTTTTAGTTTGTCTTATTTGTTATTTGGAAAAGTGTTTTTACGTATATTAAATAAAATCAATAAAAAAATCTAATTTTGGATATTAGGGAAAAGAATGAGGGCTTAATCCAATAGCTCTGAGTCCATTTAGCTAATCGAGTTTTGAATAGATTTATTGTATTTTTTTCTTTTGTATGCGAATCGTTTAATTTTAATCTTTCGAAAATAAAGTAGTTGACAATAAAATAAAAAAAATAAAATAAAAGTAATTTAAAACTGCGATAATCACAGAGATATATAAATTATTTATTTTGTTATTTAATAATTGTTCTAAAGTCCTTATTTTTATGTCGCTTATAAAGTATAAAATATCTTTAAACTATTTTTATTTATAATAAAATAAGAATTCGATTTTCAAAACAAATGCTAATGAAGTTTTAAATACTGAAAAATAAAATACTTTGATAATAATAATAATCTCAAAAATAATGCCACCAATTGTAAAAGTAATAAATACATACATGATAAATATTGTGTGTATGTGTGTGTGCGTGCGTGCGTGTGAATTATAAAAATCCAAATAATAAAGAATACCCATCAAATTTAAGTTTTAAACAATACAAATATTTTATTGAATGCTAATGAATGCCGATTTTTAGTTATTATATTTGTTCATTTTATTATTTACAAACTGGCTGAATTATATGAATATTAGAATATTTAATGATGAAAAATTTCACATTTACATCTCACTGTTGTTGTTGTGGTTGTTTTTTAGATTTAGAGGCACGTCACTAAAAAATATAGTTAAACTTTAGAAGAGCAAGGTTTTTAATAATATTGTAGAAAAGGAGCAAATGGAGGTGTAAGAATCAGTATTGAATTCAATCCATGGTCATGTGTTTAAAGTGCTCTTTGACAATTTAAATTTGAAATTCATTGAACATTTCCATTTTTTTATTCATATCACGAATATCTCTGTTAACCTTTGAAATGGTTATTATTTATTTATTTATATTTCCTTCAGCAGTATAATTCCAGTTTCTAAGCTAAAATATTCCGGGTTATTTTGTTTTTATTTTTATTTTTATAACGAGTTTTTATCAATACTTATGATCTACAAATTTTATTTAAGATTATTATTCTTTTTATATCAGAATCACTGAAGTTCGACAGAATTATTAGAATTTTGTCCAATATTTTACTATCTCAATCTAAATTGCATTGTCATGCTATGAATTTAGAATAAATTCAATTAGCCTTAAATTATGTTAAATTATTTTTTTTTTTTATTTTCTATGTTAGCCAATACATATGGGCAAAACTATGATGCAAAAATTTTTGCGCCAGAGAAAGTACAAAGTAAAGCACTATGCTTAAAAATTCCCTTCGTAATTTTTTTAAGTTCACGCCTGCAAAAACTTAAAATGGTTAAGTAAATTTTGAAAAATCTACTTTCACACGGCAGTCATTTTGCACTTTTACGTTATACAAACTGAAGGCAGAAGAATAATAAATCTTTCCTTTTTTTAAAAATTTGTATGTTGTGCATCTTCAAAACCATGTTAATACATCGACAAAATGCTATGTATACTGATACAAGTGTATGTGCTATGTATTCTAGAGTTCAATGAGCAATAATTCCCTTGTAATTTTTCACTGCTATCTTGTGACAGTTATGCCTTGAGAATTGACTCTCCTATCATTAGAAGAAAGCATCAACAAAGAAATTATAGTAAATTTCCTTTTCTTTAAATAGAAAACAGGAAAATTTCATCAAAATATTGAATTTTTCGAATGGTAGCATAACGACAATTACTTTTGATCAATTATCGTATGTTTAGAATTTCTATATATTCTGTCTTTTTATTAAACAGATTATTTCTTTCATGATAGTCTAAGAAAGTAAATGGACGCTTTAAATGAAAAATGTACATTATTACATCGAACATTTAATTCATCAATCAGAGTTCTAACAATACAAAATAGGATGTTTAAGTATAACACCCTCATTGTAAACAAATACTATTATCACCATGTTCCATCACTTTAAAACTAAATTGGAAAAATTTTATTCGAGTCTCAACTACCAAACGATGTTCTAAAGCCATGAGGTGGTAAAAATAAATTAATTTGGATGTGGTTGATACTTATTCAAAGTATCTATAAAGATATTTATTAATAATATCATGTATCAACGTGTCATATCATATATCATTAGACACAGTACACAGTTGTCAGATTGGAACATAGTTATATCTATTCTATTATTTATAAGTTATAAAAATTGGAGGTCTTCATCCATAAAATTATAATAAATTATAATAGAGCTTCGAAAGCTTATATTGATTAGAACGATTAAAAATCAGTTTTCACTCCATATAGCATATAAAATGTTATATGGATGGTGTTATACAATCAGGTACCAAGTGGTCTTCCCAGTTTATTATTTTAAAATATATCTAAAATGTATTATGCATTAATTTCATTTATTGTAAAACTAAATATTTATAATCCATTAATTAACTTTGAAATAATTCATCATTTTAATGTTGCCTGCTACTTTTTTTAAAACGTTATTGTACTTCAAAATGCACTCACTGTAGTAGTGTTTTAATTGCAAAACTATAAATTGTCAATCAAGCATTTGAAGTGTGTAACTGCTGATTGAACTGTGATTTGATGTTTTTAACTGTTTTGTAACTGTGATTTTGATGTTGATTATTCCCGCAGTTGATAAGAAAGAAATGATGAACAAAAATATTTATAGGTAAAGCTTGTCGAAATCGTGAGATTTTCTTAATGCGTGTGTTCCAAACTTTAAATCACATCACTTATTTCATGTAATGTTTAAAGATGTAGCAATTAACCTGGTGTTTCTTTTTCCCATGACATTTTTTTAATGGATACAGAAATTTTAAGAGATCCAAAAACGGCACGAAGTTGCTGAAGCGAATAACTAACTACAGGAACCACACGGCTCAGTCGTGAACTTGATTGTTTCTCTTACCCCATAAAGACATTCAGAGCAAAAATAAGGCAATGTAATAAAATAAAGAATGGATATTTAGCGAAGCCTGACCTTCAGATTTCTCATGATTTGGGCATATCGCAATGTTTCCACCAAATAGGCTACAATGTCATGAGTATGCTTCGTTGCCCGAGAAGTGTAATTATCTGCTGTGCCTCCAGCAATAAAGCTGGATTAAAGTTATTGATAAGAACATCTTCAGCGAAGAATTCGAGTGACATGGGGGATCATCATCTTTTAGTGCTTCAGTAAACATAGCAGTTAGGAATGGAAATTACTGCAGACAAACGCCGAGTGACACAGTGACTCTGTGGCGCCTGGGGCTAAATGGTGACTTGACAGTAAGTTATTTCCTGCATCTACCAACTAGAACACTGAAATAAGCACTAGCAGTTAAAATTTATTCAAAATATTTAAGATTAATTTCACGGTTTAAAATATGAATGGAATCTGTTTGTAGGTAAAGATTTTAAATACAATGGGTTGATCCGTATGATTTATTACTTGATCATGTTCATTTCTTCAGTTAGTTGCGGTCTGTCATACCATGCATAATATTTATTTTCCTGGTTCTTTTTTTCAAAAATTTGACATGACATGTAATACAAAAATAAGGCAAAGTTATACTAAGTTCGTTTTTTAGTGAATCGCCTCCGGATTATCCAAGCTAGAAAGAAAATGTTCAACAATTGACCTAATAAGTTAATTTAGAGAAAAAAGACTGTGAGAAAGATTAACTCCCATGTCTACTATATTCTCTTCGATTATCAAAATGAAAAGCTACATCTGATTTTCACGTTTTCCAAAACCATAAAAGAAGAACATGAGTTTAGTTATTTTATTATTTATTTATTTAAAATTTTTGTTAAGCGCAGGCACAATAAGACCTGAACATCACATTTAAATGTTTTTGATTGACCAATGGTACCTCTTTATTTTATAATTTTATCATGTCACTGTTTATTTTAACTTTCTTGGTGAAATGAGGAAAATGGGGATTTCCTAAATAATAATTTTTATATTTAATTTATGATTTACTCGGGAATATAATTGCAATATGGAAATATATGGTGTATTTTTAAAAATGGCCAGTAAATATCAAAATGCAACACTTTTCATTGAAATATGTTATTTTATTTTATTTCACTTTGTTCGCGCTCAGATATTTCTAATGACTCATCAAAAGTATGGTTTCAGACATTTTTCTATTGTAGAAAAGCTTTTTTGTTTTTATTTCTTTATTAGTATAGCTGCTTTAATAATTTGTATTAATATTATCATTTAAAACAAATAATTTTATATCTTAATTGTTTACAATAGATTAATCCTTAATTATTTAGATTAATTTCATCTACATTACCAATTTAAAATTTACAAGTATGTTTTTAAATTAAAACTAGTAAGCTCTTTTAATATTGAACATTTTGCTTCATTTATTAGTTTCAGATACTACACAGAGATGACAGCACCAAAATTCAAACTAAATAGCGGAGCATGAAAATATATAACATTAATGGAGAATTATCATTCTTTCAGAAGGGCAGACTTTTATTCATGCATAAATTTACTAAAATTCTAATTTCGAATATCAAAAACAAATGAATAGCTCTTGTCAGTTAGTTTTCTTTTTTCCCCCCAAGTAATTTTCTTATTTTGAAAGTAAGAAATTGATTCATTTTCAAAAATATTCAAACTTTTTTATAATCAAATTGATTTTTTCTCTACTAGCAACTGCACACTATACAACAACAAGAAGATGCAATATCAAACAGTTAGAAAAATTAAATCAATTATAAATGAAAACCCTCTCGGTAGAGAAAAAAATGGAAGGTTAAGGCAGTACATATACAAAAAGGATATTCCATTGAAAAATTAAGCACTGGATATGTTAAACATGGACATCTTATAAAAAAAAAAGTGGAAATAAAAGAATTATGATTTCCGATTTTCATAGAAGGTATAACATATCATTTAAAACTAAAATTAGAAAAAAAATTATCTGTTTTAAACAGAATATGTATATTAATAACAAAATATTTCAAAATCTTTAAATAAAACAAAAAAAATCGAATAAGGCAGGTAAAAGATATTTTCCAGAATCACAGCTGAAAAAAATCTATCTTGATAATTCTATAAAGCTTACCTGCAACACACAATCCAGTTGCTGAATATAGAAGGGGATTCGAAAAAGCGCGGGAATTCCAAAAGAAGCGTTCTCCTCCAAATTCGTGCAACAAATAGTCTTTGGAGGCCAAGGTCAGTCTTCTTTATAGTCGCAGTCACGCCTGCCTACCTACGACTCATCTCTCACCCACGCTTCCCAAACGGAGATGGTAAGGACCATTTGGCTGAGAAACGGGCTACATTTGGCTACTTAGCGAGAATTCCGGCTCGCCAGGAGTAAGAATGTTTGCGCGGTGATTCCAAGTGATTTGGAACATAACCTAGTTACTGAGAATGCTTCGTGAAACATTCTGAGAGAGAAATTTAGCTTTATTATATTGTTGATTGGTAACGGTTTTTTATAGTTATCCTTTGTGCTGTTACATTTAAAAAAGGAAATAAATAATAAATCTTCAACTTTTACTTTCTTATTTCGTAAGTGATTAAATGCCTATGAACGAAAATTTAATAGTTTAAAGAAAATTAGTAAAATAAATAAAAAGAAACATTTATTGGCAACATTATACAAAATGTGATCAGAAAATTCTAGAATCTTCACGTGCTTTAATTCTTTTGACTGTATGTTTAATTTTTATCTTGGAAAAGCAAAATTGTCAGCGTTTCTTTCCATTTATTTTGCCTTTAAAATAAATTAAACTATTTTCTAAAATTATATTTTTTTTCATGACTATATTGGTAACATTTAATACAAAAATTGCTGTAAAATCTGATTGGTATCATAAAATTATTTAGTATTAATAAGATTCAGTTCATAGCTTTCTTTTGAAAATGCATGGATAATTGCTGATAATGAAGTCTACTATTTTAAAAATAATCAATTAAGATACTTCGTGTTTTAATAAAATGAGTGATAAAGATTTTTTTAAAAGAGATTTCACAACGTATCTTTAAATTACCATACCAAATACATTTCCTCCTTCTTATTCCTGATATTCAAAGAGATATACAAAAACAGTTACAGTTTGGTGTGAATAAAAATAATAAAAGTCTTCTCAATAAAGAAGTTGTCTTACAATTAAATTCCTAAAATTTATACTTATCACATTTCATTCATTTATTTATTTGTATACTTGGCAAACATATACAGTCGCTGTTGCAATTGTTCGTGAAACGCTTGGCATTTTCGAAACAGTACGCCAATCGTTTGTTAGATGCTACCAGGCTTGTGTTGATGTTGAGGGTGGCACATTTGTACACTTAATATAATATTATGCAAGTAAAAAAGCTTTCTTTTCATTCCCTCGGCATTTTTATTCTCTCTAGTAATATTTTTCATTTCCCACGCCATACTGCTCCAAAAAAATACATCTTTATACGATTTTATCTACCCTTAAAATATGGCCCATGAATGCAAAGACACCTTGTTTATATTGTTAAATTACATGGTTTAAAAATATATGAAATAAATGTAAAACCTTTCAAGAATTATAAAAATAATCTAACAGCCTAATATAAAAATCATAAATATGATTTACCACATTATAAAGTTTAAATTAATATTAAATATTATTTATTTAATATTAAATTTTCTAAAGTCGTTTTGAATGACGAATGAAAATTTTCATAAGCAATGACCAATTTCTGAAAATAACAAAACAAGACACCCTTAACGTCAATGTTCTTAAAGAAAAATATTTTTTTTAAAATTATTATATATGATTTTTTTATAACTTAGTATTTAGTTCTTTATTTTGAACGATTTCGGAGAATTTAAAGTTTTGTAATGAATTACTCTTCAATAAAAAAATTTTTAAATTGCAGTTAGTTTTTTGTTTTTTAGATATATATTTTTTGAATAATGGCTATCTTATGGTTGTCTTGCTCATGATGACAAAACAAACAAATTTTTAACTTAATCATATAGATACAATCTCAAAATAAAATACATGCTGATTTATGACTATTGAGATCGTCATTACAAGATAAATAAAAAAACAATTTTTTTTCACACCTACAATAAAAATGAACAACAGACAGGATTTCTTTTCGTGTTTAGATTGATTGATTTATCGATGGGCAAATAATGCTCCGCATGAATAAAAATAGTGAGATAGTAAACTTCTGCAATTTTTATTATTTATTTCTAATTCATTATATTGTCATTTCACGAAACAATTGGAGGCTTATTCTATTACTTATTTTCAGCATTTTTTTATTTTTATTTTGTATGCGGCAGTGTACTTTTTTTCTATTAGTAGATCTCTATATGTTTCGATGCAATTTCAATGATTATTTTTTATTTGAGTGCTCGTGAAGTTCTTTAGTGCATAGAATTCCCACCTTTTATTGTTTATATTTGATGTTACTATATATTTACATCTAAAGTGTAACAATTTTTTTTTTTTTTAATTCTTAAGCATTCCGCCAATGTGTATGAGCTTTTCTACTATAACTCTCTCTATCTAACTTTGTGATAATCAAATTTGAGATATTATTATCTCAGATTTGTCTGTCTATGTCTGATATGTCAGATATATGTCTGTCTATTTACATAGACAGACATATGTTCTAGTCTATGTAAACAAAACTGAATAGCAATTTTTTTTTTTTTTTTTTTTTTTTACATTCCCTATAAAAATCCAAACTACTCTATCAATATTCTTCGGAATTATCTTTACAAATGCCGCGAAGCATAAGAAAGGTTCTTGTGAACTTTTTAAGGCAGTTAATTAACTAATTGTTTTTTATGTAAATTGAAGCTTTATTTATTTATTTTTTGACAAATGTACAGAATGACACCATCAACTTAGTTGCGCCCAAGATTTGTGTAGTAAACGGAATTTAAAATTGTCAAAAAATGCGAAAGAGAGATATTTAAATAAAATAATAAAATGCATTTTACCAAACAGATATGACCCTCGGGGAGGGGGCACCACGAAATGAGGATGAGATGCTTCCGGTATGGTTGTTGAATCTCGCTACCCTGGAGGGTACACATATAAGTGGGGGATCTGACTCCTATCGATGATGGGACGTATTTCGGGGAGGGTTGTACCGTGATGGCCCTTAAGACTCAACCACAGTTCCCGCCAGTGTTGCTGTTGCGGCGGTCCGGTCATTCAGCGTTATGGTTTAAATCCGTGTGCCTTCGTGGCGGGTCGGAGAGTCAGTTGGTTGACTTACCAAATAGATACTTAAAAACACTTCTTTAAATTGAAATTTATTTAGAATTTCTTTATTATTTAAAAAAAATTTCAAAACGGTTTGTTTTTGCTTTTAATGATCGATGAAAATAGAAATTCACTATTGTAAATGAACGTTTTCATTTTCCTTGGTTGTAAGTACATATCCAAGTTGTGATTCACAATGTGTATATCATCATCTAAAAATTGATAATTTTCGGGGGAGGGGAGGACAAGTTTTATTTGTCTTTTAAAAATTGCTTGAAACAATCTGTCATTTTTTGAAGAATCTACAAGATATTAAAAATGTTTTGTACACCATACTTTCTAAGTTTAATTAAAAAATAAAACTGAAGATTATAAAAAAGAAATTTGCGAGACATAATATTTTATTTCAAACAATTTTTTGCAAAACTAAAGCAATTTATTTATGACTAGTAGATTATTTATCTACAAGCAAAATTATTTATCTACTAGCAAGATTATTTATGACTAGTAGATTATTTATGACTAGTAGGGATTTGAACGAGCTCTACTGTTTAATACATTCTTGCATTCTTGTATATGTAAGAATGTATTAAATATTAGATAATAAATTCTAAGTATTATAACTTTCAACAACTGGTTTCATTAGTCAACGCCGTTGCCATAAATATTTACTATGTTATAGATACTTCAAATCCTGCTCTCAAATAGAGAAGAATAAACAAGATTTTAAAGAATTTTTATGGCGCTTAATCCTAGCAATTAATCTTTCATTAATAAAAAAATGGAAAATTACATCCCAAACAACAACAGGTATACAAGCTAATTTGCAATAATATGCATGAAAACGGATGCCAAATTAGAATGTTTTCGATCATATTTTTCCGAAAGCAGCTTTATCTGAAAATGTAAAATTATTTACCTTCTTTATAAATGTGTCCATTCGTAGTTCGCAAACATTTCAAAAGAAATTTTTCTGCCAAATTCAATAATGCTATTAAGCGGGTATTAATGAGTAAGCCCTTATTTTAAATCTTTTAATTTGTTCATTAAAATTATTGTTTTTTAATTAAATATAAGAAGCTCGAAAAAAGTCAAATTATAAATACTGTATGATTAAAATTACTCACTTTTTAGAGTTATTAATCAATTGACTGCATACAGATAAAGTAATTAAAATTATTCTATCGTTATTCATTTGTAACCAAACGATATTATCATTTAAACTTCATCAAACTCATTCCAACTTGAATTAAATGAAGAAATGCGTATAGAAACAAATTATTCAGGTTATATCAAATGTCGGCATTGATCCGGAAAAAATTAATCAAGCTTTCTAGAATAAATTTTTTTCTGAATTCAGTTTCCCTTTTATGTGTCTGTAATTTCTTTTACCTTTTAATTAACTGTTTACATTTTTTCCTAGGTTCAAATGTCACGGCTTTGAAATAAAAATGTGTCACAATCTTTTTTTCCTGATCAAAACAGCTTGCTAGAGGGAAACAATTTAGCGTCGAGTTCTCCTTTCAAAAAATTTTACTGTGATAGCACAGATACAGTGAAAAGTTCGCAATGTAAAACATCTAGGTCTTTACTTTATAATATTTTTCTTATATAAATTTTACAATAGTATTATTTTTATGCTAGAATTTCCGAATAAAGAAAGTTTTCGTATTCCATCTTGTGTAAAGAAAAATAACACTGATAGTAAAGCAGAAAATTCTTTTGCACCCTTTTATATTAGAATATATTTATATTTTAATTCTTTTTAAGACAGAATATATTTTTCTCAATTGCACTCCATCCTTTAAAACAATAAATTTATATTCATCAATCCAATACTATGACTTTTTTTAATATTTTGCTTGAGTTATACGATTGCAACAATATTAAAATGCTTCCAAATATTTAATATAGTTTTTGAAGCAATATTAATTGACTATTAGATATATACTTGCATCATTATTATAAAAATTCATATATTATGTTCCGTCTTCTGGTTTGAAATTATTCAGTATGCTACGAGTATATCAAAAACTGCAAATACAAGTAGATAAATAAATACAAATAGTTTTTAAATACTATAAATTTGAATATACTGATAACAAAAAAATCGAGTGTTCAATTTAATCTATTTATTTATTACTATTATGCGCTGCCTACTTGCCGTCTTAAAACTGGCCGAGTGTAAACCCGACATAGTTTAAAATAAAACTACATATAAAAAAACAAAGAATTACAAAGATAATGATGTCTCATGCTAAACTACAGACGATACGATACATCTAAATTTTTGATAATAATGTTAAAAATAATAACAAAAAAAAGGAGAAAGTTTGCAATAAACGATACTATTAGAGTAAAAACATACCATCTCTCCTCACATACAAACAAAAAAAATTGAACTCATCTGGAAGCAATTAATTTAAAATTAGTGAAAGAAAGCCATTCCGTTTATTCTTGCATTAAATTAGCTAGATGTGTTCGGATCACTACCTCAAAAAAACTAGATAAAAGAGAAAAATTTAATTGGAGTCACTGCAATTTGTCTTAAAACTTGAAACTGACCGACTAAACTAATTACTCAAAACAAAGTGAATTACATTATACATTCCGAAGTTCATCAGAATGGCAATTGCCTATTCTATACGATGTCTTTTTTTTTTATCTATTTCATTTTTTCTATTGTTAATCTTTATTTATATTATGTGACTAAAAGGAATTTTTATAATTTAAAATAAAGTTCTAATTTGGTTAATAATATTAATTTTTATTACTGAAAATTTTTAATAATACTAAAAATTAACACATGATATTTCATGGCTCAAAAATTCAGCTTGCATATTGTTGGGAAAACGTAGGGAACACACACACATAAAAAATCAAGAGCATCTTGGAAAATATTATCGAATGAATTAGAGGGTAATGTACGCCAGTGTTTTCACTTAGATTTTGAATCCTTCAAATTTCCAACAGTTTTTATTGAATATATAGCATTTTAAGAATACTGATATGGAAATATACCGGCTGTCTTGAAAGAATAATCTTCATTGCTATTGCAAATGTCACAAAGATTCGAATATTTTCGAATATGCTTATATATATATTCTTTTCCAGTTATATATTCCTATATGATTTTGCCTTGTCTTTTGACTTTCTATGTGTTGGAATTGCTCGCAAAATTTTAATACCCAATATAATAAATAATAAACTTAATTACCAATGAGATTGGTTATAATGCCATCTGGCGGCGAAACAAGAGCGAGCGACCCTATCTAGAAAATGTTTCAAAATACAGAAAGGGAGGGAATCAGTTATAAAATTATAGTCTCTTTGATTAAGTACTAAAAGACACGTTGAATGCAATAATGTGTATGAAATGTGCTTTCTTTGATTGCGATTTTCCAAACATACGGCTTAACAAGTCGCAACAATAAGAGGAAAGATCATCTTTTGAACAACAAACATCGATCCGATGACGTTAATGCAGGCAGAAAATAAAAGTATTTACTGATAACTAATTGCTCAATTTTGCTTCTAACGCTTTCCTGATGTAAAAATGTTAGAAATAGGGACCAAACAAATAAACTTTTTACGCGTTTTATTGTTTTATCTAGTTGATGGATGTAGCCCAAAATTTTCATACAATTCTGGTGATAAAACCGAATTCTTATATCTAATTCGTCGAGTTTTATAATTATCATATCCATACACATACAGAAGGGCGAACAAATTTCCTGTAGTCGAATTTAGTCCGAAACTTGATAGAAATCCACAGTGTTGGTGAAGAAATATCTTATAAAATTTCATATGTTTCGCTATTACATTTTTTTTTTTCTTTCTTATCGTGTTCACAGACAGAGAGATACAGCACCAAAAATAATTATTTCATATTCAGGAAAAGGTGTAAAATTTGATAATCTATCAGAATATCAAGATCGATTTTTTTTAAAATTCGTATTCGAAAAAGCTACTTTCTACAACAAATCAGTAACATTTAATTTCTTTTTTGTGAGAAGTGCAAAAATTATTTATATTCATGGATATTTCTTAGATGATCGAATTATCATTAATTTATTTGTTAATTACGGTTGTTGTTGCTACTTATGACACTTTACAAGCCCTCTGACAGATTTGTCAGTGACTTAAGCCGAGTAAGCGTCTCTTGTTTTCTCAGTAGCGCCAACTAGAGCCAAGAGTACAACTTAGCTACTTCATGCATCACATTCGCTTGCACAACCCCTTTTTACAGGCGGGGCACATTCACACATCTCACAGATTGAACACAGGAAAAGACAAACAACCATGCCCGAACCGGGACGCCCAGATCACGCGGAAAACGCGCTATCCCTATGCCAGGACGCCGGCTGTTAATTATGCATTACGTGAAATACATTTATAAATACTAACTAATCAACTACCAACTGGTGAGTAGGTGGTTCGCAGTGAATATTGGAAACATTTAGTTTCAGTTAAATCTCTTATATATAACTTGCTCATGTCACCCTTGATGAAACATTTGTTAACATTAAATTGTAACGGGAAAAGCGTATTATTTTAATAGTTTTACACTTGCTTTTTTTATTGTGTACATGAATTTCCCTAATGAAGTTATGTCCTTTGATTTCATAAAGAGAATAAATTTACAGGTAATCGTTTTTTATTTACACGTTGTCATATGCAATATCTTACTTCACTTTCTTAATCCTTATACAATAACTGTGCATATAATAAACAGAATGTTTCATCTTTACTTTCAACCTTGAAATTCAAATTAAATATTTATTCAAATAATAAAAAGAATTTGAATTTCATTGCAAAAATAACACCTATTATAGAAAATTACACACAAAAAAAATGTAATGTCAAATCCGGAAAAACTGCTTGACAATTGAATCTGCGTCATTAAAAAGACAATCTTTTGAATTTTAAATATCTTAAAAAAACGCAGTAATTATTAAAGATTTACTGCCGAAAATTACAAAACATCGTTAAATTTTAATTAACTAAAATAACAAAAGAAATCAAGATGAAGTACACGTTTTTAAGTAATCTTAAGAAACCTATCCTTAAATAACCCCGCTAAAGTCGGAAAAATTTCATAAAAATTTTGGAGAAGTTAGAAATTTGTAATATTTCTTTCCTGTGCAAGTTAGTCTCCTGGAAATTAAAAGAATTTTATGGCTAACCCTAACGAATGCTGAATGAAAGCTGGGACTATGACCTTGACCTTCGAGGCCTGGCGGTTTTGACCATAAAAATGAAGAAGCACGAATATTCGAGAGTCGTAGCAATATTTAAATTAGAATTCAAGTTCTGCTGTTCGTTTGAGAACATTCGATGCCCTTATCACGGGACTTATGAAAGCACGAAAGGCAGAGTAGTGAGAGTAGGCGAGATCGAAAGAGAATTGAATTGAGCTGAAGCGAGTATTCGAGCGAAGCACTTTATACTTTTGCAGCAGTTGAATAATGGTTTGTTTCTTATGAGTTATTTATTTTTTCAAATGTGTTTTGAATGTGACTCGCAGTATTTTGTTACCTATATTTCATATTATTGTTCAGAATAAAGCATCATTATTCTTTATTGGGTTATTTAAGGCTTTTCTCCATACATCAACGAAGAGGATTTTGTCATCCCGTTTTTTCTCTTGGAATGGGTGGAGATTCTATAACAATAGTCTATATTACTATCAAAAAAAGGCATACAAGCGTCAAATTTGTTAGGTCTAGGTTAAATGGTCTGACCTGTAGAGCGCTAACACATGCACACATTCTCTTTCATTACCAGTAGAGATAAAGGATTTATAATTTATTTCTATACAGTTACTGTTTAATCAAATGTGTATCCAACGCAAAATAAACAAACAGACACCAATGATAAAAGCTAACAAATATTTATTAGCCTTAGTTTGAAAATCGCAAATTTTAAACATATTTGCTTTGTATATGCTCAAACGGTGCACTCAAGGCTGTTGAACTGATAAATATCATAATGGGAAGTTAAGAAAAGAATGGTAATAATTCATTTCCTAATCAGGATTCTAAAGATGGCAAAATGTTTTTGAACTAATAGTTCAAGTTATTATTTTTTAAAACATTGGTAATTTAATAAGTCTTTCAGGAAGCAGGTAGTCAGATTTAAACGTTATAATTCAGTTTTAGCCAGCTGTCTTGGATTACTGTCAGGTTTCAAATGAATTAAATTATCCTTAAGTAACCACGATGAAGTTGGAAAAGTTCGTAAAACTTCTTGAGATAATAGTCTGTATGACCGTTCGACATGAATGCTCAGATCGCCTGAAGCAGAATTTTTTTGTTCATTTCTGATTAGTTGCCACTTAATTTTGTATTGAACTTTTTTATTCCATGCATGAAAGAATATTGTACTTGACATTTCCACTGCAAAAAAAAAAATCTAGTATGCATTTGAAGAACAATTGTATCAATTCTGACTTTACAAGTGAGAATTGTGGGTATTTTTTCAGTCCAATTTTGTAAAGCTGCCTTTTAATTTTATATTGAATCTCTTTATTTTATATATGAAAGAGAGTCTTTCCGAATTTCGTGCTGAAACTGAAGAAACCAGATATAAACTGATAAACTGAAAGAATGCAAGTCTTTTAATTCTAACTTACTAAATAAGAATTTCGATATAAATACCATTTTGTGTTTTAAGGATTCACTTTTAAAAACTGTACCTATGTATGGGCAGTTTCTGAAAAAAAAAAAAACAATGTACAATCCTATTCCCAGCGATTACAATTATTTTTCGTCTATGTTGATAGGCGAAAAATAGAATTCTCAAAAAAATTTTACGAAAATAGTTATATTTCAAAGCATGCATTTTTTGTCAATTACTTGTCTGTGTAAAACTGTAATCCATTGATAAAATTTGCATTTAAGTAAATGTTAAGTGCCGTAATCAGAATGAGTGAAATAAAATAGAAAAATTTTGCCTTGATTAAAAGTGAAGATTGATTTTGATAACTGAATATATCTCAAAATGTGTATTTTTGAGTTTATTCTAAACTCAAACTGTGCATAACATTATAGGCTACTAGATTTTACCCGCGACTTCGTACTTGTGGAAATAGATTAGAATTTATAGCATCAATGGCTTTATCTTCTGTTTCTCCTGCGCATGCGTGAATTTTTTAAACGCCAATTGGTGCAACACAAATGTATGAATTTTCTACGCCAGTTAGGATAACACAATATAGATTATAAATTTTTAATTTCCTTTATTCTGTTTTATTTTGATTCATAAGTACTTCAGAATGAATCCGAAAGATCGATTCATTAACAATGTTTCATTTTAAATGCATCGAACTCTAACAAAATAAACAGAATCGTTTGAAATAATAGTCAAAATCATGCTAAGCCTAATCTAATTGGCGTGGGGGAAAAAAATCCTGAAGCTTTACTCATTTGGCGATTTTTGGCGGGAAAGTTAGTTTTTAACTAATAAACAATTAAACAGAATAAATATTAGCCTATGTCCTATTCCAGACTATGATCTATCTCTGTGCTAAATTTCATCCAATTCTGTTCAGCCGTTCTGGCGTGATTGACTAACAAACATCCATCCATCCAAACTTTCACATTTATAATAGTAATAGGTAGTAGTAAATAGTAATAGTAGTATAGATTAATAAAACTTGCATTTATATAAATCTTAAGTTTTATTAACAGAATAAGTGGAATAAAACAAAAACAAAACTTTTTTTGTGTTTGACTGTGAATTTTAATTTTATAATCATGGAATTAATTTCTTTCTTCATAAGATAAAGTAACATTATTAAAGAGATTTAAAGTTCTATCTAGATAGTAGATGTTTATGAGAATAAACTTTTGAGCTCCCGGGGGAAATTCTGGATTAAATTTTTTATTAGCCTAATGGTACTTTGAAGTCAAAGTATCCTGGATGAATCAATGCTCGAGAAAGATTTTTGGTATTCATAAGTGATGATATTTCATAAAAGCACGTTAAGTGATTTCGACAGTAAAAGAATATGGCTATAAAATAAGAAGAACCTTTTCAGGTGTAAAGACTTTTCTAGCAACTAGTGAGCCCACGGAAATGAATGAAACTCTTCCTGAATGGATTTCCTGGTCAATAAGATATCCTAAAATTATTGATAGTTTAACAGTTATTGATAGTATATATATCAGTGATTGCATTGTCACTTATACACTATTGCCGCAATATTAAACTTACCACTGAAGTTAAATCATGCAAATGCTTTATAATTACACACAAAAAGTTATAGGAAATCCAATCCTCAAGCATTCTATAGATTCTCTGTTTGAATCAAAACATTTCATAAAATTGATAGAAATACAAAGAAAGATACTTAGAAATATGATCAAAATTATTAATTTATCCCTGATTGACTATTTTTGTAATTGACTCATTAAAATTATTCATTTATATTTTTTGTCTACTTAGACAATTAAATCCTCCATTATAGAAAAGCATATTACCCCAATGATGCCAATGGGCATCAGAGGCCCGAAGAGGGTTAAAAATAAGATATTTAATAAAAATGAATTGACAATTAAAAAATGATATTCAACGGTATTGAATGGATGCTTAAAGAGAATATAATAATTCTTAATTAACACTTAAAAGTAATATATTGTTTTAATTAACATTTAAAAGGAAGATTCTTAATGATACTTAATTGAAACTTTAAAAAAAGATGACGATAATTCACTCTTAAAAAAAGAAATACTTAATCGAAAGAGGATACGTCCGTCAGTAACCCAGAAACCCGATTTCTTGTACGTATTCAAAAGTAACCAAAAGTGACTACTCTGCCCCACCTTAAGGTAGAGTGCTTCAATACCACGATATTTAGGCACTCTACCTTAAGGCATTTGGAAAAATTGAATGATCGGAAGGACATGGCAGCATAGGCGGCACCAATGTTTGAGTCTTATAAGCCATCAAGGGCCACTGTCCAACCCCTCCAGTAGATAGCATGTCCTGTCCTTGATAGGGGGTAACCAACCAACACATTGTAAGTTTCTCATACCCCTTCCAGGTGAGAAATCCTTGTACGTAGCTTTGATTCAAGAACTTCCTTTAAATATGGTTAATTTGTCAGATTTCTTTGCTGTATTTTAACACTCGTTCTTAAAATCAATTAGCTTTGGATTCTCGTCCTTTTAATTCATTTCATAGATCACCAAAGGATGAGGATTGACAGTTTCTGCTTCGATCATTCATTACAAAACATCGAAAAAAAATTCCATTTCCTCAGATAGCATGGAATAAAACGACAAGCTTTTTTTCCACTGTTCTTCTGCTTCTCACATTCATGGTAAGCAAATTTATTTACGAAATTATAAAAGTTTGTTTAAAATTGTTCTAATATTTTTATTTTTATTTTTTGATTCCCCAATGGCATCAACAAAATGCGATATTTACAATATTCAATATTTGTAATATTTAAGCATGTTTTAGGACGATATTAAAAATATAAATAATATATCATACATGAATATGTTTTCAGTATTTAAATATTAAAATTAAAAGTTAAGATGGCATAGGATTAAAACAAATGATTATTATGGTCTAAGATACTTATTTGCCTAAAGAAGGAAATAAGACATCCTCTCATATGAGTTGGTGTGAAAATATACATAATATGGTTCTTTATTGTTCTTTAGTTTCAATTGATGATTGCGTCCTCGCATGATTACAAAATGGAACATTGATCCAACCTAATTACCATCTTTCACTTAAAAGCAGTCATTTGCAAAGAAGATTGACAATTGTCATTTGAACAGGATTTAGAATTAATAAATATAAAACATAATTACCCTCATTTCATTTCTAAACGGAACTTTGATCGTGTTGCCTATTATTTCAAACCTAAAGTAGAGGTTCGGTGGAAAATGCAAATGCCAAATTAATTGATTATCGTCATTTGGACATGACTCATACACTAAAAAAAAATACAAATTGCCCTCGTTCAACTTCAAAACAAAGTTTTAACCAACTTAATTATTATTTGTAAACTAAAGTAGTGATTTGGTAGGTAATGAAAAAACAGGAAGATTTAATCAGACGGAAAGAGCAGTAAGTTGACTGCATTCATAAGAAATATCATTTAAAAAATTCAATAAGTTTTTAACGAATAAATGTGTTTTAAACAAAAAGCGATCTTTTGTTGAAGGGTAAGTTATGCAAAAAATTGGTAACTAAACATCCTCATTTAGAACATCTTTGATCGTCTTTTAAGTTACTCTTTATAAAATGACATTGTTAATTTATAAAATTACTATTGTTTTTGTTGTCGTTGGTGGTGGGGGAGGTTGTTGTAGCGGCGGTGTTATTATTATTGTTGCTGTTGTTTTCGTTGTTGTATACGAAATAGAAATACAAAATGAGTGTTGTATTAAAAATTTGAGCTCGAGATTTTAACAAATTTCGACGTTCAAAACCATTCCTGATTTTTAAAGAATCATTTACAAAACTATGTCATCTTATCTGTTCTTGTAAATGTGAATAAGAGAATTTAAAATGGCAACGAGCTACATAATGAAAATGGATAAATGACGTTAAAATAGAAGATCTCCATCCATGTTTAAACAAAATCTGTCAACAGATAGTTTGCCGGAAATCAAAACAAAAAAAATCTTACATAGTTTTAAGTCAACGCATTTATTTACATTTGCGCTTTCATTCCAGTTTCTTTTTGGTCAAGAGATTGACGGTTAAGTTCCGATTCGAGATCGGGAGGCCCCAGATTCGAGACTGGATACCAAGAAGAGACAAACCAATACCTAATGTTGAAGCTCAAATGTTTTTATGGAGGAAGAATGTGAAAATGTGAATAGGAGATGCTACTGCAGATGACGTTCTCATCATTTGTTGATGGCTCAAAATTTCGAAGAACGTGGCGAAATATCCTTTTAGAACGGAGGGACTTCAATATTGCTATACCAAGTTTCGCATTACGCAAATGAAAGTATTAAATATGTCCATTTCTGCCCATAATACTGTGGCTATGTAAAACATTTAAAAGAAAAAGTGTTTTGGAAATTATAAGAACAGAATGAAAAATGATTTATTTATTTATAGTGAATTGCATAAATAGCTATCCTTGAATTGTAATTCCCGAAGTGATCATCTGAGTTAAATTTTTACTTTAAATAAAATTCGCTGCAATCAAGTCAAAATTAAAGTTTTTATCATTTTAAATTAAATTATTCACTATATATGCGATTTAATTGTTTTAAATTATAGTAACAATTCTGCCTACTTACTTTCTAATCAAAATAAATATATAAGCTTTTGTCTATATATAAAAAAGAAGATATTTTATAAATAATTATCAGTATTAAATTTCGAAGAAACAATGAGGTGATTTTAATTTATTTCGTCTTCTTATATATCACTTCAATGTTATTTTGCAGAGAAGTATTGACTGAAATAAAAAGCAAGATTTTTATTTTCTGTTTTTTGTATTCACTATTATTATTAAAATAAATTTTAGATTTGTGAACCAGATATTTATACTCACATACAGGTCATATTTGAATAAAAATATTAATTCAAAAAATTAAAATTAAAATACTTTATTTATTTTTTATTCTTTAATTAAAAATTACTTTTTAATTAAAAATAAAAATGTCTAATTTAATTGGCTTGGTGTTTTGATAAATTAAGGAAAATAATTTATTCTGATATAAATTTTTAATAATAATATATTTTGGGCTAAGCTATTTCGAACGTTTTAATTCGAAATCTTCGATGATTCAAATTTTTCTGCGATCCCATGAATTTCTTTAAATATAAAGTAAAAATATCTTCAATAATTTGAATATATTTTGATTGATTTAGTGCCAAAATTAATTTTTTTCTTCCTTTTGATTTGCTTTCGATAATTCAATAATCTTCTGCTATTAGTAATTAATAATTTTTTAAGGCCCTGAACTCACTCTAGGATTTTAGAGTATTTCGGTGTGTTCACTAAAAAACAAATAAATAAAAATATGACATTTGTAAAAAGAAAACATTTTTTTTAAATTTCATAGGATTTTTGGTTTGTTTAGAAACTTTTTCTTCCGTCAATTATTCAATCACTTCATTCAAATTAATGTCTATTATCTATTGTCTATTTATCTTATTATCAAATGACTTTATCATTAAAAACATTATTTCTAAAACAGTTTTAAAAATTTTAATTATAATTAGTTTTATTTTGATTAAATCACATTATGAAATCCTGTTTTAATATTATCCTGTTTTCGTATTATTAATTAAAACAGTTACATATTAAAAGAAATATTTTCTCCATTTCTAGTTCAAAATTTGTCGTTTTCTCAATTTTAGATCCACTTTTTTTTTCATTTTGAATTGTTTGATACATGAAATTTTTACTGTGATCCCATCGGCTTCGAAATGGCTAAATTCTATTTTATCCATATAATATCTATAATAAGAATCTGCGTTCCTACTCCAGAAAGGGAAAACGCGCTTTTTATAATTCCATTCCATTGTTCTCCCCAAAAACGAGTGAAAATATTGCTCCGAAAGACCATTACTACAATCACTACATTTCAACCTCATACATAGTCAAAACACCCTACTTTTCTTTGTTCGAAAGCGCGTTCCATTTCTAGACATCTAGTTAACCTAGATGAAGTCCACGCCAACGTCCCTCGTCCAGAAAGATGTAGGTTACTGGAATATCCATTCCAAAAAAAGCAATTTGGCGAAAATTTGTCGATGGTCACGGACGGAACTTGTAGTAAGTAACCCTTCGCATATTTAGACCGTTCCGCTGTGCAACACCCCCAGATTTCCGAGGATCTAGCTCATCGCACAGTTGGCACACTTCTAATTGCGGCAACTCGTAACGTCCGAGCAAGAAAACTAATTAAATGCGTCGACCCCGATTGCTTTTGTGTGAGAGGGTTTCTTTCAATTTCTGCCGACTTTTCTTTCTTGTCGGATCGGCAATAAATAGTAAAACAGGATATGGCCTTGAATCGGGAGAATGGGGGTGGATCCTCAAGTGTTTTTAAGCGGACAAGGTGTCTGAAAAAGAATGGGTAGTGGAATAAATGGGGATTTTCTTTTTTCTATTTTGATAATATTAAGTAGGGTTTAGAGTTTCAGTACCAAACTGGGCAGAACTAAAGTGACCAGGTTTTCAGAACTTGAAACCGGAGCGGTCAAAAACCCGGTGTCGTAATGGATATGTTAACTGACAGAAGAGAGTATTGAAAAAAAAAAATTAAAAAAATAAACAAATAAAATTGTAAGAAATTGTAAACAAATTTGTTTGATGTTGAAATATTTTCTTAAAAGCAATAAGATGTAATGAAGTATATTATGCAATTAATTTTACTATTTTTCCATTAAGCTTACTCTTGCGAAATGAATAGTTTATATTTATTAGAAGAAAGTTTTAAGACAGATTTTAATTAAAAATTAATATAGTTTATATTTATTAGAGGAAATTTTTAAGACAGATTTTAATTGAAAATTAATATAGTTTATATTTATTAGGGAAAATTTTTAAGACAGATTTTAATTGAAAATTAATATAGTTTATATTTATTAGGGGACATTTTTAAGACAGATTTTAATTAAAAATTAATATAGTTTATATTTATTAGGGGACAATTTTAAGACAGATTTTAATTGAAAATTAATATAGTTTATATTTATTAGGGGGCATTTTTAAGACAGATTTTAATTGAAAATTAATATAGTTTATACTTAATAGGGAAAATTTTTAAGACAGATTTTAATTGAAAATTAATGTAGTTTATATTTATTAGGGGAAATTTTTAAGACGGATTTTTATTGAAAATTAATATAGTATATATTTATTAGGGGACATTTTTAAGACAGATTTTAATTGAAAATTAATATAGTTTATATTTATTAGGGGAAATTTTTAAGACAGGTTTTAATTGAAAATTAATATAGTATATATTTATTAGGGGACATTTTTAAGACAGATTTTAATTGAAAATTAATATAGTTTATATTTATTAGGGGAAATTTTTAAGACAGGTTTTAATTGAAAATTAATATAGTTTATATTTGCTTGCTATGAATTATTTATAACAAAAACAAACACTATTTATTATCTGAAAAACTGAATTCAAATTCGAGACAAACATGCTACCATTTTTCTATTTTAATTCAAGGAGTCAAAACTCGACGTTGTAATTATAATATTAAACTTATAAGAAGTGTCTGATTGTTGTAGAATAGGCTTAATTTTATCTTTCGAGTTAATGAATAACATTATATGCTATGTATAAATATCATAAAAGTTAAAATATATTAATTTATTTAATTATTTTTTAATCAAATCTAGATCATTTTGATTGATATAAATTCCTTATTTATCAGTGACTTTCGATATAATTCGTGCATTTAGATGGCATTTGGTTCAATTTATGGAAACAGACAAAAATAAAGAAATTTATGGTCTCCTTAGCTGAACTAAATATTCTATTAATAAATATAATTACTGCTCAGAACTGATCTCATGATGAGATTCAATCTTCCGTTCAGGTTAGGCCAATATTTTATGTCTGAAATATTTGAAAAATCAGCACAATTGTAGTAAAAAAATTAAGTCATTAAAAAAATGCATTATATTGCTGCTTGTTTGATAGTATTGCTACGCGTTTGCAGAGAAATGTCAAAATTAGATAAAAAAAAAAATGGAATTTTGAATCAGAAAAAAAAGGAAGTTTTGTTTTCCAATGTGTTATTTTGTTTGCATATTCACGACATTGCATAAAGGTTAATTTTCGCTACTTTTATCTTTGTCATTAGTATTCATTTCATTAAATAATAGCTATAACCATCTTATCCAATAGGTTATTTGGACAGTAACACAAGGAAGCTTCTGATCCAAGAGATGACATTAATTCTAAAAACTTATCGTACTAATTTATTTTAAGTTCGAATTGGCAATTTTATTTTATTACAATTTTAAATATATTAAAAGTAAAGTTATTATAAAAGTTTGAAACCAAACAGCGACAGAGATTTCACCATTAAAAAGGATAAAGAATTATTTAAGATCGTTATGTGAGCAATCTAATTTAGTGCTTTATTATTTTTAAAAAATTACTGAATTTGCCATAAAGAACAAGAAAGAAATTGCAAGTTATTCAGACAGAACATTTATATAGACTAAATAAACAAGAACAAAAATTATTCTTATAATAATTTACATTTTTATATTATTTAAATGCATAAAAAATTTACATGAATAGTAAATTTTCTTGTATTGTAAATTAAATTCAAATTTTTTATCAATTAAAGAGTTAGTTTCAAAAACGTTAAATGAAATATAAAGCAAGAATGTGTGTTTGCATGTGCTTAATTATGTAAATTAAAATATTAGTAATATTACTATATTTTTGCATTAAATGCAAATATATAATAAAATAGTAAATACTTTTTATTATGTAATTGTTAATATACCTCATGTACATGATCGGAGTTGGTGAATTCCATTTTCCAAATTCAGTAATAAAAATTGGAAAGAAGTCAGTGGTTTTAATCAGGAAATAAACAACTCTTTTTTTCGGCCTCAGTATTTTTATTATTAATTTAATATTTCGTGTAGTCATTGGCGTTTAATTATTTAGTTAATATACTGATAGTGCGCTTAATTACTCCAGTCCAAGATAATCAGATTTATCACGTTTGTCAGTTTATATTTCTAGCAGCATATAATCAGATCAAAGTCGTAGTCTTACCTTGCCTAACACTCATTTAGTTTGTTTTTTTTTTTAATTATTTATCATTTTCAGATTTTGTTTCTCTGATTGGCAACAGCAATAAATAACAATCTAATGGTGTTTTTCTCTGACCAATTACTATTAAATCACAAACGAATTTATTCATACAGTCATTTGCTCACTTCGGTCTGTGACGTCACTAAATTTCAACGTATTAGTATTAATTTTAACAAATCGATTATTACTTCCTTACAAAATATACAAAAATCTCGTGTTCGTCAAAAATCTCGAGCACGAGATTTCGCCATGTCTGCATGTTTCAGATCTCCAAGAGGTCGAAAAATTCGGAATTATATCTGTCCGTATAACACAAAAATGCATAGACCTAGATGTATGAAATTGCGTACAGAGACTTCACATCACAGTTACTTATTTCTATCAAATTTTGAACGAAATCCATTCAGAAGAAATTGACCTTCTGTTCGTCTACATGTGAACATAATAAACATAAAGAACCAGATAAATAAAATTTGGTATGTAGGTTTAGTATTTTAAAATGTAAATTCTTTTCAAATTTTGAATCAAATCTGTTAAAGGATTGACCGTCTGTTGATAGATTCTTTTGCATTTTGTAAACACAAAAATAATAACTCAAAACGCGATGTCTTAATTTAAATGAAATTTTGTATGTGATCTTATGATCACAATTGTAGTTTTGCGTCAGATTTTGGTTTCAATCGGTTGGAAACAACGCTTCTAAAACGCCAGTTCTATTTGTACCTATTGCTAAATACCAAGAATTAATCGCCAGAAAAAGTCGCCAGGGGCACACGACAGATTCAACAAAAAGCTAGATTTACGTCAAAAATAGAAATTTCATAATTATTATTCGCCAAAGCCATGCAAGAAAAACCATGGCCTTAATCAAAGATCCACGATTTCATGCAGTGAGAAGTTTTCTTTTAGGTTAGCTTTATTGGCGCAAGAGCCATTTTTGACCATATTGCGCCAAAATTTGTTGAATTAAAAAAATAGTACGAAAGCGATGGGAGGGGGATAACACATTTATTAGAGTATATGTGAGAAAGTTTTGAGGAGACCAATTTTGTTGGGTTTTTTTGAACAATTTTTATTAAGATTAAACTCATAGTCTATATATATGCTTATAGTCAAGTTAACCTAACATGTGCTATGGAATTTCCAAATTCCAATAATTAGAGTTTGCACTTTTTTCAAAAGCTCAATATTCCCTTTTCTTTCTTTTTTGATAAGACGCGCGGTTTAACTTTTGTCATTTTTAAAGTCCATAAAGTTTTATCCACTTGTCTAAGTCTTGCTAACATTTTAGAATTTTTTTTTTTCATTTCTGTTTACATTTTTGATTATTTGATATAGATGTAAGTTTACCTATAGTTTATCATAGCATAGTCAACAGCATGATTCATGCGTTAGAAAAATCCAAGCAATCAATCCATCAAGTTAATATCTCTTTATTACTTGTATTCTTGGATAAATCTCGGATCACTGTTCACCAATTCCACGATTAACATGCCAAGAATGATTTCATTTGATCTGTAATTTAAATGGATCTACATTAGATAATAAAGTTGATGATAGGTGATAGTGTCAGTCGACTTACCTCCAATTTTTATTAAATCGAAAAAGAATTCGTAAGATCATTTCTTAAATTGATTTGAAATAACCATTTAATGCTTTGAGAAATGTAATCACCACATACATCAATCTGAAATCAACTCTTCTATTGATTGTTATTTAATACGTAAATTATGCCATTGATTGATTCGTTGATTTATTCAATAACTTTTAATCATTTTAAGAAGGTCATATCAATCAAATAGGTGATATGTCACATAAAATTGACATTACATGAAATATTTTACATTAGTCTTGTAATTCTCGCTTTTTACCGGAACAAATCATGATGTAATCACCAACAACAATTTTATTTCATTTATTGCCTTACAAATCTTTTATATATTAACCGTAACGGTAACACAAGAAAAAAAAATCTTTGAAAAAAAAACACCGATGTCATTTTGTTTTTCTTCCGCATTAAAAAGTGAGTAAAAATGAAGTCCAGTAAATTTAAACATAGTAACAATCAACTGTCGTTTAAAAAAAATAACTTGATATACGGTTGTAAAAAGTTTGCTACACCTACATTATTCGAAACATCAGAAGAAGAAAAAAGAAAGAAAAAAAAAAGATATGCCTCACTGATAAATACTCTCGAGGACCACGACATTAATTAAAGATCTGCAACTCGATATTTCAATGGCAGTGACACCGTTATTATTTCGAACGTAGGCTTGTTCTATTTAACAGATTGCTTTTCAGAAGAGTTGGTTCCGGTCAAATATAAAACGGGATGGCCCTGTTGTAAAGTCAAGAAAACAACAGAAAAAAATCCTTTGAACCTTTTTTGTTAACCTTTTGTATGCCACTGAACGCACCGTCGTTCCATTGTTAACATTTATTTACCTAGGATATATAATAATGCAAAGTTACTAATTGTCACTATCAAAAATCTTTTAGCACAGTAAAAAGAAAGCGTTTCAACTTGAATTGCGCGCTTAGAGTAATTTTTTTTTAATTTTCTATTTTTCAAATTGTATTTGAAGGACAAAAAAACCAGACTAATTAAAAATTTTAATTAATCAAACAATTGCTGGTCATTATACAGTCTTATATTAATATAATTTTTATTTAATTACACTTTTAAAATCGTTTAGGATTATTATTTTTTTATTTTTGCTCATAAAAGATTTAAAGAAAGAGTAAAGTAATCATAAAAACAATCAAATGCCACATTTTGCTGAATTTTAAACCTCAATAAATTTGAAAAAAATATGCTATTGGAATCTTATATTTTTATTTAACTATACAATGATTCAAAAGCGAAACAAACTAGATAAATGGAATTTGGGTGTGGCGTTTAGATCAGTGCTGTAAATTCTCTATTGAAGAAATTAATCGAGAGAAAATGTGTATATTCTTTTAGGTACATGTGCACATGTTAAAACAAATGTGTGATACTCTAAAAGTATGAGATCTGTGATACGTTTAAATTTTTAAATTGCTTTGTATAATTTCAAATAATTATTTGAATAAAAAAATTCACAATTCTTAGAATAATTTGAAAATCTGCATGTTAACTAGGAAATTAAATCTGTTATAATCTATATGGAGCTAAGAAAAATTATTTCATACTTATTAGTCTATAATTAGTAATTGTAATTCAAATAATTATTTTGAAACTGGAGTATATTAAAAATTATTTAAATAATTATTTTCTGTTTTTTAGTTTTGTATGTTTGAAATTTTGCAATCGAATTTTAAACTAACTTCCTTATGATCTGCAAGCTGACAGAATTTGTACCGAACAGATACGTAAGCGAAATCATATTGCCTTATCATTCAGTTCTTAGCTATGTTTAAAATCTCTAATCCATTTGGGCAGTTCATTTAAAATTTGCATCGACTAGACAAACAAATTGGCAGCTGAGTAAACTATTAAAAAATTCCTGTTAACAAGCATTGGTAAAGATATTTTGTCGTTTGCGCATTTCCAAACCCTGTCGCTGTTTACTGAGATATAAATGGAATTATAAAGATATGTTATCGCTCTTTAAGCTTTGAATTTTTTTTTTTTTCTTATTTGTAACATACTAAATTTTTCAATAAATTAGTGGATTAAAAATGAATGTTTCAAAAATTAAGAAACATATTCGGTATTATATTAAAAAATTCAAGTCTGAGTATCCTCATTTATTTCATAGGCATATTTCGGTTCACCAAAGCAATTTAATAGATTACTATAAGTGAGCTGCGTCCCTCCCCCTTCATTCGGTTAAGGTTAAGTACAGAGTGATCTGGATGAACGGCAAATCAAAAGAAAGATTGCTTTAGTTTAGTTTAGTAATATTAATGTTCCGGTTCGAAATTATGTAAAGGTTACTTTGGAACGAGCTTCGTTATTTTGGCCTGTGATCAGATGACGGAAACGACACTTTGGCCAGTACATACATCGCAACAGATGAAGCCTTCTATGTTACATGACTTCACAAATAAATTTTTAATCCAAAATATTTGAATATTATATATTTTAAATTTTACATTCAATGGCATTATGCAATCTAATTTGTATATAAATTGATATTATTTATGATCGTGATTTTTTTTTAAAGTAAAAGACCATTTCTAAGTTTGCAATAACTTGTATTGAAATATTTTAAATAATTTTTAAAAACCAAAGAAGCGATTATCCAGCTTTTACAACAATATAAATAGTCTGTTTCTTATTACCCTCCAGCTTCGAATGAAGTCTCGAAAATATTATGAGTAAATAGAAAATAATAGATAGAGAAGGCAATATTAAAAACTTGCCGCCTTTGTCGACCAGCTTATTCCCGCAGTTTATTGACGCAATGAAACGATATTATATATATATATATATATATATATATATATATATATATAATTACAATTTCAACGCGCTCTATGGTACGACTTAAAGACAAGAATTTAATTGAATCAGAATCTGTCTACTATAAGTTTATAATGGGGTGATATAAAAATAGTGGGGTGAAATAAAAATTTATATACTACGAAATAAAACGGAAGTGAAAATCCGACATCGGAGTTAATAACCAAATAAGGCAATTTTTTTAACCTAATTTTCAACAGAAGCATGAGACTGAATTTTTTTTTCGATGGGTGAGTTTTAATTTCATCTTAATATTGTTCCACATTGAAAACAAAGTAAAGTATTTTTAAAATATCTGAATTAAAAATGAAGAAGATAAATGTAAGGAAATGAAATTGATGTCATGAAAAAGGTAATTTTTGAATTTCAATTTAATTCAAAAGCCATTTTTGTGAAATAATAATTTTGGAAGACATGAATATCTGTTTTCATTGGCAAATCGTAGCACTTACGCGTATGCTTAAGCCTATTTCCGCTTTCAATTAAACTTTGACGCGTATTTCTAATATTTTCAGTTCTTTTATATATTTTTTGTCATAACTGAAAGGAGTTTTTAGTGTCACAGTCAGCGCAAAAATGAAAAATTCCAATAATATTTTGCAACTGGATAAATTAGTTAAGTGAAGAGTTGAATTAAGTAGACCTGTAAAAACATTTAATAAAGCAGTCTGAAACGTTTGTGTGACGCTTTGTTTACATTTGTCTGTTTCCATTCGACAATAAGCAATAAGAATGATTTCTGTGCCATGTCAGTTAGCGTCTTATATATAAAGATATTGCTTTCTTTATAGGGGAAGGGAGAATTTCGACAGTAACTCTCAGTTAAAACCCCTATACCAATTTTATAAATTTAAATTTTATGTGAAAGTTCATAATTTCTAAATACACCAACTATTGTCACTTGCTGTCTATTGACCTCTGTTTTCTAGAAATATCACAAAATAGAACTTTTAACATACAGAAAACAGAATCTTGCTAAACGCCAACCAATTTTTTTCTGCACTTTGCAAGTACAGTATACTCCCGAATATTCGGTTTGCGACTATCCAGCCTAGTTTTCTTTTATAGTAATTAAATGAGGAAAGCAAGGTTGGCAACAGTATCAAGGCATTGGAAGCAGGCATCTGTTATGATCCTCCTATGTGTTGTGTGCAAAATACAAGCTGTGCAGGAAAAGAGAAGCGTTTCCCGTTTATCAGAGAAAAATAAAGTCAGTTTGTGTCAATTTTCTTATGAATTAGGTCCACAATTTGCGTTAATGTTTTGTTTATATTTCCTGCATTTCAGTTAGGCATTGCAGAAAGTTTGTTAAAATGCGAACAGTTTATATCCTTCAACTTACTTTTTCTCTAATAAATTCGTAAAACGTGTCTGCAGTATATTAACATATATAAACTACCAGTACAGAGCCTTCTATTTTAACTCGACACGTTACCTTGTAACTGCTTCTATGATTCATTGTATCGCGACCGCATTCACATTCTACGTGGCTTGAGATAAAAGGAAGGCTTAGCATTTAATAAGAAATGAGAAAATACGAAGTATACAATTAGTTTTGTTATAAAAACTATATATTTGTCCGCTGGTATTGGTGGGCAAAGAAATGAGTTCATAGAATTTAAGTCTATCTGGCTCTTTTATTATCCGGCCAGTCCTTGCATCACATTACGCCGGATACTCCGGAGCATACTGTATAGCTTAATAAGTAGAATAATCTTTTTACAAACAGAGCTTTTAGCTTCCCCTGGTTAAAAAAATTAAATGTTGGATAAAGTGATTAATGCTATTTACAGGTTGGTACTCTAATTGATCATTGAAGATGGCCAGAAATAAAAAAATTTAAAAACGTTCAATGCCTTTCACTCACAATAGAAATAAACTTCTTTACAAAGCAACCCTAACTTTACAGAAGAGCACAAGGAAAAAGAAAGCAAACAATCGAAAGAATGCAAATCCACTTTCCAAATAGCTCATTAATTACTGAGGTCTTCCTCGCAACTCATTATTACTTTGTTTAAACACTAACCACACATAATTTCGCTCGTGAACTTAAAAACGGTATAGGTCTGAGAAAGGCAAAGTTTGGTGGCCATTTTTTTTTTGTTTTGTTTTTGTTTCAGCCCAAGAAAGCGGTAGTAATTATCCGGGGACTTGAGGTATTTCCGTCATCTCGGCCGTATGCGACCTCATAGCCGTCGCTTCACTAAACCTGCACCATCCTTTTTACACATTTGCAAGCAAGGAATTTAGCAGACTGAAACAAGAGAAATCGGAACACCTCGAGGAACCATCTAGAGCGGAACGGGAAACAATATTCTTCTCATCTTGTGCGTCGACGGAACTAAGAAGCTCAGTCATCAGAATGAGAAACGAACTCATTTGTGTTCGAAAACTCTAAAAGTGAGATAGTTAGCACGTTCTTTTTTTCCCTATTGTTTAAATTCGTATCGGATCAAGGCGGGCGGCCATCTTTAGAAACTGAAACCATTTGCATTGTTCATCAAGAATTTTTGAAACTTATTTATTTACAAGATGATATTCCAGGCGTTACTCGGAATGAAAATGATTTATTCTAGCCGTCTTTGGCTACCAGCCTATTTGCCTAGATTATTGACTTCAGGTTGTTAAACGATTAGCATAGAAGGCACTCTTTTAAAATTTCACTTTGTTATTTGACAGAAAAACACGAATTTAATTGAAACTATTTGCTATCTATCTATTTCTATTTGCTATCTACTATAGAGACAAACTAAAAAGTATATATTATACCAAATTAAATCACAAGTGAAAATCCTATTTCGCAGCTTTAATATCAAAATGTGGAATTTCTTTTATGTTTTATATAATGTTCAGCAAGATGAGAAATCATTGAGAATTCAGCATAACGATGATTAATTTTGATCATCGTTATGCTGAATTCTATAACTAACTTCTCTAACGGAAATATTAAAAAAATAATTACTGAAAACCCATAATGTAAGAAAATCAATTAATTAAAATGAAGCAATGTTCAATATATTTTTTTTATCTTCTTTCATTTTAACAACGTTTCATATGATTTTATTTTTTTTATTTACTTTCACATTATTTCAAATAATCCTCTTTCCTAGAAAATATCTGTTTAGAATCTTGATTCACGAATTAAATAAAACATCAAGAAAAAAAAATAGCGAATATTTAGAAAGTAATAAATATATCCATAACCGCTCATGTGAATCTATACGAAGGTATATCTGAGATGCAATCTATCTTTGATTCTCTTTTTCTTTGTTTTTTTTACTCCCCCCCCCCCTTTTTTTTTTTTTTTTTTGCAGATGAATAAAATCACACTTTTATTTCAGTTTTTCCTTTCAAAACCAAATAGACAAAGGTAATGCTATAAATATAATTAAGTAAGATTTAATAAAATGCTTTAAATTTAATTCTTAGTCTTTCTTCTAAATTGGAATAGCCTTACAGATTGTTTTAATTAACGTTATATAACCTATGAAAAAAGATTGCTCTAATAATAATATACGCTAAGTGAGAAATCAATTACTGGACGACTCAAAATAAGAATAACTTTTTTTTATCTTTTTATCAAAAATTTGCATAAAATAATTCTTATATAAATTATTCCTAAAATAAATATTCTTATATAATTATTCTTATTATAATTCTTATATAATTATTCTTATTATAATTCTTATATAAATTATTCTTATATAATTATTCTAATATAATTATTCTTATTATAATTCTTATATAAATTATTCTTATTATTATTCTTATTATAATTCTTATATAAATTATTCTTATATAAATAATTCTTGTATAAAATATTCTTATAAAATAATGGTTCTTGTTACTAAAATAAGCTTTTAATTATATATAAATCAAATATCGAAAAAAAATTAATATCATTCTTGTAAAAAAATTTTGTTAATTTTCCTTCCCAATCAAACGGAATTATTTAAATGTCATTCGAACTATTTTATTAATCAAATATATAGCTGATATTTGTACAATTTTAAAAAGCCTGATAATACAAAACTATTTTATCTCTTTTATAATTTTTATGCTAATAAAATTCAAAAATAAATTTTGAAGTGGCAAAATTACTTAAAGTCAACCTAAAATGCATTGAGGTCACTGAACCGAATCGGCTTATAAACACAAAGAACGATTTGTATGCTAGCATGTCAAAACATACTTAATAAATTCGAACTTTTGCTATCAGCGCTTGGTGACTTTACATTAGGAATTACCTAAGTTGTTTTCGAGATCCGCATAAAATATTTAAAAATTATGATTTAACATATAAGTTAGTGTTAATGCAACGATACCGAGGCGGATTTCCGACTAGGCAGACTAGTCAGCTGCCTAGGCTGATAAGGGCCGCAAGCAGATCGATTTAAAAACTTTATTTGCGTAATAGCCAAATAAATTAGTTTGCAAAAATATAAGATACAAATTTTTCAATGATAAAATATTAGGGTGATATCATTTATCAAATATAATTGGTCAGGTTCCTATCTATTTTATTTAATTCATTTAATTTAACAGTTTATTTATAAAATAAAACATATGTTCCAATAATATTGTGGAGAAATGTGGATACTGTCTCGATATGGAGTCATAATTGATAAATAAAAGCAAATTCATATTCACAGAGTTAATAAAATAAAAAATAAAATAAATAAACAATTAACATGTAAAAAATATGCTGAAATGTCAAACTAGATTGATCATCAAATGAAAAAAAGTTTTCAATAAAATATTAAGCAGTATAAATTAGAAGAACTTTCCGAGGTAGCTTGAAATGAAACTTTTCATGAATAAAAAATTAAACAAAGGATAAAAATTATAGATAAAAATTGTTTTAAACCCACTTCACTCAAAGGAATTACGGGAAAGATGGACGACTCTATTCAGCCTTTTTGCGATATATTCAATTACAGTAATGAAACTTTTATTGAAATATATTAAAGTATATATACCTCATCTTAAAGAAAATCTTTAAAACAAAATATTTTATTCTTAAAATATTAAAAAAAAAATTAATTTTAAAATATTTTAGGTGATTTAATTTAGTTTATTCTATTTTCCCCCCTTTTCATTCTATATAAAGTTATTTGGAACCAAACTAAAATTCCACTTAAAAATTATTTTTTTAGAATTTTTTTATACACATGCATTGAATTTTCATAAGTTTTTTATGTTTTCCTGAACTAATTCACTTATCTATAAAAAAAAAAAACTTGAAACATAAAGTGCATATCCAATTTTATTCTAATGTTTAACCGAAATCTTGCATTTAAAATTTTCGCTATTTTTTTGTTTATTTCAAAGTACACCATCTCTTTAAATTAAATAAAATCCACAGGGTTAAAGTATGAGAAAGGGCAGATTGCCAGACAACAGTATTCAGTCTTTGGAAATAGGGAGTCTGGATTAGACGCCCGATTTCATAAAAGATCTGCTGTTTACGTGGGTCTATGAAAATTAAATCTATCAGATTCAGATAGTACTAATGTGGTGTAGAAATATGAAAAGAGAATAGCGGATCAGGTATCATCCCCATTATCCCAACATGGACCTTTACCCCCTTTGGTCCCATTTGGCTTTAAAAAAGCAGGTATACTTTTCTATTCTTCAATAAAATATGGTGCCTTTTGGGTTATTTCATTGTATAGTGAAGATAATATATAATGCATGTTAGCATTTTCCTTAGACCTACAATGGGCAGAATATTTAGAAAATTGCTAAAGGAAAAAATAATTAGCAGCTAAATATAAGTTATTATAAAACTACACAATAAAGATTGAAAAATTGTTTAAAGCATTATTATTGTATAACATTTAACTAAAATTAATGTAATTATTATGTATTAATATTAAAATATATTTTAAAAAATTATAATAGTCAATGAAAAAAATCTGTCTTTCTAAAAACTATATTTTGGTGCGCATACAAAACTTCTGAGCGATTATTTTCAAAATTGAACTGGCTAATCAGAACATTAAAATAGCCCATCTGGCCCGCAGACCATATTATAAAGACCACATAACAGATTTCATTTGTCTAGCATGTTTCTTTTCAAGCTAGCATAACTCCATATAATTAGGAATAAGCAATTATATTATTTAGTGTGTGTATTTCGTCCAATGTCTGATATAGTACTAAAATTTTGATGTCAAGACTTTGTGTTACATTTTATTCGTCTAACTCAATGCGTTTTGGACCCATTGTATTCGCAAATATACAGACAGACAGAAGACGTTATTTCTGTATTATTTATTTATTTATTTATTTATTTTGAAAAATTTTGTCGAAAATTTGATTTTTTTTGTCTAACTATTTTGGCATTAAAATCACACCCGACATTGAACACACATTATTGCTGAGCCAGTATGTTTACAGGTAGACAAATATAATTTTTAAAGGTCTAAATATCAAGATTTCTAAAGTGTGAAGATCGTCAAATCTCAAAGTTACATTTTTTTGATATTTCAATACTTTCTGCAAATCGCAAACGGAAAATTATTCAATAATTTTCTTTCTTAATAATTTCATATAATATTCGATAATTTCTTTTATAATTTTTATAACCTATTAATATAATAAATATACTTAATATTATATATTATTTGTTTATACTGGATGATTTTTTTCCTCTTTTACTACCAGGATACCAAGATAAACACCATCATTATAAAAAATACTTTTTAGAAATGCATTTTTTATTAGAGCATTAAGAGGTAATTTTTTTTATTTTAATTAATTTCTATTTTTAATCTTTAATTTATAAATCATTATAATAAAAATTATGAAATCCTGAAGTCATTTTGTAATGAAATTTACTGTCAGTTGGCGCCATTTATTAAAAAAAAAATCACAATAAATCGATTATATCAGCTCTATGATTAATCTATAAACAAGCTCTGAAAAAATATATTGTATTTCTAAAAAGAGCACAAAAATGAACGAAATTTCGAAATTCCAGCACACCAGGAACTAAGATAAAAGAAAGATTACGAAATTCCATTATAACGAGAATGAAACAAATCAAGTTTAATAAAAATTGTATAAAAACGCTCTCAGAATAAAATCCGCGTTGATATTCAGACCAAACATAAACCGCATCAAGAATTCCATCATTTTCTTGACATCGAATTGTGACAGATGCATAAAAGAAAAAGAAAAAAGATTAAACCGCAAAACAACCCAAGAAAACCGACTCTATAAATTATTTATGTCATCAAAAAATAGATCTCCCAATCTCTGAAATATTTTCGGACGTGCGTTACTTCGTCTTGTCACAGTTGGCTGGTGAAGCAACTCCGCAAACCACGTGCAATACTGACAGTCGGACATCCGTCACGCTGTAATTTGTTTCAGATTAAATTTTTTTTCTCTCTTTGCTGTCATCGGCGGTTCCGCAGAATTTACGTATTAGGTCAATAGTAAATTTCGTTACAACTGGGAATTTAGTTAAATAACCAAGCTGACTGGAAATGGAAGTAAATAACTGATATTTTCAGGAGTGGCACTGATTGTTTTGACTGATTTTGATCAAAGTTTATTTTGTTGTTAGTTTAATGACATTTTTTTAAAGAGGAACCTTTTCTTTTTAATTTTGAAATTCATGTTATGAGCCTTAGTGAAGTTTTAGATGCTGTATTATTAAAACAGAGGCTATTCCAATCCGTATGAACTTTAATTACGTGCTTTTATTTCATATGATTCCTTTCGAGTTTACGATGAATTGTGCTATTATTTTTACAATCATTTTCTCGTATGCTAGAATTCTGCAATTTTGTACAGTTGCGTGTTCCTGATAAAAAATACAGCATTATGAATTTTAAGAAGTCTTTTATCAATTAAACACTTGACTTGAATCGTTTATTCTCTATAAATTATATCATCTGCTAGTAAACTGCTGAGAAAATGATTATGATTCCGTAATATTTATAATAATGAATTAAGCAATACATAAATAAAAATTGGAAAAACAAAAAAATATTTTTAAAACACGAAAATAATCGAAATTTAAAAATGTTAAATGCATTTTATTTTTACCTTAAATATGAAATGTGAAGAAAATTATAAAGAACCTGAGGAATTGGAAACAAAACTATAAACAAATTAAGCGACATTGAATCTCATAAGGAAGAAAATTCCTTAACATTTATTGATTATATTGATTAACATTTATTGAAATATGATCAAATTACCAATTTTTTTTTAAATCTATAGACTCTATTTTTGCTAACGATTTATTTGTTTTTATATTCTTATCGTAGATTAAAATTATTTTCTACTCCCTGGTTAAACACTAGAAGTGGGTTTAAACAAACTTTTATTATTAATAAACTTAATCTTTACTACTTTTGTAGAATTTCTTACCTTTTGTATATGAGGTCCCAAATTCCATATCAGCTTTAGTTACACTTCCTTTCGAATAACTTTGAATTTTAAAGTAAACCATTTCTTTCTTTAAATTCTTATTTTCATATTATATCTATTTCTTTTGAATTTCTCTCGTATTTCTTTGTCAGAGGCTGATTTCCATCTAGGTAGATTAGGCAATTGCCTAGGGCAGCTAGGCAGAAGGGACCACGAGCACTTCGATTGAAAAAAAAAATTATCTCCTTAGTCGCTAAATAAATGTGTAAGAAATAAAAATACAAATTCTATGAATGATAAAATATTAAGATAATATTAATACTTTGGCAAGAATAATCAAATTTTTATATTTCATGACGTTTACTAAGTTGTTAGAATATTTATGAAACTGAATATCTGCTTCAATAATATTGTATACAAAAGTGGATGCAATGAAGTCCTGAGTCATAATAAAATTAAAATATACATATACACAAAATTAATAAAGTTTTAACCTAAAATAAAATATTAATATGTTAAAAATGTGCCGAATGTAAAACTAAATTGATCATCTTATTAAAAGAAGAATCTCAATGTGCACTGTTTCTCGTCTGCACTCAGTGGTTTTAAAAGTCTAGTGATAATTTGGATTCCAAAAACCTGGGACTAAAACTCACTTCCATTGAAAATTGAAGCGCATTAAATTCTTAAAATTCAAACATCCTCCCACTATGGTGCAGATGTAAGGAGAGATACTGACTCAAGTATCACTCTCATCATTAAATTACAATTCAAAACTTTAAATTCCATAATGTTATTTTACTCGTACTTTAAATAAATTATCCCTCACTTTTATTTGAATTTTTACACGTCTTCGAGGACTGGTTGATCCATCGTGATTGTTTGTATACAAATTCGATTAAAGCTCTTATGCATAAATTGAAATCAATTCCTGAACGAAGTACCTTAATAATCAGATTGAGACTCGCATTAAATTTGCGTTTTTACAATCTAATGCTTGTATTGCGCACTTAAATCTTGATGGAATCAAGTCCCGAAACATAATGGTGCCAATAAAAATGTAACTGTTCGGTTCCTCTATCTCTTAATTACACATGATCTTTCTATTATATTGTAATTTCACATTCGTATTCCTCATGTAAACTGCGTACATAAAAAACAGTCCTTTGTACCTTTCAGCAATAGAAAGAAAACCATTCGAAACAATATTTAATAAAACGATGAAGTCAGTTAAAAGATACTATTGAATTTTATTCAAAAATATAAACATTATAAAAGCGTCAAATATTAAGACGATTTCATAATTTGGTATCAAAGTTTATTTTAAAATGATGCAAAAATCCTTTTTGTGCTTTAACACCTTCGGAAGTTATCAGGAAAAAAATCTCAAGATCACAATTTTTTAAAATTTAAATTAAAAAAAAAAATTCCTATTTTCACCACGCGCGCGCGAGAGAGAGAGACTATTTAAAAATTTCTAATTAAAAAGTCTTATTAAAAACTGTTTTTGCTGCTTATACTAAATTATACCTTAAACTGAATTCCAAATCCATTCAGATTCATTCATAAAAGTTTGCTAGTAAACAATTTGGTAAAATTCCTTTTGAAGAAAAATAGAATAGGCTAATAGAAATGCATTTAAAATACCAATCCTACTTAAATTGTCTTCATTATTAGCATTAGTCTTTAGTCTTTATTTAGCTAGCTTTAGTCTTTATTATTAGCATTACAGAATTTTAAGAACAATGCAGATACATAATTGAAATAGTTTTAAAGTATTTGACTATGTGTGGCTATACTGATGTTTTCCAAAACTGTTGGTTATTTTGTAGATTAAAACAATTATTTTATAGCAATTAAATTTTAGAAATATAAATTAGCATAATTATCATGAGAACAGACAGGTGTATAAAATTTGGAAACCAATATCAGGAAGCGAGAACGAATGTGCAATTTTTTTAAATATATCCTCTAAATCTTAAATGAATTTAAATTGATTTGCTTCATATAATTTTACATTATAACAAAACTGTCGGAATAGGATACTATCGGTGACATAGGATAAATATTTTTTCATGCAAACCTGAAATTGAGAAAAATTAATGCACACATGGAGTCGAAAGGGTTTTTTCCAAACAGGAAAAGGAATAGGAAATGGAAAATGCTTAAGAAGCTTTGCATTATACAACTACATTGTATTACGGGCTACGTGTTTTAGATTTTAGATAATTCAAATGTTAAAACGAAATAAAGAGAACTGTATCGTCTATGTTTAATGTAATCATGACAGAACAATACAGATATTTTTCTTACACCTATACAACTTGCCTAACGAGTGAAAGGCATCGATTTGAATGGATTGGTCATTGCTTATACACTAATGGAGTTTTATCACTTTAATGAAAATTCAGCTCGCTGCAATGACTGGTTAAGAGGTGCTGTTTGCAATTCGTGCATCCCTAATGTTTGTTTTGGGAATTCACTAAATTTTGTTCAATCTTTACCTTTAATCTCGATCATTAACTTCTACCGAGAGTACTATTGCTCTTAAGAATGCTTTCTAATTTCATACAGCATAAAAATAGTAATTATTTAAAGATGAGAAAAAAACTAAATACCATGTTTAACAATAATCAAAGCATCTTTAAAATTGTATTTCTCAATTGATACACCTAAAGATTGCAATTCATAACATTAATGATTGTAATCCATAGGCTCATTCTACATAAAAATATTTGCATGAATTACAGCTTAGCGATTTATTAAAACTAGATGCACAAATAAAAACCAAATAGTTTTATTGACAAATTTCTAATATACAGATAAAATACATCCAATAATATAAAATTCATAACAATATGGCTATTGCGAAAGGAATTCCATACAGATTGCGAAGTATTAATATAAAATAGCATACTCAGCAAGAAAAAATGTTACAAACGGTTCAGTTAAAATATTTAAATATAACAAAAATAAACATTCATAATGTGATAATATAAAACATAATACAATATTAAAAAATAATCAAAATACAATAATATAAATAATAATACAATGAATCAACCGCAAATTCCTACACCGATATAGAAATATTGAGAAGTGAGGTGGTTTTCCGAGAATTTATCAAAATTTGATTCTTATCCAAGTAATTTTTTGGTATTACATAACAATGAAAGATATCAATTATTCCAAGCGTATGTTAACATTAATAATGAGCAGGTTAAACAGATTATAAAAACACTTAATGAACAAAGTGTAATTTTTTTCTAATTGCTTTCTGCTTTTCAGACTTCGATTTATAATTCATAGTTCTAAATGCTACAGAATCTTGAAATTTTGTTACTAAACACTAAGTGGGGGCACAGGTTCGAAATTGAAATTTAAATTGCCCTACTAACTGATAGTAAAATTATGGAAAAATTAGAATGCTTTAACCAAGAACACACAGACAAATTTCAAATTAAAAAAAGATTACAAAATTCCATTTTTACATAATATTTAATTAATTTAAAGAAAAAGTAACCTGCATACCTATATTAATGGCACTCATTCAGTATTTTTCAAAATATGGAAACTCGATATTTAATTTATTTTAAAAAAATCTGCATAAATAGACGTTTACTTGTGTTTTTATTACATTAATATCTCTTGAAACATATTAATCACCATGGTGATCAATCATGGTGATCCAATTATGTTTCCCGAATTTCAGGATTCCTGATTAGCTGGCCGGCCGAGCCAATCAGTCATCCGCACGCGATAAAAATAAGAAATCTGAATTTTAATAAAATGATTAATATTGCGAGTTGCCTCAAACGCTTAGATATTTAAAGAAATTAATGAAGTTAAAATTTAAATAATTTAGAATATGTAGAATCTCTGAATGAATGCCATGGAATAATTCTTTATACTGCAAGGAGAAGTTAAATTAGAAATTAAAGATATTTGCTATAAATCCTTTCTTCCAAAAGTGTTCTTACAAAAAATTTTAACATTTGAAATGATTTAAATGCTATTAATAATATTTTAGAATTGAAATTCAGATTATCAATAGTAAATTTAAAAAAAGCTAAAAAGCAAAATAGAAATACATTTGAAAATATTATCCAATTTATAATGTTATTACAATTCAATTAAAATTTGATACATTGTATTCTGCAATCACGAAATCGAAGACCGATTAATATAAGCAAACATTGTCATTAATACACAACACAGTTTCTTCGCATCCGTGTAGAGAAAATATTCTTAAAAGCTTCATTTATTTACTGATTTAAGAATTTTTGTATATTTAATTACCTTGTCGAATCATTCAGAGCCTTATACTTTAAATAAGCAAGAACGATGCAAGTTGAACAAATTCTTTAATAAATAGTTTGTGAAAATATTTAACGTTCTAAAACGTAAAATGGTAATTATTTTCTAGATTCGAGTATTTAATTTACAATTCATTAGTATAGATATTCATGTAATATTTTAGGTTTCCTGGTGGCTTTATTATCATCAAGTAGCACCATTTGAATAAAATCAAAATTTAATGAGTGTTTAAGTTGTTATACAATACCATACATAAATATTACAATAATAAAATAGAACACAAATACAGAAGATCTAGAAACTCCAGCTCATCAGCATGAGAGTGAAAAACTAACTAAAATTCCACTCTTTCAGGTAATAAGCAAACTTTAACATTAATCTTTTAAAAATATTTTAATGTGCAATAAAGGAACTTGCAATAATCTAAAGCATACATTTTGTTTATGTGCCTTTTATATAAAATTAATAAATTCTATTGGCATAAGTCCAAGTCAAGACTTTCCAATCAAAACAAGCATCGAATTTCATACTTGAAATATCTGAATCATGAATTGGACGATCAAAGAAAAAATTAATCTAAAATCCAAGCTATTAATGGAAGCAAGTCTTAGAGTCACAAAATGTTTAAAAGTCAGTCATTAAAATGCAAAACATCAAGCACTTTGAACATGTCGTCTTTATCGATTAAAAATTAAAGCAATACAATTCTATTAAACTACATTAGTAATACAAAGTTCTAACAACTAAGCAAAGACATACAATTGTTTGACAGCACGAAATTCATATTCATAAAGCAAGATAATGAATTTAAAAACAATTTTACACACTTTTTGCATTACATATCACATGAGCATGAGAAATCTGAATAATTATTATTTACCCACTAAATCTCAGAAAATGTTAAGCAAACTTAACATTTAGTAAAACGGAAGGCTTTAAAGATTTTAATATCTTGTAACCATACATTATTGGCTTACTTTATATCATTTGATTGTTAATGCCAAAATTTCTGGAAATTACTGTTTCAATATTTACTACCTAGTCTTATTCAGTGATTGACTTGCAAAAGAATCGGGAAACCATGCAATGAAAAAAATGGTAACATTCTTTGTTAGTTTTTAGATGCTCTACAACATAATATAAAAATATACAAATATTACGTCTTTATCAATTAAATAATTACACAAAGGATAGATAATTAAGAAACAAAATTAGATTCATAATCCTTCATTGGCAATAAGGCTCATTTTAATTCTTCGAGACTTAAGATATATTATAAATTGGATTTCCTCGAAAAATAAATCTATCTTCTAAAAAGCTGAAATATTTTTTTCAATTATCGAAATCGAAAAATGTCAGAATGATGCATCTGTCCAGCCATTCGAAAAGTGGAGGTGCTTGGAGTTTTCGAATATAAAGATTCAAACATTCTATATTAATGGAATCCGTACTTGATCAACTGATGTCAAGTGTGCCGAGACAAGTTTGGAAAGCACAAAACAATAAATCCCACAAATAACCACCTATTCGGTTGCGATAGGCACGAAACTTGCCTATACAGCATATTACAAAGAGAAAATGAGTAACAGAACACCATTCAATTACTGCGACATCGGATAAAACAATTAATGAGATTTCAATGATAGATTGACAATGAGAATCTGAAAGAAAAAGCATAGTTGGACTTGGTGATGATGACACCCATGATGATTTTCCGTAAGTGTTACTAAGATTAATTTGTAAATGCGTTTATAAAATAAACGACAAACACAGTTGCGCTTGCCATGCGATTTAAATCATTGACTCACTTCAAGAATAAATTCCTTCCTGAAGGCCAGGTACATTAGAGTGAAGTTCAGAAACACCGTGTCAGGAAAATTTAGATTGAGCCAGGGTATCCCGCAGGGATCTGTGCTCAGCCCTACTTTATTTTCTTTGTTGATTGCTGGAATTGAGGCTGAGTTTAGTTATATTAACGTCCCTTTTTGAAGCAACACTAGGGCTATTTTGGGACGGACCTCGTAATTTTGAACTGCAGTCAGATGACGAGGACGACACCTGAGCTGCACCCCCCTCTCCACACCACACCAGCGGGAAGACGTTTGGTCAGGACGAATTTAACGTGCAACAGACCCCCTTACACGACGGTTCTTCGGTGGAATCGGGTCTCGAACCTGAAACCCTCCGATTCCGAAGCCGAGACCGTACCACCAGGCCACCGCGGCCACTCGAATTGAGGCTGCGACTGAGGCTAATTCTGATCTCTGTATGGGATTATATGCTGATGATATAATAATCTGGAGTAGCGATATAAGCTTAACTACTCAGAATAATGTTAATTATTTCCTTCTTCGGCTAGAAGAATCTGCTGCGGAGCATAAAATTCTTAATCTCTCAAAGTCTGTTTCGAGTATTTTTACCACCAATAGACAACTTTACAACTATGAGCATGATATTGATCTACTGGGTAGACGACTGAATTGTGAAAAACATCCCAAATATCTGGGATTCATCCTAGATCAGGAGATTCTCGGTCATGCCCATATAAACAACTTGGTTCTCAGGGGGAAAATAGCGATTGAAAATTTTGAAATACATTTCTGGCAGAAACTGGGGAGCAGATGCTCGGGATCTTCGAAATACGCATATTGCCCTTATTCTTCCCATCCTTGAATATGGTGTACAAGTCTATCAGGTTGCTTCTTCTGGCAACCTCGATAAACTAGAAAGGGTTCAACTCTCTGATGCTCATTACTGGCTCTGCAATAGTTGCCCCAGGAATATTGTATTGTATGAAGCTGACTTGCAACCTCTCAGACTACGTAGCAAATACCTCTTAGCTAAATACTTTGCCAAACTCATCAGTTTGGTGATCAGCACAGAACGTCTAGGAATGTGCGCAGTTGGAGTAATAATCGTCACCTCAAGAGAGAAAGTCCGCTTAGCTATGCTGAAAGCGAGGGTGTTGCTGAAACTTTCTATGTTCGGGTCTTTTTCAAGACCAAATTGAGCTCAAACACTAACAAGAGCACACATCACCCGGAATATCTTTGACACCTTGCTTAAGAGACGATCGATAAAATCCCTTGTGATGCGTTACAGATCTATATTGACAGCAGCATGGATGAAGGTGCTACTTCGGGTAGTGGATTTTTATTTTGTTAAAAAGGAGAACGGCATTGGAATCTGTGTAAAAAACCCCGAAAACTGCTCAGTGTTCCGGGCAGAACTAATAACTATGAAATTTTGCATAACTGACAGTTTTTTCACAGACATTTGGATTCTGAGTAACAGCCGTCGCTAAATTAAGCATTTATCTGAATGGCGGAGGCATGGAGACCACACGAATAGGAACATCATCTGGCTTTCGAATCGTTTGATTACCAATGTTAAGATCACCTTTCAGTAGGTTCCGTCGCATGTGCATGGAAATGAAATTACTGATGGTCTGACCCGAGAAGGCAGCATTAAGGATATTGCTCATGGTGGCTGCCTTACTTTTTCAGAAATCGCCACACAAGTAAGGTAAAATATTTGTTCTTCTTGAAGGAAGGCTCCCGTGCATGAATGGAATGCGGAAAGTCGCCCTGTTGCTGTTTTAATTGGGGTCGGAAACAGGCGCGATCAGACAACTCACGCTAGATTTCGAAGTGGACAAACTCGTGTCAAACGTCATGTGACGGGCAACTAAATTCATCCCCTGTGTCCAAAATGCAATGCGACTCAAGCTTCTCCTGCCCACATTTTGGCCTACATCGGTTTCAATAAGAGCCAGTTGCTCTAGTCCTGAGGCTGTGCTATATTGTTTGAAGGCGTTCGGGCTCATCGGCCTGGTTTGATGTTACTGTCGACCAGGTAGGATAAGCCACAACAAGAATCAATTCACATTATCTTATGATGCGGATAGCATGATATGAAATAATTCGCATCTTCAAGCTAAAATGTTAAAATCTAACATGCAGCATTCCAGCTTATTTCCAAAATTGAAATGAGTTGTAAAGCATTTCTGTCCAAATTAAAACTGTAGGCCGTTATTGATGTAATTAAAATATTTAGATGCGTAGTGCATTCAAGACTGAATAATACACTGCCACACTAGTTACCATGAAGATCAACAGTGACCGACATTTAGCTATTTCAGTCGCACCGTGGGAGTCTTAGGTGAAAGATAAGTCAATTAATCTTTGAATATCGTTCAGTGCTGCAGGTCACATTTTTCAGTGTATTTCACTATATGAAATAATGGAAGTTCTGCATATTTCTGCGGTTTCACTTAAATATATTTGAAGCATAATGTATGCTCAATTAGTAAAATTTTCCATTGGTGACTACACACATACTAAAAAAAATTCAATATTTCTTTTAAAAATGCCTTAGAATAATAAGATTAATTCTGTTTATATATCCTCACAGGATAAGCCTAAAAATCAAACTCTAAGTATCAGTATATTAATTAAAATGTCTCAATAGGTACTGCAAGATGATAGTGATTGGAAAAGAGGCAAATATTTGTGAAAAGGTCGTAAGTACAATTCATTAACGATTAAAAAGATCAAGAAAGAGTACATTTTTTTTTTCATTCTCGTATTCATTGTTACCAAATTTGATAGATCCTTATCAAAATAAAAGACCGTACATCAGAGTACGAAATGTATTGCATAAAATTTATTGGCAGGTTGTCCAGAAACATCTACCATTTCAGCGAATCAATAGAAAATACTAAATATATTCTGGTACAAAATGACGCAAAAACTGGATTTGAAGTATATATGAATGATCAGAAAATGAAAAGGTGAGAACTTATAAAGAACTCCAAGGGTCAGAAAATATGCGATTCTTTTTTTTCAAATAGATATTCAACAAGTCTATATGCATTGAAGGTTTCGATAAGACTTTGATCCCAAAAATAATAAACTTTTCAATCCTTTTAGTAAGAAAGTATTCGAAATATCAAGAATTGAGAGAACCAATTGAAAGGCCCGAACGAAAAACCAGTACTGCAAAATATCAAAATAAAATATATTTGCCTCTAAGTAATGCTTCATTGCTAATCTAGACTGATTTTCAAAAACAAAACTACATTTAAAAAGTATATAAATAAAAATGCGCCTCCTCGTATTGTTTCTGCAAATTCCTTTTTATATCTAAATTTGCATTTAATTTCGAAACGAAATGTAGATTTTAATAACAATAGCAATAAAGGCGCTGTTCTATAAAAACATTTCCTAAAGAAATTGTGCGATACAGCTAACTTTCGCCAAAATTCTACAGCATACAAATGAAACTTAATACAATTTTTATGCAAGACGAACATTATAAAATCAAATATTTAATGAGTCATAAAATGTTGCAATGATCACTTTAAAAAGGTATGTCGCATTCCAAATATATTTCCATTAGCCACTTGCGGTGGGAAGACGTGCTATGCACATCCAGATCTTTTATCATAAAATCGCCAACGACGTGCTATACATGTCAGCAGGTAAGTGTCACAAGTTAAAAATTGTATTCACGACCCAGCGATTGTTAACCGGAATACGGTTTACGGAAGCACAATCTTAAGTAAAAAATTCATTTAGAAGATATAAATCCTTTCTCCGATTTCTATAAAATATTTCGTGTGGCCTCGCTGCGAGCTACGGTGGACAGTTTTTTTATGCACACTTGCGAGTTTCATGCCCGGACAAGTCATTAAAATATTGTGGATGATATATTGTCTCGCTTATCTGTATTCTGCACGTGTTTTTCTCTGCTTCTTAAACTTGGCACAGTAACGCATGTTCCCAAAACAGCATTAAGAGATGGCAAATATCCTTCACCTACAATATGGTGGGCTGAGATGCAAAAGAAGGATGGTGATTGCTGACGATGAAGTGTGGAGTTACTCTCGAGAAAATCTACCAAGCTTTATTCATTACAACACTAAAGTTGCATCTGAAAAAAAAAAGAAAATTATTATAGATCAGTTGCCTCGCCTCCTCTTACGAATGAGTTGAAATATTTTAAGATATTGATAATCCAACAGGTTATTCACTAATATCAGTATCTTGCTATCTATCCAAATAGAAACAATTTGCGTTTTCAAAAATGTAAATGAATTCCCTGGAAAACTAAGATTTCTAGTTGGAAAAATTTGGATTCCGATATACTCTAATCGAAGTTGCTGGTAAGTTAATTTATCAGCAACTTCCTGTCAATCAGGAATTAACAAGAGATTGCTAGATTCCTTCAAAATAAATTCGATTGAGAATTAAAATATTCATTTTCCGGAATTAAAACTACTCTCGATAAAATAGTTTATAAAAAAAATTGTCTGAGCTGGTTTAAAGTTACGTCAAAATTTCGATTGACTTGTAGTCAAAGAATTTAAGGACCCAAATAATTTGTTTCCCACTTAGCTAATTAATAAAATCAATGAATTTTCACAGCAAAATTTTAATAAAACAAGATTGATTATTAAATCCTTATAAAATAGTATTAGCATAGAGAGTTGTAATTATAATTTTACAACTTACCATATCCTTGGTCATTCAGCAAAAAATGTTACTTTGGTTTATGCTGATGTGAATCTACTGCGCGCCTGAAAATGAATCGATTGCGAAAGTCCTCTTCTCTGTAAGAGAGAACATGATAAAAGCATCAGAAATCGACGAAATGTTTTCCCTTTGCCAATATTTTAGTCTGTTATCAAAAACAGATAAAATTGCATCTTGGGTAAATTACAAATATAGCAGTTGATTTAAGCGAACAAACTCAATTGGGTATACGCTGGATACTCAACAACTCTTGACTGGAACCGTTGGAGAAACCGGCTTTCTGAAGTTTATTGGAAATCCATCACCAGCAGAACGATTTGTTCCAATGGAGGACTCCAAAGAATGAGCTCCTACGATATTTGTCATCTTATCAGAATAGATAATTTTGGAATGGACTCCGTTTCTGGTGTTTGCTCAAGTCCATCAAAAGGTACTACCATTGTAGGAATAGGCCATTCTTCTGCCCACAAGAACAAAATTTTAAGGTAGAGTCAAGGTAAAATGCAAAATCCAATATTCATCACCAGATTTTCTTGATGAGTCAAGACTCGTAAGCATTGTGCTATATTATCCATGAGCGATTTCTTAATGGTCTATTATCCACATTAAAAACCATGCACAAAAAAGACCGTATTATTTTAATCATTCCAATTCAAAACAGGTTCTACGATATATTCAGAAAGAATTCTACTTCACTCATTCAGAACACCATAGAAAGCTATCTTGGGGAATTCTAAACATCAGAAAATAGTAACTCTTAATGGGCTAGCAGAAAATACTAATAAAAATGGCTAAATTCAAGGACGGTTGTCGATGAAGTTAGGATTGATTTCCTCTGCAATTGAAATAAAGTTTAATCTTCCATGTGGTCAATAATAATGCCCGTTAATTTTCCAAAACAAAGCAGTTAAGTTTAATAACTTATTCTGTTTCGAATTATCAAAGTTATTTGACTTTCCGTTATCCATAAATATTGATATTCTTACCCTTCAAAAACTTTTCAGTTAAAATCGAATAATTTTCAAAAATTTGCTATTTTTCGATTCATTTATAATGCAGAAACTTTTGGCACTTTTTGCTAAATATCTTCATTTTTTTTTTTTTGTCAAAAATATTTAATGCAGGTACTCAGTTTCGAACTTTAATCCTACTCTTTTAAAATGTAACTTTCGCTATTCCAATTAGTCTTAAACCGGAGCATCTTGTAATTTTTATAATTGAAACTAAAGCATACCGGAATTTAAAAAGAAATTATATAGAAATATGATTTTTCTATTTAAATAGGATAACCATAATCTATTCTATAGCAAGTACTGGGAAAGAGATTAAATCGGAATCTTATACTAAAAATATTTTTTTTATTTTTATATGAATTAAAATTATGGAACATTTCGGAAAATATTAAAAATCGGAACAAATACTGCATAATGTATAAATTCGCATTTACATTAGTTAATATGAGACATTTGATTTCTTAAGATCAGCGGGGGGGGGGGCGGAGGTTCCAAATAAAAATAAGCTTACACAATTTGAAATTGAAAAAAGTTGCTTAAGTTCGGGGGAAAAATGAAGCCCAAGGATAGAAAAACTCAGCAATTTGGAAAAATAATTAAGGAACAAATCTTTTAAATACTATAATTTCAAGATATAAATAAGAATAAAATGCTTTTTATCATCAACATAGTATAGCATTTGTAAAATAACTGAAGTTACATGAAGATATTGCGAGTTACTTAATCTTTTCCATCCTTTTAGACGGAAAGGATGAATATTACTATAAAAGAAATAGCGATAACTTCAGTTTTATTAGCCATGTTATGCCGGCTAAATTCTTCCGCATTAGCAATTCCGTATCAGATCTTGTCACTTGTAAAACGCAAAGTTATTTGATTTTCCTAAAACTGTTCTGACAAGGAATACCCTAAATATAAAAATAGCATGGAATCCATGTACGAGAGGTGTCGGAACATTCTGGTGAAAGAATTCAGGGAAAAAAATGTCTCGCAAATAATTCAATTTATACATTAGAACCGAATATACAATTCTTAAAAGAATTGATCATACCTACAAATCAATGTTTTTCTTTGTACACAATTTTCAACTTACCGCTAAAAAAGGTGTTAAAAAAGCATTAAAATAAATGCTAGTAAAATTTGAGTCTTCTCGACCATTGAGTCAATTATTCTGTATCGGATCTGCATGAAAAATTCACAATCATTTTTTTAAACTTATGACGGAGTACATGAAAACTATGCTAGAATTTCTAAATAATTCAAAAGCCTATTTGAAAATCATCAATTTCGTAGCTCAGTTTTTCAAATGCATATTGTAGTGTAATATATCGCGGCTTATGGTTCTATCCACAAGACCTCACTATGGCTAGGTAAAAGACCTATGATTAAGTAAAAACAAAGTTAAGGACCTGAATAGGTTTACATCCAGAATTCTTTAGCGAATTAAATTCAACAAACTGAAATATTGATTGTCTTTCATCCAACCTTAAAACCATTTTTTTTCGGGACAAACAAATTGAATGGAGGTATTAAGTAGCGTAATCGCATCTAAAAAATTGTCCGTTTATTAAAATTTTTAAGTTATGGCTTGACAAATGGTAAAAACTAATAAAGCATTGATATCGAGAACTTAATATTTAGTCTTTCAACTTTACAACTTTCTCGGATCTGTTTTGAAAAATACTGACAAAAAGAATGACCTTAGTCTAAGAAACGAATTTAATAAATACGCAAGTCCAAGTTTAAGGGAAGGATATTGAGTAATTAATTTCTAAAATCTATGTTTGTAATTAGTTGAAAAGTAGCTAAATAATAAAGCTGCTAATAAGTAAAATTCCTAGATTTTCACATCATGTTAGATATTTTATTTCAAATTACCATAATATTTTTATTATGTATCAAATTACGAATAAAAAGATGAAAAAAGGTTGTAGTAAAAAGATTGTCAAGACAAATTCAAAATATTCTGTGCTTTATAAGACTAATTAAAATATTTTTTTAAAAACATATACCATTTATTATTCAGCACAATTTATCAAATTATATATTTTTGTATGTTTAGTATTACAACCATCACGCTAAATGGATTGCATCGATCCTGACGAGGTCTTTATCAATTATAAAGGAAAACCTCAATTGTTTATTCTTCCAGAAAACAAAACAATTACCGAAATTACAGATTTCACATAAATTTTCAAAAGCAGCTGCTAAACATAATTAAACAAGGAAGTATGCTAATAAGATACATTAGTACGGAGAGCAAAAAATAATACAGAGAAAAGGGTAGTTTAGCTATCGATTCCGAATCCAGTATATTGACCCCAACTTGAAAATATTAGTAGTTAGAAATGCCTAAATATTTCAAATCAAAACAAAAAATATACCATTAGTAAGAATCAAAATAAGTCAATTACCATATTTCGAATTAAAATTCTTAAAAGCAAATGTACTGTTCCAATAAATATAAGCTTTCTATTTGCATTTTACACTTTCAAGACTATAATGCATATATTTGCCTTTTTTTTTTTTTTTTTTGTTCTCTACGTTTAAACTCCTTGTGTGCCAACAAGTATAATATATTTGCTTTGAACTACAATTTATATCGTAACTTATTTTAATGACAATACACAGAGGTTCAGTTCTTAATTAGGCAACATAGTTATTGGGAAAACAAAAACTAAAAATTCCGTTTTTTAGCATAGAATCCCTTAGGAGAAGTTTCATAAATCTCAAATGATTTAGTTCACATGAAACAAAAATTACTACAGGAAAAAAATTTATAAACTTTAAAGGACAATATATTTCACAAAAGAATGTAAAGTTCTTTTCCATCGATTTTAAATACAGTACCCATGACACATTGCATTCCGCATGTAGAACACACATACACCTATTATTAGCACTACACATATTCGCACCACCAACTACTGCAATACATTCCCACTCCGCACGATATATATCACCATTACTAGCACTACACACCAACACGACTATTACCACACACACACACATAACCCATTCCACACACCACGACTGCTGCCACACACACATAACCCATTCCACACACCACGACTGTCACCACACACATAACCCATTCCACACACCACGACTGTCACCACACACACATAACCCATTCCACACACCACGACTGTCCCCACACACACATAACCCATTCCACACACCACGACTGTCACCACACACACACATAACCCATTCCACACACATATCCCACTCCTCACGCTACACACCAACCACCACGACTTGCCACACATATATCCCGCTCCTCACACTACACACCACCCACCACGACTTGCCACACATATATCCCGCTCCTCACACTACACACCACCACCACGACTTGCCACACATATATCCCGCTCCTCACACTACACAACACCACCACGACTTGCCACACATATCCCGCTCCTCACACTACACACCACCACCACGACTTGCCACACATATCCCGCTCCTCACACTACACACCACGACTTGCCACACATATCCCGCTCCTCACACTACACACCACCCACCACGACTGGCCACACATATATCCCGCTCCTCACACTACACAACACCACCACGACTTGCCACACATATCCCGCTCCTCACACTACACAACACCACCACGACTTGCCACACATATATCCCGCTCCTCACACTACACACCACCACCCACCACGACTTGCCACACATATATCCCGCTCCTCACACTACACACCACCACCCACCACGACTTGCCACACATATATCCCGCTCCTCACACTGCACACTACGACTTGCCACACATATATCCCGCTCCTCACGATACACACCACCACCCACCACGACTTGCCACATATATCCCGCTCCTCACACTGCACACCACCCACCACGACTTGCCACACATATATCCCGCTCCTGACACTACACAACACCATCCACCACGACTTGCCACACATATATCCCGCTCCCAACACTACACAACACCACCCACCACGACTTGCCACACATATCCCGCTTGTCACTACAGAACACCATTACTACACCGACCCCATTGCGCACAATACTCACCACCACAATCTCTGCATACACCACCATGATAGGTACACCATTCTATATATTGTCGATACCACTATGACCAACATCCTATTCTGCACACTGCCCACCAGTACGACAGCTCTCATCTAACCATACTATCCAATGTGCACTGATTTCTAAACATGCCGCCAATGACAAACAGGACACAGCTCACTTCACACACCGCACACATTTACTACATCGCAACATTCCTTCCTTACGTTCTACAATTCCGTAGCTTTCGCTTAATCACAGCACTTTCAATCTACAGCTCAGATCCCCAACCAACATTACATCCATAGCAATTTTCCCACCTACTAAGACCCGCTTGTTTCACAGTTTAATATACTTTGATCATCCTTCGCATCTATCATCCTGCAGAATCTGCACTACGCGACATATTCTGCATATCTTACACAGTGGTAATTTTAATTTCAATATATATCTTTTCTTTTCCAACAATGTAAATATGAAATTTCACCATTAATTAGCAAATAGATTAATTTAAAGACTGTGGCGATATTTGCATGATATTTAACAGAGAAAAACAGCATGTTAAAAGTTAATATAAAACCGTTTAACAAAAGTACGTTTTCTTCAACTAGAAATAATTTATACCTTATTGTATTATTATGCGTGTGCACCACTATCATCTAATGCGTCTCTGATATAGCAAATTCAAATTTAAAAAATGAAGTTTTAACAAGTATTATTAGTTACTGTCATCACTTATAACAAGAACTTCGTCATCTATCCAATTACAGACAAACCTCAGCGCCACAAACCAACCACGCTAAAATGCATATCCCGAAACGAAATTGCAGTAACAAATTTGATTATGATCAAAGACCCAAGAATAGTGTATATGAAATATCCAATGATATTTAAAATTCATTTAGTTTGAAGTTAGTTAGTTATTTAATTCATTTAGTTTAATTCTCTTGCTCCATTCAAAGATGGAGCAAGAGAATTGCGCCTACATGGAAAAGATTAATTTTAGCATTTAGATTGTTAGTAGATAAAAAGTATTTGTTTTCATATACTGTAATTCAAATCCACTGATATTAGAAAACATTCTGTATATTTTCTTATAAACAACTCTTCAAAAATTTAATCGATGAAACCCCTAACTGTACAAGTCTGTAGGGAGTGATGACTACGGGATTACGAGTGTCTCGACATAGTTTCGCCCTGGTCGCGAGTCTGTAAAGCTGGCTGGCTTCATCCTTGATGGTAGTACTGCAGTAGACCTCTTCCAAATACTGAGTAAGACTTCACAATTGATCGGCTCTGCGGAGCTTCCCTGCTATCTTAGCACAGTCTGTAGATTATTTTTATTAATTTACAATTAAATTTAAATGTATAAAATTACAACATCTTTAAGATTACTTTGATAAATTCGGATTTTAACTAAATTTAATTAAAATAAAAATTTTAAATTTACTATTTAACAGATTAATAACTTCTTGTAAGATAAAAGTAGTGCGATTTCGTATCAAGAGTAACTAATATCTGATAATTTTACGCATTTGAATAAATACCTTAAATTTATCCAAAATATTGTTAAAAAATTACGAAATGAATTCTTTAAGATTACAAAATCAATCAAATCATACCAGTTACAAAGCATGATTATATAAGCAAATCCTTAAAAAATGATCCTTAAAATTCGATTCATTACCTAAACAAAAAACAGTCCTAAAAACAGGTAAGGGACCATCATACGAATCGAAAAGTTTAATAGGATCTTCATGAAGCCGCGTATCTAGTCATTCGTTTATCAGAATCAACAAAACGTTAAAAAAAAACTATTATTCCTTACAATTATCCATTATATATTAAAGCTTTGCTTACAAATAGTTTTAATTATTCTGAATAGGATTAATATTATAATCAAGACGAAAAACGAAATAAAATGTACATTTTAAAAGGCTAAATTAAATTTAGACAACGGGAAGTACTAGGCCATAAAACCTGTAACATTTCATGATATTCTTGAAAATGCCATTTGTTTTAATGTTAAATTTTTCATCGTTAATTATATGATAGTATAAGATTTTCCATAATAAAATCTTGCTGTTATTGATTCAATACTAAATATCCATTTGAAAAATAAATGAAGACGGAAGAAAGGCACGTGGGATTTGGATTGAATTTTGATTTCTACCATCCTAAGATTAGAACAATAAATTGATTGTGCATTTTTGTATAACAATTTATACCGAACTAGCAAGAATTTAAACCTTATAACGTGCCAAACGACGAGTTTTACTTGAATGATTTATTTCATACAATTGAAAAAAGTGCCGATTTAAAATTAAAAACGGTATTATTCAATTTCAATCATTGAACTAATATATAAAAAGAATAATTCCAGGTAGCTATCTAAAATTTTGCTTGAATTGTTTTCCAAAAATTCTCAGAAATTTCTTACTTGGATGCCATATTTTTATGCCTTCCATCGGAATTTTAGAGAAATCAAATTATTAAGTTCATGCGACAAAATCAGATACAAAACCACCAATTCGAAAGAATTTTCTTTCCATAATATGGCTTATAGAACCAATAGTAAACGCATTTTTTTTAATAGAAATATTCATCTTTTCCATCCAAAAGTGATGAGAAAATATCTAATACAACTAATCATACCCTTAGTATTTTTATAAATGCTGAAATACCTATGCTGACTTGAAGGCAAGTTTTAATCATTTATTTCCTGAAATTGATAATTATTTAAAAGAAATTTTCAGTGAATCATTCTTAAAATTCTCCATCGTTTTAAAAAATTGGATTTCATTCTTTCCTACATTCTTGGAAACTTCCCCTTCGCCAAACGAATGATTACATTTCCAACTGGTTTGTTTTTTTGTTATACGTCTGTGTATGACAAGTGCAAATAATTACCCGGAATATAATAAAGGAATACACAAATATTCCTTTGTTTAGCTAGGGAGAATTTACGCTTTGACTTTCTCATACATTATTAATATTCACGTTTTGGGTGAACACATTTTCGTAATACGATTAGAAGAATGCAGAAATCTAGACTAGTTCTTATTGTTGGAATCCGAAATTTGATGAGGAACAAATATTTTAATGACAAACCCATATTAACTAAGCTTCACTGATCTAGCCCGTCATATTTTGAACCACTGTGTACTTCAGTAATAGTCACTCAAACGGATCTAGTTAAAAATTTGAATCTGATCTACAACTCAAACTAATCAAATCTACATCTCCAACCAATCAATCTAACTTTCTGCGTTTGTGGGTCATCTCATTGCAATTTAGAATCATGTTCTGGCACCGACTTACCGAATTCTAAATCATACATGCTCGAAAATATTTGGACATACTTTTTAACGATATGGACAGCCTTTTTTATACACGAGAAAATTAAAAATGTCAACTAAAACAGCTCAGAATTAACCGTTTCAGATAGTAATTTTAAAATTATTTTAAAATGTAAAATTTTAAGTGCGAAAGGGTGAGGGATGCTAAAAATTGACATCAACTGCTTTTTTTGCTAAAATCATTAAATAAAACAGTTAAATGCTTGGTGCTGAAATTTTATGGAGGGAGTTCTCAAGATATTAGAAATACATTGAAAAAATTTAAATTGGAAGGATTTATAATAAATGAAAATTGATTTTATCGAATTATGCTAAAGCTTATAGTACTCATCACTTAAATTATGAAAAACTATTTTAAATTAATAATTTAAGGTAAAATTTTAATGAATGGTTTTGAATTGATTAGTTATAGACTACAAGAAAGATCCTTATTTCAATCGTAAAGGAATTTCCTCTAATATTATGGAAAATCTTATCTGAGCTTGGCAATTGCTGATAATTAACTTTTCGAAGCATAACTAATCAGGTATTCTGAATGAGCAGGGTAAAATTCTCTCCGAATATGCCCTAGAATCCGTTCCGAGCGGAAATAATTAAAATGCTGCTATCTTACTCAGTACGTAATTTCCTGTGGGATGTCGAGTCAGCAGGAAGAAAGTCACCAATAAATGAATGGACTAGTCGCACAGAAAACTTCGATTCTACTTTCACCAGCAATTCGCATCCAATACTAAATTACAGTAGATTCAGAAACATGGCAGATTTTTCCTATGATGGCATCAGCATTACTTCAAATGAAACATGCATCCCTGCAAAACTGCAGATATCAGTTCCGCTGAAAAATCTTTAAAATAACAAATCTGAAAATTTAAAAAAAAATTAATAGATTTAAAGATCTAAATTAAAAATGTTAATTCATTCATTTAAAAAATAATTTGAGAGTAAAACATTACAGATGACATAAAATTGCCAAATCTGACAAAAACTAGATAAAAGTATTTTGAGCTATGAATCATTGATTTGTTAGACTTATGTTCAATTGTTAAATCTTTTTCTGATAATTTCACAATTTATTGCAAAATAACTAAAAATGACTCTCTATTACACCTTAAAATTACTTAATCTATCAAAAGGCTGTTTTTTTAATGATACATTATTTTGTTGAAAATGACTGAAAAGAAATTCATTTAGAGAAGGTATTAATTTTATTGATGATTCAATGAAATCAAAAGTTAAAATATATCGTTATAATTTGAGAAACTGAGAAGCGCAGGTTTCTATTTAATCTAAAAATTTGGAGAAAGTTCCTTAGAACTTTTATTAGACCTATATATTTATTAGACTTTTAAACCTATATATTTATTAGACTTAGACCTAGCATATTACTGTCTGAAATTATTTTCAAATCGGACTCGATTTTTAAAAGATACTGATTTAAGCGTTATAATTTTTTGTGGATTAAGTACCATCTTTAATCGAATGCAAAACAGCTTATCTTTGATACATCTTCGATTTCGAAAGGATTAAATTGGGGTATAGTAAGGATATTAGTGTACACAGAAAACGTACCATTACCTAAGTTTATCCCCCTGTGTCCAACATGCAATACGACTGACGCTGCTCCAGCCCACATTTTGTGCCTGCATCGGTTTCAGTAAAAGCCAGCTGTTCTCGAATCCTGAGGCTGCGTTACATTGTTTGAAGGCGTTCGGGCTCATCGACCTGGTTTGATGTTACTGTCGACCAGGTGGGATAAGCCACAACAACAACAAGAATCCATTCACATTATCTTATGATGTGGATATCATGACAAGAAATAACTCGTATATTCAAGTTAAAATGTTAAAATCTAATATGCAGCATTCCAGAATCTTTTCAAAATTAAAATGAGTTGTAATGCATTTCTCTTCAAATAAAAACTGCGGGCCATTATGGATGTATCTAAAATATTTAGATGCGTAGTGCACTCAAGACTGAATAATACACTGCCACACTAGTTACCATGAAGATCAACAGTGACCGACATTTAGCTATTTCAGTCGCACCGTGGGAGTCTTAGGTGAAAGATAAGTCGATTAATCTTTGAATATCGTTCAGTGCTGCCGGTCACAGTTTCAGTATATTTCACTATATGAATTAATGGAATTTCTGCATATTTCTGCGGTTTCATCTAAATATATTTGAAGCATAATGTATGCTCATTTATAGTAAAATTTCCCATTAGCGTCTTGACGGGCAATGGTGGCTATACACATGCAAAAAAATTCAATATGATTCTAAAAAATGCCCTAAACTAATAAGATTAATTACACATTATAAGCCTAAAAATGAAACTCTAGGTGTTCAGTATATTAATAAATTAAAGTGTCAATAGGCACCACAAGATTATAGTGATTGAAAAAGAGGCAAATATTTGTGAAAAGGTCTTAATATTTTTAATCGTTAAAGAATTGTACTTAAGAGTACATATTTTTTCCATTCTCATATTCATTGTTGCCAAATTTGATAGAACCATATGAAAATAAAAGGCCGTTCATCAGAATACGAAATGGATTGTATTAAATTTAATGGCAGAATGTCCAGCAACATCTACCATTTCAGCGAATACCAACAATCAATAGAAAATACTAAATATATTCAGGTACAAAACATGATGCAAAAACTGGATTTGAAGTATATATGAATGACCAGAAAATGACCAGGTGAGAAATTATAAAGAACTCCAAGAGTCAGAAAATATGAGATTCTTTTTTTTCAAATAGCTATTCAACAAGTCTATATGCATTGAAGGTTTCGATAAGACTTTGATCCCTAAAACAATAGAAAACTTTTCAATCCTTTTAGTAAGAAAGTATTCGAACTATCAAGAATTAGGAGAGTACTAATTGAATGGCCCGAAAGAAAAAGCAGTATTGCAAAATATCAAAATAAAATACACATTTGCCTCTAAATAATGCTTCATTGCTAATCTAGACTGATTTTCAAAAACACATAAAGGAAAATATAAATAAAATATATATAAATGAAAATGTTCCTCCTCGTATTGTTTAAGCAAATTCCTTTTTACATCTAAATTTCTATTTAATTTCGAAATGGAATGTACATTTTAATAACAGCAATGAATGCACTGTTCTATAAAAACATTTCCAAGAGAAATGGTGCTATACAGCGAACATTCCCCAAGATTCTGCAGCATACAAATGAAACTTAATACAGCCTTTTTTATGCAAGACAAAAACATTATAAAATCAAATATTTAATGAGCCATAAAATGTTGCAATAATCACTTTAAAAGGGATGTCGAATTAAAAATATGTTCCCATTAGCCACTTGTGGTGGAAAGACGTGCTATATGCACATCGAGATCTATTATAAAATCGCCAACGACGTGCTATACATGTCAGCAGGTAATTGTCACAAGTTAAAAATTGTATTCGCGACCCAGCTATTGTTTACCGGAATATGGTTCACAGGAGCACAGACTTAGGTCGAAAATTCATTTAGAAGATATACATCCTTTTTCTGATTTCTATAAAATATTTCGTGTGGCCTCGATGCGAGTTAAGGTGGACCGTTTTGTCATGTCCACTTGAGAGTTTCATGCCGGGGCAAGTAGTTAAAATATTGTGGATATAGTGTCTCTCATCTTTATTCTGCACTTGCTTTTCTCTGCTTCTTAAACTTGGCACAGTAACACAAGTTCCCAAAACAGCATTAAGTGATGGCTATTATCCTTCACCTACAAAATGGTGGAAAAGGAGAGTGATGATGGCTGACGATGAAGTCTGGAGTTACACTCAAGAAAATATACCAAGATTTATTCATTGCATCATTAAAGTTGTATCTGAAAAAAGTTAGAAAACAATTATTATAGATCAGTTGCCTCGCCTCCTCTTACGAATGAGTTGAAATATTTTAAGATATTGATAATCCAACAGGTTATTCACTAATGTCAGTAACTTGCTATCTATCTAACTAGAAACAATTTGCGTTTTCAAAAATGTAAATAAATTGCCTGGAAAACTAAAATTTCTAATTGGATAAATTTAGATTCTAATATATTCTAATCGAAGTTACTGATAAGTTAATTTATCAGCAACTTCCTAAATATCAATCAGTAAATAACATGAGATTGTTAGATTCTTTCAAAATAAACTCGATTGCGAAATACGATCTTCATTTTCCGGAATTAAAATTACTCTCGATAAAATAGTTTATAAAAAAATAATCCCAGCTGGTTTAAAGTTATGTCAAGATTTCCATTGACTTTTAATCAAAGAATTTAAGGACCGAAAGCATTTGCTGCCTACTTAGCTAATTAATAAAACCAATGAATTTTCATAGCAAAAATTTAATCAAACAAGATTGATTATTAAATCCTCATAAAATAGTATTAGCATATAGAGTTGTAATTATAATTTTACAACTTACCATATCCTAAGTCATTCAGCAATTTGATATCATAAGAAAGTGTTACTTCTTGGGATTATAGTGATGCGAATCTACTGTGCGCCTGAAAATGAATTTCGATTGCGAATTTCCTCTTGTCTGTAAGAGTAAGAACATGTTAAAAACATCACAGATCGACGAAATATGTTTTCCCTTGGAAAATATTTCAGTCTGTTATCAAAAACAAAGATAAAATTGCATCTTTGGTAAATTACAAATATGGAAGTTGACTTAAACGAACAAACTCACTTGGGCATACGCTGGATTCTCAAAAAAACTCTTGACTGGAACCGTTGGAGAAAGAGGCTTTCTGAAGTTTATTGGAAATCCATCACCAGTAGAACGATTTATTCCAATGGAGGATTCCAAAGAATGAGCTAGTCAGATATTCGTCATCTTATTTCTTATTAGAGTAGATAATTCTGGAATGGACTGTTTCTGGTGTTTGCTTTGCTCTCCCGATACCAAAATTTTGAATTTCATTTTGAATATATACGTTAATATCGTATCCATTTTTATCTAACAGAACGAGATTTCAAATGTAGTCGAATGCAGGTTTGATTTAATTTGAATTTATGGCACAAAAGTCATTTTTGGCCATGGTGAAATTTGAACAAAATTAGAAATCTAATGCAAATACTTCAAACCTTTTGCAATTCACATTTTCAACCGTTCCACAAGTCCATCAAAAAGTACTACCATTGTAGGAATAGGCTATTCTTCTGTCGACAAGAACCAAATTTTAAGGTAGAGTCACTAGCTAAAATGCAAAATCCAATATTGATCACCAGATTTTCTTGATGAGTCAAGATTCTTATGCATTGTGCTATATTAACCATGAGCGATTTCTTATTGGCCTATTATCCACATTAAAAATAACGCACAAAAAAGACCGTATTATTTTAATCATTTTCCAATTCAGAACAGGTTCTACGATATATTCGGAAAGAATTCTACTTCACTCATTCAGAACACCATAGAAAGCTATCTTGGGGGATTCTAAACAGTCCAACAATTCTAAACATCAGATAATAGTAAAACTTAATTGGCTTTCAGAAAATATTTATAAAAATGGCCAAATTCATGGACGGTTGTTTATGAAGTTAGGTGTGAATTCCTCTGCAATTGAAATAAAGTTTAATCTTCCATGTGGTCAATAATAATTTCGGTTAATTTTCCAAAAATAAGCAGTTCAGTTTAAAAACTTAATGACTTTCGAATTGTCAAAATTATTTTTTACTTCCCGGTATCGATAAATATTGATATTATCTTTCAAAAACTTTTCAATTAAAATCGATACATTTTAAAAAATCTGCTATTTCTCGATTCATTTATAATGCAGGCAGTTTTTTGGCACGTTTTGCTAAATATCTTCATTTTTTTAGTCAAAAATGTTTAATACAGGTACTCAGTTGCGGCTTTAATCCTACTCTTTTAAAATGTAACTTTCGTTAGGGCAATAGTCTTAAACCGGAACTTCTTGTAAATTTTTATAATTGAAACTAAAGCGTACCCGAAATTAAAAAGAAATGATATGGAACTAGGATTTTTCTACTTAAATAGGATAACCATAATCTATTCTATAGCAAATACTAGGAAAGAGATTAAATCGGAAATTTATACTAAAAATATTTTTTATGTGAATTGAAAGTAATTGTGGAACATTTCGGAAAATATTAAAAATGGGAGCAAATACTGAATAGTGCCTAAATTAGCATTTACATTAGTTGGTACGAGACATTCGATTTCTTTAAATCAGCGGGTGGGGGTGGGGAAATCGTTCTAAGTAAAAATAAGCTTACACAATTTGAAATTTTAAAAAGTTGCTTTAAATTCGAGGGAAAAAATGGAACCAAAGCATAGAAAAACTCGGCAGTTTGGAAAAATAATTGAGGAACAAATCTTAAATATTATAATTTCAAGATATAAAAAGAATAAAAGGCTTTCTATCATCACCATAGTATAGCATTTGTAAAATAACTGAAGGTACATGAAGATATTGCGAGTTGCTATAATCATTCCCATCCTTTTAGACGGAAAGGATGAATATTACTATAAAAGAAATAGCGATAACTTCAGTTTTATTAGCCATGTTACGCGTGGCTAAATTCTTCCGCATTAGCAGTTCCGTATCAGATCTTGTCATTTGTAAAACGCAAAATCATTTGATTTTCCTAAAACTGTTCTGAAAGGGAATACCCGAATTATAAAAATAGCATGGAATCTATGTACGAGATGTGTCGGAACATTTTGGAAAAAGAATTCAGGGGAAAAAAAATGTCTCGCAAATACATTAGCCGCATATTTGAATGTACGATTCTTACAAGAATTAATCATACCTACAAATCAATGTTTTCTCTGTACACAATTTTCAACCAACCGCTAAAAAAGGTGTTAAAAAAGCATTAAAATAAATGCTAGTAGAATTTGAGGCTTCTCGACCATTGAGTCAATTATTCTGTATCGGATCTGCATGAAAAATGCACAATCATTTTTTTTAACTTATGACGGAGTACATGAAAACTACGCTCGAATTTCCAAATATTTCAAAAACCTATTTGAAAATCATCAATTCCGTAGCTCAGTTTTTCAAATAGATATTGCAGTGTTATATATTGCGGCGTATGATTCTATCCACAAGACCTCACTGCGGCTAAGTAAAAGATCTATGGTTAAGTTAAAACTAAGTTAAGCAACTGAACAGGTTTACATCCTGAATTCTTTTGCGAATTAAATTCAACAAACAAATATTGATTGTCATTTTCATCCGTCCTTAAAAACCATTTTTTTCGGGGCAACAAATTTAATGGATGTATTAAGTAGCGTAATGGCATCGAAAAATTTTAATAAACGGACAATTTTTTAACTTATGGCTTGATGAGTGGTAAAAACTGATAAAGCATGGATATCAAGTCAGTATTTAGCCTTCCAACTTTACAACTTTATCGGGTCTGTTTTGAAAAATACTGACAGAAAGAATGATCCTAGTCTAAGAAACGAATTTAATAAATACGCAAGTCCGAGTTTAAGGGAAGGATATTGAGTAATTAGTTTCTGAAATCTATGTAATTAGTTAAAAGTAGTCAATGAAAATGCTAATAAGTAAAATTCCTAGATTTTCAAATCATGCGAAAAATTTTATTGCAAATTACCATAATATTGTTATTATGTATCTCATTAAGAATTAAAAGATTAAGGTTGTAATAAAAAGATGGTGGAGACAAATTCAAAATAGTTTCTGCTTTATAAGATTAACTAAAATATTTTTAAAACGTATACCATTTATTATTCAGCACAATTTATCAAATTAAATATTTTTGCACGTTTAGTGTTACAGCCATCATGCTAAATGGATTGCATCGATCCTGACGAGGTCTTTATCAATTATAAAGGAAAACCTTTAATTGTTTATTCTTCCGGAAAACAAAAAATTGCCGAAATAACAGATTTCACATAAATTTACAAAAGCAGCTGCAAAAGAAATAATTAAACAAGGAAGTATGCTAATAAGATACATTAGTACGGACAGCAAAAAATAAAATAGAGAAAAGGGTAGTTTAGCTATCGATTCCGAATCGAGTATATTGACCCCAACTTGAAAATATTAGTAGTAGTTGGAAATGCCTAAATACTTCAAAACAAAAATAATATACGATTAGTAAGAGTCAAAATAAGTCAACTATCATATTTCGAATTCAAATTCTTAAAAGCAAATGTACTGTTAAAATAATTATAAGCTTTCTATTTGCATTTTATACTTTCAAGACTATAATACATATATTTGCCTTGAACTACAATTTATATATCAACTTATTTTAATGACAATACACAGATGTTCAGTTCTTAATTAGGCAAAATAGTTATCGGGAAAACAAAAACTAAAAATTCCGTTTTTTAACAAAGAATTCCTTTGGAAAAGTTTCATAAATCTCAAATGATTTAATCCACCTGAAGCATAAAAATTACTACAGGAAAAAATTTTTAAACTTTAAAGGACAATATATTCCACAATAGAATGGCAAGTTCTTTTCAAAGTAACAAAGAACAGCTCGATTTTAAATATAGTACCCATGACACATTGCATTCGTATGAAGAACACGCATACAACTATTACTAGCACTACACATTTTCGCACCACCTCCAACTACTACTACTACTACTGCAATACATCACACTCTGCACTCTATACCACACACATAACCCATTCCGCACACCACGGCTGTTACATCACACACAACCCATTCCGCACACCACGACTTACCACACACACAACCCATTCCGCACACCACGACTTACCACACACACAACCCATTCCGCACACCACGACTTACCACACACACAACCCATTCCGCACACCACGACTTACCACACACACAACCCATTCCGCACACCACGACTTACCACACACACAACCCATTCCGCACACCACGACTTACCACACACACACAACCCATTCCGCACACCACGACTTACCACACACACACAACCCATTCCGCACACCACGACTTACCACACACACACAACCCATTCCGCACACCACGACTTACCACACACACAACCCATTCCGCACACCACGACTGTTACCACACACACACACACACAACCCATTCCGCACACCACGATTGTTACCACACACACACACAACCCATTCCGCACACCACGATTGTTACCACACACACACACACAACCCATTCCGCACACCACGATTGTTACCACACACACACACACAACCCATTCCGCACACCACGATTGTTACCACACACACACAACCCATTCCGCACACCACGATTGTTACCACACACACACACAACCCATTCCGCACACCACTATTGTTACCACACACACACAACCCATTCCGCACACCACTATTGTTACCACACACACACACACAACCCATTCCGCACACCACCACGACTTGCCACACATATATCCCGCTTCTCACACTGCACACCACCACGACTTGCCACACATATATCCCGCTTCTCACACTGCACACCACCACGACTTGCCACACATATATCCCGCTTCTCACACTGCACACCACCACGACTTGCCACACATATATCCCGCTTCTCACACTGCACACCACCACGACTTGCCACACATATATCCCGCTCCTCACACTACACACCACCACCCACCACGACTTGCCACACATATATCCCGCTCCTCACACTGCACACCACCACCCACCACGACTTGCCACACATATATCCCGCTCCTCACACTGCACACCACCACCCACCACGACTTGCCACACATATATCCCGCTCCTCACACTGCACACCACCACCCACCACGACTTGCCACACATATATCCCGCTCCTCACACTGCACACCACCACCCACCACGACTTGCCACACATATATCCCGCTCCTCACACTGCACACCACCACCCACCACGACTTGCCACACATATATCCCGCTCCTCACACTACACACCACCACCCACCACGACTTGCCACACATATATCCCGCTCCTCACACTACACACCACCACCCACCACGACTTGCCACACATATATCCCGCTCCTCACACTACACACCACCACCCACCACGACTTGCCACACATATATCCCGCTCCTCACACTACACACCACCACCCACCACGACTTGCCACACATATATCCCGCTCCTCACGATACACACCACCACCCACCACGACTTGCCACACATATATCCCGCTCCTCACACTACACACCACCACCCACCACGACTTGCCACATATATCCCGCTCCTCACACTGCACACCACCACCCACCACGACTTGCCACACATATATCCCGCTCCTGACACTACACAACACCATCCACCACGACTTGCCACACATATATCCCGCTTCCAACACTACACAACACCACCCACCACGACTTGCCACACATATCCCGCTTGTCACTACAGAACACCATTACTACACCGACCCCATTGCGCACAATACTCACCACCACAATCTCTGCATACACCACCATGATAGGTACACCAGTCTATATATTGTCGATACCACTATGACCAACATCCTATTCTGCACACTGCCCACCATACTAAAGCTTTCATCTAACCATACTATCTAAGGTACACTAATTTCTAAGCATGTCGCAATTGACAAAAGGACAGCTCACTTCAAATACATTTACTACATCACAACATTCCTTCCTTACGTTCTACAACTCCGTAGCTTTCAATTAATCGCAGAACTTCCAAACTACAGCTCATATCCCAAGGCAACATTACATCTATAATAGTTTCCCACATACTAAGCCTCGCTTCTTTCACAGTTTAATATACTTAGTTCACCCTTCGCATCTATCATCCTGCAGAATCTGCACTACGCGACATATTTTGCTTAACGTACACAGTGGAAATTTTAATTTCGATATCATATTTCTTTCCAACAATGTAAATATATTAAGAAATTTCACCATTAATTAGAAAATAGACTAATTTAAAGACTGGCGATATTTGCATGATATTTAACAGATAGAGAAAACCGGCATGTTAAAATTTAATATAAAACCGTTTAACAAAAATACGTTTTCTTCAACTAGAAATAATTTAGATCTTATAGCATTATTGTGCGTGTGCACTGTCCACCACTATCACCTAATGCATCTCTCATATAGCAATTTCTAATTTAAAAATTAAAGTTTCAACAAGTATTATCAGTTACGGTCATTACTTATATCAAGAACTTCGTCATCTCTCCGATTAACCTCCGCGCCCCAAACCAACCACACTAAAACACATATCCCGAAACAAATTTGCAGTAACAAATTTGATTATGATCAAACACCCAAGAATAGTGTATTTGAAATATCCAATGATCTTTAAAATTCATTTAGTTTAAAGATGGAGCAAGAGAATTGCGCCTTCATGGAAAAGACTTGGCATTTAGATTGTCAGTAGTTAAAAAGAATTTTTCATATACTATATATCAAATCCACTGATATTAGAAACAATTTCTGTATTATTTTCTTATAAACAACTCTTCAGAAATTTAATCGATGAAACCCTTAACTGTTCAAGTCTGTAGGGAATGATGACTACGGGGTTAGGAGTGTCTCGACATAGTTTCCCCCTGGTCGCGAGTCTGTAAAGCTGACTGGTTTTATCCTTGATAGTTGTGCAGTAGGCTTCTTCCAAATACTGAGTAAGACTACACAATTGATAAGCTCTGTACAGTCTGCAGATCATTTTTACTAATTTCCAATTAAATTTAAATTCATAAAATTTATTACAACATCTTTAAAATTACTTTGATAAAATTCGGAGTTTAACTAAATTTAATTAAGATAAAATTTTTAAATTTGCTGTTTAACATATTTAATAGATTAAAATAACTTTTTAAAAGATGATAGCGTGATTTCGTATCAAGAGTAACTAATATCTGATAATTTTTACGCATCTGAATAAATACCTTAAATTTTTTCAAAATATTAAAAAATTTCGAAATGAATTCATAAAGATTCCAAAATCAATCATACCATGCCAGTTACAAAGCATGATTACGTAAGAAAATTCCTAAAATATGATCCTTAAAAATAGATTCATTACCTAGGCAAAAAACAGTCCTAAAAATAGGTACGGGACCATTATACGAATCGAAAAGTTTTTATATGAGCTTCATGAAGTCACATCTAGTCAGTTTTTATCACAGATTTAGTAAAAACTTAAAAAACCTACAATATTCCTTACAATTAACCATTATATATTAAAACACTACTTATAAATAGCTTAACTATGCTGTATAGGATTAATATTATACCCATGACGAAAAACGAAATAAAATGCACATTTTAAGACGCTAAATTTAGGTAACGGGAAGTACTAGGCCATAAAACCTGTAACATTGATATTTCATAATATTCTTGAAAATGCCATTTGTTTTAATGTTAAATTTTTCACCGTTAATTATATGATAGTATAGGATTTTCCATAATAAAATCTTGCTGTTATTGATTCAATACTAAATATCCGTTTGAAAAATAAATGAAGACGGAAGAAAGGCACGTGGGATTTGGATTGAATTTCGATTTCTATCATCCTAAGATTAGAACAATAAATTGATTGTGCAATTTTGTATAACTATTTATACCGAACTAGCAAGAATTTAAACCTTATAACGTGCCAAACAGACCAAACGACGAGTTTTACTTGAATGGTTTATTTCAAACAATTGAAAACAGTACCGATTTAAAATTAAAAACAATATTAACTAAAAAAATTTCAATCGTTTAACTAATAAATAAAAAGAATACCAGGCAGTTATCTAAAATTTTGCTTGAATTGTATTTCAAAAATTTCCAGAAATTTTACATGGATACCATATTTTTATATTCTTGATGCCTTTGTCAGAATTTGAGAAATCAAATGATTGAGTTAATGCGACAAGATCAGATACAAAAGCGCCAATTCGAAAGAATTTGCTTTTCATAATATGGCTTATAGAACCAATAGTAAACGCATTTTTTTTAATAGAAATATTTATCTTTTCCATTCAAAAGTAATGAGAAAGATTAAATATCTAATACAACTCATCATACCTTTAGTATTTTTATAAATGCTGAAATACCAATGCTGACTTGAAAGCAAGTTTTAATCATTTATATCCTGAAATTGATAATTATTTAAAAGGAATTTTCAGTGAATCATTTTCTTAAAGTTATCCGTAGTTTTTCATACTGGGATTTCATTCTTTCCCACATTCTTGGAAACTTCCCCTTTGCCAAACGAATGATTACATTTCTAACTGGTTTGTTTTCTGTTATACGTCTGTGTAAGACAAGTACAAATAATTACTCGAAATACAATAAAGGAATACACAAATATTCCTTTGTTTAGCTAGGGAGAATTTTCACTTTGACTTTCTCATTTACATTATTAATAGTTACGTTTTGAGTGAACACATTTTCGTAATACGATTAGAAGAATGCAGAAATCTAGACTAGTTCTTATTGTTGGAATCCGAAATTTGATGCGCAACAAATATTTTAATGACAAACCCATATTACTAAGCTTCACTGATCTAGCCCGTCATATTTTGAACCACTGTGTACTTCAGTAATAGTCACTCAGACGGATCTAGTTAAAAATTTGAATCTGATCTACAACTCAAACCAATCAAATTTACAACTCCAAAAAACCAATCAATCTAACTTTCTGCGTTTGTGGGTTATCTCATTGCGATTTAGAATCATATTCTGTCACCGACTCATCGAATTCTAAATCATGCATGCTCGTAAATGTTTGGGCCCACTTTCTAACGATATGGACAGCTTTTTTTATATATGAGAAAATTAAAATGGTCAACTAAAGTAGCTCAAAATTAACCATTTCAGATAGTTATTTTAAGAATTATCTTAAAGTAAAATTTTAGGTGCGAAAGGTTGAGGGATGCTAAAAATTGACATCAACTTTCTTTTGCTTAAAATCATTATTTAAAACAGTTAAATGCTTGGTGTTGAAATTTTATCGAGGGAGTTCTCAAGATATTAGAAATACTTTGAAAACACTTATTTAAATTGGAAGGATTTATAAGAGATTAAAATTGATTTTATCGTTTTAGTACTATAAGCTTTAGGATAATCACTTAAATTTTTATGAAAAACTGTATTTTAAATTAACAATTTAAGGTAAAATTTTAATAAATTGATTAGTTATAGACTGCAAGAAAGACCCTTATTTCAATCGTAGAGGAATATTATGGAAAATCTTATCTGAGCTTGGTTATTGCTGATAATTTTTCGAAGCGTAACTTATCTGAGGTATTCCTGAATGAGCAGGGTAAAGTTCTCTCCGAATATGCCCTAGAATCCGTTCCGAGTGGAAAAGATTAAAATGATGCGATCTTACTTCGTACGTAGTTTCCAATGGGATGTCGAGTCAGCAGGAAGAAAGTCACCAATAAATGAATGGACTAGTTGCACAGAAAACTTTGATTCTACTTTCACCAGCAATTCGCATCCAATACTAAATTACAGTAGATTCAGAAACATGGTAGATTTTCCTATGATGGCATCAGCATTACTTCAAATGAAACATGCATCCCTGCAAAACTGCAGATATCAGTTCCGCTGAAGAATCTTTAAAATAACGAATCTGAAAATTTAAAAAAAAAATTAATAGATTTAAAGATCTAAATTAAAGATGTTAATTCATTCATTTATATAAATAATTTAATAGTAAAACATTACAGATGACATAAAATTGCCAAATCTGATAAAAAGTAGATTAAAGCATTTTGAGAGCTATGGATCATTGATTTGTTCAATTGTTAAATAATTTTCGGATAATTTTACAATTTATTACGAAAGAGCTCACAGTGACTCATTACCTTTTTAAAAGTCTTAAAAATTTCTTAATCTATCAAAAGTGCGTTTTTTTTTTTAAAGATGCATTATTTTGTTGAAAATGACTGAAAAGAAATTCCTTTAGATATCATAGATTCATTTCGATTAGATTAGAATTTGATTTCATTGAATTAAATAGTTAAAACATTTCGTTATAATTTGAGAAACTGAGAAGCATAGGTTTATTCAATCTAAAAAGTAGTGGAAAAATTTATTAGACTTTTAGACCTATATATTTATTAGGCTTTTAGACCTATATATTTATTAGGCTTTTAGACCTATATATTTATTAGGCTTTTAGACCTATATATTTATTAGGCTTTTAGACCTATATATTTATTAGGCTTTTAGACCTATATATTTATTAGGCTTTTAGACCTATATATTTATTAGGCTTTTAGACCTATATATTTATTAGGCTTTTAGACCTATATATTTATTAGGCTTTTAGACCTATATATTTATTAGGCTTTTAGACCTATATATTTATTAGACTACCTTTTTTAGACCTAGCGTATTACTGTCTGAAAATATTTTCAAATCGGATTCGATTTTTAAAAGATACTGATTAAAGTGTTAATATTTTTTATGGCTTAAGTATCATATTTAATCGAATGTAATTTAAACTGTATTAAATTGCCACAGTTTAAACTTTATTTAAACTGTGGCATAGTAAGGATATTAGTCTATACAGAAAACATACCATTAACTTGATTCAGAGTTTAGTTGCAATTTCATGCATTTCTGCATCAATTTAGCGTAATACCTACATCGGGCAAATACTCCCTTTTTATGAAGAACTTTCTTCTTGAGATTAAAAAAAGATCAGTCGAAGGAAGCAAAGTATTCCATAATCCTTCCAATTTATTTTTAGCGAAATCGGACCTAAAGAATTTCAATTGTTGTATACGTTTTACAGTGGAGAAGCAATTCACTGCGATGGCAAATCAAGTGACTTGGTTAAATTTGCCTTGTTCAATTATTCATTTATGACCAACACAGTTTTAGAGGCTTGAATAAGATAGTCGCTTAGTAGGCAACACCACCATGTAAAATTTTTCGAATTTTATAATATGGTTAAAAGTTAATTTTTCTCAACCAATAACGAATATATCCGACTTTTATTTTAAGCTTCTAGAGGGAATTTAAAACATTTCACGTCTAATGTTTAACCAGTAAAAGTTCTCTGCAAAACTTTCTCTAATAAACTTATTACAATAGTTAAGAAATATTAATTTTTGGAGCGAATTTAGCATTTTTACTAAATCTATCATGCCAATATTAGTGAGTTATTTGGCTATTAATCCCAGGTATATATTAATAGTATCCGAAAACCGACTTTGTGTTTTAGACGCGTTTCTCTCAACAGAATCAAAAAATTGATACAAAACTGCACTTGCAGCCAAAATCCCATACTAAATGTGTTGTATTTAAATCATTACATAACTGAATTATCGCTTTAACATGTTTCTGAAAGAATAGACCGACAGATAGTCTGTACTGACTATCTGTCACCCCTTAGTTGAATTTGGCTCAAAATTTGACAGGCGTCTACATTACAAATGTTAAATCCGTACAGAATTTTATCTATCTAGATCTCTTCATTTCGCAGTTATGTTAAATGATACTAGAACAGCCCAACAGACGGACGTCATCTGAACAGATTTTACTCAAAGTTTGATAGAAATATGCAAATTTGATGTAAAAACCATATACCAAATTTCAACGAGTTTGCTCTAAGCGTTTTTGAGTTCTGTCAAAGACTAACATTTTCCAAAATACTTTATACTTCGTAACGAGAAAGTAAAAAAAGTAAAACATTCGTTATTGGGTGCGTGTAAAATATTTAGTTTGTTTCTTCATCTTACAGCATTTTAAGTATAGTAGTATTGCTTATTAAGCTATGGTATATTGTATTGCTATTCAATTTTAAAATTGCCGTAATTTGGAAATTTTAAAAGTGACCTTTACCCGATTGCAATTTTGCCCGTTTTGAAGTATCCAAAATACACAAAAAATTCATTTGAAAGATAATTACATTAAAAACTATCGAATTACATTGTTTTTTTTTCATTCTAATTCATAAATGTAAATCTAATTGAAACATTTGATTTCATTTAATTTTAAACATGAATGGTTTTCGGTAAGCTATTTTTAACTGTAATTCGTTTATTTAAGTAATAAATTAGTTCATTAAACCTTTAGTTTCATACGAAATTCATACTTCGAATTTTATGATTTAGATTCAGAAAAACATGAAAAGAATTTTCTGACGGATCATGTAATTTTGAGCAGTGATAAAACGACAAAGATGGCATATGAACCGGCATTCCGTTCGCCAAGTTTCCACATCACACAAATTGTGTGATTTAATCCACTATATCAAATATGTCCAAGTTGTTTTTAAAAAATTGGAATTCATCGAAAAGTTTTCTATGTAAAAAAATTAATATCTAATCGTATTTGTTTTCCTATAATTAATTTAATGACAGCTTTTAATGCCTTAAAATAAAAAATTATAACAGCCTCAACATTCGAGTGGCGACTCTCGATTTGTTGTTTACACATTAACAATTCATTAAGTTAAATTGCAGAGAAACGCTAATTCAAGTATTGCTTATTCTATATTAACATTTCACGATTTGAAATGTTAATATAGAATTTGTCCAAAATTAAAAAAAAAATCGCAAAATTTGAATAGAGGGATTGGACTAAATCGAATATCTTTAATTCGAATTTTTCTCCAAATCTTTGAGTTTACTAAAAATATGTAAATTTCAAATGTATTTGATTAACTGGAAGTCAAATCTGAAAATTCCTCGTATGTTTAATTGTTTTGGTTTGGTTAAATAACTCCAGTGTTTTTTATTTTCAAAAGTAGTATGACTAAGTTTTTTAAAATCCTTGATTCACTCGATTAAATTTACAGCTATATAATGTATTCAATAAAACAAGACTGAAAATAATGCATGTAAATTTAATTTGAAGTTTTATCGCGTATTTGTAGTATTTAGAATATATTTATTAAAAATACTTATAAAAGTCGTTTGAAAAATTGAATTATATTTCATTACCAAACAGGAAGTAATAATTACATTTATTAAAAATTAAGTCTTTGGGCATTTTTTTAATCAAAAATGACTAGCTGTAATCAAAAATTCTTTAACAGTAGTCATTTATGTCAATTTTTTTTATTGGAATTTTTGAAACAGACTTACGAATGTCCATTTCGAACCAGTTTTTGCTGTAATTCTTGCATATTCTTGCAGATAATACTGACTCGACCTACAACATTCTGTTAAAACTTGAAGGAATTTTTCCTTCTTTCGAATCTGAAAATTCCTTCAAAATTTCCTTAAGATGTTTCGGAAGCACTTAAGATAATATAGCTTCAGAGTCTTATCCTAATTTGTAAGAAAGCATTTTTCTCTTTCAATTTATAAAACATTCTGAGTTCTATAATAGAAAGAATTATTGCCCTAATAAATACACACGAAACGGCAAATGAAAATAATCATTTGACCTTTCGCGATATGTTTAGTGTTAAAAAGCGTGAATTGTTTTAAATTTTATGACATAAAGGCCAGGAACATTTTTCTACCATGCTACGCCGAATAATTTTTTAAAACCTCTATATTCATAATTTATGCACTCGTTTAATGCTTAAAATGTATTCAAGAGATGAAACCATGAAAGATTCGTCATGTCAATACAAGCACACCCGACATAAAATTCTTTTTGAGTCGGTATTTAAGAAATAAGATTGTCTATTTAATTTCTCTAAGGTGGAAACAAATGTTTTTAAATACCAAGAAAACAAACAAGGAAAACTTTAGGAAATTCTGAGTAATGTTGGAGTTCAGACTGGTAAGAGTAGAAGCAGCTACATAAGAGTATTTAGTAAGCATATCAAATACGGACATTTATTCTTAAATAAAATAATAAAAAATAAAGTTAATTTAATATGCTTCACTTGCATTTACAAGTAATTTCAAGCCAAACGTTTTTCATTAAATATATATATATATATAAACGTTTTTCATTAACTCTATTTGAATATATATATACAACGGGGAAATTATAAAGATTGTGGTCTATGGAGAAACTAAAGAAATTTTAAACCCTAAAAACGAAAGTTAACAGAATAGACATACGTATGTATTCTATCTGCAAAACTCGGCATTAAAAATAGCAATGAGATTGTAAACAGCAATTAATTTTAATAGTAAAAACCACTTGGACTTACTTCATCAGCTCAGATATCTTCTACGTTCTTATATAGATTGAGCATCCATAAAAAAAAAATACTAGGAGATAAAAGACGTATTATCAAGGAGTTAGAAAACATTTTCTACGCAGAAGTATGAAAGAAGGCATTGCTAAGAAATTTCCGTGCGATTTGATTGATTGATTGATTTGTGAGTTAGATCAACGTCTAGATTTGAAATTACCCAAAGAAAATTACCAAAGAAAATAATTTTTTTATGCCTCTACGTAACGAAGACAAATTTCCAAAACCACATTAGAATAAAACTTTCATTAGATTATAGGCATAAAATGTAGGGAATTGTAGACAGTTTTCATAGCTAGATTTTGGTGGTCTGCTATTTATTACAAGTTTCAAAGCTGAGATTCAAAAACTTGGTCAGTATGATCCCCCACAAAATTCAAAAACGCACACTTCCATATAAAATAAAAAGAGTAGAAAAGATTGTCTAGCTTTCTTCGAGTAAATTAGTTATTTCTAATAAAAAAAACGATAAAGAATGCTAAACTGAACGATACCGAAAAGATAGATGGTAAGGTATTTCAATAATTATAAAAGCAATCGTCCGATTATCACAGAGAAATGCGAAATAAAAACCGATAAATGGAATCTAATCGGAATACGATAAAAATCTTTGCTTATACATCTTGGGTTTTTCCAAAAAAGCCATCCAGCAGGTATAGAAATTAACGATAATTATAATATCAGATAATCGGATTCGAATCTAGAAGATTATATAACCATAAACGGCCACTCCGACCGCCTCTAAAGCACACGGAAAAAGCTGAATGACCGGAACGCCGCGATAGCAACACTTGCGGGAACTGTGGAGTCCTAGGGGCCTTCACCGGCCACGGTGCAATCCTTCCCGTGAGAAGTATGTTCCGTCATTTATAGGAGATAGCTGACTCCCGACATTTCTATACCCATCAGAGTGACGAAAACCAAACATCACACCAGAAGCTTTTCATCCTCATTTTTTGAGGTGTTCCCGGTGGGATACTAGATGATTATATAAATATTTAGAAAGATGTTTCTTTATTTATGCCATCAGGGAAATAAAAGATAATATGAAATACAATATTTTGAAGGGTCAGCAATAAGCTCTAAAATGAATAGATTCCCCTTTTTGGTGAGCTAAAAGACTGTTGAAAAGGACTGAATTCATTCATCAAACTTTATGACATAAACTTAAACTTCTTAATACAGATTTTTTTTTCAAAGTCCTCAATTCTATTAGTCTATGAATATGATGCAAAGCTGAAAGATTTATTTTCAAATTTTACGTAACATTAAATATTTGTAAAAATTATCATATGAATGCAACTGTTACATTGTTCGAAATAGCCAATTGTATGATTCCAAATTAAATTTTCTATAACCTTTGTTTATTCCCTCGTTATTTTTCATTTCTTTAATTAATAGAATGATTAGGAAATGATTATAGAAGATTCGACTAAAGTATATTAATAACTTAACTGATTCGATCTCACATCGAACTGTCTTTATTTTTAAATTTTTTTCAGATATAGTAAACTTATTCATAGACATACTTCGATGAAAAAATTTACTCCATGGCGAATGGCATATATGTAGGCCAGATATGCATTAAATCAATGATATGGAATCAAAGATCTTAGAGATTCAAAGACCAACATACCGGATCTCACATTTTCTAGCCACAATTCATAATTCCACATCCATTAGAAGATCTCGTATGGTTTCAAAAAGAAACAATTTTTAAATGCTCTTATTTTCATGTGCATACCGAATGAAATTCTAGATTATAAAAGAAATCAATGCTAAATTGTTTATTAATTATTTAGAGTTTAAATTTGACAAATCTCTCGTTGAGATTCCTTCAGTGTGGTTAACATTTTTCGTAGCTATGACGCATTCATTAATTGATATCTTAAAGACATTTAAAATTATATTAAATATTGGCTAAATCTAACTTGCTGCTTTTGTTTAGATACTATGCCAGCGAATCAGATATTTCGAATATGAAAATGTTAATCATAAGACATTAGGGGATTAGGGAATTCATATGATGATTCTAAAGTGAAAATGTTATGATGGATTTTAATTAGAAAAAAATAATCTGATGGAAATCAAAATAAAATGCTACGGGAACAGGAGAAAAAATTTGAAGCTAGAGAAAGAATTTTTATATATATGTCTTGTTTTGAAGAAACAAAAAGGTTATTTTGGGGTAGAACTCGTAATTTTGAATTCATCAGATAATGATGACACTAAGGCAGCATCTTGTCTCCAAATCATCACACCACAGTGAAAGGAGGATATTTGACCCTGAGCGGACTTGAACCTCCCTGTCAAAACCGAGACTTCGCCTAACATCCACTCTATAAATTTCAGTGCCACACCAGCGAAAAGGCATTTGATCCTGACGAATTAAGACATGCACCAGAAACGCTTGAATGGCAGGTATTTAATGGAATCGAACTTGGGACCCTCCTGCCACTAAGCTTAGACCTTGCAGCTAAAGTCATCGTGGCTTAAAAAGAGAGAGATTAAGACGCATGTATGCTAGGTATTAATTCATTTAGATTTAGATGGTATTAACTAACATTGAGAGAGAAAAGGAGGACAATATGTTAATGTAGACACATCGTGGCATCACAGAAGGCAGAAATATAAAATAAGATGAAATTTCAGAACATTTTTTGGTCAATCTTTGGGAAGAATTTAAACCCTTTACCATTACATTTTCATTTTTTTTTTTCTTTTTTCCTTTGAGAAAGATATGCTAGCTTTAGGAAGTCAATGATAAAAAGAGAAACAATTTTTCTCTAATCATGTCCATTATCGGCACATGCTCATGAATACTCGTATTTTTTAAAAAGAAGTCATCGACCCTGTATAAGAAATTTATCTATGTTTCATAAAAATGTTGTTTGAGCGTCAACTATATTAACCCTTTACTCTCGGCTGGTGCTTCTCACTCACCATTCAAGACGGTGCATCATTTTGATGTTTTATTTATTTATTTTTCAATTTTGATTGTTAAAAACGGCTACAGAAAGGTAAAAAGATGTAGATTAATTTTTCAAAGAAATTCGACTTAAAGCAATTATATATATAGATTTATTTTTCAGAGAAATAAACAAATCTTTGTATTAGGTGAATTTTCGGATTAGTGTTCCGAGTGCAAAGGGTTGTGTCGTTAATATAGCTGTTTAAGTGGAAATATAGTAAAGCATTTATGGTGAATTTTTTCAGTATAGTTTATGCGCTGATTTTTTTATTTTCCCTATTCTATCTTATTCTTCTTTATGCTGAGAAGATATTGTTTAATTGCAAATCTTAACCTAATAGATTCCCTATAAGTTTTATGATACTACTACTAATTTTTCCAGAAGCTAGGACAGAATTGAAACACATTTAATTAATAAGGTTCTCATAACTCCAGGCCTTTCTGAGTAAACTCAACTTTTTAACAAAATCACCAATCTGTTATGTGACAATGGCAATAGGACAAATGATACCAAATATATTCTATAAAATTGCATAAAATTTTCAGCCTATTGAGATAACATCCAAAAAATCAATTAAGCAACCAAATCCCCTTTTATCATAAGCTCTTATCTATCTCTTTGTTCAGGCTCTCAAATGCTTTGAAATTAATTAACTGCTATCATTCTGCATTCAGAAGATAACAGCCTACATCTCATTATTCATTATTCCATTTTTTTTTTTTTTTTTTTTTGCTCAGTATTTACTACTTCTTTGTGCGATAGAAATACCCTATTCGTTTTATAAGATAGCTCAGCAAATTTTCCAGCACACATATGGATTTTCATTTCTTTTATTTTGAGATGGTTTGGGTAGAAGCAGTATAGGGCTATCGTAAAACAACCTTTCTAATTGAAATGCCATTTTCTTAATAAAAACTTATTCCTACAATCAATTTATGAAGTAAACATTTGTTTTAAAAAAATTTGAATTTAAGTATCACTTATCTGAGCAGTTTACCAACTTCAAATTAGATGTTAATGACAAACTATGATGGCAATCATACAGACAACAAAAGAATTTCACAGCTCTTTTGTTCTGAGAAGGAGAAAAATATTTGTTTTTATTTTATTTATTGAGAAATGCTTAAAAAGCTTCTTAAATTATGAACTGTGCTCTAATACAAGTAAATGATATTTTAAAAGTTCTACTTCTTTAAGAAACCATAATGTTTAAAATAAAAAAAATAGTAAATAATATTACCTTCATTTTACTTCAGGATTTAATTCCACAATAAGTTTGGTAAGAACATTTCATTAAAAAAGGGGGAGGGGGAGTTAGTGGTTGAGCTAATCAATAAAACAAAATAAATTGGTACTAGAATATTAATTGCATGTCAGCAACTAATTGTTGAAGATATCATAGTCAATTGACTAGGACATGCAAATAAGTCTAAAAGTTTGCTAATGGTACGCAATTAAGCCAAAATTTCACCAAACAATATGTGATTAATATATAAGTACCAATAAATCAAAAGAAAAAAAATTCTTCAATTTAAGAATTGAAAATTCTAGTGCTTCATATACGTGAAAACATAAAAATCAGTAATTCAATTATAACAATAAAAAATCGTTTTTCTTAAAAGAAAATGAAGTGATTTATGAAATTAAAAGCACTGAAAAGGTGTTTTATTATTTTCATGCCGAGTATAATTATGTATAAAGCCTAACTATTATGTATAACTACTAACTATTTTATTTATATGTTAATATATACTAATACTAGATGTTTCTTTTACTTTATGCTTATATTTCTCTCATTCTTTTTTAATCTTTACTCAACATAAGCAAAATATTTACTTTGTGCCAATTGAGTCATTTACAATTTTTGGTCAGATTACAAAGTGCTAAATATATTCACCTTAATACTTTTTTGCTTTAATGAATGATTTCATATCTTAATAACCCAAATAATGCACTATTATTAATTGCATTAATTTCAATTTTTTAAAACTTACTTTGAATTAATATTATGTATTATCTGATTGTTCTTTTTCTTTAAATTATTTTAAATCAAATATTAGTTTAAACAAAAACTAATTATGTTTGGTATGTCCTTATCTGTAATTAAACTGGCCTATAAAATTTTTACCTCTTTTCTAATTATTCAAAATATGATCTGCAAGCAAGCTATTATTTTAAACATATGATTAAAATAAGTGAAAACAACATTTTAAAAGTATTTGGAAAAAGACAAATTTATTTTAGATCTTCAAGCTGAACACAAACATGGATGAGTTTCATAATTACATTGCATGTATAAAAAAAAAGATGCATCAAAAAGCATCTCTGTCAACAGCTGCACAGTAAACATCATCAAACAAACAAACAAAAAAAAAACACTGCATTTAAATAAATCATTCAAATTTACAACTAAATTAAATACTAAAAATTTTTTTAAAACCATACAAGAAATCAATCACACTTCACATTGTGGCGTTTGAGTATAGTAGATTTTCAACTACCAATTTAAAATAGAAATATCGAGCACATGGCTACTAATTAAATAACATGTAAATGCACTTTTTCTTTTACTACCTACCGTCATATATTCAATCGGAGCTGGTCCAATATCAAGGATACCATACAAGCATGCCATAACAAATTCATTGCACTTTCTATATTTTACACAACAGCAGTGCATTTTACATGAAGCATAATACAGTACATTTTAATTGGATTATTAATAATACATAAAATTTACATTCAACAATTTTCTATCAGCATAATTCGTTTTAAAAATTAAAATTCTTTCTGAAAAAGTATTTTACACTTTACAGCTATAAAATAAATCTCAGTGTGTGCACAAACAACTAGCTTTCATTATTATCATTGAAATAAGCAATACAAAATTTCAGAGACTAATGTATATTAAAAATAAACAAATAAGCAAAATAAAAGTCAAGCAACCAGTGTTCAATTGGTTACATATAGTTCATTTAGAACCTGTTTTTAAAAACATCCTTTCACTTTCTGAGTGAAATTGAGCCAAAGGTTAAACTTGATAAACCAAATAAAACGACAATAGCACATGACTGACAAAATATAATTTTTTATCAGTTTAAAAGACTTTCAACATCAAGTTCCATTGAAGACACAAGTTCTTTCATTGTAAGCATCGAGGTAGCTGTCAACTTTGGAAAAGTAAAGTACATAAAATACCTGAATACAAAAGGAAAAGGGTGGAAATGATTAATATTTTAAAGCATATTTAATAATCAAGCATTAAAAATATAACAAGATTACAGCATATTTTTAAATTATTAATTAACGTTAAAAAATTTTCAAATGAACTTTCCAAAGTTCAACTTAGCTTAAATAGCAATAAATAATACATTCATATCAATTTTTAAATAAAAAATAAATTTAATAGATGATTCAAGACAGAAATATAGGAATTGTGATTCTCCATTAGATTTAAATGCAATGGCTATTAAATATTAAGAATAATATTTAATAGCCATATTAAATTAAGACATTAGAAGTTATTTTATTATATTTTTTTAATTACAGCTGAAATTTTTTTATACATTCTTAATCACAATGAGGTGGGAAAAATATGTTACAAAAAAATGTATGATCAGTAGCTTTTGAAAACCAAATAAAAAACTATTGGGATGGTTTTTGAGTCAAAATAGAAAACAATGCAACAGAAAATGTATATGTAGGAAGGAGATGAAATTTCACATGTCCAGTAATTCAAGCCTAAATTTATTTTGCAATTAAAAAATTTTTTTAACTTTCATTCTGAAAAAAAATGATAAATATGTTTGCTAAATCTGTAGAATAAATTATATTATTAATATATAATAAATTATAAATATGTTTGCTAAATCTGTAGAATAAATTATATTATTAATATATAATAAATTATAAATATGTTTGCTAAATCTGTAGAATAAATTATATTATTAATATATAATAAATTATAATTGGCTTACAGAATACATTTAAAGCCAATAATATTTTTCCAAGTATGAAAAAAGAAACCAAAATTTTATTCTAATATTAGAGGATCAAAACCTACACTTTCGAAACGAATAGACCAAAATGATGCCTCAGTATAGAGCATGCTTTTAATAAAATTTTTAAAACCTTGCTGAGCTTGGAGTTAAGTTTTAACTTCAGTATCAAACAATGGTGAAAAATTCCCTAATGCATTGATTTTTAAACATTGCCATTTTTTCTTGTGATATGATTGAAAATATAGACAAAAAAATAGAAAGATGCATGGCACAATAAACAGAATGCTGCAAGACTTCTAAAATATTGATGTTTATAAATAATTTACCAGTTTTGCTGTAGAAGCCATTGACACAGTTACACAAAGTATTTATTTGTATCATTAAACACTGCAAGCCAACTGGTCGACAAAGACGGCTAGTATTTTAATATACAGAGAGCCCTTTATGAAATTTTTAATGAAGAAATCTTTAAGAAAACATTAAATCCTACTGAGTCCCATTTTGTTTTATGATTGTATGAGGAACTATCTAAGAATACAGCTAAATAGTTAATTTTTTTCTGCAACTGTATATATATAGAACATAAGTATCCAAGAAAAATTCAATATGCAGAGAGAAAAAATAATGGAGTGTTCTTTCCTTTTTTTTTTTTTTTTTATCAAATGAAAATGATGCAATAGAACTTTGAATAGCAATATCCAGAAAAGTATCAAAGATATTTGAATCATTTTTTTTTTTTTTTGCATATTTATTTAAAAAAATGCCCTAACTTTTTCTTTTTATATTAATGTGTGTTATAGCCCAGTGTGTTTTATAACAATAAAAAAGAAAGTGAAATTTAATTCAAAATATTATTTATGTGATTTAGAATTGTGATTGCTATAATGGCCAAGAATATGCTATATATTTATATTTTTATAATATTTTTATACAAGAATATACATGAAATAATCAGATATAATATATTCAGAAATAATAAAATTTATAGTTTTTTTTTATTATTATTATAATTCTTGCTTATCTAGCTTGGTAAGTAATTCCTGAAATGCTGGTACTCGACAGTTTGTATTTAATACTGGCTTTTTCAATTTTTGAATTATCTGAAAGAAAACTTTAATAACTCACAAAAATTGCTTATATCACTTTTGATTATATCACTTGATTGATCATATCCTAAATTTTATTATATCACTTTTGAAAATTTCGTAAAACAATAAAAGATTTCTCCAGAAGGAATTGCTTCAAATTGATTTGACTTTTATCTGTCCCTCTCTTAGAAAGAATTAATGTGAAATTTGACCTAGAAAAACAAAAAACATACGAGCCGACAATGCCTTTGTGAAGTCAAGAATTATCTTTCAACAATAAAAAATTCATTAAAATTAAACATTATTCATCAATAATTATCAAAAAAATTCTGTCATGTGTAAATTTGTGGCATTGTAATTGATGAAGAGGAAATCATTTACATGCAAGAGAATTGCTGATCTTCTATCCCCCTGGAATGCCAATGTATATATTAAAATATAAAAGTTGTTTTATCTATCATGCTCCTCATGAATTTCAATCCTGCTAAATTTTATAATGAAATATCAGAATCAGGTGCCATATGCCTAATGGAATTTAAACAGACATCCCTACAGTTCATTGCAACGGAAAGAATTCTTGCACTCTTCTCTTTCCATGTATTCCAAGTGATATAACGTTCAATTTTTAATAATTTTAAGGGTTTTTTTTTTTTTTAATTTCCTTCTTTTCGTTTTACTTTTGCAATAACAATAAAATCCATGGCTAACTATTTGAAAATTGCTGGTTTTAAAGTAGAAATTCCACACTAATTGCATGCTACATATTCTAAAGTGATTTGCATCCATGCATGCTAGTTTTACATACACCAAAAGATGAGAATAAATATGCAGTTTATTAATTTGGATTGAAGTATTAAAATCTAATTAAGGGTTAAATGCAAGCGTTCAAAAACTGTTAGGCATAAAAATATATGCATTTTGCTCTTTCTTACAAACAAATAAACACAGATACAACAAAGATAGGACAAATAAACATAGATGATAATGCAGATACAGTGCTAAATATTCATATATATGTAAAAACTTTTTTTCTTTTTTGATAATGGAATGGATTTTTTTAAAGTAATAATTTTTTTAATGGTTCGTAATATTTATAAACAGACATCCATTTTCAAAATGAATTTTGAAAATTGTTTGTTCAAACCATGATCAAACATTGCCATTGTTCAAATAAGAAGACAAAAAGAAAACATTCTGCGAGATTTTTATATTAAATCTTTATTACTCTTTAAAATTATATGCTTAACCTATTTTTCAATTAAGTGAATTAGAATATCACAGACAGAATATAAACATCAAATAAAAACATTAAATAAAAAAAAGCAACTGAATAATTTTTTTGTTCAGCAAAATGTTTTCATTTTTTAATAAAAGCAAAAGTTATCAATATTTTCTGGATGCATGTATTATCGTTCAAATAATTTCTTAATGCTGGTTCACATTACAGGGATTATAGTCATTTTTAATTAACTTTTTCATTTTTATGGTATTTGAGAAATCAAAATGCATTTCAAATCCTTTTAGCAATTCAATAAGAAGTTCATATTATTTGAGATGGCAATAAATTATTCCAATCATTTACAGTTTTGTCACCTTCTAATTTAATTTTTTTTTTTTTTTACTGGTAAATTTTAAAGTTTGAATTGATACACACCTGAAGCTGATTATTTTTAAAATTCTTAATACATCTGAATTTTAATTTTGGAAATAATTGTTTTATCTAAAAATCGTCTAGAAATTCACTTTTCCTTAAACATTTCACTTGATTTATAGCAAACATTTGTTTGAATCTTCATTTTATTATTTATAATTTTCCTCAAAAATAACATTCCATTAAATTTCAAAATTTTATTGAAAATTACTTCCAACACTTAAGATTCAATTTCAAATTATTAATACAATAATAATATAGAATTTTAAGTATATATTTTATAATTAATAAAATCAGCAAAGCAGCTGCAAACCAAAAGCAGCCAATATAACAAAACAAGCACATACTATAAATAAATAAATACATGACAAAATCATATGCAATAAATGGTAACTTTATTATTTCAATTGAAAACCATTATATAAGCCTCAGAAGGTTGGATATAAATTTTAAATTAATTTCTGACAACAATTTTTTATGAATTTTTAGTAGTTTTTAAAATTATCAACAATTTGTCCAAAATACTGGTAATAAAATATATTATAAAAAATATTTAAAATATGATTTAAAGTGATTGGAAGTTGTATCTCAAGAGTCTGAAAATTACTTCAAAAATCATTTACATATCAATAAAATCCCTACCTAAACTTAAAAGATATTAAGTTAGAGCATGACATACCTAGCAAAAAGCATGCCATTTGTTTCATTTCTGATGTTGGTCTTGGAAGGATGTTAGGGAAGTACTCATTGACATCACCTTCTTTTGGCATTGCTAATACTAGTATACCTAGTATAATAGCAATTATGTATAAAGCCTTATTGTTACTCCTTTCTGAAATTAAAGAAATAAAGAAAAAGAAAGAAAGAAAAAGATGAGTGAAATAACTTATTATTATTTGAAAATATTGTATACATTGCAATATCCATACAATATATTTTTATTTCAGAAACATGAATATTTTCAGAGGATGTTAGAGAAGTTCTTGTCACTGTTACATTCATTTAACATGCTGATACTAGTACATCTAGTATAAAAGTAGCTGAGTATAAAATTATATTATGTCCTTCTTTCAGAAATGAAAGGAAGTAAAAGAAAAGAAGAAAAAGTAAGTGACATAACAGATATTATTAATTGAAAATATTACAGGTTTCATAATTTCTGGCCTGTATCAATTTTTTATCATTGAAAAAAAATGAATATTTTTAATTGTTGCTACAGGTGCAATTACAAACATCACCTCCTGTTGTCATACTGAATACTAGTACACCTAATATAATAGGTATTACGCATAAAGTGATAAGGTTACTCCTTTCTGAAACAAAAAGCAAAAGAAAAAGTAAGTAATGCAATATATGTTAAAATTTAAAAACATGATATATATTCTAATCTGCTTGATACTTTTTATCTCAGCAATTCGAAATTTTCTTAATATATGAAATAAATGTATGAATTTTATAAAGCAAAACACATAGGAGAAATAAGCACCAATTTTCTGCAATTATTTAAAATGAATGGTGTAATAGTTAAACAAAAAAAGGTGGGGAAATTGAAAATTTATAACTGTAAAATTTAATATATTTCAAATTTTCTTATTGTTATTTAATTTGCTTACATTTCCACTTTATTCTAATTTAAAGGTTTTAAACCTATCAAATTTAATATAAACATAAGAGACGTTATATAAACCTAAGCTAAATTGAAACAAGGCTCAAGCAGGTAATCATTATATTGAGACTCTTGAAATTATTATGGCCATGTACTACTCAGATTCTTTCTCCACATTATAAAGTTAAAATGTCAAGAGATTCTAACATTTTTCTGGCCTGCTGTCATCTTTATAAAGGAAGTGTGCTATAATGTACTTCCAAATTGCTTAGATTTTTTAAAGCTATTTTTAGATTATTTTTTCAAGAGTAAAAATTAGCATACAAGAGAAACATGAATATTTGACAACAAAACTTCTACAGAATCTGATTGTTACTCCATAATTAATAAATGAAAATAATAATAAATTTCATGTTTATTTGAAACAATTCATACACAATTTAATAATTTCCCTTTTGTCAATAATTTGTCCAACAATTCTATAAGATATTCTGTTCTACAAATTATTTTCAACTATTAAGAACATAACAATTATGTTATATTTATTGATATGTTAGTTGTCTCTAGACAGCTTGTATATTCATAAATAACCACACACAAAGTATTACACTATTATTTAAAATGGGTGTGTATGCTGACAGGCTGGCACTCAACAGGGATATTCGACTTAAAATAACTAAATTTGAAAATATATATATTACAGCCAATTTTCCAACATTTCAATTTAGAGTTAATTAAACAAAATTTTGGCTCTTTTATGCAATAATTTCAGAAAACATACTACTGTAGCATCAGTTTAAAAGTTTTTTTAAGCTTTTAAATGATACTACTATTTTGAAATACAAAATTTTTCCTAATTTTAATAATTGTTTAAAAAGATTTTTAATAAACATGTTTTTCAGCAATATTTTCTATTTTGCAAAGAGAATCAACTTTATTTCATTGTTTCATCAAATGAATAGATTACAATTTTTTCATCTGTTCCAAAAAAAGGAAAAAAGAAAGAAAGAAAGGAAAAAAAAAAAGTTATTATTTTCAGATATCCTTTTTATTCAGGAATTATATTTTTAAATTGACAGTTAAAAGTAATTTTATAATTTATGAATGAAAGATTTCTTACTGCACATGCATTTAATTTTAAACATAAAATAATTCTTATTTTTCGAAATGATTTGGCATGCAATTTATTTTATGTGTATATAAAGTACTTATGTGTGTGCCAAACTTCTTAATATATATAGTTGTGCATTTCATAAAATAATAATTTTCATCATTTTAAGAAAACATATTTGTAACTGTTAAATTTTGTTATACATCTATGTGTTATAATTAGCTCTGGTATGTATTTATAATCAGCTAAACTACTTTAAATATAGTCAAAATCTTGCATGATTTCGATAATAAAAGCAATCTTATATATCAAATATATTTTTTAACCACAAATTTGAACATTTAAAAAAATACAACTTAATTCTAGTCCCCCCCTCGCCCCAATATATTCTTATGTGCAAATGGCAAATCAAAATTATATTTGGCATGAGATACATTTTGAATATGGTTGACTAATCAGATGGTTACAATAATTTAATTTTTTTTATTTAGTACTGTATTTCATAAGAAAATAATAAATTTCCTTTTCTGGGGAGGGCAAGGTAAAAAAAAAAAAAAAAAAAAAAAAAAAACCTTTACACTTAATTTAATATGTAACTATGCATTATAATAAATTTAGATAAATACTTTATAATTACCTGAATAATATGTAATCATTGTAATTCAATTAATTATTTATGACCAAATTTTTTAAGAATTCAGTATTAAACCTCATTAATTTTAAGAATTCTGTGTAAAGTATTTTGACAGCTGAGTACAAATTCCTCTGTGTGCTGGTTTTTTTTTTTTTTTTTTTTTCCCCTGTTCAATTCTTTAGGGGAGGGGGTATAGTGATTAAAATGAAATAAGTTCCAATACTAAATTATAACTGATTAGTATAACTAAATTAATATCATTTTATAAAATGAGCGAACATCTCATCATTTAAAGAAACTATTTCAGATTATATTAAATAAAGAAGAGCCTTAAAAAACTGGCTTACAAGGATGGTAATGCTAATTTTAATCTATTCAAGGAGCAAAGCTATATAAATAAAAGAGAAACACTAATTTTTTCCAATTTTGAAAAGAAAGAATTTTTGAAGTTTAGAGATAATTAAGAAGTTAATATCATAATTTAAAATTATGTCCTTATTATTTATGTGTAATATTACCCAAGAATAAAATGGGAGTGCTCGAGATTTATTTATTAAATTTTAAGTAGCAAAATACAGAAAATGATATTTCAATAAGATTTATTTTACCTTATTGATAATGAAAAATGTTTTATAAATTAAAAAATTCCATTTAAGGCTTATTATTACTAAAACTTAATTCAAAACTAGATTACTTGCTTTCAATGATTATTGAAGATGTGAATTTACTTTTAAAAAAAGGGCAACTTTCCAATTTAATGTTGCAAACACAAGTTGTAATTCTTAATGTTTAAAGATATTTTATATTGTTTTTTATAAATTATTAATTTATTTTAAAAAATCAATATTTTTAAACTTGTCCAAAATTGTTTATGACATACTGTAACTTTTTGAGAAATTTACAAGATATTAAAATTCTTTAGTTCAATAGATTTTTATTATTTCATTTAAAAATAAAGTTACATAGGATAGAAATATTAGGTGTATTATTTTATTTTATGCATTTTATTATAACATTAAAAATATTATATGTAAGAAAAAAAATATTTATCCATGCACAATGTGGCGTTCCATTGAGCGCTACTATTAAGTATATTTTTATTTTCATATGCATAACATTTCAACTATGTTTTTTCAGGATCTAGTTTGATTTGTGATAATAAATACTAATAGCCTAAAGTTAACTGTAAGTACTTCAAATCTTATTCACAAATATTTAAAATAAAGCAAAATTTAAAAGGTCTTGCACCAATTAATTAAAGAATTAATATTTCCTTAGTAAAAAAATATGAATGTAATTTCATTATAAACAACACTGAGTATATCAGTTAGTGACTCCATAAACAGGAATGTGATCTTTATAATGTTAGTAGTTTTTATTCATTAGTGTAATTCATTTATAAATAAAAATGTAATGAAATTAGTAATTTTCATGTATAAAAGGTTCTAAAGAAAATTGCAAACTTCAAATGAAGTAAATGTTGCAGATACATAAATCATTTATAACAAAAGTGAACTTAAATTTGAACAATCATTTAAATTTGAAGAATAATTATAATTAATAAAATTTATATATAAAGAGAAAAACAAAATTATCTCAAAGAAATGTTCTATATTTATTAAATTCTTTAGAAATTTTAAAATAATTAAATCAGAATTCAATTCAAAACATTATGCAAAAATAGATATTTATAGAGCTTTCTTGCATAAAGCAATAATTTTCCAGAAATAAATGAAAAAAAAAAAAAAAAAAAAAAAAAGAATATTGCTGCATATTTGGGGATGAATGAGCATTACTGTAAAGTTAAAATACCAATGGATGATATAAATGGTTCGTTTCTGCACAACTTCTTTTAAACATATTAATTACTAAACAAAGTAATTCTTCATTATTTTGCTCTTCTTTTTATAAATCTTTCATAACTTTTTTTTTTTTTTTTTGCATATAAAAATGCTGAAAAAAAGAATATTGTATTTTTTTTATTTCATTCTTTTCTGTTTTTTTCATCAATCTAAAGTGGGTGGTGACTTTACCCAGAGGTAATAAGACCAAAATTTCTGTACCATCAAACTGAAAGAAATTACAAAAATTGATAATTTATTTTTTTCAGTTCAGTTTTGCTTATTTACTTCTCTGTCGTCCGTAACGCGTTTATAGTGCACCCAAGCGAAACTTCTACAGAGCCGCCGTAATGTGCTTCAAGCATTCTTCTACAATTTAAAACTTAAAACGTTTTGTAAATGTTTACTTGTTTAAGTTCTTATTTTTGTTTGTTCTAATGCGTCGAAAAACCAAGGAAATACAGAAATTTTCGCGGACAGGAGAGAATGGCGAAAGGGTTAAAATTATTAAACAAATTTTAATAAACCAATACCCAGTTTTATATTCCAAATCTTATGCCAGTATGAGTATTATTCCAAAAAAATAATTTACAAATAAATAATAACATATAAAAAACAATAAAAGCTTTGCTTACGCTCTTGAACAATGGGTACAGGCAGAGGTTGCTGTCTCAACTGTCCCTGCACAGCAGAACTTGCTTCTAATTGTTGAAATCGATCAACTTCATGAGAACGTAGCCTTTCTTTAGGTGCAGAGTCCAAAAGTACAACAGAAAGATCTCGCTTGCCACTCACTTTAGTCCGATCTACTGTACTGTACAAGAATACCCTAATTTTTTCAGTTACGCCAATATTACTAGAATTTACTGCTAGATGATGTAAAGTACTGTTGAAAAAGAAAAGAAATCCTCAAATTCAAATAAAAAGCATAAATGTGTCATTCCAAAGATATTATAACAATACCAGTGCAGAATCAAAAAATATTTTTAAAATACCATTTTTTCTAATTTATTTTTCAATTACTGTATTTTAAAATTTTCCATAATTATTTGCTTTTTACAACTCTTCACAAAAATAAAATAATTCAGTACTTTCTAATTAATCAATAATAAATTATTTGTCAATATTAAATTTTAAATGCCATTATACATAAAAAAAATTACCAATATTTTCAAACATTAACATCCACACTTGTTTCAAATCCCAGTTTGCAAACATTCTCAAAGATATATAAATAATTCAAACAAACAAATGCTGCAATATTATGACATTAACATCATTAAGTAGCCCCCACCCACCTACCCCTCAAGAAATTATTTTAAAAAAATTTTGATTAGTAAGAACTTTTTTACATTCTTTCTCAAATGAATCCAATACTAACTTTGCTGATATTGGCATATAAATCTTTGAAAAAAATTAAAAAATGCTATTTACAGTTATTCAGTTATTAAGCTACAAGAACATAATTTTTCATGAAACTAAAAGTTTTCAAATTGCCACTGAAGCACTGAAGATTATATATATATGTATATGACAAAAATGGGCAGTGTTTCCATTATATATATATATATATATATATGACAAAAATGGACAGTGTTTTCATTATTATATATGTATATATATATGATAAAAATGGAGAGTGTCTTCAGTAGAATACTGAAAATTGTTTTATAATTTTGTTCAATGGCAAAAAAAAAAAAAAAAAAAAAAAAAAATTGAGAGATTGGGTACTTAATAACAGGTTTGCATAATTAGGATTATGGTAGTAGAAACATGCCCTTTCGAAAGTAAACGTTGTATCCTCTAGATGTTATGTACTTAGTTAAGCAAAAATTCTTAGCAAATCCCTCACTCTCTAAAAGTTTAAATAGTCCTCCATTTTCACTGATGAATTTTTGATGATTTTAGACTAAAAGATGATCAATATCCCATACTGACAGCATTTTGCTATGTCTAAACGTATAACTGACAATATGCAAACTACCACTACCTACTTTCATACACAATTAAGAAAATGGAAAATTCTTTTTTCATTTCAACACTTAATGAGTTAAAAAAAATCCAATTTATTGACCATTCGTTGAGACAAATAAAAAAACCTTTCTCGAATCTCCAATTTTTTTTTTTTTTTTTTTTTTTTGCAGAATTATGAATTGTAAGGTATCTTTGCTGCGAAACAACTCACAAAAGGTGAAACCATGCATCTAGTTTTAATCATTTTTTTTTTCCTCATTCCAAATTGAATATTTAAATCTAACTACTTCATTTATAAAGATTTGTTGAATGCTTCATCAAAATTTCATGTCTTAATATCTAGTGATACATATTATCATCCAAACATTTCAATAAAATTTCAATTAATGTAAGAATCCATACTAAGTAAAAATTAGCAAGAATCTTTTATTGGTCCAGGATAATTGTTTGGCAATGTCCTTACCTTAAAACAAATTTCAGAATAAGTTTTGATATCTCCTTTCAAGAGTAACATGAATAATAACTTTTGACATATTTCAAAGACTATTTCAATTCAGTATCTAAGCATTGTGAAGATACAATAAATGGCATTAATATTATTATCTCCAGCTGCTAAGACTGATACAGAATCCTTCATAGTTATAGCGGCAAACTTACTTGCTGCTATAACTATGAATTCTTTCTTCTTTCTAACCACATTCTTTACTTCAAATTACACTGGATGATTGACTGTATTCCCATATCAGTCTTTTTCTTTTGTAGAATTCTTAAGGAAAAAACCAAATTAAAGATAGCTTTTCTCTTCTCTCTCAAGAAGTAATGGATGTAAATTTCAACCATTTTTTAAGGATCAAATGAAAAATCAAGCACTCTTCCCAGGCACCAAATACATCAAAATAAAATTCAAAGAGTTTTTAGGATTTTCAAGGGCCAAAGAATCCTGCAGAAAAAATGAGAATTCTGATGAAGAAACAGGAAAATTCTTTCACTTTTATCAAAAAAAGAAAAGAAAGAAAAAATATGTCAATGATCCCCTTCAAACATTATCATTTTCCTTCATCTGCAATTAGTTCGATCAAATGAGTTAAATAAACTGCCAAATGATTAAGTAACAAAGAGGTTAATTTGAATAAGAATGAGTGAAATTATAAATGGAACAGTAGATGACATAAACAGTATGCAAATGTAAAAATTCAGCAAGCACCCCAATACTACAAGAAAAAGATTCTGCCCACAGGAAAAAGATTCTGTTCTTATTCTTATTTCTTAAAGATTTTTAAATTCCATTGATCAAACAAATCTGCATAAACTCCTTTAACAACACATAAAAGATTAAGCATACATTCATCAAGCATAATTACAATAAATAAAATTCTTTACCATCACAAATACTAAAGATTGATGTTCAATGAAATTTTTGAAGTAGAAAAAAGTTTAACATTGTAAATATTTTGTACTACCTCTTCAAGATAATCATTCTAGTATTTGAATAAATGGCAAAGCCCATTATGGAAGAGAAAAAAGAAGGTCATTAAATGTTAACTCTATGTGTGTTGTCACTCCTGAATCTGTCTCATTCTGGATTCTTTTTTGAAATCTTCCCATTTGCTGTTTTTATTTCTTAAAACAATTGGTAAACAAAGCTTTATGTTTATGTTTTCAATTTACTGCATTCAACAACTGAGGGAAAGGGGGGGTGGGGGGTTCTTTGCATTTCTCAAGAAAATTAGTTTTTAAGGGCCTTCTTTTCAATCTTAAGCACTTCTAAGGTGCTTAAAAATGACTCCCAAATTTAAGCACTTTTCATGATAATATAAACATTATTTAAGCTTTTGAACTAAAAATATAGTGAGGCTAAATATACTGTAAATAAAACCTCAAGCTAATATTAATTTGTCTAAAAATACATAAATATGCTTGCTTATAGTAGTTGTTTCACAAAATTTTGATGAAACTTGGAAAGCATGTTTCTCATATAATAACTAAAAATACAATTAAGATAAATGAGTTTTAATTCATTTTCCCTACTGAAAGACATTTTAAAAAAATAATTCAATATTCTCAGCATCCGGGATTTCTAGAATGAAGGGAAGATGCCCAAAAAATGCACTTTACATGAAATACATGTTTTTTTAGAAGCATGAAATATATAACTTTTAGATTTATACTCAAAATAAATTGACTGTAAATTTGAGTAAATGACAATTTGGCACAACTATACTTTGGAAGACGATAATGTGTTTTGCAGATACATTTTTTAAAAATTTAATTAGAATTTCAATTATTTAAACAAGATTTTGGCATCTTTCTCTAACAGAAATCTTTCTCTTCAGAAAAAAAAAGTTGCACAAGAATGTTTGGACAATATTTTGAAATTCATAAAAATTATCATTTTAATGACAATTTTATTTCTGTACCATTTTTCTCTAATTTTAGGAAATTTAAAAAGAAAATGCTTTATTCAAATTTGTAACAAACTTTTTTGAAGTTAAATGAAATTCATATCATTTTCATTTCATCAAATATTTGATTTTTTTTTCGTTATTAAAAACCAAGGAATGAAGTTATTTTAATAATCTTTGACAATATCACAATGAATTTTTCACATTCTGATTTTATTTCATTTAATTATTTGTGCAATTTATAAACATAACCCATTCAGAATATTAGACAGTTATGCTATATAATTGTGTTTGCTATTTTTAGATTTTTCTTCCAAGAATGTTTTCGATTCAATTAACCTAACATTGGGAGTATTCACATAATATCAACAAATGTGTTGCACCAATTTAATATAGGAATAAATAATTTTATGAAGAAGAAGGAAGTGAAGTTACATCACTGTGTAAGATAACATGCAATTAGATGCTAGGCAATGCAAACAATTACAATTTTCATACAACATGTTTTTTTTTTTCATATCTTTTTCACTATAATATATAGAGCATAAGACATTAAAAAATGTCAATTCCTTTCAAAACCCTATTATTATTAAGGCAGTTGGAAATATATAAAATTTGAATACAATAATGCACAACCTGATAAAAAATTATGTTACTAAAGATCATTTCTAAATGACTATTTTAGAAATCATTTATAATCAGAAATCCTAGCATCAAGTCACCAACTACATGACTTTAAATAAAAAGTTACAGATATGATCTAAAAATTAAAAATACCATAAATAACATTAGAACAGTAAATCTTTATTAAATTTGGACTAAATTCAAAAGTTATCTATTGTACATTAAAAAGTTGACAGTTTATTGGTCTTTTTTAATCTTGTGCATGTGAATATGAATAGTCAAAAGTGAGGCAATAATTTCATATAGTTTAATAACCCAAATAATAGATATGCATAAATGATTCTACTGATCAAAAATAGGCATCCAGTATGCATATTGTTTTTGTTTTTTTTGTTTGTTTTTTTACTATACAACAAAGTACAAAACACATCATATTATATTAGTATATACAGAAGACAGTGATAGAATAAAGGGGAGACATTCTCAATTGTGAAATTTACTTTGTTTATCAGGGTTTTATCATCTCCTTCTCAGCCTTTGCTATACATTCAGAAGATGCACTCTTATAAGAGGAAGTTCTGTATTGTCTGAGTATATGAGAAAACTTCCATAGTTTAAGCAGAGGTAACCATGAGTCACCAAATCAAAACTAGCAATTCAAAAGTAAAAATTATAGGAATGAACAGAAAATATATATATTTCATGAATACTTTTCTAAAAATCTCAATTTTTCTGAACCATTTATAATTTTTCAAATTGCTCAACATGGAAAAATACCTATCTGGAAGAATTAAATTAATGATTTATACAGAAATTATTAATATACAAAAAAAAAGGAATCCAATTATTTTCAGAACTCATTTTAAATTAAAAGTCTGCTTTAGTTTGCTTAAAGACAGCATACCAAAGTCAATGATTTAAAGCCATAAAATTTACTTGTAACTATCATTAACCTTCATATAACAGGATCCAAAAATCTTTTAAATATTATCATAATTTATGCATAAAAAAAATCTCTTACACAGTGGCTGTGTGATGGGGCTTAATGGTACCATGGGCATCAGATACTGAATACTTGGAACAATCTGGCGATACCAGAACTGAAATTTAACAAAAACTTTTATAACTTAAAAGTAACAGAACTAACATGTAAAATATCAGCATTCTCTCGTTCCTATTAATAAATCAAAATTTCAAAATAATAATAATAATAATAATAAAATTATGTATTTAAATATTTATACAGTAATTTGAATACATAGCTTAGAAGAAACATTTTTGTTTAGAAATAAGCTTTACTAAATAAAAAAAATGTTTTAAAGAAAATAAAAACATAAATTATTAATAAGTTCTTAATTGACAAAATTAATATGATTTTAGAATTGATTAGTCTTTAATATCTAATAAACAGTATATGACAGTATTTTTTTATTATATATATAAAAAAATATCTGACAAAATTTCATCTAATATTTTGATTCAATTAAGCTAATTTATATAATTGCATACAGACATTCATAATAGAAATGTAGAGCAACAAAGCATAAGTGAGAAAATAAAGTATAAAATACAGATAATCTCCGAGACAGGATGGGAAACGGAAATGTTGTCTTTTTGTATACTGTCCGTACATTTTTATTAAAACAATACTTTTATGCAAAAAGAAAAAAAAAGGAAAAAAATCTAATTAAAAAATTAAAAAAAAAATAGAAAAAATGCACAAAAAAAACCTAGAATTGAAGAGAATAAGCATGAATTATGAAATAAAATTTGATAAACATTGGAAAGGAGATTTTAATTAAAATAAAATGAAAAAAAAACCTTACTAAAGAATTTTACATGAACAATTTTTTATAAAATCATAATTAGTTAATGGATTTCTATTGAGAATCCTGACAAAGGAGGAAAAGATTAAAAATGATACTAAGGTCACTTTTTCCTTCATTCTTTTGTTCAAGTAAATAAATTTCTTATTTCATACTTTATTATATGAATTTAAAACATTTCAATATTTGACAAAATAATGAGCATTAAATTATATTTTTGCAATTTAAATGAAATTAAATATCACCAATACCTCCAGCAAACTAGCTGATCACTAAAGACAAGTACTTTTATATAGGAAGTAAACTATTCTATAAAAAATGCATCATTTATAAATGTCGGATTGATATTGATTAAAACATTATACTGAATAAGAAAACCAATATACCCATCTTAATATACTTTTATTTTTTTTAAAAAAACTAGCTGCCTTTGGTGGCCAGATTGCTCGAACAGATTGACTTTTAAGGCTGTTAAATGATTAATAAAAAATGCATTTTTTTTGTAAATACTTTTTGTCATGTGATATGGCTATAAAATATAAATTTAATCAAATCAGTTTACAGCAAAAAAAAAAAAAAAATGTGTGTATATTAACTAAATAAAAGGAGAAGTGAAAATTCCACAATGGAGTTAAAAAAATGCAAAAAAACCTTTTGATGAATGATTTTGAATGCCATCATAAATTTTAAAACATTTTTACAAACTGTATTCCAAATGAATTAAAGAATTTTATTACATTCTGGGGGGGGGGAGTGAGCATAAAAGGAATTGATATCACTGAAAAGGTTTTTTTTTTTTTTTTTTTTTTTTAAGATAACATGAAGTCCATTTTTCTAAAATAATTGCTTTGGAAGATATTCATATCAATATCCATAGGCAAGTCACAGCGTGATGGTTGAGCCTATTTTTGAGACTGAGTGAACCTTTTGGGTAATATGGTGAATCTTATCTAATAACCTTTTGTAAATCCTTTAATAAACTAAGCAAAGTGCTCCATTTAATGCAGCTGTAAAAAATTTCAACATATTTTTGTCTGAAATATTTATGATGGTTTTATTTACATTTGACTGTTGCCATTCAACAATAAGCAATTTCTGTGCTATGTATGTAAACATTTTATACAGATATAATGGTTTTAATTAATTCAAATGTTTTAATCTTTTAGTTTTGCAACAAGATATTTAATTAAGCCCATATTAAAATAATATAAAACCTTTAAATAGTATTTAAAATCATTCAGAGCAGAACTGTATTTTCAATACTTTATAGTAATTTTCACCCATTGCCATTTTAAATTGCATAGAAATTTAAGTATAAGTCAGTCTTTTAACATTATTCACAACATATTTTTCAAGATCATTTAGATATAAAAAAAAATAATCAATTTTAATTTATCTGAAAAGATTGAGTTCTTAAAATACGACAATTCAAGAAAATAAAATTTAATGTATAAATATATCGATAAACGTGTATTAATTATATGTCATTGGTTAACTTTAGTTAACCACAAGTTATTACAGAACATAAATTGTTATCAACTATGAAATCTTAGGTGAATATTATATAAGTAGAAATAGATCTCAATACATCCCTTTCTGAGAACTTGTAAGATTGCAATAACAATCACTGACTTTATCCCTTACAAATTCAAGGATTTTAAAAAATATATATATAATTTCTATCTATTAACTTTATTTACTGATGATGAAACCAATGATAATCTTTATTTGTATTACTAATATAGCTTGTTGCTTATTACAACATTCTGATATACATTCTAAGATGAGGGCTCTATGATTATTAACTTTAAAAATGTATTCACTTAATTTTGTATATTTCTTTTTGTAAGCAATATACAAAATTCACCAGGAAATGTTAATAAACTGATATTCTATCTTTTCAAGTTATTAATATGTTATATAATAAACAACTAAAATTAATAAAATAATGAAAAGAAAATATTGATCAAATAATAACTTTTAATGATCAAATCTAGAAACAGCACAAAACAAATAAAAAACAATGTAAATGAAAGTTTGCATCATTTTAGAAAATCAATATTCTAAAATAAGAAAAAATTTATTATCCATCAGAAAATTATTCTATTTACAAAATTTGTTTTTCAAGTACAAAATTTACATGCTTTGAAATTAAGAAAGGGAGATAAAAATAATACATCACAATAATAATAAACATTCAAATCAAAAATATCATTGTATATTTGTAACTTTTTTCAAAATCAGTGATAACGTCCTAACCATATTAAAAACCTTTTGAATATATCAAGTAAAATTTGTGAAATTCTATAATTACTCTACTCCAGTGGGTATAATAAACATTATTTCAACACACTGAAACTGAACCAAGTTTTATCAATTATATATACACAAACTATATAATATTTTACAATAAAATTATCTGGATAGAGAGCAAATTTAAAATATTTGATACTCAATTTAAATAACATAAAAAAAAAACTTACTTTTAAATTTAACAAAGAAATCATAAGGGTTGATAATTGAGAGTAATTGTTGGTGTGATGATGGGTCATCTGCATAAAAAGTTATCTGCTGATGAGGTGTTGTAAACACTGGCAATTTGTCTAATAAATTTGGATCGTGCATCAAGGTTTTTTTAACGAAGTGGTTGATTTCTCCGATAACTCTGAAAGACAGTTTAAGAATAAAGAATTGAAATACAATTCATAAATACATTGAATATTTATTAAGTAGAAAAAAATTCAATAACTTTTTAACAGAAATTGGTAAATAATTTGTTATAAAATAAAATACATAATCTAATTTGTTATAAAACAAGAGTAAAAAATAAAACAGCTTTTTGTTAATCAAAAAAGTATTTAAAATGAAAGAGGAAAGTTAATCGAAAAACTATTAAAACCAAGTGAAATAAAAAAATATTTGTATATTTATACTGCTTTATAATGTACAAATCCAATTGTAACTTTAAGGGGAAAAAATATTTTTTTTAAATTAAGTTTTAACAAAAATCGAGTATTTTATTAATGAATATAAAGGAAATAATTTTTTTTTTAAATTTTATATCCAGCAAACTCTATAACATTAATTGATACATACACAGCACAGAAGTTTTTATTCCATTTAATAAAGATACTGCATACTGGACTGTTAACTCAAATGGAGGAAAAATAAAGATTATTCAAATACAATGGAATGGTAATTAACTTTGACGCAGGAAAAATTTAAAACGTTAAAAGCTGAAAACAAAAAAAACCATACCTCTTCACTCATTTATAAAATTTAGACAACAATTAAATATTCTCAAAAAAATTAATCAGTATATTTTAAGATAATGCACAGAAAAACTACGACTTTTCTTATTGTTTACTGAAAAAGCTTTGTTGTGATACAGCAAACAGCTGACTCTCATGGATTGCTTTTATTTATTTTTTTAATACAGCTACTTCTCATGAATTGAGTTGCCAGATAGAGCATCCTTTTTGTAAAAATGAATTGAAAACAACATCAAAAAAACATAAGAATCTGTAGATGATTTGTTTATATAAATTTAATTTAAATGGATTCAGCTGAAATTTAGAATAAAAATACACATAAAACTGATTTCTTTTGAAAAAAATTTAGCACATGGGTTATGGGTCCGCCACGTGTTTTTATTTACAACTGATGATATAAAATTTAATTACAATGAGACAAAGAGTCAGTAAAAATATTTTTAAATCCATAAAAAAGAATTAAAACTCTTTAAATTTACAAACCTGTCACGACGAAACTGGGCAAATATCCCATTTTTTTTCAAGTCGAATTTATCTACCTCAAGCCTCTCATCTTCCGTTTCATTCAAATGAGATGTATGTCGGAACATTTTTCTTCTCAAACTGTTTAGAACCCACATCTATTCGAAATAAAAATTAATTTTGAATCAATAAAGTACATCTTGTATAAATAATTATCTTTCATAGCATTCCGAAAAAGATTAAGAGAGATGTTTAAAAATTGTGCATTTGCATATCTCCTATCCCACTTGCAATAGGGACCGAAAATTCGTAAGGGGGAGGGGGAGATAAGAATCTAGTTCTGAGCTGAACGAGTACAAAGGAATGGAACATGACCTTGAATGACCAACAGTTAGCAACAGCAGTACAAATGATCCGGTTTTATAATTGTTAAAACCGAAGAGAGAAGAAGGTGACGATTATTATAGTATCAGCTATATTATAAGCACAAGGTTCGAATCCTACCTGGATTTTAGATTTTGTTTCACATAAAAGCTTTAGAAAAAACTGATCCTTGAAACCGTCTTTACCTGTTCTGAAAGTTTATTATACATTATTTATTTGTTTATTTATGTACTGAATATTTTTTTATTCTGAAATATCTTATAATTGTTCAATATAAGGATAATGTTAAAGATAAGATTCTGTATAATATTTTAAAATGTATTATGCTTCAATAAAGTCACATTGTATTTAATTCACATGTTATTAAAACAAAGAAATGCAACATTTCTCAAGAAAAATATTTTATAAACAACAAACGAAAAAGAGCTCAAACGTTTACTATATTTAAAAATTCCTTTAAAAGTAAGCGAATGTTATATTAATCCCGAAATGCATCAGGATATTCAAAGTAATTAAGCTTTTAAAACTTTGAAATCAATGATTTCTAGTGCTTTGTTGATGAATTATCAAGAAGATTCAATATCTTCCATTATTATTATTTTTTTTAGTTTCATATTCAAAGTAGAATTATATATTTAAAAAATAGACAGTTTTGACGAAAAAATTAAATAGAGATTCTAAAATTTATTCCGGAATATTGCTCAATGAAAATGTTTTAGACTTGATATATTTGTCATTTTTTCCCCTTCAAAATTGAATCGTTGTTACCAAGAAACTATTTAATGTCGTAACAACCCACGTGGTTATAAATCCAGTAATTAAAACAAAGAAAAATACGGCAAAATATAACTGGAAATATTTTTCTAACTCATTAAGAGTACAAAGGGGGGAAAATACTAGAAAATAAAATCGGTATCACTTAAAAGTGCGTTTTTTGAATTTTAAAGTGATGTTTAAAAATGGTTTCTTACAATAATGTGGTGCGAGTTTAACGAGGGAACACATTAAAATCTTGATTAATTTTTAATGAAAGATCTGATTAAAATATAAAAAAAATATTTTTCTAGGGGGGCACTTACAACCCTAGAATTAATTACATGCTGGATTTGGTTGCTCTAACGTGGTTTGGCATGCAGAGCGTTGCAAACGATTTTTTTTATCAAGTATATTGCAATTTTCATATAGCATGACAGCGTATACAAGAAAAAAAAACTATTATAAAACAGGCAATTTATACTCTTTTACTGAGTTATATCAATTTGAAAATGGAAAAAAAAATGTTTTTACTTTCTTATAAAGTATAGTAATCGTCAAAAAATTCAAACTCGAGAGATTTCAGTGAATTTTTACGTTTCAGACCTCCCTGATCTCGAAAAACACATTTTTTGAAAAAAATATACGTTTGTCTGTAACAAAGATATCTCAAAAACGCTTTGAGCTAGGAGACTGAAATTTGGTATACGGTCTTTGCACCCATATTTGCAGATTTCTATCAAATTTTGAATAAAATGCGTTCGGAAGAAATCCGGTTGTTAGCCCGATAATTACAAAATGAAGAGAGTTAGATATATGAAATTAGGTACACTGATTTAACATCCATAATGTAGACATCTGTCAAATTTTGAGCCAAATCTAACTGTTGGTTTGTACTTTTAGAAACATAAAGACGCGATAATTCAAAAACCAGTTACTTAAATATATCAAATATGATATGGCATTTTGTGAGTACAAGTGCATTTTTGTGTTCAATTTTTGTTTGAATTCAGTTGAGAAAAACGTGTCTAAAATACAAATTCAATTTTTAGATATTACTAACGCATGCCAGGGATTAATCGGCAGATAACTCGGCAAGGATGAATTGATAGATTCAGTAAAAGTGTTAAATTCACGCCAAAGGTTAATATTTCGTCACTATTGTACGCCAATGCTATGCAAGGTGTTTTTTGGGATAACACCTTTATTCGAGAGTATGCAAGAATGTTTTGAAAAGGCCACTACGACTGGCTTTAAATCCCTATGCCATTAAATATCGTTATAAATAAAAATCAGTAAAATCATGAGAAACTTCTGTATTTTCAATCTTTTCCTTCCCCCTTCTCAAAATTTTTAATCTTTTATTGGTTTATGAAAATAATGTTTAGTAAAATATTCGCAAAAAACGTCAAAAACGTTTATTGTTATGAATGTATTTACAATTTAGATTATCTAATCGTATACAAAATGTGATGCCAATTCAATAGTCATGAATTTTTTTATTTATAATTTTCAATAATTTACACAAAAATGTTATATATATATTTTCGCTTGAAAAAAGCTATATAAATTAATTGATTTATAAATGTTAGATTGTAAAATAGAAAGGCAATGATGCAAGGAAGCTTTAGAACATGAATGATAAATATGATAAATTTAAGAAACGACAGTTTTAAAACATCAATAACAGATAGCATAGACTGCATGATTACAACATTTAACTGACGAAGCCAAAACTTTTTTGTTGAAAAAATGTGCTGCCAAATACATTAAAAAAGTGTGCCTTAGCTATTATATCTTTAATGCTTTAAGCTTTCGTTTAACTCCAGTTTTAATAAACAATATGTTTTAACGTAAAATTGATATGTTAAATCAAAAATCAAAGAATAGATCTTATTCATTAATTCTCTTATTTTAAGATTACTTCAACTCAGGTACTTGAGAATGTTGAAAAGCCTACCCTGTTAGAACAAAATGTTCAATAGTATGGTTACGATGTTATTGTCCGGCATTCAGAATATCGAACAGCATCATGGAGGTATGGTAAATCTTGTCTTAATAGGGTGAGTATTACTTTTACTGATAAAAAAAAAATATCTACCCCCGCTCAAAAAACCATAATGGCAGGCGTGTTCTTAAAAAGTTGATATAAAAAAGCGGACTGTGTTACGTTGATGTATCAAGCTAATGTATGATCGGACATCCTTTGTGAGTTCTTATAAAACCTCCTTGTCTCCCAAACCAATTTTGGACAAGCGTCTCTAATAAACAAAACATGTGCCCCGAGTATTCAACTAGAGGAAAGGAATGTCGCAATAATATCCAGACGTTTCGAGCATCCGCTGTAGTTTTGTTGAATCAGCGTGCGTTTGAGATCTTTCAGTATTGCTAGAACAATACTTTAGTATTGTAGCAATTATTATTAATTGAATTAAATAAATGGTGACAACAAAAATATTATAAAAGATAACAAGGCATGTTGATAAAGTTATTAACATAATGTAATTGGCAATGTTTTGGTTTTTCTTTTAAATTAAATTTTAACATGCTTTAAACTTAATATGCTATTTCGGATATCAACAAAAAGTTATATTTTCTTATGTTTTATTCATTGCTGCAAGCCTTATATCAGTTGAAAATAGGGAATGTTGACAATAGAATTAATATATAGGCCTTGAACAGCATTTGAGGCCGGCGTCCTGGCATAGGGGTTTCGCGTCATCCCCGTGATCTAGGTGTCCCGGGTTCGAGTTCTGGTTTGGGCATGGTTGTTCTGTCTATGAGATGTGTGAATATGCCCTTCTGTAAAAAGGGATTGTGCAAGCGAATATGTGATGCGTGAGTAGCTAAGTCGTACTCTTGGCCCTACTATAAAAACAAGAGACGCTCTCCCTACGGCTTAAATCGCTGCCTTCGTAACAGCGGGCTTGTCCGTGGCAAATGCCATAATAAACAACACCATTTGAATACTCGTATTTGACCAAAGCCTGTAGCAATTTAGAGAGAAAAAAAATCAAACCACCATGTTTCTATAAATAATCTAATAACTAAATCCTATACAAAATCAGTGGAAGTTGTCTCTGCCGAAACTTCCTTGCATACTCTCAAATAAAAAATGTATTCCCGTATAAAATTGTGGTTCTTTGGCAAAGTCGTGAACTCCTCGAATCCTCAAATTCGGCTTTCATACATGAGAGCTGTATTCTTCGTGTTATCTATAATAATATAAAGAAAAGAGGAATCAACCTTAAAACATTATCATATTGCGGTGTTTTAGACTATAGATTCAAATCTTCTTTAATACTTTAAAAAAAACACTAAATCTATATTTTTGGTTTAAATATTAACTAAATAAATTTGACTAGCATAGTTTCAAAAACATAGCAATCGCCATTTTACTTCCTATTTATATAGTATTACTTTTAGCTAATTCAACTGTTCTCATTATTACTACAATTTCTTAATATATTGACTTCACTTTTATCTAAACATTTGCTTGGCAGCCATTCTGCTGCACAGACAGCATGAAGATTTCATTTTCACCGTGGCCCAAATATTTTAATAGCCGCTACTGGAATAATAAATACTGGTACAATGATTATAAGGAAAATTATCTACCATGTTTCCGGCGAACAGCTGAATATTTAAAAGAGCATTCCTAAGATCAAATTCAGTTTACGATATGAAAGTAACTCCTAATTACTCACAGCTGTTTTCAGAACACTTAATGAAAAAAAATCTTGAGTCACGTTTTTCTAAATACATAATTCTATTTCGGTACAATTAGGCTCACGTTATACACCTAATTGCAACAGTCTTGTTTGACAAACTAAACACATAATATAAAATGTAGTTTATGCAGTTCTAAACAGGGTATCCGTAAAATATAAGGTGTTTCCTGATTGCATTGCTTTGTCTAATATATCTTGTATTTAGGAACTTTTTAAACTGTTTAAATTAATTAATCGTATTAAAAAAAATTCTCCAGTTAAGTACTCAAGGAGTATGACTATGTTCGTAGCGAATCTATATGTATAATTCATTATACATATAGATTATAATTTTTTGAAACGTTATACTTTTTCCAGATGAATTTATAAGATATATTTTGAAGTTTTTTTTAACAAAGTAGATGGGGGAAAACAACTATGGAACAAAAGTATATCAGTTAAATCCAGAAGTGTTTTAAAAATTGGAAATTATTATTAATATTGTCTAAAAGGGTATAAAGAAAAAAAAACCCATCTAGTTTAGAGGTTTATTAAATAATTTGATGAAAATATAGCAAGAAATATTTACATTGTTTTAGAACTAAGAAATAAAACGGCATTTAAATACTGGCATTCAATTGATAAATAAGTCGAAATTTTCATTTTTTTTTCACCCTAAAAAGCATTTAAATAACTGTAAAATCTTTTTAAACGGATTGTTTGCTTATTCTGTAACTCGGAAACTATATAACATATTGAGAAATTATTGTGCCAAATTTGAACTAAAAATATGTATTGGATTTTAATTTATGGGGAATTTTTAGTAGGAAAATCGTGACAAAACTTAAAATATTATAAAGGATGTTTAAAGATATAAATAGCATTAAGAAGTAAATTATAAAAATTTTAAAATCAACAAAATTTCCTAAAGATTTAACGCACACGTGCAATTCAAATGGTTTTAGAAAGAAAATTGCTCTTAGATTAAGAAAATTGAATAAAGGAAATATTCAATATCTTGATCAAAAATCGACTTTTCAATCCAGGCACTTAACTTAAGCACAGTCAATTGATTTTAGCTGTTCGTTTGGTTCTCTAAAAATAAACTTTCGCTCCGTATTTTCCTCCAACATTTTTTAATCATATAAATATGAAGATTATTTTTTAAATGCGATCAATGATATTCAAGAAGATAACAATAATTGTAAATGCAGAAATCTATACTTATATATAAAGTTCAATGTGTGTGTGTGTGTGTTGGTGCTCTACAGAAAAGACCATTTGACCTACAGCTACCAAATTTGGTACATGTATACCTTAGAGGTCGGGAATGTGCACCTGGGGTCCCTTTTTTTGAATTTTTAATTAGAATTTTAATTATTAATTAAAAACTAACTTTCCCGCCAAAAAATCTTTTCATTTTTCCCAACACCAAATGAGTAAGGCTTCCGTTTTTTTCCCCAACAGTAATGAGGCTAGGGTTAACATTTTTCGGCCGATTATTTCAAACGATTCTGTTTATTTTCTTAATGTTTTATGCATTTAAAATTAAACCTTGTTAATTAATCGATCTTTCAGATTTATTCTGAAGTACTTTTGAATTAAAATAACACAGAATAAAGGAAATTAAAAATTTCTAATCTGCATAGCGTTACCCCAACTGGGGTAGAAAAATTCAGGCATTTGCGTTACGGTAACTGGCGTTGAAAATTCAAGCATGCGCATTGTGTTCTGATTATTGACAATATTATCAACGGATGATTCTTGATTAAAATTATTTTTAGGTTAGTTGCATGTTTTTGTAAGTAAATTGTATTTATGTTAGTTATATATTTTTTGTATATGCTTATAGTTTTAAGTACATCGTTTTTTAAGTAGTTTTTTTAAACCTGTTTTCGACCGATTATTTTAAACGATTCATTTTATTTTCTTAGTGTTTGATGCATTTAAAATTAAACATTGTTAATGAATCGATCTGTTCATGATGAATCTGAGAAAATTTTGTTGACAAATTCTTGAGATATTACATAAATTAAGAAAGATATTCTTTAGTGCCCATATAGTTTAAACGCTCAGTGATTCTGTTATCAATAATCATATTATTAAAAAAATGCTTTGTTTCAGTAAAAAATATTATTATATTAATTGCAGATTAATTCTTTCCACTTTAATTTAAAGCATGAATTCTACGAGAGCTAACAGAAAATTAGAGATACATATTACGTTATGACTGAAGGCCTTTATAATATTATGAATGAATTATATGACTATCAAAATTTGAAGTTTTAAAATATTTTGATGAAGAATCTATTAAAGTAGGAATTGTGTAAAATATTTCATTATTAAAATTTAAACGAACATTAAGATTGGCGAACCGGCTGGTTGCCAAAGGCGGCTAGTATTCAATAAATGTTTCAAATACTGTGTATAAGAATTTGGACGATTTAATAGAACTTTTGTAAAGTATGTGCAAGCAAAGAAATTGCATATTTTAAAAATTATCCCTTAGCACGTAACTTGAAAAGTATTTTTAAAAAATCATAATTTAACATATCCTTTATTTTTTTAAACTTATGTCGGTTTCAGAGTCCCACGGGGGGAGGGGCACCTCGTAACTGAGGATGAGAAGCTTCCGGCATGGTGATTGGTTTTTACCACCCCTGTGGGTATACGAAAAGCTGGGGGTCTGGCTTCTCCCATCGATGACAGGACATACTTCCTTAGGAAAGGGTTGTACCGTGGCCGGTGATGCCCTTAGGACTCAACCGAGTTCTCACCAGTGATGCTGTTGTGGCGGTCCGGTCATTCAAGTTTTTCCGTGTGTCTTCGGGCGATTGGGAGTAGTCAATCTATGATTATGTCTGTTTTAGAAGTTACATGATAGTTTTTGTGGACGGTCCAAATAATTTCGGATTGTGGACATATCTTAAGCCAAAATCAAATTCCATAACTTTCATGGGCTCTTTGTTTCATGATAAAAAATGTAATAAGAACCCAATTCTAGTTTGCTCTAGAAAAATTTGTTTGAAATACATAGAAGAATTATCCCTAGCTAATAGCTTTGACAAATTATTATGATGTAATCAATAATGTGGTTTCTTCATGTTCCTGTGGATAAAAGACGGAAAAATGAACAATTGATGATTTAGAACCGATGGAAAATTAATCTTTATCTCGCCATCAATTTCCTGCTGCGAATACTCTTACACTGTTCAGAATACAATTAAAAAAGAAATACAGTACTGTGCGAATTAATTGGGACAAACTTATTTTTTAAGAAAATTGCTCCTTTCTCGGGGATTTTCTACTTCAAACCGGTTTCAACTGTATTTTTTTATAACGCGTGACTGCCCTTAACTATTCTAAATCGGTTTGACCACGTGAACATGACATGTCAAAAAATCTTCCCTTCAATTGCTATAAGAAGTGGTCGCTTGTGTGAATTGTCTCCTTCTGACGTGTATTTAAAAAATGGATATCACTCACAGGAAAAGGACTAGAATTGTTAACCATAGTCAGCATACTTCTATGACTGTGAGGGATATTTCTGCAGCAGTTGGAGTTGGAAAATCCAGTGTTTCTAGGATTATTAAACAACAAAAGAATTTTGTGACAGTGTCTCCGAAACGAAAGAGAAAATGTGGACGCAAATGAAAGACCATACTTCGAACAGGCAAATTTCTTGAAAGAAATAGTACAATGCATCCTTACAAAACAAGTAGAGATCCTCGGAGAGAATTATTAACTACTGGAGTGAGCGTGGATTCATCGACAGTTCGATAAAGACTTGAAGCTGGGAGATTTGCAAAAAAACCAATCAAAAGACAGTTATTAACACCTGCAATGAAGGAAAAAAAAACGTTTGGATTGGACCAAGAAATATCAATCCTGGACTGCACAATATTGGAAGAAGGTTGTATTCAGCGACAAAACGCATTTTCTTGTGCAAGAGTGTCTACCAAGATTTGTCAGGCGAAGTGGTGGAGAACTCATCAGGGAACAACATCTTATTCAAATAGTTAATCGCCCTCAGAAATAGATGTTTTGGGGTTATTTTACTTCTGGAGGACCTAGCAGTTTAATACCAGTTGAAGGGATGACGAACTCTATACAATACATTTCTATAATAGAAAGTAAAATCGTGCCTATGATTCAAACTTTCTCTGGTGGTGTTGGTATCTTTCAACAAGATCTTCCTCCCTGCCATACTTCTAATACAACGACGTTTTTTTTTTCAAAAACAGAAAATAACGCTTTTGGATTGACCTGGTAATTCTCTTCATGTAAATCCCATCGAAAATTTGTGGAGTATTGTAAAGAGATGTATGAATAAAATGAACTGCTTAACAAAGAAAACAATGATTGAGAATGTTATAAAAGTTTGGTTTCGTGATAACGATATCAAAACTTTATGTTCTAATTTAGTGGAATCCATGCCAAACCGTGTACAGGATCACATTCAAGCTAGAGGAGGACGTATTTTGTATTATATTGCTATACCGTGCATTCAAGTTAACCTATACTCATTAAACAACATTTGTGAAAAATTTTGTGTTTGTCCCAATTAATTCGCACAGTACTGTATATATATATAAACATAATATTTTTGAAGCATAGTCGTGGCCGAAGACAGAAAAGAGACTTTGAATTTTTTTTATCTTCGTTTTATTTTCATCCTGAGAGGCATGATTTTTTGCACGAGGGGCGGACAAGGCACGTTCGCTCACAGCGCGATACAAGAGCAGATTAGCGTAAAAAAAGAAGACATTAATTTATAGGCTTAAATCTGATGTATCCAAGACGTACTAGTTTAAAGTTCAAATCATTTCGTAAAAATGAAAAAAGAAAAAAAAATTCGACACGATTTTTCAATTTTTAAAAAATAGTTTTAATGTATAATGCCCTTCTTTGGTGAACAGCTTCTTAACTAGGAAATTGAATAAGTTTAATTTAAATTAAATCTTTTATATATAATTTGATGCTCTTGATCCTCACAAAAAATATTTTTAAAAGTCACATTTGATAGGTATTAAAGCCGTGTTATTTTAATAGCTTTACGTCTGGTTTTTTTATTGAGTACATTAACTTTCTTAATCGATAATATCGTAATATTATTAAAAATGTAATCGTCAGGATAGTCTATCTTCTACAATTGCAATCATCTTTCACGGCTCAGTAACTTCACTTTCTTATTCTAAATGTGAACTTAGTAGATAATAAACAGTATTTTTCTTCGTTAGCTTTCAATATCGAAAGAAAATTAGGCTATTAAATATTTGAGTAAGCAATAAAAAGTTTGAATATCATTTCAACAATGAAAAGTATGTGTAAAAAAATTATCAATGTTTAGGGAAAGAAATTACAGAATAATTAACTTGTTTTAATTTCTTCAATGTTACAATGGTAACATTGAAGAAATAATTTCATGCAATTCATGAAGAATTGAAAAATAATTTCATGCAATAATTTTCGGAAGGTAACGAAAATAAAATGTATGAAACCTCACTTAATTATTACAAAAGGTGTTCAAATGAAAGGTACGAAACGTCGTAACAATGTAACCGTTAACATATATACCGGTATGGGAGAAGATAGCGAGACATCTAGGGATGCGTGTGAAGGCAGGATGACGTTCACATTGCAAAATTCGACGAGTGAGGAGCAGCGCGGCGTTTTCTGACAGCGGAAGGTGTTACACCGGCCGCTATTCATCGCCGGATGGTCGCCGTAAATAGGGAGGACTGTGTGTCAGACAAGTCAGTGAGAAAATGGAGTGCTCGTTTTCGTGCAGGCCGTTTTGTTGATGATCCGAGACCAGGCCAGGTAAACAAAATCATCACGTTCGATCTCATCTACAAGGTGGACGACCTAGTGAGAAGTGATCGGCGTGTCACATTGCGAATGTTGGCAGTGAAGATGGATGTCAGCGTTGGAACAGTGTGGACAATTGTTCACGACAGGTTGCGTTATTGGAAGGTGTGCGCGTAGTTGATTCCGAAGCTGCTAACCGACCAGCACAAAAAACTGCGTATGGGGCTAGTACTTCAACATCTGTTTCGGCATCATGAAGACTCCGCTTTCCTGAAGCGGATCGTCACAAGTGATGAGAGCTGGTGCCATCACTACGAGCCAGAGACAAAGCGGGACAGCATGCAGTGGAAGCATACGTCGTCGCCTCCCCCTAAAACGTCCAAAGCCGTGGTATCAGCAGGCAAGGTGTTGCTCACAGTCTTTTTTGACATCCAAGGTCCGCTACTTGTTGAATTGGTAGAGCACAGAAAAACCAATAACTCCGATGTGTACAGCGAGACACTCCGAAGACTACGCAGGTCCATCAACAACAAAAGACAGGGGCTATTCATGGAAGGCGTGGTTCTGCTCCATGATAACGCGCGTCATCACATTTCCAGGGTCACAACGCGGAACTGGCCAAGTTCAAGTGGGAGCAGCTCGACCATCCGCCCTACAGCCCGGACATGTCGCCTTGCAATTTTCATGTGTTTGGTCCCCTGAAAAAACATCTGAAAGGGAAGCGCTTCAACTCGGACGGTGAACTCAAGGACGCCGTAAAGGATTGAGTCTCGTCACAGCCACAGGAATTCTGGGAACAAGGAATCTTTCGGCTCGTTAATTAATGGGATCGTTGTGCTCAGGTATATGGTGTATAATTTGAATAAAGTCTTCATTTATACCCACAGTGTCGTTTCGTACCTTTTCATTTGAACACCTCTTGTATTAATTAAAATTTCCTAAAAAATCATTCATTGATTCCTATTTTGATTTGCGCTTAATCAAAACTCCAAATCCAATTAGACGTAGTCTGTAGTGTGTCAACAACCCCCTGCATTTATTATTAAAGAAGAAAAAGAAATAAATGGCAAAGTTTGAACTGCCTTATATCTTTAAAGGTAAGAAACAACATTTCCTAGATGTCACTGCCATTTCATATGATTGAACCAACTTGAATTCTTGTCTTTGAGCTTTTTCGTACTCTTACACAAAATGCGTTTTGCGTATAATTTCGAGGTATGACAATAATAATAAACGAATAACCATTTTGGATTCTCTTTTCTTTGACCGATTGAATCAAAAGTGATAAAAAAATATATCTACACTTTTGGTTTTATGAGCATATATCAAATGTCATCAATTTTGTTTATTGTGCTTTTATGTGTTCACGTATACATGGATATAAAAGCAAATGGACATTCAAACCGTCGAAAATGAGACACAAATTCCCAACTTTAATGAAAATAAGATATTTTATATTGCAATCATCTAGCTTGTTGGAATTTTCAGTTATCTCATATATATATATATGCACATAATTAGACAAACTAACAGATAGTCAGATGGTGGACACATCTGTGTTCAAACTTTTATATAATTTTTTATATAAAAGTTTAATTAGATTACTTTTATATAATATATATAATTCTAAAAATAAAAATATATGCATAATTTCATCAATAAGCTAACTGCTTTTTTGAATTTTGATGTACCCAAGCACATAAAAGGATTAGAGGGGAGATTTTCAAAAGAATTTTTTTCATAAATTGGCAGAAATTTAGAATTTTATTAAAATGACCAGATATTAAATATCAACCATCTAGTTTGTTATATTTTTGAATAGTTCCAAGACTAATTCATAGTTACATAATTTTAAGAATGATTTCAATGGACTTAGGCATAAAACTCAAAGATTAATCAAATATTTTGAGAGCGAATATTTTGTCGATTATTATATATTTTCTTGTATATTTTGCCTTACAAAAGATAAAAGTTATAAATTTAAAGTAAATACTACCTAAAAAATAATTACTATAGCAAATTTCTAGTTAAGCAAGATATATAAAGAAAATCCCCAAAAGGTATTTTTTGTATAGATTTTCGTAAAAGTAAAGGGCGAATCGAAATAAATAAATAAAAATAAAATAAAGAATTTTTTGTTGAAAAAGGCAATTAAAAAACGATAAATTGACCTATTTCTAACAGAGAAAAGGGAAGATTTTTAATTCCATTAACTCGCATTGCATGAGAACCAAACGCCATTTCAAACCTCATTTTTCATTGATGACACTCGTCCAATGAAGCAGAGAAAAAAAAATTTGGACAACTTTTCTCCTTCGCTTCTTTTAACTTAAATCATTAAACTTATCAAAAGCATTTAATGCTGATTTTTATACACGACTGGATATTGTTTTTTTTAATTATTATTATTATTAAGGAAGAGAATTAAAGAATTTCAAATTTTCTGCACTGAAACCTGTAACGTTGCACTGATTAGTATATTATCAGAAAATTCCATCGTATTTATGCTCTAATTTTGGTGCTAAATTTTGAGAAAAATAATCAAACGATACTAAATCTGCTTCATTTTCCAACCAAACATTTTGGTAACGATTCTAACAGGATGGGTTTATCACGCAATAGTTAGATGATGTAATATTGCTTCATCTGAGTTATTGAATTGCAATCAAAATAATTAAGAGAAGATAAATGTAATTAATTATAAACAAATTAAGCATTTAAAGCTTAATTAATATTTATATTAATTACAGTGCATTTTACACAAATAATTTTATAACAGCCTTTCAGCAAAAGATTTTATTCTATTTCAATCATTGTTCAATTTATGCCTGTACATGGTATGAATAATTTACCCGGTTTCATTTATAGAATATCCAAATGTTTCATGATTTCATTTTCTTCTCTCAATTTAAGCTGTAATTTGCCCATTGAGTTTGCCCCATTTTGCTGGTAATATATATGGAATAGTTTATATATTTCTTTTCTTTAATCTGTGATACTTTGCAGTTTCAAATGCAGGCAATAAACATTTAATACAATATAAGCATTTGGTGAATATTTTTCTTGTATATCATCTAATATAAAAATGCATTTCAAAGGTCTTGATTCTTTTTTTTTTATCTTTTACGAACTGGTGCATGAAAAAATTCAAAAATTAAACAATATTATCTAAATTGCAGTATTAATAAATAAATAAACTATGAAAGAAAAACAAAAATATTTGAAATTAGTTCCGAAAAAATACTTGAAGAGTTCTAAAAATGTTTCTTGAATCAAAAATTCTTTTTTTTTCTTTAAATTAGCAACACTGAAATATATACAAAGAATCAATATAGAATGGTATACTAACAAAATTTTACTTACAATTAATATTATACGCTTGAAATTTTTTCCATTTTTTTCCATTATTTATGAATGTTTATATGATTGGTAAATGCATTTCTGTATGTGAAAAATAAAAGTTCAAGCATTGGGATTATAAATGAATAAGAACATTTCGTTTGTACCGATTCTTAATGAATGTATGTAAATTAATATTATTGAAATTCGTACTGGAAATGTTTTTAGAATTTCAAAAACTAATTAACGAATAATTTCGACGTTATTCATTATTTTTTCACCGCATGAATGTACATGTTTTTTCTTGGCTATTGATTTACGGAAGTTATAGCACCTGCTTAGGAAAGAGAAAATGTTTACATTTGCGGTCTATCTCTGCCGGAAATAATGTTGGAGGTTCGTTGCTCTCCTAGCAAAATACTAGATGCGAGATAAAAACGAGCAAATGATATCTCCTACATATTTGGAAATTTTTTCTTTCTTTTTTACAAAACAGAACAGTCGTTAACACTCGGATATGATTTCCGATCCAAAAAAAGTTTCTTGAATTTGTGGTAAAATATTGCAAACAAAATTCCTTTCTTTTTTAAGTACATCTTTCTTTTATTTTAATAAAGCTAAAAAGTTCAAATCACTTATTGTTAAGACCGATTTTAGATGGTTCATAATTTTTTTCAAGGCAGAATAAAAGATTCTTTATTTAAATGATAAATGATTTTTCACGAGCCATAAAATTATTATGCATTGCTCAAAATTATTCAATCGAGCACAATACATGAAATAATATATATCATGCGCAATATCCTTTATTTAAAAATTTGTTCGTGTATTTAATATAAATTGCTTTATAGAATTAATTGCAAAAATATTTAAAGATTACTGTAAGAACGAATAAATAGTTTTAATTTTAATTCTTCTTATTTATTATTCTTATATGCGAAGATAATATAGAGGCAAATTTAATTATAGTTAAATAAGCACTTATTGCATTATACAAATAATTAGTTAGAGTATTTTAAGTAATAAAATTCATTAAATAGAGACTAAATTCCATGCAATTTAAATTCTATGAAAAAATATAAGTGGTTTTAATTTGAAATATTTTCTGGAATTATATTATCATATCTTGACATTAAAATGCATGATACAAATACAAAATAATGATATGTGTTTAAAATATTAATGAAAAAATAATATGTATATATTAGTACATGAAAATATGTACATAAAATATAATTCCAGAAATAAGATAGAAATAGATTCTAATAAATATAATTCATTTATTCTATACATAAAATATAATTCATTTCTAGAGGTTTCACATGAAAAGATGCAAGCATGATTAAGTAAGACATCACTATAAGTTTCAGAAAATGTAGAGCATTTTATATTTATAATAAATTAAATTCTTCTTCGAATTCAGTTTGTCCAATTAATAATTCTGATGACAAAAGATAACGTGGATGTTTTGTTTTTTAAAATGCTCGATTTTTCGACGACGGAATTTTTTTTATTATTATTCATAAAAAATCAATAACATATATAGTATGTTCATTGCTTCTGCTCCACATTTTCATTTCTTTATAATAACTCGAATACTTTATCTTTAAACGAAATAGATATTATAAAATAAAAACATTTATTCCTTACCCATATTCTATATATACATAACAGTAAATTAATCAGAAATTGTTCCATTGTATAATTATAGTACTTTCAATCACTGGTAAACTCTGCAAAAATTTTATAAATCTAAATCAAATTCTAAAAAAAAATTCTAAATCAAATATAAATATTATGTACTTTTCATTTACATTAATAGACCAGTTGAGGCTAATATTTCATTGATTGCACTAAGATAAGACTAAGCACTCGATAGAGAAAGAAAAAGAAATTCCGTAAAACAATTAATTGTTAAAAAAAATCGCTTGCGAAATAATTTTGATGTTTTGCTTCAATTAAACAACTTTTTTATGCTTGGCAACGTTAGTAAACAACATTTATTTAATCTTTTAAGAATCATGTAATAAAAAGCATTAATGTACAAAATTTTTCATTCGCGTTATTCGTATTTAAGTAAACTTAGAATTCTGATTGTTAATGAGATTAATACTCAGGTAACATACATAAAATGTACCCCTTTAATTTAATTTATGAGTCTATTATATGAATTACATGGAAAAAAATGATGTTGTCATAGCGTAATATAAAATAATGTGTTGTTAAATATCGTGCATAGTTAAGCTTTGTATATGACTGCGATGTCATATTAATTAACTTGACGACTTTTCAAAAGGGAATTCATTTTTATTTGTTATAAATTAGTAACGCTATATTTTATGTATAAGTAATAAGCTTAATGGATCTCAGAATTACTTTAATGAAAACTATATTATAATGAAACTATATTTTTATATCCATTAAAAAATAAAAATCCATCAGAATCTATATTCAATTCTTAACATGCACATTTGTAGCATATTTTTATTTCCATAAATTTAATCCATTTAACTGCAATTATCATTTTATGCAGATATAATTTTCTAAATTATATTACATGATAATCACTTAGAGTTGTAATTGTATGGATTTATTTAATTGTAATAAAAGATATTCTTAAGATAGATCATGGAGATTTCTTTTTTTGCTTATGCATTTAATCGTCATTTTGCTTAAGCTTACAAATAACAAAAAATATTCACAATTTTAAGTAATTTTTATTAATAATAGTTAAACATCTTCAATGAATTAAAATTGGTAGACTAACTCGGTTTCTTCACAGCTGTTTTTTTTTTTTTCCTTCTTTTTATCTCGGCCTTTTTTTACGTATGTATAGCTAAAGCATATTACTTAATTTATTTATGTGTTGCTGATTATGTACTGAATTTATTTATTAATTATTTATGTATAACAATGTTATATTACTTAAGGTTATGCAGCTGACTTTATTAAGTAAATACATTTAGTTCATGTGGGTAAAAAAAGTAACATTTTGCTGTAGAGTAAATAAAAGGTCATTTACAAATGTCATTGTTCATTCTCTTTAAACAAGGGGGGAAAAGGCATAACAGTTTACAATAACAAAAACTGATAAACAAGCCGACATTTTTATTTAAATCTGCTGGAGGAAACAATAAAAAAGAAAATTTGAAATTAAATTACATTAAATAAAGAGATCAAGAAAAATGATTGAATGACCTTTTATCCAAACAATTTCCAAAGAAATTTGCTTGTATATAGTCAAGAAAAAATATCATTTCAAAAATATCTGCAACTGCAAAATACCCATTTACTTTCTTCGTAAACAGAATCATTAATCTTTACATGAGAATCGAAAAATTTAATTCATTTATTACAATAAATCTCTATCCATTCCCACCGAAAGTACAAAATTAGCAAAAATCTGGCGATTAAACATACACTTTGTTTGGAATCATTAGCCACACAAGACGCTATCCTTCATCACTTTAATCCGACTAATGTTACCTCAACATCCGACATGTCGCAGCGTTTCTCTCTCTGCGAATGAGAAAGAATTTAAAGATGCGTGAAAAATTTCGAATCTAACTTGGCGCGCCCTCTGGTGAAGATTATCATATGTTTATGGAATGAATGGATGTGATTGCAATCCACGCCTGACTGTTCATTCGTTCGTAGTGTTCCAGAAGCGAATCTCGTAGGAATTGTTTTTCGGTTCATTCGGATTTGGAATTATTGTTTTCACATGGGACTTATGAAAAAGTGACCAGACATGTAAGTAATTCAGAATTCACTTTATTGGCGGACGGACATTAATTAATAACAAATGAATTAGAAAAAAAAACTTTTAAAAGTATGTATTTTAGCTCGTAAGAAAAAAAATGTAATAATAAGAAGGATAAGCTGCTTGAGTTTTCGTATTTCAAAATTTTATGAATCCGTTTCAATTCTGATACATATGTGTATAACTAAAAAATTGGCAGAACCCAATATTAATAAAACATTTAAAATGGAACACTAACTGCAATATACTGATGGAAAATGTATGTTTATTTGAAAAAAAATGATAATATTCTTATTTTTATTTAATATAATCTTTATACTTTTTAAAGCTTGATAGTATAAATTTTTAACAAAGAAATTTTATTACCCTGAATCTGTATCAACAAAATTAAGGATTCAATTTTGCTTAAAAGCAATATTTTTAATGTTTTTGTTATGTTAAAATCTTTTGCAATAAATATAAAAAATGTTCTTTACTTATAATAATAGCGAATATGTGCTTGACCTAAAATCCTGATCCACTCTGCACCTCGTCAGCATGATTAAAACTCGCTAATGGCCAATGCAATTATCTAGACTAATTAATTATCACCTCTCATAAAATTTAAATTGCCCAATTAGGCTATTATTCTCTGATTTTTTTAAAATTTTGCCTTTAATTTATAAATATATAATAACCCATATTGCTCATATAGCTCAACATATATTGTTTGTCACTCATGCATCATTTCAGTCGAGCGGAAGATGAAAGGCCGTTGAGCCTAAGAACTTCCAAAGAAAACTCTACATCATTGGAATATGTGCCTGTTAATGGTTTGCAGAGTAGACCGTTGCAATTAAAGCTACTAAATTTAGCACAAATATACTTTGGAGTGTGAGAATGTGCACATCGGGGGGAATTTTGATCAGGATTATAATCACTTTAAAATTAAATATTCGTGTTAATATTCGTTAAATATTCATGCTATTTTTCAAAATATCATAACAAAAATATCTTTTACACCATTAAAAAATTCAAAAAGTAATTTTTTTCTATTAATACCAATTCAGTTGGACATTGTTTCCTCTATTTTGAAAAAAAAATATATGTATTTTTATCCATAATAATTGTTAATGCTTTTCGTTGTTGCTATGAAATTCAAATCACTTTCATTATATTTACAAATACTTAATCGCGGGTGTTTCTTCCATTGTTAAAAACTAAAGAATGAAGATTCCGTTTTTTTTTTCTTTTTCTTATTGTATTGTATTTGCATTGTTGCAGTGAGTATTATATCATTGTTTCATTTGTTTGCAAGATCTGTAAGCGCACATCTTACTCTAGATATTAAGTGTATCATCAGAAAATGTTTTCGGTATCTGAAATTATTATACTAGCTATCTTTGGATGTTAATAAATGAATTTTAATACTATTAGCATGCTCATGGATATGCTAATATAATATAAGATGCGACAATTCAGTGTTGGAAAAAGCAGCTGATTTTATTTGAAGTATTAGAAACATTAATGGATTTATGACTAAGCAAATGATTTCCAGTTGCCAATATTTCTTTAACATTCAGGGTCGGTGGGCTTTTAAGAAGGCTGCTGGTTAGCTGGAGTAAAATATGTTGTTAGGCTTAGTTATCAAAGAAATAAATTTGTAAAAAATGCAAATTCTATTAATTATAGAATTATATAAACACTTCGTCAAATATAATCATCCAAGTTCGTATTTGTTCTATTTTGAACACTCTGCCTTAAATAGTATTTGCAAAAACCCAGCGAGAGTAAATAATCTTGTATACAAAGTTAATGTTGCGCAATCACGAGTCAGAATGAATAAACAAATAAATAAATAATTATGCATTCATCTTGACAAAGTCTCTAAAATAAAGAAATAACCTAAAATAAATCATTAACCTGATGATTAAGTTAAAAATATGTTGAAATGTGAAACTAATAAACTTTATAAAAAGAGGTTTTTTAATACACATTCTTTAGGGCCACAAAATGCTTTAATCCACCATTGATAAGAAAGTGAATTTATCACACTGCGTGCATAAGACAACACGCAATTAAATGTTAGAAGAAGCGATCAATTAGATTTTCATACGACTCTCTCGGTATCTATATAAATGGATGGTACAAGAGTGAAGGTTCCTGCAATAAAAGGGCTTAAATGTATATTACAGTTTAAGTTTAAAAATATTTTATCAATAGAATAATAAATGTCAAACTGTACATACGAGATTTTATTAAGAAAAAGAAATTCCGTAAAACAGTTAATTGTTAAAAAAAATCGTTTGCGAAATAAATTTTAGGTTTACTTCAATTATACAACTTTTGGCAACGTTTGTAAACAACAATTATTTAATTTTTTAAGAATCGTGTGGTTGAAAGCATTAATTTACAAAATTTTTCATTCGCATTATTCTAATTTAAGTAAACTTAGAATTCTGATTGTTAATGAGATTAATACTCAGATAACATACATAAAATGTACCCCTTTAATTTAATTTATGAATCTATTATACGAATTACATGAAAAAAATGATGTTGCTATATTTTATGTATAAGTAATAAGCTTAATGGATCTCTGAATTACTTTAATGAAAACTGCCAGAGCTATAAACTATATTTTATATCAATAAAAATTCATCAGAATCTATATTGAATTCTTGCTAATTGTGGCGAATAAGCTGGTCATTAAAGAAGGGAAACAAAAAGAAAAATCAGTAAAAGTAATATTCATACAGTTTGAAAAGTAATTTATGGCTAAACTGTAATATCTGAAAGGAATACATTTATTCATTTTGAATAGCTGCACAAAATTTCCGATAATACTTGATTTTTCATGTCTCTTATTCTGCGTATAATTGTTTTAAAATGAATTGATTGATCATTGCCTGTAAATTTATTTTGAATAATAATAGTAAAACGAACTGGTTTAATTTATAAGAATGTTGACTATTATAAAAGTGCATTAAGTCAAACAAGGCAATCAATATTGAAGTGTCTGAATAATAAATAATTTTTGTCCCTTACATCCATCATAATTGGGTTTAAAAATGCAAAATAAATACTACATATTTCGTGTTCATAACATCTTTCCATTATTATGCTATTAAAGATGCTAAATATACAGAGTGTCCTATAAGTCTTTTTACAATACAAATATGTCACTTAAAAAGCAAATAAATAGACAAAATTGTGAAAATTATTGCAAGATGAGGGAAAGATATTAAAGATTTTTGGTCTCATAGTGTACAACATGAATTGTACGAAGCGCACCAAGGTGCGATAATTATTAATAAGAGAGATACCGTAAGATGGCTCGCCTTATTCAAGTAATAAAGAAATATCTAATTCATAATGATATTTGAACATTAAAAAGTTAATAATATTTAGTAAAGCTATTTAGTAAAATTCCCGGCCGAGGATATATCCTGAATTTTAGTAACTACATACATTCATGAATACTTTGTAAGAGTTATAATTTTTAGACTTGGTGACTAGTGGGACCGGATTTAATTTTTATATAAATAATTTTATAAAGAAAATTTTAATATATTGAAATATCAAACTGCCCACTTTTAAATCGCTTTTAAAAAAAAGTTAGTTTCAATATAACATTTATAAAAAAATGCACAGATGAAATTTAAAAGTAATTTTAAACAATGCGGCAAAAGATAATAGCGAAACTTTTTATTACACAATTTTAATAATATTTAATAATTAGAATAGGCATTTTTTAAAGCGCCACATTTTTTTTTTTTTAGAATTAAAGGGAAACATAATATCAAAGTTGCTAATGATAATTAATTAAGAATATTACTAAAATATTGTTCTGATGTTAATTTAAACTTACTTGATTTTAATTTAAATAAATTTGATCGCACGTTTTTTTTTAATTGAATGTTATTACAAAATTAAATACGTTTTAAAATATAAAAAAAATCTCGACAGCTAATTTCCCTAAATTTGTGAGAGCCTTAGCCAATTACTTACCTTGACTATTTATTAATCCTGTCTGGTAGCTAGTCTCAGTTATTAAGACGGAAGAGTTGTTGATCCAATCTTGATTTCATAAAAGCTCTCACTGTGTGCTTACTTGATGTACGTGAAAAATCAAATTCAAACGTCCTCCAGACGCTATGAAAATCTGGAAAGAGAACCGAACATTGTCATTTCAATACGGATGAAAATTATGCAGTGGGTTTTCTGTAATTCAATAATCCAGAATCTAACTTCTCATTGAGGTACTAATCTGATCGATAAACCTAAATAATTCACACATTTGTTCTTGAATTTTGACTCGGGAAAAATATTTCACAGCTCGACAATACCGGCGATTTTGCTGATGTAATTTATTAAAATCTTGAACTAACCGAGAATGTAAAAATAAAACTTGAGTAAGATATTAAAGTTAAAATGCTCGATTTAGAGGGAAAAATTTATGAAAAGTTTACATAAGAAGTTCTGCGTGTAATCTAATTTTGTAAAAACAGAATAAAAGAATATTGCTGCAATGCCTCATATCAGGGGAGGTGCAAATACCAATAGCTGAGAAGTTCGATTACTTTTTATATTTCTGTTTCGGTAGCATGCCTTTAAGGAAAGGATTTCAAAGCAGTTGGGATGGCGTAAACAATGATATTCTGAAAAAGAGAAAGCTTTATAATTTCTTCTCTGCGATGAACTTATTAAAAAAATTTGATTAATATTACCCTCTTTGGTGATATAGTTTCTTTTTATTTAGTTATACAGTTGGTTAGAACGCTCTCAGGTCTAATGGATCGCTGGTCCATTGGCGTGGCATGCAATGATCGTGAATGACCGGTTGAGAATAAATTGTCCAATTATGTTTGTCATATGATTGTAATGTCTCCAGAACCGATACCATTGTAGATATTTATTTTTGGTTCGACTTCGATATAATTATAATTCAATACGTAAATCCCATTTTAATTTCATTATTTTCTTGTATAAACACTCTTGCATAGATTCATATACACTTTACCTTCCTTGTTAACTTCTCATATAAATTATTGCTTAGTATTTAGTAAGACTGATGGAGATAAGGTACGTAATCAGCGGCGTTGCATCAGCAAAATGCTCATTAGTAAAAAAATAAAAAAAGATGCTATTTAGAATTTTGAAGATTATATAAAACTTGCTTCACTAAAAATAAGTAAATAAATAACAAATCAAGTAATAAAGATAAATACTTTTTGAAGATATTCTGTAAGATGTCAACAGCAGGGCCTACACCACCGATAGAGCTAAATAGATTCATCTTGGTTATTTGGACTAATATTTACTTAAGTTCATCTAAATTAGCATTTATCTTTATATAAGTCTACTGCATTGTACAAGCGAGAAATTTATAAAGAAAGATATAAGAAAGTCTCGCGAAAAAGTCCGATATTTTCGAATGCAATTATTAATTTATGACTTTTAAACACGCATTTATCTATGAGCAAACCCTATCAGTCATTTTTTAAAAATTATCTTGTTTGTGATATATAAGATTTTTTTAATAGTTAAAAGTATATATATATATATATATATATATATATATATATATATATATATTTAAAAAATTATGTAATCATACTCACTGATGTTTGCCTCGCCTTCATATAAACAATTTTCCATAGGAAAAAGTAATAAAATTTTGCACGAACATTTCAAAAACCTGTTGATATCACATAACTCAGAAAACACCAAACAGCCTTTAACTCGATCTGTCTAAAATACTCAGAATTCAGCAAAAGCTTTTTTTTGTTCGTTTTTTAACAGATCCTGTTTTGAATAACATGATACATCTCTATAAAGAGAACAGTTAGATTGAGGAATAACGTGACGAATTTAATAACGCATTATCAGAGCTATAATTTTTTTATGCAACTGACTGATTTCGGAAAATTTATGATTCACTTCGTATCCTTCTGGCACGGATACATTCTTTTCAAGCAATAGCCACCAGGGTCGCCATATTAAATCATTTCGCCTTTTTAAAAAGTTGCTGGCGTTAGAAATTTTTATTTTGCCTTACCTTAATTTTCGACTTTTTGATTCGAGGTTTTTAGAATGTTTTTTAAATGAATTTTATTGATTTTTTTTTAATGAAAATTCTATATTACACTTTTCTAATAACCCACACTACCCTTCATTTATTACGAGAATATCTCTAAAATGACATATTTCTGAACCTTATAACAAAGTATAGTTCACTTTGACCTTAGCCAAAAAGATTCAGTTTTTCTGTTATAATTTTTTTTCTTCTTTTTAGTGTCTCGTATACCAAATCTATAAAAAAATAATTATTAAAAAATTTGACTTCGACGTTTGATGAATCTCTACGTCTTTTACTTGCTTGAGACCGATAAAGACTATTTTACGAATTTTGTCGTATGATATATAAAATTTGATATCTGTGTTTCGTCATATAATGTATGAAACCTTTTATTTGAAAACATACGAAATTTTGTATGCTATCTTTACACTTAAACTGTTGATTTGTACAAAATTTCGGAATTATTCTCTCAGCTGGAAGTCTCTCTGGCTATATTTATGTGAAAATGATTTTTTAAAAATATAACGAAAATGCACTCAGGCTTCTATCATAGCTTTACCACCATACTTTTATCAAATGTTATATCCAAATCTGTCAAATAATTCAATGTTTATAGTGATTCTGTGTTTTATTCGAAAATATAATTGAAAAATTCAACAACCTAGTTAAATGAACTTTGGTATCTGGCCATATAATCAAAACTGTAAATTTATGTCCAGCTCTGTTAATAATATTCCGAAATTAAATGCACAACATGCCGCGCTGTGGATAATGGGAATTTTAATTTTGAATATTTTGGTACATCGCAAGTTATTAAACGAAAATGAATATTGAATTATATTATTATTATTATTCTCAATATTTAATTTGTACACTTAGATCTTTTTAATCGTTTAGGTCTACATCATGCAATGTTTTTTCATTTTATATGCCATTGTTTTTTCTTATTTCTATATGATGGTTGTTAAAATAACGAATAATAAATACTGTTTTCTTTTAGAGCAAATTTCACTCATATTATATTTTTGTACGTATCTATTGTTTTCTTATTCATATTGATGCAATCTTTTAAGATTTTTTTTTGAATTAACTTTATGCTTAACAGTTATGGAATTTATGATAACAATTTGTATTTCTTATTTTTCTTAAACTTTGCAATTTTTGTTAAGTTGATTCTTTTTATTTGAACTTCTGTTTCTTACACAAAATGCTTTGAAGTGTACTGCAGTAAATTAGCGATTTCTAGCGCGATGTTTTGGAAAACTGTTCAATGCTTCTATAAATTGGCTGGTATCGTTTTGGATTAGCGGAAAGAAAGCAAATTATTGTGTTTAATCAAGGATGAATACAAAAAATATAAATATTTCTTTAAAATGTTTTATTGTTTTCTGCTGTTTTACACTCAAACAGTTCTCTCCAGTTCAAGTAATCATTTTGATACAAATTTTTCATTGCTTTGTAAATTTGAGTACGCTCTTAAAGAGAGATAGAGGGAAAATAAATATTTAGGAAAACTGAATGGAACATTCGATTAAATTCTAGACCGTTTGTGTTGAAATCTCAAACATAGCTTATATTTGAATAACCATCAAATAACTCAGAATTTCAGAAGTTATATCTATCAAATTTTGTATAATAAATTTTAGATAGTAAAAAATTATCATTAAACATTTTTTAGAGAATAGAGTTTATTCCTAATTATTCGGTTTTATACCTCGAATGGCAAAGCTGGAAAACTGAAATGCATAATAGATCGATGTTTTATAAATGACTGCTTTTATAAATGCCAATAAAACATCTTTTTTTTATATCAAAATCTTCTCGTATTCCTATTTTTTTTACCTCTTGCTACAAACTTTATTACTTTATTAATATTAATCGTGAGTTGCATTGTATGTTTGAAAAAAATATTAGAGAAAATATGTCTTAGACTTCCGAAGATAAATTTAAAATAAATTTTATATTATCTCATTTAATTTCAAGAAGCATAAAATCATGTAATCTGCACAAAATAAGTACATACACTTAAAAATAAAAAAAATTATACACAAAATTTAAATATTACGAAAATTATTTCTTATTTTATTTAGACGAATACTTCTTTATAAGTTGTTTTGTCGAATTTGCAGTAATTCATCAACATAAAATTTTCTTACATGCTCCGAAATCTTCATATTTTAAATTTATTTGAAAATTCAACGCATTATTAAACGAATGTATAAAAATATTAGTGTTTTTTTAAATATTCAGAAAGTAAGTCTGGAATACATGAAATTTAAACTTGTTCATAAGAAAAGAATGCCAACTGACAACTAGAACAACTGAAAGCTGCCCGTTGTTTTATTTATTTATTTTGAAAATTGTGACGCAATCATCCGTGTATAATCCTTTTCCTTTTTTCACCTTCATTTTTCAGCACTTAAGTTTTTTAAATATATTTTTTTAGGATTAATTATTTTTTTCAAATTTAAACTTATGCTCTTACTTTTAAAACAGCAACAGGTTGTAGTATTTTATTAATAAAAATGAATGGCATTCACAAATAAAAAGAGAGAAGCATTGTAAAATTACTTAATATGAATTTATAAATAAAAAAATATTAACAATGGAATAACATAAAAGTTAAAAATAAATTGTAATGCTTTGAATTTTAGAGGCATTGTTTCTTTAACGAAAGGGCATAGTAGCTTTAACAAAAATTTTATAAAATCCTTGACATTGTAATCACAATCCTAAAGTAAGTTTTAAGTAAGTTTCTAGTTTTGTTTGAATTAGTTTGAACATGAAAGAAATCAAATTAATTTTTTAAAAGTATTTAATAATTATGTGTTTGATTATCCTTGTTTTGCTTCTTAGTCTTTAATATACATCATAATTTATTATTTTAAATATTATTAAAAATTGCATAAGCTTTGCTTTCTTTCATGCTACTGGATGAAACCTCTGATACGAAATTAAATGTTAATCGAACAATTGATAATAAATTAAGAAAATATAAAAATTTTGTATTGTCACCCAGAAATAAATGCATAATTGTACAAAGTTTCAGAACTCTAATATGGCAAAAGTAAATGGAATTCCATCTTTACAAATAAGAAACAAATCGTCAAATAAAAACCTATAAGAAATAAAATAAAATCCTCGTTTAACCATTTATATTTTGTATAAATTATTCTTGCGAATAAAGAATGAGAGATTTTAGTTATTAACAAATTAATTTAACTATCATAATAACATTAAATATATTTATAAAATAAATCTCTCTATATTTTTTAGAAAATTTCAAATATACTTAAGGATCTTGAAATGAAGATACTCCACTGTAGAATTGCATTAAATCAAAATCCTTGAAATGGTTTAAAACTGCTGTTCTGATAATAATAAAAAAAAAATTAAAAAAATGATACTTGCGTGGTGGTGGAGGTGGGAGGTTCTACTTAATGCCAGTTTTGTTTAAAATATTTCTCCAAAATGATCTACGAGGAATTAGGTAAATATCTGACATAAGAAAAAAATCATCAAAAATAATAATAAAAAAGTCGTTTGCTACTGTGGATTTAAACATCTCCTAAAGTACTTTAGGAGGTGTTTAAAATCGCGTGTCTGGATTTCGGGGAATCTATTGCATGAACAAATCAATGATTGATGCTCTGTTTACATTATGATGTTTAAACAAAACTGTTGTAATTATTATTTTTTAAGGAAAAAAAAACTGTAATCACGAATTGCTCCAATTAAATTTTTCTTCAAAATACATATGAACATTTTTTTTTCTTCTGAGACAGAATGACTTTCAAAACATTATAGTTTCTTTAAAATATTTACTTTTAGAAGATTTATTCTGATTACAAGAAAGCAATTAATTATAATGTTTTTGGAAAATTAAACTCACTAAAAATTTTATGGTAATAATCAGACATATTTACTTACTCCCCCCCTCAAAAGTCAAGCATATTTATAAATCGTGGATTAGCAATGAAATGCCAAAAGAAAAAGAACTGTTTGAGATTTATATCCATAAAATAAAAAAGCTACAAAAGCAATTTTAAAGATTCAAATAATATTCTTAATGAAAAAACAATTGCAATTTTCAATGAAATTTTCAACTGCATTAATTTCTTCAAAATTATTAGTTATTTTGATTAAACTTAAAAAAAATTAACAACCTTTCTATACACAATAGTGGCATTCTTCCCATCAACAATAAATAAAAAAATAACATTTTCCAGGTAAGTGATTTGATTTAACAGATGACTGGATCAAAAATAAGAATTCAACTATTGAATTTATAAATTAAAAGTTATTTTTTACATGTATTTCCTTCGAAATTCTCCTGAGAAGCTTTATTTTATTAAAAGCTAGTCGCCTTAGGCAATCCACTAGTTCTACGTTAATACTGGTTAGATATAATTTCATATAGATTGTTTGAACATAACTTTGTGCCCATGATTTCGCCGAATTGTCACATTAACACCATGTTATTTTAAGTTTTATCTATTATTTACATGAATTCTAATGTACGGAACATATAACATCACACTCCTATTGAAAACTAAACATCCAATTGATTTATTTTGTAAATTTCATGATATTGTAACCACTTTTTTATAAAGTATATAGATATTAAACTGAACCCTTCTTTTTTGGCTTTCAACAATGGAAGAAAATCGCGCGATTAAATATTTGATGAAATAATGAAACCGGTGTGAATTTCAGAGCAACAATGTAATTTATTTTGAAAATTAAAGGAAAATATTTTTTAAAAATAACAAAAAATTCAGAAAAAATTTGCTTGACTATTAAATTGGTAGGTATCAGTAAAAAAAATTTTTTTAAATTTTGAAATGATGTAAAATTTATTTTTGTGTTATAATATTTTCGAAAATTATTGCGGAAAACACCAAAATTTTGCTTTTTAATTTTAATTAATTACATTTTGATCAAATTAATTAAATTTTAATAAAAATTAATTAAATTAATCAAAATTTTAATTCTTTGGATTTAATTTTTTTTTAATTTCTCCGAGTTGCACATTTTTATTTCCAAAGATATATACCAGGTTTGGTAGCTGAAGTCAGAATAGGAATTGTAAACTTCTACGGTGTTAGATTCTAAGGCTTAATATTGTATGCTTGAGTAAAAACACAAAAGAAAAACAGTAGATGTTATCTCTGAAAGAAAAAAGTCAGGTATTTCTTTCCATATGATACTATTTTTTCACAAATATCAGCAGCTCTTCCAGTATTAATAAATAATCTCCCGTACTACCTCTCTTTAATCAAACGCAAAGCCAAGATGATCTGGTGGTAAAATTTCGGCTTTTGCACAGGAGAGTTCTGGTTCAGATCAGATAAAACTGATGAGATTTCTCATATGTGCACATTAAATCCGAGATAGATGTGATTTGGATGGAGCTGTTGTCTGAAGTGTTTTTCTTGTTTCTTAACCAAGGATTTTAAGAATAAGTGATCCTTTCCAAAATAGATCACACGCTGTCTTGAAATGGGGAATTAATATCATTAGACTCATACAATGGTTGAACAGAATGAGAGGTGAATTTCGCAATAAATTTATTTGTTAGCGTATATTTATGAGGCTTCGAAGTGAGAAGGCATTTTTGAATGAGTTACAGCCGAATTAAGACTAATAATACATCTTTCTTTGACAAAAAAAGATTAATAAGTCTGATTTATTAATGGAGCGTGCGTAAAAGCCCCATTATTGCATCTGGTTCAAAAATAGCTCACCAAATACATATTCTTGATTAAAGATAGGAAAAAAACTAATGAATATTAAATATTAACAGATAATGAAGCTCTTGGATGAGTATGATTTCTATTTACTTTTGATATTTAAAAATCCCTTTAGCTGATAAAATGGCAGCACTGCACAAATGTTTATTCAATTAAGTAATTTCACTGGAAGAAGCATGTCTCCCTCCTCGAAGTCCTAGTTATAGCTTCTTAATTCTTAAAAACAAAAATAAAAAGTAGTTACTCGAAAAATTTTATTTTCTGAATCATCTTGAATATATAGTTTTTATTGTATGATTAAACACGAAAACCACAAGGTGAAGGCTGCAATTTAGGTGAAAAAAATCTTGCACTTTATGTCGAAGTTTCTTTGTAAAATGACTGGTGTGAGCTGCTAGTAGGGAATAATAGATTTTTTTTTTTTATTTCTTCTTTGAACTAGGTAAGATTACATCAGTGTCCCGTACGCTATGACTAAACATAAATAATTCACAATTTAACTTCTTCACCATCTCTTTTTTTTACTCATACCTTGCTCATTCGCATAAAATTCTCAATACACACAACCACAAGAATCGTCCTTCCCCTCCAAGTGCCCGCATTCCGGTAATTTCAATAGAAACACCCTACCACTTTTTTATATTCGAAGATCTCTTCCGTTCAGCGGAGCGGATGAGTGCGATGAGGTAAGAATGAGAGAGGGGTGGGGGCAACATCATTCTTACTCTGCGACGCAACTCTTACAACCTTTTTGTAAATAGAAAGTGAACTTGCAGAAGGCGTGTGCTTGTCACCTGGTCTTCCGAGAATACTTTTTTTACTTTTTACATTCAAGATTAAATGCGCCGGAAGAATACAATGTGGCAATTGTGTTTACGATTGGTTAACGTGTTGGCTTTTTTATGTTGGAATGACTTGTAGATTCTTCTCGATTGCGATGTAACGGAGGTTTTGTTTGATCATCTTTCATTTGCTAGTTAGAAAGCATTTTCTTTTTAAGATGTCTAACAAAAAATTTTTTTTATTTATTTACTTTTTTGCTCTTTTGTTTATTTACTTAATATTTTTTTTTTGTTCTTTTATTTGCTTACTTTTTTGCTTTGAAATAAAAATAATGAAAAGCTTTGCTCAATATCTATACTTATAATAAAGCTCAATGTGTGTGTGTGTGTGTGTGTGTGTTGGCGCTCTACAGGTCAGGTCATTTGACATACAGCTATCAAATTTGGTACATGTATACCTTAGAGGTCGGGAATGTGCACCTGGGGTCCCTTTTTTTGAAATTTTAATTATTAGTTAAAAACTAACTTTCCCGCCAAAAAAATCTTCCATTTTCCCCACCGCCAACTTTTCCGCCAAAAAAATCTTCCATTTTCCCCACCGCCAACTTTCAGTTATTTTTTTCTCCCAACAGAATTGAGGCTAGGGTTAACATTTTTGCGGCGGATTATTTCAAACGATTCTGTTTATTTTCTTAATGTTTTATGCATTTAAAATTAAACATTGTTAATTAATCCATGTTTCACATTCATTCTGAAGTACTTTTGAATTAAAATAACACAGAATAAAGGAAATTAAAAATGTATAATCTGCATAGCGTTACCCCAACTGGCGTAGAAAAATTCACGCACTTGCGTTAACGTAACTGGCGAAGAAAATTCACGCATGCGCATTGTTTTCTGACTGTTGACATGGCAACCAAAGGATGATTTAAATTATTTTTAGGTTAGTTGCATGCTTTTTTAAGTAAATTGTATTTTTGTTAGTTATATATTTTTTGTATATGCTTATAGTTTTAAGTACATCGTTTTTTAAGTAGTTTTTTTTAACCTGTTTGCAATGATTTAAATTATTTTTAGGTTAGTTGTATGCTTTTGTAATTAAATTGTATTTAAGTTAGTTATATATTTTTTTGTATATGCTTATAGTTTTAAGTACATCGTTTTTTAAGTATTTTTTTTAAACCTGTTTTCGACCGATTATTTTAAACGATTCATTTTATTTTTTTAGTGTTTGATGCATTTAAAATTAAACATTGTTAATGAATCGATCTGTTCATGATGAATCTGAGAAATTTTTGTTGACAAATTCTTGAGATATTACATAAATTAAGAAAGATATTCTTTAGTGCCCATAAAGTGTAAACGCTCAGTGATTCTATTATCAGTAATCATAGTTTTAAAAAAATGCTTTTTTTCAGTAAAAAATATTATTATATTAATTGCAGATTAATCATTTACACTTTAATTTAAAGCATAATTTCTACAAGGGGTAACAGAAAATTAGAGAGATACATATCACGTTATGACTGAAGCCCTTATAATATTATGAGTGAATTATATGACTATCGAAATTTGAAGTTTTAAAATATTTTGCCGAAGAATCTATTAAAGTTGGAATTGCGTAAAATATTTAATGGTACGACCGGAGTTTAACCTCCTGCTTGGAGCAGTTTTTAAAAATCGCCAACAACGACCTTGAGAAATGTTCAAAAGCAAAGGAGCAGATGTTAATTATAGTGCATAATAAAGATTGCCAGCTTTGGAACGTTATCGCAACTTGGCGAAGAAGGGGGTTAAACTCCGGTTCAACCTATTTAATTATTAAAATTTAAACGAACATTAAGATTGGCGAACCGGCTGGTCGCCAAAGGCGGCTAGTTTGGAATAATTCGTGACTTATGAATGAATTCATAAGAATCTTAAAATTTATTATTGTTTATTCCTACCATTATTAGCTATTGTCCGATATCGCAATGTGTTTTTCGGTATTTTTATTATCAGGCAATATCATAACAATATTATTGGATATTTTACACTTTTCAAAAATTCGTCTGAATTTTGAAAAAAAAAGGGGGGGAGGGGTGCAGGAAAGAAAAGGAAAAGTAAGAAAGAAAGAATGAAAGAAACTATTTAACTTAGCTTTTTCCCCTGCAATACCATTTCCAGACAAATAATGCAATTGCATCAAAAATGTATGTATGATGGATCTAAACAACAAATTTTTCTAGTAATTTTCAACAGCTCAACATCCCGTATCTCAAAATGATAATATTTATAAGCTGGTATATAATGCATAATATAAGATGAAAATATTATGATGAAAATTTTTTTTCAAAATGCTCTGCAGAACACATTTTTGGACTTAGAATGACTACATGGTTACTCCTATGTTACATAATTACTCCTTAGATAATAGACGCTCATTAAGAAACGGTTTTCAAAATTTTAACTTTTTGTTAAAATTTGTTAAGAATTAATCAGAATTTCAATTTTTTATCTCTCAGTAATTCTGGAATATGTCTGTGTCAGATTTACGATATGAAATGACAAAAATTTACTGATTTGACCAAAAAAAAAAAAAAAAAAAACCCACCTATTAACGTATTGTGAAAAATCACTTGAACCGTTCTAATCTGTATGAGTAACCGCTTTGTTAATGTTCTGTAACATTTTGTCTCTATTTAAACATTAAAAAAGAAACGTTGGAAATTTTGCGAAACTATTTTGGTAAAAGTAACATAGTAGATAATATAAATTAACATAATTACTTATTGTAGATAATTTTTAACATAATAGATAATAATTAACATACCTATTTGATTCACAAACAATTTCTTACTTCAATTTTACTAATTTAAAAAAAATGTTTAAATTAAATCATACAACAATTCTTTACTTTATTTAAGCTGCTGGGATTTTACGTACATTGAAACGATATTAAATACAATTTTTTTGTGTTCTTTATCGCTAATATATAAGAAAAAAATAAAAATCAGCTGGAATGGTCAATCTGAATTTTCTCACATTAATTCCAATCCCCCTCCATTCTGAAAAATATCTGTGGATCTTGGGTAAGGCCGCGAATACTTTGCATGGCATTAGAGAACAATAGCAAATGAATCTGGAGTGAATTAGTATTTTTACTGAATCTATCATATGAATATATATTTTGAGCATCTTTTTTCCGTTCGATTGAAACCAGATTGACATAAAACTGCAATATAGTCACAAAATTACATTCAGAATTTTATTAATTTAAGCCGTTGAGTTTATGAGTTTGGCATGCATTCACGTGGCGTGCGAAAATACAACAATTAGACAGTCAACCCTTTGACAGATTTGATTCAAAATTTGATAAGAATCCACATTTTGGTACATTAAATCGTTTACCAAATTTTAGTCATATCTTCAGGTTATGAAGTTATAGAATTCCTATATACTCGAAAATATAGACAGACAGATTTCCTGTGAATGATTTCGTTAAAAATATGATAGAAATCGGTAATTTGGTCAGAAGACCATAAACCAAATTTCATCCGTCTTGCTCGAAGCGGTTATGAGTAATCTTATTCACAGACAGGCAACCAGACATGGTGGCCAAAAGTAGGTTGTTGTTGTTGTTGTTTTTAACTCGGAAAGGTTTGAAACTTGGGGATTCATTAAAAACCTGCGTTTCAATTTTTTGAAGATTAAAATACTGTCTATATATTTCATATACAAAAAAAAATAATAATAAAAATGGACGAATCAAATCTAAATCATGTTACGAAACTTTAGACTACAGGCATGAATCTTCGTTACTTTTATTTAATTCATAAATCATTATAAGTAGGGAAAAAAACTTCGTATAGTTTACCGTGAACTCATTTATTACAGAAATTTATATGTTATTACTATTGCAAGAGTTCATTTTTCTTTCGATTTAATGAATCAACTCTCCGTTTTTGGCATTAAAGCTCGTTTAGTAGAATATGATATATGATTTTAACATTTGCATATTTTCTTTTTTATAAAAGCAAACTACTTATTTCTTTGTAGTATTATAGGATTATGTTGAAATTTAATGGAATACTTTCCTTTTAATGATAAATTTACATCTATTTCGAATAGAGTTTCCGAAGGATTTCTGATATAACTTTTGATATTTGATTGGAGGTTGGATTTTTTTCTTAAAAGCTTTTCCTCATGGAATAAGCCATGGGGAAAAATGTAATTCAGAGTAAAGCAAAATGGATAGCTTCAGTTTATTTTTACTGAAGTTAAATATATTCTTTGATAAAGTGATCTATATATAAAAATAGTCACATTTGATAAAAACTTTTTCGCCCGGAATATTGTTTTTCCTGACAGTGTATCTATTTATGAGGAAAGTATTTCTTTAAATTTTCACCTTGTTATTTGATAAGAAAAATAATTCTAATTCAGTGGAATCAGTCTACTACAAATTATCATCCCTAAAAGCCGTGTACGTTACGAAATAAAAGTCGGAATGAAAATATTACTATAAAGCAGAAAGCCCATAGAAAGCAATTCGTTATTTTAATTAAAACATTGAAAAATTTAGTTGGAATTTCATCACAATAATAAAAGAACTGTCACAGATTGAAATTTTTACTTAATTTAATCATTTATTGTGTATTAATTTAATTTTATTAAAATTGGGAGGATTGTATTTTTTCGTCAATTTTAATGAAAAATGTACTGAAAGCTAGACATCATTGACAAAATGATGTTTTGAGTTTTATGACAGAATTAAAATCAATTTTATGAGATGATATTTTCGGAAAATATAGCTGAAAAATACCAAAACATTAATTGATTTTTAATTAATTTATATTTTTATTAATTTTTGGATTTTGAAAAAAGTTGATAATAACCTTCATCTTGCCTTAAAAACAACGAATGCTAAATTTCATCAAGATTGGACACAAATTGTAGATTCGAATAAAAGAATATGCTAATAAATGCTTATCTTTCTTTCTAACTCGCTTATATTTATATGTACAGACAAATTTGTTATGCAATTTAGAATAGCTAAAAATAAAAAATTATATCTTGAACATATTCGTTTTCTTATTCAAAAACTTCGAAAAAGGACTTTAATACTTCTTAGTTGCTTTACCGCTTAAAATAATTAAATATCCATAGTACACTTTTAAATAATTTTTTTTGTTAAACTTTCATGAACAAAATACAGAACCACGAACAGATGAAAAATAGGTACGGTATCTACTTTTTCAAGGCATGCTTGGAACTGGTGACAGAGACTTTTCTTCGCGACTAGAGATATGCCGTTTGGAAATTAGATTCCATTAAAGTTGAGATATATAGAGCACGTTAAACCTGTTGTGTCTCCTTGCTGATGTGGATGTTTGGATACGATGCTCTGTATCAGATGTGTCACAGCAGTTCAAACTAAGATGTCCGTTGCAAATTTAACTCTTCTCTAATTTCAAAGCAATATGTTAATTTTAAAATTTTAAACTAAACCTACTGTTCCTGGAAGTATTTTGAAAGTCGCTGCTTTACAGAAATTGAGACAGAAAAGTTGAGTTTTGTTTAAAAAAAATGTACTATATTTGAAAATAAATAATCTCGTTTAAATGATAAGGATATATTTCTTTCTAAACAAGTCATTCTGCATTTACAATCGTTTAAAAGTACAAGACTTAATTTATTTAGATTTATTAAGTTTGTATCGGTTGTAATTTGGGTGGTAAAATCGTTCTCCAGGGAATGAAAATTTTTGAAAATTTAATAATATAATTAATTATTCGAGATTCACTGAGATAACTTCTAAAAATATTATTGTACAAAAATAATTTTTATGCTATTCTAAAATTTATAAAAAATGCACTTTTAATTTTTTTCCTGAATTTTGACAAATTTTTAAAATATTTTTTTTTCATATTTTTTAACAGTAGATTTCATCATTACAATTATGTTCAAACCATTTTCATTATTTCATCAAACATTTAATCATGTGATTTTCTTGCGCTGTTGGAAGATATGGAAGAGTGATCCTGCTTATTATCTACGCAATTAATATAAGAAATCAGAAAGTGAAATTACATTACATCAAATGACAACGTGCATTTAAAACAAATTATTTACAGAAATATTTTAATGGCATTGTAATGCCTTGCTATTCCACTCTATTAAAAAAATTCATGTAATAAATAGAAAAAGTATAAAAATAACAATCTTTGATGTAACATTCTTTGATTTCGATTATTAGAATATTTTATTGAGGGAAATATGAACATTAAATTATAAATAAGAGGCTTGATTAAAATTAATCGCACCCAATTTTCTTACGAACTAACTGGTCACAAAAGGCGACTAGTTTAGAAAAAAAAAGATTAATATCATTGTATAAATCTCATTTGTGTTTTAAAAATGAAGGCAACTAATACAGTGATTTTACATTTCATTCATTTAAATGTTCCATGGATAGTTATTGCTATTGAATTTTGTCAAAACCATCTTTATGAGAAAGGAAAAAAATCACCCGGCTTCAGAGATACTCTTGAAGGATGTTTTATTTCTAATTTTACTCTGGGTATTAATAAAAAAACATCGATTTTACTTTAGTTACCAGATGATTGTTCTGAAAGTTAAAAATCTAAAAAATTACAAAATTATGATAAATGTATTAAAATATCCCCTGAACATTTTGAGGAAGTGATTTGTTTTGTTAAGTACTCGAATGCTTATCACCTGCTTTCTGATTCAGAGGAAGCAGGTTGAGAGGGAAGCAACGAGACTTCGAGTGAAAAAACGGAAGCGTTAAAAAATATTTCCTTTCTGCCCTTTTTTCTTTTTTTTCCCCTTTTGTAATCGTTTAAAAACTGAATACGAAAAAGTGCAAAAATGAAATATAAATTGAAATGTTTAGTTATAAAACAACTTAAAGATGCAAAGACAGTTTGTTTCAATTGTTGCCTGATTAAATAAGAAGCATTTTATCGATTATAGAACTATTTAATACGTATTCTAGAATGCATTTAAAAAATCGAAAAATAATAAATTAACTGGTAAAATATAATGAATAGGACCCTCTTGCTAAAAAAAAAAAATACAGATTCTTTTATTATCCTCAAAAGATATATTTTTCAAATTTCAATACACATATGGATTTTTTTTCATACTCGTATAAAATTTTATTTTATAACATTAACAAGCATTATGCATATGTTAATCCCATTTTTGTGTTTCTATGCAGTAAATGCAATTTTAAAAGGCTATTCGTAATGAAAAGTTTCTTGTATTTTTTAGAATTTCAAATTACATTCAATATATTTTTTTAAATGTCATCTTTAAATTCAACCGTACCTCGCTTAACACTATAACGCCGCCCATAACTAGTAATTGGATAACGAGCAAAACAGGTTTTAAAAAAATAACTGTTTTAATGAACGATGTTAATTAACGAATCATAACGTCACATGCAAGATTGGCTTCTATCTGTGCTAAGCGTTTGTTTGAAAAGAATCCTTATTTCTGCATGGAGGAAGTTTGGCCAGAAAACGTTGTCGAATGCGAGAGATTTAAATAAATCCCGTGAAACCTTACTCGACGAGATTGGGTCTTTGGCTAAGATATGGGGTTAGAGGCCGTTAGCAACGACATCGAAGTGTCGGTCGAAGAATATAGCTGGAACTATCGAAAAGCTTATGGAGCAGCATTCTGTGTCACAGCAAAAAGTTGTATATGAGATTTGGGGAGCAGAGAAATAACCTGTCAGTGAAATCAGGAAGATGCTGAAAATATGGGAAATTATTTTATCCTATGTTGAGAAGCAACACCTTAATGAAGCAGTTGCGATATATTCTACAAATTCATTTAACGATAATGTTATGTCAAATTTTTGCTAAACTTTGAGGTTTAGTCTAGCATTTATTATAAATAATTTGAGTGTTTTTCTAATGGAACGCATTGTCCTATTTAACATTGATTCCTGTGAAAAAATTCCTGATTTGATCATTGATTGAATCATTGATTCCTGTGTTGTGTTTAGCGAGTGTTTTCGTAAAACGAGTACGATTCGGAAATGATTATGTTCTTTAAGTAAGTCCTTACTATGAACTGAAATGAAAATCCCCTTGTAATTGAACTTATTTTCACATAAATTCTGGAAGGTAATTTTTTTTTATAAATCTTTATATAAGCATTTGTGAGTGGCTCTTTATCTTAAGAGATATGTGGTTATGAAATTTATAGTATCACAATATTGTTTTGGTTTGATTTGATAAAAATAATTGTTTTTATGAAAAAAAATATTTGTATGCTGTTTAATAATAACTATATAACGTTTTTTCATATCAGATATAATATTTACTTAGAAAACATGTCCCTTGTTTATAAATGCAATTTCGATTTTTTTTATATATATTATTTTTTCCCCTTTTTTTATAACGAATATCCTAGCTCGTTTATTCCAACGGAGAATCATATGCAAAAAAATATATATATAAACAATTGCGACATCACCAGTGATCTGTAACGAGATTCTGTAAACTTTAATTTTTCCATGGTTAATGTAATTTAAAACGAGCACGAAAAACTTTTCCTTGTTTAATTGTGCCATCATTTATCTACCGTTACTTGTGGAATAAAAGATGACAACATTGGATAACGTTGATTTGAAATATTTAATTTGGTGATTGAAATAAAAGATAGTATGAGGATGTTAATTTAAAATCAAATAAACTAAACTTGAAAAGAGAAGGGGTTGGAAAAGTAATGAATTTAAAATCAACTTTTATTACTTTTTCTGATATTTCCTGTTTAATCCTACTTCTTCTAACATATTAAACCAAGGCCATGAATCATGGTATTGAAGAAATTTCGCATCATGCTTCTTTCGAATACGTAGAAAGATAGAATTCTGACAACTCCATATTACAAAAATAGGTTGCCTTCTTGAAGGACTTTCAAGAGAAATTGACCCACATTTATATTTCACAAAAAAAAAAAAAAAATGAATACATTTAACTGCAATGGAAATAAATTTTAGCCAATGTTTCCTATTACTTAAATGTTTTTCACATCATAGGAATAAACTCTTATTATCTTAATTAATTACGGATGAAAAGATTATATAGCTCAAATATTGTTAACAGAAAGTACACACATTTGTAACTTCATTTTTTTTTCTCGCTTCTTATGTTAGAGTGTTTCCATTTTCGAGGAAAACAATTCATTACTTAATCATAGTTTCAATAGTCCACCGAAAAAAATTCATAAAAATATATAATTTTTAGAAGTTTACTTTAGAATGATGTCCTCAATTTAAATAATAGTTATTAACTACCTTTCGCATGGATAAAAGATTTACACGCAATATGATCTTAAATCTGTATTTCTTTTGCATTGGGGAAACCCATTAAGAATTGTAGTTGAAAATGCTTTAATTGTGAAAATGTTTTTCAGTTTTATATATTTTAAAAAGGAAATTAATGCATTTTAGAATGAATATGCATTTCGATTTAATTGAAAAAAAATTTATATCAGAAATTACTAATGTTTGAAACTAATCCAAGCAATACTAAATGTTTTTGATAGCCATTTATAGCGCAGAATAGCTATATTAGCTGTTTTAACTATTATACCGGAAAGGTTATAATGTTAAAAAATTATGAACCATTTTGGTCTTGCGATGAATGTAGGTTTGAGTTAACAAGGTAGAAGAATAAAATACAATTCCTTAAAAGGTTTAAAAAGAACTTATTATCTCTCTCCTAAATGCGAATAATTATTTTTCAGTCCTACATTAACAAAACACTAAAACAGTAATGACCCCATACCGGCCATTCCATTGCGTCATTTTATGCAGCTTCGGTCGTGTATAAAGTAGTGGAGCACATTACCATGGAAAGGAAATTAATGGCAAACATAACATAGTAGCTTTCCTGGAAATGCTAGGGTTAGAAAAAAAAAAGAGGATTATTCCATCCTTTAGTAGAAAAGACGGATTGTAGAATGGCGTAACCGGATATCCGACAACTTCTTCCTTTGTTACAATGAATGGATTGCACCGGAGAACGTATTTTAATCTAAAAAAGCTCGTTTTTGTCTGTCTTTCGTCATAAAACTGGTATAAAGAATTCAGTTAGAATAAATGTTGCCAATCCTTTGATGCAGTACAGAAAAAACTGTAAGTTGTATTCTTTATTTTTTCTTTTAAACAAACTTTGGTTATGTATTGTTTCGATTTCAGAATATTTAATCATTTTAAGAAAATTAAAAAATTAAGCGTCTACTAGTCATAGATATTTTATTATTCGAATGTTTTTATTAAATCGTTTTCTGGTCTGTTTGTTCGGTGCAAATGTGCAATTGGCTTATATGCGATTCACCACAGATTTTAAATTAATTTCCTGACGAGCAAGAGAGTTGAAATTTTAAATATAGTTCAGAATTTGCTGAAAATGTAATATTAACTCATTTTTAGTCTGTCTGTTTGCTTGTCTGTTCGATAAAAATTTTGCAATCTCTTAAAACCTTACATTATCGACAGATGACATTCCAAGTCATTAGACTATTGGGAAATTAGTTTAAAATTTATTGTAATTTCATGTGCATAAGGTTGAAAAGCAGAAGATAATTATTTAAATAAAGAAATGAATAATTATTGAAATAAAAAAATTAATATACCTCATTTTTAAACGGATTAAAAAGTATAAAATAATTACTCCTAGCTTATGAATTTGTAGGACAATCTGTACGGCTTGGGAAAAAACTATTTTAGGCTTTTTAGCTCCTCTTAAAGGCATCGTATATTTAAAAAATCTTTAAATAATCATTTTTATTTCCAATTATATGGTCATTTTATTTCTTCGTATTTTATTATGATTGATAATATTTGTATTATTTTTAAAAATTGTCTAAAACCACTCTTTCCTTAGCAAGAATTTTCAGTAATAATTTTTTATAGAGATACGTATTCTGTGTATGAATGGAAACCTACAGGAGACAGTCTAATTTAAGAAATCGTAGCTTGATGCCTTTTTGTGACTTAGAAGGAGTTCGAACTAGAAAATTCGACCTTCGTTTCTTTCTATACTGAACGCGATTTCTTTATCATAACGATAAGAAACGATACGAAAAGAAAATGAATAAAATTCGAAAGATATTATAATCTTCTGTTAGTATCAGAAATAAAGGGCAAAATTAAAGTAAATGGAACAGTTTTCGTCAAATCGTGCCAAAGAAATGAAAACTCGCCAAATATTAACTAAAGAATACGGTTATGTTACCATATTTGGCAATTTACCGCCTTTAAAAAATTACTGTTTTGCGATTATGTCGTATTCATTAAATATAGAATTTTTGTATATATTTTTTCAAATATTATTTTAGAATTATTTCTAACATAGTTTTGCTTGTTATTTTGCTAAATTTAAATATCTCGCCTTCTTTGTCTACATCTTGTCTAGATCCGAAGTCTAAAAACCATTAGTTGGTATGTATCCAATTATAATCCAATCTTTTTAATCACAGGGAATTTTTAAGTATACGAGGTTCATGTGTCACAAGAACTGATTCGATAGTTAACTTCTGGCGTAAAATGGAAAAAAGTTAGAAAAAATTATTATGTTTATGTATATGGATAAATAAATAAAATTTTTTTTTTAATATCATTCATTAAGGTATAACAACCGGTGCGGTTTCTTCCCAAGAACGCCAAAGTCGTGCCAATTAGCTAACCACTCGCCAAAAGCCCGTCATTTAGAATGTATTAAAATTATCGTATGTATCAAGAAATTGCCATGAAAAAAATTTAATTTTGGCGAATGTATTTTATTTTTAAGTTGACGCGATTGTTTGATCAAGGGATCTGTAACTTCAATAAAATTACCACATTCGTTTGTTTCAAATTCATTTTGAGTAAAAGATTTCGAAGAATTCAACACAAAATTCAGTAAAAAGAGTATTTTTTTCTAATTGAATTGATTTTTATGGTAACAGAACATTAAACAGTGTTTAGAGAAACAGAAAGAAAGCACGTTCTCATAGGATCGTTTTTTTTTTTTTTCTGTCAACAGTATCTATTTTTTTAGTCCATTAGTTTAGAATTGTTCTACAAAGTTGAGCCATTTTATTTCAGAAAGTGGGTAGGTATTTTTTAGAGTAATGTTATTTTTTATTATTTCCTTCTCAATTATGCGATAAAATAGAGTAATTATAGGTGAATAAAATTGATTAGAATATAAGATTTATATCAATAGTACAATTACAAGATTCATTTGATAATCTAAAAATCTTAGTTACATATTTCAAAAAATGGGGTTTGTTATGCGTTTTCACTTTGTATACATATATTTCTTGTATGCATGTGAAAAGGGAAAATATTGTAATTAATCAAAAACTCGAGATTTGATTAATCTTTACATTTCCAACGATCTTGCTTTAAAAAAAAGATTTTTAAAAAAGCAATTTTGGAATTAACCATGTCTAACTATCGGTCTGTCTATGAGCAGATGACTCAAAATGCATGCAACTGAATGAATAAATTTGCACCAAAATTGTGGAATTTTATCGAAAACATCCGTCGACAGTAAAGATATCTTTCTGTCTATTCGTATATATGTGAGCACGAATTCTCAAAAAACGCAAAGAGTTAAATACATCAAAAGGAGATTTAAATCCATTAGCAAATTGTTTGTTCATCGATGTCTCTACTGTGAAGTTTTAAACCCAGAAACACGATAAATTAGATGAATGAAACTTGGTGTGGGATCTTAACAACGAAATTGTATATCTGTATGAAATTTTGGATTCGTTTAGTAAAAAGGAATAATCTGAAATGAATACCCGATTCTACTTTCTGCAATACGGAGCTAAATACAGCCCATCGTATAGTATAAATCAGCATATGTGCATTAGCTTATTGTATGTGTCAGAGCTCATTATGTGTCAGAAAGCCGCTAGTTGAAATTTACGTTATATATGTATGAAAATGCATAAAAACGTTAGTTTATTCGATAGAAATGGCAGCAAATTTAAATTGTAGTGCTGTGTAAAAAAAGTAATGGATACTTTTTGATGACTAAATCTATCTGATGCTGCAATAAATTATATAACATGTACAATCATTTGTACTCAATTTAAAAGGATACAAAATAGTATTTTAAGTTATAATAAGTTTTCTTCAACTTATAAACTGCAGTTGGAAGGTGATTATTTGATGGAAGATGCCAAAAATATAACTTTTACTGAATTGTCATCTGCTTCAAAGAATTTCTTAAAAGAATGACATTTTTGTCGGTTTGTGAAAATAATTTTTTTAACATTCATGCTTGTTTGGCTTCAGGTCTCAGTTTGAACTCCGTCTATAAATATACAAACACGAACAATTTTGAATTTGAAACGAATTATTTGAGCCCAATTTTATTTCCAATACAACGACATGATTACGGTCCGTTAGCGTGTTTATAACACTTGATTGTATCAAAAAAAGAAAAGAATGTAACCTTCAAAACACTTTTATCTGCATCGAAATCTGCCCAGGAGGATGGTATTTCGTCGCTTATCGAGAAGAACGTTCTCAATTTGTATTGCTATTGAGAGAGAGTTAACACCAAAAAAAAGAGAAAGAAAGAAAGAAAAAAATAGAGAAAAATAATAATAAAAAAAAGGAGAGAACCTAAACTATAGGCATGCGAAACTGCAGTTTTTTCCCCTGCAGTTGTAACGGCCTCTGGATATTAGAGGTAGGTTTCAAGGGTGTGTTGTGTATTCGTGCGTAACATTCGACTTGCAGATGATGCGCGTGATGACGCAACTGAGGGAGAGGCATCGTAATTGTTTTATCCGCTCACCGACTTTCGTACAATTCGTTTGATATTACGCTTTTCCACATTTGAGTGATTTTAATATTTAAAATCGAGTATTTCGGAGTTTACGATTCAGATATCTAGTTCTTTAATTTTATTATTTGAACGGATTCAATAAGATTACCGAATTTTATTTATTTTGATTCTTTAATAGCACATGATATTTATATCAACTTGCTTTAAGCGATTGTAAAATAGATAGTAGTAGTTTTTCATTTTCATAGTATTTTTCTTCTATATGCGGTTTTGATTGAGAATAAAATACTTACATGCTTAATACCTTAACATAAAAATTTCTGCATAAATTATTATGATACACAAAATCCCTTTATAATGCAACGCGTTTTAATTAAAAAGAGAATATCAGTTGAGAAAGACGATTTTTAAAAACCGCAGGTAGCTAGCTACCTTTCTCCTTAACTTATTATTGTTTTTATATAAATACTTCATATTTTTGTTCACAAATACTGTAGAGTAAAATAATCTTTAATGAATGTTTTGAGGCAATTAATAAAATATTTAATTAATTAAAAACTTCCAATTTACCTTTTGGAGTTGTTTTGGAATAAACGTCTGTTTTAATTGCTCGCAAAAGACTTACTTTTCTTACTTTCAATTAAATTTGAGCAAAGGATTTGTTTTCTTTTTGTTGTTGTTGTTGCTGTTTTTTTTTTTTTTTTTTTTTTTTTGGTCATCGTGAAATTGCTGCTTTCAAATTTCTAAATACGCAAAGTTCTACAGCATTCTCAATTATTATATTACTTATTTGCTACTTTGAAGAAGATACAGGTAAAGATGACAGAAGATTTTAACATCAATAATTTTTTTAATCTTAGTGAATAAATTTTAGAATCCTTCTAAAATCAATACAAAATATTTTTAAATCGAAACAGTGCTCACGGTTCCACTGCTTGTCTAGCAACAAAGTATCTATTCATTTCTTTAATTCAAAATCGTTTGCGTTTATTCAATTATTTACTAAATTTTGAAAAATTGTCAATATTTGAAGGAGAATTTGCACGGAAATGAAACTGATATCAATGATAAAATAGTTTTTTGAATTTTAAGATGATATAAAAATATTTCTTGTGCATTAATTTACAACTAAATTATTACGAAAAACTTTAAAATCATCCTTTTTTTCTAATTAAAAAGCTGAATATTTAATTAACTTTCACTGTTTGAAAAGCTGACAATATTTTTTATCCTTTTTTAATAATAAATTTATAAAGTTTGGATTCTGCTCAGCTATTAACGAAATAATGTGAAATATATAAAAATTCATCCAAAGCGACCTTTGACTTTTATTTATATTATGATGTTGCATTGCAATTTTCCTGATCATATGCTCAAAATTATTTTTTCCTTCATGAACAATTTTATTCATTTTGCATTTGATTTTCCTTGTTGATAATGGAATTATTTTAATAAATCACGAAACGAATATTTTTACAAGCGATGATTTTTAAGTAATACATTGAATTATCTGAAAAACATGATTTTATTTTTGTTTGGTTGAATTCACTAAAGAATCTTTTCGAGACAACCTAGAAGACAGTAAATGTGTTGAAAAATAAGAAACAAATTTTGGGTAAGACTTTTAAAAGTAAAATAAATAAATCGATAATTCATGTCTTGCGGAGATCAATATTAAAAAATGAAAATGTGTTTAATCAAAAAGTTATAATTCAAAATTTTTGCAAAATATTTTATATATATATATAATTTTCAGCACTCAATTTTCGTATAAAATAAGACATCCTTTTTAAAATGAAATGTATTTTAAGATTTTTATGCCGCTTTAATACTTTGTTTCCGTCAAAAGTCACTTCAAAAGTCAGTTAGCTAAATCAATAGATAAAAATAATCATTTTTGTGTAATGTCACGGAAGCTAGCTTTTTAAGCCCATATTAACTGCTTAATGTTCACAAAACAGTAATTCTTTATTCGTTTTCTAAGTTAGCAAATATTTTTTTATTTAATTTTCTTTTATTTGTAAGAATGCAAAACTTTTCAGAATGAAGAATGCGCTGTCTTTCCTTTAACGCCTTTGCGCATGCGCCAACATTTTTATTTATTTATTTACAAAAATAGTAATGAAATGACAGATGGGCGCAATGTTTTTATTAAATAGTATACAAAAACTTTATTTAGTTTCGAATTACGGCAAAATAAAACAATTCAAACAAAAATCAACATCAAAAATGAATAGCATAAAGAAAAAGGCATCTAACAAAAAACTTTAGAAAAAAAATTGCTATACTTATTCACTGTATTCAACTTTCTGAGGAATGAAATCCTTCGAAAATTATATTCATAGGATTTTAAAACGAATAGTGCTTTCAGACAAATACTTTAAAAAATATTTTTAAACTTAAAAATGCATTTAAAATATAAAAAAATTCATATATTTTTGTTCTTTCCCCTTTCAAATTAATCTTTTATATAATTTTCGATGGAATCAATACTGCATATATAGTGTGAATTTCTGGTGTGAAAATTATTCATTGTAATCGGTTAAAGTTCGATACTATAAGTTTACTAATATAAGTTCAGTCAATATAAAAATTTCGACTTTTGATCAATTTAACAAATGCTTTGCCAATTACTACCGATAATTCCAGATTACATTTAATTAAAAAAACATTATATTTTGAACTCGGAGTTATCATATATTGCCCTAAAAATTCATATCGTCTATTTTATATTTGTCATCTTTTCTTAAGCGAGTCGTCAGCTTTATTACACAGTGTCTTGCCTTAAAAAAATAACAGCGATGCTGTAAATTACAAAAGTCGATATCGCACTATTATAATCATCATTAGGCTCATGTTTTTTTTTAATTTTATAATTGCACGTTGAGAGTCTGTGAAACAGACATTCAGACAAGCCACAAAAGCGTGCCACAGTATCCGAAGCGTGAACATTTTAACTAGAGTTTCACGGAAACGTGTAATGCTTCCTTATTAAATGATCATGCGATGTAATCTTCCCCTTCGCATCGGAGAATCCTTAGGTCAAATGCTCGTTTATGGAGATCAACTGAGATTTGCTTCGTTTTCAGTAGTTAAAGTAATGGAATAATGTTATAACTGAATAATGCATTATTAACGCAGTTCATAGCTGTTAAAAACTAGCATATTTTTTTTAAATCTTAAAAAGAATGTTATGGTGAAAACATTTAAAAAAAATTCAAACATCTTCAGAAATTGCTGAATTAAAGTACTTTAATTCAAAAAAACAATTTCTAAATTTTTATTCCTCTCAGATATTAATTTTTTTTATCCTGCTTTCTACTGTAAAAAAAAAAAAAAAAAAAAAAGTTCGTAAATCGTTTTTTTAGTTTAACAATTCTTAAGAGCTTTATTTTGGGAAATAATTTTTTAATTGAATTTAATACTTATATTTGAGAAAATTTTGATAATATTTCTTAAATTAGATTTTCCTGTTTAATAAATCTTAATTGAAATATTTCCGTTCTATTAAGAAGACGTTAAGATTGTAATTCATAAAAAAGCGGTTGATTTTATAAGTTCTACAACTCAAGAGCCAGACATTGATAAACTGCGTTAATATACAGTACTCAAAAGAATTCAAGAAAAATTCCTATGATATTAATTTTTTAAAGTGAATTATTAACATAGTTAAAAGTAATAATAAATCAAAAATCAGTAAAATAAATCAGTGCAGGAAACGAGAAAACCCCAAGAGGGAAAAAAATTAAGGCAAATTGAAAGCAGACTCAATCTTCTAAATCGAAACATCGTAGTATGATAATAATTTTGGTATGATTCGGTTGTATTTATTTACTTTAATTATGACAATGGCAACATTCATGCAAAACATGTAATTAATATCATCGTAGTGCGCATGTGCGCACTCAGTTACTAAAACAATGAAAAGTGTTATGTGCGCACTTAATAACCATAACAAAGAAAAATGTTATGGCAAAATATAAGATATTTTTAAAAATTTATTACATTTTTCGGAATTAAAATTAGCATTACTAAAAAGATTAGTTTAAGAATTTAAAAAAAATGTGAACCTAATTTTATGCAATAGTATGATTCAAAATATTTGAATAAATTAGTTTTTATTGAAATATTTAGTAAATATAATTGAAAATCTCAAACCGCTTTCCTTAGTGAACACCTGCAACCCAAGAAGTAACTATATGCCAAATTTGGTAGTTCTAATCCCACTGATCTGCCCTGTAGAGTGTTTATTATAATTTTTGCGGCATGCAATTTATAGTTAGTATGCTAATCTATAAATGTTATAATATTAAAAAGTTTCCCATTTCAGAAATATTACACTGAAAAACCAAAACCATTTATTAATTGCTTGTCAAAAATTGTTATTATTATCTTCTCTGTAAATTAGCTCGAAATCACCATCACACACCTAAAAAACTGCGATAGTATTTATTCGTACTTCTATTATTTACTAAAGCAAATTTGAATATAAATACATAAATATTAAGAAGGTATCATGTGTATAATTTGATTGCATGCATTTCAAATTTTCAAAAAGAAAAACTTTGTTGAACGAGATTTACATTTATGAGACATGATATAGTAATTTTTTCAAAATGAGAAAAGATATCAGAATTTTCTGAATATTATGATGCCAAAAATACTAAATCTTTTTTTAGAAACAAAACAACAGTGAAGTTTCCAGATTCCTGAACGTAACTTTCACCTGCTCCTGATTTGCTGCCAGTTCAATAGCTCATTAAACTCTCTTCTAGATCCGCAGACCGTTGGTAGATAACAATCGAAGGCATAGCAGATGTATTTTTAATAACAATTTAATTTGATATTTCGTTCTGATGTTAAAAAAAAAATCTGTTTCCTTGTTTGTTTATTTAACAAAAAGAATAGAGAATGGGCTGGAAAAATGAAATAAAACTGAAAATTTTTGCAATAATTTTAACTATTTTGTGAATAAATATCATTTTTTTTCATCAATTATTCGCATTTCATAAAACTTCAAATCTAAAACTGATGTAACTAAATATTTTTCATGGTCCACATTTTATAACTGTTAATGAAGAATACAATATACTCTGTTGCTCAAAATTCATTATATAGTTAATTCTCCACAATGGCATAATCCGTAAGCGGTAAAATACATTTGGCAGTAATAAAAACGAACGAAAGAAAGAAACGCTAAAAAAATATTGTAAGAAAATCTGAAAAGTTGTTTTCCACTTTCTTCTGTAAGCAGCATATTGATAAAAAATAACGAAGAGAAGTATCTCGAAAAAAGATAATAATAATCAAAAGCATTGAATACTTTTATTCTATTAATTCATTAACTGAAAACTAGTTCCAGTGATGTAAGTATGGAAAGACAAAAAAAAAAAAAGTGCAGATGCTCTAAGTCCAATCTTAATTCGTTTCATTTATATTAACGTCCCGTTTTACTGCAACACTAGGATTATTGCGGGACGGACAGTGTAATTATGAACTCCGGACAGATGGCAAGGACAGCACCTGAGCTAGCACCCCATCTCCTAACTTCTGCACCACACCAGCGGGAGGACGTTTGGCCTCGACGGATTTAGCGTGCACCAGTCCCGCTTGCACGACGGTTCTTCGGTGGAACCGGGTCTCGAAGATGTAATCCTCCGATTCCGAAGTCGAGACCTAAGCACCAGACCACCGCAGCCCTAACGCCGATCTTAAAGACCATCATGAAGATAAAATGTTAATGTATTTATGGCACTTCTTAATATAAAATATAATGACGAAGGGAAGAATAATGCCATCCCTTCTCACTGCTATTAAGAAGACGTCAAGACTGTAATTCATAAAAATCTGTGATTTAAGTACATTAGCAAAAAATGCTATTTTATCTTTAACTCGACTTCAAGAAGAAAAAAAAGAGTTAATTCCTGAGCATTTTGTCGCAAGTCTTCAATTTTCATTCAAAAATTGGCTATAAGTACTTCTAAGACATCATAAAATATCACATTCTTTGAAGATCGATTTTCTTTCATCCTCGTCCTTTATTGTTCCTGCTCTAATATCATATTCTTCTCTGTAGTCTTATTTAATGCTATTTCTTTGGCATTTGCCTTGCATGATGTTTATTAATTTAACTATATTTTTTTAAAAAATGCAAAAAATATATGACGAAATTTTGAACCTCCCTAGGCTGTTGTCTAAATTTTTATCTGATAATCCCACCTTAAACATTTATTATAAAAATAAGAAAAATTATATCTTTATTGAGTACTTATTATATTAATTGCTGTATATCTTAATTATTATTGTATTTTATACCATTTATGTACTAGAAGTAAAGCATTTAATTGAAAAAAAAAACTTTTATCTTCGTCTTGAGGTGTTTCTTGTCTGTGATCATTAAGTTCAGCATCATTGCCGATTTGCAAGAGATTGAGTGGAGTACTTGAACTGAAGGCTCTCAATCTCCGGGAATTACAGTTGATTGAAGAAAGGGCTTGGTATTAATATTACTTAGCAAGATGGTGTACTTAAAAAATTCAAATGTGCTTAGTCATTATTAAACTAATTAGTTAAGTGATGAAAAAAGGAAAAAGAAAGTGGAGTTTGCATAGAATAATTAATTGGAAGAATTCTGTTCCGAATCAGATTAATGCTATAGATAAAGTTCTAATTGCGGATTAATGGATCTTCTGAAATTATTAGAGAGTTTGAGGTCGTAGTTTTCAATTTCCTTTATTGAAACGTTCTTCTTCTTATGGAGTTTTTCAAGGAAGGTGATGGACTCTCTGAAAATTATTAATGATGGAGATTGAAGATCTTTTTCGGAATGTCATCATTCCGAACAAACTACGGCTTGATGCTTTGCTACTACTCTCCCGTCACGTTTTGGAGTCTTTCCAGTGCTGTTATGTGCATTTGGCTGCAGTCGCACAAATGGGGGCTGCATAGGATAATAATGACCGTATTATTGATCGAATTCAGTTCACTGCGTGTTTAATCACTAGTGTTTTTACTAACAAAATAAGTTCGAAATTTTTAATTTGTAATTGTTGCATCCGTTAAAGGAAGGTGGAATGACTTCTTCGTATTGTTCCTCAACATCGCTTAAATTAGCATCTGATAATTTGCCTTTCATTTATATATCAACTGCGAATAATTAGTAAATCTGTATTGTTTACCTATTTAAGAAATTGGATAAGTAATGACTTAAGCAGAAAATATGTGAATTTTTGTAAGCGACGTACAACTGAAACTCTGTATTCTTTTATTGTATTACTGAAATATTTTATTAGTCCAGCAGTTACGAATTAACCGCAATTGTGGTAAAAGTATAAGTGAAAAATATATAAATGTTTCGTTACTGTATTTAATTTTTTTAATTAAATATCCTAATTTTATTACCGTAGTCCTAATAACTATATTTAATTGAATTAATATTAAAAAATTAAATTTATCCTGCTTTTATGTGTAAGGACTGTGTATTTGTGGCATCACTTATAATTGTTTCAGAAATTTATTTATTCTTAGCTTTTTGTTATGTCTGACGATATTTTAATACTGAGATTTTAATAATTTTACGAAGTTAAAAATAAGAAAATCTTTAAATCACATCCTATAACGGCAATTTGTAAAAATACTGCGGAAGTTCCACAAAATCTCAATTTTAGTCGAGGTAGCTTTCATTTATTCTTTACTATCTAAATCGAATAGATAATTAAAATTGTTTATTATGATGGTGGAATGACGTATAAATAGGAGAATGGGTGAATAAAATATATATATTATTAAATATGCAGATCAAAGCAGCTTATCCTATTCATAGCGTAATTCAGAAATAGAACAAAAGAATCTTTTAATTTTTTTTTTGTATTTTTTTCCTTTAAATAGTATTACTTGTCTTTATTACAAACTTTTTTATTTAATTTTAAGCTTTATGTTCCTAAAGATGGAGTTTTAAAAGTGATTTTTCATTCACTCCTAGATATAATTTTGGACAGATTTAGACTCGTGTGTTTTAGATCAAATGCCCTATTTTAATATTTTCAGAATTTATGTATCGATTGATTAATATAACAAAATATTGATTCTTTACCATTTGCGCTACTTAATAGTAAATCGTTTTGAAGATAGTTGAAAGTTAGTTGATTTAAAAAGTTTCAGTAACTATTATAATAATTCAAGAAAGTTAAAAAATGCACTGTATATATAGATCTTATATTGACGCGGAACTTTTATGTGCAGTTTCTGATATTTGAATTACTCAAAGGATATTTTTTCTTGATACAATTAACTATAATCATATTAGAAAAATTATTGATGTTTTCTTCTTACATCGAACAACGTAAATATACCTCTAAAATATTCTAAGGATTTTCTCGAATTATGCTATTAAACACGGTTTTAAATTAATTATAGTAATTTAAATTCGAAGCTGACTGGACCATAATAAAAATTCGAACTTTTCCTTAAGTTCCAGTTAAAAAAGTTTGTTTAAAAATTAGTTCATCATGAGAAAATTGCAATTTTTAAAATAAAAATGAAGTATAAAGTTTCCTATTTAATAGATAGAAGATTTAATAAATGACATAAGATTAATAAACATACAGTAAAAAAATTAATAATTTAAATTATAGTTTAATGAAGTAATCTTACTAAAAAAGCACTTTGAAGATTAAGACATATTTAACTAATAACATATTTGACAATTCAGAAATACAAATCATTTTTAATTTTGACTGTAAATTAACAAATATAAAATCTTGTTATAAACGATATTTTAATTTTATATTTGTTGGAAATTAAAAGCATGAGGGAATAGAAAAAATAATTGCATTCCTAAAGTTCATTTAAATATTATACAATTACAAGAAATATATTGCGTTCATTACAAGAATATTTCTATCTTTTCATATGTGTTGCATTTAAATAGTAATTAGGAATAGTTAACTATTGGCAAAAGTGCTGTTATTTCGGCAAAAAGAATAAAACATGTCTCAGTAAAAATCAGCGCCATCTTGTGGGGAAAAGGATTTTGGGGATTCTGCATAACCAGCCTAAATAGCAACATTTTTTATTAGAAAAAAAAAAGTTGTATTCGTTCGAAAATGCTTTTTTTTTTTTTTTTGACAAATACCATTTCATTAACCTTAATATATAAAACCCGAAATTCTTAAGCAGGTTGACTTAAAAAAAAAAAAGAAATCTTGAATACTTTGATTCTAGATAAAATTCATTAGTAATAAATATTTTTACAAATAAAAGGATTAGTGTCCGATAAAAGAGATCACATATTTTGTTACTAAATTTTTCTGATTTCTACCATATTATTTACTATGTTTAACCCCTTATCGCTGTTCGATCAGAAAATTCAAACACCTATTTATCTTCGCATACTTTTATTTCGATTAACTCCACTTCGATTCACTCGAGCTCATTTTGCAAGCAGGACAAGAATAATCAGTTTTAGCCATTTATTTGTCGCGTGAGAGAATTCAGATTATTTCCTATTCCGGTTTATTCGATAATCTACACACATTTTGGTAATTTTATCATTTTTATTCCTCCAGAAAATATTTAACCTAAAGGCATTTAAGGTTTGTTGTTATCTTCGGAAGATAGAATCTGGGTGCTCAGCAATTTGATTTGGTTGATATATGCCATTTATCAAATTGCGCTTTTTTTTTCCATTCATAATTCAAAAAGATATTTAAGTAGTTTTTTCTCATAATCGTAATTCTCTAAAAATAACATCTGATGCGAAATTTCGCACGGAGTTCGTCAAAGCTTCATACTCTTAAGGACTTTATATGTTTTTTAATATTCAAAACATGTTTTTACATTTGAACTTTGCGTTGAGCTACAAGATATAAAATCAGAAACATTTTTGGAGAATGAGTTCATTAATCCATGTGTTATTTTTTTTATTAACATGTTATTTATCTGTCGCTCAAATACGCTTCCTAAAGGCAAGATATGATTTACACGATATTATTTATTTATAAAGTGATCTATTAATATATTTTAGTCTTTAGTGATTGTCATTTGTCGTTACAAAATGCTTTTTTCTGTCAGTTTTGTGTAATTCAATAATTTTTTTTTATTTTATTAATTACATAAATGTGTTTTTTTATATAATTTACTAGTCGGCTTTGGCGGCCAGATGGTTCGCCAGTATTAATGTTCACTAAATTTATCAATAAAATATTTTATGTAATTTGATCTTAATAGCTTTTTTATCAAAATATTTTTAAGCTTGAAATTTTGATTGTCATATAATTAATTCACTTATATTATTATGTGGGCCTTAAGCCGTTCTGTTCATTGTATTATGTATCTCTCTGTCTACTGTCAGCGCCGCTGTAGAGTAGATACATTGTACTATGTATCTACTCTGTATCTATCTGTCAGCGCCGGTAAAATTTAAGCTTTTAATTAGAGTGAAAATGATTAAACTGTAAATAATAGAAAAATATTTTTTTTTTTGAAACCAAGCATGTTGTTTTTCCTTTTTTAATATGACAACTGAAAATAAAGACGTTCGGCATTGAAATCTTATCTGCACTACAGATTAATTTTCATAATTTATATAATATCTCAACGAATTTTTGAAGTAAAATTTCTCTGATTCATTGTAAAATTTAGTTTTTAGTTTTACTTTCGAAAGGATTTAAAATTCGTCAATAATAAAGTTTTGTTTTATTTTGGTTTATAAATATGATTCAAAAATTATGAAGTTTAAATTAGATAGTGCTTTGGTTCTAAGGAATCATATTCTACTAAATATTCTCGACCCTTCAACTTTTAAATAAATATAGAAATGCTTTGATCTTCTGAGATAAAATGTGACCAATTTATGAAGTTTTATATATATATATATGTATATATATATATATATATATATATATATATATATATATATATATATATATATATATATATATATATATATATATATATATATATATATATATATATATATATATATATATATATATATATATATATATATATATATATATATATATATATATATAAGCATAAATTTTGAAGCAGAGTCATGGCCGAAGACTGAGAAGAAGACTTTGAATTATTAAGTTCGCTTTATTGCATCCTGGGAGGCACGAATTATGAACAAGCAGAAGCGACGATCACAACACAGAACGGCACAAAACTAAATGAGGAAAAGCCCCTGGAAATTTTATCCCTGTGATTATATACTGTGAAATTTTTATAGCAATTTTTAACGCGTGTCAATCACATGTAAGGGAATCATAGGGATCTTTTAAAAGAATTGCTTAGCTGGACAATATTTTATCTCTTCATTCGGAGTGTGGGAACCTCTAACTAAAGCCTTTTCACAGAGCTTTTGTTGCATTAATTAACTATAAAAAGTGGAATGGGATCAGGAACTAAGAGAATATCTTAGAATTAAGTTAATATGGGCTAATTTAAGACAAAACTTTGGAAATTAATTAAGTTGAAATTAGATTTTAAAATATCATTACATATATATAAATATTATGAAACTATTTTAAATATTATGAAACTTTCTATTTTTAATGAAACTTAAAAAAAATAAGTAATATTCTTTCTACAATATTATGCATTATATTACTATTATAGAATAGTAATATAAATGTACTGTTATACCTTAATTTGTTAACATGGAGTGCGATTTAATATTCTTAAAAAGAAGTTTGAAGTTATTCAAAAGTAATCGATATATTCAATTTGTAATTACTATTCTGAATATTGAAACCTGTTTTTAAAAACTTTAAAATTGTAACTTCATTTTTCAAATGAAAATTGCTCGGTTTCATGTTCTCTTCTGTCTCTATTAACTTTTGTATCTATGAGAATGCTATATTATCGTGATACGATTATTCACGGCATGAATAAGTTATATAATTGTCACTGATTGTAAATAAGATTGTTCAGGCAATTCCATTATTTTTTTATGTGAGGAAGAAAGGGGAGAAAAGTAATAAAAGTCCACATATTTAAGAATAGTTGAAATACAGTGTTGTTCAGGATTATTGTTATTCATATTTCCCCAGTTGAAAAACTTACGGCTGAAATATTTACATTTCTTCAGTTTAATTATTTCTGACAAAACGTTTATTAAAAACTTGTTTATAATTCGGTATTATGAGCAAAATTTTAATTATGGAAAAATGGAATTCATATGGATAAAAGTAAGAATCTATTTGATTTTAGCACTTCAATGAACCCAAGTGTACTCTGCAAACAAATGCTTTTGAAATAATTTTTATTAATTAATAACAATAATTAATTAATTAATAAACAAATGCTTTTTAATAATTTTTATTAAATTTTATGTAAAAATATTACAGTACACAAAATCATTCTATAGTCTGTAATTTAATTTTTCATGAATAAGCATTAAAATCCTTTTAAAACCAACAAAAAAAAGTTGCCAAAATATTTAAAAAAATTAAACAAAAATATCAAAAAACAAAATTATAGAAGCTTAAATTTTTATCGTTTGTTAGCATTGGAGTATCTATAAAATTTCTTATTTCAAATTTATCTGCATTCTATTCAACAATTTATTAAATTTTGGAAAATTAATACAAGTTGAAAGCAAACTTGCAGAAAAATGAAATTAACATAACTGACATTTATTTAACATTTTGTATTTTAAAATGGTATAAAAAATGATCTCTATTGGTGGAATTTACTCAAAAGTTACTGCGGAAATAATGAAAAATTTCAGTTTATTTCTAATTAATTGAATAATTAATGAACTTTAGCTCTTTGAAAAGTTGTTTTCTTCCTTTAATAATTAAATAATAAGTGTGTAAAATTCGGTTGGATTCGGTCTGTTTGTTTTGGCGATGTGAAATATACATCGCCAAATAAATACCCACTATGACGTTTATTTATGTTGGACGGTAATTCCACCTTTCATTTCCTGTTATGCATATTCATTCTCATCAAATGAGTTTTGGATTTCTGTTACCAGATTATTTAATTCACGGTTTCTACTTGATAGATGTTTCTTCTCTTTTTAAAAACAGTTAGTTATACCCACAAAATTAACGACTTTCCTCTTAGAAGATACACATCTGCATTATTTCACTTGGAAATTTTTTAAAAAAAAAAATCTTTACTGGCCTTGAATTCTATTGATTATGCATATTCATGTATTTCAATTCAACTAATCAATATTTTCAGCGATTTTTTAAAAATTTATACTTTGAAATTGTGGTAAATTAGAACAGAACATCGAATTTCCCGCTGAATCACCCCACCATACGTTTCAACTCCCACATTCAACTAGTCGAAATATCTGCGTTGAATTTTAAGGAAACCACCTTTTCTTCCTATTATGTATTTACAGCCGCCCTTTGGATGAGAGAGAGAGAGTGCAGCCGATTTCATATCGGGGGGATATCGAAATGGGGGGACACATGTTCGCACGCGTTCGAAATCATGGGGTCGCGTGGCAGATGTCTAACGTCGGTTGGGATCGGGGCAGATGTGTCTGCCTGGGCAGCTTCGGTATTGAAAAAGAGGCCGGCGGCACATTTCATCAAATGGAACGCCATGGGACAGAAGGGATCGAAAGCGAAGGATACCAAACCGAAAACCCCGGCTTCCACGGTGAGTGTTTTGTTTCGGTTTACTGGTAGGAACCGTTAGAGAATGCCTCTCTAGGGAATGGTAAATTTACGATGCCAGCGTTTTTGTACTCGAGCGCTAGAGGAATTTAATTTTTGTTTTAAAAATTTTTAATGTACCTATTACAGAAAAATGTTAATACAATATGCTTGTAATTGATTTAATGTTTTTCTTGTTTGCACTTTATTATTTTTTTAATGTGTCAGTTTTATACTTTAGCGAAAATACGCAACGACTATTTTCATTGTTTTGCCTTCAATTTAATACAAAATTAATCACCTTTTTTAAAATAAAAGAACTGAATAAAATATGCTTTTGTGTGTTGTTAAAATTAGATATATAAACAGAAGCAATAATTCAAAATTGTTGTTATTTAATTTTTGTTTGTATAGGCCGTTTATTCTTCTTAACGTGATAATATTTTGAGGCTGGCATACTATTTACTAACTGTATGATGCAAAAATCTTTCAAAACACTGAAAAGATTATTTGGCATGTAGTTACTTCATGGATGATAGACACCCACTAAGAAGAAGAGGTTCAAAATTTTAATTAGAATTTTAACTGATTAAATATTTATTGAGGTTTTAACATTTTTTACTTCGGAACACTTCGGAAGATATAATAGCAATAAATAAACAAATAATAAAAAATGCTTTACTTAACTTTGAAATTCAAAAAATTAGCTTTTCAGTTATGCCAATTTTATTTCTGTGCAATCTTTTTTAATTTTAATAATTTTTTCAAAAATTTTCAAATTAATTCATTTAATAAGTTTTCAAAATTTATTGTGTAATTTTTATTATTCGATCTCTGGTGAAATGCTCGGTTAGCTGCTCATTTGTGGAATTGACTTTCACAATTAAGCCTTTGATTCAAAAAGTTAGTTAATTTCAAGATATTTATTTTACAGGGATTGCTTGGAGTTTTTGTTTCTAATTTAATAGAAGTATCTCGGATTTATTTTTTTAATTTATGAATTTATACATTTGATTGAGAAACAACGGTGGAAAAGTATAAAAATGTGACCATTAAAATAACGAGGTCAATAATATATTATGTCATTATGAACTATAGATTCAAAATTCATTTTTTGTTTTAAAAATTATCAAATAACTGATTATCAACAAATATTTTAACTTAGCAAAATATCAATGATGGTAAAAACTAAAGTAAAAACCTTTAAATTTTGAAAAAAATTAAAAGAAAAAAAAATGAAAAAAAAATTTAGAAATTCGATTCCTCGCACTTCGAAAACTAATTATGTAACATAATATATACATATGCATTAAAATTTTGCACTTATTGTTTAAATTGGCAATTAAATAGCAAAGTAGCAATTATAGTAGCAAAATACAATTAAGTAGCAATTTAAATAACAAATCCATAGTTTTTAGTCTAAGCAATTCTTAAAGCATTCCAAAGTTAATAGATATTTCACTTTTTTTTAAAATATTTTTTATGCTTCAATTTTTAATGCACTTAAAATAACTTCACTTAAACTAAATGTTTGAAATGTTGTTGAATTGTCAACTTACCATATTTTTATTGATAGAATAGCCGAATGGAGAACGTTTCGTGGGGAAATGTGAATCGAAATCGATGCTAACTGTGTTTTTGCTGTGAGCCCGTGACCCTAAATTCTCCCTCCATCCATATCCCCCTCCGCTACTTCTATAAATTCCACCCAAACGGTGGGCTGTTCGATAACGGTTTTATCCGCCTCTTTATCATTAAGTATGGCATTTCGATGGTGTTGACAGAAATTCATTTCTCTCTTATAATCTGGAAACATTTCACTCAATGCCAAATTGGGGAGAAAAAACCCTGGAATAAAATGAATAATTCCATAATGAGTTTGCAAAATATTAAATTGCGCTTTTGATTTTAAGGACTTACTTTTTATTTGATTTTAAGAACTTATAAACTTACATTTTTATATATAGAATGCTCATTTGTACTTAATGCTACGATGTAACTAAACGAAACTTTTTATTCGGCCTTCCATTCTTGAAGAAAAATTATGAAGTTTAAAATATGATTTATCTCTCTAAAAATTATATCTAAAGTGTTCAAAGGTTAATCTAATAATACTTGAAGAAACCATTTGCAATATTTATAATTGAGTTGGTTCCTAATTTGCAACATATTATATATTACAATTGCATCATTAACATTTTATTTTTATTTTTCATTCCATTTTTATTTTCAAATTATGTAACATATAAACACAAAAACGCTATGATTTAGATCAATGAAATTTTTTATGCAGTTTTAGAATCAAAAGTAATCTTTGAAAAAATTTGTATCAAATCCATTGAAATGTTTACCTTCGCTAGACCTGTATGTTCGCACGCCTGGAAGACTCAAAGCGACACACGAAATTTTTTTTGCAGATTAAACATTTGAAGAGTAAGTTTATCTCAAATTTTAAACTAAATACGTATAGGGTTTGACAGTATGTTGGTCGAATACATGTAAATATGAGAATAGATAAATGTGATCTTGTTGCTAATTTATATGTGATCTTGTTGCTAACATTGTTTTGTGTCAAATTTTGATTTTAATAGGTTGAAAAAAAAAAGAGTTCAAAAGGAATATCTTATTTTTTATTTTATTTATTTACTTATTGTTATACTATAAAGAATGAAAATTTCACGTGTGGAACTATGAAAATAAAAACTTGAGCACTTCCATCATTCACGACATTTCTCAAAGTTCACAATATGTGGGGAGAGGAAGTAACAACTTGCGGGAAATTTTCAGGGAGAATATTCTGGTTGGTACATAATAATAAATGGCCTCCCTCCCCATAAGGATAATTTGATTGAGGATTTCATCCAAGAAGCCGGGGAACAAAATGAATTAGTACTAAGTTCAAAAATGTTCGGAATAGACTTTTATTATGGAAGAATAAATGTACAAAACTGGTTTATTTAGTGTTTCCTTCATAATAACCAAATTGTGTAACAAAGCCATTTTTTTTAAATCATCATTTATAAAAGAATTGAACATGAATTGCTATGCACACCCTTCAGTAAGTCGTCCGCTGCTCCTAGTACTTCTGCGCAATTTAAGAATCGTCTCTTTATCGAGTTTCTTTTACTCGAGAAAAAAATCACATGGGATAATATCAGAGGAATAATCTGCTCTGGGAAGTGTCTAGGAAAGATAATGCTTCGCCATGTAATTTGACAACTACCGATTCTTGGAGGGTCCTGTGAACTGGTAAATTATCGCTATGGAGCACCCCCGACATGGTCTTCCAAAGATTGCCTCTCACCGAATCATGTATACATCTACGTATTTTAGTGTACAGTGGCAATGTGAAAATGCTGAAAAAATTCCTTGTATAAGACTCCTTGCAATCAAATAAAACTCGACCTCTTTCTTCCATCGCGGAAAGTTTCGAATGCGTGAAATAATTAGCTGAGTGCAGCTCATATTTTATGTGAATGAAACCCGTTACAGTAGTACAGTAATGAACAGTAGGTTGACGAATCCGTTGTATTGGCGTTATGAGAATAGTATCATATGATAATATTCGACTCTTCAGAGAAAAAATGACTTTATTCATTCACATTTCGACAATACCGAACTTTTACTGCATTATTTATTATATTAAAGTAGGCAGATATAAATTAGATCACATAGCAAGAAATGATTTTATATATTGCATTTTGTTTCAAATCGTTTTTATATCATACATATATTTTTTTTATCATTTCAGGGTCGTTCTCCACTGAATAATGCCACCTACTGGGAAGCCGAAGAAGACCCTGATTGGGACAATTGCGTGATGGTGGTTGCCACTCAGAAGGGTCGTCGTTATCCAACTCTTACCTCTGCTTGCAGCACAGATTCTTTGGCGAGGTCCCTCCACAAGGAGGTCGACTATTCGCCTGTGAATGTCAGCCGGAGGTCTCCAGACCATAACATGAGTCCGATGGCTCCTCTGGCACCGGACAGCAAGTACCCGTCATCCGGACAGCGAAAACGACAGAATACTGTCCTCGATACTGGATGGCACGCTTGTTTCAAGAACAACAATTATGTCTTCGTGCGAAACACAAACGGAGATGTAAACAGTCAGGTAGATCTTTATCCCTAATTGTATAAACTTTTTTCAGTGTATCAGGTATGTTAAGTAAATTACATAGATTGATTAATATTTTGTTCAGCGCAGTATTAAATAGAAGTGCATTATTGATCAATATAATTTTCATTTCCTCGTATATGTATTATACAATGAGAAAATGTTATAATCTTTAAAAGTAAAATCGATATCGAACTAGGCGGATCTCCAAAATTCAAACCTTCCCAACACTGAAAAATATATTTTTGGAATCTATATGTCTGTCTGTCTGTGTATATGATAACTCAAGAACGCTTTGACAGATAAAATTTGAAAAGTGGCCTTAATACTTAATTGGTAAATTTTGAATAGAACCAAATAAATTCACTGAATATGTCTGCCTGCCCGAATGAAAGTGAACATGATAATTACAAAACGTTAAGCAACTGAAAAGATGAAATTTGGCACAAGTTTTAATATAAAAAGTGTGGAGCAGTATCAAATTTTGAACCTAACATGTTTACAAATTGATCATTTTTTATATTTGAATGCATTAAAAATATGATAACTTAAATATGTAACAGTTTAGATAATTGAAATTTGCATGTATAATCACTAAAATTGTAGTTTTGCCTCAGATTTTGGTTTCAGTATTCCACACGGTCGTTGCATTGTCCTGCAAAGTATACTCTGAATATAAAAATTTGAGGATTCGAGTTGCCCACGGTCTGTTCAAGATTCACCATTTTTATGTGATGAAATAACAATAATTCCTTTATTAGGGAGGAGGTGAAAAGTTCCCATGAGACCCTTTCTCTATTTTTTCAAACCATTAAATTCTCTATCTTTTTTAACAGGAGATTTTAATCTTACAAAATGGAAATGGATGTTTCTCAAGCGAAATTTCAATTTTTACAACTAGTCAAGATGGCGAATATTTTTGGTGACGAAAGCACACTGTAATCTTAAAATAAGTTAAATCTAAACACTTATTACGACTAACGAAAAATTAAGGACAAAAAAAAACAGAGAATAAACATTTGCAGAACTGGATGTTGATTGTTAACAATTCAACAATTCTACGAATAATGCCAGGATTTTGATCCATTCATTGCGTATAAAATAACATAAACTATTTGACAAATGATAATTACTAGTCCAGCAAAAGTTTAAAAATTTATTTAACTTATCCAGAAACGTGTTTTTAATCAAATAACTTCCAATCTTTGTTTATGCAATATCAGCGTATAAATGAAGTCAGAACAAAACTATTCTATGCATGTCTATGTAATAAGCAATATTTATTCACATCTTTCAAAGTTAAACTATCGTAATTTTCTCTGCTTCTGTTCATTCGCGTGTTACGAATGAGGTTCGAGAACCTCTTTGAAACACTGACTCAGCGATTCTTTATCTACTACATTCCAAATTAAAGGTATTTCTCACCAAAATCAGATCCTGTCTTATCTAAAACATTAAACTATTTGTTTCTTTTCCTTTCAAATATTATATAAAATGTACTTTAAAAGATTTTAAATGATTACCAAAATATCTCCATTTCCAATGTCTTTAGTTATTGTCAACATACTGTTCAAGTGACCTAGTTAAAAGAAAGCAAAACGTGATTTAATACTTTTTTTATTACTTTAGAACGTTATCTCAGTCATAGGGAAAAAAACGCGCTTATTAACATATAGTCTATAACAAACGATATATATTAATTTACATGATTTTCCACATTGTAGCGATGGAATTTTAAAAGAAAAATACATTAGCTCACATTTCTTTTTTTTTTTTATTCGTTATAAAATATACAAGACTTGTATACTGATGATTTATGGAGTTTAATTTTTTAAGTCACCCATTGTTTTGTTTAATTATTAGAGTAAAAAATACTGTTTCAGGAAAAAAAATTATAATTATAAATTATCTTTTTAAGGCAGTTAGATTTCTTTATTAATCTACTTGATTGCATGTTATGGTTACTTAAAAATAAATATCTTTCGAAAGGCAGTTTGGCAAAGGCTTATTTTACACAGGCAATTCCAGATTTTTATTAATTATTTAATGTTGCATTGGAAAATCGGTGATCCAAAACACTATCTGATTCATTCCCAAAGAATGCTTTAATACCTGTGAAAATTTTAAGTGATTCTTTCATATTTTCACTACAACAACTCTTTCCAAAATTTTTGTGTTGAAAAGAAATGCATTCAAATTTTTTCCTATTTGATCATCCGATGCACATGAAGCCATGACATCAAATGAAGACACGAATTATTTTATATTGTTATTGTAATTAACCCATGATAATTTTGAGTTGCTGCTTGTTATAGCTTTGGTCTGAAGAGAATAAAAGTAGTCTTTAAAACTATATAAGACTGAATGAAACTACTAGAAATATCTCAGAAATACATGTCTCTATGTAAGTTTCTAGGCAAAAATACATGTCTTTTAGTCTCCATCCAATACATCAACTTATCTTACTTCCAACAAATTAAGTGGGGACCTGTTATTTGTTGATTTTCATTGGTTAAATTTATGACTGATTGGAGAAAAAAGTCATTGTTTTACACATCATCATCCGTCATAGATGAAAAGCAAAGAATGAACGTATTGCAATAAGAATAGGGAGAGAAATTACAAATGTCGGGGGGGGGGGCGATAGGAGCAAACCATTTTTTGCTCTTCCGTATCACAGCTACAACAAGTTTAATAACTATTACCGCAGGCTAATACATAATTATTTATTAGTTTATTTTTATCAAATTCGGAATGGATTTAGTTTGACATTTTAAGACATGTTTACAAATCTTAAAATATTAGATGGATAGTATTTTCTATTTTAATTTTTCTTAAAGAAGGAAAAAGTATTTTTGTGAATACCAAAAATTAGACTTTTCAATTATATCTTCGTTTCATACCTCCCTGTGTCCGAAAGCAACATTTTTTAAAAAATTAAATCTACCTTTATGACTTTAAAACGCCAGTAAGTGAAATTTGGGATACAGTCTTTATATCAAAATTATACATTTCTATCAAATTTTAGACAAACACGTCAAAGGATTTCACTGCCTATTGATCTACAAAGGGTGTTCAAATGAAAAGGTACGAAACGTCGTAACAACGTATGCGTTAACATATTTGCCTATGCCACTATGGGATACCGTAGCGAGGCATCTAGAGATGCGATTAGAGTTTCCGGCGTAGATCGGAGCATGCGCAAAAGAGAGTAGAGGCTCTTATAAATAGCGACGTCCAATTGACGTAGCAGATCGGCTACTTGTTGAATTACTCGAGCACAGAAGAACCAACAACTCCGATGTGTAGTGTGAGACACTCCGAAGACTATGCAGGTTCATCAAGAACAAAAGACCGGGGCTACTCACGGAGGGTGTGGTTCTGCTCCATGACAACGCACGTGCACACATCTCCAGGGTCACACACGCGGAACTGGCCAAGTTCAAGTGGGAGCAGCTCGACCATCCGTCCTACAGCCCAGACATGTCACCCTGCGATTTTCACGTTTTTGGTCCCTGAAAAAACATCTGAAAGGGAAACTCGGAAGGTGAAGTTAAGAACGCTGTGAAAGATTGGATCTCGTCACGCTCACAGAAATTTTGGGAACAAGGAATCTTTCGGCTTGTTAATCAATGGGATCATTGTGTTCAGGCCTATGGCGTATACTTTGAATAAAGTCTTCATTTATACCCACAATGTCGTTTCGTACCTTTTCATTTGAACACCCCTTGTATGTATTTGTGAATAGGATGACTTAGACACTCAACGAAATAAGTTAGTTGATTTTAGTATATGTAGAGTTCACTCCAATATTATATATCTTTGTCTATTTATGGATTAAATCTATCAACAGTAAATTGTCTGTCTGCTTGTCTGTACGCGTATGCATTGTTGTTGTTTATAATGGCACTTGCCATGGACAAGCTCGCTGACGCAGTCAGAGATTTTAAGCCAAGGGAGCATCTCTTGTTTTAGTAGCGCCAACTAGGGCCGAGAGTACGTCTTAGCTACTCACGCATCACATTCGCTTGCACAACCCCTTTTTACAGGAGGGCACATTCACACATCTCATAGATAGAACAACGGAAGAACACCCATGCCCAAACCGGGACTCGAACCCAGGACGCCAAGATCACGGGGAAGACACGCTACCCCTATGCCAGGACGCCGGCACGTGTATGCGTAAACAATATAACTCAATAGCACTAGAAAAATGATAAAATGAATGTGATGTGAACAAAATTGTATTTCTTTCTATCAATTGAAAAAAAACTGATACCAATTGAAATAAATTGAATCTAAATAATAGATCTGAGAACATTCGATTCTCAATTCCATACTATGAACTCGAAATGTCCAACATCATGTAGTTTTGCATACAATTGATTTTGTGTATTGCGGCCCACTTTTGTGTGATTTTAGGAGAAAGTCTAGGGCGAAAACTGTCGCTGAATTTCTTTTTTCTCAAAATTATTTTACTCTCCATTTAAAAACTCACCTTTGTGGTCAATAAATCTTTATTGCAAGTTTCACGTATTTTAAGACTTATCATATAAGACGATATTTAATGAATCGAACTGGTATCAATGATCCTGAATTGATACATCTAAACTGTAGTCACGAATTTCACGTGATCATTTTCGTCACGATTTTCACCTGATTACATCAATAAATGTTGTTTTTTACTAATATATATTTTAATTTTGATTCCATAAATATGTAATATCCCCAGAAAAGGACATAATAACATTCGAGGTTAATAATTTAGTTTTCTCTTCTATCACTCACATTTTCTTTTTATTAATTGCAATTTTAAAGCAAGCCAGTTGTTCTAAAACATGATTTCTTGCATTTGCAAGCAGGTTACATGTGTTAAGTGAAAGGAGCAGGTGTCAAAGCTGCTGAATTAGCATAAACAGGGGTGTTTGTGCTCCGGGGAAACCCCGGAATTCCGGGGATTTTGAACTTCGATACCCGGAAATTCCGGGGATCGTCGTTCAAAAGGAAGTAGGAATAATAATGAATTATTTATTTTGATCTGGGTAATTTTGTTTGCTTTGAAAGCAGAAAACGCAAGGTCAGTGTGTGTGGTGAAAACTTTTCCTTTCTTTCTCCAAAGGCAGTGATAATGCGTGAAAAGGGGGAAAAAACTTCTTTTTTGTTCTTTCCTTATTGCGAGTTATGACTCATTCCCCCGGTTCTCGGACATTCTCTTCTGGATTCTTTTCGGCAAGTAGGCGCAGCAGAAAAAAAAGGGAGAGACTTCGTTCGACCAGATGTGCGATCACGTGACTCTGGGTTCAAAGGTCTTATCTCTCCTGGCGTGGCGCCAATAAGTAGAGAAGGGGGATTTTTCGCCGTATTAGCTATTTGTCATTGATCGCTTCGCAACTTTTTTTCTCCGCTGTGTAAAATTTTCGTTTCATTTATTGATGCACGTGTAAATTTTTCATTTCGCTTATTGAAATATTTTTTTATTTATGTACGCAAGAGAATTTCACTTTGAAATTTCAGCACATGAAACAGAAATTACCCCTTAAAAATTCATATCTAATTAGTTTTACAGCATTAGATCCAGAGCTAAGAGGTAAAACCAGTACAATATTAGCTTTTGAAAAATTATCTTTTATGTCCCATATTTTTAGTGATAATGAAAAGTCAAAAGTAGAAGCTGAAATAAGGTTATACCAGAGTGATATTGATATCACCAAAGAAATGCTCTACACATCTGATGAAAGTGGAAATCAAGTCAAGTGTACAATTGATAAATATTGGTCTAAAGTTTTTAATTTAAAAGATGATTTCACAAATGATTATAAGTATCCTACATTGGCTAAATTGGTCAAAGCCTGCCTTAGCTGCTTCCATGGTCCATTAGTGGAAAGTGCATTCAACTTAATGGATACACTTGTCACTGACTATAGAACCTCTCTTAAGATTGATTCCCTAGATGCAGTGCAGACTATTAAATATGATTTAATGGCTACTAAAAAAACCTCATGTGAAAAATATGGCTCAAAAAATCCAATGACTGATCCAATTCACAAAGATCTCTTACTGAATATGAACAGAAGTTGGAAAACATATCAAGAGGACTTAAAAACATGTATTTCAGATGAGTCACCCATAAAAGTCTCTGAAAAACCTTCTACATTAGCAGAAAAGCAAACTGCTTCTACCTCTGCATGTGCAGTTCTCGAGGAAATTTCTTCAACTGTAAATGAGGAAAATAAAAGTCAACCTTCCTGCAATTATGAAGTTCACCACAAAAGAAAGACAAGTCCACAAACATCAGAAAATAAAAAAAAAAAGCAGCAGAAATTAGATAATTTTTTTAAAAAGAATTAATTCAGGTAATTTAAAATATTTGCATAAAATGTAGTAGTTTATATGTTTGAAAATTTATGGTTATTAATTTTGCAAAAAAAGTAATTCATTGAACTTTTATAATTAGGTCATTCAATACTTCATAATTGTAATTTTTCATTTCTCCCCCCCCCTTCTCGAAACTCCAAAATGCCGGTAGTAAGTCCGTAAAAGTTTCAGGGGATTTTTTGGGGTCCCACAAACACCCCTGCATAAATGAATGATCGAATACTAAACATTTATGGCTTTAAGACTACTACACATAAAATAATCATCGATACATAAAAAGAAAAGAAAACATTCCATATTTTTTTCAGTTACAAATGTTCTACATGTTAATCTATCGTATCACGACAAACCCATAATCTGTAATCCAGTTCGTTCAATGCATCTGGAAATGTTATATGGTCAATGCTGCTTAATGAGGCATTCATGCGTTCTTTTAGTTCATTGACTGTTTTAGGCAATGGGGCGGGGAGTTTATAAACAAGAAATTGGCGTAATTCCATAAAAAGAAATCACTTTAGGTAAGATCCCGGGATCTTGGTGGACATGTGATGAAGATTATATCAGTGTTATCTGCATGTCCAATCCAGCGTTGTACAAGCTTTCTTTTTAGATCGATAACGAACATACAAACTTAGTGGTGTGGTTAGAGACCCATCTTGAAAGATACAATTAATACTATTTTCACGAAATTGTAAAAATAGCTATATATTCCCAATGCATCCAGATGACTGCCATCTGTTGAGCGATGTTAAAAGCAAATTTGGGACTTTTTCCTTATTTTGATGCATTGCTATTTATATTATATGTAAAAGTTTGAAAAAAAAATTTTTTTTAATCCAGTCATTTATTTGTACTAACTCTATCGCTCGTGAAACCTGGACATGTTAATCACAATGTTGTAAATTAACCTGAGTGGATTGGTGTTCAACTGGCCAAGAGCTCATTCATGTATGAGTCACATATATTCCACCTGTCCATGATTGATTTTTGTGTCGTTATTGTACGTTAGGCCAGTCACGGCTTTTATGTTTCCCACGTCCATTGTTGATGAAATCATAGAAGCGGAAAAGTGGGCTATCGTTGGGGAAGCGCATATCTACTTTAATAGTTGTGTATTTAGTTGGAATGTAACAAGAATATATTTTCTCCCATTAGATATTTGGAGTAGGTATGAAATTATACTAAAGTTTCATAAATAATTACTGTAAAGAGGTCTTATGCGTCTTTAATATGATTAGCTATAAAGAGGAAATGTATTAAAATAATTGTTGGTTTTATGAAATTTTGCAGTTTATTTTATTCTGTTATTTAGAGGTTTTTATTAAATTATCATTGTTTAGCTTCAACTGTTTCTTATATACATTTTTTTATTATTGCTTAAGCTAGGTATATATATTAACATTTGTTTATCCATTCTATAAAGCATAAATTTTTAATTTACATCAAAAAATTGATAAGTGTTTATATAAGAATTCATAACAATCTAGAAAAAATTTGACATTCATTTAGCTCCAATTTTTAAGTCCGCAAGAGGTCTTCCAGAAACCTTCTAGCATATTATACTCTTTAATAAGGAAAGGAAAAAGAATTTGAAGTATTTTAATCTTAAACTTCCTTTATGAAATTTTTTTATATTTTAATGCGCTTTCTAAAAACATAATAAAATAGTATTGCTTATAAGTTGAATAAATTGTAATAAGTATTTAAATCAGTTTGGAGTAAAATGTTATAGTTTTCAAATTCCCAAATAACTTTTTATTATTTTCTATTTTATTATTTTAAAGCTCTAGAGCCGGCGTCCTGAAATAGGGGTAGCGTGTCTTCCCCGTGATCTGGGCTTCCTGGGTTCGAGTCCCGGTTTGGGCATGGTTGTTCTTCTGTTGTTCTATCTGTGAGATGTGTGAATGTGCCCTCCTGTAAAAAGGGGTTGTGCAAGCGAATGAGTGATGCGTGAGTAGCAAAGTCGTACTCTTGGCCCTGGTTGGCGCTATTATACAAACAAGAGATGCTCCCCCACCGGCTTAAAACGCTGTCTTCGTAACAGTGGGCTTGCCCATGGCAAGTGCCATAACAAACAACAACATAGTATTATGCCCCTCTTCTTTGCATGAAATTATGGAACTTGGGTAAGGCCGTGAACCCCTAGCATGGCATTTGAAACAATAATCATGGAATATAGATCTTTAATTTGAATCTAGCTTGCGATCTTTGGTGATTAACCGCTGGCATGACGTTAATATACAAGCATCAAAAAATCGAATAATCACTTTGGACACCTTTTTTTCTACTAGTTGAAAATGAGATATAGAATTACAAATGTAGTCACAAGATCACATATAAATTGTAATCAAAAAATTTTGATTTATCGCGTTGTATGTCTTAAAATTACAAATTAACAAGCGGTCAATCTTTTGTTTGATTTAGTCTAAAGTTTGACACGACTCTACATTTTAGATCCTAAACATGTGCACTAAATTTTATCTATCTAAGTCTTTACTTTTTGTTGTTATCGGATTCACTTGTTCTCAGACAATCGGACAAACAGACTTTCTCTCAATGGATTCGTTTAAACTTTTATAGTAATTTACAAATTTGTCGTAAAGACCATTCAAAGTGCTTTTGAATTATTGTGTTCACAGACAGATAGACATATATAATTTTTAAAATCTGATTTTCGGACTCAGGAAGTTCTAGACGTAGAAATTCGTCAAAAGCAAACAAACATCAAAAGCCAAAGGAATTTCTTTATAGTTCGATTTTTTTATAGTTGGATAGTTTTGAGCAAGGATATATTCTACATCCTTATACAAATATGAAAAGGCCTTCAGGTGAAATATTATTAAAATGTTATTCATATCTATAGTTTTAATTTTAGAATCCACAAATTTAATTTTGCATTCCATTGCATCTTAACTTGAGGTTTGAATCAGTTTTGAAAGTAATCATGCTTCCATATCAGAGATGAAGAAAACGCTTAGTTTTCTACTCAGAACTGCGTCTCACATTCTAAATTCTTGTATATGATACTAGATATCTACCTTCTGTATTGAATGGTTACTACGAAAAAATTAATATATTTTTTTTTCATTAAGATTTATAATTTTCTCCATACAACTACTATAATCTGATTATTTCTGCGAAACGTTTCAGTTTAGAAATTAGAGAATTTCTGAAAGAGACGAAATTCGCTAGAAGAAAATGACACAATAATTATATTGTGCATATCATCGAAAGTATAGAGCAGAAATCTGCCTCATATCCCCACTGAAATATAACATTAGCATTCTATAATTCTTAACCGTAAACATTTTAGTCACTGAATGATTTGATGGGATGTCATGGAAATTTTACTAAACACCAGAATGTTTGCAAAAGATAAAACAGAAATAAGTATGTACAGAATTTACAAACTCATCTAAAGTATAACAATTTTCAGTTAAAACAAAGTACTTAGATTTCTAAATTTCAATGCTGTATTCTCTAGATTTTAGAGAGAAAAAAAAAATAGTTAGGTTGAGATAAGGGTTAAAAAAAGTTCAAAACTGGATTTTATTTTAACACTCATCTAGTGATAAAATAAATTCGATATTTTAATGATCGATATATAATGTGTTCCCCTCATAACTTCGGAATATATTATTTTTCAAAAACCATATTATGCTATTTTAAAATTAAAAAAGTAATAGTAATAAGTTTTTCAATAACACCTATGTTGTTTTGACGTTCAGTTTTTTTTAAAATTTTTATAAGCATTTTAAGTTTATTTTACAATACTTTTCACTGATTTTTTTCATTATAAAATGACTCGCATCATGCAGATATTAAATATTTTTAACGTTATCGTTATCTTATAATTAAGAACTAATTTCGCCACCATCTTGGGCTAGGGGTAGCGCGTCTTCCCCGTGATCTTGGCGTCCCAGGTTCGAGTCCTGGTTCGGGCATGGTTATTCTCTTCCTTGTATTCTCACTATGAGGTGCGTGAATGAGCTCCCTTGTAAAAAGGGGTTGTGCAAGCGAGTGAGTATGTGCTATCTTTATTTGAGCTAGAAGTCAGACTTCTGCACTCGGGTGCTCAGGGGTCTTTACCCTGAGAAGCTACTGCGCAAAAATTTGGCTTAATAATCATGCAACATAAAAAAAAGAATTAATTTCAGTAATAAGGTGTAAAGTAGTTGAATCAAATTGAAAATACTACCAGCTATGATGTTTTGGACTGGAGTTTCAAATCTCCTTTTTTTTTTTTGTAATTATGTTGAATTCTTATTTCTGACGTTTGTATCTTCACCATTTCTCTCCTTCTTTTTCCTTTTATGACTTTGCGACGATATTAATATTTGCTTGTCGTAAAACAGTCGATCGAGATATAATAATAGTGAAAGAACGATAAGTAAAGTTCATTGTCCTAACATCGCTTTCCGGTATTATAAACAAAACATATAAAAAAAATTTTTCTTTGCAGTGTGAAATAGATTTTTTGTTTTTTTCTTTAAAATCTTAAAATAGTTTGATAATATATCATCTTTTTTCCCACATAGTTTGGTGAGAAGTGGAAAGAAAATAATGATTCGAACGTGACTTTCATTATTTCCACAACAAAACCAATTCATGAGGGGAAAGAAGAGAAACTGGTCGTTTCTTTGAGCGATCCCAAATCAAAAATCAGACGATGCACCCCGTCACCTCCACCTTGCGAAGACCTGCCCACGAAAAAGACTCCAAAGACAAATCCCAGTAAAAATGGAACTCTGGACAAAAGGTATGTAAAATTTTCAAGTAATCATTTTGAAAGATTTTTTTAAATTATTTTACAGTGTATGATTTTTAGCTATATTATATTAATCTACATTAGAAGATTTATTACTGTATTTGAGAAAATTTCACGATGATAAATATATAAATAAGTAAAAGTCTGAAAAAATATCTCCAACAATTCTGATAATTTAATTTCCTTTTCAAAAATAATGACGAAATTTATTAAACAAATTTTAAAACCCTATTTTTATTAAATTATTAAAAGATAGAATTTTATATTTTGATTATTTTCTACGTTTTAGTTTTTTTATTTATAATTCATAATAATGAATATTATAATCTTGAAATTTTATTTTCAAACTCACTACTAAATGGCGACATTTGTATGGAACCAAAATTTAATTTTTATATGAATAAATTAACTGATAATTGAGTTTTGAAAATATTAAATGCGCCGTTGTCATCCTAAACATACAAGTGTATAAAATTTCAAAACTCTAGCACGTCGAAAAGTGAGTGAGATTCAATTACAAAATTCCATCATTTCAAATACGAAATAAGTCAGAATTGAAATATTTTACTTTCAATAATACTGAAAAAGTAATGAATGCAATATACACAATGCCAAGAAAGATACATTTTCATTACAAACATTTTTGAAAACCAATTGCTACAATTTTAAAAACAGTATTTGGGTTCTTTAGATACCTAATGCATATACTAAGTGTATTACATTAAATGCCTAATGTAATTAATACATTAAGATAGTATAATGTGCTATTTCATTGAGATCCTTAAATTTTAGCTTAAATAATTGTTTCTTTAAATCAGCGGTTCTTAAACTATAGCCCGTGAACTGAGGGGGCCCTTTGGGTCCCCAGCGCTTTTCTAAGACGCCCGCGACGATCTCTTATTTAATATTAAGATTTCCCTCTTTTACAGACTCTGAAAGATCTCTTGGAAAAATTGAAAAATGTCCCATCCTCGACTAGATTCCCCTACCCCCAATTGAAAAACTTTACTAGAACATGTATTTCGATCAAGAATATTAATTCAGTTTTTTTTTTTTTTTATTGCTTGCAACTACATAGCATTACATTAATGCAATATTTTCAAAAAATAATAAAAACATATGTGCAAAGATTAAAAATTGAATTCATAGTGCTCCAATACGATAATGATTCTCCAATACGATAACTTTCCAAACTACTTATTTATGTGAAAGAACATTTGCAGCTCTTCCTTATCTTAAAAATAAGTACAGAAACCGTCTTGAAAGCGTAGAACTCGAAGTGAGACTGCAAGTTTCAAATATTACACCCGATATAACAGCACTTGTAAAAGAAATGCAAACCATCCTTCTCATTAAAAATTTTAATTAATATAGTTAAATACATTATTTGAAATTAGTATTTTTTAATATTTTAATTAATGTTTACTGTTTTTTTAAAGGAAAAAAAAGAAGTGTTAAAAAGTATGTATAAGTAGCAAAAGCAGTCTCAGAATTACTGAGGAACTTTTAAATCACTCAGCCATATGCTAGGAGTCAGGGAGGGGTGTTAAAAATCTTGGGGGTCCGTTGTGTCAAGCTGTTACATAAAAGGTGGCCGCGGCGATCGAAAGTTTAAGAGCCGCTGCTTTAAATCATAGCCGAGAATTAATTGCAGTGAATAACCCCATAATTAAAGATTTGTGATTGTTCAGTGTTTAATTAATTTATCCTAAATGATTTCTACTTTCTAAAATTGTTTATTAACAGACATATATTTATAAATGTATTCATTTATAATGAAATTTCAAAATTGTTTTCGAGATATAGAAAAAAATTCTTTTATGTGACGCATCGTCATTGATTTGGCACAGAAAAAAATTCTTTTATGTGACGCATCGTCATTGATTTGGCACAGAAAAAAATTATTAAATATGCATGTGAATACATAAAATCTGATTAGTGAAGAGAATAGCACAAGAAATATGTGGAAAAATCGATTTCTTCATCTAATCAACTTTCTTATATTGTGATACTGCAAAATAGTCAGAATTCGTCAATCGAAGGGTTCGAATTGTTGTTGAAATGACATTCTTGCGTGACAATATTCAAGCCAACTCCCAAGTAAGAGAGATTTTCTGTTTTATCGATCTTTTTAATGAGTCTTTTCATGAAGATAAGAAAATATACTATTTTTTATTACCGACTTGTATTTCAGTTTTCCAGACTAACACCTCTCTTAAAATTTTGGAAGAAGGTAAAGAAGGCAGTGGATGGAGTATGATCTAATGTTAACCATAGCCTACTTTACAAAATTAAATAAATTTATAAAGTACATGAAAGAAAACAACAATTTTGAATAAAAAAAAGTATTCATTTTGCCCTGTTTCATAATTATTAAATCCAACTGGAAATTAAAATTGTGTGTTGTTATAAAAATATAGCATTTACTTGTCCTTAATTTAAATTGTATTAATTAATAAAAGTGATAAAATTAATTTTAAGTTAATATAATGATTATTAAACTAATTTTAGGCAGAAATATTAAAAGAAATTTAATTATAATCTGTCAGATTAAGCATATCGATTGGTGCCATAATTAACTTATTCAGAAAATAAATTATTTAATTTATATGTTTATTAAATTTTTTTTTCTATTCAGTGTGTCTTACACTGAATTTCTTTCAAATAACGGTAATTATTAATTTTTAAATTCCTCTTTTTATAATAAATTATAATACTAAACACCTCTAATAAAAAGTTTTCCAAGGTATTATTTTGCCGTGATTATTAAGTTAATGGTATGGCTCTTTATCAATGAGAGCTTATCCTGAAGAGTAAGACGACAAATCACGAAACAAAGATTGAGATAATTTGATATAAAACAAAAAAGATTCAATCTGTTAATATAAAAAGAAAATGACAACTTTTAAACACAGATAAAAGCATGTAAATTATTTTAAAAAGTTATTTTCAAATTAAAGATATGAAACTTCAAAAATTCATTAAAAGGGGGGCAATTTAAACATTTTTTTTTAAATAAAAAGTCGAGTTTCAAAAAATTACATGGAATTGCTATTTTAATGAAACATATATTTAAAATTCATAAAAAATATTACATTGGTGTAAATTTTCTTACCATTTTGATTAATATTTGTTATATTTCTCTAGGTCTGAAAAGAAAAGAACTCCTAACTGGTTGAGAAGGTTGAGAAATTCAGGTAGAAACCGACATCTGAAAGTTGAAGCAAGTGAAGAAGAAACAATTCATATATTAGGCTCCAACACAGATGAATCACCAGATTCTGAAGTTTCAGCCGTGCCTCTTCAGACCAAATTGAACATTTCACCGACATTGACAAAGACATCAGATTATTCTTCATCCTCACATTCGCTTAAAGAACCAGAAGATCGCGTTCACACTCCATCCACCCCTGTCTTGGGATCAACTCAAGACTTAACTGTTAGAGGTCTGCAGACCAGCACTCCAAAGGACCAGGCCGAAAAAGTGCTCAGAGATGTACCTCGGAAAAGTGGTACACCGTACAGACCTCTTGATGCCAAGTTGTCCGTTCGCCGGCGTTTGCCGTACGACAATATAACACCTGAAACAAAATCAAACTCCCTGCACACGTCAATTGTTGTGCGAAGTCCGACAGATGATTTGTTGACAGGTGTAGTAGAAGAAAAACGAGTAAGTCCCAGCCTCGAAATACCTATCAGTCCAATCAAAAGAAATGTCCCATCCCCGCAGTCTGGTGAGAACTGTAATTCTGTTACGGCAAAGGTAGATCGTCTCCAAAGACAAGCCAACTGCTTTCAAAACAAAAAATCTTCGGATAGCAAGGGCAGCAATCAAATCTGTATTTTCCTAGAAGGGAGGGGTAATGGCAAACAGCTGGATAAAAACCGAGGAAGTTCTGTGATTGATACATCATCACTAATCCAACCCCCTCCAGGTTTTGAAAAACAACCTATCGAAACTTCGAAGGTTGAAAATCGTCTTCATCCTAGTTCTTCGAACACAGATATTCCCTTTGCAGATTCTGATATAGACGTTTCATTTGATGACAGACGAAGCAGAAGGATTATGAAACAGAAAGAAGCTGTAGTTAAAACTTCAAAATCGACAGCTGATATATCTTTCCAGGAAGAAGAAACGAAAGAGCAAGAGGCAAAAAGTATTCCATACTTCACATCAGTTACATCAATCATTCTATCGCCAAATGCTAAATGTCGGTCGTACAGCGAACCATGCATCAGTATCAAAAAGAAACAACTTCATATGAGTCCAATGGAAGATGAAGAAAATACCTCTTTAGAACACCACGAAAAACATTTGATCCCCAATGAAGATTCCACTCTTAAGGAACCTATGAGCCCAATGGAAGAAGAAGAAAATCGGTCTTTAAATCGCTCTTATACAAAATTTATAACAAGTCCTGATGACCCAACTGTTACGTTCTCACCATACACGTAAGCTTTTTTTTTTTTTATCATAACATAAAAACATATAAAAAACACACTTTTTAATGTTTAATAATATATCATAATGAGAATTCTGTGAGCATTTGCTAATAATTATTACTTATGTAACAAAAACGTATGTTCATATTTTTATCGTAGATCTCTCACTGTGTGTTATATTTTTTTAGTAATTTTGAAGACTGCTGAGGTAAATAATAGTTTTAAAAATGATTGTAAATTTTATACGTTATTTAGGGATTTATTGCAAAATTGAATGATAAAAAAATTGCACTAAAATTTTGAAAGCATTTCTAATATCTCCAACCGTTAGGAAGTTACAGGATATTTCATGACACAACTAATTATTTTTTTTAAAGTTTAATGCTGGATTAAGATACAACAATCAAGACAACATATTCCATTTCAGATTAATTGCAAGTTATTAGTCTCGAATTTTTCACAACTAACAGATTTTCTGTTCATATCGAATATATACTATTCGTTTCAGTATAATGAGACGATCCTTTTCGACGATTCTATCCCACTAAGAGGTGAGACGCGAAAGTAAATTAATAGTAATTAAGACAGTAATTACAGTGAAAAAATGTAAACGAAATTTTTTTTCATTCTTTTTTGAATGAAAGTATTGATATTTAGATTCAAATATTTGTTAATAGCGCAAATGCGTTTGAGAAGATACACTAATATGAACCATTTCGTATAGTTTTAACTAAAATATGCATTCAAAATAGGATTGATATCCTTAAAGTATTATGTTAATATAATCGTCTGTTCCCATTATTTCAGTCCTGTGAAACGACCATCTGTGGAAGGTCCGCTGTCATGTTGGCTGAAGCAGATTCGTTTCTTAACAGAAAGCGAGTGTTTAAATGCACTGCAGGCCAAAGAACTCCTCAAAGAAGACTGGATTCCTAATGCATTAGCTGTTGGAAATGCGCAAGGTAAAAAAAAAAAAATCTTAAACGATTTGAAAGATCTGTGACAAAATTGTGAAATGCAAAAGCACATAATTTATACATTTTGAATAACTTCAATTACAAATTCAGAAATTGTAATAACTATTGGAAAAGTTACTCTCTGAAGTTGGTTTGATGGGAAAAAAATAGCTTGACAACTAACTATAATTTCTTAGTAATATATACAGTTCCTAAGGGAGTAAAGATGGTGAGCATGTTTCTCTCACTTCCATCGTAATAATATGACACAAAAAAAAATCTAGAAATTATTCAAATTATAATTTAGAATTATTTAAATTCAATATACTGTAAACTGCGCAAAACATTTCTTTCATATTTAAAACTGCAAGATTAATTAAAATTATAGAAAAAGAATGCATACTTGTTTATACTTGAAAGCACTACATTTTTTAAAAGATGTTATTGATTAAAACTGTTATCATTGTTTTTCCCATTATCATTTTGTCTGTCATCTTTTTCTAACCTTTAGGCATCATTTGACATAAAATTTTAAAAGATAATTAAACTAAAACTTAAACCGTCACTGATATAACAGAAATAGAGAGTATTTACGAGCAATAATATTAGTCCGTCAAGCATCTAACTCGATCTAGCAATTTATTCGTCGATACCCATAAGGCCATGACAAATTCCTGTGCCATAGAATATCAGATGAAAAAAAAAATCCTTAAAGTTCTGATTTCCAAATATTCTAGTAAATTGAGTGTCATCCTAACATTATGTAGGATATCATATTAAAGACACTGAGTACTTAAGCAAATTTTGTTCCAAAAGAGTATTATTCTGAATTTTTCAGACATCTGATAGAAAAAATAGACGCTTTGAAGGCATTAAATAAGAAAAATATGTATATTGTAGATCAAAATTGCTGTTATTGTCTTTTTTCTGATCATTTTGTCTGTCATCGTTTTTTTTTTCCTCCACTTTTAAGCACTACTTGTCATAAGAATTTACGAACAATAATATCAGTACGTTAAGCATCTAACACGTCTAGTTGTGTCCTTTAATCTAGTAATTTCATCAGTACCCATGAGGCATGATAATATCTTCTGCTATAAAATATTATATGTAAAAGAATAACTGTCAGAGATCTGATTTGCAAATATTCTAGAAACTGATTAACCTGTTTGAATTCTTCAATCGTTTATACTTCTGTGAAAAAACAGTTCTTTCAATAAAATCTGCACTTACTTTTTTTCAGAGACTTCTGAAAAGATATGGGAAGTAGGCACTGCAATTCAGCAACATGTCGAAGAGATGATGGAATGTCTGAAATCTGAAAAACCAACGTCGGAGCCTTTGTCTCTAAAAGTGGCGCAGTTCTGCTCATCTGTTGTTGAGCTACTCAACATGACGAGTACCATCAAGCAAGTTACACAGGTAAAACCGCATTCATTTTTTTTTCTAATACAGGCTCTGATTACTTGTTTTAATTCTCGGATATTAATCACTAAAGATAATATAACGAAGAACTTTTATATAAATATCATTTAAACTGTTCCTTGTTAATCCATAAATACTGCTAGCTCCTTATATGGACCGAATTAAGTTCTATAGATTCATAAAAGCGATATAAGTTTAGGGGTTCGCTTTTCAAAACCATATATAATAATGCTCTGTTTCTCTTTTATAAATATTAATATTTTATTTCATCAAAATCCCGATTCAGTCATAACAATTGTAACTATGAAGTATTTCATAGAAACGTTCATAGAAATAGTGCTTTATAGAACTAAATGGTACAAAGTTTAAGTTAAATGTCGATTTTGGTTTTTCAAGAAGACTCGAATTTGCTGAGAGCTGAGATAATTTTCGAAACTATGATACAGAAATCCTAACTTTAAAATTAATTCATAATTGTTGAATTACCAGAAAAGAAATTATCTGTACTCAGTAAGAAGCTGATGAAGATGCACGTGAAAAAGTTATTGTTTCTTTTAAAAGAGTTGAGACTCCATTGAAAATTCAAACTTTGTCAAAGCACCAGTGAAAGAATGTTCAATGAACTTAACGCGATGCATAATTCTGTGCTTAATACTCAATAGACCAGGCATTAATCAAAGATTCTATTTAATTAAATGCCTTCTTACATACATATAAATCGTATAAAATAAAAACATATAGTTATTATACAAAATGTGAAATAAAATTAAGATTTTTTTTTCAATTATATAATAAATTTCCAATTTTAAAATTTTTTCAATACTCTTTAGTAACATTTTTGTATTATTTTTAAAAATTTCAAAATTTTGATTTTTAAATAAATTGCAATAGCAACAATAATTTTCTGATGATCAAAGTTGTTTAAATTTCGATCATATGCCTTTCCAATAAAGCATCGTTTCGCTTCAGTTCCTTGAAGAATGGTATTTTGCCATACTTTTAGTTTATTTTAATTTAATCTCAAAGTATTATGACAAACTCAAATTTGTGTAATAAAACACTCAATTTACTGTGCACTTGTAGGAAAGTTGTCAGTCAAAAGAAGTAGAAGTCAATACCTCATTTACAAAACATTTAATTTGAAAGCAATTTTAAATAAATTATTAAAATAATTGTATAAAACTTCGTAACAGTTTAAATAGTCTAATTCAAATTTTGTGTAGGTGAATCAGCTGATTACAAAACGTACTGGGCCATATTGATTTTTATAAAATAAATTTTTTAAAGAAAAATACTCACCCTAATAGATAACATTGTTGAATGACCATTTTCTTTTCTATTTTAGGCCGAAGCAAGAATAAGGAAAGCATGCGCAGATCTCTTGGATGCAGTCAACAAGTAATATATATTATCATGATCCACATCTGATTATTGAATATTAGGAAAGAGAATATAGTCTTATTCGAAATTTATTTTTTAGAGGTGACAACGGGAAGGAATGGAAGAATAAAATAAAATTGGAACTCGAATGCTTGCAAAAAGTTGCACAAGTGATGGTACAACAACTGCTTTTGAGCCAACTGCATGTAAGCTGTCATTTTATTCGCTTTTATGTTGTAATGATTTTGAAAATGTTGGTATTATTTTAACAACATTTGCTAATATGTTAGTCATGGGTTTTTTTCAACAGGTGATAGTCGACTGCGTAGAGAGAGCCGAAAATATCAACAACCTGAAAAGAAGTGTATTTGCTGTCATTCTTCTGGGAAGGGTTAACCCTACCTTCTGCGAGCTCATGACAAAGGTAAAAAAAGAGTGACTTATATTCATACTAGCCGCCTTTGGCGACCAGCCGGTTCGCCCATCTTAATGTTCGTTAAAATTTTAATAATTAAATATTTTATGCAATTCCCACTTTAATAACTTCTTCATCAAAATATTTTAAAACTTCAAATTTTGATATATAATTCACTCATAATATTATAAACGCCTTCAGTCACAACATAATATGTATCTCTCTAATTTTCTGTTAGTTCCCGTAGAATTTATACTATATATTAAAGTGGAAAGGATTAATCTGCAATTAATATAATAATATTTTTTACTGAAACAAAGTATTTTTTTGTAATATGATTACTGAAAAGAGTCACTGAGCGTTTAAACTTTATGGGCACTAAAGAATATCTTTCCTAATTTATGTAATATTTCAAGAATTTGTCAACAAAATATTCTCAGATTCATCATGACCAGAACGATTCATTAACAATGTTTAATTTTAAATGCATCAAACATTAAGAAAATAAAACGAATCGTTTAAAATAATCGGTTGAAAACAGGTTAAAAAAAACTACTTAAAAAACGATGTACTTAAAACTATAAGCGTATACAAAAAATATATAACTAACTTAAATACAATTTAATTACAAAAACATGCAACGGATCTAAAAATAATTTAAATCGAGTCCGCTTCCGTTGAAATGTAAACAATCATAATACAGTGCGCATGCGTGAATTTTCAACGCCAGTTGCGGAACGCAAATGCGTGATTTTTTCTACGCCAGTTGGGGTAACGCTATGCAGATTAGAAATTTTTAATTTCCTTTATTCTGTTTTATTTTAATTCAAAAGTACTTAAGAATGAATCTGAAAGCAGGGGTGTTTGTGCTCCGGGGAAACCCCGGAATTCCGGGGATTTTGAACTTCGATACCCGGAAATTCCGGGGATCGTCGTTCAAAAGGAAGTAGGAATAATAATGAATTATTTATTTTGATCTGGGCGATTTTGTTTGCTTTGAAATCAGAAAACGCAAGGTCAGCGTGTGTGGTGAAAACTTTACCTTTCTTTCTCCAAAGGCAGTGATAATGCGTGAAAAGGGGGAAAAACTTCTTTTTTGTTCTTTCCTTATTGCGAGTTATGACTCATTCCCCCGTTTCTCGGACATTCTCTTCTGGATTCTTTTCGGCAAGTAGGCGCGGCAGAAAAAAAAAGGAGAGACTTCGCGACCAGATGTGCGATCACGTGACTCTGGGTTCAAAGGTCTTATCTCTCCTGGCGTGGCGCCAATAAGTAGAGAAGGGGGATTTTTCGCCGTATTAGCTATTTGTCATTGATCGCTTTGCAACTTTTTTTTCTCCGCTGTGTAAAATTTTCGTTTCATTTATTGATGCACGTGTAAATTTTTCGTTTCTCTTATTGAAATATTTTTTTATTTATGTACGCAAGAGAATTTCACTTTGAAATTTCAGCATATGAAACAGAAATTACCCCTTAAAAATTCATATCTAATTAGTTTTACAGCATTAGATTCAGAGCTAAGAGGTAAAACCAGTACAATATTAGCTTTTGAAAAATTATCATCTTTTATGTCCCATATTTTTAGTGATAATGAAAAGTCAAAAGTAGAAGCTGAAATAAGGTTATACCAGAGTGATATTGATATCACCAAAGAAATGCTCTACACATCTGATGAAAGTGGAAATCAAGTCAAGTGTACAATTGATAAATATTGGTCTAAAGTTTTTAATTTAAAAGATGATTTCACAAATGATTATATCCTACATTGGCTAAATTGGTCAAAGCCTGCCTTAGCTGCTTCCATGGCCCATTAGTGGAAAGTGCATTCAACTTAATGGATACACTTGTCACTGACTATAGAACCTCTCTTAAGATTGATTCCCTAGATGCAGTGCAGACTATTAAATATGATTTAATGGCTTCTAAAGAAACCTCATGTGAAAAATATGGCTCAAAAAATCCAATGACTGATCCAATTCACAAAGATCTCTTACTGAATATGAACAGAAGTTGGAAAACATATCAAGAGGACTTAAAAACATGTATTTCAGATGCGTCACCTATAAAAGTCTCTGAAAAACCTTCTACATTAGCAGAAAAGCAAACTGCTTCTACCTCTGCATGTGCAGTTCTCGTGGAAATTTCTTCAACTGTAAATGAGGAAAATAAAAGTCAATCTTCCTGCAATTATGAAGTTCACCACAAAAGAAAGACAAGCCCACAAACATCAGAAAATAAAAAAAAGCAGCAGAAATTAGATAATTTTTTTAAAGAATTAATTCAGGTAATTTAAAATATTTGCATAAAATGTAGTAGTTTATATGTTTGAAAATTTATGGTTATTAATTTTGCAAAAAAAGTAATTCATTGAACTTTTATAATTAGGTCATTCAATATTTCATAATTGTAATTTTTCATTTCTCCCCCCCCCCTTCTCGAAACTCCAATATGCCGGTAGTAAGTCCGTAAAAGTTTCAGGGGATTTTTTGGGGTCCCACAAACACCCCTGTGAAAGATCGATTCATTAACAATGTTTAATTTTAAATGCATCAAACATTAAGAAAATAAATAGAATCGTTTCAAATAATCAGCCGTAAAATCTTAAGCCTAGCCTCATGGCTGTTGGGAAAAAAAATTGATGCCGTACTCATTTGGCGATTTGAAGATTTTTTTGGCGGGAAAGTTAGTTTTTAATTAATAATTAAAATTCTAATTAAAAATTCAAAAAAAGGGCTATCCTATCTTTTAAGTTAGATCAAACTGCACACGGTGTGCAAATTTGATTAAAATCGGTTAAGTAGTTTAGGAGTCCATCGCGGACAAACAACGTGACACGTAATTTATATATATTAAGATTTATGTACTTATTTTAACAACAAAACTAAGTTTGTTGAATGATTGAAGGAGGATATTAATTCCGAAAATCAATTTGTGTATTCCTTAAAAATAAGATGCAGCTTTTTATTAATTTTCATTTCATTATTTATAAATATGGGCTTTATTTTCGACAGAAGCAATAATTCCTCAAATAAAAACAATGTATATATGCATATAAGTATGAAAAGTCGCTTTTAATTCATATTACTGTTTCAAGGTTTGAAATCAATATTTTTTTAATTTAATGATATATTATTACTACGCATTCTAAAACATTGCTTATTGAGAATCATTGTGGCAAAATGAAAAGAAAAATGATTTTCCAGTTAAGTCCTGTTAGCTCAAATTACCCAATAATATTGTTGCATGTTCAAGATATTGTACGGTATTCGGAATATCGAATAATGTCGTGAAGATATCGTACAGTATCATGTGTTAATGGGAAGACAACTAAATGGCATTCATTTTTTTAAATACAATAGAGTGACTTCTTTACTTCAATTGCTTGCCTCTAGAGGGAACATTTACCATACTGAAAAAAATTACCTCTAAAGTGCTATGTTCTTTAGATTATTAACCAGTTGACTGTTTCGACATCTTCGGAAAATGCACATCTAAATTACCATAACATATATATATATATATATATATATATATATATATATATATATATATATATATATATATATATATATATATATATAATACAAATATAATAAATAATTAATTATAAATATAATAAATAATTATTATATAAATATAATAATTGTCATTAAATAAACTCATCATAACGCAACATGTACTTTTTCCAGTTAACTGGTTAATTTTTGTTTTTGTCTGACTATTTTAATGAATGCGTATTTTTTGAGTAGGTCACCTATTTGTTTCTTGATTTGTTGTCCTAATAGTTAACTGGTTAATTTTTGATTTTGTCTGACTATTTTGATGAATATGTATTTTTTGAGTAGGTCACCTATTTGTTTCTTGATTTGTTGTCCTAATAGTTAACTGGTTAATTTTTGTTTTTGTCTGACTATTTTAATGAATATGTATTTTTTGAGTAGGCCACCTATTTGTTTCTTGATTTGTTGTCCTAACATTTCGATACCAAGTATCCAAAATTAGTTTTTTTTTTCCTTCGTCGTCTTGTAGCTGGGTGCAATCAGATGCCTGTTGGCCATCTGCGTCGAAACGAAATGGAGAGAGATGCATCCGTGTGGCTTGAGGGCTTTGACAGTTCTCAGTTGCGTGCCTTCTGCCATAAGAAGTTTTGAAGAAGTGAGTTCTGAAATGTTCCTTCTCTGCTGTTAATGGAACTTTATACACAATAAAAATTAATACAATGTGACTTAGAGTGACTACATTCTTTCTGTTTGAAATAGCATATATTAGCAAACGAACATAACATAAATTCATCGGAAAAATACGAAAAATTGGAATGAGGGTAGATTTGCTAATATTACAAATTAATTATTTTTGAGTATGAATAAAAAAAGACTGAGAACTATAGTTGATGTAATATAATGGAAATGAAATCAAGTAAATTAACTCAGTATGAAGGATTTGGATAGCTGGGGAAGATTGAAATAATATGTAACATAATTGCATGGAAAATTCAATTGCATGGTTACTAAATATTTAATTAAAATTTTTAATTTTGACGAGATAGCTGGTTGCCAAAGAAAGCTAATTAATTTAAATAAGTGTTACACATTGAACAACTTGTACATAGTGTGCAATAACTATTGAACAACATTAAAAAAATTACTAATTCTCATTTTGAAATAAAATCACAGGAATATGGTACTGAATGAATTCAAAGAACTTAAAATATTCCGAGATTATAAATTCAAAATTAAATTTTTAATTAATTTAGAATAAATTTCATTAATTATTTCCATAAAGTTTGTTCTGTAAGTAATTATAGAAGTTTTTGACTTCTGCATTTTGAATTAAAACTTGCAGTAAGGGTTTTTACCCCTCCTTCCTCTCTTTCAGATTTCTGCAAATCAGTCACACTAAGTTATCGATATTTGTTACTTTGAGAATACATTCCAATGTTTCTACAATGTAACTGTAGAATTAAAGTTTTTCAGTTGTATTTAGGTATCCATATTTATGTCTAGTTCTTGCTTGAATCAGTTCTAGATAACATTTATATGATGACCTATATTACTTGGTAGAGAACAACAATCTTTCTATGTTTTTAAAATCCACAAGATTTCATTCTCTCATTTAAATAATCATTGTGTTATCGTTATTATCAATTTTTCAATGATTATTTAATAACATTTTAAACTCTAAACTGTTCCTCAAAGTTCGTTTTTGATGAAACTGTTACTATTTGATCGTAGCGAAATACAAATATGTATATAATATAGCAAAGATATTGCCATACCATATACAAACTTTACATTTCATTAACGGGATGACACCTGTTTCCAGAGCGGTGGCGTGGACTGCGTCTGCGATATTCTCTGTGACAAGGAATCCCAGGAGGGTGCAAGAAGCGAAGCGGCAGGATTGGTGGCGCAAATCACAGCTCCTTGGACCGAAGGAAGCGGGTATGTGCTGAAAAGTGTCACCAGTAACTCCGACAGGCTGGTCAAGTCGCTTGCAGGTAATGAAATCTTCAAAAACTTTTATCTTAGAATTTCAGCAAATCTATACATCCCTGATTTTGAATTGCATTTTTAAAAAAAAGTCATGCTTGTCTATTTGTGAATGCAATAATTCAAAATTGCAATTTGATAGATGGTATGTGGTATTAACCCTAAAATTGTAAACGAAGCCGGTCATGGGAAGTCTGTATGTCTTAATGTGGATGATAATACGTTAACCCAAAGAGTTAAAACAGGTGAAGTTGACATGTAATTTTATTACAAGAATTGTGAACATCTATCAAGTTTTGGATAAAATCTGTACATAGGTTTCGATTCATCTACTCGCACGTACGTAAACGTAATAACTTCAATATACAAGACGATAATAAACGATATTTACTAAGTTGTCTAATCAAATTTTAGATTGACAGCTAAGTATCAAATTTTAAATAGATGAAATTTTATTACCAAATTTATAAATGGCTATCAAATATTGACCAGAATCCGTATGCAAATTGTCGATCTGTCCGTTTGCATGTAAATGCAGTAATTTAAAAATACCAAAAATTAATGTGAAATTTGCTATGCAGTATTATCATTAGAAAGAAAGATACGTGTCTAATTTTAGACCTAATCGCTTCGCAGGAATAATGGATACTTTTATTTCCTTCAGTATATTATGAAAAACGGGGAAAAAACCATAAGTTGAAAGCTGAATACTTTCACTCTGTACATATACAACCAAAATAAGCAACTAATTGTGTAGGAGCCCCACAGCTTCGACTTGGAATGGAGAGGCATTTCGAGATTTTTTTATATTTTTTTATTGTTGAGATATTTGTGATTAGAGATCGGCATTCTCAAGGCACATTTTGAATGAGGTAATTTTGAAGTCATATTTTATTTACGAGGCCTTTTTACTGGAACTTATTCGGTAAAATATAGTATCGTTTAAACTTCGGGACAGTACTCTTAACCGTATTTTTCATCGTTTAAGATTCTCTTGCAAATCAACGCAATGATTATGAACGCAAATTGATGCAAATGATGAACGCAATGATGATGCAAAATCAACGCAATGAATTGATTTGGAAGAATAGCCATGCTGCCAAATGTGGGTTGGAATCTGAAAGCCATAAACCATTGCTTCCTACGATTGAATTAGTGAATCAAAATGTATAAAAAAATAATTGATTTGAGTGTTAGAGACAAAATTGAAATTCTTAACAGGTATGAAAGTTTTAAGAGGATCAATTCAATGCTGCTGCGCAGTTGAAAATTTCACAGAAATTTCTTTATCAAATTTTAAAAATTGATTGTTAGCTTTTTGCGATCATTGCCAAGCAATAAATGTTGATAATTCTGACGGAGACGAATGTGTGGAAAAAATCTCTCCAACAAACGCCGAAATGAGGCAAGCTCTTGATATTTTGAAATACAATATGCAGCAACTTTCTATCAATTAAAAAAAAAATACATGTACAAACAATATATAAGTAAACTGTTAAGGAATAATTGTAGAAAAGCAATAATGAATGAATTTTTTAATCTGTATTTTTAAAATTAATTATTGATAGACATGAAGTAAGTGATTTTTCTTTTTTCTTTTCCCATGATAAAAAATTAAATTATTTTTACTCAATTTGGTTATTGTTTATCAATCGGTTAATGTTACTAAAATCATTAAATGAAGTGATCACCGTAAGCGGCAGCTACTGTAAGAATATACAAATGCAATAATTAATGCTGTTACAAATGCAGTTATTAATTTTATTTGTTTACTATTTTTATTGAATTTGTAATAAAGTTGTTTCGTAAAATTTCGATTATATGTCTTTTTATTTATATATCATTTCCTTGAAAGACGTATAAATAATTTTTCATGGTATTTAATATTCTCTAAATTTCAATTCGATTTTATTTCATGCAAAGACGTAAATATAATTTGTGACTCTAAAATAAAAAAACTTCCAAATAATATTAAAAAATAAATTTACTGTACATCATTATTACTTTCTTAATATAGGGTCGACATTATTTATTCATTGAATATGAATCATGTTGAAACATTGTTCACCTTCAATAAATATTGAATGAACTTTTCAAGGTTTCCATTTTTATGAAATTCATAAAATTTATATATTCAGAACAATTTATTTAAAAAGATTTTAATTATAAAATAAAAGAAGAAAGTATGGATTTTCGATTACATTTTATCTTTAATATAATACACTTATTCTAAATTATACATACAATTGTTTTGAGTTTGTCAATGAATTCAGTGTTACCATGACTACCACTCAAAAATGCACGGATTATACCGAAAAACGAACTATTATACTTAAGACATTAATACATGAATTGATTGTTAAAAGTTTATTAATTCATTAGTAAGTTTTAAAATTCATGAAGTTTTCAATGTAAAAAAGGGGGAAGAAATTTCCTTTCAATTCAGTTTAATAATTGATAAATATGCAAAAATAAGCAATTTAATTGTTTTATTATTTTCTAAAACGATATAAACACATAACCTCTTTATAACATTATAACCACGAATCAGTTGCAAAGAGTAATAGAATAAAATTGTTCGCTTGGATGCACTGATTAAACCAAGAGGAAATCTAAGTCATATCTTCTATTTAATGATGACATTTTCATAGTTTTTAAATTAAAAATGAAGCAAAATCTTAAGAAAAAGTGAAAAAGTTCTTGTAGCGAAATGTCATTTATTTTTTCAGCCAAAATTAGCCAATCATATGTGTTCCTAAAGCTCAATTTGTTTTTGCAGAAAAAAAAAGTACATGATATTGTAGCCATAAAAATCTAAGAGGAAATATGAATCATATTTTCTATTTAATGATAACATTGTTATAGTTTTCAAATTAAGAACTGAGCAATGTAATTTATTCATTTGAGGAAAAATGGCGGTGAAAAACAAATGTATCATGAAATTTCTAAAGCTCAGTTTGTTTTTGCAGAAAAAAAAGTACATGATATGTCAGGCATAAAAATCTAAGAGGAAATCTGAATCATATTTTCTATTTGATGATGACATTGTCATGGTTTTCAAATTAAAAATAGAGCAAAATCTCAAGAAAAAGTGAAAAATGCCTGTTGCAAAATGCCATTTCTTCCTGCAGGAAAAATTAGCAAATCAAATGTGTCCTGAAATTCCTAAAGCTCAATTTGCTGTTACAGAAAGAAAAGCACATGATATTGTCAGGCATTCTATCCTAAATGAATTTAAATTAATCTTTTTTCTGTTCGAATTTTGTGGAGTCAACTTTTCAGATTCTTCCACCTGTAAAGATCGAAATTCTTTAGAAAATAAAAAGCTGAGAATCTTCAGCCACCTAAAATATCCATTCATCATCTTCGTCACGTGCTTGAAACTTTTATTAGACACATTGTGGCTCATATTTCTACCTGCCAAAAAGATTGGATTCTCATTTTTTTCCCTGACTATTTTAACGGCTCTCGTTCAGGTAAACAATATACAGAAAAAAACGAGGTATGCTGGAATTAGCAGAAAATTTGAACAAACTTTTTAAAACATACTTGAAGAAAGAAGTTCGAAGAAAAAGATATTCTATTATCATTTATATTTTCTTGATTGATGTACTAATTGTGTTTTATGAGGCAATTATTTTTTTGAATGAAACAACAATTTCGAAAGCTAAAAGGAATTTTATCGAAACCAACCAATTACTGAAATTTATGAAATTTTCTCCTTTATACTGTATTCTAATTTGCAAAACTACCGATTTCCTATTTTATTCTCTAAATGCTCTACTTATTTCCTTTTTCACGTTATTCTATAGTTTAGTTTGTAAATGTTTACAAATTCTCTTTAATTATATGCTTGCACAATTTCACAATAATTCTTTACCAGAAGATTTTAAGAAATTATTTAATGTCTACATAGGCACAACAAAGTGCATGCAAAATTTCGACGAGTTATTTTCTTTTAGTGCCTTTGACGTTGTTCTGACGACAATGTTTGGATTATTTTGGGCCTGCTACAAATTGGCTTTTAATTTAATGGATGGTGACAGCATTCCTCTTTTGTCGTGCTTTGGCCTTTATTGCTTGTCGGTTGCATTATTTATAATGGTCCCTGCATCCGATACAAATGAAATTGCCAAGAAATCTAAGAGTTTTATGCGAAGTTTGACGGATGATATGCCACTGCATGATAAGAAAAAGAAATTTGAATTGAAGCGATGCTTAGTTGAAAACAACAAACTAACCTTATGGAATATTTATGTATTGAATAGATCCCTTATAATTGCTAGTCTTGGAACTCTTTTAACTTATGGAATTTTAATAGCAACTTTGGGAAAAGAACAGTAAAATTTGGAAGTTCCTGCTTTCGATTTAGAAATTAAGGCTATTTAATTCTTTATTGAGCATTACCTTTTCTTCGTACAAAAAGTACTTCTTCACTTTAGCTTTCTTCGTATATTAGCTAAACAATGTGCAGCTATCTGTGTGACTGTTGACACTCTACAAACCTGATTGTTTGATCTGGAACGATTAAATCTGGCTTAAATAAACTTTGGAACAATAAGAATTTGCATTTGGAGCGATTTTTTTTTAAAATTTAACTAAAGAAAAGTTAAATAAAATGTTGAAGTTTTTTCCCCATAATAATTTCTGAAAATGTTATATAGAAATCATTTTTACACCATCTTAAGATTTAAAAATGTTTTTCAACTATATTAATTTATTTATTGTGCATTTTTTTCATGAATTTTGACTTTTTTAAAAGTTTTTTTTAATAATTTTTAACAATACTTTTTACTGTTGCAATGGAACAATCGCTCCCTCAATAAATATTTAATATCGCATAGTATTTCTACTAATCGTAATACTTCCATTGTTGAAATCTGAATAAGAAGGATTTTGTTTATTATCTGCGCAATTTACATCCGGAATAAGAAACTGAAGTTACAGTACTGCAAGAGACAACGCGCAATGAAAGAAGATTACCCACACACTTAAATTTTTATGGCACTATGATCTCATGAGACTCTATTCCATAAGGAATTTTCATATATACAATAAATAGAAAAATTATAAAGCATTAAAATAGTATTGCCTTTACCGCAATTTGATACTAAAAAATACTGAACTTTTAACTTCAAGGAGTCATAATAAGCTTCAAGGAGTCTTGGAACATCAAGTTATGAATTAGACATTTAACTGGAACTAAACACAATCATTGTTCACCGCAAACCAGCTGCTCACCAAAAATGACTAGTAAACAATAAAAGTAAGTTACTATGATTCAGATGAAGATCGAGTCGTTTTAGCTGTTGCTTAACTTTTTCTATTATATATATATATATATATATATATATATATATATATATATATATATATAATGAATCGATTTTCTTGTAAAACAAAAATCAGTCAGATAGAATTTGATAGAAGGACAATAATTAGATGGAATACTAATTAAAAAATATTAATACCACCTTTTATTGTTTTTGTATGGTGCATCAATAATTTTAAAATAAAGTAAACCCAATTTTTCCAAATCGAATAAAAGTTATTCTATTCAGCTCATTCAAATGAAGATGATGCTTAAAAATATGCAAATATTTTTAAAGCCATATTTAACATGTAAAACGTGCTTATGATGTATGTTTTACTCCAGGATATATTTTATGATACACCATCAAAATATATTATATAGCGGTCCGAGAATAATGTTAAAATACGTGAAATATCTAAACCAAAAACTTTACACACAAAAAAAAATAAGTTATCTGAAATGGATTTTGCATTAAAACAAAGAGAAGAAAGAATGATATATAAATATTTTTATATCCAATAAAGAATGTATCACAGTTTTTTTTTTTTTTTTTAACAATGATTAAAAGTGTTTTTTAACAATGCATAAAAGTGCCAAAATCAAGAAAACAAAATCCAAATATTCCCATTTTTAACTATTTCTGGCAATATATTTGTGAAAATTTGTAAGAAAAGTGTTTGCACTGTCCATCCCCAATACATTTTCCCTCTTACGTGCTTCTGAGAAATTCCTAGCACTAAAAAGTTGACAGTTATGCATTTTGCTTCCAGATCTCGCCTCTATCACAGAAAATAGCGAAGTGTTCCTTCTTTCATCTGCTGCACTGGCAAATTTGTCTTTCGCCGATGCCTCTCTCAAAAAGATGAAAGAATACCAAGTACTGGAAATTCTGGTGACAGCCTGTAGGAGTAAGCCACACGCAGCGTCGCTTTTCATCAAAGATCAGGTAAAAAGATGTCCTTACAATTTTTTTTCAAAATGTCTACTTGGAGGGGAACAAAACGAAAACAAACATTCTTCCGAAACAAGTTTTTATTAAAAATTGAAAAGCAGAATTTTCTTTTATATTAATAATTTCTTGCTTGTCAGTTTTTAATCATTTCGTAAGTTCGTTATTCCAAATATTATAGAATTTTAAAACCAATTTTTTTTATAAATTCACAACGAAGTTTTACAATTGATTTTCAAATTAAGACCAAAAAATGTCACGTGCAAAAAAAAAAGTAAGAATAGTCTTAATTGGAAAAAGCGTCATCATCTTGCCTCTAGAATGAGATTTAGGCCATGAAGAGGAGAAACAAAGAATGAAAAAAACATAATTTTCTCCAGATGATAAAATTTGAACTTTCACTACTATGATTCTCATGAAATGGTATACAGATGTTTCGAAACAAAGAAAAAATTTTAAGATACAATTATCAAAATAAATATTAAAAGAGAAAAAAAACTTATTGCGGATTCTCGATAGAAAAAAAAACTGTATGCTTTCATTCCAAATTCGTAACTAATGGAAATTGGAAACTCTCTCTCTCTCTATGTATATACAGTCATTTTGTTACAATGTATCGTTCTACTAAAAGATGAAAGGTTTCTTTTCCTGAAAATATTTCTATTAAAGTCACTAATTCTAACTTATCGATAGATAAAATATGAGATTATTTTCTTAGACTTATTAAAAAGATAAGGATTGACGAATTCTTGCTTGCTTTTCTCAGATTTCTTTCTTTCGCATTTCTCCGCTGAATTATGTTCATTTAAAATATTCATAATAGCAAATTATCTCTTAATTATTCATTCCATTTTTTTTTTTTCATTATCGTGAAAAATAGCAACTGATCGATCTTTTATGGAAATGTTTAGTTAGACGCTGCTTAGAAAAATTTCTAATCGTATTGTTTTAGAATGACCTTAAATAACCCAATATTGCATGTGCATCTGATGCATTCTTTTTACTACCTCGTACACGAAATATAGAAAAATTACTATAATTATCAAAAAAATTGGTTCTCGAGATTTTCAAACCTTCTTGAGTTCGAAAAATACATCTTTTTCAGTATATGTGCCTGTTTATGAACACGATAACACCCAAATGTTTTGAATTAGGTGGATGAAATTTGGTATATAGACTTCAGATAAAATGTGTCGATTTCTATCAAATTTTGAACAAATCTCTTGAAAGGAAATGAACTCGGATAACTACAGAAAGTAAATAGACAAATAGATAAAATTGGGATACAGATGTAAGCAGTTAAAATTTAGATACGTAGCAAATTTTCAATAAAATCCATCAGGAGTTGATCGTCTATCGTTTTGTATTTTCGCATGTATATTAATACGAAATCTCAAAAATGAAAAAACTTAGATAAATGAACATGATATTCAATTTTAGCTTTTAAAGTGTAGAATTGAATTCAACAAACTTTGAATTAAATACCTTGGAGGATCGTCTGTTGGCTTATACTTTGGTCTGTATGTTCATACAATAACTTTAATAATATTATATGTGATTTTTGTCATAAAATTGTAATTCTACGACAAATTTCGGCTTCACACGATCGATGAAACGGTATCCTAGTTGCATATTCGGTTTCTTTTACTATATTATGAAGCACAAAACTTTCAAGTGCGAGACTCTGAAAATAAAAATGTGAGCTTTTGTGGCTTTCACAGCCTTGCCCAAAGTCCAAAATTTAATGTGAGGAGGAAGGGCGCAATCCTGTATCAGAGTGCATGCTAGTAAATTTTGAAGAGACCGCTCTCGCTGGCTTCATCTGTAATTATCAAGTTAACTTACACCAAGTGTTATGACATCTGACTATTATATCGCTGTGTCGCCTCATCATTATATTTGATCTTAAAAAATGGCGTAAAAGCAGTGGTGTTTTATCCCCAGTATTAGGCATTTTCGACAGGCTGATTATTTTTATTTATTTACTTTGTCATGAACTGAGTAGTTCAGAGGCATAATAAGGGTGCCTATTGTCTGGAACATTATACGATTTTTTTTCGTCCCAGTTGCTATCGGTGGCTTTCTAGAAGTTATGATATTCTGGTATAGCATTATAATTTCGGCTCTAATTTTATTTGGCTTTTAAAAGTGATTTATATGCACGTTTCTGTCTTCTAAGGCAACCACCATGCGGGACATATGTATTCTTCTCTTTTGTCCCAACCCCCATCGTTCCGCCACTTTGGAGGTGTTCTGGTAAGCTAAAGAGGCGAATAACTCTTTTCATACTAGATCGAAAAAAAGATTTTTATCTTCCGATCTATCTGATACAGCTGTCTCCATAACTAGAACCCGGCTTTTGTTGTTGTTGGTCGGCCAAATTGAAACTGCCCAAAAACTAAAACTAAACTCAGTGGCACGCTAGCCATATCTGCTTTCTTGACCGAGGGCCCTGGGATGCAAGGCATATGTCCCGGTTAGGTGGTCAGCCTAACGCGGAATCCTCAGTGTTTAGTTCCTAAGCATGCTTGGTCCTCAGTTTATCGACCCACTGAAGGGATGAAAGACTGAGTCGACCTTGCCCAGCCCTGGGATCGAACCTCGGATCTGTGCGTTGGAAACCAAAAACTGGCTACTGGGATATCTAGACCTCTTCTTACACACCCTTTTCTATATAACTACTTTCTCCAACAATATGCTCAAGAAATTCTAAAATAAAATTTAAGCAGCGTATTAGATATAATTTCATGTGAAAATGAATTAATTTCCTTCATTCCATTTCTGACGTTATTTCTCATGGTAATAAGATACAATTCCTCCATGCTCGTATATATTAAGTTTTTTCAGTCATGGCATAGAAATTCATAGGATGTATTGGGCATTAGCAATGGCATAAGAAAGAATGAATAACGCCGGGGTACACTACTAATAAATAACACTGATAACGAATCATCCTCACATCTTTATCAGTTGCCGAGACGTAGCGACCTTGAAGGTGCAAGGAGATTAGATACCCCATGCGAAGAGCCTTAGGGAACGGCATGGAGATCGAACATTAATACGTATATGTCACTTTCTAAAGAAAAATATGGTGAAAGGATGAAAAAATATTATCATACCCCGCAGCTATCTTTGCATAACCACTGATGGTGACTGGGGGTGAAAAAATTATATCATGCTCTGAGCGCCACTTTCGATTAGTAGTTTAAGAAAATATAATTTTCGCCATTGAAATATTATTGTTTTATCATATGTGGAATTAAAAAGCAACGTTAATACTCTAATGTTTAGTCTTCATAGTGCATAATAATCTTCTTAATCTGATACGGATGTTATGAGACTGGAAATGAAGAGATATTTTAACAGAAGCTATCTGTGAAATTTAAATTTCAGAATGACAATTAAGAACTTGATTGAGATCCCTAGTTCCTTCCTTTCACATGCAGTTCTTTATCCCGCTTGTGTATTCTTTGCAGGTGGGCACTGTGTTGGCAAACATGGCGGCGAAAGACGAATACCGAGAGAGCCTGTCATCCGGCGGAAGTCTGGTGCTTCTGCTCTGCTTCTTGCAGCTGAGGCCCTCTTCGGTGCATGGGGCGCCCCAGCTGGAGGCGTGCGAGAGAATACAACAGAAGGCGGCCATCGCCTTGGCAAGACTCTGCTGCAATCCTGAGACATCCAATGTCGTTGCAGAAATGCAAGGTATTATACATACGTTGGTAATCCTGTCTTACCAAAGAATTTTTGAAAAAAAAAAAATCCCCATCCATATTTTTTTTAAAAAAGTGATCCCAAGTGTATGGATAAACAGGAAAACATGTAAATAAAGACAAAAAAAATTATTGAATGTTTCTTTGAAAACTTTGTATGAAATCTTCAATTAAGATAATTTTATCATTGATATTATATACTAATATAGAAGAATCCATGTATCCTGTCATAACCCCACTTGGAAGCGGAATCTATTGTTTAAAAAGCAATGGTGAATCAAGAAGTTTTTATACTAACTTATTTTTTAGGAATTAATATACAATTAATTTCACAAGTTTCTTACAGAAATATTTTTTCAATAATATCGAATTAAAAATCACAGCGTTACGTTCTCGTTTCAAAGGTCCAAACATTGACTTTTCATAAATATTTTAGCAAACAATGTTGGTAAATTCTTAAATGTGAGAGACTCTTTAACGTGACAGCAGACTGCCTTATAATGACACATAATATTGATACAATCAATTTAAGACAATTTCATTAAAAAAACACGACTTTTCCTTTATTTCTCCCTTACAAAAGTTGTGAAAAGTTTTAACTTACAACCCAAGCAATAATAATAATTAACGTTTCAAGCGTTTCTTTAATAATTAATTATAAGCGAGCATGAAGAATATTTTTAAATACATTTCTTATGAGAAAATTGCATATTTATGATTCTTATTGCTTATAAAATTTATAATTACAAAAATTTGTTATATTTTAATATATTTTTCATGTGAGAAACTCAGTCTATAAATTTTAAAATATATTTAAATACAAAAATCATTTTTATATCGCATTAATACATTTAGTCAAATGTTATAAAATGAATATAAATTAGCAAGAACAAACAACTCATGCCTTCACATCTTTTTACAGGGATACAAAGACTTGTCAAGCTGTGTAAAGATAGGAAAGAACGTAATGACAGCGATTCGGTTCTTGTTGCATGTCTGGTAAGTAAAAACATAAGTGATAAAGAAGTAAAAAATTGTATAGAATTCATTGTATAGAAAATTAAATATCGATAGTTTTGCATTGTGTTATTAAAAATCAGCTAAACAAATTTTCTTACTAGGATACAAAATTTTCGAATTATTTCAGTCCATTTCTAGAGCCCTTCTGCAATATGCATATGGATATATATTGCATGAGGGTGGGAGCATATGCATATGCTTTCACCCTCCGGATTTTTAAATTTCAAGTAGTGAGACCCCTATAAATAAAAAAGTTTTTTTTAATCATCTAATGAGAGTATTTCTCATTGAAGAAGTAAAATGAAATTATCAATGAGTCAGCTATCATTGTGGTCAGAGAAAATTAGTTATTATATTCAAGCTAAACAAATAACTTCGTGAAAATCTTTTTAAAAAAAAAAGTCGATTCGACATTATTCGCAAGTAAGATAACCAGTTGATTAAATATACATTGTTTGATTTTTCGTTTCAAATCTATCGACTTAGTATTAGACAATTTAGTATTATTTCTTATCTGTCTAAAGTTTTGTACTTTGGACACTTGGAAATACAGAAGATAAATTTACTTAGATTTCTAAACTATATATTATTAAGTAGATTGGCCAGTGGACTCACTAAGCCTCGAAAAGAAACGCGGGATACCGAATACGGCGAAACTACTGCCTTTATCAACCGTTATTATAGTTATAGTCTGTACTCAATGGCAACCGTTATAGTCTGTACTCAATGGCAAATTTCTGACTAGGCAACTGCTTACCCCCCCCCCCTCCCCGCCCAGACAAGTCAACTGCAAAAGCGTTACTAGTGTAATTGCCATAAAAAGTTTATGACAAAAGTAGATTCTATGAATTATAAAATATTAAAATAACGCTAACTTTCTCTCTCTTACATTACTTAATTAGTTTTAAAAAATACCAAGTATTTGTTTAAATATAAAAGAGCACAAATAGTCATGAGTCACAGTAAATAAGTAAATCAAACCTTGTATGTTATGGAAGTAAAAAAAAATATTGAATTATAACAACTCATTAACAAGTTAATTAAATTACAAATTATATTGAAATGTGAACTAAATTGGCCAATTAAAAAAAAAGAGGCCTTATAATGTGCATTGTTTAAAGTCGCAAAATATCTAAATCCGCCATTGCATATATTTATACAGTTTTATTACATTATTTTCAATTAGCAATAACAAGAAGAAAAAAAACTGTCAATTATCTAAAAATTTATTATGATTGAAACTATATTTTCTGCACATTGTATTTTGTCACTACATTTGATAAATAGAAGCGACAACGAAAATTTGAAATATCGTAGCTCAATTTATGAAAAAATAAAATGTTGAATGAATTTTCTTTATCAGAAATATCATATTCTAGAACTATTTCAGAAATATCTGTTATTTCACATTATGATAAGGGAAGAGACGATTACGTTCTTATAAAGATAAGTCGGTTGTAATTTCTTAGAGCTGTTCTTGCTAATTTCTACATGGACTTGATAAATGAATTAAAAAAATTCGGAATGCTATTTTAAAATTATAACGTTTCTAGGCAGATACACTTATAATCAGTGTGAAATAAAAATTGTTTTACACAGAATGCAAACAGTTCAACTTAGATATAAAGAATTTCCCACCTAGATATTTCTTGGATATTAAGTGCTCACTAAGGAAGAGTTATTAAAATATTTGATTTGATTTGTAATTCATTAAAAATTAAAAGTAATTTAAGCATTTTTCTTCATTAATTTCATAGCATATTACAAACGAAAAAAAATAACTTTTCTACTATTTTAAAATTAAAGAAAAAAATAGCTCTTCATTATTTTTCTCCCATGCAAGTGTTTTCTTAAATTTTAAGAAATTTTTCAAAATAATTTTTTAGACATAATTTTGAAATAACAATGATTTTTTTTTTCCTTTTAATGAAATTTTTATTTGTTCAGCAAATTTTCAAATTAAGTGTTTTTGTTACAGTTAAAGTTGAGGTAAAATGTTTGAACTTTTTAAAGAAAAATCTTGTGCAATTGCAATTAAAATTTAACGTTAAAAATAAGCTAAGATGGGGAAAAACATTACTACTCTTCCCTATAAATATAATTGGATGTATTCATGGGTTCCCACACATTGCATGATGTAAAAAAAATCAAAATTTATTATGCACAAAATGCAAAAGCTGTAATGTAACAAATATTGTTGAATCAAATCGAAAACTCTATCAGGTTACGATGTTTAAAACGAGGTGTCAAACTTCCTCTGCTTAAAAAAAGTCGCAGATTTTCCTTGGCTCTTAATTCTCTCTGTTCTCTTAAATTCCTGATGAAATTTTAAAATATAAAGCAAAGAGCATTAAAGCTAAAGCATTTAGTTCTCCACAATCATAACAATAGTTAACAATTTTTTTTCCTTATTATAAATAATTATATTTATATATTATTTATTTTAATGTATTTTTATTTATTTTATTCTATTAAATTTCCTATATTCCTAGTCCAATAAAAATCTCTATTTTCTTAATTATATTTATATTTCTAAATATGCATAATTATTTAGGAAAGTTTTCTTTATTTTTCAACATATATATAATATCAGTGTCTAACTGTATAAAAATGGAAGTAATCAAAATCCAATGATGTTTAGATGTGGAGGGAAAATTCAGTGGAACTCTGATGTCTGAATTCCCCAAATATTTGAAAGCCAAGTTTAAAACCACTAAAATATTTTCATGCTTCAAAGCATGCTGATGTGAAATTAAATTAGTCTCTTGTCAGAGACTAATAGACACAGAATTGCATCAGCTCTGAAAGTAAAAACAGTAAAATAAATATCACCCAAAAGAAGAGGTTTTCAAGTGAATTGGAAAAAAACTTAAACTGTACAGTTAATTTTAATCTTTTTTTTTTTTTGTACAGTACTTTTAAAATGGATTAAAATTTCGTTTTTTTTTTTCAGGCCCATTTAAATTTAGAACATTTTTTATTTAGCTAGTGGTAGCATTTGATTTTGAAAACTTTGGTCTAAAGGAATAAAAGCTTATAGTGCCTAAAATTTACTATGTTGCACAGAAAAATAACCTTGATATCTTATGAATAATCTTACTGTTATCAATAATGCATTGCAGTACATTACATAATGACGTGTTCTTTCATAGGCGGCCCTCCGGAAAATTGCAGCAGTGCGAGCAAAGGAAGAATTTATTAAACTAGGAGCCCAGGATTTAATTGAACCTCGATTATGGGATGCTTTTTTAGCACATTCATCCAAACGAGAGAGTTATGTTTAAAATGAATATGTACATGTACAGCAAAATCGTTTTTTATTTTATTGATTCAAAAGAACTTATTTTATGTCTTCATCCACTAAATGAAGAATTTTTTTTCAATTATTTCAAACTATATAGTGTTGAAGTAATTATTTGACTTGTAATATGCTTAAAAAACTCTTGTTTTTAATTGATTTGCTATGAAATTTTCAAATGCATTGCTTGGTTGTTATTAATGGTATTTTTAAAAAAATCTTTCTTATCACTTATAATAAAAGCTATTTTGCAGTTTTATTGCAAATACAAAAACTACACATTCAAAACTAAAGAGGTATTTGTTCTGATTATGTTGTGTATGCTAAGCATATGGAATTTTAATCGACAAATTTACCTCAATAGATAGATCTAGTCAAGTTCACACTTCTCAAAGTTCTTTGAAATTTTTTCACGCTATTTTTCTTTTACTATCATTATTGCTACAATCTGGATCATTTTATATGTATATATTATTAATACATATCAAACAATTTTAAAAAATCTACAATATTCTATCAATGAAAGATTCTCTTATTCTTGATATTAAAATGTAATCATGGAATTTCTTCAAAGATCTTGAGAAGAAGTGAGGTATTTGTGATAAAATTTTTCTTGAAGTGAACGATGTATTAATTGTTACTGCTATTTTGATTATCTGAAAATAAAACAATTTCAAACAAAATTGCTGGAATATTTTTTATAAAATATTAAAATGCACTAAAATCCTTTAACACAGCATTTAACAGGAATATTAAAACTTTTTGGAAATAAAGCACCCGGATTGGATATATATTTTAATTATTTATAATACTATTGCAAATTTTTTAAAACAAGATGACAGAAAATAAAATAAAATCTAAATTCATTTCCTAAAATTAGAATATTTATTATAACTACACAATAACATTTAACTGTGGAAAATGATGGAATTAAATAATTTTGCTTTACAAAATTTATTGGTGAATCACAACAATTATTTGATTTCTGACAATCAGTAAAATATATTTTAATACAAAAATTCCTTAATTATTCAATAAATGTTGCACAATTTTTTAAAAAATTAAAATTACTTTTGACAATTAAATATGATTAATTGTTGAAACAAAATTTGTAATAATTTAATCATATGCAAGCAAGAATGCGAATTTAGAAGTCCTAATTTTTAGAGTTTTCTACATGCTGGTAAAACCAATGAATTGAAAATATTAGGAATTCACAAAAATACTTAGTTGTTCATAAGAAAAGGAAAGGATAAAAACTCACTATATGAAAAATGACTTATTATGTATACATTATTCTGCAGTGAAAATTAGAAAAAAAAAAAATTATATAAATGTAGAGAGTAAACTCTTTAAGAAAGCAATAAAAATTATTTCAAAACATTTACATATCTATGCTCTATTATATTCAATTTCTTATCCAATCATAGCTGATTAAAGTTGGCCACAGCAATTTAAAAATGAATTGTTGAGAGTTACTTTACTACTAGTTTCAAATTATTCGAAAAGCTGAAAGTGAAATAATTTTAACCTATTCTAAAGGATATTAGAAATGTGACTGAAAATAAATTATAATGATAATATTGAAGGAAAAAAAGACATAAAAGTTTTGGAAAATATATCTTATACAGGCTTATGAAATACAAATATTAAAATTATTAATATAAGGATTCAATACATAATGGAAAATATAAGCTCAAACCTGGTTGAATTCCATCAAACTTAATAAATATATAATCAATCAAAATAATCTTCAATATCAATATCAGGGTTTAAAATATCTTCACCATACACGGACAAATCTAAGGCATTATGAATAAGATTCTCAAAAGTCTCTTCTAAGTCAGTTTCTCCAACCAAAACGGCTCCCTGCATCCTGCCATCTTGCATAACCACTTTAACATATTCTGTTCTTTCGGAAGATCGTACTATTATCTCGTAGTCAGTACCTAGTTTTTGTCCATTGTACAGTCCAAGTAAAACCACCTGTAAAAAGAGAAATTAATAAAGAAATATTACAAATTATGGGAACTTTTAGAACAGCGTAAAATAATTTAAAACAGCAAGATAATGCAGTCAATGGATAATTTCACTGATTTTAAGTAAGAAGGTTTTCCCCCATCTCTGCATGGACATAGCCATCCTTTTTCTTTTTTTTAATATTTTAGATTTACACAAACAAATTTATTTGCAAGATTTTTAAAACTAATTGAAATTAGATTCTTTTACATGTAGAAATTTTGGAAAATGAGAGGGCTTAGTCATTATTTTCTTGCCTACACAGATATCTCTGAAAAGTTACAAGAAATATGTATCTCATTTTTCATTCCCAGCAGCAAAATGATTAGAATATTATGATTTATAACAAATCTTTGAAATTAATTCGAGCATAGATATGAAGCCTACATTTCCTAGAAAATTTCGCACTATTTTAACACGATTGAGAACTGGGAAATTATCAATTCACCTATCAACATTTGCTGGTGGGAAATATTCATTTATTTATTCAACTTGTAATCATTCAATATCTGTTTTACATATGCTTAGCTGAATAGGCTCAAACATTTTTTTAAAGATTCTCACTCTAGTTTTGTGTGATATGCATTCAAAACTCCTCCTGTTAACATTTTTCCCTCTCAAAAATAAAAGAATTAATAATACGTCCAATATTTTTTAATCATGCCTTTGGGGCATGGCTTCCTTGCATCATTATTTATTTATACTAGCTTCTTTTTTTTTTTTTTTTTTTTTCTTTTCTAATTATAAAGTTTAAAAAAACATTTTGGGGCATTTAGATTTTGTGCATATTCTATAATTTGATTTTTTATATAACAGATAAATAAAAATATTTCAGCACCATAAATGTGATGCAGCATAGAAAAAAAAGGGTTTCGTGAAGGAAAAAAACTCAATTTTAAAGTAGTATGATTTACATAAACAAAAAAAACAAAAAAAAAAATCTAAAATTTTATAAAATGGATAAATTATATCAAACCATCCTTCCTTTCCTTACTATATACAAATAAATTCTGAAGATTAGTCAATATAAAGGACAGGAACAGTTAAACGACAACACCTCTTTAATTTCAGAGAAAATCACTAAATTTCTTATAACAATCAACACAAAAGAAAGATATTCAGCATATTTAAAATAATTTGAAAAATATACACGGAATATTTCATTCTACATATATTTTATGATGAACAACTTTGTGAACTAAAAGATATTGTAATATTATTTTGTGCAGCTAGGAAAGAAAAATAATATAAAATTTTATTATTTTGTAATGCAGAGAGACAGCATGAAATACATTTTTAACATTAGAACTACCAGAGATCAACATGGACATAGATTCTACCAGAGACAGACCAATCATTTTGATTGGTCTGGTAATTAACATTGGCATTAAACAATCATTACAGAAAAGTGGAAATAACTTTAGAATATGTATTTGAAATTACTGAGCTATTAAATTTAGGGCCAACTTATTCCTTGGGGAAGTTATTTCAGTTCCTACAAGAAATACAATCACTGTTTAAGTCTAGTCACTTTCTATTTTCAATTTATAATCCTATTATTTGAGGACATATTTACGTAAATATTAAAGTTTAATATTATTTGTTTGCATATTAAATTAAAAAAATGACAGGTTAACAAGGATTTAAAATCTTATCAGTTGAATGAGGAGTTAGATACAACACATACAAAATAACAAGCTTAAGATCAAGTGACAAAATTATATACTAACAGTAAAAATTGTTTTATATTTGCAAATTTTTCTATAAGAATTATTTTATATTTAGCACTAATTTAAACTAAGATGAACTATTTCATAAAACAATATGTCAAGCATTTATCAAAAATACAAAATTAGTATCTTTAACATTTAAATCAAAATGAGTAAGCAAAAAATGTAATCTTTATTTCAGAAACTTGGGTATAGTGGAAAATACACTTAAAATTTATATCTAAGTTTGTTGAAATAAGAAAAATTAACAGAATACAAAAATATTTATTCAAGATACAACCTGATTTATAATTCAATATATACTATTACAGTAGCCCTTGAGTGACATCAAATCTTAACATTAATTTAATCCAAAACAAATAAAGCTCTAGTTTTAAATAAGAAATTTTTCAAATAATTTAAGATTGCAGACAATTCTGTTGATAAAAGTAAGCACAGCCTATTTATTTTATTTGTCATCAAATATTTCTCTATACTTATAATAAAGCTCAATGTGTGTGTGTGTGTGTGTTGGCGCTCTACAGGCCAGACCATTCAACCTACATCTACCAAATTTGGCACGTGTATACCTTGGAGGCCGGGAATGTGCACCTGCGGGTTATTTTTTCGAATTTTTAATTAGAATTTTATTTATTTAAAAATTAAGCGAAATTTTGGCATGTTTCTGCTATAACTTCCGAAAATATTATTGCACAAAAAATAATTTTATATAAAGTTAAAGATCAAAAATTTATCTTTTAAATGATACCAATAAAATTAAATTTCTATTTTTAATGCATTTTTAAATAAATATTTTAATTATATTTTTCAACAATTTTTTTCGTACAAAATAAAAATAAAATTTAAGCTGCACGAGCATGTTTTGCATTCATGCGAAAAAATTAGCTTTTTTCAAAGTGTTGCCATCACATTGATTAAAGCTCCAATTAAAAATAAATTAAATATTTTTGGAAATGAAATCTGCAAAAATATAATTTTCGGCACGTGTCTGTAGGAAGTGAAACAAATATGAAATATTATTTTTTCTAAAAAATAAATTCAAGAAAAATTATTTTATGATCTTTTACACTCTCTATATTATTAATCTAATAAATCAGTTTTATTTTAAGGCAAGTTTTGTTTAATATGAACAGGATATCCATTCAAATCAGGGCCACACAGCTAATTTGTAAACCTTTAGTAAGACACAGATCTGCTAAAATGATCTAAATGGAAAATGATTATATTTTATGTAATTTGATTCAATAAATGCTCTAATAAATAAAGAATTTTTGATTTTACATAAAGCTTCTGCTGTGTAAATCATGATTAATAAATTGTTCTTGAAACACTAATATTTTAAATAAAAAGAGTTAATTTCCAGTCAACTAAATCAATCACTTAAACTGACTGATTTATGAAAATTTGAATATCACTATTCAATAAAAAAGGATAATTTTAGATTTTCCATCGATCGTTTCAAAGAAAATACGCCAATCAGCGCGCAGGTTTCTCAAGGTTAATTGGCCTAAGATTATGAAAATGTTGAGTTTTTCTAAATTTTTAACATTCAAAACTTCATAAATAAGTCTTAGTTGATCGTGGAAAATAGAAACATTTATTCATTTATTTAAAATTTGTGTGTCCAGGATATTTCTCAGAATATGATACCTTACTGCATTAAATTTAGACTTCATAATTTTTGAAATATATTTATAGGCCGGAACAAAATATTATTATTGATTTCATTTCAATCCTCTTGAAAGCAAAACTAAAAACTGAATTTTATGCTGAATCTGAGAAATTTTTGGTGAATTATTCTTTGAAATATTACATAAATTATGGAAAATATTTTGTAGTTCACATAAGACTTATATACCGAGCGATTCTGTTTGCAATACTCATATTCAATAATAATAACAATAAATAAATAACAATAAAGATGATAAATAAAATAAAACACTTGGTTTTATTAAAAAAATATCTTTATATTAACTGCAATTTCATCATTTCCACTTTAAATTAAAATTGAAGTTTTACCGGAAATGACAACAAATTAGCAAAATATATATAGTAAATTGAATAAAATGATCTAAACAATAGTATAAGTTTGGTATGACTATCAAAATTTGAAGATTAAAAATGTTTTGTTTGAGAATCTATTAAGAGACCAGTTACTTAAAATATTTAATTGAAAATTGTAGCGAGCGGTAATACTGGCGAACCGGCTGGTCGCCAAAGACGGCTAGTAATAGATAAATATTTGAGATTTAAATCAAATTTGCAATATAGCAATGGGCTTCGCACATTATGAGTAGTTAAAATTTCATAGCTTATAAATGATTTATTTAAATTTTATACATAAATTTGCAATAAAATTTCATAGTATGATTAGAATTATGAAATCGCATCTTATCAAAAAAGGATATTAAAATCGAAGAGAGGTAAACTTAACTTGTTTGATTTGTGAGGAATTATTAATGAACTGAATTATCATTATTAAAACAAGATATTCAACATTAAAACATTTCAAGATATTCAAAGTTAATTCCTGAAATAATTTAACTTATTATTTTAATTGACTTATTTTTCATATGTATCATGAGAAATTACTCTGACTATTTTTGACATAATGTTGAAACATTGTGAAATGAAAAAAAAAAAAAAATTGAATAAAATATATTTAACCTTATATAAGTGCATTTATAGAAAAATTTATTAAACAGCCAATACTTAAGTATATTGTTTTAGAATTGCAAGATTATTTCTATAATAATTTTATTACAAACACACACAACCAAAAAAAATATTCTTGTAAATATTGCTTTCATGATTATTTTATTATTTTCAATATACATAAGTATTGGCAGTTTTATATTAGTTAATCACAGTTTTTGATATTTTAAAAAGTTACAATTTTTGATAAATGCTAAAGAATGCATATAATATATTTGTTGCATATAAAACAATAATGGGTACTTATGGATATTTAGGATCCTGGGATTTTATTCTTAAGCAAATAAGTAATAATGCAAAGAGGTTGCATTATGTATAATAAAGCTCGGCAATCTTGGTGCAATCTGAAAATTGTCAAGTAAACCAGGGGCCGTAAATATCCACAAGTACCCAGTAGTGAAATGTCTGCATAAAACTGAAAATGAATTTTGCAAAAGCTTTGTTCAATGTCAATGTGAACTATAAGGATTAAATTTTCATATTTAATTTCAGAAAATAATAGATTTTCTTTATTAAGAATCGATTTTATACTAAATTCATTTTAAATTGCATATTATATATTTTAGAATCCATCAATAATGGCATAAACTTTCAGCAAAAAATTAACATTAATCTTAATCTAATTGAACAATTTCAAAAAATACCAAAAACATAAAAATATTATATTATATATAAGAAGACATGAAACAGAAAAATTATTCATTTAAAGAACCTATAGTTTGATAATAATGCATATCAAGGTGTAAAACAATTTCAAAAAAGTAAAGCAGAAATGTTACCTTGTATCCAAAAAATTTAGTCACATGAGTGAAAAGGTCAAAACACACATCAAGAATAGCAGTTTCTCCCCGCATATCACAAGCCATACATTTAGCAGCGTATGCTCCCATTTGTCTAGCTTGTGTCCATAGTCGCATCTTGCATTTAAAAAAAAAGTATTAAAAAATTAATAGATATTAAAACAATTTATAAGCCATACCGTGTATAAACTGAGAATTTTTGGAATATTTTCAAAGGCTAAATCGAGGAGTCTTAAATACGAATTCGTTAATCTCGCAAAAAAAGTTAGTACTTTCCCATTAGTTGGGCACAAGCAATAAATCGTTAAATATCGTCAATATAGCCCTTTTTATTTCTAAAGTTTATATTTCTTCAATTTAAGAAAAAAATTAATTTTAAAAGAAATAAACTATTTATTTTGATGAAATAAGTTTTTTTGTTTTTGAGAAATGATCTGTTTTATTTTCGGAATTATTTATTATTGTTGGTTTATTAGCATTGTCGCCAAAATGAAATATGTGATATTGACGAAATGCTTCCAGTTAACGGAAAAGCGCCAAAACCTACAGAACTCTATTATTATATTTTTGTGTAAGTAATAAGCATTTAAAAATAAATGTGCTAGTCTTAGATAAAGGTATCAGAATTAAAACTATAGACAATGGCGTCTGGTGATTTACTTTACAATGATTTGATTGTAAAATGCTCGATCCTTTTTAAGTGTTTGGCAATATTTTCTCCCTCTTGGCAATGTGTTAGACTGTTCCATTTATTATTATTACTGCTTATGTATATTTTTTAAATTTTGGAAAAATTTTAAAAGGAAGAAAAATGCAAAAATTGAAAGAAAAGTGGATTATGGCCATTTTATTGTTCCAACAAGTACTTTCAATAATATTGTTCCTTAAAATTGAAAACACAAATCTGACAAACTGGCTTATGGAGATTTATATTTTTTCACATTCACAAACAGAAATTATTAACGTATCATTTAAACTGTAAAAATTACGTCAATAATTTAAAAAGAAACTGCAAATTCTTATTTTTAAAGAAAAGTACTTTTGATTTATAAACGGAATACTTTAAAAAGTTATTGTACATTGTTTATTTTTTAAAGTAACGAAAAATTCGTTAAAATATTAACAAACAGAAATATGTTGATAAGCTTTCCAATAATGTAAAGGTTAACAAATTCATCAACTTTCCCATATAGAAAAAATTAAATTATGAAATATTAAAAAATATTAAGTAATGCAATATATATTCAATATCAAACTGAGAAAAGTCAAATAATTTTGTTAGCACTGCTTAGGAAAAATTGCAACTTTAAGCACAGTGATAATCTTACAAAAAATGCCTTGCTTCTAATGCCTAATAACATTAAATTTTAAATTCAACAATATGGTAAAACTTTTTCAAAAGAAGATAAACTTGAAAAATTTCTTTAAAGGTAAAATTAAAGCATACATATTTATTTTAATGAAAAGGTACATATACCCATGAGATTTTGTTAAAAATATATAAGTAAATCATAAGAGCTTTTTTCTTAATTCTGAGGGGAACAATTCATGATGTTCTCCATTGTATTATTCACACTTTTATCATTTTTCAAATATGAAAAGCTGCAATTATTTTGTTTTATTTCTGTTTGCATTAGAGCTCATTACAAATAATAAAAATACACAAGTGACAGAAAGGTAATAGAATTTTCCTTAAAAAGTCTCTTTTAGCATTTAAAAAATAATGAACAAGAAATATCTATTTTTAATGAGTAGTAAAGAGCTATTTTACTCTTATTAATAAACACTTCATTATCCTTTAATACCACTTTAATAAAAGAACTATATATAAAAGATATTGAAATATTATTAATCTTTTTACCTGAAACCAATGTTTTGATAAAGACCATGATGCAGTGCATACATCACCAGCAGCAAATATGTGCTCCAGATTTGTTTTCATCTGATCATTCACTTTTATACCCCCATCAGTAGCAAAGTCAAACTAATTGAAACAAATATTATTTATGAATGATCTATGAACTTCATTTAGTAAAACATAAGAAAAGTTTATAATAAATGAATCAACTAATAAAGATATGACTAATTTAAGATACTTCTCATTAAAAAAATTAGAATAAATACAAAGAATTAAAAAGCAAGAAATTATGTCCATTACATATTCCTTTAATAACATTAAATATAACAATAATTTCAGTATAAATAGTTTTTGACAAAAAGCAAATACTTTTATTGCAACAATGAAAAATGATAAATTTTATCAAAAATAGTTTATTCATTTCTATAAGAATAAATGGTTGCAACTGATAAGCAACCATTATCATTAACTTTGTCAATACTGAAAAGTCCTATACTCCAGAAGATGTGTGGTTTTCCTGCCCTATTGTTAATTGTAATTGATTAAATACCAATGATGTGTGCTTTATTCATTAGAGAAGCTCGCCCTGATGGATTTAGAGAGGATAGGGAAGTTTTCTGAGATTCTCACAGAGAGTATACTTTTGCTAATAGCCTCAGTTAAGGGGGTCCTTTTTTGTATATCAACCACTTAAGAACACGGGCTATCATTATAAGTTTTGAAATGGTTAAGATGTTTTCTTATCTTTGAAAGCATTCCAATATTTTAATGTATTTGAGCTGGAATGAAAAAGTTAAATTTACGAATTTGGAGAGGGAGAGATAGACTGCAAAGTTAAAGTAACAGACTGAAATGAACACGGGTATCTTTATATTAAATATTAATTCAACTATATTTACTAATTTCTTTTTAATAGATATTTCCTATGTGGTGATTTACTGATGTATTCAATATCATGGAAACATAATTCATATAATTCTAAGTATTTTGTACAATATTATGAGCATTTAATGTGAAATTTGACAATAGCAATTTTTAAAATTTTTAATTCATTCAAAGGCTTACTTTATTTTTCTGCAACAAGCCAGTGTTAGGAACAACACCTGTAGCACTAATAATAAAATCGCAACCATGAATTTTGCCATTAGTTAATTCTGCAAATACTGGCCATGAATCTAAAAGATTTCATAAAAAATACTAAATCAGTTGTAATACAACAGAAAAAAGTAGCACAATAGTGCTTCAATATTCAAAAAAAAATATGATTACAAATACTTAAATTTTCTTTCAATATTTAAAATTTTATTTAAAAAATTAATTCAAATTATTTAAAAAATTAAATACACATATATTTATTCAAATTAAATACAGAATATAAGTTTTCATTTCTTATTCATAAATAATTTATTCTTATGTCACTAAATCTTTCATTGTTACAAAAAATGTCTTAGTGGATCAAAAAATTTTGCAAACTGCATCAGCGATTAACATTTATGAAATCAAATATAAATACAAAAGCAATTTTGATTTACCTTCAGTTTTTTCAGCTGATATTTCTCTTTTTATTTTCAAAAATTCCTCTCTTTCATACACAGCTTTAATTTCACACTCATATTCAATATGAATATTACGTCTCTCCTTTATTATTCAAAAGAAATAATAATTATTCATTCTCATATAATTGTATAATTAGCAGCATTTTTATTAATATTTGGAATTAAAAATAACAATATAATCAATTAATGAATAAACTGTTAAATAGTAATTTTTCTTTATGCAAATCACAATTTGAATAGAAATAAAATTATTATATAATTGAGAAAAAATATGGAACAGCTAAAGGAGAATTAAAAAGTTTTAAATGATACCATTGTGTGAATAATAAATGATTCAGCAATAATAAACAAGCAAGTTATTTTATTTTTCATATTTTCTTCTTCCAAAATTATATATTTCATAGAAAACACAGATTTCAAATATTTTGTTCAAAAAAATTAATATTTAAATGAATTAAGATAATAAGCAAAATACTTGGTAAAACTAAAATTAGATTAAAAACATCGATTTTGCTATTCAGCAGAAACACTTAAGAATGTTACGTAAAAGATGTCAGGAAGAACATTATATAACAGAGCAGTATTTAAGAATTACTGACAAATCAAATAATATGTATTAAGTATGATGATCTGAAAATAAATGATAAAGTCTGAGAAAAAATATTCCTAAACAGGATCTAAAATCAAATTAACAAATAAATCTGAATAAAAGTGTTTTATTATATTACTGATTATTTTTATTATATTTAGTATTATATAGATTTAATGTTTATCATTTCATAAAACATTTAAATCATTAGAAATAGATACCACCATCTTTCCCTTGAGGTTTACATGCATTGACCAGTCAGGACCTAAAGCACTGCCCATAACAGATTCTGGATGAGAATCACCTACATATGATATAAATAAAATTTCATAATTAATAAAATATAGAATGAAGAGACATATATCAGTATAATAATAATATATCTTTCAACCAAATAAAAAGAGAAAAATATCAAAATTATGATTAATTCTAAAGGAATTACTTATTTATCAATATGTATTATGAATCTGACCCGATGATATATATATATATATATATATATATTGCTTTATTGCCAAAACTCCAAATCACATACATGAAAGAAATCTTTTTATAAAAATCATTTGATATCATTTAAATCTTAATATAGAAAATGTTTGTTGCAGGAAAATTTTTTATCATAAAGCTTCAATATACATATACTCATACTCATTTATCACATATACTCATACTCATTTATCACATATACTCATTGTTTATGTATAATGTTTTAAAAAATAAACAGGAAATAAGAAAATTAAAAAAGTATGTAAGCCATTATATAATGAATTCAATAATTATATTTCAGAGAATTAGTATATTAATTCTAATAGTACTATCCTAGTCAAATTTACTATTGGTTTTAACAATCAGAAGTACAAAATTATTAGTAGATTTTTTTTTATTAGTAGATTCTAATTTATAATTTTATAAGTAGATTCTAATTTGTAACAGTTTTTGGGGATGAAAAAGTACAAATCACAAATAATTGCTTTAAATTTTAATTGAATAATGTTAATCACATATGCTATTTCATTTCAATAGCCATTAAACTATTCTTGAAAATTGTAGCAGTAACATAACATAATTGCAGTAGAAATATGTTTCATAATCTTTAGAGCATAGAGTTTTATGACAGTAAAACGTCAACAATACTTTTTGTCATTTTATAAAATTAGATACGATAGAAAAGAGAGAATAAAACATAATTATATCAATGTGTCAAATCTATTTTTAAAGTACTAAAATTTTCATGTTGTTTATTAGTCTGCTCAAGAATTATTTTAAATTTCAAATGAATATCAGAAAAAAACCACTTTATAAAATATTAGATTAAAAAAAAAAATTTACTCATAAACTGCAAAATGAAATAGATATATTTCCAAGAAAGTGTGTAGAGGATGAAAATATTTTTATTCATTATAGAGTTTCTTAAATCATAACATGTGTCTCAAAATGGGGCTACACAGCAAATATTGAAATATGGCAAATTTCCTAAATTACCTTCTTTCAAATTCTTCAATATAATAGATTTCATTAAAATTCATTATATAACTATATTTAATTTAATTTTTAGTTGCCATTAATTAATTATTTATTTTTTCCTTATAAGTAGTTTTTTTTTTTTTTTTTTTTTCAAAAAAGGTACCAAAAATTCTTGCAAAGACAGGTTGCAAAAGTAAGTTTGATGTATAATATTAAAACCGGTTTGCACAAAGTTTCCTTTTTAACATAACATGGATAAAAAATTCACATTCATTAATAATTTCCTTCATTTTACCTTCCAATTCATACTTCAGCCTTTTGGACACAGTAGGGCCTTCTTGCTTGCCTTCTTTTAAACAAGGCAAAAAGAAGTTCGCTGCTCCAGCATCAAAGAAAGTAGCTCCCACAGATTTATCTTTGATGGCCCATATAATCTGACAATTTTCAATTTCATACCTTTAAAAAAATATTGTCAAAACTTTTTTCTATAAAAAAAAAGCTTTATAATAGTTTTAATAATGAATACAAACAAAATTATATATATATATATATATATATATATATATATATATATATATATATATATATATGAAATGTTAAAAAGTTAAAAATAATGTTTTAATCAACAACTTTTCTAACAAATGGCTAGAGAAAAAAGACTTCAATATTAAAATATTTTCACTCACTAAATTTTAAATTATTTTTCATTGCCTTTTTATAGGTTTTATGTAAAATAATAAGATTATTTACAATAATTATTACACTAATTCAATTGCAATTCCTCCATTTCCCACAATCAACACTCTTTTAGCAGCTGAAAGCCTTTTCTGGAACACCTATAAAAATAAAAGACATTAAAATATTTTAATTAAAAATAAGTTTCAGTGTAAAACATGATGAATCTTTAAAAAATTTTCAAGAATTATAGATTACCCAACTTTAACCATAGTGAGACAATATATTTCAAAAGTTTTAACTAATTCTATTTATTCTAATAATATGAATATGCGTGTGTTGGCATTCTACAGGCCAGACTGTTTGAACTAAAGTTACCAAATTTGGCATATGAATATATATATACCTCATATACACTCATGTCCATAAATTAAGGATAATGCAAGTTCAGGAAAAGAAAGAGTCAGAAGCAAAACAAATGTGACTTATTTGTAAAGCTTATTTATTAAACAAAAGGTAAAGAGCAAAAAAGATGCTATATGTGATATCATTAATAAAAATTGTGATTTTTTACTCCCTGGAGCAAATTACCAAAAGAAACCTATTTACAAAAACCAGTATTACATGGTTTGTATGATGGTTAATACATAGTATGTCTCCCAGACGATGCAATACAGTCCGTACAACGCCTAGGCATGCTGAGTATCAATTATCTTGATTGAAGAATATTACACCACTCATCAAGCAATGCGCTCCGAAGTTCCGGTAGACATGTAGGAGGTGGCTGACGGGCTGCAACTCGTCGGCCAAGTATGTCCCACCCATGATCTACTGGATTCAAGTCCGGTGTGAATGCTGGCCAGTCCATACGGGAGATATCCTCCGATCGAAGGCATTCGTTTACGATGTTTGCACGGTGAGGACCGGGGGTTGTCATCCATAAACACGAATTCTGCGTCCATGACGCCCCGAAACAAACGTACATGTTTGTGATGCCTCTATGTATTATTATTTATCAGCAGCTGATTTTTCTTCTTTTGTAGTGGAAACATTGTAGAAGTTTGAAAATCAAAATAAATGGAATAGAATTTTTTTTTTTTTTTTTTTTACATGGTTTGAAGTTTGAAAAGAGTTATAGGTAGTTTAAGTAGATAACAAACACTACTTTCTCTATCTGGTAAACATTTAAGAAGGAGCAGGATATGTTGGGTAAATATATTTCCATGCTCGGAACGATGTTATTTCACAATGACGTCCCGATAGATTTGGCCTGTCATGGTTCCAATTTGAACACGCAGGCCACTTCTGGAACCCAGAATAAAACCTTGCCAAACGAGCAATCCTGCACCACCGTAATGGTGTCGTTCAATGATGTTCTCTTGGTGGTAACGCGTACCTGCCGCTCTCCATATGAAGTCCGGCGAGAATCAGACTGCAAGCTAACCCTGGACTCGTCGAAAAACATCACACAAGCCCACTGTTGAGGTGTCCACAATGTATGCTCTCTACTCCAGGCTAACCGCAGGCAACAGTGAGTCGCAGTAAGTGGAACACATCTTACAGACCTACGAGCATATAGACCAATCTGCCCTAAACGTCTGTACACGGTCTATCTTGAAACTGTCGTACCAGTGACTGAAGATAGCTGATGAGACAGGTCTGATGCTGTGCTCCTTCTGTTTCTTTTGGCAGCAACTTTCAACTACCGGTCCTCATTCGGCGTTGCAACTCGAGGGCGACCTGTGCTGTAACGTCTACTCACATTACCACAACCTTGGAATCGTTTCCAAAGCCTGGAAATGACACTCTGGGCGATTCCAAGTTCCTCGGATACTTCCAGCTGGGTACGCCCACATTTCAGACAGCCGATAATTCTACCACGTAAAAAATCATAAGAATGCATCCTTTGTGTCATAACTATGCGGTTATTGCACTGAAGGCTTAGAAAACGCTTGCGAACAATTTTACTTGTTTGCCTGTATTCCTTATACATCACTCTTTTACACTCTCGTCATTGTGACGTACTATCGATGTCATCTGGTGGCTTCCTGCAATTTGCATACGACTTTTGAAGATGTTTGTAGTCATTTTAAGGGTGATATATGTATTTTTGAGTTCGATTTCCGCGTCATTCCGAATTATCCTTAATTTATGGACATGAGTGCATATTTATATGCGAGAATATATCTCTCGGAGTAATTTTTTTTGTTGAAATTTTTAAAAGAAGAATTTCAAATAATTAAAAATTAAGGTGAATTCTGACACTTTTATATGATAGTTTACAAAAATATTATTGCAAAAAATAAATGTTGCACCATTTCAGTTTTTTTTTCTTTTTAATGATATCAATTTAATAATTAATCATTATTTCTGCATTTGGCAATTAATTAATTTTTTTTAAATTTATTTATTCATTTACTTTATGTTAAATTTACATCAAAATACCACATTGCTGCTCTGAAATTTAAATTATTTTCTTGTTTTATCAAACATTTAATTGTGTTATCCCCACCATTGTTAAAAGCTAAAAGAAGAATGATTATGTTTACTTGCTAGACAAATAAAATATGAAGTAACAATATTGAAAAATTTAGAAAATAGATAATCCAATATTTATGTTTTTAATAGTGTTATGATTTTATGGGATTGATCCTCATTAGAACATTGCAAGCTCCATTTTCATATACACAATGAATAAAACACAAGTAATTTAGGTAATTAATTTAGATATATAGATTGTGGGAAAAGATCTCATCACTAATGAGAGTTAATATATATATATATATATATATATATATATATATATATATATATATATATATATATATATATATATATATATATATATATATATAAAAGCAGTTAGTTGGGAGTAGCAATCATTTAAAGTAGTTGCAATTGTTATAGAAGCAACATCTGATGAGCTTCTATAAAATTTTCAGATATATTTAAAATGATAGAAGATTAATTTAAAATTTTAGAAGATATAGAAAAGCAAGTCCAAACTGTGATTATTTAAAAAATATCGGGCACAAAACAGAATGGATCACAAAGGGGAGGGAGAGAGAGAATTTGCAGAAAAGTTTTATTCTTTTGAAACAGGACAAATCTAAGAAAGTTTAGTCATAAGCATTTCAGTATTTCTAAAAAGTGAGTTCAATTAAAAATGCTTTTATATAAATTAAAGCAAGAATGCATTTTATTTAATTAAGCATCATTAAAATGAGTTTGTTTATAGGGAACAGATAAATTGAATTCACCAACATATATTTAAATAATTTACCAAATTTCCAGAAATTAATAACAATTAATATAAAAATTAAGCTACAGAGTTTCTAAAAAAATCAGCCCAAAGTTACAACACAATGTATGATTAATTCATACAAATGATTCTAAAAAAGTGTATTACCTCAACTGTTTCTGTATCTCTTATCCCCAATACAAATGGACTAGATTTAGCAATTACCTAAGACAAGATAAATTATAGATAAATAAAATAATGTTAAAAAAAATAATATACACAGGTATTATTTATCAACTTCACAGTTAATTGTATATATATATTCTGAACAAGTCATATAAAAATAGCATCTCACTTTTAAAAAGAAATTACTAAATTTATATGACAAATATCTAAAAAGTATAATGACTTGATGAATGAAAAAGAATAAAAAAGTCTCATTTATCCTTAATTAATAAAATCTCTTAAAAAATATGTGATATAAATTATAAACTGAAAATATGTATTAATTATGTTAAAGATTTCCATCAATAGAGATAAATTTGAATAATATTAATGAAATAATTATTCATGCTACAATTAAGTAAAACTTTTTTACATTTAACATAAAACTAATATTATTACATAAAGCAAATTGAATTTTAAAATTCCACATTGTACATATAAAAAAATGCTTACTTTTGGAACAGCACCAGAGCAAATACATAGCCGTTTATATCTAACAATTTGTCTATTGGAAAGATGAATTTCCTAGGGAAAAAAAGAGGGGAAGTATAAATCTAATAAATGTTCTTGAAACAAATTTTTAACCATGCAAACACTATTTTTTATTACATATTAACTATCAAAAATAAAACAGTATTTGAATATTAATCTTAATAATTCTTAACTAAATTCGATTTAATTATCATAATAAGGAGCAGGATTTAAAAAACAATCAGGAATTCATCATCATTACATCTGTTCTATATGCCTAAAAAAAATCAGTGAACATTTTTCACTGAAAATCTGGTGTAATTGCAATATTATTTAAAGGAAAATGAATAAAAAAATGCTCTATAATATTACTGTTGAAACAAAATAAAAATCAGGAAATTTTTCCTTTAACATAGTGGATATGGTTTTTGTAATATTTATGGAGTTTTTTTCATTGGAAAAAAGTGCATATATATGCATTCAATAAAATAAAATGTCTCTTAAATAACACAAAATTCGTATTCTTAATGATCCTGAAATATATTTAAAATAGAAATATTTACATAGTCTTACATGTCTTTCATCATTTATTTCAATTGCTGAGGAATTAATCACTTTACAGTTTGGATGGCATTTCTCAAGATATGCATGTGTTTCTTCTTCTACATCAAATTCCTCTAATCTTTCTGATATCTAGACAAAAAAAATAAAAATTTAGTAACCAAAATAATTATAACATTGATACTAAAATCAAAAATACTTCACATGGTTCTTTAAACATATCTTATAATGAATTATTTAACTTATTTAAGAAAGGAAAAAAAATTATTATCATTTTCCTTATTAAAACTTTCATAAAAAATTATTTACTTAAATTATTACTTTCATACTTAAATTATTACTTTTTTAAATCTAAAAGAAAATTAAACATTTATAGTATCTCATAGTCGCAAAAAATACATTACCTTTGGACTACATCTAAGAAAAATCCAAGATCATCTCTGACTATGGATCCACAGTAAAGTTCTATCATTTTTAAGTCAATAAATGTAAAATCTGTACTCTTTTTAGATAATCTGTATGTCTATCTATACTTTTCTTTCTACATCAATGATGAATCTACCCAAAACACATATTAAGAAAAATAAGCACAATAAGTAATACTAATTGTTATGTGAATGGGGGGTTTTCTTATGTTCAACATATGTGCCAGATGCTAAGTAAAGATAAAAAAAATTAACTGCTACATCAGTTGTATTACACATAAGAAAAAAAACTAAGGATACCCAGGATATAAGGAAATATGCAGTTCACTTTAATAAGAATTTCATTAATGCATTCATTCAAGAATACTACTAGAACAATTGCGGAATAAATAATGTCAACATATGTCTGCTACTTTTATAAATATTACTTATATGATTGAACAAAGAAAATGTAAATCGAAACTTACTTTATTGATATTTCTTGCAACTTTAACCAGGGGAGAAGCTGAAATCAAAATCACACTTCCTTCAGGGTCCTCTATAGCTAGCTAATGAAAAATAGAGGAATTAAAAAGACAGCATGCATGAAATGATATTAGATATGTCTGACTTTTAGCAAGAAAATAAATTATTTTCATATATTGAAGTAATTATGCTGCAATAAGCCATGTCACATTTAGTCAAAAATATAGCATAATGTTGCATGGCATTAATACTTTTTCAATGCAAAAATTACACTGATTAAACTATACTATATACTATCTTTAATTTTATTAATAATTAAAAATAATAGTTGCAGATAATCTATCTATACATTGCTTTTATACATTTAATATATATCATATTACAATCATATCATATTACCTAGCATATTACATTATGCTAGCAATTATAAAATGCTACTATTCTGGTTATCATATATAAATTTTAAATTCACTAAAGCCATATTTAAATCTCTTATATATATATATATATATATATATATATATATATATATATGTAATGATATTTTAATTCTAATTTCAATTTAATTAATTTTCAAGATTTTATCTTAATTTAGCCCATAGTAACTTCATTCTAAAATATTCTCTTATTTCGTGATCCAATTCCACTGTCTCTACTTAATTAATTCAAGAGAAGCTTTGTTAAATTGTTGAATCAGCTAAAATCTAACTTTCCCACACTGCGTGTGAAGAGATAAAATATTGTTGATCAGGCAACTTCTTTTTTAAAATCTCCCTGTGTTTCCCCTACCTTGTCCACGCGTATAAAGAAAATCCCTATTGAAATCTCATAATACATTAGCACTGTAAAGAAATATTTTCCCTATCAAAATCATAGGTTATATAAGACCAGGGATAAAATGTCCAAGCGCTTTTTCCTCATTCCTTTCTGTGTGCTCATCGCTTGTACATAAGCTTGTTTCTTCAAAATGAAATAAAAAGACGTCACAAAATTAAAAGTATCTTCAATGTCTTCAAACTGCATCATGCTTCACAACAAATAATGTTATATATATATATATATATATATATATATATATTAACCAATAATTTCTTTCTAATTCTAACCTAAATAAGTGCCTGAATTATTTTCAATGCTTATTTTTAAAGTTACCACTTTATTTATTTATTTATTATTATTATTTGTTAAAAATCAGTCACAGAAATTATTTTCAGTCTTTGGTAAAACACAGTATAAGGAAAAAAAAATGATTTTAAAAATTAATACAGAACCAAATTTATAAATGTACTAGATAGCTAATTTTCATAATATGAAATATTTTTATTCATACTGATCAAGAACATTGTGTAAAACACAAGGAAAAATTTTCTAGGACTGTTTTCCTTTATATTACTATTTTTAATGCTATTATTATAGAAATGAACTTGAAATCCATGTTACAGTTACAATTAGGAATTGCATAGATTAATTTTTTTTAAAAAAATATTAATAAAGTCTATATTGCTAATGAAGAAATAAAAGTAAATAGCATCAAAGACAATATTTTTTCATCTTATATCATCAGATATTTATATCGATATGGATTAATTTATATAGTATAGTAAACATAAATATATCAATGTTACAAATATCATAATTACTAAATTTGATGAAATGAAGTTCATATAAGATTGGTTTGATTTTAATAGAATGCTTTTTCTCTCTTTTTTTTTCCAGTAAAAAAGTTTAATTTGCAAATAAAATTTCTTGTGAAATTAAAATTCTTTCAATTCCACAACTATATATTATTTTAGTTGAAATGCATATATTGAAATATAAAAACATAATCCACTTGTAACAATCAGCCTGTTTTTATGCTTCTTAATAGAAGAATTAGACAACATTCATATTTCCTAGCACTTACTTAGTTATAAAATTATAATAACCTATAAGCATTAAATTGTATGATTCAGGGTTAAAACAAAGTCAATGTTTTTATTTTAATTCATAAGCATGAAGTTTAATTTTAAGCACAGATTTCAATACAATTATTTTAAATTATATTGTATATGTCATGATTAAGAAAACTGTAAAGGATTAGAATTTGTGATAATTACTCTCCTATATATTGGACCCAGGAGATTTTTTAAAATTCAATTTCCCAGTACTAAATCATTTATTTAAAAAAATTATAGATATATATTATTAAAAGGCATTTAAAATATAATAAAATAACAAAATAATTTTTTTACTTTCTTTTGGCTTTTTTTTTTTTCACTGCTTTATAATTAATTAAAGAAGGAAAAAAAGAATGCATAAAAATGAAGAAGTTCTGACTTCAAAATCTCGCTAATGAGTGATACATGTCAGCTGAAATACGCTTAGAAATACACACTGACTTGCAGACAAAGTAAAAAAGAAATAATGGAATGTGACAGGTGAAATATAAATATTCTATTTTTAAGATGCAAGGTTCTAACATGTTACTATATTATGAACGCATAAAAAAAAAATACTTTTTTTTTCAATAATATTAACTATTATTTCAATAAAATAAAATTAATATTGGTGACTATTTAGCACCTGAATCTTTCTAAAACATTAAAACTTGCATGTAGGAAGAACAATATTTTGCATTCTAGGCATTATTTGTAAAATTAATTAGGGCAACTTTCTACATTAAACACTGTTAAAGGGTTAACAAGAATCCCCCCCCCCCTCTTTACAAAATTACAGGTACTTGCTGCAATGAAAACTAATATATCCTCGTAAGTTTTGTCAATGGTATCAATTCAAGAGAAAAAAGCTACTTTTGTCACAAACATAGATTCTAAAATATTTGCAAAGCAATGAGTGTTTTTAAATGATAATTCTTACTCTGTGTTGATAAACATTAATATTTCACAATAAATTAAGAACACTAACCAGAATGACAAAAGACAGTAAACATATATTCATACCAATTAACATTTCAGCTTCGTCCTTTATGAATCAGTGGAAAATATTCAAATAACATGAAAAAAATGGAACAAATTTACTTAATTTTAGAAACAGAAATGATCTTGAAACAAGTAGTTTCAGCAATATAATTTTTCCCTGAATCAGTTTCGTTGCTAGATTTGCATATTAACGATAAAAAAAAAAAAAAAAAAACTGAATTCCTTACAGAGTAAGAGTTAGGTTCCCCTTAATTGTTTTCATTGCGCTTACCATACTTTTAAAAAACAATTAATTCGTAAGTAAAATTGAAAGCAAATAAATATTTTAAAAAAATTCATATTTTATTATAAAATATTTTATTACTTGCTCTGCACATGAAACACCTGCAATTCCTCCTCCTATTATAGCAAAAGTAGTTTCAAAAACTGAGTTCTCTAAACTAGAAGCCATGCGTTCCTGTTTGCAAACAATGAAAGAGAAACTTCAAATCACAATTGCAGTTACAAAAAGACGATGGCTTGTTGGACAGTGGTGTCCTGTTCTCCGGGAGGAAGGCTCCAGTCAGAATCAAATCAAGAACCATCCAAGAATAAAATCAGGGAACTGCGAAATAAACTATTCTGATGCATATTAAATTAATTGAAATCAAATTTTCTCTGTCTTACATTGGCTATGGCATTGAAGTTTGGAAGAATAGTGGATTTCAGATGTCCACTAGTCAAATTTCCAAATTGAAAATAGTCATTCTGTTGCTTCAAAACAGAATAAAACACCTTGTAATAAAATAATTTACCAGAAAACTGTGCAAAAACAGATTTTTACAAGCCAAAATCATTTTGTTGAATTTAGGAGAAATTGCCATTCGATATTCTGGATGTCTCGCACTATATCCACTATGCGGTGTGGCTATTAATCCCTCGAAAAGTCTGGTGAAAGCAGAAAGTTTTATTTCAGATAGTTACAAATTCCAACAGAATTGGGTCTTTAACGTTTTTGATGGACAATTTGATATGAGGCAAATGAAATGAGCACACATCTCAAGAAACTCTGAAATACCCTTCCCCTCAAGTCTCTGCCGCTCAAACAAAACCCCACCGTTCAATTTCAAATTAAAACAACTTGTTGAATCTTCTGGTTGCTTGTCAATAGCATTAAAGCCGTATGTATTAAAAATTAACTTCTAAAGAAATTCTTTAAAAATTACCTCCTATTAAGTCATATAATAAAAGATATTTCAGTAATTCTCTCAGTACAAATACCATTTAATATACAATACATAATTTTATTTGTCATATTTCTATAATTTGTTATATCTATAATTCATACATTAACTATATCTATTCATTGTTGGAACAGTTATACTTTCTGATATTAAATACAATATTATAGTAATTAATATAATCACAATTACTTTAAAGTACTTGTCTAAAAAGATGTTCAGTGAAACTGAAAAGCTGCTATTGGGTTTTTTTGCTGATTATATTTTCAAAGGTTTATATAGTTTAAGAATAATTTTGAAAAAAAAATATCATTTTTTATTGTATAATTTCTAAATGTTTCTTTGAATCTCCTTTCCTTTCTTATATGGTGGAATTTGTGTGTTTTAAATTATTCATTACTTACAATAATATTTTACTGTAACATTTTGAATTATCATAGATTTTTTGTACATTATCAAGCTTCTTTCAAAATTTTGTTGTAATACAACATATATTTGCAAAAAACTATTAAATGGTATTAAGTATTTGCAAAATATAGAAGATATTTTATTTCTCTCTTTCAGTTAACTAAAAGACTGAATATCAATTATCTTCAGTAATTGATCAACATTTTCTTTAAAAGAATTACCAGGTCTTGCAGAATTATATATATTTTTTCTCAATAACAATTGAAATTTGATGAGGAAGTGTTGTTAGCACTATTTAGAAAATAGCAGGTATTAATTTTTAATATATTTATAATTAATCTTGCAGTTCTGGAAAGAATTTGTTTTTGAACAAATTTTAAATTCTTCGAGTCTTGAACTGCTCAAAAAATTAGACTAATAAAAAAAAAAAAAAAATTATATTTAATCATTAGAAAAATATTCTGAAGGGTAAGAGTAGAAGTTGAATGTGTTAAATTTCTTTTACTGCCAATAAAAACTAAATTAAAATAATCATTTTGTAAAATTATTTGGAACATCTTCATCATAAATACTTTTTTTTAAGAGAGAGAAAGTCCCATAATTACAATGTTTGTGTTAACACAATTCTTAGAAAAATTATTTAAATGATTATAATAATATTCATACAAATATAAGTCCTCTCCTGTGTGACATATGTCGGAAAGCTTTTTGTTGTTATGAAAAATAGTTTACCACAGCATTATCACATTCATACAAATCAAAAGCCTAATGTATTTGATGTTTGCGAGTGGGCATTTCTTCAAATAAGTCATATGAATAAATACTATCTTACTCTTTCAAATAAAAAAGTGGGGTTTTTTCGTGTGATGTGTGTAATAAATTTTTTTCTAGAAAACATCACTTACAAGAACATTACTGTTTTCACACAATTGAAAAACCATACGTATTTGATGTGTGTGATGACACCTTTTGTTCCAAGAGTAATTTAAATATACACTGCAAGACACATGTAAATGATCAACAATCCAATGTGTGTGGTGAGACATTTTCTGTGACAAGTAATTTGAATTAACATTATTGTACATATAATGACAAAAAGCTTTCTAAATTTAATGTTTGCAGTAAATCTTTTACATTTAAGTCACTTATGTAAGCATTATAAAACTTACACAAATGTGAAACCGTTTGTATGTGGTGTTCTCAAATAAATATTTAAGGAACATTATTATATATACATAAATGAGAAAACTTTCTAATGTAATGTGTTGTATAAATTCTCATTGGAAAGTTCACAGAGTAAAAGTTTTTTTTTTTTTTTTTCATTGTGATTATGTGAGAAAAATCATTTTCTATGAAATGCCTACTAAATAAATATTATCATGTTCATTCGACAAATCTTTCACTTGCAGTTGATACAAAAGATCCTTTTGTTATAAATGTAGCTTGAAGAAATATTACCTTACACATGCAAATGAAAGATTATGTGAAGAAACATCACAAAATAATTTTTAATGCTATATTATTCATGCTCTTAAAAAATTTTCCTTGTTATTGCTAAAAATTTATAATAGTTTTATAGTCATATTCAAAATAGTTTTCTGAATAAAATTCATTATTTTTATTTTGTAAGATGCTAATGTTAATTTTATGAATATTACATTTTGTTTTTTAATAAATAGGGACAGTTTGAGTAATATTGTATTCTCTTGAGTGCATAAGCATAATTACACATGATAAACATAATTGTCCATGTCATGTAACATCTTTCTGAATATTGTAATATCCTCCTCTGGAACATCAATGCTTCTGCTTACTTTTATTATTTTCTAAATACAATTCAAATTCTTGAACTTTCCATAACACATCTATTCTACTACAATTTTTATTATTTTTGCAACTAATTTCCTGGCTATGATACTATATCTACTACATTTGGTGTAATTATTCTTTAATTTTAACTTGGTTGATTTCTGTTGCTTTAATTCACTCCTAAGTTCTGAAAGGTCCATCTGTTATCTAATAAAAAAAATTAAATTTTTATGTTTTTATTAAGGCATTATTGTTGTTTTGATGCTAAATCTTTTTATTAAATCCCCCTAAATCCATCTGTTAAAAAAAAACTATGTAAATCTAATTATATTCGATTCATAGAAATCCAAAAGAAAATCTGAGTTTATTTTTAAAAAATACTTTATCATATATGCACCATTGAATCTAAAGTGAAGTGAATTGGCGTTGCAGAAATATTTGACTACTACTTGCATATCCTGTGACAATTGAAGTATAATATGTTTTTATTATGTTCTTCAATTTTTCTTTTTTTTTTAAAAGTTATTAATTTGTTTTTATATCTCGTTATATATTTATATCCTTTTCTTATTATTATATTAAGTATGCCCTTCTTCATTCATACTTATTGTTGAATGTTGATTCTGTGACCTTGCATTTGATGTTATGGATTTATAATCATTAAATATTTACTTTTTTTCAGTTTGGTTCTATTCTAATAATTTTATGTAATATTTGTTTAGTGATTCTTAATTTTTCATTTTATTTACTAGTAGAACCAATAATCAAGAAACAGTATACTATAACATATGATAGCAAATAATTTTATTTTGTATGATTATTTTAAACTGGCTTTATGTATTTTTTTTTTTTTTTTAATTTTCAAACTGCATCTTTCTCATTGGTTTAGTTATTATTTTCAAAATTTTAAATTGAATTACTTTTTGGTGATTTGTGAAGATTGTCGATGTTTTGCTCTAAAACATACTGTTCATAGATGTTACCGAAATATAACTGAAAAATAAATTTTTCTTTCAGATAACAAAGATACTGAATCTTGCAATGTAAATGAAGGAACATGCTCTCTTTAAAAAACAGATAACTTTATAATTAGTGATTTAAAAATAAGCTGAAGCAAGTATTTTCATATATAAGAATTTTGTGTTATATTGCCTACAAACTGACCGTTGATATTTTGTATATTCCTGATAAGTAAATATTTGAGATAAGTGGGAAAAGTTTTAATGCAAAATTTTAATTCTCCTGTTATGTACTGCTTTTAGAAAAAAGAGAAGTGTGAAAAAGTAAAAAATAATTAAAGCATGGACAAATTTTCTTAATAATAGTGGAAGATTACCAGTGAAGTATATTTGCAAAACTCTTTTGCAGATGGTTTGTACCAAATTTGTTTTATCCCTGTTTTAAGTAAATTTAAATAATTTCGCAAAATTTTTTCAACCATCTCTATCATGAGTAATGCTACTGAATTAAAGAAAAAGCGCTACAACTGCAATTTATGTGACAAAACATTTATTACGAGAAGTTATTTAAAAGATCATTATAATACCCATACAAATGAAAAACCTTATGTTTGTGATGTATGCTTGAAAGCATTTCATAGTAGGAAGAATTTAACGAAACATTATAACATTCACAAAAATATTAAATCCCATACTTGCGATGCTTGTGGTAAGTCATTTTCTCAGACATGTTATTTGCGTCAACATTATCTCACTCATACAAATGCAAGGGCTTTTGCATGTGATGTATGTAACAAGATATTTAAAAGCAAAGCTTATTTGATTGGACATTATCGAACTCATAAAAATGAAAGACCTTTTTCATGCATTCTGTGTGACAAGGCATATACTCTCAAAGCTTATTTAACTAAGCATTATCGCACCCACACAAAGGAGAAACCCTTTAAATGTGATATGTGTGGTAAATCGTTTTCTCGGAAGATTAATATGAGTGTGCATTATCGAACTCATACTGGTGAGAAACCATATGCATGCAATTTTTGTGATAAAGCGTTTTCGCAAGTATCTCAGCTTATCTGTCATAAACGTCTCCACACGAATGAGAAGCCTTATCATTGCGATTTGTGTGACAAGTCATTTTCTCGTAAGTGTTACTTGGATACACATTCTCTGACTCATACAAATCAGAAACCTTTCAAGTGTGATTTATGTGGCAGATCATTTTTGATGAGACGTCAGTTAAAGGAACATGAGCGTATTCACACAAATGAGAAATCTTTTCAGTGCCACTTGTGCAGCAAAGCATTTTATCGTAAATATAGTTTGCAGAAACATATTCGCACACATATAACTGAGAAAATAGAAAAGAGTGAAATTTAGTTAGCTTTCTTATTTATAAGTGAAATTGGCTGTACTTATCTTTAAGGCTGATGTTAAAAATGATCCACTTATTTGTGGAAAAATGTAATAGTAGTTACATTAATCTGAAAATATATTTTTAGTCATATTTGGTTTCCATTTTTATTTTGTCAAAGATTTTTATGTAAGCTTTTTTCTTAACTGAAAGACTCTTCTTTATAGTGAATTTAGAGATACATTTGACATTCTTTGAAATGACGAAGCATATGTAGGCTCTTAGGGCTCGCCTTCTGTATTTCATAGCAATATAAAATTTTCCAGGTTTTCTATGATAAGCTTCGTAAGTAATTTAATGAATGCATTATATAATAATTCTGTATAAATTGTGTAAGTTGAGCACTGTGAAAATTCGATGTTTTAGAGTATAATGGAACACCTATTATTGCTATTCAAACAATTCTTTCTTAATCATCATGTAACTGGAATTTAGTGAATCTAGCATTTATGATTTTAGAAATATTCGAAGACTATTTTTGTATGTATAAAAAATGTCAATTAATGTAGTATGACTTTATAAGAATTAATTTACTTTTGATAATAAATTGCTTTGAATATTTTTGTTCAAGATCTTCATAAATTTTTTCATTATCACATACATTTTCAATCAGAAAGTGCATTTTTATTTCCTTGTGCATTTACTGATGTTTCATAAGGAAAGTCAGCTCTGCACTTATATTTGGAATTCGCTAATGCTACCAAAAGTTAACACTATTCTGCCTAAGCATCCGGAAGTTAACTGAACACTCATTTTCACGACAGCAGCAGGAGAGAAGCATAGACTGGAATATTGAAAACCATCACTTACCAATTACAGCCTAACCCCTTTTGTAAGAGACACTTCTTGTCATTGAGTTGGAGGTAAGTCGACTCTACAAAATGACTAAAATAACCATTGAAGCAAGAATTATGCTTCTGAACTGCAGTTTATTAACCATATACTTGATACCCTTCCTGTTGGGTTTAATACAGAAAAAATTCTGGCAAATAGGGATGAATAAACTATTGTAAATATTTATTTTAATGAATCATATTGGAAGATTTGAGTTCCACTTAAAATTAGCATTGAGGATTCATTGGATAAAATAAAATACTAAACTGTAACACTTTTAAAGTATTAAGCTTTATATAATACTAGCCGCCTTTGGCGACCGGCCGGTTCGCCAATCTTAATGCTCATTAAAATTTTAATAATTAAATATTTTATGTAACTCCTATTTTAATAGCTTCTTCACAAAATATTTTAAAGCTTCAAATTTTGATAGTCATATAATTCATTTATTATATTATAAAAGCCTTCAGCCATAACGTAATCTCTAATTTAACGTATCTCTCTAATTTTCTGTTAGCTCTAAATAAAGCTTTAAATTAAAGTGGAAATGGTTAAATTGTAAATAATATGAAAATTTTTTACTGAAACGAAGCATTTTTTAATATGAGTACTGAAAACAGAGTCGCTGAGTGTTTAAACCTTATGGGCACTAAAGAATATCTATCTTAGTTTATGTAATATCTCAAAAAGTTTTCTACAAAATTTTCTCACATTCATCATGAACAGTTCAATTCATTAACAATGTTTAGTTTCAAATGCATCAAACTCTAAGAAAATAAAGAGTCGTTTGAAATAATCGGTCGGAAACATATTAAGCCTTCAAAATCAATTCCGTATCCGTTGAAAATAGAGTTGTCAACAATCAGAACACAATGCGCATGCGTAAATTTTCAACGCCAATTCTGGTAACGCAAATGCTAGAATTTTCCACGCCAGTTGGGGTAACGCTACACAGATTAAATTTTTTTTTATTTCCTTTATTCTGTTTTATTTTAATTCAAAAGTACTTCAGAATGAATCTAAAAGATCGATTCAATAACAATGTTTAATTTTAAATGCATCAAACATTAAGAAAATAAACAGAATCGTTTGAAATAATCGACAGAAAATTTGTTAAGCCTAAACTTTTTAGCTTGGGGGAAAGAAGAAAAAAAATAAAGCCTTACTCATTTGGCGGTGGGGAAATGAAAAGATTTTTTGGCGGGAAAGTTGGTTTTTAATTAATAATTAAAATTCTAATTCAAAAAAGGGATTCCTATGTATTGCCTATAGAGCGCCAACACACACATTGTGCTTTATATATACCGGATGCGGCATAAATTCGTGCAAACTTCAAAAAATCATAATAAAAAAAGTAATGCTCGAAAGAAATTGCGGTTTACGGGAATGTGTTCAGAAAGCCTTTGGATTTTGTTATTTCTATTAAAAAATGTATTTCAAAAATGACCGATAGATGGCACTCACACGTCATACCGAGACTGTTTATGCAAATCGGTATAGCTATAAAACACAAGGCTTTAAATGGATCTGTCATTCGACGCCAGTAGCATGCTATCGCTACCGGATCGAGCATTAGTGGTGAAACTATTCTATAAGAATGGTGAATCCGCGACAAAAGCATTGCGACAGTTACGGACGGTGAAAGGAATTGAGACGAAAATAAACCCAATTTCATTAAATGGGATATTGAATTTAGTTCGGCGTTTTGAGGAAACGAGATGATTAGAGGATCGTCCACGAAGTGGCAGACCATCTGTCAGCGCTGACCGCGTCCCTGTTGTCCAAAGGGTCATGAAAAATGTGGCAGCCGAGACTTCAACGAGGAGCTCCAGTGCACGTGAAGCAGGTAAAATAACAGGAATTCCGGAAAGGTCAATCCGACGCATTCTACACGAAATCTTGAAGCTGCATCCGTACAAGATAGAGGCATTTCACCAGTTGTTGCCAGCAGATTGCTAGAAAAGAAGCCTTTGCAGCATGGGTGCTCGCACAAATGGAACGTGACCCACAATGGTTACTGAACATCATGCGGACAGATGAAGCCCACTTTTCATTGCATGGTGACGTCCATACGCAAAACAGTCGTATCTGGGTAGCATCAAACCCTCGTGCGTACACGACCAAACCACTACATTCTCCACATGTGACTGTTTGGTGCGGTTTCACTGCGTCCTTCATTCTAGGCCCTTTCTTTTTTGAAGAACGTTGTCCTGCATCTTGTTGGAGAACCTGTTCCGACTGCAGAACGCTATCTTAGGCTTTTGCGAGAACACGTTATGCCTGCTTTGCAGCAAAGACGTGCGTTATCTTCCGTCACCTTCATGCAGGATAGTGCCCCGCCCCACGTTGCTAGTTCCGTTAAGACGTTCCTCCTAGACATATTCACTGAGAACAGAGTGATAAGCAGAGGATGTAAGAATGAGTGGCCCTCACGATCGCCAGATCTTTCTCCAGCGGACTTTTGGTTGTGGGGATACCTGAAGTCTCGTGTCTACCGTGGCTTTCCTGCCACTTTGAGGGAACTGAAAGATGTCATTCAATTGGCCGTTAGTGGCATCGATGCCGACATGTTACAAGCAGCTGTAATAGGCGTAGTTACGCGCCTCACTTGTTTAATACCTTGTGGTGGCTGTCATGTTGAGCATCTTTTGCTTTAAAAAATAAAATGTACTATAATGTTACTGTGCTCTGTTTTCCTGATTTGTATAAACCATTTCGGTATGACCGTGTGAGCGCCATCTATCGGTCATTTTTAAATGCATTTTTTAATGGAAATAACGAAATCCAAAGGCTCTCTGAGCAATTTTCCGCAAACCGCAATTTTTTTTTTGGAGCATTACATTTTTTTTTTTTATTTTTATTGTGATTTTTTGAAGTTTGCACGAATTTATGCCGCACCCGGTATATATACATACACAGAGAGATTCCTTCAAATTTCATTGTATATTTGTTAGATGTACAAACATTGAAGCCTAAGTCACAAAACAAAATATGACTAATGGAGGAAAAAGGATTTATTTGCCAGCATTGTAGCTGGATTTCAATGATGAACTTCTGGTGGAGAATATTAAGTAATTTAAGAATGCTATGTTGGTGGACAAGCACCTATTGTATGTAAGCACCTACTATATGCTAATATATATTCTTGCGGATATCGCCTGACACAATGGCGATATCGCAGAAATATGAGCGAGTTTTAACCGAGCATTGCGACCATTGGCCAATCATTTAGAGACCACTCTTGCTGCTTGCGTATCTTCCTTTTTGAGGTATAAATATTGTGGATCTTAGACATGCCGTGAACGGCATGAGTGCTCATATTTTAATTTTCAAAATCTCACAATGGGTATTTTATATGTAGTAGTATGGTGAAGAAAATCAAATATGCATATTGTATGCCTTTTTTATCAACTGATAGAAGCGAAAATTTAATACAGTACTGCAATTTTAATAACAAGGTTATATACCAAATTTAATTTAGGTAGGTTAACTATCGGATTTATATACATCGAATGAATAGATCGACAAACGGTAATTCCATCGGCATATTTGATTTAAAATTAGAAACGTATTTATTCCTTAAATGCTAAAACACAGTACGAAATTTTATTCATCTATTTCTTTAACTTTTGTAGTTATCGAGTTCACTTACACTATCAGACAGACAGACAGACAAATTTCCTGAGAATGTATTTCTTTGAAAACTTAATAGAGATATACAAATTCTAAATTTCAACCGTCTAGATTAAAGCATTTTTGAATAATCGTTACATAGACAAACATAATACCAATATATACAGGGTGTTGTCGAATACGACCGACAAATTCAGAGGGATGACAGTAGGCATCTAGAGGATAAAGAATCACCACACAACATGGGGCCCCAAACGACGTTTAGTAGGTGAAAATCCCAACAATATAGAGAGTCGGAGAACTGTTGGAAACTGTAAAATATTAATAAAAAAAATAACAAATGGTGTTTCAACTATGAATTTTTTTTTTAAAGTGAAAGCACATTCTTAGAAGTTTTTTCTTCATGGTGATAACATACGGATTTGATGATCTAGGTGGTCGTAAATAACTGAAAACGAAAAAGTAGTTTACAATCCATATTTGCAAAAATATTAAAACTTGAAGAAAAACAAAAGCTTGAAAATGTATGGAATTTTATATTCTATAATTTGATGTAAGCGTGTAGTGTGAGAACTGGTGAGTTTTAAAGATATTCAAGAAAAACTAACATGGGAACCAGAAAACATCGCTGCAACATCAATACCGATGTTCGGAGAGAGCGTTGACAAATTCAGAGCAAGGACAATAGGCATTAAGTAGATGAAAAATTACCAGAAAACATAGGGTTGTCGATACTGTTTATTCAGTGAAAATCGCAAAAACAGACGCCGAAAAGACAATGAGTCTGGCGAAGAGAATCGTCCTATGAATGCAAGGATTAAGAACAAGGTAATCGAGAAGAAGACTTCCCGTACGTAAATTTTTCATGCTTTCGAAAGAAACAAAAGCAGCGAATAAGTATTCATTAATGAGCATTGCAGAATTGATGGTCGTTAAACTTCATTCGCAAACAACAAGTCATATTTCACGAATGTAACTAAAACTTGCTGGTGCTCCATCATGCCTTAACCAAATGTTCTGGCATACAATTGTCGGTGCTCCGTGCAGTAAATCCGGAGGAATGTGCTGCAAGAAAACAAGGTACTTTGTGCCGCTGAGGCATGCAAAACACGATCCAAATAGAGGACTCTGCCCAAATGTTAATGCGTGTTGTGCTTTCGACGAAATAGTGATGAGGGGATTTTCGAATGACCAAATATTCGCATTTTGTATGTTGAACACACCTTCTCTCGTAAAACAGGCTTCATCCGAGAATAAAAGTTTAGCAGAAAAGTGTGCATCTTCCTGTGTGGCATCAATCATCCAGCGTGTGGACTCCAACAGATTACCGATTTTCATTGAAAAACGTTGCCTGCGAACCTGTGTTTTCTGGTAATTTTTCATCTACTTAATGCCTATTATCCTTGCTCTGAATTTATCTTTCGAGTTTGATAACGCTCTCTGCGAACATCGGTACTAATGTTGTAGCGATGTTTTCTGGTTCCCATTTTAATTTTTCTTGAATATCTTTAAAACTCCCCAGTTTTCATATTGCACCCATATATCAAATTATAGAATATAAAATTGCTTACATTTTATATTCTATTGCTCTTATTTTTCTTCAAGTTTTAATATTTTTGCAAATATGGATTCTAATTTACTTTTATGTTTTCAGTAATTTACGACCCTTTGGATCATCAATTGGGTATGTTACCTACATGGGAAAGAAAAAAAAAACTTTTAAGAATGTGCTTTCACTTAAAAAAAATTCATTGTTGAAACACCATTTGTTATTTTTTAAAAATTAATTTTTTAGTTTCCAACAGTTCTCCGACTTTCCATATTTTTGCGGCTTTCACCTACTAAACGAGGTTTGGGACCCCATACCCCAAGTTGTATGGTGATTACTTATCGTCTTGATGCCTACTATCACCCTTCCGAATCTGTCGATCGAATTCGGCAACACCCTGTATGTGTGTGTGTGTCTTTCGAATTCAAGGAAGTCTGAAGCATGGAGATTTATCAAAAGATCGAGATGGAATTTACAGTGACGATTATAATATTTTTTATACCAGGAAATAAAAAAAAATTGGCCAACATACAACATGTACTGAAAAATGTCCACAGTAAATATCTTAGTGGTTAATGAAGGTACTTAAAATATTTATTATTTTTTTTATTAATAATGATATTATACCACTATTTTTATAGAAGCCTCATTATTTGTGCTTCAGATATTTTTTTTCCCACCTTAATTTTGTGTTATATGTTGGTACCAATTCTTAGGCTTCCTGCGCTGGTTTTAGTTAATCGAATTATTGTTATTCGAGGTCAGACAGTAACATAATGATCTGGATTATTTTTGTTGCCACACACGCAACGATCATGGCAAACATTAACTGAATCGATTTAGATAGGTCACAAATAACCCATGTCCTATGATGAACTGATTAAATTTCAAATTGAGAAAAGCTCGGTTAATATTAACAAGATTCATTTACCTGGACAAATTTAAAGGATCATGCTTCAACGCGTCATCAAATTTCATGCATCAGCTCATTATATTGGATAGTCATAAACCAATTCACATCTGATTAGTGGAATAATGAAGGTGCAGCAGAAAGTGCAAAAGACATCACTGTTTGGGGACGCAAAATTGAAGAATAAATAACTGGCAATTAAGAGAAAATAATATTTCATTTTCAGACTCTCCTTACTTAGAAATTCTGCTAACTGAATTGAATCTGAAGAATCAATTTAAAATAAATCTCTCTAAAAATAAAAGTACTCAACTTGCTACTGAAAGTATATCTAAAATAAAACTATGAAAACTTTACAATGATAAAAGACGGCAAAGAGAATGATTTTAAAAAGTAGTTTTGTCCTAATCTTTAAAATTAATAATTTTCAATTTTTATCTATTCAATTAAAATAACTTTATTAAAATAATTCATACTGTTAATCTAACATGTAATTAAGTAAATCATTTCATTATCTAGGCATCAAATAATTCAAAATTAGTTGAATGAATACAGAAAGGCGAATGATCGGAATATACATCACTGCTCCTGTAAGGTTACAGTATTGAAACCTTCTATGGAAATGAAAATAACTGTTGTTATAATAGTTATATTATTTTAGGTCTTATGAAAAATCATTAAAATTATTTATTTATTATTAAAATTTCATAAGATTATTATCCGTCTCTTCATGATTAATCAACTGTATTTTGAGTAATTGGGGTCAGCTCTGGGGAATTTCATTACTATTCTACTACTCCGATTTCTTAATCAGGATGCGTAACGTCATGAAATGTGGTAAAATTTGAATTCATTTTTAAGCTCCTTAAAAGTGCTTAATTTTCTCATGAAGAACAAAGTATGTTTTTTGTTTTGTTTTCCCCCTCACAAGTTGAATATGATAATTCGTAATCATGGTCGTAAAGGTTTGTTTACCGGATGTATCAAAAAAAAAAAAAAAAAGAAACCAACAAAATGGAAGAATTCGAAGAAGTATTCCAGGGGTTCCAGCACATATTCATATAATGCTTAATTATTTTTTCTTTCTTTTATAAATTTATTTATTTATTTTGCTCCTTTTTTTCTTCAACAACGTGCAGTGCCATTTATTAAAATACTGGAATTGAGGTTTACATGCATTGACCAGTCAGGACCTAAAGCACTGCCCATAACAGATTCTGGATGAGAATCATCTACATAAGATATAAATAAAATTTCATAATTAATAAAATGTAGAATGAAGAGACATATATCAATATAATAATAATATATCTTTCAACAAAATAAAAAGAGAAAAATATCAAAATCATGACTAATTCTAAAAGAATTACTTATTTATCAATATGCATTATGAATCTGACCCGATGATACTTTTTTTTTGTTTTATTGCCAAAAAATCCAAATCATATACATGAAAGAAATATTTTTATAAATATCATTTTATATCATTTAAATCTTAATATAGAAAATGTTTGTTGCAGAAACAATTTTTATCACAAAGCTTGCAATACCATTGTTTACGTATTAAAAAGAAGGAAAATGAAAAAAGAAGGTAAACCATTACATAATGATATACATAGATATAATTAAATAATTATATTTCAGGGAATTAATATATTACTTCTAATAGTACTATCCTAGTCAAATTTACTATTGGTTTTAACAATCAGAAGCACAAAATTATTAATAGATTTTTTTTATTAGTAGATTCTAATTTATAATAGTTTTTAGAGATGAGAAGTACAAATCATAAATAATTACTTTAAATTTTAATTGAATAATATTAATCACATATGCTATTTCATTTCAATTAACTATTTTTAAAAATTGTAGCAGTAACATAACATAATTGTAGTAGAAATATGTTTCATAATATTTGCAGTATCTGGGGGCACGGCAGTGCCCCCGCCAAGTCGAGCAAAAACAAGCGGCGCGGCGTAACATCCTTTTCTCGAAGCAGTTCAGGCCATTTTTGACCCCCTATAACTTCATTGTGAATAAAACTAGAAGCCTGAATTTTCAGAATCCAAGCAGGCATTATATAAATACGGTATGTTTCAAATTTACTTAAATTTGAACCAGTAGTTTAAGAATTATAACTAGTCAAAGTTTGTGAATTTTGTCACTGACTGACCGATCATCAAAACTCTAAGGCACTTCTAGCAGACATAGAAGCTTCAAATTTAGAATACAATTAGTGTTTAGTGTACAAATCAAGGAAAAACTAAAATATGCGTGAAATAATGGACGGATTGATAAATTTTTCGAAGTTTCGATCATTATCTATTTTATCAGCAAATTAGTCGCCAAGTTTGTCACCAAGCTCTGGGATCACTGGCTCGGCATCCGACAGCATTCAATACAGATTAATGTAAAACGGTCTTTCTTATGATGACACTATTCTCGCTGGGAAGCAAAATTACAGGTTTGTAACAATATCTAATTTGAAATAATTCAATTTGAAGCAGTGGAAGCTGCAAACGCAATGGGTGACTTTCAGAGAATCAATCCGGTAGAAGAAGAGCAAACTGATTTCCAAAGTATGATCGCAAAACTTAATGCCGATCAAAAAAGAGTCTTCGATATGATCACAAATAAAATGAACACAACTGATAATAACGCTGACGTTTTATGCTGTTTTGTGAGTGGAACTGGTGGCAATGGAAAGAGCTTTTTAATAAAAACTCTGAAAGTTTGGGTTAAGACGTATTTAAACAAAAAAAAGTGGCAGTTAGTGCTCCAACAGGAATAACTGCATTCAATGTGAAAGGATTGACAATACATAGACTATTGCAGCTGCCTGTAGAACACAAGCAAACACCGAAGTACAAGCCACTTTCTGATAAAGTGCACCAAGTTCTGAGATCAGATTTGAAAGAAGTAGTGTTGTTTATCATAGACGAAGTGTCGATGATATCCAATGTTACTTTAACATATATTCATTTACGCTTATCTGAAATATTCGACACAAGTGATGATCAGAATCGGTGGTTTGGAAAAAAACATCTTGTACTTTTCGGAGATCTCTTACAGCTTCCGCCGATAAGAGAAAAGTCACCTTTTGAAAAACTATCAACTGCTGAAACTAACAAATTGTTAGGTTCCCTCAGTATACCGAATCTGTCGATTGAATTGTTCATATGCGATGAACTTACAATTAACATGCGACAGCTCAATGATTCTAACTTTGTTGAAATGCTAAATAGAATAAGATTAGGTGTGACTACAGAAAAAGACCGCGACTTACTCTCGATTAGATTAATAACTCTCAAATCCAATTCAAATGAAAACAGATTAATTGAAATAATTAAACACCTCTTGAAATTTCCTGATGATACCGTTTGCTTATTACCTACAAAAAACATGTGTCAACAATTAAATACTGCAATGCTTAAATCTCTTCCACATCCCGAAATAAAACTTACAGCTGTAGATACCATAGATTGCCCCAGATACCTAACAAAAAGAGCTCGTGAATGCATAAAAAAATATGAAGACGATGCTTCTATGACTGCAGGTCTCAAAGAGAACATAATTATAAAAATAGGAGCAAAAGTCATGTTAAGGCGAAATATTGACGTGAGTCTTGGTTTAGTTAATGGTTCTATCGGTATAGTGCAAAGAGTAAAAGTTGTTCCGGAAAATACAAAAATAATTAAGAAAATATACATTACATTTAATAAAGAACATGTTTACGAGCTTAGTCCGGTCAAAACTAAATTTGAAATTATTAATAGAGCTTATGTTCATCGCGAACAGTTTTCCATATGTATAGCCTATGCTATAACCATACACAAAAGTCAAGGCCTAAGTCTAAATAATGCACTGATGGATATAGGTTCTGCAGTATTAACATCCGGTCAAGCTTACGTGGCACTTTCGAGAGTTACAAGTCTGGATGGCTTACATCTAATTAATGTCGACTTAGGAAGTATTAAAGCGTAGGAATCCTCAATTTGTGAATACAAGAGACTAAGAAGCATTTACCATCCAGACTTGTCAAAAATTGTAACATCAAAGCTTACGAGAAAAACCCATAGAGACAGGGAGTGGGCTTTAAGAAAAAATGTAGCTGAAGCTCAAGAAGTAGTACCGGAAAAGAAAAAGAGGAAGACTACATACAAAAAAAAAAAAAAAAAAAAATGAGATGCCATCAAAAACATAACTTGTAAAAAAAACCAAGTCTCGCACCTCAGTTCTTCTATCGTAAAAAGTTGTGAGATCCATTTAATACCAAGTCGGTCAATTTATTCAGTCCCTACTTAAGGGTGCTTCTGTCTTAAGTTATTACGTAATTAGCTAACTTAACAACATCTTATAGTAACCATATCAATATTAAAAATCTTTTATGGTTAAAATAAATAGATTGACTTGGCAATCGCTCTAAATAATCTAATTTAATATAATATGTTAATGTAATCTAATTTAATGTAAAGATACATTGTGATTTCATGCGATGGGGTCTCATCCCGAAGTTCACCGAGAAGCCAAGTCAATCTATGCGATGGTCAAGTCAATCTATTTATTTTAACCATAAAAGATTTTTAATATTGATATGGTTACTATAAGATGTTGTTAGGTTAGCTAATTACGTAATAACTTAAGACAGAAGCACCCTTAAGTAGGGACTGAATAAATTGACCGACTTGGTATTAAATGGATCTCACAACTTTTTACGATAAAAGAACTGAGTTGCGAGACTTGGTTTTTTTTACAAGTTATGTTTTTGATGGCATAGAGTTTTATGACAATAAAACATCAACAATACTTTTTGTCATTTTATAAAATTAGAAGCAATAACAAAAAATAGAATAAAACATAATTATATCAATTTGTCATCATTATCAATTTTTAAATTACTAAATGTTCATGTTGTTTATTAGTCTGCTCAAGAAATTATTTTAAATTTCAAATAAATATCAGAAAAATAACACTTTATAAAATATCATATTTTTTTAAAAAATTGACTCATAAACTGCAGAATGAAATACATATATTTACAAGAAAGTGTATAGAGAGTGAAATTTTTTTTATTCATTATAGTTTCTTAAATCATAATACACAGCAAATATAGAAATGTAGATTATTTCCCAAATTACCTTCTTTCAAATTCTTCAATATAATAGATTTCATTAAAATTCATTATATAACTATATTTAATTTAATTTTTAGTTGTCATTAATTAATTATTCATTTTTTAAATTTATTTTTTCTTATAAGTAGTATTTTTTTTTTTTTTTACAAAAAAGGTCCCAAAAATTCTTGCAAAGAGATGTTGCAAAAGTAAGCTTGATGTATAATATTAAAACAGGTTTGCACACAGTTTCCTTTTTAACATCACATGGATAAAAGATTCACATTCATTAATAATTTCTTTCATTTTACCTTCCAATTCATACTTCAGCCTTTTGGACACAGTAGGGCCTTCTTCCTTGACTTCTTTTAAACAAGGCAAAAAGAAGTTTGCTGCTCCAGCATCAAAGAAAGTAGCTCCCACAGATTTATCTTTGACGGCCCATATTATCTGACAATTTTCAATTTCATACCTTTAAAAAAATATTGTCAAAACTTTTTTCTATAAAAAAAAAAAGCTTTATAATAGTTTTAATAATGAATACAAACAAAATTATATATATATATATATATATATATATATATATATATATATATATATATATATATATATATATATATATATATATATATATATATATATATATATATATATATATATATCGATTTAAAGTTAAAATTAATGTTTTAATCAACAACTTTTCTAACACATGACTAGAACAAAAAAGACTTCAATATTAAAATATTTTTACTCAATAAATTTTAAATTATTTTTTCATTACCATTTTATAGGCTTTATGTAAAATAATAAGATTGTTTGCAATAATTATTACACTAATTCAATTGCAATTCCTCCATTTCCCACAATCAACACTCTTTTAGCAGCTGAAAGCCTTTTCTGGAACACCAATAAAAATAAAAGACATTAAAATATTTTAATTAAAAATAAGTTTCAATGTAAAACATGATGAATCTTTAAAAAAATTTCAAGAATTATAGATTACCCAACTTTAACCATAGTGAGACAATATATTTCAAAAGTTTTAATTAATTCTATTTAAATCATTTTATTTCAAAAATTTTAAATAATTTATTCCTTTTAACCTGAGGCAACAAAAAAAATTAATTATTAAAAAATCAAAAAGTAGTATCAATACAAACTATCAAAGTAGAAATATTATCAAAAAAGTTAGAACAATTCAAAACAATAAATATAAAAATTACACACACACACACATATATATATATGGTCATACTAATAATAAAGATGAATATGCGTGTGTTGGCATTCTACAGGCCAGACTGTTTGAACAACAGTTACCAAATTTGGCATATGAATATATATACCTCATATACACTCATGTCCATAAATTAAGGATAATGCAAGTTCAGGAAAAGAAAGAGTCAGAAGCAAAACAAATGTGACTTATTTGTAAAGCCTATTTATTAAACAAAAGGTAAAGAGCAAAAACGCTATATGTTTGATATCATTAATAAAAATTGCGATTTTTTACTCCCTGGAGCAAATTACAAAAAGAAACCTATTTACAAAAACCAGTATTACATGGTTTGTATGATGGTTAATACATAGTATGTCTCCCAGACGATGCAATACAGTCCGTACAACGCCTAGGCATGCTGAGTATCAATTATCTTGATTGAAGAATATTACATCACTCATCAAACAATGCGCTCCGAAGTTCCGGTAGACATGTAGGAGGTAGCTGACGGGCTGCAACTCGTCGGCCAAGCATGTCCCACCCATGATCTACTGGATTCAAGTCCGGTGAGAATGCTGGCCAGTCCATACGGGAGATATCCTCCGATCGAAGGTATTTGTTTACGATGTTTGCACGGTAAGGACGGGCGTTGTCATCCATAAACACGAATTCTGCGCCCATGGCGCCCTGAAACAAACGTACATGTTTGTGATGCCTCTATGTATTATTATTTGTCAGCAGCCGGTTTTTCTTCTTCTGTAGTGGAAACATTGTAGAAGTTTGGAAATCAAAATAAATGGAGTCGATTTTTTTTTTTTTTTTTTTCATGGATTGATGTTTGAAAAGAGTTATAAGTAGTTTAAGTAACTAACAAACTCTATTTTCTCTATCAGGTAAATATTTAAGGCGGAGCAGGATATTTTGGGTAAATATATTCCACGCTCGCAACATTGTGGTGAACTCTAGACGTGATCACAGATTTTTAGTGCGCTACGCTGATCACCGAAACAAAAGTCAGTGATTCATATTGTTTCAAATCTCTTATTAGAAGTTAAAAATGGACTTATTAGTTATGCAAAGAGCGCCTATTCGCTCTTCATTTACGAAGGCATATAATAATTTCAAGAAAAATTTAGCGGTTGAAGAACCGAGAGTCATATGGCTAACATTGAGCGTCTGTATGAAAACTTAGAAGTTCTTGATGAAAAAATATGTGATATTTTGTTGCAAGATATAACTTTAGCAGATAAATATAACTCTGAATACGAAAATATAGAAGAATATCGCGAAAAGCTTACTGAATCCCAGGCTGCTATGGAAATATTTGTACATAATTTGAATAAAGCTGTGTTAGAGCCGGATGTTTTGGTTAAGAAAACGAAACTTCTCAAAATAGAATTTTTTAAATTTGAAGTTGATTTAAAAGACTGATTAGCCTTTTGGAGCCAGTTCAGCAAAATTCATAACGAATCCGAGATGGCTTCTGAAGATAAATTTCAGTATCTAATCCAATCAATGGTGCCAGGTAGCCGAGCAAGGGAAATAGTTGAGAGCTTTCCTCCCACCGTAGAAAATTATGAGAAAATAGTTGAAGCATTAAAGGGACTATTTGGTAGGGAAGAATTGCTGATCGAATTCTATTTTACAGAGTCACATGGACTTGTTATAAAAAATGCCATGTCAATGAAATCAAAATTAAATACCGCTCAGCTATATGACAGACTGGAATCGCATTTAAGAGCACTCGAATCCATTGGTGTGACGTCAGATAAATACGCTGCCATGCTTTTCCCATTAGTTGAATCGTGCATTCCGGAAGAAATCCTTCGAGTATGACTACGAAGTCCTGTTGTAGTTAAAGGGGATCAAAATAGCTACAATGAGAAATTGAAAAATGCATTGCTTTTTCTGAAGTTGAGGGCGAAGAGCGAATTTCTTTGGCCAAGACAGGATTTAAACAAGAAAAGAATCCTAAGGTGGAAAATGTAAAATGAAATGTTCCTGTCGTATCAACAGCAAATGAGTTGCTTATTGGATCGAAACCTATTGAAAATATAAACTTTGTACTTTGCGGGGAAAATTGCAAAGTAGAAAACTGTTTTAAAGCTCAGAAAATGCCAGTGAGTGAAAAACTGGAGCTCTTGAAACAGAAAAAATGTTGTTTTACTTGTAGGTCACCGTTCCAAGTTCTGCAAAAAGTCAAATATTAGATGTATGGTATATTCCAAGAGACATTTAATCGTCATGTACCCTGAAATTGTGAAGAAAAATTCAGAGAGTGAGATGAATAATACTCTGTCTAATAAATGTTACTCTGAGGTGTTTCTACAAACATTACTCCTTAAACTTTCTTTTCAAAAAAAAAGGAAAAGATAGTGAGAGTACTACTCGATATTGAGTCTCAAAGATCGTATATTTTAGATAGTACTATTCAAGAAATGGGATTTAAGCCATTTTCTACCGAAATGTTAACCCAAGTAGTCTTCGGCGGAGTAACCGCAAGAAAAGAGCATTCAAGTTACAACGTATGTTTGAACAGTCTCCATAATGATTACTCGATTAAGATTCAAGCGCTGAACCAGCCAGTTAATCAACCAACCATCGAAATACTCATAGTATCTGATTTCGCTGGTAAAATATATACTGGAGTAATTAATGAGCTCGCGGATGGATTGTTCGCAGTACAGACGTGATTAGGATGGATGATAATGAGAAAGACTCTCGAAAAACCTGAGTAAGAATCTTATGGATCAGCTTTAACTTCTCTATTAATACATTCCAGCGATGTGACAAACTTGTAGCATTGGTATTACTGACCCGGTGGAAACTCAATCCAAAGAAGAGATGGAATGTGCAGTTGAAAAACATTTCAAAGAAACTATTTTTGTTCATGAAGAGGGACGGTACTCGGTCAGTCTTCCTTGGGTGTATGATCATAAAGAGTTACCCATAAACTTTGAAGTTGCTGAGGAAAAATTGGTTTCAACGACTTACAAACTTAGGAAGGTTGAAAAGTTTATTGATTATGATAAATCGTTTGAGAGCTATAAAGAAGATGGAATAATAACCGAGTGCTCTATGGAGGGAGGATACTTTTTAACTCACCGGGGAGTGTTCAAGAGTCATTCTACGACCCCTGTACTCCCGGTTTTCGACGCGTCGTATAAACAAAAGGATCAATTATCGTTGAACGATTGTTTAGCGAAGGATCCAAACCTCCTTAAAAGGATACCATCAATTCTTTTTAAGTTTCGAGAGAAGAAAATAGGAGTAATTTCCGATATCAAGGACCGGAATTTTCTAAAATTCCTTTGGTGGGAAAAGGAAGACCAAGCTTTGGAAGCATTTCAGCACTGCAGAGTAGTGTTTGGTTTAAACTGCAGGCCTTATCTTGTTATAGCAGTTATCAAACACCACTTGGACCAATATTCATATTCTGTACTCGCCGATATTGCTAAAAAGATAAAAGAAGCCTTCTATGTTGATAACTGTATTACATCAGTAGATACTGAGGAAGATTTAAAACGTTTCATCCAGTTGTCAAATCATATCATGAATGCAGAGAAGTTTGACCTTAGAGGCTGGGAGCATACAAGTCTACATTGCAGTTCCATAAAATCTGGTCCTGTTCCTGTGTTCGGAGTTTTGTGGGACAAATATGCTGATCTGTTGTTTTGTAACGTCAGCCAAGCTAAAAAAAACCCGGAGGATCTATTACCAGAAGGTTATCCTTTCCATCACACACAAGATTTTTGATCCTTTATGTGTAATTTGTCCTGTAACGTTGTGTCCAAAGCTGTTATTGCAAGTTGGAAGACTGAGTTGGGACACAGAGGTCCCTGAAGAAATTTCAAGAACATTTCTAAAATGGTTTGACGAATTGCAATTTTTGACTGAAGTGAAAATAACTCGAGATGTTTCTCTCCGTATCAATTCTAAGATCTCCTTACATGCATTTTGTGATGCTGCCGTTGTGAAACAGAACAGAATATTTCTGTACAACTGCTCATTGCAAAGAGTAGAATAGTTCCTTTGAAAAGGACGTCAATTCCTCGATTGGCATTGGAGCCCGTTTGACGTATTTCATGAAAAACAACAAGCAAGGATATGATTTCGAAGAGTATTATTGGAAGGATCCATCCACGGCATTGTACTGGACCGTCGACAGTATTTGTAAAAAACAGGGTTGATGAGATACGCAAGTTGACAAACACAAAAAATTGGAAACATGTTCCTGGGAAAGAAAATCCCGCCGACTTACCTTCAAGAGGTCGTACAATGACGAAACTGATCAAATCGAGATGGTGGAAGGGACCATTGTGGTTAAAATTGGAAAAGGGAGACTGGCCACATTTCGAACTCTCAGCTGAAGAAGATGAAATTCTCAACGAAAAACGAAGTAACGTAATGATTAGTGCAATAGAAAATTCATGGCTCGTTTTCTATTTTTCAACCTCAGGCAAAATTGTGAGAATGGATGGTTGGATCTTGAGATTTATCCACAACGCCAATAAGAGTAAACTACAGAGGTTGACCCTTATCACCAGATGAACTTAAAGACGCTGAAGTTAGAATTTACCGAATAGTTCAGCGCGAATCATTTGTATCAAACGATTTGAGTAGATTAAAATCTCTAAGTGTTTATGAAGACGAGACAGGTGTCTTACGAGTCAAAATAAAATTAATCGAACGTAAAGATGAAGACGAATTTAAGTAACCAGTCCTTTAACCAAGCCAATACAAACTAGAACTCCTCATTAGAGACACGTTTAAGAAAATTTCATTCTGCGTTGCGTGAGAAATACTAGATATTAAGTGAACGACGCACTATTAGTAGAATAATATCTCAGTCTGTGAAATGAAAAAGATTTGCAGTCAAACCTTTTGAGACAGTTCCAGTTCCCCTTCCAGAGAATAGGGTGCGGGATGCTTGCATTTTCGAAGTCGTCGGCGTGGATTTGGCGGGCCCTTTCATTCTAAGGAATGGAGAAAAGACATGGATCGTACTTTACACCTGTGCCGTGTTCAAAGCGATACATCTAGAAATTGTAACCTCTTTATCAATGAAAACGTTCCTTCTGAACTTACGACGATTTATAGCTCGCCGTGACCATAATAGTTTCATCTACAATGACAACGGGATCAACTTTTTTGGGGGCTGAAAACCTGTTTGAGACCATCAATCGTAGTAAGCAACAGCAAAACGAATCAATTGAATTTTCAATACCCCATCTGTCGCTTGGTGGAGGGCGGGGACGTTTGATTCAAATGGTAAAGAAATTGCTAACACGTATTTTGAGAAATGCTTCGTTGAGTTATGAAGAAAGATCACTATCCTGTGATGTTGAGTCGACAGTCAATTCTAGATCCTGACTTAGTAACAGAAGACCCCAATGCATTGATCCCATTAACACCTCCGATGTTTTTCCAACACATCCCTATAGTGGGAGTTCCTCATCTCGATCGTCTAGATAGTATTGACCTAAACAAAAGACTTAGGTATCAACAATCCTTAAGACAGCAACTGAGACGAAGATTTCGCCTAGAATATCTGGGGCAATTTGCTCTTCGTGGTAGTCAAACAAAGATAAGAACAGTTGAAGTAGGATAAGTTGTTTTGATCGAATCTGTAGACAAAGGGAGAACTTTTTGGTCGATGGCTAAAGCCATAGAGATTTATCCTGGAAAGGACGGTGCAATACGGTTTGTGAAATTAAAGACACCAACCGGAAAACTTATTCGACCTGCATGAAGAATCTACCCGCTTGAAATCCAAAGTCCTCATGAAAGATTGAAGATCAACAAGAAGACCGATAAACAGAGAGAGGATGGTAAGGTTATTGACTTCATGAAGGACTTGTCAGTTAAAGTAACGAACCCGACTGACCTTCCAGCAAAGTCGGGAAGGCAAGTAAGAATTCCTTCTAAATTTCAAGACTTTGAACATTTGAACTCTTAAATTTCATTTTACCTTAAAAGTTATGAGATGTTTTGATTTAATTCTTGTAATCAAAAGGTGGGAGAATGTGATGTCTCCTTGTATTTGTCAGTTGTTTTTTCTTCTTCTGTAGTGGCAACATTGTAGAAGTTTGGAAATCAAAACAAATGGAGTCAGATTTTTTTTTTTTTTTTTTTTTTTTTTTTTTACATGGATTGAAGTTTGAAAAGAGTTACAAGTGGTTTAAGTAGCTAACAAACACTATTATCTCTATCAGGTAAATATTTAAGGCGGAGAAGGATATGTTTGGAAAATATATTCCGACGTCGCAGCAATGGTATTTCAGATTGACGTTCCGATAGATTTGGCCTCTCATGGTTAAAATGTGAACATGCAAGTCAGTTCTGGAACCCAGAATAATTCCTTCCCAAACGAGCAATCCTGCACCACCGTAACGGTGTCGTTCAATGATGTTCTCTTGGTGGTAACGGGTACCTGGCGCTCTCCATATGAAGTTCGGCGAGAATCAGACTGCACGCTAACCCTGGACTCGTCAGAAAACATCACACAAGCCCACTATTGAGGTGTCCACAATGTATGCTCTCTACTCCAGGCTAACCGCAGGCAACAGTGAGTTGCAGTAAGTGGAACACATCTGACAGGCCTACGAACATATAGACCAATCTGCCCCAAGCGTTTGTACACAGTCTGCCTTGAAACTGTCCTACCAGTGACTGAAGAGAGCTGATGAGACAGGTCTGATGCTGTGCTCCTTCTGTTTCTTTTGGCAGCAACTTTCAACTACCGGTCCTCATTCGGCGTTGCAACTCGAGGGCGACCGGTGCTGTAACGTCTACTCACATTGCCACAGCCTTGGAATCGTTGCCAAAGCCTGGAGATGACACTCTGGGCGATTCCAAGTTCTTCGGATACTTCCAGTTGGGTACGCCCACTTTCAAGACGACCGATAATTCTACCACTTAAAAAATCATCCAAATGCGTCCTTTGTGTCATAACTATGCGGTTATTGCACTGAAAGGCTTAGAAAACGCTTGCGAACAATTTTACTTCTTTGCCTGTATTCCTTATACATCACTCTTTTACACTCTCGTCATTGTGACGTACTGTCGATGTCATCTGGTGACTTCCTGCAATTTGCATACGATTTTTGAAGATGTATGTAGTCATTTTACGGGTGATATATGTATTTTAGAGCTCGATTTCCGCGTGACTCTGAATTATCCTTAATTTATGGACATGAGTGCATATTTATATGCGAGAATATATCTCTCGGACTAATTTTTTTTTTTTTTTGAAATTTTTAAAAGAAGAATTTCAAATAATTAAAAATTAGGTGAATTCTGACACTTTTATGTGATAATTTCCAAAAATATTAATGCAAAAAATAAATGTTACAAATGTTTAATTTTTTTTCTTTTTAATGATATTGATTTAATAGTTAATCAGTTTTTCTGCATTTTGGCAATTATTTTATTTTTTTTTTAATTTATTTATTCATTCACTTTATGTTAAATTTACATCAAAATATCACATTGCTGCTCTGAAATTTAAACTATTTTCTTGTTTTATCAAACATTTAATTGTATTATCCCCCCCCCATTGTTACAAGCTAAAAGAAGTAGGATTATGTTTACTTGTAAGACAAATAAAATTTGAAGTAACAATACTCAAAAATATAGATAATCAGATATTTATGTTTTTAATAGTGTTATGATGTTATGGGATTGATCCCCATTAAAATATTGCGGGCTCCATTTTCATATACACAATAAATAAAACACAAGTAATTTAGATATATAGACTGTGGGCAAAGATCTCATCGCTAATGACAGCTAATATATATATATATATATAAGCAAAAAAGCAGTTGGTTGAGATTAGCAATCATTTAAAGTAGTTGCAATAGTTTACATCTGGTGAGCTTGTATATAAAATTTTCAGATATTTTTAAAATGATAGAAGATTAATTTAAAATTTTAGAAGATATAGAAAAGTAAGTCTAAACTGTGATTATTTAAAAAAAATATTTGGCACAAAACAGAATGGATCACAAAAAAGCGGGGGAGAGAATGTGTAGAAAAGTTTTATTCTTTTGAAACAAGATAAACCTAAGAAAGGTTAGTCATAAGCTTTTTAGTATTTCTAAAAAGTGAGTTCAATTAAAAATGCTTTTATATAAATTAAAGCAAGAATGCATTTTTTTAAACTAAGCATCATTAAAATGAGTTTGTTTAAAGGGAACAGATAAATTGAATCCACCAACATATATTTAAATAATTTACCAAATTTCCAGAAATTAATAACAATTAATATAAAAATTAAGCTACAGAATTTCTAAAAAAATCAGCCCAAAGTTACAACACAATGTATGATTAATTCATACAAATGATTCTAAAAAAGTGTATTACCTCAACTGTTTCTGTATCTCTAACCCCCAATACAAATGGGCTAGATTTAGCAATTACCTATGAAAACAAGATAAATTATAGATTAATAAAATAATGTTAAAAAAATAATTACAAAGTTTAATAATTACTTAAACATATAATAAATAAATAAATAATATATACAGGTATTATTTATTAATTTCACAGTTAATTTATATATATATATATTCTGAATAAGTCAAATGAAAATAGCATCTCACTTTTAAAAAGAAGTTATTAAATTTATATTGCAAATATCTAAAAATTATAATGATTTGATGAATGAAAAAGAATTTAAAAAAATCTCATTTATCCTTAATTAATAAAATCTCTTAAAAAGATATGTGATATAAATTATAAACTAAAAATATTTAATAATTATGTAAAAGATTTCCATCAATAGAGATAAATTTGAATAATATTAATGAAATAATTATTCATGCTACAATTAAATAAAACTTTTTACATGTAACATAAAACTAATATTATTACATAAAGCAAATTGAATTTTAAAATTCCACATTGTACATATAAAAAAATGCTTACTTTTGGAACAGCACCAGAACAAATACATAGCCGTTTATATCTAACAATTTGTCTATTAGAAAGATGAATTTCCTAGGGGAAAAAAGAGGGGAAGTATAAATCTAATAAATGTTCTTGAAACAAATTTTTAACCATGCAAACACTATTTTTTATTACATATTAACTATCGAAAATAAAACAGTATTTGAATATTAATCTTAATAATTCTTAACTAAATTCAATTTAATTATCATAATAAGGAGCAGTATTTAAAAAACAATCAGGAATCCATCATAATTACATCTGTTCCATATGACTAAAAAAAAAATAGGTGAACATTTTTCACTGAAAATCTGATGTAATTGGAAGTCTATTATTTACAGGAAAATGAATAAAAAAATGCTCCACAAAATTATTGTTGAAACAAAATAAAAATCAGGAAATTTTTCCTTTAACATAGTGGATATGGTTTTTGTAATATTTATGGAGTTTTTCATTGGAAAAAAGTGCATATATATGCATTTAATAAAATAAAAGGTCTTTCAAATAACATAAAATTTGTATTCTTAATGGTCCTGAAATATATTTACAATGGAAATATTTACATAGTCTTACATGTCTTTCATCATTTATTTCGATAGCTGAGGAATTAATCACTTTACAGTTTGGATGGCATTTCTCAACATATGCATGTGTTTCTTCTTCTACATCAAATTCCTCTAATCTTTCTGATATCTAGACAAAAAAAAAAAAAAAAAAAAAAAAAAAAATTAGCAACCAAAATAATTATAACATTGATACTAAAATCAAAAATATTTCACATGATTCTTTAAACATATCTTATAATGAATTATTTAATTTATTTAAGAAAAAAAAAAAATTTATTATCATTTTCCTCCTTAAGATTTTCATAAAAATTATTACTTTTTTAAATCTAAAAAAAATCATAAAAAATTAAACATTTATAGTGTCTCATAGTTGAAAAAAAAATACATTACCTTTGGATTATATCTATGAAAAATCCAAGATCATATCTGACTATGGATCCATTGTAAAGTTCTATCTTTTTTTAAGTCAATAAATGTAAAATCTGTACTCTTTTTAGATAATCTGTATGTCTGCCTATACTTTTCTTCCTTCATCAATGATGAATGTACCCAAAACTCATATTAAGATAAATAAGCACAATTAGTAATACTACATGTTATGTGAATGGGGTTTTTTCCTTATGTTTAACATATGTGCCAGCAGCTAAGTAAAGATTAAAAAAAATAACTGCTACATCAGTTCTATTACACAAAAGAAAAAAACTAAGGATACCCAGAATATAATGAAATATGCAGTTCACTTTAATAAGAATTGAATATCATTAATGCATTCATTCAAGAATACTACAGGAACAATTGCGGAATAAATGAGGCAGTCAACATATGTCTGCTACTTTTATAATACTAGTAAAATCATATAAGTATTACTTATATGATTGAACAAAGAATATGTAAATAGAAACTTACTTTATTGATATTTCTTGCAACTTTAACCAGGGGTGAAGCTGAAATCAAAATCACACTTGCTTCAGGGTCCTCTATAGCTAGCTAATGAAAAATAGAGGAATTAAAAAGACAGCATGCATGAAATTATATTAGATATGTCTGACTTTTAGCAAGAAAATAGATTATTTTCATGCAAGGAAGTAATTATGCTGCAATAATCCATGTCATATTTAGTCAAAAATATAAAATAATGTTGCATGGTATTAATACTTTTTCAATACAAAAATTACACTGATTAAGCTATACTATATACTATCCTTAATTTTATTAATAATTAAAAATAATAGTTGCAGATAATCTATCTGTACAGTGCTTTTATACATTTAATATATATCATATTACATTATGCTGGCAATTATAAAATGCTACTATTCTGGTTACCATATATAAATTTCAAACTCACTAGAACCATATTTTATATATATATTAATCAATAATTTCTTTTCAAATTCTAACCTAAAATAGTGCCTGAATTATTTTCAATGCTTATTTTTAAAATTACCACTTTATTTATTTATTTATTGTTATTTGTAAAAAATCAGTCAAAGAAATTATTTTCAATCTTTGGTAAAAAAAAAAAAAAAACAGCATAAGGGGAAAAAATTATTTTAAAAATTAATACAGAACAAAATTGATAAATGTACTAGGTAACTAATTTTCATAATATGAAATATTTTTATTCATACTGATCAAGAACATTTTGTAAAACACAAGGGGAATTTTCTAGGGTTGTTTTCCTTTATATTACTATTTTTAATGCTTTATTACTATATAACTGAAGGTGAAATCCATGTTACAGTTATAATTAGGAATTGCATAGATTAATTTTTTAAAAATTTATTTATAAAGTCTATATTGCTAATGAAGAAATAAAAGTAAATAGCATCAAAGATAAAATATTTTTTCATCTTATATCATCAGATATTTATATTGATATGGATTAATTTATATAGTATAGTAAACATAAATAGATCAATGTTACAAATATCATAATTACTAAATTTGATGAAATGAAGTTCATATTTGATTGGTTTGATTTTAATTGAATGGTTTATTTTTTTTTCCAGTAAAAAAGTTTGATTTGCAAATAAAATTTCTTTCAAAATTAAAATTCCTTAAATTACACAATTATATACTATTTTAGTTGAAATGCATACATTGAAATATAAAAACATAATCCACTTGTAACAATAAGTCTGTTTTTATGCTTGTTTAATAGAAAAATTAGACAGCATTCATATTTCCTAGTACTTACTTAGTTATACAAGTACAATAAACCCATAAGATTTAAATTGTATGCTCAAGAGTTCAAACAAAGTCAATGTTTTTATTTTAATTCATAAACATAAAGTTTAATTTTAAGCACAGATTTCAATAAAAATTTTTTAAATTATGTTGTATATGTCATGATTAAGAAAACTGTAAAGGATTAGAATTTGAGATAATTACTCTCCTATATATTGGACACAGGAGATTTTTTTAAAATTCAGTTTCCCAGTACTAAGTCACTTATTAAAAATTATAGATATATATTATTAAAAAGCATTTAAAGTATAATAAAATAACAGAATAATTTTTTTACTTTCTTTTGACTTTTTTTTGCACTGCTTTATAATTAATTAAAGAAGGAAAAAAAGAATACATAAAAATGAAGAAGTTCCGACTTCAAAATCTGGCTAATGAGTGATACATGTCAGCTGAAATATGCTTAGAAATAGACACTGACTTGGCAGACAAAGTAAAAAAGAAATAATGGAATGTGACAGGTGAAATATAAATGTTCTATTATTAAGATGCAAGGTTCTAACACATTACTGTATTATGAACACATAATAAAATACTTTTTTTTTTCAATAATATTAACTTGCATGTAGGAAAAACGATATTTTGCATTCTAGGCATTATTGCTAAAATTAATTGCTGCAACTTTCTACATTCCAAGCTGTTAAAGGGTTAACTAGGGTCCCCCCCCCTCTACAAAATTACAGGTACTAGCTGCAATGAAAAATAATATAGCCTCGTAAGTTTTGTCAATGGTATCAACTCAGGGGAGAAAAAACTACTTTTGTCACAAACATAGATTCTGAAATATTTGCAAAGCAATGAGTGTTTTTTAAATGATAATTCTTACTCTGTATTGATAAACATTTATATTTCACAAAAAATTAAGAAAACTATACCAGAATGACAAGGGACAGTAAATATATATTCATATCAATTAACATTTCTGCTCCGTGCTTTATGAATAAGTGGAAAATATTCAAATAACATTAAAAAAATGAAACAATTTTACTTAATTTTTGAAACAGAAATGATTTTGAAACAAGCAGTTTCAGCAGTATAATTTTTCCCTGAATCAGTTTCTTTGCTAGATTTGCATACTAACGATAAAAAAAAAAAAAGTTTATTTGCTAGATTTGCATATTAACGATAAAAAAAAAAGCCATAAATTTCTTGCAGAGTAAGAGTTAGGTTCCCTTTAATTGTTTTCATTCCGCTTACCATACTATTAAAAAACAATGAATTTGTAAATAAAATTGAAAGCAAATCAATATTTAAAAAAATTTCATTTAGATATAGTATATTTTATTACTTGCTCTGCACATGAAACACCTGCAATTCCTCCTCCTATTATAGCAAAAAAAGTTTCAAAAATTGAATTCTCTAAACCATACGTTCCTGTTTGTAAACAATGAAAGAGAAAGATCGAATCACAATTGACGTTACAAAAGGACGATGGCTTGTTGGACCGTTTTGGCCTGTTTTCCCGGGGGGGAAGGTTCCAATTAGAGTCAAATCAAAAACTATCCGAGAATAAAACCAGAGAACTGCCAAATAAACTACTCTGATGCATATTAAATTCATTGAAGTCAAATTTTCTCTGTCTTATAGTGGATTTCAGATCTCCATTAGTCAAATTCAAAATAGTCATTCTCATGCTTCAAAACAGAATAAAACACCTAATAATGAAACAATTTACCAGGAAACTGAGCAGTAATTGTTTTTAACCAGCCAAAAATCATTTTGTTCAATTTAGGAAAAATTACCATTCGCACTATATCCACTATGCGGTGTGGCTATTAATTCCTCGAAAAGTCTGGTGAAAGCAGAAAGTTTTATTTCAGATAGTTACAAATTTCAATAGAATTGTGTCTTTACCGTTTTTGCTGGACAATTTGAGATGAGGCAAATAAAGTGAGCACACATATCAAGAAACTCTTAAATACCCCCACCCCCCGCCCTTCAAGTCTCTGCCGCTCAAACAAAACCCTACCGTTCAATTTCAAATTAAAACAATTTGTTGAATCTTCTGGTTTCTCTTCAATACCATTAAAGCCGTTTATATTAAAAATTAACATCTAAAGAAATTCTTTAAAAATGACCTCCTATTAAATGATATAATAAAAGATATTGCAGTATATTTTCTCAGTACAAATACTATTTAATATACAATACATAATTTTATTTGCCATACTTCTATAATTTGTTATATCTATAATTCATACATTAACTATATCTATTCATTGTTGGAACAGTTTTCCTTTCTGATATTAAATACAATATTATAGTAATTAATATAATCACAATTAATTTAAAGTACTTGTCTAAAATGATGTTCAGTGAAACTGAAAAGCTGCTATTGAATTTTTTTTTTTTTTTCTTTCTGATTATATTTTCAAAAATTTATATAGTTTAAGAATAATTTTGAAAAAAAATATCATTTTTTATTGTATAATTTCTTAATGTTTCCTTGAATCTCCTTTCCTTTCTTATATGGTGGAATTTGTGTGTTTTAAATTATTCATTACTTACAATAATATTTTACTATAACATTTTGCATTATCATAGATTTTATATACATTATCAAGCTTCTTTCAAAATTTTGTTGTAATACAATATATATTTGCAAAAAACTATTAAATGGTATTAAGTATTTGCAAAATATAGAAAATATTTTATTTCTCTCTTTCAGCTAACTAAAAGACTGAATATCAATTATCTTCAGTAATTGATCAACATTTTCTTTAAAAGAGTTATCAGGTCTTGCAGAATTATATATATTTTTTCTCAATAACAATTGAAATTTGATCACGAAGAGTTGTTAGCACTGTTTAGAAAATGGCAAGTATTAATTTTTAATATATTTATGATTAATCTTGCAATTGTGGAAAGAATTAGTTTTTGAACAAATTTTAAATTCTTCGAGTCTTGAACTGCTCAAATAATTAGGCTAATAAAAGAGAAAAGAATGTTACATTTAATCATGAGAAAAATATTCTGAAGGGTAAGAGTAGAAGTTCAATGTGATAAATTTCTTTTACTGCCAATAAGAACTAAATTAAAATAATCATTTTGGAAAATCTTCATCATAAATACTTTTTTTAAGAAAGAAAAAGTCCCATAATTACAATGTTTGTGTTAACACAATTCTTAGAAAAATTATTTAAATGATTATAATAATATCCATACAAATATAAGTTCTCTCCTGTGTGACATATGTCAGAAAGCTTTTTGTTGTTATGAAAAATAGTTTACCACAGCATTATCACATTCATTCAAATCAAAATCCTAATGTATTTGATGTTTGTGAGTGGGTATTTCTTCAAATAAGTCATATGAATAAATACAATCTTACTCTTTCACATAAAAAGTGAGTTTTTTTCCTGTGATGTGTGTAATAAATTTTTTTCTAGAAAACATCACTTACAAGAACATTACTGTTTTCACACAATTGTAAACCATACGTATTTGATGAGTGTGGTGACACCTTTTGTTGCAAGAGTAATTTAAATATACACTGCAAGACACATGTAAATGATCAACAATCTAATGCATGTGAGGAGACATTTTCTGTGTCAAGTAATTTGAATAAACATTTTAGTACATATAATGACAAAAAGCTTTCTAAATTTGATGTTTGCAGTAAGTCTTTTACATTGAAGTCACTTATGTAAGCATTATAAAACTTACGCAAATGTGAAACAATTTGTATGTGGTGTTCTCAAATAAATATTTTAAGAACATTACTATATATACATAAATGAGAAAACTTTCTAATGTAATAAGCATTATAAATTCTCATTGGAAAGTTTACAGAGTCAAAAAAAAAAAAAAATATTTTTCATTGTCATTATATGAAAAAAATTATTTTCCATAAAATGCTAACTAAATGAATATTATCATGTTCATTCAAGTGACACACCTTTCACTTGTAGTTTATACATAAGATCCTTTTGTTATAAATGTAGCTTGAAGAAGCATTACCTTATGCATGTAAATGAAAGATTATATAAAGAAACGTCACAAAATAATTTTTTAATGCTATATTATTCATGCTCTTAAAAAATTTTACTTATTATTGCTAAAAATTTATTATAATTTTATAGTCATATTCAAAATAGTTTTCTGAATAAAATTCATCATTATTACTTTGTAAGATGCTAATGTTAATTTTGTAAATATTACATTTTGTTTTTTAATAAATGGAGACAGTTTGAGTAATATTGTATTCTCTTGAGTGCATAAGCATAATTACACATGATAAACATAATTGTCCATGTCATGTAACATCTTTCTGAATATTGTAATATCCTCCTCTGGAACATTAATGCTTCTGCTTACTTTTATTATTTTCTAAATACAATTCAAATTCTTGAACTTTCCATAACACATCTATTCTACTACAATTTTTATTATTTTTGCAACTAATTTCCTGGCTATGATACTATATCTACTACATTTGGTGTAATTATTCTTTAATTTTAACTTGGTTGATTTCTGTTGCTTTAATTCACTCCTAAGTTCTGAAAGGTCCATCTGTTATCTAATAAAAAAAATTAAATTTTTATGTTTTTATTAAGGCATTATTGTTGTTTTGATGCTAAATCTTTTTATTAAATCCCCCTAAATCCATCTGTTAAAAAAAACTATGTAAATCTAATTATATTCCATTCATAGAAATCCAAAAGAAAATCTGAGTTTATTTTTAAAAAATACTTTATCATATATGCACCATTGAATCTAAAGTGAAGTGAATTGGTGTTGCAGAAATATTTGACTACTACTTGCATATCCTGTGACAATTGAAGTATAATATGTTTTTATTATGTTCTTCAATTTTTCTTTTTTTAAAAAGTTATTAATTTGTTTTTATATCTCGTTATATATTTATATCCTTTTCTTATTATTATATTAAGTATACCCTTCTTCATTCATACTTATTGTTGAATGTTGATTCTGTGACCTTTCATTTGATGTTATGGATTTATAATCATTAAATATCTACTTTTTTTTAGTTTGGTTGTATTCTAATAATTTTATGTAATATTTGTTTAGTGATTGTTAATTTTTTATTTTATTTACTAGTAGAACCAACAATCAAGACACGGTATACTATAACATATGATAGAAAATAATTTTATTTTGTATGATTATTTTAGACTGGCTTTATATATATTTTTTTAATTTTCAAACTGCACCTTTCTCATTGGTTTAGTTATTATTATCAAAATTATAAATTGAATTACTTTTTGGTGATTTGTAAAGATTGTCGATGTTTTGCTCTAAAATATACTGTGCATAGATGTTACCGAAATATAACTGAAAAATAAATTTTTCTTTCAGATAACAAAGATACTGAATCTTGCAATGTAAATGAAGTAACATGCACTGTTTTAAATACAGATAACTTTATAATTAGTGATTTAAAAATAAGCTGAAGCAAGTATTTTCATATATAAGAATTTTGTGTTATATTGCCTACAACCTGACTGTTGATATTTTGTATATTCCTGATAAGTAAATATTTCAGATAAGTGGGAAAAGTTTTAATGCAAAATTTTAATTCTCCTGTTATGTACTGCTTTTTGAAAAAAGAGAAGAAGTGTGAAAAAGGAGAAAAAAATTAAAGCATGGACAACTTTTCTTAATAATAGTCAAAGATTGCCAATGAAGTATTTTTGCAAAATTCTTTTGCAGATGGTTTGTGGCAAATTTGTTTTATCACTGTTTTAAGTAAATTTGAATAATTTCCTAAAATTTTTCAACCATCTCTATCATGAGTACTGCTACTGAATTAAAGAAAAAGCCCTACAACTGCAATTTATGTGATAAAACATTTATTAAGAAAAGTTATTTAAAAGATCATTATAATACACATACAAATGAAAAACCTTATGTTTGTGATATATGCTTGAAAGCATTTCATAGTAGGAAGAATTTAACGAAACATTATAGCATTCACAAAAATATTAAATCCCATACTTGCGATGCTTGTGGTAAGTCATTTTCTCAGACATGTTATTTGCGTGAACATTATCTCACTCATACAAATGCAAGGGCTTTTGCATGTGATGTATGTAACAAGATATTTAAAAGCAAAGCTTATTTGATTGGACATTATCGAACTCATAAAAATGAAAGACCTTTTTCATGCAATCTGTGTGACAAGGCATATACTCTCAAAGCTTATTTAACTGAGCATTATCGCACCCACACAAAGGAGAAACCCTTTAAATGTGATATGTGTGGTAAATCATTTTCTCGGAAGAGTAATATGAGTGTGCATTATCGAACTCATACTGGTGAGAAACCGTATGCATGCAATATGTGTGATAAAGCATTTTCGCAATTATCTCAGCTTATCTGTCATAATCGTCTGCACACGAATGAGAAGCCTTACCATTGCGATTTGTGTGACAAGTCATTTTCTCGTAAGGGTTACTTGGATACACATTCTTTGACTCATACAAATGAGAAACCTTTTGCATGTGATGTGTGTGGTAGTACATTTTCACAGAAAGGTCATTTAAATGATCATTATCTTCTTCATTTAGATGAGAAACCTTTCAAGTGTGATTTATGTGGCAGATCATTTTTGAGGAGACGTCAGTTAAAGGAACATGAGCGTATTCACACAAATGAGAAACCTTTTCAATGCCACTTGTGCAGCAAAGCATTTTATCGTAAATATAGTTTGCAGAAACATATTCGCACACATGCAACTGAGAAGTTAGAAAAGAGTGAAAGTTAGTTAGCTTTCTTATTTATAAGTGAAATTTGCTGTACTTATCTTTAAGACTTGTGTTAAAAATGATCCTCTTATTTGTGGAAAAATGTAATAGTAGTTATATTAAGCTGTAAATACATTTTTTTGTCATTTTTTGTTTCCATTTTTATTTTGTCAGAGATACTTATGTAAACGTTTTTCTTAACTGAAAGACTCTTCATTATAATGAATTTAGAGATACATTTGACATTCTTTGAAATGACAAAGCATAGGTAGACTCTTAGGGTTTACCTTCTGTATTTCTTAGCAATATAAAATTTTCCAGGTTTTCTTTGATAAGCCTTCGTAAGAAATTTAATGTATGCTGTATATAATAATTCTGTATAAATTGTGCAAGTTGAGCACCTTTGAAAATTAGATGTTTTAGAGTATAATGGAACACCTATTATTACTATTCAAACAATTTATTCTTAATCATCATGTAACTGGAATTTAGTGAATCTAGCATTAATGATTTTAGAAATATTCGAAGACGATTTTTGTATGTTTAAAAAATGTGAATAAATGTAGTATAGCTTTATAATAATTTATTTATTTTTGATAATAAATTGCTTTGAATATTTTTATTTAAGATTTTCATTAATTTTTTCTAGTCAAATTATCACATATATTTTCAATCAGAAAGTTCATTTTTATTTCCTTGTGCATTTACTGATGTTTCATAAGGAAAGTCAGCTCTGCACTTATATTTGGAATTCGGTAATGCTACCAAAAGTTAACACTATTCCGCCTAAGCATCCGGAATATAACTGAAAACTCATTTTCACGACAGCAGAAGGAGAGAAGCATAGACTGGAATATTGAAAACTATCACTTACCAATTACACCCTAACCTCTTTTGTAAGAGAGACTTCTTGTTATGGAGTTGGAGGTAAGTCAACTCTACAAATGACAAAAATAAATATTGAAGCAAGAATTGTGCTTCTGAACCGGCAGTTTATTAACCATGTACTTGTGATACCCTTTCTGTTGGGTTTAGTATTAAAAAAAAAATTCTGACAAATAGGGATGAATAAATTATTGTAAATATTTATTTTAATGAATCATGTTGAAAGGTTTGAGTTCCACTTAAAATTCGCATTGAGGAATCATTGGATAAAATAAAATACTCTAACTATAACACTTTTAAAGTATTAAGCTTTATATATAATATATATAGCGAGAGAGAGAGAGAGAGAGATTGATTTAAATTTCATTGTATATTTGTTAGATGTACAAAAATTGGAGCCTAAGTCGCGAAACAAAAAAATGGACCAATAGAGGAAAAAGGAGTTATTTGCCAGCATTGTAACTGTATTTCAAAGATAAACTTCTGATTGAGAATATTAAGTAATTTAAGAATGCTATGTTGGTGGAATACTATATGCTACTATATATACTTGCTGATATCGCCCCGACGCAATGGCGATATCGCAGAAATATAGGCGAGTTTTAACCGAGCATTGCGACCATTGGCCAATCATTTAGAGACTACTCTTGCTGTTTAGGTACCCTCCTTCTTGAGGCATAAATATTGTGGATCTTAGACATGGCCGTGAACGGCATGAGTGCTCGGATTTTAATTTTCAAAATCTCACAGTGAGTTTTTTATATGTAATAGTATGGAATCAAATGTGCATATTGGACGCCTTTTTTATCAACTGATAGAAGCGAAAATTTGATACAGAACTGCAATTTTAATAAGATCATATACCAAATTTAATTTAGGTAAGTTTTTGAACTTTGGGATTTATATGCATCGAATGTATAAAACGGTAATTCCGTCGTCAGATTTGATTCAAAATTAGATACGTATTTATTCCTTAAATGCTAAAACATAATACGAAATTTATTCATCTAGTTCTTTAAAACCCTCTCGATTCCAGCGGGGCGGTTTGGGGCGGCTGTTAACCGTTTTAGGGGAGATGGGTATTAAAAGAGGCTCCTCTACTGAACAATCCAGGAGGTCCTCGTTATCTTCGACAATCGCGGCTTTTTCACAGTAGTTTCCCCTGTGCCTTAGGGCGGTAGGGGTTGAGGAGGAATTCACTAAATAGGTTGTTGGCGTATATTTTGTATTTTGAAAGGGTTTTAGTTTCTATTTTCACGTGTTGTTAGCTCAAAATTGGAAAGATTTTATGGCCATTTATAAAAGAAATTTTCCACTGAAGTTCTCTGGTAACGATGAATGATATATAAGGATACCGACACGTTGTTTATTTTTCGGACAAGCATCAGAAGCCCTTTTCAGTAGTAAGACTAATGTAATGATATAAAGACAAACCATTGCATTGTCAATGCGGCCTATTCACATCGCAGTTTTCTCACAAAATGGGTAACGACACTTGTTACTATGGTAGGAAGTCGTTTTATACTCCAAGCATCTTATTCTTTCATCAAAGGACTGTCGGAAATTCTGAGGCCGTGTACAAACTACCGCTTTTAAAATAGAATTAAAAGACAAAAAAAAAAAAAGGGGAGTATTTTTTTATTGCCCTCTTCAAAGAGTGAGATAAGTTATATAAATACTGAGTTCCTTTTTAGAATGCCATTCTGAAAATTTCTCTTCAGTTGTGAATTTCTACTCTTTATTTTATGTACTGTGAATCGGGTGTTTGGATTATCAAAGTAATTTTTCTATTGAAACGCTTATTATTTCTTCATTATGAGTAAAAGAAATCGTGAACACACTGAAGAAGAAATTAAAGCAATTTTACTTGATTCTGATGAAAGTGACAATGATCTATCAGCGAAGATGATGGTTGCCAAAAAATGATACTTTAGCTGATCTCTTATTTATTCTAAGCAAAGAAGCAGGAGATGAAACTAACGAGGGTCAGATGAACGAGAGAGATAGAGATGAGGAGTCAAAAAATGTTATATAATGTACATATTATCAAAAATTTGCAAATGATTCCCTCGTGTGTAAATTTGGGGAAATTTAATATGAAGCTTTCGATCAAAAATTTATCTTGTCTTAACAATACTATAGAAAACTTCACATAACATTTTAAAATCAGAAATTCAACTTGAAAAATTCAACATGACAGTTCATACTAAAAAAGTAATATTTATGATTAATGTAATTTTAAATGTGTTAAATCTTCATATTTAGTTTATGAAGAATGTAATGTTTTAGTAAAATGTTCAGGCTGAAAACTGAAGGAATGTATTTTCGAAATATATATTTCGCTGAGTAATTTTCCCCCCGAATTTTATTTGATAAATTTTTGTATTTCATTATTAAATGAAGTTTTAAAAATATGCTATCTCATCTATCGAAACAATTCGATAGATGAGATATATAAAGTTTGACGTAATATATTCCCTTGGTTAGAAAAAAAAATTTAATAGTTATATTTTAAAAGATTAGTAAAAATGAGTGGCAAAATAAAGATATTTTTGGAATTTATGTTTACCCTACATTCTTTTTCGATTATTTAATGTAAAAGCAAGAATGCGTAAGGTTTTGGGAAAAAAAAATGTGAAAACTTCTTTAAAAATTTAATTAAAGTTCTAAAACTTTTCTCTTAGTATCACTATTGAAAATGCAAAATAACATTTTATATTTAAAAATTCAATAAAGATAATTGTTTATACTAAAAAAAAATGCTAAAGACAATAAAAAAAAAAATCTTAGCTGAGTGTTGAAAGAACATATTATTTTCGAAACATCTTTCAAAAAGAGCAATAGCATTTTTTTTATCCAACGATTGTTTTTAATTCGGTATTAAATTAAGATTTAAAACATTATCTTGTTTATCACTGAAAAGCATTGACATCTATACTATGTAAAAAAAAAAAAAAATGTACTAATTGCATTGATATATGTATAATGTATGTTTTACATTACTATGTAAAAAAATTTTACATGGTAATATATAACATATTATTTAATTTTGGCAACAAAAAAAATGTACAACCCTATTGAGAATTAAATGAAACATAAAGATGTTTTTGAAATTGCTAATAAAGCCAGTTTTTATTTAAATGGTTTGGAAACCTAACATAAAAATTACAAAAAAAAAAAAAAAAATAATAACCCCTATTTTCTAAATTATAGAATAAATTTCAAATTTTTTGTAAAAGAAAATACTCCACAAAGATGATGAGCGAAACACTTCACACTAAAAAATATAAATACATTAGAATAAAACTCTTAAGCTGATGGAAAATGAATCTCGTTGTCGAAAACCGCAAGGCAATTATTCAAGGTAGAGCGTCGACAGTTTTATTACTTCAGAGTGCAAGGGGTAACTGCCCCTCAGCTAGGAAGAGTCCATTTCTTTCAGAGACACGCTGAGAAAGTCTGGATGTTAAAGGGAGTGCCACTTGAAAAGTGCTTGGATGTTAAAGAGTTAACTTTTGTAGTTATCGAGTTCACTTACACTATCAGACAGACAGACAAATTTCCTGTGAATGTATTTCTTTGAAAACTTAATAGAGATATACAAATTTGGTGTAAAGACACATTCTAAATTTCAACCTGTCCGGTTTCAAGCATTTTTGAATAATCGTAACATAGAAAACATAATACCAATATATACAAGTTGTTGTCGAATTCGACCGACAAGTTCAGAGAGATGATAGTAAGCATCAAGAGGATAAAGAATCATCAGACAACATATATATATATATATATATATATGTTGCCGAAATCAACCGACAGATTCGGAAGGGTGATAGTAGGCATCAAGAGGATAAGTACAACATGAGGTACCAAACGACGTTTAGTAGGTGAAAATCGCAAAAATATAGAGAGTCGGAGAACTGTTGGAAACTGTAAAAAAATAATTTAAAAAAATAACAAGTGGTGTTTTAACTATGAATTTTTTTTAAAGTGAAAGCAAATTCTTAATTTTTTTTTTTTTTTTTTAATGCTGGTAACATACGGATTTGATGGTCTAGGGGGTCGTAAATTACTGAAAACGAAAAAATAATTTAGAACCCATATTTGCAAAAATATTAAAACTTGAAGAAAAAAAAAAGCTTGAAAATGTAAGGAATTTTATAATCTATAATTTGATATAAGCGTGTAGTGTGAGAACTGGTGAGTTTTAAAGATATTCAAGAAAAACTAACATGGGAACCAGAAAACATCGCTGCAACATCAATGCCGATGTTCGGAGAGAGCGTTGACAAATTCAGAGTAAGGATAATAGGCATTAAGTAGATGAAAAATTACCATAAAACATAGGGTTGTCGATACTGTTTATTCAGTGAAAATCGCAAAAACAGACGCCGGAAAGACAGTTAATCTAGCGAAGAGAATCATCCTATGAATGCAAGGATTAAGAACAAGGTAATCCCGAAGAAAACTTCTCGTATGTAAATCTTTCATGTGTTCGAGAGAAATAAAAGCAGCGAATAAGTATTCATTAATGAGCATTGCAGAATTGATGGTCGTTAAACTTCATTCACAAACAACAAGTCAGATTTCACGAATGAAACTAAACGTGCTGGTGCTTCATCATGCATTATCCAAATGCTCTGGCGTACAATTGTCGGTGCTCCCTGCATTAAATCCGGAGGAAGGTGCTGCAAGAAAAAAAAGTACTTTCCGCCGCTGAGGCATGCAAGACACAGTCCAGACAATTAGAGATGCATAATCCACGATTTTTTGAATAACAAATAATATTGCTATTGTTATTTTTAAATATGCGTTCCAAATATCTGTTATTCCAATCATATTATTAATTAAAAATTATTACTTAATATTAAATATAAAATTTATTAATTGTAATTAATACTTAATTTACTAATTTAAGTAACGTGTGATTGAATTAATTTATCTGTTTCAGCTTACTTCTTAAATTTTATTTTTTTCCCCTCAAAACTATTTATTTAATTTATTTATTAAAGTGAACCATTTTCTGGAAAAGGTGAGTTAAAAATATATGTCATTTCTTTAAAATGTTTACTTTACTCCTATATTCTACCAATAGATAGCGCCAGTAGTAAACAGAATACATGTAATCAAAGTCAATCATGTCAACAGCAATTAAAAATGATCTGTATGGAAAAGTGCATCATCAAATACTAATATCGGTCACTCCCGTAAAGTGGAGCGGTGACTTCGCACTTTCCAGTGAAGCCTCGCACTTTCCGGTGAATCACCGCTCCGATAAATTTCAGAGATATCGTATCGATTGTTACTTTCTATCGTGATCCAAAACGTGTAATCGAAATATCTTCAGTAAGATCGTATCAAGGATTTGAATCACACCCCTTTTTGAAAAGTATTGATCACTTGTATTTGTGACTTTTTGATATTGGTTACGTAATAACAGCTCTTAAAATGTTCGTCATCCCTACAGACAATACGTGTTGTACTTCGACGAGATAGTGATGTGGAGATTTTCAAATGATCAAATATTCGCATTGTGCATGTTGAACACACATTCTCTCGTAAAGCAGGCTTCATCCGAGAATAAAAGTCTAGCAGAAAAGTGTGCATCTTTCTGTGTGGCATCAATCATCCAGCTTGTGAAATCTACTCGATTAGCGATTTTCATAGAAAAACGTTACCTGCGACCCTGTGTTTTCTGGTAATTTTTCATTGAAAAACGTTACCTGCGACCCTGTGTTTTCTGGTAATTTTTCATCTACTAAATGCCTATTATCCTTGCTCTGAATTTGGCTTTCGAATTTGACAACGCTCTCTGCGAACATCGGTACTGATGTTGCAGCGATGTTTTCTGGTTCCCATTTTAACTTTTCTAGAATATCTTTAAAAACCCTCTATTCTGACACTACAAGCTTATATTCTACAATTTCATATTCTACAAATTATAGAATATAAAATTCCTTACATTTTCAAGCTTTTTTTTTGTTGTTGTTTTTTTGAAGTTTTAATATTTTTGCAATAATGGATTTTAAACTACTTTTTTCGTTTTCAGTAATTTACGACCCTTTGGATCATCAAATTGGCATGTTACCTACATGGAGGAAAAAAAAAAAAAAAAAAAAACTTCTAAGTATGTGTTTTCACTTTAAAAAAAATTCATTGTTGAAACACCATTTGCTATTTTTTTTATAAATTTTCTTACAGTTTTCAACAGTTCTCCCACTTTCTATATTTTTGCGATTTTCACCTACTAAACGACGTTTGGTACCTCATGTTGTACTTATCCTCTTGATGCCTACTATCACCCTTCCGAATCTGTCGGTTGATTTCGGCAACATATATATATATATATATGCTTTTCGAACTCAAGGAAGTCTGGAACCTGAAAAATGGTGATTCATCAAAAGCTCGAGACGGAATTTACAGCGACGATTATAATATTTTTTAAACGAGAAAATAAAAAAAAAAGCAGGTCAACATACAACATGTACTGAAAAGTGTACACAATAAATATCTTAGTGGTTAATGAAAATACTTAAAATCTTTTCTTTTTTTTTTTCATTTTTTATTTTTTTTATGGATATTATACCTCTATTTTTAAAGAAGCTTCGTTATTCGTGCTTCAGATATTTTTTTTCCGCTTTAATTTTGAGTTATATGTTGGTGCCAATTCTTAAGCTTCCTGCGCTGGTTTTAGTTAATCGAATTATTGTTATTCGAGGTCAGACAGTAACATAATGATCTGGATTATTTTTGTTGCCACACACGTAACGATCATGGCAAACATAAATTGAATCTATTTAAATAACCCATGTTCTATGATGAACTGATTAAATTTCAAATTGAGAAAAGTTCGGTTAATATTAACAACATTCATTTACCTTGACAAATTTAAAGGATCATGCTTCAACGCGTCATCAAATTTCATGCATCAGCTCATTATATTCGATAGTCATAAACCAATTCACATCTGATTAGTGGAATAATTAAGGTGCAGCAGAAAGGGTAACAGCCATCGACTTCATTGTTAGGGGGCGCAAAATTGAAGAATAAATAATTGGCAATTAAGAGAAAATTATATTTCATTTTCAGACTCTCCTTACTTAGAAATTCTGCTAAATAAACTGAATCTGAAGAATCAATTTAAAATAAATCTCTCTAAAAATAAAAGTACTCAGATATACTTTCAGTAGTAAGCTAAAATAAAACTATGAAAACTTTACAATGATAAAAGATGGCAAAGAGAATGATTTTAAAAAGTAGTTTTGTCCTAATCTTTAAAATTAATCATTTTCAATTTTTATGTATTCAATTAAAATAACTTTATTAAAATAATTCATACTGTTAATCTAACATGTAATTAAGTAAATCATTTCATTATCTAGGCACCAAATAATTCAAATTTAGTTGAATGAATACAGAAAGGCGAATGATCGGAATATACATCACTGCTCCTGTAAGGTTACAGTATTGAAACCTTCTATGGAAATGAAAATAACTGTTGTTATAATATTTATATTAGTTTAGGTCTTATGAAAAATCATTAAAATTATATATTTATTATTAAAATTTCATAAGATTATTATCCGTCTCTTAATGATTAATCAACTGTATTTTGAGTAATTGGGGCCAGCGCTGGAGAATTTTATTACTATTCTACTACTCCGATTTCTTGATCAGGATGCGTAACGTCATGAAAAGTTGTACCATTTGAAAACCATTTTTAAGCTCCTTAAAATTGCTTGGTTTTCAAAAAAAAGTACTTAATTTTCTCATGAAGAACAAATTATTTTTTGTTTTGTTTTTTTCCCCACAAGTTGAATATGATAATTCGATATCATGGTCGTAAAGTCTTGTTTACCGGATGTATCAAAAAAAAAAAAAGAAACCAACAAAATGGAAGTATTCCATATGTTCTAGCACATATTCAGATAACGCTTAGTTATTTTCTTCTTTCTTTTTTAAATTTATTTATTTGTTTATTTATTTTGCTCCTTTTTTTCTTCAACAATATGTAGTGCCATTTATTAAAATACTGGATTAGTTATCTGGTACCGGCAGTACGAAATGCATACTATGCCGTACTTATTGCGAATCGAAAAACATTCTAATTTCAATTTTTAATGTTTTAAATGTCGAAGAATTTATTTAAGTTATGCCTGGTATGTATATATTTAAATTTTTATTGGTTGTTAATGAATATTCAATATGTCCGATCAACGGAAAATATGAAAATAACAGGATGAATTTGATGCATCAAAACGATATATCGAAGTTGAGAAAAGCTGCTTTAGAAACAATAGCATATATAGTATAACATATCATCATATATGTAACATCAGTATAATATATATAGAATCAGTAAAAATATTTAATTCACGCCTAGTGTTAATATCCCCTAACTATTGTATGCCAATGCCACACAAGGCATTTCCTGGAAATAAACGAGAATATTTTGGGAAGACTCTCTGCTGATTTATTTCCATTTTGCTTCTAACAACAAAACTTTTTTTTTTTTGATTTTATGAATTTGTTTTTGTTATTTATAAAAAATAGGATTTGTTAAAGTATTTTCATTTTTTCGTAAAATATATAACGTTTCTTTTGTAATTTTTTCTAAATAAGAATTTTTGCTTAAAGGTTAAAGAGTCGGTTTTAATTAAATTTTATGAACTTGAAACGTTCGACAAAGACTTTTACTACACTTTAGAAATAAGAGACAATAAGACAATTTCTTTTTAGTCTGATCATTTGCTATTCTTTTCCATTAAAAATGATTTAAAAAACTTATTTAGAACATGGCATTGTTCTATCATCAATTTTATGACAGTTTTGTCAGTCTTATAATGATAACCATAGGAATGCTTTAGTTCTTGGCTTTATAAGATTGCAAATAAAATTTCTTAATAGAATGAGACAGTGCAAGGAGAAATTTACTCTGTCCATCTCAGCCATATTGTATCCTAATTGTTGTTGCTTATAAAAATCAAATACAAAATTTGTGGTGATGCTGAGCTTCTATATCACTATCGACATTTTAAAAAATGTTGATAGAGCTCACAGTTCTTTATTATTAATCTTATAAAATTTTACTTCATTTTTTTTTGGTATTAATAGTTTTTTTTAATGATCAATTCTGTGCTTTTGTCAAATCTAAAAATGCATAATTTTACAATTGTAAATGTTGTGCAAATAAGAAATAAAATTTAAAAAATCAGCATTTAAAATTAATTTTTAAGATTTTTTTTTCCAATAAAAACTATGCATTGTTATTTAGCAGAAAAAAAAATACTATGCTTAGAAAATATGCAGTTTATGTATGCATACTTATACAAAGATGCTTATTTTTGGGGTCTAGGGTGCTTAAAAAGTGCTTAATTTTTGCAGCAGTTTCTCAACCTATTAATGCTTTATGCAAAATCATTAAAAAGTTACACTTTTAATAATCACAAAAACGGTGACACATTTTTTTTTTTTTTTTTTTTTTTTTTAGCAAAGTTGTTTTTGAAGGCTGGCGATTCTTCAAATTCTGATTTCGGTACTACATTCCTAATATCAACGAAAGCAGTTTCAAAAAACAAACTTTTTCATGTATACTTGTAAGCATTAGATAAATTATTTTAAAAATCAACAACAGTTAAATATAAAGTTTGAACACATTTATATTTTCATCAAAAATATAAATGTGTCCAAAATGTTAAAAATAGCGCATTAGGAAGTAAGCGTAAAATGAATCACTAAATTCTCTCTTGTATGTATTAAGCGTCAAGTTAAATGAAAATGCATTGGAAAAAAAATATTGGTTTAATCAGGATTCTATTTAATTTATATTAATTTTAGAAGAAGATTAGATTTTATTCAAGAAAATTCAGTTTAAAACTATAAATTGGCGTAATTGTTCGAAACTAACTTCTAACTTTCATTTTGTAAGACAATAATAATAATTTTTTTCTTTTTTTAGATTCAAGAAAAAGGTTTCCATTTTTAATATTTTGGTATAAAAAAATGTGGTAATTATAAAAGAAAATTACATTTAGTATAAAATAAAATTAAATTAAAAAATTGCTAAGACGGAAAAGAAAGAGGGCAAGCTAAAACCTTTGCCGGTAAAATAAATGTCTGAATTACAAAATACCTAGAATTATTTGGACTGAATATGCATAAATTGAATCTTAGTACATTTATATTAAGGGTTTTTTTTTAAAAATCATTTTTCAACTGTATAGAATTTTTTTCATCACCTGAATTGATTCGAATAGTCTGTTCTTTCATCAAAAGTAAGAAATTTGTTGAAATTTTAAGTTGGGAAGAAAAATTATTCCTTGTTTTCAACATAATACCGTAAACATTAAAAACTTTTTTTTTTTTTTTTTTTGTATTCGTATTTCGAGAATTAAGTGTTTCAACTTTAAAATTTGTAGTGATTCTGAGAAGACGAACTTTAAGATGTAGATCATATATTCATTATCTCACGAATATATATAAGGAAATATTATGTAAAGAACTTCTAGAAATGGAATGTTTCGCATTTATTTTTGCAAAAAAAAAAAAAAAAAAAAAAAAAGACTACATTTTAATTAGAAAAAAATTATGAATTAATTTAGTTATAAATTAAAATATTAAAGGAGAATATTTGAGTACGTCTGTTAGCTCACCAAAAGTCAGAAAGTGACCTAGAGCTAGCATATTTGGCTGAAATGCACTTTGGAAGGAAGAAACTGGTTCTATCGGTTCTATAAGCAGCTTTTTTTTCTTAACATTTTATTTAGAAATAGAATTTAGTGAGATTTCGGTATTTTTTATAACCACTTACTTTTGCATCATGCATTTTTTTTAGATTTACTTATTACAATTTTTAATGATCTTCATCATAATTTCCGAAAATACTATTTCAGGAAAACAATTTTTACGAGATTTTAAAAAGAAAAAAAAATCCGTTTTATATCAATTTATTTATCATGTAATTCCCCTCCCTCTCCCCCAGTTTGAACAGTTTTTTTTTTAAACAGATTTTTTTTCACAATTTTCTAAAATTCATTTCTTTGTTACATTGAAAATCCAATCGTTTTTATTGTTTCATCAAATATTTTGTCTTGGGTGTTTCATGCATTGCTGAAAACTAAAGATGAATTCATTTATTCCATGAGAAAAAAGAATGTCAAAATATTCGCGAAATATAAAGTCCGCTTAGAGGGTAGATTATCCAAATATGAAACTATTAAGAAAGTTCTTGCATACAAATAACACTGTTTTAATGCTCATGACAATTTGATGAATATAAACTTTTGATGAAGGAAGTATGAACAGTAAATTATACATAAGAGATTTATTGAAGTTAAAAAGAAAGAAAAAATATTTCCGGACAACCAGCTGATTGATAAAATCAGTTAGTTTTTAACAAATTGTAGAACTAGTTGCTATTTCAAGCATTTTTCTTACAATTATTGAATTAATAAAAAATTTTATTGATTTAATTTTTCCTATGTTGAATCTATTTCATAGAGTATGAAAATTCACTTTTTTTGATATCATAAAATAAACTTTAAACTGCAGAAGCTTTTGAGAGAGTGCAAATCAAAGTGACGAAGAAAAAATAGTCATAAAATATTTTCTTTATTAGAAAAAATTTTCTTTCAAACTCAACAACAGTGAAAATTTATGTTTAAAATTTAATTGTTAAGTAATCGTTTGGCATTTAATTTACAAATCGATTAATTTGTTCTCATCTCATATCATTTGTTCTCGTAAGATAACGTATTTCAGTGAGTTTTTGAAAAGTTGGGACGATTTTATCATGCTTGGGGTGAAACCAGACACTAATATTAAGAAGTCTTACTTTATACCCAAACCAATGATACCATGTGACAACTTGCACATGTCTATTGTCATCTAAATATATATTCTATTTACTGTTGTTCTTTTCCTATCTGAAAGATTTTTAATAAATTACAAAATGCTGATGGAGAGTATTTTTATGTGCACCATTATAATATGAATTGATTTCATTGGAGCTATCGTACTTACTATCGTACTTTGTGATTACAAGTTTTAACATTTTAGATAAAAAAAATTGTTACATAGATGCCTGATTCATTTACTAGTAAAATAATTATTTCATCAGGAAATAAATGTTTGGAGGAAAGTGAAAAATAGCTATTACTTTAAAAACAGCCAACCTTACGCGCTATGCAGAGCTACGAAATCTCCTTCGATATCATAACTGGCGTCGTAAAAAGCGCCAAACGATATCTTCCGAAATATGAGGGAGATTCTTCACGTTGTTTTTGCCGTCATGATAATTTTTTTTATTTTAAATAGCCAAGGTCGTTTTATGCTTATCACTTAAGCATGATCTAACCATAATGCCGATACACACATTTAAATTAGATATAATAAACATTGGTATTCAAAATTATTGCACTTCCAAAAGTTAACATTTAGGAAGTCGTATGTCACTATGGAATATGTGCTGCCACAAGAGTAGCAAAACTATGCATTTCGCTTTTTTGATGAAAGCAGAATTTTCCCAGGCTACTAATTTCTAAATTTCATGAACGACCCTCCCGGTAGGAAAACTATCCAGACCGGTGACGAAGTTGTCCGTGTCAATCATCCTGGAGGAGGCGTGGCTATGCTTGAGGGTTCGTATAATAAGTAAAAGTGACGAAGTTGTCCTCTTTTCTGCGCATGCGTAAGGATTGAGGGTTCGTATATATCTTTAAAAAAAGTAAAAATAGGTCACTTCTTAAGTAGATAATACTTATTTTAACAAAAAAACAAAAAAAAAAAAATACCGGAGAGCGAGATGAAGTCAACAGTAGTTAAGCCAAATGGATGAGTGATATTATTGTGAATTTAATGAGGACTTTTTTTCTTTTAAAAAAATAATTGGAAAGTCAGAATAAGTTGAAATTTTACACGCCGGGCAGAAGATTTCGATGATTTAATTCGAGATAGAAATTTTGATACTCAGTTTTTTCCAATTTAATTTATAATCATGTGATTAATTCAAACAATAAAATAACTCATAGTCAATTAATTTTAACTTTTTAATGAAACTAAAAATAAATTCCTTAAATTTATAATTTCTTTTAAAAAATTAATGAATAACACATGCAAAAAAAAAAAGCATAGATCGTCAAAGAAAGAATTGAATGTCGACTTTTAATCAAAAATATCTAATATTTTTAACATCTACTTTGATAAAGTTTTATCTATTAAATTATTTATAGACAAGAAACATAGTTTTTAAAACTAAAAATTTCAGCGAACTCCATTAGTTTAGAACAATATCTTTCGATGACAATAAATTAATATTTTTGATTATACTAATAATTATATGTATTATTTCAATACTTGTTTTGTAACTGACTCTTTAAATAGAAACATCAAACATTTTCATTTATTAATTACTGATTGTTACAATATTTGTTTAAAATAACGCTGAAAATGAAGGTAAACATATGAAAATGTAATCTGCAACATATTTTAAAACTCTCCAAATAAATAAATACTTCAAAATATTCTATTTTTCCAATAATTTTTAAAAACCAAGTTTTTGCTTCCGAAATATAAAAAATGTATTTCGGAATTATCCCAAAATTAGGACATTTACATTTGTGACTTTTTTGAGGACGAGGATGGGGGGGAGGGGTATTTAGTAAGGAAACATTACAATGTCTTTCAGATAATCGGGTAAAAAGTAATTTTAAAGTAAAGGTAAAAGTATGGAAAGTTTGTAATACAATCTGAGTATTGGACTTAAGAATACTAGTAAACTATATAGACAGGGCCCTGGCTAATAAAAAACATTCTTTTAAATTAAATCTTATTTTGAAATTAAATAAGCCAGCTGGAGTGATCTTCCCAAAACTTCATCGTTATGCTTTAATAAGGGTGTCATCTCTTTCCCTATTCCCACATAAAATTGCGGATCTTGGATAAAGGCTTGTATTTTTATTATAATATTCGCAAAGAACGGTTATGAAATATAAATCTTTGGCGTAAATTTAGTGTTTTTACTGAATCTATCGAGTGATTTTCGACGGTTTTTTTAGAAGGATTACTCCATAGCATGCTGTTAATAGAAACCGAAAACTAAACTTGGGTTTGAGACGAATTTTTTCCAAAATCCATTGAAAACAAAATTTTATACAAAACTACAATTGTTGTCACAAATTCATAGAGTGCTTGTGAAAATTCTATTTTTAATATATGGAAAAACAGACGGTCAACCCCTTGACTGATTTGGTTTCGAATGAGATAGATATCTAAACATAAAATGTTAAATCTATGTACCAAATTTTATCCATCTAGCTCTATTCCTTTTATCATGTTAATTTATATTAGCGCAGCTGGACAGATAGACTATATCTGAATGGATTTCGATCAAAATTTGGTAGAAAACAAATTTGGTGTAAATATCATGAACCAAATTTCATTTGTCGAGCTCAAAGCGCTATTGAGTTATCGCGTTCCAGGACAAACAAACAAACAGTGAAACTTTATACCAATTTCTTTTCTTTTGTACTTATTGAGGTTTAAAACGAAGACATTCGTCAAAATCTCAAGTCAAATGTTTTAAAGATTATAATACTTACTCTTTATTTCGTTAATGAAAAAAAAAATTTAATTAAAAAATAAATAAATATTTTATTGTTGTTGTTTTAATGTTGGCTATTTGTTTATTGCTAGTGTTTAAAACCTGATTTCGTAGGATTTTGTTTATGTTTGTGATGTACAAAGAATTATATTTTAGGTACTTTAATAAAACCTTATTATCTAACTCTTAACGCATTTTTACTTATTATGTTCACCTGTACTCAAGTAGCCCTACAGACTTCCTAAGAATGGATTGCGTTCAAAATTTTAATGAAATCTTCAAATTTAGCATAAAATTCATGCACCAAATTTCGTACATGTAGCTCAAATCATTTTTCAATTATAATGTTCTCAAAACATGTTTTCAAACTCGGGAAGATCTGAAACATACACAGTAATCAAAATCATGACTTTCAATTTACTTAAATTTTATTTTATTTATTTATGTATTCTTTCGAGAATTATAATTGTATGTACTATCTACATGTACAAAATTTGGTGCATAGTTTTTATACTAAATTTGTAGATTTCTATCAAATTTTGAACGAAATCCATGCACAGGAAGTCTGTACGGCTATTTGAGTACAGATGAACACGATAAGTACAAAACGTAGAGAGATAGATTATAAGATTTTATAGAAAGCACCTAAAATATAGTTCCACGTCATATTTTAAATAATATCTAAATGCGATAACTGAAATCAAAATAAATGAAATTTGGTAGGTAATTTTGTTACTAAAATTGCAATCCTGTTTTTCTGTTATTTTTGGGATTCGGGGTACAATCGGTAGAAGAAACCGTTCCTAGAATACACACGCAGTTTGCATAGCTGTATTAAGAAGCACAATGGTCTCATTTACGGGGCTCTGAAGATAAAAATTTGAATACTCGTGATGTATACGACCTTTATTAAGGTCCATTTTTGTGGTAGGAGGAGGGATGATAACATCATTATTAGAGAGTATATGAAAAAGTTTCAGGGAGACTATTTCTGTTAACATTAAGTTTAGCTGCGTTTTTTATTTTTATTTTAAAGTTAAGATTGCAACTTAAAAAAATATTTTGATTAGTATGAATATTACACTGCAAATCGACAAAATTCCTCGAATTACAATAAAATATCTCCATTTATATGATGTGGAAGTTTGAAGAAATCGTAATACTTGAAAACCACTGATAAGACTTTAAATTAATACTTTAAATTGCCTATATGCAAATATTTGTCTCTTCAGAAAAAAATTTCACTTTCCATTTGACAGGTTATGAAGAGAATATTTGCAAAGATGCGAATTTTAATTTTCTCATTTTTGGTTTTTAAAAATTTTAGTCGGTAAACTAGAAGACGTTGAAAAATTTTGTTTACTAAGCAATAAAGTAATAAAAAATACAGCTCTTCCGTCATTTTCCCACCAACTTTTTAAAAATAGAGCTACGAAAATGAAAGAAGATGAGAGAGAATGTAAATAGTATGAATATTCTAAAGAATTGTCACAAGCAAGGCTTAGAAAATTTAAAGAATATTCATACTTCTAATTCAAAAACTGAGTGCATGACAATTTATTAAACTTGATTAGTTATTATTTTGAAAATTTTCTCCTTATTAAAATAAATAGCAATGAATATGTACGAAAATAAATGTATTTAGTATAGTCACTAAGTGCCTGAAAATAAATAAAATGACTGAAGTAATAAAAAGTATTACTATAACATTAAAATCTTGAAAAATTAAAGAATTGACTGGAAATAAAATTGATTTTACTGAAAGGTGCAGGTGAACACGATAATTCAAAACATAAAAAGCTAGATAGATGAATTGTGATAGAAAGATTCAGCACATAAAATATAGATACGTATCATATTTAGAACTGAGTCCATCAGGAAATTAACTATCTGTCTTTACTTTAACATACATATAAATGCAATACGTTAAGTCGCAACAATTTAAATAAATTTGATAGATTATTTTATTACTAAAATTGTAATCCTTTCTTTTTTATGTTATAATTCGAATTCTGGTTTCAATCGTTAGAAGAAATTATCTCCAAAAATGCATATACGGTTTCTCATTACTTTCATATACGGGCCTCTGAGAATAAAAATCTGAGTTTTCGTGATGTTTATGACTTTTTATGTTATATTTGGTGTCGATGAAAATTATTCAAGAAAACAGGTTTATATAAGTCGAAAAAGTAATTAATAAAGATGATTAACATAGTGTTAGTATCACGGAATTTTTCCATTACGGAAACAGATTTTTCAAAATTTTGGGCCCAATATGCCTTTATATATAAGTGAGTGTCAAATTCCATTCCGAAATTTTCAGTAGTTCTTGCGTTATAAATTAATTTTGTTTGCTTAAATTATGCAATAATTAAATAATAGTTATTCAGTAACAGTTAATATTACTATGTGTTCCCTGTTTTAAATTCTTATATAAAGATAATTTTGAAATTAAAATTATTTTTCTGAAATTCTTATTCTATTGTAGACTTTATAAATAGAAAATTTTATTTTGCATAAAAAAAGTATTTTTACACAACCCTGTAGTTTTATCCTTTCACAACTTAGTCATAACTTCAAGGTTAAATTTATTAAAATATTTGATGCGTTTAAATTATATGCTTATACTTTACAATACATATACGCACATATGATATTTTGCATTACCAGTTTTACCTACAATCTGCTTTAATCCTATGAGTCCTGACCGCCCCAGTCGATAGGCGCCTATCGAATGGGGCGATATCGGGCGGGCAGGGCTCATAGGGTGAAATATTTCTTTGGAATCAACATTCAAAAATTTTAACTTGTACATAATAAAAAACAATGAAATAAGTAATTAGCTGAAATCAAATTATCAGTATCAGTTAGGTGACATCAAATTATAGGTATCATCAAACCAACATTTATTTAATTAAAAGGATTCTTGATTCATGGATTCAATAATTTATTTGAAATATTTATACAAAATCTTGTTCCAATTGCATTGTAAAGTGATTATCATAAATTCCACTCATTCTTTATAGCAAATATATCAAACTCATATTAAACAAGGTTTATATAGAAGACAAAAAAAAAAAAAAAAAAAAACTTTCTGGAAATGTTGGTCTATTTTAAAAATGTCATATAAAAGAAGAAAGACAAACTGATATCAATGCTTCCTTCTTTGCACGAGGAATCTTCAACTACCCTCATTCCTATTTCAGGAAATAAGTTGTGAATAGTATTAATTTCAAAATGATACAAGGTGAATATTAGTAATTCTCTATCTGACAGTGAACTTATTTCATGTCAAGTGAAAATAAGTGCTCATATCTATAATTACTTCAGAAGAAGGAAATAATTTTATATTTCAAGTTTCAAATCTGTCTGCGAAATATACATTCTATGTCTATGGAAAAAATTTTAAGAAATGAATAAAACTATGATTCCAAGGATTTTAAATCCTGAAACTTGTTCCATATACAACTCTCAGCCTTAAAATGTTTTTTCCCCCTGTATATTTCTGATACCATGCAGTTTCTACTGAACTTGATCTGTTAAAAGAGTTTAATTATGAATTTTAAAAATTACAGTAAAAATGTATTATTTACAATTTTATTATATAGTGTTATGGCCACTGGACCATTAACATATTTACTGTGGATCAGACTGTTGTTTTGAGGAATAAGATATGTGATAGCTTAAAAATGAATAATTTTTTTCACAATTTCTTCCCTCAAATTTCTAAAATCATTCAATAATATAATTATAAACTTGTATGATAAATGTATACTTGTATATTTCTAAAAATTCTCATCAAAAATGGTATTCAAAGCAAATAAAATTATTGTAATGATTATCACTACCACTGCTTTTGCCATACACAAAAATTGTTATTACTAATAATGTTCTATATTATTTAATGGTGTTTCTGATCCTGAGTGTTGAAAGAAATTAAAAAGTAATGAACATATATATATATATATATAGTCTCTTTCTTAGTGATTTTATTAAAATTTTATGTTATTAATATAAACATTTTTACAAGACAATTATTGATAGATGTGCTTATGAGAATATATTTTCTAAAATTAAGTCCCATTTCTGTTATTTGTTAGCATGTGTGCAGAAGTTTTCTCTTAATATTTCACCTTTCTTATTTCATGCCATACCATTTAGAATAGTACAGACATATAAACTTAGTTACATTATACAGAAATAAAAGAGGAGTAATGATTTTTTGCCAATCTTCCTTGCATACTTTAGCAAAACATATACTGATATAAATCTTTAAATAAAGTATTTTATAGATTTTAAATTTAAAAAAAAAAGACACCTCTCATAATCATAAAGATACATTTCTTTCTTTTTTTTATTGGTTCTTTTATAATATATAACTAAGTATCATTTGATGTAAAGTAAACATTTTTTTTTTCATTTAATATATTATATATTTACATACTATTAAAATTATTTTACTGTCAGATAAGGAGGAAGCACAAGATTTATCACTTTTGATCCCTTTTTTTTTTTAAAAAAAATAATATCTATTATAATAATAATAAAGATGAATGAATGTGTGTTAACTCTCTACAGCCCACATCATTTGACCTACAGTGTCAAATATGAGATATAATTGAAATTAAGTACAACCAATATCCTGACAAATCAGCCATGTTGTCAAAGACATCAAATAAATAATAAAGTTGACAATTTTAAATTCCAACATGATTTTTTTATTGGCTAATTTATTACTAAATTTAGATGAATAAAATCACACCTTTTGGCATTTATACTTTATTTACATGTACTTGATTTTACAATGATCAAATTCTTATTATACATTAATATTTAGAGTTCTAAAACATTATCATTTCAAATAATAAAATCTCAGTTTATATATCAGTAAATATTTATATTGCAATCATAAACATTAATAGGTCAAAGAAAACTCCAAAGGTATTGAGCTGACTATAACTATCAAATTAATAAAAGATATTTTAAGTTACAGAAATCCTTTTCTTGCATTTGTTCTTCTAAAAAATATGTTTCATATTTTATTTCATAGATACATGTTAAGAATTACATTTTCCTAGATTTAGTTTTTTTGTGAGAGTTAACCTATTACTTTCAGCTTTTGTTAACATGATAACAAAACATAGAAAGATCATTTTTTTTCATACAAGCATAATGCATTTTTGCATGTTATATGGCTTGTATGTGTGTGTGTATGTATGTACACAAACATATTGTTGAAACACATGTTTAAATTATTTAAGAACTGACTGAAGATTGAAAACAATTATTTTATGTTGTAGTAATATTCAAAAGTTATTGCCAAAAACAAAGACAACAACAAAAAAATAAAATATCTAGAAATAAGATTAAGAAAGTGAATAAGGCTTTTAAGTTAGCTGTTAATTAATAAGTTTATAAATAACAAAAAAAAAAAAAAAAAAAAAAGCAACAATTTTAATAAAAAATGATTACATTTTTAATTCCTATAAGAGGATTATTTCAGATGCAAATGCAAAACACTTTTAATTGAATTTTCATTTCCTATTACTCAAAAAAATTTACAGTACATTTCAGCTTACATTAAATAAAGCTTTGCATATTTAAAAGGTTCTTGAACATCCATGAAAATTAGTTCTCCATTCCAATTTCAATGCAGAATTGATTACTTCAGCTGAATCTAAAATATTAAAAAGAAACTTTCCTAAAAGTTAAAAGCTTAAGAGAAAGCTAGAAAATATCTAGGCAATCGCTTAAACCTAACCATTGGGAATGTTATTCCTTTATTAGAAGACAAAATAAATAAAATGGGATTTTTAATAATATAAGCAACAACATGAATAGTTAACAATTTTTTAAACCCTTCAAAGCACACATTTCAATATCTAGAATTCACACCATAATCTTTTAATTTATATTACAGATTTAAATTTCATATACTTACTAGGAAGTCAGGTTCTCCATTCTTACCCCAATGCAACATTGATAATTCGCATTTGATTGTTACTGAAACTGAAATAAGCAAGGAATTTTCCTAAAAGTTAAGAGCTTAAATAAAAGCCAGAAAATGTCTAGACAATCACCTAAACCCGACCATTGGGAATTTTATTAATTTAAAGTTAAAGTTAATGGTGTACAGTTCAATTCACATTTTTTAAAAATTACTTAAAAGAAATTACTTAAAATTACTTAATTAAAGAAATGTAGTGAGCATACAATGCTAAAAATGTGTATTCAAAACAAAACTAGCATTTTAAAAATTTAAGCCTGCAGTTATTTGTACAAGCATTAATGCTCTAAAAGCAACTATATCATAATTTTCAGTCAATGATAAATTGTTTAATTTTTGATACACATAGTAGCTAATATAAACACCACAATTAAAATCATCTATTTGTTTTACATGAGGTGGAAAAACAATCTGCCAGTGGCTATTTGAATTAAGCGAATTATTTAATACTGTACACCAACGGTTTATTAATGTTGAGGTATCCTTATCTGGCTTATAACAAAGTGGGTCAAAATATTCAAATATTTTATTTTTCAAATCAGCTATAATTAAAGTCCAATGGGAATTTAAATTTACAGGAATTATAAGAAAATCAAAATTTGCTATTTCTTGAATCCAAGGAAATTGAAGAATGTTTTTTTGATTAAAAATCAAAAGAGAGTGTAAAGATTCTACAGCTTTGAAATTTGTGAATCTTCTGGTTTATACAAAATTAAATGCATCAATGACTGAATCGTATAGCCAACCTTTTTTGAAATTTGACCATATTGATTTAAGATATTTTTCTTCTTTGATAGTAACAAATGGATCTAAAGATTTTAACATATAAAATGAAAGATCAATATTATTAATAGTTAATATTGTAGCAGTAGGATTTGTGACATTAAACTTATTAAATCTATGAAACACATCAATATTAACACATTCAGAATTTTTAACATTAAAGGATTTTAAATCTGTCTCTTGCTCAGAAAGATTATTAGGTTCATCAAGAAGTGCTTCATTTAATTTTTGCTTCTTATTGCAATTTTCACGGGTCGAGCAGTTCCTTTTTTTTCTATGAGAAGTTTTAAAAAACTTAATCTGTAGATTAATTTTTTGATTAGGTGCAACATATAATTTAGGTGTAACAGAAGCCAGATTATTTTTAAGATTCAAAACCCCACGCATACCAGCTACTAAATTATTCAAACAACTAACTACATTATTTAACATGATTTTTTTAATCTGTGGAATTTCTATTAATTCTAATATTTCCGAACATAACTTTATGCACTCTGCCTCCTTCGATCTGCACTTCTCATTAGTAGATAACATGTTGGGATTTAATTTTTCACTCAAAATATCAGAATTAATTGTAATACTATTTTCTTCATCAAATTTATAAAAATCATCAGTTGTGTACATATTAGGTTTGGCAGACATTAAATGAATTTTATGTATGTGCTTGCACAAATTGCTGCAGTCTTCACAAGAGCAATGATACAAATGACTGCACAATGCCGCACAATTAATATTTGTACATTTAAAGCTGCAATGATCCAATAAAATACAAGCATCTGCAATTTTTCTTACTACATATATCTTTCCTTTTACAGATCGAGATTTAACCTCCCAATGATTGGCATATTCAATGACATCTGTATTCTGAATCTTTACAGCCCTGTCATGTTTCTCTTTAACAGTTTTAGTGAACTTGGAATGAGTAGGAATATTATTAATAACATTACAAGAATATTTTAAAAATCGATCCTTTCCATTTCCAAAAGAGTTGAAACAAGATCATCTATTCGCCTATTATACTTACGCTCAAGATATATTGTTTTTAACTGATTGTGAAAAGATTCGCAATAATTGTTAGTATTAGTATTACCATGTTGAAATTGTCTAAAACAGGTTGCCCATAATTCTTTTCTCCCAGAATAATTTCTAACAAAATAATCAATAAAATTTTCACATTCATTTGAATTGTTGTCGATAAACATTAAAAGTTTATTTTCAAAATTTATTTCAGACACTTCCTTCATTATTTTTAATAACTCGTCTAACATTTTTTGACGGAGAAACTTATCACATACTTTTGAAGATAACTGCCTTTTCCAAGCGCGAAAAACGTGCCATTGGCATAGTAGATGCTTTATATTTGGACCAAATACAGAATTAAATGCTTTAAAGGAATAACCATCATCATCAGTCATTACAGTATTTACATTCAGGTCAGGAATTCGACAATGTAAACTTGAAAATAAAGCAATTAAGGTATGGTAATCTAAATCATTAGTGATAAAATGTGCAACTGGATAACCTTGACCATACTCATCCTGAACATGCAGAGAAAGAAGATAAAAGTCATAAAAGTTTGTGCCACGAGTTGCATCAATACAAAGAATTTTATCTGAATGCTTAACTAACATATCTTTTTGTGCTTTAGTCTGTAAACCTAATGCAAAAGAACTTTCATAGTTTTGCAAATTATCTAAATGTGCAGGGCCCCAAATTGTTTTCGACTTCTGCAATTTAAAAATTAAAATAGGATTGCATGGCTCTTTCCTTAATTCCTTTACTATATAAGAAACAGACATAGCATCATTGGCTGGCTGAATTGAATTGCATAAGCGCCTTAAATAATTCTGTATAGTTTTACGAGATATGAAGGCTTCCTTTGTAAGAAAAAAATTTCTATTATCTCGACATCCAACTTTCATCAGTACTTAAAAAAATATATTATTATAAATTGCATATAAACAATAATATTCATACATACCTTTCGAGATGCATTATCTGAAGAAATGCATTTCTTTAAAAACCTACAGAAATAATTGGCCAAGCGAAGATCACCACTTTTATTAGGATGTAAACCATCTTTTCCCAGGAAACCAGACCAGGATGGCTTGTTAGAACTGCAAAAGATAAAAGCATCTTCATTATGGCACAACTTTTCTAAAGCTTTATTTACAGCTTCAATCTTATGGTTTAAGATTTTTATATGTTCAACAGTTTTTCAGTAATCGTTTTCAAAGTAATTAAAATCTCTAGGAATGATACTGGAGAAAATTCTTGCCTTTGGATTGACTCGTAAAATCTCATTAGCCAGTGACCTATACTTTTGAAGTATTATTTCTACACTATCAACTGATATGTTATTGGTGCCCACATGCACTAAAATCCAATCATAGTGTTTCTTTATTTTAGAAATTCTACTGGTTAACCTCTCAATGGTTGTTCCACCGCAAAAAATAACATCCAAATCCTCAGATAAATGCGCTTCCAAGCGTTTAATCATCGAATCTCCAATCAAAAGAATATTCATTGTGACACAGTTATATATTCTAAACTGATTTCCTTATAACAAATGACTAATAGCAATAAATATCTGAATAATATGCACACAGATAAGCTAATCCAAGATCAAATAGAGCAAAGTCAATACAATACTGAGATATTTCCAAATTCTACTAGCTACCACATGAATGATACACTTTCTACTGTAAGACAATAAATAACTAGTCACTAAAAACATTTCTATACAATGTACTCAAAAAATTTATGAATGACAATAAATAAAATGACAAAAGCACTAGTAAAATTCCTCTCACTATTTAACCCTAATTAACACTATAATTAAACAGAAAAATATGACAAACAATCAATGAGAAATAAATATTTAAGGCTATGCAATTAAATTTAGATACACTTATTACATGAAAAAACAAAATATCAAATAACACTCATCAAACTCCTCGTTTACTCTTAACCCTAATTAGCACTATCTTAAAAACAACAGTTTTAAGTAAACGAAAAAAATTATAACAAATTTTCTTAAAGAGATTAAATAAGAAAATAAATAAAAATAAGGCCTGTAAGAGTTTTCTTCAAAGTGAATCACTCGCTGACAATCGTTAATCCTTCTTTCCTCTTGAAACAAAGAACGAATACTAATGAATCGGCACACTCAGTGACAGAATGATTAACACGTTATGATGACGTTATGACGATAACAAACTGCGACTTCATTTTATAACCTCGGTAGGACAACTCCGTCACTTTTGGCAGCGTGCCAATAGACTTACGGCCGTATTCACCAAACCGGTTGCTAAACATCGGCTGATGATTAAACGCTGTTCAGCAGTCAAATCGGTATTCACCACACCAAACCCGTTGTCAATTTCCCCCTGTTTTCCCCCATTTTTTGATTCATGGACTTCCGATGATCACATTTGATCAACGGTTTTCCGCATGCGCAGTTCTCAAGAAGGACAACTGTTACATTAGTTTTCAAACAAACATGGAGGATTTAGATACATTGGAACTATTGCAGTTGATATCAGATAGGAGGTGAATAATTTACACTGACAGAGTTTCTGATTTGGATTTGTTAGATGAATGTGATTTTGTTTCCAATGCATTTTATCTTTGAGAAGGAGAAATTAAGCATCAATATTTTACGAAACAGTGCTGTAACTACTGAAGAGAAATTGTGTATTGCCTTACGTTTTTTTGCTTCAGGAAGTCATCAACAAATAATTGGTGATTTCAATCAAACTATCCAGTTATCATGTTGCCGGGCTATAAATGAAGTATCTAGATGTATAGCTGAAATGAGGCCAAGATTCATTTACCTACCAAATAATGAATCTGAGCGACTTGAGGTATGTTTACATTTATCCCTTTTACATCGTTCATATGGGAATCCCTTTTTATTGTTATTATATCCGAGTTGATTTTTGATTATTATTTTCTGGAATTAAAATTAGAATCTGTCATTTGTATAATTCCGTGAACATTCAAATTTTTGAAGCAAAGGAATTATAATTAAAAGAATTTTCTAAACTTATTAATACCTTTTAGAAAACTCATCAAGTTTAGTACGATTATACTGTTTTTTGTCAATACTGTTTTACAGTTTTTTGTTCCTTAAAATACTTCCATTAAAAACATTTTATTGCATATTTTCTATCTGGTTAATCTAATGACTTGCTAATAAAATAAGTTATTTCATATCTATACATATTCATATCATTTGTGTAGTCTTATAGTTTTTTTTAATTATGTTATTATGGCGATATAAGTTATTAAAAATTGATAATGTATGTATGTAATATTTTTTCAAATCATTTTTAATTAACTTTTAATATTACTTTTATAACTAGAATTCATCTGTAACAGTTTTTGCATTTGTTATGCTATAAGAAAATTTTCCCATTCTTTACATAGACAGTGTACATGTTAATCAATTTTAACCTTGCTCCTTTTATTTTTCAATTTTGTAAATCTGAAAAAATATAATAAAGAATTCAAGTATTAAAGATTATTTGCAATATAAACTTAACATTTTAATTATGCTTTATTCCATATTGAAAAATCTTATTCTTCTACCCCTACCATTATACCACTGTATATCAAAGATTACGGCAGATTTTTGTATGAATAAAGCAAGAAGGGTTTTTGAGAAACAACCACCTAAATAATAAATATGTTTTCGTTGAACAAATAATATTTTAAGATTAGGAAAAAAAATATTCTTTCTGTAGAATATTTTCCAAAGTTATCTGCAATCACTTACAAATATTTTAGAATGCACATTTCTAGTGATTGAGAATAGAATATCTTATGTCTTTTTTTTTATATATATAAAAAAGTTTTAAAAAGTACTGTATAAATGAATTCTAAATTTAGTTACAAAAAATGGAATTTTTGTCTTATATCAAATATTATAATATTTAAAAAATTTAATATTATAATCAAATAAATTATAATATTTGTGTTTATACTATCAATTTTTAAGTATGTCATGTAAGTATTATTGTTAAATTAGCAATTTTTTTCATTAGTTATTTATAATATAATTAATTCTTATTTCACATTTCTCAGATTATAGACTTGCAAAGATATGGAAGAAATAAGGAACAGCCTTTTCCTCCTGAAAAAAAAAAAAAAAAAAGAAAGAAAGAAAGAAAAGCAACAAACAAAAAAATCTTTTTCATCTGTCTGGTGATGATTATACAGGATTGCTTTTTGTATTTTTGAAACTTTCCTGTATGACTCATTTCCATGATTGTACACTGTTTTCACATGGGTATATAAGTTTTTTTTTTTTTTTTAGTAAATTGATTTTTTATGTTATTATTTATTTTATAGAAAAAGAATTATTGCAGTTTTTATTATGATTAATAATTAGAAATTTAAAGAAATTACTTTTGTTACTTATAAATTGTGTGATATAATAATGTGCTTAGTTACTCAATATAGCTAATCTCTTTTACAATATCAGTTTACTTCAGCTTTAATCTTCAACAATGTGTATAAAATTAACATTTTTTAAAGAAATCAAATTTTGACCTTTGTTATCTGCTGAAAATGATTACCAATTTTTATTAATGTTTTCCTTCTCATTACATAACAAATTTTAACATTATTTCTAATGTATTCTCTACCTGATTATTTTTTGAATTTATCTGTATAGAAATGACTAAATAATTCCTTATTCCCATCTTTGAAAATCAAATGTATTTTTAATTTGATGTTGTTCTTTTTATGATTTATAGAAAATGACATGCATGTATGACTCATATCAGTGTAGTTATTTTTTAGTGGTTTTATGTGCTCATTATCTTATTACAATATGTATATGTATTAGAGAAATAAAAAGACACATATAGAAGAATTTTGTATTAAGAATCAGCATTAATGTTGCACCTCTATTGACACTTTCTTGTAATTCTTGTAGAAGAATTTTGAATTAATAATCAGCATGAATGTTATATTTTAAAGTACCTTTAATGGAACTTTGTTTTAATGCTTGTAGAAGCTGTAACTTCTCTGTCAGAATTTTCTTTTGTAATTCATATATGTTACTTTTCGAGTCAAATTTGAATAAAATAGATTTTTGTATACAGAAGTCCTTTTTTAATTTTGCATATTTTAAGACATTCTGAGAAGTGTGTGAAAAACAAAGAAAATAGATTAATTGTGATTTGAAAATTTTGGAATTTGAAAAACAAGTATAGATAATAACTTATCCGAGTTAATTCAAATTTCTACAAATTATGATGCAAATATAAAATTTTAAAAAAGAGGTTTTTATTTTAAAAATTCAACTTAATTTAACTGACAGTTTAATGTAACCTATTAGAATAATATTTAAGATGATTTCAAGAAAAAAAATTTTGTGAAAAATTCTTTTACTTTTTTGAAACATTTCAATTTGGATCATCTTTCATCAAATTTAAATATAGAAAGAGATTCCTTATTTAAATACACAAGATCCTGAGTTGAAAAATTTGACAATTAAACAAAGGAAATTATGCTGACTTAACAGTATTTAGTTAGATGTTGTGCTCATAGGTTTATGATTTCAGGAAGTAATGATTGCCATGAAGATATGAATAATTAAAAACATCGTTGGAAATTAATATAATAAAGTGACAGATATTATTCAAGTATGAGTAGAAACTAAATGTTAAAATATCAAAAAATTAATAACTTTTTTGGTACAAAATCCTGGGAATAAGAAAAATAAAAAAAAAAAAGGCAAAAACTTGTTGAAACAAATGGAATTTCACATTTACTTGAAAGAATTAAAATATCATTACTAGTTTCTGACAGGCTAATCAAGTTAAACTGTGTTGCTTTTTGATTAAGTTTGAATCATCAAGCAGAAAGTGTTAAAAAATTTATTGTTGGTTGTTGATGTTTTTCCACTCAATTTATTTGTACAAAAGTGAGTGGTGAGTGCTTATGATGTACAAATTAATCATTTCTTTTATTCAAGGATAGCAATTCTAAAATAAGTATGGTTGTCATCAATATTTATATTATTTTTATGCAGATTTGTAATGGCAAGATTGTGAAGTACATGTTGTCGAACTGACAATTAACTCATTCAAATTTAAAGAGTTGTTAAATTCATTGTTTATAAAAAGTTTTAGATATGAGATACAAATGAGCTAATTCACTTCCACAATAATAAAATATTATAAAAAATTATTGCATGAATATTTATTTTGGCAAAAAAGGCTCTTGTTTTTCATAAGAATTCTTCATTATTCATATACAATTTTCACTGACTTTTGTTTATAATTTGAATTTTCTGATTTGCAGCATATATTCTGAATGTATATATTCTTCTTATATGTATATATTCTGACATTTATAACAATAAATTTATATCTTTTTTAACAAAATATATGTAAAAATTTAATATTCTGATAGTTAATAAAAGAAAATTTTTCCATATTTGCTTTTCGATGGAAATAAAAGCATACCACAGAATAAGTATTTTTTACTTTTATTCCGCTTTGAGGGAAAAAAATTATCTCAAACACTACTGAATATGTAGACAGCTAATACATATTTAAATATTGACACCAAAAACAATCTTAGTATTTTTTTTTAAATATAATATATTGTGGAAGTTTAAAACCTATTTGTTTAAAAATAAATGCTGAAAGTCTAATAACAATCTTAAAGAGAAGTTTGTAATATATGCTATAAACTTCATGCAAACAATTATATGGGATTGCCAGAGATATCATTGCAATTTAAATAACCTTTGGAAATTGAAATATTTTGTGTAAATGAAAATTATTTACTAATATGAAAGTCATAATACTTGTAAGCAAGATTTTATACACTACATTTTCTCCTCTTTTATTATATTAAAAATACAGGATACTACAATTTTTGTTAAATTCATTGTTTAGAAGAAACTTCAATGAACTCCTCACTTGCGAAATCAGTTTGCAGCAGTTTGTTATTTCTATTGTTTATGTATATACTCTATAATTATATAAAAAATGTTTAAATATTTCCATAAGTAAATGAACTAATTTAAGGTTAATATGCATTTTTTTCAAAAATTTAATTCAGATAGACCTTTTGTAAAAGTTTAATTCATTGGAAAACTATTCAAAGCACAGCTAATATGCATATTCTCAATTCAAAAGAGAGCAAATGCTCAAATGTTTTATTACATAATAATAGAGTGGAAATTTAAAATATACTTGGTTAATAATGTATAGTCAGAGAAACAATCCTACGAAAAGCTATAATATCATGTAAGCAAATCGGTGAGATTATCACTAGGCAATATCACCTTCGTTTTCTCGTTTGATCCTTGTACACATCTGGGAAAGAAACAAAATAACAACAAAAACACGAAACAGCGCCACCCATCAGCTGATAATCATGTGATATATATAGACCAATGAAGATCCATTTCCGGTTGAAAAAGGCAGAAAAAGCTGATTGTCGTAACCTTGATGCTTAGTCGTGAAATTACCGTTCGTGAATACCAATGATCATTGGTTGATGATTAATCGTTGATCATGGGTTGAACGATCCGATGTTTAGCAACCGGTTTGGTGAATACGGCCGTTACTACCGGGAGTAAAAACCATAAAATGAAGTCGCAGTTTGTTATCGTCATCATCTTTGACGATCTATGCTTTTTTTTTTTGCATGTGTTATTCATTAATTTTTTAAAAGAAATTATAAATTTAAGAAATTTATTTTTAGTTTCATTAAAAAGTTAAAATTAATTGACTATGAGTTATTTTATTGTTTGAATTAATCACATGATTATAAATTAAATTGGAAAAAACTGAGTATCAAAATTTCTATCTCGAATTAAATCATCGAAATCTTCTGCCCGGCGTGTAAAATTTCAACTTATTCTGACTTTCCAATTATTTTTTTAAAAGAAAAAAAAGTCCTCATTAAATTTACAGTAATATCACTCATCCATTTGGCTTAACTACTGTTGGCTTCATCTCGCTCTCCGGTATTTTTTTTTTTTTTTTTGTTAAAATAAGTATTATTTACTTAAGAAGTGACCTATTTTTACATTTTATAAAGATATATACGAACCCTCAATCCTTACGCATGCGCAGAAAAGAGGACAACTTCGTCACTTTTACTTATTATACGAACCCTCAAGCATAGCCACGCCTCCTCCAGGATGATTGACACGGGCAACTTCGTCACCGGTCTGGATAGTTTTCCTACCGGGAGGGTCGTTCTCATTTTATAACCTCGGTAGGACAACTCCGTCACTTTTGGCAACGTGCCAATAGACTTACTACCGGGAGTAAAAACCAAATTTCATAAGGAAATATATTTGTATGGGCCGATTTTCTGGTTTTCGATATCGAAAAAGATTTATCTATTAACAATGGGGAAAACGCACGGGATGTTTATTAACATAACTTATTAAAGAAGTAAGTTCTCACGTTGCTGTATGCTGTCGCACTTCAGTATTGCTTAGTGAAGTATCAACCTGAAACTGACATGTAATTGAAATAATGATGTAAATTAGGAAATTTAAAACTGAAAATATAGATGCAACATAATCACAAAATTTAAATGTGTATTAATGGTAAATGTGAGAATTTTATTGAGTGTCTATTACCTATACCTATTGAGTACCTAGAGCAGAAGTTTTCAACCAAACGTATGTTTCCGTGAAAAAGCAGTCAGTAGAAGCAGGTTTTTGTATAATTACTTGAAAGCCTCTCGTACTTATTAAAATTAATTTCTTGAACTAAAACGACCAGCAAAATGATAATTACGAGTTGTATTCGCCACAAATTATTGAAGGTTTATGCTTTTTATGGAAAGTTTTATTTATAATATATAATGAAAAACTTAAATTTCTATATCTGCCTTCCTTTTAAAATTCAGAAAATCAAATTATCTGCTTCAGCAGTAGTGACTGAAAATAACTTGCATCTATTGGGGTTAAATGCAATATAATGATTTTAAAATTTATTTTAGTATATTATTTACATAATGTAAAATTTTATATTTTATGCTTTTTTTTTGGTATCGAAATATTTTATATATAAATCAGTAATTTTGGTTTGCACATGTAAATTTGCTTCTATGCATAACCATTTATATCTCACAGGGGCTTTTAAATATTATAAGAAAAATAATGTGAAGCATTTTGTAAGAAAAATAACATGAAGTATTTTTTTCTTATCCTTGATATATTATTTTTATATTGACATTGATTAATTTTTCAAAAAATCAATTATTGTGAAAAAAAACTTCAAAAACTGAGAGTTGAATTTTACATATTGATAAACTATACCTTTTTGTATAGAATAATAGAATTATTTGAAAAAATGCAAATAAATATGATATTTGCATTTTTATTCTACTTTTTATATAAACTTGAGATTGCTAATCATGCAGTTTTGGGTTTTCAATGATATTGATAAATAATGGTTTTACTATTAAAGTAAATTGAAAAAAGTTGGAAAAAAAAGATTTTTATTTCTTTTTGATAATAATTGAAATATGTATATGGTGAAGTAAAATATAATAAACATTCCTATGCAATCAAATCATTTAATTTTTCTTCTAAGAAAATTTTGTAATTGCTTGTAAAATGAATAAGAACAAAAGTTACAAAGCTCAATTAAAAAAATTCCTTTTAATGAAACTCAGTTTAAAACTTGTCAAATCTTACCAGTGGATATTGGTGATAATGGAATAGCTTTATCACATATGTTTCGCAATGAGTGGGGTCTTAATAATAATGATAATAATAATAATATATATATATATATATATATTCCTTTTCGTTTTTAATTTTAATGCTGTTATTGTTTTTATTGTTATTGTTTTTATTGTATTTTTACTTTGTGGTTTTTTTCTAATTTGTTATTTTGTATTTCCTTTCTGTTAAAATGGTATATCTCTTGAGCATAATTTCGGGGGATTTTCGGGTCACGAGGAATCATTATTAGACTTAATGTCTGTATGTCCTCACAGAAAAAATCCCTTTATTTGAATCCCTGCCTGAGGGTGACCCTTGAAAAAGTCTTCAGGCCGGATTCTTTTTTAATATTTTTTAATAATTTTTTTGGTTTAATTTTTATTTGGTTTTTGTTTTTCCTATTAACTTGATTCTAATACTTTTCTATCAATTCATCTGTGTTTTAGAAGTAGCTGCAATTGCGCTCTCTAAATACTATGAAGTTCCTTTTTGGTTTTAGTTTAAATAGGTAATAAATTTTAGTTGCGATTTCGAAACTGTTTTGTTTCGTTTTCAAACTTTTTCTTACTTTAGATTGGTTATATATATATATATATATATATATATTGATCTTTCTAAGCTGAAGAATATTTTTCTTTTTGCTTTCAAACTTGGTGATAAGAATAATTAAAGTTAGTTCAGTTTTTAAAGCTTATTTTTATAAGATTTATTTTAATTTTTATGGGAAGAAATTAATTATTGAAATTATTAAAATTATTGCATTTTTATTTAGAAGGAATATTAGCATTTTCTTTAAATTAACAATAAAATATTTTTTGTAATATTTGTGTGTAGTTTTTATTCTGCCAAATCACTTCTTCATTTATTTATATTAATTAACTGCTAATAAAAAGTCTGAAACTAATAGTATATTATAGTTGGAAATAAAATTTGTTCTAAATTTCTTATATTCTTATTCAGATTTTTTGTAGTTTTGAGCAAAATATAATCCTGAAGTTGTAAATAAATATAAAAGTTTAAGGTATTATTTAAGAAAAAAAAAAGAAAAGAAACTATTACAATAATAATTTTTATCAAATAATAGCTTTAATGATTATAATAATAATAAAAAAATTTATTCTTCTACACCTTTTGCACAAATAACAAAAATTTCTAAACATTTTTTTTTTAACCTTTGGTTATCAAAGTTCTACAGTTAAATTTACCAGTTATTAATTTTAATCATTTCATAAAAGGAATTCTTTCTCAAAATTAGCTTCCCAATAATTCTCTAAATAATAATTATTAATGATAAAATTTTTGAAAAAAAAATTCCATTAATGCTTAAATTTGTTATCTTTATTTGTTATCTATTATTTTTCTAATAATAGATTTTTTTTTTTTTTAGTTAAAAAAGAGGACAGCTGAAATGCTCTGAGATCATATACTTTTATGATTGAAAAAAAAAATATTGGGTACTTAAATTTTTATTTTATTTTCTTAAAATATCTATTAGAGCTAAAGTTACTCTAAATTCTTCAATATGTTTGCAGTGCACAAGAAGCAAACTGCAATATTATGTAGGAATATTGATTATTTTTCCATCATTAATATTGAAGCAGAAGTTTAAGTGCTGAACTTGTATTGCATATACAGCAGAAATTAAGAATTTTATTAATTAATTATATATATTTTGCTTTTTGACTGTTTATTTGCATGTTTTTATTAGTCAAACAAGAGATCTTTAAAATAAAAGGCTGTATACATTTTACTTTAAAAAAGAATTTGAATTAAAATGCTTACAAAAGTTAGTTTTTCAAAAGTATGTATTTAAATAGTTGCAGTAATAACAAGAAGGATCATGGTTTGCTATACACACACATTTCATCTTTTTTTTTTTTTTTTTTTTTTTCAGTTCTTTAAATTTTAAGTGCAACATCTCCAACATTGTTAATCTTTTCTTTGATAAATTTTTTGTTTCATATATTTTTTAAAACCACTTATTTCAATTTTTAATGATAAGCTTAAAATGGCTACAAGATTGCTTTGAAACAAACTGAATAGCCCAAAATAGTGAAGCAGCAATTTATTGTTTGTTACATTTCGTTTAAATCCTTCTTTTTTCTTTTTCTTTTTTCTTCTTTTTTTAGATCGATCTTTAAAAAGATCGTTAAAGAGATGAGCAGTTTCAAATTAGGGAAATGTAAGTGAAGCAGAATGCAATTTCTTAGAATAGTACTTTTTATATTTTACTAAAAAATGTAAAGTAGAAGTTTTAAGTGTGCACTTATATTACTAATATACTAGGGAATAAAGAATTTTTACTGACTGATTATGTAATCTCTGAAAAGTATTCTAAAATTATTAAATAAATCTATAAAAATTTCTTTGGGTTGATTTTCTTTTAATAAATTTTTGATTGAGTATAAATACAAATCACCCAAAATATTCTTTATTTTAATTATGAAAACATTATATATATATTCACGATTTTGCCAAATTGTCTGACATTAAAGCTGTGTTGTTTTAAATGTTTTACTTATGTCCTGTTCATTAAGCAGGTACTTTCATATCACTCCATCTAGTACTGTTTAAAGGATTTTTGATGGTTTCTGCTATTATAGCAGTTATTTAATTAAAGATATAATGTATCAAGTATTAGTATTTAATTTATCTTATGTAGGTTCCTGTACAGATTTCCAACAAGGCATAGTAGGAAGCTGCTTAGAACTGCTGGATAGACTAGAGGCTACAAGCAGGTCAGTTAAAAAATCTTATTTCCCTAGTTTTCAAATAAATTTGTAAACGATATAAAGATATGCAATACACAATATAATGAGAATATTAATATTTTGTTAAGCATTGTTGGTTCTGTTCTTATCTGTTAAATTTCATTTATTATCAGAACATTTATGAATCCCGAACGTCTTCAAATGATTTTATGTATAAACATGGGGATGGAGAAATTCCAAGTCATAATTAATACATAAATAAAACACATTTCTGAATAAAGTTATTACTAAAGTAAAAAAATTAACCTAAAAGAAATGATTAACATGTCAATTAAATTAAAAAAAATATTGAAATGGGAAAGTACCTTGACGAGTTTATTAATGAAGCTTCTTAATGAGGATCACTTAGGGATGTAGAATTCTTAAATCTGTAATTGTACAGAATAATGGGAAAATATGTAAGATACTAAAAGAGTGGCATTTATTTCCTTCCTCAAGTTTTGAAAATCATTTGAACAATTTTACATTTCTTTAAAATATTAAAAAATATATAATTTTTTTGAAAGTAGAAATTTTTTAATATTTCTTTTGGCTACATAAGAGAGATTTTTAAATAGTATTTCTATTAATTATTTTCTCAATTCTTAAAATCATCTTATCATTTAAGGGCCCCCACCATCCCTTTCTCAAAATATGAATTTTTTTTATTCTTAATTTATATTGATTATTATTATTTAGATTTGTAGTTCATTGTTATTTAGATTTGTAATTTATGTTGGTTGTCATTATTTAGATTTTGGCATGATCTTAAAATGAAAATGTGATTTAGAAGCTTTATTTTTAAATTTTTGTACATATTTATCGAAACTCTTTGACTTTTCTTTTATTAAAGTTAAAATTAACTAATAAGCATGATGACTAATAATCATGACCCTTTCAAGTCAAAATTGTCTTTTTCAATCTAATTGAACCAACTGAGTGGCATGCAGTTTTAGAATAGGTCTATAAAAATCTTCCATTTAATGCTAAAGTGTTTCTTTTTTAACCATAGAAACGTGTATTGATAAAATCACAATGTGTACTTAGTTTTATATTAACTAAGCAGTTGATATTTTTGTACAATAAATGAGTAATAAGAAGCAGAGTAATGATCCAAAAATGCATTTCTGTTTTTTCATTTTAAAGAAAAATGTTATAATTTATTTTTAAAAAATCTTTTTATTTTTCTGCATTTATTAGATAGCTTTCTTTAGTTTTTCTATATTTGTTGTCAAGAATATGCCAAAGATTCCAAATAGAATTTAACAATAAAGCTGTTTTATCAATTCAAATCAACTTGTAATACAAACAAACTGAAACTCGATCACAGCTTGTGGGACTTGGCATTTATACATTTGAGTTTAATTCCAAAATAGTTCATTAAGAGTTGATAATAAAGATCTATAAGTTCTGAATACATAAATAGTTCTTCTAATATCTGTAAATTCAATGACAAGAATAACTTCAAATTAAAATTTGTAGCCTTTGTGCTTTACATTCAGACATTCATGTTGTCTGGTGCTAGATTTCAGAAACACAGTGATTGTAGTTAAGATTTTTTTGTTTGATATAGATGATGATATTATTAATGTGTGATTATTGTTTTTCATGCTTAAGAACATTGCAATTTGTGTTGTTTTTGTAATTGCTTTTCTTAGAAGAGTTAAATAAATTTAAGATTTATTTTTTGTGGTTCTGTAAATGTGAGAACTATGTGGATTGTTAACAAGTACTGCATTCCTTTTAGAGGATAAACTTAGTACTTTTTTCTTGTTATATATTTCTTTTTGATTCTAGACATTTAATTTCGAATCGATACTTCTCACTCTAAATTTTTTTTACCTGATCATTGCTGTCAAATGTTGTTCCTGGGATTAGTTTTTTTAAAATCTATTTTATTTGTAATATCTTGGGATGGAAAAGAGAAATTAAATTTTTTATAAGCCAATGTAAACCACTAAATTTTTTATGAACCAATGTATTGAACTTGTACTGCAATCATATCCCTTTATACCAATAAAGGAATAATTTTAGCTAGCATTACTGTTACAAAAGAAAATAGAGTTTATTGTATTGGTTTTTAATTACTGTATCCTAAAAATATTGTCTTATTAGCATTGTTTTTGCAAAAGAAAATTTAATTCATTTCTACTCTGAATTTCTCTAAACAATTACTTAACATCGTATCTTTCCCCATTTTTTGAGACGAATCTTTTTAATGATTATTACAGTGTGCTATATCTTTTAATTCATTGACCATTGGAAATGGTCTCCCAGCAAATTTCTCACATATTCCCTAATAAGGGTGTTATACCCCCTTCCTTCTTAGGTCGAAGAGTATTCAGATTTTTATTTTCAGAGTTTTGCAATGACTTGCTTTATATTTTTGTTTAGTATAGTGAAGAAAAATGTAGTTTCAAAGAAAGTTTATGTAGTTATGTGGAAATATATAATTTATTAAAAAAAAATCTATTCTGCATTTTGAACACTTTTTATCAATTGATAAATAAAAATTCAGCATAGAATTGTAATTTTTTGGAAACAAGATAAATTGGTTGCTACTGCTATAATAAATTTAAGTTAAACTGTTTAGCTATTTAGTTTAGCTAGACTGTCACTAAATTTTATATAGCTGAATGGTTGCATTTATATGCATGTGAATATACTGGTTGACAGACAGTCAACTCTTGGATGAATTTAATTTTATATGTGTCTTCCTTTTATACGATAAAACACTGTACCAAGTTTTATTTATCTAATTCTTTACAAATTATAGCTGTTCACTTGTATTTGGGCAGATAGAAAAACATAGGAACTGTGAATAAATTTTGTTTATGATTTGACATAAATCTACAAATTTACTATTAAAACCACATGCCAAATTTTATCCATTTAGCTCAAAGCATTTTCAAGCTATTATATTCGCAAACAGATGGGCAATTAAAGTGGTTTTCAGCATTAAGATGGCATGAAATATGGAGAGTCATTAAAACTGCAATGTCTTTTTTTTTTTTTTTTTTTTTTGACAATTACAACATTTTCTCTTTGTATTTGAGAAAGTGACTTTATGTGGAATGGAGTATCATATAACTTGTATTTTAACATTTATCTATCTTTTAAATTGATAGATAGATAAACTCTCTTAAAATCTGAAAAATATAATAAAGTGTAAAGTTAAACTGTTGGGTTGTGAAAAATATCTGTTTGTTTTGAGTATTACTAAAGTATAATTTGTCTTTCAGATAAGAAGACATCTGAGGGCTTGGTGAAAGAAGCATATTTTGTTCTTGAAAATTCATCGTTCACCTTATAGAGATTCTTTATTAAAATCACAATTATTTTGCTAAATATGACAAACCTGCTGATATACTATAACTTAGTAATAATAAAAAAATTAATAACTTAAACTAATAAAAATTATTTTTCACTTTTTTTGAAAAAAGATATTTATTTAATTCAATTATAAAATTTAAATATTCGTCTACTAAATTTGATTTTTTTCTTCTGGATTATTAATAAGAATATGATTAACGTAAATAATTATTTATTGCTTTTTATACCACTAAATGCTGTTTCGAATGATAGTCCTGGAACAAATGATGTGCAAAAGTCTACAACGAACAGTAGTCCTGAAACAAATGATGTGCATAAATCTACAACCAATAGAAGTCCTGGAATAAATGATGTGCAAAAGTCTACAATCTATAGTAGTCCTGGAACAAATGATGTGCAAAAGTCTACAACCAATAGTAATCCTGGAATAAATAATGTGCAAACGTCTATAATGAGTAGTTATCCTGGAACAAATGATGTGCGAAAGTCTACAACGAATAGTAATCCTGTAAGAATTAATGTGAAGATGTCTACTACGAATATTAATCCTGGAACAAAAAATGTGCAAACATCTATAATGAATAGTAATCTTGGAGCAAATAATGTGCAATTTTCTTCTGCTACGAATAATAGTTCGGAAACAAATGATGCGCAAAAGTCTGTGGCGAATATTTCGGAAACAAATGATGCGGAAAAACCTGCCTTGAATAACAGTCCTGAAACAAATGATATGCAAAGACCTTCCACGAATAGCAGTTCAGAAACAAGTACTAAAGCATTAAGTCTAAAGCACCAAGACAAAGATCACATTTTTAATAAAGAAAGACGTTATGTTTGCGACGTGTGTGGTAAAGCGTTTCGACAAAAAGTTCATTTACAGCAGCATATTCCAACTCATTCGAAAGAAAAACCTTTCCCATGTCCTATATGTAAAAAATCATTTTCTCGGAACGAACTTCTAAAGGAGCATAATTACATTCATTTACGTTTGAGGCCTTTTGTCTGCGATTTATGCGGCAAAGCGTATGCTAGAAGAGACAATTTGCAACTTCATTCTATTACTCACTTGGGTGATGACCTTAATGTAGAAAAAGGATGTAAAACATTTCCCAAGACAAATGCTTGGTCAATACAACATCTTATTGACAGAAATGAGACATCTTACATTTGTGATGTATGCGGTATGGTATTTTCGCGGAAAGGTCAATTCATTAAACATTCCCGGACTCATGCTCGCAGAAAGCCTTTCGAATGTTGTGTGTGTGGCAAATCATTTTCTGGAAAAAGTTACCTGCATAAACACTATCTTAAACACCCAAATGCTAAACTGTCTGATATGGGTGATGGTGCATCTTCTCAGACAAACGATTCACCAGAGCATGATCTTATTAACAGTAGCGAGAATCGTGAGTGTGATATGTTTGACCATGAGTATTCAAGAAGTGATCACTTAAACGACCATCACCGTACCCATGCAAATGATAGTACCCATGCAAATGATCAGCACATTCATGCAGAAGAAACGCGTTTTACATGTGATGTGTGCGGCAAGTCATTTTCCCGTAAGTCCTATTTGAAAGAGCATTCTCATCTTCACTCAAAGGAAAAACACTTTGTGTGCGATGTTTGTAACAAAGCATTTTCGCTGCGGAGTCATTTAAAAAAACACTCTGCCATTCATAATAAAACGAAAATGTTCACTTGCAATATATGCAACAAAAATTTTTCAAAACTCTTCTATTTAGAATCACATTATCGGATTCATACTGGCGAAAAACCGTTTGTGTGTGCTGTATGCAACAGAGGCTTCACCCGAAGCTCTACATTGAAAAAGCATTGCCTTGCTCACAATAAAAAAAAATCAGTCGACGAAGATGCTTCGGACATGAAAGGTTAGCCATGCTCCTTTTGTCCGAAAAGTTTTACAAAGTTCTTCAATTTGCGAACGCATTATCGAACTCACACTGGTGAAAAACCTTTTGCGTGCCATGTGTGCAGTAAGGTGTTTACTCGAAATAGCACTTTGAAAAGACATTCTCTCATTCATTCTAATGAAATATCACCTGAAATGCCTGCGCCAGAAAGAGAAAATAGTTATTAAAATCTTGAGGCACTGAAAAAGATTTGATATGTTATTTTTAATAATCATAGTAAATAATTTCTTATTATTTATTGGTTTGGCAACCAAATAATTACGGATTTCACTCGTACACGGAAATAAATGTTGTTGTACATATCTTTATGTATTCGGAAAATAAAACCCATATTTTAGTTATCCCTATTATGATCATTATATTACAACTAGCATTTATTAAAGCTTTTTTATTGTTCTAGTATGCTACTTTGTTGGCGTGGATTGAAGAATGAAAAGATAAAAATATATATTTTTTTTCGCGTTTTTCATTTTTACTTCCACTGAGGAAAAGATGCAACGAAAATTCGTTGAAAGTTATTCGCCGCGCATGGAACTTAAGCCTTCATAATTAATTTCCGAAGTTTTATATTAATAATTTCTTTCTCTTAACTATCTGGTCATCTAGTTGATGTTGATTAATGCAGTAATCAGTGCAAATCATTATTTCTGGTATGTTTGCTGGTTCTTTGTAGAGCAAAGCATTTTGATCTAGAGTTACCAGATTGGTTGTAGATATATTTTGGGACAAACAAATGTGCAAATCGAAAATTAATTTTTGAAATTTTATTAATAGTTTTAATTGAAACAAGGTGATTCTCTTAATGCTTTCACGAAACTGATTTTAACTCAGTTTTAAAATTAAAGAAAAGTCCTTTTAATGATATTTTAATTGTACAGTTGAAATTGAATTTTAGCAATTTCTTTTAAGAATACTTTCATTGTTGTATCTAATATTTGTATGATTTTCTTCCATTGTTGAAAGCTAAGAAAGAAAGGTCTCTGCTTTTTATGTGCGCAGTCTGCATGATGAATTCAATAGTCAAATTACGTTATCATAAAAGGCATTATACAAGATTCCATTAGGAAGGCTTGTGTAAATAATGAATTAACAAGTGTAAGGATTTCTTGATTGATGGAATCATGAAATCAAGTTATGCTTCAGAGATTTCATTGAAGTCAAATAAAACAAATACTTCAGGCGCACCAGCCAGTTGTTAAAGTCAATTAACTATTAGTATAATAAGTGAGAGCGCACAGATGTTCTGCGCTGCCATGTATTTAAAAGCAATTTTTTTACGAAAATAATTTCATAAATTAAAATACGCTCTTGTCAAATGCTTTGTCATCTACGATTTAATCATGAAACGCGATAAAAATTATCCATTTTTGAAACGCATGATTACTGAACATAAAAATGGATTGTTACAATAATTTCAATATAAAATGTCTTAGAGGAAATAAGGTAAGCCAACATTAATAGCATCCAAAGGCGATTTGGAGCATCAGAAGTTTATGCTATAAGCATGTTGGGATTGCAAGGGAATTATCTGCTTTGTAATTTATCACATTGTTCAACGATCAATTCAGTTTTGTATATTTAACAATTAACTTGACGAGGCAACAAAATTAAAGCTAATAATGAGGAAATATTATGTTTCACCATGGGAATCTGAGACCAAATTTTGGTCACTCGACAAAAATTATTAGGAACTACTATATCGTAGTTGATTTATTTTTCTAAATCTGTTATATTACCCTAATCTTGCTCTATTATATCGATATTTGTTTCATTTTTCCCCCCAAAATTTCTTGAATAATAAAAATTAAAATAATTATAATGATGTGAAATTGCTCTTGGGTAATTTTGTGGTCAGGAAAAATTATAATTAATTTTGAAATGGAATTATGACATGGCATGTAAAATGATAAAAAGTTCATAATATATAAATGATGATATATTATAGAATAAAATATCCGTAATTACTTAGTTGCCAAGCGTTTATATTTTAGGAGGTTTAAAATTTTATGGTGGTTTTGCATGAGATGGATTGTTTAATACATGCTTTTCTGTTTGTGCTTCCTTCTGCTGTAAAGAACTTCTGTAAAATTTGAAATCTACATTATAAAATTATAAAAAAAATTATATATTCTTTTTATATAAAATTCTATTGTTGATATATATATTCTTTAAGTTGTGATTGTTGGTTTGAACAAATTTGTAATTGAAGCGCTAAAATAAAATGCTGCTTTTTATTCTATTAATATTTTCCAACTCTGTGGGCATCATATTGGACAAGGTATTCCTTAAAATGCGGAGGTGGCAACATTGAGGGATAAAGGGTAATTTCCTCTCCTTCTGTGTTTCTTAACCCCCTTCCCCCATCTTCCGTCATCGGGGAAAATCTCCATCGTTTCGGAAAAAGAGATGCAGAGAACTAGTATCAAAAAATATGATAATTTAGGATTCTTCTTGAAGTTATTATAAATAATCGAAAAGGGGGAACTTTGCCCGAATTTGATGACTTTGTTTACAGCTTTTAAATCTACAGAATTTTAAACATCTGATTCAGTTGTTGTTCCTTTGGCGATGTGCCACTTGAAACCGCAATTCATCCACTTGTTTCTAGAGAGAAAATTATCGGTAATTTCAAAATTTTCAACTGAAATAATATTGAAATTAAAATTTATCTTTTAAAACTTGCTTACAACTTGCCAAGAATCTAATTATTATTTAAGTAATTGATAAACTTAATTTTAAAAATGCGAAATTTAGTTTAAAATAATATATCAATGACAGCATGTTTTATAATCTATAGAAATCCTAATTTCATAATACCTCCGACGCGACACCCGGACTCCGTCCAATACAGATGACTGTAAAACAGTCTTTCTGATGATGGAACCGACTATGCTGGAAAGCAACATCACAGATTCGTAACAATACTTTTTAAGACAATTGACCTCTGAACATAGCTTTAAATGCGAATTCTATATGCTGTCTAAGCAAATGATCTGATAAAGCAACTGCCATCAAATTTGTAAATTTATCTGTCCAGATGAATGCAAGATGTCAGATAAAAGGGATTTTGAAACTCTTGATCAAACTTTGTTGGATTTCTGAAATGAGGACAGAATAATGAGAGAATTTTTTTCCTTTTATCAAGGTTAATTACTTGAAAATTCTACCTGTCATTCCGAGGTCAGCAATTACAGATGAATTTCAATGCGTACCTTAACGTTCAAAACTTTAGCCACATCAAAAAGAAAATCTTAAAAACGCAAAATCGGTAATAATCCTTTTTGAAACTTCATTTACTAATTGCTTATTATAAAAAAACTGCTTTCTAGATCATGGAAAATTACTTAAACCTCTCTTTAAAATTCTGCATCAAATCTGATTTTTTTAATTCTCTACGATTTCTGTATGTTATTATCTTTAAAAAAACTGACACGAAATTTCTTTTTTATCATCTCAAAATAATAGATAAATATTAGGGCCCTACACACGATTTGAACTCTTAAGAATGAAAATGTTTAGAAAATAAAAAATATGTGCGTATCTTTAAAGAGTTACCAGGAAATTCTGCTACATAAAAATCTGTTTATAATCAATGAAAATTAAGTTGTTTAGCATCCTATCGAATTTTCGAATTCTTTGAATCCACTTACAGCAATACTACATAATTAAATCTAAAAGTTATTATATAGCGAAACCCGAATTATGTAATGGATGAAAGCTGCTTGCTGAGGCAAGTTTGTAACGAACTAAAGGCCTATGAGTCCCCCCCTCCCCCGGTTTATCTAAATAGAGTGTAAAACTGAAAAACAGCATATGCATAAACAACATAAAAACAGCAACCGATTCACCGAGCCGGTCCAATCCCACCGAGCATATTTATTTAAAAATCATTAAAAAATTATCCAAACATTGCCCAACCCATATGAAACCTGAGGAAAACAATTGCTTGTCCTATACAACGTCTCGTCAGGGACTGATACAATAAAATTCTATGTTTATCTCCGAAAGCAATAATGTTCGGATCGGGCCCTAGATGTGGAGGTTGTTAGTGGACACGGACATAGAGAAAACGTAGTCACAAGAGCATAAAAATACAAGTCCTTCATTGGACACATTCCAAGAGCGTCTGAATGACATTGAGGTGCGCACTGCCATTTAAGGTGGCGCGTCCATAAAAGCAGGCCACAGCAGATACGAAGGTTAAATGGGATGAAATTGAAATTATCCCCCACCCTCCAGACAGTATTAATCCATTTATTTGAAATATTCATTTACACTTTCAGTACCTTCAGTAGCCAAGTATTTATAATGCTTTGGAGAAAGTAATGCTTTTGTCAAGATATTTTCTGCCATATCTTGCATCGGAATACATTTATTATTCAAAGCTTCCTCGAACAAAGTGAATGCCGTATATCTATATGCTTGGTTTGACTGTGAAACACTGGATTCTCTACTAATTCAATTTCTCTTTTGTTGTCGGGGAGCAAACGTATACATTGTATATGAGAATCACACAATTCATTAAGCAATCTACGTAAATAAATACCTTCTTTAGTACCGTCGGGAAGGGCATGTATTCTGATTCCATAGAAGATTGAACAACACTACTTTGTTTACGATTATCCCAATTGGGAGAATCGTAACTAATCGTTTATTAACTAACAGAACTACTACTCAGAATAAAGCAAAATTCATTATACGATTTTTGATTGTCACGGGAATAGCCCAATCCGAATCAGTGTCCATATAATGACTCATTAGTACTTTTAAATATTAATACGGAACCAACTGTGTTCTTTAAATAAAATAAGACACGTTTAGCCACTTTCTATTGTGTGTCATCAAAACAGTTCAAATATTAACTTAATTTACTGACTGTATTCGCGATATCAGATCTTGTGCAAGTCACAAGATACATATTTATTCACCAACTAATTCACGATAAGGCAGTACCGCATTTATTAGATTTTGTCAATCGAATGCTTAAATACATTGGACAAGACACAGTTCTAACTTCAGTCATGTCAAAACAGTTCAAGAGTTCTCTAATATAACACTGTTGACTCATATACTCTATAAATGTCACCTTTTTGTTGAAAATTTATCCCTAAAGAATATTTAATTAAACGGCATATTTTACATTCAATTCTTTCAAAAGACGGATTTTGAATTTTTCTAACATGTTAGGATCCTCAGAATTGAATAGTATATCATCAACACAAATCGCAATTATAATTAATCCTTTTCCATTTTTAATATAATAAGCACATGGATCTGTTGCTTTTTGTTTGGCTCCAAAATTATTCAAAATTTGGTTTAAAAAAATTAAAACTCCAGCAGCCTGTTTTAAACCGTAATGTGATTTCTTAAAAAAATAACTTTATCACCTTCATTTAAAAATGCTAATATTTTCAAAGCATTTCAGATAATATTATTATTGGATTTCTCGGTTTTTTTTTTTTTTATTTGTTCTACTATTTTCTTAAAATAGTCGGAACATTCCTGAAAAATTTAAGTTTTCTCTGCAAGTGTAAACAAATCTGTTGCATTTACGTTGAGTATTTGGTTCATCGGTACTCCAGATAGCGTTTTGTATTCGATTTTCAAGGATTTTCATTTCAGCGAAACGAAAAAAGAAAAGAAACATGGCACAGGTGTAAATGCTTTTGATGAAGATGATATTTTATTTTTGACCAACTGATGACCTATTGGTTCCTCTGAAATATTGTATTAAATTTCAATTAAACTTCTCAGTTATAAAATAATAACCGAATAAAAAGATATATTGCCCGATTTTATTCTCTCTTATGATATTATGTCGCCATACGATCAGTATGAAGCCATTTTAATGCCAATTTTAATTTGGTGCTTAAAAATTGTTGAGGAAGCCATGGAGAACAGTTACGCATAAAACATTTAATTAAAATTATAAACAACATTATTCCCGATTAACTAGCTTGTCTCCAAAGGCGACTCTTTCATAAGAAATAGCATAAAAGGAAGGGCAAATAAACCAGTAGAAATAGTTCTAGCTTAAACTAGACGTTTATGTCAATGGGAAATGCCTTTTGGTTTTACCTTGGAAGTTAACACCTATTGTGTTGAAACCCACGTGATTTTGCATTGTGTATTGTGGAGAGAAAAAAGAATCTCGCGTCTGGGACATATATTAACAGTAAGCGAATTTTAAGAAACCAACAATAATTTCTTAGATAAAAAAAATTAAGTCTCTTTTAATAAGCAAAGTTTCTTTAACTTTTCTGATTTTAAAACTTTAAAGACGACAACAACTACAAAAGGCATAAGAAATTTTTTCATGATTAATAAGGAATATATGCAGAGAACCAGCAGTATCGGTAGCAGTCTTCCCTAAATTTTCTCACATATTTTCTAATAATTATTTAAACTGTATAATTATTATTAATTGCATGCTTTTATTCTTGTGGAGTCGCAAGATACATTAAACTACCAATTCGCGATAAGATAAACCATCAATATCGAATTTATTAGATTGTGTTCGTCTAGGGATTGGAATATCAGTATACCGGGATACCGAGTCCTGGTATTTTGAGTCATTTGTACAATTTTGTAATACCGGTATTCACAAGTTTAAATACCGTTTTTTCGGTATTTACCAGAAATTTTTTAAATTGTCTCCACTATATGTTCAGGAATCGCCAACATAGCAAAACAGTATACGTTTTTATTTTTATGTCTCGCTAACGGACGAAATTAATTAGACTGTGAATATAAAGTTACATCGTACAATCAAGAGAAGTGATAAAATACTGTTTGACAACGGATTGTAAAACCCTCCGCGCTTTTGTGCATGCATTAGGATGGGTTTAATTTCCCTACAAAAAATGTTATATTACAAAAATATATAACTGAAAACAAAACAGAATATATGTTAATATTAGATTCTAAAACACGTTGGAACAGTTTACTCCTTATGATGGAACGATTTTTGAAACTGAGAAATCCAAACCAAAAAGCAATAATCGACTTAAACCTTCAAGTTAATTTTTCAGACAGTGAATTTGACTTAATATTCAGAACTGTATCAGCTTTACTTCCAATAAAACTGGCTGTTGAGGCATTATGTAGGAGAGATTCTAATTTATTAACAGCTTATGCAACAAGAAATTTCATGTTGCAGTCACTGAAAGAACAGCACGCATCACTAGCTGAAGAATTATATATTACATTGAAAAATCGCACAGAAGAAAGGCATACCGAAATAGAAAATGTCTTACGGTATTTACATAATTATAATGATTTTAAAAATGAAAATGAAAAAAAAAAACTAAATTCAAATCTGATTAAGTTTATAGTAAATTTTCTTAAAAAGTTTTGCCCACAAACCTATCCACATTCAAAAGAATTCGGTTCAGTTATCGAAGATTATGATGACACTACTGTCGATAGTGAAAAGGAATTGTCTCTTGAACAAAAATTTGAATTAGCGATAAAAAAATTTCAACAAAAAAAGTACAATACAGAAATCAGCTATATCCCTAACCATTCGACGAGAAATCGATTTATTTGAAGATGAGGGATTTAGAGGTAAATACTTGGAAAAAGTATATGCGCACTGCTAACAGTACCACCCACTAGCGTAGATGCCGAAACAGCATTTTCGGCAGCTGGTAATATTTGCACAAAATTACGTTCCAGGCTTAATGACAGTATAATTGATGCATTATGTTTTTTAAGATCACATTTCAAACATTTGTAACAGTACCATAGACTGAATAGTGATATTTACACTTTTTTGTGATTCTTTATAATACTGTTATAATTTATAAGTTACAAATTATTTTTTGTGATATTTACACTCTCTTATAAAACAAAGAAACATCTGTGTTTTTCTAAAATTTCTACTACCGGTATTAAAACCAGTATCCCGGTATTAAGATCTAAAAAATACCGAATACCGATATTGAACTTTTGGTCAGATATTGCAATGCCTATGTTCGTCGAAGACTTAAACCAATCGGACAAGATGCAATTCGAACTTCAGTCATGTTACAATAGTTACAAAAGACTTGATTAGCGTGCATTCTTTGACGATTTTTAATTTTTTTTTTTTTTTTTTTTTTTTTGCACGATTGTGTCGTTTGGCGTCTTTTTTTTCCCGAGAAATTTAAATTAAAAAAAAGTAATATAATTTTTTAAAATTCAATTCCTACTTAGGTCAAGAAAGATTTGAAAGAAAGAAAGAAAGAATTTAAAAGAAAAGAAAGATTTTATTTTAGTTACTCATTATTAAATAATTATCAAAAAATTATTAAGTAACAAAAAAATTTCAGATTAAACTGAGGTATTATTTAATAGAACCTATCGATTGTTTTTTATTGTAACCATAAAATTTCTAGAACTTCGAAAAGTGAAAAAAAAAAAATGATTTGAAAAACTTACAATTTACTTAGAAAAGTATTTTGGGATTATCCCGTCGACCCATCAACGTTCGCGAAAATGCGCCAATCCTTTGACATAATCATAATAAAAAGTAATTTGTGGTTATTGGCGCAAAGCTACTTTTTGGCGATGATTTCAGATTTGGCGAAAATGGTCGGCGGAATTAATTAAAACTTATTAATGAATCAATGCTTGAAAAAAAAAACTGAATTAACATCACGTGTCATCCCCTACAAGTTTAAAAAAATGTATTTGAACTTGTGTGGATGAATAAAAATTATTTTATTAGCGATTGAAAATTTGAATAAGATATATAAATAAATTTACACTTATATAAAGCTCAATGTGTGTGTGTGTTTTGGCGCTCTACAGGCCAGACCGCTCGACCTCCTGCTACCAAATTTGGCACATGCATACCTTGGAGATCCGGAATGAGCACCTGGGGTCCTTTTTTTTAATTTTTTTATTAGAATTTTAATTATTAATTAAAAACTAACTTTCCCGCCAAAAAAATCTTTTCATTTCCCCACCGCCAAATGAGTAAGGCTTCAGTTTTTTTCCTTTTTTTTTTTTTTTTCCAATTTTCGGCAGATTATTTCAAAGGATTCTGTTTATTTTCTTAACGTTTCATGCATTTAAAATTAAACATTGTTAATTAATCGATCTTTCAGATTCATTTTGAAGCACTTTTGAATTAAAATAAAGCAGAATAAAGGAAAAAAATTTCTAATCTGCATGGCGTTACCCCAACTGGGGTAGAAAATTCACGCATTTGCGTTACCATAATTGACGTTGAAAATTCATGCATGCGCATTGTGTTCTGATTGTTGACAACTATTTTCAACGGAAAATTTTGGATTGAGTTTGGTTTTTGAAGGTTTATTATGTTTTTGACAGATTATTTCAAACGATTCTGTTTATTTTTTTAGTGTTTGATGCATTTAAAACTAAACATTGTTAATTAATCGATCTATTCATGATGAATCTGAGAAAATTTTGTTGAAAACTTCTTGAGATATTATATAAATTAAGAAAAATATTCTTTAGTGCCCATAAGGTTTAAATACTCAGCGACTCTGTTTTCAATACTCATATTTAAATTTGAAGTTTTAAAATATTTTAATGAAGAAGCAATTAAAATAGGAGTTCCATATAATATTTAATTAAAATTTTAACGTGCATTAAGATTGGCGAACCGGCTGGTCGCCAAAGACGGCTAGTATATATATATAGGGAGAGTGTGAACTAATAGTAGGAACTGAAAAATTACATGCAGAATTTCATATACTTAATTCATGACATTTTCCTATTATCGCATTTACATATTTGTGAAAATACAGACCAACAGCCGGTGAATCCCTTGAAGAATTTAGTTTCCAAATTTGATACCGGTCTACATTACAAATGCTTGTGTACTAAATTTTATTCATCCAGGTTTTTATGTTTTGGAATTTACCTGTATTCATGCAGCCGAAAAGATAGATTTCTTTCGAATGGATTTCTTTCAAAATTTGATAGATATCTACAAATTTGTCGTTAAGACTATATAATAAATTTCATTCTTCTAGCTCAAAGTGTTTTTCAATTATCGTGTTTACAAATAGATAGACAAACATAACTCCTAAAATGTGTTTTCTGACTCAGGGAGGTATGAAACATGAATATTTATTCAAATTTGTCGTTAAGACTATATAATAAATTTCATTCTTCTAGCTCAAAGTGTTTTTCAATTATCGTGTTTACAAATAGATAGACAAACATAACTCCTAAAATGCGTTTTCTGACTCAGGGAGGTATGAAACATGAATATTTATTAAAATCTAGAGTTAAAATGTTTTGCCATTACAATGCAATGCTTTCTCTTTGGATATTCCGTATATGAATATGTAAAAATTAAATAACATACAAAGTGCTAAACATCTAATTTACAATAAATTAATTCAATAGAATATGTAGGAAACTTTTAATTAATGTTTAGAATGAAAATTTGAATTTAAAAATTTAACTTATTAATAAGTTTGATGAATCTAAATAATTAAACTTTTGAAACTCGCAAAATTTTTTGTGAAACAAAGATTTCACAATCGATTCAAGAACAAATTTGAAAAATAATTCTTAAAATCTGATAATATGTATTTAATTAATATTGTTTTAGAATCTAGCTCAAAAGTTTCCAATACTTTTTTATTCTTCAGAGAAGTTGTGCTTGGTCCTTTTAATATGACTGCTTCGATAAGTGGCTCTTTAGTTGCTCTGCTATTTGGGTGGCTATTGAAAATTTTACAAATATACGAGTAGTATGATGAAAGCAGAAATAATTCTACGGAAATGATTTTTTAAGATCGCATGTTAACCAATAACATTGGATCCTATGTAGGGATTGGTTGTTAATTTCTGTAAGGTTTGCATGGGAAGTATTTTTAGAATATTTGCGATTAATTTGTTCTCCTTTTAAAATATTTCATTTTGTATATGTTTATTTCGCACCTGTGGAGATAATTCTTGCCATTGGATTGGTTGTTTATTTCTGTAAGTATTATATGAAATGTGCTTTCTTTATATATATAATTAAATCATTTTTCTAGAAATTTTTTATTTTGCTTCGATTCTATCATTGTTTCAAGGTAAAATTGAATAAAATTTCAAATAAGCTCTTTGGAGTCTCAAATTAATTCTCTTTTTCATTTCATTTAATATGTCTATAATTTGAGGATCATTCTAAATTCTTTCAAATTTCTCATAACTTGCTCTTAACTAAAAAGGTTTTTAAATGAAATGTCTTCAGTTAAATCATATATTGATAGCAACTCCTGAAATTTCAAAAGTATGTGATTACTTGTATGATTTTTAAAATATAATTACTTATATTGATTTTGTTGAAATAATAACTTAAACATATAAAGTAACATATAAATAAATTCAGCATATTCAAAATTTTCTGAGACATTTAAGTTTATGATCTTTTGAAGATTTCAATTCCATCAAAAGAATTTGTTATTAATGTTGTTATTACTATCTCAGAATGAAACATTAAAGTAAGTAAAGTAGAATTAACAACAGATAATTCAAAGCATGATTGTAAGTAGATAATAATGCAGATTGATTATTTCTACTAAAATAATGATCATCATATTTATCATATATATCATATTTATTTCTATAGTTTGAAAGACTTATCTTGCTGTATGTTCTACTTTACATAAAACAGACAATTAAAAAATATGTGATTATTTACTTCATTTTTCATATGGAGAAAATAGTAATTTCATTGAATTTTGTCAGTTAAAGTATAAGATAATCCAAAATTGTATCAGACTCCTTTCTGTAATTTATCATAAATACTAACTTTATTGGAAAAAATATATAAAAAAAATTTCAACTAAAAGTTAAATTTAGAATAATGTTTTTAATAGTTGATTTATAGCTGTAAAATTCTATCTTGTTATTAGACATATATTCAGTTACTTTGCAAAGAAAGCTAAAAATGCATTCAAATGAATTAAGAATGGAAATTTCCCCTTAAGTTTATTAGAAAGAGCTGTATAGTAAGTAGGTAGGTTTTGCAATTTGAAAACTAAATAAATTGCCAACAACTTGTCCATTCACATTATTGAAGGTATCTCCAAATTAACTAATCTTGCTTGTTATGTCTGAAATTTATATCATTTGTTGAACTAAATTTTTTTTCTAAAATTTTTCTTTAAGCTTAAATGATCATATTAGTTTTAGATATTCATAAATTTTGATTCAGTGTGAGAATAAAAAGAAATGAAATCCTGATTGTAATCAAAACTCCAGAGATAATTTGATTGTCTCTTTGTTTTAAGCAAAATTAAAAAAACTACTGTGTATAAGAACATGTTCTATTTGCTTAAATTTTAATATTTTGCAGTTTTATTTTAATCATACATTTACATTATTAGAATTTTTGATATTTCATGTTATGATGCTTTTTAAATAGATTAATTTAGCTACAGATTCAATAAAGATAAATCAGGAATGCCTATAGTATTGAACTTTTTGAAATGGAGTAACTTTTAGGTAGCTTTGAATTTATAATATTTACCAATTTTTGTTCTCAGTTTTTACAGTTACCTCATGAATTAGATTTTTTTTAAAAAAAAAAGTGAATTAACTATATATTCTTCAGAGAACATTTTATTTATGAAAATTTTTGTTTTCAAAATTTAAAAAGATGTTTCATTATATTTTTAATTTGTTACTTTACATACTGAAATTTTTTAACTCATCGATATCTGAAAATTATTTTATTATATTGTAACTAAACATGTATAAGACTAAACTATGTGTTTATTTTTCTGATATCTTTTACAATATCTGACTACACATCTTATAATATTTTATTAATTTATTTATTTTCATTTGGATAATTCATGTTTTGAAACTTATGTGAAAGCAGTGTTAAAAACAAAATACTATTAATTTACTTCATTTTGAAGCCAAATTTTTCAAATCCAAATTTAAGCTAAACAAGTCTAGTACGAATCTTCATTTCTTAAATGATTCTATTGCATTTTAAGTTCTGCATGCTCATTATTTTGTAGTTTTATTATATATTTCATAAGTTCACATTCTATTGCATCTTTGAATTTGATCTTCATTTAACATTTCTGTACATAAATATTATAACTTCATACTAATGTTAAGAAATTGTCTAAGGAACTAGACAATGACTAGTTTCTAGTCATTTGTATAATGACTAGAAACATCTGCTTTTTTATATTATTGGATACTTATGTATTAGCTGTATATCTGATAAATTGCTAATGATTGCACAATCAATAGTTTCTTTCATTGCTACAATTTTATTGTGTTCACTATCAGCATGCAGTTAACATGTAAGAATGTATTTTTGTAAGAATTGAAAAAATTTTAATATCTGAAATTTCATGAGGTGTTTGAATATTCTGTATATCATTGAAAACAAATTTTTCTTTCTAGGTTAACATATTCCAAATATGATGTGATACAGGAGTAACGAAAAGATTTACTTGTTATAAACTGAACAAATACTCTGTTGTATAATCACAGAAAAAGAATTGAAAAATTGAATTTTAACATTCAGCATAAGTTTGCAGGGAACAAACACATTAATTCATTATAATTTTGAGCAAATTATTTGAAACACATTTACAATGAGTAATCTTTCTACAAAAAAGAAGAAAAAATATGCCTGTGAAGCCTGTGGTAAAGCATATTCTACTAGAAGCCACTTAAATGATCATCTTCGAGCTCACACAAATGATAAACCATATGTGTGTGACATGTGTGGGTTTTCATTTTCTCGGAGATATGAATTCAATAGACATTATCGAACTCATACAAATGAGAGACCTTATTCTTGTGAAGTATGTGGAAAGGCATTTGCTGTTAAATTTACTTTAAGTAGACACTACCTTACGCATACAAATGAAAAAAATTTCTTGTGTGATGTATGTGGTCATACATTTGCAGCAAAAAATTATTTTCAAAGACATTACCGTATTCACACAAATAAAGAACGCTATATGTGTGGTGTGTGTGGCAAATCATATTCTGAAAAGAGTACCCTAAAGAATCATCATCGCGTTCATACAGATGAAAAACCATTTGCATGTGATGTGTGCAATGAATCATTTGCTATTAAGCAAAGTTTAGTTGTTCATTATCGAACCCATACAAATGAAAAATCACAATTTAAATGTGATTTTTGTGAAAAGGCATTTTTTTACAGAAGTGAATTGAAAAACCACTATGTTGTTCATACGAAAGAAAAGTCATATATATGTGATGTTTGTGGCAAGAAATTTGCATATAAAAAAGTTTTAAAAACTCATTATTATAGTCATACTGGCTTGAGACCTTATGTTTGTAGTCTATGTGGTAAAGCTTTTTCTCAAAAATGTCACTTGAATCGACATTTCACTATTCATACAAATCCAAACAATCGTAACAGTTTGGAAATGACACTTTCTCAAGAAAGTTCATAACAAAGTTTTCTATGTGTCATAGCAATATTGATTTTATTTTTTACGAGCATCCTGATTTAAAAAAAAAAAAAAAAAGAACAACTCTTTATATCCAGATTGTCAATGAATAAAATCTGAAAGTTGGCCAGGAAAACACAAAAATGTGTCATAGCAATATTGATTTTATTTTTTACAAGCATCCTGATTAAAAAAAAAAAAAAAGAACAACTCTTTATATCCAGATTGTCAATGAATAAAATCTGAAAGTTGGCCAGGAAAACACAAATGATGCAAATGCTAGGTTTCACTATGTTCATTGAACATAATGGCAATCCAAGTAAAGCAGACTTATAATTTCAAAACAGATGGCTTTATAGAATGTTAAAACTGTTCATACTTTTAGAATGTACTTCCTATAATATGACTGGACGATCTATTAACCCAAGAACCTAATAATAAGTGTACTGAAGTAATATCAGTATTTCTCAAAAAATGCAGTTGTGAAAAAATGCTTATGCAGAGGTACCAATTCGCCAGTTTTGATAAATTGATTAATTGTTTGAAAATAACATACTCTTATGAGCAGGAGAGGAAGCACTATTGAAAAGTACATACAGCATAATTTACAACTCCAGATTTAATCAAGAATTGATAGATTTTAATGCATGTAGCCTGTTTGAATGACACAATTTCTGCCTCACAATCTGAAACAGGAAATCTTTTGCTTGGGAATACTTGATTAATTTTTCAAAAAAGAATAAGCTTCAGATGAGAATGAATATGGTTTCTATAAGAAGCCAGTACTTCAATATTTCAAAAATATATGTTTTGAAAGCTACTTGGATAGTTATTTATTACATCTGCTTAATGTTGGTAGATAAGTTGTGAAGAGTTAATATAAAAAACATTGAAACAGGTAATTATTTTACATAACTGATAGATTGATGTGGATTTTAGTAAATTAAATGGACATTATTGTACAAAAATAATATATCCACTGTGATATGTGCAAAAAATCGTCTTCAAAAAAGAATAATTTAAAGAAATGTTCTTGTTTATACAAATATGTATTTTTTAATGAAAAACATCTAATTTTTTATATTCTCATATCATGCTTGGATCAAAGATGACTCTTAGAGGAATTGTAAATAAGAGATACATATGCATTGTTTGGAAAAAGTTTTCTCATAGAATATAAACTTTCAAATTAGAAAATTTAAATTTCATTTACTAATTAATTGTAAAACTGATTAAATTCTTTTTTTAGCCTTTGTCTTATTTTAACGAGTCTTGACTTTTAATGATTACTGTGAACTAGACATGAATGTTATAAATTTTACTTGATGAAAACTGTCCAAAGATTAAAAATTTAGGATTTGAGATGATTTGAAATCCACAAATCAAAGATATTCTATTTTCCCATTTTGTCATTGTACATTTCAGAGCAATACTTCAGTTAGGATTTTTTTCATATTGTTGCAAGCAAGGATTAATCAAGTAGTATATATATATATATATAATTTAAACATAATTAATTTCCTAATGTTTATCTTAATTTAACCCATATTAATTTCATGCCAAAATGTTATCTTATTTCCTGATCCAATTGCACCTTTTTTATTTAATTAATGCTACACAAGTTCTGTAAAACTGCTGAAATCGACAAATTCTCACACTCTGAGTGTAGGGAATCTGTCAAGCTAAGTGAATTATTTAAAAAGATATCTAAGTTTTCCTTAAATAAAATGACACGTGTCTAAGATTTTCTATCAGAATCTCATCATATAAAATCATTGGGAAAAATATTTCGGTCTTTTTTGCTCTTGTGTCGTGCTGTAGATTGACGTATATAGTCGCTTCTTGCTTGTGTTTAAATTATGCCTCCTGGGATGGAATAAAAGCGAAGTTTAAAATTTTCAAAAGTGTCTTCTCTCTTTGGCTACAAAACTGCATATATATATATAAAAAATGTAAACAAAAATATTTAAGCAGTTTTTTTAGTTTTATGCATATTTTTAAGCATATATATATAAGGTGCAGCAGAAAAACCCAGACAAAAAATTTTTAATATAACTTGATTAAAAATAAATAAATTAACAAGATATAACATATAATAATAAGAGTAGATTTTTACTAATAAATAAATTTAATTTGTTTCAAGGTGGATGCCTTTCTCAGCGATGCAGAAGCATAAACGCTTATTGAAATTTGCAGCAATGGGCCGCAAGTCTTCTAGCTTTAATCCATACCATTCACGGCGAAGCCATTGCTTTAGTTCAAACTTTTATGTTGTTTGGTGCAAGCCCAAGACTCCAAAATGGACCATACACTGTAATCATAGGATTGAGATTCGGCGAGTATTGTGCCACTCTCCAGATGATACCACGTCCAAAAAATTTGCCTTGCACCACTCTTCTGTATTTTTGGCCTTGTGAGTTGGTTTGAAGTCTTGTTGAAACTCCCACTTTACATTGCCAAAGTGCGTTTTTGCTCATGGAAATACAACAGTTTCTAGAATGTCCCTTTTGAATTCATTTTAACACTCTCATCCACAAAAACCAGAGATGTTTTGCTGCTTGCTCAAATTCCTCTCAAACCATGACCGAGTTTGGATTTTTTGCAATGTTTAACAATTGCTGAAGTGCTTGGAGTGTCTACAGACTAGATCCTTTAGTTCTAGGAGTTATGGACTTTTGGACGTTAAAGAACTTCTCTTTAGTGAAAAAGGAATCTCTCTCTTGCGGCCCATTTCAAAAGCTTTCGGCGTCTTTGGAGCTGCACAAATTTATTTTCTTCAGTAATAAGCTGAACTTCTTGGAACTTGTAAGACTTTATCCCAAGCTCTGTGTTTGCTATTTGTTGTATTGATCATTCCCTTATTCCCAATTCACAAGTGATCTTTCTCATGGAAACCCTTGAATTTCATTGAACTTGCTTTTTGATAACCTTACAGTTATTGAAAGTGTTCACCACATGTTTTCGTTCACTTCCTGGACTTTGACTATCATTGCCAAGCTCTTTGAAACGATAGATTGCATCAGACACTGTTTGTCTAGGCATATTAAGCAAATGAACGACTTGATACTGTTATTTTACAACTCTAAGATAGCATATCTTTTGTTTGTCGTTATAAAAAAGCCAAAAAATAATATGTAAACTAAAAGATACATTAAAAAGTATGTTATAATTGAAGTGGTAGGCAAAAAGAAATTAACAAAAATTAAAAAGAAATTAATTAACTTCTATTCTATGATGTAATAACTTTGTCCGAGTTTTTTTGCCGCACCCTATATCTCTACTAGTTGGTATACAGATTATTAATGTTAGGCAGGATTTAAAAGTGCACTTTTTTGATATTATAAAATAACATTAATTTTAACAAAATTATATTATTGAATAAAAGAATGTATCTTAAATTTTTTAAAAATAATTTTTAACATGAGATTTTTTCTCCCCTCAAAAACCTGTCTATGAAGATTATTATCTTTGTACAGTATTCAAGTCATTTTTGTGATTTTGCTGATTGTTACAAAATTATCTGATCAAGTTAGGATTGTCTGGAAGTTGGCCAATTGCTGTGGCACATAGAATATATGTCATTTGTGAAGTGCATTGATTATTTTCTTGAGAATCCGAACTCAACTTGGCTTGTATGCTTCTCCTCTTCTTTTGAATAACATGGAGGAATTTGCTGAGAATTTCATAAATTTGTAACATTTATTCAGCTCTTGAATAGAAATCAATTACCAAACAGCTGCTTTTATCAAAAATGATTTCATTAACTCCTCTCCCAATAAACTTAAAAATACTGCCTTCCATCTCTGAAAGCACTATTTATAGGTTCAGACAGTGGTTCTTGAAATACAACCTGACAGCATCTTTCCTCAAATGTTGTATGTTGTCATTTCATTGATTGATTTTGGATTCTGGATTATTATTTTTAAAAAAAATCACAATTCATTGTTATTTAGATGAAATATTTACTATCTTCTGGTCTATAATGATTATCTTTTCTGATTATGAGTATTAATTGATAATGGAGAAAATTATATAGCATAGCAATTAAAGGAATGCCTTTTTGTGTTAATAATAAAGTTATTTTATTATAAATTATGTGCATTTTTTTAAACCCAAGAAATACTTACTTTTTGGTGGTACCTGATATTTGTAAGTAAAGCAAATTAATTTTTTTTATGTATTTAATACTACATAAATTTGCTTGAACATCAAAAAATGTAAAATTCAATTGAACATTGCAAAATGTAATCTTCAAAATCTGTTTATAATTAGTAGTTTATCAATTCTTTTCTAGTGCTCTTTCTATCTCTTTCTTTTTCTATTTGCAATATGATTTAATGATTTAGGTCAGACATGGAATATATAGCAATAATGGCTGTTATTCCTCGATGCATGTTCTTGATAGTGTTATTTATCACAATATATATATATATATATATATATATATATATATATATATATATATATAATTTTTTTTTGTTTCTTTTGCATTTTTGTGAAAAGGCTGTTTTACTTTTGATAGTGCATGCTTCATACAAATGATGTATTTCAAACTGAATGATTAAAAAAAAAAAAATGTCTTGTTGATAAATGTGTTTAGCTTGCTTGGAAGAAGTTTGCTTTTCTATAAGAATGATGTTTTTTTTTTTTTTGTCTGATCTGAATTTTTAAAATCATTTGTTCCTTTCATCATAAATATTTATTTTATTTAAAGCAGTTTGCATGATGATATTTTTATTTTTATTTGTCATTATTCTATCAGATAAAGATAACAAATTTTTTGTTTCGCCTTAGAATTTTCTTTAAAAAATTATATTAAATTCGAGTACATGAAATTATGTCTATTTGTTTAAAACTCATACAGTTCTATATCCCTTGACAGATTCTAACAAAATTTGGTGCACATATTACTTAGTATCTAGATGGATTAACAATATAATAAAGAATTTCTATCTCCTTATAAAATGAATAAAATTGGAGTAAAAGGCATTTTAAACATTTTTTTCACCATAATTTCAGAACATTTAAAAATTAAAAAATATGTTTCTACCACTTTCAAATTCTTAAAAATTGGTTTTTTTTTTAGTGATTCTATTTTTATTATCATACAAATTTTCTATGATTTTAATCAATTTTTCAAAGTGAAATAATCATTCCTTTTTTTGTTGAAATATTTATTTTACTGTTGAATTACATCAATGTTTGTGCATTTTTTCCAGTATTAAAGTTGTTTTCTTAAGATATTTGCATATATATATATATATATATATATATATATATATATATATATATATATATATATTTGCATGAAATAAGTACCTTTTAATATGCTTTTAAACTCTATTTTTTAAAAATAATTGCTATTTTTTTCAACTGTTTAATCCAATTTCATTTCATAGAATGTTTAAAAATTTAATGCATCTACATCACTTTGCATACCGTATGTCATTTTTTTACTCTTTTTGAATTTGAATTTCTCTGAATATGATTTTATTTTACTTGATAAGTTGATTTAAAAGATCAAATTTCAGATATTGCATTTTGTATATTTGATTAAATATTATAGAAGATTTGAATATCAAGGGTCCTAAACAGGGATGGCATTAGCAGAAGCTACAAAAGGGCTCTATCAACCTTGTCAGAAATGCTGTGCTCTTCTTCTTGGAAAAAAAAAAAAAAAAAAAATCTTGCAGGGAAATTTTCTTTTAAATGAATTTTGTGTGATTGCTTCCTTATTGGCAGTTTTTCTTTCTTTTCTTTTCACCAGAAGCATTATGAAGTTTACTGCACTCTCTAGATAACTCAATTAGATACCATAATGTTATGGGAGTAAATATTTTTTTTTAAATATCTGAAATCAGAATAAAAAGCTATATAGAAGAAAAAAAAATCCATCTACATGTTTTGATTATATTTTTTGAAATCAAATATAAACAGTATTCCTGGCTAACGTTTTGGTCATGTGAGGTGATTTTTATGAAATAAAAATTGGCAAAATTATTAAAATGTTTTTGTTTGGGAGAGTGGTTCTTTGGTTTTGCAAGTTATTTTGAGTATATACATGTTAGGCAATTAGCTGATCACCAAAAGAATCAGCAGAATGATAAATGGATTAGATGCAATTGTAGTAATTAGTATATAAATAGGATTATTTGCACATTCTCAGAACTGTAATAGTTATTATTAAAAAAAATCAGTCATTTAGAAATTCCAGTAACTTTTAAAATTTTTGCTTCTTTTCATTATAAGTTACAAAGAGAAAAAGATTTCTTCTACATTCTGACACATCAATTTTGGTAAAATTTTAAAATAAATGAAATTTTAGTTTTATTTATCTTAAAATTTTGTTGCATTGGGAAATTTTTTGATTGTGGATGGTATTCATTCTGTTATCTTGCAATTACCCATGCTGTTGTAATTTACAGAGCTGCAAATAATGGATAGAGTTAGAATATCAAAGAATATAGAATATCAAAATTGTATTGGGAGGAATTTCCAAAAATATCCCATAAATTCTGTGAGCTTAAAATGATTTTTTTTTCTGTCCTTATGTATATATTGTACATGTTTTCTCTAAATTTTTGATACTTCAATTATTTTTAATTAAATGACACTTTTTGTTTTGAGAATAGGTATTTTGCTAATTTGAAGAGTCAATATTTGAGATCCTTATGGATTTGGTATAATTATTGTATTGAATGAAAACATCTCTGAAAGACTTAATTTTAATTGTAGGAATATAAATATAGAAATGTTGGGACAAAAAATTTCATGAAACATTTCCTTTCAGATTAAATATTTATATGAACTGGACATGAAATATATTTAAATATTCTATAGGAAATATGTTGAATAACAAAAATAATATTGAAGTTATTATTTTGTGTTATTACAGTTCACAGCATTGTTATATAAAGTTTTATTACTTTGTTAAATTGAAATTATTTTAATATTTTATTTTGTCAAAACATTTCAATGTTTTAACAATTATGTATTTAAGACCAGCATTGTACATGAGTGAATTTTGATTGTTACTTTGTTTTAGTCAGATATTGATTTATGTTGATTTTTATAGATTTATTTCTGTAATGTTGTATTATTATGAAAAATCTCTGAACTTGAATTACTTTGTTACATGCAAGTATTTATGTAGTACTTATATTTTTCTTTATTTAAATTATTAATAAAATTTTAACAGGAAGAAATCCTAATTATATATAAATTTATTTCTTGCATAATTCCCAGTGATGTTAATACTTTATCAGATCTTTCATATATTAAAATCTGCATGATATAGATCTTGAATTTTTGTAAATAATTATAAATTATAATTATTTGTATGCAGCCATCATAAATGATATTTTATTTTTATTTGATTGTTACATACAATGTTTATTTTACTGTTTGGATTAATGGTAAATAGTGTTTTCTACCATTGCTGATATTTAAAAATATTTTTTAATAAGATAATATGAGCTGAGACCATATGTGACAAAAAAAAGTATAAAAGTTTTGGCAAATATCTTCGAAGTTACTGCCAAAGTAAAAATTTCAGCTCATACTTACATTTTGATTTTTTTTTGTATACCAAGAGTTTTTTGATACATGTTATCAAAGTAAGTTAAAAATATATTCCTGAAAAATCTTGTTGCTATTTGTGAAGAGATAGCTTCTCTGCATACTTTCCAAACAGTTTAAAAATATATAATTACTAACTATATATTGATAAAGTTATTTTAAATTTTGTTTTGTTTTATTCTCTGTGATATTTTAAACACAATATATCTTTAAATATGCTTTATTTATTTTATAAAGAATTAATATTTACAATAATAATTCTTTATAAATTAAAATAATTAATAACAAATAAAAAGATTATTAATATTTTTGTCTTTAATAGCCTCTTGCTTTGTTTAGTTTGGTTTTTATTATGATTCTGTGCTGTTTTTTAATTTTCCAGAGTATGTTACATCAATATTTTTGTAATAAAAATAAAACTGTTTAACTTTTACGTATTGCAGATGCTTTATTCTATTTAGAAATAAATCAACAGTTCATATCTGCATACCTAAGTATAATCAATTATGATCTTGTAAGTTGTTGTTTGTTAATTTATATTCCATTCCGTTTCTTGTATCCCATGCAAAATAGGGAATATATCTTTTTCAAATTTATTGCTAAAACAGTGCAATATTAAAGAATTATATGTGAAATGGCTCTATTGACTGAAATCGGTCTTATTTGCTTAATTAGTTGAATATAATTTTTTTTTTTTAATGTAGTACATGATAAAAAAAAAGCAGTCTTGTTTTAAAAGGTTTCAATTATTTGAAGCTTTCAGAAATTCTTAAACTGGAGGAAATTCTTTTTTTTCCCTGTTAATATTCTTTATAAGAATATAAATAATTAAAACAATCCAATTACTGGATAAATAAAAGCATTTTCTTCATAAACAGAACACTGGATGTCGGTTAAGAGCAATTGAAATTTTCCTTTTCCTGAGACATTTTAAAATATATAATTAGAATTTGTTAGTTTTATTAATGTAAGAATTGCTACCTAAAATTTGATAAAAAAATTTGTGTAAAAGAAGGACGCTATTTTATTTTGATTTATGATTTAATTTTTCTAAAAGTATATCGAGTTTTATAAACGTGTTATTATAATACTTTTATCTAATATTATTTATATAATTTAGAAAAAGCAATTTACTTACCTTAAAAAATAAAAATTCTTATTAAAATATATACAAGTAACCTATTAACTAGGCAAGTAATAAATAAAAGTTCAATTATTTCCCAAGGTGTCTACTAGGAGCAATACAAATAGTTTTTCTGACTAGTCTGTCCATTAAAAATATTTTGCATTTTGATTGTTGAGGCATAGCAAAATGATTCTCATTCGAATATGCAAACTCACTAACATTTCTTCATTAATCAAATCCTCTATCTGTTTTATTTTCTTAGTCATATTTTATAAACCAGTTTTATAAAACTAAATACGCCTTTGGCGACCAATTGATTCTCTAGGGATATTGATTATATTTATTTCAGTTAAATCACTTATATATATTTTAATATCCATGCTTTGGCCTAATTGTCATATATTTCATATATATGTGTGTGTGTGTGTTCTCATCATTGAGTACATGAACCTTTCTAATGAAGACTAATCCCATGACACTATAGCGCTATTAAAAATGTTATATCTGGTTCATTTATTTTTTAAATTTCATGATATCGTGACTTATATATCTTAAGCAAACTATACAAATATTAATCAGAATCTTTCTTCCTTTGCTTTTAACAGTGAAAAAAATACACGCAATTAAATATTTTTCGAAACAGTGCAATGTGTGTTTAGACAATTAAAGAAGTCGAATAGTTGCTTTTAGTTATTTTTTTTTCGTTGTTAACAAACCAGTCAGGTATCTATAAGGCGTTTATTTTCCTTTTATAGAATAACAGACAATTACATTTTGTATGACAAATATTTATAGTATAATTCATGCTCTATCTGAATTTTACACATTTTATTTTTAAGAATTTCTAGCATTTATATTTAACGAAATTTAGTACCATATATTGCATTTCCAAATCAATTTTTTGGCTTCTTTCATTAAGTATATGTGTTTTTGGCCCAACATAAAAAAAAAAAAAAATGTATTTGAACTTCATCAAAGCGAATGTTCAAGTCTATCTACCTTTTCAGGTGATATTAGAATTTTTGATTATGTATTTAATTTGCAATCTGGTGGTGGATCACACTTTCTCTCAATTTAATAAAAAAACAACGCTAAAATTTCTTAAAGATGATATCGTTCTTTAATTATGAAAAATGCCTCGTAATATGATGTCAAAATTACAACTTCGAGATTTTTAAAGATAGAAACTGGTCCAATTTATGAGGTATGTGTTTAGAATCGTGTACAAAGCATTAATACAATTTTCTTATACATCTGAAAATTCTAGAAATCAGAATTCAGTCACTAGAAAGTTTAATTTTGAGACAATATAAATGTTATTCTTATTAGTATTATCCTTAAATAATAAAGAATTGCAAGTTAATTTAACCGAATAACTTCCCTGGCAGATTCCTAATTATGACATCTTTCATCAAAATCTGGTTTATTACATTCGGCAGAATTCTTCTACTTATCTTTATTAACACTAAAACTGCCGATGTTCAATATATACCTAATTTTACCACATCCGTCAAATTGACGGGTTTTTGATCATCATGGCTTTTATTGTAACTTTTGACTTAGTTTATGTAAATAAAAGAATATAATTTAACAAAAAACAACAAATAAACAAAAGAATAATATTTGATATAATAATTCATTAATTATTAATAAAAAAACCCAAGAAAAACAGTTAGTATTTGTATTTATAAGATATCATAATTTCAATAAAATAGATCTGAATCATAATCGGAATAAAATAGATCCCATTATAACGGCTACCAAACACTTTGGATCAATCACTGTAATTTCATATGAATAATGTATTTCAAATTTTTCCATGAAATGTCTGAAAGATATATATAAATGAATGTAAATACGTATTGATGTCCGTCATTGCATAGATGATCCATAAAATATTATAAACTTTGAAATTGTTAAAGCCGTATATATCCGAGTACAGTCATAAGTGTAGGTCATGCTAATTATGGAAGTTAAAATTCCTGAGTAGAAACTGAATAGGAATATGTAATTGTTTTTATATTTCATTGAAAGTTGTCATAAAGTCTTAAACAATACATAAATTATATCAAAATGTTAAGCATGAAATTTGAAAACTTTCAAAATGGCGATCTAGTTCTAGTTCTTTCTTCTAAATAACAAGAAAGTCAGAAACTATGTAGAACGGATTTCTCCGGATTGCCATAACGGCATTTTCTCAGATTCAATACCGGCTGAAACAATACAGTTAAAATCCAGTGACAGTTCATCGTTAGGTAAATACATCGCTTTCTCCGTCATTAGTTTATCTTTCGTCTGTGACAGAGAAAATTCCCAAAGTTTATTTCCTATAATGGTATCATTGAAAGATGTCCAGAGTTTTTTGTTTGCATCTATCACTGAAATTGTGCAGACAGAGCATTTTACTGGCTTATTATGTTGAATCACCTGAATGTGAATTTTAACATCCGATGGAACCTCATCAGTAACAAAAAAGGCAAGAAACATCCATGGACCATCTGGCGATGCTGGCTTGATTCGTATAGTTTTCATTTCATTTGGAAGAACTTCACTAAACCCTTCTATAACCCATTTGAAAGCTATTGCATTTATTTCAATTATAGTCCTTCCAAGACATGAGCTTTTAAAGGGGAGTAAACTTTTGCTAACTTTCATTGTAGAATTTACTATTAAGATATATCCTAATTCAAATGGATTGTCCCGACTTAAAATTTCTTTACGCTTTGCGAATTTTGGCCAGCCATATCCTGCTCCTGACCGAAATGAATATATTGCAGCTTTCTGAACTTTATTTCTTGGTTGAAAAGGATGTGAGTTAAGAAGCATTACCTCGAAATCTACTTCAATGATGTCTTGACCTCTGTCATCCATTTCTCTCACAAGATACAAGGAGAAGTAATGATCTCCATCAGTTTGCAGCCTCGAATCTAAACGAAAATGCCACGAGCTTTCACCGATGTTGAACACAGGACTGGAAAGTGGTTCACATATCTTTTGTCCACAGTATGGGTAGTGTTCTATTAGCCAAGTGAACATATATTCCTCTCTTTGAAAAGAGTTAGCTCCATATAGCCACCAGGAAAGGAAACTTAAAATAAGTGAAATCCAGGCAACCATTATCACCGACGAGTTTGAAAACATTAAAGCAAGAAAGTCATAAGATAAAACCTCTTTTTTTTTATCTTTAAGATAAAATACATATTATCAGCTTTAACATTTTTCTTTTTGAAATTCTACATCAGTGTGATGCATACGTTGAAGGATGGTTTCACTTCCCAAAATTTACTTTACTGTCTTCATCTTCTTTCTCTTTATTTTATTTCTGGTTATTTATATGAATGATACAGATGAAATTATATTCTAAAGTTTTCCATCATTTAAAAAACGTAGGCGACTTTGGTATCAAGTTGATTTACTGGAATTATTGGTTGTATTTAATTTCATTTAAATTTCTTATTAACTTGTTGTTCATATTTCCATCTAAAATATTTTAAGTATCAAATTATTGTAGATATTTAAAACCGTGAAATTTTAAGAGCTTTATATTTTTTCCATTTGATGTGTACATGAGCCTAATGGAGTTGAATCCTTTGATATAATAATACTACTTAAGTATTTTTGTCATCTATATTAAATTATTATTTTAATATAATGTATTTTCATTTTATAGTAGAATCTTTCATTAGATGAATCTGAAACCTAATTTCAGCAATAGAAGAGAAATACGAAATTTAATATTTGACGCAACAATGAAAGAAATTTGAATTTCGTTGTAATAATAAAATTTTGGTCATTCTATTTAAAATTCTATTTTATTGGGTTGGCAACTAAGTAATTGCGGATTTTTTTAGAAAATCAAAGACAATTTTTTCATGGAACTAAATAACTTTATTCTGTAATGTATTGCCCATTTTGATCAATGACCTTTTGCCATCTTTCAGGCAGCGTCATAATCCCACGCTCATAAAACTTCTGGTTTTTATTAGCAAAAAACTGAATCAGGTACGATTTGATATCATCATCATTATTGAAATTTTTACCATTCAAGGAGTTTTGTAAAGATCGAAACAAAAAGTAATCAGATGGTGCAAGGTCAGGACTATATGGTGGATGTAGCAAAGCATCCCAACCAAGCTCCAATAATTTTTGCTGAGTGACCAAAGATGTGTGTGGCCTTGCATTGTCATGATGGAATACAACACCTTTTCGATTTGTCAATTCGGGCCGCTTTTCTTCAACTGCATTGTTTAATTTCGTTAGTTGTTCAATGTAGACATCAGAATTGATCGTTCGGTTGGGTGGCAAGAGTTCAAAGTAGACAATTCCTTTGTAATCCCACCAAACTGATAACAAAACCTTCTTTTGATGAATATCAGCTTTTCATGTGGTTTGAGTTGGTTCACCTGGCCTGCTCCACGATCTTTTCCGCTTGATATTGTTGTAAACAACCCATTTTTCATTGCCAGTTATCAGTCGTTTTAAAAATGGATCATTTTCATTACGTTTCTTTAGCAAATCGCAGTTGTTAATGCGTTGCGTTAAATGCGTTTCTTTCAGTTCGTGAGGAACCCATGTATCGAGTTTTTGAACATAGCCAAGTTGTTTTAAGTGATTTTCAATGCATGTATGTGATACATGAAGCTTCTCTGCAATCTCACGTGTTGTACTGTGACGATCCGAATCGATTATTGCTTTGATTAGGTCGTCATCAACTTCAACTGGACGACCAGAGCGTTTTTCATCTTTGAGTGAAAAATCACCAGAACGAAATTTGGCAAACCAATTTTGACACTGCCGTTCTTTTAAGGCTTCGTCACTATAAACAGCACATAACTTTTTATGAGCTTGCGATGCGTTTTTCCCTTTGCGGAAATAAAAAGTCAAAATATGACGAAAATGTTCCTTTTGATTTTCCATTTTTAAACGAACGCCAAACGAAAACTAAGCAACCGATCAAAAAACTTTTTTTACTGATTGAAAGCTGAATTGCGAACTATCAAATAACAAAATGTGTTTTACATTTGTACTACGTCTGCAAACCTAAAAATTCAACTGAAGCCATCTATGAGTGAAATCCGGAATTACTTAGTTGCCAACCCAATAAAAGAATATTTAAATTCAGAAAAAATTGCATGTCAGTCAAATTAATATTAAAAATAATGTTTTAAAAACTTTAAAATAGCATAAAAATTAGTTTCGTGCAGCAGTATTTTCAGCAATCATCGCGGGATTCGCCAAAATATCAATCATTATTTAGTTAATTAAAATTTTTAAAAATTACTGTTAAGACATATTTTTTTCCAAAATACGTAAAATATTTTAAATTTGTTTGATAGCTCTATGTGAAACGGTTCAGCATATCAGAAGCAAAAAAATATTTCTGAACATATAGTATTGTTCGTTTTCGGATTCGGAAACCTTTCACACTTCTACGCATGCGTCAGGATGGGTTTATTTATTCAAAATAGGGGTGAGAGGAGGTATGAAAGAAAGAGATGTTTACATAGAACAGTAATGTGAATTCGGATTATTCGCAGATTTGGGTGGAGTAAAAACTGCGGGTAACGAGTGGCATTTTCGAAAAATATGCTGATTCGCAATAAAATACTTATAGAGCAATTTTTAGTTAATGTGAAAAGCTTAAACATCAAATTATGATGAATAAATGGACGATTTCTGTTTTTAAAATTTGATAGTTTATTTTTTTACAGAATAAGAATAAATTTTATGTTAAAAGCTTTTTGATAGCTTATGATAGCAGTTTTAAGCAGTTAAGTTGATATCAGTTAAAAGCTTATGATAGCAGTTTTAAGATTAACAACAGTAGATAATTCCGGCCACATTTAATGATATTATATTAAATATTCTTCGCGCTACTTCTGAAAGCTTAGCCACTTGTACTAACCGCAATTTTAAGGTAAAATAAAATAGTACGGTCGTGAGAACATCAAATGACATAACACACACACACACACACACACACACACACACACACACACACACACACACACACACACACACACACACACACACACACACACACACACACACACACAGAGAGAGAGAGAGAGAGAGAGAGAGAGAGAGAGAGAGAGAATGAAAAAGTATCTAACGGGGCAGAAATGTTAAATCAAAGAATGACGAAAAATAATGGAAATGTCTCGTCCTGCCGCGTCTCATCCCTTAGTAAGGTAAAATCGTCGAAAAGTGGTGGTCTCGGGATACTGAAACAAACAGTATATACATGTAAGTTCGGAATGATTTTTTTAAATTTTTTTTTGTTGATAAGTGTTTTCCCATAGAAAAAGAAATTATGCGTAGATAGATGGAACAACAGACATTAATCATTTCATATTTTTTGTATAAAATTCAATGCAGATCTATGATTTTGTTAATGAAACAATACGTCAGAATTCAATTTTTCAAAATTTTTTCTTCTACTTGGTTTTTGTGTTTTTGAGTTACTATATTCACATTTTTTATTTTTACCATGGTCATAAAATTATTTCCTACCAAATTATATTCAAACTTAAAAACTTGGTCAGCTACATCATCTACGATATTATTATTATTATTTTGCTAAATTATGTTTTTGATAAGCTAAACGTTTTTAATAGTCCTGAAACGTTTTCTTTTTCGCTCAACATGGCCTTTCCGCCTTATTAGTATCAGTTAGAGAATATCGAACATTCTTTCTTTAGTGTTTGAAAAACCACAAAGTAATAATAATAATAATAGCTAAAAGAATCACATATTTAAAAATCTGCATATGTTCAACGTTATATTTTTACAGATTTTAAAAAATATTTCAATTTTCCTCCGTAAGATCATTAAACATAAAATTGTGAATTTTTCAGGCTTCGGTTGTTATATAAATATTGAACTTAAAGAAAAACTTTATTGGCTTATAGTACGTAGAAATTAAGGTGTTATCAGTGGTACTTCAGATAAAATAAAAGTTGAATAAAAAAAAAAATTTGTTATCTTATTTTTCATGCGAATATTTTTAGAATCTGGTTTAAAATATTAAAGATTTAATTTTTCTTTCCCTTTTTGCTTCTTTTTCTCCTTTTGAATATTAAAAGGCAAAAAATTTGATTTTCACTTTAAAAAAATTGTAGTTCTGTATCAGGAACACAGATGGTGCCAATAAAATTTTTTGCTTCTGGTGCATTATTGTTTTTTTATTAATATTTTAATCTTTTTTTTAATCTAAATTAATAGAAAATTGTAAATCAAAGCATGGCATGAATTTATTTTTACCAGCACTTTCCATAAGTAATATAATATTTCAAATATTTCTTTCAAGGAATAGCTTTATTTCCAAATTTTATATCTTTATTGTTTGCGAAAAACACAAGTGTATTACAATAAATAGAAATTCTATGCTTTCAGAAAAAAACATAAGAAAAAAAAAATGAAATCTGCTATTGCAAATTTCAAGTTATCATGTGAGAATATTATTTTATTTTGTCACATGGTATCAACCTGACAGAAATTCGATTGAAACACATGAATTACTGCAGATTAAAAAATGTATAGACTATGAAATAAAAGCGGGCGTGAAAATCCTACAACTGAGTTAATGATTGGTAAGAACCCACAATTGAATATTTTGATGGATGATTCCATAGCATTTAAAAAGATTATTTCAGATAGTGTATCAAATTGAATTAAAAATATTATTAAGATTAAGTGAAAACTATAGAGATATGAAATTGGTATCATTAAAAAAGTAATTTTTTGTTTCAAGATTATACAAAGATTATTTGTTGGAAGATAATTGTTTTGGAATATATGAATATCACTTTCCGTAGGGAAGTCATAACGATTAAAACTAGGCTTACGCTTAATGTACAGTAACCAAATTTGGAATATTTGGAGCTTTTTTTCACCAAATGTAATCGTAACAATTTTTTATTGCAAAACTCTAAAAGTCTTTTGTTCTCATTTCTGGTATCCATACAGGATGGCAATCTTTAGGCGAGTTTTTAGATACTGGCACACTTTTTGACATATTGTCCAGACAGGGGAATCGGTACATGGAGAATATTCACGCCAAGTTGTAACGTTTTTTGGAGATAAGTTGCCAAATGTGACAACCTTGGCGATAACCCTAAAAGCGAAAAAATAATGACTCAAACGCGATAAATCGTTAATTTTTTGCCCGTATATTTTGAGGCTTCAAAAGCCTCAAACCAAAACAACATCATGTTCTCACATGATTAAAAAAAAAAAAAAATCAAATGGCTAGATGGAATGAATTGCCCCCAAATACCAGGCGTGATTTTTTTCTTCTTCAATCCCCATAGAGACAACACAAAAAAATTGCAGAAATAACGTACCATCAGGTAAAAAAATATTTCTTCTCGTCATTAGCATCTCCTTCGTCAGAAATAAAGGGAATTCCCAAAGTTTGTTTTCCACAATGGTGTCATTGAATGACATTAAAGGCTCTCCCTTTGCACCAAGGAGAGATATTTTGCAAGCGGCGCATTTCATCTGCTTATTATGATGAGTTATTTTAATTTGTATTTTAACTTCCGACGAAACTGCATCTTTCACAAAAATCACTAGATATATCCATGGGCCATTTGTCAATGGTGGTTTAATTCGTATAGTCTTCATTGCAGTTGGAAGAAGTGCCGTAAATCTTTCTATTGCCCATACAAAAGATATATAATACATTTCTATTTTAGTTCTTGCAATGCATACTTGTTTTGAGGGAAGTATATTATTACTAACCTTCATTGTAGATTTTACGTTTAAGACATATGCAGCTTCAAATGGATTGTCTTTATCTTGATTCCAAAGATCTTGACGCTTGGTTAACTTCGGCCATCCATATCCTGCTCCTCGCCAAAATGAATGCTTTGTAGATTTCTGGATTTTATTCCCAAGTTCGGAATCCCAAATCGATGCTTCAAACTCTACATCAATGCTATCAGGACCATTATCATTCATTTCTCTCACAAGATACAACGAAAAGTAATAATTACCATCAGATTCCAGTCTGGAATCTATACGGAAATGCCAAGCGGTTTCACCGATACTGAACACAGGACTGGATATTGGTTCACATTTCTTTAATCTACAGTATGGATAGTTTTCTATTATCCAAAAGTGTGTGAATTCCTCTTTTTGAAGTAATTTATCTCCATATAGCCACCATGAAAGGAAAGCTAAAGCAAATGACAGAACATCCATTATCGTCGCGAAATTTGAAAATATTACACTAAAGGCGGAATAGAAAAGTTTTTTTCTGAAATATTATCGTAAGAAAGTCTCTTTTTATCTTTGAAAGAAAGCAGCATGTTATCATTTCTTGTTGCTTTTATCTTTAATGCCAATGAAACACACGTTAAATGATAAATTATTTTTCTTCCGAATTCACCTTTTTTTATTTTTTCTTTCTTTTATTTTCTTTCTTGCATTTTATATCAATTACCTAAATAATCATGTAGACGAAAGTGTGAAGTTAGTCTTTATATATCAAAGATTATGAAGACCATTTGAGAGCATGCATTCTCCAATGCATAAGACATTGCATGTACTTTGGAAATGATTTTTATTTTAACCTTTAAGAAAATTGGACACAGGGCAGAGGAAATTTGTTAATTTATGAATGAATTATATTAAAAATGAAATGGTTTTTGTAGTTAATTAAATTATTCATCACTGCATAATGACGGACAAAAATAAAGCTTCACATATTTTTTCATTTAAATAGAAGACTGAAAAAGAAAAGTAAACTCACTCATTTAAAGGGATTAGTTTATGCGCTTTGGAGATACGAAAATTTGTTGACATATTGTTTGCAAAAACAAAATCACCCGGTTTTGCTTAGTAAAAAGGCATGCGTTAAAAAAAATTTTTTTTTGAAGCCATTCAATGATTCATCATGACACAAGTGCTCTTTAATATCTTAACATAAATAATAAATAAAAAATAATAACTGTTTGAATTTAAATAAAACAAAAAAAAAAAACCCTCATAGTCTCGCACTTAAACATAAGATTGAAAGAAATATCACGAATCCTTTATATAATCGAGTATTTTTTAGCATAAAGGTGACGTACCAAATTGAATATTTTTTTAGTCACAAAATAATATACCAAATAGAATACGCTTTTAGTCACAATATAATATATAAAATTTCATTTGTTTAAATCATTGTGCTTTTGAGTGTTTACATGCATGAGAAAGTACAGACCAACTGAACATCATTCCCTTGATAAATTTCGTTCCAATTTGCTAAGAATTTAAAGTTTAAACGAAAAATCTACGCATCGAATTTTGTACACCTAGCTCTTTTCATTTTGAAGTTATCGAGTTCCTTTATACTTGGATAGCCGTACAAAGATTCAGATTTCTGAATGGATTTCGTTCGAACTTTGATAGATATTTAAAAATTTGTAGTTAAATCCATACATCAAAATTCAAGCATCTAGCTCAAAGCGTTTATAAGTTTTTTTTTTGTTTTGTTTTTGTTCACTAATAAGCAGACATAATTCTAAAAATGTGATTTATTTTTTCATCCAGGGAAGTTTGAAACGTGGAGATTCGTCAAAATCTCGGGTTCGAATTATTTAATGATTACGATAATTTCTCTTCATACAGAAAAAGGTTAAATAGTGCAATATCTGAAATGGATGAAATCTGGCGTATGGCTATACAATAAGATTTGTGGATCTATCCCAAATTTTGTATTAAATCTATCCTTCGAAGTATTAATTGGGCATCGGCTGTCAGTTCGAGTATAAACTGAAAATTGCAACAATTTTCTTTAGATGTTTAATTGTGGACTTGATATAAAAATTGTAGATTTTTATAAAATTTTGGATGTAAGAGAAAAAGTGGTTTTCTTCTCTATGCTACGGAACTAAATTAAGAAGAGGACTCCTTTTGGTTCTTTTAGAATACGATGAAAGTATGTCAGAAAATCACTGAGTGATTATTATTAATCTTAATTTTCTATTTCATTTGAAGGAACTTAGCAAAAAAGATATGAAATAGTTTACATTATCTATAAATGACCAGAATATGATTTTTAGAGATTCTTTAAATTTTTTTTTGCGCACCATCATTATTATTAGCAATGATAAATGGATGGATATGATTAAGTACAAATATGTCTCTAAATGGTGAAAATAGGTGATAGGTCTCTTTTTTTCTTCATAATATATGACATTACACGATATTACCGCGACATTTCCATGATTTTCTATGACATTTTGCATATTTAATAACACCGTAAGGATAAAGTACAACAATTTGTCTAATAGAAATGATTAGTAGTTGTGTTATTTGAAATATTAGAAAGCTAAAACCCTTTTCATTTGAGAGGTTGTTTATTGAACTTCAGAAATTTTTAAACTATGGCTCCCAACTTTAAATGAGATCACAAGCATGAATTTTAAGGTAAAAAAAAAAAAAAAAAAAAAAAAAAAAACAGAACATATCTACGCCAACTTTTTATAAATGAACAAAAGTAATTCATCTGATTTGAATTTTTAATAAAAACCCTATAAATATCTCTTTGCAACTAAATCTATTTTACCATGAATTGAATCCTCATTTTCTTAATTTGATTTTATATTTATATGGATCTGGTGCCTTTAAAATTTCTTCTTTCCATGGTAGTTTGTCATTGAAATATATCTAGTAATAAGATGGGGGAGCAATCAGAAAATATTTTATTAATTTTTTTATAGTTTCAAACTGTGGTTTGGGAAGACAGAGAAATATACAAACATATATTACATGAAAACAATCTTATGAGTTATTTTAGAAATTATTCTTAAACTTTATTCGGAACTTTCGAGAAATATTTCAGAAATTTTGCAAAGAAATATAAAGAATCATTTGAAATTTGTCTCATATTTAAAAATTTCCGGGTACTCAACAAGAAACCTAGTTTGTGTTCTAATTTTATTGGTTATATAGAAGGAATATACTATACTTGAAAGCAATTATAATGGAATAAAAAAACTTTCACACTGGTATTTTTATTTCATAGAGCGATGATCTTAATTTATGATTAAACCAACGAGAGGATCAACTCAAAACTTTCTTGTATATTCTCTAATAAACTTGCCATACCAGAAAATGATTTATACTGCATTGGCATACAATAGTTACGAAATATTAATTTTTGGAGTGATTTTAGCATTTTTAATGAATCTATCGTGTCATCCTTGGTAAGTTATTAGGCAATTAATCTATGGCATGTGGTTAATAGTATCCAAAAATCGAACTGTGCTTCAGATAAGTTTTTCTCAACCGATTGAAACAAAAATTGGATTAGAAACTTCACTTGTAATCACAAAATCCCATACCAAATTCAATATATTTCAGTCATTACGTTTTTGAATTATCGCGTTTGTATGTTTCTAAAAGTACAGACAGACAGGCAGATTACTTATGGTTGGATATGGCTAAAATTTGAAAGGCGTACTGAATTTTATATACATACCTAGTTCTCTTCGTTTTGTAATTGTCGTGTGAATTAATATTTGAACAGCCGAATTTCCTTTGAACAGATTTTTCTCAAAATTTGTTAAAAATCTGCAAATTTGGTGTAAAGATCGTCACAAATTGATGAAAGTTAGCTTTGTCACAAGCAGACGACCAAATGTGTGAAAATATGTTTTTCGAATTCAGAAAGGTATAAAACATGGCGATTTGTTAAAATCTCTAGTTAGAATTTTTCGACGATAACTATACTTTCTCTATATTACGTATACGAGAAAATAAAAAGCCAATGTTTCATCACCCTTGTCAAGCCGACTATTAAAAAAATTATTAATGCAAATTTTATAAAATGGTTAGCTTTTATTTTTTTCTGTTGTACACTTCATTTTTACTCATCATATCTATTCAAGGGTACATGAAAAAGGGTATAATAAAGTTGAAAGCATCGAGTTGTCCTAAATTGCCGAAACTCTCATCATTCTCGTCTGCTGGTAAAATGACATCGTTGCACATACTTCTTCCTAGTTTGAAAAGACGATCAAACAAATAAGAGAACAAATCCTTACTATTCGGTCCACAATAATGGACCACCCTCTCAACGATGCATTCTGAATAAAATTCCAACAATCTGTAAAGAGAATTAAGAATTAAATGAAAGCAAAAGAAAAATGATTGTAAAATTTGATTATATATATATGAAATAGGATTATATATATATGAAAAATGATTATATATATGATATTTTAAACTCTTAATTTAATCACAATTAATTTCTAAAACTTTATCTTAATTTAGCCCATATTAAAATATTCTCTTATTTTCTGATCTCATTCCACGTGTGAAGCTGTGTAAAAATTACTGCGCAATCAATCTACGTCTCAAATGAAAGTGATCCCTTCGGTGCCCTTGAAAAGGTTTCAAAGGTCACCACGTGTATTGAATTGGCGCGTGGCCGGAAATCCCATGTTATATAAAACTAGTGATCATTTGTTTCGGCCCTTCTTCCCTTTACTTCTGCTTTTGTGCCGCGCTGTGCCTTCTTGAGATAAATCATGCTTGTCTTCCCGAGATGGATATTAGAGAGAGAGAATAAAACGAAATTAAAAATACAACGTCTCGTCTATGTCTTCAAAACTGCACTCTGCTTCTACCAAAATAATGTTACATATTATTTAGTCGACAGGATTCGAATATGTAATATTTTTCGTACAATTGTACAATTGCATAATATTGAGCAGTAGTAATTTGCTGGAACAAGAAAATCCTCTCAAGAAATTGCTCTCAGTGGTTTTAACACTATGAGAGATTAATTTGTATTTGCAGGTTTTCCCCTTATTTTTAATAAGAATTTTCATACCAAGAAATGATTAGTCACAAAAGTATATAGATCCCGGCACATTTAGAATATAAAATTATGAGAGATTGCTAGAACACTTCGTTCAAATTGCATTTTCGTTTTTAAAAAATGATTTTTTCGATGGAATTTGCCAAAATATATTGCATTGAACGGGCTTTACAATCTCGAAGTTTTTCAAAATCTATAAAATCACTGAAATTACTAAAAATTTAAATATGAAATTGTGATTGTTCTATGCTCATTTTCTGTGCTAATTCAGAGTCAAATGAAAATACCCAAACAACCGCATGTTAGAAAATTTTAGTTTGTCAATCTTCTACTTATTCTGAGTGCAGAAAAATTTGTGGCATTTAAAATGATAAATATTGGAATGCAGTTTGGATGTTTTAGTTTAAATATTTCTAAGAAGCTATCACAATATCCTATGCCCATAATCTTCGCGTTGAAGGAATGAATATTTTGTTTTTTCAACATAGAAGTATTTTCAAGTTCAACGTTGTACTTTCAATACAAATGCATGAAGCCTTAACTATATTTCCGTTTTTCTCTGGAGTTGCTAACGGGGAAAGAATGCTATACTGAGATAAAAAAAGAAGTTGTTGAGTTCAAAATTTTTTTCTTGTATTTAAAAAAAAATTATAATTATTTAAAATCTTGTATTTAAAAATAATTATCTTGTATTTTAATTAATATTTTATCTGAAATAATTATCTTGTATTTAAATTAATGTCTTATCTAAAATAATTATATAGTATTTAAATTAATATCTTATCTAAAATAATCATCTTGTATTAAATACATTTTGTATTTAAAAAAATATCATTTCAATGCTGATATTAAATATCAGTTATAAAATTCCAATTACTTACTTGCATGCCTCTTTATTTTTAAGTACGATTTCTTTAAAATTGGATGCGCCATTTAGAACAGCTACAATTGGATCACTGCACTTCTGGTCCATAAAAGCATCTTGGAAACACTTTTTTTCCTTCTTCACAACTAAAAAGAACAATTTAAAAAAATATTCTTCGTTAAAAAGCGGGATTTTTTCATAAATGCTTGGAGAAAATTAATTTCACAGTTCGTAAATTTATTTTTTTTTGTATGGATCGTTTAAACACAATAAAATAAATAATATGTTAAAATTAATAATTGACATCTTATTAATATTGGTAATCTCTTGACAGTTGGAATAATTAGCTAATGTTTGATAATTAATTATTAGTACCAAAGTTGATTAAGAATCACGATGGGAAACCATAAATATAGCGTTTAATAAGTCACTTCCAAATATATTGGAATAATGAAATATCTCTATTATTAAATATCTCTGTCTCACATATTTACCGAATTTAGTGAGACATGCATGACAGTGAAATACCAAACCGATAACAATCTTCACGCTAAATAACAGGTATTAATCAGAGAAATTTCAGAAGCATCAACTCATCGGTTGATTAAAAGTATTTTCCTCATCCATTGAGGTTAATTGCTGCGAATTGAGAATGTTCCAATTGAGAATTGCTCAAAGTTCTCCGAGTCATTTTAGTTTGATTGATGGCATCATTGTGTTTAGAGTTCTTCATAAAATTCTTTTTCTTTTAAATTATATATTCTGAGATCACGTTACTCTTACGCTGCCGAAAGGGCAAGGACAATCTAGAGAGTGTACAGAATTGATTGTTCTGCTTATGTTATCAGGCAATGAACATTATATAAAAGATTATTTTTTTACGAAAATTGTGGCTGGTCTTTTCATATTTTTAAACGCTTTTCGATATTTCAGTGTCTTGTACCAGTTTTTGGATCATTATTGATTGAATGATACTAATTGCTCAAGAGATAAAAGTTCGAATGAAAATCCCATGATCTTTTCAGTGAAGAAGTCGAGAAACGATGTCATTATATTACTCCATTTTTCACGAGAGGATTATTAAAGGCAGATTGTGCCGAGCAGCACGGTATTGCTTTTTATCCCCCCCTTCCCCCTGCCATTATTTTCAACTTGAAAAAAATGACATAAATGCACTAATAGTTTTCCTTCATATCATCCCCAAGACTAGAGCCTGGAACATCTATGACTCTATTTCTTCCTGTTCAATACGGTACTCGATCACTTGTCTTAATTTCAGACCGACAGTTAGATGTATGTCCTTCTATGGTTTTGCTTATTTATTTTAAATTAAGAGAAACAATTCAAGGACATGCGTGTTCAAAGGAAAGTAATTTTATCAAAAAGAAGTCAGAAAATAATTTTTTATTACTGTATTAATTGAAGATTAAGTTTATGAAGAAAAGCTATCAATGATCCTCCAAATTGGTGAAGAAAAATGTTACGAGTAAAAGTAGATGATTATAATTATGATTATTTTTATCAAGTGATGAAGAAGATTCTTTTTGCAATTTCACAATTAATTACAAAGAATAGCATTTAGTACTAAGAATCTTTAAATTATTTATGGCATTTGTTATGAAATCAAATATTACGTTAAATTTTGCTCACCACCTCTTATTTGTCAGATATCAGAGTCGAGCTATTTACGCTAGCAAACTTAATCGATCGCAGGCTATAGACGTTAAAGGAAGAAAAAAAACATTTTTAATAATAAATTTTGCAAAACATTTTAATTAATTGAAAAAAACATAGCATCTCTCTGTAAATAATTACAGCAATTTAATTAAAAAACTGGAAACAAGAAGGAAAAAAAAAAAACACTACAGTAAAAATTATTTTGTTTCACTTTCAATGTTATTTTATTCGATATTATTAAGTGAACTTTGTTTACACGTCTCTTTGCCACTTCCAATAATTATTAACTTCCATATGAATATCCCATCTGCCTAGTATCACTCCTTTATCGTCTTTGTGTCCTGGATTTTACTAATTCTTTTCTAGTTGATAATTCGCTAGATCTGGATATGAGGAAAATGGCTGAATAAATGGATCTGAAAATAACGCACCTTTATGCTCATGTGGCAACCAAGATCTCTGAAACTATTAAGCAAGTTTTTGGTTAATGCATTTTCTATAGTTTCCAACTTTGTAGTTCCTCAGATAATTTTTGACATCAAAGATAAATGAGATCCATGCTTTTAGCTCTGTCTCATTTATGGAATCTGTATAATGAGAATCATTTGTGGATTACCTGATTTTACAGTCATAAAAAATTCCAACTTTAGGTTTTTCTGTAGTTATTCCAGGCATTTTTTTTTTTTTTGCTCTGCATATACAAAGTAAGAGTTAAATGATCATGAGTTTCTATGAACTGTTTCATTAACTCAAGCTTTTTATTTTTTTTTATGCAGCAAGTTAAGACGATTCCATCTCTTTAACTAATTTCTTTCATTAACAGCCATGTTCTCTCCTGTGCACCTTTTTTTCTTCTTATCCAGTGGTATCGTTTAGTTCTGAAATTCCACAAATACAAGAAACTAAGATATTTCATGTAGACCTTTAGCTGATAAAGCAGACAGTTAACTATTTTTAAAAAACTAACTATTGATACTCGTGAAACTTAAACTCTTCCATATCCAAAGTTATGATATATTTTTTTCATTCACTTCGTGCTGGTTTTGTTTTTACTTATTTTTTAAAAACTTATTTTGCTTGTGATTCAAGAAATAACTTGTTATTTGAAATATTTCATAATTTAGCTAAACTGAACCATAAAACGAAGAGCTGATATAGAAAAATTGTTTTTGCATGTAAAATCTGGGGATCAAATTATAGCTAAAATTAATAGAGAAATTCCTGGCACCAAATAAAAAATTCTTTGGCCTAAGTAATTAGGGAAAATAAAACTTTTAAGTTGATATTTTAAGACAAATAATATTTAATCATAGATAATTCAAAATTATCGATTATTTTCTGAAAGGAAACATGTGATTAGATTGTAGTGGTTTGAGATGCACGAGGATAGAACCTGGGACCTTGTGGTTCGCAGTCCAGTAACATAACCAGGATACAAAAGCATATGCTCGTGTAGCGTAGTTGTTAACTAGCTTATATGCTATTCACCACAGACCCTCCCTCCAGTGAGTCGGAGGTGAGACGAACGATATGGCTGTTGAGTGGTGATGTATTTAGCTATTGTTTAATGGGCCTGTACCCAGTTGAGTAGCGCCAAGCGTTATGGCAAGCGTGTGTGGGTGAATGGTTGCTGATGCTGCTGCGCCAAATGAGTCTGGTGACTCTGGTTGCGGGTAGATGGCGCCACAACAGCTGTACGAAGGTTGAAGGTTCATCGTCCGAGGTAACCATTGTGACGGATAGGTTTGATTGTGATGCGCGAGGATAGAACCTGGGACCTTGTGGTTCGCAGTCCAGTAATATAACCAGGATACAAAAGCATAAGCGCGTGCAGCGTAGTTGTAAACTGGCTTATATGCTATTCACCACAAGCTAAACTGTAGAACTCTAATTACTCTAATCTGAATCGCTTTGAAGGGGGAAAATAGAAATAGGGGAAACAAAATCTTTCTGAGTAAAAATGACTCACTCGAAGATATTTTAATTCTGTATGTGACTGCATAAAATGTAATTACTTATCTTCTTGCCATTAAATTAATACATTATAGACAAATTTCTTTTTTTCCTAAGAAATAACATTCTCTTCGCCAATCATAAGACTATCTAAATGAAATCTAGTTCCACTCAATCCAGATGAATGTAGTCCTACAGATATAAAACTGAAAAAAAAAAAAAATTCTAGATTTCGCAAACTTCTCTTCCTAATGAACAACAAAAAAGTTAATGACTATTGAAACACTTACTATGAGTTTTATCAAAAAAGACAAAATTCCATGAAGTTTCTTACGTTTGTTCAATATCGTTCCTTCCGTGCATGTCTCTGCAATTATCTGTTTAACTTGATTGGCATCCTTTGCGAGTCCCATCTTGCATTCTACGGCTCTGTCAGCAAAGCAGTCATATCGTGGCTTCAGATCATTGCCTAAAAGAAAGACATGTTATAATGCCTATTTGTTTGTCATCCATGCTGGTGACCCTGCACTACTAAAGGGTGGAAGTTGGAAATAGGTTAATGGAAAAAGGAAATTTTGAATTCATACAATTAATATTTGATTAGTGCTAATAAATAATATGCAATAAACATGATAAAATAATACACAATATATAATAACAAAACAACGAAAAATGCACATAAAAGTACTTAAATTACTGTATAATAAAAATTTTATATTTGTCAAGGATAGAAGAAATAACAGATTTTTATACCTATTTTTTATAGTATGAAATATGCAAAAAAGCAAGAGGAGAACAAAATTTCGTATTTTAGGCTTAATATATTGGACATTGAAACAAAGGAAGCAGTTCTACTCTAAAAATATATTCTTGAACTTTTTTTCACTATTCAGAAACTTGAATTATATTGTACTAATAAGTTACTCAAGTTAAAGATAAATTTTATTAAAAGAGGACAAAAAAATTCAAGGAGAAGCCAGAATTTTAAAATTAAAGATCAAATATAAAGAGAAAATCAAAGGATAAAAGTATTGCTCTAAAAAGCATTCATAAATCTTTTCTCTATTTTGCGCAGCTACAAAAAGAGCATCAAGCTGTAGGAATATGCGGAAATGTCAAAAGAAGAATATTCTAGTTTTTTTTTAACGTTTTGTAGCACATATCATTATTTTTTTTTCATACAAAAAGCAAAATAAATCCTAGTGTTCATCCATTTCTCCTGGAACTTTTATTATAAAAGAAACGCCTTCTTAAACTCTTCAAGTAAAAACCTGGAAATTGGATTTCTTATTTATTTTGCATAATACTATGAAATAGTTTAGCATAAAGCACAATTTTTTAAAATTCCGTCATTATCTATGCATTATAGGTCATATCTTTAATTATAGTAATCAAATTTCAGTGATTTTAAGGTTTGCGCTTTTTTTTTTTTTTTTTTTTTTTAATTTTCACGATAAAAGAAGTGAAAGACAATGTCAGAAACTGCAATCATTTATTAAGAATTTTTTTTCTCGTGAAAATAACTAATTCAGGGAAGAATATATATTTTTTAAAAAGAAAATGGTTCAGATCCAAAGAAAAAAACTTTAAAAATAATGAACATTAATGGATATCAAGAGCAAGATGAACTGCTTTTTCTGCTGGAGAAGTAATAACTTTGAAAAACGCACTAGTTTAAAAATGTTTTTTAGTAAATTATAAAAAGGAATTTTCCGAGTCTAAATATTGGCCATTTAACAGAAATAAATAAATATCATCTGTTCTTTTCAGTTAAAGCAGATATATTCAAGGAAAAGCAAATTATTTTAAATCTATATGGGCAACCATTATATTTGAATTAAAATTAATTCCATACCTTGACTGTGGAGCAAAAGAATTTAATTAAAATTATTTAAAACCAATATTTTTGACGAACTATTTGGTCACTAAAGGGGGCTATTAATTTGGCACAAAAAATTCAATATTAATTCTTCATTTTATATAAATTTATGCAGAGCTTTCCATAAATTTGTTTTTCAGCAGATCTTAAAATTGTGAAGAGAACTATAAGACCCGTGTATATTAATGCGAAGTTTATACTTACAAAGTTCGGGCATTCCAGGAACGAACTTTTTTTGGCAGACAGAAAATATCGATTTGAAACACTCATTATCGCAGCACACTGAACCGATTATAGCTGGAAAAAAAAAGTATTTAGTATTTTTGCCATTTAAAGTATAGTTTTCTGTTTTTTATATGTATAAATATAAATCCACAAATATTGATAATATTTATAAATATTTGTTTGAATTTACATAGAATATCATGTTTATTTCAGACAGATATTTTTTATTTTCTTGTACACTATGCTACTAAACTCAGATGCTAGCATGGATCAAATTAATAAAGTCTAAAGAAAGACACACCCGCCGCCTTCAGTTTCTATAGAAGCGTTACTTTATTTCGAAAATGTAGTGCAAAAAGAGGATGATTACTATGATAAAATTATTATTTTTGTATGAGATTTAATATATCATCTCTGCTACCACTTTTTTCACTTCGGGAGGATATTGTTCCAAATCTGTTTTATAGTTTCCTTGCGTAATTAATCATATAATAAAGAAGATATTTTTTATGGAGGTTGAATTGATGCATAATCAATGACTATGCCCTTAGTGACATTTTGACCACAAAAATGAAGGTTCTCGAAAATACATGACTTAATTGCACTATCCCTATTAAGAGCTGAGATCCAAAATCCTTCTGAAAATCTTATAACCTATCATGGAAAGTTATAAAAGTGAAAGTACACGCAATCAAGGGAATTTTTGCTTGGAGTGTTGATTGCAAAGCGATATTTCGAATTATTTATATTTTGCTCCATTACATTACGCTTCTATTTAATTAGAGATTTGAAATCTGTTAGTATATTGTTGATTTCTGTAATTACTGTTTCTATAAACTCATATGCTGTGTTTTGCTGCCTGTGCGGCGCGTTGTTTGTAGAATAAAAAATAGTTTTCTATTATGCATCGTGTCGAACATCTTCGATCTTATACTCCCCGGACGATTTCTCGTGTATATCTTTTTTTTATTAGCTATGATTACTTCCCAAACTGTCTCAATGTAAATATTCTGGATGTAGCGCAAGATTTATTTCCTTTCATAAGTGAAAATAATTACTCGCACTTATATATGATTTCAAACATGGGAATAATTTCATATAGCAGCTTTCGAATGTTTCTAAGCCTATTTGGCGAACATCTGTAGCCCAACTTCATTGAATTTTCCTTTCAACTCTGAGCAACACTGAATCTCAATTATATCTATTTGCATATCCTAACATTATTTTGTCATTGGATCTTGCAATATTCGCTACTATTGATGGTGTAATTGGTCTTCAATGTAATACGGTTGGTAATCCGTATAGTCGAATGTTGTGATTCATTATTAGTAATCTGTATTTATAAAAGGAAGTGTATGTTTGTGTATGTTGGCGCTCTGCAAAACAGACTATTAGACATAGAGATGACAATTTGGCATAGAAATATTTCAGAAGGAAAAAAATTGCATTTTATAGCAGTTTTTTTAAAATTTTAATTAGCTAAAAATTAAGCTAAATTTTGGCTGTTTTTGGTCATAGCTGTCCAAAAATATTATTTTACAAAATTAATTATCACAACATTTTAAAATTAAAGCATATTCTTAATGCAACGACAACTAAATTATACTAAATAATTCACTAAGTATTTAATTTCAATATCCCAACAAAGAATTAAGTCATTTTCATCGGGAGGGGTGGGGGAGATTGAAATTGCAAAAGCCTTCCGAAAGTACGGGTTCATTTATACTTACATGAGCTTTTGTATCAAGAACTTAATTCCTTTTTCTTTATTTTTTCAATGAAAATGAATTACAAGATCCGATTTTTCATTAACTAAACATAGAGAAAAGTTTATATAATAGTTCTTATCAACTTAAGTTCGATGTTTATAATTTTGAAATCATTGTTACTTAAAATAATGTATCCACTATCGAAGCAGATACGTTTCGATATCAAACTTCAGTGATAAATAGGTTCATTTCATAGTCCGGATTCTTATCTCAGAATGTGACAACATATGCGTAAGAAATTATCTTTGAGGCACCATAAATCTTTCTTTTTTATTTAATAGAAAGGATTATATTATTATCTCAAAAGGAAAGTTTCTAATAAATTTAAATCAATAAGAGACTTAAACACAAAATGTAATGACTCTATAGAAAAATTTCAACGATAAAAACAAAAACAATAAGTTTATTCAGAAAAAAAGATGCCTAGGTTTTATTTTTAATTTTCTTTTCTAATATAAAATTTCTTTATTAATTTCTTTATTATTCATTATTCTAATTTCTGGCGTCCGTGAGTCGACAACAGCCCTTGTTTTGCCCGAAAATTCTAATTTGGAACGGGTGTGATAACCTCAGCATAATGTAACATCAAATCAAATAAATCAGACTTTTTTTAACACGATATTTCTTATAGGCTGGAATACTATTTGCAAACTCTGCTGTGCATCACAAAATAATAATAATAAAAACGCTCTGGAGAGCTGCATGAATCTAAATCTAGTAAATTTAGCACGTTGTTACTTCTTGAGTAGATGGTACTCACTAAAAAATGCTGCTCAAAATTTTATTTCGATTTAATTAAAAATTAATTAAACTTTTAATATGATTTTCATAATACCTTCAGAGTATATTTTTGCACAAAAACGATTTTTTGCACCTCTGTAAGTTTAAAAGTAAGTTTTAGTTAATGGATTAATACTCACGCATGTAGTAACAATATTAAATGTATATATTTTTTGCATATATTATCGCTGTTATATAATTAAGATTAAGTCTCGAAAATGAAATAAATTTTTAAAGAATCAAGCTTGAAAAATTATTATGTTTTGGACTGGAAATTCAAATCCTTCTTTTTTTCATTTATGTTTTATTTTTGCTTATTATTAAATATACTATTTGATATACCAGATGTTTGCTTGGGATTAAAAATCCTTTCATGTATAAGATTTTTAACGTTAAAACTACATTAGCATAAAATATCATAATATATATAAAAACCTTTTGTAATCTGACTTTTTTAAAAAAAATTAAAATCGAAATGTCACTTGACCCAGACGATTTTTAAAAATAGTAACCTATTTCTGATCTTTTCCATTAGTTATTAATATTTGCTATATTATAATTGCCATTTTCATTTACAAATGTTGAAATATGAGAAAGGTTGTCATCGTTTGAGTTTGATCGATTGACTTAAACTCCATTTTAAGTATGAATAAATTACTTCCTTTGAAACAATAAAAGCATTGTGAAGAGATGTATTAAAACGAAGAGAATTTAAAAGATAATGGTAAAATAGTTTGAAAATGGCGAAAGTTTGGTAAGTTTCTAATTAATTGAGTTTTGTAATTCATGCTTTGAAAATTCGACAGTATTATGACTCCTGATTTTTCTTTTAATAATAAAGATGAATGTGTGTGTGTATGTTGGCGTTCTGCAGACTAGTTATTTTGACTTACAGTAACAAAATTTGGCTTATATATACTTTGGTAAGTGGAAAAGTGCAACTCGAAATGATTTTTTTTTGAAATTTTATTTAGAATTTTTTAATAAAAACTTAATTGAATTTTGACCAAGGTAATATCAGAAAGTAGCTTGCAAAAATGACTTTTACATTGTTTCTAAATTTTAAAAATTATTCTGATGATACCAGTTTAAAATTTGTGCAAATGTTTCTTCAATTTTGACAATTTTTAAATTTGTTTTGCCTAATTTCCAGCAAGAGATTACATTGTTGCTCGGAAATTCAAACCATTTTTATTGTTTAATTATATATTGGCATTATTTTTTTCCAGAATCACAGAATTTTTCCCCGTTGTTGAAGTTAAGGAAAAAGGACCATTTTTAATTCTAAGTAGTTTACAAGATGAATAGAAAAGTTAAGTCACAATACCACAAAAGTTAGGAGATAGATGAACACTACATTTATGTTTCTTAAGCGCTATGATATCATAGGATTGTTCTCTATTAGAAAGGTTCATGTACACGAAGAAACAGTGCATACGTCAGATAAACACAGCTTTAACGTCGAATAATTTGGTGGGAAGATTCATGGACATGAAGCTATATCTAAATGATTTAAGTGAAATTAGTGATAACCAGTATCCACGGCAAACAAACTGGTCGTCAAAGGTGACTAGTGTAGAATATGGGAAAACTGGTATTTGAAATAAAATTCTATTCAAACATATCAATAATTGAGAAGTATCTCAGAAACAAATGCAGGAATATAGAACTGAATATAAGGAAATTCACTGAGCTTCATTCCCCTCTAACAATTATTGATGCTTGAAATAAAAGTATATTGAAATACATTAATAATTTTGGACTACTTTAGTTTTAGATCTATATTACTAATAGTTCAAAGCATTCCTTTTCCTGGAGTATCAACTTAACGTATCACTGACAATAGAAAAATTGAAAAAAATAAGATATTCCATTATTCTAAATGATTTTAAATAGATCCTAAAATACGACAAGAGCTCTAAAATATCATTAAAAATTATTCAGTTAACAATATTTTAAATTCCTTTATAAGAATTATTATATTTAATGCACTAATATTTTAATTTAAAATTACAATGGAGGATATATAAATTAAGAAATAGCATTAACGGAAGTTAAATATATTTTGTTCTCATGATTAGTAATAAATTCTAAACATGATTCGAATTTTCGGATGAAATTTCAAAAATCAAACTTTACGAAAACTCATTACAAAAAAATCTTTGAGCTATATGAAAAAGTTTAAATCTGAATTTATGAGCAAATAAAATTGGATGCTTACCTCCAGCTGCAAATAACACCAAAAGCTTCATCTTACTGTAATTTTCTGAACAAATCTGAACCTCAGAAGCAGCATTTGTAATTTATATGGATCGTAAACACTCTCTTTCACATGATTATTTATTTTCATTGCAATTTTAAATGTTAATCCCAACAGGTGTAATATTTGTTAATCAGATTCATTTATTGACCATGTGTTTTGTGGTCTTTGTGATTGTTTTTTTCTTTCACTCTGTATGGCTAAAAATAGCATCGTTGCTCGTTTGGTATCTGTTTTATTTACCAACATTTCTTATCAGTTTGATTCAAAGAAAGAAGTCAAATTCAAACAAGATGGCGCTTCTGCAGTCTTTTCTGATTCATAATCCTAAGCAATGCCGATTCATAATCATACCTGCCGGAAATGAAACTTTCGCGTAAGCTAAAGAAATATTTTTTTATCTAAACAACAAATATTTAATTTGTGAGGAAGGTTTGAAAATGACTGTAGATTTTTTATTCGAAAAAAAGGCTTATAATAATTTTTGAGTCAATATTGCCCAAAAAGATTTCTAAATAAAAAAGAATCACTTCTTTCAAAATTTTAAAATAAATTGATGACTATACTGGATCGTTGAGATGATTTCCGCTATCTCCTAAACAGCGTTAATTAGTTGTAAAGCAATTGAGATTTTTTCAAAAGTTTATAAGAGGATTTTGCTTATAACAACTGCGTTTGAGGCCATAATTTTTTCATTATTGCTCTTAAACAGGCTTGCCGATGTGCTGAAAATAATTTCCCTATTTATGATTCACGTATTTTTTTTTTCGTCATATAATGATCTTGTCCATTAATAAGACGTTATAATGCTATTTTTGGCAGAGGAATATTTGTCATCTAAATAAATGTTCAGATAAAAAATAATGAAATAAGTCTCCCGCCTTTCATATAAGATTGTTTTTAATAAAAACCCTAAAAAATTTACAAAAAAAAAAAAAAAAAAAAAAAAAACCCGAATGAGCAACAAATAAAGAATCAACTTTTTAAGTTATCAGTCATGGAAATGCTTGCCAAGCAGAGATAATATTTTATTACAGTTGATTCAATCTGACATTTCTATATTAAAAACCAGCTGTCTTTAACTACCAGTTAGTTTATAGAAATTATTAATAATACTAAAGATTTCAATCGAACATTTTATCTAACTTTCTCTTAAAATTTTGCTCTGTGACGAATTTTTAAATTGAAATTTTGATTGACATATAGCTAGTACCGCTTAAGAAATATTGTTTAATTTTGTTCACTGTGCTAAGCATATCCCTCATTTTGAGCAGCTCACCTAAAATTTGAATTTTTTAAAATTTGAAAAGGAACAAATTAAATTTCCCTTGATGTAATAGTTTTCTTGAGGAAACTAAACATATTCATTAAAATTCTAAAACTTGATATTAAAATTGATGTTTTGTGCCTTTGTAGATAAGAAAATGTGTGTAATCAAGTTTAATTGTTTAATTCCCCGAATTATATATATATATATATATATATATATATATATATATATTCAGCAAAAACATTGAACGTCGAAAAAGTTTGGGATTACTATGTTACTCATACTTGCGGTTAAGTCTTTGGAACTATAGATTATAGGAAAACATTTACGTATGAAACTGATAGAGCAAAGCCAAAAATCAATCTACTGCTTACAATCAAAGGACAGAAAATTTCACTGGTCAAAGTGAAACAAAGATAAGTGATTTCCAAATGCTCGCTAAAAAGTAGTCCTTTAGAATGCAATTTTATACATCTAAGAAGATATTTCAAGGATTCATGCAATAGACAGATTCATTGCTATAGCAACACTTGGCAACATTTAAGATATGATTGGTGATTGAGATAAAAAATAATCACATAGGATATATTTGAAAGTCTATTTTTTTAAAAATTCATTCACAATGAATGAGTAATTGTGAGTAAATTTATTTTCTTCGAGTATATGATTCAATTTTTGGAGCTGTTTTAAGAGCTCTCAAATCATTTGATATTTTAGATACAAAAATAAATGCTGTAATCATCGAACATCATATTGTTTTATATTTTTAAGTAGCGCACTGTTACAAAAAATAAAAGCAAGATATGTATTCGATTTGATATTTAAAATGATATGTTGCATTTTATATGCGTCACTTGAGCAAGAATTATCTCCATTGATAAGAGGAGTCGAAAAGATAAAATTTAAAAACACTGTACAGGTACCAAATTTGAATTTTTTTTCAAGTGATACTACGCCAAATTTTGTATCAGATGTGTCATGATAACGGTTGACAAATTTTTGCGAAATCTACTTTTAATTGTTTTGGACTAGACTGAGCCGTATTTTTAAATCTAACCGAAATTATCAGGGTTATTAGACAGTTTGCTAAGAAAAATTGTAATTTCTTAAAAAATATATAAAAGCTATGAAGTAAATATAGCAATCTGAACTTTTATTTATATTTTAAAATAATAAATAAAACATTACAAGATTTTTCAATAAAGGCTTGCGACATGTGAAAATTTTTTTGCGAATTAATTAGAATTATTAAAAATTCTGAAGCAAAGTTAAATAAATAACTTATTTTATTTACTTCCTCTCTACTGAACAAAAAGTCCTACATTTATAAATCTCACTACTAATGATAGATGCAAAACAAATGGCGTACGCGATGACTTGGAAAAATAAATAAAAATGTTAATTATTGGATTCGTATTAAAGAAGTCGACCTTTTACTAAAGTCAGTTTACTACTTAAGCTTTCTGTGGTTCAGAAGTTTGGACAGGATAGAGCCATAACAAGTTAATAACTTCCTCATTTGACCACAATTCACAATTATAACGACGGTTCCTAGATAATTGCCGTGTTGTTTCAAAAAATAAGATGCAAATATAGATAAATTAAAATAATCCTACTCGAACCATTTTTGGTTATGTTTAACAGTTTTTCCCTCCTAATTGTTATATACAAAAATTTACACTTTAATGACATTTTTTTTGAAAAAAAAAACAAAAAAACTTTACAACAATAAAAACAACAACAAAACAACAATATTTGCTATATTTGTTTTTACTTTATATTCATCTACTTTTAGTTGTTTTTTTCGCTACTTTTTCTTGTACAGACTTAGAAATTCAATTTCCGAAAAAAAAACCTTTCTTTTTTTAAAAAAAATTTAAACCCAGAAATTAATAAAATTAAAGTCTTTTGTCTCATATTGCATATTAGCCGCCATTGAAGATCAGCTAACTCACTAGGTATATCGGTTAAGCTTAATTTGAATTAAATTTCTTATGAATAACTTTTCCATCATTCAATCTACTAAGTGTTTTTAGCATCAAATTGTGATAGTAATAAATAGGGTTATTTTAGTAGTCTTACATCTTTTATGTTTATTGATCAATGACCCTTTGTAATTGAGGTGATTTCTATGACTTTATAATGCCATTAAAATATTTATCTTTTCGGGCAATCTATTTTTTTTAACTACGCATTGTCTTTCTCGGTATTTCTAACTTCGCTTCAATATATACAAATTAGAATTCGTAATTGGCTAAAATTCTCATTGAGATGTCAAGAAAATAGCTATGTTCTGTATTAATAGTGTAAATATTAATTTAAATAGTAGTTTATTTTGTTATGATATTCTGTGGTTCATCAAATTCGATTAGTATTATTGAATTAATGCTATAAATACGATAGGAAAACAATCAGTCGCAGAAAGCAGATAGTGTAATTTAATTTCAATCTGATAAGTATTACGCTGTAATGTCCAGTCTTGTTAATGTGTTATTTTATTATTTATCTGGCTACACATTATGAGTTGTACACAAGCGTGCAGAAAAGTACGTGGCTTTCCGAAAGTGTGATATAAAATTCATGAGACAAGGGCAACGAAGTATCGGTCACGAAGTTCTCGCACGGTAACAATCTCTCATGGATATTCTATATGATATATCACATATTGATTAATTCAATTAAGATTTGGTATATGAATAAATTCGAAAATTTAAGTTCAAAAGTAGTTGCTTTCAAAAATATGAGGTTTTTAATAAAGTTATTTCTTTGCAACTATTCATTTTTTAATATAATATAGTTTACGAACATAAAGATTTCAGCTTTATATAATTGCAAAGTAGACATAAAACGTAGATTGGTAACGTTAATAGAAACGTGGAACCTTTAATAGTAAAATAATTTTGAGAATTAAAGTTTCATCGATTGCGTTAATATCATGGCATATTTTGACAATTGGACATTCTCACTCAATGTAGTCTTTTTCTCCTTGAATTTGGGATTGCTGGTTCGTAGAGAGGTAATTGTAATTGTTTTGATCGAATTTTGGATATTTTTTAAAGAAAACTTGAGTCAAGATGGTTTTCGTATAGTTTACAGCAGGTTTAATTTTGCGATTATAGGGTACTACTTTTTTTAGTCCCACGAATGAAAGATATTTTATAAGAATCCATTTGTGATAATTCTTACTTGATGCCTTTAATAAAATGCTAAAAAATATCAAAGGTGTTTCGAAACTTTATATGGAACGATAATTAAAATAATATTTCAGGTTTTAAATGTATCCACAAAAGTCTATTGATTCCACCCTGCCAAAGCATTCGGGATTAAGACCTTCAATAAAAGTAATTTATCTATCTGTATTTTATATTTTTAGAATTTGCTCTTAATTATATTGCAGAGATAAGGTGCACACATATGTACGCACGCGTAAAAATGTGTTTAAAAGAGTCATAATGAATATATATATGCAGTTGCTTCAACAATAAAAAATGTTATTAAAAATTAGACTTAAAACATTTTGAAGTGTTTATTAAATTAAAGAAAATTGTTATACAGAGATAAAATTATCATCTATGAAATGCTTATTTTTTAAATTTTAAATTAGTGTAAAAATGTGTTTTGCATAATAATATGACCCTAAATTATTAAAGAAAATTGTCAAAGTTTTGATTATTTTTTTAAAAAAATATTAATAAATTTTTTAAATTCCTTTCTTAATTAACATTTATTGGTCAAGGAGTAACTATGTGCCTTATTTGGTTGCGTTAGATCCAATGGTAAACGATTTTTTTCGTTGTGTTTAACGAAATTGATAAATAATATGTCAGTCTACACACATTAAATTTACATATTTTAAAAAATATGTTGCATTTATGAAGAAAAGGATTTAAAAAATAAACTAGAATCTTCTGATTTATTTCATTTACAATCTTCTATTAGATTCCTCCGAATTATTTTATTTATAGCCTTTCAGATTTGTCTAAGCATAAATAAAGAACGATGGTATGATCGCATAAGGGCTGAGCAGTCCCACATTTTTATATTCATCCATCTTCTCATCCACTGGAGCCACGAGTTGCTCGCACACGGCTTTGCCGAATTTCATCATGGGATCGAATAGACTGGAAAAGAATTTTTGATTGGGTCCACCACACCTTCTTTCTACACTTTCGACTATGCATTTAGAATAAGTATTTATCTGCCTGAAAAGAGAAATCATGAACTTTAGCAAAAGAGTATGAAACACTCTGCAAAAATGTTTTCATTACTCTGCTATTTTTGCGCAAATATTTCAGCTCAAATCTTACACTTAAATCAAGGATATGTCTTGAATCTAAATTAATTTCAAACTGTTGAATGTATTAGGTCGTTCGGAAAGTAATTTCGTTTTTTACCAACAGAGGACTTAATTGTAATTTTTCATAGCCAGCTTCACACTTCATTATTAAATTTTGATAGTTGATATAGCAAGACTTGCTTGTGAAAAAGTTCGATTGATTCTACGCAATATTTTCTGGTTGGTACCCTTTCAAATATGAAATTGAAAAGCAGCATTTTTGGCATATTTTATTTTTTTTCTATCGAAAACGAAAAAATGCTGCTCAAGCAAGAAAAAAAAATTATTCAATGTGTATGAAGAAGATGTATTGACAGAATGCCAGTGACTAAAACTGCTTTGCAAAATTTCGATTCGGCAATTTTGATGTTGAAGTTGCACCAGGTTCTCTAAAAAAGCCTTCAGAAAGTCAATATTCATCAAAAAAAAGTTGGGGCTATTTGTTTGATGGGATTTTAAAGGAATTCAATATTCAACCGAACAACACCACAATCAATTCTGAAGTGTGCTGTCATCAGATGGACATAATGAATGATTCACTTAAACAGAAATGGTCAGAATTTATCAATAGAAAAAGTGTAGTGTTCCACCAAGATAATCTGAGACCTCATACAAGTTTGGCTACTCGAAAAAAGCTTTTACAACGTTGATGGTATATATTGCTACACCCACTATGTTCTCCAGATCTGACACCTTCTCATTATTATCTTTTCTGGTCTCTACAAAATTTTTGGATGGTAAAGTCTTTACTTCAATTGAGGAAGTCAAAAATCAGTTTTTTGATAGTAAAATATTTTGAGCAACCATGCTGTTGCCAGATACATAACAAAAAAGTATTTGACCAGAATGGATATATATAATTCAGTAAAATATTTATTCACTATAAGAAAATTGTCTTTCATCTTCATAAAAAAAAGCGAAATTGCTTTCCGAAAAACCTAATATTTTTACTTTCTCGTGCATAAGGTGCACAAAAAAAAAAAGTATTGTAATCTCAAAAAGGTTCGTTTTCGAAATTTTAATAAATTTCCACAGTAATGGGTATCAGGTTAATGCATCCATGCTTTTATCTAAATCATAAAAGAGGAGATATACGAATCTGATACATATTCTATCTGACGTTCTCTCGAATGTATAATGAGGAAACTTGAAGAAAGTGTTTTCATTATACCAGCGTGGAGAGGATATATTTGCTCAGATGCTGCCCTCGTCATCTAAGCAGAATTCAAAAATAAGTTTCGTCCCAAAATAGTTCTAATGTTGCATCCAAACGAAGCGCTAATATAATTAAACTAAACTAAGTCACGTCTTTTTTTAAAAAAATCACTATGCAAACTATGGGAATGCAATAATCTCCCATAATTCCCTTACAAAACAAAATAAAAACAAAACTTCATGTACAGTAATAGCACTCAAAATAACTACATCCAATTTTTTTTAGATCTAGGTACCACAATCTGCTCTTTAGAGCGTCTTAAATTATTTTGCATCATAATTGTTGCCTCAAACGTATAACAATTTACTGATAGTATGCTAGCCTTTAAATAATATGCTTTATAATATATTTTAAAGAATCAGCTGGCATACCATTGGTAAACTTCAGGCTAAAATTTAAATAACTTACCTGCAAGCTTCTTTGTTACTGCTTATAATTTCGTCGATTGTTTCTGCTGTTTCCATGATCTTATCAATTGGTTCGTTGCATTTTTTCTCATCCATAGCTGCCTTGAAACACTTCTTCTGTCTTTCAAATTCTTTAAAAAATGATACATTAATAATTTTAAACAGGATGATTATGATTTTTCCAAACAAGAAACTATTAATAATTTTGCAAAACTTCTATATTCAGGTAAAATTTGAAGAGTAATAATATTAATATGAAAATAGTTTTGTAGAATGAAATTGGAAGACTAGAGCAAATGCGAACTGTTGTGTACTGCTTATTTTACAAAACTAATAATGTTCATTCACTTAATATTTTTGTCTTATTATTCAATATTTTTTATATTTTTTGATTGAGATCTTACCCAGATTTTTGTTTATATCCTTTTTTTTTAAACAAAAACATCAATTGTATGATTGATTGCGATAATATATAATGTTATATCCATTTTGTTCTCCAACCAGAATATGTAATAACATAGCTTATTTGAGAATGTGCTTGAAAAATTTAATTACATAGATAAATTCCAATTGCATTTAGTATATAATGCAAAAAACATATGTAATTATCTGGTGGCTACAAGAATCCCTTATAACAATCAGTGACATGAAATTTGCACATGGCAGTCTAGGATACATTTAAGGTCAACTGCTCTATTATCATCTTTCAAAATAAAATTAATTCTTATTTAAGTAGCAAAAATTAAAATAATTTTCATCATTTTCTATCAGAAATATCACATAAAAGTTTTTTTTGCATCATCTTAAAGAGCAATAAATTATCTTTTTAAGGATACTAATTTCATTGAGATACAATTTTTCTTATAATTTTAACCAACCCTTCAAAATTCAATCTAAAAGTAATTTGTAATAATTAAATTGAGACCACTTTATTGTTTCATCAAGTAGGAAAATTATAGATCCCTTTGCTAACCAACAATGAGATTCTGAACTATCTTTATTTTTGATGCTTCTATTTTTTAAAATATTTTTGTAAAACATTTTTTAAATGAGTTCTAAAGTTTATTGAATTAGATTAAAAGTTGCAGCTTTTCAAATCTCCAATCATCTTAAAATTTCAATTAATCAAAAATTATAAGAGATTCCGTTAATATCTTTCGAAAATATATTCTCACAAAAACTATTTTCACACCATATTAAAGTTTAAAAAATTAGTTTCCTGTTACATAAATTTTAATCTCATACATTTTTTTTCTCCAAGTTTAATATATTTTTCCAAAATTAATTTTATATACATTAAGTAACAATATTTTTTTATTGTTGAAGAACAAAAATAAACAAGGACTGCTACTAGAACACATTAGCAGAATTCAAAATAAATAAATAAATAAATAAGATTAAAAGCAGACGACTAACAATTTATATCAGGCACAGTTATGGATTTGGTTAATTTTAATACTTTTTATTAATGAAAAATTGACCATTTATCTGATTGTCTCAAAACGTTCATTAAAATCTTTCATTCTTTCTTATAATTAATCATCAATTAAATCAATAATCTTTCTTATAATTCAATATTTATTGACAATATTGAATTTAAATATTCCATTATTTAATATTGGAAACACTTCCAAAACAAATACTTACGATGGATTTTAAAAATCGTCTGATTCAATTGATATTCTCATTTTAAATAAAATATATTCCAGACGATATTGTGTATTATAACATTTTTATCTAAAGGCATTTCTTTCATTAAAAATATGGGACATGTACGTAAGTATTTTAATCGCGAATATTTTCGAGTATTTAGCTAGTAAATTTTATAAAATTATTCTCCAAGTTTTCGAAGAATTTTATATTCTTTTGGTATTTTGGTATAGTATTGGTATTTTTAAGCTTAAATATTTGGAACTTTTGAATTAAGAGCTTTTTAATGTTTTTAAGATTGAATGCATTCATCTTTTAAATTCATATTACATTCATTACTATTTTTAAGATTCATTGGTTATAACTTTTATTATTTGTTTGTTTTGTGTTTATTTTGTGATTGTCTCTTTATAACCGGAAATTTTATCATGGTTATATTTATAGGTTGTCATACTATCGGCAAACTGTCTGATGCGATATGTATAATTACAAAATGTGCAAATCATTCTACAGGACAGATCGTTGGGCTTAGAACTACCAAATTTGACAGATGGTTGCCTCTTAGGTAGCAGGTGCTTATTAAGAAAGATTTTTTAAAATTTTTATTAAATGTAATTAATATTTTGTTGAAATTTTAATTTTTCAATAATTTAGGAGCTTATAAATGCATAAAAAATTTTTTTTTCACTACTTTAAAATTAAAAAATTAATTTTTTTAATGATACAAATTTTATTTTCATGCATTTTTTTCTCTACTTTTGAAAAAATTGTTACAAACTTTCTAAATATCTTTTACAGTAATACTTCTCATTGTTTTGGCTCCTTGATTTATATTCGCGCAAATTGGAGAGATATTCAATATGTTTTTGTGTGTATTTTATCGTTATTATATATAAGAATAATTTATAAATTATATTATTTTATAAATATTTATATAAAATTTTATTTTTTTTAAGAATTCGAATCAATCTTAAAGTATTATCATTTAAGATATTTTACATTAGATATCCAAGTCACTTTTAATTTTTTATCTAGTGTGTATTTTCTTTAAATAAATAAATAAATATTCAGTTCTAAATAAACAAATTGCCAATAAATAAAAGAAAACAGAAATAAATTCGAATTAGAGAGTTTATGATTATGCTGATAGTAAACAATCTTTTTGAAAAATGTATTAAGATTCTATTTCACTTTCTCCCTCTTGTTTCTCTTGAAAGTCTGATTTTGAAGTTTGAGTTTGATTTTTGACTATCAATTTCAGGAAAGTATGTTTTAAAAGTTAGATATTACAATACATTTCAAGGTAACAATTAAATCATTTTTTTTTTTGTAATTTTCTAAAGTTATTTTATTTTTAAAATTATAGATTATAAAAAGTATTGACAAAAAAAGTGTGATATATTTTTTAATTCATGACAGTATTAATGTGAATTTAAGTTTGTAGTTTAAGCTATAAATTTTTATGGTATTTGTTCAAAACATTTTTATTGGTTAAAATATATTTAAATGCTTACCTCCAAATGTAGGATTATAAATCATTAATAATCTGAAGCATTAAACAATCTCAATAATGATTCTAAATTTGCCAAAAATCTATAAAAAAATAATGACATTGGGATTTTTTTTTGGGGGGGGGTATCAAATTATTACAAAACAAAAGTTATTTGGCTAGCAAATATTTGAAGTGTTAAAGAAAAAAATAAATCTGAATGGTATTTTTTATGAATTTCGACAGTAATTGGTTGAAATTTCCAAAATTTTCTCTGTCGCCAACCATTAATTAGAAATTGAGATAAAGATTAATTGAGATTTGATTTAATTGAGATAACATTTTTAGTTCTGAGAATCTATATATTTTAGCAACTGGAAAAACTAAAAAAACCCAAACTTATAGCCCCAAGCACTGGTTCGATTTTACTAATTTTTTATTTTTTATGAAATTTTATGATTTCTAACTATGACATCAATAATCACTGTTTTACACCATACATCCTTTTTATGAAATCTCAAAAAGACTATTTCACTGTGCATTATTTATGGGAAAAAAGAATCAATAAAATCTTGGCAGACATAGACTTACGTAGTGGTTTAGTTTAGTTATATTAACATCCCGTTTGAAGCAATACTAGGGCTATTTTGGGACGGACCTTGTAATTTCGAACCGCGATTAGATGACGAGGACGACACCTGAGCTGGCAGCCCCCTCTCCACACCACACCACACCAACGGGAGGGCGTTTGGTCAGAACGGATTTAACGTGCAACAGACCCCCTTACACGACGGTTCTTCGGTGGAATTGGATCTCGAACCTGAAACCCTCCGGTTCCGAAGCCGAGACCTTACCACCAGGCCACCGCGGCATCTTACATAGTGGTAGACATGATTAAATTAAGTAAAACTAATATGATGAGTGAATAGTTCTTCCCCGGAAGCAGCTAATGTAATAAAAATTAGTGATCTCAGAACGAATTTTTTGGAAATTTTAATTGGTTTCAGTTCATTGCGTGCAAACAACTAATTGAAAACAACTAATGTCATCTCAAAGATCACATTAGAAAAATAACTATGCATGCGTCTGGATATTTTATTGCAGTGTATGTCAAGCGATATTATGACATTGCATCCCTTTTCAGCTCCGAAGCGTATCTGACTTGAATTATGTAGTCCAACTAACCGATGTACTTGCTCTTGAAATGACTTATCTTCGAAACTGGTGAGAAACATGCTGGGTCAAAAAATGAAAAGATTTGGGAATAAATTTAATTTTGGTATTATCAGCAGCCATTTTAATATAGTTGGTTACTTTTTATATATTCAACGCCCAATTTAATCGCAAACTAAAGGAAACATTTGAGTGATGATCCATTTGTAATCAATATAACCAACAGTCACTATCAAACTATTCAACCGATTAAAGTATTTTAAAGTATTCATTACTTTCACATTTAGAGAGCAAGAAATTTCTGGAAACACCTGTGTAAAGATTTAAATTATAAAACTTTTTAAAATAATTCTGATCCAAATTTTAGTTTAACAATAAACGACATTGATATATTGTACCTGTGTTTATGGCATTCCCTTTTGTGCACATTTGTTTTAGTATTTCGCTGACGTTTTCAGCTTCTTTGGTGAAGCTCATTCCACAGCTGGCTGCTTTTCCTTTGAGGCAGTCAAACTGTTTCTTTAAATGGTTACCTAAATGAAAAATAACATAAACATTTTCATTAAAAACTATTTTAGAAATTTGTATGTAATTAAATGTTGAAAGCTTGAAACAACATTAGCCAGCAAAACAAATCTTTAGTGATTAGTGTTCCATGAATGATTCAATTACCAACATTAAGATATGTTTCATCGATGAAAGGCGCTGCTTAGATTTTCATTTAGTGGATGTTAGATTTTCATCTTATTAGATTTTGTTAGATCTTACATCTTGCACCATCATGATCTTGCATCTTGCATCTTACATCTTGTTAGATTTTCATTTAGTGGAGTTAGATGAAAAGTATAGGAATCATACTCACAAAGCGTGGGTTTATCTTCATCGTTGCCAAGATTCAGAGTTGAACGAGCGCAGTCAATAAATACAGAAGAGAAGCATTCATTATCACAGTACGCAGATCCAATTAATACTGTAATAGAAGTATTAAAAATTGACTATCCTGTAGGTTGATAAGCTAATAAATTTATCAAATCTAATATAATTACGTTGTAGAATATAGAAGGGCTTAGCGATTCTTTTTCAAAAATAAATCAAGGAGATTGAGAATTTTTAAGCATTTGTACACGTTGCGTTTCAGGTATGTTGAAATTTAATTATAAACCGCATATGCGCTATTATTCTTTTTTATTCAGTTTAATGAAAACATAGCATGGTTCTGATCAGTAAGCAGTTAATCTTTGGCCTCAGGCAAAGGAGTGCATTTGCTAAGAATTCCAAAAGTATGAAACGCAGAGCGGATCGTTGTAATAAATACAATCGTATTGAATAGATATTTTTTTTAACTTCTCAACCATTTGGCGCATTATTCAAATATCTTCAATCACGTATTATGAAGCGAAGATTATGTAGAAAGCATCCAGATCTAGCAAACTTTTATTATTCTTTTATTTTATTTAACGGTTCTAAACATTACAACTGAATTGTCTGTTATCAAGTAAATCCTATTTCACTTGCCAGAGCCAGTATAGTCTGTCTATAAAAAAAAAAGAGGGCAATTCTAATGGTTTGATGGACTTTTTTTCCTTATTTGATTTGTTATATATAAAAAAAGATTTCATAAAATGTAGATAGCATTTATATTTGGTTCTCATTAACAACACGATTTCGATAAGTTGATAAATCTATGCTTCCTCATATCTTTTAGTTATGAATATTTTATGCATAATATTTTAAAAAGCGAAACAAATGTTAAGAAATTATATTATTTTCCGAATAAATTACGGATGCTTTACATGTTCGAATGTTCACTTTTCATTCTGTTTTCGAATAACGAAGTTTGATATTGAACCTGATATCAAATCCTTTGTGATAATATTAAGCCTTAAATCTCAGCAAAAAGCTAATTATATCATTTTAAAGCTATAAAATGGGATATTTTTTTGCTCTTTGCTTTTTGCTTTGCTTTGATAAATAGAATTTCTCTACATTAATGCACCAATGGTCTGTTTTTAAATCTCCTCTTTGTCTTTACCAGTTGTCTGTTATTCGTCTAGTAAAAGTAAATGAACGGAAGTTCACTACAAATAATCTTAGCAAACCAGTCTTGTATTTTAAGTTAAGCATTTAAAGAATTCAAGAAATCTCTATCAACAATCGAATTAAATACTTTCATTAACAAGTGCTATCGAGGATATTTGAAATGCAATTAGTTTCAAAATTATTTTGTTACGAAAAACAAGTTGTGCCAACTTCGTTGTTGCCAAAGAACTGTTTGATAAAATAAGTACATAGGCCTAACTTAAAACATTTAACCATCATTAATCTAAAGAACTTTTATGTTGTATAAATTAACTTTTACATCCTACCCCCCCCCCATGGAAACGTTTGAATTTGGTCTCTTTTAGAAATGATTCTCATTTCTTTTCTTCCTAGGACTCTTTTCTTAAAAATTTATTTAGAGTTGAAAAAATATTATTGTAGGAGAATCCATTTTATTAAATTCGTTATTCGATTACATATTTCTAGTGGGATTAACAGTTGGGGCCAAGTCAAGCTGAAAGAGCGCGATTATTTCTATGTGTCTTTGATGTTTATTAAAATAACATGTTAGTACGTGAATTGCTCCATGTTTTAGAAGGCTCCGTGAAACTTTCTAATACATAGTACAATATGAGAGTGCTTTCTAACATAAAGTACTTCATGTTTAGGAATGCTTCCTGCATGATGATATACGAATTGATATTAGAAAGATAATATGTATCTTTAATGTCGTATTGAAAGTAAATGGCACCCTTGTTATAATATGGTATATTTGTCCCCTATCATCATCATTCATCCAGAAAAAGTAAATGAAGAGAAGTTCTTTGGTAATAGCTTTAACTTTTCTTCCCCTGATCGTATTTAACCTTAAAAACTGGCATAATCGCGTTCATATTTAGTCTCCAATGAATTCCCTAACTGTAATTCCTGGATCTCGCTCCAAGCACGCTACGCCATTATGCGCATGGATTTTCAAATATCAATAACTTTTGTTAAATTACTGTTACGGAATTCAATCCCAGCGAATCTCTCTCTCTTTTTAAACTATAGCTTGAAAATTCAGAATATCTATTGTTGTTCTTACATTTAAATTCTATACAAATTTAACAATTCCTTTGAATATATTAAAATCATGCTTGTCCAAAAAAATTTGGAACTAGGGAATATAACTATAAAGAAACACGAATACTTACCTCCTGTAGCAAAGAGGATCAAGAGATGCATTTTTTGAAAATTGGCTCAAGAGTGGCTGAACAAGAAAATGGATCGCCATGTTTCAAACTCTTAAGTTCTGCAATTTATATTAGGCTTTCACCATTTTTTTACCAGGAAAAATCACCATTAATTTTTTTGGTTTTGACATCTCATATTTCCTCTAAAAGCAGCTGTGGGCAAAATCAACACATCAGTGTTAGTGATACGCCATTTGTCTTCCTTTCCCTGTAATTAATTCACACTGATTGTGAAATATGACAAAAATGTTTTTTCGTTACAAAAGCCTCATCTTCACTTGGAATTTGCAATTAATAGAAAACTCTGTCACTTTTTAAACCGAGAGAAAAATCTTTGTGACATGAAATGCTTTCCAATTGAAAATTAATGTTGCATTTATATGAAACTGGTTGAATTCGATCCTTCATGGAAACTTAATTTTTGAAATATTTCAATATATTGGCACTAAATCAGGTAATAATATGTCATATTTTTAAAGGTATAAATTTAATAACAAAGTATTACAATGATTCATTTTCATTAAAGCTTTAAGATCCAGGAAAATGAGATTGATTAGAGTTTGCTATTTTTGGAATAGTGCGAAGCATGAAGATTGCTGTTTAAAATTTGTGAATTTTATATGGTTATTAATGGATGAAATACTATGATATATGAACACTAGGATTATTACTAATGGATAGATAATCATTTATAATTCATAATTTTTTTTTTTATATTTTTGAGCACAGTTAAGAATATATTGGAGAGAAATAAAAAATAGTTGAGAATCAAAGAAAATGTTAATAATTTTTAACACTGTAATATTTGTAGGCTAGATTATTGTTTGTAAGTGGTGTTGTATGTAAAGTGGCAAGCATTGTACAAAATTCATCTACTCTACAAAGTAGACATTCAAATCTAAAGTTGCTAAATTTGATAGTAGTCTTTTCTTGAATATTGTGTTTACTAAGAAAAGGATTTTCAAAATTTTAATTAAGTTTTAATTAAAAATAATAATTTTTTAAAACATGCTTTCGGATTATATTATTTCACATAATTCATTTTTATATCGTATTAAAATTCATGAGTATAGCTTTACTTTGATATTAATTTTAATTCCATTCACTTTTCTCAACTTTTAATGAAGCTTTTAGATACTTTTAAATTTATACATTTGATTGCCTTAATACTACTGTATTTCTATTCAAGTGAGCCAAAAATATAATATAATATATAAAGCATACTTCTAAATTCTACGTACGAACTTTATAGAGAACTATGTGTTTGTCCAGAAACAATAACAGTAATGAGATTTAAATATGATAACAGGGTCCCAAATGCCGCCCTCAAATAATAAAGAGACATAAAGACAAAAGAAAGGGCAAAATACAGAAAACAATATTAAGCACTTTATTACACAAAGAATACTGACCGCACTCGATGCAATTTAATTTAGGTGGACAGAAGAGAACCAGTGCTTTCCGCATGATATGGTTGTTGGCAAACAATGTGGGCCAAAATAAATTTAAATATAATAATGTTATGATAAAAAATAGTGCTGAAAAAAAAATGAAACGCCAACAGTTCACGGCGTTCCCACCTAGTCACCCTCCGAAATACTGATCGCGCTCGAACCTGCTTAACTGCAATGATCGGACGAGAACCGAAGCTTTCAGCATGAGATGGCCCTTGGCAGATGCTCTACGCAACAATAAATTTAAATATAATAATGTTATGATAAAAAACTAATGCTAGGAAAAATGAAATGCCAGCAGCTTGCGGTGTTCCCACGTGGTCACCCTCCGAAGTACTGACCGCGCTCTATACTGCTTAGCTGCGGTGATGGGACGGGAACCGTTGCTTTCAGCATGATGGCCATTGGCAAACGCTCTGCACACAAGTAAATTTAAATAACAAAGAAAATTTGCAATCTGCTAACGCAAATTTCAAGTTATCATGCGAGAACATTTTTTTGATCACGTGAACGCTTTGAATATCTATAAAAGACGGCATGCTTGGAGCGAGAGCTCATTCCTTCCACCCTAAGTAATCTACCGACATATGATATAAACGACACCTGCAACAAACGCAGACCTCGCTGTGCCCTTGCAATTTAAATTGCAGACAAATAATACATAACCCTTTTTTTTCCCACACACAAGAAAACAATACTTCCAAACTAAAATAAACCATGTATGATGCACTGTAATTACTAAGGTCAGTTTCATATCACTCCAAAGTTAACCATTTTTAGATTTACGGATGGTGGGGCCTGCGGCCCCAATGAGCCGTAATCCCTCTCAACAAAGAAGAGCTCATTCCTTCACGAACACCCGGCTGGACGAACGCCTCTTGATGCTTATAAAGGCTAATCATCATCATCTTCTTCTCAATCAATATCTCCAGTTCTGACTAATAAATCTGGTCCGCATTCTAACCTTTGGATCATTGTCTTCTGATGGAATAGGTGCACGAACTTGCATTTTCCCCCAAGGAATTTGAACATATAATGGCAAATGAGAACTAAATGCACTTTCATATATATTGCACGTTCTTACAATATTTGTCGAAAATATGCAATCTATCGTCGTGGATGGATATTTGTGGAATCGAATGGATTATTACGTAATTTCAGATAGTAAATATTTTCGATTATGTCACAAATTCTTTTCCTTTATGAGTATTAACATCCAAATTGAAATTTCGCGCCAACACTGTTTTGTAATCGATAGGGTTGACATTCAAGCTGTCCTGAATAGTGTCGAAAATATCATCGCCTGAGGATCCTGATTTTGCATACAAAACAGCTAGACGGATTTTGGCAACCATGACGTGAATACAGTATCGTAATTTGGAAACACATCTACGTCATCCACCATACTTTGTAAATTTTTTTTCACATAAATAGATACACCACTGGGTTTTCTTTTTGAAGCATAACTTATTAAATAGTAATGATTAAAATCATCCAGTGGAAATTTATCTTTAAAAATCGTCCATGTTTCTGAAAATAACAGAATGTCACTACTCATCATGCACGGATCTGCAGCAATATCTTCGTAATGAGCCTTCAGTGACTATACATTATGGTACATGATTTGCAGAGTATTGGGATCGTTGTGCTGCTGCAAAAATGAAAATTTTGGAATGGCAGAGTTTGCTTTCAGTCGTTTCATTTCTTGAAAAATTGGATTGTCCTCTTGTGGAGGTGGTGGTTTCGTGTATTCACCTAAAATAAACAGGGCTTTTGCACTTGTGACTCTCGACAATGTGACATATTGCAGAGGTCGTGTTAAATTGGATTTAAATCCGATTGCAACTTCTTGAAAGGTTATTCCTTGTGATTTGTGGATTGTCATTGCTTCAGCCAGAATTAGTGAAATCTGGCTTCGACTGACTGAGATTGTGTTTTTATTTTACAATAGATTACTTTTTTCATGCGATCGATATGTGCCCAGTTTAAATTGATAAAGTGATAAAGTTTTGAAGAGCGTAAAGAACAACTTGTCTTCGCTTTTCTCGACCAATTTCTTTTAATTTAAAATTTTTAACCAAACACGCTTTGCCTCTTTATTGTTCGATCCTTTTACCGAACAAATTTCAATTTTTTTGCAACAATCCCAAGGCACCATTGACCAAATCATCTGCAGAATCAATATTATGACAGCATATATTTTGCACATATTTTAAATTTGATTTAATATTCCAAGTTGGCCGTTTTAGTTCTATCAAAATTTTTCACTTTTAAAAGAACTTTTCTTTTTTCCTAGGGGCATTACCTGAAACAGAATCATATGCTAGATTTTCCACAATATCATCCTATACAGAATTAAGCCTCAATTTATTTTCCGAATCCACATCACGATTGGAATGATACAGTAATGTTGCCGTTGTAGGTACTTCTTCAAGCATTGTTTGCTGCTTTTTCAAAATGTCATCATGTAAGTCTGTTACATTTGCCATTCCGACTCGATTTAGTAGTCATCCTTTTGACGCATGATTTCGTTCAATTCGTAATACTGGACTTGATGCCAAACATTAGAACTCAACTGCTTTAAACTTTTGTCTATTTAAAAATGAAAGTATCCGTTACGGGTGGTAGTTGTTTAAATTCTCCAAAGTGCAAAACGTGAAGTCCTCCAAAATCTTGGTCATTTCCCTTAAACAATTTTAAATGTGCATTCACTTTCTCGTATATGTTTGCGCCTCTCGAATATTTCATCGAAAATTACTCATTTCAAGTTGATAAATTTCACAGCATACTCGTTGATGCTAGTAGCGCACAAATGAGAATCTTTTGAAAATCCTATTCCCAAGGCATGATGAAGTGTTTCACCTTTAATATTTGATGCGGCTTTACCCGTCGGAGCAAGTTTAAATACTGTAAGTTGAGTTGGATCTTGGTCAGGTTTTTCAAGCATTCTTATCAAAATTTGTAAGATAACGTCGATTAAAAAGATTTTCCGGTGCCGGCAGCTCCTTCAATCATTATACATAAACGTTCATTTGGCTTTGTTCGCAAACGATTTTTCATATGATTTATGAGATCCCGTTGCTTCAAGTTGCAGTTTCTGAGTAATCCCCTATATTTTTCATCGGGATATTTATTTACTGGTTGAAACATTGAAAATTCTCTTCCATGAAATGTCTTCATATCAAAAGAAATATCACTCAATAATTCATTTTCGTCATAGTTCAATACCGGTTCAAATTCAAAGAGTGAATCCTCTTCAATTTCGGCGTCGCCTTCCTTGTCAATTCTTGATTTTTCCAACTGCATCATCTTTTCCTCCAAATCTAAATCTTCATAGGCTACAAACTCTTTAAGATTGATTAGTTTCGTGTCAAGATTCGCATTGTATAATTGCTTAAAATCTTTACATAAAATGTCCTCTTTTTCATTCCGTCAGCTCGTAAAAAGTATAATTTTCTCCCGATAATATTCGTCTTCTTCATGAGATTTTTTAAAGTTTTGATACTGAATCACTTTTGGTTTTGTGCTACGCTTTACATAATTTTTTATCTGTAAGTAACTTCATGTTTTACTCTTTCCAAATATTTCGCAATTCGAACCAGGCAGTGAAACTTGCCTAACATTCTTGTTCGAGAATTGTCGAACGTGCCATATAATAGTCTATAATATTCAATTCATACACATCGTGGCTGCTTGGATCCAGTTTTTTCAAATGTTCCTGCGATTTTACCATTCTCGTTCTCTCCTCCTGTCTGAATGTTGGAATGAATATAGTGTCTTCAGACATTTTACTCATCGGTAATTCCAAAATTGACCAAGTGTCTTCTTGAGCCCTAATTTCAACTGAATTTAAAAACAGATTGGCGATCGCTGTCAGACATTCCTTCAAGTATAATTTTTGCGTTGAAACTGCCTCAATGCAATTACGAAGGATTCTCAATAATTCTCGTCCAGATTTATTAATATAGTCGACCAAATAAGCTAAAACGGCATATTCATCCAATACAAACTGAATATTCATATTGCTTTGAATCAAAGACAAAATTTTTGGATTGTAACCGTTAATTAGCACATAGTCCACATTTCTTTTGAGAAACACCGTAGGGCGATTGATTTCAGAGCGAATAGCAAGGAAATATTCATCATATGACATATTCAGGTGCTGTAAAATCTCCTAAAACTTCGCGCCCTTCATTGTTACTTTTTTTTGTTCCAACTCGGCTAAAAATTCCCGAACCATTTAAACTTTTTAGGGTCGCATTGCTCGTCATCCATAGCTAATGGAAGTAAAATACGAGTTCGATCCATTGGAAAGAATGGTATATTGAAACGATAGTATTCATTATCGCTCCTGCGTGATTTTTTCTTACCTATGTCTTTGGAGTATAGAAAACAAATGATTTAAAGCACATATAATTAATTTATCGATGAGATTTTCAACCTCTAGTGCGTTTGTTCCTTCATACCGTGGTGCATCTTCAAGCCACAACAAAATGTGGTAATATGGGCTACCTCGCTGTTGAAATTCAGTTCTCTGATAAAAGTGCTTTATCTTAAAGTTAAAGAAAGGACCTTCATTACAGTTGAAAGTTTACCACAACTCTTTCATTTTGTGCTCGAAATATTATGCGCAACGAGAATCGGACGAGAACCGGTGCTTTCAGCATGATATGGCCGTTGGCGAACGCTCTGTGCAAAAACAAATTAAATATATGAACTTTATGTTAAAAACTAGCGCTGGAAAAAACAATGCCAACAGCTCGCGGTGTTCCCACGTGGTCACCCTCCGAAGTACTGACCGCGCTCGATGCTGCTTAACTGCGGTGATCGGACGAGAATTGGTGCTTTCAGCATGATATGGCCGTCGACAAACGCTCTGTGCAAAAACAAATTTAAATGTAAGAACTTTATGTTAAAAACCAGCGCTGGGAAAAAAAATGCCAACAGCTCGCGGTGTTCCCACGTGGTCACCCTCCGAAGTACTGACCGCGCTCGATGCTGCTTAACTGCGGTGATCGGACGAGAACAGGTGCTTTCAGCATGATATGGCCGTTGGCAAACGCTCTGTGCAAAAACAAATTTAAATATAAGAGTATTATAATAAAAACCAGCGCTGGAAAAAAATGCCAACAGCTCGCGGTGTTCCCACGTGGTCACCCTTCGAAGTACTGACCGCGCTCGATGCTGCTTAACTGCGGTGATCGGTCGAGAACCGGTGCTTTCCGCATGATATGGCCGTTGGCAAACGCTCTGTGCAAAAAGAAATTTAAATGTAAGAACTTTATGTTAAAAACAAGCGCTGGGAAAAAAAATGCGAACAGCTCGCGGTGCTCCCACGTGGTCACCCTCCGAAGTACTGAACGCGCTCGATGCTGCTGAACTGCGGTGATCGGACGAGAACCGGTGCTTTCAGCATGATATGGCCGTCGGCAACGCTCTGTGCAAAAACAAATTTAAATGTAAGAACTTTATGTTAAAAACCAGCGCTGGGAAAAAAAGGCCAACAGCTCGCGGTGGTCCCACGTGGTCACCCTCCGAAGTACTGACCGCGATCGATGCTGCTTAACTGCTGTGATTGGACGAGAACCGGTGCTTTCAGCATGATATGGCCGTTGGCAAACGCTCTGTGCAAAAACAAATTAAATATAAGAGTATTATAATAAAAACCAGCGCTGGAAAAAAATGCCAACAGTTCGCGGTGTTCCCACGTAGTCACCCTCCGAAGTACTGACCGCGCTCGATGCTGCTTAACTGCGGTGATCGGACGAGAACCGGTTTTCTCAGCATGCTATGGCCGTTGGAACGCATTCTGTGCAAAAACAAATTTAAATATAAGAGTATTATAATAAAAACCAGCGCTGGGAAAAAAATGCCAACAGCTCGCGGTGTTCCCACGTGGTCACCCTTCGAAGTACTGACCGCGCTCGATGCTGCTTAACTGCGGTGATCGGACGAGAACCGGTGCTTTCCGCATGATATGGCCGTTGGCAAACGCTCTGTGCAAAAACAAATTAAATATAAGAACTTTATGTTAAAAACCAGCGCTGGAAAAAAATGCCAACAGTTCGCGGTGTTCCCACGTAGTCACCCTCCGAAGTACTGACCGCGCTCGATGCTGCTTAACTGTGGCGATCGGACGAGAACCGGTTTTCTCAGCATGCTATGGCCGTTGGCAAACGTTCTATGCAAAAACAAATTTAAATATAAGAGTATTATAATAAAAACCAGCGCTGGGAAAAAAATGCCAACAGCTCGCGGTGTTCCCACGTGGTCACCCTTCGAAGTACTGACCGCGCTCGATGCTGCTTAACTGCGGTGATCGGTCGAGAACCGGTGCTTTCCGCATGATATGGCCGTTGGCAAACGCTCTGTGCAAAAAGAAATTTAAATGTAAGAACTTTATGTTAAAAACAAGCGCTGGGAAAAAAAATGCGAACAGCTCGCGGTGCTCCCACGTGGTCACCCTCCGAAGTACTGAACGCGCTCGATGCTGCTGAACTGCGGTGATCGGACGAGAACCGGTGCTTTCAGCATGATATGGCCGTCGGCAACGCTCTGTGCAAAAACAAATTTAAATGTAAGAACTTTATGTTAAAAACCAGCGCTGGGAAAAAAAGGCCAACAGCTCGCGGTGGTCCCACGTGGTCACCCTCCGAAGTACTGACCGCGATCGATGCTGCTTAACTGCTGTGATTGGACGAGAACCGGTGCTTTCAGCATGATATGGCCGTTGGCAAACGCTCTGTGCAAAAACAAATTAAATATAAGAGTATTATAATAAAAACCAGCGCTGGAAAAAAATGCCAACAGTTCGCGGTGTTCCCACGTAGTCACCCTCCGAAGTACTGACCGCGCTCGATGCTGCTTAACTGCGGTGATCGGACGAGAACCGGTTTTCTCAGCATGCTATGGCCGTTGGAACGCATTCTGTGCAAAAACAAATTTAAATATAAGAGTATTATAATAAAAACCAGCGCTGGGAAAAAAATGCCAACAGCTCGCGGTGTTCCCACGTGGTCACCCTTCGAAGTACTGACCGCGCTCGATGCTGCTTAACTGCGGTGATCGGACGAGAACCGGTGCTTTCCGCATGATATGACCGTTGGCAAACGCTCTGTGCAAAAACAAATTAAATATAAGAACTTTATGTTAAAAACCAGCGCTGGAAAAAAATGCCAACAGTTCGCGGTGTTCCCACGTAGTCACCCTCCGAAGTACTGACCGCGCTCGATGCTGCTTAACTGTGGCGATCGGACGAGAACCGGTTTTCTCAGCATGCTATGGCCGTTGGCAAACGTTCTATGCAAAAACAAATTTAAATATAAGAGTATTATAATAAAAACCAGCGCTGGGAAAAAAATGCCAACAGCTCGCGGTGTTCCCACGTGGTCACCCTTCGAAGTACTGACCGCGCTCGATGCTGCTTAACTGCGGTGATCGGTCGAGAACCGGTGCTTTCCGCATGATATGGCCGTTGGCAAACGCTCTGTGCAAAAAGAAATTTAAATGTAAGAACTTTATGTTAAAAACAAGCGCTGGGAAAAAAAATGCGAACAGCTCGCGGTGCTCCCACGTGGTCACCCTCCGAAGTACTGAACGCGCTCGATGCTGCTGAACTGCGGTGATCGGACGAGAACCGGTGCTTTCAGCATGATATGGCCGTCGGCAACGCTCTGTGCAAAAACAAATTTAAATGTAAGAACTTTATGTTAAAAACCAGCGCTGGGAAAAAAAGGCCAACAGCTCGCGGTGGTCCCACGTGGTCACCCTCCGAAGTACTGACCGCGATCGATGCTGCTTAACTGCTGTGATTGGACGAGAACCGGTGCTTTCAGCATGATATGGCCGTTGGCAAACGCTCTGTGCAAAAACAAATTAAATATAAGAGTATTATAATAAAAACCAGCGCTGGAAAAAAATGCCAACAGTTCGCGGTGTTCCCACGTAGTCACCCTCCGAAGTACTGACCGCGCTCGATGCTGCTTAACTGCGGTGATCGGACGAGAACCGGTTTTCTCAGCATGCTATGGCCGTTGGAACGCATTCTGTGCAAAAACAAATTTAAATATAAGAGTATTATAATAAAAACCAGCGCTGGGAAAAAAATGCCAACAGCTCGCGGTGTTCCCACGTGGTCACCCTTCGAAGTACTGACCGCGCTCGATGCTGCTTAACTGCGGTGATCGGACGAGAACCGGTGCTTTCCGCATGATATGGCCGTTGGCAAACGCTCTGTGCAAAAACAAATTAAATATAAGAACTTTATGTTAAAAACCAGCGCTGGAAAAAAATGCCAACAGTTCGCGGTGTTCCCACGTAGTCACCCTCCGAAGTACTGACCGCGCTCGATGCTGCTTAACTGTGGCGATCGGACGAGAACCGGTTTTCTTAGCATGCTATGGCCGTTGGCAAACGTTCTATGCAAAAACAAATTTAAATATAAGAGTATTATAATAAAAACCAGCGCTGGGAAAAAAATGCCAACAGCTCGCGGTGTTCCCACGTGGTCACCCTTCGAAGTACTGACCGCGCTCGATGCTGCTTAACTGCGGTGATCGGTCGAGAACCGGTGCTTTCCGCATGATATGGCCGTTGGCAAACGCTCTGTGCAAAAAGAAATTTAAATGTAAGAACTTTATGTTAAAAACAAGCGCTGGGAAAAAAAATGCGAACAGCTCGCGGTGCTCCCACGTGGTCACCCTCCGAAGTACTGAACGCGCTCGATGCTGCTGAACTGCGGTGATCGGACGAGAACCGGTGCTTTCAGCATGATATGGCCGTCGGCAACGCTCTTTGCAAAAACAAATTTAAATGTAAGAACTTTATGTTAAAAACCAGCGCTGGGAAAAAAAGGCCAACAGCTCGCGGTGGTCCCACGTGGTCACCCTCCGAAGTACTGACCGCGATCGATGCTGCTTAACTGCTGTGATTGGACGAGAACCGGTGCTTTCAGCATGATATGGCCGTTGGCAAACGCTCTGTGCAAAAACAAATTAAATATAAGAGTATTATAATAAAAACCAGCGCTGGAAAAAAATGCCAACAGTTCGCGGTGTTCCCACGTAGTCACCCTCCGAAGTACTGACCGCGCTCGATGCTGCTTAACTGCGGTGATCGGACGAGAACCGGTTTTCTCAGCATGCTATGGCCGTTGGAACGCATTCTGTGCAAAAACAAATTTAAATATAAGAGTATTATAATAAAAACCAGCGCTGGGAAAAAAATGCCAACAGCTCGCGGTGTTCCCACGTGGTCACCCTTCGAAGTACTGACCGCGCTCGATGCTGCTTAACTGCGGTGATCGGACGAGAACCGGTGCTTTCCGCATGATATGACCGTTGGCAAACGCTCTGTGCAAAAACAAATTAAATATAAGAACTTTATGTTAAAAACCAGCGCTGGAAAAAAATGCCAACAGTTCGCGGTGTTCCCACGTAGTCACCCTCCAAAGTACTGACCGCGCTCGATGCTGCTTAACTGTGGCGATCGGACGAGAACCGGTTTTCTCAGCATGCTATGGCCGTTGGCAAACGTTCTATGCAAAAACAAATTTAAATATAAGAGTATTATAATAAAAACCAGCGCTGGGAAAAAAATGCCAACAGCTCGCGGTGTTCCCACGTGGTCACCCTTCGAAGTACTGACCGCGCTCGATGCTGCTTAACTGCGGTGATCGGTCGAGAACCGGTGCTTTCCGCATGATATGGCCGTTGGCAAACGCTCTGTGCAAAAAGAAATTTAAATGTAAGAACTTTATGTTAAAAACAAGCGCTGGGAAAAAAAATGCGAACAGCTCGCGGTGCTCCCACGTGGTCACCCTCCGAAGTACTGAACGCGCTCGATGCTGCTGAACTGCGGTGATCGGACGAGAACCGGTGCTTTCAGCATGATATGGCCGTCGGCAACGCTCTGTGCAAAAACAAATTTAAATGTAAGAACTTTATGTTAAAAACCAGCGCTGGGAAAAAAAGGCCAACAGCTCGCGGTGGTCCCACGTGGTCACCCTCCGAAGTACTGACCGCGATCGATGCTGCTTAACTGCTGTGATTGGACGAGAACCGGTGCTTTCAGCATGATATGGCCGTTGGCAAACGCTCTGTGCAAAAACAAATTAAATATAAGAGTATTATAATAAAAACCAGCGCTGGAAAAAAATGCCAACAGTTCGCGGTGTTCCCACGTAGTCACCCTCCGAAGTACTGACCGCGCTCGATGCTGCTTAACTGCGGTAATCGGACGAGAACCGGTTTTCTCAGCATGCTATGGCCGTTGGAACGCATTCTGTGCAAAAACAAATTTAAATATAAGAGTATTATAATAAAAACCAGCGCTGGGAAAAAAATGCCAACAGCTCGCGGTGTTCCCACGTGGTCACCCTTCGAAGTACTGACCGCGCTCGATGCTGCTTAACTGCGGTGATCGGACGAGAACCGGTGCTTTCCGCATGATATGGCCGTTGGCAAACGCTCTGTGCAAAAACAAATTAAATATAAGAACTTTATGTTAAAAACCAGCGCTGGAAAAAAATGCCAACAGTTCGCGGTGTTCCCACGTAGTCACCCTCCGAAGTACTGACCGCGCTCGATGCTGCTTAACTGTGGCGATCGGACGAGAACCGGTTTTCTCAGCATGCTATGGCCGTTGGCAAACGCTCTGTGCAAAAACAAATTTAAATGTAAGAACTTTATGTTAAAAACCAGCGCTGGGAAAAAAAGGCCAACAGCTCGCGGTGGTCCCACGTGGTCACCCTCCGAAGTACTGACCGCGATCGATGCTGCTTAACTGCTGTGATCGGACGAGAACCGGTGCTTTCAGCATGATATGGCCGTTGGCAAACGCTCTGTGCAAAAACAAATTAAATATAAGAGTATTATAATAAAAACCAGCGCTGGAAAAAAATGCCAACAGTTCGCGGTGTTCCCACGTAGTCACCCTCCGAAGTACTGACCGCGCTCGATGCTGCTTAACTGCGGTGATCGGACGAGAACCGGTTTTCTCAGCATGCTATGGCCGTTGGCAAACGTTCTGTGCAAAAACAAATTTAAATGTAAGAACTTTATGTTAAAAACCAGCGCTGGGAAAAAAAAATGCCAACAGCTCGCGGTGTTCCCACGTGGTCACCCTCCGAAGTACTGACCGCGCTCGATGCTGCTTAACTGCGGTGATCTGACGAGAACCGGTGCTTTCAGCATGATATGGCCGTTGGCAAACGCTCTGTGCAAAAACCAATTAAATATAAGAACTTTATGTTAAAAACCAGCGCTGGAAAAAACAATGCCAACAGCTCGCGGTGTTCCCACGTGGTCACCCTCCAAAGTACTGACCGCGCTAGATGCTGCTTAACTGCGGTGATCGGACGAGAACCTGTGCTTTCAGCATGATATGGCCGTCGGCAAACGCTCTGTGCAAAAACAAATTTAAATGTAAGAACTTTATGTTAAAAACCAGCGCTGGGAAAAAGAATGCCAACAGCTCGCGGTGTTCCCACGTGGTCACCCTCCGAAGTACTGACCGCGCTCGTTGCTGCTTAACTGCGGTGATCGGACGAGAACCGGTGCTTTCAACATGATATGGCCGTCGGCGAACGCTCTGTGCAAAAACAAATTAAATATATGAACTTTATGTTAAAAACCAGCGCTGGGAAAAAAATGCCAACAGCTCGCGGTGTTCCCACGTGGTCACCCTCCGAAGTACTGACCGCGATCGATGCTGCTTAACTGCTGTGATCGGACGAGAACCGGTGCTTTCAGCATGATATGGCCGTTGGCAAACGCTCTGTGCAAAAACAAATTAAATATAAGAGTATTATAATAAAAACCAGCGCTGGAAAAAAATGCCAACAGTTCGCGGTGTTCCCACGTAGTCACCCTCCGAAGTACTGACCGCGCTCGATGCTGTTTAACTGCGGTGATCGGACGAGAACCGGTTTTCTCAGCATGCTATGGCCGTTGGAAAACGTTCTGTGCAAAAACAAATTTAAATATAAGAGTATTATAATAAAAACCAGCGCTGGGAAAAAAATGCCAACAGCTCGCGGTGTTCCCACGTGGTCACCCTTCGAAGTACTGACCGCGCTCGATGCTGCTTAACTGCGGTGATCGGACGAGAACCGGTGCTTTCCGCATGATATGGCCGTTGGCAAACGCTCTGTGCAAAAACAAATTAAATATAAGAACTTTATGTTAAAAACCAGCGCTGGAAAAAAATGCCAACAGTTCGCGGTGTTCCCACGTAGTCACCCTCCGAAGTACTGACCGCGCTCGATGCTGCTTAACTGCGGTGATCGGACGAGAACCGGTGCTTTCAGCATGATATGGCCGTTGGAAAACGCTCTGTGCAAAAACAAATTTAAATGTAAGAACTTTATGTTAAAAACCAGCGCTGGGAAAAAAAATGCCAACAGCTCGCGGTGTTCCCACGTGGTCACCCTCCGAAGTACTGTCCGCGCTCGATGCTGCTTAACTGCGGTGATCGGACGAGAACCGGTGCTTTCAGCATGATATGGCCGTTGGCAAACGCTCTGTGCAAAAACAAATTTAAATGTAAGAACTTTATGTTAAAAACCAGCGCTGGAAAAAAAATGCCAACAGCTCGCGGTGTTCCCACGTGGTCACCCTCCGAAGTACTGACCGCGCTTGATGCCGCTTAACTGCGGTGATCGGAGGAGAACCGGTGCTTTCAGCATGATATGGCCGTTGGCAAACGCTCTGTGCAAAAACAAATTAAATATAAGAGTATTATAATAAAAACCAGCGCTGGAAAAAAATGCCAACAGTTCGCGGTGTTCCCACGTAGTCACCCTCCGAAGTACTGACCGCGCTCGATGCTGCTTAACTGCGGTGATCGGACGAGAACCGGTTTTCTCAGCATGCTATGGCCGTTGGAAAACGTTCTGTGCAAAAACAAATTTAAATATAAGAGTATTATAAGAAAAACCAGCGCTGGGGAAAAAATGCCAACAGCTCGCGGTGTTCCCACGTGGTCACCCTCCGAAGTACTGTCCGCGCTCGATGCTGCTTAACTGCGGTGATCGGACGAGAACCGGTGCTTTCAGCATGATATGGCCGTTGGCAAACGCTCTGTGCAAAAACAAATTTAAATGTAAGAACTTTATGTTAAAAACCAGCGCTGGAAAAAAAATGCCAACAGCTCGCGGTGTTCCCACGTGGTCACCCTCCGAAGTACTGACCGCGCTTGATGCTGCTTAACTGCGGTGATCGGACGAGAACCGGTGCTTTCAGCATGATATGGCCGTTGGCAAACGCTCTGTGCAAAAACAAATTTAAATGTAAGAACTTTATGTTAAAAACTAGCGCTGGAAAAAAAATGCCAACAGCTCGCGGTGTTCCCACGTGGTCACCCTCCGAAGTACTGTCCGCGCTCGATGCTGCTTAACTGCGGTGATCGGACGAGAACCGGTGCTTTCAGCATGATATGGCCGTTGGCAAACGCTCTGTGCAAAAACAAATTTAAATGTAAGAACTTTATGTTAAAAACCAGCGCTGGAAAAAAAAATGCCAACAGCTCGCGGTGTTCCCACGTGGTCACCCTCCGAAGTACTGACCGCGCTCGATGCTGCTTAACTGCGGTGATCGGACGAGAACCGGTGCTTTCAGCATGATATGGCCGTTGGAAAACGCTCTGTGCAAAAACAAATTTAAATGTAAGAACTATATGTTAAAAACCAGCGCTGGGAAAAAAAATGCCAACAGCTCGCGGTGTTCCCACGTGGTCACCCTCCGAAGTACTGTCCGCGCTCGATGCTGCTTAACTGCGGTGATCGGACGAGAACCGGTGCTTTCAGCATGATATGGCCGTTGGCAAACGCTCTGTGCAAAAACAAATTTAAATGTAAGAACTTTATGTTAAAAACCAGCGCTGGAAAAAAAATGCCAACAGCTCGCGGTGTTCCCACGTGGTCACCCTCCGAAGTACTGACCGCGCTTGATGCTGCTTAACTGCGGTGATCGGACGAGAACCGGTGCTTTCAGCATGATATGGCCGTTGGCAAACGCTCTGTGCAAAAACAAATTTAAATGTAAGAACTTTATGTTAAAAACTAGCGCTGGAAAAAAAATGCCAACAGCTCGCGGTGTTCCCACGTGGTCACCCTCCGAAGTACTGTCCGCGCTCGATGCTGCTTAACTGCGGTGATCGGACGAGAACCGGTGCTTTCAGCATGATATGGCCGTTGGCAAACGCTCTGTGCAAAAACAAATTTAAATGTAAGAACTTTATGTTAAAAACCAGCGCTGGAAAAAAAAATGCCAACAGCTCGCGGTGTTCCCACGTGGTCACCCTCCGAAGTACTGACCGCGCTCGATGCTGCTTAACTGCGGTGATCGGACGAGAACCGGTGCTTTCAGCATGATATGGCCGTTGGAAAACGCTCTGTGCAAAAACAAATTTAAATGTAAGAACTTTATGTTAAAAACCAGCGCTGGGAAAAAAAATGCCAACAGCTCGCGGTGTTCCCACGTGGTCACCCTCCGAAGTACTGTCCGCGCTCGATGCTGCTTAACTGCGGTGATCGGACGAGAACCGGTGCTTTCAGCATGATATGGCCGTTGGCAAACGCTCTGTGCAAAAACAAATTTAAATGTAAGAACTTTATGTTAAAAACCAGCGCTGGAAAAAAAATGCCAACAGCTCGCGGTGTTCCCACGTGGTCACCCTCCGAAGTACTGACCGCGCTTGATGCTGCTTAACTGCGGTGATCGGACGAGAACCGGTGCTTTCAGCATGATATGGCCGTTGGCAAACGCTCTGTGCAAAAACAAATTTAAATGTAAGAACTTTATGTTAAAAACTAGCGCTGGAAAAAAAATGCCAACAGCTCGCGGTGTTCCCACGTGGTCACCCTCCGAAGTACTGTCCGCGCTCGATGCTGCTTAACTGGGTGATTGGACGAGAACCGGTGCTTTCAGCATGATATGGCCGTTGGCAAACGCTCTGTGCAAAAACAAATTTAAATGTAAGAACTTTATGTTAAAAACCAGCGCTGGAAAAAAAATGCCAACAGCTCGCGGTGTTCCCACGTGGTCACCCTCCGAAGTACTGACCGCGATCGATGCTGCTTAACTGCGGTGATCGGACGAGAACCGGTGCTTTCAGCATGATATTGCCGTTCGCAAACGCTCTGTGCAAAAACAAATTTAAATGTAAGAACTTTATGTTAAAAACCAGCGCTGGGAAAAAAATGCCAACAGCTCGCGGTGTTCCCACGTGGTCACCCTCCGAAGTACTGACCGCGCTTGATGCTGCTTAACTGCGGTGATCGGACGAGAACCGGTGCTTTCAGCATGTTATGGCCGTTGGCAAACGCTCTGTGCAAAAACAAATTTAAATGTAAGAACTTTATGTTAAAAACTAGCGCTGGAAAAAAAATGCCAACAGCTCGCGGTGTTCCCACGTGGTCACCCTCCGAAGTACTGTCCGCGCTCGATGCTGCTTAACTGGGTGATTGGACGAGAACCGGTGCTTTCAGCATGATATGGCCGTTGGCAAACGCTCTGTGCAAAAACAAATTTAAATGTAAGAACTTTATGTTAAAAACCAGCGCTGGAAAAAAAATGCCAACAGCTCGCGGTGTTCCCACGTGGTCACCCTCCGAAGTACTGACCGCGATCGATGCTGCTTAACTGCGGTGATCGGACGAAAACCGGTGCTTTCAGCATGATATTGCCGTTGGCAAACGCTCTGTGCAAAAACAAATTTAAATGTAAGAACTTTATGTTAAAAACCAGCGCTGGAAAAAAAAATGCCAACAGCTCGCGGTGTTCCCACGTGGTCACCCTCCGAAGTACTGACCGCGCTCGATGCTGCTTAACTGCGGTGATCGGACGAGAACAGGTGCTTTCAGCATGATATGGCCGTTGGCAAACGCTCTGTGCAAAAACAAATTTAAATATAAGAGTATTATAATAAAAACCAGCGCTGGAAAAAAATGCCAACAGCTCGCGGTGTTCCCACGTGGTCACCCTTCGAAGTACTGACCGCGCTCGATGCTGCTTAACTGCGGTGATCGGTCGAGAACCGGTGCTTTCAGCATGATATGGCCGTCGGCAACGCTCTGTGCAAAAACAAATTTAAATGTAAGAACTTTATGTTAAAAACCAGCGCTGGGAAAAAAAGGCCAACAGCTCGCGGTGTTCCCACGTGGTCACCCTCCGAAGTACTGACCGCGATCGATGCTGCTTAACTGCTGTGATTGGACGAGAACCGGTGCTTTCAGCATGATATGGCCGTTGGCAAACGCTCTGTGCAAAAACAAATTAAATATAAGAGTATTATAATAAAAACCAGCGCTGGAAAAAAATGCCAACAGTTCGCGGTGTTCCCACGTAGTCACCCTCCGAAGTACTGACCGCGCTCGATGCTGCTTAACTGCGGTGATCGGACGAGAACCGGTTTTCTCAGCATGCTATGGCCGTTGGAACGCATTCTGTGCAAAAACAAATTTAAATATAAGAGTATTATAATAAAAACCAGCGCTGGGAAAAAAATGCCAACAGCTCGCGGTGTTCCCACGTGGTCACCCTTCGAAGTACTGACCGCGCTCGATGCTGCTTAACTGCGGTGATCGGACGAGAACCGGTGCTTTCCGCATGATATGGCCGTTGGCAAACGCTCTGTGCAAAAACTAATTAAATATAAGAACTTTATGTTAAAAACCAGCGCTGGAAAAAAATGCCAACAGTTCGCGGTGTTCCCACGTAGTCACCCTCCGAAGTACTGACCGCGCTCGATGCTGCTTAACTGTGGCGATCGGACGAGAACCGGTTTTGTCAGCATGCTATGGCCGTTGGCAAACGTTCTGTGCAAAAACAAATTTAAATATAAGAGTATTATAATAAAAACCAGCGCTGGGAAAAAAATGCCAACAGCTCGCGGTGTTCCCACGTGGTCACCCTTCGAAGTACTGACCGCGCTCGATGCTGCTTAACTGCGGTGATCGGACGAGAACCGGTGCTTTCCGCATGATATGGCCGTTGGCAAACGCTCTGTGCAAAAACAAATTTAAATGTAAGAACTTTATGTTAAAAACCAGCGCTGGGAAAAAAATGCCAACAGCTCGCGGTGTTCCCACGTGGTCACCCTCCGAAGTACTGACCGCGATCGATGCTGCTTAACTGCTGTGATCGGACGAGAACTGGTGCTTTCAGCATGATATGGCCGTTGGCAAACGCTCTGTGCAAAAACAAATTAAATATAAGAGTATTATAATAAAAACCAGCGCTGGAAAAAAATGCCAACAGTTCGCGGTGTTCCCACGTAGTCACCCTCCGAAGTACTGACCGCGCTCGATGCTGCTTAACTGCGGTGATCGGACGAGAACCGGTTTTCTCAGCATGCTATGGCCGTTGGCAAACGTTCTGTGCAAAAACAAATTTAAATATAAGAGTATTATAATAAAAACCAGCGCTGGGAAAAAATGCCAACAGCTCGCGGTGTTCCCACGTGGTCACCCTTCGAAGTACTGACCGCGCTCGATGCTGCTTAACTGCGGTGATCGGACGAGAACCGGTGCTTTCAGCATGATATGGCCGTCGGCAAACGCTCTGTGCAAAAACAAATTTAAATGTAAGAACTTTATGTTAAAAACCAGCGCTGGGAAAAAAAAATGCCAACAGCTCGCGGTGTTCTAACGTGGTCACCCTCCGAAGTACTGACCGCGCTCGATGCTGCTTAACTGCGGTGATCTGACGAGAACCGGTGCTTTCAGCATGATATGGCCGTTGGCAAACGCTCTGTGCAAAAACCAATTAAATATAAGAACTTTATGTTAAAAACCAGCGCTGGAAAAAACAATGCCAACAGCTCGCGGTGTTCCCACGTGGTCACCCACCAAAGTACTGACCGCGCTAGATGCTGCTTAACTGCGGTGATCGGACGAGAACCTGTGCTTTCAGCATGATATGGCCGTCGGCAAACGCTCTGTGCAAAAACAAATTTAAATGTAAGAACTTTATGTTAAAAACCAGCGCTGGGAAAAAGAATGCCAACAGCTCGCGGTGTTCCCACGTGGTCACCCTCCGAAGTACTGACCGCGCACGATGCTGCTTAACTGCGGTGATCGGACGAGAACCGGTTTTCTCAGCATGCTATGGCCGTTGGAAAACGTTCTGTGCAAAAACAAATTTAAATGTAAGAACTTTATGTTAAAAACCAGCGCTGGGAAAAAAAATGCCAACAGCTCGCGGTGTTCCCACGTGGTCACCCTCCGAAGTACTGACCGCGCTCGATGCTGCTTAACTGCGGTGATCGGACGAGAACCGGTTCTTTCAGCATGATATGGCCGTTGGCAAACGCTCTGTGCAAAAACAAATTTAAATGTAAGAACTTTATGTTAAAAACCAGCGCTGGAAAAAAAAATTCCAACAGCTCGCGGTGTTCCCACGTGGTCACCCTCCGAAGTACTGACCGCGCTCGATGCTGCTTAACTGCGGTGATCGGACGAGAACCGGTGCTTTCAGCATGATATGGCCGTTGGAAAACGCTCTGTGCAAAAACAAATTTAAATGTAAGAACTTTATGTTAAAAACCAGCGCTGGGAAAAAAATGCCAACAGCTCGCGGTGTTCCCACGTGGTCACCCTCCGAAGTACTGACCGCGCTTGATGCTGCTTAACTGCGGTGATCGGACGAGAACCGGTGTTTTCAGCATGATATGACCGTTGGCAAACGCTCTGTGCAAAAACAAATTTAAATGTAAGAACTTTATGTTAAAAACTAGCGCTGGAAAAAAAATGCCAACAGCTCGCGGTGTTCCCACGTGGTCACCCTCCGAAGTACTGTCCGCGCTCGATGCTGCTTAACTGCGGTGATCGGACGAGAACCGGTGCTTTCAGCATGATATGGCCGTTGGCAAACGCTCTGTGCAAAAACAAATTTAAATGTAAGAACTTTATGTTAAAAACCAGCGCTGGAAAAAAAAATGCCAACAGCTCGCGGTGTTCCCACGTGGTCACCCTCCGAAGTACTGACCGCGCTCGATGCTGCTTAACTGCGGTGATCGGATGAGAACCGGTGCTTTCAGCATGATATGGCCGTTGGAAAACGCTCTGTGCAAAAACAAATTTAAATGTAAGAACTTTATGTTAAAAACCAGCGCTGGGAAAAAAAATGCCAACAGCTCGCGGTGTTCCCACGTGGTCACCCTCCGAAGTACTGTCCGCGCTCGATGCTGCTTAACTGCGGTGATCGGACGAGAACCGGTGCTTTCAGCATGATATGGCCGTTGGCAAACGCTCTGTGCAAAAACAAATTTAAATGTAAGAACTTTATGTTAAAAACCAGCGCTGGAAAAAAAATGCCAACAGCTCGCGGTGTTCCCACGTGGTCACCCTCCGAAGTACTGACCGCGCTTGATGCTGCTTAACTGCGGTGATCGGACGAGAACCGGTGCTTTCAGCATGATATGGCCGTTGGCAAACGCTCTGTGCAAAAACAAATTTAAATGTAAGAACTTTATGTTAAAAACTAGCGCTGGAAAAAAAATGCCAACAGCTCGCGGTGTTCCCACGTGGTCACCCTCCGAAGTACTGTCCGCGCTCGATGCTGCTTAACTGGGTGATCGGACGAGAACCGGTGCTTTCAGCATGATATGGCCGTTGGCAAACGCTCTGTGCAAAAACAAATTTAAATGTAAGAACTTTATGTTAAAAACCAGCGCTGGAAAAAAAATGCCAACAGCTCGCGGTGTTCCCACGTGGTCACCCTCCGAAGTACTGACCGCGATCGATGCTGCTTAACTGCGGTGATCGGACAAGAACCGGTGCTTTCAGCATGATATTGCCGTTGGCAAACGCTCTGTGCAAAACAAATTTAAATGTAAGAACTTTATGTTAAAAACCAGCGCTGGAAAAAAAAATGCCAACAGCTCGCGGTGTTCCCACGTGGTCACCCTCCGAAGTACTGACCGCGCTCGATGCTGCTTAACTGCGGTGATCGGACGAGAACTGGTGCTTTCAGCATGATATGGCAGTTTGCAAACGCTCTGTGCAAAAACAAATTTAAATGTAAGAACTTTATGTTAAAAACCAGCGCTGGAAAAAAAATGCCAACAGCTCGATGCTGCTTAACTGCGGTGATCGGACGAGAACCGGTGCTTTCAGCATGATATGGCCGTTGGCAAACGCTCTGTGCAAAAACAAATTTAAATGTAAGAACTTTATGTTAAAAACCAGCGCTGGGAAAAAAAATGCCAACAGCTCGCGGTGTTCCCACGTGGTCACCCTCCGAAGTACTGACCGCGCTCGATGCTGCTTAACTGCGGTGATCGGACGAGAACCGGTGCTTTCAGCATGATATGGCAGTTTGCAAACGCTCTGTGCAAAAACAAATTTAAATGTAAGAACTTTATGTTAAAAACCAGCACTGGAAAAAAAAATGCCAACAGCTCGATGCTGCTTAACTGCGGTGATCGGACGAGAACTGGTGCTTTCAGCATGATATGGCCGTTGGCAAACGCTCTGTGCAAAAACAAATTTAAATGTAAGAACTTTATGTTAAAAACCAGCGCTGGAAAAAAAATGCCAACAGCTCGCGGTGTTCCCACGTGGTCACCCTCCGAAGTACTGACCGCGCTCTATGCTGCTTAACTGCGGTGATCGGACGAGAACCGGTGCTTTCAGCATGATATGGCAGTTGGCAAACGCTCAGTGCAAAAACAAATTTAAATGTAAGAACTTTATGTTAAAAACCTGCGCTGGAAAAAAAAATGCCAACAGCTCGATGCTGCTTAACTGCGGTGATCGGACGAGAACCGGTGCTTTCAGCATGATATGGCCGTTGGCAAACGCTCTGTGCAAAAACAAATTTAAATGTAAGAACTTTATGTTAAAAACCAGCGCTGGAAAAAAAAAATGCCAACAGCTCGCGGTGTTCCCACGTGGTCACCCTCCGAAGTACTGACCGTGCTCGATGCTGCTTAACTGCGGTGATCGGACGAGAACCGGTGCTTTCAGCATGATATGGCCGTTGGAAAACGCTCTGTGCAAAAACAAATTTAAATGTAAGAACTTTATGTTAAAAACCAGCGCTGGGAAAAAAATGCCAACAGCTCGCGGTGTTCCCACGTGGTCACCCTCCGAAGTACTGACCGCGCTTGATGCTGCTTAACTGCTGTGATCGGACGAGAACCGGTGCTTTCAGCATGATATGGCCGTTGGCAAACGCTCTGTGCAAAAACAAATTAAATAAAAGAGTATTATAATAAAAACCAGCGCTGGAAAAAAATGCCAACAGTTCGCGGTGTTCCCACGTAGTCACCCTCCGAAGTACTGACCGCGCTCGATGCTGCTTAACTGCGGTGATCGGACGAGAACCGGTTTTCTCAGCATGCTATGGCCGTTGGAAAACGTTCGGTGCAAAAACAAATTTAAATATAAGAGTATTATAATAAAAACCAGCGCTGGGAAAAAAATGCCAACAGCTCGCGGTGTTCCCACGTGGTCACCCTTCGAAGTACTGACCGCGCTCGATGCTGCTTAACTGCGGTGATAGGACGAGAACCGGTGCTTTCCGCATGATATGGCCGTTGGCAAACGCTCTGTGCAAAAACAAATTAAATATAAGAACTTTATGTTAAAAACCAGCGCTGGAAAATAATGCCAACAGTTCGCGGTGTTCCCACGTAGTCACCCTCCGAAGTACTGACCGCGCTCGATGCTGCTTAACTGCGGTGATCGGACGAGAACCGGTGCTTTCAGCATGATATGGCCGTTGGCAAACTCTCTGTGCAAAAACAAATTTAAATGTAAGAACTTTATGTTAAAAACCAGCGCTGGGAAAAAAAATGCCAACAGCTCGCGGTGTTCCCACGTGGTCACCCTCCGAAGTACTGACCGCGCTCGATGCTGCTTAACTGCGGTGATCGGACGAGAACCGGTTCTTTCAGCATGATATGGCCGTTGGCAAACGCTCTGTGCAAAAACAAATTTAAATGTAAGAACTTTATGTTAAAAACCAGCGCTGGGAAAAAAATGCCAACAGCTCGCGGTGTTCCCACGTGGTCACCCTCCGAAGTACTGACCGCGCTTGATGCTGCTTAACTGCGGTGATCGGACGAGAACCGGTGCTTTCAGCATGATATGTCCGTTGGCAAACGCTCTGTGCAAAAACAAATTTAAATGTAAGAACTTTATGTTAAAAACCAGCGCTGGAAAAAAAAATGCCAACAGCTCGCGGTGTTCCCACGTGGTCACCCTCCGAAGTACTGACCGCGCTCGATGCTGCTTAACTGCGGTGATCGGACGAGAACCGGTGCTTTCAGCATGATATGGCCGTTGGCAAACGCTCTGTGCAAAAACAAATTTAAATGTAAGAACTTTATGTTAAAAACCAGCGCTGGGAAAAAAAATGCCAACAGCTCGCGGTGTTCCCACGTGGTCACCCTCCGAAGTACTGACCGCGCTCGATGCTGCTTAACTGCGGTGATCGGACGAGAACCGGTGCTTTCAGCATGATATGGCAGTTTGCAAACGCTCTGTGCAAAAACAAATTTAAATGTAAGAACTTTATGTTAAAAACCAGCACTGGAAAAAAAAATGCCAACAGCTCGATGCTGCTTAACTGCGGTGATCGGACGAGAACTGGTGCTTTCAGCATGATATGGCCGTTGGCAAACGCTCTGTGCAAAAACAAATTTAAATGTAAGAACTTTATGTTAAAAACCAGCGCTGGAAAAAAAATGCCAACAGCTCGCGGTGTTCCCACGTGGTCACCCTCCGAAGTACTGACCGCGCTCTATGCTGCTTAACTGCGGTGATCGGACGAGAACCGGTGCTTTCAGCATGATATGGCAGTTGGCAAACGCTCAGTGCAAAAACAAATTTAAATGTAAGAACTTTATGTTAAAAACCTGCGCTGGAAAAAAAAATGCCAACAGCTCGATGCTGCTTAACTGCGGTGATCGGACGAGAACCGGTGCTTTCAGCATGATATGGCCGTTGGCAAACGCTCTGTGCAAAAACAAATTTAAATGTAAGAACTTTATGTTAAAAACCAGCGCTGGAAAAAAAAAATGCCAACAGCTCGCGGTGTTCCCACGTGGTCACCCTCCGAAGTACTGACCGTGCTCGATGCTGCTTAACTGCGGTGATCGGACGAGAACCGGTGCTTTCAGCATGATATGGCCGTTGGAAAACGCTCTGTGCAAAAACAAATTTAAATGTAAGAACTTTATGTTAAAAACCAGCGCTGGGAAAAAAAATGCCAACAGCTCGCGGTGTTCCCACGTGGTCACCCTCCGAAGTACTGTCCGCGCTCGATGCTGCTTAACTGCGGTGATCGGACGAGAACCGGTGCTTTCAGCATGATATGGTCGTTGGCAAACGCTCTGTGCAAAAACAAATTTAAATGTAAGAACTTTATGTTAAAAACCAGCGTTGGAAAAAAAATGCCAACAGCTCGCGGTGTTCCCACGTGGTCACCCTCCGAAGTACTGACCGCGCTTGATGCTGCTTAACTGCGGCGATCGGACGAGAACCGGTGCTTTCAGCATGATATGGCCGTTGGCAGACGCTCTGTGCAAAAACAAATTTAAATGTAAGAACTTTATGTTAAAAACCAGCGCTGGAAAAAAAATTGCCAACAGCTCGCGGTGTTCCCACGTGGTCACCCTCCGAAGTACTGTCCGCTCACGATGCTGCTTAACTGCGGTGATCGGACGAGAACCGGTGCTTTCAGCATGATATGGCCGTTGGCAAACGCTCTGTGCAAAAACAAATTTAAATGTAAGAACTTTATGTTAAAAACCAGCGCTGGAAAAAAAAAATGCCAACAGCTCGCGGTGTTCCCACGTGGTCACCCTCCGAAGTACTGACCGCGCTTGATGCTGCTTAACTGCGGCGATCGGACGAGAACCGGTGCTTTCAGCATGATATGGCCGTTGGCAGACGCTCTGTGCAAAAACAAATTTAAATGTAAGAACTTTATGTTAAAAACCAGCGCTGGGAAAAAAATGCCAACAGCTCGCGGTGTTCCCACGTGGTCACCCTCCGAAGTACTGACCGCGCTTGATGCTGCTTAACTGCGGTGATCGGACGAGAACCGGTGCTTTCAGCATGTTATGGCCGTTGGCAAACGCTCTGTGCAAAAACAAATTTAAATGTAAGAACTTTATGTTAAAAACTAGCGCTGGAAAAAAAATGCCAACAGCTCGCGGTGTTCCCACGTGGTCACCCTCCGAAGTACTGTCCGCGCTCGATGCTGCTTAACTGGGTGATTGGACGAGAACCGGTGCTTTCAGCATGATATGGCCGTTGGCAAACGCTCTGTGCAAAAACAAATTTAAATGTAAGAACTTTATGTTAAAAACCAGCGCTGGAAAAAAAATGCCAACAGCTCGCGGTGTTCCCACGTGGTCACCCTCCGAAGTACTGACCGCGATCGATGCTGCTTAACTGCGGTGATCGGACGAAAACCGGTGCTTTCAGCATGATATTGCCGTTGGCAAACGCTCTGTGCAAAAACAAATTTAAATGTAAGAACTTTATGTTAAAAACCAGCGCTGGAAAAAAAAATGCCAACAGCTCGCGGTGTTCCCACGTGGTCACCCTCCGAAGTACTGACCGCGCTCGATGCTGCTTAACTGCGGTGATCGGACGAGAACAGGTGCTTTCAGCATGATATGGCCGTTGGCAAACGCTCTGTGCAAAAACAAATTTAAATATAAGAGTATTATAATAAAAACCAGCGCTGGAAAAAAATGCCAACAGCTCGCGGTGTTCCCACGTGGTCACCCTTCGAAGTACTGACCGCGCTCGATGCTGCTTAACTGCGGTGATCGGTCGAGAACCGGTGCTTTCAGCATGATATGGCCGTCGGCAACGCTCTGTGCAAAAACAAATTTAAATGTAAGAACTTTATGTTAAAAACCAGCGCTGGGAAAAAAAGGCCAACAGCTCGCGGTGTTCCCACGTGGTCACCCTCCGAAGTACTGACCGCGATCGATGCTGCTTAACTGCTGTGATTGGACGAGAACCGGTGCTTTCAGCATGATATGGCCGTTGGCAAACGCTCTGTGCAAAAACAAATTAAATATAAGAGTATTATAATAAAAACCAGCGCTGGAAAAAAATGCCAACAGTTCGCGGTGTTCCCACGTAGTCACCCTCCGAAGTACTGACCGCGCTCGATGCTGCTTAACTGCGGTGATCGGACGAGAACCGGTTTTCTCAGCATGCTATGGCCGTTGGAACGCATTCTGTGCAAAAACAAATTTAAATATAAGAGTATTATAATAAAAACCAGCGCTGGGAAAAAAATGCCAACAGCTCGCGGTGTTCCCACGTGGTCACCCTTCGAAGTACTGACCGCGCTCGATGCTGCTTAACTGCGGTGATCGGACGAGAACCGGTGCTTTCCGCATGATATGGCCGTTGGCAAACGCTCTGTGCAAAAACTAATTAAATATAAGAACTTTATGTTAAAAACCAGCGCTGGAAAAAAATGCCAACAGTTCGCGGTGTTCCCACGTAGTCACCCTCCGAAGTACTGACCGCGCTCGATGCTGCTTAACTGTGGCGATCGGACGAGAACCGGTTTTGTCAGCATGCTATGGCCGTTGGCAAACGTTCTGTGCAAAAACAAATTTAAATATAAGAGTATTATAATAAAAACCAGCGCTGGGAAAAAAATGCCAACAGCTCGCGGTGTTCCCACGTGGTCACCCTTCGAAGTACTGACCGCGCTCGATGCTGCTTAACTGCGGTGATCGGACGAGAACCGGTGCTTTCCGCATGATATGGCCGTTGGCAAACGCTCTGTGCAAAAACAAATTTAAATGTAAGAACTTTATGTTAAAAACCAGCGCTGGGAAAAAAATGCCAACAGCTCGCGGTGTTCCCACGTGGTCACCCTCCGAAGTACTGACCGCGATCGATGCTGCTTAACTGCTGTGATCGGACGAGAACTGGTGCTTTCAGCATGATATGGCCGTTGGCAAACGCTCTGTGCAAAAACAAATTAAATATAAGAGTATTATAATAAAAACCAGCGCTGGAAAAAAATGCCAACAGTTCGCGGTGTTCCCACGTAGTCACCCTCCGAAGTACTGACCGCGCTCGATGCTGCTTAACTGCGGTGATCGGACGAGAACCGGTTTTCTCAGCATGCTATGGCCGTTGGCAAACGTTCTGTGCAAAAACAAATTTAAATATAAGAGTATTATAATAAAAACCAGCGCTGGGAAAAAATGCCAACAGCTCGCGGTGTTCCCACGTGGTCACCCTTCGAAGTACTGACCGCGCTCGATGCTGCTTAACTGCGGTGATCGGACGAGAACCGGTGCTTTCAGCATGATATGGCCGTCGGCAAACGCTCTGTGCAAAAACAAATTTAAATGTAAGAACTTTATGTTAAAAACCAGCGCTGGGAAAAAAAAATGCCAACAGCTCGCGGTGTTCTAACGTGGTCACCCTCCGAAGTACTGACCGCGCTCGATGCTGCTTAACTGCGGTGATCTGACGAGAACCGGTGCTTTCAGCATGATATGGCCGTTGGCAAACGCTCTGTGCAAAAACCAATTAAATATAAGAACTTTATGTTAAAAACCAGCGCTGGAAAAAACAATGCCAACAGCTCGCGGTGTTCCCACGTGGTCACCCACCAAAGTACTGACCGCGCTAGATGCTGCTTAACTGCGGTGATCGGACGAGAACCTGTGCTTTCAGCATGATATGGCCGTCGGCAAACGCTCTGTGCAAAAACAAATTTAAATGTAAGAACTTTATGTTAAAAACCAGCGCTGGGAAAAAGAATGCCAACAGCTCGCGGTGTTCCCACGTGGTCACCCTCCGAAGTACTGACCGCGCACGATGCTGCTTAACTGCGGTGATCGGACGAGAACCGGTTTTCTCAGCATGCTATGGCCGTTGGAAAACGTTCTGTGCAAAAACAAATTTAAATGTAAGAACTTTATGTTAAAAACCAGCGCTGGGAAAAAAAATGCCAACAGCTCGCGGTGTTCCCACGTGGTCACCCTCCGAAGTACTGACCGCGCTCGATGCTGCTTAACTGCGGTGATCGGACGAGAACCGGTTCTTTCAGCATGATATGGCCGTTGGCAAACGCTCTGTGCAAAAACAAATTTAAATGTAAGAACTTTATGTTAAAAACCAGCGCTGGAAAAAAAAATTCCAACAGCTCGCGGTGTTCCCACGTGGTCACCCTCCGAAGTACTGACCGCGCTCGATGCTGCTTAACTGCGGTGATCGGACGAGAACCGGTGCTTTCAGCATGATATGGCCGTTGGAAAACGCTCTGTGCAAAAACAAATTTAAATGTAAGAACTTTATGTTAAAAACCAGCGCTGGGAAAAAAATGCCAACAGCTCGCGGTGTTCCCACGTGGTCACCCTCCGAAGTACTGACCGCGCTTGATGCTGCTTAACTGCGGTGATCGGACGAGAACCGGTGTTTTCAGCATGATATGACCGTTGGCAAACGCTCTGTGCAAAAACAAATTTAAATGTAAGAACTTTATGTTAAAAACTAGCGCTGGAAAAAAAATGCCAACAGCTCGCGGTGTTCCCACGTGGTCACCCTCCGAAGTACTGTCCGCGCTCGATGCTGCTTAACTGCGGTGATCGGACGAGAACCGGTGCTTTCAGCATGATATGGCCGTTGGCAAACGCTCTGTGCAAAAACAAATTTAAATGTAAGAACTTTATGTTAAAAACCAGCGCTGGAAAAAAAAATGCCAACAGCTCGCGGTGTTCCCACGTGGTCACCCTCCGAAGTACTGACCGCGCTCGATGCTGCTTAACTGCGGTGATCGGATGAGAACCGGTGCTTTCAGCATGATATGGCCGTTGGAAAACGCTCTGTGCAAAAACAAATTTAAATGTAAGAACTTTATGTTAAAAACCAGCGCTGGGAAAAAAAATGCCAACAGCTCGCGGTGTTCCCACGTGGTCACCCTCCGAAGTACTGTCCGCGCTCGATGCTGCTTAACTGCGGTGATCGGACGAGAACCGGTGCTTTCAGCATGATATGGCCGTTGGCAAACGCTCTGTGCAAAAACAAATTTAAATGTAAGAACTTTATGTTAAAAACCAGCGCTGGAAAAAAAATGCCAACAGCTCGCGGTGTTCCCACGTGGTCACCCTCCGAAGTACTGACCGCGCTTGATGCTGCTTAACTGCGGTGATCGGACGAGAACCGGTGCTTTCAGCATGATATGGCCGTTGGCAAACGCTCTGTGCAAAAACAAATTTAAATGTAAGAACTTTATGTTAAAAACTAGCGCTGGAAAAAAAATGCCAACAGCTCGCGGTGTTCCCACGTGGTCACCCTCCGAAGTACTGTCCGCGCTCGATGCTGCTTAACTGGGTGATCGGACGAGAACCGGTGCTTTCAGCATGATATGGCCGTTGGCAAACGCTCTGTGCAAAAACAAATTTAAATGTAAGAACTTTATGTTAAAAACCAGCGCTGGAAAAAAAATGCCAACAGCTCGCGGTGTTCCCACGTGGTCACCCTCCGAAGTACTGACCGCGATCGATGCTGCTTAACTGCGGTGATCGGACAAGAACCGGTGCTTTCAGCATGATATTGCCGTTGGCAAACGCTCTGTGCAAAACAAATTTAAATGTAAGAACTTTATGTTAAAAACCAGCGCTGGAAAAAAAAATGCCAACAGCTCGCGGTGTTCCCACGTGGTCACCCTCCGAAGTACTGACCGCGCTCGATGCTGCTTAACTGCGGTGATCGGACGAGAACTGGTGCTTTCAGCATGATATGGCAGTTTGCAAACGCTCTGTGCAAAAACAAATTTAAATGTAAGAACTTTATGTTAAAAACCAGCGCTGGAAAAAAAATGCCAACAGCTCGATGCTGCTTAACTGCGGTGATCGGACGAGAACCGGTGCTTTCAGCATGATATGGCCGTTGGCAAACGCTCTGTGCAAAAACAAATTTAAATGTAAGAACTTTATGTTAAAAACCAGCGCTGGGAAAAAAAATGCCAACAGCTCGCGGTGTTCCCACGTGGTCACCCTCCGAAGTACTGACCGCGCTCGATGCTGCTTAACTGCGGTGATCGGACGAGAACCGGTGCTTTCAGCATGATATGGCAGTTTGCAAACGCTCTGTGCAAAAACAAATTTAAATGTAAGAACTTTATGTTAAAAACCAGCACTGGAAAAAAAAATGCCAACAGCTCGATGCTGCTTAACTGCGGTGATCGGACGAGAACTGGTGCTTTCAGCATGATATGGCCGTTGGCAAACGCTCTGTGCAAAAACAAATTTAAATGTAAGAACTTTATGTTAAAAACCAGCGCTGGAAAAAAAATGCCAACAGCTCGCGGTGTTCCCACGTGGTCACCCTCCGAAGTACTGACCGCGCTCTATGCTGCTTAACTGCGGTGATCGGACGAGAACCGGTGCTTTCAGCATGATATGGCAGTTGGCAAACGCTCAGTGCAAAAACAAATTTAAATGTAAGAACTTTATGTTAAAAACCTGCGCTGGAAAAAAAAATGCCAACAGCTCGATGCTGCTTAACTGCGGTGATCGGACGAGAACCGGTGCTTTCAGCATGATATGGCCGTTGGCAAACGCTCTGTGCAAAAACAAATTTAAATGTAAGAACTTTATGTTAAAAACCAGCGCTGGAAAAAAAAAATGCCAACAGCTCGCGGTGTTCCCACGTGGTCACCCTCCGAAGTACTGACCGTGCTCGATGCTGCTTAACTGCGGTGATCGGACGAGAACCGGTGCTTTCAGCATGATATGGCCGTTGGAAAACGCTCTGTGCAAAAACAAATTTAAATGTAAGAACTTTATGTTAAAAACCAGCGCTGGGAAAAAAATGCCAACAGCTCGCGGTGTTCCCACGTGGTCACCCTCCGAAGTACTGACCGCGCTTGATGCTGCTTAACTGCTGTGATCGGACGAGAACCGGTGCTTTCAGCATGATATGGCCGTTGGCAAACGCTCTGTGCAAAAACAAATTAAATAAAAGAGTATTATAATAAAAACCAGCGCTGGAAAAAAATGCCAACAGTTCGCGGTGTTCCCACGTAGTCACCCTCCGAAGTACTGACCGCGCTCGATGCTGCTTAACTGCGGTGATCGGACGAGAACCGGTTTTCTCAGCATGCTATGGCCGTTGGAAAACGTTCGGTGCAAAAACAAATTTAAATATAAGAGTATTATAATAAAAACCAGCGCTGGGAAAAAAATGCCAACAGCTCGCGGTGTTCCCACGTGGTCACCCTTCGAAGTACTGACCGCGCTCGATGCTGCTTAACTGCGGTGATAGGACGAGAACCGGTGCTTTCCGCATGATATGGCCGTTGGCAAACGCTCTGTGCAAAAACAAATTAAATATAAGAACTTTATGTTAAAAACCAGCGCTGGAAAATAATGCCAACAGTTCGCGGTGTTCCCACGTAGTCACCCTCCGAAGTACTGACCGCGCTCGATGCTGCTTAACTGCGGTGATCGGACGAGAACCGGTGCTTTCAGCATGATATGGCCGTTGGCAAACTCTCTGTGCAAAAACAAATTTAAATGTAAGAACTTTATGTTAAAAACCAGCGCTGGGAAAAAAAATGCCAACAGCTCGCGGTGTTCCCACGTGGTCACCCTCCGAAGTACTGACCGCGCTCGATGCTGCTTAACTGCGGTGATCGGACGAGAACCGGTTCTTTCAGCATGATATGGCCGTTGGCAAACGCTCTGTGCAAAAACAAATTTAAATGTAAGAACTTTATGTTAAAAACCAGCGCTGGGAAAAAAATGCCAACAGCTCGCGGTGTTCCCACGTGGTCACCCTCCGAAGTACTGACCGCGCTTGATGCTGCTTAACTGCGGTGATCGGACGAGAACCGGTGCTTTCAGCATGATATGTCCGTTGGCAAACGCTCTGTGCAAAAACAAATTTAAATGTAAGAACTTTATGTTAAAAACCAGCGCTGGAAAAAAAAATGCCAACAGCTCGCGGTGTTCCCACGTGGTCACCCTCCGAAGTACTGACCGCGCTCGATGCTGCTTAACTGCGGTGATCGGACGAGAACCGGTGCTTTCAGCATGATATGGCCGTTGGCAAACGCTCTGTGCAAAAACAAATTTAAATGTAAGAACTTTATGTTAAAAACCAGCGCTGGGAAAAAAAATGCCAACAGCTCGCGGTGTTCCCACGTGGTCACCCTCCGAAGTACTGACCGCGCTCGATGCTGCTTAACTGCGGTGATCGGACGAGAACCGGTGCTTTCAGCATGATATGGCAGTTTGCAAACGCTCTGTGCAAAAACAAATTTAAATGTAAGAACTTTATGTTAAAAACCAGCACTGGAAAAAAAAATGCCAACAGCTCGATGCTGCTTAACTGCGGTGATCGGACGAGAACTGGTGCTTTCAGCATGATATGGCCGTTGGCAAACGCTCTGTGCAAAAACAAATTTAAATGTAAGAACTTTATGTTAAAAACCAGCGCTGGAAAAAAAATGCCAACAGCTCGCGGTGTTCCCACGTGGTCACCCTCCGAAGTACTGACCGCGCTCTATGCTGCTTAACTGCGGTGATCGGACGAGAACCGGTGCTTTCAGCATGATATGGCAGTTGGCAAACGCTCAGTGCAAAAACAAATTTAAATGTAAGAACTTTATGTTAAAAACCTGCGCTGGAAAAAAAAATGCCAACAGCTCGATGCTGCTTAACTGCGGTGATCGGACGAGAACCGGTGCTTTCAGCATGATATGGCCGTTGGCAAACGCTCTGTGCAAAAACAAATTTAAATGTAAGAACTTTATGTTAAAAACCAGCGCTGGAAAAAAAAAATGCCAACAGCTCGCGGTGTTCCCACGTGGTCACCCTCCGAAGTACTGACCGTGCTCGATGCTGCTTAACTGCGGTGATCGGACGAGAACCGGTGCTTTCAGCATGATATGGCCGTTGGAAAACGCTCTGTGCAAAAACAAATTTAAATGTAAGAACTTTATGTTAAAAACCAGCGCTGGGAAAAAAAATGCCAACAGCTCGCGGTGTTCCCACGTGGTCACCCTCCGAAGTACTGTCCGCGCTCGATGCTGCTTAACTGCGGTGATCGGACGAGAACCGGTGCTTTCAGCATGATATGGTCGTTGGCAAACGCTCTGTGCAAAAACAAATTTAAATGTAAGAACTTTATGTTAAAAACCAGCGTTGGAAAAAAAATGCCAACAGCTCGCGGTGTTCCCACGTGGTCACCCTCCGAAGTACTGACCGCGCTTGATGCTGCTTAACTGCGGCGATCGGACGAGAACCGGTGCTTTCAGCATGATATGGCCGTTGGCAGACGCTCTGTGCAAAAACAAATTTAAATGTAAGAACTTTATGTTAAAAACCAGCGCTGGAAAAAAAATTGCCAACAGCTCGCGGTGTTCCCACGTGGTCACCCTCCGAAGTACTGTCCGCTCACGATGCTGCTTAACTGCGGTGATCGGACGAGAACCGGTGCTTTCAGCATGATATGGCCGTTGGCAAACGCTCTGTGCAAAAACAAATTTAAATGTAAGAACTTTATGTTAAAAACCAGCGCTGGAAAAAAAAAATGCCAACAGCTCGCGGTGTTCCCACGTGGTCACCCTCCGAAGTACTGACCGCGCTCGATGCTGCTTAACTGCGGTGATCGGACGAGAACCGGTGCTTTCAGCATGATATGGCCGTTGGCAAACGCTCTGTGCAAAAACAAATTTAAATGTAAGAACTTTATGTTAAAAACCAGCGCTGGAAAAAAAATGCCAACAGCTCGCGGTGTTCCCACGTGGTCACCCTCCGAAGTACTGTCCGCTCACGATGCTGCTTAACTGCGGTGATCGGACGAGAACCGGTGCTTTCAGCATGATATGGCCGTTGGCAAACGCTCTGTGCAAAAACAAATTTAAATGTAAGAACTTTATGTTAAAAACCAGCGCTGGAAAAAAAAATGCCAACAGCTCGCGGTGTTCCCACGTGGTCACCCTCCGAAGTACTGACCGCGCTCGATGCTGCTTAACTGCGGTGATCGGACGAGAACCGGTGCTTTCAGCATGATATGGCCGTTGGCAAACGCTCTGTGCAAAAACAAATTTAAATGTAAGAACTTTATGTTAAAAACCAGCGCTGGAAAAAAAATGCCAACAGCTCGCGGTGTTCCCACGTGGTCACCCTCCGAAGTACTGACCGCGCTCGATGCTGCTTAACTGCGGTGATCGGACGAGAACCGGTGCTTTCAGCATGATATGGCCGTTGGCAAACGCTCTGTGCAAAAACAAATTTAAATGTAAGAACTTTATGTTAAAAACCAGCGCTGGAAAAAAAATGCCAACAGCTCGCGGTGTTCCCACGTGGTCACCCTCCGAAGTACTGACCGCGCTCGATGCTGCTTAACTGCGGTGATCGGACGAGAACCGGTGCTTTCAGCATGATATGGCCGTTGGCAAACGCTCTGTGCAAAAACAAATTTAAATGTAAGAACTTTATGTTAAAAACCAGCGCTGGAAAAAAAAATGCCAACAGCTCGCGGTGTTCCCACGTGGTCACCCTCCGAAGTACTGACCGCGCTCGATGCTGCTTAACTGCGGTGATCGGACGAGAACCGGTGCTTTCAGCATGATATGGCCGTTGGCAAACGCTCTGTGCAAAAACAAATTTAAATGTAAGAACTTTATGTTAAAAACCAGCGCTGGAAAAAAAATGCCAACAGCTCGCGGTGTTCCCACGTGGTCACCCTCCGAAGTACTGACCGCGCTCGATGCTGCTTAACTGCGGTGATCGGACGAGAACCGGTGCTTTCAGCATGATATGGCCGTTGGCAAACGCTCTGTGCAAAAACAAATTTAAATGTAAGAACTTTATGTTAAAAACCAGCGCTGGAAAAAAAAATGCCAACAGCTCGCGGTGTTCCCACGTGGTCACCCTCCGAAGTACTGACCGCGCTCGATGCTGCTTAACTGCGGTGATCGGACGAGAACCGGTGCTTTCAGCATGATATGGCCGTTGGCAAACGCTCTGTGCAAAAACAAATTTAAATGTAAGAACTTTATGTTAAAAACCAGCGCTGGAAAAAAAAATGCCAACAGCTCGCGGTGTTCCCACGTGGTCACCCTCCGAAGTACTGACCGCGCTCGATGCTGCTTAACTGCGGTGATCGGACGAGAACCGGTGCTTTCAGCATGATATGGCCGTTGGCAAACGCTCTGTGCAAAAACAAATTTAAATGTAAGAACTTTATGTTAAAAACCAGCGCTGGAAAAAAAAATGCCAACAGCTCGCGGTGTTCCCACGTGGTCACCCTCCGAAGTACTGACCGCGCTCGATGCTGCTTAACTGCGGTGATCGGACGAGAACCGGTGCTTTCAGCATGATATGGCCGTTGGCAAACGCTCTGTGCAAAAACAAATTTAAATGTAAGAACTTTATGTTAAAAACCAGCGCTGGAAAAAAAAATGCCAACAGCTCGCGGTGTTCCCACGTGGTCACCCTCCGAAGTACTGACCGCGCTCGATGCTGCTTAACTGCGGCGATCGGACGAGAACCGGTGCTTTCAGCATGATATGGCCGTTGGCAAACGCTCTGTGCAAAAACAAATTTAAATGTAAGAACTTTATGTTAAAAACCAGCGCTGGAAAAAAAAATGCCAACAGCTCGCGGTGTTCCCACGTGGTCACCCTCCGAAGTACTGACCGCGCTCGATGCTGCTTAACTGCGGTGATCGGACGAGAACCGGTGCTTTCAGCATGATATGGCCGTTGGCAAACGCTCTGTGCAAAAACAAATTTAAATGTAAGAACTTTATGTTAAAAACCAGCGCTGGGAAAAAAAAATGCCAACAGCTCGCGGTGTTCCCACGTGGCCACCCTCCGAAGTACTGACCGCGCTCGATGCTGCTTAACTGCGGTGATCGGACGAGAACCGGTGCTTTCAGCATGATATGGCCGTTGGCAAACGCTCTGTGCAAAAACAAATTTAAATGTAAGAACTTTATGTTAAAAACCAGCGCTGGGAAAAAAAATGCCAACAGCTCGCGGTGTTCCCACGTGGTCACCCTCCGAAGTACTGACCGCGCTCGATGCTGCTTAACTGCGGTGATCGGACGAGAACCGGTGCTTTCAGCATGATATGGCCGTTGGCAAACGCTCTGTGCAAAAACAAATTTAAATGTAAGAACTTTATGTTAAAAACCAGCGCTGGAAAAAAAAATGCCAACAGCTCGCGGTGTTCCCACGTGGTCACCCTCCGAAGTACTGACCGCGCTCGATGCTGCTTAACTGCGGTGATCGGACGAGAACCGGTGCTTTCAGCATGATATGGCCGTTGGCAAACGCTCTGTGCAAAAGCAAATTTAAATGTAAGAACTTTATGTTAAAAACCAGCGCTGGAAAAAAAATGCCGAACAGCTCGCGGTGCTTCCCACGTGGTCACCCTCCGAAGTACTGACCGCGCTCGATGCTGCTTAACTGCGGTGATCGGACGAGAACCGGTGCTTTCAGCATGATATGGCCGTTGGCAAACGCTCTGTGCAAAAACAAATTTAAATGTAAGAACTTTATGTTAAAAACCAGCGCTGGAAAAAAAAATGCCAACAGCTCGCGGTGTTCCCACGTGGTCACCCTCCGAAGTACTGACCGCGCTCGATGCTGCTTAACTGCGGTGATCGGACGAGAACCGGTGCTTTCAGCATGATATGGCCGTTGGCAAACGCTCTGTGCAAAAACAAATTTAAATGTAAGAACTTTATGTTAAAAACCAGCGCTGGGAAAAAAAATGCCAACAGCTCGCGGTGTTCCCACGTGGTCACCCTCCGAAGTACTGACCTGCGCTCGATGCTGCTTAACTGCGGTGATCGGACGAGAACCGGTGCTTTCAGCATGATATGGCCGTTGGCAAACGCTCTGTGCAAAAACAAATTTAAATGTAAGAACTTTATGTTAAAAACCAGCGCTGGAAAAAAAATGCCAACAGCTCGCGGTGTTCCCACGTGGTCACCCTCCGAAGTACTGACCGCGCTCGATGCTGCTTAACTGCGGTGATCGGACGAGAACCGGTGCTTTCAGCATGATATGGCCGTTGGCAAACGCTCTGTGCAAAAACAAATTTAAATGTAAGAACTTTATGTTAAAAACCAGCGCTGGAAAAAAAAATGCCAACAGCTCGCGGTGTTCCCACGTGGTCACCCTCCGAAGTACTGACCGCGCTCGATGCTGCTTAACTGCGGTGATCGGACGAGAACCGGTGCTTTCAGCATGATATGGCCGTTGGCAAACGCTCTGTGCAAAAACAAATTTAAATGTAAGAACTTTATGTTAAAAACCAGCGCTGGAAAAAAAAATGCCAACAGCTCGCGGTGTTCCCACGTGGTCACCCTCCGAAGTACTGACCGAGCTCGATGCTGCTTAACTGCGGTGATCGGACGAGAACCGGTGCTTTCAGCATGATATGGCCGTTGGCAAACGCTCTGTGCAAAAACAAATTTAAATGTAAGAACTTTATGTTAAAAACCAGCGCTGGAAAAAAAATGCAACAGCTCGCGGTGTTCCCACGTGGTCACCCTCCGAAGTACTGACCGCGCTCGATGCTGCTTAACTGCGGTGATCGGACGAGAACCGGTGCTTTCAGCATGATATGGCCGTTGGCAAACGCTCTGTGCAAAAACAAATTTAAATGTAAGAACTTTATGTTAAAAACCAGCGCTGGAAAAAAAATGCCAACAGCTCGCGGTGTTCCCACGTGGTCACCCTCCGAAGTACTGACCGCGCTCGATGCTGCTTAACTGCGGTGATCGGACGAGAACCGGTGCTTTCAGCATGATAGTGGCCGTTGGCAAACGCTCTGTGCAAAAACAAATTTAAATGTAAGAACTTTATGTTAAAAACCAACGCTGGGAAAAAAAAATGCCAACAGCTCGCGGTGTTCCCACGTGGTCACCCTCCGAAGTACTGACCGCGCTCGATGCTGCTTAACTGCGGTGATCGGACGAGAACCGGTGCTTTCAGCATGATATGGCCGTTGGCAAACGCTCTGTGCAAAAACAAATTTAAATGTAAGAACTTTATGTTAAAAACCAGCGCTGGAAAAAAAATGCCAACAGCTCGCGGTGTTCCACGTGGTCACCCTCCGAAGTACTGACCGCGCTCGATGCTGCTTAACTGCGGTGATCGGACGAGAACCGGTGCTTTCAGCATGATATGGCCGTTGGCAAACGCTCTGTGCTAAAACAAATTTAAATGTAAGAACTTTATGTTAAAAACCAGCGCTGGAAAAAAAATGCCAACAGCTCGCGGTGTTCCACGTTGTCACCCTCCGAAGTACTGACCGCGCTCGATGCTGCTTAACTGCGGTGATCGGACGAGAACCGGTGCTTTCAGCATGATATGGCCGTTGGCAAACGCTCTGTGCAAAAACAAATTTAAATGTAAGAACTTTATGTTAAAAACCAGCGCTGGAAAAAAAAATGCCAACAGCTCGCGGTGTTCCCACGTGGTCACCCTCCGAAGTACTGACCGCGCTCGATGCTGCTTAACTGCGGTGATCGGACGAGAACCGGTGCTTTCAGCATGATATGGCCGTTGGCAAACGCTCTGTGCTAAAACAAATTTAAATGTAAGAACTTTATGTTAAAAACCAGCGCTGGAAAAAAAAATGCCAACAGCTCGCGGTGTTCCCACGTGGTCACCCTCCGAAGTACTGACCGCGCTCGATGCTGCTTAACTGCGGTGATCGGACGAGAACCGGTGCTTTCAGCATGATATGGCCGTGGCAAACGCTCTGTGCAAAAACAGAATTTAAATGTAAGAACTTTATGTTAAAAACCAGCGCTGGAAAAAAAAATGCCAACAGCTCGCGGTGTTCCCACGTGGTCACCCTCCGAAGTACTGACCGCGCTCGATGCTGCTTAACTG